>NC_047584.1:24013636-26513636 GCF_011004845.1 Esox lucius | reverse complement strand
CCCCCGCTAACACATCCACCCACAAAGTCCAATTCTCTCCTCTTCCTGCCCCCCCCCCCCCCCCCCCCTCCAGACTACTGATATTGTAAGCTCTCTTCCAACAGACAAGTAGTTAAGCAATGTGGAAAAGCCAGGTCAGGTAAAGCAATACAGCCTGCTTTGCCTAAGACAACCTAACACCTGTCGAACGACTCACTAAAACCCTACGCAAACGCCATTATTGCCTTGAGATGTATACGTTTAAAATGTGTTATTCCCCGGGAAATATTTAATGAATCTAAAACTAATGTTTGAATTTGAGCTAGACAATTTAGCTAGGAACAGAATGAACCCTCGGCTGCCTCACACTCAGCCACAGGAACATGCCACCGGGTGCTGGGAGGAATCCTGCAGGCCTGCAACGTGTTCACCTGAAGATGAAGGGAGCGAGAGACAGCTGGACTCACAGCCCGCTGACACACTGAAAGTATATAGAGATAGTGGTCACCTGCTTATGACACAATCTGTCACATAGCAACATTTCGCAGTTTGACCTGGAGGTAAAATATGCTTGAATTACAATGGCAAAACACTATAAACAACAGACGGCACCACAGGCCGTAATTAAAATGCCATAAACCTGCTACAGTTATGGCCAGGTAGAGCTTTTTCCTTTCACAAATTATGTAGTTATTGCTTATGACAAGGCCGATGACCTCAGACTGCACGATTAAGGACAGGCTATAACAGCAATGTATGGGGCTGACACTGATCTTAAAGGGAATGTTGGGATTTGGGAAATTAGGTCATTTATTTTCTTTCCCAAAGTCAGGTGAACGTGTGGATACTGTTTTTACGTATCTATGTGAAGTGTAAAGAACTTTAGGGGTGCTTTAACAAGCCAGTGCTAACTACATTAGCGGAATTAGTGAAAGTCTTCAGCCAACATGCTAGCTGTTCCCATAACTAAACAGAGAGACGTAACAATATCCACATGCTCATCTGAAGACCCGTAGATAAAGGATTTCAGGAAGAAAAAGAAAACGTTCCCTTTAATGACATCAGACCGCATTATATAAGACTGCCTGGGTATACAGGGGCAAGTAAAAAAGCAAATCAGGGATTTCCATCTCAAGTCTGTGTGTGTGACAGAGAGCATTGCAGTAGGCTTAATTGTGCGCTTCCAGCTAAATAGCTCGTCTGTCACTCATTCACATCTGCCACAGGATCAGAAAGACTCAGAACTCGAAGGGCATAATCTCAGAACCAGCATCATCCACTGGCGTGGTTGAAGAACAATCCCATCCAAAATTAGGCCACTGCTAATATATGTACACACACACACACACACACACGTGTGTGTGTGTGTAATTATTTTATTAATTTCATAATTGATGTGGCAGGGTGTAATTTCATACATCAATTTCTTTGAAGCCGTGCACAACGACAATGTTGTAATTGATGTGATTGAATGGATGTTGCTGAGAAACAGTAGGCCCTCTACAATGAATGTCATATTTCTACTCAGTCCACTCAACATATGCTACATCATGTATTTATGACAGGGACCGGTCTTCTCAACAGCGGTATAGATTTCTATTGAACTTGTAAAGTCAAAATACATTGCGGTAATTACAATTTCCTCTTATGCTTAGCAACTGTCTACAACTATGTATTTACTGTATGTTTCTCCAGTTAATAATATATTGGCTCAGTGTAACATGATATTTGTTTAAGTACCCAAAGTATGGACACTATAACATTTGTAAAACTGGCTAAAAGACTATTAGGTATCTAATTTGCTGCTTAATGAGCGGACGAGCCGAGACACAAGTCCTGTCGTTTCTAATGCTCATGTAACCTGAAAATCAAGGGCTATATTATGCAACATATTTACATGATAATTATTCACAAAAATTTTACTCGGAAGAGAACACAGGCAACAAAATATATGAACAGTTAGATCACTGCGATTAGCGATGCGGTAAACAAAAAAAATCCAAGCATCATATGGGTGTATCAATGACTCACCAACTGCAAAACAAGCTCTGGTTGGAGATGACCGTTCACTTGCGTCCAATAAATTTCCCTGGGCAAGAAAAAAACGACGGAACTGGTATGTGGTGAGGCGCCTTTTCTGCAACTGTTTAGAGAAACCGTCAACTAAAGAGTTGGTCAAGGGTGTGTTCCTCCATCTCAAAACGACAGATTGTGATAAACGCAATCTGTTGGAATCCCCAAACTCAGCTGATTCACTAAACGCGAGCCGCGCACGGAGAGTACACTTCCTGATCTTCTGAGGGGGTGGTGTGTGATGTTTTCTTGATATGTTTGCAGCAGTATCCAAAAACTAAAATCCTCTCACAAGGTCTGTTAAAATGATTCGCTGTAAATTAACACGCGTTTCAGACAGTATGGAAACCTGTTTGTTTTGTGCTCGGTGGACCGGCTTTGATTTCGGGAATAATTGTTTCTCTCTTGTCTCACTGCATCCACGGATTTGGTACATTCCAGGATGTGCGATATTTACAAGCCTCTCACTTCACTGTCGGATAGGGGGGTGCGATACCATATTTCAGGTTTTGTGTAGGATATTGTTTTAAATGCCATTAAAATAGGTAATTTAGATACGTTTCAATGGGCTGAATATATTATTTGATTGTCAGAAAATAGTTTATATTTCACACGATGCTCCTGTTTTGGTGAGCCATGGCATTCATGCATGCAATAAATGTAGGCCTATGGGATAGGTTGGCGCGGGTAGTCATGGTGCGCGCTGCGGCGTACTTTGTGTGCGCGACGCGTATGTTCATTGGTTGAGTTCACCGTCACAAGCTACGGCAGTGGAGCTGGAGAAGCACCTGTTTTCACGTCAACGGGACGTAGTTTGCACAGAGTGACAGTTCTACTATAGGTACAACTTAGAAGAGGAAAACTGAAACTGGTATAGATCCTAGTGACGCTAGAATCGATCTTCAAAAACAAGACGCATCTGTAGTATCGACATTTTGGGATCGATCCGCCCACCCCTGCTGGCATATATTTGGTCAAATCTGGGTTGAGGAATGAGAATTACTTTCATTTTATAATACAATGATTATGTGCTCTGGCCTTGCAACCACACCATGGCGTGAACTCTTAATTACGATCTAGGCTACTACAAGGATAAATGCAAGGGCACTCCTGTCCAGCTCTCAATTACAAGGAGATTTTTTGGATCTTATCGATTTGGACGTCTCTGACGTCATGCACACATAGCCACGATTCTGAACAGTGATTTTGAAAGAACAGCCTAAATATACTTAATTTCTATTTTTGTCACTATGTCTTCATGAAATGATGGTCATTCATAACCTGCACATAATACAAGCTAGCTAACTGAAGCTACAGGTATTTCTGCTTGCAAGCTAACTAATATGTTGACGTTGGAGCGCGTGAACTCCAGTCATGACGACTTGAACGCATGCAAACTTCCCAGATCATTAAATAGGCTTCAAATAACAGGAATTACAATAGTTGTTTAATTGCTCAGTTTACACTGTATGGACTAAGTACTAACGCCCATCTGTACAGATTCAATACATATTCAGTCTCATATACCATGGCTGTGGCCTCAAACACAAAAGCACCCTTTCTCTGTGATGTAAAATCATTATGAATTCATCAAGACAGGAAACCCATCATTGAAGCCCTAAAATTTGCTCTTACCTATTCAGAAGAAGAAATTAAACATGTCCATAGTGGCAGAGGTTCAGAGAATGTATTCTACATGGCTGCCAAATATTGCAGTCACTTTTGGATGACTGCAATATTTGACTGCAGATTATAGAAAATGAAACTGTATCCTTGGCTGGCTAACACAGAAGGAGATTCGCAATTGTATTCTCTCTTCTCATCTTCTGAAAACCCACAGAAAATGATCAGAGAGGAAGGACCTCTGGCTTCCTTATCAAAATTGGTTTTGAGAAGGACACAATAAGAAAGGATGAGATCAGTGTCAAATTGATATCAGTCTATTGCAGTGTGTTTGTACATAACACCATAATTCATTAACAATGTATAGTTCCATCTTGTGGAAAACATTTTAATAATCTTGTTTCATATTGACGTTTTACAATTTTTTACGTTACAAAGGCATTTTACCTTTTACGACTGTCCTGTTTGAATATCAGTGAAAAAACATACTTATCTGCATGTTAACTGGTTCAGGAGTGGCTGAAAATACCCATCCTTCAATGACCATCTGCCAATCCCTCTGGTCTCCATAAGCCACCATAACTGGACTACAGAGAAAGTAAACAGGGGCTATGCCCTTGCCATCCCTTCAGGGGAATCCCCATCAAACCGGTTTCAGTTTTTATTACAGAAGCAGCCCCTAGTTCCTTAATTTAACTTGAGGGGACGAGTGAGCAACTTAGCTCACTTGCAGGATTGATATCACCCACAATTCAACAAAAACTGTAGTCATGTCAAACACCAGTGGTCGCAAAAGTGTCAAATGTAATCAGCCCATTTACATTTTGGTCAGACTCCTAGTTCAGGTACGTCGCTAGTTAAACTGGGTAGTGGCTGTAATATTTTACCTGAATCCCAAAATGAAATTACTGGCACCCAAGTTAAGTACTTTGTGAACCCTCCCCCTTTCAAGGAAAACAGCACTGAGCCCTTTTCTATTTATATATTAAGAGAGATTGGGGTCATTGACTTGCATTAAAATCCACTTGCGGACCAGATTTTGCCTACTGGCAGAGGCAACCAGTGCCAAAATGTCCTGGTGTTGGGTGAAGTTATTAATACTTTTGTTGTTAATAAGGGCCCCAGATCCAGTGGATGCCAAAGTTTTCCAATGACACCAAAGACCCATAATAATACTTTACACTAGAAATGGCCTGTTCTGTTAATTTGTTCTTATTTCTCATTGCATGGCCAAAGAGCTGTATTTATCCGATAGAATATTGCTTCAAAGATGTCTATTCCTGAAGACTAAACAATCACAGGAATGCAGCCTCTTATCTTCTGTCAAGGATACCTTTCTTCTGTGGCATAGTTATTAAATCTTTCAACCCCATTTCAATTAGCTTTCGTTTAGTCACAAAATAATAATCAGGGGAAAAAAAAGAAGTTACATTTTGATTAATAAAATGTCTCATACAAACTTAATTCATTTTTAGAACTTGACACATTTGGGGACCCAGCCCTGTAAACATAATTTAGGAAACGCAAGTTGAAAAGGCAGAAAAATATCTAATTTCACTTCCCTCGAAGGAGGCCAGAGTAGTCAGAAAAGAGGCAGGTGAGGAAAATAATCTAAGAATATCTCAGTGTATAATGGCAAATACAACAGCCTTGTGCTCTTGCTCTGAAAGGGGGTCATGTCATCAAAAAATGGTTGGGTGCCAAGTTAGACCGATAGCTATACCATATCAGGTATGAAAAAAAACAACTGTCAATTGCTTTAATGAAGACGTAAATGCTTGAAAGCTTTTCCTGTGTTCAGCTCTCCGCTTGAATCCAACCTTAACAGCTGAAATGAAAACTAGTGTCATGTTTTGCCACTAGGTGGAGACACTGCATTAAAAACAGATCACTAACACTGCATTCAGAATAACAGTAATTTTTTTAACTACATTGTTTC
This sequence comes from Esox lucius, assembly GCF_011004845.1. Classification (NCBI taxonomy): domain Eukaryota; kingdom Metazoa; phylum Chordata; class Actinopteri; order Esociformes; family Esocidae; genus Esox; species Esox lucius. Next base: position 26,508,022 of record NC_047584.1, on the reverse strand, counting down.
CATAGTTACAGCTAACAGTGAGGACCTGTGAAGAACAGAACAACCGCTGCATAATCCAAACTGTTCCTTTTCAAGGAGGTATCAACTGTCAAAAGGTGTGAGTAGTTCACAGTTACCCATTATGTAAATGCAAAAAACCACAGCAGAGTCGACCCAAAGTCAAAGCTGGTCCACTGAGGTCAGGGCCAAGTCCTGAGAGGTAAGTTGTGGAACTGGAAGCACAAAAGCCTGAGGGAATTTAATAAAACACCTGGGAAAATCCTTAATGGAGATTTGCCATTAAGAGACTCGAGTATCATAAATTACCCAAGCCAATGAACAGGAATTTCATATTCCCTCCAGCAACAACAAATCGGCACGGACACACATTAAGAAATTTCAAAAACAAAGTCTATGTTAGGGAATATTTTATTATGAAGACAACTAGACAGGTTTTCAGCGGACACAGCGCTGCATAGGCGGCAGAAGGCAGAGAAACACACAAGGCTCTCTGGACAGGACTTAGACTTAACTATCTCGGATGATCTTGGTCAGCTTCTGAATCTTCGTCTTGGTGGACATGTCCACATACTTGTCTCCGATACTGACAATCATGCCGCCCAGGATGGAGGCGTCAGACTGGAGGGAAGAGAACAGTAACAAGTTAGAACAGCAGACAAAACAGAAATATATGACCTTTATTTATCTCACGGTACGGCATATCGGAATATTCCTGTTTAGTGCAAATCTTCCAGTCCAGAGTCATAACATACAGTGGTGGCCAAATGTATTGGCACTACGGATGAAACAGTACGCATATTCGTATCGAACCATTTGGTACAGGGTCCGCGGTCCAGTATGCACTGCGAACCGAACTACACATTCCATATATTTTATAGCTACAAAAATATGTATATATATAATATTGCAAAAAAATACTACTGCATAAATCAATGGCGTATAAATTAACAGGGTGAAAATATCCACACAGTAGTAAAAGTTAAAAAAATAAGAACGTTGTTTCGTCTTGTTGCCATATGCAGCCCCTCTCATCAGTAATTTCACTCCAGCGAGAACAGAACTGGGAGGACTTTGCAACATGGCAAGCATTGAGGAGCCCAAACTAAAAACGGCCTAATATCATTCATGGCTGCCAGCTGGGAACATTTTGATTTCCCTGTTAGCTACAACGAGGATTGCGAAAAAGGTGGATAAAGCTTCTACAACACTTAATTGATGACAGCCTATCGGAGTGGCAATACAGGTAACATAACTACTCATGTATTTACTATTATACATGGAAAATAGCAAATAAATTCTCTCAGGTAGAGATTAATTTTGATATATGCTATTGGACTAGGCACTGTTTTAGATTACTTTTATTTCATGTTATATGGCAGGCACTGCTGTTTTTTTGTTGTCCCTTTGTTTCCATATGCTCCTGGAAATTCAAGCTACCCTTGTTTACTATTCAAATAAATGGAAAAATCTAAATACAATTTACATATTTCTCAGGCATTTACTTTGCCGATGTATCCAAACCGCACCTAACCGTGACACCACCAAACCGTGAGTGTTGTCAACTGTATCACCCCAAATTGGCACTCTAGCACCTTTACCAGCTAGAAATGGTGCAACATCCTCCTTTACTTCGGAACTGAACTCCCCTGTGCTGAGTTGCTGGGGCAATTTGAAAACCACTAAGATCAACCAGCTAGAATAGACAAAACCACTAATCCAACTATTTTGAATGGGCAAAACCACTAATTAAAACTATTCTGAATAGACCAAATACACTCAGACAATTTGAAAAGAAAATGACTATTTCAGCATCCTGTGTCACCGTGTTTGTGGCAATGAGTATGAAGAAAAAGAAAACCAGAGAATTGCCTTTTAGTCAGACAAAATTGTAGCCAAGACAATCTCAAGGTTACAAGTCCATCTCCTGGAGGTTCCCGTATCCACCATAAATAACGTTATCAAGAAGATTAATACCCATGCTACTGTAGCCAAGCTCCCTTGGCGTGGCCGTAAAAGTATACTTGCAGCAAAGTATTGTTAGAATGGCGGAGAAAGCACCTCAATCAGCTGCTACAAAGATTCAAGCTGACCTTTAGACAAAACACACAATAGTTTCAACTATCACCATCTATCACAAACTCAGTAAAAAAAGGGGGTTGTATTCTAGGAGACTCTGCAAGAAAAGCACAGCTCCAAGTTTACAGAAATGAAAAGTCAGCTTTTAAAGAAAAGAACACCTTCCCCAGAGTCAAGCGTGGAGGTTACCAAGGGATTTCGGAGCACAATGTCAAACGCAGTTTGAGAAGGTGGGGTTGCCGTCAAAGGCAGTGAGTCAATAACTTAGAACATTTGGGTTTATTTAAAAGGATACATTAGGTTCTGAATTAATAGCAACGGTTCTGTAGTGCCTAATATTGACGAAATAATACGGAGACCAATATATTTGGTTCAATTCAACATATTTCTCCAAACAATGTCAGTTTTTGGGAGAATGTGTGAAGGTTCCAATAACTTAGGCCACGACCATATACCAGAAGTCTGGGCTCACCTTGGTCTCCAGAATGAGAGTCTCTCCCTTGGCCAGGAAGCCTTTCAGAGCCACCTTCAGATCTGCCAGGCTGACCTCATCCAGGGGCTGTGTGAGACAGATACACACAATGAGGTAAGACAATAGCCAATTAGGCACTTGGGTTGACAATCATTACTCAAACACCGTGGCGATAACCGTACTTGTGCGGTGGTGACCGTGCAGATGACCTCTCCTCGGTGAGCACTCATCATTTTGGCAAAGGCGCTAATGACATCAGTAGTCAGGGTCAAGCGGCCATTATCTGCCAACACAGCTGGTGAGGGAACAGAGAGGAATAATGAAACCACGGCGGCCTAGACAGGAGCCACAAAACGGCTAACCAAAAAGTTATGACATGACATCCACTGGACTGTTTTGGTTACCATGTTTACCGTGTCAGAATCTACTGCAACTAAACCTCATCACCCACTCATCCTACTGCATACAGTGCATAGGCACCAGGAAGCAGTGTGTGGAGTTGAGCTGCCAGAAATCGGTCTCAAGATTTTCCCAGCCCCTCTTCAAAAAAAGAAAACAACACTGCTCTAAATTTGCTCCGTGTGTCTCCATCGGGACGTGCAGCCAACACACTTCGTTTAGGGCGAGTTATCGGTTTCTCCCGCCACACTGGCGAGGCACAACACGCAGAAGTCATTTGGAAAGGAGTCCCACCTAAGACAGTTGCTGCTGATTGTCATACTATATAAATAGACATGAATGCATTGTTAGCCCAATATTAGGCCACCTTAAATTAGCACCGGCTGGTGGTTCTCCTAACCTCTACAAGTCACCTTCATTGAAATGTGAACTCACCCCATCGCAGACATCACCACCATCCCAAATCAAAATGATGTGGAATGGTGCAGCAGGTCATTTGGAGAGATGGATGAACCGATCTGTCTGTTTGCAAAGGACAGAATCTCTGGCCACTCTTATTTTGTCTTCTAAGCCAATTATCAAATTGGGACTTGATCATGAGGCCGGAGTGGCCTTTTAAATGAGCAGAAATGCTTTGTTATGTCCAGAGTCAGTGCATAATCTGTTGCGAGAGTGACACCGCCCTGTACGCTTGTCTCTCCCAAATTAGCACTACAACATAGTGACTGGCGCTTGGGACAAGACATGTTTGGGGAGGCGTTGTCGGAAAATGAAAAAGCAGACGAAACCATTGCTTATCAAGGCGGGAATAACACCAATTCCTTACTGGCTAATGAAGGCCAAGTTTGACAGTATTCCACCAGACCTTCCGCGAATTTGGATGGTGTATGGGAGCGTGATCACAGTATCCAGTTTAAACTTCCTATTCAAAATGTCTAGTGCCACTCACTGATGAGGTTAACCGTGATGGGAGAGAGATTCGCCTTGGTCATGGCATCACCAAAGAACTTCAGCTTGAGGCTGCGTTTGACGTGGGGGTTCATCACAATACTAGACAGCTTCGGGTCCTTGACCAGAGCCTGGCAGAGAGAGAAAACATGTAAAAGCAGCGCATCAAAAACTTACATTGTGGCTACAGGCAGTGTACAAACACATTTAAAGTTTACAGTTTGTATTCACACGTAGTGACAGGTGCTTACTAAGACAGGAGGGGAAGTAAATAACTCACAGACAATGTGACCATCTCCTTCTCTACTTGTTCCAGCTTCTTCTGCTTGCTGGCAGCAGAGAACAGGGCTGTAGCATAGCGGCCTCCAACTCCATACACGTCGATGGGGGGCTTAAATAGAGAATGGACACAACCACGAGCAATAAACCATGTACTTGAATTACATAGCGTCAAGGAAATTCCCATTTCCACTGTTCAAGATGCGGTGTTCGTGAACATCATTATCAATGTCATGGGGCCATAAATAATGTATTGCCCTGGGCCAAATCAACGGAAACATGAGTAGCTTAAAGTAATTCATTCCTACCCTGATCAAAGCTTGTCGGAGAACCGACGTGCTGAACTGACGAACCTACAGAAGGAGAAAGATTGTAAAAACAGCACTGTAATCAATTAATCTTACATAACAGTGATGTCTTGATTGGAGCATAAGTTAGTTGGTTTTTCGATATTCTCAAGTTAGCAATGAAAACACGTAAAACAACAAAATTAACAATAATTTGAGCATGCTAGCTATTTGAACAACGTTAGCCGGCTTGTCAAGTTCATGCGAACATGACAGGCCGCGCGTAGCTTGCCGTGTTTTGAACACATTCTGCGTAAAATAAAAATGCACAGTGATCTGCTTCATGGTTATTCAGAATATAAATACATTCTCAAATGGAAAATTCAGAGGTAGAGTATATAACAGTGTTGTTTTTTCGAAAGTCATACCTGCAGCCCCAGTCCTAATGCTGCCATTTTCTTCTGCGACTGTGTAGGTCAAAACCAGGCAACACGTCTGCGCATGACAACCTGTCGCAAAAGAAATACGTAAAATGACTGGTGAGAAGCATTATGGGAAACGTAGTGCACAGATCGAGTTCAGCGACGTACTGGCCATTTTAGAGCCTTCAACGTTATCACAAAAATATGAAAGTCTGTCAACAGTTTTTTCACCAAACTAAAACAGAGCTACCCATGTGTTTTGGCCTGATTTGGGGAAAAAAAGTTGTGCAAAAGAAAATCCACGGAAAACGTTGCTTGCTTAAAACAGAAAATACCTATTGGTCTCATCTGACAAATCAATTTATAACATTTTTGACATTTTTCATTTTTGGCGTTTTTCTTGATTTTTTTGTTATTCTGTCTCTCACTGTTCAAATAAACCTACCATTAAAATTATAGATGGATAATTTCTTTGTCAGTGGGCAAACATACAAAATCAGCAGGGGATCAAATAATTTTTTCCCTCACTGTAGGTAGGCCAGAGGAACGAGTCGAGGATGAATATAAAGTTGGAGTGGGAGATGTGAATCCGATCAAGTTGACTTTGGGGGTTATAAAAAGTGTTTGGTGACAGAGTTACCGCAAAGGTGCTGAGAGATGGAACTTCATTGATTACTTGCAAGGATGTGGGACGGAGACATCAGGTGCTCAAGATGGAAACGTTGGGGCAGTTTCAAGTGGAGACTGGTTTACCAGATCAAAGAGGAAAACAATGAAGTAAGGGAGTGATGACAGGGGTGAGGTTCTGAGGAGTGCACAGAGACTTGGAGCAAGTCAGTTTTGATGCAGTTTGTGGGAGGGGCCCTCCCAGGCAAAGTAACAATCTATGACCCATCGGGTGTATAAGGCCTTATGTGCCTAAACTACTTAGGTGCTATACCTGCCATTATAAATTCAAGGAACACTTAAATCACACGTCGGCTCTTGATGAACTAAATGTATTAAAGAGAAAAATCTTCACTGTACATTGTGTAATTCGTTGAGAACAAAATGACCTAACAACGCGTCAATTGGAAACCAAAATCAGCAACCGATTAGGGCTGGATTCAAACTCACACCAAAAATCTGAGTAAACAATTGAAATCACAAGCTGTTCCAACTTTCATGAATTTCATCATAGAAACTCATAATGTGACTCAGTAGTGTGTATGGCCCCCACGTGCCGGTATGCACTCCCCACAACGTCTGGGCATGCTCCTGATGAGATGGCGGATAGGTTCCTGGGGATCTCCCCCCAAACCTGGATCAGGGTATCAGTGAGCTCCTGGACAGTCTGTGGTGATACTTGGTGGCATCGGATGTACCGATACATAACGTCCCAGAGGTTCTCAACTGGATTCAGGTCTGGGGAACGTGGGGGCCAGTCAGTGGCATTAATGCCTTCGTCATCCAGGAACTGCCTACACACTCTGGCCACATGAAGCCTGCATTGTCCTGCACCAGGAGGGACCCAGGTCCCACTGCATTTGGAAATGTAACTCTTTCTGATTCTGATCTCCCTTCTACTGGCTTGCCTAACCAAACTGTCCACCTTCTCATTCCCCTCGACCCCCACATGAGCTGGAACCCACATAAACTTTATTCTCATCCCCATTTTGCACACTCGTGAGTGGAATTGCAGAACTTCATATAAAACGTCCTGCCTTGTCCTTGATTTGAAGGACTGTAAACTCTTGAACAAAGCACTCAAATCAGAGCAAATTATAAAATACTCACAAACTCCACTGCAAATACTGATAAATGGTCAGAAATCCTCTTATGAACCATAACACCCCAGTTTTGTACTCGGAATGCATGGGTGAAGGATGTAAGTCCAGTTTGTGGATCAATCGATCCATCTGTATATATTTGAAGGTGATCACTGTTCTCTGAATTCAACATACTACAAAACACCTCTGCTTGACCCACTTCCTCACTATCCCTACTTTTCCGGTTTAAAACTTCCAAATGAACAATTGGCTGTTCAAGCTGCCAAGGTGGACTTACTGTCAGAGGGACTGTTGGACAGAATAACCTTTCCCACAGCCCCATCTCTTTTCCTAAAGCATTACCCACCCATCTAAAACTCATGCTTCAAATGCTCTCATGCTCCGAGCATGTCTTGTGAACTTTCCTCATGGGGTGAGACCTACCATGACCCTGTACATTTGCCCAATAGTTAGCTACCAGCTCTTCCCTTCTTAATTTCGGTGGCATCTCACTCGTCTCCACCTGCAAAGTCAACGGAGGTACAAAACGCCCCACTACATATTCTAAGCACTTGTGTTTGCACAGCATCTAGTTTGGCCAGTGTAACCCTAGCTGCTGGCCCATACGCTATACTTCCTTAATCCAAAACCGACCTAAGTGCAATATGTATGTATCCTTCAATGCTCCCCTGCTCGCCTCGCATTCCACCCCTACCAAACACCTCATCACATTTAATACCATCTTACATTTTGTTATTATTCTCTCAATGTGAAATGCCCAGGTCAACCTAGAATCCAAAACCACTCCTAAATACCTAAAGGACCCTATCATCTCCAAGTCATGCCCATACAATTTCAGATTGATCTCTTCACCCAGCTTTTTTTTTTGTAAAGAAAAATGTTTGTGTCTTTTCAATTGAAAATATGCAACCTCATCTCAGAGAACATGCCCACACTATATCTTTTGCTACCTGGACCTTATGAACTGTAAACTTGATGTTCCTTCCTCTCTTCCACAAGGCCCCATCATCTGCAAAGGAACACCTTCCAATCCCAGGCCCTTCTTCAGCATACACATCGTTTATCATGATGGAGAACAGCAAAGGACTAATCACTCTTCCCTGGGGGTGTCCCATTCTCCACAAGGTTTCTGCCAGATATAGCTTTCCCCACTCTCGCCGGAATAGAATGCCCATACATGAAATCCTTCACCCAGTTAGAAGCCTTACCTCCAATTCCCAAAAGACCCATCTTGATCATCGACCCCTCTTTCCACATCATGTCATATGCCTTTTCAACAACAAAAACAATGGCTGCCACCACTGCTCCCCTATTGATCGGGACTTTTCTTATTTCATCTTCCAGGCACAGCACTGGATCCATCGTCCCTCTGCCCATCCTGAAGCCACTTTGAGATGAGAAAATTAATTCCCTACTCTGCAAAAAATAAACCAGTCAGTCCATTATCATATGTTCCACAACTTTACACGAACATGATGTTAGAGCAATCGGCCTATAATTACTAACTAGGCTTTGTGGGATCCTTACCTGGTATCCTTATCCGAGCTACAAATTCCTCCTTCCCACAATTCGGAAGCTGCCCTTCCCCCATACTATTGTATAATCTAAGCAGTCTTCCCAAAGCTACCTCACCCATAAAAGACAACATGAGGTAACACAGTTCATCCCCTCTCAGTGACATCGTCCCTGATCCGGCAATCACTCTTTCCATCTCTGCAACAGTGAAGGGTGAACTCAATGTATCAATCACATCCTCCTGTTTATCTAAAGCTCCAGGATATGCTTTCATTGTAATTTCCCTTCCCTTTTTCTAATCCCCTTCTAAGCTATCTGAACCGTGTATTTTAACAAACGCTTTAGCCGTCATCTCTGATTTCTCCTTGTCAGTCACCTCCTTCTCCTCCCCACTGACCAGTACAGGGTAGTCCCACAGTCCCTCCTTACGCCACCCATTTTCTTAATCATCCCCCATACTTCTCCCACAGGTGTCATTCTACCTATAGTGCTGCAGAACTGGCACCAATAAATCCTCTAAACCAGACGAATGGTCTTCCTTACTATTGACTGGGCCCTTTCATATTGTATCAAATGCTCAAATGTATGAGACCGGCTCAACAATCTGAATGCTCCATTCCTTCCACTCACAACGTCCCTACATTCCCGTCTACCACAGAACCCCTTTCCTCCTTTTCATACCAGTACTTTAAGGAATAGTCTCCTCCACTGCCCCTTTAACAGTTTCTAGGAAACTCCTACACTCTCCATCAATATCTACCGCCTCCCCAACTAAGGTTTCCTCACACAACTTCCTGTATTTGCCCCAATTAGCCTGACCAAACACCCGTCTCCCTCTTCCCTCACCAGACTGTTTTACTGCCCTCAATCCAATTGTGCACAATATAGGACAATTATTACTCCCTGCTGTTGACTCCTGCCATACCGCCCATTCACAAAGTCCTGCTATTAGATGTTATAGTGAGGTCTAGTGCAGACTAATTTCCTGTAGTCGTTTGAATCCGTGTCCCTCTACAATCATTAAGACACACCAACCCTTTCAAATCCGACAACTCCTCCAAAACACACGACCACTTTCGTCCAACCTCTTCCCACCCCAAAGTGAACGGGGAGCGTTTAAAATCCCCACACCGCCACTTCCTTTCGTCTGTCCTGTCCCTCAACATCTTCCATCCCTGAATCACAAAACCCAATTTAGGTCTAAGCCATGTCTCCTGAACACAAACGACATCCAGTTTCTGCACCATTTCAATAATAAATCACTTAAACACCTTTCCATTGGCTTACAGGCTTGGAGCATCCCATATTTAATATTAGCACTGTGCTTTTTCCAGTTGCACAAAGCTGCACTTTTAGTAGATGTTTACAAAACACATCCGACAAACAGCGATACTACAGGAGAGGATATATAAATAATAGAAAACATTCAACTGCACATCTTGATTCGTGTCCCGCGTGCTGCACTTTAAACTATCCGCGAGAAGTGGGCTTCGATACTGTACATTGTAGTGGATAAGCTCAGTATGCTCTTAACAGGTTCTGGGGTAAGTGTGCATCCATACCATGAAGCAAATAAATTGAGCTGTGTTTAACAGCATCCAAAACTTAATTGCATATAAAATGTTTTGTACTGATGCGTTATTAACGCCTAAACTTTACCTATTTTAAGCCTAAATGTTAAAAAGGCGTTCCATATTGATGATTCACATTTATGAAACGTTTATAACTTTTAAAGGAACATTATAAGGTTTTACAAAGTGGATATTAACCAATAGTGTGAAAGTTTCTAGATTGTTCAGTTATTATGTCACGGTTAAAGCTGATTAGCCATCAGGATATCCTATAAGCCCGAGTCTAGGAAAAGACGGGGTTCTGGCAATTTCCACTCATGCTAAGATGCATGGTTCAGGCAAACACCTATTAACACCTGTTATTATGCTGTTATTATGCCTAAAATAAATGGCGCCTCATAACAATAGCAAACCAATTTAGACAGTAGCCTACTGTATTTTAATTTTAGACAACTATAATTAGACTCATGACCAATGGTAGAGTTGCATCGGAAATGTCACGTGTATTACACGTGTAGGGCGTGGCATAAGAAAATAAGCTGTCTGGTTATAAAGCACAGACAACCTGTGATATTTGATGTGATATTCATTCACGGGTGTGCAGTAACGCTCAACTGCTCCAAAAACAGAGGGCACAGGAGGACAAAAGGCGAACAATCTCTACATCCGAAGAACTGCCGGAAGAAAGACACATACCTACGGTCACCGTGAAGCAGACTCCGTCTCCTTTGTAACTTGTGGATGGATGCAGCTAGGCTAAATGTATATCGGAGTAATGTAATAGAAATGGTAAGTGTGTAATTTTGTAAATTGTAGTCTTAACATTTTTTTTGACAGATGCCAAAAACGGCAGTGAATGGATAATGTTGAGGGAAATAAATATGTCTCCGCGCTTATTTCTGAATATTATTGAGCCCATGAAAGCGTGATAGGTCATGTAGTTTAGTTGAATGCAGTCTAATGGCTAACTGGTATGGGTTGTTGAATATTTTATTTTACGTATTTAAATACACGTCTTCTAGCCTGCTGCTTCCAATGCGGAAGATGCGCACTCTAGAATATTCTTTTGCCGCTCTGACACGAATGTCTGCTGTGCCTCTCAGTGCCTCCGACAACGCTACGATCAGAAGGAAAATATTTCTTGTTCGCTGAAAATCAATAAATAGCCATCTCCGTAAATAAACCTCATGACATAAATATGCATAATACATTTTCCATTCATAATCTGACATTCGGACTAACTACGTACTTTGCTTAATTTAAAGGTTTTTATGATCAACATTTCGCTTGCATCCCCCTCATTTTGTCAGACATCTTTCCTGGAAGCAACAGCTTTGTGGAAGTAGATTTGATTGGTCATCGCTTAGCCGTGGGCGCTTGAAATTTGTCTAAGGCAGAACTTTTCCTACGTCTTGGTTGTGGTACTGCTCACCTTTCTGCAATGTCCTGCACATCTCTCTGCGTAACCACGATGAACATGAATTATGGGCGGAACTTCTGTCCGCATGCGTTGAAAATACTTAGACTGCACAATGCCTAGACCCAGAATTGTTACTTGTTTATCTCAGAAGGTCAGCTCTAGATACTTAAAATTGTTGACCCCCTTGATAAAGAAATCAGAAAGGGATGCATGAAATTAACACTGGGTTGAGCTATTTTGCGATTTCCCAACATGTGGAATATAATGAATCATATATTTCTCAAATTATGTTTTCCCTCCGAAATTACATGTTTAACTTTGGGCACCCTTCCAAAGATAATGACACTAAGCCATTTCCTGTCATTTGTTTTCTAAGACTACAGAATACATTGCAAGGGATCTGAGACCGTGACCATTCAGAATATATCCAGGTTATTGAGGTCCACCTATGAACTGCCCTCTTCAATGTACACAACTTTCAGTGGGATTCACTCAGATGGGCATTGCAAAATGTCAAAAACTCAGCTGTCAATTTAACCATCTATTTGCTTATATCAAAGTGTGTTTGGAGACAATGACTTGCAATGTGACCCACTTGTGGACAATTTCCAATCTCCTAGCAGAGGAAACTAGGCTGTTGGCCAACATATCCGTGTACTGGGTAAGGTTCATACGCTGAAATCAATTAATCTCAAGGACCTTGAAGATTCTGCATGAAGAATTGTTAGTTCAATACGCTCCGATCTCAAAACAACTATAGGAGAATGCTCATTCTGTTATCCAGAAAACGTAGGTTACATGTTGGAATGTTACAATATACAATGCCCTTATATTAGGGCTGTAAAGCAGTCTTTTTTTTAGTTTGGCCTAATGCCAAAGTTTGGATTTGAAAAATTATGGTTATAGTGCTGTCATAATTTATTTGAGGTTATTTATGTACATATTGATTGCACCATTTATTTATGATAACACTAAAAATAGTCTCCCTATTCGGGGAGACAAAAGTATTGGGACAGGTGGCATAACAGGTGTTCCTGGTTTCATCAGTTGTTATCAGTTTTTCAGTAATTGGTGCATGCATAACCGATCTTTCAATGTATAGTCTTGATTCTAGTCCTTCCTTTTTCTATTTGTGTTTGTGGTGTCTGTCAACACGAGGACCAAAGGGATGTCAATGAAATTTAAGACTGACGCCTGGAGTAGTTTTAATATTTGTCCACGAAACTGATACGCTCATTTATAGGCATTGAATTACCCATCTGCACGGAAAGCTAACACACTGTAGCACTGAACAGTAATTGACCTGGGCCTGTTCTAGTACATAAATGCATATATCAGTCAAAGATATTCATAAAAAAATTTGTGCACATGAATTAAACTAAACTTGCATGGATCATTTCCATTGGCTTTGATTTTTAGTGTTGGACGAGGTTGTGACTGGTGAACAATCACTAGTGAACAATGAAAACACACCGTAGCATTTGTATTGACCACACGGTGGTGCAGGCAACACAATCTTTTGTGTGCGCCATTTGTGTGTGCAGAGTTTGATTAGTAATGCCTAGGAATACAGTACATGTGACACTTCAGTAAAGAAAACTAAACAGTTGTAGATGGTACTTGTCATTGTGAATATGTTCTCATATTTTCATTACCGTTTTAGTAATATTTTCAGGTTTTTTCCTGTTCTCCAGATTGTGTGTTCACATAATTAAATTGCATAGAAATGCAATAAATGAGCATCAACTTTCAACCTGGACTAAAACCCAAACCCAGGTTGCCACCCTGGTTGCAGTATAGCCAGGATCATAATGTTTGTTTGGAAAAATTAAGATCCAGCTGAAAGGTTTTTATATTTTCACTATTAACAATGGCTTTACTTTCTTCTGTACATTACCCCAATAAAGTTTGGATTATTTGTGAAGGTTGTGTTTTGTCACTTATTCAGCAGCAGCTATTACAGGCCTATGATTGAATCCTCTTCCCCCTTGTGCTACAGCTGCATTTATGGTGAGGAGGAATGCGCAAGGCCTACCTAAGTTTCACATGTAATCTAACAATATAGGTTATTGCTGTATTAGCTTGCTTCTGGAAGTCTATAGTTGTAGCAGATCTCACAATGACAAATGTTGTAGCATACTGGTGGAATCTGTTTTCTCTCTGGGGCTACACCTAATGTTTGAGTTTCTGTTTTATGTACAGAAAGTCAAACTGAAGTCTTTTATTTGGATAGTGTTTGTTTCTAAAAAAAGTGTTTGTGTGTGTGTGTGTATATAAATATAATTTTTTAACATTCACTACCCAAATAAATGGCCTTATACGACTTTCAGGTGACTAAGATTGTGCACAGTGCTGTACTATATCACTACGGTTTGTGAGGCTTAGTAATATAGTAACCAATTGGAGAGTAGGCTTGATTGAACCAGGGTTCATCTGTGTCCGAATCTGGTCCTATGTGTTTGTTTTCAGTATGAACTTCCTAAAGTGTATTTGTTTGCAACTTATATTTGAAATGTAATTACTGTCATTCTGAGCTCCATGTGGATGCCCTTATTAGTTATGAAGTAGTATATTATGGGATTTTCTAGCATCCCTGAGTTTTGGGGGAAGCAATAACGTGACTTTTTTCATTAAAAGTCACAGCTCCATAGCTATTCCCTGATGTTTGATACACACTGTACTTTTATAATTTTTAGAATTGTACTGTGTGGCCCCTGAAAGGTCTAGGGGCACATTCTTGCGGTGACATTGCAAGACCAGGGTTTGAATGCTGCTTTCTGATTAGCCCCGGTGTGTTGTGGTAGCTCGGCACTAACTGTGTTTCGGTGGTTAGTAAACAAATATGGATGCCGTAACACATTGGCTCTAGTGACTTCTTGTGATGCTTCGGTGCCTGTGGAGAAGGCCAGAGAGTGCTTTCCTTGCAACGTGCAAGGATTCTAGTCTGAACTTACAACAAAATGTTAAAAATGGTTCTGGGGATGTTACAGTGCCTGACAGTCATTGTGTGCTATTCAGACTGCCTGCAAAGTTCAATCCCACAGTGGGATCCTTTTTAATAACAATGTGTTGTTTTATTTCAGTAATGAAATCTGCAGTTTTTGAATGTCTTTTTCAGTCTATGCCTAAAAGCCAAGTGGCTTTGTCCCATCCATTAGTGCATATAGACTAATTTAACCCTCAAGTGGCTCTTCAAGCAACTCTGTAACGTTACAGGCTTCAAGAAATTCAAGGTTGTGCTGTCGCACTTCAATGTAAAGTCTGTAACACTAAAGGAGCCTGCATGTAACCTTTCCCAGTTTGAGTGTGTTTAATAAAGTCATTTGATCAAGCCCTTGTTGTGTGCGTGTGTGTGTTTCATCTGTTTCTCCTCAATTTAGCCAAAATCGTTATATAATTTGGTATGTCCTATTAAGGTTCTGTGTTGCTCATTTGGTGGAGTGGTGTGCTTGCAATGCAGTGTTGTGGGTTTGCATCCCAAGAAAAAAAAGACCATGCATGCACTACTGTGAGGCTTTTTATGTAAACGTACGACGGTGTGAATTACTTTTCTCGCCTTCCTTCCAAAATAGACTCTAATCAGGTGTTTTTCTTTGTCTTTGCTGTCTTGCAGGAATGTAACCTCTAGGCTATATTATACCAATACCAGCGGAGCATCCACTCTTAAAACTAGAACGTCCTCAGTGCTGGTGGATTACCTCCCCCCTGAAACTAGAGCGTCCTCAGTGCTGGTGGATTACCTCCCCCCTGAAACGCGTGCATACCGCTATTGACCGGAAAGTGGATACTACAACTTCCATCCAGACAGCAAACCAAAGAGTTAGAGCGGTTTTATCGCCCTTCGGGTACGCTAAACCTTTTCGTTGAGTTTCGCGGGGAATTTATAGGGCTATTTTTCTGAAGTTTTGAACGAGAGGTTTTGCCCGGCACTTGAAATGAAGATGGGCATGGGTGTGATGGAGACGGCGGACATTGCCGTGGTGGCTCTGTACTTCGTCATGGTGCTGAGCATCGGGTTCTTTGCAATGTGGAAGGCGAACCGCAGCACGGTGAACGGATACTTCCTGGCGGGACGCTCCATGACATGGATGGTCATCGGAGCGTCGCTGTTTGTCAGCAACATCGGCAGTGAACATTTCATCGGCCTGGCGGGGTCAGGAGCAGCCAGTGGCTTTGCTGTGGGAGCATGGGAGTTCAACGCCATACTGCTGCTGCAGCTGCTGGGCTGGGTGTTCATACCTGTGTACATCCACTCCGGGGTGTACACCATGCCCGAGTACCTGTGCAAACGCTTTGGGGGCAATAGGCTGAAGGTGTATTTTGCCGCCCTGTCCGTGCTGCTCTACATATTCACCAAGATCTCCGTGGACTTGTATGCCGGGGCTCTTTTCATCCAAGAGTCGCTGGGCTGGAACCTCTACCTGTCCATTATCTTGCTCATCACTTTGACCGCGTTGCTCACGGTCACCGGCGGCCTGGTCGCGGTCATGTACACCGACACGCTCCAGGCTGTGCTGATGGTGGGGGGGGGCTCTCAGCCTGACGGTCATCAGCCTCGTCAAGGTCGGCGGGCTTGAAGGGGTTCGGAACAAGTATATGCTAGCTGTTCCAAATGTAACCGCTATCTTGGCCAGTGGGAACTTCACCTACTCACCCTCCTGCCGCATTGATCCCAAGCCAGACTCCCTGCGAATTCTTCGGGGACCACTGGACGAAGATATTCCCTGGCCAGGCTTCCTACTGGGTCAAACCCCAGCTTCCATCTGGTACTGGTGCGCTGACCAGGTCATCGTCCAGAGGGTGCTTGCCGCCAAGAACATCGCCCATGCCAAGGGCTCCACGCTCATGGCCGGCGTCTTGAAGGTTCTGCCCATGTTCATTATTGTCATCCCCGGGATGATCTCCCGGATCCTGTTTGCCGATGAGATTGCCTGCATCGGGCCAGAGCACTGTCTGGCCGTCTGCGGCTCGAAGGCGGGTTGCTCCAACATCGCTTACCCGCGGCTGGTCATGGCGGTGATGCCCGTTGGACTGCGAGGGCTGATGATGGCTGTGATGATCGCGGCTCTCATGAGTGACCTGGACTCCATCTTCAACAGCGCCAGCACCATCTTCACCCTGGACATCTACAGGACCGCTAGGCACGGTGCCTCTCAGAAGGAGTTACTGTTGGTTGGCCGGCTGTTCATAGTGGTCATGGTGGTCATCAGCATCGCCTGGGTCCCCGTCATCATTGAGATGCAAGGCGGCCAGATGTACCTCTACATACAGGAAGTAGCCGGATACCTGACCCCGCCCATTGCCGCCCTCTTCCTGCTGGGTGTGTTCTGGAAGCGTTGCAACGAAACTGGTGCATTTTGGGGAGGTTTGACTGGGTTTCTTCTGGGCTCCACCCGGCTGATCCTGGCGTTTATTTACCGCGCGCCTCCCTGCGATCAGCCCGACGACAGGCCT
Source organism: Esox lucius (assembly GCF_011004845.1). Taxonomy (NCBI): domain Eukaryota; kingdom Metazoa; phylum Chordata; class Actinopteri; order Esociformes; family Esocidae; genus Esox; species Esox lucius. The sequence continues at coordinate 26,491,410 of NC_047584.1, read as the reverse complement.
TCCTTTATCACACATGTCCACTATATGTACGTGGCTGCTGGGCTGTTCTGGGTGTCTGGACTGGTGGCTGTGGTTGTCAGCCTCTGCACCGCTCCACCGGACAAGGAGCAGATCAGCACCACTACATTATGGGGACTACGGAACATTGAGCGCTTTCCCAGGAAAGACTGTGAGGAGATGTACAAGCTGACTGATAAAAGCCCTGTGCATTTGAACGGGAACGGAGGCCTCTACAAGGATCTGCCGCCAGACGTTTGCAAAGCGAGGTGCCTAGACGGGGAGGATGTTAACCTGCTGACGACGCCTTCTAGCCTCGACTCCGCGAGCCCCACCACGGAGACGACCCCAGCGACGACTCCTGCCACGCCCGGCGAGCAGTTTGACAGCGGTCAAGCGGGTGTGGTGCATGCAGGGGAAAGTTGTTGCGGTGGGGAGAGTGACAGGTGCCCACGTCTGTTGGAGTGGTTCTGTGGGTTTAAGGACGCAGCATATGATCCCCACCCCAAAAGGACAGAGGAGAGCAGGAGAGCCGTCGTGGAGATGCTGTACGAGCCACCCAGAACCAAACTGCTGCTCAACTGTGCCCTTTTCCTTGTCTGCTCGTTGGGGATATTCCTGTTCGTGTACTTCTCTCTGTAGTTGGGACAAAAGAAAGGGGTTGTTAGTGATTGTTTCAAAGGCACAATTACAATTTTTTTGTATTATGTGTTAAGAGTCTGATTGTCTGTAATATTTACAGTGCAGCTCCTTAACAAGGATTCTGAGCTTTCTGAATCATTCTTTTGAAATGATTGAAGCTTCTCCCCCTCATTAAAATAATCAAACCACAAAGCACTTCAATCTATTCTGTACCTGTATTTATAGAATTGTTGTATTCAGTTTGTGTTTTGGTGACATTTGCCTTATTTAAATGCACTAATTGTTGTGATGTCTGTGTTAAAAGCTTTATTGGGACCATTGTTGTTATTAGCTGTAGCACATCTATGTATCTGTACATCTATCTACTCTGGCACTGTACAGTATATAATATCCTAATTCTGTTGTTCAGACGTTCTATTTACGTTAGTGCTGTGATTTCTAGATCCATCAGCATTTCAGGTTGAGAATGCTATGTTATTCCAAAACTGATGTGTCCAACCTGATTGTCAGGTGGACCAATTGAAGGCCATTTTGTTTTGCCGGGATCACCTCAAAGTTACATTGAAGCCATCACTCACTACCACAGCTAGGTTGTGTTAAAAACGTCCCGTTCCTTTCTTTCAATTAGCCTTAGACTGTACATTGCAAAACTGGTGTTGATGTGGTGGTTACAAATGCTTAGTGATTAGTTTTTTTTCTTAGTCATTTTCTTTTTTACTAAATTGTTTTGTTTTAATGTTTGGACAGTTAATACCTATCTAATTCTTTAGAATACCCATATTAATTTGTGTAGATGTTTCTTTTGAAGATAAGAATTGAAGTGTGTAGGATGGTTTGACAGATTGTCAACATAAATCTACTTTTTATTACACTCTGTTATTTTAGTGTTGCAAAAATGCATATGCATAGTTCCATATTGAGGATCAAGGTGTATTGTGTTCGTATAATTAGGTTCATGTTTGGAATTTTTAGCATTGTTAGAATTATTATTTTCTTCAACTTTAAATGTACAGATGTTTTTTTTCCATAAACTACAGTATTTTGGTCACTGGAAAAAAAACTAAAAAACATCAGGGCTCAATTTTACTTTGTCTTTTGTTCACCCTTTTTATTTAGTGTTTCCTAGAGACCTCTTTTACCAAATGTGTCTTAGTGTGCAATGCTAAAGTTATATGAAATTAAAAACATATTTTAGTTTTATGGTGTCTTTAAAAAATGCTAAAAAGTGCTGTGAATTCTATGATTATTATTCAGCAGTGCTACTAATCAGCTGAGTTAATGTTTTGTTGTGAACTAGCGTGGACTCCTTCATAGCTTTATATATGGAGATTCATTTGCAAAGTATACATGCTTTTTCAGACATGTTTTGCGGATGCAAATCAAGCTAACCTTCCCTTTTTTTCTAGTGGGGTGAATGGAGGGTTATTGAAAGATGGTGAGAATTGCCTGGAGACTGTATTGAAATGTGACAGAAGAGCTTTAACAATATTATTTCTATTTCTGAGAAAAATGTTATTTTTATGGCTTTTATTTTTGAGAAGAAATCAACAAATAAAGTTCCTGTGGGGAAAAAGGTAAACTTTGTTGAATGGATTTATTTGATAAAATAAAAAGAATGTGCAAAAAGGTTAATTATATATATATATATCAATATAAAAACATTGTTCCAAAGTTAACACAAATTACAGTCAGACTGGACAAGCCAAGTTTTTTTGAAAAGTTAGTATTTCACTATTACCCATGAATCCCTGGGGCTTTGTCTCCAGGGACCACATCTGGCTATTTATGTAAGCCTGGGGCCTATTGATTGAAAGGGATTGGATAATCCAAGTTTCTTTTCAGATTACTTAGGCAAAATAGAAGATCAGCTCACGCTTTCGCCCCGCCTCCTTCATATCTTTACCATCCTCCACTTTTCTTCCTCTCTCAGTAATTTTCCACAGTAGGGTGACATGCCAGGCACTTGGTGTAAAATGCTGTGTAAATCGAAACAAATTGCTTAATACTTTTGAAATACCAATATAGAAAAATGTTGCATTTTATTGAACAATAAAAATGTAGTGTGTTGGTGTAAAATGGAAATGTTTATTATTGTGCACAGATCCCAACTGCCCCCTGATACACTTGGCGACACAGACTAAATTTACTTTCCAATACCTAGTCAGTGGGACAAACACGTAGAGGCCTGGTGAATGACTCATACCGTATAAATGATGTCCCAATGATCCGTGAATCAACAGATTCACAGATGTAGTATCTTGTTGACAGGTGGACTGGCAATGATGAGTTCAGCTAATACACACTGAGCCCCTCTCACGGAGCCACTTACAGGAACCTGCCTAGAGGGTGTTAGTTTACCAAATCAGGCCACTGGTGACCATACTGACTTTCTCTGAGTTGTGTTCACAATGATTTAACCGTACCGTACACTCGGGTGAAGAGGATAAAGGAATTGAATCCCTAAGTGTGAAGAGATCATGGTTTCTATCCTTACCAGGAAGAGGTTAACAGAAAAGAACAGTGCATATTCTCAACATGTCGTCTCAGTGTCCCACACTCATTGTAAGAGTGCCACTCACCGAAGGGTCAACAGTTTCAGGCCTATTACATTTCAAGCCCAGCCGGAAAATGTATAGGAAATGATACAGATGAACACTGGTCTACTAATTAGACGAATGCTACAGGAGACCTGGACGGTTGATAACAGGTAACGTGAGTTTAATATCACCATGTTGTTAATAACCAAACTTGGCCACAACCTCGGCAATGAACACTGTCTATTCATCCATCCAAGCATCCACACAAATGCTGTTACTCTCAGCCTAATGAATGTAAAGGCTTGACTGGGATCCTTGTAGTCTTCAGTATGTAAATTCTGTCTGGTGGGTGGTATTTGACCCTCCTGCTGTTGTACAGCATCTCAGCTAAAGATGGTGGATAAATTAAGATTCCTCAGTCTCACAGTTCACTCATAGGCACCAATGCATTAGCAGCCAAATATTTTCTTGATTATAAGTGAACTGCGTAAAAACTGAGTGATTAAAATTTCTTGCTTCCTCTTTATCTCTCTGTCTCAGTGTTACATCCTCAAAGAGAGGTAAATCCCTGTCATCTAACAGAGGTTCCTCCTATTGGTTGGGATCAGTCATCTGCCACTCCCAGCTCCCCTCCCCAGCAGAAAGTGATGATGTCATCCTCAGTGGAAAATTACTAGCAGTCAGGCCACTCTTTGTTTATTGTTGTTTTGGACCAAGAGAACAAGAGAAACAGGACAAAGAACAAACATTATTGGAATAAACTAGCCCATAGTACATGAATATTACATTTATCAGTTCAATCTCCACGAAGAACCACAGGACAGTGTTGAGAAGAATCGTGTTAAGGTGTTGTTCTGACAACAATACATCAATCTTGTAGCACTGCTGAACCAGACCAATTTGTGCAGCTAAAAATTGAAAAGTTTTCTTTAATCGTTATGACTTATAAAATGTATGTTCATTGTTAACACAATGTACACAATGTTTCCTTTCCTGAATTTAACACAATTTTTGTTCTAGGTTGACTCAATTGCTATAGGTGAATGTTATAGACTGGTTATCCTGGAAGAAGGTGTGATTGCGTCATTGTATAAAGTCTTAATGTGTTTACATTAATCGCTGTCTATAATTAGGATATTAGGTTCAGCTCAGGAGACCTGTTTTTCCCCAGCGCCAAACATCCATCCGTCCTTATCTTTTTGGTTTTATTCTAATTGGTAACGTTCATAAGATCTGATCACACTCAGGTAACAGTGCGTTTTACCCCTGTCTAAATTGTGTGCACAGTCCTGTTAGAACCCGGTACAAATGGCACTGAAGAAAGCAGGGGAGTTTTGTGGTCATCTGAACCAGTCACACAACGTGTTATTAAACCAGATGGATTCTTATTCTGTTGTAACAACTGAAACTCTTCACCAAGTTGAGATGGAAATTTACTGAGAACATCATGTCAGTATCACACGTTTCTGTGTGTGTGTGTGTGCGTGTGTGTGCGTGCGCATGTGTGCAGAAGCGCCTTGTTGCAACCCAGTGGCAAGTCTAGGGTATGATAGGTGGGAGTTGAAGCATAAAGCACATCAATGTTAAATAGTGCAAAAGGGTTGTTTTTATTTTGAATAGTGCAAATGAAGTTTCCACCACCAGCACTTAAACAAGGGGAGAAGGAACACGTACTGGGCCAAAGGAAAGAAATGAACAAAAACATCGCCTACATAAACAATAAGGGAGCTGACTGACCAAAATTACATTGGGTGGCACCAGCACCCATATCTAAAAAAACATCTATGGGTAAAACATTTTACCCTAGGGCATCTTCCCTATTCCTTCTCCCCAAAGAAAACAATAAGAATCAATAAACCTGCATCAATTACAATGCTTACAAAATAAACATGGGATATCTAAATACACAAAGGTCACACCAGGAAACGCCAAATCGAACGAGTTTCACTATACGAATAAAACAGCCTTTTTGGGGCCCTGAACAGGATTTGTTTGGGGGGCCACCACCATCCCACTTGTGAGAAAATCTGCCCTCATATAGCTACATTCCAGCAATTCATAATTTGCCATATTATATTCTAGTCATTATGCCATGGGGCGGAGAGAGAAATGTGTTTTGGGAGCGTAAACACTCAGGCATTCCGGCTCATGGGGCTTGACGGTCCGGAATCAGCCATGGTGGGAATGTGGTCAGAGCCTAACGCTAACTAACACTGTGGAATATAGCACAAACACACTGACGCATTCCAGCCATACCACACACTCCTGACCAAACTGTGAGCAATGTGTCTGGGATTCAGGAGATTATATAATTAATCCACACAGAAAAGACTGCAATGTCAAAAGGCAATATTTACCTCTTTTTGGAATCACATTGTCGGGATGAGCAGGTTATTTATACGCATGGGAATCAATGGATAGTCAATGATGTTTATCATTAGATTAGCGCACGTTGCCAGTAATTTTCCTTTCCATGTTAGAACAATGTTTTCTTTGATTTAATATTCCACAGCCAACGTGTTTACCATGAACAAGGTTGACACAAAACCTTGTTTGTGGCAATGTAGCGAGGCAATGGTGTTGAGGTTTGTTGAATTGAGGTTACACACACACGCACACACAATACAGTATGTCTACAGTATGAACACACAGTCACATGCATATTTCCATATGGGATTGTAAACTCGCTAACACTCTTCCTTCACTCAAACTTGGCTGTTCTGCCGTTCATGTTACTGTGTTAATATTCCCATCCCAGCATGACTCACATGAACACGATCTTTGTTTCCCTGAAGGTGGGGACAAGGTCTATGACACATTATTCCTGTCTTTCAGGTGTTGTAATCATGGCTCTTCAGTGCTCCATGATGCTGCAGGGCCTGCTTGGTGTCATACCTTGGATTCCTAGGAAATGTGGGGTATAGCCAACATCCAAACTCCCTTTAAGGCTGTCACTTTAGTATGAGTATAGGGTTATACGATCCAGCAATCAATCAATCAAATTGATTTATAAAGCCCTTTTTACAACAGCAGTTGTCACAAAGTGCTTTACAGAGACACCCGGCCCGCTGCTTAGACATTGCCCTGCTGCCATTAGAAATGGCAAGCAGAACGTTTGGGTCCAGTCCAAATGCATTGCATAATCAATTGTAAATTAGCTTGTGTACCCAATTACCTTAAAAATCACACACCAAGTAATTTGGCCGCCAATGTTAAAATTCTACTGATTCACACTATTTCAGGATGTCAGGGGGGGAAAGCTGGAAAGGCTTTCTTCCTCTGCTCAAGCCGAGCCTCGGAACCAAACCCTGTTTGGGGAAATGGGCTCATGTTATAGGCTCAGCCTGTCTTTCTGCAATACCTGCGACAGGGTCAAAAAACAAGCTGGAGCTGTGCCTGTTATATAAGCAATGGTCTGTTATCACGGAGCTGTCTCTGCCAATGACCGGCGAATCCATCAACTTGGTTGGGATACCTCCAGGGCAGCCACAACATCTTTCTGTGACGTAGTCAGAGAATCCCAGAGTGAACCGTCTCAGTTTGCTGCCTTATGCCGTAGTTGGCTTATGCTGTCCATAAAGAAGTTTGCTCAGATAGTTAATATACAGTTGTGCTCATAAGTTTGCATACCCTGGCAGAAATTGTGAAATTTTGGCATTGATTTTCAAAAAATGACTAATCATGCAAAAAAAACTTTTATTTGTGGATAGTTATATGAAGCCTTTACTTATCTGTGTATAAACAGTCAATTAGTTTGTTAGCTCATTGAGCCATGTGGAGCAGAAAAGAACTGTCAAGACCTGCATAACAAGGTAATGGAACTTTATAAAGATGGAAAAGGATATAAAACCATATCCAATTACTTGCTAATGCCAGTCAGTACTGTTCAATCACTTATTAAGAAGTGGAAAATTTGGGGATCTCTTGATACCAAGCCAAGGTCAGGTAGACCAAGAAAGATTTCAGCCAAAACTGCCAGAAGAATTGTTCGGGATACAAAGAAAAACCCACAGGTTACCTCAGGAGAAATACAGGCTGCTCTGGAAAAATAAGGTGTGATTGTTTCAAGGAGCACAATTCAACGATACTTGAACAAAAATGAGCTGCTTGGTCAAGTTGCCAGAAGGAAGCCTTTACTGCACCAATGTCACAAAAAAGCCCAGTTACATTATGCCTGACAACACCTTGACACGCCTCACAGCTTCTGGCACACTGTATTTTGGAGTGACGAGACCAAAATAGAGCTTTACCGTTACAACTGTAAGCGCTATGTTCTGAGAGGTGTCAACAAGTCCTATAGTGAACAGAATACCATCCTCACTGTGAAGCATGGGGGTGGCTCACTGATGTTTTGTGGGTGTATGAGCTCTAAAGGCACGGGGAATCTTATGAAAATGTATGGCAAGATGAATGCAACATATTATCAGAATACTGGCAGACAATTTGCATTTGTCCCCATGAAAGGTGTGTATGGGACGCTCTTGGTCTTTCCAATGACCCTAAGCACAAGGCCAAGTTGACCCTCCAGTGGTTAAAGCAGAAAAAGGTGAAGGTTCTGGAGTGGCCATCAGTATCCTGACCTTAATATCATCGAGCCACTCTGGGGAGATCTCAAATGTGCGGTTCATTCAAGACGACCAAAGACTTTGCATGACCTCAAGACATTTTGCCAAGAAGAATGGGCAGCTATACCACCTGCAAGAATCCGGGGCCTATTAGACAACTATTACAAAAGACTGCATGCTGTCATTGATGCTAAAGGGGGCAATACACAGTATTAAGATCTAAGGGTATGCAGACTATGAACAGGGGTCAGTTCGTTTTTTTCTTTGTTGCACTGTTTTGTTTTATGATTGTGCCATTCTGTTATGACCTACAGTTGAATGTAAATCCCATAAGAAATAAAAGATGTGTTTTGCCTGCTCACTCATGTTTTCTTCACAAATGGTACATACATTACCAATTCTCCTGGGGTGTGCAAACTTTAGAGCACAACTGTATGTAATTTCTCTTGTCTGGGATTTCATCTCGGTTGATTGGCATGATGAACCAACATCATTATTCCATTGATTTTAAGTCAATCTCCTACCCTCTTGGCCCAAATAAACCCACAGTCCATGACAAAGACTCCAAAAGGATAACTAATGTTTCTTCTTAAAGGGACCCCACTTCCAGGACATTAACCCAACACAAAGCTTAAAAAGGGCCACAAAGATCATCTTGGACTTCAGCCACAGGAGCCAGGCTGTTGGCACTACCTGACAGACAGAGGAGCTTCAGGGGAATTGTAATGAGGACAGAAAAACAAAGAAAAATTTGACTGTTAAACTATTGTAAAAAAAGTGTTCTTTCTATTTCTTGTTTTACATTGCATATACTTAATTTAACCAAGTTTGTGTGCTGATACACAGATATTTTTCTACACTAGACAACCTGTGTCTCATATATGTGAATGTGACCTTTGAGATGTTAAATGCGACCTTTGAGATGTTGAAGCTTTGGGTAACTTCCGGTCTCAAATATGATTTTACATGGTGCCAATGCCTACGGGACAGTGTGGACATGAGAAAGAGAGACACACCACTTCAGCTCATTATGTAGGTGGACACATTCCTATCTACACCCCATCATTTGTTATGGGAGCAGTGAGAACAGAGCCCACAGGCAAGGCATGTATGATTAGCATATACATATAGATATTTCACATAGATAGCATTGGTTGTCGTAGCACAGAATGAGTACAATCCATTCAATGTAATGGAGCTGATATGACATGAACCAATTCATGGTCCCTGTTCTCTACCTTAATTACATAGACTTCAATGTTTATGCAATGTCCATTCACAAATAACACACCTCCAAACTGTAAAAAACAACAAGGGGACGATGTGTTATTCTTGATTGAACGGACTGATAACCAGCGTGTCTGTGTGCCTGTCTGTCTGGGTGTTGATTGGATTTCTGTCCCATTAATCAGTACATTCAGGGTTCGCCAGTCTTCTTTCATGTCCTCCATTTTGTGAAAGTGACAGGGGTGTGACCATGGGAACAGGTTCAGTGACTCATATTCGGTGTCTGAGAAAGCCATCTGTAATAGAGTAGGTGTGAATTCATATGAAAAACAAGTGTACATGAGTGCATTTCATATGAAGGGGGGACCCATTTAAAATGTTTGCAAAGTGTTGTTACTATTGTGGGGGGAACTATTTATCACCTAAGCCCTTGAACACAACTGTCCGTGGGGTGTGTGAGTGTGGTCGGTGTTCCTGACTGACAACATTGTAGAACTACAGGACCTGGTTCTGATGAACAAGGCTGCCAAAGGAATGAATATCCTAAATGTATTATAAACAGTGACTTTGCGCTCTTCCTCTAGTATTGGAGACAAATGACTTTACCCACAAACATGCACAACATGAACAAACGTATGCCAATGGTATACCACATGTTACTGTCACTATGGCCTATCCACAGCCACTCCTGCCTATACCCATGTAGATAGACCCAAACAACCCATAACACTCCACACGTAGGCATCTGAAAGTTGAATTAAGGCCATTAATTTAATTTGAAATGCTATTTGAAATGTTACTGAATAAAACACAGTGCATGTATTTCTCATTGTCACAGTGGGTCGACAGTTTTTTCATGAGAAATGCTGTTTGATTTAAGTGTGTCTGAATTAATATGAAGGCACAGGGCTGTCTATTTGTGTTTGTGTTTGTTGCGGCATCAAACCAAACACGCAGGAGAGAAACCAAGGGCAACTGATTCACTCTCGTTTTAAACAAAGTTCTGTCTTTGTACTGAACTTCTCCATGTTCTGTTGTGTCGTGTTTAACGCTTTGTGTGGATCCCAGGCAGAGTAGCTGCTTCTTTTTGCAGTTGCTTCTAAGGATCCTTAATGAAATACTAAATACTAACTTTCCTCAACTGACCTCAGGTGAACAGCTTAATACCTAAACCAAATATGTGAGAAACTGCTGTGGTACGTGGAGGTGGGTTCTTTTCTCTTATTGCTCAAAAAGAGAGACCCATTTGCAGATAAATCTGAACTTATCACTAACCTAACCCTAGCCTAATGTCAAACCCCAGTTCAAGCCTAACCCTACCCATAATCCTTACTCGAAATGTTCACCTCTGGCTCAATCCGAACCCCTAAAATTGGGGCTCCCTCACCTCCGAATTCTAAATGTACCCATCATGACATTTCACCTGGATAGTTTGTCTGCCATCTAGTGGTAGATTCTGGTACTGCTATGGAAATTCACAAGTGGGAACGATGTCTGTTACAGTTCACAGCAGAGGGCAAGACTGCAGGGGGGATATTCCTTCAGCCAAGCAAAATGTTAGTTACAAAAAGAATGAAACAGAGACCATTGTTTTCGCCTTTTGGCAAAGGTATTTTTCTACTGGACTAAATTCTCATAAGCCTTTCCCTGTTGCTGTTTTTGGAAATTTTTTTTGCAACTATATGTTTTGTTTGGCAGAATGAACACACCACAGGGTATGTAATATAATAGCGCCACCATTATATCAAAACGCTTGCAAAGACTACAAAAATATTGGTGGTGTCCTATTGTTCTGGGATTACATTGTAAGTACTTTTTATTGCATGACTCTTGAGGCATAGGTGAATGGCAAGGCCTTCCACTAATTACACATTTGATAGAAGTGTTGCTTCAAGAATCAAAATATGTGTGGAAGGGTGACTCAGTGACCCTCAACACTCTACTCCCCTTTCCAAGTCAGCTGAGTCGAGCTTTCTTCAAGGTCACCAAAAATACACACGCAAGCGTGCACACACACACACACACACACACACACACTCACACACACACACACACACACACACACACACACACACACACACACACACACACACACAGGCAAATACTGTAGATAAACATGAGCAGTGTTATATGTTGCACCTGGAATGCATGCCCTAGAATGAGATCGGCTGGTTAGTTGACTGGTTGTGTGATTTGTCTTTTTCTCATCTTCTCCAGGACCCTGCCTCGAGCTCCACGCCTGTGAATCTCCAGAACCTCCCTGGACCGGTACAGGAAGCCCTGAACAGGTCAGATGTTTCATGTTTAACTCCCAACCCGGACAATACGAAGGTGTACTGTGTGTCTAATTTGGTAACAATTGCCCATGTTGATTAGTCATTCTGTGCAGATTCATTGCACAGATCAAAGAAAACAATACAGTGTCTTCTCTTCTGACACAGACCTAATTCATTCTCTGCTCTCCCTGCCCACCAGAGAATCATGGTGTCTGAATGGTCAAACATCACCCTCCAGCTGGAGGACACTCTGACCCGTGCCCTTGGCCGTTACCTCGACAACTGGAGACAGAACGCCACAAAGGCAGAGCAGGCACTGGACAACACCCTGGCAGAAGAGAACTTCAGGAATGTCATCTGGTACCTGATAGTAATGATTGGAATGTTTGCCTTCATTGTTGTGGCCATCCTGGTGAGCACAGTGAAGTCGAAGCGTCGCGAGCACTCTGATGACCCCTACCACAAGTACATTGAGGGGGACTGGACTACCAAACTCCAACAGCAGAGCTTTGTCATCAACAACCCCACAGCCAACTAATACATACACACACAATAGTTCTAAAATAAAAGTGTCTTATTGTTCCCATTCCATTAGTAACATAAATGTCGTAGTAAAGTTATAGCTGATATGTTAAATGTTGTAGTAACGGTATAACTAAGATTTTAAATGTTGTAGTAATGGTATAACTAATGTGAAATGTTGTAGTAACGGTATAACTAATATCTCAAATGTTGTACTAAAGATATAACTAATATGTTAAATGTCATAGTAAAGTTATAACTCACATGTTAAATGTTGTAATGAAGGTATAAATATTATGTTACATTTTGTAAGTAAAGGTATAACTAATATGTTAAATGTAGTAGTAGAGGAATAACTAATATGTTAATCATGGATTGTAATAAAAATAAATAGTTTTTTGGTGACTGACTATAACTGTCTGTATCTGGGCAATAGATAATAATGTAGCTGTCAAACCACAAGTAACCAGTAGAGGTCAGAACACTCAGTTTGGCAACTTAAATGTCTCACTGTTTAATTCAAGCAACCTACTTTATATACAGCAATATAAAGAACACAAGGCAATTATCCCAGTGGGAATTCATTCTGTTTGTAAATCAACTTACTACTTGTATAGTATAATCTGTTGGTTTTTGTGGCTTTCATTTTATTTCTTTATACTTTTCCTCCCCAATTTCGTGAAAACGAATTCTTAGTGAAGGCTGTGCCTCATCGCAGCAAGTCCCAGCAGACTCGGGACAGTTGTTGTCAAGATATGTGTCATCCGAAGGCCATCCAATGCCGTTTGGGTTCTTATTCGTCCTTCTACCTCCATTGAGCTTACAGGTGTCTAAGCAGACTCTAGGAGTTGCTAAAGCACAATAAGGCAAGGCAGCCATATTGGATTACAAGCCCCCAAACCCAGACAGCGTTGGCTAATTTCACCGCCCTCCGCAGTTCCCTCTGGACAACTCTGGAAGCAGAATTCGAACACTGGTCTCCTAAACAAACCTTTTTTAAAGTAAATATTAGGATCAAGCAATGTTTCAAATGTGTCTGAAGACGTTTTGTTCTTTTGGTGTAACCAACTCAATCAAGCAGATAAAAAAAAGATATGCGTTTTAAGGTCACGTTTTTGCCGTGAGCCAATGGGTGGCTAAGGTAACCACGGATGGTCTCCCCTCAGGCTGGAGGGGTGCAACTTTTTATACAAAACCTACTCTGAGAATTATCCTCTACATACACAATGAAGTCTGGAGTCGACTATGTGACAATTCCTTCAGCTGAACACAACAAACACACAACCTTCATTTGCGGCCAATGTAAGCCTTTGCAACAGCAATCCCTGACCTGATGTCACCAAACACAGCCAAGCCCGGCATCCTCTTCTAAGGCTGTGAGTCATTCACAATGCCCCATAAGCCCAGGCTTTTCCATTTTAGCCCCTGTGACAATGACAGAGCTGGGTGATCAGGTTACTTTCTCTGCTGGGCTAAAAAACCCCGCCAGAAGGCCTCCGTGCCAGGGATGGCATCTTTCACCGTGCAACTGTCCCCATGGGGTCGTTGACCTTGAGACACATGATCACACAGACGGTTCACTCTAAGGAAGTGGTGCCAGCATCACTCATTTTATACAGCGCTGATATCAATACACCGTTTGGCTTTACAAGTCGTGTCTGGAAATGCCCGCACACGTACACGCGCACGGACAATACATACACGTGCACAGACATTCGTACAAGCACACCGACATACGTACACGCGCACGGACATACATACACGTGCACAGACATTCGTACAAGCACACCGACATACGTACACGCGCACGGACATACATACACGTGCACACACATACGTACACGCACACCGACATACGTACACGCGCACGGACATACATACACGTGCACAGACATACGTACACGTGCATAGTAATCACTTGCAATATGAGACTTGGGTCAAGGGTCATGGAAAGAGTTTCGGTGTCATTACATTTGAGGGGGTTTCACGGGACACACAAACACACACACACACACACACACACACACAGACACACAAACACACACACACACACACACACACAGACACACAAACACACACACACACACACACAGACACACAAACACACACACACACACACAGACACACAAACACACACACACACACACAGACACACCTACCTACACCTATAGACACACTCACTGTCTTTTCATTATTACAATTTTCTTTTCAAATGATACAATGACTATAGAGCATATTTTGTACATATTCCCCCGAGCTGTTTCGTTTTAAGCAGATGTGCTTGTTTGCTTTGTTAGTCCATGCACAAGACAGCTGTCAGTGTCAAGACCTGATTCTAGGCTTTGCAGAATCTAGAACTGGACCCTGTTGCGGGTGTCAAACTGGCTACAATGAGGCAGATAGATAAGAAGAAATGGATCAGAGAGATTGCCAAAACACTAGCCAGAATCAACTGCTTGGCACATTCAGAGAAAACAGAGCAGTACTGAGCTCAGCACTGGCAAACAAACTAGTAGACCAAGGAAGACCTCTAGAGGGAATGACTTAAGAATGGACATCACATCCCCTATTCAACCCTAGTCTGATCGTCCGGGACACCAGCAGCACCAACACCCACTGCAATTGGACTACTAGGGATAAAGTTGCTCAATTATATTCAAGTAGCCCTCAGTCTATCTGTTAGCACTGTCCATTGGCCTGTCGATGTATGCGTTTGTATCAGTCAACATACACTAGACCATGTGGTCTGGGAAACTCTTAATGTAATGCTAAACTCTTGACAAAGCCCAGTTCATGCTCTTGGGCACTACTCACTATGCTCTTTATATGATATTGGTAAGAAACACATTCTACACTGTTAGAACTGTAGACATGGTTACAAGCCCATTATACCCTGTAACTGTTAGAACTGTAGGCATGGTTACAAGCCCATTATACCCCATAACTGTTAGAACTGTAGGCATGGTAACAAGCCCATTATACCCTGTAACTGTTAGAACTGTAGACATGGTAACAAGCCCATTATACCCCGTAACTGTTAGAAATGTAGGCATGGTTACAAGCCCATTATACCCCGTAACTATTAGAACTGTAGGCATGGTTACAGACACATTTTACACTGTGACTGTTAGAACTGTAGGCATGGTTACTGTTCCTTTGGAACAGCTTGCCAGATAATCTGAGGGACGCAGATATACTATTTTTAGGAAGGTTTTAAAACACACCTTTTTAGACTGGCCTTCTAAAATATTTTTTTCAACTAGTGTTAATATTAATTTTATATAGTCTATCATCCCCTTTGTTTTAACCTCTTACTTTTTAATTTTATTTCATTTATTTCCTTACTGTAATACATACATTTTTTCAAAGCATTATTTATTAATTGTTTTTATTCTTATGTGTGAAAGCTCCTTGAAACACATTTTGTAATAAATAAATAAATAAAGTTTGATTTGATGTTAGAACTGTAGACATGGAGTCGCCACAACAGCAAACCCCCTCACCCCCCCAACATGCCAAAAAAGATCAAGATCTAAAGGTGTTAGTAAAAGTACTTGGCTGAGATCACTAACACTTAGCCGTGTCCCTTATTAAGATCTAAATGACCAGGTGTGATGAATGCAGAGACTTCACTTTGGTCTTATTTAGGAACTTCAATTTGTGAACATGTACTTTTACTTGGTACGTTTTAAACCCCTGTCTAAAGCTCACTTTCTCCTCCACTCTTTTTCTTTCTCACACACACACACACACACACACACACACACACACACACGCACACGCACGGGCCTGCACTCTCTCTCTCTCTCTCTCACTCACCTATTTATTTTTAGCACCTAAACAACTGGTCTCCTAAAAATGGGCCTCCGTGTGTTGTGCAGGGGGAGACAGTCACTGCTATGTATGGTATCCAGCCCCTCAGCGAGCTCCGGGCCTGGAAGGCTGTTCTTTCCCTTTGTGTCAGCTGGAGAGAGGCAGCAAAACGGGGCGAGAGAGAGGGTCGCTGGTTCCTGAGCACAGAGTTGGACCATAGTTGACAGCTTGGAGGGACACTGAAGTAGATTTATATTGTATCTGAAGGCTACCTGTTATTCTACACCTGTCTGAATATAGCTCATTCTTGGGGAGTCTTCGACCTTCTTGTGGGGTGTTCGGTTGTTCATTACGCCGACCATGGCTGCCCTGTTGCTGCTCCTGCTGCCGTGCCTGTCTGTGGCACCCCTGGTCTTGGCAGAGAAGGGCTTGGAGTTCCCTCGCTATGATGGGAAGGACAGAGTCATCGACATTGACAGCAACAACTACAAGAAGGCCATGAAGAGGTACAGCATGCTGTGTCTACTCTACCACAAACCCATCCCAGACAGCAAGGAGCTGCAGAAACAACACCAGATGACAGAGATGGTGCTGGAGGTAAGCCAGAAGAGGAGGGGGAACAGGAGATGGAGAGAGACGGGGGGCTCGGGGGTGGGAGAGACAACTAAGGATGAAGGAGCGAGAGGAGATGCGGTCTACCAACAACAACAAAAAACGACGATACACTGACGGAGGACAGAGAGAGAGAGGGAGAGATAGAATGAAGGACAGGGAGGGAAGGAGAGAGATGTACTGTAGCTTCGGGTGGTGTGGCGGGCTGATGTGTCGGCTCAGTGCTCTTTCAGAAAAACATTTATCCTCTATCTGTCCCCACTGTCCTGTCCAATAAAACATAACATGCCGGGAAAAAATCTAAACAAAGAAAAGAGAGAGAGACGGGGAGACAAAGAAAGAACAAAAGAGAGAGGTTGGGAGAGAGGGTGGGAGAGAGGGAGGGAGGGAGGGAGAGAGGGAGGGAGAGAGGGAGAGAGGGAGAGAGGGAGAGAGGGAGGGAGGGAGGGAGAGAGGGTGGGAGAGAGGGAGAGAGGGAGGGAGGGAGAGAGGGAGAGAGGGAGGGAGGGAGGGAGAGAGGGTGGGAGAGAGGGAGGGAGGGAGGGTGGGAGAGAGGGTGGGAGAGAGGGAGGGAGAGAGAGAGGGAGGGAGAGAGGGAGGGAGGGTGGGAGGGAGGGAGGGAGGGAGAGAGGGTGGGAGAGAGGGAGAGAGGGAGGGAGGGAGGAAGGGAGGGAGAGAGGGTGGGAGGGAGGGAGGGAGAGAGGGAGGGAGGGAGGGTGGGAGGGAGGGAGGGAGGGAGAGAGGGAGGGAGGGAGAGAGGGTGGGAGGGAGGGAGGGAGAGAGGGTGGGAGAGAGGGTGGGAGAGAGGGAGGGAGAGAGAGAGGGAGGGAGAGAGGGAGGGAGGGGTGGGAGGGAGGGAGGGAGGGAGAGAGGGTGGGAGAGAGGGAGAGAGGGAGGGAGGGAGGAAGGGAGGGAGAGAGGGTGGGAGGGAGGGAGGGAGAGAGGGAGGGAGAAAGGGAGGGAGAAAGGTTGATTTTTTCAACTAGCTGGTCTTTAAAAATTAGATCTCATCACATCAGATCTTTTTCAGAGCTGATCTGATAGGTAAAAAGATCAATTAGTGAAAACAAAACAGCAGAATTTGTGTGCCTGTGTTAACACAGCTACAGACAGAGAGAATAGGAGTGCCTGTGTTAACACAGCTACAGACAGAGAGACTAGAGATGGAGTCATCTGGGCAGGATGGAGGTCATCTAACAGTCTGCGGTCAAGCAAGGCCTGTTCCATTAATCATTAACAGTACCATGAGGGTTTCAATGTGTTTAAACGGCTGTAATGCCAACAAGTAGGATCAACACTGATGGAATCAAGTTCACTTCAATTAGTGAATTGTGTTCACACTCTCAAGGTCGGTGTGTGTGTGTGTGTGAGGATGCCCAATTCCGCCAAATGCTGTCAGTTGAGGTTATTTTCATTAATTCATTGAGATCTTAATTTCCATGATAATGTATGTCATTTACCTCAGCCCTATACCACCAGCAGAAATCGGGCTGTTTATAAATGGCTCTACATGTGAAGGGCTTTCAGTAGGTCTGTCCGTCTGCGTTTGGCTTTTATGTTTAGATTGAGTTGATCTAAAAATGTCAGTGACATTTCTATTGAATAGCTAAAGGCTGTCACCTACTGGATTATCCAGTTTCATAATGCTCTGCGTCTACAGTATAACGTGCAAAGAGTATATTCATAAGATAAGGAAGATTTGAAATAAAAGGTCAGATTAGTATCCTCCTACTGCAGAATGTGACAGTTGGCTCCGTTCCCTCAAGTGCTGCTGTGTTGCTTATGGTTTGTGAGTATTCTAGTGATTTGTACCAGGTAACTTGAAGCCCAGTCTTTTGCTAACCAAACTAGCGCTTCTGCTTTGCTATATTTTATATGCATAAGGTAACAATGCTAGTTCCTTTATTTCATTAAAGCCTATTTGAGCCTATTTGGTATTCCATCATCATTGAGCCAATGTGTTAACATGTCTGCTACCCTGACACAATTGTACATGGTTTAGCTGTGAATGTAAAATGATTTTCATACGTTATGTTTCAAGCCCTGAATGTTAGCTGTGTATGTAAAATGTTTTGCGTGGATTATGTTTCAAACACTGAATGATCAGCTGTCTCTGCATTATCAGGAAGATGACAGATCCATCAGCCAGTTCCCCTCTTCACATTTCTGTTATTTTTTAGGAGCCCTAATTTACCCGGGGATCCATTAGAGTTCACAGCCCTGACCGGCAAAGCTTCACCTAATTGTGAAACATTCTTGACTGGATAAGGAGCTCTATCGGTCATTATATAAATATCTCCCTCTGTGCGTCTGTTGCTTTGGGCCTGTTCTGTTCCCTGGACCGTTATCTACTCAACAATGTCACCCAAACTAAGCTTCATCTTTGCTCTCTCCGTTCCTCTGACAACTTACAGATTGTGTGCGACTGAAGTTTGAATGGGTTAAGAGTTCTTTGTAAAATCTTCAAAGCGGACCACTATTCCTGAGCATAGACCCAAAAAGGCTCTCCTTGACACAATTCCAGTCAAAGTGGTAACTGTCTTTCATTTTAATCTCCAGCTGGCTGCTCAGGTTATGGAGGAAAAGGATATTGGGTTTGGAATGGTTGACTCCCACAACGACGCCAAGGTAGCCAAGAAGCTGGGTAAGGATACGCACAAAGATTTCAGCACTGTTATGATACTTCATAACTACAAACGATGTTACACTCAAACACCCAAGACGGCTTCGTAAAGCCGTAAGTGAACGGCAGTAAATAACACTCTGTTTTCTACCCCCTGACCCCTGACCTCTGACCCAAGGCCTGGTAGAAGAGGGCAGTGTGTATGTGTTCAAAGAAGACCGTGTGATTGAGTTTGATGGCTTGCTCGCTGCCGACACCCTAGTGGAGTTCCTACTAGACGTAAGTGCACTTTGAGGCCCAACACACAGACATAGGGCCCTTCATACTACACACAGACCCAGGGCCCTTCATACTACACACAGACCCGGGGCCCTTCATACTACACACAGACATAGGGCCCTTCATACTACACACAGACCCAGGGCCCTTCATACTACACACAGACCCAGGGCCCTTCATACTACACACAGACCCAGGGCCCTTCATACTACACACAGACATAGGGCCCTTCATACTACACACAGACATAGGGCCCTTCATACTACACACAGACATAGGGCCCTTCATACTACACACAGACCTAGGGCCCTTTATACTACACACAGACCCAGGGCCCTTCATACTACACACAGACATAGGGCCCTTCATACTACACACAGACCTAGGGCCCTTCATACAACACACAGACCCAGGGCCCTTCATACACCACACAGACCTAGGGCCCTTCATACTACACACAGACCTAGGGCATTCATACTACACACAGACATAGGGCCCTTCAAACAACACACATACATAGGGCCCTTCAAACAACACACAGACCCGGGGCCCTTCATACTACACACAGACATAGGGCCCTTCATACTACACACAGACCCAGGGCCCTTCATACTACACACAGACCCAGGGCCCTTCATACTACACACAGACCCAGGGCCCTTCATACAACACACAGACCCAGGGCCCTTCATACTACACACAGACCCAGGGCCCTTCATACTACACACAGACCCAGGGCCCTTCATACTACACACAGACCCAGGGCCCTTCATACTACACACAGACATAGGGCCCTTCATACTACACACAGACATAGGGCCCTTCATACTACACACAGACATAGGGCCCTTCATACTACACACAGACCTAGGGCCCTTTATACTACACACAGACCCAGGGCCCTTCATACTACACACAGACATAGGGCCCTTCATACTACACACAGACCTAGGGCCCTTCATACAACACACAGACCCAGGGCCCTTCATACACCACACAGACCTAGGGCCCTTCATACTACACACAGACCTAGGGCATTCATACTACACACAGACATAGGGCCCTTCAAACAACACACATACATAGGGCCCTTCAAACAACACACAGACCCGGGGCCCTTCATACTACACACAGACATAGGGCCCTTCATACTACACACAGACCCAGGGCCCTTCATACTACACACAGACCCAGGGCCCTTCATACTACACACAGACCCAGGGCCCTTCATACAACACACAGACCCAGGGCCCTTCATACTACACACAGACCCAGGGCCCTTCATACTACACACAGACCCAAGGCCCTTCATACTACACACAGACCCAGGGCCCTTCATACTACACACAGACCCAGGGCCCTTCATACTACACACAGACATAGGGCCCTTCATACTACACACAGACCTAGGGCCCTTCATACTACACACAGACCCAGGGCCCTTCATACTACACACAGACATAGGGCCCTTCATACTACACACAGACATAGGGCCCTTCATACTACACACAGACCCAGGGCCCTTCATACAACACACAGACCTAGGGCCCTTCATACTACACACAGACCTAGGGCATTCATACTACACACAGACATAGGGCCCTTCAAACAACACACATACATAGGGCCCTTCATACTACACACAGACATAGGGCCCTTCATACTACACACAGACCTAGGGCCCTTCATACAACACACAGACCCAGGGCCCTTCATACAACACACAGACCTAGGGCCCTTCATACTACACACAGACCTAGGGCATTCATACTACACACAGACATAGGGCCCTTCAAACAACACACAGACATAGGGCCCTTCATACTACACACAGACCTAGGGCCCTTAATACAACACACATACCTAGGGCCCTTAATACAATACACAGACCTAGGGCCCTTCAGACTACACAAAGACCTAGGGTCCGCTTAATTTTCGTTCTTTTTCCTTGCTCCAAATTTCTCTCTTACCAGTACTCTCTCTCCTCCCTTCCCTCTTTCTTTAGCTTTTGGAGGACCCTGTAGAGGTGATAGGAAATGCTCTGGAGCTGCGGGCCTTTGACAGAATGGAGGAAGACATCCGCCTCATTGGTTACTTTAAGAACGAGGACTCTGAACGTGAGTGTCTGTGCCTGTGCTTTTGTTCTGCCCGTTCATATAAAAAAACACAGGTGAAACACTGTGGGCCAGGGGCGTGGTCAATAAATACCAACGCTGTGGGCCGGGGGCGTGGTCAATAAATACCAACGCTATGGGCCGGGGTGGGGGGGTGGCGGGTGGTAAAATATTTCCGGTGCTGCAAGATTACACCCCATGTACATGGTTCAAATCCCTTCAGAAAGAAATAACAAATGTATTTTAGTGTAGCCAATTATGCGACTTTGTCGCTAGATTTAGAACATTGTCAGACGCCATTGGATACTTTCATTGGTGAAAGAGTCTAGCAACCAATTCAAATCTCTGGTCCGGTCCTCATGTCCGCCCCCATCACTGTACCCCCTCCCTAACTCAACCTTTGCCGAGAACAGTGTACATACACTGCCACTTTATTAGGTACACCTGTGTATTTAACGCAATCAGCAAATCACGTGGCTGCAACTCCAAATAGAAAGCACGCAGACAAGTTCAACGGGTTTAGCTGCTGCTCGACCAAACGTTGAATAGGGAAGACGTGACCTGAGCAACTTGATGATAGATGTTGCCTAAGCAACGCCAACATGGTGGTTTCAGCATCTTAGAAACAGCCGACTTATGGGGATTTTCACCCACTTCAGAGAATGGTCCATTACACAGACAACAGATCTGCAAAAACGTCTTGTCCATGAGGTAAGAGAAGAATGACCAGACTTGTTGAAGCTGACAGAAAGGCCACAAATACTCACGTAATCGGTCGTTACATCAGTGAGCAGAAGGGCATTCCTCTCCTCCCATTCTTCTACCAGTGATTTTGTCTTCCTCATAAACCTCTCCTTTTTGTCTAGACTACAATGCATTCAAGGAAGCAGCAGAGCAGTTCCAACCCTACATCAAGTTCTTTGCCACCTTTGAGAAGTCTGTGAGTATAGAGACTGTGGCCTGTTAGTAGGAGTCTGCTTTTGGGGCAGGACATGGGTTCCGGATTAATTTCCGAACCCATGTCCTGAGACAAAACGACAGTCAAATGTCCAGTATAACATTTATCTGACAGAATGGGTCACTCTGTTTGCTCCCGTGTCTGAAAACGTTTCCACACGTGATGTACATGATGTTTCAGGTGGCCAAGGAACTGACCCTAAAGATGAACGAGGTGGATTTCTATGAGCCCTTCATGGAGGAGCCAGTCACTATCCCCGACAAGCCCAACACCGAGGAGGAGATCGTGGACTTTGTCACGGAACACAGGAGGTATGGAAGAGATCAGTGTGGCTGTCAGGACACAGTCCTTTTCCGCCCTTCTGATCAAAGCCGTGGCTTGTGACAAACTAACGTGGTATTTTCAGGGCGACACTGAGAAAGCTGCGTCCCGAAGACATGTTTGAGACCTGGGTAAGGTTTTTTGTCAGTTACCTTACCTTGTATTTAAGTCATTTAGCACACACTCCTATCCAGTGTGACAATAGCCAAGACAGCGACAGAGATTTTTCATGTAAAACCTTGCCTAAATAGAGCAGCTCTCAGCAAAGTTAATGCAGGTTAGACAATACTTGTGCCTATTTTAGTGGACGAAATGCAGGTAGGATGTTTTTCTTTTAAACACATGTTCAAACCCTGGGCAATGTCTCCTGATGTTTCTGCAATTCCAGGAGGATGATGTGGATGGGATCCATATTGTGGCCTTTGCAGAGGAGGAGGACCCGGGTAAAGAGGATTATTTATATTGCTTTTAGCTAAAGCCATGGCGATAGCAATCCTTTCAGGGACCTAATGTGTACAGTAAAAAATATTACATACAGACATTTTCTTTCAGAGATGAGCCCGTCACAGCTTTAAAAAAGAGCCAGCTCATAGATTTCTCTGGCCTGAATCACTGAAATCACTGAAATCATGAAATTCTTCAGGAAATGAAACAAACTCCTCGGGGAGGGGTTGGAACATACACTAACCTGTATGATGTGTTGTTTGGCGGGGTTCAGATGGTTATGAGTTCCTGGAGCTCCTGAAGGAGGTGGCCAGAGACAACACCCACCAGACTGCTCTCAGCATCGTCTGGATTGACCCCGATGACTTCCCCCTGGTAATACAGACAGATATGCAGACAGACAGACAGGCACACAGGAAGGGGCTAATGGATTTCTACTAATGGAAGTCCATGTTCTCTTTGGTTCTCTCTTTCCTTCACAATGTTGTCTTGTCAGCTGTTGCCCTACTGGGAGAAGACCTTCAAAGTGGACCTGTTCAAGCCTCAGATTGGAGTGGTCAACGTTACAGATGTGAGCACCAAAACTGGTTGAAGTACAAAATTGTTAAACTCAGATATATGGATGTAATGTAACCTCCTTCCTGCCCTTTGAACCCCCCCCCCACTGGGTACAGGCTGACAGCATCTGGCTGGAGATGGACGAACAGGACCTGCCCACAGCAGAGGAGCTGGAGGACTGGATAGAGGATGTACTGTCTGGCAAGGTCAACACAGAGGATGATGATGATGATGACGATGACGACGGCGATGACGACGATGACGATGATGACGATGATGACGACGATGATGACGACGACGACGATGATGATGAATAAAAAAAGAAAGAATATGTCATCTAGATGTGTTGCATACTGTCCCTTACTGTCATCAAAGTTAAAAAGCTCAGGAAGAAACAAACCGGAACACTTTCATAGAATGTTTTGTACAAAGTACATGTCACCTAGCCTAGCGAGAACCCTAATACATGGTGAGAAATCGTTTTTAAAGAATCTGGAGAGAGGAAACTTTTCATTTATCAGCAGTTGATAAAATGAAAGATGTATTGAGAGGTAGCCAAGAAAACCCAAAGTTCCATCCTCCTGTGAATTCCAGAAATTCTGATTATGGCTGTCTACCCTAACTCTAACCCATCTTACTTTGGTTTGATCATTGAAACCTTTTGTTATGCTACCCCAAATCTCAATAAAGAAAAGGTGTTATCCTGTGTGTCAATCTGCCAATGAACCATTCTCCCTCTATAACACAAGTCAATGTGTAGAGAATGCAATTTTAGGTTTGATTTCCAACCACACCGTCTCTCCCATCATAAGGGCTGTACTTGTTATTACTACTGACACCTTCCAATTTCCACAACATTATATCTTCCTTCATCTCTTTTAGCCCGATTTCCATGACAAGATATTTGTAAGTAGTTGTTCAAGAATGCAGCCGCAGCAAAGTGAGATAATATCATCATCACCCACCCAGGCAAGAGAGATAAGCTTATCTGAATGTTAATTCCTCAAATCTCCATTTCCGTCATGTATTCTCTCTCGGTGTTTCACTCTCTTTGTGGTTTTATTTTCCCCCAAAGCCTAGTTTATACCAGGCTCTAACATGAAGTCTATGTCTTGGCTTCGTCCGTATTCTGATCATACTCATAGTAATAGACGATTAGAAGATCCATTATGATCTGATTGTTATCAGACCTTACGGGTGTAAAAAGACAAGAGCAATTCCAAATCAGGCCAAGATCAAGACAAAGGACGCAAGACACAGCGAGGTATAAACTGGGCTTTTGACTCATCTCTCATTCCTGCTCCCCCTCAGTGGGTAGTTAGAAGACAAACAATGTATAGTGGCAGGAGGGTTCCTCAGTGCCCCATTGGCCCAGGGTACAGATGGGGGAGGGCCCATTAAGTCAGTGGCTCTCCTCAATCTTCTTGGTATAATCCCTCCCTCCATCTCTGTCTTTCTGCCTTCAACCGTACCCACCTTCAGGCAAATATACTCTCTTACTAACTGCCTCTAATACTGTAGAGCACAGCTGAATACAAATCAGCACACATAAACACACACACACTACAGTATATAATACATAAAGAAAATATTGCAATACTACACTTACATATTACAAAAGTAGGCATGAGAATATTTTGAAAATGTTGATACAAATATTTATTTTTACAAATGTGAGTCTGGATACAGTTCATGTAATTCCATATCTGTAATCTTATAAAATCAACCAGTGAACACTTGAGACTAAATTGGTCAGTAGTAAATATAGGGTGACAATCACTCACTCAATCAGGCCCACACTCAATCCTAACCATAGATTATTGGATAAACATACTTGCATACAATAACATGTTTAGTGTACATCATATGTTCTTCAAAACAGAGGCACCTTTCTAGCGAAGGAGACACGTCAAAACCAAGTACTGGTTAAAACTCTTTGAAAAGGCATCCTTTCTCCTTAAAGAACTAACATATCTGAATTGGTTGAATTTCATAACAGAAAGCAATTGGTTGGCAACCTTCCTTAGACCTATCAATCACTAACAACATATTCATTAGTACAAAATCCTCAACAACAAGTTACTTTTTATGAGATAACAATGATTGTACAATTACATTTACCAAAAATGTTTTGTCTAACATAGTCTTCAAATATATGCACACTTAATAGGGGAAGATATGATTAAAACAATTCAATATTAAATCAAATGAATACTGTAGATAATTGAGTCAAGAGAGATTAGAGAAATTCAAGTCCAATTCAATAGCAGTTGCAGTTTTCATAGTTGTGGCTAGATGGCAGTACAGTCTTTGTTCCGACTGAACACATCCGTCATGAACAGGAGGCCTGTCACTTTTGGGACACAGTTGTCACTATCGTGAGAATCTTGTCAAAACTCTGCATCAATATTAAATGTCATTTCAAACATCCAAACGCATCATTGGGGCCCTACTCCCATCAGCAGAATTAGGCTTCAGTACATGACAATATGTGTTTGCAGTCCTGGAGGCAGTAATGGAGAAGCTATCAGTCATGTCTGGAACAACAAACATCCCCCGAGCTCTGTGTTTTCTTGTCTTCTGAAATGCTCCAACCATGGAGACTAGGATAAAGGACATTGCACCATCCTACTTCTATCTGCAGTCTTGTTTCATACCTGAAGATGAAAAGCTTGAGGCTCAATGCACTTCATACAACTTACAGGGTTAGGATCTGCAAAAATACAATAATAGCAGCCTTTCATCTAGAGATAAGAGACAAATCTATTGAATGTGTTGTCAGTAGATGCCGAATCATAAAGTACACTATATATTTATTAATCTCAGATAGTCTCAAGAGGTTTCTCTCTCTCTCACACACACACAAAGAAACACAAGCAAATGCACACATACACTCAGCCAAATGTGTCTCGCACACTTGTCTGCTCAACTGCTTTGGGTTTGAGTCCAACACATTCTGACACCACCTTGGACTGTTATGTCTAGAAGTCCTATGGTAACCCAACAGGACCCGGTTCAGCCCTATTCTTTCAGAACCATGGGCAGTCAGACAAGGTAGAAAAGTGTCAATGACCTGGATTTAAAAAAAAACATAGTCATGTGAACAAGTACACCCCCTGGAAAATGGTCATTGTTCTCACATATTTGGACGTATGTAACAAATAAGTACATCTCTGGCTGCCCGTTTTGGCTGAAATAACATTCAGTAGCCATTTCCTGTAACGGTATACCCATCTCCTGCACAAACTAGGAGAGAATTTTTGCCCACTATTGATTACAGTATTGCTTCAACATGCATAGCTCACCTGAAATCCCCCACAGCACTTCAACAGGATTGAGATCTAGGCTCTGACTTTGCCAGTCTGTAACGCTGTTCTTTTTGAGCCATTCTGTCGTCGCTTTGCTTGTGTGTTCTGGATCACTGTCCTGTCGCAAGATCCATGTTTGGCTCAGCCTCAACTATTTGACAGATGTCCTCACATTCTCCTTAGGAATTCTCAGGTACAATGAAGAAATCATGGTTGACTCGTTGATGGAAAGCTGGCCCTGGGGCAGAAAAGCAGCCCCAGACCATAACACCACAGCTTCAGTGATTTACAGAACAAAGTTCTTCCGTCCAAAGGCCTTTTTTCACTTAATACCAGGCTAAATACCTGGTTCTAATTCTAGCCATTGTACGTGATGGTTAAGGAGCGGGTGTACTTACATTATCCGTGTAAGGAAATCGTGTTTCTGTTTATTTAATTCCAAAAATGGCTTAAGTGTGACTTAAATTATCTTTGTCATGAATGTGGCTGAACTTCAGCTCAACTATCCATTTTTCCAAATCAGCACAAAAAAGACAACTTTTTAGGGTATGTACTAAATTATTCACATGACCGAATGTAATATATATTATACAGTGCTTTTCGAAAGTATTCAGACCCCTTCATGTTCTCCACATTTTTTGTGCCACATACTTAATTTATAATTGATTGAATGTATTTGTTTTTTCCATCAATCTACATACAATAGTGAGTGACAAAGCATAACTGGTCAGGATTTAGGAAAGGATGAACAACAAAATACGGAGTGGTCCTTGAAAAAAACCTGATTCAGAGCGCCCAGTATTCAGTAACTTAGATTGGAGTAGACCAGTCGTTGAATGTCATTGACTGGCCTAGCCAAAGCCTGGAATTAAAAGTCTGTGAGGAGACCTGAAAATCACAGTTCACCAGTGCTTTTTTAATAAACTGGCAGAAAATCATCAGGTATGGTGTAGGTTGATTATAAAGTCTGTAACAAAAAATGCGGAGAAAGTAAAGAGTTCTGAATAATTCCTGTATATTTAAACATGTACAATCCATTGGAAGTAAACAAAATCAGATTTTTGTTTGATAAAAATGTTCCCTGAAGTCCAAAATTGTATTGGTGATTAAGTAGCAGTTCATTCATGTTAGCAAGGCAGACAATATAAAAGAAATACCCACTGTTGCTATAGCAACCCTAGGGAGGCTCCAGGGACAGGTAGATATACAGCCAGACTGGGTGTAGATATAGTTTGCACGCACACACACACACACACACACAAACACACACAGAACAAAAATGCAGGAGGGGACATTTACAGTGCATAGAAAAAACTCTGACGTAATTCAATGTACTAGCGAGCCTCAGGACAATAGAAATCAGAGCATATTTCCTCTCTCTTTCCTGCTTTCATCTTCGGTCCAGAGAAGCCAGGGGGGCTGGGGATCCCAGACGCTTATTAACTACGCACAGCCATCTCTTCATCTTATTACAATATCCCATACGAATCTGTTCATATAAATTACACGGAATAAAAACCAAGCAGCCAAAAAAATAGTTATAAAAAGTAATACCAATAATTTAAGACAGCCACAAAATACCACAATAAGAGTATATCAAAGTAAAAAAGGGGATCAAGGAACTTAACATGAATTAGCATACCAAAATGGTGTAAGTCCTAGAACAGCCAAAGCCCTTCTACTGGTGTCTGTCAGACGGACGTTTCTGACTGGAGACGCAGGGTGAACTTGTGCGACTTGGGGTCGACGTACTCCTCGGTCATCCTAATGTAGGGGATGGACTTGACCGCGACCGCCAGGCTAAAGTCTAGACACCGAAGCGAGAAGACGGTGGCGTCCTTCAGACCGCTGGTGACTGCTGCCTCGCTGACCAGGGTCCACTGACCAGCCATCCAGCGCTCGGGGCCGTACTGCAGGGTTGGACCCGGAGACAGATAGGCCTCCAGGAACGCCTGGACATACACACGCAAGCGAGCAAACATCGGCCTTACAAAAGTAGTCAAAAGAATGCGTTGAAAACGTTGAGGTGCTGAACACATTTTCTGCTACGTCGCGCGGGGGGGGGGGGCGAAACGTCAGTCAAGTTGTGGGAGCGTCTGTCCAGTCGCGAATACATCACATCCTCTATAAATGCTCATGAACGTCTGGGGAGGGTCAAACGACGGCGTGAGTCGCACGGTAGGTGATGAGGGTGGTATGGCTGAGGGGTTGAGAGGCGCGTTCTTTACTAACCTTGGGGCTCATGTTGTGTGTTAGGCAGAAGGCCAGGTGCCTCTGGATGCTGTCCATGCTGTGGCAGTGCTGCCTCCTGGTGGTTCGGAGGTATTTCTGCAGGGCGCGGGCCATTGAGGGGAAGATGGCCAAGGCTGCCTCCCTAACGTCCATCACGTCGCCGGGGGCCACTTTCTGCTCCTCCTGCTGCATCCGCCTCACGTGCATGAAGGCCTCCTCCACAGCCACCACCAGTCTAACGTTGCAGCAACGTACAGGTTTATGGAAAACCGCCATTCATACATTCAATGAAAGCCCATTAGGAAAACACAGACGCCAAACTGTTCATCTGCAGAATCCCAGTTGTTTCCTTTCGCCCTGATCTCCTATCATCCCTCCTCATCCCACTCAGCAGTTCTTTCCTTTCACCATCATCCATCCATCCACCTTGCAATCCACTCAGCTCACCGAACAACCCCCCTCTCTCTCTCTCCCTCTCTCTCTCTCTTTTGGTCTCTGTTCATTCTATCGGCCCCTTCCTCTCCCCAGCTCTCTCACCTGGCTCTTCGTTTGCGAACGCGTCTTTCAAGATCAGCCTCTTCGTAGTAGAGCTCATTGTGAGTGGCTTCCCTACGCTTGGCTGCGGCAGAGATGGCAGAGCGTGACTGACCCCCGACCTGTGGCCCGCCAGACCCTCCTGCAGACCCCACTGGGCTCTCTGGGCCTATGACCGGGGATCACACCACAGACAGAAAGGTCACCGTGAGGCCCAATCAGCACAACAACAGAATCTTATTATAAAAAAAAAATAGTTATTACAGTTTCTCTCTCCAGTTTCATAACGTGTCATCTGTGACCTGCTTCATCGCATCTCCCCGTTGATCGGGGACAGTTGATGTCGAGACATGTTTCCTGAAGCATGTCCACACCGTTTTGGTTCTTATCACAAGGCTTGCTCCAACAGGTAGTCTAGAATGGATTCTTCACGTGCCAGAAAAACTCTGGCCTTCTGTCGTAATGGAGCTCACAGGTGCTCGAGCTGCTACACGGAGTGTTCCGTTACTAACCCTGCAAACCTGGACTCGTGCGCGACGCAGGACCACTGGGCACGAGTCAGATCTGGTCTTGCAATGATGCACAGCTCAGTGACTTCCCCGCTGCGCCATTCAGAGGCCCTGACACTGCAGATTCTGTGTAACATCTTAGCAGTTCACAGTTCAGATCATTTCTCTGAGAAGTGATCACATATTTAGCCTGGTAGTCAGATGTGAATATGGTTTAGCCGACTGCCAGATGACAGAGTTGGGAAAACACTACCCGTGCAGCTCAGTTCAATATCTGTGTTCAATTCACACACAGTGCCAGTATCTGAATGTATGCAATCACAACAGTAAATCACTCTGGATAAGGGCGTCGGCTAAATGACTTCTTACATGTAATAAGCCACACATCTGGTAACCAGGCTAGCGAGTACTCAAAACAAACACATTACAGACTTCAAAGGCAACAGCAGCAGTTTGATTCCCTTCTCTCTCTGATGAATACAAATACACAGACTCATAAAGAGGCTAAATGAGCGTTCCTAAGGGATATGAATGTGGAGTGGTGGAATCTGGTCTGGGAATGGGGGAGTTCAACTGAATAACCTCCACAGATATAGGTCAAGACAGATTAAACAATGAATCATTAACACCAATGTGTGTGTGTGTGTGTGTGTGTGAGTGTGTGTTTGTGCAGTTATGGCATAACCTGTCTCGAATTCAATTAAGTTTAATTAAATATGTTTTCAAAGTCTCCAAAAATAATTAGAGTTGTAAAACATAGAGAAAAAGAGAGTAGACAGTGATGTATAAAACAACGGCACAAAAGAGATATATATACACACACACACACACACACACACACACACACACACACACACACACACACACACACACACATATATATATATATATATATATATATATATATATATATATATATATATATATATATATATATAGAGAGAGAGAGGGAGACAGACATACATAGACAGAGACACAGAAAGATATATATAGCGAAACAGAGTAAAGAGATAGAGAGATGGAAGAGAGCGTTAGAGAGAGAGAGAATGATATATAGACAGTGACAGAGAGAGATGCAGATAGCAGGAGAATGTGCAGAATAAGATACTGTGATAAATTATTGAAATGCTGAAACGCCAATGCCTCTGAAGCCCTCCCTCCCCCATTCTCTCCCCCATTCCCTCCCCAGCCGTATACCTTCAGGAGAGGGGGAGGGGGTGTTCCAGGAGGACATTGTACGAACACACTGCTTCAGGAGCGCAAGGGAGTGGGCTTAGCAATGCACGCTAGTGAAAAGGGGACAGGGCACACAGAGCCCGCTCTTAAGCCGTCTTTACTCACTGTCACTGTACTGTCACAAGTACTCAGTAGTAGTAGCTGTGAACACTGCTGAGGGTGACACAGGAGAGTAGGCGGTAAATCACAGCGAAACACGGATAAACACAGCCGAGAGACCGGAGAGTCGGGTTGACGAAGAGGCAGAAACGCAGTCGCCGCGGATTAGCCGTGGCAAAGCTGCTGGCGCACTAACCGTCCACGCTGTAGACCTTCAGGCCAGCCAGGTGCTTGGCGGCGCGGTGTTTGGAGGCGGAGAGAAGGGCGGGGTTATGGAGGGGGAAGTCCCTGTAGTAGAACTCCAGCACGGACAGAGCTGCCCTCTGAATACTGTCGGGGCGGAGACGATAGGGGGGAGAGATAATGGGGGGTGGGAGGGGGTGGAGACAGAGGGACAGTTGTGGGGGGTAGATCGAGAAAAAAGAACGGAACAGTTGAAGAAGGTCAGAAACAAAGCAAACAGACCATTACCTTAACATCCCTGTTGATTTGAACCATGTGATGAACAGCATTCCACACATCTACACAACTGGCCCGGACAATACGGGACAAGGTTTACGAGTTAGCGAGCTCGGCCCTTGATGTCGCCTGGAGATAACTGGCAGCGTGACAGCCAGTAACCTTACAGCCGGGATCATTTCTATGGGAATGTATCCTTTGGTGCGTTGCAGTAGGATGAAGCCTGAGCTGGAATGTGACGGTAACTGAAGCTAGCTTGAGTAAAAAGCAACGGTACGTCTCGCTACATACTTAGACCAAGACCCTCAGGGCTCTGTCATAAAGAATGCCCTCTGTTAGACTCTGTTCAGGTCTTTTTCTACAGGAGGTCAGGCCGTGTCAGGCACAAAGGCCAGGTGTGACAGACACAAAACATATATCAACGCCAGGTCAGGTCTACGAACACTTAGTCAACCTGTCCTTTGGCAGGGTCTCTGGCACTTCAGAGTCTCTCACATGAGGAAGAGAGATTGCGGAAGGCAGAGAATAAGCTGCAAAGAAAGTAGATGCCGGGAACAACTTATTGGAAGCTGTTTCCTGTTTGACATTTCTATTGAATAGCTAGAGGTTCAGCTGCTGGATTATACACATTCATGATACTCTGTCTACAGTATAATGTGAAGAAGACTTCATAAAAAGTTCCTTCGAACAGAGGGTCAGATTAGTATGGTTCGACAAAAGAATATAAAAGTAGTTGCTGTTCCTCCTTATTGGACCAATCTCCTGTTTCTGGAGCGAGAGGCAACTTGATGTACTTAATGTACACCTCCAGGACAAAACCTAGTCTATCACAGGGCCATCCCCCAATCCATTTTATTAGCAGAGGCCCATTAGGTCCCATTCTGGGTGATTGACCAACTTAATTACTGATATTGACATACTCCCCCGGACATGAGTCTCAAATCATGCACTGTGTGTGTGTGTGTGTGTGCGCGTGTGCATTCTACAGTCAATCTCTCATAATGTCTGTAAATGTCACTGCTAGTAGATTAATCAGCTGCCCTCGGCCAAGAGACATCAGTTCAAAACAATTACAGCATCCTGACTCCTGACGCTCTGCGGTAGGATAGACTGACTTCATATAGCCAGACTCCTGATGCATAAATTCACTTGAAAAATATGCTATAATGTTCTATAATTACAGAAGAGTCCATTAAAGCTATCAGAAATGTCTATGCTCCATTAGAAACAGCGTTGACAGACAGAGGCGAGAGTGTACCGCCGAAACGACAGCGTTCAGGGCTCAAACCCATTCATGGTTTGCACGTGACCGTTTGAGTGTGCGCGCGGCGTCACCTGAGCTGTCCCAGGTTGTAGTGGCGCGTCTCTCCGTCGGTGGAGCGGGTGACACACAGGCTGTAGGAGGGCTGCAGGTGTCGGAGCTCCAGCAGCACCACGGCCAGGTAGTGGACGAACAACAGGGAGTCCACCAGAGACACGGCGAACTGGACGATTCCCTGGTAGTCCTCATCCTGGGGAACGCACAGGATTAGGACAGGGACCGACACACACACGAGCGGGCGGGCACACACACGCGGACACACACGCGCGCGCGGGCACACACACCTGCGAGTCGAGGATGCGAACCCCGTAGAACAGCCAGTAGGACAGCGTGAGGAGCAGAGTCAGAGTGGCCAGGGTGGCCCGGTACACACACACTCTGGGCAGGCTGGCGCGGGACTGCCTCAGGAACACGGCCCACACGGCGAGCAGGAGGATCAGGAGCTTACAGGACACCGAGAGGAAGAGGCCCTCGCAGGCCGAGCCGCAGGCCTGCAGCCGGTCCGGCCACAGCACCGCCGGGAGGATCAGGAAGGCCAGGGGGGTGGCCAGGACCAGCAGCCCCACACAGAGGCCCAGAGCCAGGGGAGCGTAGCATCGCCAGCCTTGCCCCCGGCCGTCCTCGGGGCCCTTCTCCAGGCCCACCACCTCTTCCTGGGACAGGCTGAGCTCTGAGGTGCCCGTCACCGCTGTGGTGGTCTCTCCCCAGTTGTCGTCCTGAGACCAAGAGGAGGCGGCGGCAGTGGAGAGCGGAAGGAAGGACGTTAAAACACATCTCTGACTGACAGCAACATGCACATCCGGAGAGGGCTCAGAACGGCGGAGAAAAGGACGAGGGTGAAAACAAAGGACAGCAAAAAGGCTTCTGAAAGAAAAGCATGTGAGAGACGAATCAAAGAGACAAATACACACGGGTAGATAGTTGTCAAGCATGGTGTTATTCCATTATCTGTCTGGAGCACACAGACAAACAGGAGACATGCTGACTGCAGACGTAAACCCTTGAGGTATACAGCAAACACACCAAACCCCCCATTTCATTTTCAAGGGCCTTTGGTTCTCCTGGAGTTCTGTTACTTTCACTGGCTTCCGGCTCCCCAATAATCCAAACAGAGGATGACGCTACACAGTTGAATGGCTCATAATGACCAGGGATGAGACAGGCACACACGTGCACACATATACACACCCATATATACACACACACACACGTGCACACACACACACACGTGCACACACTGGAGTCTGAATAACAATAAGGCTGATATGATATGCAGGCTCATCATTGCAAATTAGAGTCAAATTTTGTCTCCCAGCTCAGGATGCAGTTTAGCATAAATGTGCAGGAAGGAGCACAGCGACAGACTGATTAAATATCCGTCTGCTGAAGACAACATTTTTCTTACTGCCGTGGATTTATTTTCTCTCCCGCTCTCTCTTTCTGTATCTGCCCCTCTTGTCTCTCTTTCTGCTTCTCCGTCTCTCGTTCTGCCTCTCCCTCTTTCTCTGTCTCTTTCTATCTACTCTCCCCTCATGGCTCTCTCTCTCTGCGTTTCTGTCTTTGTCCCTCTCTTTAGTTCTGTGTCTGCTGCACTGAGCTTTGTGTTCTCGGTGCCTTTCAGGTAAGGATCTGGAAACAGTGTATGTCTGCATATTAAAAGTAGATAATGAATAATGAAGTCCTGCGTCTGAACGCACAGGCATACACACACTTCCCTCACCCAAACGACACTGATCAGACTTCATGCCTTTGCCAGATGCATCGTTTTCTATTAATATATAACAGGGCGTATATTAGATTATAATATATGCTATTACATATTATTACATCATTAAGATAATATTACATCATTTTAATATGTACAACAGGGCATATTTTAGATGATAACACATTTAACATCATATATTATCATTAGGATATTGGTACACTGATAGAGACTAGGAGAGAAACGGGGGACAGGTTTATAATGGCGTGGCTGAGGCTTATCAATGATCCTGTGTGGTTAATTGTTTGTGAGTAGGAAGGTATGAATGTTCTGGCCTCTGCACCCTTATCCTCTTCCTTTAATTCAACCACGCCAAATAGGGCTGGGAAGGAGAGAAAACATTAACCCAGCAGCCTCTATGTGGTGGAGTGATGTCACGGAGGGGGGGTCGGTTATCTTAGTATTTACTTAATCTAATAGATCATCGCACCACATGACTCGACCCCGTCTCACAATTCCCCTCGATTTTAAAGATCAGTGAACACCCCAGAGCAAATGTATTATCCAACATGTCCTCGATGTCTCTGCGTAGTAGGGATACGGTAAATGAGGGCTCATTCCTATGATTTGTACTGTGTCTGAATCCCACAGATTAACTGAACACTAACGAGAATGGAGGCTGGCATACACACAGATAAGACCAGGGGCAGAGGAGGATAGAGAGAGACAGGCAGTAGCACAGAGAGAAAGAAACCGAAAGGCAGAGAGAGACTATGTGCACACTGCTCACAAAAGGAAATGGAAACTGAGCTGCATTTCCTAACCTCCTGTCAAAGGTATGACCACATTAGGAACACATTTCCTTCCGATCACAAAGACACAAGTATTTGATAGACCAAATACAGCAATGTGCAATCAAAGTCACTGTCAGGATGGGTGTCGTCGTGGTGTGCAAGGAAGGAAGGAGCCAATCGCGGGAAGGTAGGTAGATTATGTTTTATAATAATCAATAGCACGTATAACCCCCAAAAGAAGGGGAAGCGTCAAAGCGCAAAAAATAGGTGTGCCGACAATGTGCACTAGTACACAGCACAGAACAATACCTCACAAAGACGCCCAGGAACACAGGAATTAATACAGGTAACCTAACGAGGGAATGGACACCAGGTGCGTGCAATAACAAGACATGACAGTGCCGTGGGAGGAGGGGCGCCGTGACTAGAAGGCCGGCGACGACGCACGCCGAACACTGCGCCGGGAGAGAGCGTGCGTCTCCCTCGCGAGTCCCCTTGACAGCAACAAGATTTGTGAATCATTGCCATTAGGAAAAGAGCAAATAACACTGTAAACATAACCAATATTTCTTTGTTCATTAATTTATTTTATTGGTGGTGTGTGATCAACATGGCCTCACAGGCAAGACATGGCATGGTGAGCATACATCTGGGACACTCCATTCGTAATGTTCTGATTAGTATCTATATTTGAATGGTGGTTTGCTAGGGTGTTATGGGTGTTGTTTGCCCCCCTCAGAGATGGTGGGCAGGAATGGTTCCCATGGTTGTGAATTTAAAGGACAACACGCAAGATAATATGTCCTGGTGACAAGGCTAATGTTGCCTTAACCATTACGTATGAATAACAAAGGTTTCAGCAAACTCATAACATATCGTACGTTTTTGGGAAAAACTGTCATATTAGTTTTGCTACTTAAGATTTTCTAGGACCGGTATTTTGTTGTTAGGCTAAAATAATGTCACAGAACGTAACGTAACATATTATACTACATGGTGTGTCCCGGATTTAAGTGTACTATGTAACGTCTGCCAGTGAGAACAGGCTGGTTTGATGCCTGGCAGAGTGTGAATACAGATAATATACCCAGCCTTGCTAGGCCTGTTATCATCAAACACAGAAAACAACAACAACAACAACAACCTAACAATGACTGACTGACTGACTGACTAACAGGCTTTGCTTCGCTCACATTCAGTAATCTACTAAGTCAACAGACAAAGGAGCCTCACTAGTACGACCAGAGGTTATACGAACATCTCTATCTCTGTATGTCTGTCAATTCACGTGTGTGTGTGTGTGTATGCGTTTGTCACACGATTTAATGGACAAAAAAGCAATGACATTTACTGCCACACAAAGACTCCACAGTGGCACAGCTAAAGGTTTTTCTTTCCAGCATTGGAATGCACAGTGCGTTTATGTCCATAGTGCGTGCATGTGTGTGTGTGCGTGTGTATCACGGGCCAAAAGGACAAACGAGAGAGAACATTCCCAATCCGATTGCCTTCCACTACCTCCAAAAACCCTGTTATCTGACCTCCAGCCAGTGAGGAGGAGAACTGGTGCGGAGCGAGGCCAAGATGGCAGCCTCGGGGAAACCAACAGTGCCATGACACAGAACCTCCCCGTGAACTTCATGCACACCCTTAGATCACAGGCAGGCATGTAAACGCCAAGGATTATCCATATCAGCTTTCCTCAGAGTAGCGCTTGGCTGCATGCTAACGCTAATCTCTGACTATGTGGATTCCTCTGTGCCAGGGCAAATTAGCGTTAGCTGTGGCCATTTCAAATGGCAGTGTTCTTTAGCAGCAGTGGCATGGAAGGGGCGCGTGCCCATTTGGACGCGTTGCACTGTAACAGTAATGTAATAAGATTAGCTCACCATTTACACCAGTTAGTAAACAGAGGCTGAGCTATCCTGTGGACAGCGGGTGTGTAAACTACAAGCATTACTAATTAAGTGTAAGCATCCAAAGGTTTGGCAAATGTGCATAGAAATACGGGACACAGACACTGGCTCCGATGCTCTAATCGTGCAGCCGAGATGTAGATGGAGCAGCGCTACTCACTGCGGCACACAACACGTTCGCTCATGTGCAATCTCATAAACGTTATATGGATCCACACACACACACACGCGCAGACACACACACTTATATTTCATGTAGGTCAAAGTATATGAATAGTGCCCAGGGCAGAAGGAAGAGTATAGCCTCTCATCCTAACAAAACTCTCTCTCTCTCTCCGTCTCTCTAGCACTCCCTCGTCTGAACCCTCTCGCTCTTGCCGGTTTCTAGCCTCCCGACTTCAGCGTTCATAGCCCAGAGCCATGTTACAACTCCACTGCCAGAGCCGTAGTCTCACAGGCTGGCGTCCAGAGATAATAACCACATGCAGGGGTGAAATATGACCACATTTCTCATCGGTGTGAGACCCAGCCACGTTGTTCATTTCTGGGGGTGTGCGAACATTCTGAGCCGGGGCCACATTTTAGCGTGCTTGTCGTTCTGCTGGAATCTTCGTGATGGACTCGCGTTTTTCTGGTACGGCTCCATTATTATTTTTCCCGGAGCAAAAAATTTAATGAAATTCCCAACTGGGACTGGAACTAATGTCCTTGTTTCAGTGCCCTTGCTGGGATTTTTGGTTCCCCACCAGGGGATTGTAAAACTGGCATACACCCATACGCAGTAACAAAGCAGAGTAAATACTGTTTGCTGTGTAGGTTAGCTGGGAGAACATGGCACTTCCAGCACCAGGGTTGTGGGTTTCATTCCTGGGCATGGGGCCCAGCACTGCTTGATAAGAGCATCTGCTGAATGACTTCAGATGCTAATATCAGTGGGAGGGATGCAAAACCTGACCAGTTTGGCCAGTAGTTACTCGGGCGATCATGGCGTGTCACTAAGGTGATTATGTCTAAGTTCATAACAGCATGGTGTTGTCTGGTATTGGATGGGAAATGGCTTCCCGCAGGCAGGTGCTGTGGTGTGGGTAATAGCCGGGCAGGGCCTCTGGAATCTGTCAGCCATGGTTAGCATCAGAACGCGGCAGGTCGGCGCTTACCTGGAGGCTTGGGGCATCGTCTCCAGCCACTGAGGCAGGGACTTCCAGCAGGGCATCGCCGGCGTGGACGGGGGAGGCTGGGGTGGGCCCGTCGGATGTGTTGATGACTACAGACCTCTCCGACCGGCTGCTGTCCTTACTGCTGAGCTTACGACGCTCGCGGCGGCTCTGCTCCCTACGGAACACGGGGAGAAGGAGAAAATAAGGCGAATGACCCGGCGACGAGGGGTCGGACGAAAGACGAATCCCTCACTGTGGCCTCTCTCGCTTAAACAAGCAGTCAGAGTCATTCGGTGGCAGAGGTTAAAGGCTGTCATCTGTGACAAAACGTAATCCATCTTTTCTGTCCGTAGCTCATCTCTTTCTCTCCCTCCCTTACAGTTTGTTTGACAGAGGAACACAATGCGGGGACAAACAGCATCGCATAAGCCTGCTCCCTGCTGGTGCCGACTGGGTCTGAACACTCACCTGCGACCGAACCTTACATCCAGTCTCGCCTATTTATCTTGTTCTTTGTAACACTGTATAACTTGGAATTGTGAAATTACATATTTTCTTAATATAATGAACTCGTTTCTTCTCTTATACTCTGACGTTTTAGAAGAGATCCTGTGACTATTCGCCAATAAATTCAATATTGGTTTGCATGGTTGTAAAAAGAATGGAAATAAGGTCAACCTTTTTTATATACCCCTCTCATGAACCTCTGTGTTATTCAGCTCAGTGGCAGCCCACCATCCCATGGGCTGGCACGGTATGTGTGTGTGTGTAGGTAGGTAATATTAAACAAAAAATAAATAAAAGTAAGAGGGGTAGTCAGTTCATACCCATGTCTGTTGGATCTGTTGGAGCGGCTGGAGTAGCCAGAGTGGGTGGACTCAGTGTCCATGGCAACACTGTTCAGAGCCAGTGATTGGCCAGGGGTCTTAGGGGAGAGCCAGGTCGTGGTGCTGGAAGGTGAGGGTGGTCTGCTCCAGGAAGACACAGGCTAACGACGTAGAAAGACTGGCAACAGACAGAAGACATTGACCACAACCCCGTAGAGATCCTTCATTCGACACAGTGACCTGAAAGAGGGGGAGAGTAGAGGGTGTTACTAATAATAACAGTTTAATATTTTCCCAGTTTGTATTCTGACTATTTTATCATTTGAACGTATCACGTGAGACTTTTCAGATGGAAAGAGCTTTCTGATCATGTGATTGGTTGAAACCCTTTATGTTCAGATTAACCAAAAAGAAAATCACATAGCCATTTTTTAAGCAATCATTATAATTTAAACATTCCCGATTCTTATTCTGCCATATTGATTGTCCTGCTGAGTCTCTTGTACACAGATAAAATGTTCATGACCAGTGTCCCACATGATTTGTTAATGCCATATTTATGGACATAAATAGAACAGCAGTAAAATTTGCCATTCAAAATAAGCATGTTCAAAAGCCCTCACTACTTCCTAGGATTTGTAGCTAGCAGTAGTTAAAGTAAGCTGAAATGACTGGTAAAAAGAAATCCGAGCCATAGTTAACAGCTTATCTCAGCCAGTAGGCCAATCTCAGTCCAAGGAACCCACAAACACCGAAGTGAAAAGAAATGTACATGTTAAAATGTAGGTACCAGCCCACACATGTTGGTGTTTTTCAGTGGTTGACAGCCTGGCAGAAAGGATATTAAGATAAGTATTCTCCACTTCATTACCATGAAAGCTATAGTAGGAGATGTGGGGATTACTGCAAAAGCGCAAAAGACAGGATGATTTGTAACCCAATCCATCAGCATTCTGATGGGATTTAAAGGCAGGTACATCAGGTCTCCACAAAAAAAAGCAGACAGCTTGATCCTCTATGATTAGTCTAACATTCACACACACACAACACACAAACACACACACACACAGAGAGTTTTAGTACTGTGACACATTTTTTGTTTTTTTATCGTTTTCTATATTTCAGAAATTATACAGAGACTATGGGGTTAACGTTAGCTTTAATGTGATCATATTTACATTCATTTTGGATGATGCATTTAGATATTACAGTCCCTCCATTTTAGTTTTGTACATTTGTCACCCACAAAGTATTTGGGCAATCATCCTTCCAGATGATTCTTACAAAGCAGGTGTGTTTGTTGTATTTGTTCAATTCAAGAGAGCTGTCAATGTCTAGTCTTGATTCTAGGTATTGCATTTGCATTTGGACTCAGTTGCTGGTGTCTGATAACGTAAGACCAAATAAGTGCCAGCACCAATCAAGCTGGCCATACTGAGGCAGATAAATCAGAATAAATCAAAAAGACACATCGCCAGGGATCATACATGTCAAAATCAACTGTTAGGTACAATACGAAAAGGAAAGCACCCGTGACCCTCAGAAATGGAAAACCTCCACAGTGGATGATCAAAGAACCAGAGTGATGGAAACAGCAAAGTGTGGAGACAAAAAGGAACAGCCCATGTTCCACACAACGAAAGGCACATGCATATCAGATGCAGCACATGACAAACGTGGTTGCATGCAAAACACACAAACGACTCAGCTGAAAGTCTCTGTCATTTTCTGTGTGTCTTAGTAGATCTTGATCTGTCTTCATACCCCCAAACATTGAGCCAGCAACGCCGTACTGTAAGCCCCGTCTTGGTTGACCCCAGCATGACCTGTGCTCCAGACTGAGGCTTTACACCCTGTTATGTGTGACTCTCAATTTAGCCCTACTGGATCAAACCTGTCTCTATGCAGTTGCCCCAACAACCCCCTACCAATAACCAACCCTCTCCTCAGGATCATGTAAAAGTTCCTACGGTTATAAATTATGTACCTAACCCTTTACTCATAACACCCAGACAAGCCCACTTCGCATGTTATCCTGCATATCTGCCATGTGTAAGGGGATTCTCCTGTGGGCGCGTGAATATCTGCTCTTGGATACCCGTGTAAAATGGTGAACATGACATTACAGCATGACTACTGAATGGGATGCGATCCCAAGCCCACTGTCCAGCACAATGAACCAGAAGACGGAGGTATTTACTGTTACCTATGAGTACAGCTTGTGGCTAGCGGAGGACTGCACGGACTCCAAAAACACGACACGATGAATGCAGCTGAAATCATTTGCCGTATCTATCTGTAATCAAAGAATCCAGGAGGGTTTCTAAAAGTAAGAATGGGTGGGGGGGGGAACACGTCACACCCACTTAGACACAGACACACACAGGTATACGCCCTCTAGGGAAGACTTGAATCCAGTATCGAATTCTGACCCCGCAGACAGAATGGAAGCGTCTACTGTTGCCTTGGTAACAACAGAAGCATACCGTTCCTTGTGGTGGCAATAATACTTGGGTGTGTGTGGGTGTCAGTCATTGTGTTTGTGGGTGCTCGTGTGTGTGTGTGTGTGTGTGTGTGTGTGTGTTTGTCAGAGATAGAGAGAAAGAGAGAGAACAGAGAAAGGCACACTGTCAGTAAAGTGAATCATAGGCTTAAAAGTACCTGTGACCTCTATTCTCATATTCATCACAGCACCCCCCCCCCCCCCCACCACTCTCTCTCCTCTCATACACACACACACGCACACACACATACACAATGACCAATGGAGTGCCGACATCTCCGCGTGGGTTTAAGAGAGTATATGGGGCAGGCCCCCCACTCAAAGCGGTCATCTGAGAGGGCCATAGCCAACCAAAGATACATAGCCAACCAGGCCATGTGGAAAATCACAGCCTTTGGGCAACACAAACTATCAGTTACAAACTAGCGCACCAAACCCTGGACATGAAAAACTGCCAGCTGAACTGAAGTAACAACGTGTGTGAAAGCTGCCAGTCGGTCGGCCTTTTGATACCTCCTCAGCTACAGTGAAACATGTTGAAATGTCTGCACCGTACGTACATTGATGTCACATTCACTGTATAATTTCCCGTTTTAATGAAATTTCTGTGTGTGTTTGGGGTCCAGCGGAGACAGTAATGAGAGCAGGATGCGAAACTAATGTAACATAAACACTCATTAGGCTGTTTATCTAGGATGTGCCCTGGGACTGATGGTCATGGGGCAAATAAGGGCAAGGAGGATGGACATGCTTCCACAGCCCTCAGAGATGGACAGAATACCACACAGAGCCATATAGAAAATTAACAACCATAACACATACACTATGTTACTCCTTCGCCCCAAGCTAGCAGTAAAATCTGAGCATAATGAGGAATGATGAAACAACAATTTTCATGCCATGCCATGTGATTTAAGCTTAATTTCTTAGAAATATGTATTCATTTTTTTCTACATGAATTCTGGGATTTTTTGCCACTGGTTGCAAAAGTGGAGCTGTCGATTTCAAATCTGCTTTGAATTCCATGGCTGAGTTAATTATGATAGTGTTTCTACTTATGAATTATGCACATATGAACAGCATTTCACACATACAGCCAAAGATAAGAGGTCCCTGAATGCAGTCTTTAAAAGGAACTAACTCTAAACACTAAACTGACTGTCTGGGCCTCTACAAGCTCTCTCTCCCATTGTACCAGTTGGCCCCTGCTGTGTGATTTGCCCTGAAAGTCAGACTGAGAGGAAGGATGTTGTGTGATCACAGATGCCAACACATTCAGCCCTATGCAGCCTGGCATCGTCCTGTGTGGCACACCTAGACTGCACGGATCCCCTGGTTACCATGGCATCCACACAATATCCCATCGCGCCCCCCTCCCTATTAGCCCCCCAGCCCTTTCCCACCTCCTCTCCCGATGCCCGGCCCTGACGGTGGCAGAGAGCCACGTTGTGCCACGCATTTGGCGTGGTGAGGTTCCTTTTTTTTTCTCTTTCTCTTTCTTGGCGGTCACACGTATGCCGACACATACCACAAACAAACATTGGCACTGTGCTCACACGGGAGACAAAAAGAGTAATAATGACACGATGGACAAAAGACAACGGGAAAACATCGAAATAAACAACTAATAGCAGACATGAACGCAGACATAAGCCTGACACAGAAACTCAATGCATGGCCATACGTATACACACACAAACATACACGGAGTATGTTAACTATAAAAAGCTGAGGCTTAAGTCTGTTGCAAATTAAATAAACGGCGACAGAGAACATCAGCTGTGCTATTTAGAGACCTCAATCTGTCTGTGCACTTGTGATAACCTCTGAGCAGCTGTTGATCAACAAAACGTTGTAGAGCACACACACAAACACCCACGCCCATCGTTCGGGTGGTGTTGGGACCCACAGAAAGTTCCCACACCCTTTTGGAACATAACCTTGAAAACAAGGTTGAATCTCCCCGTGGGTTTGATATAAGCTACAATTCATCTTTCAATGACTCCGATTAAACAGGAGCAAATGGATTCGATTAAAAACGTCTGCAGAAAGAATGAAGTGTCAGCTAAGACATGGCACCCCTCATTTAAAACAATACATTGACCTGTAGTACATGAGGTGGATTTACACTGGGTAATGGAATTACAGTAATAGAAATGAACCAGGCAGTGTTATGGATATGATATCCTGCCCCTCACATTTAACAAATGAGGACCTCTCAGGGCAGCACTGGAGAGCAAAGCCTAGTACTATAAATTAAATTAGGTTAGACTACAGTACAGTTCAGTGCACTACAACACTTTTGTGCTCTGTACTGTATTTATCTGTATTATTTATGTTATACTCTAAATTTAAATGTAGGCTGTTGTGTCTCTGCGTATAAATTGTAAATGGATATTTTGCATTATGCCATGTTACATTACAAAGAATCGGTTCTCTGTTGTCTTGACAGCAGAAAGAGTAGATGCTGCTTTTGGCAGAAGGAAATGGGGATCCTTAAGAATCATAAATCAGTTCTGTTTCTTACTGCACTTGACTGTATATCCATATCTAATATAAATCAATACTGTTAGCTTTAATTTGTCATCTCCCATAACCTTTCCATTTTGGTTCTAGGTATCTCTACACAGAAATGGCCATATCATAATAACTGATCTGTCATACATCAGCATTGTGTATTGAAGTCAGAAACGAGACATTAACGAGATAATATAGATGGTCAGCTAGCGGGAGAAGCAGAACATCAGAAAGTAAAACATACAA
This sequence comes from Esox lucius, assembly GCF_011004845.1. Classification (NCBI taxonomy): domain Eukaryota; kingdom Metazoa; phylum Chordata; class Actinopteri; order Esociformes; family Esocidae; genus Esox; species Esox lucius. Next base: position 26,446,559 of record NC_047584.1, on the reverse strand, counting down.
ACACACAGCGTCCTACAGTACACCACAGCAACACACGAGAAGAGGGTTGATAAAGGTCACAGCGGCGTTGGTAGAAACTAAAAACACATGTTGTTTCAGCTACATTGTACCTCAAACCTCACTTCCTTTTCCCCTGGGAACAGGATGTTGATACCCTGCTCAGGCTTTTCATGTACGCTTCCTGGATTAAATGAACAACTCAGACAATCAAGAGCGAAGAGAGAAATCGAGCTGACACACTTTTGTGGTGTGCAATCCACATTCCTGGCTCTATACTCCTTCATGTGGAATGGAATAGAGGGCTGAACAGACCTATGGTGTTGATGTGAGTCAGGGCGTGGAAGGGTAGAGAACTAACACCATACTGGTTAAATAACTGGATGTTTCTTTACAGGTGTACGCTTCTTTAAATAGATAATGGGTGTTGCTCCATTGCAGACACCTGCCTCTAAACATACAGAAATATCCTCAATGTCCTGCACTGTTAGTGAATTATAGCCAACAGGCAACCATGCTCAATATACAATCAATAACAATACAAATGCCTTACTGTGCTGATCGCAGTGAGATTAATGACAGAAAAGGGCAGCACAGTATGTAGCATGGCCATGTAGAAAGGGTCACTATAAACCGGGTGCTTTAAATCCTAAATGCTGATCATGCCTTATTGCTAAATATGTAAGCAATAAGGCACCAGGGGGTGTGGTGAATGGCCCAAAATACCACAGCTTAGCTGGTCTTAGTCACAACGCAAAGGAGCATCCCCCTGAATGCTGATTGGATGATAGCCGTGTTATTTGAGATCATATACCACGGGTATAACATCACATCACATTTTACTGCTCTAATTGCATTGGTAACCAGTTTGTAATAATGAGCTGTGGTATATTGGCAATATACCATAACCCCTCATGCCTTTTGCATAAATATAACCCATAACAGAGTGAAAGAAACCTCCTCATTCTAAATATCAGCCTACTATAGAAGGCTCCTCCAACTGTAGGCTACACTGGCTCCTCCAACTGTAGGCTACACTACGTACTAGAGGCAAACGGTGAACATTGCACAATAAACCTCAGATCCGAAAGATCCATCCACTAGCTAAAAAAGGGAGCCGACTAATGAGATATATTGAATTATAACTGTTAACGATCCAAGAAAGCCATAAAACGTGCAGAATATCTGTTACATCGGGCAGGCAATTTTGGCTGGTGCAGTCACAGCCACACTATATCAGGTTTTGACTAGGTCACGAATGACATGACACCCATGCCACCAAGGAGTAGGCAAATTGAATTGTGATAAATGTGTACGCATACATTTTTATCTATGGTGTGACACTGTTCTCTATTAAATGCAAATCAACCATGTATCAAAGCAGCGGGAAAGATCAACCGCGTAAAGCGCCGCGGAAGAACCATACCCACTACTCACCGCGGCCGCACTGAACTTCACTCTGACCCACATCTGAGCTGCGGTTGTTCAGCCACCGAATACCGCTTCATTCCGATGCAAAACATCCACAAATAGTCTACAAGATGTACAGTGCGCAAGTGCATCACTAAATGTCGTAACTCACCTTTTCACACTGGCGACATTCCTTCTGCGTTTTTGGTGTGAAATACAGCCTGCTCTGCATGCAGCTGGGCACACCTACACTGCAAATCCAACAGATCCAGAGGCAGCGTTGCTGCTTGTCCATGCGAGACAGTGGATTCTGAGGGAGATGTATGGGCAATGGGATGTGTGTACGCTAGGGGGCATTGGTGTCTAGGCATTGATCAGCATCTCCACAATTTCGATTCAATCTGTCATGGCACATTATCTCAAGATATTACAGCAGACATCATTCTGCCCTGTGTTTATAGACATGAGACAAACAGGGTTCTAGCCATCCTTGAGATTCTTGAGAAAGAGAAAATAATTACATGAAAAGACACTGAGGAGGAACATTGACTAAATGTCCAAACTTGCTAAACATATTAGTTTTCTAGGGTACCACTACATGGTCTTAGTAGCCTCCAATGCGGAAAACCTGTCTAAAAATGGCAACACTGAAAAACAACATCCCAGAAAACTGGTAAAGAAATGAATCAAAGTGATATTGAACAGAGTGATCCATCTCATTTAAGATATATTATAAACCAGGTAGGTCTAATCCTGAATGCTGATTGCCTGGAACCTGTGGAATATGAGACTGTAAAGCACATGTATGACATCACATTACTGTTCTCACTGAGTTGGTAAGCAGTTTCTTATAGCAATAAGGCATCTCTCAGGTTTTTGGTATACCTGCTGTATCCAGGCATTCTGCAATGTTTTTGTTGTGTCTAAGAACAGCAATTAGCTCTGGTATATTGGCCATATACCATACCACTTGTGCCTTGCTGCTGAAATATACCACATGAGCTCAACTTTGACCTACCAGCACTATCACCGACTGTCACAGGATACCATTTCTCACTCAACCCAAGGCAGCTAAACATACTCCCTTGCTACGCTAAATTTACCCCGCAGCCAAGCTCTGTTGTGCCCTGTCCACAGGACACCACCATGAAGAACTGCATCCATTCTACAGTATTCATATGACCAGTTATATCACATACATCAGTACAATACTATCTCATCTCTAGCACGATAAAGACCACACGTACAGATGAAATGCATGCTGTTTCTTGCTTTTCAGTGCTATCCGCTAAACAGTCTTATGATGGTCATAAGATTACACTCAGTTTGCTTCCTTTTCATCTGTGAAATGACATGCTTTGTTACTTGCTGTACATAGTACATGATTGGAATAGCCTTTACTTTACATCTATTATCGGACTTACTATGATAAAAGATTACTCAAGTTTTATTTATCTTCAGGATACCTATTAGATTATCTCGTTATGTTACTAATGGGTAAAATAGCATTGTTGTTGTAGTTTCCACAGAATCAGTGGAGAAACTCTCGCCATGTTTCACTACAATGTAACGCAATTACATTCTCAAAGATCTGTTTACACCCTGATTCAATTCACAATCATTTAAAATTCTGTAACAACTTGTGTTTCCAGAGGGAACTTCTTTTGTGTGAGTTGATCCAAAACAAACAATAAAGAGTCGAGTACTCTTATGGATGTTTGTACAAAACTTGAAGCTGGTTTCTTGGATTTGTATATCAGAGATCTATATCTGCCCCCAGAAGGTAGAGAGTGATACTGGTTGTTATGGTGTGCTTGTATTGTCCAAGCCTTCTTTGTCACTGAGGGAATCCTGTCTTTCTCCAATAACATTTCCACACATTTTTACTACCCTGTTTTACTAGCCCGAGGGCCAGACTTGTAATTCACAGAGCACCAAACGACCCCAGAATAAGAACTGAGATTGACTGAATAAGGCTTGTTATTTGATGTATAGATTAGTGTACATTAAACATTCTCAGTTTACGTAGAAGACCAAGCCATTGTTGACATTTAGAGAGGATCTGTAAACCATGCCTCAATATGTGTGGCCTTTGGTAGTCCAGTGCTTTAAGCTACTGCCTCTGGTGTAACAAAAAAAAATGTCACTGCCGTTTACAAAGTCAGCAATGTATTTTTCTTTGGAGAGAAGGACTGAATATTAAAGTGATAATTGTGGCTACATATCTGAATTACGCATCTCTGGACTCTCATTTACTTGCTTTACGTTTTCCCATCTTTTTAAAAGGCTGCTGGTCATTGACCTGCTATTGCAACTGTGGACCCACAGAGGGCAGTGTTGTACCAGAAATGACTCACAGCCGCAGCAATTTACATACAGTATCTCACAGAAGAGAGTTCACCCCTCACATTTTTGTAAATATTTGAGTATATCTTGTCTTGTGACAACACTGAAAAAATGACACTTTGTTACAATGTAAAGTAGTGAGTGTACAGCTTGTACAAAAGTGTAAATGTGTTGTCCCCTCAAAATAACTCAACACACAGCCAAGTCTAAACCGCTGGCAACAAAAGTGAGTACACCCCTAAGTGAAAATGTCCAAATAGGGCCCAATTAGCCATTTTCCCTCCCCGGTGTCATGTGACTCATTAGTGTTACAAGGTCTCAGGTGTGAATGTTGGAGCAGGTGTGTTAAATTTGGTGTCATCACTCTCACACTCCCTCATACTGGTCACTGGAAGTTCAACGGGCACCTCATGGCAAAGAACTCTCTGAGCATCTGAAAAAAGAATTGTTGCTCTACATAAAGATGGCCTAGGCTATAAGATTGCCAAGACCCTAAAACTGAGCTGCAGCAGGTGGCCAAAACCATACAGCAGTTTAAAAGGACAGGTTCCACTCAGAACAGGCCTCGCCATGGTTGACCAAAGAAGTTGAGTGCACATGCTCAGCATCATATCCAGAGGTTGTCTTTGGGAAATCGACCTATGAGTGCTGCCAGCATTGCTGCAGAGGTTGAAGGGGTGGGGGGTCAGCCTGTCAGTGCTCAGACCATACGCCGCACACTGCATCAAATTGGTCTGCATGGCTGCCGTCCCAGAAGGAAGCCTCTTCTATAGATGATGCACACGAATGCCCACAAACAGTTAGCTGAAGACAAGCAGACTAAGGACATGGATTACTGGAACCATCTCCTGTGGTCTGATGAGAGCAAGATAAACTTTTTTGGTTCAGATGGTGTCAAGCGTGTGTGTGGCGGCAACCAGGTGAGGAGTACAAAGACAAGTGTGTCTTGCCTACAGTCAAGCATGGTGGTGGGAGTGACATGGTCTGGGGCTGAATGAGTGCTGCCAGCACTGGGGAGCTACAGTTCATTGAGGGAACCATGAATGCCAACATGTACTGTGACATACTGAAGCAGAGCATGATCCCCTCCCTTTGCAAACACACCTCCAAGACAACTACTGCCTTGCTAAAGAAGCTGAGGTTAAAGGTGATGGACTGGCCCAGCATGTCTCCAGACCTAAATCAATCAATCAAATGTATTTATAAAGCCCTTTTTACAACAGCAGTTGTCACAAAGTGCTTTACAGAGACACCCGACCTTAAACCCCAAGGAGCAAACAACAATAGTGTTGAATTTCAGTGGCTAGGAAAAACTCCCTAAGAAGGTCGGATTTTAGGAAGAAACCTAGAGAGGACCCAGGCTCAGAGGGGTGACCAGTCCTCTTCTGGCTGTGCCGGGTGAGATATTAAGAGTCCAATTGGAATAATAAATACATTTCTCTGGGCTAAATCCAGAGTCTATTTGATTTTAGACTAGGTCAGAAATATGACCAGGTGGACAAGGACAGGGACAGCAACGGGCCCCCCAAACCAGGTAATCTGCAGGTGTGGACCAGGACCTCATCTCCTCCTAAAATGTAAAACTGGAGGAGACTGAGAAAAGTTAGTAGTGCATTCCTCATATCCCCCAGCACAATAATATAGCAGCGTAACACCTTGGAACTGAACCCTATTGAGCATCTGTGGGGCATCCTCAAACGGAAGGTGGAGGAGCACAAGTTCTCTAACATCCACCAGCTCTGTGATGTCGTCATGGAGGAGTAGAAGAGGACTCCAGTGGCAACCTATGAAGCTCTGGTGAACTCCATGCCCAAGAGGGTTAAGGCAGTGCAGGAAAATGATGGTGGCCACACAAAATATTGACACTTTGGGTCCAATTTGGACATTTTCACTTAGGGGTGTACTCACTTTTGTTGCCAGCGTTTCAGACATTAATGGCTGTGTGCTGTGTTACTTTGAGGGGACAGCAAATTGACACTGTTATACAAGTTGTACACTCACTACATTACATTGTAGCAAAGTGTCATTTCTTCAGTGTTGTCACATGAACAGATATAATCAAATATTTACAAAAATGTGAGGGGTGTACTCACTTTTGTGAGATACCGTACATTATTAATTGCACACAATTGGTACCTTTTGTACTTTACACTTTTTTAGAGGAGGGGAAGATGAATGAGCCTGTTGAAAGGTGGAGATGATTAGGTTGCAATGATATGACAGCCAGATTACCTGGGACACTGACTCCCTCACTCTTATAATAAGTGCCATGGGACCTTGAATGACCACACAGAAGTCAGGACAGCCGTTTAACATCCCCTTCGAAAACACTGCACCCTCTGCAGAGCAATGTTTCATTCACTGTCCTAGAGCACTGGGAAGATTGCTACCTACTGGACCGCCAACACCTCCCCCGGCAGCCTCTGGGCTCCCCACCAGAGACCAACCTTGTATGGCTTCATATGCAAACCAGCAGTCGCATTGTGTGTGTGTATGTGTGTGTGTGTGTGTGTGTGAGACCCTCATCACTAGCTTTTTTTTTTTTTTAACAGAAATTGTTATTAGACAAGTTTAGGTCAGTGATAACAATTATTAGTCTCTGTGCACAGCCAAATGACCACTGAGAGGGTTAGGCAAGGAAAGGGAGGGGAGAACTAAGGAACAGCCCAGCACTATGGTTTAGCGTCATACAAAAGTCATACAGAGCTTTTTTTCCCATTCTTTGTCGTTGTCCTGTCCCCCCACCTTCAGGCGTATTGGACTCTTAAGGCCCATCTGTGTGTGTGTAGACAAAGGTGGCTGGAGGCTGGAATGGGCACAGAACCCCATCCCCTCCCTAGGGCCACATTACACCACAGCAGAAAGAGAGAGCAAGAAAGGAAGAGAAAGAAAGCACACAAATACCTTAGTTATCATGGATACTAAGATAAGACTTAGTAGACTTGAAGAGAAAACCGAAAAATCGAAACGATGGAATCCTCTTATCATTACCATTATTCCAAAGACTAAAGTGTAATGACATGTTGTGCTTTGTGGAGACGAAAAAAGTGATAAATGTTGGTGGATTATCGCAATATATTCCAGTAGCCAATACAGTAGGCTTCTTGATTTCTATTTTCTTATAGTTATAGTTTGGGCATTTTAGCGGTACAAGACCTATCCGAATATACAATTACTTACTACCTCTTTCTCTAAATTATTTCGTTAGCTGAAACTGTATTACTCTGTAACAATAGGTTTAATATTTTGAATTATTAACATTTTATATTTAGTTTTTCGTGTAGGATTTGCAATGTTGCTTTAGGCTTCATTATTTATCGATAAACAATAGCCTTTTCAAATAGTAGCCAAATAAAAGCCGAATACGAATGATATAATATTCGTATTCGGCCTGAAGCATACAATTATGGTCGTTATGATTGCGGCCTCGAATAACCTATTTTTGTGGTGTCAATAGATGTTTTTCTTTTCTCCATAATTTCCACGTCACCTCTTCCTGAATGTGTACGTGCGTGAGCCCGTGCTCATCCCGTGGGACAGGGCAGACGGATGGGCTGGTAACACAGTACGGCTGTCTGGTCTCGGCTTGTCTGGAGGAGCACCTGCCTGATCCGTGGGGAGAGCGTCTGTCCGTCCACTCCGCGCAGCCCCGGCAAGAACACTGGCCCAGAGTTTCCTCAGTACCTAAGTTCAGGAACGACCCGTTACAGTTCCCATAGACATCTCTGCAAGCGTACAGTCAAAGTATGTCGATACTTACCAAATATGGAGTTTCCACGAGAAACAATCCCCATTTACTACATCAAAAATACCCATAATTGTGTGACAGAAAATGTACAAGAAAACATAAACCTGGACTAACAGACATCGGCTCAACCCACTCTCTTCCCTTTGCGTACATATAACACGGGTTCACATCTGCTACAAAGACATGGTTCAAACAATAGGCTACATATTCTTTACAAACAACATATTTTTCTATTTCTTGTACATCTGTGATGACACATTAATATAGCGTGCATGGCCGTAAACTCAAGAAACTACAATATATTTGTACATTATAAGTAAAAACAAATAAAACGGATCGTTCCTGAACTCAGAACCCAAACTTTGCCATTCTGTGAATTGGCAGGCATCACAGACATCTTAAGCTTAGCCTATATTTTTTGGGTCAGTCTTGCAACTCAACGTGTTTATATGCAGACTTTGTAGACAATATCAAGATCACATTAACTTAAAAATACACAAATATCTATTTATCAGAAGGTTTTCAATAGGCTACTTTATATGGACTGGGCTACTAGAAAACGGCATCCTGAAATGGTTAGGACTCTTTGGAAAGCAGGTATTGGCTGTAGTCACGTAAAACAATGTTCTTTACAGCTGAAAAAAAATCTGGACAATCGAAAAATCTAATCATGAAACGGTATCTCACAAATATTGCAATATCCCCATGTAATTGAACCCCCGATGTTCACACAATAATAAAAAAAAAAAATGCAAATGTAAACAGTTCATATCTGATCAACAATATTCGTTCTGTTTTCAGATAATAAATAATTGCTACAGGTTATATATTATAAATAACAGCATGTACAAACACCCGACATAAAATACACAACGTAAACGTTATAAAAAAATATATAATTCACTAGGCCTAATCCACAATAAATAAAAGGAATATAATATACAGTACATCTACAAGTAATTTATGTATATAAGTGGCACTTATACTTTACTTAGCTGGTCTCTACAGAAAGGCGTGTAGGTCCTTTACAACAGTCAAGTCCAGAGAGAAGTTTGGCCACCGCTATTATAGGCTATAGCACTAGCTTTCAATTGTAGGCTACTAGGTCTTTTTGGAGTAGAACGTTCCAACATTATTGCATTTCCAGTCACTGCAAATTTGGTTTAAGGTGAATCAGAAGCACCGCATCTATGGGCGACTCATTTAAGTCTCACCCAGGACATATAATGTGGAACCACTATGGACATAATGCTGTTCGCCTTTTCCAGCCTCCATGGTAAGTCAGCTCTCACTGATATGCCCATTCCTGACGTGTATCCTACGCATCCAGCACATGGTTGAGGTACGAGATGTAGCAGATCGCAAGCCGGAGGATCTCGATCTTTGACAGCTTCTTGTCAGGTGGAAGTGTGGGGAGAAGTTTCCTCAGCTCTGCGAAAGCAACGTTGAAGGCTTCCACGCGGATGCGCTCCCTCGTGGCGTGCGCGGACCGGTACTTGGCTGTGGCGCGCCGCCGTCTCCTCTTCTCTTCCCTGCTGAGCGAAGGCACCGACAGAGAGCGCGCCTTACCCTCGCTCTCTGCGGGCTCCGCTAACAGGGGGGCGCACTCCATCTTGATGCCGTTCATCAGAGTCTCTGTGTCGGGCTGCCCCCAAGGCAGATCGGGGTCGGGCTGATCCGGACTCAGCATCATTTTCAGGCAGTCCGTTTTCTGGTCTATTTTCGGATCAAAGGATCAACCGCTCTGGGAAAAATACAGGTTTCGGTTAGTGACTAGCATTTTTAATAGCCTAAATAAAACACTTTTGATCCTATTTTCTTTAAAGTGAGTGAATACATATCGTTTAATATTCTCGAAACGGTGGTGCCACTGGTATAAACAATAACAAAACAAAATAACAGTTATCTAGGCCTACAATTGTCTGATTTTGTGCCTTTTCACCGGTTGTTACAATGTGGAATTTTTTATCTGTTGAGTTTTGAAAATCCATATCGAAATAGACTAGGTTTATAAAGTTCTGCAGTTGCTCCTCTATCCATTTTATGGGAGCAATACTCCACCAGCAGCATTTGATTAAATCCGATAGCTGCGAACAGACATCACATAAACGCCGCAGACATTAAACCATCAGTTGACTTAATTGAAATTAATTATTGGGAGAAGAGATTCTCCGGAACAGCTGACAGTCTGTATCGCCGACAATTCACAGGGTGTATAATTGGATTGCAGTCGACTGATGCTAAGACAGAAAGGTGATATCCTCTGGTGCGTCATACATCAGACACCATCATCCATCCTAAAATGTTTGCAGTTCGGATTTAGATTGGTTAACATAAATAACCGCAAAAATATTTCCGCAAGCTAACAATTAAGAAATATCTACGTAAACATTAGAATATATAGCCAAAAGGTAGTATATAAAAAGTATCAGATAGTCTATATCCCCGTACCAGTTCTTAGTTTTAATTGTAATAATGTTGAAACTCACCGTTAACACTGATCTGTCAAACTTTATTCAGCAAGGCTGCAACGCTGAGGGCACAACTTCCACCATATAAATTGTAACCTCTCACAATCAAACATCTCGAATCTTTCTCATCAAACTTTCAGTTTCAAGCAATACGACATTTAAAGGTGATGCCATTAACGTCTTAAAATCAGATACTACACAATTTTACGCACGTATTAATTAACCAGCAGATGGCAGATGCTTCGGTATTCATTCGCCTTTTTTTTTTTCTCGAGCATCACATGATTATCTGAGAATAAAGATATTTTGAAGTGCTGTCTCTTGACCTCTACTTTAGGAAAACAGTGGAGGTTGTCGTAAGGACAAGGTGCGATCGCTGGTGGAGAGAGTTTAGCCGAGACTCCTGCTAGCCTGTCTTGTTTTCCCGTTGTATTATTATCATATCAGATGGACTGCACGCCAGGGGCCATTCTTCGAGGGGACCGATTACAGTGAATCCTTCCGCCTCCTCTAGACGTGTCTCTCTTCTGCGCGTGCAGACCGGCTTTGAGCATGCCAGATCATGTGAGAGATAATACGAGAGTTCCCCCCAATAAAGCCTCGCGCGGAGTGACTTCGCCAGAAGGAATACATGTGGAATTGTATTGTCTGCCTCTTCATTCTTAACCCCCCCCCACACCTTCCCCATAGACTGCAAAAGCAGTGAGAAGCTGACATGTGTATTGATACCTGTTCTGGAATGGGCCACAGTATGAAGGTAATGCTGCATGTTTGTATTATGTGTGTCTCCCAAAAGCTCATCACCAAAACATCAATAACCTCCATTGCTGAATCAACCTGAAACACCTGCTGTCTTCCCCCAACCTGTCACACTGAGCTGACCACCATTAGATCGAAGTCAGCCCTCATGGACAAGACTGATTTTGCTAGCACATTTATCGATGAATAAATAACAAGGTCGGTTTATGGGTCCTAGAATGTCCAGCATTGGTGGACTGGCCCTGGTGGATGAGAATGGGAGATTTAACAGGCCAGTACTCTCACACATGGTCTTGGAGCAATAAAAGGAGGAGGGAATATAAAGGTTTGTCAGCTCATATGCTGTAAAAGTGTAGTGTAGCACCTGCTCTGGCCTCTCACTTTAACAGAGACGGGAGGATGTCAGGATGAGACGAGGGGAGACGGAGTCATGTGTTTTACTGTATATGCAATAAGAAACATAAACAGGTCAACAGCCAGCTCACTAAAGGTTACTCCGCTGCTTGGACCAATTACCTACATTTGTACATTTCAACGCTTCTACCACAGAAGACATGAAAGACGTGCCCCCGCTCACACAGAAATATACAGGCTCTGTTAAGTTGAATGGCACAGGGTAGCTGAAAAAGGGTCATATGCTGCCCCCCCCCTCCCCCCCGGATCCCCCGAATGCCAATTGGGGGGTATAGGGTTGTCATGGGAATGGTGTGGCCGTAGTGGCAGGAGACACACTCAGACCGAACAAAACTCCCTGTCACAGGGGAGAGATCCGTGTGGGGGAGAAGGTCAGTTTGTTTTCAGCGTGTGTTCCACAGTAAAGCAGCTGTCTACAGTAATTAGCTCGTGGATGGCTGCGCCCCTCACCCTGGGACCGGCAGTGGCCAGGGAGGAAGAGAATAGAACCGGGCCAGACTGAGGGGTGTCACACAAGGCCAGAACTGAGATGAGGAGGCCAAGGATGGCAGAGGGTGTATGGGAGGCATTCCTCAGTGTGCTTTCATGTAATTAGCCGCTTTCTCTGTCCCTCACCCGTACTCAGACTCACCCTGTCACCGCGCAGCACAGACGCACACACACCCTGTCACCGCGCAGCACAGACGCACACACACCCTGTCACCGCGCAGCACAGACGCACACACACCCTGTCACCGCGCAGCACAGACGCACACACCCTGTCACCACGCAGCACAGACGCACACACCCTGTCACCACGCAGGACAGACGCACACACCCTGTCACCGCGCAGCACAGACGCACACACTCCTCCTTTCCCTTTACTCTACATCGCCTGGCACTGCAGAACCAGATGTAAAAACCAACTTGTAACATGCTTTATTCACAAGTCCAGATGCTGGATCTTCTTTGACCCAATTTATCACAGCAGGACAATAACCCAGTAGCAACAGGACACTGAAATTATTTAAGGAAACGTAATGAAGGGGGAAATCAACTTTGAGATTTTGAAGTGGAAATTATAAACATTTCCAAACCTGTAGTTGAATACACAGCAGTTTTGCGTTCTTTACATATTCAGGGAAAGTTCCTGCTACCACAGACTTATCAAATAATAATGTAATTGGTACTATGCAGATTAAGAAATATACCTTCACAACAAAGTCCTCTTGTCTCACGTGAGATGTCATTTTATGTGCTATGTAAAGCAAAGGTTTCCGTTCCATGCTGTCCTCATCTTGCAGCATCGTATTTGTGAAACAATATATTCAGGTCCAGGTCACCCAGACAGGAAGGATAATCACACCTATTGATTTCATATGGTGCTCTTTGAAGAGATGACAAATTGGGAATTTGTTCAACATCTTCATTCACCTTAACGGCTGAATCCATAGTAATGGATTATACCAAGCTGTGCTCATTCCATAAACAAAAGCCCACACCAACTAGTCATCATACACCAACTAGTCAGTCTAATCCAACAAGTGAGACAAATCCAACTTGTCAGCCAATAACAACTAGTCAGCTTACTCTGTATTAAGCTTTCTTTTTACCCCCATTTACACCTGGATCTATGGCCTTGTCTCATTGCAACAACTCCCTGAAGTTTTGGGAGAGTTGGAGATCCATGTTTGTTGACTGGCAACAAGAGAAAGCTGCACAGAACAGCCATTCTACTGTAAGTCAGGTGTCAAAGGCCTTAAAAAGCCATCTTGTGTCTGTTTGGTCAGCCACACCTTCCCAAAAGGTACATCCCAAAAGACACAAAAACTGTTGGAATTGTAACTTTGTGATGAGGAGAGCGAGAAGCAGCGGGTACATCTCTGAACCATCTTTCAATTATCGGACTAAATTATAAATTGCCCTCTAGACTGTATTGATCAAAAAGTCTCTTTTGATATCCTCTATGAAGAGGAGAAACAGGATGTCAGCTTTCACACAGATTTACGCTATCTAACAGAGGAAGTAATGCCGCCTATCACAAACTAACATGGGCTAGAGACAAATGCATACTGCAATGTGCTATTTTAACTGAACCAAAAAGGTCTTACTTGGTTTCTCTTCCATTTGGGAAAGTTCAAACACACTCATGGACCCTGAAGGGGTCCAAGACAAGTCTGAAGACACCAAGAAGTGTGGGACTGCCTCTGCTACAGAAAGATATGAAAAAAGTAAACTGGTGTTGACATTTCCATTTCCAAATTGTTTGCGTGTGATAAACACCAGCATTTTGTATTTTTAGGAAAAATTCTATATGTTGCTATTAATAATGGCTTCTGACATTGTATATAAGGCAGAAATATAATGTACTACATTTTATTTTATAAGAAAATGATGGCTGCATAATTCCTTCGACCTATAATCAATGCCTTGATTATTTCTACTCCGGTGGTACAACTGAGGTCTGGTCGTGAGATCCAAACTTGAGTGTGTGTATGTTAAAAGGGCTGCTTGCTGACACAGAGTCAATAATCACCCCTTTATTTCTTCATTATCAACTGTATCCATGACTTTGGACAATGAATACATTATTTCAGTAACTATGCATACTAAATGTTTGCTTACTATAGTTGAATTAAGAGTTCAATTTTGACTGTAATAATGCATCCATAAGTTAATTTACATATGTTTAAGGTTTACAAAGGATCTTGTAAAAAACAACTTACTACTGATGACCATTTATTAATTTGTTAACAAACACATTACACTCTACAATCTTTTTGTTTTTTGTTTGCTGGTTTCTCTCTCTACTTGGTTGGCATCTGCTATCATCTTTTGTTTCTGCTGGATTGGAATCAGATGGTATCTAATCGATGAGCTTTGTAACCATGGCTACTGAACCATCAGGAGTGGGGAACCTGAGCAATAAGGGAGGGAGCACAGGAAACATTTAGGGATGAATTGAGAACCGCACTGCTTCACACACGCGCACACACACGCGCATGAAACTGAGCCAAGTACACACACTCAATGTTCACACCCCCCTAAAGTTATAAATAAATAATTTTGTTCTAAAAATAATTTTGTAAATAATTCATTAGGTTCCTGTTTCAGTTAATGCTGAGATTGAGCATTGGGAAGGTGCTTGCAGAAATTTAAATAAATTATTCTGAGGTTTTCATCAATCAATAATTTCTGAATGTGGTTATACAGGAATTTTCGGAGGTATTTAATTCATGGAATACCAGCTTCCTGACATCACAGACCCATTGATTGTGTACGTGTGTGTGCGCATGTGTGTTTGATGTGTATGTGTTCTGTTCTCCCGTGTACCAAATACACCAGGCGTGGTTGTTAAGGTGGCAGTGCTTTTTCTGGAATTTTGCAGCCTCATTTGACTTCAACATGGTGCCGACCTTTGCTGACAAGGTACAATCTGTGGTTGAGCGGCCTTTGATTTCTGTTCAGTCCCTCCGGGGCTGGTGTTTGGGAGACCTAGTCCACGCAGGCTGGTGTTCGGATTGCAGGCAAAAGCAAAGAGGTTAGCAGGGCGCTGAGATCATGGGATCCGTGGGATGGGATCCTTAGAACAATGTGCCTTTAGCGTCAACGCAGACAACAACACTTGTGATGATTGAATTCCATTTGAATGCAGAGGGTATATAATAATGTTCAGGAAAATAATAATGTTGACATTGTTTGAAATACAGTGGTTGTGTTTTATTCACCCTGTTTTATTCCACCCGCCCCGGTTTTTGAGATTTTATTAGCGGATATTTTTTTTTCCTTTGATGGTATGGATTGTTTTGTTGTTGTCAAAAACTGAATTAAACCCATTTTGATTTCACTTTGGAACACAATAATATGTGTTTAAGTCCAAGGGGTGAATACATTCTGAACCCCAGTGTATTGGTGGTATGCAAGACAATTTGAAGAATGACACAATTCATCTTAAACACTGTGTCCGTGCAGTTGAAAGCAATCAAGTCCCTGGAATTTGCAATGTCTGTACGATCCTTATATAATTCACAATATTATGTAGTCCTAGAAATAATACTGTATAAGTAATATCATATATAGTAAGCCTAAGTAATAATCAGTAGGACAAATATTATACTGGCATATAAGTAATAAGGCTACACTATGCATGTACAGGGCAACAAAACACACTAAAACATTAGCGGGTCCTCAGCCATTAGGTCAACAAACTGGGGTTCCTTCACAGAAACACGCCTGAAAACCTCTGTGCCAATACAGGCAACAGTAGAATACATTAAAGTGCTATACCATAGTCTTTCAATTGTATTTTCATCATTAGTCCCCTGCAAGATGTTGCCCAAGCTTTCACATAGAGTAATTCCCACACTGAACAGTAATTAAAACAAAAGCTAGAGAGAAAAAAAAATCTGCTGAAAATCAGTCAGTTTGCAAATGCATAATTGGTTGAGAGAAGTGTAAATGGAAAAGCAGAGAAGATGCATTTGCTGTGGGCAGAGCACACACCTGGGAGCATCACTACCGGGAATCCCCTAGTGGGTATGAATGTTCATGAAATGCTAATGTTAGCATCCCCATTAAAAAAACATCCACTTCAATTAGCAACGCACACTAAGCAGCTAAATGCTATGGAAATCTCAATGATCTATTGAAATGGGCATCAGACAGAACACCTGTTCCTGGTTTACAGGTTGGTCGGGGGGAAATGAATGGGTATATCAGTGTGACAGGGGTCCCTCTGAAACATTCACGAAGAACAAGTGATAACCGTAATTGACAGAAATGTGCAGAAAGAGAGAGACATTCTCATTTGCCTTTACCCCTAGCAATGTCTTTTTACAGATGATCTGAACCCGACCGTCTCAACCAGTGCATTTTTACAAAGGGCATGCATTTTTTTTTACTTACTGTATATCTTTGTCATTTTCACACCGCCGGAACACCCTAGGCCACAGTGTGTACACTGCCGTGTTTTTGTATTGGCCCACCATGGGAAATTATCTGGGGCATGACTGCATGGTGATGACTGTGGATTAAAGATGGCGCCTGGCAACAGATCCTATAATATGCAAATAATGACTGTGGCCCACCACCCATATCATGTGAAACATGGTTCAGGCCCAACACTTAACCATGATTCATAATGTCAGTTATACTCTCCCTGTGTGTCAAGACGCACTGTCATAGATAACTGAGCAACTATGCAGCCCCTCTTGGTCTGAGGAAATGTAGTAAACCAAAAAAAAACACACCAAGATTGAGTGCATAACATTCTTACAAGTAGTGAGGGACAAGAATAGAAGTGAGGAGTAACTAACACACTTTGGATCATGCAACCTTTCCAATATACAAACATGCAATATACAGATCCGCTTGATTTGTCCTGTTCGCCCATTCCAGTAGGTGTGTTTGATCGTAATGTAGGCACATAGTAAGTCTGATAACATTCTGTTCTGCATCGGTCTCTGTGACATCGGTCTCTGTGACATCGGTCTCTGTGACATTGGTCTCTGTGAATATCTTTGTTTCTCTGTCCCTTTCTAAGGGATCTGTTAAATTTCATAGAAACAAAAACAACTTAAACCAACAAAATACCCCTGACCTCTTTACTTTATAAAGGTGAATCTGCAATCAATAATGGAAAAGGAAAATTTTAAAAAATCTCATGGAGTGTAGCACATTTTGGTGATTTGTTGTACCTCAAACATGACTCAAGAATGGCTCATTTGTTTTCCATTTGACCAGTTGTTTTCAGCTACGTTTCTGTCAGATGTTCTCATTTTACCACCTGTTCTGCTATATACAGTGGGGAGAACAAGTATTTGATATACTGCCAATTTTGTAGGTGTTCCTCACTTACAAAGCATTTAGAAGTCTATCATTTTTATCGGAGTGACGGAATCTAAAACAAAAATCTAGAAAATCACATTGTATGATTTTTAAGTCATACATTTTTATTTTATTGCATGACATAAATATTTGATACATCAGAAAAGCAGAACTTAATATTTGGTATAGAAACCTTTGTTTGCAATTACATAGATCATACGATTCCTGTAGTTCTTGACCAGGTTTGCACACACTGCAGCAGGGATTTTGGCCCACTCCTCCATACAGACCTTCACCAGATCCTTCAGGTTTCGGGGCTGTCGCTGGGCAATATGGACTTTCAGCTCCCTCCAAAGATTTTCTATTGGATTCAGGTCTGGAGACTGGCTAGGCCACTCCAGGACCTTGAGATGCTTCTCACGGAGCCACTCCTTAGTTGCCCTGGCAAACCTACCATTGTTTTGGGTCGTAGTCATGCTGGAAGACCCAACCATGACCCATCTACAATGCTCTTACTGAGGGAAGGAGGTTGTTGGCCAAGATCTCGCGATACATGGCCCCATCCATCCTCCCCTCAATACGGTGCAGTCGTTCTGTCCCCTTTGCAGAAAAGCATCCCCAAAGAATGATGTTTCCACCTCCATGCTTCACGGTTGGGATGATGTTCTTGGGGTTGTAATCATTCTTCTTCTTCCTCCAAACAGGGCGAGTGGAGTTTAGACCAAAAAGCTCTATTTTTGTCTCAACCGACCACATGACCTTCTCCCATTCCTCCTCTGGATCATCCAGATGGTCATTGGCAAACTTCAGACGGGCCTGGACATGTGCTGGCTTGAGCAGGGGGATCTTGCGTGCACTGCAGGATTTTAATCCATGACGGCATAATGTGTTACTAATGGTTTTCTTAGAAACTGTGGTCCCAGCTCTCTTCAGGTCATTGACCAGGTCCTGCCATGTAGTTCTGGCCTGATCCCTCACCTTCCTCATGATCATTGATGCCCCACGAGGTCAGATCTTGCATGGAGCCCCAGACCGAGGGAGATTGACCGTCATCTTGAACCATTTTTTAATAATTGCGCCTTCTCACCAAGCTGCTTGCCTATTGTCCTGTAGCCCATCCCAGCCTTGTGCAGGTCTACAATTTTACCCCTGATGACCTTACACAGCTCTCTGGTCTTGGCCATTGTGGAGAGCTTGGAGTCTGCTTGATTGAATGTGTGGACAGGTGTCTTTTATACAGGTAATGAGTTCAAACAGGTGCAGTTAATACAGGTAATGAGTGGAGAACAGGGGGGCTTCTTAAAGAAAAACTAACAGGTCTGTGAGAGCCGTAATTCTTACTAGTTGGTAGGTGATCAAATACTTATGTCAATACTTATGTCATATATTATTTAAAAATCATACAATGTGATTTTCTGGATTTCTGTTGTAGATTCTGTCTCTCACAGTTGAAGTGTACCTATGATAAAAATGACAGACCTCTACATGCTTTGTAAGTCGGAAAACCTGCAAAATTGGCAGTGTACCAAATATTTGTTCTCCCCACTGTATTTCTGTCAACTTTCCTCCTGAATTTGGAAGTCAGTCAGTAAGGTAACTAGCTAGGCAACACTTGAACATGTTGATAAATCAAAGTCACAAGTTGTTGTTGCCAAGGTTAAGGTTTGTTAAATAGGCTAACTAGCAGATTCATAAAATACTATGGATGTTTTAGGCCACCTAAGAAGGTTGTTTAATGGTATTTATCTGTATCAGTAAGTGACTGATTGTTATTTATGACGTGGGGTATACAGAGGATAACACCATATTAAAATTGTTGACCCTCCCCTTCCTCGAGCCTTCAGGAACAAAAACATGGCCCTCCCCATGCAAAATCCAGATTAAAAAGTAGATTGAGCGCATTTGGTCTTAAAGACAAACCCTACTGCTCAACAATATGCAAACAAAGGTACCCGATACGATACTGTAGGCCCACTGTACAAACAACTGACAATCAAAGTGGAAGTATTAAAACATATATTGCCTAGATAAACTATATATCTAAAATGTAGAACATGCACTAACTTAAAAATTTAAGCGCCTGAAAATTCGAGCCCATAATATAGGGTTGTTTATAGATATATGAATATTGTTAACACCTACGTAACCATTGTTTTAAAGAATACCGATGTACATGCGGACTATGCCTAGTTTCATAATTATTGTGTTTATTTAATAAATAAATTTAAAATAAAATATATATATATATATTAATTGCTGTTAATTTAGCAGTATTATGCTGGCAGCAATCAGATTTTCTTTATCACAATAAAAGCCATCATTGATATTTAAAAATAAAATGTCATTAAATGACAGACTAGATTGACAGATTAGATTAACTATATTGTTTTAAATATTTCATGGCTTTTATTTTGAAAAAGAAAATCTGAGTTAGAGCTGCTAGCATAATATCCTGCTGCTAGACAATTGGTAATGAAGCCCCGAATGGCTAACAATATCAGAATTCAAGGCCCCGCCCGGTTGTGTTTTGGTTGGGGCTGAGATCACAATGCCTGGGTCACAATGTCTTCAGCTGGCCTTCATGCTACTAGCCTTTCCTCCAGATCACTCAACCCTGTTTTAACACAGGTAGGATTTAGGAATAGCTCGCTGAACCTGTTCTGAGTGTGATTTGTCTGCGCTAAGCCGACCTTCCTATAGTTTTAATTTACAATCAAGTCATTGACCCGATGTATAAGTTCTTGCACGGAGTTGTGACTCTTCTTCTGTTCCCTTATCATGTTCTTTGTTGTCCTTTCCCACTATGCGAAGCAATATGTTTTTCATTGACGCTGTGCTGTTGTCAAGAACAAGCCGTGTCCCTGATAATTGTCTGCATATTGGCGCTCAGCATGCAATCCTGAAACCATTCCCTTTCTACATGAAGTTGGAAAAAGGAACAGAACTCGTAGGCATACAGACAGTCCAACCATCCACACGTTCCGTTTGCTACATTCGGGAGCAGCAACTCCAACACACGATACGTTCCACTCTTTTCCCCATCGGAACATCTCCCTTCAACTTTGAAAGTCCACTGAATATCCCAAAGAATCTACAGTGAACAGAATGCAATTCTTTAGAGAACTTCAACTCCTGCAATGTCAGATTATTTTTTGCTTTTTCAAACCTTTTTTCCCCCACTACATATTGCATTATATCCATGATCTGGATACGCCAAGCACAGCAGGACTAATCAAATAGCCACTAGGTGATATAGAACAGTTTTCCACAAGTCAATATGTAAATTCCCCATCTGTCTTTGCTGACGAATCGCATCCATGTGAAAGTTACATATACTGCCACTTACAGTAATGGAGTGAGGCCGGTCACAGCCTACCAACATGTATTCCTGCTCAAACCAGCCTCCCTGAGAAATTGGGACAGCCCTTGCCAACACCACTCACCCCTTCTATATTCCACCACCTACCCTGCGGCTGCTCACAGCACATTCAACTGCTACAAAAGTCTGAATACTGAAATGTAATTAATTATAAAATGACCCTCCCTTGGAATTAACTGTAAACCCTCTCCAAGACTGAAAGTAAGCGCATGACCCTCCCCATTTCCCTCTGGGCCTCATGTTTAGTTACGATCTCGCCTTAAATGTTTAATTGCTAGTTGAGTGTGACAGAAAATACAAAAGAATCCTTTCCGAAAATATATTTGGGGAAAGTGAAATGGTTGCATAGCATTAACACATTCACCTGGTCCAAAACCTTAACAGCCTACAGTCACATTTTTAAAAGCGGAGAAATCTTTTTAAGTCTCAGAATTAACACTGCGGTAAACCATGCACAAAAGCAAACGTGCTGGGGAGCCTAGTAGTAAGGCAGAGGTTATGCTTTTAAATGCAAAGTGGCAGTGATTCTTTAATCTATGGATCAGCCCATCCTCCCAACACAGTCTTATGCAATTGAAATTCAGATTGTAATTTCAAGGAAGCAGTTGATATTAACACCTGTTTATTTCTAGAAGCAAATGCTGAAACAAAACAGGAACAGTTGATTTGAAACAGATTTCCCATTACACCCCAGCTTTGATCTGGCTGTTGGGAGGGATGCGTTTGCCA
Source organism: Esox lucius (assembly GCF_011004845.1). Taxonomy (NCBI): domain Eukaryota; kingdom Metazoa; phylum Chordata; class Actinopteri; order Esociformes; family Esocidae; genus Esox; species Esox lucius. The sequence goes on along the minus strand of NC_047584.1, from coordinate 26,425,501 downwards.
AGGTGAGTGCCAACTGTCAGGCCAAAGGCTTCAGACTTGTGCTTCTCCTCAATAACCTCTTTGAGCTGGAAGCCCCGCTCACAATCAAAGCTGTCTGAGGGGGTGAAGGAGAGAGGCATCTCTCCCAGAAGCCCTTGTAGTCGTGTGCGCCATGCCTCCAGCATGGTAGAACGAGCCTCAGAAGAGATGTGATGAGGAGCCCAGAAGATCTGTGGAGCCAGAACCTGGAAGCCACAGTAGTGCAGGACACCATTCTACAAGGGAACAGAATTACATTACACTAAGTAGAGACATTTTTGTCTGAGTAATGCTTCAATGAAAGCCCAGTCAATACTAGTGGTTCCTTCTCCAAACATCACCTGCAGTGGCCACAAGGTGATGTTTATGTCTCCGTTGATGCCATTGGAACTGAACATGGACTCAGAGGATCCAGTTGTGAAAGACAGCATGACTTTCTTCTCCTGGAGAAGGAAGATTCATGTGTAAAGACTGACAGCCCTTCAGAACCTAGAAGCATGAACACAGCCATATGGCATAAGGACCCCTTACCTTGAAAATACCTTGACTGTACCTCTGTTCTGAGGTGTAGGCAAAGCCCATTGTGAGAACCCGGTCAATCCAGCCCTTCATAATGGCAGGAACAGTGAACCAGTACATGGGGAACTAACATTCCAATGAAACAGGTTAGTGTACATTTAGAAAGGCATCAGTGGATGATACTGTCTGAGGTCCAATAATCCAGGATACCTCACCTGGAATATGACAACATCTGCAGCAGAGAGTTTGCGTTGTTCCTCAGTGAGGTCAGCAGAGAGCCGTCCCTCCTTCCATGCCAGCATGGTCTCCTCTCCATAATGGAAGTGCTCAGCATCCTTCACCTCTCCAGTGATGTCATCAGCCGTAGCAGAAGGGTTAAACTTCATGGCGTAGAGGTCAGACACCTCCACCTGACACCCCTGAGCCCTCAGGACCTCAACCGCCGCATCTTTGGCTGCAGCGTTAAACGACCCAGCACTCTGGTGGGCGTATACAATCAGTACCTTCTTCATGGCTGAAACCACATATACAACTTAATTACAAGAAAAAAAACATCAACAAAAAAGTACATTCAAGATATTGTAGCTGGTCAGCAAACAAAGAATCTATAAGTGTCACAAACGGTACCAAAATCATAACTCCCAAGAACAAAGACTGTTACAAACAATAGTAATTTAAAGTAACACTCACCCATGGTCAAGTCTGTTGGGCTCTGTCTGCTTTCAGTGAGATGTCCAGTGTAACTTAGAGCGGAAAAGAGGAAAAAATATATATACTTTACATAACAACAGTCTGAGGCTACAGCTTTTATCGTGCTCTGTTATCCAAACACACCCTCTCACACAGGTGCCTGTTAATCAGCAGTTAAGATAATCACCTGAGATAACCCTCAACCAATGGTAGGTGTGCTAGAATACATCAGAGGTATTTTCAGTAGTGATGGGAAATCAAGCCTTTCTGAAGCAGTTTAGTCATTCTTCAAATTGGGTTGAAAATGGTTATATCTGAAGGCTTTTGAACTCACTGCACAGTGGTTACACCTGGATATTGTGTCATAACATTTGATAAGATTTCCTGGTGCAGTGGTTAGGCGCCGTGTATCACATTGTTCTTGCCTTTCAAGCTAGCTTCTTTAAACTGTGTATCTGTTGTAGTTTTGGATTATAAAGGGAAGCGTGATAATAATCACTAAATTAAATCAATTAATCGAAAAATAATAAACAGCATCCTTTGAAGTCAAACATTATGCCAAACTCAATCCAGATTCGATATAGCACCACAAGGTTGCGCCATGGCTGGATTGAAAATGTTGACATTATATTTCCTTAATTATTAAAAAAGGTGACCACAAGAGGTGTGTATTTGAAAGCCTCAGACACCAGACAGCCATAGAAGCCGGCATTTTACAAAACAACTGTGATCAACTAAAGCTTTTCGATGTCATCAATCACATGGTATTGTTACACCCATGCAAGTCTCAGCCCTTCTAAATTAATCAGATTGGAACGAAAATTAGAAGCAAGCCCCGGAGTGTCAGGGTTGTGCTTGTAATCAGTTTTCAGTTCACTTAAACACTTATGTTGAAAAAAATTGCACTGAAAATTTCTCCACAAATTTAATGAGTTCACAACAGGAGACAGTTTGCTTGCATGTTGGACATAGCATGGTTGGGCTTGAAACAGTTGCAAAATCCAAAACCACTTCCCCTCAACCCTCCACATATACAGGCTAGTTAGTGCTTATTACACGAGACAGAAAAGCTAGATCCATCTTACTTTACATAATATCAAGTGTTGGAATTTACTCCGGCATGTCTGATGCTTACAGTGCAGAACTGCAGCTGTTGACCATGGGAAATGTGCACTCCAATATAGTTATGACCAAATTCTTTACACTTGCAAAAGCCGGGAGGGAGTATTGAATGTGTGGCACACTACCTGGGAATGTGACATTTCAAGCTATTAAAATATGCACACAAACACAACGCTAGCCTCAAGTATTCTCCATGTCTCGGAAAACTGTACTGTAAACAAGCCCCAGAAGGGTGCATGAAGTAAAACCAACAGCATACAGGGAGAACTGAAGCAGTACAGGATTGGTTGCTGCATTATGCAGATTGAGCTAGCAGATAAATGGTCACGGGCAAACTCTACACATTGTATCAGGCCTTTTGCAAATGCAGGGGGAACTACCTGGGAACAGGACATTTCAGACCTTACACAAGTAAAGTATCCCTGAATGATTGTCAAACATGTACAATAACCAAAATCATAAAGACCCCATAGAGAGTATAAGTAGTCTTCTAGACTTGTGAAACAGGTGGTAAGGGAAGAGCACATCATACATTAACAGTAATGTTTATTTCTTAAAGCTGCACAGCAACCAGACAGCACATACAGAAAAGCAGAACAGTCGGTTAACGTTTCTACACCCCAGATTTGATCTGGCTGTTGGGTGGGATGCGTTTGCCCAGGTGGGTGCCAACTGTCAGGCCAAAGTCTTCAGACTTGTGCTTCTCCTCAATAACCTCTTTGAGCTGGAAGCCCCGCTCACAATCAAAGCTGTCTGAGGGGGTGAAGGAGAGCGGCATCTCTCCCAGAAGCCCTTGTAGTCGTGTGCGCCATGCCTCCAGCATGGTAGAACGAGCCTCAGAAGAGATGTGATGAGGAGCCCAGAAGATCTGTGGAGCCAGAACCTGGAAGCCACAGTAGTGCAGGATACCATTCTACAAGGGAACAGAATTACAGTTCAGCAAGTAGATCCAATTTAATCTTAATAATGCTTCAATGAAAGCCCAGTCAATACTAGTGGTTCCTTCTCCAAACATCACCTGCAGTGGCCACAAGGTGATGTTTATGTCTCCGTTGATGCCATTGGAACTGAACATGGACTCAGAGGATCCAGTAGTGAAAGACAGCATGGCTGTCTTCTCCTGGAGAAAGAAGATCCATGTGTAAAGACTGACAGCCCTTCAGAACCTAGAAGCATGAACACAGCCATATGGCATAAGGACCCCTTACCTTGAAGATACCTTGACTGTACCTCTGTTCTGAGGTGTAGGCAAAGCCCATTGTGAGAACCCGGTCAATCCAGCCCTTCATAATGGCAGGAACAGTGAACCAGTACATGGGGAACTAACATTCCAATAAAACAGGTTAGCGTACATTTAGAAAGGCATCAGTGGATGATACTGTCTGAGGTCCAATAATCCAGGATACCTCACCTGGAATATGACAACATCTGCAGCAGAGAGTTTGCGTTGTTCCTCAGTGAGGTCAGCAGAGAGCCGTCCCTCCTTCCATGCCAGCATGGTCTCCTCTCCATAATGGAAGTGCTCAGCATCCTTCACCTCTCCAGTGATGTCATCTGCCGTAGCAGAAGGGTTAAACTTCATGGCGTAGAGGTCAGACACCTCCACCTGACACCCCTGAGCCGTAAGGACCTCCACAGCCGCATCTTTGGCTGCAGCGGTAAACGACCCAGCACTCTGGTGGGCGTATACAATCAGTGCCTTCTTCATGGCTGAAACCACATACACAACTTAGTTATGAGAAGAAAAAAACATCAACAATTAACATTCACGATATTGTAGGTGTTCAGCAAACAAAGAAGCTATAAGTGTCACAAACAGTACCAAAATCATAACTCCCAAGAACAAAGACTGTTACAAACAATAGTAATTTAGGGTCACACTCACCCATGGTCCAATATGTCTGCTTTCGGTGAGCTGTTCAGTGTTACTTAGAGAGGGAAAGAGGGAAAAAATAAAAATACTTTATGTAACAGTCTGAGGCTACAGCTTTTATCCTGCTCTGTTATCCCAAACACACCCTCTCACACAGGTGCCTGTTAATCAGCAGTTAAGGTAATCACTTGGGATTACCCTCAACCAATGGTAGGTGTGCTAGAATACATCAGAGGTATTTTCATTAGCCTAGTGATGGGAAATCAAGCCTTCCTGAAGCATTTTCATCTTTTGTCAGATTGGGTTGAAAATATGTTAATTCTCGAGGCTTTTGAACTCACTCTACAGTGGTTACACCTGGATATTATTTCATAACATCTGACAAGATTTCGTGGCGCAGAGGTTAGGCGTCATGTACCCCATTGTTCTTGCCTTTCAAGCTAGTTTCTTGAAACTGTGTATCTGTTGTAGTTTTGGATTATAAAGGGAAGAATGTGATAAGATTCACTAAATTAAATCAATTATTTGAAGAACAATAAACAGCTTTCTTTGAAAGTTTGAGATACACATTTTGGATTCGATATCGCACCACTGTTACTGATTAAACCTACGATGCTACTGGGTTGCGCCATCGCTGGAGTGAAAATTTTGAAATTTTTATTACCTGAATTATTAAATAAGGTGACCCAAAGAGGTCTGTATTTGAAAGCCTCAGGAATCGGACAACCGTTGAAGCCAGCATTTTACAAAACGACTGTGATCAACTAAAGCTTTTTGATGTCATCAATCACATGGTATTGTTACATCCACGCAAGTCTCAGCCCCTCTACCTCGATAAGATTTGGCTGAAATTTCAAATGCAAGCACCAGAGTGTGAGGGTGGTGCTCATCAATTTTCAGTTCACTTCAACATTAAGGATGAAAAACTTTGTATTGAACATATTTCTCCACAGATGTGAGTTCAACAGAATTGGAGATAGTTGGCTTGCATTTGGTGGATGTAGCATGGTTGGGCTTGAATCAACAGCACCATCCAAAACCCTCTGCCCTTAGCCCTCCATGTGTACAGGTTATTTAGGGCTTGTCATTATAGGATAAAACACTCAACCCATCTTCAAGTACATCATTTAGTGTTGGAATTTATACCAGAATTCGTGAGACATACAATGCAGAACTGCAGTGTCAATCATGGGAAACACATGTGCACTCCCCAGAGCTTCAATATAGTTAGGACCAAACGTTGTTTACACTTGCAATAGCCAGGGGGTGTTATGAACAATGTGACATGTCCAACTATTGATATGTGCAAGTCAAAACAAAGGGGTGCATGAAGTAGATCAAGCGGCATACATGGGAGTCTGAAAGAGTACAGGATGGGGGATATTTTTTTTAGTTACAATTACACAGATTGAGCTAGCAATTAATTGGCAGAGGCCAAATTCTACACAATATTTCAGGCCTGGGAACAGGATTTAGTTTCCCCCTTTCATTCCAAGTCAACCTTATCCAGGTAAAATTCCTGAAAGTGTCATTTTAGCAAGTACAAAAACCAGAAGACCCCATAGTGAGTTGAAGTACTCCTCTAGACATGTGAAACTGGTCATAAGGGAAGCGGATTTGACACGTCAACACCATTGTTTATTTCTTAAAGCTGCACAGCAACCAGACAGCACATATGGAAGAGCACAATAGTTGGTTAGTGTTTCTACACCCCAGATTTGATCTGGCTGTTGGGTGGGATGCGTTTGCCCAGGTGGGTGCCAACTGTCAGGCCAAAGTCTTCAGACTTGTGCTTCTCCTCAATAACCTCTTTGAGCTGGAAGCCCCGCTCACAATCAAAGCTGTCTGAGGGGGTGAAGGAGAGCGGCATCTCTCCCAGAAGCCCTTGTAGTCGTGTGCGCCATGCCTCCAGCATGGTAGAACGAGCCTCAGGAGAGATGTGATGAGGAGCCCAGAAGATCTGTGGAGCCAGAACCTGGAAGCCACAGTAGTGCAGGATACCATTCTACAAGGGATCAGAATTACAGTTCAGCAAGTAGATCCAATTTAATCTTAATAATGCTTCAATGAAAGCCCAGTCAATAGTAGCGGTTCCATCTCCAAACATCACCTGCAGTGGCCACAAGGTGATGTTTATGTCTCCGTTGATGCCATTGGAACTGAACATGGACTCAGAGGATCCAGTAGTGAAAGACAGCATGGCTTTCTTCTCCTGGAGAAAGAAGAGTCATGTGTAAAGACTGACAGCCCTTCAGAACCTAGAAGCATGAACACAGCCATATGGCATAAGGACCCCTTACCTTGAAGATACCTTGACTGTACCTCTGTTCTGAGGTGTAGGCAAAGCCCATTGTGAAAACCCGGTCAATCCAGCCCTTCATAATGGCAGGAACAGTGAACCAGTACATGGGGAACTAACATTCCAATGAAACAGGTTAGTGTACATTTAGAAAGGCATCAGTGGATGATACTGTCTGAAGTCCAATAATCCAAGATACCTCACCTGGAATATGACAACATCTGCAGCAGAGAGTTTGCGTTGTTCCTCAGTGAGGTCAGCAGAGAGCCGTCCCTCCTTCCATGCCAGCATGGTCTCCTCTCCATAATGGAAGTGCTCAGCATCCTTCACCTCTCCAGTGATGTCATCAGCCGTAGCAGAAGGGTTAAACTTCATGGCGTAGAGGTCAGACACCTCCACCTGACACCCCTGAGCCCTCAGGACCTCAACCGCCGCATCTTTGGCTGCAGCGTTAAATGACCCAGCACTCTGGTGGGCGTATACAATCAGTACCTTCTTCATGGCTGAAACCACATATACAACTTAGTTATGAGAAGAAAAAAACATCAACAATTAACATTCAAGATATTGTAGGTGGTCAGCAAACAAAGAAGCTATAAGTGTCACAAACGGTACCAAAATCATAACTCCCAAGAACAAAGTCTATTACAAACAAAGGTAATATAAAGTCACACTCACCCATGGTCAAGTTTGTTGGGCTCTGTCTGCTTTTAGTGAGATGTTCAGTGTAACTAAGAGAAGGGGGGGAAAAAGGAAAAAAATAAAAAACTTTATGTAACAACAGTCTGATGCTTCAGCTTTTATCCTGCTCTGTCATCCAAACACACCCTCTCACACAGGTGCCTGTTAATCAGCAGTTAAGATAATCACCTGATATTATCTTCAACCAATGGTAGTTGTGCTAGAATACATTAGAAGTATTTTCAGTAGTGATGGGAAATCAAGCCTTTCTGAAGCATTTTAGTCTTTCTTCAAATTGGGCTGAAAATTGTTATATCTGAAGGCTTTTGAACTCACTCCACAGTGGTTACACCTGGACATTATTTCATAACATCTGACAAGATTTCGTGTTGCAGTGGTTAGGCGTCATGTACCCCATTGTTCTTGCCTTTTAAGCTAGCTTCTTTAAACTGTGTATCTGCGGTTGTTTTGGATTATAAAGGGAAGCGTCATAAGATTCACTAAATGAAATAAATTAATCGAAGAATAATAAACAGCATCCTTTGAAGTCAAACATTTTGCCAAACTCAATCCAGATTCGATATAGCACCTCTAGGTTGCGCCATCGCTGGAGTATAAATGTTGACATTTGTTTACCTTAATTATTAAAAAAGGTGACCACAAGAGGTGTGTATTGGACAGCCTCAGGCATCAGACAGCCATTGAAGCCAGCATTTTACAAAACGCCTGTGATCAACTAAAGCTTTTCGATGTCATCAATCACATGGTATTGTTACACCCATGCAAGTCTCAGCCCTTCTAAATTAATCAGATTGGAACGAAAATTAGAAGCAAGCCCCGGAGTGTCAGGGTTGTGCTTGTCATCAATTTTCAGTTCACTTAAACACTCACTTTGAAAAAAATTGCACTGAACATTTCTCCAAAAATGTTATGAGTACACAACAGGAAATAGTTTGCTTGCATTTGGTGGATATAGCATGGTTGGGCTTGAAACAGTTGCTAAATCCAAAACCACTTGCCCTCAACATATACAGGCTAGTTAGGGCTTATTACACGAGACAGAAAAGCTAGAGCCAGCTTACTTTACATAATATCAAGTGTTGGAATTTACTCCGGCATATCTGATGCTTACAGTGCAGAACTGCAGCTGTCAATCATGGGAAAGGTGCACTCCAATATAGTTATGACCAAATTCTTTACACTTGCAAAAGCTGGGAGGGAGTATTAAATGTGTGGCACACTACCTGGGAATGTGACGTTTCAAGCTATTGAAATATGCACACCAACACAAATCTAGCCTCAAGTATTCTCCATGTCTCTGAAAACTGTACTGTAAACAAGCCCCAGAAGGGTGCATGAAGTAAAACCAACAGCATACAGGGAGAACTGAAGCAGTACAGGATTGGTTGCTGCATTATGCAGATTGAGCTAGCAGATAAATGGTCATGGGCAAACTGTACACATTGTATCAGGCCTTTTGCAAATGCAGGGGGAACTACCTGGGAACAGGATTTATTTTTCCCAGTCATTCCAATTCAGACCTTACTCAAGTAAAGCATCCCTGAATGATTGTCAAAAACATGAAGACCCCATAGAGTGCTTAAGTAGTCTTCTAGACTTGTGAAACAGGTGGTAAGGGAAGAGCACATCATACATTAACAGTAATGTTTATTTCTTAAAGCTGCACAGCAACCAGACAGCACATACAGAAAAGCTGGTTAGGGTTTCTACACCCCAGATTTAATCTGGCTGTTGGGAGGGATGCGTTTGCCAAGGTGAGTGCCAACTGTCAGGCCAAAGTCTTCAGACTTGTGCTTCTCCTCAATAACCTCTTTGAGCTGGAAGCCCCGCTCACAATCAAAGCTGTCTGAGGGGGTGAAGGAGAGAGGCATCTCTCCGAGAAGCCCTTGTAGTCGTGTGCGCCAGGCCTCCAGCATGGTAGAACGAGCCTCAGAAGAGATGTGATGAGGAGCCCAGAAGATCTGTGGAGCCAGAACCTGGAAGCCACAGTAGTGCAGGATACCATTCTACAAGGGAACAGAATTACAGTTCAGCAAGTAGATCCAATTTAGTCTTAGTAATGCTTCAATGAAAGCCCAGTCAATACTAATGGTTCCTTCTCCAAACATCACCTGCAGTGGCCACAAGGTGATGTTTATGTCTCCGTTGATGCCATTAGAACTGAACATGGACTCCGAGGATCCAGTAGTGAAAGACAGCATGGCTTTCTTCTCCTGGAGAAAGAAGATTCATGTGTCAAGACTGACAGCCCTTCAGAACCTAGAAGCAAGAACACAGCCATATGGCATAAGGACCCCTTACCTTGAAGATACCTTGACTGTACCTCTGTTCTGAGGTGTAGGCAAAGCCCATTGTGAGAACCCGGTCAATCCAGCCCTTCATAATGGCAGGAACAGTGAACCAGTACATGGGGAACTAACATTCCAATGAAACAGGTTAGTGTACATTTAGAAAGGCATCAGTGGATGATGTTGTCTGAGGTCCAATAATCCAGGATATCTCACCTGGAATATGACAACATCTGCAGCAGAGAGTTTGCGTTGTTCCTCAGTGAGGTCAGCAGAGAGCCGTCCCTCCTTCCATGCCAGCATGGTCTCCTCTCCATAATGGAAGTGCTCAGCATCCTTCACCTCTCCAGTGATGTCATCAGCCGTAGCAGAAGGGTTAAACTTCATGGCGTAGAGGTCAGACACCTCCACCTGACACCCCTGAGCCCTCAGGACCTCCACAACCGCATTTTTGGCTGCAGCGTTAAACGACCCAGCACTCTGGTGGGCGTACACAATCAGTACCTTCTTCATGGCTAAAACAGATATGCAACGTAGTTACAAAAAAAGAGTTTGAAAAAACACTTTGAATTCAAGAAATTGTAGGTGATCATCATACAGTTCCAAACAATTAAGACAACTTCAATTTTGATCCACACTTACCCATTGTTACAGCTGCTGGGTGCTATCTGCTACCAATGAGAAGCACAAAGGACCTTAGAGAGACTTAAGCATATATTGAGACTACTGCTTATATCCTGCCCTGTTAGCCCAAACACACCCTCTGACACAGCTGTGTTCTAAGCTGCAATTAAGCTAATCAACTGTGATTGCCTTCTGCTAGTGGTAGGTGTACTAGAATTCATCTGAGATATGTTCAATTTACTTAAAGGGGCACTGTGTAGAATCCTGCTTTTAATGTTTGCAAGACTGAATTCAAACAATAAAATGACTTGTCTCCTGCTCCTCTTCCCTCACTGAACAAGACTGGAATAGTATTAGCTAGTCCGGGGTGGGGGTTAGTACTGAGTGTCTAAAGCGAGTATGACAAGAAAACATTGCAAATTGACTGATGGACTGGCAAGACAGTTTTTAGTGAAGAATATCTCAGGCACTCTGAACATTTTTGAAAAAATGAAATTTACTGTGATTTTCCTAGATCAGTAAGTAAAAATAAGCTCAACATTTTTATATCACAGCAAGGCTTTTATTCAGTTGAGAGCCAATAATTTATTGCAAATAGCAAGCCATACTTACAAATCTACTTCAATTTAAAACAGACAAATGTAATATTTTTATTCCTTTTAGGTTTTGCTGTTGATGACAATACATTGTTAGCCTACAGTAGTGATGGCCATACGAGGCTTCATTTCCATTATGCTAGCAGTGCTAACTCAGTTTTTCTTTTTCAAAATAAAGGCCATCATTGAAATAAGGCAATATAGTTCAAAATCTAGTCTGTACATTTCAATGTCCTTGTGTTCTTTTTTGACTAGATTAACTATATTGCCTTATAAAATACAGTGATGGCTTTTGTAATAAAGACAATCTGAGTGCTGCCAGTATATCCTTCTAAAATAACCCCAATGAAGCCTTATTTGGCCATCACTAGCCTACAGTATTGGGGTGGAAATGTGTAATTGCCACTGTAGCAATCAATTTGCCAAAATGGACCACAATGGTCATTCCTGGTAGTTAGCACACCATGATTGGCAAATCAGTTTCTCAGATGCACTGTCATTTGCCATTTCTGAATTCAGTTTACCTATTGGGAACTGCTTCGAGAACCAACAACCACCGAAGTTGAAAGCAAAACAATTCAGAAAACCTTTACAGGTGAGAGATTTGTTGGATTATGACTAGAGTTAATGACTGTTGCCCTGGGAAACAGTTAGTGGCAAAAACCACATTCCAGACATTCCTCCAGACCTTCTGAATGTTGAAGTATCTGGGAATGACATTTAGGTTACCCTACGGTGCCAACTAAGACCTTACCCAGATGAGGAAAGGACCTGTCAACTAAATGGTCCCCCCCCCCCCGCCATGACCAATCCACTAGAAGGAACACAGACAGAGTTCGAGTAGTTGTCTACGCGGCCAAAATGGCAGTAAGAGTGAGCACTTAATACATAAACAACATTGTTTATTTCTTAAAGCAGCACAACAGACAGCACATACAGAACAGCACAACATTTGTTCTACACCCCAGCTTTGATCTGGCTGTTGGGTGGGATGCGTTTGCCCAGGTGAGTGCCAACTGTCAGGCCAACGTCTTCAGACTTGTGCTTCTCCTCAATAACCTCTTTGAGCTGGAAGCCCCGCTCACAATCAAAGCTGTCTGAGGGGGTGAAGGAGAGCGGCATCTCTCCCAGAAGCCCTTGTAGTCGTGTGCGCCAGGCCTCCAGCATGGTAGAACGAGCCTCAGAAGAGATGTGATGAGGTGCCCAGAAGATCTGTGGAGCCAGAACCTGGAAGCCACAGTAGTGCAGGATACCATTCTACAAGAGAACAGAATTACAGTTCAGCAAGTAGATCCAATTTAGTCTTAGTAATGCTTCAATGAAAGCCCAGTCAATACTAGTGGTTCCTTCTCCAAACATCACCTGCAGTGGCCACAAGGTGATGTTTATGTCTCCGTTGATGCCATTAGAACTGAACATGGACTCAGAGGATCCAGTAGTGAAAGACAGCATGGCTTTCTTCTCCTGGAGAAAGATTCATGTGTCAAGACTGACAGCCCTTCAGAACCTAGAAGCATGAACACAGCCATATGGCATAAGGACCCCTTACCTTGAAGATACCTTGACTGTACCTCTGTTCTGAGGTGTAGGCAAAGCCCATTGTGAGAACCCGGTCAATCCAGCCCTTCATAATGGCAGGAACAGTGAACCAGTACATGGGGAACTAACATTCCAATGAAACAGGTTAGTGTACATTTAGAAAGGCATCAGTGGATGATACTGTCTGAGGTCCAATAATCCAGGATACCTCACCTGGAATATGACAACATCTGCAGCAGAGAGTTTGCGTTGTTCCTCAGTGAGGTCAGCAGAGAGCCGTCCCTCCTTCCATGCCAGCATGGTCTCCTCTCCATAATGGAAGTGCTCAGCATCCTTCACCTCTCCAGTAATGTCATCAGCCGTAGCAGAAGGATTAAACTTCATGGCGTAGAGGTCCGACACCTCCACCTGACACCCCTGTGCCGTCAGGACCTCAACAGCCACCTCTTTGGCTGCAGCGTTAAATGACCCAGCACTCTGGTGGGAGTACACAATCAGTACCTTCACAGCTGTAACAGAAAAACAGTTAATCCAGGTTAATTACTAAAATGTTCTATGGATGGGATAAATTCTAGGAAAAAGTTTTTTTTGTTTGGGCAACAGTCACTCCTAATGGCAGGCCAGCAGAACTAGGCTTGCCTGATTCCTTTTCCTATTGTAAATGTATTAAGTTACACCAAAGCAATTCAATTGTTAAACCAAATTTTGCATTAATATGCCCTTACCCATGGTCAGGACTCTTGGGTGCGGTTTGCTGCTCGTGAGAAGTTCAGGTTCAAAATATCAGAACTAGCTAATAGTGAGAAACTCACTAATACTAACATAGACCTGAGACTGCTGCTTTTATCCTACTCTGCTAGCCCAAACACGCCCTCTCTCACAGCTGCCCATCAATCATCAATTGCTCTAATCATCTGTGATTAGCCTTTGCCAATGGTAGATGTGCTGGTATACTTGAGAGGTGCGTTCAATTTCGCTTAAAAGTTGTTTGTCACAGAACGTTTTTTTAAGCAGTATCTTTGGTTTGTTTCTATGGCATTTAGAAGTCAAGTATTCAAAGAAATTGTACTGTGTCTAGGAAGTGATTTCAGACAATTTATGTCCATTGTTTTTAATTGTTCTAGTCTATTTCTGTGAAAGAGAACACGACTTTAGCTGCTTTCAGTTTTGTGCACAGTGTCACCTTGGTTTTCGGTTATACAAGAGTAAAACCATGAGCAGGGTTGTTTTGCAGGATAGTGTTATAGGATCCACAGGCTCTAATGGTTCCAATGGAGCCCTCACAAGTCCCAACCAGCACTGACATGGGATGTGCCTACCATTCTCACCCGACAAGCTGGACACATGCACTCACCTCGACAAGCTGGACACATGCACTCACATTTACACACAACCGTCACTGGACAATTTTTGCACCTTCTATATGTTTTAGTAATTTATTATCTCAGTTTACTGTTTTCATGCTCTGTCCACTATTCTTATTGTTTTTATTTCCTTTGTACAAAATTGATGCACTAACAGACCAGAAAAAAGTCCTTTGCAATAAAATGTATTCTGATTCTGTAAAGTGGAGAAAGGGCCTTGCTCAAAGAGCTCTTGAATAGTCTTGGCTGTGACGAGGTGATTATTTCCAAAATGTTGTTCCACATTTGGTATGCTAAAGGTATGCTAAAGGTTCCCTCACACCCCACTATGTGTGTAGAGCTGTTTCATAAACTAAAGTTAAAATGTTCTCCTTGACCCAATGACTTTGGGGTTGGATGAGTAGTCTGAAATAATTTGAATGGCTTGGCATGGATGCCTAGGAGGATGGCTTGTCATGATCTTCAACTCTCCCGAACCTGGTGGTTGAGATGAGACAGGTCCATAGATTCAGTTGGATGTCCCTAAATTGTTAAAGGAGAAAAAAAAATTTTTTTAGTGCAGAACTGGAATCATCTGTGTCTGGGAAACCAACTCATAAACATATGTAATCGTACTCTGAGTCTGTCTCCATCTCTCTCAGACTTGCATGAGATCTTTCCACATACCCTCTGTCTATACAATGTTTTCAGGGCCCAACCTGTTGCTAGGTAACCCTGGGTCACAGCTGGTGGCTAAGTCAGACACTTCCTCTCCTGTTATGGTGGAGCTGGGCCTAATTTATTAGTCTGATACAGGAACGATGAGCCAGGATGGGCTTGTACAGCACTAAGGCCTTGAAAAATGCCACGGCCCAAGTCCATGCCATATTCAATTTCTACTGCATTTCTCACAGAAAGGGAAAGCCATTCTTTTTGAAATGGACTATTTCTGGAGCTAAATTGGATCGACTGAGAAGAGGTGGAAGGCTGTATCTGCATACTCTCTCATCACCTCACTGCTCCTTGTTCTGTTGTTAGCAACAGCATTATGGGTGTTTCTACGTTCCATTGGGAAGATATGTCCCCAGCTGTGTAAAGACCATGTTTTCACACCGTTGATGAAACTATGATATAATTAACCTAAGGAGTGCATTAGGGTTATAAAAAAATCCACCTCTTATGACATCCTCCACATAGGCCTACAGCAGGACGACTTTTATGCAGATAAGCCGAAAGATGGTGTCACAGCTAACTCGCAGCACCCTCCCAAAATGTAGCTGTGATTGGCGCCAGTGGAAAACCCATCTGGTGCTGATTCAGCACCACCGGAATAGACAGTAAGTTTATGTAGCTTCACTGAGCTCTATGGCGCTGAAGATCAGGTAAGCCTATCAACAGCTTATAAAATGCTGTGAAATCCATAATGGTTTTATATGCTGAGCTGGACAAACATACAATAAATCAATCTGGAGCGTCCACGCGCATCCTGTCTGCTTGCCTTCTCTAAGTAGACCTAATTGGACTTTGAAAAAGAGCCAGAGGTCACAGTTCTTTCAACAGAAAGAACTGCAACAAAAGTATGTTATTTTTATTTCTCAAAGATTAGTTCCTATAATTTATTATCTATGAATATAGCATCTTCCTTAATTGCATATCATTTGTGTTAGGATTTTATTTCATGTTCATTGGTCGCTGCCGTGCTGCTTCAGACTTTCAAGCAACGGTTTGAAACCCTTAATTTGGGGGATAAACTTGAAGTAAAGCGACTTGGTGCCCATCAGCCATGGGATATTGTCATCACTCAAACTGCTGGTAAAAGTAACCGCGGGTTTAACGTGGCGTGGCTTTTGAAGAAAAAGTGGCTAACGGTTAGCATACAAAAGAAGGCACTCTTCTGTTTTCCATGTCTGCTATTTGGTGGAGATGGTACTTGGTGGAGGACGGGTTACAAAGATGTGAAACATCTTTCTGAGAGGATTGCAAAACATGAGAGCAGCGGGAGTTATCTGGACAATGCTGGGAAATTGGTTGTACTTGGAAGGGTAAATGTCGCAGCCCAAGTTGACAGTGCATACAGGCGCTCCATTGAGCAGCATAACAAACAGGTGGAGGAAAACAGGTACGTTCTCAGTCGGATCATTAAATGTATTGAACTGTGTGGAAAATGTGAAACCGCACTGCGGGGGCACAACGAGTCAGTGGACTCCCTGAATCCTGGAATATTCAGATGCATTTTCGAGACTATGTGTGAGGGCGATTCGAGACTTCAGAGGCACTATGACGCTCAGCCCATCTTCAAAGGGACATCTTGCACTCCTGTAAATCACAAATGGTGGTTGTGTTGTGATACATGTAGCCTGACAATACAGTGACAGAGAGGTTTTTGGAGTTTGTGGAAGTAAAAGATAAAACTAGACATGGCCTCTCTAATAGCATCAAGGGTGTGCTGGAACCACTGAAGCTGGGATAAAAGCTGATTGCTCAGACTTATGATGGTGCGGCTATAATGAGTGGAAACGTCCGAGGGGTACAGACGCTAATGAAAGAGACATACCCACATGACCAGTTTGGTGTTTTTAACTGCTTTTGCCACCCTTTTCTCTGGCGCTCCAAAACGTGTTGAGGCACTTGCTGAGGCAACACAGAGACGCATTCCAAGGCCACCCGCTGTACGATGGAACTTTAAAAGTAGAACTGTCAATGCAGTTTGGGAAAACCGCACTGCGCTGCTCCTGTGTATGGAGGACATACGCACACAACCAGGATGGGATGAGTCCACCATAAGTGAGGCTTACGGCCTGTCAAAAAAACTCGGGGAACGAGCTTTTTTGCAGCTGCTGAATTTTTTTTCTTCCTTATGCCAAAAGTTTATGTTTTATACAACACTCTGCAAAAACGGAGCATCGATGTATCTGGGATTAGCAGTGCGCTCACCCGTTTCAAAGGGAATGTCCAGAATATGCAGAAGCAATGAATGGGCTGCCACCGATGGAACAGACGAGCCAGGCCGATGAGTAACCAACACACCGCCGGTGATGGAGGAGACATGCGACACAGTCAGGTGGAGTTTTCACAAAGTGACCACCTGATCGCTGCCAAGCTGACAGCTCGCTCTTCCCACAATTTGTCCTGTCACTCCCAAAGTAATCGAAAAGTTTGCCCAGTGGAAGAACCGCCATTTCACCTTTCTCTTCAAGTGAGCCCTCAGAGTGAAAGCACATTTTATCATCCTGCCTTTGTGGTGCTGGTCCATGAATTGGTCATATTTTTGTGCTGGATCGATTGATATAGATGGTGACGAGTGTCAGCGTGTCCATGCTTATCTATAAAGGTTGTTGTCCTAGAATGGATCTGTATCCCTAAAAAGTTGTCTTTCCGCTTTGTTGTGGCCTTCAGTAGTGTTGAGCTCATTTCTGTTCCCGTATGGGCCTGTAGGCACATTGTTTCTGAGCTTGGTTGCATTCCTAATTTAGGTTTGTAAATGTGACAGTGATAATTGTACATGTGTGTGAGAGAGAAGGAGAGTAATTACACAAGAAGGTCTCTCTCTCTCTCTCTCTCTCTCTCTAGTATGTGTACTACAACATTTGGTAGAAGCAAGCCGCTCTGTAGTTAAAAGTGTTTTGTGGAGCCACACTGTTTGTTTATGTGTTAAATAAACACATCAAGAGGGTGTTTTGTAGCTTTACTGGTATGTATCCTAAATTTTGTCATGGTTTGTGACCCACCAATTTTTTACACATAAAAACGCCACTGCACATTTTAACATATCCCAACGCACCTGCACTTTAGAAACGGTCTCTCCCTGGAGACGGCGAGCTAGACTCCCCTGGCTCGCGTCGCAAGCCAATTACGCGCCATCTGCCCATCTCTTCGCGCCTCCAGCTCGCGCGGCGGTTGATTGTTGTTATAATATTATACGGCGCAAATTGATGCAACTGGGAGACAGAGAATGAAGAGTGACGGAACGAGGATTAATCTAATCTAGCAGCAGAACCGAACTATTCAGTTTAAAGATGGACGGATTCGAACCTGCACAGAAAACAATTCCGCCTTTACTTTTTTTATAAACCCGCAGCATTGGATGGGGGCGGGGTAGGTTGGAGTAAATCCACGTCGCTTAGTTGGTTCAGTGACTCAGTGCGTTGAGTTTCCAAAAAGTTAAAAGTTCCCTATAGCCTAGGCCAAGAAGGGTAAAGCGAAGTACGGTATAATGCCAATTACTCCTTCGTGCACGCTTTATTCTGACTACATCATTACATTATTGGACTGTAGCCGGAGACGGAAAGATTTATATGCTGCAGCGCCAATAATGTTAGAACCGTCTCGAATAAAATCGATAATTTAACACTTATTTGGACAATTTTGCATGGACGAGACACAACATCAGAGCACATTATTGGAAGCCACATCTGTTTCATACGAAATTCCTTATAATCTAGCCTGTGCGATGGTGCCGTTTCCAGTATTACCACTTTGTGTGCTGTGATATTGCTTCCATCATAATAATCACAAATGATCAATAGATGATGGTTCAAAACAGCAGAACTGCTAATATAATACAAATTAACAATTTGGATACTATGATATTCATCCATTTTACACCTGGCTCCTACCACAATTACAACCAGTGTTATCAGGGGTCATATCCTGTGCTGGCAGCCAGATGCTCCTGTAATGTGTCTTAGCATGGGCCATGTTAGCGGGCACAATGCTGCTCCTTGCTGGGGAATTGGGGAAAAGACACCTCAATGACAGTATCAGTGATGCTTATAGAAGACACTTCATTCGTAGTGTCGATTCTGCTGTTAATTGCAAAATTACTTTACGTTGTATACTGTGTACTGAAGACTTCACATTGTGAAAACAATGCATTATATCTGAAACTACATGTGCAACGTTGAGAGAGTTGTTGATATATGCTTCTGGAATATTTTCTATGTTGTACTTGTTACACATGTTACATACAAGCTATATATTGATTCAGTCAGTTAAATAAAATATTTAGTCAAAACATCGATTTAACATCCTCTTGAGAAACTTTTGCTTGCTAGAGGGTAGATGCAACTAAATAACACTGCATGCTTGCTAAGACTCCTGCTGGTTGGACAGACCTGGGAGGCCATCTGGGCCAGCAGTCCTGCGTGGGTTAATACAGTGGGTTTGAATGGTACTCACATTGTCAATGGAGCACTTGAGCCTTCTGTCCAAAGGTATTTACCTTGTCTGGGACTTTTCCCTTGTCTGCAATCCTCCGAATTACCATCTGAAGTCATTGCCTGTCTGACTTACTGGGTTGTGAATAATTTGTTCTTGAATTGACCTTTCGCCCTATTCTTTTGCAAAGGTCATGGCTGGCATGGTTGTACTCAGTTTTGTCTCCTATTGCCCTTCGGTATGTTTACCTGCTCTTAGCTAAAGTGTATATACTCGTGGGCCATTTTTGCAGATACAGTAAAATGGGGGGGGGGGGGTGTATTGTAAGAAATAAAATGCTGGGAAAGATGGGCAAGTCTGTGGAATCAAAGGAATCAGGTTGGTCAGTTTTCCTCATTACTTAACGATGGTGATTATTCTTGGTACTTTTAATCTAGAAATGTAGCCGAAAACATAACAAGCAACAAAATGTTTTACACAGCCGCCTGGCTGGTTATTTCTATAATTTTGCAATCTGATGAGCAATGGCATTTCAGTGCCAAAAGCTTAATGGTAAATCTTAACCAGTATTTATTGGTGGTCGTTACTGTGATTAGATCAGTGACATGCATCTAAAGGATGGTGTTTCTATGCCTTACAGGCACAGCGTCCTTCCAGAACACAGCCACAATTCATGAATCACCATCTGGGCTGTTCATGATTCACTTTGGCCTTAACCTCAATGAGACATGGCAGAGAAGCTGAAACCCTCTGATTAAACCATAGTATCTGGATTAAAGAACTAAATTAGTTCTTACTGACAGGCTTACAACGGTCTCCATCTAGTGGGGAAAGTTAGACTGGCAGCCATTACTGCCAAGTTGCCCATTATCAGTGAGAATCTAACTAAGCATCTACTGGAATTTCAGCTATCAAGATAAAAAAATGAAATGTCTATCCATTTATTTAATCTAATTCAAGTAATTAATGTAGATAACTAGAAGAAACAGCCCATATAGTACCTAAGATCAGGCCTTTGGTATAAATACAACTATGAATGAGGTTCTCAGCACAGACCATTTACAGTTAAGGATACTAAACATTGTCAATGACTCTTTCAAATGAAAAGAGAAAACCAGCAAACAGAGTGGTTGAAAAGGGGCACGGCAGCCATGTTTATTGTCATCAGTCAGTGGGTGCTGGGATCACAGGACTCTGTACAGGCTGGTTCTTTCTGTACAGGATGGTAACCAGGACAGCCACACAGAGCAGGCCCAACACCAAAGCTACTCCCACCATGGCTATGGACTCTGAAGAGACACCTATAACAAAATACTGGATTTAATGGTTCTAGAACTGACCTGGCTGTGACGAAAAAGTTGCAAAAGAGATGCACACAATGAAGTAAAGCTGAAATGTGGTGGCATAGTTACCTGTGCTGGACTGCTCATCTGGCAACATATGAAAGCTTTGTGCTTGAGCCTGTACTTCATGTTCTTGAGCATGCACTTCCTGTTGTCCTTTCACATATGTTTCCTGAATGAAGATTGGCCCAAACATAGCATCCACCTCCCACTCCAAATCTGGAGAGAATAACCACATACAGTAGCTGTCCAGGGTCAGGCAAATGAAGAGGTGCATAGTTCTGCTTTGTTACAACCAAACACAATCTCTATATTCAGTGAAAGATCATTGTATGTCACTAAAGAGACCTTGAAAGTAATCACAAAGGATTGGAGTCAGAAGGAAGTGGAAATGTAACTGACAGCATGTAGAGTCTGGGTTTTGAACTCTGGATATCAAAGCCAGTTCCACTTAATTTTCTTCATTAAAATGTCTAATCACAGACTGATTTAAACCTATGAAGAGGCCCTCACAGGTACCAGCAGGACAGGTCACATCTGAGTCACCAGGCGAAATTCTGATTAATTAAACTTGAGAAACTGTGGGATATTTGAGTGTCAGATGCATTTGTGGAACTGAAGGTTGATCTTTTAAATGTGGGATGTTAACACCTGTAATTGGCAGACTCCTCCCCTTCCTCTGACTACAGGAAGTCTCACAGCAGCCACACACCACATCATTCCCATCAGCTCCCACCCACCTGGAGAAGAGCAGAGAGGTGACCACAATATTAGCAGGATGAGCCCCTAATAATGCATATAGAAGAGAAACCCATACATACTTATTAGTTCCTGAAGCAAACGAGCAGGCCTTGTGCTCAGTGTCCAGAGGAGCTGTTGCTACAGTGGCCTTCAGAAGACAGGAGATATACATCTGTGGGAGAGACTTTGGTTAACCAGTGGAATCTGAACTGGTTTAATCCTAATGTGTGCACAGCACAGCATTGCCATGTGACATGTAAAATAAATACATTAGCCAGTTCCAACAGCTGGTCAGCACAATAGTATGAGTTCTGAGGTAAGATCGTTTTAGCCTTGAGAAACTAGGCATAGGCTGTCATTGTGACGACAGGCCCAAACCTGATTAGTTACACCCTTTAGTCCATCAGGCATTGACTTTAATCAGCCAACTTCCTCCCTTGCTGTTCCCTAGCAGACAGAATAACTCACCTCAGAGCTGGTCTGCTGCTGGAGGCGGAAGGCTTCCAGCTGGAGGTGCAGTGTCTCTGGCTGGGTCCGGTCCAGGAAGTGAGAGCTGGAGCCCGTTTGCAGGGCATCAATTAAACACCTGGAGGGAAAGGTGCGAGTTATCACATCCTGGTCACCCAACGGTTAAACAATCACACATCAAGAATGAGTGGAAAGCAAAGCCAACAAGGTCTCACATGAAGGAACAGGTTAATTCGTGAACATAATTTGAAGACCTGGCAATAACATTTCGATGAATTTTATATTGGCCTTACCCGTGATTTCGGATGAAGTCATATCTCAAGGCAGAATTGGTGTCAGGGACCAGGGTGGCCACACAGCTGTCCACAAACACACGCATGGGGACATGGTGATACTGTTGTACGGACACCGCCACATTAATCATGTCTCCCAGAAAGTACACCTTGGACGCCCTCTCGTACATCCAGTTATCTGGGACACACAGGAAACAACTACCGTATCAAAACCACATGGAACACGCGCGGAGACGGAGCGTGAGGTGCGCTTGTTTCCATGGTTACGCACCAGTCATGAGCACAAGGGAGAAGGAGAGGGACTCCTCCGATGTTTTGGTGGCAGAGTATGGGAGCCATGTAGGCTTCAGCGCATCGCTGCTCACATTATGTCTCCTGGGGTAGGCACAAAGGTTAGGGGGTCACATTTGCACTGAAGAGCAAACGCCACAGGGGACCAGCATGAGAAACCACGATAACTAACGTAAGCGTCGATATGTGTTGTTCTAAGAGCAGCCGCTTAACGGCTCGAATGTGACAATGGACAGCCACACTCACCTCAGATAGCGGCACTCAATGTGGACAGTGGCACTGTTGGTCCTGACAATGGAACTGGCACCTTCCGGTGTTGGCGTATAGAGCAGAGTGAAGGCATAGACGAGGTTGTCCTCAGTCATCTTACACACACACACACACACACACACACACACACACACACACACACAGTTAACCAGTCATTCATGTTCTAACATTTACATGGAAGTCATACAGTAAATGTTGAAGCATGACATCACAAGCAACTCAGGACATCTCACCGTCAGCACACTTCCACAGGTGTGCAGCTCCGACTCAAACAGAAGGACTTGGGCGGAGAGGTCCAGTCCCACTGAGAGACACCCTCCAAGGGAGATGTCCTCCGCCTTCACCAGCTGACCAGTCCCAAACAGGTCCAGTTTAACTTCCACCTGGACGACGTCCTCCCCACAGCGGGCTCCCACACTCTTGATGTGCTCCAGAGGGGTAATCACCTTCACCACAGGCTGTTGAGCAGGAGGCTGGGTTGTGACCGGGCTCTTGGACAGGGCCTGGGGAAGCTTTTGGATCCTGGCTGGAAAGGGAATTGGGTTTTGAACTGGCACCACAGGATTAGGTCTTGCCTGTGAGGCAACCTTATAGTTGAAGGAGGCAGTTGGTCTGTAGATTGACAGCCCTCTCAATGACCCTTCACACAGCCAGGCCAAACCCAGAAGTGAAATTAAATGTAGACATTTTCTCTGTAGCTGTCCCATGATTCTATGATTCATCACTGTGTCAGCAACCACAATAATGCAATCTTGACTAAGAGCATATTTTATAGTCCTTTAGGTCCTGTCCCTGACTCCTCCCGGTTTCTCATTCAATGAATGGCCTACAGGCCTGGGTTATTACATACACCTGTCAGCATTAATTGAACACACTGATTGGCCCTGTTCCAAAATTCCAATCCCCCAAATTTTCTTTACAAAACAAAAGTTTTGCATTTTTGCAAGTCTTGTTTTAATGTACACTTCATGACATTAACTATGGTGTTAATGAGTGCTTTCTTGGCTTTAGAAATGAAAGAGTTCATTACGCTTTGTATGTAATACTAAACACAAACCCATGCCAACAGCGCCAGTTCTAGGCATAAACAACATGAGGTCACTCAGGGCCACTGACTGCTAGGGGGCCTCTGAGCGCTAAGGAGCCACCAATAGGGGAGAGGGGGCCCCAAACCAAATTTTGCTTTGGATCCCCAAAAGGCTACAGCCGGCTCTGCATGCCAGGAGAATTTCCACAAAATGTACTGTAATGCAACACAATCACCACAAGATGGAAGCAGTACCTCCCCATTACACTCCCTGAGCGTCAGTGATTCAGTCTGAATGTGTTCTCGAGTGTGTGGTATATTGTGTGGTCTGGTCCCTCATTAGACTGTATGGTCTAGGTTTTATGCGGGGTGGAGATGTTTCTGTTGAGCTGTTGTCAACGGCTGAAGCCCAAACGAGTCCTAGACCCAACACCTCCATCACAACACGTTGTAAGACCAACAAGAAACATCCACAAGAAAAATGTACCATCACACAAATTTAGCATGAAGAAAATAACTCATACACCTTTGGTGAAGTGTAAAACCTTCCAAGGTGCAAAACACAATACACAAAAGTCAGAAACCAGCATGGAACATGGATCTTCACATTGGACGGCTACAGTCTTGCCATATCCTGTTGTAGTCCGTACATATAAGACAGAGAATGATTGTAAAAGTCGACTCTGCTGAAGGCAGATCTATTCTGATGCCACGAGAAAGGAGAGAGAATGTGACCAACTTTACCTGAGTGTGTATCACTCATGTAACAGTTGTTTCTTAGGTACATCCATGAGTGTTAGTGTGTGTGTGTAGGATATGTGTCGGCCGATGTTTGCCTTAACTCCCATTTTGTGTTGGTCAGGCTACGGTGGGACTACGGAGAGGCCACTGCCTGCCTGGCGAGTGATGATTGGTTTAACTTGAGTTCATCACAATAGAGCATGGGCCAAGCTGTTTTCACGTTGAGCGTATCATAGTGTGCATGTGTGAATAGCAGCTTCAGGGAGAGGGATTTGAACAGTTGGCATGAAATTGCAAAGGATGGTGTAGGCCAATACTCTTTACAATTCTGCCAAGTTTTTAAGCCTTACCATCTCAAGGGAATTTGCTGTTTAGTTTTTCCAGATTTCAGCACTTCACCCACTGTGCCAATATCAAGGCAAATTATATATTTCCTGATATTTCCCCATAATTAGCTTCCTCTCTACTCATTAGCCCACTTTCCAAAACATCCAAAGTTTCAAAATTCATCAATCACAATATTTTGATGTTGATACAAGCATTTATACTTCAGTTTTCTCAGACTTTCAAAAATGGTTGTACGTTTTAAATCTTTGGTACCGTGTGTCCTGTAACCCCCTTCACAACCTGCTTCACAGTCTCTGGCCCCTGAAACACTCCTGACAGCACATATTGTTGTTGTAGCCCTAGACGTACAAACCCAGTTCAACTTCACAAGTTAAATCAGGTGTTTGTCCAGGGGTCACAAGAGTTATTTTTACTTTTGTCAAGGAACCAAGTGATCTGTCCTGAATAAACAGTGGGCAGTGTGAGTTATGGAACGCTGTCAGCATGACATCACATAATGCCACACCACACCCACCAAACAAAAGCAAACGCACCTCAAAGTCTGTTCAAGTATTTTGTGGAAATACGTTGTTCAGAACTATCTGTTGCACAACATAGCAAATGTATAAGTGAGCTGAACGCACATCTGATATCTTTGTAGACACCTACCATGGGCTACAATTAGCTTGATTGCTCATTGACGTGTGAGAGGGTGTGTTTGGCTAACAGAGCAGGATAAAAGCAGTAGTCTCAGGCTTGTGTAAGTATGAGCTAGTTTTGGGATATTTTAAAGCTTGAATGTGTCATTTACAGTAGATTGTGCCCAACAGACTTGATCATGGGTAAGTGAGGCTATAAGTGTGAGATTATTGTCATAGTCAAATTGCTTCTGAGTTATTTGTAGTGATGGGCAGCTCAAGTTTTGATTCCTTTCAGACTTGCATCAAAACTGTTCATTGCTTGATGCTTTTAAACAGTGCACCTTAATGATGTCTTCCTGTTAGCATGTGTGTGTGTGTGTGTGTGTGTGTGTGTGTGTGTGTGTGTGTGTGTGTGTGTGTGTGTGTGTGTGTGTGTGTGTGTGTGTGTGTGTGTGTGTGTGTGTGTGTGTGTGTGTGTGTGTGTGTGTGTGTGTGTGTGTGTGTGTGTGTGTGTGTGTGTGTGTGTGTGTGTGTGTGTGTGTGTGTGTGTGTGTGTGTGTGTGTGTGTGTGTGTGTGTGTGTGTGTGTGTGTGTGTGTGTGTGTGTGTGTGTGTGTGTGTGTGTGTGTGTGTGTGTGTGTGTGTGTGTGTGTGTGTGTGTGTGTGTGTGTGTGTGTGTGTGTGTGTGTGTGTGTGTGTGTGTGTGTGTGTGTGTGTGTGTGTGTGTGTGTGTGTGTGTGTGTGTGTGTGTGTGTGTGTGTGTGTGTGTGTGTGTGTGTGTGTGTGTGTGTGTGTGTGTGTGTGTGTGTGTGTGTGTGTGTGTGTGTGTGTGTGTGTGTGTGTGTGTGTGTGTGTGTGTGTGTGTGTGTGTGTGTGTGTGTGTGTGTGTGTGTGTGTGTGTGTGTGTGTGTGTGTGTGTGTGTGTGTGTGTGTGTGTGTGTGTGTGTGTGTGTGTGTGTGTGTGTGTGTGTGTGTGTGTGTGTGTGTGTGTGTGTGTGTGTGTGTGTGTGTGTGTGTGTGTGTGTGTGTGTGTGTGTGTGTGTGTGTGTGTGTGTGTGTGTGTGTGTGTGTGTGTGTGTGTGTGTGTGTGTGTGTGGCTGTGGCTTACAGATAGTGTCTGAATTTAAGTTTCTGATGCTAAACTAGAATGCAGGGTTTGCGTCCAATGTTCTTGACTTTTGAGGGCACCTTTCTTGTAACTGCATCCATTATGTTCTGGATGGAGACAGAAGTTGCATATGATGTCCTATAGAAAACAACTTAAGCAGTACAGTATTGCTGGAAATGAAGATGACCTGTTATTGACCGTTTGAAATTAGTCTTGGCAAAATTGTCAATCGGTAGATATTTGAAAACTGAAGTCTGTTGTAGCTCCAGTTTCAATTGTGCCCACAGTTATTTGGGCAACTACCTTTACATGGGTTTTTATAATGTTGGCTGAGTAATCGAACTTCATGATTGTGTCTTCATTCAAGCAGATTTTAAAGGATTGACTTGTATTGTGTTTCAGCCATGAAGAAGGTACTGATTGTATACGCCCACCAGAGTGCTGGGTCGTTTACTGCTGCAGCCAAAGATGCGGCTGTGGAGGTCCTGATGGCTCAGGGGTGTCAGGTGGAGGTGTCTGACCTCTACGCCATGAAGTTTAACCCTTCTGCTACGGCTGATGACATCACTGGAGAGGTGAAGGATGCTGAGCACTTCCATTATGGAGAGGAGACCATGCTGGCATGGAAGGAGGGACGGCTCTCTGCTGACCTCACTGAGGAACAACGCAAACTCTCTGCTGCAGATGTTGTCTTATTCCAGGTGAGGTATCCTGGATTATTGGACCTCAGACCATATCATCCACTGATGCCTTTCTAAATGTACGCTAACCTGTTTCATTGGAATATTAGTTCCCCATGTACTGGTTCACTGTTCCTGCCATTATGAAGGGCTGGATTGACCGGGTTCTCACAATGGGCTTTGCCTACACCTCAGAACAGAGGTACAGTCAAGGTATCTTCAAGGTAAGGGGTCCTTATGCCATATGGCTGTGTTCATGGTTCTAGGTTCTGAAGGGCTGTCAGTCTTTACACATGAATCTTCCTCCTTTAGGAGAAGAAAGCCATGTTGTCTTTCACTACTGGATCCCCTGAGTCCATGTTCAGTTCCAATGGCATCAACGGAGACATAAACATCACCTTGTGGCCACTGCAGGTGATGTTTGGAGAAGGAACCGCTACTATTGACTGGGCGTTCATTGAAGCATTACTAAGACTAAATTGGATGTACTTGCTGAACTGTAATTCTGATCCCTTGTAGAATGGTATCCTGCACTACTGTGGCTTCCAGGTTCTGGCTCCACAGATCTTCTGGGCTCCTCATCACATCTCTCCTGAGGCTCGTTCTACCATGCTGGAGGCATGGCGCACACGACTACAAGGGCTTCTGGGAGAGATGCCGCTCTCCTTCACCCCCTCAGACAGCTTTGATTGTGAGCGTGGCTTCCAGCTCAAAGAGGTTATTGAGGAGAAGCACAAGTCTGAAGACGTTGGCCTGACAGTTGGCACTCACCTGGGCAAACGCATCCCTCCCAACAGCCAGATCAAATCTGGGGTGTAGAAACACTAACCAACTATTGTGCTCTTCCATATGTGCTGTCTGGTTGCTGTGCAGCTTTAAGAAATAAACAATGGTGTTGACGTGTCAAATGCGCTTCCCTTATGACCAGTTTCACATGTCTAGAGGAGTACTTCAACTCACTGTGGGGTCTTCTGGTTTTTGTACTTGCTAAAATGACACTTTCAGGAATTTTACCTGGATATGGTCTGACTTGGAATGAAAGGGGGCAACCAAATCCTGTTCCCAGGCCTGGAATAATGTGTAGAATTTGGCCTCTGCCAGTTAATTGCTAGCTCAATCTGTGTAATTGTAACTAAAGAAATATCCCCCATCCTGTACTATTTCAGACTCCCATGTATGCTGCTTGATCTACTTCATGCACCCCTTTGTTTTGACTTGCACATATCAATAGTTGGACATGTCACATTGTTCATAACACCCCCTGGCTATTGCAAGTGTAAAGGTAGCCCCAAACTAACTATATTGAAGCTCTGGGGAGTGCATGTTTCCCATGATTGACACTGCAGTTCTGCATTGTATGTCTCATGAATTCTGGTATAAATTCCAACAAATTATGTACTTGAAGATGGGTTGAGTGTTTTATCCTGTAATGACAAGCCCTAAATAACCTGTACACATGGAGGACTAAGGGCAGAGGGTTTGGGATGTCGCTGTTGTTTCAAGCCCAACCATGCTACATCCACCAAATGCAAGCCAACTATCTCCAATTCTGTTGAACTCACATCTGTGGAGAAATATGTTCAGTACAAAGTTTTTCATCCTTAATGTTGAAGTGAACTGAAAATTGATGAGCACCACCCTCACACTCTGGTGCTTGCATTTGAAATTTCAGCCCAATCTTATCGAGGTAGAAGGGCTGAGACTTGCGTGGATGTAACAATACCATGTGATTGATGACATCGAAAAGCTTTAGTTGATCACAGTCGTTTTGTAAAATGCTGGCTTCAACGGTTGTCCGATTCCTGAGGCTTTCAAATACAGACCTCTTTGGGTCACCTTATTTAATAATTCAGGTAATAAAAATTTCAACATTTTCACTCCAGCGATGGCGCAACCCAGTAGCATCGTAGGTTTAATCAGTAACAGTGGTGTGATATCGAATCCAAAATGTGTATCTCAAACTTTCAAAGGAAGCTGTTTATTGTTCTTCAAATAATTGATTTCATTTAGTGAATCATATCACATTCTTCCCTTTATAATCCAAAACTACAACAGATACACAGTTTCAAGAAACTAGCTTGAAAGGCAAGAACAATGGGGTACATGACGCCAAACCACTGCGCCACGAAATCTTGTCAGATGTTATGAAATAATATCCAGGTGTAACCACTGTGCAGTGAGTTCAAAAGCCTAGAGAATTAACAGATTTTCAACCCAATCTTAAAAAAAAATGAAAATGCTTCAGGAAGGCTTGATTTCCCATCACTAGGCTAATGAAAATACCTCTGATGTATTCTAGAACACCTACCATTGGTTGAGGGTAATCCCAAGTGATTACCTTAACTGCTGATTAACAGGCACCTGTGTAAGAGGGTGTGTTTGGGATAACAGAGCAGGATAAAAGCTGTAGCCTCAGACTGTTACATAAAGTATTTTTATTTTTTCCCCTCTTTTCCTCTCTAAGTTACACTGAACATCTCACTGAAAGCAGACAGAGCCCCACATATTGGACCATGGGTGAGTGTGACTCTAAATTACTATTGTTTGTAACAGTCTTTGTTCTTGGGAGTTATGATTTTGGTACTGTTTGTGACACTTATAGCTTCTTTGTTTGCTGACCAGCTACAATATCTTGAATGTTAATTGTTGATGATTTTTTTTCTTCTCATAACTAAGTTGTATATGTGGTTTCAGCCATGAAGAAGGTACTGATTGTATACGCCCACCAGAGTGCTGGGTCGTTTAACGCTGCAGCCAAAGAGGCAGCTGTTGAGGTCCTGACGGCTCAGGGGTGTCAGGTGGAGGTGTCTGACCTTTACGCCATGAAGTTTAACCCTTCTGCTACGGCTGATGACATCACTGGAGAGGTGAAGGATGCTGAGCACTTCCATTATGGAGAGGAGACCATGCTGGCATGGAAGGAGGGACGGCTCTCTGCTGTCCTCACTGAGGAACAACGCAAACTCTCTGCTGCAGATGTTGTCATATTCCAGGTGAGGTATCCTGGATTATTAGACCTCAGACAACATCATCCACTGATGCCTTTCTAAATGTACACTAACCTGTTTTATTGGAATGTTAGTTCCCCATGTACTGGTTCACTGTTCCTGCCATTATGAAGGGCTGGATTGACCGGGTTCTCACAATGGGCTTTGCCTACACCTCAGAACAGAGGTACAGTCAAGGTATCTTCAAGGTAAGGGGTCCTTATGCCATATGGCTGTGTTCATGCGTCTAGGTTCTGAAGTGCTGTCAGTCTTTACACATGAATCTTCCTTCTCCAGGAGAAGAAAGCCATGCTGTCTTTCACTACTGGATCCTCTGAGTCCATGTTCAGTTCTAATGGCATCAACGGAGACATAAACATCACCTTGTGGCCTCTGCAGGTGATGTTTGGAGAATGAACCACTAGTATCGACTGGGGTTTTATTGAAGCATTACTAAGGCTAAATTGGATCTACTTGCTGAACTGTAATTCTGTTCCCTTGTAGAATGGTATCCTGCACTACTGTGGCTTCCAGGTTCTGGCTCCACAGATCTTCTGGGCACCTCATCACATCTCTTCTGAGGCTTGTTCTACCATGCTGGAGGCCTGGCGCACACGACTACAAGGGCTTCTGGGAGAGATGCCGCTCTCCTTCACCCCCTCAGACAGCTTTGATTGTGAGCGGGGCTTCCAGCTCAAAGATGTTATTGAGGAGAAGCACAAGTCTGAAGACTTTGGCCTGACTGTTGGCACTCACCTGGGCAAACGCATCCCACCCAACAGCCAGATCAAATCTGGGGTGTAGAAACACTAATCGACTGTTCTGCTTTTCTGTATTTGCTGTCTGGTTGCTGTGCAGCTTTAAGAAATAAACATTACTGTTAACGTGTATGATGTACTCTTCCCTTACCACCTGTTTCACAAGTCTAAAAGACTACTTATACACTCAGATTTTCAGGCTTTTGATTATTGTACTTGATTAAAGAAGAATGACAGTTCTTCACTGGAATGATAGGGGAAACAAAAATCCTTTTACCGGCTACTTCTATCCAAGTTTGAAGATGGTCTAGAACAATGTGCCTTTTGCTAAGGAGCATTTAGCTCAATCTGTATATTCCAAAACACAATCTCCCAATCCACCTACCCTGGACTGTTATTTCTGCCTGTATGCTACTTGTTTTACTTCATGGGCCCTTATGTTCTGTGGAAATGGCAACAAAAGTGCATTTAAGCTATTTAGTCACCAGAGGTGTGCTTACTTGGCAATGGGGTATGGTTGAAGTTCAATCTACCTGGCACAGACAACATTGAGGTCCATGTTGGCAAGAGGTCTGCTGTTGCAATTGTTTCTACCCCGCTACTGTAGGCCAATATAGTGCATTAATGTGTTTTTGAAATTGAAGTGAAACTCAAAGGAATTAAGTCTAAATTTGGCCATTTGTATTGTATGCCGGGCTTCAATCAATATTGAGAGTAGTGAATTCTAAATAAATCCTGCATGTTGAAAGTGTGCAAGTATATTCACTGACTTAAGATGACCTCAGTAGTTGGACCTGGTGTGTCTTGGGGCTCCAATATAATTGTATCCTTCTAATATTGAGCCAAGAGTCATGGTGTTTGTACTTATTTGGATATTTTTCCATTCAATCTCCATCAGATTTTAAGTCTTCCCAGTGAGACTCCATTTGTAGCCACGCCTCGCAATATTATTTGCTAAAAGATGACAAAAATGTTGAGTCTTTCCCCCAAGGCCACCTTTGATTGTTGCTTTAGGCTCATATACAGTGTGCCCGATAGCCTGGGGACAGGGTTAATTACTAATTGGAAGGGGTTGCTAGTGAGTCAGAGTAGCCCCTACACATGGAGAAAAGAGAGGTAGGGGTTTGGATTTAGCAATTGTTTCTAGCCAAACCCTGCTACCCTCTCCAAACAGAAGGAATCATGCCTCAGATCTTTAGTAATTGTGGAGAAATATCTTGTTCAATACAAACCTTGTATTCAACATGAATGTTTAAACAAAACTGAAAATACATCTGATTAAGCCTGGTCTAGGACTAAAAATGAAGTTCAATATAAAAACTCCATTGAGCTTGTTTTTTTTAGTCGTACTGTAGACTTGGTTTAATCTATGTCTATGAAACCGGCCCCTGCTGTAATTTGGCACACCTACCATTGGTAGAGGGTAATCCCAAGTGATTATCTTAATTGCTGATTAACAGGCACCTGTGTGAGAGGGTGTGTTTGGGCTAACAGGGCAGGATAAAAGCAGCAGTCTCAGGCTGTTTTTTAGTATGAAGTAGTTTGTAAGTTATTTTGTGTTTCTGTGTGTTGTTAGACAGCCCTGCAGACCTAACCATGGGTGAGTGTGGTTGTAATTGGATGTTGCTTTTAATGGTCTTCAATGCATGGATTTGTTTGGTACCGTTTGTAGTGATGGGAGGAACATAGCTAGCCTGAACTTTGATCCGATTGAGATGGATGAATTGAAAGATTCACTGCTTCAAAATGCTTGAAACACTGCATGTTGGTGACATCAGCTGGTCAAATATGTATAATACACTCAAGCAACCATTACTAACCATTTGACACTTATAACTTTGCTATGTACTTAATGCAGTGATTCAGGTGTGACAGCAGGGAGAGAGCTAAAACATGCAGGGCAGGGGGGTGCCCAGGAACAGGGTTGAGAAATACTGACCTAATAGCTTGAATTTGAGGATTGTTCAAAATGTCTGTCTCGTAACTATGTCGTGTATTCTGTTTCAGCCATGAAGAAGGTACTGATTGTGTACGCCCACCAGAGTGCTGGGTCGTTTACCGCCGCAGCCAAAGATGCGACTGTTGAGGTCCTGAAGGCTCAGGGGTGTCAGGTGGAGGTGTCTGACCTCTACGCCATGAAGTTTAACCCTTCTGCTACGGCTGATGACATCACTGGAGAGGTGAAGGATGCTGAGCACTTCCATTATGGAGAGGAGACCATGCTGGCATGGAAGGAGGGACGGCTCTCTGCTGACCTCACTGAGGAACAACGCAAACTCTCTGCTGCAGATGTTGTCATATTCCAGGTGAGGTATCCTGGATTATTGGACCTCAGACAGTATCATCCACTGATGCCTTTCTAAATGTAAGCTAACCTGTTTTATTGGAATGTTAGTTCCCCATGTACTGGTTCACTGTTCCTGCCATTATGAAGGGCTGGATTGACCGGGTTCTCACAATGGGCTTTGCCTACACCTCAGAACAGAGGTACAGTCAAGGTATCTTCAAGGTAAGGGGTCCTTATGCCATATGGCTGTGTTCATGCGTCTAGGTTCTGAAGGGCTGTCAGTCTTTACACATGAATCTTCCTTCTCCAGGAGAAGAAAGCCATGCTGTCTTTCACTACTGGATCCCCTGAGTCCATGTTCAGTTCCAATGGCATCAACGGAGACATAAACATCACCATGTGGCCACTGCAGGTGATGTTTGGAGAAGGAACTGCTAGTATGGACTGGGCTTTCATTGAAGCATTACTAAGACAAAAATGTCTGTACTTAGTGTAATGTAATTCTGTTCCCTTGTAGAATGGTATCCTGCACTACTGTGGCTTCCAGGTTCTGGCTCCACAGATCTTCTGGGCTCCTCATCACATCTCTTCTGAGGCTCGTTCTACCATGCTGGAGGCCTGGCGCACACGACTACAAGGGCTTCTCGGAGAGATGCCTCTCTCCTTCACCCCCTCAGACAGCTTTGATTGTGAGCGGGGCTTCCAGCTCAAAGAGGTTATTGAGGAGAAGCACAAGTCTGAAGACTTTGGCCTGACAGTTGGCACCCACCTGGGCAAACGCATCCCACCCAACAGCCAGATCAAATCTGGGGTGTAGAAATGTTAACAGACTGTTCTGCTTTTCTGTATGTGCTGTCTGGTTGCTGTGCTGCTTTAAGAAATAAACATTACTGTTAATGTATGATGTGCTCTTCCCTTACCACCTGTTTCACAAGTCTAGAAGACTACTTAAGCACTCTATGGGGTCTTCATGATTTTGGTTGTTTTATGTTTTTGCCAATCATTCAGGGATGCTTTACTTGTGTAAGGTCTGAATTGGAATGACTGGGAAAAATAAATCCTGTTCCCAGGTAGTTCCCCCTGCATTTGCAAAAGGCCTGATACAATGTGTAGAGTTTGCCCGTGACCAATTATCTGCTAGCTCAATCTGCATAATGCAGCAACCAATCCTGTACTGCTTCAGTTCTCCCTGTATGCTGTTGGTTTTACTTCATGCACCCTTCTGGGGCTTGTTTACAGTACAGTTTTCCGAGACCTGGAGAATACTTGAGGCTAGATTTGTGTTGGTGTGCATATTTTAATAGCTTGAAACGTCACATTCCCAGGTAGTGTGCCACACATTTAATACCCCCTCCCAGCTTTTGCAAGAGTAAAGAATTTGGTCATATTGGAGTGCACATTTCCCATGGTCAACAGCTGCAGTTCTGCACTGTAGGCATCAAACATGCAGGAGTAAATTCCAACACTTGATATTATGTAAAGTAAGATGGATCTAGCTTTTCTGTCTTGTGTAATAAGCACTAACTAGCCTGTATATGTTGAGGGGAAGTGGTTTTTGGATGTAGCAACTGTTTCAAGCCCAACCAGGCTATATCCACCAAATACAAGCAAACTATTGTGAACTCATTGAATTTGTGGAGAAATGTTCAGTGCAATTTTTTTCAACATAAGTGTTTAAGTGAACTGAAAATTGATGACAAGCACAACCCTGACACTCCGGGGCTTGCTTCTAATTTTCGTTCCAATCTGATTGAAGTAGAAGGGCTGAGACTTGCATGGGTGTAAAAATACCATGTGATTGATGACATCGAAAAGCTTTAGTTGATCACAGGCGTTTTGTAAAATGCTGGCTTCAATGGCTGTCTGATGCCTGAGGCTTTCCAATACACACCTCTTGTGGTCACCTTATTTAATAATTAAGGTAATAATATGTCAAAATATTCACTCCAGCGATGGCGCAACCTAGAGGTGCTATATCAAATCTGGATTGATTTCTGCAAACATTTTGATTTCAAAGGATGCCGTTTATTATTCTTCGTTTATTTTATTTCATTTAATGAATCTTATCATGCTTCTCTTTATAATCCAAAACTACAACAGATGCACAGTTTAAAGAAACTAGCTTGAAAGGCAAGAACAATGGGGTACATGACGCCTAACCACTGCACCAGGAAATCTTGTCAGATGTTATGAAATCATGTCCAGGTGTAACCACTGTGGAGTGAGTTCAAAAGCCTTCAGATATAACCGTTTTCAACCCAATTTGAAGAAAGACTAAAATGCTTCAGAAAGGCTTGATTTCCCATCACTACTGAAAATACCTCTAATGTATTCTAGCACACCTACCATTGGTTGAAAGTAATTTCAGGTGATTATCTTAACTGTTGATTAACAGGCACCTGTGTGAGAGGGTGTGTTTGGATAACAGAGCAGGATAAAAGCTGCAGCCTCAAACTGTTGTTACATAAAGGTTTCCCTCTCTAAGTTACCCTGAACATTTCACTGCAAGCAGACAGAGCCCAACAGACTTGACCATGGGTGAGTGTGACTCTAAACTACCTTTAATAATCTTTGATCTTGGGAGTTATGATTTTGGTACTGTTTGTGACACTTATAGCTTCTTTGTTTGCTGACCACCTACAATATCTTGAATGTTAATTGTTGATGTTTTTCTTCTCATAACTAAGTTGTATATGTGGTTTCAGCCATGAAGAAGGTACTGATTGTGTACGCCCACCAAAGTGCTGGGTCGTTTAACGCTGCAGCCAGAGATGTGGCTGTTGAGGTCCTGAAGGCTCAGGGGTGTCAGGTGGAGGTGTCTGACCTCTACGCCATGAAGTTTAACCCTTCTGCTACGGCTGATGACATCACTGGAGAGGTGAAGGATGCTGAGCACTTCCATTATGGAGAGGAGACCATGCTGGCATGGAAGGAGGGACGGCTCTCTGCTGACCTCACTGAGGAACAACGCAAACTCTCTGCTGCAGATGTTGTCATATTCCAGGTGAGGTATCCTGGATTATTGGACCTCAGACAGTATCATCCACTGATGCCTTTCTAAATGTACACTAACCTGTTTCATTGGAATGTTAGTTCCCCATGTACTGGTTCACTGTTCCTGCCATTATGAAGGGCTGGATTGACCGGGTTCTCACAATGGGCTTTGCCTACACCTCAGAACAGAGGTACAGTCAAGGTATCTTCAAGGTAAGGGGTCCTTATGCCATATGGCTGTGTTCATGCTTCTAGGTTCTGAAGTGCTGTCAGTCTTTACACATGAATCTTCCTTCTCCAGGAGAAGAAAGCCATGCTGTCTTTCACTACTGGATCCTCTGAGTCCATGTTCAGTTCCAATGGCATCAATGGAGACATAAACATCACCTTGTGGCCACTGCAGGTGATGTTTGGAGAATGAACCACTAGTATCGACTGGGGTTTTATTGAAGCATTACTAAGGCTAAATTGGATCTACTTGCTGAACTGTAATTCTGTTCCCTTGTAGAATGGTATCCTGCACTACTGTGGCTTCCAGGTTCTGGCTCCACAGATCTTCTGGGCACCTCATCACATCTCTTCTGAGGCTCGTTCTACCATGCTGGAGGCCTGGCGCACACGACTACAAGGGCTTCTGGGAGAGATGCCGCTCTCCTTCACCCCCTCAGACAGCTTTGATTGTGAGCGGGGCTTCCAGCTCAAAGAGGTTATTGAGGAGAAGCACAAGTCTGAAGACTTTGGCCTGACAGTTGGCACCCACCTGGGCAAACGCATCCCACCCAACAGCCAGATCAAATCTGGGGTGTAGAAACACTAATAGACTGTTCTGCTTTTCTGTATGTGCTGTCTGGTTGCTGTGCAGCTTTAAGAAATAAACATTAGTGTTAATGTGTATGATGTGCTCTTCCCTTACCACCTGTTTCACAAGTCTAGAAGGTTACTTATACACTCAGATTTTCAGGCTTTTGATTATTGTACTTGATTAAAGAAGAATGACAGTTCTTCCCTGGAATGAAAGGGGAAACTAAAATCCTTTTACCGGCTACCTCTATCCACGTTTGAAGATGGTCTGGAACAATGTGCCTTTTGCTAAGGAGCATTTAGCTCAATCTGTATATTCCAAAACACAATCTCCCAATCCACCTACCCTGGACTGTTATTTCTGCCTGTGTTTTACTTCATGGGCCCTTATGTTCTGTGGAAATGGCAACAAAAGCATTTAAGCTATTTAGTCACCAGAGGTGTGCGTACTTGGCAATGGGGTATGGTTGAAGTTCAATCTACCTGGCACAGACAACATTGAGGTCCATGTTGGCAAGAGGTCTGCTGTTGCAATTCTTTCTGCCCTGCTACTGTAGGCCAATATAGTGCATTAATGTGTTTTTGAAATTGAAGTGAAACTCAAAGGAATTAAGTCTAAATTTGGCCATTTGTATTGCAGGGCCGGGCTTCAATCAATATTGAGAGTAGTGAATTCTAAATAAATCCTGCATGTTGAAAGTGTGCAAGTATATTCACTGACTTAAGATCACCTCAGTAGTTGGACCTGGTGTATCTTGGGGCTCCAATATAATTGTATCCTTCTAATATTGGGCCAAGAGTCATGGTGTTTGTACTTATTTGGATATTATTCCATTCAATCTCCATCAGATTTTAAGTCTTCTCAGTGAGACTCCATTTGTAGCCACGCCTCGCAATATTATTTGCTAAAAGATGACAAAAATGTTGAGTCTTTCCCCCAAGGCCACCTTTGATTGTTGCTTTAGGCTCATATACAGTGTGCCCGATAGCCTGGGGACAGGGTTAATTACTAGTTGGAAGGTGTTGCTAGTGAGTCAAATTAGCCCCTACACATGGAGAAAGGAGAGGTAGGGGTTTGGATTTAGCAATTGTTTCTAGTCAAACCCTGCTACCCTCTCCAAAGAGAAGGAAACATGCCTCAGATCTTCAGTAATTGTGGAGAAATATCTTGTTCAGTACAAACCTTGTATTCAACATGAATGTTTAAACTAACTGAAAATACTTCTGATTAAGCCTAGTCTAGGACAAAAAATGAATTTCAATAGAAAACTCCATTGAGCTTGTTCTTTTTAGTCCTACTGTAGACTAGGCTTAATCAATGTCTATGAAACCGGCCCCTGCTGTAATTTGGCACACCTACCATTGGTAGAGGGTAATACCAAGTGATTATCTTAATTGCTGATTAACAGGCACCTGTGTGAGAGGGTGTGTTTGGGCTAACAGGGCAGGATAAAAGCAGCAGTCTCAGGCTGTTGTTAGTGTGAAGTAGTTTCTACGTTATCTTGTTCTTCTCTGTGGTGGTGGACAGAGCCCTGCAGACCTAACCATGGGTGAGTGTGGTTGTAATTTAATGTTGCTTTTAACTGTCTACAATGCATGGATTTGTTTGGTACCATTTGTAGTGATGGGAGGAACATAGCTAGCCTAGACATTGATCCAATTGAGATGGATGAATTGAAAGATTCCCTGCTTCAAAATGCTTGAAACCCTGCCTGCTGGTGACATCAGCTGGTCAAATATGTATAATGTAACTGGGAGACTCAAAGGACAGCTGACCACGAAGTGGTTTAGTGGATGACATCTGCTGGCACTGTGTATAGGCCTAAACATTTAATAGTAAATGTAAGTCAGCAGTTTACTGGAGATATGGTGTCTGCTCATAAAACATCAGCAATGTTTAGTTTACAATGTTCATAAAGGTGCTGTAACATCTTAAGCACATCTTTGTGTGGTGGAAGAGAAGCCTGGGTGTTCTAAAATCTGGAAACTCACATTTAATTGGAGCACTCATGTGAGCTACATGGACAGAAAGGGAGATGTCTGTTAACTAACTGACCCAGCAACCAAAAGACTTAAGGATACTGTCCTTAGATGCTTAACTATTAAACAAGTACACACATGGTTTTTATTGTTGCTGTTTTGCTGTGTGTTAAGTGCAAAGGCAGTATGAAAAGCTTTTTTTGTGGACTTATTTCCGTTTATTAATATGGTGTTATGCTTGCATGTTAACCTGTGTAAGCAAGTTGTAGTGACCCAGTTGCTACTCCCAAATCATGCATTTAACAAGGTTACATTCAATGGTTCACTACAAGGGTCTTGTTCCCGAGTGATGGGACAATGGCCGGAGAATCGGAGCAGCAAGGGACATTATTGCATTCGTTTTACCGCACCGTTGTGACAAAAAGAGAGCTGAGCCGGAAGGCAAAGCTCTCGATATACCGGTCATTTTTCGTTCCTACCCTTACCTATGGTCATGAAGGCTAGGTCATGACCGAAAGAACAAGATTGTGAGTACAAGTGGCTGAGATGGGTTCTCAGAAGGGTGGCTGGCTTCACTCTTAGGGATGGGGTGAGAAGCTCAGCCACTGCTGAGTAGAGACGCTGCTCCTTTGCTTCAAATGGAGCAGTTCCGGTGATTTGGGCATCTGGTAAGGATGCCCCCAGGACCTCTTGCTAGGGAGGTGTTCCAGGCACATCCAGTTGGGAGGAGACCTCGGGGTAGGCCCAGGACTAGGTGGACAGACTATTTCAACACTGGCCTGGGAATGCCTCGGGATCCCCAGTCAGAGCTGGCAAATGTGGCTCGGGAAAAGGAAGTTTGGGGTCCCCTGCTGGAGCTGCTGCCCCCACGCCCCGATACCGGATAAGTGAATGATCAGACATTCAATAACTTTTTCCCACTCAATCTATCTTGGTCTTTCTTGCTCCCTCCATTTCTCTAAGTTAATTTAATTGTTCTGAAGGTCTCTCCATCAAACAACCCTCAATCTGGTTTGGCTTTGTTTCCCCCATGGACTGGCATAGGCGGTTCATCAGGTGACTGAAACAGCATGATGTAATGACAGTTTGCTTAGACTACGTAACTTTGCCGATTTGATAGACGCTTTGACATTTTCAGCCACACTGTTTATCGGAGTGTTTTGATACCTTTCCCCAGAAACCATCACTAACTATCTGTGACACTTGTAACTGTTATGCAGTGTTTCTCTACCCTGCTCCTGGATGCTGCCCTGCATGTTAGATCTCTTCCTGCCCTAAAATACCTGATGTAGCTCATGAAGGACTTGATAATGAGCTGGTCGTTTGAATCAGGTGTGAGAGCAGGGAGAGTTAAAACATGAAGGAACAGGGTTGAGAAACACTTAATGTCTTGAATTTAAGGTTTGTTCAAAATGTCTCATAACTACGTTGTGTATTCTGTTTCAGCCATGAAGAAGGTACTGATTGTGTACGCCCACCAGAGTGCTGGGTCATTCAACGCTGCAGCCAAAGATGTGGCTGTTGAGGTCCTGACGGCTCAGGGGTGTCAGGTGGAGGTGTCTGACCTCTACGCCATGAAGTTTAACCCTTCTGCTACAGCTGATGACATCACTGGAGAGGTGAAGGATGCTGAGCACTTCCATTATGGGGAGGAGACCATGCTGGCATGGAAGGAGGGACGGCTCTCTGCTGACCTCACTGAGGAACAACGCAAACTCTCTGATACAGATGTTGTCATATTCCAGGTGGGGTATCCTGGATTATTGGACCTCAGACAGTATCATCCACTGATGCCTTTCTAAATGTACACTAACCTGTTTCATTGGAATGTTAGTTCCCCATGTACTGGTTCACTGTTCCTGCCATTATGAAGGGCTGGATTGACCGGGTTCTCACAATGGGCTTTGCCTACACCTCAGAACAGAGGTACAGTCAAGGTATCTTCAAGGTAAGGGGTCCTTATGCCATATGGCTGTGTTCATGCTTCTAGGTTCTGAAGTGCTGTCAGTCTTTACACATGAATCTTCCTTCTCCAGGAGAAGAAAGCCATGCTGTCTTTCACTACTGGATCCTCTGAGTCCATGTTCAGTTCCAATGGCATCAACGGAGACATAAACATCACCTTGTGGCCACTGCAGGTGATGTTTGGAGAATAACCACTAGTATCGACTGGGGGTTTATTGAAGAATTATTAAGACTAAATTGGATCTACTTGCTGAACTGTAATTCTGTTCCCTTGTAGAATGGTATCCTGCACTACTGTGGCTTCCAGGTTCTGGCTCCACAGATCTTCTGGGCTCCTCATCACATCTCTCCGGAGGCTCGTTCTACCATGCTGGAGGCATGGCGCACACGACTACAAGGGCTTCTGGGAGAGATGCCGCTCTCCTTCACCCCCTCAGACAGCTTTGATTGTGAGCGGGGCTTCCAGCTCAAAGAGGTTATTGAGGAGAAGCACAAGTCTGAAGACGTTGGCCTGACTGTTGGCACCCACCTGGGCAAACGCATCCCACCCAACAGCCAGATCAAATCTGGAGTTTGAAGATTGTCATTATCTCTGATTGCCCTCTTAATAAAATCTCTTGTCTTGAACCTTCTCGATGTCAACAGCTTAACATTACAAAGGTTGTGCTTTAAAATGTATTTGCCCCTGCAATACATGCATCTCACTTCATCTTTACATTCATTTAATATACTACTTGAAATACAAACTATGACTTAATTCTGGGAAAAAAAAATAATAATCTCATTTACCAAATCTGATCTACAGCCCTGTTGTCCTCCCTTTTTAGCATTGCCATGTCAGTTGACTCCAGTCAAGCAGTTTGTTTCATGCTGTTGAATGGGTTTTTCACAAAGGTTGAAATCTCAACCCTTTCAAAATCTTACTTTTAGTACTGAAACTAATTTTCTGTGGAGAATGGCCATTCTGTTCAGTCTTGGAAAGAGGGGTGGTGTTTCAATTTTATGGGCATAAATCTGTTTTTACTCAATGTGATGGTATACAGAATGGAAATGATCTAAATTTAGTTTTTAATTCACCCATAATGCTATGGCTTTTCAATGGAGGAAACCCTTGTGAAATACTATACATTTAAGGCCAGAAGAAATATATTGTATTGTAACTGGTTTTAAAACTCATTGCTTTAGTAGAGGCACAAAAGTATCTGCATTGGATTTATGTTGAATGTTGAAAGTCCGTCCGGCTTTTAGTAGTTAAATCCGTTCTGTCTCGCCCACACAGACATGCTGGCGACCTGAATGCGGTGTTCTACATTGAAGGTGTGGCGCACCTTGACGCCTTAGACCCCTTTCCCTCTTTGTCATAGAGGACAGGGTGGTGTTTTGGTTGGCAGGAAGAGAGGCTCGTACCCTACCACTCCAAGACCTCAACCTCCTGACAGCGTGCGGAAACGGAGTCCGATGTAGACTTGAGTCTGTGACATGTAGGAGGAACTTTCTCACAGGGTTGCGCAACGCTTTTGTTTGTTTACATCAGGTTGACATGCAGCACAAGTTACTGCTCTGTTGCGATATGAACGTACCTCGCTGATTAATGGGTTTAGACTGGATTCTCAGCCTATTTGGGGTGTTGCATGTTCCATAGATAGTTTGTTGATAGTATTATCTGTTGATGAGCAACTGCTTGCTATGGTTAGTTTCTTACCACCTAGCCATTCGGTTCCACCTTTCAGCAGAGCCTGATTGCACAGTGGTTTGTGCTAATCTCAAAGCCAGCTCTGTATATTTCTTTTTCTTTTTGCATGATCATCTAGATGCAGTGGTTGCCAACCAGGGGTACTAGGACCCCTGGGGGTACTTGAAAACACTCATGACACCATAGGCTTACTAGTGAAATTAACATGAGGGGGTACTTCAGGGGTACTCCAAGCAGAGCAAAATTCTATCATTGGTACTGTACCTGAAAAGAGCTGGGAGTCACTGAACTAGACTAATGGCCATTGACAATTCTAAGCGGTAGCTTGTTAAAGCTAGTGCCATTTCCAGCTACACCAGCAGCTAATGTTAATTTGCACTTGTGACAAATCTAGCTACACACAATACATTGGCTGGATGAAAATGAGTTGACTAGTTTGGATCTGATCTAGGGGGGGGGAAATGCTTTTATTCAACTTTGTGTTCTTTATAGCCACTAGGAGTAGTCTTGTTTTGGTTGAATCATTCCTTGAATGCCTCACACTCCTACATGGTTCACCAAACAGCAAAGGAACAGTACAGATGATCAAAATGCCAGCAGTTCACTGGAAAGGGTCAAAACGTCTGCGGTTCACTGGAAAGGGTCAAAACGTCTGAGGTTCACTCGAAAGGGTCAAAACGTCTATTGTTCACTGGAAATGGTCCGAACGTCTGCGGTTCACTGGAAAGGGTCAGAACGTCTGCGGTTCACTGGAAAGGGTCAGAACGTCTACGGTTCACTGGAAAGGGTCAGAACGTCTACGGTTCACTAGAAAGGGCCAGAACGCCTATGGTTCACTGGAAAGGGTCAGAACGTCTACGGTTCAGTGGAAAGGGTCAGAACGTCTACGGTTCACTGGAAAGGGTCAGAACGCCTATGGTTCACTGGAAAGGGTCAGAACGATTACGGTTCACTGGAAAGGGTCAGAACGTCTACGGTTCAGTGGAAAGGCTCTGAACGTCTACGGTTCACTGGAAAGGGTCAGAACGCCTACGGTTCACTGGAAAGGGTCAGAACGTCTACGGTTCACTGGAAAGGGTCAGAACGTCTACGGTTCAGTGGAAAGGGTCAGAACGATTACGGTTCACTGGAAAGGGTCAGAACGCCTATGGTTCACTGGAAAGGGTCAGAACGATTACGGTTCACTGGAAAGGGTCAGAACGTCTACGGTTCAGTGGAAAGGCTCTGAACGTCTACGGTTCACTGGAAAGGGTCAGAACGCCTACGGTTCACTGGAAAGGGTCAGAACGTCTACGGTTCACTGGAAAGGGTCAGAACGTCTACGGTTCACTGGAAAGGGTCAGAACGATTACGGTTCAGTGGAAAGGGTCAGAACGTCTGCAGTTCAGTGGAAAGGGTCAGAACGTCTGCAGTTCCCTGGAAAAGGTCCCTAGGGGCTGCTGTTCCAGAACACAGGACAAATGGCACCCAGCTGGAACTTGCGAGCTGATGCTTTTTGCAGTATTTATGTTAGAAAGGTAGTTTATGGCGTATCGCCAAGAGATTTTTTTGAACACTCGATTTGGGTTTCTGGCATATTTGCCAAAAGTAGTTAAGCGTTTACAGTCTCTGAGGTAGCCATTATTGTCAACAATATTTGAATTGTTAGGGCCAAGGTATGTTTGTACGTCTGGAAAGAAATCCCTGAAAGAGATCTCCTGTTCTTTACCCATCCTGCTCTGCTATTGTCCTCTGTGGCTCTCCCACACTCAGCCTGGTGGGAAGGCCATTCTCCACCCAGTCAATGGGAGGAAGTGGGCACTCTCTTCCCAGGCGTGGAGCCTGGCTGTCCGGAAGAGCAGATCTGGATCGCTTAGGGAGCCAAAATACACTCGGAAAGTCCATTCAGAAAAAAACATTTTTGGCACAAAGCCAGAGCAACAGGTGTGAAATCAACATTTTCAGTAGACCCTGAACCTAGTTGAAAATATTAAATAGATCCCAATATTATCTAAATCCAAGGGAGTAAAGTAAGAACACGGTTCAACTGTTAAATTACTCTTAAACCACTTACAATGAGCCAAACCAATGAATTAAGTAGATACGACACCTTTAAGATCATAGGGTATTAAATTACCCATTTGCAACACTTTTTTTTCAGCCAGAGGTGTCAGAGGTAAGGTTATCATTCTGTTTATTAGATATGCAGACATAGAGTGCCCTGTGACTGATTTCCGCTGGCCACAGGGTGTTTTGACGGGGCAGTAAAT
Source organism: Esox lucius (assembly GCF_011004845.1). Classification (NCBI taxonomy): domain Eukaryota; kingdom Metazoa; phylum Chordata; class Actinopteri; order Esociformes; family Esocidae; genus Esox; species Esox lucius. Next base: position 26,381,088 of record NC_047584.1, on the reverse strand, counting down.
CAGTCTAAACACTGGGGCCAGACGTGGCAGGGTTCACGACGGGTCGGTCATTAAAAATGAAGGCCGACAGCGGGATCCCGGGACAGAGATATGGAAGAATGGAGTGATGCAGAGATGGAAAGGGAGCAAAGGAGACGAAGAAATGTGAGTAGGGGAGCCAGCGTTAGGGAGAGTTGGGGAAAATGAGTGTGAAAACTGGAAAAGTGTGGGAGAGAGAAAATTAGCCACTCCACAAGAAAGGGTGAAAGTGAGAAATGGAGGTGAAGACTGAGGCTGATTTATAGGACCCATGTGTTATGCTTTCACTCAGTCTGAGGCCACATTAAAATACAATCAATTATGCCTTGAGAGTGAAAAAGCCAGGGGTCGTGTGTGTGGGTTGTGAGCGTTTGTGTGTATGTGCCGGGCTGAATTTACAGTACGTTAGTAGAGAATAATGCAGGTTTCATTGCAGCACGATTGAAATGGACAGGAGGGAAATGTGTTTAATCAACCACTGATGTCTACTGCCATTTCTGCCCTCCTCCCGTCCCAATGGCTCTCCTTCTCCCTGACAGTCATACTATGTCCATTGTATGGTGCCTTGTTGTCATGGAAGTCAGGAGGTCAGCCTGTCATCTGTTTCTGATCCTCCCCCCTCCTTCTCACCCAATCCTACAGAAACTAGCTCTCATCTTTACTGACTCCATTACTCCACATGGTCGGATGCCTGCCTTCCTTCTCTCTTGTTGGTCCCCTCCAGCCTCAGGCCCCCAATCCTCAGCTTCTTCCTTCTCTCTTGTTGGTCCCCTCCAGCCTCAGGCCCCCAATCCTCAGCTTCTTCCTTCTCTCTTGTTGGTCCCCTCCAGCCTCAGGCCCCCAATCCTCAGCTTCTTCCTTCTCTCTTGCCCGGTCCTCTCCGACCTCCTTTGAAAGACCTCCTCCTCCCAGTTACTCCGGCCAGCACAAGGGTGGTACGCATGTTCCAGATGATTGAAAGGCGCGTTGAGATTGGATTATGATCTGATCTTAGTGTATCAGTGTATCACACACCAGGTCAGTAAATGATCAGAACAGAGGATGCATGTTAGAACAACATATAAACACAGCTTAATGACACCGTGCCTCTGGGTCAGAACTAAGCAGGTGGAGAAATGAACCCACACACTGAGCACATTGTGCAAGTTGACGTAGGTTAATGGTGTGCTGCCTGTTTTAGTGAAAACTCACCTCTGAACCACACTCTACTGGGTTGAATTCAGACATCATCAACAGACGGACACACTTACAGATTTACTGGTGTCTGTTCTCAGTGAGGCGGTTTTACACCCTTATTTTCCTCCTGTTGCACATTCAGAGAGACTGAGAGACAGAGAGGGTGTCAGCCCCAGAGAAAGATTCTGTAAGGTGGTAGGCAAAATACACACCTTGTTAGCTCAAGTTTTGAGGTAAAGATTGCATTTAACAATTGGCCATATGTGATTTTCAGCAGCTGTAGAGGAAGCTGCAAACTAGCCAGCTGTGTATGGCTCACTGCACAGCTCTTTGTTAAAGCTTCAATCCAGAGAAAATAACACTCCAGGAGAAAATATCAAAACAAACACCGTTCTTTACACTTTTTTCCTTCACTTAGTGGACTCGATGTCTTTCATTCTCAGCTTTTCTCTCTGCTTCTCCCTCTGTTGCTCTCTCTGCACAGGAAGCAATTTTCAGTGACAACAGTGGGACTTCCCAGGTCTCCCCTTCTAGTCTTTACAGTTGGTTTTACGTCAAAGAGTCAGGACACTGTCAGGGCACACACCAAAACCGAAGCTTACCCCTTTGGATTAAGATCAGTACAGTAATGGCCCTCAGATGGTTGGGCTCCACTACGGCTCTAATAAATGGCTTCACATCCACCTGCATGGGCCTCCATTCCTGCACTGATGGAGTGCCAGGCATTAAGAAGCGGTCTGACTTGAGACGGCGACAGGCTGCTTCCTATTTAATGGTAGTGTGAGAAGCTGAGCATGGGGCCGGGCGGTTCGGGGTGTCAGGGCCTGTTTTTGAGTGACAAGGTTAAGACTGGAGACTCCCATTGGACGCCTCTCCGCTATGCTGTAATGAGAAGTAGACGTCCTCAGGTCCCAACCAGCCTATCTACAAAGGTGCCTGGGGACTGATGGGAGCGCGTCACACTCTGCCTCCCTCTCAGTTACGACCTTCTCTCTGATTTGCCCTGTTTCTCTCTCTTTCTCTGTCCTAGTTTCTTTCTCTCTCTCTGACTGTCCCTGTTTCTCTCTATTGTTGTTGCCAAAGCAATACAACAATAAAGAATAGAATAAGAACAACCACTGTACTGATAATTATAATTTCTTTCTCTCTCTCTGATACCTGTCACCGCACACAAACCCACAAAACACTACTCCGTCTGTCATACTATCTGTCTGGGCGCAACCATGATGTTGCCGCACTTACAGTGTAACATAAGCAAAGCCCTTGCTGAGCCCTGGGGGAGGAATGGACCGGGAGAAGAGAGAGGGAGGTTGGATGGATGAATGGGAGCGTCAGCCCTCCCAAACCTCCCTTGGAGCTCCAGGCGCGCAGCGCTCAACTCCAGATGACTTTCGCCACATCCTGGCAGTAATCCCCCCGTAGCGGCGCGCTCAACCTTGTGGACAATCGACTGGTGAGGACGTGAATGGGAACCACATGGGTATCTGTGACCGAGGGACAAATAGCCAGGCGCAACTCTCTGTCGCCAGATGTTACACAGGCAACTGAAATCCTTTGTTCCCGCTACGTGTATATGTTTCTTTAAAATATTTGTTCTATCTAGTGGTCTATGCCATTAAACGTTTATTACTTAGATCCTATATTATAAGCTGCCGGTGTTAGTTTGTCAGCTGTATGAGGTGGCTATTTTTGATGTTTTAAGGAATGTAACTGATTTAGATGTCAAAGATGGAGTAGTGTTTTTATTGATGGTAGTTGGTCTGTTTAGACGCTTTTTAAGAATGCATAACCCACCTGTGAATGGTCAGTTACCCAGGCTAACCTTCAGCCCTCTAAAGTTGTAATGACAAGGCAGCTGTGCCTGTAAGCAGGAATCATCGTGTTTCCTACATTCTGGTCAAGGAGGGTTTTTAAAAAGGCAGCACATTCCAGCACAGTCCTGAGGTGGTTCATTTTTCATTCACTGTCTGACAGCACACAAAAGCCCAAAGTCAGCCACCTTATCTGTGAACTCTCGCTGTGTGCTGAATGGAAAACTGCTATTCTCCGGGGCCAATCTCAGGGGCGTTGGGATATGATTACAGGATTGGTATCATGAGCTTATGAAGAGCACTGTTGGACCATGTACACTGTCCTGTCCCCTGTGGAGAGTATTGCCGGACACCGCTCCATCAATAGATTCCCTCACCCATCACAGAACACCTGGCAAGCGATTCGGCCTGTCATCTACATGGACCTAATGGCTAGGATATTACATGGCATTACATGGCGTTACGTTTTGTATTTGTGTACGTGTGTGTGTGTGCGTGCGTGCGTGGGTTTGTGCATGCGGAGGAATGAAGCAAGGGATTGCCAAATGAACCATGATCTGTGGGAGTCATACTCAGGTGAGTCAGGCAGAAACTGCTTCCTATCGTTTTACCAACAACTAAGGTGTTTTAGGCAATTAAGGTCAACCGCCAAGATATTAAGAAGTATTTCACACCTGCATAATTTCTTTAGAAAACGTCTTAGTAATCTCTGGCTTTTCCTGCATGTTTTGACATTTAGTCAGCTATCAGGTCTGAGCTGCAGCTCATTCATACAGTAGTTGCCATGGAAAACACTCAGGAATGTCTTTATGACCATGCTACGTGACAGTCACCGACTCTTTTTGCCAAACACAGACCGGCATGATCCTGACCAAAAGACACAACATTAGATCATGTGACACCTCCAGATGGCAGCAAGGACATAGCAATGACAGCAAGGACAGAGTGGGCCACTTTTAAATATTATGAAAAACAACAAGACAACACCCAGATAAATATATCTGTAGCTATGAGAACACCCTCCGTCCTCACCACAACAAAAACAGGTCATGTATCTTCCGCTCTTTTCAAGAAGCGAAGGGAGTTGAGCTTAAGATGCAGAGAAGATGTAAGGGTGTGCTTGTGGCGATGGGAAAGATAGAGATGGTGTGGGCATTCGTTGTTTTGGGGGAGGCAGACAGGCTGAAGAGGATGGGGAAAGACGGCTTCTGGGGTGGTTGGAGGGGGGGCCTCTTAATGGAAATGTGAGTATCCATCCCCCTCAGACCTCAACAATTCCAGGGTGGAGAGGGCTTAACTGAAAGGGCTCTTTGCCTTTCTCATCCTGCCTCTCTCCGGATTCTCGCTGGCTGCCTATCCTTCGTCTCTCACCAAGTCTCTCAAGTCCATGATGACCTTGAACAGTGCAATCAGAGAAATGTTTACAGTGACCACCCAGTTCACGGCTGAACGTAACAACATGAATTCAAAACATGAAACATGTATCCTGTTTAAACTGGGTGTAATTCAACCTAAACTGAGAATGTTTAACACCAGTTGAAAAATAAATAGAGATTTGCAGCCCGCAGGCCAACAGTAACAGTTACCTTGGTGTAGGCTAAGACAGCACTCTCTCACTCTCTTACGCATGCAAACAAACACACAAACTCACACACATACACATACAAACTAAGCCAGCACTTTTTAGATTATCATTGCAGAAAGGACTGCTTTAGGATTCCAGGAATCCAAATGAAATACTTATTAGAGAAAGGTAACCTAAACCTCCACAGAACTCAGAACATACTATTCTGTACCAGATTAAAGAGTGTATAAATGATCCTTAAAGGAATTTTTTTAAAACTTTAAGTTACTATTGTGTTTAATCTTCAAACACTACTTAACAACTAAAAAGAATGGGCTTTGTCTTCTAAAAGAAACCCCGCTCTGCTCCGTGATTGCTGTTTGTATGTGGGTATAAAATCAGAGCAAGGGTTAGTCCATTAGGTTTACTAGGTATCAATACACCTGCCACTGGCAAAGTTTTGAATAAACAGTGCTGTGGGATTGTTCTTTCAGCTCTGCAGCTGCACACACAATCTGCACAAACAGGCACACACACCTACTCTCATTCTCTTTCTCTCACACACACACACACACACACCCATAAAGAATCTCAGAGGAACCACTCTGTCTGGTCTCTCATTTTCCCTTTTTTGAGAGTTACTGAAGAATAGAACAGAACCGTTTAGAAAAGTACAGAACAGAACATAAAAGAACAGAATAAAGCAAAGCAAAACATAACAGATCAGAACCGACCAGGAAAAAAAGAACAGAGCAAAGCAGGACAGAACAGAGTACACCAAAACAGACCAGAACAGAGGTTGGCAGCGGTTTTAAAGACCATGGATGCTTATCTGTAACACATCTGAATATCGCCCCTTATGTTTCTGTTGTCAAGGACAATGGGTATGCGTGCATACTGGAGACTACCTTTCAACCCTCACAGAAACAATGCTAGTGCATTGACTTCATTGGTCCCTTATGAGGTCAGAGTTTTCACTGATTAGAGATCAGTGGCTATGGAAAGTAATATGAATAAGTCAGAGTTGAGATCATTGAATAGAGGGGCGTATTATCATTATAAAAGTTATTGTTGCAACATGCTGGTTTATTCATATTCTTTTCCTATACAGACAGCAGTCGTGTCAGTCTGGAATTGAATTGCTTCATTTGAATTGAATTGTTTTGACTTTGATATAATTAGACTTGTTTTTATATAGATTCCTGTGTGGATGTGGCCAATTCAAATTCTAGGTAAATAAATATATTTTTTCTGTTTCTTATTTCATTGCAGTGTCCCGTTTTCATTTTGGACCCGTCAGTGTAATGTGTCCACTACCTAATGGAATCATTTCCAACACAATTCCCTTCACACATTGCCTCAAACCGGGCTTTTTCAGTGGACCATGGCCTAAGTGGTCTCACGCGGGAGGTTTAGACACAGTGAGCAGCTGTACTGAAGGGCCGAGCAGGTGAGCACTCAGTCAACACACATTAGGCTTCCACAATGCTTTGTGCCGGTTCCAAAAGGATGTGATGGTGTTCTGAATGCTGGGGCACAGCAACAGGACTGCACCTGACTTCGTTATTTATTAAACAATATCCATAGAGTCCTTTTTTTTCTTCAAGTAAGCACAATGTTTTTTTTTTATATCTTGCCACATGTTTTTTTGCCAGTGTTTTGGGACTGCAGCACGTACACTGACAGGCAATGTGCTCCGGATGTCAGACAGACACGGGGCATACAGACAGTTAGACCTCAGAGTAGAAGACAGTTATTAAGTGAATATGAGACAACTGCCATCCATCTTTGAAATGGTCTGTTGTTGGGTGTTTTGGTGTCATTCAGCTGGAGAGAGGCTGGGTTGAGCCCATTCTGTGGTTCTCAGTGAGTAGAGGGTTGTGGGTGTGACACAGCATGGACCAGTTAGGCTGTTGACTTCAGTTTCAGAATATGTCACAAACAGTTGAAAGGAGCTGAGAGAAGAACATTATGGTGAGGAAGGGAATGAATCATATTTGCATAAGCTAAAGTCTTAATAGCACACTGTAATACAAAATGCACGATCTAGAACAACCACACGCTTTAATTGAGTCTTTTGCCCAAACCCACAAGACAAATTGAAACTCAACTAGCCAGGTTGCTACTAATAAAATGAAGAAAAGGCGCAGAATATGTATTGATTGTTATGACAGACATATCGTATATAGCCTAAATCTCGCTTTGGTCTCTGCACACAACCTCAAACTGTGTGCGATGTCCAAACGTGTTTCTTTTTTGGGCAATTGTTTTTGGGATGAAGAGGAAATCCGCTGCCTTTCCTCTTGGCAGAAACTTCAATGATTGTGTTAGGGACCTGCCTGGAGAGGCGTATCACCATACGTAGTATTTAACATGTGTAGTGGGAGGTACGACGCCGGGATAACTATCGATGGGAGGATAGAGACGGGACACTCGCACACTCAGTCCAAGCCAGATAGCGAAGAGCGTACAGGCACCAACTATCCATTCCAGAAGAAAAAACTAAACAGGACATTAATTCGCCTCTCGTGAAGGGCATTTTTCTAAACAACAAGTAAGGCATTTTATATTCTTAAAGGTTGCTTTGGCTTTAACGATTGATATTATCTCTCCTCAGAACAGATGACTGACGGCCGGTTAAGAGTTATGTTTCGTAAACAAACGACACACAACATTTTATTTTATTTGTCAAACCAAACGTCCAAAAAGTACGTTTGTAAAGGAAACGGTGCCCTGTTGCATCGGAGTTTTGGCTCAGGCTTAATACAATATTCCAGTCTGACCACTGGCTTCGGAAGTCTTCGAGTCTTTCCATCCATAGAAAGGGCCATCGTCTATCACAGCGGGGAGCGTGGATTAGCAGTGCCCTTTCAATAAGCGCCGCTAGGTTACTACACAGAGTCCCCTGGAATCTGATAAGGTAGACGTATATGGTTTGCTTTCATGGTGGATTTAAACCTGACTAACAAAGGGACTGAATTGAATGTGTACTGAGGTTCATGACGCTTATAAACCCATATAATTGACTCTTAGGCTACCTTCGGGCTTCATTATTTCATGCTCTTGCTCCGTAGTGCAAGATACAAATGAAAACTAAATCGGTTTTATAACGTGACAAATGAAGTTTTACAACAGAATTTTTTTGGGAAGTATACATTGCTTATTTAATGTTTAAGGCGTAACCTAGTGCAACGCGTTGAAGAGGTTCCCCATAGAGTGAATTCTTGACAAAAACGAAAGCATTTTTACACCTAATATAAGTCTTCTCTTGACCCAATAATATCGCTGGGGTTATCAGCTTATTGGGTGTTTCTGGACTCCCCTGAACCCTGTGCTTTGAATGTTTTCTGTTGCATCACAAAATCTTAAACCACCCGTAAGTATATATTTTAGTAAAAGTTTTTTTGTTCGTAGATTAAAGTATGAAAACATATTTCACTTGCCCTTATTTGAAGTGTATTGTAATTGCATGCTGCATGGCTAATTATGCGACCAGATAATAACAGAAATAACAGGGTTCAAACATAACATGCAGTCGGACTCACAGTGTAGCCAGATGTGATCAAATGCTCATATTTAATGTTAGTCGGTCTATTTTGTAACCAGTTCGACCTTACTGTGTATTTAGTGTGTATTGAAACTACTGGTTTGTGATCTGAGTAATCCCTAGTTTCTTTCAAATATAGTTTGTATGTGCAGATGAGAGAGGGAGGGTGCGCTTATCAGTGCTGTGTTCTGTTTATGTCTCTGTGTGTGTGTGTGTGTGTTATCAGATGGGCTGAGTGTAAAGGGGATAAAGGATCAGAGAGACGAGGAGAGTTGGCACCTCTGGTGTTTCTGTTTAGCATATAATGGAGAATTACAGGGACACTCTCAAGTCTGCATTAGAATACAAAATCCATGTGTGAGAGAGAATTACGGTAGTAGAGGGCCAGATGTTGTGCGCCGGATGTCAAGACCACCAAACAGCTATGAAAAGGGTGATCCATTAATTTGGGACATACTTGCTGATAGAATCGGCTGTTGTCAGAGACAGCCACAACACAAGTTGTTTACCAATTGGCCAGATACCCAGACACGCCCACTAAATCAGTCTTAATCAGTCAATTTAATTAAACCTGCATCACTGTATTAATGCTTTAGGCCTAGATCAGGGGTATTAAACTCTTAACCTACGAAGGCCGGAGCCTGCTGGTCTTCTGTGCTACCTCATTATTAATGCCACCCACTGGGTGTCCCAGATCTAAATAAGTCACAGATTAGGTGGTTGCAGGGAAAGAAATGGAGTGGAACTGGCTTTGAGGTCCAGAGTTGAATACCCCTGGTCTAGTTCTGTTTCCAGTGGTCAATCAAGTGATTTAAAATCTGCTCTCAGGGCTGGGCCCTCTGCCAGGCATTCTTCCACTTTTCGGAGTAAGAAGTGTCTGGGCTCTGGAGGTATTTTGTAAATTTGACACTGCTGTCGTCAACATTGATTCAGTGGTTTGAATGCATTCCTGCCTTACTGTTAGATAAGATGTCCCTTCACAATAGCCAACACGGAATGGCAGACAGTTGGACGTGGGCGACGTGGTATTCCGCGGTCACACAGCTCGCTTGCACAGCTGCTCTTAGCGGTCACGTTTCAGGGCCTTGGAACCTGCCGTGTCGCCCAGGCGGTCGCGACCTGTCTTTGACCGTAACTGGGCCATGCCTAAAGTGGTCGAAATCCCACGCAAAAACGCTGCTCTGATGTCTTCCCACATCACGGACAGTGTTAGACGGGAGGAGCGGGAGGGTTAAATTACCCATGGTTCCTCCATGATTAGGACCTGACCTTTCACCTTCTACCCCTGGCCTCCCACCAGCGATGAGAAAGAGAGCCATGGTGTCAGAACACAAGGGAACAATCACAATCAGATATACTAGGAGGTCAGAGGCTGTGGTGTGTGACCCTGGCAACCATAAAACAGTGACAATTGTGTGTTTTGCGTGTGTGTACACGTGTGTACATAAAGCATTATATGTAGTCCCATTGCGTGTGTGTTCACTTTGAACTATCCAGATTGTTTTAGATGAGGTAGGTGTGGTTGTGAAAAATCGTCCCTTCGATCCTCTGGATGTGACCACTGTTCTCTCAAAGGTAATATAGCCCTTGCAGTTAAACCCAATAGTATTTGGTAGTAAAATGTAATAAACTGAAGTGAACTGTTACTTAGTAATACTGTTTTAATTACGTCAGTAAGCAGTGCATAATGCTTTAGCAGTAAAGTACCTCTGGGTCTTGTGTTGTATGGCTGATATTCCACCGATAAGGGGTGCATCAAGGCGATCTGCTTTGTGTTGGGCCTGAGAACACTGGGACATTTGTGGTATATTGGCCATATACCACTCCCACTCCTGTCTGATTGCTTATGTATTGTAATTTTGTAAAACATTCCTTAAAATTGGTATCACGTTTCCTATTTTGACTAATGCTGAAGGTTGGAACTTTCCGGAAATACACAATGTTTGGGTTCTGGATCCCATTTCCTCAAAGTTAATTGGGATGTACCTATGTAAACCTAACTAGTGCTGACATCAGACTGGACATCAAAAGATACAGAGTTTCCAGGAATTCCTCAATCATCCCAAAACAACAGTGCGTTTCTGTACACAATAAAAAAGCCTTTTAAAAGTTACTACATTTAGATTATTTTGGATGTGGTGGGGTATGACAACAAGCTACGTACATTTCTTTGGGTTCATTTTCATTTGGAGGTTATAACATAATGCCGGACTGTATGCAGAAGCTGATTGCTTTAATGATCTCACTCTGCCCCAGAAACCGAATGAATTCTGGACTGATGCGTTGAGGTTTTCTTAATGAAAATACCAGAAAACCCCGGGCAAGACTCAGTACTGTACATACTCTATTCCAAAAATGCACTTCGAAATGTCACACAAGTACTTGTCTGGTGAACAGAAGGATTGATACACATGAGTGTCTATGTTTGGTGTCAGGGAGAGTAAGATCGGGCCTGATGTTTCTTGTCTCCACAGATTCTAGGTGACTGAGGTGTCTGTGACGGCAGAAGTATGAGCAGCTTCGATGTGGATGAGCTGTTCGACGTGTGGGATGACCTGAACTTCACAGGCCTCCTGGAAAACGGCACCCGCGTGGCGATGGGCGGCTGCTCCGCGACGTTCGACCGCAGCGCCCTGCTCTACACCACGTGCGTCCTCTACGTCTTCATCTTCGTGGTCGGTTTGGCCGCCAATGGCCTGGTCCTCTGGGTCAACATCCGCGCCCAGGGAACCTCGGCCGGCTCGGCCGCCCACCCAGAGACCCACCTCTACATCGCCCAACTGGCTGCGGCGGACCTGTGTGTGTGTGCCACGCTGCCCGTGTGGGTCAGCTCCCTGGCGCAGCAAGGCCACTGGCCCTTCGGCGAGACGGCGTGCAAGGTCACCCACCTGCTCTTCTCCGTCAATCTGTTCGGCTCCATCTTCTTCCTGGCGTGCATGAGCGTCGACCGGTACTTGAGCGTGACGTGGCCCTCGGACGGCGAGGAGGGGGGCCGACGCCGGAGGCGGACTCGCCGCGCTGTGTGCGCGGGGGTGTGGCTTCTGGCCCTCGTGGCTTCCCTGCCGGACACGTACTTCCTGAGGGCGGTGAAGTCATCCCACGGCGACGTGGTCCTGTGCCGGCCGGTGTACCCGGAGGAGCAGGCCCGGGAGTGGATGGTGGGCATCCAGCTGAGCTTCATCCTGCTCGGCTTCGCCCTCCCCTTCCCCGTCATCGCTCTGGCCTACGCCCTTCTGGCCAGAGCCCTCTCCTCCTCCTCCTCGCCTGCCACCTTGGCTGTGGAGCAGGAGCGTCGCGTAAGCCGCAGGGTGATCCTGGCTTACATCGTGGTGTTCCTGGGCTGCTGGGTGCCCTACCACGGTGTGCTCCTGGCCGACGCCCTGTCCCTGCTTGGCCTGGTGCCTCTGAGCTGTGGGCTGGAGAATGCCGTCTATGTGGCCCTGCACCTGACACAGTGCCTGTCGCTCCTTCACTGCTGTTTCAACCCCATCCTCTACAACTTCATCAACAGGAACTACCGCTACGACCTGATGAAGGCCTTCATCTTTAAGTACTCCACACGCACAGGCCTGGCCCGGCTCATAGAGCAGACCCATCACTCCGAGACAGAGTACTCTGCCGTTGCTGTGGACAACCCCCCAAAGATCTGAGACAGACCTCTAGAGCACACCACAGGACTTCGGAACACACCATTGAACTCTAGAACATAGGGAGTCCATCCACCTGACCCAAATAACTCCTGGGCTAGATGATGTGTCTTAATACTCACAACATAACATTTACCTGGCCCAAGGCTGTTTGAATTATTGTCCTCTGCCACAGGTCTGTCTGCCCTGTTGGTAGCAAACTCTGCTGTATGACTAAAATGGAAATGCACACTGCAAAATTCCCCTAATACAAGTTACCTTGGTCCTTCTTCTGCTGCATTGAATCCCTCGCAAGGATGGTGTGAGGGACTCATTAACTCCTACCAACTGTCTGGAAAGCACTTAAACGGAGAGATGTAGTGGAGGAGTGGCTGACTGTTTAAAATTGATTCTGAAGTAGTTTAGAACACTGCATTGTAGTCATGGAGACTGGCCCTTAGATTCCCAAGCCTAACTAATCCCAGTCTCCCTGTTTCTGGGGAGGCCATTGGCTGTGATTGTACTGTAGACATGACCTATGGTATATTGTTTAAAAAACTGCTAGAGGTGTGTGTGTTTGTGCATGTGTGCTTTTGCGTTTGTGTTTGTGTGTTTGTGCATGTGTGTTTTTGCGTTTGTGTGTGTGTGTTTGTGCATGTGTTTGTGCATGCGTGTTTGTGTGTATGTTTGAGCATGGTATGTGGACCTCAAATTCCACTTTGTAAATAATTAGAAGGGCATTGTAATAGATATTTTATTGTTAGATGTTTTTTTTATTATTAAACATTGTATTTTTGTACATAGTATACAATATTTATAGTATGCTTCAACTTACCAAATGAAGTCTGTGCTGATTAGTTAATCCAAGCTTTTATGTTTTGAATTCAGGAGTCTGTGTCAGTAATGTGTTCATATAGTGATCACTGACTCTGTTATTCCAAATGTGCTGTCTAGTTCAGTGTCATTTTACTTAGCTTTATCTAGCTCACATTCCTCCTTGTCCTCCATCTCCGAGGTCCAGAAATGGTCAGCAAGGATCATTCGGCAGCCAACTGTGAGTATTGACGCTTAACACGGTTGGGGTCAGTTTCATCTCCATTTCAGTCCAACTGAACCACGTTCCATTCCACGTTTTCCTTTCTTTACACACGCTGCCCAGTTCTGATCTCCCCCCTCTACTCATTGGTCTTTTTTACATCACGTCCTATGCAGGGCAGAAGACCAAATGGTGTGAATAAGATCGGAATGTTCCAGTGTGAACAGTTGTATCCTCCTCATCCTTCCGTTATTTCGGCCGCTATTAGCATTAGAGCTATCGGCGTCAGGGCCAGTGCCTGAGATAACAGAAAACATCACAGAAAGTGAGAGCTTTACGACCAGGAACCAGAGCTTTATTACGTCAGTGTACAGACAGCCTCAGTGGTGGAAATACGGACCACCGTCAATGTGAAGAAGAGGAACTGTTCTGTATTTGGAATGTCTTATTATAGATCCAGTGTGAAGAAGAGGAACTGTTCTGTATTTGGAATGTCTTATAGTAGATCCAGTGTGTGGGTGGGTGTGTGTGTGTGTGTGTGTGTCTGCGTCTGCCTACGTGTTGTGGGTCACAGTTTGACCAGGGTGACTCACAGAGTTCCAGGTCAAAAGATGTTGGATACAGCATAAATATGTTACTGTGTAAAATTATATTTCTGTCTGTCTGGACATTTTGTTTGATTTGTTGCTGCGGATGCATCATGTCATTGGATTTGATACACGTATATATCCTGTTGATACACGTATATATCCTGTTGATTCATGTATATATCCTGTGGATTCATGTATATATCCTGTTGATACACGTATATATCCTGTTGATTCATGTATATATCCTGTTGATTCATGTATATATCCTGTTGATTCATGTATATATCCTGTTGATACACATATATATCCTGTTGATACACGTATATATCCTGTTGATACACGTATATATCCTGTTGATTCACGTATATATCCTGTTGATACACATATATATCCTGTTGATACACATATATATCCTGTTGATTCATGTATATATCCTGTTGATTCATGTATATATCCTGTTGATTCATGTATATATCTTGTTGATACACGTATATATCCTGTTGATACACGTATATATCCTGTTGATACATGTATATATCCTGTTGATTCATGTATATATCCTGTTGATACACGTATATATCCTGTTGATACACGTATATATCCTGTTGATTCATGTATATATCCTGTTGATACACGTATATATCCTGTTGATTCATGTATATATCCTGTTGATACACGTATATATCCTGTTGATTCATGTATATATCCTGTTGATACATGTATATATCCTGTTGATACACGTATATATCCTGTTGATTCATGTATATATCCTGTTGATACATGTATATATCCTGTTGATACATGTATATATCCTGTTGATACACGTATATATCCTGTTGATACACGTATATATCCTGTTGATACAGGTATATATCCTGTTGATACACGTATATATCCTGTTGATACACGTATATATCCTGTTGATTCATGTATATATCCTGTTGATTCATGTATATATCCTGTTGATACACGTATATATCCTGTTGATTCATGTATATATCTTGTTGATACACGTATATATCCTGTTGATTCATGTATATATCTTGTTGATACACGTATATATCCTGTTGATTCATGTATATATCTTGTTGATACACGTATATATCCTGTTGATTCATGTATATATCTTGTTGATACACGTATATATCCTGTTGATACACATATATATCTTGTTGCTTTATAAGGAATCCAATCAAAGAAAGAAAAAACATTTCTTCATCTATGATTCTGTTGATACAGTATGTTCTGCTGTGTTATTGGGATTTTGTTGCTTCATTAAATACCAAAAATAAGTCCTGTGTGAAGTAATTTTTCTTTGTATTCTGACTTTAATGCCGGCTTGTTGTTAAAAGTTACCGCTGTAGTTGTGTAATTTATTTTCACTGCTGTAGTGTCTTCTGTGTCACTGATCGCCGCATAGTGCAGCAGCTGTGATTGGCGAACATTAACAGCCATATTCAACCAGACACATATTTAACTAACTTTATTGGCCAAGTCAGCTTTTTGTGAATTATAAACAGTATCCGAGCAGTCACAGTTCAGTTGTAAAGCACAGCTGCATAATACAGCATGAAATGTAGGGCACGTAGCAACAATGCAGACCAATTTTTTATTCAGGAGGAAACTACGAGTAATTCCTCCTGTTAATTGACAGGATAATTTATCCAGATGTGTGCTCACATATGGATTTATTTACCCAGGCCACACATACTTAATTCTGTATAACATGGACACAGTTCTCTGCACCATATAAAATGTCATGACATTCTTATCAGGCTGAGAAATTATGATGACAGTCAACACATTCACTGTCCCTCTGGAGTCTAGATCATAGAATTAAGAATGCATAGAACTGACTTGGAACCTCTAACCCTCGCAATTGGTAAACCTGTTCTATTCATATTCATATATCTATGCATTCTAAAATCTTACATCTGGTTTTAAAAAGTACATCAATATTAGTACAGGACACAAGAGGCTCCACTACAAGTGTTCTGACAAAAAATACACTTCTCAGGGGTTCTGAATCTTCAGGCAGGTCCGGAAACACGCTGATTGGGTTGAAGTTCAGTAACACACAGAAACACGTATTCTCCTGCTGCTTCTCGACTGTGAGTGAAGATCATGTTTTCCTTGGCTAGCACTATGGCGTGAAGTGTTTTTGCTTCCTTTTTATGATTTGCCAGTTATGACTTCCTTTTTATGATTTATCAGACAGTTTGTGAACAGTTTGATATGCTCAGGGCTTAGTGCTTGCATAGGATGAGCAAAACCGAGTAATATTCCAGACCCAGTCGTCCAGCCAATGCATAACCACACACATGATGTCTCAATGGGCAAACTGTCAAATGTTCCATCTGAGCTGTTGACTTTAGAGACAGCACCCTCTCTTATCAGTAGCTCAGTGTTCTCGCCATTACGAGCACATGCATTAACCCTCTGTGGGAATGGCTGAACCACAGAAAGGAAGGATACTCATCGTAGTCAATGTACATTAAGCACAGCATAGAGGCCAAGTCCAGCAGAAGCACAGCGTGTGGTTTGTGTATGTTGAAATCATCTGCTGTTTGACTTGTGAGTCAGTGAGTATGTATTACAGAAGGTCTTGGGGTGGGGGGTGGTTAATATGGACAGATAATGGGCCAGATAAGGGGGTGCTTTATGTTGCTGTGGAGCTGTAGGTTTCATGGTGAATGCTCTGGACATACTCTGCACACTAGAGAAAGTGTGTGATTGATCACTGGACATGAGAGGTGTCGAAAGAGGAGAGGTTGAGGGAAATTAGCTGGAATTTAGAGAGGTACACATTATGTGGTCATAGTACACACATGCTTACACGCACTCTGTAGGTCACAGGAGAGTGCATGAAGGTGAAAATCTCTGAATCTAAAAAAGATCCAGATATTCTGAAAGCTTTTGAAGAGAGCAGCTGTGCATGCTGTTAGGGGATTGTTGTGTGAATTTGAGAGGTCAGAACAAAGAGAATATTTGGCTTAAGGACAGAGATAGTTTAGCACCCCAGGACGCCTGTAGGGGAGTTGATGACGCAGATGTTGGACAGATGTTCTGCAGAGAGACAGAGTTCAAAGACCATCTCTTGTGAGGTAGAGCAAACATCAGCAATCATGATTATACATTTACAGTTCATATTTTGTTTTAATTACATGTTTCCTGGAGCCTGCTTTTACTCATTGCTGAGTCAGGGGAAAGCATTTGAAGATATTTACAGGGCTTTCCTTTTTCTGATATTCTTTACTTTATTAAATGAAGAATTCCAAGTGAATAAATACCCTAACGTATACCCTAAACGTATACCCTAAACGTATACCCTAAATGTCTATCAAATATCACTCAGTCACTGTTTTTGCGCAGTAACTGACCAAAACGCTTTCTGTAGTTTTCTATCAGTCTCTGCCATTAAACTTTGTCTCAGTCTTCCGTTTAGAATTGCTCCGATACTTTGGGTAGGTTTTCGAGTGTGAACTGCTTTGTTTCAGGTCCTGTCACACCATCTCAATTCAGTTTAAGTTTAGTCTGGTCAGGTTTCAGCCATTCCATAGTAAACACTGGGGTATTGTTTTCCTGCATGACCCAGGTGCGTTTCAAATTTAGTTTACTGGCAGAATACCAAAATTCTGTGATGCAGAGCACGATTCCTTCAATGGCGACAAGTCTCCTTGACTTTATGCGGCGAAGCATGCCCAAAACATCACACCACCACCACCACCACCACTGTGCTTGACCTTTTAAATGGAGGGGGTCAATTCTTTAGAATCTTGTGTTTGGCTTTTGCTAGACATATCAGGACCCATGTTGTTCAAAAACTGAACTTCAGTTATGAGAAGACACCTGGAAGCAAATGTAAAGACTAATCAAGAGGGTGTTTTTATGTGAACCTCTTCTTCATGATAATATAGTATGTACTGTATATGTACTATATACACATACTTATACACTCACATGCACTCACATATTCATACACTCATACACTCACATACTTATACACTCATACACTCACATACTTATACACTCATACACTCACATACTTACACACTCATACACTCACATACTTATACACTCATACACTCACATACTCATACACTCATACACTCACATACTCATACACTCATACACTCACATACTTATACACTCATACACTCACATACTTATACACTCATACACTCACATACTTATACACTCATACACTCACATACTTATACACTCATACACTCACATACTTATACACTCATACACTCACATACTTATACACTCATGCACTCACATAGTCATATACTCATACACTCACATGCGCTCACATATTTATGCACTCAAGGACATTTCAAAATGGATGATCAAATCATGTTTATTGCACGATAATGATTCTTACCTACGTGAAACATCTGTTGGTGAGTAGACTTAGTATAATGTTCTTCCCTGTAACCAACTTTTTTAAGAAGCATCTTAAAAAACATTAAACTTTTGTTTATTTACATTAAGCAACACGGCATGGTGTGTTGTATGGCCAATATACCACAGTTCAAGATCTGTTCCAGAGAGGCCTTATTGCTGTTTTTAACTGGTTACTCTAAAACAACTTGAATAGGTAAAAATAATATTACTGGAGGTTGGCAAATATCAGTGCTGTCATTTATTTTTCCTTTGATCAAAGTATGGAAAAGTAGGAATTTTTTTAAAAAATTTTGCTGTTTGCGGACTCTGTATGTAAACAACTTCATGTTCTCAAAATTGCCAATCTCCAACAGCCTTGTCAGAAGTAGCTTACAACACAATTATAAAGGCACAAATACGTATTTATTCCACAGAAATCTGTCATAAACAAATCTCACCTATATAATCAATTCAACACAGAAATTAGCCCACAACTGTCTGCAAATTCACATCCAGCATGTTGCCCATGTCTCTGGGCTCCATGCATGTCACTAAAAATGCTATACCAATTTTGGGGGTTGGCAGGAATACTCCCCAAAACCATCTCAAAATAACATTTTTTAATCAGTGACCAGAATTTGTAAAATCCTATTCCTTTTTTCTCCTCCATTAATAATTGTAATTTCAAGGACGAAGAAAATCCTAAAGCAAGAAGAATCCTTTTGCTTCAGGTGTTTGTTTTAAAAAAGACTGAAAGAACAACAGACTTTTGGCAGATCAAAATCAACAAAACAGGCTTTAGACACTACGACGTGCCAACAGGAACACAAAACAGGCAAGCCGTCACACTGAACATGACTATCAGACCCTGCTCAGTAGCTCTTCAGCTAATGTTATTAGACAGCTAGTTTTGTCTGATAACATCATGAGGGAAAGCGTTTTTTGGAAAACACTGAGAAAATTCACAGGATTTCAAGAATCTGCTAAATAACTGTAGAGCGATCCTCAGGTCTCACAATTCCCACAGTAACCATATCCCTGCAAACAACCAATAGTGCCTTGTTTCCTTTTGTCCTCTGCTGTAGCCCGCCACCTCTACATCCTAATGCTCTGCTCAGTCCTTTCACTGAAATGGCTCACATGGAAAACATGAGCTCAACCACATCAAAAGGCAATGGTTTAGACTGGACACATGGTCTTTAAAGTCAGGGTTAATGTGGATTTATATTGCTCCTACGTGCCGAGGTTATGGATGCGGTATTTAGACATTGCTTAATTCACCTGACACCCTGTCCACTAGAAGGTTCTGCCGACACCCGTGCACGCTCTCCCTACTATTCACCCTAACCCACACTGTCAGAGAGGCATGCCTGTGTAAGTCTTAATGATGGAACGGCGGAGAAGAGCCTGCGAAGAGGTGGCAGATGTTAAGACCTTTACCAAACGTGAGAAAAATCATTTCCTCTGTGGTATTTTAATCTCAACGTGTTCTTTTAGGCACTTTTGAAAGTGTGACGAGATAAAAGGATGAAATGAACCGCCAAAGAAGTACCGTATGGTGGCTTACGATGACATTTAGTTAGTTTAGTATTTTGCTCAGACCTCTAAATCAGATCTCCTTATCTTTCCTTTTGTCTTATTTGGGTTATAAAGAGATAATGGTAAAAACAACAACAACAAAAAATGACGATTTGTCAGCAGATCTAGTGGTCAACAGGCTTCATCCAGTAACCAAAAGGTTGCAAGTTTTAAACCTTAGCCATGCCCTTGAGCAAGGCACTTATCCCTAATTTCTTCAGTCAGTTGCACTGGCGTCTGCTAAATTACTAAAATGTGAAATGGATATAGAGACCACAGTGGAGTCAGCCTTCCCCATGGTCTACAACACATTGCCCCCACACACAGATGCTGATGGGATGCACATGACAACAGTTTGGAATTTAAAAAATATTTCTTTTAGAAAATGTTCTTCAAACATCTTCATGGAGCAAGACTGCTACTTACTGAGGCTTCTGTAGTATAATGAATGGCTTGTCTGTTGAGCTGGATGGCCCATTGTAATAACGACAACTCTGCTTGAAAAGAACAGTGTTGTTTATGAGTTCAGACTCATGACTCCTGGGTCTGTGGAAACAGACGTTTGATTGACATCTGAGGTGAAAACAATATATTTTACGAGCTCCTCTGGAGTCTTAAGAGAAACACAAACACTTTTAGCTTTAAAGACGTCTAGCTTTCGTTCAGACGTCACCAGTGGTCAGGTCCTTGAGAAAACCTAAGCAGACAAATGTCCTCATCTGTTGCTGTGTTCCAGTCTGGAGCAGGGTTTGGTTTTCCCCTGTAAAAACACGCCTGTTTGCTGAAACACAGACAGGCAGACAGGCAGACAGACAGGCAGGCAGGCAGGCCCGACCGTGCAGACAAGAGCAACACTGTAACTCGTACCAGAATCCTTACTAACAACGTTTAACAACTTTATAAAACTCTCTGTCTCTCACCATGTAAAGGGACACAGACCTAGTTTCAGTAAAAAACACCCCAAGCCATGGAAGAGAAGGGTCTGTCCTGATCGCTCTGTTATCTGTTTATGCAGTTTCATTATGAACAAAACCAAGAGTTACAGTCTGAATCTTCCAGAGATACTCTGATTATATTCTGTTTACCACTGGTGACTACATGTTCTCCTGAGGATGGTTTGAGGCACATTCCAACGTTCGTACTGGGGCTGAGAGACCTGAGGTAGGTTTAAAGCACCGACATTGGAATAAAGAAATGTACATCCGTTGCCAACAACCTCATTCACAGTATTGACTTTGTCTGGAACTGATTAGATATTGTTGCTACACTGGAAACAATGCAAAACTCTCAAGAGGGTCAGAGGGTAAAGTCAATGTTATGGACCAAGCAGTAAAACCAGGGCTATAACTCAAGGCATAGAGGGTATTGTGCAGAAGAGACGGCCAGGCCTTCGAGGTTCAACCATGGCTCATATACTGTAGCTTCAGGCAAATACACCTAAGTTACATAGAACATTGTCACATAGTGTCTCACACACACACACACACACAGTCTGATAACAAGTGTTTCTGGTCCTTTGATATAGGAACAGTGAGACCCCGGGGTGTCTCCTCTTATCCGGAGTGTGTGGGCAACTGCTCCTCATGTTCTGACCCAGAGAAAGGTCAAAGGTCATATAAGCTGTTGGATGGTGGAAACACACCACACACACATCCTCTCCCTATATGTGCCTTATCCCCTCTCCCCTCTCTCTCTCTCTCGCTCTCTCTTTTTCTCTTTGTCTCTCTCTGTGTCTCAGTCCATCTCCCTGGACAGCAGGATAGAGACAGGCCCTGGTATCCCTGGGAGTATCAGTTTACAGGGAATTCCACTCTCCCTCACACACGCTTCTCACCCTGGAGTCTGGACACCACCCAGTGATCACCCGACGGAGTCGAGAATAGCCATAACATCTAGAAAGATTATCCATGGATCTCTGCTCATGTTCTGGCATCCACAGAGACACAGAGCACCTCACCCCGTTTCTGACGGTTCCTCCAGATCCCGTCCTCCTGCTGTTCTGGCTCTCCCCCACGTCCCTCCACACTGATGGTGTTGCTGCACGCCCTCACCTGCAGAGGCACTCCGCGTTACGCTGTGTGCACCCGACTGTGAGGAAAGTGCATGCAAACACACACACACAAACACACACAGACCCACACACACATACACACACACACACACACAGACCCATACACACACACACACCCATCCACAAAAACATAAAGTGAAAGGGAGTATTTCCTCAGAACTTGCTCTGGGCGCAACGTCTGAGGAAATAAAAGTTAGGGAAAAAATGTCAGGTATGACACGCCTAACACATCCGACACCAATTCTCAGCACCCGTCTGCTCCAATTGACTGTCTCTAAATACGCGGGGATCCGATTCCCCCTGCAGGGTTTGAATGGCCAGTCTAGTCAGGGAGGAACTCAGACTGGTGGTCTTCCTGGGTCCAGTCATTCCTCTTGCTGTTCTCCCATCCTCTGCCAGCTGTGAACCGGTCACGCGTGTCCGTTACCATCCGTGTGGACTGCCTCTGTTGTCGTGGAAAACAATTCTCTGCCAGTCTTATTATTTGTCCAAGTAGTTTGTTCACTGAAGAAAACGCCGTTTCAGTGTAGGAATGGCATGAATAGACGAAATGCGAATCCACATTTCCACAGTGTAGAGCACAAGCTCACAGTGTAAAACACACGCTCACAGTGCAGAGCACAAGCTCACAGTGTAAAACACACACTCACAGTGCAGAGCACAAGCTCACAGTGTAAAACACACGCTCACAGTGTAAAACACACGCTCACAGTGTAGAGCACAAGCTCACAGTGTAAAACACACGCTCACAGTGTAAAACACATGCTCACAGTGTAGAGCACAAGCTCACAGTGTAAAACACACGCTCACAGTGTAGAGCACGCGCTCACAGTGTAAAACACACGCTCACAGTGTAAAACACATGCTCACAGTGTAGAGCACAAGCTCACAGTGTAAAACACACGCTCACAGTGTAGAGCACGCGCTCACAGTGTAAAACACACGCTCACAGTGTAGAGCACGCGCTCACAGAAACACGCCTTCCGAAATGCTCATGTGTTGTTGTGCCGCAGAGGTGAGCTATCTTAAATCACCGCTGGACGCGGGCATCAACAGCAGATGTGAGATTAGGACACAGCTTTGCGTTGCCCTGCCAACAGTTACCAGGGCTATCCAGCACATCAAAGGCCCTCCCGGCAACCACAGCCAAGAAAGTGTCGAAGACAGGAGATGAGAGACGGAGTGAAAGTATGTTGGTTCTTATCTTCCCATAATACCCTGGAGGAGTCAGCTACTGAGAATCTGTTTTAACAAAACACAGCATTATAATGAACGGCCCTGAAAGCTTCATGAAAAAAGTTGATTAATGTTTGATGGAGTTATAAAACTAAAAAGACAGAGGTGTTTGCTTTGGCCGAGGCTGTACATTAACCCACTCCCGTTCTTTTTTAGGTACCTCGGTGAACTCGCTTTGAGTCGTCGTGTCACACATGCACGGTTGAACTCTCAGTGGGAACCTGTAGACATTCTGGGTAATCTGAACCTGAATATGATGTACTTCAAACCACTTCCTTATTGCGACTGTTCTTTAGAAAATGCTATTTCCATTGTCAGTCGCAATGACACATATTCTCTGAAATCAATTGTTTCCTGACCATGTTTATTTGCACAGCAACAGACTCATCACGAAGCCACCCAACGGGGCTAACAGGAACAACTAGAAACAGTTTGGTCTTACCTGCCCCCGTCTCACTGAGTCCCAGCCCTGATGAATGAACACCTTCATTGGGCCTGAACGTACCAAGCAGAGGATGAAACATTACCGGTTCTCCCCTTCCTGGCCTTGTCCTTTGTACATGATCAGGCCTTGTAGCAGTAACCCGATCTGTGCTTGCATGGCTCGGACAAACCCCAGTGTAGGACAGAAGGAGCCTGTTCTAGCTCCACGTGTCACGCTAGTTAATGAACTTCTTTCACATGTCTGTCACCTTGTAATCCATATAGCTGGAATAACAATGTCCCCAGTATAGCTGTCATCAATAACCAGCCACACACACACACAAACACACACACACACACACACACACACACTGACAGCAGACATGGCAGGATCTGACAATGACAAAGTCTACTACTGATATATATATACACACGCAGGGATACATGCACACATACAGTATACATACACACAACACCAATTCAACACACACGCAATACACACAGATGCACACACACAAACAATACACACACACAAACAATACACACACAAACACAAACAATACACACAAACACACACATACAAACAACACTCACACTCCTGAACCCAGTAATCCATAACTGTCTGCTGGGAGAAAACCTAGAAACACACAGCAGCTCCAGAGCCCTGGGGTGTCATCCATCACTTCTCCCAGCCATTGGGGATCTGGATCGGGGTTCTGTGCTGGGGTTTCTGGCTGGGAGTTCCAAGTTCCAGGTCAGGGGTCCGGGGAGGGGGACATATCAGAGGAAGCTTATTCACGCACACGACCACTGATTGGAACTATTCTGGCTTATGGTGTTATAAAAACACACACGAAACTGCCAGAACAATGTTTGCGCTCTAATTGTTTAGAACTCTCTTTACGATAAGTGAAAGCAAACCTGTGAGGTGGTTGTCTGGTAGCAGAAACAGGATTTTGAACAGTATCCATCCTATGTATCATGATTCTGAGCCATCCTAAAGGACTGCTACTGGAGGTTTTTGTGGTGCAACCAATCTCATAGGTTCATTTTGGGAATTACTGTTATGACCTTACAGGATTTTTATAGGAAATACTTGTTCTATAGGGTGGTCCCAAATCATGAAAGAAAATGTACTAGAAGTTGGTCCAGTCTGAGTTAATTTGACCATGGGAAAAATACTTTTACTTTACTAAATGAAACTTTGCTACCTACACAGTTAAATATTTTTTAATCTTTATCTAAATCTTTTACTGCAACCTAGGTCGTGTCTTAGTGTAAAATAAATTACTACACTATGTTATCTCTCACCGTACGTGATAAAATAAGTATGAATACACACCTCTTGTTTAAATGTTTTACTACTATCTATGATGTTAGGGTTTTCTTGGTTTAGGATATGTAATTGTTCAGAGAAAAAAATAAAACGTTAAAGGAATTCTTTCACATCAACATTTCTGTAAATGAATGGTTTTGTATTGTTCCATATCCTCGTTCCGGGTCATTAATGTCTGAACAGCGGGGGGGGGGGGGGGGTTATGTCGATTATGTTGACTGTGTGGGAATTGCATGTCGATTAAAAACTACTGGTCAGCCACTACGATGCACCTGTTGGAGACCACTGGTTTAAAACCTTCATGCGGTTTTGACTGAATTGAACAAACCCATACCCAGGACCCCTGCTTATGCGGATAATATCTTGGGACTGGCATTTAAATAACGCTGAGTATGTGGTTTCATAATGGAAACACAGATACACTGATATCATTGGCTTCCCCTCCTTCTTACATTCTGAACCCATAAATCAGTGGGGTTTGTGTGTGCGCACGTGTTTCATAAGCACGTGCGCGTGTGTGTGTGTTTACATGTCATGCAAGAGGGTGAGAGCACTTGGCCGTATTGTTTGCACATTCTCTCGCGGGATGATTAGCTAAAAGCTTCAGGTAGGCCCAAAGCTGTGACATGTTTTAGTCAACCACTCACAGTGCCTGAGGGCCTCCAGCTTAGGACTGACGTCAGGACAACACTCAGAAGTTAGCAGGAACCACAGTAGTCTAAAAATACCATTCCGTGCAAACACAATAAGCTATTTGGTGCCATTAGCAATAGTAATGAAACATTGACTGTATTATTATTTTTACATTGTGTGATCCCTCATTTAACCAGGCACGTCACAGAAATATATTTGCTTATCTGTTACCAAGTTAGCCCTGGCCAAAAAAGCAGCATAACAAACATAGAAACAAAAAAGAAACTACCTCCGCATTTCTCATGTCCAGTTAATGTACAATACGCAGAGATGGTTTTAGATGCCCCTGGAGTCTTCTTAGGCCACAGCCAGGGTGCTGTTTAACTGTCAATCATCTGGTGTTCTGCTTGGGTGAGATCTCAGGCTGACTGAAAGTGGCCCTGCACTCTGGGACCTTCAGAGCAGAACCAACAGTCCCCCAGAACAGTTGGCCTTGTCCATTGTGCCTATTGTGTGTTGTGTATTTACATACACGCAGGCACACGTGTGTGATCATACAAGAGTCTGTCTTTCTCCTCAACGCAGTGTGTCAGGGAGCCATGGTGACAGGTGATGAGGGGGTCAGGGAGGGGTCACTGACCTTCGACTCATTGAGAGATCATGTAGCTAGCAAGGTCCTGAGGGAGCTGCCTTTAGCTTACTGGGGTGTGATGGTTCCAAAGCCAAACAAGAACCCAATTAGTACCTTTTCACCTTTAATTAATATGGTGCTTTTGTAACTGAGTTTGTTTTGGGAATGTTGTCCTGGTATTGCATAAAGTTTTGTTCTGTGGTCA
This sequence comes from Esox lucius, assembly GCF_011004845.1. Lineage (NCBI taxonomy): Eukaryota > Metazoa > Chordata > Actinopteri > Esociformes > Esocidae > Esox > Esox lucius. The sequence goes on along the minus strand of NC_047584.1, from coordinate 26,355,218 downwards.
ATTTATGCTGGAAATACTAATAAAACAAACCACCTCTCTTTGGCCTGAGTCAGACATCCCAGCTATAAAGGGCTTTATTAGAGAGTTGGGGTGATGAAGAGGTGCCATAAACCCCTGGAAATCTCCCTCTCCGGGTGTGTCGGCACACTGGGGTGTCGGCCAGTGACCTCATCACTAAACAGCCCATACATCCAGCGTAGCCTGTGTTTATTATTAGCACAAACCACAGCTACACTGAAAGAGCCAAACTGTCATCCTTATATCAACATTACAGTACTAATAATGATCATTACAATTATGATAATTTGTAACAGTAATAATAGTTGCCTAATGTAATAGGTTTATTAAGGCCTGGAAAGTAAGGTCATCAGATAGGGAGAGTACTAGTCTCATTCTGCAGGATTCACTCTCCCATAGCTAAACATCAAACTGATTCTTTAGTTTTTGAGTTTGTCACAGAGTTTTCACTGGAGAGCAAGGCTGTGACTAATGTATGAAACACCAAAAATATGCAGAGTCCTTGATGTTCAGAGATGTCTCACGTCCATGCCTTTGTGGAACCAATAGGACAAGCCCACATGAGGCCCTCCCTCTCCCAACACCTTTGCCCTCTGACCCTAGGTGACCTTGTCTATCGCTGTAGACACTACTTCCTCAGGTCGCAACCTTTTGGGGTGTTAGTCAGGATGACTACAGCCTGAACATCCTAGATAAACACTCTGGGAACACACCTTGGAAGTGAGCTTTCCCCTGCCCTGAACATAACTGTGTATCAACGTGGGATCAAGTGTTGAGTTACCCTGAAACTCCTCAGTGGGACTTGGTGTTTCTGCCATACTGATGATCTATGTCTGTAGGTTTCCCCAGCATAGTTTGGGCAAGGAAATCCAATTGTTTATTTTATCATAAGCCGGGGTTTGAACTGATTCTCCCTAATCGCTGACTCTGACCTGTAATTGTGATCATAACCATAATCATATCCTAATGTTAAACATGTTTAATCATCGCATACCACCAAGGACCCATACTTTGAACTCGTAGTTGGCCTATTATTATATGTAGAGGCAACCAGGTTCATAACTACAAAGCATGCTACAGAGAGAGAGAGAGAGAGAGAGAGAGAGAGAGAGAGAGAGAGAAGGCATGCATGGACACAAAATATACAAATCCACTCACTCATATGCAAACACTCACGTAAACATCCCCAACACCTTGTCCAGAATCGGAGCGCAGGGCACCTACAGAAGTTAAAGAAAGAACACGCCCATTATGGATCCCTTTCAGATTCCAGATTTGATACGGGTGAACCTTCCTTCAACTCCAGGAAAATAACAAGGACAACCGGGATAGGGCCAAAGGGAAAGTCTTGCCTGGGATCCACGAGTGTGTCTCAATTCAGCAGGAATGCATAGCCCAAATGGACTGTCATGGTGTCAAGGCAACTGTATCACGCACACTTCAGCTCAGTTGTTGTTTATATTCAAACCACCATCGGGATATTCTGTTTAGAGTCAAATGTAATGACATTTATCTAACTCTAAACCTGCATTTCACACATACATGAAGCAAAACATATGCTGGGGATGGAGATATCTAATTTCAAGCTGTAAAATATTTTTGCGTGAACATCTGCAGTGAATGTCTGTGTTGTTAGTTTAAATGCAGGCTTATGGAAAGTGGCCAACAAAGCAGAGACGATATCTGTTTGAGAAAGGGACATTCAGTACTAGCATGTAATCTCAAAGTGTTCTCGCTCCTATTCACATACAAACGACAGGTCTAAACAGGAGTCAGGATTCAAACAACCTCCATCTCAGTACACCGCAGGCTATATCAGTTAACTGACATTCAACCCTGAGAACAATAGCTGATGGACTTTCACTTTTCAAACTGAAAATTAACTGATTTGTTTCCTCTTTAGCTACCTTACCATGTTTAATGATTTGTAGTCCTCTGCACTCCTGTAGTGCCTAACCATGAGCAGCGTGGAAATGAGTAATTTCCTCTCCAGAACACAAGCTTCCATTACGTGTAAAGTTCATAAGGTGTATGGACAATTAATACTGTTATAGCAGGGGGTATCATTTTCCTACAGGGAAATACCATCCTAATGGGCGGATAAATCTTTCCAAACCTCTGCATTACGTAAGCCAAGCTCACCGGGTGGAAACCCAACACACTGAAGGAAAACAGGACCGAAACCCACAAGACAACTCTGGATCCGAGCCCTCATACAAATGCTACTGAGAACCAGCCCAATGTAGACAAACAGGTCTTCCTGATGGTGTTGTTTTGTCGTATCTCAGATCCTGTTGCGAGTAGCCTGGTCGAGATTATGTTGTCATGTGTTGGTCTGTTGTGCGTTTCAGTTCGCCCTCGCCGATTGCTGTGCAAACAGTCAATCAGCCCATTGACCTCTTGTTTTCTTTACATGCTGTGTGCAGCGCTGCCTGGCCCACCAGGACACAGAACAGATCCGTCAGATGAGAGGACAGCCGTGTACTGTGATGACACCCTGGCTGCTACAGCTATCCACGCACGTTGCGGAGCACTCTGAGACACGACCAGAAGATTATTAGCCAGTTACGCCCGTTGAATGGCGGCCAGCGCCGTTTAACAGCCAGCTCACTGTGGTCAAAGCCTTTATCCTTCCCATGCCAAGAAAAGACACTTCAGCCAAGTCAATATTACCTTTATATTGCCAACCAGCAGCGGGAAAAGTCCCTATAAATGGAGAAAAAATACCTGACAGGGTGTTAAAAGGCTGGGATCAGTACAACAGACCCCCAGCAGGGTCTAATCACGATAACAGGAGATATTTTCTGGCGAGGGCCACAGGCCATCACATCAGTGCTCATACTTCCTTCTGTTCTCAGGCTAGTTGGGAAGATGGGGCCGTTTTCAGGACACATGTATGCGTGTGTACGCGTGCGCATGTGTGTGTGTGTGTTTATGGGGTTGGAAAATCTTGTGCAGGACCTCTACTTTAACAGGCAGCATCTCTAATAACAGAGGTCCTGCTGGGTCGATGTTTTCAGTAGGGCTGGGTGGTGAATAACCTCTACTGAGCGCGGGGCAGAGATAAGTGTTATCGCATCACAACACACACCCACACATATCTGGTGTGTCTTAGGGTAGTAGATGTGCTTGTGCCTGGCACGTACATGTGTGTTTGTGTGTCCACAGCGGTGCCACAGAGCTCACCCCCCGCCCCCCACCCCCACCTCAGCACAGCTGATGTATTGTGGGTGTACTATATCATCAGCCCTGGGAGGTCTCTGGGCATGTCTAACAGTCTCTGGACACTCAGCTGCCCAGACAACAGACAGCTGCTGTTGCACCTTGGGACAGAGGGTCACAGATGTGGAGGTCCATGCTAACAGGAGTTAAACACATTCCACCAGACAGTAAGGAATAAACCGCTCATGCATGCTTTTCCTAAAACGAAGCCTGTCCCAAACCTGGGAGGGTGGCCTTCCGTGAATATGTTTGAGATAGACTTGTGTGCTTGAGTGATTAAGGGGTGTTGTTAGTGGTAGTGTGTTTGTGTGTGTGTGTGTGTGTGTGTGTGTGTGTGTGTGTGTCCTGAGATGGCTATCGGAGGGTGTTACCCTCAGCTTGCTCTCTACACCTCTATAGTCACACCGATCAGAAACACCCTGGAGACAAGTACTACAGTTTACCTCAGTGACAGGAAGAAAAACTGTCATGGGAAGTTAACGGAGAGAGAGAGAGTGAGAGAGAGAGAGGTGTGTGTGTGTGTGTGTATTGTTAAACTCCCAAGTGACACAAAGAGAGATTTATAACAAGTGATGCAGCAACCTCTGGACAGTTAGCCCCGGACATCAGTCACCTTCTCCGGTCCGCTGCGGCTCTGCCTCGGTGGTTTGATGCAGCAGCCCACCTGACAGCACCATCAGGATCCAGGCGGTGTCCTGCCAGGGCGGGGGCTATGAATTGTCGCCTGACTGAGTGATGTGCTGATGTTGTCCAAGCCTCCGCAGCTCACCACAGTGGGTCTTGGGCCGCGTCATTTGGCTGGGACTCATGCGGGGGGGGGGCTTCAGAATCCATCCTCGCTCCACTCGATCACTGTGATACCAATATTATTTTGGCACTGTTTTTCAAGATAACAAGAGAGTTATTTTTCTCTGCAAGGGCTTACAGGTGTCGTTTTTTGTTCCCCAACACAGCTGTGGTATTTTGGTTGATTTCCTTATTAATTTTCGGTTGATTTCCTCAGCACAAGTGACCCTGGAGGCCTGACAGAAGATCAAACCTGTCATTTTAAGTTGAACTGGCAGGTAGACCTCCTTCAGACAGTGGATCAAGCTACTGTGTGTGTGCGTGTGCGTGTGCATGTGTGTGTGTGTGCATGTCTGTGTGTGTGTGTAGGCACACACGCAAGGGAGAGAGAAATCAGAGAACTACTGTGATGGAAGATTGAAGAAGATTGGACAAGGAACGGAGTTGTATTGATTAAAGACTGTGAGTGGGTCTTTAGTTGTCTGACCCTTTAAAATTGGTTTCCATAACTACCCCCTCAGTGTTCAGAGCCCCTGCCGGGAGGGTAAATTAAAGGCCCCGCTGTGCTACTCAGCGGATTACTATAATTAGTGGGAAAATCTCACAGGGTAATTTAGTTGGATTAATACAGTATGTTTAAAAAAAAAATGGGTCATGGAATATTTATGATAATCCATTTGGGCTTGAAATTGATACTTTTTTTCACCAATAATTTAACTATTGCTTTCACAAAGGCATGATGGGATAAAGCTTAGCTTGGATCAACTAACTCTTCCACTTCAAATGCTCTGAACAGATGTTCTGAAAATACGGAAACAGGCTGAAAATTTTGTTTCCGCAATTATTAATCAGTGTATCATTTAGGGTGAGATCTAAACCTTGAATATTCAGTATGAAATACCCTAACTTATTACATGTTTGAATAACATGTGCACTAGAGTTATGGAATGATCCATTTCACCCGTTCAGTGAGTTTACGCACTCTGTCCCAAAGTGACTCACTGAAGTGATGAATTACATCTGGGCAGCTGAAACAGGAACACAGTTACACTAGCCAAGATGACCTCTGACCGGAAGAGCTCTAACTAAATGATCCTCCCAGCAACCAGTAGAACGCACACCAAATCTTAATAGAAAGATGCATGTAGACTGAAGACTTATGCTACGTGCACACTGTCTGGCAAACCTCTCAATCTCTGCCGAGCTTTCCCTAGCGTGCTGGGGCAGGGCGTATCTTCCAATTTTATTTATTTAATTTATATTAAGTATTTAGTATTTGCGTGACTGCACCTAATAAAAACGTATTAAGACGTTCAAATTGCAATTTACTTCCTTTTACGTTATGGATATCACCCGTGAGTGACCCGTAAAAGAAATAAAAATCATAATATACACCTTTTCTTTTGCGGATTTTGGATACAAACTAAGCTATGCCCAACATACTTTAAAAAATATATTTTTTCCAGATATTTTGGTAAATTTTGTTGAATCTGTCTGGGAAAGTCACATTATATGCAGTATAACAATAAAGGCACTTGAGTTATAATCTGATACAATTCCTTTGTAAAGGAAAGCTGTCAGGTCCTGGCTGGGGGGCTCTAGGCATCTCTATGGGGTCACAGCCAGGTCCTGCACACACAGGAGCCTCTAGCCATCTCTGTGCTACTGTTTTTGATTGTCCCCAATTAGAGGCAGATGTCTCTCGTTGCCTCTAATTGGGGACTATATTTAAGTTCAGCAGTTGCCACAACCAGTGTGGATCATTGTTTGTGCTGTGCGCACGCACGCACGCACGCACGCACGCACGCACGCACGCACGCACGCACGCACGCACGCACGCACGCACGCACGCACGCACGCACAGTTTGCGGGTTGACCCTCCTATCGTTATAATAAAAGGATGTTTCCCTTTACTCGCTCTGAGCCTTGTGTCCTGCCTACCTATGACTGTGATAAAAGCTGCATAGGTCCAACAACTCCACATCAAAATGCAACCTAATAGAAAATCCATCTCAAAACAAACACGTGTGTTAATGAAGAGCTAACCTCAACTCAAGGACAATACGCCCATGGCCTTGTAAGCGTCTCATTAACTGGAACAGCGGCATCATCAGAACATGTGTGCAGGAAGACAAACACAAGACAATCAGCCCCCAATCAGCCCCCAATCCCCCTCTGGCCCCCCAACTGGAGCAACACAAAGCAGAGGAAGGGAAGGGCGAGGAGGATGCACGCTCCTCTCTCATCCAGAACTCCCGAAGACACGGAGCCATCTCTGTTTTCTCAGGAGCCTGTAATCAGCCGGAAACATTGAGGATCAAACTGAGCTGATTGTACAGAGGAGGAGGATTATCAACCATAACTGCCCCATTCCAGGCCTGTGTGAGGAATGTAACAGGTCAACGAACCCCCACCCAGCCTGGTCCATTTCATATTGTTACAACAACAGCTCCACTTCACTGTTATTACTGGCATTATGCACTGATCAACTACGCTTACAACCAAAACACAACCACCCAAGTACAGTACAATTCTTATTCTTGTTCCCCTCCAATTTTTTTTTAATAAATATGGCTTCTATCCTGGGAGGTCGGATCAGTCTGGTTTAAGTATTACTGCCACTCTGTTGTTTCAGGCTTCACATTTGGAGAGAGTTCAGCGCTGATACGCCAGCTGACTTGAATTAATGAACCAGTGTGCTCTGGAAATGTGTAAAATGAGTTCAAACCCTTGTGACACACATGTTGCGGTTTGTGCCTTAATATAACACCTGCACCTTATAAACTAGGAGCCTAAGTGATAAAGGCAAAGTGCTGACATGTAGATAACTACTGTAGCCTCAAGGCTGGTTTGAAATAATTACTGAGACCTCATTTGAAGACCAACTGAGGTAAAGCCATTTAATTGCTTTGGAGAACAAAAACACCCACCCAGATGTTCGATTAGGAACATGAGCGTCAAGGAATATTGCTTTACATTGTTGACTTTCGAAGGGTTTGAGTGAAGAGCTGTAAAGGGTTTTACAAATACCAGATTTTCATGGTATGAGATTAATCACACGTCCATTGATTAATCACATGTCCATTGATTAATCACATGTCCATTGATTAATCACATGTCCATTGCGATCGACCCTGGCAAACTTTTCATCGCTCCGTGCTTGCAGTCTCAACCGTGGCCGATGACCAAGCTCATATGTTAACCATGCTCTATATACACCGATCAGCCATAACATAATGACCTCCTGCCTAATATTGTGTAGGTCCCCCTTTTGATGCTAAAACAGCCCTGACCCGTCGAGGCATGGACTCCACTAGACCTTTGAAGGTGTGCTGTGGTATCTGGCACCAAGATGTTTGCAGCAGATCCTTTAAGTCCTGTAAATTGCGAGGTGGGGCCTCCATGGATCGGATTTGTTTGTCCAGCACGTCCCACAGATGCTCGATTGGATTGAGATCTGGGGAGTTTGGAAGCCAAGTCAACATCCTGAACTCGTTGTTGTGTTCCTCAAACCATTCCTGAACCATTTTTACTTTGTGGTTATCCTGCTGAAAGAGGCCAAAGCCATCGTTGTCATGAAAGGGTGCACCTGGTCTGTAACTATGTTCAGGTAGGTGGTACGTGAAAAAGCCATTCATCCACATGAATGGCAGGACCCAAGGTTTCACAGCAGAACATTGCCTAAACAATCACGCTGCCTCTGTCGGCTTGTCTTCTTCCCATAGTGCATCCTGGTGCCATGTGTTCTCCAGGTAAGCGACGCACGCGCACCCGGCCATCCATGTGAGTTCAAAATAATTTGTGATTCATCAGACCAGGCCACCTTCTTCCATGGCTCTATGGTCCAGTTCTGATGCTCACATGTCCATTGTAGGCACTTTCGGCAGTAGACAGGGGTCAGCATGGGCACCATGACTGGTTGGTATCAGCATTAACTTTTTCAGCAATTTGAGCTACTGTAGCTCATCTGTTGGATCGGACCACACGGGCCAGCCTTCGCTCCCCACATTCATCAATGAGCATTGGCCACCCATGATCCTGTCGCTTGTTCACCGCTTTTCCTTCCTTGGACCTCTTTTGATAGGTGATCTGCAGACCGGGAACATGAGCTGCAGTTTTTTGGAGATGCTCTGACCCAGTCGTCTACCCATCACAATTTGGTCCATGACAAATTGGCTCAGATCATTTTTCCTGCTTCTAACACATCAACTTTGAGGACAGAATGTTCACTTGCTGTCTAATATACCCCACCCACTGACAAGTGCCACGATAATGAGATTATCAGTGTTATTCACTTAACCTGTCAGTGGTCATAATGTTATGGCAGATTGGTGTATAATCCATTTGTTTTCTGCCCGTTACAACAGTACATTGCACATACAGTACATACTACAGCACCTAAGGTAAATGTACATTTTGTTCAGCTTGATCTTACACTTCAATTATGTGAATGTAACCTAGAAACAATTCAAAGAAACAAAATGATAATTTTTTTCAAGTGCATGCAGAAATCAGTGGCACCCCTAGAAAATCAAACAAACAGACTTTTTGACCATTATTCCAATTTCACATTGAACGTTCAAAGTGGTCACCCATTAAGTGAATATGAGGTGACACACAGGCTTAACTCCTTTATCCATCATCATTGGAAAGGCCAGAAAACAAATGAAACCATGAAACCAATATTACAAATCAGCCAATGAGTGTAGAAACATGCCTACACGCCGGAACGTACCCAGGTCCAATATTAAGGCAATAATGAAGACATTTTCAACAGATGGAGTTATGATCAAACTGCATGTGTGTTTTGTCCCCACACGCAGTGAGTCGGACGGTTCAAATGGCCACTCCAACAAGTTATTTGGAAGGGTTACTAGAAGAAAGCTTTTTCCAAACCACAAACATAAGCACCTGGAGTTTGCTAAAGTCACTGGAACTTTGGAACCAGGTTCTATGTACTGATGAGTCCACAACAACAGAGGTTGGACTTAAAACGAACATTCCCGAGCTTGTCCCTCTGGGCCAAACAAACTAATGAAACAGGGACTTCTATGATTAGACCTGATGTTTTGGGTGGAGATAAAGCTTCGGCATTGCTTACAAAGTTGGAAAATATTTACAGTAAAGGTTTGAGGAGATGTTTAAGCCGGTCAGATATTACGTTTCACACTCCTTACAGAGAGAAACAATAACAGTTTTTTCATCATTACAGGGACACTATCCAACTGATTTTTCTACAACTACGGAGTTTACAGTAGATGCTCTAAGCATTAGTTCAGGCCTAGGCCTGGATCCTGGTCCAGTGTGGCCTGTTCACCTCAGTGTCTGTCATAGCCCAGCATTTAGACCTCTGGTTCCCTGTGGCTCGAGGAACAATGGTGTTTTGTGGGATTACATTGCAAAGAATAAAAATGGTTAATTGCTAATATCTATATGTATATTAGATTCAACGTTATTGTCATTGAACAGTACGAGTACAGTACAACAAAATGCAGTAAGCATCTAACCAGAAGTGCAAATACAAATATTAAGTAGTGTATGTTACATGGGGAATGTATGGATGTGCAATGCAGTGCAAAATGACAATACAGTATGTACAGGATACAGCTCCGGAAATAATTTAGAGACCACTGCAACTTTTTTTTCCAAAAAAGTTGAAAAGGAAAGTTTTGAGTGAGGAACAGAAGTGTTCAATTTCCAGTGGTCTCTTTGTTTTAACCCTTCTGTTCCTCACTCAAAACCTTCCTTCTCTTAATTTTTTCCGGAGCTGCCCAAACAAGTCACAGTCACTGCCCAAACAAGTCACAGTCACTGCCCAAACAATTCTTTAATGCAAATAGAACTCTAGTAAACGTGTATTGTTAATTGTGGATGTGAGTGCATCTCGCATGCAGTGAGGAAGAGGTTTCAGGAGACTAATCCATGGTTCGAAGTTGGAGAGTAAACAGACTTGGTTACATTTTGTTGTCACAAAGTCCAAAGATCTTACATTTGACGCAACCTCCTCCAGGAGACTTAAACCTGTCCGCAAGTGGATATTCCAGCAAGACATGGACTCCATCAAGAAAGCACACATCAAAATCCACAAAGAAATGATTTGTTGACCACAAAATCCAAATGTTGCAATGGCCATCTCAGTCACAGGATCTGAATTCAGAACATAAGCATGGATGGGAGATTCTCAAGGATCTTGATAAATTCTGTGTGGAGAAATAATTTAAGAATTCATCAAATGTCGTCTCTAATCTCAAAATGAAAGATATAGGAAAAGACTTACTGCAGTCATCATTGCAAGAGAATGTGCACAAAATACTGAAAACAAGGGTGACATACATTTTGAGACGGACTTCTATGGGAAATCGGTAGATTTTCTTGAATCATAAATATATTCCAAAATATTCCACGTTAAATATAATTTCCTTTTTCTATTCAAAACAGTCAGCACTAATAGTCCTTGGTCATTTAAACTTCAAAGAGCTGGAATACAATAAATTGTCCCTGCCTAAATACTTAACATTTTGATTTAATCTAAAAAGTGGTGAATTGAGTAAGCACATCTTGAATTCCTACAATGCATTTTTGCACTGCATTGTAGATTTGGCTGTATAATAATTTAGCATAGAAAAGACAAATACTGTAGGATTTGGCTGTATGAAAATACAATATAGACCAGACAAGTACTGTAGGATTTGGCTGTATGAAAATACAATATAGACCAGACAAGTACTGTAAGATTTGGCTGTATGAAAATACAATATAGACCAGACATGTGCTGTAGATTTGGCTGTATGAAAATGCAATATAGAACAGACAAGTTGTGTAGATTTGGCTGTATAACAATAAATATAGAACAGACAGGCACTATAGTTTTGGTGTATGACAATGTAATATAGAACAGACAGGTACTATAGTTTTGGTGTATGACAATTTAATATAGAACAGACAGGTACTATAGATTTGGCTGTGTGACAATGTAATATAGACCAGACATGCAGCGTATACTTTAATTACTGATCATTCTGCCTGACCCTTTACAAATGGCCTTCAACATATCTCTGCAGGACCCTTATTTATGAACTCCAAGATGACGTCTGAGAGAATTAGGGTTAAATGTAGAAGGAGTGATGATGTGGAGGGCTGTTAAGGGACGTGCTGACATGCAAAACAAACACTAAGTGTATCAGTCCCAACCTTCCTTAGGGGCCCTCTCTGTGTATACGTGTGTTTATGTCAGTGTGTGAAGAGGCTGTCAGATACTAAAGCATTACAGCTTTCCCTCAGGAGCTGATTCTCAAGGCTCCTATTCACCAACGACAACCATTTAATCTATCTCAAGCCAACGTGAGAATAACATATTACCTTCTTCCTGTTCCCGGTGCATTCCGTGCCACCGCGGCCCACCGTCGTCTCTGCCTCGTAATGCGACCCACAGCCCAAACCCGTCGTTGTTTACTTTGGCTGGCACGAATATGACAGGACTTGAAGTGAGCCAGAGGCAGAGAACAATGCTGGAAGTTTCAGCCATTCTTTTTTTTTCACATGCTTATTAAACTCTCTTCAAAGCCTTTAAACCACATCAGGGGTAAGAGGCAAAACGCTTAAGAAAATAATATCTGGGAGACCTGTGTGTGAGTGTGTGTATGTGAGAGAGCCAGGGAGAGAGAGAATATAGAGGTGGTTTTGGTCTCTCCCACAGTGACTGCTGACCTTGGCCTTGCCTGCCTGTCTCCTGTTCACTGGCTGTTTTTGGGGATCTGTCGGCTGTTTCATACAGTAACACATCTTCACACACACACATTCAACCCTCGTCTCTGCCTTTCAACCTTCAGTCAAAATCACTCTCACAGCCAAATAAGGAAATATAAGCTGTATGGGATGTCGTCTATCACCATCAGAAAACCATATGCTCGCCATAATGGAGCCATAAAAATGTGTTTGGCTCTATACTCAAACAATGACAATGAGGATAAAGTAGAGATTATCAGCTTTAATTTAAGGGTATTCACTTATTTTACATATTTTCCCCAATATAACCTTTGGGGATATTGGCTTGACAGGTGTTTCTTGTTAGTCAGCTGTGTTTTTACAAATCATCTTGTAAGCATAAGAGTGCTGTCACAACGTCTGCTGTTTATTCTAGGCTTAGCATTTGTCTTTTGAGTATTCTATCTGTGTCTGTCAAAAGGTGTTAAGGAAGCCATTATGCGGCTGAAAACATATTTCACAGTCAGAGCTAGGCTGACCAAAAACAACCGTTTGAAAGAAGGAAAGAACTCAGAGATCACAAATGGCCTGGTTGGCCAATGAAGACCTCTACCGTAGGTGACCAAAGAATGCTCACTATGATGAATGAAAATCAATTAATACAACAGAACTACAGAGGACACTGTACACAGCAAAAAAAAACCTCTAGCTAGCCTTGGGTTTGCAGTTTGCTAAAATATACTTAAGGGTCTCCTGAGTTCTGGAAACAGTGGACAGATTACAGAATATTAACATTGAACAGAATGATGACAGCAGAAAACAGTGCAGGAATTAAAGAACTGGCACAATGCCTCATCTGTGAATTATGTTTGAGGAATTTTATGGAATCGGTAAGTATTGCAAACAACAAACAACAACGGATTACTTTCGGAGGGATGAAATAAAGGGATTATGTATACAAAGTATTGCCAATTAAAGTGGTGAAATATTCTAAAAGTGGATAATCTATACTTTTACCTAACAGTAATTGTTTGATTTCAAACCCAAATTGCTTGAGTATAGCGCCAAAAGAAGAAAACAATGCTTTTGAGATCAGTATGTGTGAATATTCGTCACTTCACTACGACTTGTGCGCCCTCCAGTGACAACGGTTCGAACAGTAGCGTTGAAGGCTTTAAAACTTTTATTTTGAAAGCAACGTTTTACACGGAAATAGCAAGCCAACACGTTGGCGTACTTCTGGTTCTGAACACAGCCAGAGAAGAACAGAGTAGACAACACAAACATGTCTTACAGCGCAAAAATAGGCCCGTCTATTCTGAGCAGTGACCTTGCTTGCCTGGGCAGTGAATGTGTCCGAATGATGGAGTGCGGTGCTGATTACCTGCACCTCGACGTTATGGACGGGTAAGCAAAACCAAATCATGTGCTCGCTACCAATACATTGATTTCTGCTAAGGCTTGTTAGCTATTAAGCATTGGTACAACAGCAATCATATATCATTCAATTAGATATTGCTAATTAGGTTAGCTTGTTTTACATGTGTTAATACACGCACATGTAATTTAAAATGAGATGTTGCCGTTGTGGTTTTTTTGTTTTTTTTACTTCTGCTAAATTAATTGTGGAAGTCAAGTTAAAGTAGTATAACGTTAAATTAGATTGCAAAGCCAGTACATTGCACCGCTTTGCTTACATTATGCGACTGATTACAACATCCGCATGTGTCTTATATTTAGGTCGTTCTCTTATTCTGCATTGATACTGTCAAGTTATTTAATGACAATCAGTACATTTTATTAAGCCGTTTCTACATCGGCAGTGGTCACAAAGTGCTTATGCAAATACATCAAAGAACAGTTAATATGATACCTGGAAAAAACTCCATAGGTAGGTAGGAACCAAGTTAGTGAGAAACCTAGGTAGGGAGGAACCTTGTTAGGTGCCAGTCTTCTGTGTGTGTGTTGGGAGATCATGAATACAAGACTCTTTAAAGCTATACTTCATCTACATAGTCAGAAAAGACAGGGGTAAGCCGGGGTCTTCAGCCAGAATGTAGATCAGTAACATGACCTCGAGGACTTTGGACAGGGACACCCAGGAGGGGTTGTGGGCAGTAACAGCAGGAGTCTTCAGGCAGAATGTAGATCAGCAACACCACCAGATGGATGTTGGACAGGAACAGCCAGGAGTCAACAGACCAGGTAGTCCTGAGGCATCATCCTAGAGCTCAGATGCTCCTAAGATCCTAAAAGACAAAAGAGAAATTAGAAATAGCCCGCATAAGATCCAACAGGGCCCCAGATAAGGCAGGATAAATAACACCACAGGACAGACTGACCCCTAACCTGACACAAACTATTGCAACATAGATACTGGGGCCTGTGACGGAGGGGGTCAACCGGAGTGATCAGTCACACGCGCGGCTGATGATTTTGCCTCATTTCCCTGCAGCCATTTTGTTCCTAACATCACGTTTGGTCATCCCATGGTGGAGTGCCTGAGGAAATGCGTGGGACCGGATCCTTTCTTCGGTGAGTTGGCTTGCGTTGACACAACGAAAGCGCCACCAGGGGTGCTGACTTAGGACTGTGTTTTCTCCCAGACATGCACATGATGGTGTCGAGGCCTGAGCAGTGGGTCCAGCCGATGGCAGCGGCAGGAGCCAGTCAGTACACGTTCCACCTGGAGGCCACCACCAACGCCGGGAACCTCATCAAAGAGATCCGACAGAATGGCATGAAGGTGAGGCCGAGAGGGTATTGGCAGGGAGCGGGGAGGGGGGGGGGGGGGGGGGGGTGGGGTCGACATTGACTAAGTAGGGTTTCCAATAGGACAAACAGTTGTAGGTTTCCTTTGGATGCTAATGTGTGTTTGTTGTAGGTAGGCCTGGCCATAAAGCCCGGGACCACAGTGGAGGTACTGGCCCCGTGGGCTGGGCAGATCGACATGGCCCTGGTCATGACTGTGGAGCCTGGCTTTGGAGGCCAGAAGTTTATGGAGGACATGATGCCCAAGGTAGTGTTTGGGTCTGTGTGTTGCCGCTGTGTAAGTGTTCTTTTGTGTCTACCTCTGGCTCACTTGGTGGAGGGGAGTCTGGTAAACTGTGTTGTCCTCGTCTGAAACCCTGACGCCCAAGGCCGGTCAGTTAATTCTGGGTTAGGGTTCCACAGTCTTCTCTTATGCTGTTTAGATTTGTGTTAGGGGAGTTTTTTTTTTCTTCCTTAGGTTTGTGGCGCTACCTACAACAAAATATTTTTTTTAAATTCAGATACCTTTCCATGGCTGATCTTTTATGACCAATCAGTGAAAAGCCCTGGATGTGCCGGCTTGGGAAAACCCAGCCATATTTGCTGTTGTGGACAGTGGGTCAAATAAGGGCTGTCATTGAGGTGTATCTGTTTGTCTAGGTCAGCTGGCTGAGGAGTCAGTTTCCCTCTTTGGACATTGAAGTGGACGGAGGAGTGGGTCCCTCTACTATCCATAAGTGTGCTGAGGTGAGAGCCTGGGTCCCCCTAACATGTCATCCCGGGGCGCTCTGTGTTTGTAACTGTGTTTACATCAGGAGGTTTTGTGCGTGTGTGTGTTTCTGTGCGTGTGTGTGTGTGGTAGGCGGGTGCTAACATGATCGTGTCAGGCAGCGCGGTGGTGAGCAGCGACGACCCTCGGTCAGTCATCGCCATGCTGAGAACCGCCGTTTCCGAGGCCATCCAGAAACGCTCGCTGGATCGCTGATGTGTCGCCTTCGTGGCTTGAGAGCCCCACGGTAGCGGGACCGTGTTTCTCTGTTGGGGTCAGGGAGGGGTGTGGGCGCACGCCGATCAGCGGTCCCGTGACCGGTTGATCCAGTGAGGCTCTGGCCCTGCCCCTCAATACCGCAGAAACTCGAAACGAACCCAGTCAACCTCAAAGCGCAACACGCTCGGCTAGGATCACTGCTTAACTGTAACATTTTACCCACCAATCAGCTTAGGCCTGTGAACGGTTCCAACTTTGTTGAGAGTGGAGCAGTGGTTGTGTCGACTTCATAAGACAGTTGTAAACATTCCAGAATATTATTCCTTTTTTGAATACTGTTATGTTGGAATAATGATGATTTATTTCTGACAGAAAAAAATAAAATCAAAACAAATGGAGTATAATTTTTTTCATAGATTATCTTCTCAGACACTAGATGGCAAGCTTGCTCAAACGATTCTTGATTCGTCCCCTACATACATGATTGTGTTCTTTTTCCCCCCTTTAAATCACTGTTGTCTTATGTTATCTAGACTTCTTCATGTTTAACGTTTTGGTATTAAGTGGTGATATGAATGAGTGCGTTAATGATCCCCCTCGTCCAACACTTTCATGTGTCACTTTCATTTGGGATTTGAAGTTCATGTCTGTGCAAACTTGAATGCGTGCATAGGTGAACAGAGTGCAAGGCTCTGAGTGCTAAGCTGGGACAGGGCAAATTGTGAATTACAGGATAAGTAGCTAATAATAAATATACACAGTTTATCTAACACTTTAGTTCTAGTGAATAAAGGAAGAAGAATGCCAGGCGTTTCCCTCCCCCAGTAACCTGTGTTAGTTAAATTGGTCTCAAAGCACTACTACAACTACAATAAATGTTCTCTGCGATGGGGAACATCTCTATGCCGGTGGTACTCAAACCTGTTCACTGGAGATCCCATATCTTTTGCCAGAAGTTCTAGCAACAACATTTTTGGGGAGGTCAGATTGTCTTCCTCCCACACCTGACCCCAAATCTGATAAAAGAACCTAAATAGGTACAGTTTGATTTTTAATTAAGCAAATAACCCAGTTTTTTTCCACATAACATCTGGGCGAGTGAGGTTTGTCAAACCAGAATTTAAGCAACCTTGGAATTCCCGGTTCCAGGAACAGCTCTGAACACAGCCTCTGGACATAGCCTGATAAGAAACCATAGCAACGAATTCTCAGAAGCAAACCTATCTAGTTGATTTACTTTATCCTATCGAATATAGATGGGTCTTCTTGGCCATTCAGATTCTAGATCATTTAGAAGATTTTCCTTCCGAATGTTGAATAAAATTGTTTTAGGAAGACGTGTTTAAAACCGTTTAACCTTGTACTCCTGGCAACAGCTTTGGTCCCACTCACATAAAGTCTTCTACCCATAACCAAATTGATGCCTGACATTCAAGCCATTAAGTCAAATGAATAAAACAAAACTTACTGCATTTCAAACAACTAAGTGAAGGTTGGTGAAAGCGACAGCAGCCACTTGCATCCAGGTGCCTTGTGGCACTGTGCAGAAACATGTTCTGAAAATAGGCTTCAAGGCCTAGATTTTGGACAGTGCAACTTGCATTTACTTTGTCCGCAATTCTCTGCCAGCCTCCTTTTGGCTTTAGCTGTTGTAGCTGCATTACTTTTAGGGTGAATCTGTAAACACATGTTGTGTGTTCTTACAAGCATTTCTGGTTCCAGACGTGTGAAATATCGGGCTCTGTCTGTTGATTCTGTATCTGTGTTTCTCTGACATCGACGGGGACCTTTGGGAACACTGCATGTACATGACAGTAGTCGGATCAACCAATCTATGCTCATCTTAGCCTAATTACTGAGATAAAAAGGGAATCCTGAATTTGTTAAACCATCTTTCTTGAATAGCCCTCCAGGGATATCCAGCAATCTGTAGTGATCGCCATAGTGTGCACAGGCCAGTTTAATGACCACTTCTGCTGACCTGTTTGCTGAAATGGGGACAGAAGGGAAGAACAGAACGTGGCGCCAGCACTTTCATGATATCTCTAACTTGTTCTTATAGGCAGATGTCTTTGGTTTGGTTGCAGTAGATAAGAAGGGCTGGTTGAAAGGAGAGACAGAGTTGTTTCTTTCGTTGTTGGAACACTGGGTTGTCTGGTTGAGGTGTGGACAACTGCATAGGCTAAAGCTGAGCAACCAGGTCACAGTGGTATATGGGACATGCTACACTTCAATTTGTTACGATTTCATATATTACGTTACGATATATTGTATTACAATGTGATACTAAAATGAATCATATCTTAAGAATTTACAAAAGCATGTTAAGGATGACCTATAATGTGTGATATGTTACAAATGTGATTTAGGGTTAAGCATGACACCTTGGGCTTATAGGGCCCAGTGTCTCTTCAGGGGAGCTCTGGTTTTTTGATCCAATTCCCAAAAAATATATATTTTTTGCATTTTAAACCATGCGCATAACTTACTCTGAGATGTCTGCTTGTTTTGTGACCTGATGTTAATGCAGCTGGGATGTTTTAAAAAAATCAGCTGTTTAACTCAACTGCACTCACCACTGCCCCCTAGTGGCCAGTCTGTACCCTAACATAATGCAGCGTATGTTATGAATTCAACTGTCAAATGAAATATTTACGTAAAACAACTTGCGTATTCCCCAGAGACCAGCCTGATGTGAGTAGTGACAACCTAGTCCGTAGATGACACTGTGCTACAAGGAGCCAACATTTTCCCAAACTGGAAATGTAAATTATCGAGGATCCTCTGACCCATTCATCATCGTTCTCAGCTAGTCCTCGCCAACTGCGTCTCACATGAGGATCGTTTGGAACGTGCCAATTAAGATTGGAATTTTGGATTACAATATGCATACAGGCTGCAGCGTTTGTTGCTCTAACCGAATAGTCCACAACGTTCTTTTCACCCGATTCTTCTAAGAAAGACACAGTGTAACACAGGCATAGTGAATAAGGTGTAGTGTGTTTTCTGTTAAAAATTATATTAAGGTATAAAGTGCATACCAAAGTGAGGTCCCTGTACTGAATGGTTTGGTATGAATACTTGGATCCTTACACCCCTAAGAATCACACACGACATACTTTTTAGCTGCGAGCCGCTTGTTCTTAATAATGCACACATATCTGGGAGGCAATTCAGATTCTCCTGCAATATTGATGGCAGAAATCAGTATTTCTGTTTCAGTGTAACATATGTAAGACAGGGGTTTTATGGAGACTCTAAATTGGAGAATATTTTTACAGAAACGTACAAAAACAAATTCAGCTATTGTCCTAAACCTGGCTTCTGTACTCACATAATTTTTTTAAATTTTACATGTGTGTGGGCGTGTGGTGTAGAGACTAGTAGGCACAAATTAGAGGTTCTCTTATGTCTAGTTATGACAAAGTTTTCCTACAGTTGGATCTCTGTCATTTCTCAAAGACTGCACTATCATTACAAGACCTGACAGAATATCTGTGGTGAAAATCACACGTGCACTTCCTTCTCATTCATGCACTTATCTTCCCATTCCATAACTTGCTCATTAAATCTGTTAAATGTTTTTACCAAAAAATACTGACATACACGCTTTCACATAGGCACTCTAACCACAGACCGTACTCACATCCAACCCGAGGGAATGGAAACATTTCAACACCACTATCAAGCGTATCCATCGCTGCCACTTAGTGGGAGTGAAAGTGAGATTCTGAGTGTTGGATGGAGCCTCTTTCTCTACGTGTTTTCTCCGTCGCTCTTGAACTCGTGCGACGGCGTGTCTACGTGTGTCTCTGGGTTCACTTACAGAACAGCACTCGAATTGCGGGGTACACACTAGAACGTGATTAGAACCCTATTAAGGTTACACATGGGTTTCTGCCTCTTGTTTTGGAACTGAGATGAATGTATACAGTGAGGGGAAACAAATATTTGATCCCCTGCTGATTTTGTACGTTTGCCCACTGACAAAGAAATGATCAGTCTATCATTTTAATGGTAGGTTTATTTGAACAGTGAGAGACAGAATAACAACAACAAAAATCTAGAAAAATGCATGTAATTATTTAATTTTTTTATACATTTGCATTTTAATGAGTGAAATAGGTATTTGATCCCCTCTAATTCAGAATGTTTTCTGGCTCCCAGGTGTCTTTTATACAGGTAACGAGTTGAGATTAGGAGCACACTCTTAAAGGGAGTGCTCCTAATCTCAGCTTGTTACCTGTGTAAAAGAATCCTGTCCACAGAAGCAAACTCCAAGACCAAAGAGACCAAAGAGCTGTCCAAGGATGTCAGGGACAAGATTGTAGATGTACACAAGACTGGAATGGGCTACAAGACCATCGCCAAACAGCTTGGTGAGAAGGTGACAACAGTTGGTGCGATTATTCGCAAATGGAAGAAACACAAAAGAACTGTCAATCGCCCTCGGTCTGGGGCTCAATGCAAGATCTCACCTTGTGGAGTTGCAATGATCATGAGAACAGGGAGGAATCAGCCCAGAACTACATGGGAGGATCTTGTCAATGATCTCAAGGCAGCTGGGACCATAGTCTCCAAGAAAACAATTGGTAACACACTATATGCTGTGAAGGACTGAAATCCTGCAGCGCCCGCAAGGTCCCCCTGCTCAAGAAAACACATGTACAGGCCCGTCTGAAGTTTGCCAATGAACATCTGAATGATTCAGAGGAGAACTGGGTGAAAGTGTTGTGGTCAGACGAAACCAAAATCGAGCTCTTTGGCATCAACTCAACTTGACGTGTTTGGAGGAGGAGAAATGCTGCCTATGCCTATGTGGAAACATTATGCTTTGGGGGTGTTTTTCTGCTAAGGGGACAGGACAACTTCACTGCATCAAAGGGATGATGGGCGGGGCCATAAACCGTCAAATCTTGGGTTAAAACCTCCTTCCCTCAGCCAGGGCATTGAAAATGGATTGTGGATGGGTATTCCAGCGCGACAATGACCCAAAACACAATGACAAGGAAAAAAATGAGTGGCTCAAGAAGAAGCACATTAAGGTCCTGGAGTGGCCTAGCTAGTCTCCAGACCATAATCCCATAGAAAATCTGTGGAGGGAGCTGAAGGTTTGAGTTGCCAAACGTCAGCCTCGAAACCTTAATGACTTGGAGAAGATCTACAAAGAGGAGTGGGATAAAATCCCTCCTGAGATGTGTGCAAACCTGGTGGCCAACTACAAGTAACATCTGACCTCTGTGATTGCTAACAAGGGTTTTGCCACCAAGTATGAAGTCATGTTTTGCAGAGGGTCCGAATACTTATTTCACTCATTAAAATGCAAATCAATTTATAAACATCTTCACATGCGTTTTTCTGGATTGTTTTGTTGTTATTCTTTTATACTGTTAAAATAAACCTCATTGAAGAGGGAACTAACCCAAAGCCCTGCAGAGGGTCCCTGCTGAGTAGGGTTTAGTAGTCAGAGCTCTTTATCACTTGTTGGAATGAACTACCACTGGAAACCAAATTAGAAACCAGTTCTTTGAGAAACACCATCTACTGGGCTTTGACTGGGGGGGGGGGTTAGAATGTGAATAAGATTTAAATCACATCTACAACCATGTAAATCTTAGTGAATGGATTATTTGAACCCAACCATCCAAAGAAAGGCCACGGTATCTTTTGATGAATCTGTTACTGTAAGACACTCTCATTGTCATACTGACATCCCTTTCATCTTCCCCCATTATTCTGCCACTTGACTTCACCTTTCCCTCCTCTACATGTCTCTCTCCACCTTTCCAACCTCTGTATCAAATTTCTCCACCATTCCCAATATCTATCTCTTCTTCACCTTGCAGCCATGTCTCGGCACCTCTACCCATTTTCCAAAGCAGTAATAGCATATTACTTCACTTGTCGCATTGCACATACCAGTTTGTTCATAGTTACCCATGATCCCACAGGAGATGAGAGGCTTAGCATTGATTAGCTTGCCGGTGTCACAGCATAACGGTCTCTTCTGACTGTGTGCGTGTGTTTGTGTGCGTGTGTAAGAGATTGGTCTAATTAGCAATTTTAAAGAAAACTGTAATTGCTTAGAATAACATTAAAAATGTCTTTGCTTTGACCGGGGGCGGAGTGGAATTCGCAGAGGAGAAGACC
Organism: Esox lucius; assembly: GCF_011004845.1. Taxonomy (NCBI): domain Eukaryota; kingdom Metazoa; phylum Chordata; class Actinopteri; order Esociformes; family Esocidae; genus Esox; species Esox lucius. The sequence continues at coordinate 26,333,599 of NC_047584.1, read as the reverse complement.
CACAGGGTGGCTGTCAGTGCAGTCAATTCAAGCACTGTAGTAAGACTGTTTGAATAGGTGGTAAAGTGGTAGCTGATTGGCAGTGGTCTTGACTCTGAGACATAATCAGAAATACTTATAATAATACTAATATGGAATACGATTAAGTTCTGCATTAGCACTGATTTAAGGTCACTTTCAGATGCCTCCTCATGACGTACGGGCAATATTGATGAAAGGGGAATGCTGACCCTAGACCTGCGCTAAATGGCAAGTTCTACTAGAGCCTGTGTTTTTCCAGATAGTAGTGTTGAGTGAAGGCTTGGGGTTTCACAACACTGTGGGACAAGTCAGAAATGTGTACTTCAGTTGTGAATTATCTGGAAAAACATAAAGGCAAAACCTATTTGAGACAAAGTCTTAGTTCTTCACAGCTGCCAACGCACATTTCCTGAATGTGTACCATATTTTCTCAAAACTCATACCATATTTATAAAAACCTGTACTTACCCAAAATGAAAGATTATACCCAAAAGCATATTATCTATCATATTAATATAATATATAAAACTCAAATGTAACACAGAAGCATAAAACCTCTAACCACGGCACTCTGCTGAAAGGAATAGAAAACACCATTATAAAAATGTGTTAATGATTCAGTAAGGTTCACCAGAATCTCGCCTATGAATATTGCAACTTGAATATTACAGACTATAAATAAGGCATGCTGATGTGTACAAATATTTTTTCTGGGTGATTTGCACTGTCTTTCACCACCACTGAAAACAAGTTTTTTTTTTTACACATGTACAGGGTTATAGTCAACCAAATAAATCTTTACTCTACCTCAGCATCCCATTCCTGACTTGGGCCAGAGTTTCACCTACATCTCAAACTATATTTTCTGTCTTCTCCTTATGCTTAAAAATTGCCATTGTCTTGATTTATTCCTTTTGGCTAGATTTCTGAGCTGTTTAAGGTTTATTTTGATAACGATGTTCAAAACGAATAGCTGCTGGGCCTAGGAAACCCTGCATGGTCTACCATGGAAATTTAACGCGTGTGATTCATTTAAAATGTGGGTCCCTGCTATAAAATGGTTGCTTGATCAAATTCGTGGTGCATGCTACATTGGAAGACGGAAGCTCGAGCTATCAATATCTACAAGTTAACACAACTAAATAATGTAGCACCTTGAGTTTTCTTTGGTATGTCTCGTAAAATGTAGTGACATTAAAATCAGCCCTGATGGTTGTTTACGTCACGCTACATTTTCCAAACTATTCATCTAGGCATTTTTATTCTCTCTCTCATGATGTCAACAAGCCCTTTAGTAACAAAAGTACACACACACACAATTTTTGTGTATATTTATAATAGATGGACCAACACTTAACTACTGTGTCGGCAGGTGTGTATATTCATGTTGTTTCATAATTAATGACAGTTGGTTGTTGTCGTGTAGAGCTGAGAGCTCCGCTCACGGCAGGAAGTGCGGTGAGTTCTTTGTTCTTTCACCGTGCTGCCAACCATGTCTGCCGCTCCTCTTCAGAGTCAATTGACTTTGCTCAATGGGCTTTGTTCGTCCATCGGCAAGAAAAAAATGAGACATTTCGCCAATGAGCCGGTCCTAACCAATAGCCCTTTAATACAGCTATTGATCCCCAGCCTCTTGGCAGAGTTTACACTGGGAGCAACGCTCAAGAGACCAACTGATACAGCAGATGAATCAATCGACTTAAATCAATCGACAGTGTATTAGTCAGACCAATTACTGTGGGAACTGTCTCACGTGTGACTGACACACACATGTATGTTTTACTATCAAAGTGAGGACCAGCAATGCAGTACCATTATAAACTATTAAACTATAAAACTGCTCAAAATATTAAGGAGACACTTAGATCGATGAACGAAATATTAAAGATCAAAATCTTTACTGTACATTGTGTAATTTGTTGAGAACAAAATGACATAACGGTCAATGGAAACCAAAATCACCAACCAATTGAGGGCTGGATTCAAACTCTCACTGAAAATGAATAAAAAAGTAAGCAGTTGAAATCACAGTCTATTCCAACTTGCGTGAATTTCATCACACCAACGCATAATGTGACTCAGTAGTGTGTATGGCCCCACGTGCCTGTATGCACTCCTGACTACGTATGGACATGCTCCTGATGAGACGGCGGATGGTGTCCTGGGGGATCTCCTCCCAGACCTGGATCAGGGCATCAGTGAGCTCCTGGACAGTGTGGTGCTACATGGCGGTGTTGGATGCAATGATACATAACGTCCCAGAGATTCTTAATTGGATTCAGGTCTGGGGAATGTGAGGGCCAGTCAAGGGCATCAATACCTTCATCATCCAGGAACTCCTTACACACTCTGGCCACATGAGGCTGGGCATTGTCCTACACCAGGAGGAATCCAGGGCCCACAGCACCAACTTAAGATCTGATGATGGGTCTGAGGATTTCATCCCAGTACCTAACAGCACTCTGGGTACTGTTGGCTAGCACGTGGAGGTCTGTGTGACCCTTCAAGGATATGCCTCCCCAAACCATCACTGACCCACCACCAAACCAGTCATGCTGGATAACGTTGTCGACAGCATAACATTCACCACGATGTCTCCAGACTCTCACGTCTGTCACTTACTCAGTGTGAACCGGCTCTCATCTGTGAAGAGAATGGGGCGCCAATGGCAGACCTGCCAGTTTTGGTGTTCTCTGGCGAATGCCAATCGAGCTGCACAGTGCTGGGATGTGAGCAAAGGTCCCACTAGAGGACGTGAGGCCATCATCCCACCCTTCGTGGAGGCTGTTTCTGACAGTTTGGTCAGAAACATACACGTCAGTAGCCTGCTGGAGGCTCTGACAGTGCTCCTCTTGTTCCTCCTCACACAAAGGAGCTGATACCAATCCTGCTGCTGGGTTGTTGTCCATCTACGGCCCTGTCCAGCTATCTTTGTGTAACGGCCCGTCTCCTGGTATCTCCTCCATGCTCTTAAAACTGTACTGGGAGACACAGCAAAACTTCTTGTGACGCCGTGTATGGATGTGCCATGTGCAACCTGAATGGGCTGAAGCTACGGCCTCATGCAACTACTAGTGACAAGGACACTAGGAAAACGCAAAACAAGAAAATAATCAGATAGGAAGGATAAGGAGAGAGTAACTGACTGTGGCCACCAACTGCAAAACCACCAACTAGACAGACTGATATCCCTGAAGTTTAATTTACTTGGTGTTATATTGTGATGATTACGTGTTCCCTTAATGTTTTTGTGCAATGTATTTTACCTAAACCTTACTCTTTCCTCAATAACATAATTTTTAAGTTGTACCGATCATGCTACAAGTACATTTTATATATGGTGTCCTTTGTTAGATTCTTAAGTTTGAGATCAGTAATACTCTCATACATTGTGTAATTCAGCTACTTTTCATGCCCAATATCTATCACCTTGATTGATAGAGCCACTGGATGCCTTTCAGTGACGTTTATGGAGATGTTACTTTCAGCAGATCGTAGTCCTTTGCTAATCTAACTAGCTTTACAACAAGCAACTCAATGGCTTGTTGTCATTATTTGAAGGACTCATTTTTTGGAAGTGATCTTACATCAACAATAAATGTTTGTACTTGAGTTGGCTACTGACATTCATTGGTAACTAAATGTTATTGGGATATTCCTGCCAGGTGAAATTTGTTTAAATACGAATGTATTCACCGGATTTGGACCACATGCGTTTAATAGGCCCAAAGCGGGAAAAATGCATTTGCCTTGTTTCTTGCTAAACAGTGGTTCTGTGACCTGTGTCTAGTAATCTACTGTAAAATATATAGCCTACAGATTTTACATAGTGCATGGCTAGTTACTGTTGTTATAACGGCAAATGATTTGAGCCTTGCTTATTGAAAACTATGTCTGCGGAATTATGAGCATTCTACTGTATAATGTATATATGTGAATGCAGACTTTGCTGTAATTCAATACTGTCTGAGCATTTAGTTCAACAAACAGTGGCATCCTTCATACGGATTTAGTCGAAAGTTGCAAGATGAATGAATTCTTAGCTCTTTCTACTGGTAAGTACACTCACCTAAAGGATTATTAGGAACACCATACTAATACTGTGTTTGACCCCCTTTCGCCTTCAGAACTGCCTTAATTCTACGTGGCATTGATTCAACAAGTTGCTGAAAGCATTCTTTAGAAATGTCGGCCCATATTGATAGGATAGCATCTTGCAGTTGATGGAGATTTGTGGGATGCACATCCAGGGCACGAAGCTCCCGTTCCACCACATCCCAAAGATGCTCTATTGGGTTGAGATCTGGTGACTGTGGGGGCCATTTCAGTACAGTGAACTCATTGTCATGTTAAAGAAACCAAATTGAAATTATTCAAGCTTTGCGACATGGTGCATTATCCTGCTGGAAGTAGCCATCAGAGGATGGGTACATGGTGGTCATAATGGGGTGGACATGGTCAGAAACAATGCTCAGGTAGGCCGTGGCATTTAAACGATGCCCAATTGGCACTAAGGGGCCTAAAGTGTGCCAAGAAAACATCCCCCACACCATTACACCACCACCACCAGCCTGCACAGTGGTAACAAGGCATGATGGATCCATGTTCTCATTCTGTTTACGCCAAATTCTGACTCTACCATCTGAATGTCTCAACAGAAATCGAGACTCATCAGACCAGGCAACATACTTCCAATCTTCAACTGTCCAATTTTGGTGAGCTTGTGCAAATTGTAGCCTCTTTTTCCTATTTGTAGTGGAGATGAGTGGTACCCGGTGGGGTCTTCTGCTGTTGTAGCCCATCCGCCTCAAGGTTGTGCGTGTTGTGGCTTCACAAATGCTTTGCTGCATACCTCAGTTGTAACGAGTGGTTATTTCAGTCAAAGTTGCTCTTCAATCAGCTTGAATCAGTCGGCCCATTCTCCTCTGACCTCTAGCATCAACAAGGCATTTTCGCCCACAGGACTGCCGCATACTGGATGTTTTTCCCTTTTCACACCATTCTTTGTAAACCCTAGAAATGGTTGTGCGTGAAAATCCCAGTAACTGAGCAGATTGTGAAATACTCAGACCGGCCCGTCTGGCACCAACAACCATGCCACGCTCAAAATTGCTAAAATCACCTTTCTTTTCCATTCTGACATTCAGTTTGGAGTTCAGGAGATTGTCTTGACCAGGAACACACCCCTAAATGCATTGAAGCAACTGTCATGTGATTGGTTGATTAGATAATTGCATTAATGAGAAATTGAACAGGTGTTCCTAATAATCCTTTAGATGAGTGTATGTTAATGTTCATGTTTTTGCTAACTGTAGCAGGATATAAAGCAAAGTTATAGCCTAGTCTTTTTAGATATTGCTAGCTTAAAATGGCAAAAAGTCTCAAAAACCGTGGCTACGGTAATTCATTAAGATCCTACTCCTTTTAAACATCTGCGGTTCTGGCAACAGTGTTGTCCTGTGTAGAACGACTGTATGTGGTCGAAAGTTGAGAAAGCATGAATACTTATTTCTACTGGTAAATGTATGATAATGTTTGTGTTTTTGCCAGTTAACTGTAAAGTTATCAGCTTTTCAAAAGTAATTATATTAATGGAAAGAGTCATTTCTACTGGTAATGTGTTTGTTATTGCTTGGTGATATGTTATACAGTATAGGCATGGTAAATGCAAACATGGTGTTTACCAGTGAGATCTATTTTAGTTACTTATTGGTTGCATTAGTGTTAGTGGCACCAAGCAAACGAATCGTGAAAGAGATCTTTTCTCCGTTAGTTTGTAATTACTACAGCCAGACAAAGAACACCATGTGGGCATATGGGACTAACATCAGTGTCTCAAAAATAACTTGTTTTAAACTACTTGTTCTAAACTACTTAAAATGAATGTATTCTTTGATAGCCATTTTGTTAGCGAGACATCTACGTTATTTATGAATTATGTAACTTGTGGTATTTTATGAACAGACCAACACAAATCTGCTCGCTCAAAATTCTGTTGAGATCTTGAGTTTTTGACACAAATGCTAATTGCTAATATTAATAGTTAATAGTGAGGAACTTCCGTTTTTGTCTAGAAGTCGGTATTGCAGTTTCCGGTTTACTTACTAACACTCATCCGCATTAATAAACACCTAAACTCACAACAAGATGAGTGATGCTGTTGTACGGAAAAAAAAGAAATATAATCTATGTGACTCATTTAAGTTTCAAGGTACAAGTGGGGCATCGTTTTAATCAGGAGAATGTCCTCTTTTTAATAAAATATGGCTTGCGCCATTAAATGACTTCAAACGCTAGACTAGAAATAGTCAGAAAAGGCGATTTCTTATATACTTCAACGTAACGCAGGTTTAAGCGCAATTAATACCATATAGGACCAGATGTTTACTTCCTATGCCAGTTGTTATTTTTCAGTTACATTGTGAAATGAGGTTACAGTAGTAAAATAAACGAGGAGACCCGTTTTGGTGCTTTTTTGAGGCTATGGAATTTTAAGCTTCATTCAGGTTAGAAGAGCCTGAACGAAGGTTCGTTTCAATTCACTTGCTATGGGGACGCGCTAGCGTTCCAGCTCAGCCAGCGTTCTTTTGCCGTTTTTAAGGCTAGGGTGAATTTTTGTGTTCTATTGTCCTGCCTAATACTACACTAAAAAGGAACACGTCGCTAACTAGCTTAGCCGATAACCAGCAGGCACACCACAGTAAACTACTTACCCTCGTAGTTGTGCAGATAACTCGATAAGTAGAGTTTGAATCCCTTGTTCCGCTTGCTTGTTGGAGTAGGGGACCAGGCATCAACAATTCGATGGATATCACTAATGCTTATTTTAGGCAGGTCTTGGAGACATCTACTAAAAACTGAAATTTTGGGCGACGCGGGTGATCGCCTTAAGTAAACCGGAAAATGATATGCCGACATCTGGCTAAAGCGGAAGTTCGTCCATACGCTTGTGCACAGAGCTTATTAAAGTAGTATGGGAAAAGTACCCTTTAATGCCTTAACTTAAACTCCAGTTTAACCCTAATTCTAAGCCTAAATTTAACCTCAAGTCAGAAAAAGCTTCTTCTCATAGTGAGGACTGGACAAAATGTACTCACTTTGCATGATTTTCCTAGTCCTCGGATAGTAAAACAGAAACGCACACACCTTTAACAGTGTATTAGATTAGTCAGTCCGGTACTTTAGAAGATTAGCCACATTTCATCTGGAATAACTAGAACCCCAGGCACAGTGGCTGTCGAACACAAAAGCTCCAGGCATAATCAGTGGTCACGCCATGATGACACCGCTAATATCTGATGTTGTGTCCTTTGGGGCATTTATCGCTGTAGATTCCCGTTAATGTCCTTGTACATATTTTATCATTTCTGAGCGCTTCAGGCCCTGTTCAGAATGCTGCTCCCCTCCTAGCTGAAGAGTAACTTAGGGAGATGTCTCTCGTTATGTATTCTCCTCCTCTGCTCCAGGTGATAAATCATAATCTACTAGCTTGCCTGCCGCTTCCCTGCTCTGGATCTTTAAGTGCTGTCTGCCCATGTTTGCCCTTTGGTGTCTTTGTCCTCTGTGAGAATGTTTGTGTATCTAATTATTTACTGTTATCAAAAATAGCCCTGCCCATGTGTAATGTCTGTGTGCCTCTGTGACGTTCAGGGGGAGACAGAGAGAGAGAGAGAGAGAGAGAGAGAGAGAGAGAGTGAGTGTGTGTGAGCAAGATAAAAAACAGAAAGAAATGTCACCTACTGAGAACTTTGTCTCCTCCAGACTTGTGACGGAACACATTGACAACAGCATCAACACTGTCATCAGCGACACTGGTATCAGTGACACAATGTCTGTGTAGTTCTGTGTGACAGATAGGAGCTAGTTTCCCGTAGAGCCAGCCCTGCAGGGAAACATGGGTACCACTGAGCCCTTGATATGATCCACTAACCCCGCATGCATCACACTGACACATAGGAATATAATTTCTGCTGCAGTAAATGCTATTTCCCCTCTCTGTCACAGTGAATTATGGAGACCGTGATAGGCTTTGGTCTGGCCGCCACTGCTCTTGGTTTGTGGGTCTACGGAAGTACAATATATGGAGAAGGGAAGGTATGGCTTTACTATATGTGTAAAAGCACAGGGACGTTACAGGGTTTATTAATGGTCTGATATGAGAAAAGTGGACATGCTGTTTGTGTGTGAGAGTGAGTGTAAAGGGAAAGAGAAAAAGAGAGGATGAGTTATTAAGGGTGTGATATGATTTGCTGAGGGTGTCATGAAGAGGCCAGTTAGCTAGGGGAGACCTACGAGCAACCCACGGACACACACGCTCTGACCCTCCTGGCCGTAACAGGCAGAAATAGACTCACATTATGCCACAAGGGCAAAGTCCTTCCACTCACTCAGTGCCCCTGAATTATCACTGCGGTGCTGAAGAACCTCACTGGATAAAGCTGAAGTAGCCTGGCTGCAAAGGAATGCCAGTAATTCCATGTAGGTTTTGCATGTATTCCAAAATCAGCAAACATTTCCACCAAACTAACCTTCTGTTGATGAAAAGCAGTGTGTGTTGATGTAGACTGTAGAACGCATAAAAGGTTCTTGTCCTACTTGTTTTTCTTGTACCAAATATAAATCTAAGGTTTGTTTGGTTCCCAATAGCGTTTTATACTCTATTAATACATAGGGTTAACCTCTTCAAGCTTTTATCTATTAAATAAAATGATTAAATAAACAAAAAATGTTTGCTTAAATATACATACACAAAATTGTATTAAATGAATGAGATGGTCTGATGTTTTTTTTATTTTATTACAAGCAATAGGCACATTCTCTCCCACCTCTTCCCTGCAACATGTACAAGTAAAAGTAAACACTTTTTGGGGTGCTTTTTATTCTACCACATTGGTTATTAAATTATACAGTAGTGACTTTTAAGTTGAGGTGCAGACTGTCAGTTTTATTTTTAGAGTATTTTCATCCCAATTAAAAGTTAAATCACTTGTTGTTAATAGTCCCCCAGATTTAGACTGCCACAAGTTTGATAAATAGTTTTAACAGGTGGAAATGAACTCCCAGCCTGTGATCGACCTGTTGGAGCCCCCTGCCATAAACCAAAAGCAGTATTGCTGCATTGCTCTACAAAGGCCTGGAGCTTTTTATGGTAACATTTCCTTTAAATGCCAATGAAACTCACCTATGAGTACACAAGCTGAAGTGCGTAGTACAAATACTAAGAAAATGTTCCGGTTTCCCTACGGCTGTAATGCTTTTTAAGAAACAGTAGCAGCAATCAAACCACGACAGACTAACTATGATCTCACATAGACAGCGGGTGGTGAAGGGGGAGACCCGCTGCTTTTATGATTGTGCCGGAATTGATGTGGCACATGCTGTGTTGGTCCAGCACTGCTACAAGGTCCCCAAGCTAGGAGACCTTCATCAATGCTCTGTTCCTGGCCCCTGTTTTCTAGGCAAAAGCTCTTATGGATAAGAGTGCCAATTCTTTTTTTTGTCACACAGTGGCCACAAATCAATCAGCATGCCACCAGGACAGACCATCAATGTTTACTGGAAAGCAGCATTAAAGCTGTGCAATTTCACCACCCTGTGAATTTTATCATACATTTATTTTCTCAGTAACTTATTAACAAACTGCATGCTTTTTCGAGTTGCCTGTCACTTTCCTGATACCCTTATTTTAAGTATGACTGACAACACATGCTAATTTTTCAGCCACAACCTGGGAACAATTGGGTTTGACTGCCTTGCTCATTTATGTTTTTTAATCTTGCCAGATTTTTCAGTCACTAGTCAGATGCTCTGACCCCTAAGCCATCCTGCCATCCCACATTTAGATTTGAAGTTTACTTTGATATATTGTTTTTTATATCAATATTTTTGCATCACTTTTTCACCACCATTTCTCGCATCATTTATTTTGCAGACACCATGACAATTTTGAACAAATTGTCTGTCTACATAAAATTGTTAGTTTCCATCAGCTCCCTCTTTATTTATTTTTAAGCTTCAACCGCATAAAATTGTTGGATTGAAAAGTGGTTAACATTTTTATTCTAAAGAAATCTCTCTCTGGAGGTTCACAGATATAAATGTATAGAAGGATCCGGAGGAATGTCAATACTGAAGGTTGCACTGAACATGTTTTTATTGCATTAAACTGACAGAATAACAAAGTGCCTTTTGAATGATAGCTATGGTCACTATTCAATAGAATATATATCAAAATAAAAAAATCAACAAAACCATGTCGTACAAAATAAAAACACAATAAGCGTTTAAAAAAAAGCTATGGCCTTCCTTTTCATTTCAGTGCACTAATATTTCAGATAAAAAAGTAAAATAAAAATACATCACTGGAAAAAAGCAGCACTGCCTGAACTAAATACGTCACCACAAAGTTTTTTACAGCTAAATCTGGAGCCAGCACACAGCCACTGCATGCAGCCCTCATAACGCAGCTACAACACTGTCGGAACGTTTTAAGAATGTTTCGGAGGCATCTAGGGATGTTGGTTACTACAAAAACACCATTTAGAGTTCAGAGTACAACTGTACAGCTCCAATCACGGCGGCACTGTGACATCACACAACAATGCAACACCCTCCACTTCCTGGTTTTGAGTCATTTATTCTGGGATTGGCTGATACCTCTATGACTGAATTGTGGCAAAACCAACAAAAGCTGTTGCGGGATTGGTCAGACGGTTGACCAGATCTTATGGTATTGGTTTCAGTCTAGGGTTATGTACAGAAGGCTTGAACTGTTCTTTAAATTGGCTTAAACAGACCCCTTTAAATTAAGGGAAAGTTCCCAGAGCCAACAATAAGAAAATAAAATGCTGCTAACCTAGTTAGCAAACAGACTGCTGCTACAGCTAATCCCCCACAGAAAGACTGCAGTGTTCTTTAGTTGTCAACCACATATAGTTAAGGCCTCACACTCACAAGGTCCTCCTGCCCTTTCATTACTGTTCAAAGTAACTTCCTGTTCTATGGCTCCGGGTAACACTTGGGACAGGAAGTGAAGGGCTTGGCATTGCCTTGTCACACAAACACAACGCTCAAGAGTTCAAAGGTTACAAAACACCAAAATGCCTCCTGCGATATTGTCATGCAATATACATTGTGACACAATTGAGAAGGGAATGAGGGGAGCTTTGAGTCTGTCTGGCAGTGAGAGGGTTCTTATGAAACAGGAATGTCTTTCTCTCCTTGTTGTTCCATACTTTGGGAATGTTACACAGATTCCCAGTCCTTCTGCTGTGTGTACTGTAGATCAGGGCAATACAGAACACACTCCACGTACCTTCGGTCAAGTCCAGTCATCTATTGGCCATCTATTGCATGTCTATTGAGCTCACACATCCTAATTAGATGCCACAATACATTTCAATAAATAATCAAGACAAGCAAAAGCTTCAAGTGGATCCATTTTGTGACTCTTGCTGTTAATCTACTGTACATACGATAGTTAAGCTGCTACGTTCCCAGGACATAAATTCAGTGGTTCCACAATGGTCCAAACATGACAATCTTGAATGAGATGTCACGGACCGCGCAGAGAAAATCTAGCACTTCTATATCTACGACTTTTCAGCGCCTGTTACTGTGGACACAGCACAGTGTTATCATGACACCGTATCTGCATTGTTCGGTTGCTTGGCAACATTAGCAGAAGAGCAGTACTCTGAGAATTTGAAAAGAAAACGAATGTACATGAACTCTGTGAAAACTGTATAAAATGAATAAAACAGCTAGGGATAAATGATGGTAATTTTTTCCCAATTCAATTTCAAATCGGCCACTTTAAATGTGTTCCCAGTGTTTTTGACGTTGTTCATCTGCTGTTTATTAGGAGGGTATTTTTGTATTGTCCAAAGAGTTGGCAGTGTATGTTCATGTGTTGAGCTGCATGTGTGTAACCTCTAAACACACCTCTGGGGGTGGTTTGGCCTGTGGCTCACGGTCCCTCTTTAGGGGTTTCAAAAAGATGCACAGCTTGAATGAATGTCTATTAAAGGGAGGAACAGCAGACGACAGCAGATGTTTGAAATGGCAGAGAATTTCAATTCAGTCAATAATTCCCATTGTGTCAATACATTTATGCAGGAACTACTCAACAGGTTTAACATAAGCGTAAAAATTGCTCTTTTTCTCCTACAAGGCCCATAATCCCCTAGCTGGGGGTCGGCAGCCATATTTACAGAGTGCCTCTGAGCCGAACGGCTTTGCTTGCCTGCTTTAAACTTCAAACATTTGTAGCAGAGGACAGCGTGGAATAAGAAAGTCTTGGCACTGAAGTATCCCTCACGTTAAGAGTATGCCCTCAGCCGGATCCAGAGGTTCATTTATCTTCTCCCTTCTCTCTCTCCCTTTCCGCCCTGCCTCCTCTTCTTCGGTCTGGAGAGGAAGAGGAGAGGAGTGAGCAGTGATGTCTGGCAGTGTTCTGTGGGCTTGCCAGGTTTGTTTCTGTCAAGGCAAAAGAGACAGGTGGGGGAAAACACACGCATATGCTCACACATGGTCTCACGCAGACCCCCTCCAAGCCACCAGGGATTGTCTTTGTGTGTTTCTGTGGCAGTCCAGTATACAGCTCTATGGTCAGTGGGAGGAAGCCCCTCACTGACCAATGTATTTAAGGGACCAGGCAGTGACCGCTCTGAGATCAGTGCTAAGTCCACCAAGCACAGAGAGATATTCCTTGTCATCCTGACCAGGTCCACACCACAGTGCAGTACAGAACACAACGGACATTCAGGGTCCTTGTATTGTATTGTTCTTGTTTCCAGATGGTTCCACTCAGGCAGAGTGATCTGCCAATCATTTGAAAAGAAAAATCGGAGGACTTGCTTTGGAGAAATAAAACTGAACAAACTACCTATGAAACATAGTTTTCATGGGACATAGAGAGAAGAGGATGAGAAAGAAAGAATTACAGCAACAGCTAGCATACATTCACACTTCCAAAACTAGACACGTCTGTGTTTTTGGCCCAAACACACACAGACACAAAGACAGACAGGAACACAGACACACACACACACACACACTAAACTGAGCTGCTGCTGCTGAGCGTCTAAAAGACTGACCGCAGGCACAACCAGAGCAATCAGGGGGCCGGGTTACACATAAATGGACGGATTTGTTGACAGCTTGGACACAGCAGTGATTGGCCAGGTGGAGATCTGGAGTAGCCCCTCCCGGCATGTTATTGGTTGGGTCCGCAGTGAGGGCGGTCTGTTGGAGGGCTTGGCGTCCCTCCCTTACTCCACTGAGCCAGGGTGAAGGCTAAGAATTGGGGGATCCAGGCAGGTGGGGGAGTAGCTGAGGTGCGGTTCTTTGATCCACAGCAAGGGGGCGCCGTTCTTGCCCTCCTGGGATTTGCTGTGGCTGCGGGTCTTGTAGCGTACCAGGAGCACCGCGATGAGCAGAATGCCGAAGACGGGGAACGGGTAGAAGAAGACAAAGTAGAAGAGGGAGTCGTTGGAGCACACCACTGACTGCAGGGTGGAGACTGTTGGAAGGGAGGAGGGGGAGAGAAAAAGAAAGGGAGGAGGGAGATGAGGCGAGAGAAGAGAAAGCGGTAGAGCTGTGACTCCGTCAGTACTAACTCAAAAGACCAGAATCGTCTGAAAGATCAGCACAAGCCAGTGATCTCATATTCAGCCTATGGCATCACACTGACACAAAATGGAGGATTTGGTTGGCCACGTTTGCCGTCAAACACTATGTAACAAGTGTACCGTTGGAAAAAAAGCAACACTATAGATGTCTTGAAAAAACTCCGTCCAGCCAGACAAGGCCTGGGGTACACACAGATGTATCTGTAGCTTCAGGCCACTTTCATTAAAATACAATACAGAAAATAAAAACTTTAGAATAATTTACCCTGCTGGATCACATTGACAATGGTGACACCAGAGTTGTTGGTAGCCAGGCGATACCAGGCGTTGCGTGGGTTGAGAAGCCACTCTTCCACGTGACAGTAGTACCTCCCGGCGTCGCTGAGCCGCGCCCCCTGGATGGTCAGACTGTAGAGGTCAGAGGTCGTCCTCTCAAACTGCAGCCGCGAATTAGGCCCGGCCTCCTCAGTGGGACTGCAGTTCCCGTTACCGAACACGGCATCATGTCCAATGGAGAAGACACACTCCCGGTCTCCCTCTTCGCCATCCCTCTGTTCTTCCTCTTCCTCCACTTCGGGGTGTGCGGAGGAACGCTCAACGTACCAGGAAACGGAGAAGCGTGAGTCTCTGGAGGATTGGGAGGGAATGCTGCAGCCCAGACGGATAGAACCAGATTGGGAGACAGTGATGTTTGAGTCAGACTCCTCCACCTGCAACCTCACCGCTGCAGAGAAAAGGAGATGGAATGAGAGGAAGAGAGGGGTATAGAGGGAAAGCCAGGAAAGAGCCAAAGAGTGAGAGGGAGAAACAGCAGGATAATTTAGTGTTTCCTTAAACATATAAATTCAGATTAACTTCAGTGTGCTTTAAATCAAGATGCACTTTAGGACCCAAATACACGTAATGAAAAACACGATCGTAAAACTAATAACTACCTCCAACATGTCAAAACAAAAATACTCTAAAATTAGGCTAATGGGGTAACAAGCCCCAGCAGCTGTCCATGGTCTTTCCAGTTCGCTGTTCTGCTCCCGGCGTCCGTCCCTCTAAGAGGCTACTAGCCCAGGGGAAGTGTGTCTATGTGGGATGGGCCACGCTCCTTTAGGGCTCCACAATGACCCAGTTACACTGAGTGAAACAGAACTGAACTTAGAAAGACTCTGATACACCCGGCTGTTCACTCTGTAATGTTTCCTCTTGTTAAGAACGGAAAGAGCCGAGAAAGAGATGGGGACGCAGACAGACAGAAGTGGAAAGCTGGTGTCTCATCTCCGTCTCATCTTATCTCTCCATCCTGCTGACAGACAGAACCATTTCTGGCTGACTTCCTGGGTGACTGCATTCTTTATCACCTTAATGAGACACTCCCAATGGTCCCCTGGGAAATCAGACATGGAAGTTTGCCACCCATCTTTATATATTTATATAGTAGTAGATGTATAAATATACATGGAATGAGAGCTCCTTCCTGATATTGTGTTTGATAATAACCCAATCCCCTGGTGAGCCTTGGAACCCTGAAGGCACATCTTCCCTCTGCGAAGTGCAGAGGTGAGACACTCAAGGAAAAGAAACATGAATGTGATTCACTTATACAGTATATAAGTTGTACACACACAAACACACCTTTTTGTTTTAGAGAAAGGAGGAGTCGGGGTGCTGAAGAGATTAATGGAGAGGGTGGTTGGTTTGTGGGGAGTTGGAGGTGTAGCTTGGTGGAGGGGAAAGTGTGAGAGATGAGGGTAGAGATGGGATTAGTATCTAGATGGTGTCATATGGTTGGGATTATTGTCTAGATGGTGTGGTAAATTTGGGGTTAGTGCCTACATGGTGTGGTAGGGTTGGGTTTAGTATCTAGATGATGTCATGAGGTTGGGATTAGTGTCTACATGGTGTGGTAGGGTTGAGATTAGTGTCTACATGGTGTGGTAGAGCTGGTATTAGTGTCTACATGGTGTGGTAGGGTTGGTATTAGTGTCTACATGGAGTGGTAGGGTTGGTATTAGTGTCTACATGGAGTGGTAGGGTTGGTATTAGTGTCTACATGGTGTGGTAGAGCTGGTATTAGTGTCTACATGGTGTGGTAGAGTTGGTATTAGTGTCTACATGGAGTGGTAGGGTTGGTATTAGTGTCTACATGGTGTGGTAGAGCTGGTATTAGTGTCTACATGGTGTGGTAGGGTTGGTATTAGTGTCTACATGGTGTGGTAGGGTTGGTATTAGTGTCTACATGGTGTGGTAGGGTTGGTATTAGTGTCTACATGGTGTGGTAGGGTTGGTATTAGTGTCTACATGGTGTGGTAGGGTTGAGATTACTGTCTACATCGTGAGGTAAGGTTGGGATTAGTGTCTACATGGAGTGGTGGGGTTGGGATTACTGTCTACATGGAGTGGTGGGGTTGGGATTACTGTCTACATGGAGTGGTGGGGTTGGGATTACTGTCTACATGGAGTGGTAGGGCTGGGATCACTGTCTACATGGTGAGGGTTATACCCCTCAGCTCTGCCAATCTGTGCCACCTGGCACCAGAGCCACACCCAGCATGTCTGCTCTGCCATCTGACCTCTGCCCGGGGACAGGTGGATTATGATGAGGTCATCAGATTGAGGTGGCCTCGAGGGACAGGTGACAGTCAGAGGTGGGGGGGGCACGGATGATGACAAGAGGGGAGATAGGGAGTGAGAGAAGGGAGTTGCTGGGCATATACAGTCAACGCCAGAAGTTGACTGAACCACATGGAGGGCAACAGCTGCTTTGAGCCACCTCAGAGCGACGTAAGCCGATAGACTGGCCAATTTGTCCTTGACAGGACATCTGTGTGACGTCAATACAAAGCCTCGCTCCTTCCCGCTTTCCCTCCTCACCTGGCTGTCTGACTAAGACCTGCGTGAATCCAGAGGAGTCCCGTGCCAGTCTGTACCAGGCTCCGTCCGGGTCCGTCAGCCACTCCTCCACCAGGCAGTAGTACGTCCCAGAGTCGCTGCTCTCCGCCCTGTTCAGGGTCAGAGCGTACAGCCGTGGAGACAACCTCTCCGCCTGCACCCGTCGCCTCAGCCTCTCCTCGTCCGCGTACGCGCCATACTCAAACGCCCCGGAGCGCTCGATCCTCAGGAGCAGCTCATCAGCCTCTGCGCCCGCCGCGCGCCGCACGTACCAGAGCACAGCATGCTGGGAGTCTTGGCTGGTCTGGGAGGCCACAGAGCAGTTGATGCGCACGCGGCTGTCTTCCAGGTGGACCAAGGACTGGTTGGTCTTCTGCACCCTCAGCTTGGACACTATGGAGGGGCAGAGGGGACAAACAGTTACCTCAGGGTGAGCATATGCCGGTTGTCAGGTACACAATGCAAGGGCATGATTGCCACGGATGTCTTTGAGGCCATCTTCATTTCCTGAAGGGGATATTAGAGGATATTAGGTGCGGCTGGAGGGGAGAGAAAGAGGGGAGATGGAAGGGGAGGGCTTGAGGGAGGAAGAAAAAAAGAGAGAGTAGGAGAGAGGGAGTGGAGAAGGAGAGATGTGATTGGTTAGGGATATATAGAGAGGAGAGCACAGAGACCTTGAAGAAGAAAAGACACAGGTAGAGTGAGCCACATCCAGCATTCACGGTGAAGCCCACATCCATCTGAAATTCTAACCTCTCTCTTGCAGTCTAGACACACCGTTAACCACTACTTTCCCCCCACTAACCTTCGAAATTACCTCCTGCACAAACACTGGACTCCCCTCCACGCCCACGCGGATTCTTGTGAACCAAGCACACATTTTATTCTAGAGAAAACGCTCCCAAAAGCCAATTTCAAAACAAGCCGACCCAACATGGAGTTAAAACCCGCGGTTTGGAAAACACTGCCTCGGATGAGAGGAGGAGGACGAAGCCGGAATCGTCCTTAACGGGAGGGGAGGATGAAGGAATAAGGAGCTGTTTGGAGCAAGAGATGAGGAGATAGAGATGCGTAGAAGAGGTAGGAGCAGCCCGTGGGTTGTTAGAGGAGAGGAGGGAGGAAGATGTGGGGGAGTGTTAGAGACGTCATGGAGGTGGGATGGTTATGTTAGGATGGGGCTCAAAGTGACACGATTGGTTACAGGAACGTCAGGTCTGTCATTGGATTAGTCACAGGTACATCAGGTGTGACCGACCGGCGTCTCACACCCCCGCCGTCTGAAACACAGCATGTGCATATGCACGCACGCACGCACGCACGCACGCGCGCACACACACACACACACACACACACACACACACACACACACACACACACACACACACACACACCCCTTGACCGATCAATATAACTAAAATAGTAAGTCCCATAAAAAAAAGGTATGTTATCTGAATTTTTAAGAAATATTTTCCACCATTCTCACCTCCAAACTTGGGCATGAAATAGGACAAATCACAGAACTACTTTAACATAGAAACAGACTTGTGAGTATGACACACACACACACACACGTTCTCTCTATTGCCTGTGCTAAGCCTTGATAGGACTGACTGCCTGAAGTCACAACCATCTGCCTAGAGAATTTCACCCTTACTCACAGATTGTAGAATGTGCTTGGATGGTCAGAGTACAGTGTGTGTATTTGTGTGTGTGTGTGAGAAAGCTAGCATTTGGCCGCACTCTGAGAAGCATTTTCACAGCTAAAAGGCATCTCCAGGCCCTCTCGTCTCTACAATGGCCCCTCGAATGAGTTCCGAAATTAGTCATCATCGGCTGGCTACACACTGGGGAGATTTACTCTGGACGCTCAGAACCCTGACAATCACTTCAGCCGGAATTACCGACAAACCCTCCGGAATCCTGGCAATCATTCTCCGAGAGAGAATTAACTCAGAATCTCCTGGAGTGGAACCGTGCAGGATTGGATTGGCACAAGACAAGGCGCCTCGCTGTTTTTCCCCATTTGAAGTTAGAGTGTGGTGGGGTAAAAGCCTGTTGAAAGCTTTGGACCAGAGTTAACAGAGAGGCATGTTCAAAGCCTGACCAATTACCTGCCATTGATGCCCATTATGGCACATTATAACCCATTATAAAGGCATTATAAGTCATTATGAGTGTTGAAACAGGCCCAGTGGCCTCAGGTCCACAGGAGGAAGTTCACAGCGATGCTCATTAGAAGAGCAGTGCTGCTGAAAACCTTTTCACACTACAGAGAGGAACAGGACCTGTCTCACTCACACACACACACACACACACACACACACACACACACACACACACACTAGGTATCCAGTGGAATTTTTATCATCTTCAACATGAACAGAAGCAAAGTACAGCACTGTGTGTAAGAGCATGCAATGCATACTGTATGTGAATATCAGGCTGTGTGTGTGTGTTGATGCTTTGGGAATAGAACATGTATACATGTAAAGGCCTTTTCAATCAAACAAATGCAACAGAAATCATGCAAGGGCTTTGCCAGTAGTTTTTAATGCTGGATCAATACATTTCTCACTTTTTGTGTGTGTGTGTGTGTGTACACACAAGAAAGTATGGAAATGTATTCGCTCGCAACATTTAGGAGTAATTTAATCTATTGTTGTTCCCTACAAGTACAGTGACACCAGCACCTCTGTGCGTAGTGTGTGTGTGTGTGTTTGTTCTGCAGTGAATCTGTCAATGTCTTGGTTAAGCGTATTGCATTGTTGTTTGTGCAGGTGTGTTTCGTTAATGAGTCTCATGGGTGCCAACCCACAGTAAGACATATCCATAGCTGCAAACACTTGTCATCTCTGTTCTGCATTAGCTGTTGTGTCACTCAAACTCATGCTCTCTTTGCAGATGAGAGTGTGCCAGTGTGTATGTGAGTGTACGATGAGAGTGTGCGAGTGTGTATGTGAGTGTACGATGAGAGTGTGCCAGTGTGTATGTGAGTGTACGATGAGAGTGTGCGAGTGTGTATGTGAGTGTACGATGAGAGTGTGCGAGTGTGTATGTGAGTGTACGATGAGAGTGTGTATGTGTACAGTCACGGACAGAATCACTGGCACACTTCACAGTTTTTTCTTGAAATAAGTTGAAATTGTAGTATTTGTCATCGACAATTCTATATTTCACTCTTAATATTACAGAACTTTTGTTTTGATACAAATCACAAAACAGAAATGCCAATGACAAAAGTATCGACACCCTAGACTAAAAATGGGCTCGCCTAGCCTTTGGTCCAAATATCTGCAATGCATTTCAGGGCTTGCTACAGTGCCTTGGGCCTTAAACGTCTTTACAACATTATGTGTGGTGGAAACAGGAACTACAGAGCTATCAAGGTCTATAGAGATGGACATGTCGCCATAATATTGTGCATGCTTCGCAATTCAAACTGTTTGAATGATTGACTTTCACACTTCAGGCACCTGCGACTCACCACAGCTAACTTCAATTCCAAAGTATAGGAGAATCACCTGCTTACAATCAATTTATTTAACTACGAATAAGCTAAGTAAACAAAAACAAAACAAAAATCCCCCAACTGAAAAACAAAGAAATACACTTGGATACCAAAAGATTTTTGAATGTCGACAATTTTCTAGAGGAAATTGTGCATCACTTGCATTGAAGTGCAAGGGTGCCAACACTTACGCCACATGTAGCAAAATATACTGAGTACTGGTGAGATCCTGAGGACCTGCAGTGGGCAGTCAAGTCACCCATCCAGGACATCTATGTGAAGCGCTGCCTGGCAAATAGTCGTTCAACTTAAACACTTGGGATTGTGCAATCTAATGTTGTTTGACCAAAACCGTTTTTCCCTCAAAAGCATCCATACTCCATACATTTTCTGGGAACTGGGAGCCAATCCTATGCTGGATTAAAGGCATTACCATAATATAAGTTTAAGGTGAAAACATATTGACAGGCAAACATATTTTGGCAAATAACATTCAAGAACTTCACTGTTCTAGAATGTCTAAACCTAGATAAAAAGCATGTGCTGCCCTTTTTCTGGCCCCGAATCCTTTTCACAAATAAACCAGTTTGGAAAACAATCTCTGCAACCTTAAACAGAAATTTGAGATCGAGACTTGTCCCTTGAAATGATAGCCCATTCCCTTGTTAGAAGTTTCCCAGTTTCCAGGGCAACATGGTCTCCCGGAGAGACGGAGGGTGTGGCCAGAATACCTGAGGGAGTCACGCTGGGTCCTCCAGTCAGGGAGCAGACCCAATCAAACAGAGCCCAGTACTGCCAACAACAGCGGTTAAACATAATTTAGCCCCTCACTCTCCAAAAGCAGAGCCAGTGTTTTCCCTTTGTTGGAAAGTTAAAGGGCGAGCCAAAAAAAATTATGTAAACGCTAAAAGAGAAATAGAGAGAGGCTGGTGGGAGAGGAAGTGAACTGAGCACTAAGAGACAGCCATAGGGTGGTGTGTGTGTGTGTGTGTCAGCAGTGTGCCGAGCACGTGGCATCATTAGAGTGCACACTTTGACGCTTTCGAAGAAGCTCATTGAACCCACCCCCTTCCTCCCTAACCGCCTCCCTGAGTGTGTCCAATTTGTCATCAGAAGGCGTTAATTGTGGCGTGGTGCTGCATAGCCCAGATAAAGCCTGCTTTTATTCTCCCTTATTTATCAGTGGCGTAAAGCACACAATGGCCACAAACACAGCCCCATTCACGTCAAGAAGAAAGGCACGAAAACAAGCCTCGCGCCCACATGCCGGCATTCCCTCTTCCCTCCTCATAGCTACAATATACTGTACGCCACAAGCACCGAACCACTGCTTTATTTGCAGAGCTAAGTGCGGGAACAGATGAAAACATCTCAGGGAGGTATTTTACAGTCCAGGGAGGATGGAAATACACTGTTAAAGCTGTGCTCCGTAGTATCTCGCCAACCTCTCACCATCGCTCACCAGCAGTCTAATCAGCCTGTCAGCCGGTCTGCTTTTACTCAACGAGAGGGCGCCAGCGACATCTCCCAGACCAGTTCAGAACAGCCCAACCATACGGGTGTGTAGTGCTCACTCCTATTTGTGACAAAGACATCTTCTACTAGTGTCTGTTCTGATCACGCAATCCATAATTCGGAGTGTTTTCCACTGACGCCCTACAGCGGCTGGTTAAGGGGGCCCCAGGTCTATCGCTGGGGCCGAGCTTTCACACGCCCAGGACATCTATGAGAAGTGCTGCCTGGCAAATGGCCCTTTAACTGAAACACTTGGGTCTGTGCAATTTAATGTTGTTTTATGAATCAGACCAAAAACCCGTCTCCCAATGCATGGGAACGTCAATGTGTGTTCGATGGCAACCAATAATTTTTTTCACCAAATGAAAAAATAAATGTCTCTATTGATATCTACGCTTGTAAACTCTATCTTATATTTATTATGAGGTTTGCAAACACACCCCTAACATTCTCCTCCACTCTGGTGAAAATCCAGCCGATAACTGATTGTAATCATGATTGTATATATTTTGTTTTCGTTCATGGCGCTGTGTCTCAGTTGAAAGAAATGTCCCATTCCTTTAGAAATAAGATCCACTTCTCAGAAAAAGAAAAAAAAAAACACTTTCACCAGTATTGGTTTCTTATTTATTAGAGTTCAGCCTTTACGAATTTGTGAATTTGGCTGTGTTATTTTCTCCTGGGAGGGCAGAGATACTGGAAATAAAACCATGTTTTTATGGACTCTTTGAAGAATGAGGATATGCCTGTCAAGGGATGGAAGTGATAGAAAGACAGCTAGAGACGATGGATGTGTTTATTGTATCACCCTGCCATCTAAGGACACATTTGTGCCAGGGTATTGCATTCGTTTTATTCTTGGTTTCTTTACAAGATGCTCCGTTCTTCCTGGAATGTACAATACCGTTCAAAAGTTTGAGGTCACGTAGAAATGTCCTTGTTTTCAAAAGAAAAGCATAGTCATTTCTGTAAATAGCTGGAAACAGCAGATTTTTTATGGAAAATCTACATAGGCGATTACAGGCTTGAAATGGCCAAAAACAAAGAACGTTCTTCAAACTTTCTTCTTATTCTCACTTCATTTGTTTTAGAAGACCATTGAAATCATAACTGGCTTTCCATACAAGTGAGTATTTGTCACAGACACTGGTTTAGGGGCATCTCACTACAGAAGCACAGTTTTTATACAAGTCTCAATGTTGCACAGGGCACAGATTTAAAAGACACTTGGATATCTGGTCGCCAGTAACAAATACATAATGATTGACACAATCATTTTTTGTTTTTGTTTTGCTAAATACATTTTCTCCACCTTATGGCTTCAGCTATGCATTTGGTTTACTGATTTGCTAACTAAAATATTGCTGACTAGTTTCCTGTGCCAAGCTTTTTGGTTACAGCAGAGAAAATGAATCCCCTCCTGGATCAGGTGTACGTTTTTTAGATGGCTGTATAACGTTACGATTTGTCTTGCATTGTGTTCCATTTTAACGTGAGCACACAGCTGGTCATTCTGCATGCTTGGCTGGGACACAGTAGCGGTTTGAAGGCCAACCCTACTCTTTTGCTCTCAGTCTCTGTCGGCCTGTCTTACTACATCTCTCTCTAACCACTTCCTTTCTCTCATGTTCTCCACTTCCAATAATTCTCTCACCCCCCCCCCCCCCCACTTACCACTTTTTCCTAATCAATCAACCTCCTGTCATGCTCACCCTCCTATCTCTCTGACCCTCTTTTCTCATCATCTCTCTCTCACAGTCTCTCCATCACAGTCTCTCCATCACAGTCTCTCCATCACAGTCTCTCCATCACAGTCTCTCCATCACAGTCTCTCCATCACAGTCTCTCCATCACAGTCTCTCCATCACAGTCTCTCCATCACCTCTTCTGCCCCTGCCAATCAAAGCCTGTCTCCTCACGTGCCAGGACATGCATATTCAGCAGGCTCACCTATGGGTCCATGCATATTCATGAGGCTTTGATAAAGAGCTCAGATAAGATGTTGTGAATTTCTGGTTCATATTCCGGTGCTCGGTCTTAAAGAGTTTTCTCTACTGTATGATCAGTCACCTGAATAGGCTTGACAGCTGGAGACATTAGACATGTCCCAAACCGCACTTTATTCCCTAACCCTCTGGGCCCTGGTCAAACCCACTGCAGTATATAGGGTGTCATTTAGACCAGACATAATGATGACGCCCCACTGATTTCAAGGCCTGCAATTTATGATATATGAAATTGAGCAGACAATTTTATCCAAAGCCACAGTCATGTCTGCATATTATTTAGTTACCTGTGTAGGTACATACTGAGCTACAGACGACCAGGAGGGGTTATTGGATCCAACTCAATCTAAAGAGACAGAGGATGAATCGATAAGGCAGACATGAAGTGGGAGAGCAGAGAGACGGAGAGACAGGGAGACAGGGAGAGCAGAGAGAGACAGGGAGAGGTAAAGAGAGACAGGGAGAGCAGAGAGAGACAGGGAGAGCAGAGAGAGACAGGGAGAGCAGAGAGAGACAGGGAGAGCAGAGAGACAGAGAGACAGAGAGACAGGGAGAGACAGGGAGAGTTAGAGAGAGACAGGGAGTGGTAGAGAGAGACAGAGAGAGCACAGAAAAGGCAAGGGGGGGAAAAACAGAAAGACAGTATTCTCCTAGGAGGATTTGGGCCCAGCCAGTGGTCTCTTGGGCCTCCACTCAGAGAGGCTTAACATCTTAAACCCGGCCTGCTCCTCCTTTTGCATCAGCCCAGCTATAGCCACAGGCTGAGCCCTGGGGGCAAGTACAGGGCCAGGGGCTCAGACACACTCTCCTCCCCCAGGACGGCTCACAGGACAACTGGGTCCCCTGCTGCTGCCCCTGGCTCAGAGCCCTGTCTCGGGGGGGAAAGGTTGAAGCGAGTTTCCTGAGGAGCGGCTGTTCCCCTGTTGTAATGGGGAGCCTAATTTCTATGGTAATGATGCCGATGTATCTGTGATCCTATTGTGTTGAAGGGAGATTACTCCTCACTCCCTTGCCCCATCTCATGCCCCCCTCCACAATATCATTAAGATTGGGGTAATTACGGGGATCTGCACACACACACACAAGTATGGGAACACACACGCACACGCCAGATTTTTCTCTTGCTCCGTGTCTCAGCAACTAGCGACTGGACTTCGCCAGGCCTATAGGGAAGGGAGGCAAGGGAAGGAGGGACTGAAGTGAAGGAGGTGCGAGAGGGAGGTGCGAGAGGGAGTGTACACCTGGATCGAGATGAACGACCCCCGGAGAAACAAGCAGGGAACTCTGAGAGAATAAAGCCCGACCAGACGGCCCTGCATTATTGTGTGTTTGTGTGCGTCCGATTCCAGTGTGGGTCCATGCATGTGTGAGGTGAAAGTGGATCTTCCAGTAAACATGGAATGTGGTCATGGATATTATTGAGGGAAATTAGTGTTGACTGCTGCCTGGCCTGGAGATGAACGTGATGGAGGGAGGGGAGGGGGGAGATGAATGTGTGTGTGAGAAAGAGAGAGATGAATCTATGAAAGGAAGGGATAGTAAAGACTATATACAGACTGTGAGCATGACCTTGCCGCTGAGTAAGTCGCCCTAAGCAGACGGGCACTCTAAAGAAGACAGCATGTTTCTACGGCCAACAAAATAAGGTTGAAACCAAGCAGCAATCTCTAACCTCCTGCCAAATGTATGACCATAGAAGAGATACATATTTCCCTCAAATGACAGAATTCAAACTCAAAGGAAATTGAAATATTCCCATATCTGTTCTATGTAATTGAAAATAGAGAGAAGGCGAAGAGAGAATTCCCAAGAGACTGAAATGTAGTGCAGTATATTATAGTAATGGTCAGTAGTCTGGTGTATTGGATTATATTGTATAATAGTGTATTGTAGTGTTTAGTAGCATCGTTTAGTGTTCAGTGGAATATAGTAGTGTATTGGAGTGTTTAGTAGTATATAGTAGCGTATTGTGGCGTTTAGTAGTGTATAGCAGTGCTTAGTAGTAAGCTATGTAGTAGTGCATAGCAGTGTTTTGTAGTGTTTAGTAATGTATAGCAGTGTTTGGTAGTATATAGTAGTGTATAGCAGTGTATAGTATAGTGTATTGTGGTGTTTTGGCAGTGCTGTGAAGGACTGTACAGAGATGATGCCATCATGGTGGGCAAGGCCATTGCTCTCTGCAGGCCATATGTGGCTGAAGCCCAAATGGCACCCTGTTCTCCAAAGAGTGTAACCTGTGAACGGAGCCTAAAAGCCCTGTCAGAAGTGGTGAACTACTTTGGGGAAGAGGTGCTGGTGGGGACAGGACTGTTGCTCCTTATATTAGACTCTGATTTACATGGGGAACACAGCGTTGCCCATGAGTTACGACTTCAATTACAGCCGCAACACACACACACACACACACACAATGGAAAAACGGACCAAAGCTTGAGAGAGAGCAAGGAAGACAGAGTACCTGGCCCAAAGGTGAGGACTGAACGCAGAGGAAACGACAAGAAGCTAAAAACAATGTCATTACGTCCGCAGATCTGAAGACGAGTGCATTGTGTGTGTGTGTGTGTGTGTGTGTGTGTGCGCGCAGGGAGGTCGGGTTTGTGTTTTTCAGGATTGTGTGAGTCACGAGCCTTGTGTATGCGAGGGCCCGTATGTGTGTGTGTGTGTGTGTGTGTTTGTGTGTCAGGAGCAGTGTGAGCATGTGCGTTCGTGTCTATAGTTATGAGGACCAGACAGCCACTATAACCCATGGTAAATCAAGATAATGTTGGTCCTTACATAGCTGAACAAGTGAAAGTGTGTCAGTAGCAGCATGTGTGTGTTTGTGTCTATGTGTGTGTGTGTGTGTGTGTGTGTGTGTGTGTGTGTGTGTGTGTGTGTGTGTGTGTGTATGTGTGTGCGCGCTGGTGGTGTAGGCTGAGGGAGATGAGCTGACCTTGAATGTCTGTATCAGACATGATTAATCAAAAGCCTTTTATGATATTATTTTCTGTTTCAGTGCTTCTCATCCATCACCTACTGTATGTGTGTGTGTGTGTGTGTGTGTGACTGTGTGCAAGAGCAAGACAAAGTGTATGCATGTGTGTGTGTGTGTGTGGTTTGCATATTTGTGTGTGTGTTTGTGTCAGGGAATGAGGACTGCAGACAGTAGAATGCACTGCCTGGGGAAACCTTGAGGGTTAGATCAAACCCAGCAGCACAGTCCAAACATAACAGGGCGTCACATCGCAACAATACCAAGGCCGCCAGCCATGTCACAGCATCAGCACGTTGACAACAGCACAGCCACCTCCGGAAGAGAGGAAGGACAGGCAGGGGAAATGAATGGAGGACAAACAGGATGACATTGTCGGCGCTGGAGAGAGACAGAGAGAGAGAGAGAAAGAGACGGCCCAAAAGGGAGGGCGGGAAGAGTGATAGAGAAGCGAGAGAGTGAACGAAAGACATAGACAGGGAGAGGAGGGGGGGCGGCGGAGGAGAGGACTCACTGCAGGCAGTAGCAGAGAGAAAGAGAAAAGATAAGCCAATAAGAGGAGGAAGGCTGTGTGGGCAGGTTGAGATGAACCCTCTGGCCTGGTACGTTATGCAAGTCTGACCGGCTAGGTGGACCACTCTTTCCTAATGAAGACAGACAGCCTCAATCTATCCACAGATGAACAAGAGCTGTCAGTGTTGCGACACCCAGCGCTATCGATAAGAGGGTCATGGGGGAGGCGGTTCCGTGTGGCATAGAGACAGTGTGGGTACAGAGAGATCTGTTACCGCCAAAGCCCCATTAACACTGAAGACACTTCACTGGCACGATGCTGTACTGTGACACCACCAAGGGGCAGAGGTAGAGAGCCTGAGACCGAAAAAAGAGAAAGGAAATGTGTAACGGAAGGATAGAAAAGACGACAGAAAGGTGTAAAAGACAGAGAGAATGAAGAGCGAGCATTGAGCCCTCCTTTACTGAGAGTCTGGACGTACATGGAATCTTGTTACATACAGTAGCTATGACACACCAAATACCCCATCTGGAGTAGCTCAAACAACATTCCCTCCCTATATCGCGCCCTAAAATCAGACTATAGTACACTACTTCTGCAGAGTACAGGTTGCCAGTTTGGACTGAGCCCCATGTGGGCTGCTTCCAGTAATAATCAGGCTGGTGTCGGTGTGGACACCCCAGATCCCCCCCCCCCCCCCCCCCCCCCCGATAAGTAGGGCACCTCCCTCTCCCTCCATCATCTTCCAATTCCAGCACGGCCCAGAACCGGAGAACGTTAATATCACATTTCTCAAACCACAAGGACACGCACCCACACGCACACATTGATGAGAAAATATATTAAATTCCCCAAACCATCATTAATCTGAGCTCTGGCTCCGTTACAGGGATTCAGCATAATGAGATGGTGTGTGTGTGTGTGTGTGTGTGTGTGTGTGTTATGAGTAGCTGATATTAGATGGTGCAGTGCTGAGATTGAAGCTCACCCCGGTGATGTGCAGGACTGAACAATTGTTTGCTCTTATTACATTTTACAGTGAAACAAAGAGAAAACGCAATCAGGACAATCTAATATTCCTTCCGTCATTGTGCACAGTGAGCCGTGAGTGTGTCTGTGTGTGTCTGAGAGAGAACTAATATGTACGATAATTACACTCCTGCACAGGGACAGACTCCAGGAGAGTGTTTGTGTGCACACGCATTTGTGTCTGTGATGGAAGTCTCCTCTATGTAGCCTCTGGGGGCTAATTCGAGTCAATGTGCTCAGGGCGCCAGAGGTCCCAGAGAAAGAACATGAGAGAACATTCTCTGCCTCATCCTGAAGCGGCAAGGCTCTTTTTGTTCCTGGAGTAGAAGATCAGAACACACCAGAACAAACCAGCTACAGGGGCTGGGGATGGGGATCTGTAGGGAGACGCTACTGAGGCTGTGCTCTATTGGGACTGGGATAGGGCTGGGGTTACGCTAGGCTAAGGCTGGTACTTGGGTTATGCTAGGCTAAAACGTCTTGTTGGGTTACGCTAGGCTAAGGCTGGTACTTGGGATATGCTAGGCTAAAACGTCTTCTTGGGTTACACTAGGCTAAGGCTGGTACTTGGGTTATGCTAGGGTAAAAACAAGTTATTGGGATACGCTAGACTAAGGCTGGTGGGGTTACGCTAAGCCTGGTACACAGTCCAGTCAGAGTAACGGCTGTGTCAACCGTATTCAATGACTGTGCACAATATTTACAGTATATGACTAGCAATACACATACACATGGAGACTTATGCTGTCGCACAAATAAACACACACACACACACACACACACACACACAGGTGGTGTTGAGGAAGCTCATACATATTGAGCAGGCCAGTGGGTCAATGTAGAGGCACCTCTGGAAGCATGATTTAAAGTCTCTCAATAATGGATTTAGTCAGATGCTGTGTGATGCTGGGCGCTCACACCTCATTACCCCAGGATGAGTCTCGCTCCCCCATCCCCACAGTTTCTTCTGCTTTGAGAGAGAAATGTGAAAACAGCAAATGCCAGACTCTCATTTAGCCAGAAGTGGTTAACATTTAGGAAACAAAGGGACGTCTTACATTCTGATGAATCATGACTAAATGGAGCCCTGTGATGAGTCTGTTTGTGAGAATGTGTGCGTATGTATTTGCATGTGTGTATGTATGTATGTGTGTTTTTGTGTGTGTCAGGACTATTTGAGTAAAACAAAAGAAAGTATGTAGGACGAAGAAGCCAATGGATTGGGCCACTTTACAGCCAATCAAACACTCCTGTGAACCCTAGCCTACACATATTGAATCCCAGGCTGGCAAGGGGAAACATTTTCACTTAGTCCTTGAAAATAGCAGCCCTCTAAAAAGTCACCACGGATGAAACAATCCGCTAAATGTAAAATGTTATCTTTTAAAGCAAATTAGCCAACTTGCATAGCTTGCTGTATATTAGCTGCTATTTTAGGGTTAGGGTTTGGGTCAAAGTTAGGGTTCTTACACGTTTGATATTTAAATTGATGATGCAGAAAAATGGGCGGAGTTGTTAAACCTCAGCCTGTGAAGCAACAGTGCCTCCCAGGCACATTTCAAGGCACCTTTGTCATGCGGTCGGTATAACCACAGTCCTTAACGCATCATTTTGTCATGGTAACGCATGCCATTGCCAAGGTAACTGATCAAATGTCACAGTTACTGATAGCTTCGCCAAGGTAACCGATCAGGTTGTCACAGAGACAGCGAGGAGCCAGAAAAAAGTTAAATAGAATTCCATGGATTTTGTGTGTGCGCGCATGTCATTGGTCCCCTTACTAGGGGTGAACAGAGTAAAGTGCACATCAGGAAAACTAATCAAGCGCTCAGGATGATAAGTCGATTGCCAAATAACTCCTGAAGGGTCTGTGAGACTGTGTTCAGCTTGAGTGGCTAAGGTCAGACTGCCCGTGTGTGTGTGTGATTGTGAGTCAACCATTGACAATCCAGAGATCTGGGGACGTGGCTCGTTTTTTCACTAACAATAAAGGATCTTTTCAGGTTGGTTTTTTCATTAAATGTTGGTCCTCAAATACCCCTGAAGCTAAACAGGGTCTTTCCTCTGGTTTAAATATCAAATGTCAATGCCCTAGGGCAGCAGAGGGGACAGGGAACATAAAACAAATGTCCTGACTTTCTGTGGTCACTGAAGATCCAATGGCACTACCCCTGTTGTCTAGGAGAAATGTGCACTGTTGTCACCAGTCCATAAACTGACTATTCCCCTCTACTCCCCCATAACTACAATGGTACCATTAGGTAATGAATGTATGAAATCACTAATGTGTGTGAATTGTTCTGGGGGCAGCAGTTAGAGCATATCACCAGTAACGAAGACATTGTTAGATCAAGTCCCTGAACAGACAAGGTGAAAATCTGTTGTTCTGCCCTTAAGCAAGACAGTTAACCCTAATTGCTCCGGTTAGTCGCTCTGGATAGCAGCATTTCTTAAATGATTAAAAATGAAGGGGAAAAATGTGCTTAAGCTAAATTACTAAAATGTAAATTTAAAATGTGTGTCTTTGAAGCGGCCAGGAACTATTGAATTGTAGAGGGGCTTACCTCCAGCGCTTTCCTGAAGCCATTTCAATGAAGCAGGAGCTTTCTGTGTGTGTACGTATTCCAGTTCATGACAAAGGAAAACAAAGGACAGAAAACAACCCAGAGCTCGCACACACACTCACGTAAATACTCACACGTGACACTTGAGCACGCAGACATTTGAATGTGAATTACATTTGTGTCTCGGAAAGTACAAGAGAAACGTGATATGAGTATGCATGATTGTGAGAGGGCATATGGACCTATTATCGTAACAGTAAACAAGACGATTAGAGGAGCAGTTCCAGAGTTGTTGACGAGGATGAGTTCAAGTTGTATCCCTTATATGTATTCCCAATAAATCTTCAGCCCCCCCCCCCTTCTACCCATTTCCTTTATCTAATCACTCTCTCTAGTGGGGGATATTAACGATCCAATGTTGCTCCACACTGTTCCATTAGTAGGTTCCGCCCTGTCCAGTGCCACACACACACACACACACCCAATTAGTCTGTAAACCTGAGAGTGAAAGCTATTAGAGCAGAGAAAGAAAGAGAGACAGAGGAGAGCAGAACAGAGAGTCTTTAATGCTGATAGATCTATGGTACCACAGACCTAATGAGCAGAACACACACTGCTGATAGAGGACAACCTCTTCAGACTGAACCCAACAGAACACTGCTGATAGAGGACAACCTCTTCAGACTGAACCCAACAGAACAAACACTGCTGATAGAGGACAACCTCTTCAGACTGAACCCAACAGAACAAACACTGCTGATAGAGGACAACCTCTTCAGCTGAACCCAACAGAATACTGCTGGTAGAGGACAACCTCTTCAGACTGAACCCAACAGAACAAACACTGCTGATAGAGGACAACCTCTTCAGCTGAACCCAACAGAATACTGCTGGTAGAGAACAACCTCTTCAGACTGAACCCAACAGAACAAACACTGCTGATAGAGGACAACCTCTTGTAGTTTGTGTGTGTGTGTGGTTCACCTGGCTGTAGTGTGTGTTTCACCTGGCTGTAGTGTGTGTGTTTCACCTGGCTGTAGTGTGTGTGTTTCACCTGGCTGTAGTGTGTGTGTGTTTCATCTGGCTGTAGTGTGTGTTTCATCTGGCTGTAGTGTGTGTGTGTGTGTGTGTTTTACCTGGCTGTAGCACACTGATCCCCAGCAGGTTGGACGTCCGATTGGCCACCCGGCTCCAGGTGTTGTCGTAGTTTCTCCTCCATAGGAGGGCGGTGCACTGATACGTCCCTGCCTCCCGGCGCCCGGCCCGCGTCACCGAGAGCCGGAAGTTGGTGTTGGCGTGGGAGCGGTCGACGGTGGTCCGTGTGCCCAGACCCAGCAGCTGCTCACCCCACTGCAAGGTGCCCTCGCGGGTAAACGTCACCAAGTCCCGGAACTCAGCCGGTGTGCCCCCCTCCCCGCTGTCCCCCGCGGAGCTTGTGGGCATGAAGCGCCAGGTGACAGAGGCTGGCACGCGAGGGTTGTGGCGAGGCTTCACCAGACACTGGAGGTCGAAAGAGTCGCCATAGGTCACGCTTGGCGTGCGCGACGATGCCGACACCACGAAGGAGGATTCTGGGAAGAGTAAGAGGAGATTGGGCGTTAACGTCGGAGAGCAAGGCTACATTCCAAAGCAACCTCTGGCCCATGTTCTCTAACATACAGTACATCCCCGGTCTCTTATTCCCCAAATCCTATTCCTTGGGCACTTGAAGACAATGTGAGGGAAACTGTGAGACAGGCAGCATGACACGGCACAAGGTGGGGAGGGACACAAACACATGGGAGTGCTACAGCACAGATGTCAAGGAGGGACGGCATTCACTGACAACAGAATGACTTGCCTTGGATCAACAAGTTAGCCGTTAGAATCCACTGACTCTCCTCTGAAACACAACAGCATGGGGAGGTTGAATAAATGTGTGGCTGTAGATTATGTGTCGTGGCCAATTGGATTAATGCTGTAGATTATGTCATGCCTTATGGGATTAATGCTCACAGGTAGTTGGCTGGGGGAGCACTCTCCTGCGGAGACTAGCACCCACACCATTTACCCAGGGTGCACTGGGGCTTAGTTCTGAAGCGCTGTGCTGATGGAGCACAAATCGATTTCTCCTGACTCCCTGGGATGGCCATAGAGAGCCACCTGCAAAGCACTGGTTGAGTGTGTGTATATATGGGAAAGAGAGTGAATGTGTGCCTGTCCCTGAGACTGAGTGCACTTTGGGAGTGTGTGCGCGTCTGTGTGTGTGTGTGTGCAGAGCTCATGTGTAATGGTGATCCACCCCCAGAGAAGGCTCCAGGGAGAGATTTGCTCTAAGAGCTGATGTTCGATCTGCTTCTTTCTTTAGCCTTCTTTTTCTTCCAATCCTACCTCATCAAGTTAACAACGTGGGCCAGAAAATAGATAACACCACACCTAGACCACACTACCACACACCACTACCCCACACCTAGACCACACTACCCCACACCACTACCCCACACCTAGACCACACTACCCCACACCTGGACCACACTACCCCGCACACCTACCCCACAGCTATACCATGCCTACCCCACACCTAGACCACACTACCCCACACCACTACCCCACACCACCCCACACCTAGACCACACTACCCCACACCACTACCCCACACCTAGACCACACTACCCCACACCTAGACCACACTACCCCACACCACTACCCCACACCTAGACCACACTACCCCACACCACTACCCCACACCTAGACCACACTACCCCACACCACTACCTCACACCTAGACCACACTACCCCACACCTAGACCACACTACCCCACACCACTACCCCACACCTAGACCACACTTCCCCACACTACCCCACACCACTACCCCACACCACTACCCCACAGCTATACCATGCCTACACCACCCCACGCCTAAACCACACCCACCATCCCATACCACTGATACAGATATCCTTGTCATATCCTCCGTTCTAACAAATCTAACCCATTTTAGCCTGCAATTCTTTCTGATATCAAGTCATGTCAGTATTTTACTGCCTTTACATATTTCAGAAAGAGAATAGAGAAAGTATTAAAGAGAAAGTGAGAGAGACAGATACCTCTTTTGTGATAAACTCTGCTTTTAACATGTTGTATTATTCATGTCTTTGCCAATTTCTTCCTTATTCTGTCCTCTCTATTTCCCTCTACCTCTAACTTTCCCTCTACCACTTCATCTGTAACTCCCCTAAACCCTCCATCTCCTTACTCTACCATCTGCCTCTAACTCTCTCCCTCCACCTCCTCCTAACTCTCCCCCTCCACCTGCTCCTAACTCTCCCCCTCCACCTCCTCCTAACTCTCCCCCTCCACCTCCTCCTAACTCTCCCCCTCCACCTGCTCCTAACGCTACTCCTTCATCTCTTTTTCAATCTCTCTACGGCTTCCTCTCTCTCTAGCTTTCTGCTCCTCTCTGACAGTCATTCCTGGTGTTCTTCAGGGTTGGTAATCAGTGGTTTTATGTGCAGACATCGGGATCCTGCCTGGACAACAAACCCCACCCATAACATTAGACGGTTACTCTATCTTCTCTCCCTCCATCCCATGTTCAGCCCTTCTATCCATCTACCTGACTATGTGAATGTCTGGCTCTTTGATCAGAGAGAGGAGAACACTGATCATTATTTTCCTGTCATTCATATGAATATACATCACAGTTAATCTACTGAAATGTGTGTGTGTGTGTCTTGCCCACAGGACAGACAGTTATCACTATGACTATTGCCCACAGGACAGACAGTTATCACTATGACTATTGCCCACAGGACAGACAGTTATCACTATGACTATTGCCCACAGGACAGACAGTTATCACTATGACTATTGCCCACAGGACAGACAGTTATCACTATGACTATTGCCCACAGGACAGACAGTTATCACTATGACTATTGCCCACAGGACAGACAGTAATCACTATGACTATTGCCCACAGGACAGACAGTTATCACTATGACTATTGCACACAGGACAGACAGTTATCACTATGACTATTGCACAAAGGACAGACAGTTATCACTATGACTATTGCACATAGGACAGACAGTAATCACTATGACTATTGCACACAGGACAGACAGTAATCACTATGACTATTGCACACAGGACAGACAGTAATCACTATGACTATTGCACACAGGACAGACAGTTATCACTATGACTATTTCCCACAGGACAGACAGTAATCACTATGACTATTGTCCACAGCACAGTTATCACTATGACTATTGCCCACAGGACAGACAGTAATCACTATGACTATTGCCCACAGGACAGACAGTAATCACTATGACTATTGTCCACAGGACAGACAGTAATCACTATGACTATTGCCCACAGGACAGACAGTTACAGTATCAATGACAATTCCCCACCGTGCGTAGGAATCAAGAAAAGGAGGAACAGATTAATACACATTTCTACACTGGCCGTCTGTCACTTTCCTACAGAGGAGACCCCATCAGAGAATGAGGCAATGCGTCTTGACAGGTATTCACACACGTTACCCACACATAAAAATAAACATGTAGGAACAATAACAAACCCTAACATCAACATAATATGCCAGTCACTAAAACAACAAATAGTCACTTAAAAAATATGACATTTCTACCTTTAGTCTTCAGCACCACATAGTTCTGCTTTAGGGGCTAATCTACGTGTGTGTGTGTGTGTTTGCGTGTGTGTTCTGCTCTTGGCTCCCAGTACCTCAGTCAATGCTGCGCTCCAGTAGTTCTCTCAGTGAGCCCGTAGCAGCATGGATGTTCAGCTTAACTCCACTATGACAGAGGAACGCCTGCCCACCGCTAAATACATTCCCAACTGCATTTACATTCTAATTATTCATGCTAATCTGCCGCTACGCTAGTAGTGTGTGTCTCAAGTCAAGACTGTGTGTGATGTGTCCATTGAAATCTACAGTACTCGTGATGTCAGAATGCTGTGTGTGCATGTGAGTGTGTGTGGTTTTGTTTGTGTGTGTGTGTGTGTGTGTGGGGGGGGGGGGTGGGTGGATGTGGCACATACCCCTTGGCTCTACATGAATAAAGCATTCTTTATTTACATTCTACATGTTTGTCATTTAGCAGATATTTTCCCGCCCACACCAGCCTCTCATTGAGCTGCGCATCACTTGTCTTCCAGCAAGGATGGAAATCACCGCCTTGTCTCTGACATCCCCCTGCACACGCTTAACAACTGGCCATAGCTCTGACGCGTGCGTGTCTGTGTGTGTTTGAATGCTATGTTTGCTCATTCCACGAGAAAGGCTGTCTCCGCCGTGATTCCGTCGGTACGTGCGCGCGCGTTCACCCAGGCTTGTGACAGGGATGACATCAGCGGCCGCGTGCGCTCCTTCGCCACGCACACTCACCCACAGTCTTCACAGTGATGGCCTTAGTGGCCGACTTCTCCCCTATCTTCTCCCAGGTCTGCTCTGGTTCCGCCCCAACCGCCAGCCACTCGGTTGCCGTGCAGCGGTACATCCCCTCGTCTCCCGGGACGGCGTTGTAGACGGACAGGGTGTAGGTGTCCTCCCGCACCCTCTCCACCCGGATTTCCCCGTAGCTGGAGCGCTCCCTGTAGCCGGGCCCCGGGCGGACGGTGCCGTCGCGGCCCACCGAAGCGAGTTCCTGTGGTGGGGCGGAGCCCTGCTTCTCGCTCCACTGCCAGGCCACAGAGAGGGGGCCGGTGGTGGAGCGGACGGAGCAGGCCAACTGGACAATGTCCCCCTCCTGGACCTCTGACGAGTTACTGGACAGGGACACTGTGATGTTACTCTCTGGTGGAGGGACGGAGGAGTGGGGAGAGAGAGTGGGAGAGGCGGGGGGGGGGGGGGGATTCAATGGGAGACAGAAAGGGAGGGTGAAGTGTGCAGAGAGGGTAGAAGACAAAACAAAGAAAAATTTGTCAGAGTTGATCAAAACCTCTCAGATATTTTATTCTGACAAAAATTCATTTCAAAAATTGAAATGAAACAACAGGGATTCATGTTGAGAAATGAATGGAGAACTAACAGAGCCCCGGCAGTGCGGCGCCTCCCGGTTATACTGACAGTACTGACCAAACGGGTCCGTGCATTTACAGTGTACGGCAGCGGCCTTTGTGTTTTGGCGGAGATGATCACTGCTCCGGGCCGTGGGATGCAGCGCGGGAGTGTCGGAGGGTTAACAAATCCCAGCGCTGCCACTGAACGAAAGGCAGCAGCTGCCCCGGTCTCACCCAGGGCTTAGGGGCTGGCCCGCGGATCGCTCGGCTCAGCGTCTAAAGAATTCTCCCTCAGAAGAAAGTGCAGGATAGTAGGATAAGAGTGTTCAGCCGTCCATCCTGCACTTTAAAACAAGCCCGCGCTCCTCGCATCACATCAGTGCCTTTATACGAAGAGCCTGGTGGAGCACTGCAACCCCCCCCCCACCCCCCCCAGGCACCCATTAACCCCAGGGGTGATTCTCATCTCCCCTTCCCACCCACCCTTCACCCTCCCTCCTGAGAGCTAACCAGCCCTCCTAACAAGCCCTAGCCCTGGGAGAATAGAGAGGGAAGCAGCCTTCACATGTGGCTTTCACACTTAAATGAACAAAGGGAAGGATTCCATCCCTCGCTCTTGTCTCACTCCCTCTGTATTTCAATTTCACCCCAGCGTTTTCTGTAGTTAAATACATTATACATTCTCTGTCTCTCAGCTCTCAAGTGTCAGTGTGGATGTTTGCGAACGTCACACATGTTTAAGCAGGCAGAGAGTGTCTTTTTACTCTCCCAACCTGGCTGTTTCTCCTCTCAGTCTCCTCCTTCTTCATTCTCTTCTCTCCATGGTCTCTCTGTGTGTTCCTTTTCCTCCGCTCATCCTCCTTTATGTTCATTTTATTCTCTCTTATGTCGCCATTTTTTCCTGTGTGTGTGTGTGTGTTTCTCTCCCCTTTGCCTTTCTTTCCACTGCATATCTCTCTTTCTCTCTGTCTTTTCTATCTGTGTGTGTTTGGACTCCCCTGGTAAACTCAGGCTTCAGGATTGATTTGTCAGCCCTGTTTACATATTTGTCTCCCCTCCTCCCGCCCAGCTGGCCCCACACCTCTCACCCCCTCTCCTGTTACCCATCGCCTTCATCAGGGCTATGCTGAGTGTGCTCTTTAATTGGTCCAAATACAGGCTGGGATTTAGGGCTGGGTGGGTCTGGGGCATTGTCCATTTAAGGGAATCACAATCCTCTAACTCCTCCATCACCCACCAACACCGCAGTCCCCAAACACCCTGCTGTATCCATTGTTATTACACTGTAAAAACTCCACCAAATGCAAATTGAACCTCCTTTGTCCTGGAAACAAAAGGTGGCATTAGGGAGCATCCCTTGGGATTACTGGGCTTTGTTTTTGGGTCAGTTTGAGCAGGAGAGGGTTGAGGTGGGGGTGCTTGTCTAATGTCAGGGTGGATGAAGGGGGAGGATGCTGGCATATTTACTGAGTTGCGGTGGGTCGTTATTGTGTTTTCATGCTGACAGCAGTGGGCTTTAGCATTCAAAGATCAGCCCTCAGAGAAACAGAGAGAGCAAGAGAAAGACAGTGAGAGAGCAAGAAAGAGAAAGAAACCAAGACAGAGTAAAAAAGTGAAAGAAAACGAGTGAGCAAGGAAGAGAAAGAGATAGTGAGGAGGGAGCAGACAGGAGAGGAGTTGCTAGTGCACAGAGAAAACATCAGGACAGAACGAGAACCAGAGAGGAATAGAACACATCAGGACAGAATGATAACCAGAGAGGAATAGAACACATCAGGACAGAAAGAGAACCAGAGAGGAATAGAACACATCAGGACAGAAAGAGAACCAGAGAGGAATAGAACACATCACGACAGAACGAGAACCAGAGAGGAATAGAACACATCAGGACAGAATGAGAACCAGAGAGGAATAGAACACATCAGGACAGAACGAGAACCAGAGAGGAATAGAACACATCAGGACAGAACGAGAACCAGAGAGGAATAGAACACATCAGGACAGAATGAGAATTCCAGAGAGGAATAGAAAATCGGCCACTGGAGGTTTTTGAGGTGTTGTATTAGACTTCTTATACATCACCTCCAGCACGCCTCTAGCGGCCAACCCACTGAAAGCCCAGCTGAGTCCTTCAGCCCCGGCAGAATACAGTAATTTAGCTTGGGGATCCATTAGTGGGCCCTCGAGAGGCTGTCCCCCTTCTATCTCTCTCTCTCTCTCTCTTCTCTCTCACGTTCTCTCTCACACACTCATTTCACGGCTGTTAGCTCCTCTCCTCTTGGTCTCTACAGTTCTCTCCATTATCCAAGCTGGCGGCGTACACTCACTCACAGCCGCAAGCTGAGCTGAGGAAATGTGAAGAACCATAATACTGCATTACCAATCTTTAGCAATCCACTCACACAGATAATAGTGGGGGAATGAAAAGTGGCTTTATTCTCTGTGTGAGTCACAACCCAATAGAGGCTCTGTTGTTCTCTGGGAGAGAACCACCTGACCTCAGAGACACAGAGTGGAGGCTCTGGGTGTACGCATTAATGTATACCATTTAAAGGAAATACTATTATTAAACGAGCCAATGAGATGTTTACCAACTGACCGAAGGACCAATGGGTGACCTCGTTACTAACCCAGGGGCCAACGGGGTGTGGATACTCACTGACGGGCTGCACTGTGATTTGAACGTTGCGTGACCTCTTGCTTCGGTCTATGAAGTCCCCAGTGGGCGTCTTCTCCCTCTCTGTGACCCTACAGATGTATTTCCCAGAATCCTCGGGACGGAGGTGTTGTAGCTTAAGCAGGTGGACCGCGGGGCTCTCCTTGCGCACAGTCATGTGACCAGCGGCCTCGCGCGCCACGTAGTCGGGTCCCAGGACGGGCACAGCGCTGGGCCCAATCACGGCCACCGGCGAGCTGCTGAACACCCACGACACCGAGAAGAAGCGTTCGGGAACGCTCTGGGCATCGATGGTGCAGCGCAGTTCCAGCGGCTCGCCCGCCGTGAAGGACCGCCGCTCCGTGCTCACCTGGATAGAGAAGTCCCGATCTGGAAAGGAGAGAAATAAATCAGTTACAAAATCAGTTACAAGGCAACATGTAGGCAGAGTTCAGGGTCAACACATTCACACTCTTATCCCAAATCAAAGGAGAAGTACTTTTATTTTCACCTAGAGGCGAGGGGGAGGGAGACAGGACAATGGGAATTCCTCACTGCAATGTTTAGCATAATTATGTTTTAAGCTTTGTAAGGATCGCCAAAGGACAGACAGAGGATGACAGAGAGAGGTCTACTTTTAGCTTTGATTTAGTTGCATTATCTTATGTTCCCTTTTCTTTCTAAAACACGAGCATCACACTACCACTTCCTGTTCTTAATGTCTACTGCCCACCATCACTTCCTGTTCTTAATGTCTACTGCCCCCCACCACTTCCTGTTCTTAATGTCTACTGCCCCCCACCACTTCCTGTTCTTAATGTCTACTGCCCCCCACCACTTCCTGTTCTTAATGTCTACTGCCCCCCACCACTTCCTGTTCTTAATGTCTACTGCCCCCACCACTTCCTGTTCTTAATGTCTACTGCCCCCACCACTTCCTGTTCTTAATGTCTACTGCCCCCCACCACTTCCTGTTCTTAATGTCTACTGCCCCCCACCACTTCCTGTTCTTAATGTCTACTGCCCCCCACCACTTCCTGTTCTTAATGTCTACTGCCCCCCACCACTTCCTGTTCTTAATGTCTACTGCCCCCCACCACTTCCTGTTCTTAATATCTACTGCCCCCCACCACTTCCTGTTCTTAATGTCTACTGCCCTGTCACACTGACAGCAGAGAGAGGAAGAGAAGGATCGGATATCGAGGACGGAGTCAGCCAGTGTCCACAGTAAAGCCCGGCTCCTCCGTCTCTTCCTCTTCTCCCCTTGGTTTCACCTCCAACACCAAAACACAGCTAATTAACATTCTCCCCAGCAGACCAAAAAAGCAGAGCCGCTCCACTCGTCTCTCTCGCTCTTCTGCTGCTTTAGACTAAAGAGAGAGGAGACGGAGCAGACACTGGAAGCGCTGCCTTCCCTGCCCACACCTATTTGACTGGGCTCCCAATTACAGATGCACGCATGTGGCGGCGCTGCCCTTTTATTTACAGTATTAATTTCCAACATGACGAGCGACAGCGTGCCGTGCTCTCCTCTCCGCCTGGCTCACTGTAAGAGGTGCTAGCCCCTGGCTGTAATTAGAAGACTTTAAAGAGACTTTGTGAGGAAAGACAGTCATGTAGAGAAGTTCAAAGACTGCAGTTTGCCTTGGTAACGCTTGTTATGCTGTCAGAGTATGGGGCAGAGGGAGTGGGGGGGGGGGGGGGGGCTGTTAACACACAGAAACACACAAATAGTGTTCCTTTATGCTGGTCCCTTGTCTTTGTCTCTAAAATATCACGGTCTTACAATGACCTCTGTTTTACAAGGACACTGTCTTACAAATACATCTTCTAAAAGACGACTGATTTTCAAGGACACTATCTTTTAAGGAAACCTACTTTACATGGACAGTGTTACAATGGCCACTGCTTTAAAGCAGACAGTCTTCCCATGGCTGCTACTTTACCAGGACACATTCTTACAATGAACCGTGCTTTACAAGGACACTGTCTTACAATGAACCGTGCTTTACAAGGACACTGTCTTACAATGAACCGTGCTTTACAAGGACACATTCTTACAATGAACCGTGCTTTACAAGGACACTGTCTTACAATGAACTGTGCTTTACAAGGACACTGTCTTACAATGAACTGTGCTTTACAAGGACACTGTCTTACAATGAACTGTGCTTTACAAGGACACTGTCTTACAATGAACTGTGCTTTACAAGGACACTGTCTTACAAATCAACGTTCTTTACAAGGACACATTCTTACAATGAACTGTGCTTTACAAGGACACTGTCTTACAATGAACCGTGCTTTACAAGGACACTGTCTTACAATGAACCGTGCTTTACAAGGACACTGTCTTACAATGAACCGTGCTTTACAAGGACACTGTCTTACAATGAACCGTGCTTTACAAGGACACTGTCTTACAATGAACCGTGCTTTACAAGGACACTGTCTTACGCATACACCTGCTTCACAAAGACG
The DNA here is from genome assembly GCF_011004845.1 of Esox lucius. Taxonomy (NCBI): domain Eukaryota; kingdom Metazoa; phylum Chordata; class Actinopteri; order Esociformes; family Esocidae; genus Esox; species Esox lucius. The sequence goes on along the minus strand of NC_047584.1, from coordinate 26,291,806 downwards.
CTGCGTTACGAGGTCACTTAACTTGGACATCAACAACCAACATGGCCATGGGAAACTGCGATGGCTGGAAATGTGTAGGCACTATCACAACTTGTCTGCACAAAATTTGAAACATTTTGCTAAGATTTGTCCTAATGACTACCGCACGGAATTGTGTCACGGCAATACTGAGAGGTGAGAGGAGCTAAATGGGGAGACAGCACCTGTCAACGTCTGTAACAAGATAAATGTGAAAAGTGAGAGAACATAGACAATCAGATGCAGTGAGAGTGAGACACTGAAAGAAACTGCAGAAAACAAAAAAAGAAAAAAGACAGGAGTTAGGGAGAGCGAAAGTTGGGGAAAGAGAGAGAGAGAGAGCAGAGAGATGTGAAGTGAAAAGTTAAAAGGGAGGAAGAGGGTATAAAAACAGTGAAAGGCAAGAGGGTAGAGCACAATGAGGAAGAGGAAATAATAAAAAAGGTTTAGCGAGAGTGGAAGATATGTAGAGGGAGAATGTGATGAGGATGAAGGAGGGGAAGGAAGAGAGGACCATTAACATTCGGTCCATGTTCAGATGCTCTCCTCTGTGACGGTGGGTGATTAGGCAGTGATGGGTCCGCCTCAGGATCTCCTCTTCCTCTGCTTAATACACACAGCTTAATGAAGGAGCTACACATGCACACTGAGGAGATTCACGCGCCCCACCCTGCCCTACTCCCTTTGACACGCTACACTCTCATCCATTATAGATTAGAGGCGAGGGAGAGAGAGAGAGAGAGAGGGAGAGGGAGAGAGAGAGAGAGAGAAGGAGAGGGAGGGAGGGAAAGCGAGAGTGGGAGAGAGAGAGGGAGGGAGTGGGAGAGAGAGAGAGAGGGAGAGAGAGAGAGAGGGAGAGAGAGAGAGAGAGAGAGAGAGAGAGAGAGGGAGAGAGAGAGAGAGAGAGGGAGTGGGAGAGTGAGAGAAAGAGAGAGAGAGAAATAGAGAGAGAGGGAGAGAGAGAGAGAGAGAGAGAGAGGGGGAGTGGGAGAGAGAGAGAGAGAACCCTTAGTTCCTCTCCTAGCTGACTTAACGCTTTTCTAACAGACCGTGTTCATATCGAACATCCTGTGATCACAGTCATGGGTGTCATCAACCAATGGATGTTGAGGGATCCCTGCACGGGAGGGAAATAAAATGTTGCCGCTAACCAATCAATGACTCCACCGCCGTCATGCAAATAATCAGGCATCCATCCCCACAGATGTACAGTAATAGATCCACAGCAATGGATTTACAGTAATAGATGTACAGTTATGTACTGTAACAGCATTGGTGGTGTGGAAAGAGGCCTTGTATTTAATGAGCACCGTCTCTGTTCTGGTTCCTTGTCCGGCAGGTTATGGAGGTCAGCAGCTTATTATCAGGTCATTACCATAACAAGCAGACTCTTATTCCTCTCCCTCCCTCTGTGTTGCCTGTTCCTACTGGCCTTTATCCCAACCCCCCTCCCCTACAACTGTCTTGGGGGACGGGGGTTCCCAAGTCATAGCGGTGTCTTTTGTGTACAGTGGACTAGTCTAGACATAATGCCTGTGTTTCACTGTAGGACACAAAGGCAACACTGATGAGTAGAAATCACCTTTGACCTCTGACTTTAAGGTCACAATGCCTAATGAGATGACGCACTGCTATAAGCCTGAAGCACTAAGCATTAACAACTGCCTGCGTGTCTTTGTGTGTGCCTCTGTCAATGTGTGTTTGTGACCTCTGACCCTTACAACAGTCGGGATAAGTGTTTCCTGCCGTGTCCGGACGTACTGAAGAAAACCCGTTCCTATGGGTTTGGGAACTCCTTCCTGGTGCTCTAGTGAGATAGTGATTTGTGCCGTGTGTATGGGGCCAGAGTCACAAACACACACACACTAAATATTGTATTCCAATCCCAAATTGGATTTTGTATTCAAACAGGATTCCAACATGACCACTGTCTTAATGGGCATGGACACTCAAAGGCCACGCACGTACGCGCGCGCCTCCATTTCGCCCTACTCACCCGTGGGCTGTATCCGTAGCTGGGTCTTGTTGGCCTGCTTGCGGGTCATGGCGAACCAGCTGCCGTCCGTGTCCTGGATCCACTCGGCCGCCTGGCAGTAGAGCAGGCCCTGGTCGACGGGCTGCAGCCTGTGGATGGTCAGCCTGTAGGACGTGGCGCTGGTCTTATCCAGCCTCAGGTCCCCGGCGCCCATCCTCTGCTTGTAGGGCCCGCCGGCCCGCAGGACGAAGTCCCGGGACAGGGTGAGGATCTCCTGGGGCGGCGCGGCGGCGTCCTCTGGGGAGCGCATGTACCAGCCGACGGACAAGTGCGTGTGCTGCTCCGTCTCCCGGGAAACCTCGCAGTTGAGCTGCAGCGTGTCGCCTTCCACCTGGGCGAGGGTCTGTGCCGGCGCGGTGACGGCCAGGGAGTCGGGGATGACTGTGGGAGGAGAGGGGAGAAGGATGAGTGCCACATTAGCGTCCCGGTGACTCTGGGATACAGCTGCCTGTTTGGTTGGAGCAGTGAATCAAAGTTCTGGGTTTACCTTCCCTCGTATTCAAGGCAACACTTACATGTCAGCTTTATGACGATAAAGATGAAGGCATTTTAGTTGGTCTTGTCACATTTCTATGACTTGCTATTACATCAGTTGACACATTGTACAGAAACCAAGTGTCTGATTCAAAACTACTTAACCCTAACCCTAACATAACCCTAAACCTAACCCATAAGCATGTGAACGTATTTGGATTAGTCAGGACCTATTCTTTGCATTATCTCACACACATTAAATATACACACCATCTATTTGAAAACAGGACACACTCATCCTTGGAAAACACACATTAAAAGAACACATTCAACCTCAGCGAACACGTTCAGCATTAGAAAACACATTCAGGCATTAGAGAATGTATTCAGCATTAACTGCTGTAGCTGACAACAGAGTCAAACCTGGTTGGTTAAGAACAGATTGGCAGAGAGGCCGAGGGAGAGCGAGAAGGAAAAAGAGAGGGAAAGAGAGGAGACATGTCAGGTTTTGGAGAGAGGACTTAAACCAGAAATAAACCCCTTGTTGCTCTAGCGACGGGGCTCGGCAGGTGGCAGGATTATTCTGGGATGTAAGATGGTGAAATGTCCCAGCAGCAGTCAGACCGTGTGTGTCTTCTGAGAGGGAATGACTGTGCAGTGTTAATACTTGATCTGTCTGTCTGCTTGTGTGTGTGTATGTCAGTCGGTTGTATTCATATCCTGTTATGGTCCAATTATCTCAGTAGGAAATGGCTCCTCAAACCGGTCAGAGGCTGTGAGGGCTGTGATGTGGTTTAGGTTTAAATGACTGAGACCAGAGTGTCCTTTCTCTCTGTCTCTGTGTCTCTCTCTCTGATCTCTATTTCTCTTTCTCTCAATATCTCTCTGGTTTTCTCTTCCCCTCTCTCTCTCTGTGGTGTGTGTGTGTGTGTGTGTGTGTGTGTTTGTAAAGACATCAGTGTGTGCTACCATGGGCAGCAGCAATCATTCTTTTAGCTGGCCTGGACAGATGACTGTGGGTGGAATAATAGTGGGTCTGGGCGCAGGCCTTCCAGCAGGACTGTGGGGTATTGTCAGGCCTGGGCCAAAATGCTTGGCTATTCAAGGTCTTTGTCAAGATGTATGATATTGGAGTGCATTGTGCAGCAGACACATGGTGTTGGAGTGCTTTGTGGATGCATGGCTACGGAGACACTGAAGAATTGTAATTGTGGAGTTAAACATGTGCTGGTTCCCAGCATTGTATCCATTTATCCTGAAGTTATCCTGGTTTAAGTACAGATACTAGAAACAGCTTGATCCCAATCTCTCTTGGCTAACTCTCTGTGTGTGTGATAGAGTGTGCGTACGGTCTTGGTTATACATGTAATGGGGTCCCCACAAAGATAATTCGGTACCCACCAGGGTTTTTAGTCCCACGCAAGGAAAGAGACTACACGTTCGCCAGTGTTTTGCCTTCTATGTTTTGGATGTCTTCCTCACAAATATGGAAGGAAAACGAATGTAAAAGAATGAATGTTAGTGTTTTATAAAATCCTGTGTTGGCACTAGAGTAACACAAACGGAACCGGAGAGGTACCTTGAGAGGAGACAGCTGAAGGAGGTTCTTTATGGAGGACTCCAGAGTGCCAGGTAGGGAGAGAAGGTTCAAAGGCATGATGGAGCTATAACAAGGGCCTCACAGGCTGTGTAAGAGGCTTGCACCCCAATCAACGGGGAGGGTGAGAGCGAAGGAACGAGAGAGGGAGTGAGGGAGAGCGAGAGAGAGCGCTCACTCGTTCCAAAACAACCCTCCTACGTTACAGCCTCCTGTTGCCATAACAACCCACCTACTCTACACTACCGAGGTCCCCCCTAAAACAGCCTGGCGTTGCCATAACAACCCCTCCACACCTCCTACATATCGTTCCCCTGATCCCCACACAAAGACTCAGGATAAATGCCAAATTAAAACAGCCTTCTCGGTTGCGTCTGGTTCGTAAACAGCTGGGTTGGCTTGGCTGACACAAAAACACAAATACAGTACCTCCACCTACTCTATCCAAGGCCATTTAAATTGTGTGTGGAACAGTCCGAACAAACCGGACGACCAATCAGACACGATCCACAGGGGTTGTGGGGTCAGAACCCCAATGAGTCCCTGTACAGATTCTCCCAATCACCCTCCGACCTCAATCTGAGCAGGATTACAGAGGAGGCCGAGCAAAAATACATACACACAACATACAGACACACCACAACACGCACATAACACACACACACACACACACAAAGCAGGAGTGTGGTTTCGTCCTGAATTTAGGAGAGAATTCCAAGCCTGGCACCTGGCCAAGCCCCTCCCCCCTGGTCCTGGTTGCCGTCGACAACACATAGTCACGTCCGGTGGATTGCTTGATTACTGGCATGACAGTACCTGAATGCCCGTCTACATCGCTGCCTGGCAGGTTTTGCCTCCAAGCCGCAGCGACACCCAATGACACCCAGCCTGGTCGTAATTACCCCCATGAGTCACCCAATGACACCCAGCCTGGTCATAATTACCCCCATGAGTCACCTGTCTGAAGACGTCACAAGGTGAGCGAAATTAGAGTTGGTGTGAAAAGGAGAATCTCTCTCTCTTCCCATCTCTCCAGCCCACTCTCCCTCCTTCTGAAGTGATGACACCGGTTTCACTGTTTAACCTTTCATGTTCAGTCCCACAACATGAGTGGAACAGGTGAAAAAGAATAATGAAGGGGCAGATACACTGGGGTGAACTTATGAAAATGTATGGGCTCGCTACTGTAACTCTGGGTAAAATAGCCCACTAAATGACTTAAATGTAAAGTGCAACGATGATAACTTGAGCAGCTTGATCTGAAATGTTGGCTTCAAACCCCGATTTCAACATCTGAGCGTTATTTAACCACTGACGTTCCACTGAACAAATTCCCTTTTTGTACAAGATCAGAAGCAGCAGATTGAGCGTGTGCAGATGTGTGTTTTCCTAAGAACTGGGAAAGGTCAATCCTCATTATCAGATTCCGCATCACGGGAATTGCAAATTCAAGTCAGAATGGCTGCCCTGGGTCACACACCGAAGTAGACGCACGAGTGCGAGCAATAAAACAAGTAGACTTTCCCTCAAAAGAAAGGGAAGGTAGAAAATAATAGGGTGATATGAGAAAGAGAAAACAGATAACAGCCAAGAACTCAGAAGGATAATGAGCAGTAATTGTGTTGTGAAACATGGAGAGTGCTTCTACAAGGAAAATGAAGAAGGTGGGCACTCTACTGAGTGTGTGTGTTTTGAGAATGTATGTACAGTGGGAAGAACAAGTATTTGATGCACTGCCGATTTTGCAGGTTGTCCCACTTACAAAGCATGTAGAGGTCTGTAATTTCTATCATAGGTACTCTTCAACTGTGAGTGACGGAATCTAAGACAAAAATCCAGAAAATCACATTGTATGATTGTTAAGTAATGAATTTGCATTTTATTGCATGACATAATTATTTGATACATCAGAAAAGCAGAACCTAATATTTGGTACAGAAACCTTTGTTTGCAATTACAGAGATCATACGTTTCCTGTAGTTCTTGACCAAGTTTGCACACACTGTAGCAGAGATTTTGGCAGACCTTCTCCAGATCCTTCAGGTTTTGGGGCTGTCGCTGGGCAATATGGACTTTCAGCCCGATCCAAAGATTTTCTATTAGGTTCAGGTCTGGAGACTGGCCAGGCAACTCCAAGACCTTGAGATGCTTCTTACGGAGCCACTCCTTAGTTGCACTGGCTGTGTGTTTCGGGTCATTTTCATGCTGGAAGACCCAGCAACGACCCATCTTCAATGCTCTTACTGAGGGAAGGAGGTTGTTAGCCAAGATCTCACGATACATGGCCCCATCCATACTCCCCTCAATACGGTGCAGTTGTCCTGTCCCCTTTGCAGAAAAGCATCCCCAAAGAATTATGTTTCCACCTCCATGCTTCACGGTTGGGATGGTGTTCTTGGGGTTGTACTCATCCTTCTTCTTCCTCCAAACATGGCGAGTGGAGTTTAGACCAAAAAGCTCTATTTTTGTCTCATCGGACCACATGACCTTCTCCCATTCCTCCTCTGGATCATCGAGATAATCATTGGCAAACTTCAGATGGGCCTGGACATGCGCTGGCTTGAGCAGGGGGACCTAGCGTGCGCTGCAGGATTTTAATCCATGACGGCGTAGTGTGTTACTGATGGTTTTCTTTGAGACTGTGGTCCCAGCTCTCTTCAGGTTTATCCTTGATGTCCTTACACAGCTCTCTGGTCTTGGCCATTGTGGAGAGTCAGGTAAGGAGTTCAAACAGGTGCAGTTAATACAGGTAATGAGTGGAGAACAGGAGGGCTTCTTAAAAAAAAACTAACAGGTCTGTGAGAGCTGGAATTCTTACTGGTTGGTAGGTGATCAAATACTTATGTCATGCAATAAAATGCTAATTAATTATTTAAAAATCATACAATGTGATTTTCTGGATAATTTTTTTATTCAGTTTCTCACAGTTGAAGTGTAACTATGATAAAACCTTAAGTGGGAAAACCTTCAAAATCAGCAGTGTATCAAATACTTGTTCTCCCCACTGTATGTATGTACAGTACTTCCAGTGACCAGTATGATGGAGTGTGAGATCGATAACACCAAATTTAACACACCTGCTCCCCATTCACACCTGAGACCTTCTAACACTAATGAGTCACATGACACCGGGAAGGGAAAATGGCTAATTGGGACCAATTTGGACATTTTCACTTAGGGGTGTACTCACTTTTGTTTCCAGTGGTTTAGATATTAATGGCTGTGCGTTGAGTTATTTTGAGGGGACAGGAAATGTACACTGTAATACAAGCTGTACACTCACTACTATACATTGTAGCGAAGTGCCATTACTTCAGTGTTGTCACATGAAAAGATACAATCAAATATTTGCAAAAATGTGAGGGGTGAACTCACTTTTGTGAGATACATACATACATACAGTATGTATGTATGTATGTATGTGTGTGTGTGTGTGTGTGTGTGTGTGTGTGTGTGTATGTATGTATGTGTGTGTGTGTGTATGCAAGTAATTAAGCTGACCCCCTGTGGATATTACTGCTCATTTTGCCTGAAAGCAGATGGAGGAACCAAGAGTAAAAATCAGTGCAAGACAGACACACACGCACACTCACGCACGCATGCGCACACACACGAGAGACGTACAAAAGCAATGTGAAAATATAGGGATGGGTAGTGGAATGGCCATGTGGGTACTTTTCTGCCTCTCCTCTCTCTCTGGCTAACAGCTAGTGGTGACTCAGAGTTAGAAGGATGAATCCATTCTGAGGATTAGTAAGAGGGAGGAGGAGGAGGAGGATGAAGATGACGAAGATCAGAGAGGATGAAGAGGATGATTGAGAAACAGGATGATGAGTGTTATGCTAGGCACGATGCTCTGACATACACACACACACGCGCGCACGCACAGCAGGATGCCCTGAAATGAAGATTTTGAGCCGCACAGCTGGGGGTGCTAAAACAGCTTCAGAGGGGGGAAGACATAGACACACACTCATTCTCTTGCACACAGTGTGTAATATAAATACTTCCTTGTCACAGGAGCCTGGAAACCAAATCAATTGTAACACAAAACACTTGGAACAACAGCAAGAACAATCATCCATAAGTAGAGATGTGAAGAACAACACAAGGTTAAACACCCAGAGGAGGGCCACTGGATACAACAACAGGAGTTAAGGAGGAGAGAGGAGGGCTACTGGATACAACAACAGGAGTTAAGGGGGGGGACAGGAGGGTTACTGGATACAACAATAGGAATTATGGAGGAGAGAGGAGGGCTACTGGATACAACAACAGGAGTTAAGGAGGAGAGAGGAGGGCTACTGGATACAACAACAGGAGTTAAGGGGGGGACAGGAGGGTTACTGGATACAACAATAGGAATTATGGAGGAGAGAGGAGGGCTACTGGATACAACAAAAGGAGTTGAGGAGGAGAGAGGAGGGCCACTGGATACAACACTAGGAGTTAAGGAGGAGAGAGGAGGGCTACTGGATACAACAACAGGAGGCGTTAATGAGGAGAGAAGTGGGCGACTAGGGTTGGATTTAATGCCACAGTTCATAGTTCAAATCAAAATGGACTGTTTTACTCTTTTATGTAATAAACCCCACATCGTAGCTGGTTCCACTGGATAACCTGGAACATGTACAGGCTACACTGCTCTCACCAGGTGGTAGCGATTACGTCCTGGAACAAAATCTGGATTAGCCTTTGGCCTTTTTACACCATGACGCAGAGAGCAAACGAGAGAGAAAGGGTGGCTTTTTAAATAATGATTTACACAGGCTTTCATATCCATCCCTGTACCAAACTCGCCTGGTTCCACCCAGGTTCTATGGTCATGATAATCCGTGATGTATTGGGCTAACCCCTGACAACGATACCCATGAACCGAACCCTGCACGACATTACTCCTACAGCAGCAACCTGTAACTGATCATTCCTGTGGTTATTAAAAAAGTAGATGAGATTCCGAAACCGCTTAATCTCCAGACTCGAACGCACTGGCAGTGACGCAGTGACTTGAATAAACACGACAAACGCTGTCATTATTCGACTTTGCATAGCTAATCGTTGTATGAAAAACTACAATAATTTGTCTTTCTTAAAAAGAAAGCCTTGCGCGAGGGCATTCTCACACACCTGACCACTGCGGTTAGTTGCCCAGGTACCCAAGCTAGGGCGACAAGGGACCAGGAAATCCATTCTTTTGTTCTGAGGCGTTCCTACGCACCTGGTAACGCTGGCCAATTAGCACCACCGATTTGGCTAACCAACCAAGGTCAAGGCACAAACCAAGTATGGTTGTGGTCAGTTTGGTGCCGAGAAAAAAAGGGCCTAATCCTACTTGCAGGCTAACTACATAGCACAAAGATTCAGTGTGAAAACAGGTCTGGGCATGATAAGGGCAGGTCAATTATCTACGCACGCAAATCCATCGTTTCATGCCCCCAACCCTGTCTCATCTTTTGGGACATGGCAGCGTAAATTTCTAATTTATGTAGCGTATGTACAATGTCACATTTCTCGTCACATACTCTCTTGTGAGGTCTAAAAAGGCTTTAAATGTCATTTTTAAGCCGTCTACATTTACCTTCTCAACACTGGTAACATTTCTAAATATAATTCTACATTTAAACATGTGAATGGGATTGCTGTCGGTTTTGGAGGAGTAGGGTGTTCAAAATTGGGAGCTTGATGCCTGGTTAGGTAATCTGATGTGATCTAGTTATTTGAACGTGGATTTCCAGATGAAGAAACAGTACCTTCAGGCTGTTTTTAGTTCTCTTAAGTATGTCCCCATTATGTCCAATCACCTAAAAGTGGAAGACACATAGAAAAATAAATAAAATGGAAACAGTGTGCTCAGATACGAGAGCGAACTTCCTGCTAATGGAGCCACCACCAGCAAGTAGTGATACTTTGACTGCAGCCCACATGAAGAGGAGGCTACAGTAGAATGAGGCCTCTGAATCATCCAGCTCCTTACCAAACCTCCCTCTTAATTTTAAAATGGCTTTCATTGGCCAAACACAATGGGCTTTCAAATGTAATATTGAGCATTTTACAGTATTGTAATAATGTGTGAATAGTTGAAGTATGAATGCTAAAGGGATATACAGTTGGTTATATTTACAATGTTGTTTGTCCTCCACTGATTGCCTGCTTCTAATTGTGGCAGGTCACACATTTTGCTGCTGTGATTGTACATTATATTGTACATTGCAGTGTTTTGCCTAAAAGAAGATCATCAGTGTGAGTTTTTTTGTTTTTTCCCCTCTAAATAACGTGGTCAGAAATGTGCAGGAGGTTAGGCAGTGCAACTCAGTTTCGAAGTAAATCTGAGGGCAGTGTACACATCAGTCTCTGTTAAGAGCCAAGTGTGGTTTTGGCGATGTCTCAATAGCAGCGCCATTCTGACAGTCTGCATATAGGTGGGTTTTTAAGTCAGTCAAATTGGTCAGCTATTCTGCCTTTGAATTTAGGGCAAGGTCTGCTCTATGTTTTTGGTTGATACATTTCACTGATTTTGTTGGCTCTGTGTTGCTCTCTTGGGGCTCTTTGGGGTCTGTTTGTGTTTGGGAACAGAGCCTCAAGACCAGCTGGCTTCTTCTCTAGGTTAATCTCTCTGAAGATGAGGGGCATTGTTATGGAAGGTTTGAGAATCACTTTCCTTTAGTTAAATGGGAAATGAACAGCTCTTTTCTGGATTTTGGTAATTAGTGGATTTAGTCCTAATTTTGCTCTGCATCCATAATTTGCAGTTTTGCGTCGTCCTCTGAGGATACTCGTAGGGCGTTTGTCCTACTTTGTGAATTCTTGGTTGTTAAGTGGACCCACAACCCAAGTGGGAAATGGGTTGCGGGACTGACTGGAGTACGATGAATTAGATCCTGACTGGAATGTAGGGTGGCATGTCTCGTTCCCGGGTCCCGACCCCCAGAGCAGAGAGAGAGAAGCAACTGATCACCAACACATAGGAGGGAGGGAGGAAGGAAGACAGAAAGAGAGGAAGAAAGAAGGGAAATGTATTATTGGGGTTTGTTTTTGTGCCGGCTGAATGGTGACGTGGCGTTAGTAGTCTAGGCTGACTCTGGAGATAAAAGAGGGATTCATGAAGAGGCTTTAGTATGAGACGCTGTTTACACAAAGACTGGAGGACGGATTTAACACACACACGCACACACACCTCTCACGCCATGCCAACACAGAAGCACAATCCCTTACAAATATGCAGACACACATACACACACACACACACACACACACATGCAGACAAACACTGTCTTTCTATGACACAATTCCTCTCCTCGTCAACCCGGCCAGGAAAGCAGATTGAGAAAGAGAGAAAGACAGAGACAGCCCGAGACACAGAGAGAAACAAACTGAAACAGAGAGAGACAGAGGGAATTAGGGAGACAAGAGAAAAGCAAGTGATTCAAAAGAGAGAGGTGTTAAAGGAGGGGTAGTTGAAGAGGGAAGTGGGTGTATGAAAGACAAATCTTCCTAACAAGAGCATTTGATAGTGCAAAGCTATCACTGAATAAAATCCCAGAGAGCTAAGACTCTCCCATACACACTGAGAGAGAGAGAGAGAGACAGAGACAGAGACACAAAGAGAGGAAATGTTTTTCCTCTTCCTCATGTTTCCCCTACCATCTCAGCTGTCCTGGAGCTTTCATTAGTGAGCTGGCTTTGCTCAGCCTGCCTCCGAAATGCTTAAATCAGCACTAATTCACACACAAGTTCCGCATACACAAACAGACACACACAAACACGCACAAGTCATTACAAATTTACAATACATACATTCAATATATACAGTCACTCACATACCCAAGAGTGATAGCAACCCCCCCAAAAGAAATGCATGGTCAGGAGCGATCACAACTTTCATCATGCTCTGAAAACAAAGATTTTAGGCACTTTGGGTAAGGAGAAATAGATAAACCACGTACAAAGAACAGTGGAAGGACAATGGAACAAGAGTAAAGGCAGCGAGTGTCTACGTAACCTAGTTACTGTGTTTTGGCTGGCGGGCGTTACCTAGCGCTGTCTCTGCCTCCTACAACAGAAGCACCCACCCTCTCATTCCATCCCCCTCCTTCTATCTTCTTTCCACCCACCCATCCCTCCCTCCCCCCTTTTCCATTTCTCTCACCTCTCCCTTTCTCCAACCCCAGATGGTCAAGTACTGTGACCAATTAAAGACAACCCCAGGGACAGAGTCACTTATAGCCATCTGACCACCATTACTGTGTGCTGGTGTGTGTATGTGTGTGTGTGTGTGTGTGTGTGTGTGTGTGAGTGAGTGAGAGAGAGAGAGAGAGGGAGAGAGATCACTGCATGAAGCTTTGTCTCATTGCCATTCCCAGGTGGTGTTGCTGCTTGCTTTTGGAGGGTGTTCAAATAACCAGTGTGTATGTTTTAGTGGATGGAAAACCGGGAGAAGGAAAACAAGCCAATCTCCAGGAGCAGAGTGGAACAGGAAGCAGGGGAGTAGTTGACTCTGGTATGGTCTGTACCACAGGGCCAGTGCTTCCTTTAATACAAAGAACCCCCACATACATACATCTAAATTCACCCACACAGAACCATTCATTCCCACACATATCTCTACACTATATCCATACAAATATATATATAGTGCCTTCTGGAAGTATTGGCACACTAGGCAGTCGTAGCTTCCTTTACTTTCAAGTTTGGATTTCAAATCAAACTTTTTACTGTGATATACCATACGGTTCAGGTATACTGTGTACATATTGGTTTCACCATGCAGAAATGCGGACACTTTTTCCAATGTGACGCGCATGGGGGGACGGTGAGGCAGAGGTTCCATCGTGACGGGGCCAGTTTGGTTGAGGGTTGACTTGGTGTCTGTGACTTCCTCTCACTGTTTAGTTAAGCTAGCTAGACAGTTGGTAACGCCGGAAGAGTTAGCAGGACGAAGAGATAACAAGCAAAGTCCGATTTTGGTATTCTGGAAGGAGGTGGGGATGGAAAGCAGCAAAAAGAAAAAAGATTTCAGGAATATAATCTACAGGGACGCGATCCAGACACGCCTAGCAGGTCCCAGTCACAGGCAAGTTAGGCTGGACCACAGCAGCCAGGTTCCGGTGCAGTCCGACACACAGCGTCAGCCGACACTTTCATCCAGAAGGACAAGGTCATTCAGGTACACACATGAATAAAAGGAAAACACCTTTGAGGCCAAAGTGTTCCCCATAAGACAGGGGAAGTAGGCCTGTGTGAGAGAGACATGGCCATTTGAAAATGGTGAATCCAACATGTACACAAATACCCTCAAAACAAAGGTCGGAAGGTATCAATGAACCTTACGCACATTTTTTGAGAATAGAGCCAATAGAGGAAAAAAAACGTTCTACTGTCCCAATAATTGTAGAGGTCAATGTGCATTCCAAGATGGAGACAGAGATAGAGGCAAGGCGTGGAGGCTGATGACCAGTGTCTGGAGAGGAAGTAAATGGGTGGTGATGGGGGAATTTGGGAACGAGGTCGGGAGGCTGATGGCTCTGTGTATGCGCGCGCGCGCGCGCGCGCGTGCGTGCGTGTGTGTGTGTGTGTTTGTGAGAGAGAGTGTTAGAGACATGCAGCTCAGGGTGAGAGTGGGCGAAGCAGTACCACAAGGCACCATTCCAGCAGGGCAGCAGATGACAGGACAAACTGTCCGTCTGAGACAGCAGCCGGGGACCTTGGGGGGTTTGGGTGGGGTCGTGCTGTCCCCTCTTGTGAAGCCCAACTGCTGTCTACACCTGCTGCTTCCGAACAACAAGAGTGAGAGAAAGATTTGAAAGAGCGTGTTTGCTGAGTGTGTGTGCGTGCGTGCGTGTGTGCGTGCGTGCGTCCGTCTGTGCTTGGGTAAATGCACACCAGCTCACACTGTGGGGACTGAGGAGGTAGGGACCTTCAGAGTGGAAGTGTGTCACAGTACCTGTGTTCGAGACCAATGTTCTGCATCACTGTAGTGTAATTGTGTTCTGCATCACTGTAGTGTAATTGTGTTCCGTAACACTGTAGTGTAATTGTGTTCCGTAACACTGTAGTGTAATTGTGTTCTGTATCACTGTAGTGTAATTGTGTTCCGTATCACTGTAGTGTAATTGTGTTCCGTAACACTGTAGTGTAATTGTGTTCCGTAACACTGTAGTGTAATTGTGTTCAGTATTTCGTTATTTTCCGCTACTTCCATGGAGAGGCTCAGGCATACAGCCTGGGGCTCTAGAGGCCACAGTGAAATCCATTACAGTAGACATTTTAACTAAATCACTATTTCCCATTTCAAATAATAAGGGGCTGATTAGCATGCTAACGAGGCGGGAACAATGTTAATCTGTTTAAACTGATACCAGCATTACCTCCACACACAGAAACAGAGAAGGAGACAGAGAAAAAAAAATAATGTAAAAAAGTGACAGAGTGAAGTGCGAGAGTCAGAGAAAGAGAGACAGAAGAGAGAGACCGAGAGAGAGAGACAGAGAAGGATTCAATTAACGATGTTGTCTACCACTTACATTAGCATAGAGTGCCTGTTACGCATACAATAACTCATTGTGAGTGTGGGTGTTGGTGACTAGCGGTGTGTGTGTGTGTCAGACAGCAGGGTTATCAGCAGTTCCTGCAAAAAGTAGAACTACAAGCACCTTGAGTTGTCCCTTTCCTGATGAGATAAGAATTCAAAAGGTACACACTTAGACACGCACACACACACACACACACACACACACACACACACACACACTCCTAGCTTCTACTGGGCTTCACTAAATCACAGCCTCATCCTCTCCTTTGTATCTTTCCTGTTTAATGAAACTAGCTTACTAACACATGTACGTAGCATTAACATTCTCCTATTCATATCCATATTTATGTAGCCCTGGTGTTGCATCATCTCCCACAGAGGGAAGGCAGAGCACCTGAGGGTTAGTGCTTATCTACCATAATCAAATCATAACAGAGGTGGGGTGGCGTTTCTCTGGCCCATTTCCCATTTTCTTGCGCACAGCCGCACGCACACACACACACACACACGTACCCTGTTAACACTGCCTTAATGTTAACACGTTAAACCATCTCTCATTAGCGTAGCTCGTTAGTGTGGGCGCCAAGCTAACGGCAGCGCTCTCTCGTGCGCTGACATTTATTTTGTTATTGCACTGGGTAATAACCAAAATTGGTGTGTATATTAAATGACAAAGAGTTCCGGCCTTGAGCTAAAAACTCCCAACAAACACATGATATCACAGAGACGGGGAAGCCCCGTCAGTGTATTGAGACGCCCCCCCCCCCCCGCTCTCCCCCTGCAGACGTTTCAGAGAATTGAGACCGGCCCCTAAGCCATTCTTCAACCACACTGGGTCCTGTTCACCGCCTCTTTGCTTTTCAGTTCCCAGACGGTGTCTTGTTTTGATGTGTGTCTGTGTGTACCCAGGGGGTGGGTTCCATAGGATGCGTTCCATAATGTTCTGCGACACTGCTCCCGACACCACTGGGAGCTCTTACCGCCAGAACATCTGTCCGGACTTCTGGGGTAGCATGGGGGCAGAATGTGCGGAGGGTCAGAGTGGTGCTAATGTCATTGAGCAGGAAGCCCTGCCACTAAAAGCAGATCAGATTGGCCGAGAAAATGGCAGAGTAGATGGAGTGATAAAACCCCAATCACTCACTTTTTCCCCTTGGACCTCTGCCATTTGCCAGCTCAGAGTGCGCGGAGTCATACACTCCCAGTCACACGGGAAAGAGAGAGGAACGACTGTAACGTGAATGAAGAAAATTAGATGGTGGTCTGAGAGAGAGATAGAGAGCTAATGTCGAAGAGGGAGTGTGTGTAAGATAGTGTTCCAGTCAAACAGCCCGACGCACCCAATCAATACCAGACAGGAGACTGATACAGCCTTCCCTTTCCATTCTCTACCTCCAGTAACTCTCTCTTGCCATCTCCGTCTCCACCAAGCCCTCTCCAGCCAATCCTTCTCTCTCAAGCCAACATGTTGTTATCTGTATCTTCATCTCTTTCCATTACGACATCCTCCCTAAATCTGCCTTTTCCCTCCGTTTTCATCATTCATTGCACCTAGTAGGGCCCTCAATAATTCCTTTTCCTCTATCTCTCCCTTCATTCTGGAACCACTCCCCTCTGCCCCCCTCTCAGTCCTCTTTCGACCAGGCAGGGTTGGAGAGGCAAGAGTTGTATTGACAAAGCCATAGAACCGCTACTTAAACAGCCACAGAGGAGGAGGCGAGGAAGGATCGGGGAGATATGGTCAGACAGTTCCCTCTGACACTGTCGCATATGCTTGTCAACCCTGTTTCTGCAGTGCGAGATTGATCGAGTCTTAGAACGTGTATGGTCCCAGCCATGGCCACGCGTACACACAAGGCCAAGCGGTGGAAAAGGGGAAGCCGCTTGTCAAATATCCCAGTTAATAGGGAAAAGATATATTTTTATGTACAATTTTGATTAGAATAAAACAAAAAAAAGTGTGATTGTGAATTAGGCTTCACCAAAGTGCAGTTTGGTCACATGATCACGCCGTCAGAAGTGACTGGAATGTTCTCTAAACGTAAACTGACCGTGGTTGAGCTGAGGAAGCTTTCCAGCTGGAAGGAGATTTCATGAAGTTGGTCACGTGACCAAAAGTTGACAGCACTGCATATTCACCAGGCTTTACAAGGCATGACTTAGACCACACACGGGCATTTCAAAACGCAAGCAGCCAAGGTCATGAAGAAGCACTGAGGCTTAAAACCATTTGCATTCGTCAATGCTGATCTACTTATGGACGTTGATCAGTGACACAATTCAACTCAGAATGCAAATAGACTTGCAATTCAATTTTTTAAATGGATGTGCATTTTTCGACACAAAACTCAATTTCCTCTCTATTTCCATCCTTTTTGTGTTGGGGTATGCATCATTTCTGCCAATTTGAAAAAAAGTGTTTAATATTTAATTTCCTTGGCCAGGACAACACTGCAGTATGTTCAAGTAATTGCAATGGCTACTTTGCATTACTTGTCAGCTCATTGAAAGCTGAACACACAGCTAAGCAACACTGAAACGCACCCGACACATACCTCTTTCCAAGCTAACTATGTGATAGAGGAAAATTCATATGAGCGAGCCTTGGCAATAATAGTAATAGTATAACAGTCATATCAGGCAAACTATTTAAAATGCGCCCCTATAGCACCCGGTGCATTATGGGAAGTGCCCGGGGAGATGTAACCAATCAGACTGAAGTCAGAAAGAACGGTTCATTGTTTCTCCGTCACACACTCTGTTTCACCCCCTCTTGTCCCTCACTCTCTCACAATCATTCTAGAAGTCAAACACTATACTGGCTCCTGAAGTTAAGAACAGGTGTGAAAATACCCGGTAATTACTCTAAGTCAACTGAGCATTGTAAAACACACCTATTAAGGAAAGTCAGAGGAGGCCGTTGCGTTCATAACGGCAAATCCACTTCGCTAACAAAAACAAACCTACGGTGGAACTAGTGGTAAGCCAATGGGTCCATAGAAAATATGGATTATTCAGTAAGAGAACGGGCTACATTCGCGTCCAGCGATTGAAGTTACTGTTGCTATGGAGTGTGCTCTGGCATACTCTGTTCCGTGTCTGCGAGCGCAGCTGACTGGGACTTAAGGTAATGGTCCTCTCTAGACAAGTACAGTATGTATTTGTGCCACAGAGTGACTCAGACTAGTGCGGTCTTGAATGTGACTGATTGTTTCAGAGCCACATGTCCGAGTAGGAGAGGAGCAATCTGCTGTTAGTTGCTATTCTCACACAGGATGGTGCCTTGGACCGGTTCTACACAGGCTGGTGCTTTGGACCGGTTCTACACAGGCTGGTGCTTTGGACCGGTTCTACACAGGCTGGTGCCTTGGACCGGTTCTACACAGGCTGGTGCCTTGGACCGGTTCTACACAGGCTGGTGCCTTGGACCGGTTCTACTCAGGATGGTGCGTGGGACCGGTTCTACTCAGAATGGTGCGTGGGACCGGTTCTACTCAGGATGGTGCGTGGGACATGTACGGGAACACACACTGTGTCACTGTTTCAAGCTGTTGTCTTTACATCTCAGGAGCTGAATCGTAGGAGACATGCTGGGGCACGGAACAAACCCACATGCACATTTACACGGACGGACAGGACACACGCACGCGATGCCAAGCCTGTCTCCAGGGATACGCCTGGGTCAGTGTGGCATCACGTGGGAGTAAACTGATCAGCTTGACCCCAGACCTGGAACTTCTTCCGTCCAAATGGTTCGACATGGCGATGTAAACCTTTCAACTTTAACCTTGAAGGGCATGTGTTACAGCCGTAATCAATTTTAAAACCTACCCTTCTCCCAGAGCCCATGAAAGTGGGAGGTTTTTAGGTACTCTGGGAACTGAAATACACTGCATATTGTATGTAGAATTTCTTTTGGTGGACCAGTTTTTGGAGCTGTAGCAAAAGGCATTAATAATAATTTGCATTTCACTACTTTAAAATATATTGTGCAGCTATTGATTAATTTTAGAAAATCTGTCAGTGTGCCTTTGATCAAGCCAAATAACCCCAATCGCTCTTGCAGTCAGTCTGGAAAAGTGTGTCTGCAAAATAACTCACATTTAATGTAATTCAAGTACAACATAATTTTTTCTTTTAATATTTGTATCCTGGCTAACCTATGGCCTGAGAGTTAAGGATATTCCACCAGTGTCAGGCCTCCCCTCTTGCTGATCGGGTTTGTCCTGTTCTAACAGCAGCTATGGAAACCCGTCACCAGCCCATTATGCAGTTCCAGGTTCTGATGTTCTGCCTCTAGCTATGGAACCTTTTGTAAGGCATTTAAGTATACATGAGAATTATGAGCACATTTTATTTTTCATGCATTTTGAAATGCAAGAAAGGAGCAGGAGAGACAGAGAAAATGTTTATATTTTCATTTGAGATATTTATACATAACCTAAAGGAAGGTTGTAATTTAGGCAGAACGTGACTCGTGAGCCAAATATAGAACAGCTTGCTTGTTAAATTGTGACCATAGAAATACATTATATCTATAAAAGGGTATGCCTCTAGAGGGGTTTTGAAATCAATTTGACTGTTAAAGTCATGGGTACATTATCAACGTCTGCCAAGTCCAGGGGCACAAACGTATGCCTTTTAAATCCAGCCCTGTGCAGAATGGAGACACGCCTTGACTGTCGGAACAACTCTCAGTTGGTGTTGTTTCCACTGTAATGACATTTCATTACATAAATCATTGAAACACATTTTGAAAGTTTGAAACTTATCTTCACAAGTGTCTCATCAAACATAATTCCTGAAACTGATTCTCGCTCGCTACTTTGGTATGAACGTAATTTTAAGGAAAAGTAATTAGCTCTATAGAATAGCCAACAGGAGCTACTGCGAAGAGGCATTGCTAGCAGCGGCTGTCCGCTAACTATTATAGGGTGAATACTTTACCAACACAATCTAAATATCAATACTATCAGAACTGTATTAATGGTCTTGCAATCAAAACCACATTAATTGTAGTCAGGAGGGGAGATGTCCTCGTCTTCAAAACACCCATAACAAAGTGTACTTAGCTATCTCACTCTCATTACTCAATTGTTTGAAGGGATTTAATGGAAAACACACACCCAAGACACACCGTCACCGTAGCCCGAAATCCCCCTTTGAATTCTGTCATGAAAGCTTGCGTTTTTAATAGGGTGCAATCAGTTTTCAGAGTTCCATTTCTACTTAATCACATATAACTGGAAAGCTTAGATTCACGGCTAGAATCTTCAGGTGGACAGAATTCTTACCCAACGAGTTCTACAGAACTACCAGTAGAAATGGCATTCTAAAGCAAACCCTGATAACCTCTACCCTGGTTCAGAAAGCAAAAGCAACAACTGTGGTTTAAAAATCCCTTAACGTTATCACAAGGTAGTACTCTGTTGTAGAGTCTATTCTTAAAAGGTCTGTTTAAGAGGGTACATTCATAAAAATATGAGTTTCCTCTTCTATAGCATGTTGGTGCTTTGAGCCGTTGATGAGAAAAACTGTCCGATACTCTGTTGAGTTAGCCCGTCCCATTCAGACACCTGGACTGTTGTCTCTTCATAAAGCTGTGGCAGACACAGTGGTATCATCTTTCTGATGAATCAGCCATGGGCCAGGTGTTCACAACACAGACATACACACAACGACTATGATGGTACAGCATTGGGCAGCCGGACCAGCTCCAGGAATGCCGCTGATCAACTTCGCCAGAGGACAAAAGGTATACAGTTCCACATGAAGAAAATGACTTAGACTGAGAGGGTGAGAGAAAATGACAGAGAATGAGTGTGTGAGTGATGGGGGGGGGGGTATTGTGTGTCCGGGCATGTGCAGCTGCTGGCGGGGGGTTGAGGGGAGTGAGGGAGGGGGATAGAGGAGTTCTATTTACACCGGTAAATACTGTGCTTCTGCACTCCATTTTTGTATGGTGCTAATAGTAAAGACATTAAATAACCTTATCCATCAGATTTTCAATCAAATCACTACAACTAGGCTACCGGAACATGCCTACTCCAAAATCATTTCAGTATCTAGAGAGAAACCCTGCACTCTGCTCTCACTCACGCAGGGAGAACACAACATGCTTGTTCCTAGAAACCAAACCAGAAAACAGTGACTTGGTTTGTGAGCAAATCGCTCTAGTTGAACAAATCTTTTTTTTTTTTTTTTTTAAGACACGGCTTTGTAGAGCCAAGACATACACATTCAGTATATGCTCAACACTTAATAACGAATTGTTCTACGCTACGGCTATGTAAATTTGTCTCGCCATTTAGACAATTTGAATTTCTCCTTATCAAAAAAAGTATGTGAATGTTGATAGAAGTGGTCGAGTTCCGGGACGAAGCCAGGGCCAGGGCTGCAGCTGGTGAAGGATATTTGGCTTATCAGCTGTGCCTCATGGCAGTCAAACACCGGACAACTACAGCCAGCTACGTGGAAATAAATGGCTTAAACCACGACAAAAGGTGGGGGCGCTCATTTAATTTGAAAGCTATTTTTATATTTACCATTGCATTTTAAACTAATAGGAATGGTCACCCAACCATCCCACCCACCCCCTCCACCAAACAGACACAGTTCTGTTCCTTTTAGGCTGCTGTGCTTCCCCTGGCCACACAGTAATTCAGAGCTCGCCTGTAATGTTGCACAGGGTTAAGAGGTTACACACACACACACACACACACACACACACACACGAGTCTATAAATACGGTACACAATCAGCAGGCCCATCTTAGGGCTTTAAGTCTGAGCCTCACATTGAAAGCATGGCATGCATAGAGCTGCACAGTGGCCAAGACACCATATACAACACTGCAGCCCCGGCCGCACCCAACACACACTAAGAGGAGGATTGTTGAAATGACCGAAATGTGGCTACTGATTAAATACTCAAATACTGAATAAGAACAAGTTTGTTAGAAAAGCACAAAAAGTGCCAAACTACCACAATACTGGCACAGTGAGAATGGACGTCGTGAGGTCAGGACTGTCACACCGACATACTGTTAACACAACCCGCTCTTAACACAACTGAGGTTACTCTCATGAGGGCTTGGCATGACTTCTGAACTCTCAGAGCAAGGTCACAAGCCCCAGGGATCAAGACACGACGGGAATTCCCAACCATACCGGCAGTGCCTAGAGAATGCCAGGGAATGTTCGATGGGGTATTGTGTGTGTGTGGCAGAGAGCAACAGATGCTTGGTGACATACAGAGGGGGCTTTCGGAAGAATTCCTGTGTACCGCGGCGGGGTCAGAGAGCAGCTTGAACCAAGGTGGCTCTCTGTGACACTGAGCACTTCCTTTTGACTCTGGGATCCTGCCCCATGTTATCAGTGACTAGGCACACCCTACAGTGTTGAGTCATGGATTATTCTCGGCTAAAACAAAAATGACCACCCCATGTAGCTTTTCAACACGTTGCAGACTTACAGTGGGTATTAGCAGTCTACACACCCCTGTGAAAATGCCAGGTTCTTGTGATGTAAAAGAATGAGACAAAGATTAATCATGTCAGAACTTTTTGGACCTTTAATGGTGACCTATAATCAGAACAATTCAATTGAAAAACTGAAATCTTTAAGGGGGTAAAATAATTTTTTTTAACTCACAATAACCTGGTAAGTCTGCACACCCTTAAAGTAATAGTTTGTTGAAGCACCATTTGATTTTATTACAGCACTCAGTCTTTTTGGGGAGTCTATCTTTAGGAGTCTATTAGCATGGCGCAACTTGACGTGGGAATATTTGCCCACTCTTCTTTGCAAAAGCACTCCAAATCTGTCAGATTGTGAGGACATCTCCTGTGCACAGCCCTCTTCAGATCACCCCACAGATGTTCAATTGGATTCAGGTCTGGTCTCTGGCTGGGCCATTCCAAAACATTAATCTTCTTCTGATGAAGCCATGCTTTTGTGGATTTGGATGTGTGCTTTGGGTCATTGTCGTGCTGAAAGGTGAACTTCCTCTTCATCTTCAGCTTTCTAACGGACGCTTGAAGGTTTTGTGCCACAATTGCCTCCACCCTGACTAAGGCCCTGGTTCCAGCTGAAGAAAAACAGCCCCAAAGCATGATGCTGCCACCATCATGCTTCACTGTGGGTATGGTGTTCTTTGGGTGATGTGCAGTGTTGTTTTTGCACCAAACATACCTTTTTGAATTATGGCCAAAAAGTTCAACCTTGGTTTCATCAGACCATAACACATTTTCCCACCTGCTTTTGGAGGACTTGTTGTTTGTTTTTGCAAACCTCAGCTGGCTTGGATGTTATTCTTTGTAAGAAAAGGCTTCCGTCTTGCCACCCTACCCCATTCATATGAAGAATACGGGATATTGCTGTCACATGTAGCACACAGCAAGTACTTGCCAGAAATTCCTGCAGTTCCTTTAATGTTGCTGTAGGCCTCTTGGAAGCCTCCCTGACCAGTTTTCTTCTTGTCTTTTCATCAATTTTGGAGGGACGTCCAGTTCTTGGTAATGTCTCTGTTGTGCCATATTTTCTCCACTTGATGATGACTGTCTTCACTGTGTTCTATGGTATATCTAATGCTTTGGAAATTCTTTTGTACCCTTCTCCAGACTGATATCTTTCAACAATGAGATCCCTCTGATGCTTTGGAAGCTCTCTGCGGACCCTAGCATTTGCTCTGAGATGCAACTAAGAAAATGTCAGGAAAATCCTACAAGAACAGCTGAACTTTATATGTGATTAATCAGAGTCACTTTTAATGATGGCAGGTGTGTAATGACCTATTTGAGTTTTAATGTGATTGGTTAATTCTGAACACAGCCACTAACCCCAGTTATAAGAGGGTGTGCACACTTATGCAACCAGGTTATTATAAGGTTTTTATTTTTCATTTTTCCCCCTCAAAGATTTCAGCTTGTTTTTCAATTGAAACGTTCACATTATAGGTCACATTAAGAGTGGAAAAAGTTCTGATATGATGTATCTTTGTCTCATTCTTTTACATCACACAAACCTGGCATTTAAACAGGGTTGTGAAGACGTTTTATATTCACTGTATATATAGTGCCTTGCAAAACTATTCACACTGCCGACTAATTCTCTAATATTACTGAACTACAATTAGCACATTAAAATGTACATACAAGTCAGGTTGGTATAGGGTTACTATATTAGAACATGGACGTACCAGTCAGGTTGGTATGGGGTTGCTATATTAGAACATGGATGTGCCAGTCAGGTTGGTATAGGGTTACTATATTAGAACATGGACGTACCAGTCAGGTTGGTATGGGGTTGCTATATTAGAACATGGATGTGCCAGTCAGGTTGGTATAGGGTTACTGTATTAGAACATGGATGTACCAGTCAGGTTGGTATATGGTTACTGTATTAGAACATGGATGTACCAGTCAGGTTGGTATAGGGTTACTGTATTAGAACATGGATGTGCCAGTCAGGTTGGTATAGGGTTACTGTATTAGAACATGGATGTGCCAGTCAGGTTGGTATAGGGTTACTGTATTAGAACATGGATGTGCCAGTCAGGTTGGTATAGGGTTGCTATATTAGAACATGGACATACCAGTCAGGTTGGTATGGGGTTGCTATATTAAAACGTGGACATACCAGTCAGGTTGGTATGGGGTTGCTATATTAAAACATGGACGTACCAGTCAGGTTGGTATGGGGTTGCTATATTAAAACATGGACGTACCAGTCAGGTTGCTATGGGGTTGCTATATTAAAACATGGACGTACCAGTCAGGTTGGTATGGGGTTGCTATATTAAAACATGGACGTACCAGTCAGGTTGGTATGGGGTTGCTATATTAAAACGTGGACATACCAGTCAGGTTGGTATGGGGTTGCTATATTAAAACATGGACGTACCAGTCAGGTTGGTATGGGGTTGCTATATTAAAACATGGACGTACCAGTCAGGTTGGTGCGGGCACTGTAGGAGCCCAGGTACTGTCCGTCTGTGTTGGGGGTGTAGCACTCAAACAGCCCCTGGTCTCTGGCCTGGACCTTGGCAATGTGGAGCATGGCTGAGTCCCTGGACAGCCTCTCCACCCAGATCTCCTTGCTGTTGACCCTCTGGGCGTACACAGCGTACGCATAGTTGGACTGAGCCGTGCTCACAATGCGGATCTCGCGGTCCGGCGCCGAGGACAGGTACATGGACCACTCGAAATCCTGCTCCACGCCCTCCTTGTAGCCAGTCACGTTGCACCAGATGGTCACGTGACTGCCCTCCGTTCGAACCAGCGGGCCACTCTGGACGGTCACCACCCTCTGAGCCGCGCTCACGCCTGTCAAGGGAGGAGGGGAGAGAGACAAACGGGAGGGAGGGAGAGAAATAAGTGAGTTAGAAACTGAAACTGTTGTTAAAACATTTAACATTTAGCAGCCTTGTAGTTTTAGCTCCAGCATTCTCCCGAGAGGAAGAGACATTATGACAGGTCCCCTCAGGTGTCCTGAAGACACCGCCCTGCCGAGCCTGGTAAGGGGAAGGGGAAGTGGCCATACTGTTTAACAAAACGTGTTCCTTGTGGAGGAAATGGATGTCATTTAAAATGTCTGTGGTCCACTTAAGCTGAGCGACATTACTGTACACACATTCAGGACAAGAGAACCCAAACCCTTCTCGATATGAGATCGGAAAATACACAGAAACAAATGCACACATTCATACACACACACACACACACACGTCAATCTCAGACAGAGAGGGACAGGACACAGCTTCCTGTCTGATGAGCAACTGGGAAACACAGTGGGTGTGTGTGTATGTGTGTGTGTGTTGCAGAGGGGATGCCAGTCTCTTGGAGACTATGTGTCTTTAGGCACAATGGGCAGCGTTAATAATTTAACAGAACAGCTTTTTTAACTTTCAACATCCTCTCTCCCTCGTTCACCCTCTCTCTCTGCATCTCAGTAACTTTCTTTTACACTTTCATTCCTCCTCTTTTTCCATTTACAATGGCTGTATGTGTTTGTGTATAGAAGGGTATCTAGTTGAAAAATGAACAAACCCATGCAGAGTGTGCTCAGTGAGCTGGCAAAACGAAAGAAAATGGACCACATATATTTGTGTGTGTGTGTGAGAAAGTAAGCTTCTGGTTTTCTTCATTTTATTTCCATCCTTCTTGTGCTTGGTGTTGTAGTCCTTTGTCTTTTCGTTTCCATTCTGAGGCAGATTTTGCCCCATGAGCCTGTAAAAGCATTACAAATCTCTGATTTGTTTTTGGCCACCTCAGTTGAGAGGGATTTCAATTCAATAAGAGCAACATTTCAGAGTAAAAAATTAATAACAATGAATCACTAGAAGGCTTCACTTCTCTAATGGACCTCAATAAGATAGATATGGCCATGGAAGGGGAGTTTGACACATTAAAATGCATCAAGAGGATGGAAGTAAAAAGAGCAAGAGAGAAAAAGAGCAGTAGCGACGAACGCCAAGATAGAGCGAGGAAGACGCCTCCAGGAACTAGTCCATCTTGCCAAAATACTGATGCTGTAATTCCCAGTATAAGTGTGATCATGGAACACTTCACTGGTTTCATTTCAGCAAGTATTGGTCGTCCTTGTCCAACATTTGTCCCTTTCTTTTTATCTCTCTGTCTCTCCTCTTTCTTTCCTCTCATCATCTCTGTCCTTTCATCCTCTTTCTGTCCTCTCATTCTCTCTTTGTCTGTCCTCCCCCCCCCCCCTTTTGTCCTCTGTGTTCTCTCTTCTTTCCTCAACCCTCTCCCTAACTCTGTGGTTTTGGGCGTGTCAGTTACAGAACAGAACATCAGAGCATCAGTGAGCAGAATTGCCTTCTAATCCGACCACATGAAGATCATGGCCATAGTGCGGTGTTGTTGACACTCACAGTACTGCTGCCGAGGCCTGGCATTAATGCTAACAGTACATTACCCTTCACCTCACCCAGTATTAATGCTTACAGTACATTACCCTTCACCTCACCCAGTATTAATGCTAACAGTACATTACCCTTCACCTCACCCAGTATTAATGCTAACAGTACATTACCCTTCACCTCACCCAGTATTAATGCTAACAGTACATTACCCTTCACCTCACCCAGTATTAATGCTAACAGTACATTACCCTTCACCTCACCCAGTATTAATGCTAACAGTACATTATGCTTCACCCCACACAGTATAAATGCTAAAAGTACATTAAACATCCCCTCGTCCAGTTTTAATGCTATCAGTACATTACTAAACACATTGCCCAATACTAATGCTAACAATACATTACTAACCCCACCGCCCAGTACCAACAATACACAACTAGCCACATCATGATTAGCTGACACTTCTCTTATTCTATGAACACGCCCCACCTCAGTCCAGTTCATTTTATCAGACTCTCCCTCACTCTCCCCCTCTTGCACCCTTCATTCTCACTCCCCCCTCTCCAGTCTCCCAGCTCCCCATCTCCCTCTGAGTAAACTCCTGTCTCTCCTCCATGCCTCGCGGTTCCCTGCGTCTTTTCAGGCAGGATTTAAGCGGCTCTGCGAGACTTCAAAGCAGCAGGCTGCAGGCTGTTTTCAGAGGCTTGACAATGACATACCAAACCCTCCAGACCTCCAAGTGATCACTCCATCCATCCATCCATTCTAATCCCTCTATAACCACTATCACTGCCTCTTCGCCCCTGTCTGTACTGTCTTTATCACCGGCTGGCCTTGGAACTGCGCTTGTCTCTACATTTACTCAACATTTTAGTCACTTAGCAGACGCTCTCATCCGCAGTGACTTATTAGTGGGCGCATACATGCTCATACTTCTCCCGTACTCGTCCCCGGCGGGAGTCGACCTCGCGCCCCGCGGTTTCAGGCACCACGCCCCGCTGACTGAGCAGTCCTGACAGCGATCTGTGCGTGTGTCCGTTTGTCTGTCAGTCCCTGTCCGACTCAGCACCTCGGCTCCTCACAAGCCAGTAGGCAACATCTGCAAAACTGTGGTGAAAAGCTTCATTCTGACCTTTAGTGGTGGTCATAGAGGAGTGGACTTGGAAGCTTTGGCAAAAACAACAACTAGCACGCACGCGCATGCAAACACACACACACACACACACACACACCAAAAGAGGAAGCTGTAAAGAGGATTATGCTAAGTGGAGGGGGGGTTCAACACTAATCCAATCATTTGTGGCTGGTGTCTTATCCACAGTGAAAACCGCATCATCTCTCAGTACTGTTAGCACTCACTCACACAGCACCAGCTTATTTCAACCCTCACAGGATAATTACACACACACACACACAAACAACACACACACATACTAAGGTGACATATTCCCCAACACACACACACACACACCTACTAAGGTGACACATTCCCCAACACACACACACCTACTAAGGTGACACATTCCCCAACACACACACACACACACCTACTAAGGTGACACATTCCCCAACACACACACACACAGCCATCCATCTTTGTCATCGTGCTGGCATCAGCGGAGACATGCAACGGCCCCGCTACCTCCCTTTTCTTGCCTCCCTCCATCTCTCACACGCTCCTTCGTTCTCTACCCCCAATCCCCCCCCACCCCCCACATCATTATACTCAGGATGCTAAGGCATAAGCGCTATACATGCCAACGCTGGCTGGCTTGTCCTGGGCCCAGGTGGATCTATTTCTGTCACACGGCTGGCTCATCCATATGGGCCAAGCCACACAGCACCGAGCAGGACACGGTCCCAGACAGACAAACTCCACCAACAAACTCCAAGCTTTTAAGGGATGAGAACTAGAGGTACTGTGGGGTAAAGGAAACTTGAGTGACAGCGGGAACACATTATTAATATGGAACATAGATATAGAAAGAAATAAGCGGGGCTAAGCCTCAGTCACTGTCCCCAATCTCCCACAGGGAGCCTCAGTCTCATCTAAAAGATCTGGGACCCTGTGAAGATTTCAAGACAGAAGGGGGGGGGGGGCAAGAAGAGGGTGAAGAGGAATACAGGGAGAGAGAGGAAAGAGAGACAGAAACTCCATCTCCAGGGTGCTACAAGATGGAAACACACTGAAAGACAAGGAGGAGATTTCACTGTGTGTGTGTGTGTGTTTCTGTCTATGTATGGGTTGAATCTTCTCCAAAATCAATCTGCCTTCCTTTCCCTGTGGATCCTCTCAACATCATGCCCCTTTAACACCCATTACCACAGAGAACTAGAGAGAGAATAAAAGAGAAAGACAGAGGGAATGAGTTAAAAATATAGAAATAGTGTGGTGAGAGAAAAGTAGGGCAGAAGAAAAAGAGAGAGAAAAGGGTAATGTTCATTTGAAAGAGGTGGACCATGTTAACTGTCAATTTCTCAGAGAGGACAGCAGAAGTGAGGCTTGGTATTTTTCCCCACATTAAATTAATATGGCCCTGCTTCTATATTAAGGATGCTCTTACATTACATGTAGCTGTACAGGTTCTTTTCAGAAAATTAAAAAGTAGTCAAAGACAGACTGACTGACAGGGACAGCTAACAGCTTTGAGAAAAATAATAACTGCACCTATATTAAAAACAACACCGTTAATAAAAATAATCCTGTATCACTTCCCCTTTGAAACGTTGTCCTAAATGACATTGGGTTTCAGAGATCGGGAAGAGAATTACCAGGCAAATTCTATAAATGAGCGTTCTGCGGGTTTATGAGGAAGTCGAGGGATCAGAATTCAACTGAGGCTCCATCTCAGCCCACAGCCGGGTCAGCCATCACAGCCTGGTCAGTAGACAGACCATGTGGGGCTGGGGGGGGGGGGGGGGGGTTTCTACCTCAAAGCACTCAAGGCCCCACAGCGGAGCAGTCCAACAGCACAAGCCTGGTGTAATTTACCTCCCTTCAAAGGGCAGTGAAAAGTAGGCCTGCAGAGGCCTGTGACGGGTGACCACTGGTCCCCACAACTGACCATTACAGCGCGTTCCAGAGCTAATGGAGAGAGGAGAGATGGATGGCGAAAATGAAAGAGAAGCCCAGATTCAAAGGCAGAAAGAGAGAGAGATGGAAAACAGAGGGAAAGAGACTAAAGAAAATTGACACAGTAATTTCAGTCTTTTGAGCAGAGCCACCCCCCCCCTCCACCCCACCCGCCCCGCCTTTGTATCAGCTCAAAACGAGCCCTACAGCCACAAACAAGGCAAGGCTGAGGGGGAGAGAGACCATGTCTGTGATTATCTTATCTCTACATGGGGCACAGAGAGGGAAGAGGGGGTTGGGGAGGGTGGGAGGGTGGGAGGGAGGCTGTTTTTTTTTAAGTTGCTGTGGTGTGGCCGATGTCCACCCTCTGAGCGAGAACAGAGATTGCAGGCTGAGCGTCCGCAGAACATCAAGCACCAATCAGACGGCTCCAGACTGCCGCTCAAGTTAAAGTGGAACTGACAGCATTTCAGCAACATGACATCTTATTAAAATCAATTCATATACACCCCCGGGATAAATACGATGCATTTCTTCTTTTTTCTTTTTTTTTTTTACCTTTTCGCATTTTTATACTTTCTTGGAATGTTTAGGATATACTGGAGTAAAGGCATGAGTCAAATTCCTATTGCAGTGCGAAGTGGGAAAGCGGCCGTAGGCTCGGCCAAACAATAAACACGGCTGTAGATAAAATGGAAGAGAAATGGGTCGGCCTTGTCTAGACTGGTGCAACATATCCAATCAGTGCTAAAGTACGTCTGTATGCAAATAAGCCATTTGGCACACTGGTCTTGTTATCAGTCACTTTCAGAATCACCTGTTATCGCCAAATAAATGTACACGTACTCATAAATGTAGCTGTCGTGACGGCGCTACTGGGGGTAGACGATCTGTGGAGACAGATACACCTCGGACTACGCAGCTAACAGGCGGCAACAGCAGCTTCCATTAACGCAACAGAAAACACACAGGACATTCTCCTGGCAAATATGGAAATGGAAGCCGGCCTATTAGCCTACAACCAGTGTAGGAACACCATTTTAAACGTCTCAAGTCAGGAACTTCCTCTGGCGTCACCCGTGAATGGACTGAATGCACAATACACATGAAATGTAAAAGCAAATGCATAATCAGAGACGTATGTATTGACTTTTATAGTTGAAACACTGTATGTACGAATGACCTTCAGTGGAATGGGCTTACTACTGGCCACCAGGTATTGGTTGTTTGGGAGAAAGAGAACTAAAGATAAAGAACAGGGTGCCTGCCTTGTATCAGAGAGGTTCTGGTCTGTACTTTGATGTCTCTGTTCTAACAGTTGGGGTTGTAATGACGTGTGGAACGATGAGGCACTGTTTATATAGAACGCTCTGTGTGTTTTCCATTGTCTGGGTTTTTGTACGCGTGACCATGCAGACCCTGGTAAGCTATGGGCTTTTGCTTTCACTC
This sequence comes from Esox lucius, assembly GCF_011004845.1. Taxonomy (NCBI): domain Eukaryota; kingdom Metazoa; phylum Chordata; class Actinopteri; order Esociformes; family Esocidae; genus Esox; species Esox lucius. The sequence continues at coordinate 26,260,752 of NC_047584.1, read as the reverse complement.
AGTGTCCTGTGTTTTAATTGATTCACGTTGATAATGTGCAACAGCAGCTTTACTTTTGTTCTGAAAAGGAAGTAGTGCATCCTCCCTGACAGCTGGAGGCAGCGAGAGATTGTTTTGCACTACTCCCAATCGCTCACATGCAAGCACAGGGAGAAGTGGGGGGAGAGAGGGAGAACATATTAAAATAAAAATGGAAATGGGGGGGTTAATGTGGGACACTGGCTGAGTGAGGGAGAGAGAGAGAGAGAGAGAGAGAGAGGGTGAGAAAAGTTGGGTCATTTTCACACTTTGGGGAGCCCTTTCGTGTCATTAGTGTTGTACACGATCCTGACTTCACCACCACACCAATTACACAACCTGGTTTCCAGGCCACTTCCTAACCTTTCCATTGTCCTAACCTGCCTAGCCGGTTTAGCTAACATGTTTACAATAAAGCAGAAGTGGCAACACAAACAGACTGACTGCCCACCGCTGCTTTGGGATCCTCCCACTTCTCTGGACACACCCTTTTCTTACACACTCTTCACAACTGCTGATACCAGGACCAGAATGCAAAAGAAGTTGCTACAATTCAGTGTGTGTGTGTGTGAGCTGGAAAGTGTAAGCATAATTTGGATGTCCATGCCTCTGCCCATTCTATAATTACTGAATAATTGATAGAGACGGTGGGGAGACTGAAGACCCCACTATCCATGTGCACCTGGTTAAAAATTTAGTGTTTGTGACCTACTCAATCACCCACACCATAACACTTACTATGGCACATGGACAGTGTCTCTCACACTCACGCACACACTTCACACACTGCCCTGTCTCCTCCCATCTGATGTGTCACTCTTTACCCCTCCCCCTAGTCCATTAACTCCATAGAGCCACCTGCTCCCCAGCCCCTAACCCTTCCTCCCCGCCCCCAGGGCTCCAACCGGAGCACTCAGACGACCACGCAGCCATATGACAAAGACATGGTGGTCTTAGGACTAGTCCTCACACACACACACACACACACACACACACACACACACACAGAGCATCACCAACAGTTAGGGACAGTTTCGTGAATACATTAGGCCTAAGCCTAGTCTAGAACAAAAACAAATATCACATTGTTCAATCAAGGTCAATGGAGAGCATTGAACGTTTGCAGTCCAGCAACACACCCACCCACACCCACCCACACCCATTATACCTATGAACCGTAGACATCTGCTCAAGTGAAATAAATCCCGACTTCAATCATTGATAATTATCTAAACCCTCTCGTTTAAAGCTCTATGACAACATGGTGACTATAGATCTGGTCCTGTGTGCGTCGATAGAGAGACTGACAGCTTGCTCTCTGCTTCTTCCTATGTTTGTTCATTAAGCCACAGATTGGAAAGGAAAGTCATTAACTATTAATTAAGCTCATCAAACAGACTTCTCTGCCATTGTCAGTCAATTCAGCATTCGGGGGTACCGAGTGAAGCAAAGCCAAACACATTCATTCATTCATTCTCTCTCACTTTCTCTCTATCACTCACACACACACACAATATAAACACAACATATACACATCATAAACACGTCTTTTCCTCTTGAGTTCCAGGCAGAATCAGATCAGATCCTCCCTGTGGGCAATCGTAGCTCAATCCTGTGCTGACTAAATCCCATTCTCCTTTTGTTGTCAATCTAAAAACACAGCCATGCCTACCAGGGGGTGTGGGGGTAGGGGGGGGGGGGTATCACTTAAACCAGGTGTGTGTAGGATGCTGTGCTATGTGTGAAAACGTGTGTGTGTGTGTGTGTGTGTCACATTCTGAGGATGTGCAGCAGGGGAGCTGTCTCCATAGTTACGCTGCCATCTCATCCCACTGAGGTTGTGTTTGGGCGGAGAATCCAGCGAGGAACAGAGCAGTCTGGGTGTGCAAACCCAGAGCATTGTGGGTGGAACTGGAGGAGTGGAATCTGGGCTACCCTGTTATCTAACGGAGCTCTGAAGGTGCCCCCCTCAGCTGACCCACTATAAATCCTAACATTAGCCATTAAAAAAAGGATATGTGAAAAGACTGAAGATCAGTATATAGGAGACAACTTTATCCTCCTCCACTACCTAACCAAGGGATGGGTGAAAGGAGGAGTTCAATGTAGTCAGTAGTTTATGGTGGTCTTTAAAGAGGGGATTGAGGCCAGTGAGTTATTCATCTGAACCAGGCAAACCTGTCAGACCACTGGAAAAAAAGTATATATTATATATATAGCACACACACACACATACACACACACATCAAAACGTCTGTTTTGACTGTAAATTATTTAAGCCCCAGAGCACAACTGCAAAAAGCAGATGAACCCAGCCATCAGGTCAAACATGACCTAAACCTCCTGCCACCTGAACAGCTTTCTCTCCCCATGCTGTCGCCCTTAGCAACCTCCCATCTGTCCCAGGGAGGCTAACCAGACTACACGCACCACATCAAGATCCCTAAAACTAAACCAAACCATATCGTACACTCAGTTCTCATTATTTTAGATGATCTTACATTCCCCATTTGTATATAATTGTGTAGAACCTCTGCATGGAAACACTTTGTAGTTGCTCACTCTCTCCTGAAAGGTTACCTACTTTCCCACAGCTGCATGATTAGGCCAAGCCAAATTCAGATGCGTAGATTTACTTTGTAAATGCCGTGTGGGATCTCTGTTGATCAACTCCGTCAAAGAGGTCCTGACCCCTAATATAAGGCCCCGCTTTATGGAGTTCACATCTACGGAACGAAACGACACACTGAGTGAAGAGGGACTGTGACCAGACACTAACCAGATGCTGCAGACACGCACCAGATTCACTTGAGCAGAAACAAGATAAAAATAACACAGCGCGCTATTTTTCCACTTGTCTTTACTGTACGGAGAACGCTGCGCGGAGAGAACTGAACCCCACCAACAGCAACAGCAGATCACAGTGCTCTTGTAAAATTGCCTGTTAAAACGTCCAGCCTGAGAGGAAGTGTGTGTTTGGGTAGAGGTAAATGGTGGTGGGTGTGAATTTTTCTACCTTACTGTTAATTCAGCATTGTCCTTCGCCATCCCCCCCCCCCCCCCCCCCCCCCAGGAACAATGAGACTTCGGTCCCCCTCAGGGACGATGAGACACAGCGACTCCTGTCGGGTCTCTAAAAAACCTAATCATCAAAGGACACGTTCTGGTCTGGGTGTCTGGTCCCCTTTCATCTGTCTGCTCTACTGATACTTGACCAGTTACAAAGGCATGCCCTCAGCCCCAAGCCTCAGAGGCACCTATCGATGGCTTGTATCTGTGAACACTACGGTCGAGCTGAAGGAGAAACTGGGCAACAACACAGGTGGAGTACGGCTACTAACTGGTCTGGCTTCTTGGTTCGTTTTCCCCCCGGTTATCAGGTAAACCAGCCTCCAGATGGAGGAAACAATGTGATGAAGAGTTGTGATGTCATGTTCCGGGAACACTCCACACACAAGAACAGTAGCCAACCCACGAACACATATATTCACTACTCTGCCAGTGTGCACACGCACGTTGAGGAAAAGCCCCCAGGCGGGTTTTCTAAACTAAACATAAAAGCAAACCCAAATGTCTTTACAAACCAAAATATGCAGAACACACACACACACTTAGGGGAAACAACACACAAGCGCACACACACTGTACAATACACACACAACACACACACACCCACAACCCAGCGAGGCCTGTAAAATACACACAGATGTTGGGCCTGCACAGGGCTAAGTGACTGAACGAGTGTCTAGACTTGATTAGTCTATATGTATACTGTCCAGATAAACAGAACCGGGTCATTTGTTGGTTTAAACAGCTGGAATGTGTTAAGGGCCAGAACAATGCTATGTAACACCAATTATTAACTCTTAGCATGCCAGTAACACTCACAAAGACATGACGGATCCACTCAAACTCACAGAAATGTTAAACACTGCTAACTCCGCCTTGACCAAGAGGTGAAAATCGTCTAGCTCTAAAGGTTTGTGATACACAGCTGTCATTCTGTGTGTGTGTGTGTGTGTGTGTGTGTGTTGGGGGTAATAAAACTAATAATCAAAATAATTGTAAAAATATATATATATTTTAAAACTACATTGCCAACCATTTTGTAAAAGCAAAATCAAACTCCAGCTGGGGGATTATTTTGGAACGAACTCTCTGCTAGGGGTCTGTTTCCAGGCTTTGCCTTGACTTCAGCTCAGGCCTACGAACAGCTCCTGGTTCAGACAGTAACCCACAAGCTAGACTGCTTCATTACTTAAGCTAGTATTGAAATACTGTACTAACTTTACCACTGTACCAACCCCCGAAGCCTCTCTTACTGTTTAAGCACCTGATGAATACCACATCGTCACAAAGTTATATAAGCCTGAACGGCTCGGCGATTCAGGGCTCCTCATTACTGCCTCTGTCTTCCCTACAGATGGAAATCCATGTCACGTAATACAGTATAGCAGCTCGGCTCAGTCCAGGCACGGAGGTAAAAACTGAATATGGTTAGATATAAGGTTATTACTTTTTACAACACATAATTTTGACTATATATATATTTTTTTTCAGCTCATTTGCTAAACCTGCACCAAAAATCTTTCAAGCAGGTTTTTCCATCTTCTTTTTGAATAGGCCTTACAGAGCCAGAATGAGGAATTTCTTTTCAGCACTTTATTTCCAAAACTGATGAAAAGTTGTTTCCTGTCACTCTACATCAGACACACATTACAGTGAGCAACCTCTGCTGTCTCCACAGGTATACAATGTCTTCGTGATGTACTTTCTGCATCTTCAATCGGACACCTGATTTTTACCTTAGGAAATGATTCCCACTGGCTGGAAGGGTAAGCGAACTAACGATAAAACTGATAATCCTCTAACCCAGTGGCAAGAGGTCAGTTTTCAGCCCCCCCCCCCCAGGACTAACATGTCTTCCAACCAGGAAGAGAGCAGCCATCTGGTGTTTGTTTGGGACAGGCCACCGTGTGAATGTGTGTCCCCGTTTGTATGTGTTAGCACATGTGTGTGTATTATGGTGTTCTGTCAATTTGTGTGAGTGGCCTATGCAATATTTCAGTGAAAGTGCATGTAATGAGCATGACAGTGAGAGAGGTTAGACGGGTGTTATATAAAATATGTCAGACGTGTATTGATTACAGGCAGCAGCTCAGACCAGGAAAGATGATCTTGAGTCTGCGGGAGGTTGATCTGTGACTTTTATGTCCAAATATCACATTGTTCTGGTTCTCCGGATGGAATTAAAGGGCTCTGTGTACTGGCCAACCAGACTAGCTGACAGACATTTTACTAGCCTAGGATGAAATTCTGTGCAATGCTGTACTTGGAAAGAAAACATTTCACAAGTCAGAAAGGCTAGTTGGATACATTTTCTGCTAACCCCTTATGTAATGTGGTTGCCACAGCCATCTTAATGTCCGTCCTTGCCTTGTTTACTCTCTCTCTCACACACAGAGACAGAGAGAAACTAATTTAGGGCTGTGAACGACAAAAAAATAACACACAGCTGTTCAAAGGCATCTGCTATTAGTGAATAATACAATGCCTCATAAGCAATCAATGACTCTTATGGAGCTGCCACTGGTACACAGACACGCACACCTCACACCCACACCCACACCCTCACCCTCACCCTCAGTGTCAGATGTCATGCGGGTCGGCATGCAGGTGTGCAATGACAGGTGGGCTAGTCTGAATACGAGCTCTGTTCGGTTCTTAATTAAACGAGATTCTGAGAAAAATCACTAGGATGCCGATAACAGGCGTGACTTACCAAGTAGCACACACGCAACAAGAAGCGTGCGGATCCCCATTGTTTTCCGTCTCTCTCCCCACATATGCCGTCCGTATAATCCGTTTGGGGGCAAAGCTTCTCAATTTTTAGGCTAAAATAAGAGGTCTGTGGCCAGCCACCACTCCGGGCGTAGGGCAGGTCTAGTGCCCCCCGGGGAACGAAGCAGCTGGCTAAATATCCCCTTCGCTATAGAGAAAAGTCGCCTGCTGTCAGTGGGATGCACCGATATCACGGAGCCTGCTGAGATGCGGGACTCGGTAGACTACACTCCGGAATCGCTTCTCTGGTCTCACCTTCAGCTTTGCTGTCCTATTGTCAATGACGACATGCGCCCGTAAAAGACGTCTAGGCGACCCAGCCTTTTCTCCAATATCACAGAGACTGCGGACGAGCTTCGCCAATGAAAGACAAAAAAACACCGGAAAGTCAACGGTCGTGCGTGGATATCTTACTTAGTTTGGATACACAATTATGTATGGAAAATCATCCCGGAGAGCAAGTAAATGAAATAGGCTACTTCTAATTTAGTGAGCGTCCTCTTTCTCCGGCGGCAAAAGCTCTATCAAAGGCAGGCAAGTCGTGCTCTCTCCACCGCTGGTCCCGTATAATCAATCTTCTCTCCTGCTCGTTTAGAAGAAGAAAAAACACTCGAGTCGATGCGGATGGGCGGGCGCTCGGGCGGCAGAGCACATTGAGAATTACCATAGGATGGACCTCACTATGAATGCGTCAATAGATCGATTGAGTTCACAGAAATGAAAATTTCCTGTGATCAGTTCATTTTTGTGCATCGTCTAGGCTATACAAAGCACAGTTTGGGCCCAGACGTATTGTTCTATTTAAATCGACGGGATAGCCTCAAACTTCAGATTTGTTTTTGATTTACAATGAATAGTTAAAAAGGCTCAGTTCGTTGCATACCAATCAACGGCATCGAGTCGGGTCTTTTAATGCGTGTTCGGTCAATAAATTGTTTTATATTCCCAAGAAATATTCCTTGCATTTCATTTCCTGGTTGGAAGTATAGCCTTTGATTCCTTTGCCATTTCAAAAAACGAACCAGCGTGCTACATAATCCCACCCCACTAGAAACCACGCCCCGTTCAGGGGGCTACTTTCTATTAATCACCCAATAAGGATTCACGCGTGGATTTGAAGACCTACCATATTTGGTCAAAAGGTGTGGCAAAATCGAATTGTTTTCCTTCGGTTACATCAATAATTGTAAAAATAATAGGTATTGATATTAACAGTATTTATTTTTGCTTACTCCCTCCATCTCACATCCCATACAACTAAGCGACATATACAAGGTCATAGATTAATCTCATGAGCGGAGACTAAACACAAAGCTTTATGAGTCCTATAAGCTGCTTATAACAGAGTTACAGTATGGTTACAGCACTTCATCCGGGGAAAACCTGAAATCGAGAAGGCTTCCCAAATATTTAGCTATTCGGTGGTATACCTGAGCACTATTTGGTAGTGCTGTTGCCTTATAAACCATGATTTTAAAAAATCTGAACATCTGTATTCAAAACGCTTTACTTTGTTGTGCCTCTGCTTCATTGTGCAAAGTTACATTGTGTCATAAATGTCAAAAAGAGACAGCTTTGAGTAGTAATCTCTGTGTATCTGCAACAGAAAACAAAAGGCTTTAGTGGATGGCTGCATAGCCATCGCTACCGTAATCCAGACACAGATTAGAATCTAATGATGAAAGTAGGATATTCTACTCCTACTATTGGACCAAATCCTCATGTCTTTCCCCCAATATTCCCAAAATAAGGAATTCCCCATCGGTCTGTACCTAAGTGTGTGCAAAGCACCTACAATGCAGGAATTACCAACCTAATATCAGAATCACATCAGTGTTCAACATTTGTCTTGGGGGGAGTAAAATGTCTCAATCAGGGTTAGGGGAGCCTGTTCCTGGAGCCGGATTTTGCTTCAAATAACCCGAAAGACCAGGTGTGTTGCATTTAGTCAATCACTGACCTGATCAATGGCCTCAGCTGTTCCATTACCTGGCCACCAGGCTTCCTCCCGGTGTGGGCGTGCAAATGACAAACTGATGGTTTAGATTTATACGTCTCCAAGACCAAATAAGGGGACAGCATAGCTTCCCCAATCACTACAGTGACCAGGCAGAAGACCATCCTCTCCCTCTATCGCTCTTCACCAACAGAATGTAATGAAACAGGTTGAATACAGTTTACAATCACCACAGTGCACAGCAAGGCAAGCTGTGACCAGGCAGAAGACCGTCCTCTTCCTCCTTCGCTCTTCGCCAACAGAATGTAATGAAACATGTTGAATACAGTTTACAATCACATTGAAATTCTGTTTGGTGTTCACTTTCAGTCCGTCATCTCACGTCATTAACGGACAACACAGCCTTGAATCCTCTGCCTTCTATCGTATCCATGTGAAGGGTCCCACTATTTTCCCTCAAAGCCACAGTAAATCACTTACCACATATTCTAAAGCGATCTTCGCTGTTTTTTGTACTTTCTATGGTTTGGACAGTTGTACTTTGTGAAGGCCAGCCACATGTTTCTTGCTATGGATCAATCGAGACTGTACGAACTGCGGTACCAGAAGACGGTGGTGCAAGAATGACCGTGGCACCAGAAGACAGTGGTGCCCACGTGAAGCAGCCCTTAACCCTTCAAACAGTTTCTCTCACATTTTGATGTGAGGGGACAGTTAAGAATCCAACACACTTGAGAGGCAACCTAAAACTCAGTCGATAGGCCTGAGACGAGTACCACCACCTGGGGCTCTTCCTCCAGGTCCTGAAGCCTGGAAAGCTTTTACAGCTTTTACTCCTGTTAAACCTTCTAAGGCTGTGTCCATCATGCATTGGCTTGAACCTCAGAATTTTCAAATTCAACAAGAGGGCCACACATTTTGTCATGTAAAGTCTGTGTGTAATATAATTTCCAGGCGAAAGAAAAATCTATTGGATCCTAATAATTTCAAAACATTTTCAGTGTCTCCGCCTTTCTTTGCAGTCACAACAATGGCCCGAGACTCTCTGAGGACTCAGCCAGCTCAAAGACATCCTGCTGTTGGAGTTAACTTCATTTCCTTTATTACTGGAACTCTGACAAAACATGGCACACAATTCAATTTGCGTTGTTTTCAGGAAGGACTTGGTGCTCTCTTTAGTGACCCAGTAGCTGTATGATATCACTCTATACTATAATTTGATACGTTCTAGCTGATCACAAATGACATTTCAAGTGTATTAAATCTCTGTCCAGAATCGTAGTTTCACACTGTGCAATATTCAAGTCCCATGCAACATATTGGCTAGCAAATGATACCTGTAGCTTTTAGACGTCCACTTGTGGGAGTCAGATTGCCCCCCTAACTGACCGGCATCGACTTTGCAGAGGTGCAAGGCATTTTGGAATTCCATTTGCAGTGACTCCAGGAGAAATTAAACAGCAGAGCCCCTAAGCAACGTTACCTCGAGCGTATGCAAACTTGGCTGCTCTAGTTCAGTTTCTAATGTTCACACTATGTGCGAGCAGGGCTCACCTGAGAGTGCTCACGTATTGTAACATAACAATTTCAGAATTTTTCTTTCCCTTCACCACTCCCATTCCCTAATCCTGGTCTTTTTTGCAACCAACTAGATGAGGTTGGCTATCTTAACAGCGTCATCCAATGTGAGGGGGTACTTTGAACAGCAAGCAATCCTGTCTGGAAGTAATTTCTTTTTCCACAAGCTGATCTCTGGAAATGTCTTCTTCAAAGTCTCTGAGAGCATTTGTTGCTGCAAGCTCCCATAACGCAGACACACACTGAGAAACAGATTCTCCTTGCTGCCGGCTCAGCTTTGGGAAAGTGTCTCTTTTCAGAGCCACACTTACAGTAGCCACGTAAACCATTACAGTGCATCTGCTGTTGCATCAGATTTGTCGTGTAGTACGTACATTGTGAACCAACCAATTTGGAACGTCAAAATCCTAGTCCATTTTGGATCTACGTCATCTGATTTTATCTTCTCACCAGTAAACCACATGAAGAAGGACTCCCATGTCGGGACAAGAGACTTGGTATCAAAACCATGTATCTCTCCGACTACTGTTGTTGGTATGTGCTAGAGTGTGTGCCAGACCAGCAGTTGGCTAGATTCTCCAGTCATTGTATCGCTGCCTCAAACTCAAACTTTCATCTTGAATTGTTTAATTAAAGATTTATCTTTTTGACAATCGGGGGGTCTAATCCCCACTGGGGGATTATATTCCATTCACCATTGGGTCCTTAATGTTTACGCCCAAATTGAAAATATTCTGCTCTATTGCAAATCAGTCCCCTACCCCTTTGTAACAAGAGTATCATGAAATTGTAATCTCAGATCATTGCCCACTTACCTTCTCCCTGAGACTCGGGGGCAGTGGGTTAACTGAAACTCTAGATAATGCGGAAAACAGGCCAGGTTTTTAAATGAGAAACACTTAAAGCATTGAAACCTAAGGGTCTGGTCACAGCATTCCAGGCATTCAGATGGAATCAGGGTTTAGTAGGTGGAACTGGACATGCAAATTCACTTGCTAAATAAGTGGAAAACTGGCTAATCAACTCTGGAGAAACACAACAATGTTACAGCTTTGATTCCCTGCTTTCTGTTGTAATTTTCATGGTCATAGCATTTTTGTTCATGAATGTGATTTATGAGCTGAAAACTAAAAATAAATAAATTGAACCTAAAAATTTAAAATAAATCTAGTTTGTGGGATTTGGCTGACCTTTTTCATATGTGAAAAACAAGTGGAAACCTTGACTGCTTCAAAGGACTCTTACAGTGGAATATGTAGCAATCAACTGGACTCTTACACTGGAATATGTAGCAAACCACTGGACTCTTACACTGGAATGTGTAGCAAAAACTGTTCATTTTGAGTGATCATGCAAGATATTGGTTAACCGCTGATTCTGATATCCGAGTCTCCCCCAATTTAAATGAAGTCTTTTAACACACACACACACACACACACACAAGCACACACACACACACACACACACACACACACACACTGCCAGCGTGTCAAAGCTGTAGTTGAACTGGTGATTGGAGATCCATATAAGTCTATTTTTACATTTACTTCCTCTTCCCCCTTTATTATCTATATTTCCTGGTGTCTACGTGTGTCGCCCAGGACACTGCAACGTTGTTCCCTATTTCCTGCGTTTCCTCAAACCCGATGTCTCTGCAACTCCAAGTCCTCTTCCTTTTCTCATGCACACAGCCTGAATGCCAACATGTTAGCTAACATTACCGTCCTGGTCTTTGGTACAGGTCACGGAGTATAGGGAGTGGAAAGGGAGACAATGAATGCGCTATCACTCATCTACTAATGGGCGGAGTCGTCCAATATCTCCCACTGAGCAAAGGACGTTGGGAAAACGTCATTTAAATGATTTGCTCATTGGACAGTGTTGTTATTGCTCAACTGACAGTGTAGCAACACTCCGTGCAGGCCTGGACCTGTGTGCTTTGAGTCAATGACCATATGTACCTTTTCTGTTTTTCTCTGTGTTTGCCTGCATAGTACCAAACATACTGATAACTGTTGTCATGGGAGCATCGAGAATACCTCTATATTGTGATAAGATGTAATCTTTATGTCCTGGGAACATTCACCGTTTGTATGTGTTTGTTCCTGCATGTTAAGGTGTGTGTGTGTGTGTGTTTGGGTATGTGTGGTGTCTGTCTGTGTGTGTGTGTGTGTGTTTGTGTCATGGTGACCGTGAAACTGCGGATGAATAATGCATAAGTAACAGCTGTGCCTGTACAGAGGGTGACACCCACATAATCAAGTCATGAGTTATAAAGAGACAAAAAGAAAAAGGAGAATTAAAGAAAATGACAGGGTGAGAGAGGCAGAAGGAGAGTGACAGAGCGAGAGAGAGAGATAAAGAAGCAAAAATCCAGAATGAACTATAATTTGTTTGATGATGCATCATGGGAAGACTCATTCTGCAGGATATCTAATAATACCAGACAGACAGCGTACTCCTGTCTCCGTTCAGGCTACTGTGATGATGATGACGAGGAGGAGGAAGAACAGCCACTTGCTGAAAGGATATTTAGTGTGTAGGAGTGTGTACAATCTGTCAATGTGTGTGTGTGTGTGTGTGTGTGTGTAGCTGTGTGGTACCTGCTATTCCTCTCACTGCCCTGTGTGTGTTGACAGGGAGTTGCGGGTGTGAACATCTGCTAGACCATTTAAATGTGGTAGGCAGGACTAGTCAGGCCTAGGTGACAAGTTTTATAGGGACTGTATTCCACGGCAGGCAGTAGAAAGCAGGCACAGACACACTCACATGCACACACAAGTGCATACACCCCCCCCCCCCCCAATACACACACACGCAGAGTTAACAAGTTCACATGCACAATCCTGTTGTATCCTGTAATTATGTTTCTTAATCTTGGCGTACAAATGGTAATTAAAATTGAATGACGTGTGTGTGTGTGTGTGTGTGTGCGCGTGTGACTGTGTATTGCATGTGAAGAAAAAGGGATAAATATAGAAACGGAGATACTGAGGGATTGAGAGATAAAGGGGAGAAAGAGAGGGATGAGGGAGGGATGAGGGAGTGAGAGGGAAAGGGGGAAGGAGTGATAGCAGTTCTAAAAGAAGTGATGCTCAGACAGTCATTTCATATTAATACGTTGCATTAAGAGGCTCTATAATGAATAATTGATCATCAGAAAAAATTTGCGATTTGTGCTCCCGGAGGGCTAATGCGATGTTAAATCAAGCTGTGTGAGTGTCAAGAGTGTGTGTGTTTCTTCATGTGTGTGTGTACCGGCCACATGTGCCCACAGGGTTATTCAGTGTTAAGAAAGTTGCTTGCCTCTAGATGCTGTTTGTGTGTGTTTTTTGTGTGTGTGGTGTGTACTCACACCTGTGACCTGCGCAATTAACACAACGCTCCTCACCCCAGTTTTCACTTCAGAAATGTGGTCACATTGCCTTATTTGTTGTCAATAGCCTATGATATACAATATATAGCTCTTCATACTGCAATACTTGAAATGGTGCTCCTTCAAAAACTAGCTTATGCTACCTTGAAAGGTAGGAAAAAATGAGAACAAATCAGTTAAATCCTTAACTTGACCAGCTGCAGCTTACAGGTTATCATCTCTAGCAGGATGTAATCACCCATCATTGGAGAGGAGGGAGAAACAGGAAATTAAATCACAGGTTATCTTCTGTAGCAGGATGTAATCAACCAGAGCTGTAGAGGAGAGAGAAATGGGAAATTAAATCACAGGTTATCATCTGTAGCAGGATGTAATCACCCAGAAATGTAGAGGAGAGAGAAAAAGGAAATTAAATCATGGGTTATCTTCTGTAGCAGGATGTAATCAACCAGAACTGTAGAGGAGTGAGAAATGGGAAATTAAATCACAGGTTATCTTCTGTAGCAGGATGTAATCAACCAGAGCTGTAGAGGAGAGAGAAACAGGAAATTAAATCACTGGTTATCATCTGTATCAGGATGTAATCGCTCTAGAGGAGAGAAAAAAAGTATTTTGTAAAAAGCGAGCGGTATTGTACATTTTACAAAACACCTTTTGACCGAAAAGTTGTCTTGTGTAGGGGTAGAGCTCATTAGAGCAAATACAAAATACCAGTTTTTTTATTCAGTAAAACATTCTCATTGTTTTTGTTGGTAAACTATTTAGGAGTATATTCATTCATTATAATTTGCAACTGTAAGTAATAATTTGTGCCCAGATCTGTCGGTGTCACTCAATGGAGGTTGACAGGAAGGATTGATCTCCTGATCTGAGTCTCCATGTAATAATCTATCACTCAGTGTCGTACATTAGAGAATCAAGCCTAGTATAAGTCTTGTTTTACGTTTGTTTTTCTGTAGTTTATGGAAATGAAATGTATGCAGTTATACGATCCAAAATGTGCCATAACTTTGCCTATCTGTCTACATCAGTGGTAGCAATAGGGCTATAGGAATTGATTGGGTAATCTCTGCCATGCAATTCATGTTATTGTCCGTAGAGATAAAAGTGAAATCCTAAATATAATCGTAATAGACAATTGTTCAGCTTGTAGAGTGAATGCAAGGGTCTAATGAATACTACAGACTTTCCCCTCACTGTCTCCCTGGGGCTTGCAGTTAATTAATACAGGAACTCCCATTTACAGTACAACACAAGTTCTGTTGAACAACGAAATATTAAGCTCTTTTTTGATTCTGTCTTAATCTGTTTTTCCTCTATCTTCCCATCACTCTCTCTCCCTCTCTCTCTCCCTCTCCCTCTCCCTCTCTCTCTCTCTCTCTCTCTCTGTTCCTCTGAATCAGTTGTCTTCCTGTGTTGTTTTCTGTATTCGTGTGGAACCGGTGGATGAATGGTGACGACCCAGGGAAAAGTGTTTGGTGCCAGTAGTGCCATTGTAATTTCATTTGTGGTACCATGTGTACTGTTTCTGGACACACCAGGCACCTGAAACGGGACAAGGTATTGGACAGCATTCATGCTGATATGATGGACCATGATGAATGTTTAAATGTTACATTGGTGTTAAAAACTTAAAAGGGTGAAAACGTCTTCCCATCTTTGGAGAGGGAAAGGATGCGTATGTGTGTGTGTGTGTGTGTGTGTGTGTGTGTGCGTGTGTGTGTGTGAAGACATAATGCTCTCACACATCCTGTTCTGCAACACTGACAAACCCCTGTGAAGCTCGAGAGAGACGCCCAAAAGGAAACGAATGAATCATTTATTTGCTTTCTGGATGCACTGTGAAAATGTACGTGAACGTCAGGCGAAATATGTGAACAAATCTTTCTCCTCAAAGTGATGGTTTCCCACAACGCACCCTGTTTATGGTCGCCATTAGGATTGGAAGTACTAACAATTGTTACTGTAACTATAATGATTGCTATTAAACTAAACAAACACCTTTTCTCCTGAGTCATGCCAGTGCTGGATGGCACATTATCCAATGAGCATTGCAGGGTACCTGACACCTCCTCTGTTTCCATGGAGACCGCTATTTCACCCGATCAGAAGACCTGGCTTCAGGACACCTATACACCTGTCAAAATCTCACCTTTAATGTCCCAAGCTCCGATGACACTCGGCCTGTCGGAGCAGCGAAGATGTTTTGTATGGAGACGATAGACGCACGTGGACAATGCCATTGAACCAGTCTTCAGAGTCATACCACTAGGTGACCGTCACAATATTCTTGTTACTGTTGCACAGTTTACAACACACACACCATACACACACACCACACACACCACACACACACACACACACACCATACACACACACCACACACACCACACACACACACACTCACACACCACACACACCACACACACACACACACACCCCACACACACACACACACACACCCCACACACACACACACACACACCATACACCCACACCACACACACACACACCACACACACACACACACACACCATACCCACACACCACACACACACACACACACCATACCCACACACCACACAAACACACCACACACACACACACACACACCACACACACCACACACACACACACACACACACACACACACCACACACACCACACACACACACACACACACACACACACACCATACCCACACACACACACACACACCATACACCCACACCACACACACCACACACATTCAGGAGTATGAACAGTTGATTTACTCAAACTCAAAGGACATCTGGGGGTGGAATAGTGACTCAGAATGAGTGTTTAGCCTCAGCATGGGTCCACACACGGACACACACACAGGCGCACACACACACACACACACACACGGTTCAGGCTATTCAGCTCATAAGCCCTGTGCTGCCTGCTGACACTCCTCGGCACTCAAAGCCAGGCCCTCCAACTGCCTTGATAAGAGTGTGCCATGCATTGCCATAGCGATCTCTCTATTGGCATCTAATCAAACCAATCAAATGCAGCCCAGTGTTTGTAAACATTGATTTCCAAGCCCTGCTGCTGTGTAGGTTGACCCGGGTCTGGCCTCGGGGTTGATAAACGGTCAGCTCCATCTGATCTTATCTCTATTGCTGCCCCTTCGCAATGGAGAAACGTGATCTATTTACCCCAGGGCTGGGTGATATATACAGCTCACCCTCTTACAAACGCACAAGCACAAGCGTACAGTTACAAATGCAAGCCTGCACCTACACACAGACATTTACACAGCTGTTCCTGCTGCTATGAACCAAATAGTAAAGGCGTCTTTTACTAGTCAACATTGAAATAACTGCCCAGTGAAAAACCTAATTTTAATCTCTGAATTTATATCCAAATGTCTTTGTTGGTTTGGCTTATACTCATATTTGTGGCAACATTTTGCTAATTTGAAAATCTAGGCAAACTTCAATCACAAAACCTAACCAAACCTTCACTTCATACATGTCTCAAAACAAGCTTGTTCCACCAAAACACTGGCAACAATTCTCACTCAGAAACACACACTGTCACTCATAACACACTGACCTAAAAATCACTAAGAACAGGGATCATTACATAAATGTTTTATCTTATAGGTTTTTTCACATAAATCAGTATTTGATCATAGAATAAGAAAATCACCTCACTTTAATGACTGTACTAAAGTATATGGAACAAGAATGAATCACAATTGTTTCTATGTTTTTCGATGCTTGTAAGCAATTGGGAAAAACTGTAATTTATACGGAAAAAGAATGAATCAGAAATGCAGCAATTTGAAGGAATATCCTTTACATATATATATATCTTTGCATATAGTTAATTATACTTTTGAAAAATAATAAGTCACCCAAATTCCAGGGCTGCAACAATAACAAACAAACATCAACAAGTATAGTATAATCACTAGCCTCTCTGTATTGTAGGGGCCAATGAGTGGTTTTTGTAACAGCAAACCATCATTGGACAGTCCTGCACACATTGTGATGTTAGCTCCTCTCTGGCCTGGGACATCCACAGTGGCTCTCTATCCAATCACATTTCTCCCCCTGTGGCATGTTTTTGCCAGGTTGAATCCAGCTTCATCCACAAAGATGAATTTATGTGCAGTTTGACTGGCTTCCATCTCCATTAATCTCTAAAGAAAAACTGTAAATCCATAGTTTTACAGTACCTTACATTATGTGTAAATATGTATATACCCTGTTTGGTTACTGAACCGACATCTTACCTGGATATATTGATACCAGAGTTCTTTCACACATTCGCCATTTTTCTCAAAAGGTACAGTGAACAACATTTAGGTTGGTTTTCAGTTTAAATTGCAATCAACTGTGTTCGGATTGACTAAATATTCTAACATTAATAACATTTTCTTACAAATATCAAACATTTTCTTTATATTTCAATCTGATTACTGCAGAAATGCACACCAGTTGCCATCATTCTGTTTTGAATGTGTTTTTAACAGTTTTGAGAACAGTATTTGAGAAATCATGTACAGTGAATATATTGTTTTGTAGATGGTGGAGTAGAAATGAGAAAAGAGTTCATGGATTTGGGAGAACGTATTTGTTGAATGCATTTTGTGTGAAGGCAATGAGAAATTATTCACAGTTTAGTTCACACACTTCCATTTTGCTGACTGTGTGAAGAGTTTTGTTAATGTGACTTATGTATTGTTCTGCCTATGAGGCAGTACAACCTATGCCTTCTGCAACTACAGCATTAATGAATCTTACTAATGAAATACATGTTTCAGTCAATCAAATAAAGCTGCCATCATCTTTATTGTTTTATCAGAAGAAATTGATTTAGTTGATCATTCTATCTAACAAAAACAGAACTCAAGAAAGTCTTAAACCAGTTGTTTTTTAATGTTTCTAATTTTAGCATTTTCTTTTTTTATCACCCATTAGGTAGGTAATACCACACTATTCTGAGAATAGTATTTTTTTTCTTCCTTTCAACAGTGTAAAATTAGATATTTGAGAGATTTCATCCTATTTTCTTTTTAATTAGATGAATAAAAAACAAATCATTAAAATGAAAAATATTTAGAATGGATGTGGTACAAGAAATAATCACATTGTTTAGTTATTGACGGACAGAGCTTTGTAGAACCAAAAACCAATGGTTCACAACCTCTCTGTCCTTGGCCTGTCCAAGGAGGTACCAGAGAGCCTTTTCACACGTGAAGTTCCCTCCAGAATTATTTGCCCAATTGGTAAAGAACTATCCCTGGCAGCACTGGCATAAGCTTCCTTTTGACAAGAGGTCCAAATACAGTCGTTTGTTGGCATAGAAGAGACCTTGCCCAGTCCTCTCCTACCATTCAAACTCCCCCCTTTGAAAAGCTCTCATTCCTCGCCTTCACATTCTTTCTCTCCCTGTCTCGTATCACAATACAATGTTCAATCTGCCTCCATCATATCTGAACCTGTTCTCACCTCCACATCTACCTCTCCATCTCCCCCATCCGTTCTTTCATTTCAGCGCTCAGACTCTCTCCCTCCCTACATCCTTTCCTCCTCCCCTTTCTGCCTCTCTCCTTTCTTTTCCTGTCCTTCTCTCGTCATAGAAGATGAGTTCTGACGGTTAGTTTACCTGAATCCTCTCCTCGCTCCAAAGAAAAGTCACAAGAGAAAAGCCGGAAAAAATGTTTGGAAGTCAACAAGGAGCACAAGGGATCTCCTCTAATGTCAACACAGACGCTCACGCACAAGTGTCTAAGCGTATGCACACACGCAGAAAGAGAGGAGGACCAAAGCCTCTTGAGTGACACTCTATTAAAAGATTCATTGGTGTTGTCTGAGGAATTCTCAACAACCCCCATTAAAAGGCCTGTGGAGTAGAAGGGTTTGGGATAAAATCCAGTGTAGGTCTGACATATTGTTCGACAGCCCAGGGTTAGAGTCCTAGATAATAAAGGCATAAAGGAATGATATGTGGTGCTTTTTCTTGTCCTAGGCATGTAGGCTTCATGCTATTTTTGTAACGGTTTGATGAATAAATAGCAGATAGCCTAACAGTGGCGCCAGTAAGAGGGCTAACACAGCTAACCCTGTGCCCTTAAGCAAAGCACTAACTGATCCTGTAAGTCTCTGCACAAAAGTGTCTGCTGAATGACTCAAATGTAAACGCAAATGTAAATACGTCTGAATTGATAGAACCTTTCTTGTAACCCAAACTGTACATCGTGTAGTCAATTAATCAATTAATATTGCTTGATTGCATATTTTTAATGAATATGTTAAGCCTCAGATTCTGATCACTTTTAATAGGTTTTGTAAATTCATTTGAATATTCTTACAGGACACAGACTCTATGAGGGATGCACTTCTTTCTCTCTTTCTCTGTCAACACTGAGCTAAACACTGCAGGCCCTCCTGAAGCTCTGCTTACGCAATCACAAAACACAGACCTAAACATTCCCATAGAAATATCAGCCCATCATCAATCACAACAAATATACCTAAACACTCTCACCTAGACACATCAATCCATCATCACAACACACACACACACACACACACACACACACGACTAAACACTGTCATTTAGAAGCATCAACCTATCATCAGTCACAACACACACACACGCATCAACACTCACATATAAACATCAGCACGTCATCAGTCACAACACACACACTCCTAAACACTGTCACCTAGACACATCAATCCATCATCACAACACACACACCTAAACACTCTCACACAGACACATCAATCAATTATCACAACACACACACTCACACACACACACACACACACACACAAACGCACACCTAAACACTCTCACACAGACACATCAATCAATTATCACAACACACACACTCACACACACACACACACACACAAACGCACAGCTATACACTGTCACCTAGACACATCAATCCATCATCACAACACACACACCTAAACACTCTCACACAGACACATCAATCCATCATCACAACACACACACCTAAACACTCTCACACAGACACATCAATCCATCATCACAACACACACACACACACACACGACTAAACACTGTCATTTAGAAAGATCAATCCTCAATGACAATGAAAGGCATTTCTTCTCTCTTTTCCCCCTTCCAACACCCTGGTGACAACACGCATCTCTGGTGCTATCCAAGTGGAGATGTCAGCCACCACCTCAAGCTTAACCTTGAAAAGACTGAGCTGCTCTTCTTCTGGCATGTCCTCTCCAGGATATGTCCATCATGGTGGACATAACTGCACAGTGTAACACTCCCAGAGGGCTAAGGAGCTTGACGTGACCCGAAACGACATCCTAACACCCTTGATGCTAATATCAAAGCAGCTCCTGCACGTTAGTCCTCTACAAGATTCGTAGAGTACAACCTTACCTTCTCCTACAAGGCTATGGTGCCTACAGAGCAACAAGAGGAGCTTCTCCCATCTTCAGACAATGCACAAACCCAACATCCCTCCCTGGGCTCTTAATTCTACCACCTCTCAGAGACTTGTTCGCATTAACAACAGTTATCGGGATGACATTTCTATTTCAATTGCATGTAGATACACCTTTCCATTAACATTTGCAAGGGGAACTTTGGTGATTGGTACAACACGTGGGCAAGGAGCACCGTGACCTTGCCAGAATCTGATATAGATGCGGTAAAGAGGTTAATGGAATGCCACACAAACATTGAAAATGTCATAGAAATGCGCTGGGGAAAAATGCCATTATTACCTCAAAGCAAAGGAAGCCCTCATTTAGGCTACTGCTCGTGTTTGTTTTTACCATATGTTGATATAAAAATGGAAGTATGATGTTGACGCTTGCAAAGATGTCAATCCCCATGTAGCTACATGGCGACACTACAGTCCACAGTGTTACAGCTGGAAACTTTGTTTTCTTTATACCACCTACCTGCTCTCTCCCAGTTCTGCAAACTGTCATTTGCTTATCGGAGGTTTGGATGAGGAAGTCTTATCATAACATTCCACATCTAGCTATGAAAGGTGTTTATTATGCACCAATGAGCAGTATGTCTGATATTTTACAGTCACAAATAGCCTACCTGCATTACCTGTCCAACACAGCTAATTATCACTGGATAAGGCAGCTAACGTAGGGACTACACATTAGAATTATCTATCTTGCTAATTCTGGTGAAATAACAAAATGTGTAAAAATATCTAGAAGAGTTTTACAAAGATAAAACATGGGCAGAGCTTTGCTAGGCCTCCACTGACTTCACTTCATTTCTCTTACTGGTACGTGTGTGTGTGTGTGTGCGTGTGTGTGCATGTAAGTGCGTGCATGCCTGTGTGTATGTAAAGAGAGAGTGGAATCTTTTTTTTATTTTTTTTATTCTTTCTAAACTCCCCCTATAAAACTTGCTTCCTCAGTTTAAACCAAGCAAGGCTGTTGGCAAAACGTTTTTAATTGATTTAAGTAGCTGACGGAAATGCCGCTTCCCATTAAAACATGCTTGACACACAAAAATCTAAACAACCCATTTCCATTTCAAAGGCACAGCCTCTCTCTTGCCATGTGTATTAACTTAAAAGTCAGTTTTGATGACACTCGCCATTTCTTGATAAATGTAAATGTATGGTTTTTCTCTCATTGATGTTTGCCCATTGCATAGGAAGGTAATTTAAGAGGAATACATTTTGTGGGTTGGAGATAATATTCAATGGGGGAGGGGATATGAATGCATCTATATTAGTAGTTGTAAAAAACAGTTTTTCTGCATTTTAGTTCATGCTAATACTGTATCCTTTCACTGTATCATGTTAGTATTTAATATTAATTAGAATCCCCATTAGCCCCGGCCCAGGCAAAAATTACTCTTCCTGGGCTCCAAACACATTTACAACACAGGACATAGTATGTTGATATACATGATAATACAATCTAGTCTTATTGCGTTTTTATTATAAACCCAATAATAAAATACATAATAATAAAGTTCATAATGCATTCCAAAAAAAGATGTCACTTCATAATCCCCATTGTACAGCGAGGTGTCATTTATTTATAAATCTGCTTTTATTGCTAGCTTTAGTGATCAGGGGTGGCAAGCAGTTCCATGTGGTCATGGCTGAATTTATAGCTGACTACAGGGAACTCTTTTCCAACCCACTATCTCTCTTGCTACCAACACAAACAGCAGGCCATCATAAATACCACCACTCAGGAACCATATTACGACGTTGACGACATTCAATTGCTCCTTCATTAAGTTTATTCTCAACACGTTCTGTCATGCCGTCATGTCAGACATTTTCCGGCGCTGTGCGAGCTTGTACTCCATCTCCGCTCCCTGAATCACCAGCTGTTAGTCAGCATGCAGCTCAGTTACTGCACGTAGCTTCGTTAGGCGAGGCATGTCGGCTACGTTACGTCCACAACATTAGATATGACACACACTGTGGGTTCTAACAGTGACATATGACAACATGGATGCATGCATGTGGATTTCTTTACTGAGATTACTATCAGTGTTGAACTGCTGTGGGAGTAGCAGTGGCACAGAGTTCTGTAGGGGTTACGGTTTACACTATATTACGTTTTTCGGCAATGCGGACCAGGGCAGCGGACGGACGTGAACCACAAGCTCCGGCACCAACCATTATGGGTTTAATTCCAGTACTAGGTATTTTTTTTCTTTCCTTAAAGTGTCAAACTTAGTTCTGACATTAACTTATTATTATTATTTACTTATAAATGCAAATTCATTATTTAAAAATCATACAATGTGATTATCTGGATTTTCTTTTAGATTCCGTCTCACAGTTGAAGTGTACCTATGCTAAATGACAGACCTCTACTTGCTTTGTAAGTAGGAAAACCTGAAAAATCGGCAGTGTGGATTGACACACACACACACACACACACACACACACACACATATTCACACACATTCACACACACACACAGACACTCACATTCACACACATTCACACACACACACACACACTCAAGGTCACATACATTACAGCAAGACATGTCTGTGTGGTGAATCATAAAAAACATTATTACAATACGCAGCCTCTCTGTATCTTGCACTGTTTGTACCGGCATCTGTTTTTAGAAGCCTTGCCATCTCAATAGCTGCTGTTCACTACAGAAGAGACGAGAGTCCTACAGACATGAAGCAGATTGGACCAGGCTGCCTGTGTCCTGGTCCCCTCGCCTGCTTGGCCTTGCTGCTGAGCACCGCTGTGGGACAGTGATTCCGGGTGACAGGCCTTACTGCCTGAATGTCAACCGGCCGCCAGCCGTGGCAGACACAAGAACTGAGACCATACACACCAGCGGAGAGGGAGAGAGAGAGGGAGAGAGAGGGAGGAGAGGGAAAGAGATGGAGGGGGAGGGGGAGACGGAAAGAGAGAGAGAGAGAGAGAGAGAGAGAGAGAGAGAGAAAAGGAGGGAGGGGAAGAGAGATGAAGAGAGGCAGATAAAGGGGGATAATACACAGGGGCTGAAAGAGAGCGAGAGCAACAGAAGATGGCAGGTCCTGTCAATCTCGGAATGTATCATCTCTCCTCTGTGTGTATTTAAATCTACTGTGCTTGAGCTCCTAAACTGATACGACAGTTATGTTGAGAGGGTGACTCAGGAGTCCCTCTGAAAATTAGTGAGATTATAATAGATGGAAAATAGTCTGTTAGTAGGACTTAAGACAGTGCTAATAGTTATTTTTTTATTATTTCGATATCCGCAAGGAGGTGGTTGCTATGGCAACACAGCAACTACCCTTGACAAAATATGTATATTTAGAAAGTGTAAGACGAAAACCAATCCCTGCAAGATTCGGTACATAGAATATGCTTGGAATTTTGTAATGGATTGCGTGTGTATTCTGCTCTGTGGCTCAATTTGTGAAGCGTGGTGTCCGCAATGACAGGGTTTAACTAAACCTTTATTGTTAAGGCTGGGCTAGATTCTGAGCTGCCCTCCTGAATGGCTTAAATGTTCTGTGTTCTTGCTTTGGCAGAAGCTGGCCCAGCTGAGAGTGAATAGTTCCTTTTCTTAGGGGATTCCATGTTGTTTCATTACAGACGGATGCATCCTTTTTACAAAACAGAAAAGTCCTTTATGTTGCAATATCTGCAAAATATTATATTGTCTTTGAAAGAAAGAGATGCTATTTACAATTGGGAGAGCATGCAGTCTGATTAAAAATGTGTAATGCTCACAAGGATCATGACATTACTACGCTTCTTCTTTTAACAGGTCATAGGTTCATTCTTGAAAATGACCTTTGTAATAGCTCTTACCCCTAAACAAACATTTCTCCAATTCCAACAGTCCTTAAGCTCTTCGTAACAGGCAGCGACCATTGGGCTTCCCTCCTGCTCCCACGGCAGTGTTCTGGTCACAACTGTTCCCTTACAGAGATCTGCGAGAGAACTTTCCATGCAGTGTGTCTGGCATTGAGATCACAGTGAGCATCTGCAGCCCGTCTCATCATAGGTAGAATACAACTTTCCATGGCGTGATTCCATCTGCTGTGACGGATCTCGATGATCAAATAAAATTCACCACAGGAAAATGTATCGATGCAATCGTTCTGCGCGCGGCCCACTGCCACATTTCCACCACATTAACATGCATCTTGCTATACTAGAACAGTATGTGAACATAACAGCATTTCAGTCAATTTGCAGGTGATACGTGAGGCATAATAGACGCCGATTAATGTGGTGGCAGGTGGAAGTCTTGACTCGGGAGGGCATCTGTATCTAGGCTACATGGAAGAGCTGTTGAGGATGGGAGACCAATTGGTGAATGCATTTCCCAATGCTAAAGACACTTAAACTGTCCTAGCGCTCCGTTTACTTTAGCTTTAGGTTTTTGTTTTTACTAAGCGAACGATAAGGAAGCGAGCCAAAAATAATGAATGCTTGCATTCAACATGTCAAACTGTAGCACTGGAGCGCATTGAAGCTGTAGGTGTGACCAAACAATAATTACACAAGATCACCTAATTGTCAGTCTCAGAACATTTTTATTGGATTTTTGGGTTGACTCATTGTATTTCATACTTCAGCACTGTGTGTTTCCCACAGGCTTAAAAGTTCTGAAATGCGGTTCTGAATTCCAAATGTAGGATTGTTTTTACAAAATATTGATACATGAGGCTGGAGTGAGTTCAAGTTTCCTGTTTGGTATTAATCAACAGGTGATTGACAGGCCTGACTGAAAAGGATGAAGTATGTGTCCATGTGTGAGCTTCATATCAAGAGTAGTGACATCCAGTGTTTGTCAGCTCATTAGCAACAAGACATTGTGAGACAGCAATTTAGTGAGCATCTCTTTCACACACACACATACACACACACACACACACACACACAGCAAGGATGATGGGAGCTGATGAGTGTGTTGGAGCGTCTGTCCAGCTGAGCTGCCTGGTGACAGGGAGGAGGGGGTGACAGCAGCTAAACTGCTGTAATGAAGAAATCAGCTCACTGCCTGAATCGCAGGCAGCTGCCAACACTCACACATCACTGATGTGTGAACCAAGGCTGCAGACAACACAACTACTAGAAGGCTGAGACAGTGAACAGAATGTTTGCAGTGCTGGGGAATGCTGCTTGGCGAGATAGGATGTTAAACCGAACGCTTGCAGCGATTCTGAATGTAGCTTGGAGAGAGGCTGTTATGATTATAGATATAAAGCATAGATGGGAATTATAATTCTATCTTATGTCCCTGTGGTCCGCCATATTACCTGGGAACAGTTCCGAAGAATAAAGCCACTTAAACATTAGTCATGGTGGTGTTCTGTGCTGCAGCAACAAGATACAAGCGAGGACAGAATCACTTGTTGAAAATCAATATGATGAAATAGCTAATTGATATAGCATGTGTTTTAATCAATGAACAAGAAATCTAATCATAGCTGAGTGCGAAATCAGAATTCTGTTATTTTTTTTAAATTAACAGGCTAAGCTAGCTTGCTACAGTAAATTATGAATCAATGTTGCTTTTGTTATGTGCCATAACAAACGTTTTTGTGAAATAACGTTATTCATTATCAGATGGCCACAAAGAAACGTATCCTAGCTACTCATATTTCTGCCCTCAAATCACTGCGCTACTGTTAGTGTACCAAATTCAGTTAGCTAGCTAGCTCAGTTTATCGTACTGTAACTAAAAAGGTCATTTACTCTATTAAATTAAATTATAATTTTTGTATAAATAATCATAGGTAGCTGTTATCACAGGTAGTTGTAATTAAAGAAATACACATTTGCACTGTATTAAAAGCACTATTCTGTGTTTTTACTTTAGATACCATATACCAATTTAGTAAATTTAAATTTCAGAATGATTTATTGTAATATTTTCAGAAAATTACAGTCATTATATGCATAATGCTATGCATGACAGTGGTTATTTTTATAACATAAAGGAAATGTAACCATTATGGAAACAAAAAATGCCACTTCTGCCATGCACTTCTACTGTCGCTGGTTTAGAACAGGTCCCAGGTAAGATGGCTGCCAAATTGTTCCATTCTGATGTATAGGAGGTCTATGAAATCGGCCCATCTAGTGTTTTATTATCTATGGTTATGATGTTGAAGTGACTGGGTGTTGTGTCTCTTTTGCTTATTTGTTTCTTTGCTTATCTGTATTCTTATGGTGACTTAAGAACCCAGCAGTCAGGATCAGTGAGCCCAAGCACCTGGCAGAAAAAATCAGAAAAAATAGTTAATTGGGTATTACATCTCATCGCTGCTGTTTTCAAGTACTCTATCCATCATCAGTAACAATGGTAGGTCTGAGGGCTTTTAAAAAACATTTCTCTCTCTAGAACTTTACAGGAAATGGCAAAGGTCCCAAATACCCCTAGAACTACCCCTCACTACCTCAGGGTCCAACCTGACATCCCAAACAGCCCCCTCTACCCCCTCCTCCAGTCAACCCACCCCTACACTTTTCAGCTCCTTCCCAGCCCAGTCAAAGCTCTTCTCTGTTCGTCTACTCTAATGGTGAAACAAGCTTCCCCTTGATGACAGCAAAGTCCCTGTCCAGCGTAAAAAAAATCTTAAACCAGCTTCAAATCTGAAAGACAACTGAGTCATATTACTGCACTTTCTCTACCAGCATTGCTTTTGCTGATTACCTTCTCTATTGAGAACAAATGTGTTTAAAGTACATTGACTGTGATATGTGGTTGTCTCAGTCGTTCTAAGAACTCACTGCTTAATGACACTTGCTTGAGGAGAGATTTGGGGGAGAAGGCAGAAATCCACAAGAAAAAAAGGACGACACCGAGAAACACACACGAGTTGACATTGAGACAAAGCTGTGCATGAAGAGAATAGCAAATGTACAGGAGAAGCAAGCATATTGCACTATATTCAGTCACTTTACAGAGGGAGGCGAGACCAGACACTTGGAGATGTACTGTACAAGAGGAGTAGCACTGTTAAGAGCACACAAACATTTGGAAAGACGCAGAGACAAGACATTGAAAAACGTGTCTTACTCAAATGCAATGAGAAAAGAATGCAGTATAGATATTAGACAGCACTGTCAGTCTCCCCCTCTGCCTCTCTCTGCCTCTCTCTTCCTCTCCATCTCGGAATGGTGGGAGCAACAATAATGCAGTGTGGGTAATGTCACATCGACCGCAACCTTTCTTTGCCCTCCGTCTGTCTGCTCTTCTTGCAGGAGAGAATACATTTGTGGCCAAATAGATTGTGAGATTTAAGTTTAGGCTGTAAGGCGGGAGGTATTGGGTGATGAACTGATAGATTAGGGCCTGCCTTGACTGAGAGTGTGTTAATGGAATGGTGAGTGGGATACCGGTTGGACTGTATTAGCAATTGTGTTGGGAGGAAAACTTTCTTCTTCTAGTAACTTTTGTTTTTATGTAATGTTTTAGGTGAGATTTTCCATTACTCTGATCTTATAACTAAAAGGTGATGTAAGCCTTGTCAAAGCTAACATCAGATAAAACAAAATGGAAAGCAAACAAAGAACCAGTGAGCCATTATTAAATTGTTGTTATAGAAAATATAATGTAACCGTTTTGTGGATGGGACAATGACTCTAAAATACATTATATACTATGTGTTGCTTGTTTTGCCTGCAGGTCTGTCATTTGATTGTCATAACCATCATAAATCTCTTACCCTGACATTCTCTGCCTTATCTCATAGAAACCGAAGCGCAGGGAAGGTACATTCAGATTAAACAAAATCAGATGAAACAAAAGGTCAAGGAAGAGGAAAGTGCAAAGGCCAATGTGTTTGAAGATGGCTTGGAGCAAGGACATTTCTGTCCTCAAGACGTTCCTATTTGACCCAGAGCGGAAGGAGATTTTTGACCGTTTTTTGAAGTTAAGTCCAGGATCCTCCCCAAACCTCCACCACCCTGTGCTGACAGGGGTCTCCTACCAGAAGTGGAAGGACACCTGAACAAAATGCAAGGTAAAGGCTCCTGGAGAGAATCCCATTGACACTAGTCTGCTTCAAGAAGCCCCTCCGTCTTCCATCAGTCAAATCTCTCACCCTCAGCCTTCAAACAGGTCACTTTACCAAACCCTGGAAATCAGCCCTGCTTTCACAAATCCCCAAACCCAACACTAACACCCCCAACCAGAAAACTACTAGCCAATTACTTTGGACAAACACCTTGATAGAGTATTGATTGACAGGCTTCTGAAGCCACTCTAGCATGTGCAAGGCAGTGGTTTAAAAAAAACGTATCTACCGTGGACAGTGTCATGAGACTGGCAGCGGACACAGAAAGAGCTTTATCAAGAAACTCTTCACAGTTGCTGTTCTCTGACATAAAAAAAAGGCTTTTACAAGATGTGGCACAAGAGGTTGCAGGATGTCTACATGAAGCTCCCAAAGTGTGATGTGAACAGTTTTTTTTGGGGGGGGGGGTTCTGTCACAGCTTCTCCCCAAAGGGGTGCTTCCTTCCCTAAAGATTAACTAGCAGCAACTAACTTAGCGGCCATTGTTACTGTAGCTGGATTTGGTGAAAGATATTGTTGTGTGTTGCAACAGTTAGCAGCTTTCCTTAATATGAAGAAGCTATTTACATTCCAGGTTTTAAATTTAAGACGTTTCAGCGTGTGTTAGGCACTGGATATGATGGTCCATAAGATGGCACCACAACGCTGTATTGCTTTACTATTAATATGGATACTATTATCACTATTAATACTATTAATCCATTAATATTGCAAAAAAAGTAAATGTTTATATGTCCACAACCCTCCTAGTAGAAACTGTACTGTCCACCCACAACAACATCCTCTAAAAATGTTTCACTTCTCTATGATAAAACAACAAGCATTCCATTGGTTTTACTGCAACACCACAAAGCATTCAGGAAAAGCAGAGACATTCTCATCAACGCCAACCTCCCAGTCTTTGATGAGCCCACGAACATACAGTACTTCCATCGACCTCCACTGCTGACAAACTGAACTTCATCTTCTGCTCCAACGGTCTGGCTGACATCCTTCATCAGTCACCACACCAAAAGAGTTCCCTTCCTGCCGTGGTCTGCTGTTCCCCCCCAATGAGGATCCTCATTCACATGTCCTCCATCTAATCAAGGTAAAGAGAAATGTCAAGAGAGATTTGAGTGCAGCAAGCTAAACCTAAAAAAAATTATTACTAGAATTTAGAACTTGATAAAAAATAAATGACTTTGTCTTCCACAAACGGAAACAATGTCGTACTGAAAAAAGTCAAAAACATGAAGAGACAATGCTAGCCACATCGTGCGTTTCTTGAAGTCCCTAGGTCAACTCAGAAATGAACAAAAACAAAGAAAGACCATGTAGAAACCACCAACCAATGTTCACTCCTGCCCTAATGTTCAAAATGTTGCCCCAATGTTACCCCAATGATCCAGCAACATCTACCTCACATCTACCTAAATCCTGACAAATATACTATTCTCCCGAAGTATCTGAATTGAAGAAATAAGGATCCATCGAAAAAATACAAACCAAAACATCTGGGGAGATAACACTGACAGGGCACTCACCAAGAAAAACCTTGATGCAGAAATATCTACACCTCTGCCCCCACATTTCGTCTTACTCATGGCCTATTCTCTTTAGAAATCTCCAGTTACGATCCATAATACTGGTAAAGAGCTGTAGAATGTTATACAAGCTACAAACCTGTTAGTCACCTTAACCATTTGGAAAACTACTTGAGGGCACCCTTACCCAAAGACTGAACAGCCATACTGAAGAAAGGGGCCTTCTTCAAGTTCACCCGGTTGGCTTCAAAAAGAAATAGCAACCACAGATAGCACTGCGACTTTCTGAAGACCTTATGATCATCTTTCATTCAAAGAAAGTGTTAAGCTTGTCTTTGTTCTTTGACATAGAACAAGCAGTCATAAAATGGGGCAGAAGGGCTGTGACAAGTTCCAACTTAAAAAAAACATTTCCCACTGCCTGGTCTAAGACCTGAATGCTGATTGGCGGAAAACCATGGTATCAGATTATATACCAAGGATATGACAAAAACCATACCTTCTACCGTTCTATTTGTTGATACTTAAAACCAGCAATAAGGCATTTCAGATGCTTGTGGTATATGGCCAATGCATAAGTACATCAAAAAAGTAATACTACAGCATTTAAACCATAACATACTACAGTATTTTTCTCATATGGGTGGATTCCATATTGCCAAACAGTCCAAAACCCCAGTCCAAAAGCAGGCCCACTGACAACAGTCTGACGTGGAGTTGTGATGCCCTGGTGATGTTTCTGTCGACCCAGACTCCAGCAAGGTCGTCCGTTTCGCCCCCACAATTTGTCTCTCTGCATCAGCGGGTTCGGTGTGTTGGTGCTCCGTGCAGCGTCCATCGCCTTGGCCGTTGTTTGTTGTGTCTGGTGGGTGCATGTTGCTGTCACTGCTGTTTCAACGGTGATTGAGGCCTACCATTTTGTGTGTGCGTGCGTGCGGGTGTGCGTGCGTGCGGGTGTGCGTGCGTGCGCGCGCGCGCGTGTGTGTGTGTGGACTGCTCCACCCCAGAGTGCCCCCGTTGAAAGCTCCAACAGTCACATACAACTTACAAGCATCAACAGCATGTTGTTTATGCTGTGAAGCCTGTGAGACCGACTGAGTTAGTGCTGAATTCTGTGTCATGCATGTGTAGAATGGGGACAGCTCAAGGAGGCTCAAATGTTAAGCAGAGTGGCCTGTGGAGAATAGCACAACGCGCAAAGTGGAAAAAACTGTAGAAATGTGGCACTCCACTTCAAAGGGCGCAAACATTATAAAAATAATTTTGTCTTCATCCGTAGCGACTTCAGTGCGTTGCTCAATGGCACGAAAAACTGAATTTGTTTCTGGCCCAAAAGTCCAAGAAATGGGCCATCTGCCGCCATGTCATTATAAGCATTGTACAAACGAACATGTTAATACATAAATGCAGTCCGCTGACTGGCGAATGAAAGGGGATCAGAGAGAGGTGAGAAGAAGGTGCTTGGTTGGGGTTAACAGAAATGGGCAGGGCAGGCATTGCATACCCCATATCTTGTTTTTGTGAAGAGAGTCACCTTATCCAGTTTGTCTGGTTTCAGGTGTGTTGTTTTTATTCATGCAGCTGGCACAAACTGAAATGCCACAGATACAATCAAGATCAAGTCTTATTCCCTTCCCATGTATCAACACCAAGCTATATAAATCTGTCAAAAGGAATGTTGCATTTTTCAATAAAATCTCTTATTTGGTGTTTCTCTCTCAGAGACGACTGACAGCATCTTTCGAAAATGATTACAGAAGCGTCAGTAACAACAACAACACTATACAAAAAAAAGATTGCAGATAGGGAGGCAAACATGCATACAGAAACACACACACACACATGCACACACACACATACACACACACACACACACACATGTGTACACACCAGAGCCAAAATTACAGACCTTTGACAGCACACAATGTAAAGCTAGCCTTCCGGCAATGATGCAATCGTAAGGCTTAGGAACTCAATGTCAATTCAACTGTGGGTTCCCACAGACACGCAATAGCCAACGCAATGCATTAACTGTCTTTTACTCTGGCTTAATGACGATATGACATTTTTGTCACGTGCAGTACCAGTCCACTTTAGAAGTCAGTACAATAGCAATCCGTTACATTTTACTTGTCACTCCAAAACACTATATTCAGCCCCATTGATGAAAAGTGGGCAATAGAGTTGAAAGTTCCACGTTGCTAGTTCTTAAGATCTCCCCCGACACTGGAGAGAACAGACTATTACTCCATATTGCACCATTTAAGCTGTTCTTGTTTTGGGCTTTTCAGCTTTCTCTAGCAGCAGGCAGTGTATCGGGGGATCAACGTCGGGCCTGAGAGAGACAGCCAGACAGACCTTACAGTCCTGAGTGTATAGACTGTGTGTTAGATGGGATTAATAGTGTATAAAAGAGAGACGTCAGGAGGGAGAGAGAAGTTATGAGAGTAAGAGAGAGAGGGAGAGAGAAAGAGAGAGAGAGAGAGGTCAGAAGAGAGATACGGGGACCAGAAGAGAGGGAGAAAATATAACCCAGTCAAACAGTCAATATTTAATGCTATACACTATTGACACATTTCCTTGCGAGAGTGCTTCTCGTGCGTGTGTGTTTGTGTGTTTGTGTGTGTGTGTGTTTTTGTGTGTGTACCAATGTGTGTGTTTGTATCACAAAGTGAAAGATTAATGCTCATATGCCTATTATTTCCATTCCTGGAAAATATAGGATTTTCATAGTAACAGCTCACAAAAACTGAAGACCCAGACATTCAGACAGACAGCCAGAGACAGACAGAGCAAGCCTGTGACAGCCAGAACCAGACAACCAGCCAGAGCCAAACTGCACCAGAGAGTCAGCCAGAGCCAGCCACCCAGAGCCAGACAACCAGCCAGAACCAGCCACCCAGCCAGCCAGAGCCAGCCTGCCAGAGCCAGACAGCCAACCAGAGCCAGCCGGAGCAAGACGGAGACAAACAGCCAGCCAGAGCCAGACTGCACCAGACTGCCAGCCAGAGCCAGACTGCACCAGACAGCCAGCCAGAGCCAGACTGCACCAGACTGCCAGCCAGAGCCAGACTGCACCAGACAGCCAGCCAGGAGCCAGACTGCACCAGACAGCCAGCCAGGAGCCAGACTGCACCAGACAGCCAGCCAGAGCCAGACTCGGCAGAGGGGGATGAAACACATGGTAATACCTCATCCCAGCGTGACAGAAGACCGTGAGAAGAAAACAGAGAGAATGACAAAGAATGACAGAGAAATAGAAACAGAAGGGCGAAGGGAGACGGGCGGATGAGGGGAGAAATGGGGGTAGACAGAGACACACAAAAAGGGGCACAACGCTATTTCAGTCGTTCCCCCACTGCCACTGTCATCATGGGTAAGGATTCAGTCACTCCGAATGGCTTGACACAACACTGTTTTAGAGGACTCTGTGATCACAGCATGTCATGTGCTCAGGGGGATCACAGTGGCACACGCACTCAGTCACAGACACAAACACGTGCATTAAACAAACCCCAAAACCAAAACACACACATCAGCGCACCCAGAGTACTCAGATAGACTCACACACAAACACAGAAGCAACACAGTTCTTCATGTGTCGACGGATTGTAAAGGGAACCATTTAACCAGTTACCATCCTCAGAACCTCAAGGAGATTATAATATAATCGATGTTCTGACAAACAACCTGGAGTTGTAAGATGCTAGAATTGAGAAAGTCATTACAAACCTGGGCACTATACTTCAACTTTATGATATAGACTCATCCAGACTGATAGTTTAGAGCATATAACACTACTAGCTCTTACACTAAAAGTTGTTGAATCGAATCTCCAAGGCGGCGAGGTGAAAGAATCTGTAATTCTGTCTCTAATGTCATTTTTATGTTAGGAAACATTTTCCAAGACATATGGAAAGAGACTTGAAATGCAAGGTTATTTTGTTATGCAAACTAGCAGATGTCGTTAGCTTGAGATGCCACCTTCCCAGGTAGTGCGCGCCACGTTTACGATAGAGCCTCCCCCGGAGGTTTGCAAGTGTGAAGACAATCGTGTCGGCATTCAGTTTCTGTGTGGTGTTCACGCATATCGCTTGATTTTTTTCAGATTGATGTCTATACTACTTAAATTATACTACTGTGGAAATGATTATGCCAACTAAGATCTAAATGTAAGAACTAAGTCTATCTAGCTATTCTATAGTCTCTCTCGTAATGCAAATTAGCCCTAAGCAATGCAGTTAGCCCACATTGCTCCCAGGTCATGTTTGTAACTACCATTTGTTCCGTCAACTTGAAACTGCCCAAAATAATAATAATTGAGAATCAGTCATATCCATTCAGGCCACCACGATTGTCTTTTCATGATGAAGGGGATATTGAAAACATAACAAAGCTTATTGACAGAGAATATTTTTTTAACCAATGCTAAGCAATTCATAGCAGATTTCTTTAAACGTAACATTGGTTCTACAGACACAGTCATAGTACAGTATGGAACTTTATTGAGCGCTCATTACAATCCCCAAAACAATTAGGATCAGAGAAGAAACAACTTAACTGAGAAAAACAAACATTACGAATCACCTGTGCTGACAAGTCTTCCACAGATGCACTGACTATTGTATAAGCAAAGAACAATAGGTTGAGGGAATTATTCTGCAAGGATTAGGGTTCATATACCTGAAGAACAGTGATAATTGGGTGGAGAAAACTAAAACAAATCTACTCAATTCTTCCAAACCTGAAAGGGAGAACTGCATCAAATGTAATATTTAATGAAATGTTCTTGGTTCGTGATTTTCAAACGTAATCTTATGCCCCCACAAAAAAATGAAAACCTAATATCCCACAAGAGGAACTGCGGTATGTAAATTAGGTCTTAAAAACCCCTGGCCTCAATGGTCTTCCAATAGAGTTATATAAAAATGTTGTCTACTTATCTATAAACTAAAAACTGTCTGACCTACAGAGGGTCTAATTTCTTAATGAAATGTAAAGCAAGAGCATGTAAAGACCCTGCTTATGTATCTAAATGTATTTTTAAAAAATGTGGTTTAAATCCTTATTGCTGATTGGCTGATAGCTGTGGGATATGAGACTGTATCACATCACTTTTCACTACTCTAATTGCATTGGTAATAACAGCAATAAGGCATCTTGGGGGTTTGTGATATACATCCAATATAACATGGCTAAACGCTGGCACCATAACACACCTCCCCCCGGCTGTATATATAAACCATCAGCATTCAATGTTGCAATGCAAAGATATTGTCTAAATTTAGTTCACACAGAATCATAAAGATCATACTAGACATTATTGACAAAGAATCAATTAATAAGTGCCTGCTTCAGACTCATCTACAATATGCATTTATCTAGAATAGTAAGGAATGGCTATATCTCCCTTTGAAGTTTCAAACCAGGCAGTCCTTTAGCATATCTATTTATTTAAAAAAAAAAATACTTGACTGTTTGCCACCAATCAAAAGCCAGGCATGTCACAAAATGACTAATGTAAACCATCAAATGTACACTTTTCAATTTAAGGGCAATAGGTTTGACAGCTATGCCCTAAACAATTCAACTCTGTTGGAAACATATCTTTGATGTACCAGTGCCATGACAGCTGGTTTATAAAACATAAAATTACAACCGACACATCCATCCGTGCATTTCACTTTTGAATATATAAGAGTATTCTATATATAGAGAGTATTCGCTGCGATGAGAATGCTCTGCGTTCTGTGAAATGAACAGTATGGACTTTGCAGACTTCTAATCATTGGATCATCTGTTCTGATACAGTCCATCAGTAACTGGAAGGGTTAACCTGTTGGGGCGGGTTTGTTGCAGGTCGTGGGTTTTCATGGGGACAAGAAAAGAGAGCAAAGAAAAAGAGAGGTGATAGAAATCATGTTAGAAATGAATTGCAATTTTTAAGCAGATCTAGCCCCCGAACAATAAACAATAAAAGCAAAACCCTGTCGTGAGATTAGGATACAAGGGCTTTTTCAGACAAAGCAATCTGAACAGTAGAGCCCAGGATTGCAATGTATGAGACATTTTTGTAGTGCTCCAGTATTGCTGTTAACATTGATGATGATTATGAGTTCATGTGCTGCATGGAACATCAAAAGGGATATCCCCGATTTGCTCCCACCTTGTGGAAGTTGGCTGAATTACAGCAACAGTTGCTTTCAAAGGAAATCCCCTCCCATCAGCCAGTACCTATTTTGCCTTAAGGACTCCTTACACTGTTCATTGCTTGTTTTTTTATTTCACTTGAAAGGAAACTGAGTTAACTGTGTAGAGTTTTGGCAAACAGAAAATGGGGAGGAATTATGCTTGACTCTGACTGCCATCACAAGTTTGCGGATAGATTATAATTTGTCCTAGTGAGGCCAGTTTAAGAGAGAGAGAGGGTGCCACTTTTCCATTTTACAACAGAATACAGAGCACCTTTAGTTAAACAATAGTAATTCTGTATTTTGGGACGGGCCTTTGAATGTACCCAAAATAACTTCTGGGGAGTGAATGTTGTAAATGTAACTATAATAATAATCTTTATTTACAGAGCACTTTCGAAATCATGTTATAAAGTGCTTCACAATGCAAGGACAGTAAAATACACATAAAGCAAATTACAAGATACATGATAAAAGCAAGAACACTACTTAAGAAATTAAAATACAGTTAAAATAAAAATAAAATACACTGCGGATATATTTTTGGCATATGCATATGAAGACGTGTAGCCTATTGTTGTTTTGTATGTATTTCAGTCTCTTCCTGTAGACGAGTAACAGAGGCTGCTGCCTTGGCTCTACTTAGGTATTTTTTTTTACAATTGCTAACAAGCGTTAACCTGTAATTAAGATACCCTTTCTTAACTCTTAACACAGCAACACATCTACACCACCTCTGCATTTCTAAATACGAAAACAAATTCTTCATACATTAGCTCTGTCCAAACAGGGCAAACTCGACTCAGTATCTGATCATTCTGTCAAAACACTAGCACATGTTTTCTAAAAGGAACATTATAGTCAGTCAAAGAGCAACAACATTCAAAAAACTCAGTTGATAGCATTCCAAAAATGGCATTACTTTTTATGTTTCAGTTCTACCTGCATACAACAGACAATATGAAATCCATTGTAGTTTACAATGCAGTTTCCTTTTATTGTAAACCATCTTTAAAATGTTTTGGTTCAGGGTCAAAAGTGTTTTTTTTTGGCAACATACTATCTAAAAGTGAATGTGTTGCCTTTACTTTATAAAATGTACAGTAGAAAAACATTTGTAAATGGCAGCATAGCTGTTATAAAAGCTATATTAGAAACATGAAGTTGCTGTCAGTGATCAACAAAAAATCCTACATACATGACCTTTGGTTCCAAATGTGTTAAAATAAAACATAACTTAACAGTAAATCAGCTATTTTTTCAATGTTGTAATGCTCTGTTCGTTTATAAATGCTTACCAGCTGTTTCAATATAGCTTTTGAGCTGCTGTTGTTGTAGAGCCTAGTAGAGCCTTTATACTATATTTACGGTTTTGAACATTAAGTTTTCATTTCTGGTATGTTGTGTGCAAGCATTTGTAAATTAGACAAATCCATAATTTTGGTATTGGGTAAGCTTATAATGGTCATATGAGTATGTACAGAAAATGTTAGCATTTTAGGAACATGTTAAATGACTGTATATTCTGTGAAAACAACATGAATTAGTATGGTCCGCAACAAACGGATGTTGTGCTAATTGTGTTCAGAGTTCTGAGAATGCGACTACAGATTGGTCAAAAGGATGTTAGTGATTGTAAAAAAAAAACGGTCATGAGGATCCTGATGATATTCTACAGCGTGTAAAACACCTCGTTCAGTGTTTTTAAGAAACCTAACCAAATGCTGCCGACAACGTTATTCAAAATGCAGAGACAATCCAATTATATTTATGAATTCATCTGACTTTGGCCACTTAGGAAGAAAATAAATATCTCAAAATAAAAAGTGTTCTGTTCTGTTTCACTACCTCCCCTTTCCCTGAGACCCACTGCTTGTAGCATTTGCAACTATAGCATTGTAGCATGTAAGCGCTCGATTCATTTAGAAATGTTTGCCCTTGGGCCTCTTAAATTACATGGTGTTTTAAGACACCATTTCTTGAACGGCCTTGACCACCCCAGTCTATGGTCAAGCTGCCAAGAGATGGGGTAGCCCAACACATGAGGTCGATTGTCTGGCATCGCTCCAGGAGCCAGGAGGCCATGTCAGCAGGTATTTCCTTCAAAGTAACCTGCGGTCGTCCGGTGAGTGACTGAGCGCTCGGACGCGTTTTCCCACCATGAGTTCGTGGTTGTAAGGGCCGTGTGGGAAAAAAGCAGACTGGCTCGGAGCAGGTCCACCTTTCCCCCTTACACTCTTACTCTGTTTTCACAGCTTGTATGCAACCAGTACACACTTCATTTATTCGCCAAGAACATCTCCAGTAACATCTCCCCTGTCCGAGTCATTTTCCTCAAAAGTGAGGGAGCAGGAGGCGATAGGGTCTCTTCTCATCTCTCCTACACTCCCACACAGATGGGTTGTGTTAAACATTGATAGGCTAAATTCAGAGAGGAGAGAGGGAGATGGCAGGAGAGAGATGTGGAAGCAGTCCCACGCCGATACGTTTCCTCTCCAGGTAATGTTCTCATCACCTTACCTACAGCGTTCCACCGTGCAGGAGCAGCATCTGCTGGAAGACTCCATAAATACTGAAACATGCACGCTAGCTTGCACGGGGACACACACAAACACACTCTGTGACAATCTTTTATTGACGTGCTCAGGTCAGTTTTTCAATGTGATTGGTATTGTTAAGTGCCTGGCGTACAATACGTCATGATAGTTGCAAAACCTGAGAATTTAATGAACTAAAGGGCTGCTTTGCTATTGGTGGCACTGCTCAAAGTCTCCACCAGGGGGAGTTGTTTTCCTGTGTGTGTGGTTACACTTATGCAAGTTTGAATATTTCCATTCTCTTTGTAGCGTGACTGCTGTGACCTACATAGATGACAGTCAGACCGCAGACCAGAGATTCCTCTGACACATCAGATCGATGAAGTTGGTAGGGGTGAACAAAGTCATTATGTTGCAGAACTTAGAATGAGTTTAGCAATGACTGAGGCTTCCAGAGGTTGAAATATTTTAGAGTGTACTTCGCCATTGAGGGTTTATGCCATTTTAATTGTAATCAATTGGCTGGATGGAAACATTTGTTGTTTATGCAAATCTAATACAGAGAGAGTTGATTAAACAAACCACATTTGCACCTGCGATTGAGAGATTAATTTTCACATAGACTAATGCTGACAAAGTTTTTCAATCTTATCAGCATTAGTGAAATATGAAGGAAGTCAGACAACGATGATTACAAACTACATAACACTCACAGTGTCACGATTTGAGAATCAATACTTTTTGGATCTTAACTGTCCAGACAAAATGTTCTGATATCATGAAATAGTTCTGATAGTTATTTCGCAGCCCCAACTCAAAGAAATAAACTATTCTGGTCTCGTGGCCAAATGTTGACACAAGTCAGTACAGAACATGGTGGAATATCTTTCAACAATTCATAAATATAATATTTGTGAACAACGCATTCATACAAACTTAATGATCCGTCTTATCATCAACGGTTTCAATGCATCTGCAAGCAGGTGTCACTGTGGCTCGTCACTGAACACTGACTCATCGTTTTAGGGAAACATTTAAAACCACATTTAATAACTGCATCCAAAACCCTATTTTCCATTTTTCCTTAGCCCAAGCCCCGGACAGTTCCATTCCAAATCAAATGTAATTTCTTTCTTCAAAATGTGTCCAAACCTGTCTCAAAGTTACAGAATTGTTGGTTCAAGTTCAAATTCTGAGTGGACCTAAGGGAAGATAATGTGTGCAGCTGTAATTCGCTTGTGTATA
Organism: Esox lucius; assembly: GCF_011004845.1. Taxonomy (NCBI): domain Eukaryota; kingdom Metazoa; phylum Chordata; class Actinopteri; order Esociformes; family Esocidae; genus Esox; species Esox lucius. The sequence goes on along the minus strand of NC_047584.1, from coordinate 26,220,958 downwards.
CAAAGATAATGTGTGCTATGGTTAGAATAGAAAATGGGATATTACTACAAAATATTACATTATCATATTTTATACATTGCTATCCCATTCCCTTTCCTGTTCTCTCACATATCAATAAAAAAATACAAATGTATTAATTAATTTACTAAAGCCATTTTCAAAACAGCAGTTGTCGCAAAAGTCTCTATGAAGACACCAAGTCTTAACTCAAAAGAGCAAGCAGTAAGAAATTGACGCACAGTGGCTGGAAATAGTCTCTTGAAATGCAGAAAATCGTCCCTATCTCATCATCCCTCCCTGACCTACATCGCCCACTACTCATCCTGTCACCCCTCTGTCTACACATTCTCTCCATCTCTCTGTACACATCCTCTCTACTCATCCTCTAGCCCTGTCGCTACTTATCCTATAGCCTTGTCGCTACTCATCCCCTAGCCCTGTCACTACTCATCCTCTCCGCCACTACTTATCTTCTCCTTAAACTCATTCCCTCTCAACTCAACCTCAACATCTTTTACCTCTGCCCAGAGAGAGGTGGTTTGTTTCTTTTTTCCTGCTGAGCCCCGCCCTTTCAACTTAATTGACAACGCAATAATGAGAATTGCTAGGAAACAGACAAGAAGCATAAGAAATCCTAGAACAGGCATACATCTGTCTTCATGAGATGACTCTGGAAAAGGAGAGAACAAAAGAAGATGAGAAAACCTTCACATTGTGATGAACTAGTCTCATATCATGGGCTCACACGTTATGACTTAATACCTGTAAGTCCTTGTACAGTGAGGTCAGTTGTGCCTGATTGGGCTGAAGCAGTTTGTTCCCAGTTGCCATCATCACTGAGTTTGTACTGGTCCACTTGGCATTGGTAGGCTCCACTGTCACCCTGATGAGCTCTCTGCAGGCCCAGCTGAAAGGTTCTTTGAGTAGGCCTGGAGAAGATCAGCCTCCCTCGCAGGCCCTGTTGCCTGTGGTTTTCCTGGTCCTCCGGGTAATTTAGGATGCCGTCATGGCTCAGAATCACCAGGGGAACTCTGGGAGAGGAGGAGGAGCCAGGTTTCGTGTAGAACCAGGTGAGGCCATAGAGAGAGGCGGGGTCATCTGAGTTTAAAGAACAGTTCAACTGTACTTCCTTCCCCTCTTGGCCCTCAATCACCAAATCTGTCATGTTAACACTAAGGTCACTTACTGGGGAGAGATTGACAGAGAATGTACGAATTAGCACAAGATACTTTATAGAGTTGATGAATTTCCTCCTACCGCTGGTGTTGTTCTGCCTTATCATCAGGAGAACCCACCTGTATCTTTTAGACTGAGTTTAATGGCTGCAGAAGACGACATGAGCTTGTACCAATGGCCAAGAGGATGCTGTAGCCACTCCTCTACCACGCAGAAATACATCCCACTATCGCTGATACGGGCTTGTCGGATGGTCAGCTCGAAGCTCTGCCCTTTAAGTCTTCTTATACTGATTCTCTGATCTGTGCTTAGTCCCGCCCTTGGAGTTACCACAGCATCAGAGTCTGAGCTGAGAATTGTCTCATTACGCTCCCCTTTCTGGGACAACCAGGTGACAGCAAAGCGGGAGGATTCAGATGTTGCCCTGACGATTGAGCATTCCATTTGTATGTCTGTGTTGAGGCTCTGATCCAGGAGGGAGGGGCTTGAGGACAGGGTGAGTAGACTCTCTGGGGAAGGACAGAGGGAGACACTCTGTACAATCAAACAACTTTGGACTGGCAAGCTTAGTACAATATATGGTCACACGGACAGCAGGGATACCTCTGGGCTTCACAGTGAGGTCAGTTGTGCCTGATTGGGCTGAAGCAGTTCGTTCCCAATTGCCACCATTACTGAGTTTGTACTGGTCCACTTGGCATTGGTAGGCTCCACTGTCACCCTGATGAGCTCTCTGCAGGCCCAGCTGAAAGGTTCTTTGAGTAGGCCTGGAGAAGATCAGCCTCCCTCGCAGGCCCTGGTTTTCCTGGTCCTCTGGGTACTTTAAGATGCCATCATGGCCCAGAATCACCAGGGGAACTCTGGGAGAGGAGGAGGAGCTAGGCTTTGTGTAGAACCAGGTGAGGGCGTAGACAGAGGCGGGGTCAGCAACAGTGGTCAATGTGCAGGTCAGCTCCACCTCATTCCCCTCTTTGACCACCAGCTTCTTATCTATGTTATCCACACTAAAGTCACTGACTGAGAGAGACAGATAGATACAGAGAGAAGGTTAGAGATATAGAAAGAGAGAGAGGCAGTGTGGAGAGAAGGAAACAGCTTTAGGAAAAGGGAGAAAGTGGGGAAGAAGGGGTGAGTAAAGAAAAGGGAGCCTGAAAGGTAGAGAGAGTGGGAGGAGTAGCAGAGGGCGTTAGAGAGGGGGTGTAGGGGAGAGAGAGAGGGTTAGAAGGAGAGAGTGAGGGAGAGGCATGCAGAGTGGGAGGAAACCATAATAAGTTGGTACTCTCTGGAGCAGAAAGAGATAACGAACATGTGATCGGGGCTGAGACCCTAAACTCAGGTGTACCTGTAACCTTTGACCAGTCTTACCTGGAGTCTGGATGGACACAGCCAGCTGGTTGGAACTCTGTGGCTTCCTGTATCTTCCCTGCATGAACGCTGAGATCTCACATCTGTATTGACCCGCTTCCCTGCGGCTCGCTTTGACGACACGCAGTTTGTGAAGCACCTGGTTTGGACTGGTTGTCACGCTCAACTGGTAGTTGCCCGGGTCGCCACGCCAGGTGATGTCCCCGGTGTTCGACAGCGCCAGGATGTCCTCTGGAGCCGACTCCCCCTCACGCTTCAGACTCCACCTCACATTGACCGGAATGGGCCCCCGCACACGACACACCAGCTCGGCCTCACCCCCCTCCACCACCTGGGCATCACGGCTCCTCAGGTCCACCGTCACCAGAGACTCTGCCAGGCCGGGGCAATGATTAGGCATCACACATGATACAATATGGGCCTCGAGGAAAACCCAAAACAAATTGTTTCTTTTTCCATTCTTTTTTTTTTTAGTACATTTTCATAAGATGTTCTGCTTTTGATAGAAGGACTACTGATCCACAAGGCTAGATTTTGCAGGTGAAAAGGTAATGTTGTCAACAGCCGATTTAGTTAGCCAATAGCTACTATAGTATTTGAAGAAACAAAGATGCACATCTGAAATCTGAGAGATCAGTGGTCAAGACCTTTACCTTTTCATAGATTATGTAGGAACTGAAAGTCTGCCTCATGCTACTTGTCTCAGTTGATATTTACAACTTTGAAGAATAAGTCTTTGTGTAGGGTTAAAGGAAACGAAATAAATGAATGACAAACCGCTAGTTTGTCTTCACTTCTCTGTTTTGTCTGCCCAGGCTGACTTCCCTCTCTCAACCTCACAGCAAGTGCTCTTACCCACAGGAAGGATCTCCACGTGGCCGGCCTGTGATTGGCTGTGCTCTTTCTTGGCGTTGCCGTCCGTTTCTGTGGTCCACTCAGAGACGATGCACTGATACGTTCCTGCGTCCGAAGACGTGACATCACTCAGCGCCAGGATGAACGTGTCCACCGCGGGCCGCAGGGCACCAACCTTACGCTGCTTAAACTCCGCCCCCACTTCCAGCACGCCCACCCGGCTCAGGCCGATGACATCAGTGAAGGGGCTCGTTGCCGTGGAGACAGCTCTGTGTTGCCAGGTGACGGACAGCTGACCCATGACCCCACTCACTTTACAGGTGAGTCGTAGCTCACCTCCCTCGCTGATGTTTACCATTACAGTCTCCATGGCAACAGCCAAACCACTTTCTGAGAAAAGACAAGGTGCCCGAGGCATGTGATTGGTGTGATGACTATATCAATGTCATTACGGAAGTCAGACCTGAACTTTACAAACTGAACTTTGGTGTTGTTAGGCTTTGCAGCAAATAGAAACTGGTGAAACTCCTACAGGTCTCATCTGGAGCTCTGATTTGGAATGGCTTTCTACTTGATTGCTCATCTGTAGCATTAATTTCCCGATTTGCTCTGGTCTGATCGCTCACCTGTAGCTTTGATGGTGATAGGCTCAGTTGGGGAGTCCTGACTGGGTCCCTGTGTGAACACCCCATTCCCGCCACTCTCATGTGACCAGGCCCTGCAGTGGAACACTCCCTGGTCCTGGATTCGGATGGGCTTCAGGGTAAGCAGGTGGGTCTTCTCCTCATCCAGTCGGACAGCTCGTAGCTCACCTCTTCTCTGTTGCCCCTCGTACTCAGGCCCCACAGACAGGACCCCTGTGGGCCCAATCTTGGCCAGCTCCTGGTTGTCCTTAATCCAGGCAACCGAGAAGAACTGCCCCGCCATGCCTCGGGCATCCACAGTGCACCTCACGGACAGCTCCTCCCCCTCCTGGAGCTGTGCTTTGTCCACTGTCATGTGCACCCTCATAGAACCTGTGTCTGGAGCCACCTCTGAGAGAGATAAAGATGGGGAATCAGTCAGAATCTCCTATCAGACAGACAGGAAACAAATTGCTCAGAATCTCTCGCAATCAATCTCAGCGTTCACTTACAGTAAATCAGGCAAAGCGTGACGGGATATTTGCACAAAACGAAATACAATTTGAATATCATCAAAAAGTTGATTTATTTCAGTAATTCCATTCAAAAAGTGAAACTTGTTTAATGTATACATTCATTCCACACAGACTGATATATTTCAAGTGTTTATTTATTTTCAATTTTGATGATTATAACTGACAACTAATGAAAACCCCAAATTCAGTATCTCAGGAAATTTGAATATTGTGAAAAGGTTCAATATTGAAGACACCTGGTGCCACACTCTAATCAGCTAATTAACCCAAAACACCTGCAAAGGCCTTTAAATGGTCTCTCAGTCTAGTTCTGTAGGCAACACAATCATGGGGAAGACTGCTGACTTGACAGCTGTCCAAAAGACAACCATTGACACCTTGCACAAGGAGGGCAAGACACAAAAGGTCATTGCTAAGGAGGCTCTGTGTCACAGGGCTCTGTGTCCAAGCACATTATTAGAGAGGCAAAGGGAAGGAAAAGATGTGGTAGAAAAAAGTGTACAAGCAATAGGGATAACCCTATTGCACCCTGGAGAGGATTGTGACACAAAAGCCATTCAAAAATGTGGGGGAGATTCACAAAGAGTGGACTGCAGCTGGAGTCAGTGCTTCAAGAACCACCACGCACAGACGTATGCAAGACATAGGTTTCAGCTGTCGCATTCCTTGTGTCAAGCCACTCTTGAACAAGACACAGCGTCAGAAGTGTCTCGCCGGGACTAAAAGGACTGGACTGCTGCTGAGTTATGTTCTCTGATTAAAGTAAATTTAGCATTTCCTTTGTAAATCAAGGTCCCAGAGTCTGGAGGAAGAGAGGAGAGGCACAGAATCCACGTTGCTTGAAGTCCAGTGTAAAGTTTCCACAGTCAGTGATGGTTTGGGGTGCCATGCCATCTGCTGGTGTTGGTCCACTGTGTTTTCTGAGGTCCAAGGTCAACGCAGCCATCTACCAGGAATTTTTAGAGCACTTCATGCTTCCTGCTGCTGACCAACTTTATGGAGATGCAGATTTCATTTTCCAACAGGACTTGGCACCTGCACACACTGCCAAAGCTACCAGTACCTGGTTTAAGGACCATGGTATCCCTGTTCTTAATTGGCCAGCAAACTCGCCTGACCTTAACCCTATAGAAAATCTATGGGGTATTGTGAAGAGGAAGATGCGATACACCAGACCCAACAATGCAGAAGAGCTGAAGGCCACTATCAGAGCAACCTGGACTCTCATAACACCTGAGCAGAACCACAGACTGATCGACTCCATGCCACGCCGCATTGCTGCTGTAATTCAGGCAAAAGGAGCCCCAACTAAGTATTGAGTACTGTGCATGCTCATACTTTTCCTGTTTATACTTTTCAGTTGGCCAACATTTTTAAAAATCCTTTTTTTGTATTGGTCTTAAGTAAAATTCAAATTTTCTGAGATACTGAATTTGGGATTTTCATTAGTTGTCAGTTATAATCATCACAATTAAAAGAAATAAACTTTTGAAGTATATCAGTCTGTGTGTAATGAATGAATATAATATACAAGTTTAACTTTTTGAATGGAATTACTGAAATAAATCAACTTTTTGATGATATTCTAATTTCATGACCAGCACCTGTATTGGCATGTACAGTGTGTGTAAACCCGTCTGGACCAAGGCAAAACCTGGACCAAGGTGTTCTCACCAATGGCTTTGATCTTTAAAGTAGTTGCCGGTGCGTTTTTCTGGTTGATTGCATACCAGCTCCTGTCTGGGTCTTGGATCCATTCCTGGGCCTGACAGTAGATCCGTCCCACATCGGACATCTCAATCCTGGACATCCTCAGCCTGTAGGTGACATCTTCCACCTTATCCAGACCAATTAATCCTGCCTGGTACCGATGCTCAAACCCCAGACCCGGAGTCACAATCAAATATTGGTTAAGAACGATTATTGGGTGGGGTGAGGCCTCTCCATCTCCATGGAAATACCAAGTGACGGACAGGTGGGTGTGCTGATAAGTGTTGCTGGAGGCGAGGCATTGCAGAGTTATGGTGTCGCCCTCTGATAGGCTTAAGGAGGGAGGGTCATTTGAGGTCGCAGTCAGGGTGTCCTCAATCACTGTGGAAACATGTTTGATGGATGGGCATTGTAGCATGGTTCTGTACTGGTTGACTGATACATTGTGGACTTGACTGTGTCACCAAGAAAATAGGGGTTATTTTAGTTTTTTATCTGAATGCCCTGAATTTGAATTGCCTCAAACTCTGGAACACAATGTACGGTAACTCAGAGTCGGTAAAAACTACTATCAGAAGTTTTGTCACTGGCTAACCGGACTATAAGGCTGAACGTTAAAATAGCAAGTGTCAAAATTCTTTACCATGGAATATTTCAAAAGGCAAAATGTCACAAGACAAACTACCTGCCTAGAAATATTTCCTTCCCTGCGTGGGGATGATAGATATGCGACAGCCACAGAAGGCATTGTCCTCTAGGCCAACTTTTCTCACATCCAGGTCTGGAGACCACCGCGTCCATGATATAGTGCTTTTTTTTTTTTACTTCTACCAATTTGACTCAATGTTTTGAATCTTTTAAGCTATTGGCTACTATGACCCTTTTAATTAATGACTCTCGGTAACATGGATGTTGTCAGCTTCCCTCTATTATGCTAAGAATGTGTATGAAAGTTTAAAAGGGACTGTGGAATAATCTCAATTCAAATCAATTGACATCTTCTTTTCTTGAGTCGGTTATCACTTGATGATCTCTGACATTTCTTGAACTTCAAAAACATTCCAATACACGGCAGTCATTCTAAACCATAGACCTAAATTCTTTATATTTTTATGTGGTTTAACTATTTGAAATACAAATATATATTTACAATAGGTGTATTTTTAACATTATAGGAATAGGCTAAAGGCCAAATATGAAATGTTTTATCACGTAATTGTTTCCAATAGCCCCAGTGTGTCCTGAACTAGAAAATAAAATTGCTTAATGGACCATGTTTTAGAATTGTTAAAACAATTCATTGTGTTTTTAGGACAGTAGAAATGGAAACAAAAACATGTGTTTTTCATAAACAGTTAATGGTCAATATTTATTTCTACACAAACTACGGGCAAAATCCTCGGTGCAAATTTCTTTGAGAAAGGCTGACTAAAGCAAACATTATATGAGAGGATGATTTAAAGACATTACCGTTCACGGTGGTCCTGGCATGGTATGTCCCAAGATAGATTGTTTCTGAGTTTGGGGTGTGACACTCGTACTCGCCCTCATCCCCCTCCTCCAGACTCATCACTTTGAAGAGGACGGAGGTCACCGACAGGCGCTCCACACTTATCTCCCCCGCCCTGACGCGTCTGCCGTATCCACCCATCGAAAAGTCTTTGTCAATTGTGCTGATGATCTGGATTTCAAGGCCAGGCTTGTTTGGCTTGTAGATGGACAGCTGGAAGTCCTGCTGGGCCAACGGGTTAGAGAAGCCACTCACATTGCAGGAGATGGAGAGAGGGTGGCCAATCACACGATACAGAGGGCCAGACTGGAACTCCACAAGGACTATGGCACCTCCTAGATAGGGCGCATAAGAAAACACAGGAAGTATCTTATTAAAATACAGGATGTATACAGGGATTATTTTAAAACACAGGAAGCATGTTAAAAAGCAATAGGTACACCAGAAATGTTCTAAAATGCAGGAAGATATCATTCAGAATGAGAAATGTCCTGTTGGTCCAGCTGCCTACATAGCCTCACTGAAGCATGGGTTGGAATCCAGCCCACCACACTTTAAGCAAAAACTCTGTCTATTAACTTTTCCCACAATTTCTGTCATAAATAAAGCAAAATTCTGCCCAAAAACCAGTTACATGTGAGTTGTTAATCTCCAAGTGCTATGTCTGTTTGTCTTGTGTGTAGAGTTTTGACATAATAAGCAAAAAGTGTGTAAGCAATAGTCAAAAACTGTAATTAGAGGAAATTACTTTTGTCAATGCAGAAATACCTAAATGTAGAATTTTTTTTACAGTGACAGGCTTTGTTATTTGGCTCTGTTAAGCATTTGAACTTGAAAGGATACAATAACGATCGGTTTGAAATGCTGAATGAAATGCAGAATTATTTGAACATATTTTCATTAATATATACAGTATAATTAAGATATAACAGCTGGTTTTGTAAACAGTCCCCCCTGTTTACCTGTACTTTGGACAATAGTCTTCACATCGGTTTCTTACTAAGCAGGCTTGCATGTGTACATTTATGTATATATTTTGAATCCATGCAGAAGAAAACCGTCCGTGTCCATTCAAATGATGGGCTTCAGAATCAACACTTCTGACAGTGTTGTTGGGGTCCGACAACAGGAGGACCAAATCATATCAATGCAAATTAAGATGGTATAGTTTTAGTGGGCCGACCCTCTGAGATTCTGAATAAATCCATCTGAGACTTAGCCAAATCATTTAGCGTGCCAGAGTTGACTGGTGCAATAAGAACTACTGAGCTCAGCAATGGCAAATGTCATGGTAGACCAAGAAAGACATCTACAGTGGGAGATCATAGAATACCTTCAACGCTAGAGAGGACAATACCCTAACCACAGTGCTGTAGATCCAGGGCACTGCTTTCAGCGTCGTTTTTGTCATAGATTTCATATGCAGAAGAGTACAAAACTTCAGAGGACACATCGCAATATGCAAACCACTAGTTAGCCCATACAACAGAAGGCCAAGGTTACTTAAAATCACCTAACCGAAGTGGCTCGAGTAGACAATGCAGGAATTGTTTAATCAACCAGGTTTCCAAAGCGTAACAATGTGCACTTATTTCATAGTGTGAAACACATCAGTGCATTCTGTCGTTACATTGCAAACGATTGTAAATAGTTTTCCAGTGCCGGGTTATGTCAGATGAAGTGTTTTCACTGTGCCTGTTGCAACGAATGCAGAAACATTCCCAGTAGACATGGGTATTTCGTAAAGTTTCATCAGTGGACCAACCATGGAGAGAGAAGCTTTAGAAACACTGATGAAGAACTCCAATCTTATTGATAGTCCACTGCCACCATCTGACAAAAGGACACTAAAATGCAACTCAGTGATTCACACTTCGTTGATTTCAAAGTCAGAAAGAAGTGGGGCTCTGACCAACACTTTGTTTGTTTACGCAGAGAACTCTAGTCCTACACTTACTGTAAAACTACAGTGCTCTTCAATGTGCTCTAATCTTTTAAAGTAGTTTACTGTAGTTCCTTTTGCCAGCTAACCGGTACCCCTTGGCAGGGATGGAGATGTGGGCGGTAAACGGATGAAGCACGTACCCCATTGGATGAGTCCACCCAGGAGGAACAGAACACCAGGGACCCACAGGTTGTGCTGGACACCTCCCATCCTTCCCTCCTAATTGAACAAAACGCCAGTGGAAATGACTGTACAAATACAGTTATCACCTTGCTGTCTGCCCGATGTTGTCTGTCTGCTCTGCTAAGCGTTAATATATGGGGTTGTCTACTTCCTGCATACAGACTGAGAAGTGATAGATTGTGGTTTCCTGTTAACTCAGACAGACGCTATGGAGATCGACACATGGGTTTATATGGGCAGTTTGTGTATGTATGTGTGTGTGTGCCAGTGTAGGTGTGTATAACTTACAACTGGTGTTAGGGTAAGGCATTAGAGCTAGGTTAAGTTTAGTCATAAATGTTAGGTTATGGGAGTTAAGGATAGGTTAGGTCGAAGTTAAGGTTAGGATAAAGGTTAAGGTTAGGGATTTGTTTGAATTAGTAAAATGATTTTTGTAATGGCAGTCAACTTTGAATAGCTAAATAAATGTGTGTGTTTGTGTGAGAGTGAGAGAGTGACTTTACAGTGAAAATATCTCAAATCAGCCTCATTCTAAGTCATAATTTTTATTACACTTGTCTCAGCATAAAATTATACTTTTTTTCCACCAGGGATGGAAACCTAAATACCGTTAACGGTTAACCGACACTGCCACCTAGTGGACAATGAGAAACATAATGGTGACGAGGGGATGACGAATATCTTTCCCTCAACAGAGCAGCTCAACTTCAACAGAGCAGCACAGCGGGTCTTAACCTATAACTGCAACAACTAAGACAACCTGGTAATTTGTCACAAGAGTCCTGGAAGCAAAAGACAGGCCCCCGAAGAAATATAAAATACTACATAAGATTCACTGAGGGAATATGTCTTTTATACCATGAATAAGTGATGTCCGTAGCCAGGGCATGAAGTTAGAGAAAAGAGAATCTGCTTACTGCTTGCCCTGGCTGACCATTGATGAGTACAAATGATCAAACCTGTATGTGTATGTGTGTGTGTGTGTGTGCCTGTACATAGGGTAGAAGAGGTGGGAGGTTTCCAACAGTCAAGTCCCAGTGATTGACAGCCGAGAGAAAAGACTAGAAAAGTAGTGTTGCTTCATCAAGTGCCACATGAAATCCACCAATCACAGGGCTCCAGGAACGGGAAGTAGAGGGTCTGCAGGAAGAGCAGATGAACACTCTCTACTAAACTCTACACTTTGTTGAATGTGCGTTCAACGGCTGGTGTGTATATTGTCTCGAGTCTGGATGAGGTGTGTCCAGCAGTAGGAGTGTGTGCTGTTGATGGGGCTTTCAGCGTGAGGATGAGCGACTCGTTAGAGAGGACCACAGACTCCCCCCTGTCTCGCCCCTTGGAAAAAGCCCCGGGCGAGACCTCCGACCCTGGGCAGGAGGAGGGCGAGGAGGAGGGGGGCGATGGAGACGGGATGCGCTGGGAGGACGGAGGTCTGTCCGTGGAGCTGCAGAGGGGGATGGAGACACTTCGTGTGAGTGGAGAGCTGACCGATGTGACTCTGAGAGTCCAGGAACAAGACTTTCCCTGCCACAGAGCTGTGTTGGCTGCCGCCAGCTATTACTACAGGTACACACACGCATAATTTTTAACATTTTGGTACTGTCCCCTCGTGGGAATCAAACCGACAACCCCGGCATTCTGTCCAACACACTCTTACCAGCTGTGCTGCACAGGAGCCACAGAATGACCTCAGAATTATTTTTATAGCTTTGAAAAGTTACAAAGCTTAGAATGAAGACGTGTGTGTGTCCAGGGCGATGTTCTGCAGTGGTCTGAAAGAGAGCCGTGAGGACCTGGTGGAGATTAAGGGTGTGGACAGTGAGACCATGAAGACCCTGCTGGACTACACATACACCAGCCGAGCCCACATCACCCACACCAACGTCCAGAGAACACTTGAGGCCGCCAGCTTGTTCCAAGTAAAACGGTCTATTGACGCTACAGTTACACTTTGGAAACAGTATGAAGGTTGTTTTAAAGTCCAGGCACACCTCATCCCCTATGATCTGCCTGTTAGAGTTTCATCCTTCTTTCTGTTTCACAACACAACCTTAGGGAAATATTCTTTAAATAGACAGGTGTTGTGTATGGAAACCGGGTCTTCTTCCTTATAGAAACAGCCTACACAGTCATATGTTTCCTATTCATTTCTCATCAATGATACACACAGAATTTGTCTCTGAGTCAGGTGACAGTTGAGACAGAGAAGTGAAAGCAAATTTTGTTGTTTACTCTCAGGATTGGTTTTCCACTCAGGCCTGAATTAGCCTCACAGCTGGCTAACTGTGCTTATGTGTCTGTGTATCCGTGTGTGTGCGTGTGTGTGTGTGTGTGTGTGTGCGTGTGTGTGTGTGTGTGTGTGTGCGTGTGAAGTCAGATGATATTTCTAAAGAAGCTAACTGCCTGTCCTTCCTCTCGCTGCACTCAACAGTTTCCCCGTGTAGTGGAAGTCTGTGCAGAGTTCCTGGCTGACTGTCTCCAGCCGGAGAGCTGTGTGGGTGTGCTTCTCCTGGCAGAGGCCCACTCCCTGCCTGCTCTGAGGGACAGGGTCCTGGGTTACTTGGTCAGAGAGTTCTCCAGTGTGGTCCAGCAGGAGGAGTTTGTGGAGCTGCCAGTGAGGGCGCTGGAGAGCGCCCTGATGAGCGACAACCTGGGAGTCACACAGGAGGAAATTGTGTTTGAGGTGCGGAAGGGATTTTCGTTACGGCTTCATTTTAAATGAGTAGAAAAACTCCAGTATCTTTCCCTTCCGTACAATAGGCCCTGATGCGCTGGGTGCGGGCGCGGAAGGACGAGCGCAGCCACTTCCTGGCGGGCCTCCTGTCACACGTGCGCCTGCCACTGCTGGAGCCGGCTTTCTTCCTGGAAAAAGTGGAGGCCGACAAGCTGATTCGCCGCTGCGACAAGGCCTTCCCCCTGCTACAGGAGGCCCGCTCCTACCACCTGTCGGGCAACGAGGTGTGTTTCCCGCTGCGTTTCTGTGCCTCCGTGTACGGCCGTGCCCCGGTGAGTGTGCCGGTGATGAATGACGCGGCCTGCTCTGCGTGTGCTCAGGTGGTCTCGGAGCGAACCAAGCCCCGTTTGCAGCACTTCCTGTCCGAGGTGTTCATGATCATCGGAGGCTGCACTAAAGAGGAGCGGTTCGTTGCCACGGTGACCTGCTTTGACCCCCTGCGCCGCAGCAGGTTAGAGGTCGCCAAGCTGCCGTTCACGGAGATGGAGGAGGAGTCTCACAACCGGAAGTGGGTGGAGTTTGCATGTGTGACCTTCAGGAATGAGGTGTTCATTTCTGGTGAGAGACGCCGCCGGTGCCGACACAGAATGTGGCCAAAAGCTGTGTTCTTGCTCTCAATAAATATTGTAGGTTACAATATCCCTTTTGATCCTCATTATTAGTGACTCCTAATAATAACATTTACATTCTAACAATGACTTGTAAAGGACGAGCACTCACCAGGCTCATTTAGTTTGTTCAGAAACTGTAGTTTTTTTACTTTGGTTATCTTTGTGCTTCAGGAGGGAAAGAGACGCAGCATGAGGCGTGGAAGTACAACGGTGCCCTGGATAGGTGGATCCCCATTGAGCCCTTGGCAACTGGACGCTGGAGACACAAGATGGCAGTTCATGGGGGAAAAGTGTACGCACTGGGCGGGTTCGGAGGGACTCAGAGACTCACTAGTGTGGAGGCCTACGAACCCTTTCACAACCGCTGGACACAGGTTTGTCTGCCTGTCTGTCTGCCTGTCGGCCTGTCTATCTGCCTGCCTGTCTGTCTTCTCTAACAGGGCATCCTACTGTATTATATGGGGTGATTTTTCCAGTCAAAATGCAGTGGAGCTGCTTTATGATCAGCTCCTACTTGTGTTCCAGGCCCCACCCCTCCTGTTAGGTGTGAGCTCATTCTCTGCAGCAAGTTTCGACAAGTGGATCTTTGTGATTGGAGGCGGGCCAAATGGGAAGGTGGCCACTGATAGGCTGCAGTGCTGGGAGCCGGGGACCAAGAGCTGGAGCATGAGGTCTCCCATGCCCGTCGAGGCCAAGTGTACCAATGCAGTCACGTTCAGAGAACACATTTACATAGTTGGTGAGTGGAATACACCTTTAAAATGAGTCTGTATTATCAGTCACCTTTATTATCAGTCCCCATGAGAAAATAGGTAATAAATGGCTCATGGGTCAGATTTCATGTTAAGGGTTGGGTTAGTAGTTGGGTTAATGGTTAGAAGTTAGTGTTAAGGTTAGGTTTCCGTTTGGGAGAAATAAGATGTACCACAATGATAGTAAAACGTGTGTGTGTCGGTGTGTGTGTGTGTGTGTCTAACAGCTCTGCCGTGTCTATTTCCACAGGGGGGGCCATGCAGGCCCTGTACTGTTACGCCCCCCAGACAGACACCTGGTCTTTGGTGACCCAGCTGGGCGACAGGGCGAGCTGTGCCATCGCCTCCTGCAACAACAAACTCTTTATCACCGGTGGTCGTGACGACAAGAACCAGGTCATCTCCACGGTGATGTGCTGGGATCCCGTCACATCAACGATGACCGAAGAGTGTGTGTTACCACTCGGAGTATCTCACCATGGGAGCGTCACACTCCACAAGTCCTACACACACATACGAAGGATAGCAACTGGGCCGGTGTGAGGGGGGGGGGGCTGTTGATGTGAGAAGTCACATGTGGTGAAACGATATGGGTGGGAGGAGCCTGGACTGTGTGTGTGTGTGCGTGTGTGTGTGTGTGTGTGGTTGTCAGCATTTATACTTGATTGCACTTATTCTTAGTTGCCGGATATAAAAACATCTGCCAAATGAGTAAATGTAATGCTGAGATTTCTACCATACAGAGTCAGTAACACATTCGAACGGTTAGCAAACCACTAAATGGATTTTAATGTACACTCACATTAAATGTCTTTTCACGCCCCAATGCAGGAGTGTTTAATTACAAAGCCAGTTTGATCCCATCGCTCCACTGTACGTCTGTTTGAGGTTCCCACTCAAACCAGTGTGTTCACACTGGTTCACTCCCTCACATACCTCTGTCATTCACACATGTACAGTCATGTGGTTACTATGAAGAAACACCTGTAGTCTGGGTACCAGTCTCTCTAGCAACCATTCCACTCCCTTGGGTCCATGGGTCAAGTATTTTATCAATCAAATGTGGCTCATTACACAGAGTTCCAAGAGTGATATTTCAGCTAAAGATACTGGTCTACCCATTATTCTGATGTTATCTCACTCACACACACACGTGAGCACTCTCTCTTTCACTCACTCACTCACTCACTCACTCACACACACACACACACCCATGCATACACACGCACACACACACAGACAGACAATAATCTTACCACACTGTTAAAGCCCATTGTGGTCTCTTCTCCACATTTAAAGTGCATTATTGCAGAGCATGACATTTATTCATATTGCAGGTGTTGTAAAGATCTTTAACCCAATGGGGGCAATTCAATCCCTTGAGTGCAGCAGAGAGGCAGGATGTTGATTCTGACAGGCAGTTACCGAACATTCGGTTTGCACAGGAAGACCCCAGAACTGCCAGAGACCACAGAACATGTGTATAAGATACACAATGAGCAGACTCACAAGAATCTGTAGGGACCACATTACCCAAGGCAACAAATTGGAGCAACAAGCACTTTAATTTACAGGGTATGAAAGCTATTCTAGAAGGGTTGTTGTGGTTGACGATAATTCACAGGAACACACGTGTCTAGCTTTTGTGTCTCCTGGGTCCTGTCCTTCTGGGCATTGGGATGGGCTCAGCATTGTCTGGTGCTGGCTGATGAGGCCTGGGTTGAGCCTGGGGTCTGGAGTTTGGTGTTGCCCGAGGCGGAGCTCTGTTCTTGGGCCGGGTTTTGGTCTTTTCATGGTGGTGGTGTAGGGAGCCTTGGCGTGTTGGCTGAGTGAGGGGGGTCAGTCTCATCTCGTCCTCATCTACAGGGGAAACATACAAGCGGATGAGACATCTGGGTTCACTTTCACATTCAAGTTTTTAGCTCCTTGTAAAGAGCGACAGTAGAAAGTGTATAGATTTTTATCAATCAATCAAATGTATTTATAAAGCCCTTTTTACATCAGCAGTTGTCACAAGGTGCTTTTACCAAAAACCCACCTGAAACACCAAGGAATAGTCTTGGAGCACACTGGCTAGGAAAAACTCCCTAAAAGAGGCCAACATTTAGGAAGAACCCTAGAGAGGAACCTGGCTCAAAGTGTTGACCAGTCCTATTCTGTCTGTCCCAGGTGAACAGGACCACCGTATGAAACTGAACCCACAACCCCGGTGAGCCACAGAGGACCTAATCTGTACTTATTTAACCTTGGTTGAACCAGGTAAAGTAAATCATCATCCAATAAGGACCTCAAAATAAGTAATGGTTAATAGATTTCACAGCCCCACGGGACGATATGGAGGAGTGGCTGACCTTGAAGCACATTGTCATTTAACGAGTCTATGAAGCCTACTGACCAATGACTGTTTTCAGATCAATAATGTGATGTCAACATTTGGGTTGGCAAGGAGGTTTTGGAATCCGTGGTCTCACAAGGCCATAACCACTGACATAGGTAACCAGCAAATAAGGTACGGATCATATGTCTGTTCAGTACCAGCTAGCCGTCTCTTTCGTTGCCTGCATCTCCTGCAGACAATCACCAAGATGACGATGAGGATAAGTAGCAGACCACCTCCACCCGCCAGAATCGCCACCATCAGCCACAGCTCCATTTGAATCCCGGGTCCTGTAGACAAGAATCATCAGCAGAAGAATCAGAGCCAGCCGTGATTAACGGCATCGTGATCAGAAGTGCTTGTTTTCACCAACTCTGTCACACACACTAAGGGTTAACGTCGTCACTCTTCTCCTGGCTGACTGGATTACCCGCTGTACATTCGTAGTGGTCTTCAGGTTTGAGCGTTGCTATGGCTACCCTCCGAGTGGTGTCTGAGCTTCCTGCCAGTGTTTTTTCCGTTGAGGCTCCACACCCCGTTGACCCCCCACATTGTCCCCCCCCACGTCTCACCTCAGAGTGACCTCGGCATCGCTGCAGTTGTGTCTCAGACGCGAAGGTTCCGAGAACACGATACACAACCACGGATAGGATCTCACATCGGCTGCACCGTGTGTGTCTGTCTGTGTGTGTTTAACTGCATTACTAGTTGCGGGGAGTGTGTGTGTTTGCATCTGTCTGTCACACACACCTGGGCATTTAGGGTTAACGTCATCGCTCTTCTCCTGGCTAGCTTGATTTCTCGCCGTACAAGCGTAGCTGTCTTCAGGTTTGAGGGCTGCCTTGGTTACGTTCAGGATTGTGTTTGTGAGCCCAGGCTTTGTGTCCCCGTTGACACTCCACGTGACCCTCACGTCCTTGGTGTTTCCCACATCGCACTCCAGAATTACCCACGTGCCATTACAGTTGTGTGTCAGGCGGGGTTTAGACACAGGCACTGAGAACACAGAACATTAACACTGAGAAGAGCACATACTCCCCCTTATCAGTCTGTGTGTTAGTGTTTGTTGTCTCTGCTCTTTGTGTGTTCTGTGCGAATACTTACAGAGCACACACAGGTCAGTTTCTGTAGACATTATGAGTTCTCCCAAGGCGTTGAAGACGGTGGCTTTGTAGATTCCTCTGCTATCCAGTTGCAGATTCTCCAGTATCAGTGAACCATTGGATGTGATTGGGCGGTTCCGCTCAGCGCTCTTCTTGCTGTTGTAAACAATCTGGTTGTCATGGGTCCAGCGTATGTGTAATGCCTCGTCAAGAACCTCCATGTATTCAAGGTTAATGACTTTGGTGGTCCCCACAGCAGCGTAGACACACTTCCCATCGGCTCCTAAACGTAAAGTGAAATGTAAATCAGCGGACACTGTTGAATATTACTTCAATTGTTAAAAGATCAGTCAGGAGAACTGAGAAATGTCCATTTGACTTGCTAACGAAAAAGATTTTTACTATGTAGGGAAACTTGGGGGGAAAACACCCCCCTTAAGGGGAATCTGTATTTTCTGACTCAAAAAAGCAATGTTTGGTCAGATTTTTATATTAATATATTGACTATAGTCAGACAAATACATTTTGGGGAAAAAAAGTATTGGGCATAATGATTCTGTTTTATTGCAACTTAATCAATTGCCAAACTATGTAAATGGGGCATTTTACCACACTATCGAGGCAAAATGCCTTAAATCATTCTATCAATGGAATATGAAAAGAAAATAATTCTATCAACACTATTGAAAATAACTGAATCTTGATAGCAGTTTTTGTGAGTTAACAAAACCAATTTTAACCATGATATTGCACATTCCAATATCAAAAGGCAAAAAGCTATATATATATTTAACAATTTCAAATAACTTTTGAAGAAAATATGTTTTGCTAACCGTGTGAAAATATTAAGTTAAAAAACATGAAATCAATAATATTGAGCAATTCATTCAATATCAGTGCCAATTGATAGGCATATTATATTATATATTAATATATGCTCAGTAAACTGGCTATTAAACTAAAAACTACTCATAATCTTGAACAGTTGTTGTATTTCAGCACATTTTTTGTTAGAATTTTGTTCTTATTTACCAATATATTCTCAGGGGAAAATACCCCCTGGGGCATTTTGACCCAAAGGAGAGGGGGTGTTTAGCCCCAAACATGATCAAAAACAGGATTGCTGTAAAAAACAGTTTTCTCTGAACATGGATTTCTAAGCCTAAGGCCTTCCTGTTAACACTTCAAAAATCAGTTTAGAGGTCTAACTTCATCACATCACATGACGATATTTTCTAAATGACAACAAATAAGATCAACTTATGTCAAAATCATTGCTCAGATGAGATAATTCTAAAACATTTTCCACATGAAAAAGAATAGTGGCAACCAAGGAATGTGTGGAAATAAAATTTGCCCTCAGTTGGTGGTTTGGCGGAGAATTATGGGAGGGGGCATTTAACCCAGGTAGGTGTTTAACCTCAAGCTACCTTACACAGTAAAATGCAGTTTGCATACCCGCAAGAAATATAAATATTTCTTATATAATATAATATATAATTCAACATTCACCTCACTGATGATGATGACGATGATGATGATAAAGAGATGTGTCAGTGAGACATTGTCAATCTAGGTTAGACGTAGGTGGAGACCAACAGCAAAAACTGCAGTTTCCGTGAAGAGACATTCATGACGAACAGGATTTGATGATTTTATTCTAATAGTCTAATTTAATAGTGTTGAGAAGTAGGCTAAACTGAAGGCAATAAAATAAACCATCACTTTCTTGGGTTCTGGCTTGCTCTACATTTTTTTTACAGATCTTCATGAACAAATGTAATGTGTTATGGATTTCAACATTTAATAGGTGGGTCTCAGTTTTTAGTTATAGATGGCAAATGAAACATTTAAAAAATGTTGATATGCATATCCGATTAGAACTTTTATATACCCTATTAATCAACGAAGACAGACTTAATTACACACAGGTTATCTTTAAAACACGACAACAATATTCAAAATATATTTTTGTAACTCACCTGAAAACCCCAGTGTGAGGAGGATGAGAGATAGAAGTATCACCAAGGCCATTCTGAAGGAGTGACTGGTAGAAGTCTGCACCTGCTGCAGGCTGACTGAGTGGCTGGGAACAACTGTCTCATAGGGGACATTGTGTGGGTGGGTGGGTGTGTTTGATCCTGGTATTACTATAATTGTTTGCGCGTATAAGTTTGTCATAGTTGTCTTCTGGCTTCCGTTTTCTTTACCACTAGTGTTAATTGTTGAAACCATAAATAGGATGACAAGATATTTGTCGAATCGTTTTTTTAATGTTATTTATTTTATGACGAATCATCATCAGTTATCATTCTGGTATAAAAATGGGCATGCACTTTATTGCACTCATTCTTTTTTTATAGATGTTATAAAAAAACACTTTCACATTCAATATTCACCATCACATGATCAATCTAATGCAGGGATGAGTTGTAACGTTACTTCCAGTATGTTGCTTACTTTTCTAGGTCAACTTTGTGAGCTGTGCTCTGGGGTATAATACAAAATTCTGGGCCCTCTTTATTCAAGATTCAAACATTTCTCAGGGCCCCTCTACATGTTAGGGCCCTATATACTTAGTGCCCCTTTTCCCCCTGGTCCGACGCCACACTGTGAGCTGTGCAGTGCCGGCTCTATCCTTTTGGGGGCCCTAAGCAAAATGTTATTTGGGGACCCCTCTCCCGTTCGTCAAGAGCTCCCTAGCAGTCAGAGGACCAATAGCAGTTGGGGGCCCTAAGTGACCGCTTATGTCGCTTATGCCTGGAGCCGGCCTTGGAGGTGTGGTTGTATTTTTCAAGGTCAACACTTTGAGCTGTAGTTGTACTTTTCTTGTTTAACTCTCCATGAATTGTCGTTGTATATTTGTATTCCAGTCATTTAAGTCCATGAAATACCTTGGTTTGTCTTTGGTTATTTAAAAGTTTAAGGGGATTGGATGCTTTTTACAGCATGTACATTTACATTGTGTTTGCATAAAGGAAACCTCTATATCACTCGACAAAATAAAGCAAATTTAAAAAATCTTCTCTGAGCTGAGGCAAGACTTAAATAATCTGCAGTCTTTTTGTTGTTTGAATTGGAGGGTATATTGTTAACACTGGTAACATACTGGATGTAACGTTACAACCCATCCCTGCATAAGATTGATCATATAATGATTCATATTTCTTAAGTGTTTCTTAATAAAAACAAACATAGTGCAATAAAGTGCATGCCCATTTTTAAACCAGAAATAGGCTATGACATCATGATAATTGATGAGGACCATGATTATGTCAATGATGATGACACATCATTACATACATAACATAATATATACTCATCCTACTCGTGGTTTCAATAATTAACCCTAGTGTAAAGGTTATAAATAAAGTCTTGTCAGGTTATTTACAAGTAAAGTCTTGTCAGATTATGTATGTATCCATAACATGTTATTTTTGTTCATGAAGATCTCTTAAAAAGGATGAGCAAGCCAGAACCCAACAGAGTAATGGTTTATTTTATTGCCTTCAGTTTAACCTACTTCTCAACACTGTATTAACATGTGCAGCACTCTGAAGTGCGATGTGGAGCCTCAACAGAGACACAAAGCCTGGACACGCAAACTCAAACCTGTATGTAACCACAAAACTGAAACTGCTACGCTTGTACGGTGTGAAATCAAGCCAGCCAGGAGAAGAGTGAAGACGTTAACCCTAAATGCCCAGGTGTGTGTGTGTGTGTGTGTGACAGACAGATGCAAACACACACACACTCCCTTCAACTAGTAATGCAGTTAAACACACACAGACAAGCAAACACACATTACATCCGAAGTGAGATCTTATCAATGGTTGTGTATTGTGTTCTCAGAATCTTTGCGTCTGAGACACAACTGTAGCGATGCTTGGCAACACTCAAACCTGAAGACCGCTACGAATTTACAGTAATCCACTCAGCCAGGAGAAGAGTGAAGACGTTAACCCTAAATGCGTAGGCTTCATAGACATTAGTTAAATCACAGTGTGTCTCTGGGTTAGCCAGTTCTCCATTTCGGCCTTAAGGACTGTGAATTCTATTAACCATTTATTATTTTTAGCTCCTTATTGTTGGAGAACTGGTTCTAAGTATATAGGGATAAGTACATATTAGGTGTCCCCGCAACCCGATACCGGATAAGCGGATGAAGATGAGATGAGTTAGGTGCCCTGTGGATCGCCAGTGTCGTGGGTTCAGTTTCATATGGTGGTTCTGTACAAAGGAGTATGAAAATCTACTGTTGCTCTTTACAAGGAGCTAAGAAGCTTGAATGTGAAAGTGAACCTAGATATCTCATCCCTTGCTTCTCTTGTAGATGAGGACGAGATGAGACTGACCCCGCCCACTCAGCTGACACGCCAAGGCTCCCTACACCACCCTGAAAAGACCAAAACCCTGCCCCAAAACAGAGCTCCACCCCGGGAAACACCAAACTCCAGACCCCAGGCTCGACCCAGGCCTCATCAGCCAGCACCAGACAATGCTGAGCCCATCCCAATGCCCAGAAGGACAGGACCCAGGAGACACAAAAGCTAGACACGTGTGTTCCTGTGAATTATCGTCAACCACAACAACCCTTCTAGAATAGCTTTCATACCCTGTAAATTAAAGTGCTTGTTGCTCCAATTTGTTGCCTTGGGTAATGTGATCCCTACAGAATTGTGTGAGTCTACTCATTGTTTATCTTATACACATGTTCTGTGGTCTCTGGCAGTTCCTGGGGTCTTCCTGTGCAAACTGAACATTCAGTAACTGCCTTTCAGAATCAATATCCTGCATCTCTGCAGCACTCAAGGGTTTGAATTGCCCCCATTGGGTTAAAGATCTTTACAACACCTGCAATATGAATAAATGTCATGCTCTGCAATAATGCACTTTAAATGTGGAGAAGAGACCACAGTGTGGTAAGATTATTGTCTGTCTGTGTGTGTGTGTGTGTGTGCTTGTGTGTGCGAGTGCTCACGTGTGAGTGAGAAAGAAATAACGTCAGAATAATGGGTAGACCAGTATCTTTAGCTGAAATATCACTCCTGGAACTCTGTGTAATGAGCCACATTTGATTGATAAAATACTTGACCCATGGACCCAAGGGAGTGGAATGGTTGCTAGAGAGACTGGTACCCAGACTACAGGTGTTTCGTCATAGTAACCACATGACTGTACTGGTGTGAATGACAGAGGTATGTGAGGGAGTGAACCAGTGTGAACACACTGGTTTGAGTGGGAACTTCAAACAGACGTACAGTGGAGCGATGGGATCAAACTGGCTTTGTAATTAAACACTCCTGCATTGGGGCGTGAAAAGACATTTAATGTGAGTGTACATTAAAATCCATTTAGTGGTTTGCTAACCGTTCGAATGTGTTACTGACTTTGTATGGTAGAAATCTCAGCCTTACATTTACTCATTTGGCAGATGTTTTTATATTTGGCAACTAAGAATAAGTGCAATCAAGTAAAAATGCTGACAACCACACATACACACACACACACAAGATATCAGATAGTATGGCTTTAGGACCATATAGACTTTCTTATCATTAGCTGTAAAGATGTCATTCATAACAGAATGGGCGGTTAGAGATACAGTAGGATGCTAGGCTGAGCTCAGGCATTTAGTGTTTTTGAATGAAGCTACTACTTTGGCGGTTACCAAATTGTTTCAAATCTTAATCAAGGTTCAGAGCAATAGCATTTCTCCAGTAACTTACTAGAAACATCATACATTAGTTTAAAGTTTGTAATATTGCAAGGTTCTTCTTTCAGCTGTCAATGTAATTGTGTTTTAAACAACCACCACTGTGTGTTTTCCTCATGAACACGCTATGAGCATCCCAGTCAATACAGCACATGGTAGGCGGTTTGAGGTGCCCATAGCAACAGGTGCAAATGCATTCTGCAGAGCTGAAAACTCTCGTAGCCACAGTAGTGCGAGAGGCCCTGTAAGGGTGAGACCTAAGGGCCAGTGGTGATAAGAGCACGGACAGGCGGCTTAAGGAAACGGTTAAAAACAAGGAAACCACAAGAAATGGGTGGAGGCCCCAATCTGGGTGACATAACACACATTCAGGATTTGTGAAAATATGAAATAGGGAGTTGATGAGCAGAATACTTCACAGACTTTTCAATGGCAACCTTGGAAGACTATCCAAAAAATGGATTTGGTCAGGGGACCATCAGGACGTTATCACTGCACACGAGAGGTAAGATTATGTCTTTTCACACATATCCTGTATTGCTGACAAGACTTATTTCCTTACATATGAAAATGTTTGATGAAATTCAAACATATATCCCAAATATGATTCTCATATATTCACCTACTGTATTTGTATTATGTAAGAATGCTTGGTTTTGGGTGGATTACAAATAACGTTAACTGCCAGCTCACAAAGTGGTGTAAGGAGGATGTTATGAAACTGCCCAGACAAACTCTGGGACCGGAATTAAAATGTTTCTTAAAACTCAAGACAAGTCTCTCAACATGGGTTATGGGAAGAATGATATCCACATGATCCACAGTCACATGCAACAAGGTGATGATAGCAAATATGTTACATTTCTGAAATTATATTTGGGTTTCATGATCATGTCACAGTTGTAGACTTCTGTGGTTGTGTGTCAGGTGAAGTGGAAGAGGTGTTGCTTG
This sequence comes from Esox lucius, assembly GCF_011004845.1. Lineage (NCBI taxonomy): Eukaryota > Metazoa > Chordata > Actinopteri > Esociformes > Esocidae > Esox > Esox lucius. The sequence goes on along the minus strand of NC_047584.1, from coordinate 26,196,811 downwards.
GAATAGAAAGTTTCTTGTCTCTGATCCAATAGTTCAACCATCTCCTACCATTGTGCTCTTGATCAAGGCACCAAATAAAATAACAGCTATTTTAGGATTCTGTGTGAAACATAATGTCAGCTGAAGTGGAAGAGGTGTCAGGTCAAGTGGAATATTTAAGCATTTCTAATTTGATAACATTTGGTTAGTTTAGAATAAACTTTATTGTCATTGAGTACAAGTACAGTATAGCAAATTGCAGTTGGAACCTAACCAGAAGTGCAAATACAAGATTGCAGAATAGTCACAAGTGAAACAATTAAGACCAATGTATGTTATAGGTATGATGTATGCATGTGCAATGAAGGCAAATGCAAGTACAAATGGCAATTCTAAATGTGCAACAAAGGCAAATGAAGGTGCAAGGTTCATGTGCATCTGAAATTCAGATACAGCAGTAATGAGGCTCCTGGGGTGGACATGTTCAGTGGGGAGAACAAGTATTTGATACACCACAGGTTTTGCAGGTTTTCCTACTTACAAAGCTTGTAGAGGTCTGTAATTCTTATTATAGGTACACTTCAACTGTGAGAGACGGAATCTAAAACAAAAATCCAGAACATCACATTGTATGATTATTTTATTATTAATTTGCATTTTATTGCATGACATATAAGTACCAACCAGTAAGAATTCCAGCTCTCATAGACCTGTTGGTTTTTCTTTAAGAAGCCCTCCTGTTCTCCACTCATTACCTGTATTAACTACACCTGTTTGAACTTGTCACTTGTATAAAAGACACCTGTCCACACACTCAATCAAACAGACTCCAACCTCTCCACAATGGCCAAGACCAGAGAGCTGTGTAAGGACATCAGGGATAAAATTGTAGACCTGCACAAGGCTGGGATGGGCTACAGGACAATAGGCAAGCAGCTTGGTGAGAAGGCAACAACTGTTGGCGCAATTATTACAAAATGGAAGAAATTCAAGATGACGGTCTATCTCCCTCGGTCTGGGGCTCCATGCAAGATCTCACCTCGTAGTGTATCAATGATCATGAGGAAGGTGAGGGATCAGCCCAGAACTACACGGAAGGACCTGGTCATTGACCTGAAGAGAGCTGGGACCACAGTTAAAAGAAAACCATTAGTAACACACTACACCGTCATGGATTAAAATCCTGCAGCGCACGCAAGGTCCCCCTGCTCAAGCCAGCGCATGTCCAGGCCTGTCTGAAGTTTGCCAATGACCATCTGGATGATCCAGAGGAGGAATGGGAGAAGGTCATGTGGTCTGATGAGACAAAAATAGAGCTTTTTGGTCTAAACTCCGCTCGCCGTGTTTTGATGAAGAAGAAGGATGAGTACAACCCCAAGAACACCATCCCAACCGTGAAGCATGGAGGTGGAAACATCATTCTTTGGGGATGCTTTTCTGCAAATGGGACAAGATGACTGCACCGTATTGAGGGGAGGATGGATGGGGCCATGTATCGCGAGATCTTGGCCAACAACCTCCTTCTCTCAGTAAGAGCATTGAAGATGGGTCGTGGCTGGGTCTTCCAGCATGACAACGACCCGAAACACACAGCCAGGGCAACTAAGGAGTGGCTCCGTAAGAAGCATATCAAGGTGCTGGAGTGGCCTAGCCCGTCTCCAAACCTGAACCCAATAGAAAATCTTTGGAGGGAGCTTAAAGTCTGTATTGCCCAGCAACAGCCCCGAAACCTGACGGATCTGGAGAAGGTCTGTATGGAGGAGTGGGCTAAAATCCCTGCTGCAGTGTGTCAAACCTGCTCAAGAACTACAGGAAACGTATGATCTCTGTAATTGCAAACAAAGGTTCTGTACCAAATATTAAGTTCTGCTTTTCGGATGTATCAAATACTTATGTCATGCAATAAAATGCAAATTAATTACTTAAAAATCATACAATGTGATTTTCTGGATTTTTTTCTCTCACAGTTGAAATGTACCTATGATAAAGATTACAGACTTCTACATGCTTTGTGAGTGGGAAAATCGCCAGTGTATCAAATACTTGTTCTCCCCACTGTACGTGTAACAACTGAAAACGAAAAGCAATAGCACAGTCAAGTAGTACAAAGAGAGTAGTGCAACAAGGTCTTTGCTAGTCCATCTTCATATACTAAAGTTTCCCACAAATGCTAAAATACAGACTTTACCAATGTATTTCTGAGTAGTAAATGGTGAACGTTCCAATTAAAGGACAAAAGAAAAACATGTGATGTATTTTGATTGTTTCTTTATAGCAAAAGTGGTTAACTTAACAAAAACAATGTTTCATGATTTGTGGCACCCCCATTAGCAGCAAGAGTAAACATCTGTTATAGCCACTAATCAGTCTCTGACAGTCTCTGAATTTTACCACTTCTCTTTTCAGAACTCAACCTACTGATGAGGTTTGAGGGGTGCCTGGCATGTAGTGCCCGCTTCAGGTCCTGCCAGAGCATCTCAATTGGATTAAGGTAAGGACATAGACTTCAAAACACATATCTTCTTTGTCCTGAGCCATTCTTGGGTAGATTCGCTAGAGTGCTTCGGGTGATTTTCTTGATGGAAGTCCCATTTTTCGAATAGCTTTAGTGCGCTTGTTCTCTTTGCATTTTACCATTCTTTTATCCCAATAAAAAAATGTATTGCTTTAAAAGTGTTCATTTAGGCTTACCCAGTCTGGCATCTTAATAACAATGGCAATCAAAATTGGGCAACGTGACATTTGGCAAAACATTTTCTTAATTTAACCCGAACAAAAATATATTTGCTTACGTTTTGTCAATAAGTGGGCTTGTTCTAGATAATTGAACTGTTATCAATATGGCGGGGTGGTGTAAGACGACACAAACCACAGACTTGATTTGAAGTTGCAAGTATCCCCATGGAAGAAATGAATGGTACAACAACGCAAAAATACACTTTTCCAGGTTGCTGCAAGGTTTTATAGGGATTGTCATGTCCAATACATATTTATTCACATCAAAACAAAATCATGCATTAGCATACAGTTTTGGGTCATACAAGGTAAATAAGAGTTAAAACTAGTGCTGTCAAACGATTAAAAGAATTATTGGTGATTAATCAACATTTTTGAATGTGTTCAAATTTGGGTAAATAAACACATTTCTGTTTAAAAAGCAGTGCATTATGTTAAAGACATGTTATGTTTTATTGTAAACTATGGACATGCTTGATTTCAACTGCAGTAGCTGTCTTTTTCCAAGTTGGTCAATTAGAACAGGGTATGTCTTGGCCCTAAAATGTCTCCCCTCAAATTAGCATGACTGGCAGAATTTGTAGCCCACGTAAATTTAAATAGAAAGTTGCTTTGTCTCTGACCCAATAGTTCTACAATCTCCTACCATTGTGCTCCGGGCACCAAGTAAAATAACAGCAATTTTAGGATTCTGTATGAAACACATTTCCGCCCCCCTTATCTGGAAAGCTGCTGACATTGAATCACACCTGTGTTTTTCATGGGTTTTGGCCTTAGATTTTTAGGCTAAAATGTGATTAGAACAGGTTTCAGGTTAGGGCCTGGAAACAATTACCTTTCCTTATAGGTGTTTGGCCACAACCAAAAAGGTGTGGTTTACTTAATGATTCTCCAATTCAACCAAATGCAATTAGGTAGGTTACTTAAATAGGCAAAGGCATAAGGGCGGTAAGGTCGCTAGAGATGTTTATTCACAAATACTGAACAGGAGATATCTGTAATGTATTTACAGTGGATATAAAAAGTCTACACACCCCTGGTAAAATGGCAGGTTCTTGCGATGTAAAAGAATGGGACAAAGATAAATCATGTCAGAACATTTTCCACTTTTAATGTGACCTATATTGTGAACAATTCAAATGAAAAACAAACTGAAATCTTCAAGGGGGAAAAAGAAAAACCTCACTTTTTCTTAGTTGCATCTCAGAGCAAAAGCCATGGTCCGCAGAGAGCTTCCAAAGCATCAGAGGGATCTCATTGTTGAAAGATATCAGTCTGGAGAAGGGTACAAAATAATTTCCAAAGCATTAGATATACCATGGAACACAGTGAAGACAGTCATCATCAAGTGGAGAAAATATGGCAAAAAATTGATGAAAAGACGAGAAGAAAACTGGTCAGGGAGGCTTCCAACAGGCCTACAGCAACATTAAAGTAACTGCAGGAATTTTGGCAAATACTGGCTGTGTGTTACATGTGAGAACAATCTCCCGTATTCTTCATATGAATGGGCTATGGGGTAGGGCGGCAAGACGGAAGCCTTTTCTTACAAAGAAAAACATCCAAGCCCGGCTGAAGTTTTTAGAAACAATCATCAAATCCCCCGAAAGCACATAGGAGACACATAGGTGCTGATAACTGACTTTTTCGTCAAGTGAAAAGACGAGAGAATCGTGTAGTCAGCAAAGCGTTTCCCTATCCTGAACAAATCCTTATATCCACCAGAACTGTTTTACTTCAGGCTTCCTATTATGTAGCTACTGAAGGTTGTAGCTAGCAAAGCCTTTGTCTGTTCTGAACAGATCCTAAGGCATAATGTTTTAAGTGTCGAACGCGGGATCCACTACGCTATTGTTAGAAATCGGCCGTTTCGTATAGTGGTTGAAATTATTATTGAATACCCGGTTGTCTAGGGAGAGAGTAATTAATTTATGTATTGCAGCATTTGATAGTCTATTAGCTCATGATGTTACAGGCTCAATCTCTTCTCTTCTCACTGTAATGCCAGTTACAAGATGATATATACATTGAAGGTTGTGTCTACTTAGCAAAGATCCGGTTTCACAAGACAGTAACCCCCATGCCAAATGGTCAATGTAAACATTCCTGTGGTTATCAGAGCGCAAACCTACAGAGAGATAATCTAAACAGAGAGGTTTCTGTTGTTCTCATTATCTAGGCACATTCACTTCCAATGAAACACACATTCATATTGTAATTGTTAATACTCAGATTCCACACTATTTAACTAGGGGTACTCAGTCAGTAAGACACATTTGCTCTTCTAGGCCGGCTCCTCTTATGCGGTCTGGCAAAAAGTGCTAGATGTATGTCTGGGGCATCCATAAAGGGTACGGCTGTTCATTATGTTTGAAAGAGATGGAACATAATAAACATTACTATAGAATGACATTACAGAAGAATGACAAACTGAGTCTTGATTAATCAGTGCCATCAGGTTCATCTATCCATAAAAGTACAATTGTCATACTGATCAACTGTTCTCCCAACATACAGGCAGATTGAGATTTCTTATGAATTCATAAGAAAAATTGCATATACTAATAAATATACTGTGTAGTATGTATGACAGATTGAATAACACATAACCATGAATTTAGATAACAAGAGACAGAACATTTTGAAGTGTGAGTGATGAGAAATGGACAAATATGTAAATCAAATCAATTACAGCCTCATGAACATATATATTTGTCAGATTATTGAACAGAAATATGAATGTTTATAGCTAGATACCCATCTAGACAGCTGTAGCTTTAGCTATTCTAGTTATGATCATGTTACTGAGCTAGCTAGCGTCCAGTTTACCTAGTTTACCTTAACTGGGCAACACAACAGAGCAGTCAACCACTTTTTCTGAGGTAACATAGAGATACATTTTAACTGGGAGGAAATTGCGTATGTATTGGGCATAGTCTGGTATCATTTTCAAGGTATTGCCTTTAGAGAATGGCGTTATCACGCAGCGCAAATAAGGATAAAAAACACTGAAATTAGGCAGTCAGTTACCGTAAGCATAGGTCAGGAAAGGTTGTGGTTAAAGGTGGAGGAGATTCAGAAGCTTTGGTAATTCAATTGTGATGGATGTTTAAGGATTCCGTTAGTGAACCACCACCATCAGCGCACCTGTAAGGCAAAATCGTAAGTTGGGTTTGTTTAATAAGTTCAGTTACAGTGATATAATGTATATTGATTCAACTGTATATTCTGGGTCATGACAGAACTAGATTTGCGAGTAAAAGCGGCTGAAATGGGTTTTCTCAGAAGGGTCGCTGGCTTCTCCCTTAGAGATAGGGTAAGAAGCTCAGTCATCCGTGAGGAACTCGGGAGTAGAGCCGCTGTTCCTTTCCATCAAATGAGCCATGGTCAGGATGCCCCCAGGACGTCTCCCTAGGGAGGTGTTCCAGGCGCGTCCAACTGGGAGGAGACCTCGGGGTAGGCCCAGGACTAGGTGGAAAGACTATATTTCGACACTGGCCTGGGAACACCTCGGGATCCCCCAGTCAGAGCTGGCAAATGTGGCTAAGGAAAGGAAAGTTTGGGGTCCCCTGCTGGATCCGATACCGGATAAGCGGATGAAGATGAGATGGGATGTATTCTTGTACAGTGGTAAAGATTATCCAATGTACATTTTTATTCTTTGTATTGTTTATAGAAAGTGCCACTACCGCCTATTTGTACAGTTTTATTTTAAATGTTATTATTATAGTTTATTTCAATCGTCAGACACTATTAGAGCTGTGCGTAATCTAGTGGATATTATTCCGATTTGAACGTTTTCCTATTCACTATTCAAATAAAAGGACCCACATTTTAATTTGTTGCCTGAGCATTCTTTCGGGCCTACAATATCATCACGTTTCTTTCATTCAATAAAAATCGAATCATTAGGAGGTTTAGAACATGAAATACGATTAAAAAAACTCTTACAACAACTTTCACCGTCACTTGCAACCAATGTTTAAAGAGGCGTCACGTCAATACACTTCCGTTTTTTCCAGATTATCTCAGCATCCTAGTGGATATAATTGTCATTACACACTCTATTCAATGAGGGGAATAAGGGCAGGCAAAAGAAAATGTAGGCCAGTTTTAATTACAGCAATTTGATCGTGAAAAAGGTCAACCTTGCGGTTACAATGCACGTTAAAGGATTAAAGGTGCTCACTTTTACGACATTGAGGTTCTTTGTGTTTAGAATAAGATACAGCGGTATCACACATGTTGGCTTAGAATTTGTAATTTGACAAAATTAACAATACATTTCAGAAATGACTCATAGAACATAAAATGGGTGGTTATCCACTACAAAACGAATTAAACAGCCAATAGGCTAACCCAAAATAAAAGTTACAGGCTATTGCTATGCAGCACTAAACGAAAAATGCATTAAAATAGAACAATAATTTAAAATCAAAGTCCTCCAAGAGTCATTGACTTTCCGTAAAACATCTGAAAAGTTTTTAATTTCTTGGGCACATTCTCTTGGCCACTATTTCTTTTAACAGATCTTGCGTTTGCAAGACATCCTCGTTTGTACCTCTAAAACCCGGTACAGTCCTCACTCAAAACTATACGGAACGCTGCCAAAGCAGAGCCCCGCAACCCCACTCCGGTATGCCGCTGCAGATACTTGTTCTGTAGCGAAAATAACAGCTAAGTCCTAGGCTCACATGACTTGAACTGGGCTTGACCAATTCTCTTTGATGTTATGTCTGTACTGATATGTTTCTTGAGAGTGAAGTTGAAATGTTATGATTAGCCTAATGACAAATGATGACTTGCAACCCTCCCACGTACAGCGAGATGTTGGTACTGAGGTGAAATCCGTTTTCTATTAGAGATTCAACAGGCATTCACATTCGTTCCTTCGCTCAAAGGCCCCCTTCCACATTTATGGACCGAGGTAAAAGAGTAAACCAGGTAATCGCCGAAATGACAATAATATATTATCATTATGGACTATCATCAACATCAATCCACATGGTTAATTCAACACCACACTTCATATTGTCAAAAATATCTTTATTGATTTATCACTAGATGAATAAATCAATGGAAGCTTGTTTAAATCTGTATTTCTTCAATACCTTTTTCATTGATTGTCATAGGAACTATATTCGTCTTCTGACATTTCGGCAATTACCTGGTTCACTCTTTTACCTCGGTCCCTAAATGTGGAAGGGCGCTTGAACGGAGGAGCGAATGTGAATGTCTATTGAACATTTATTTTCTTATAATTTTTTTCTGATCGGTCTCCACCTTGCTTCGTGCATCGATTGTAAATACATAGTTAATCGGGCTAATTTGGATACCTTATGTGGGTAATTGTAGGTGTTCTTTGGGCGGAGATTGTAAGCTCGTCCACGTACGCAGAAGTATAGTATGGGTCTAAATTAATCAACTTTACGAAATATACGAATTTAATGTGTAAAAAGTTTGGTTGATATATTTGAAGATGCCACATTACTGACAAAAGGTGGTACATAGAAAAACGATCCGTAAAGAAATACATGGAGACAGAAAGTAAGAATCTATAAAAGGTCGTAAAAGGCTGTTTGTACGTTCACAGATTAACGCTTCATGCTTACGTTACATATTTGACGTATGACTTTTTACGATCGTTACAATACGTACGGTTGCCCTTGGCGTACTTTTCGTACTTTCACTATCATGCTGTTTCCTAGCTAGCCTAACAGCATTGCTAACAACGTTTGTAAAACTTGGTTAAAAGGAAATGTCGGTCCACAATTTTTTGAAAGTTATCCTAGCGTTTGGAGTTTATTGTCTTGGTGAGTAACACTTATTTCTTAATGTATTTTACTCGGAATGACCATCTCTGACCATCACGACCAGAGAATCCGAGTCATTTCAGTAAGCCGGTTCTTCGGAATCGTCTCATTCTGTTCCCTTAGAATTCTTAAAAAGAACCCAAGAACAATTAAAACAGTGCACATGAGAATGTCCTTTTGTCTAAAGATAATCTACTGGAACAATCCACGTGGATAGCTAAGAAAAATAAGGACATTTATGTGCCAAATTAATGGTTCATTAACCAATACGGTTCGGTTCACGACTTTCATAAAACAGAGTCGTTCGTTCGCAAACGAACAGTCACCGTGACCGAACTGAGCCTGTTGTAATAAAAACCATCGTTGTCAATACCTTTGCTCATATGAGAGACGTAGAGTGCTTAAATATTATGCACATGCCTTTAATGATTTTTAATGGCCCGACAACGTCTCAGTTCTAGTTTTAACAACACTCGGTTATTACTAAAGGGCGAGGACTACGAACCGATGGACCGTCTTCCGTGTTCGGTACGACTGGAAGTGAACAATAGGAGTACAGAATAACATAACCATCGTAGTGAAATACAAACACCATCTGGACTTTAGCAAACGAATAAATGAACATTTAACTACGTTGATTCTGTAAGTTCGGCGTTGAATACAAATTTCTTAGTTCTGGGCGAAGCTGCAGACAGACATACTAACAGAGTTTCAGTAAAGCTAGGTGAATGCTTCTGCGTTGTTAATGTCATATGCGTCTGTACGCAGACGTGTTCAGCATTTATAGTTGTGCGGCCTTGTTGTGTAGATGGCCATTAAACTTCTTAGCAATAGGCGGAGATGTCGCGCAAAACGTTGGTTTGTTCGCTTGTAGAACGTCAAAAATAAATATCTGTATAGTTGGTGAACAATAATCAGCCTTAAAGTGTTCGGCCACCACTAACTATGCTTTAGAGATTACTACTTTATAGCTTTGACTGACTTTTCTGTAGTCTCTGAATCACGCTGGACACACTTTTGATGTCAAATTCCGCTTTTAATTAATTAACTTAATTATGTCCCCCCTTATGGTTACAAAATACATGAACCTTTGGAAAACCAAAGAAAAACCTAATCAGTGGACCAGAGAACCTTTTTCCATGGACCTCCTCACTCTGGCCCCTCTTCCACCCTTTTCAGCTGTGTGTTTGTTCCTGGCTTTACTACAAGGTTACAATAAAACCTGACAATCTGGTCACCAGAATGTTTTTAGCTAGTAGCCAAAGGTTTTCAGGCTGTGGAAAAAATATTCTTCTCAAGTTAGTTTGTCTGTAGTCTTAGTTCTGCTTAATTGATAGAGCAATTGCTTTCAGTGATGTTCCTATAAGCAGATATCTCTTTAGAGTAAATGTGCAAGGTGTTTTTCCTCTTTCTAAAAGACTTCAACTCTGTTCACAAACTCACTTGAAAGAAACAACATTTTCAACAGCCAGAAACTGAGAGATTAGCTCAAATCATAGTGGGGACCAAATTGTCAGGTTGTACTCTCATCCTGGTAGTAAGATCATGGAGTATAGTTCCTAATTTAGTAGTAATATTGGAGTTACTAATGAAAAAGTTTTAGTTCCTGCTTGCCGTCTTTCTAGTCTAACAGCAACAATATAGATGATGCAATCAGCATCAAAATAGTTTTTAGGCTGCAACAGGTTTTGATTTTCAACCGTTGTCGGCAGGACGCATCACTTTTGTGCAAATTCCTCTTCGTTAAATGTGCATATTAAGTCAATATGAAACTGGACTGGAGGAAATCAAACGCTTATTATGGTGCAATGCAATCAACAGTCATCACAGGACATACAATAGTATTAACATACCCGCTCAAAGGCTGCCAGACCGCATGAGTTTGCATTAGGCTACAGCCAAACTTATGTTATAATAAATAAAGAATGAATAATATTTTAATAACCGTGATAATTATGGACAAAAGTTCATTTTGAACAAAAAACTGTCTGAATTAACTGGAACAAACTGTCTGGAGAATAAATGTTAGGGCAATATTTAAGAATAGCCCCAGAAGTTACTGTTTCCAGCTGATCCTCTTGGTTCTGTACCCAGGGGAGAAGACGGCTGCACAGGAATATGGGAGCCAGGGAGGAGAGATCATCCTCACCCCCAGTATCTCAGGACAGCTGGATGGAATCTTGTGGAAACACCATGGAAACAAGGTGGTGGAGTTTGACGGGGACGAACAACATGAGTATGACACATATAAAGGCAGGATTCTTCTGAACTGGCACAATGGAGAACTAACTATAAAAGGTCTCACTGATGCAGACAGTGGAACCTATCAGTTAGAGGCTGCCATCAATAAAAAGCTGCAGTACTCAAACCATGAAGTACATGTTATAGGTAAGTACAGTACTGTGTGTGTGTAATCTTACATTTTGTAGTACCGCATGTCATGTTTGAGTGTATACAGGACGGACGGCTGAGGTCACAGGGCAGCTCAAGAGGAATAATAGCCATTGTCCCCTCTAGTCCTCCAGCCTCCTGTATCAGTGAGGACATTTTAAAAAATGTCAATGACTGCAGGTCCTGATTATGCAGGAAAGTGTCTTTGACTTTAAATATCCCAAAACTTGCGCGCCTGTGGGGATCACATTACTGAGGTGTTTATTGTCTAAATATCTCTGTTTTGAGTGTACAGGACAAATAGGAAGTCTGTGACGTCTAATTTGAACTACAATACTTGTTGCCTAGTTAAGTAACGTGACAGTGTCTCCTCGATGTGAGGACTTGCAGAATGGTAAAAACACTCAGGTTGGTGCATTTGATTATCGATCATTCTCCGGCTTTTCTACTGAATGTTGCCACCCGGTATGTTTTGTGCAAGAAGATGCAAAACATAACATACAGTGTACACAGATGAGCTGTCGAAAGATTGTAATGTGATTCTAGTTGTAGTTAATGTCCTGTCAAAGACCCCTCCACCGAGTTTGACCAATCCGTGGTGTCAGCATCCCAGACTGAAGATGACATTGTTGTGACACTGGTCAACAACCTCCTAAGGTTTCCCATGTCACCCATACTAGAGACGTACATTAACACTCCCACTCTGCCCAGTAGAAGCTTATCTGTGGTAGAACCTGTGTTCCTTAAGACTAGGGCCGTGCCCAGAAGGGCCTGTCAGAAAACATTAGTGCAAAAACATTTGCTTAGGGTGTAAACTCACCCAGCTCTCCTTCAGTATGACAGTTTCACATCATTTGAGCTTCACATTACTGCTATGTTTTCTGTGTGTGCGTGTGTGTGTGTGCGTGTGTATGTGTGTGCATGTGCGCACCCGTACGTCTCCCCTCATGACTGTAGATGTCGTAGCACAGCCGTATATAACCTGTGAGGCCAGCGACAGTGGCACCACCCTGCTGTGTTCAGCTGACCTCCATCCTCTGACCCAGTTCCTCTGGAAGGGTCCTGGTGGGTCAGAGACTCCTGGGTCAGAACTGTTCATACCTGGGTCTGAGAACCAGGAGTCTGTCTACACATGTGTGGTGAAAAACCCTGTTGGTAACAAAACAGCAGAGCTCAGCCTGAAGGAGTGTCACACAGGTGAGACAACACTGCTAGTCATGTTACTGTACACTCAACTGTCACTTTCACTATCACAATGTGTTGGAGTAGGACTCACAATTTGGTTTCATTATTGATTTCCACTAACACATTTGTATGACAGTTGTTTTCAGTTATTTCCAATTAAACCCAGTTCATGGTATCCATGTCCTAATGACAAAACCCTGATATACATATACCTTAGTTATACTTGTGAGACTTGAATTCGGGATGCCTAGTCTTAATTAAGGTTCTGAGTTCAATTACAGTAATGAATTGGGTTATTACAGGATAATATATGTCTTACATCTTGTTTCACTGGTGTTTCTGTGCAGAGGAAGTCTCATCTGTCCGAGTGATGTTCTGGCTCATTCCATTGATTCTCGTTCTCATCCTCTGCATCTTACTGGCAGTCTGGTTGTGGTGCAGGAAAAGTAAGAGCATCTTATCTTCAAATATCCTATAGCATTCTGGGAGGGAAAACAGCAGAGACAGCTGCCTTCCTGCAAGGCGGTTGGCCTTTAATCTGAGATGGAAAAGAGAAGAAAAACACCCGGGAGAGAAAAGACTGAAACAAAGAACGATAAAACCCACATTTATCCTTATTATAAACCATTGCTTAAGTTCTGTCTGTTATAGATATTGTTGAAAGTATATTGGCCATCTCTCTGTCTAACTATGATGTCCTTTATTCTTTTTCTACTGTGGATGAATGGCATTTGACTAAATCTAATGTAGAGAGGCAAAAAGAAGGTACAGTAAGAATCAGCCATTTACATTGACAGATCACATGATTATACAGCATATTTGTTTCTGAATACCTTTACTAAACATAATAGATTATTTACAGTTTTGTTTCCTTTTGATTGCCACAGTAATTCCATTGACAATGTTGTCCGGATGAGAGAAATGTTTACCTGCAATCATTTTAAAATTACTTATGCAAAAAAGTTAAATGCATTTGCATGCCATAAAGTAATTAAACCAATATTTTTTGTTTTAATTTCAATGCAGATAGAAACGCCAAACATGCTCCATCAGGTCAGTAAAGTGTCACTTACATTGAGTAATAATATACAAAGTGTTCAGTTACAGTCCTGGGTATTGTCATTGTCCTGATTTATATAGGAACTATGAAGAAAATTGTTGAGCAACTTGAGAATATTGCCGAAACTAAAGGGAAGCATTGACGCACATTTTCAGACAGTCATCAAAACTCCATCCTAACACTGAGAGGGGTCATTTTCATTTAGGCTATATATCCCAACATAATCCTTAATGTGTGCTGAATATCTAACCAACGTATCTCCTTCTGTGTTTCAGGGTCAGAGTCTAAGGATGAGGAAAACACAGTACTTCTGATCTCCTCTAACACCACTCCTCCAAATAAAGAAAACACACATGCTTCTTTGGACCAAAATGTGATGGGACTAAATAGCAATGGATCTCAGGTCCCCAAAACAGCAGGGGAGGTGGAGGAAGAACTTGGGTCAGAGTTAAAAAGTGCTGTTGGAGAAGAAGAACATGTAACAGGAGCCAAAATGGACAGCTCTGTGGTTCATAGAGTTCAGGAGAACATTCAACCACTAGCCCACAAAGATCAACCAAGCAACACGAAAGTGGAGTTAGATCTACAGACATCATCCGCCCCAGGGCAGGCTCAGACACTAACACCGCCCCAAGACCTAGGCCAAACACATTCTAAACCGGAGAACCAACCAGACCCTAATGCAGAAGATACAAAAGGGGACACTCAGTCAAGCATCCAGACTAAGGAACCCATCCAGGAAACCACGTCAGGCTACCAGACACAAGAACCCAACCAGGCAGCTCCTGAAATGGGACATGGAAAGGAGGATCTGTCCAGAAGCAACTCTAACAGTTCTATTCCCTGTGCTAATGAAGACAATAGTGATTATGATGTTGAGGATAAGAAGGAGCCTGTCCAAGCAAAGGTCCAGAAGAAGCAACAACCATCTTCAGAGTCCAACACAACCCAAACAGATCCAGTCAAACTAGACTGAACAAGGCCAAGTCACAACAGTTCTTTAAAAATCTAATGGACAACTGAACACAGCTCAGTTACTAAATGTATTGTTATTGATATTTCACTACAAGGAGATGTTTGTGCTTGCCAAAAAAAAACAACCTGTAACCAGAATACTACTGTAAAAGGTTCTCAAGGGTTCTCCCTCTCCTCCACACACTAGATCAAAACAGTACCATAGACAACATTCTCACAATTTCATTTGCACAATTTTAAAATATATTTAGCATATATATATATATATATATGCAGAATATTCACTTACCTAAAGGAGTATTAGGAACACCTGTTCAATTTCTCATTAATGCAATTATCTAATCAACCAATCACATGGCAGTTGCTTCAATGCATTTAGGGGTGTGGTCAGAATGGGAAAGAAAGGTGATTTTAGCAATTTTGAGCGTGGCATGGTTGTTGGTGCCAGACGGGCCGGTCTGAGTATTTCACAATCTGCTCAGTTACTGGGATTTTCACGCACAACCATTTCTAGGGTTAACAAAGAATGGTGTGAAAAGGGAAAAACAACCAGTATGCGGCAGTCCTGTGGGCGAAAATGCCTTGTTGATGCTAGAGGTCAGAGGAGAATGGGCCGACTGATTCAAGCTGATAGAAGAGCAACTTTGACTGAAATAACCACTCGTTACAACCGAGGTATGCAGCAAAGCATTTGTGATGCCACAACACGCACAACCTTAAGGCGGATGGGCTACAACAGCAGAAGAACCCACCGGGTACCACTCATCTCCACTACAAATAGGAAAAAGAGGCTACAATTTGCACGGGCTCACCAAAATTAGTCAGTTGAAGACTAAGTTGGCTACTTCCAGCAGGATAATGCACCATGTCACAAAGCTCGAATCATTTCAAATTGGTTTCTTGAACATGACAATGAGTTCACTGTACTGAAATGGCCCCCACAGTCACCAGATCTCAACCCAATAGAGCATCTTTGGGATGTGGTGGAACGGGAGCTCCGTGCCCTGGATGTGCATCCCACAAATCTCCATCAACTGCAAGATGCTATCCTATCAATATGGGCCAACATTTCTAAAGGATGCTTTCAGCACCTTGTTGAATAAATGCCACATAGAATTAAGGCAGTTCTGAAGGTGAAAGGGGGTCAAACACAGTATTAGTATGGTGTTCCTAATAATCCTTTAGGTGAGTATATATATAGTCTGTGTATGTATTGTCACAGATGTGTATAAATGTTTGGACACTAAGAAATTGTTGTGTAGAATGGATTGCAAGCATGGTTTATCCACAGATGTGTGGACATACATCAATGTAAATATGTTAATATTTTTGTGTTCTAACACTAAATAAAATATGTGAATCATCTTTCAAGGGTTTTAATATCGCAGTTTTTCTAAACAAATATAGTCTACAGTAACTTAATGATAATTTAGTTTTAATTTACAGCTCTGGAAAAAATTAAGAGACCACTAATATTTTCTTAAATCAGCTTCTCTACATATATGGCAGCCATTCCATTTCAGTGTCTGTTAAATTCTAACACAGGCATACCTAATTTTACTTAATGAGGTACTGATTAGGTGATTACCTGAACCAAATCTAATTTCATATGGAAAAGTATAAAAACCACTGCTGTGGTCATCACTATCCTCTTGCAACATGACCAGCTGTATAGCAAAAACAGTGAAAGTAATTTGAATTTGAATGCAAAAAGAATTATTGAGCATGACAAAAGAGTTGAAAAGAAAGGCTTTGAGTGAGGATTTATTTTTTTCAATTCTGACTTTACGGGCAGAGAGATACAGTGAGCGTCAGGTTGCTTCCATCCTGAAAATTTCAAAGACTGCGGTTCATAAGAACAAGGTCAAGCAACAGACATTGAAGACAGCAAAGCTACAGACTGGCAGACGGTGAAAACGACCGAGATGACGTCAACTCATTTGAATGCCACTCGACAAACGTTGGATGACATCAAGTGACCTGCAAAAGGAATTGCAAACAGCAGCTGGGGTGAAGTGCATGGTGAGGATGGTTCGAAAGAGGCTCCTAGGGGCAGGGCAAAGCTAGTAAAAACCCCTTCATCAATGAGAAGCAAAGAAGAGCCAGGCTGAAATTTGCAAAAGACCATAAGGATTGGACCGTAGAGGAATGGAGTAAGGTCATCTTCTCTGACAAGTTAAATGTTCAGCTTTGCCCATCACCTGGTCATCTAATGGAATTAAGGGAACATGTAATCATCACAGTATAACAGCAAGTCAATTAAACATCAGGGACCACAATCTGTCCAGTTAAGAAGCATAAGCGATTGTGAATCGATGTCACCTGTTTTGGTGCAAATTAAGGTGCACTGGAGAGGCAACAGCAAGACAACCCCCAAAAAGGAATGGTTTTGCAGGTGGTGGCTTCAGGCATTTGCTCTCACCTTATCCTCACTGACTTGTCTGATTCTTCTTTAGTTTGGGATTTGATGGTCTGGGGAGGCAGTGGGTCAATGATTGTCGAGGCATATCCTGAAGTGTTGCACAGACCTCCATGTTCTAGCCAACTGTACCCTGAGTGCTGTTGAGTACCGGGATGAAATCCTTAGACCCATCGTCAGACCTTACGATGGTGCAGTGGGCCCTGGGTTTCTCCTAATGCAGGACACTGCCCAGCCTCATGTGGCCAGAGTGTGGAGGCAGTTCCTGAATGACAAAGGCATTGATGCCATTGACTGGCCCTCACGTCAGACCTGAATACAATTGAGAACCTCTGGGACATTATGTATTGGTGCATCCGACGTCGCCAAGTAGCGCCACAGACTGTCCAGGAGCTCACTGACCCCCTGATCCAGGTAGATCCTGCAGGATACCTATTTCCGGTTTCCCTTATTTCCTGTTGTTCACTATGCTAGTTGCGTTACTCCTACCGGATAGTTTTGGAAACGTTTTTGGGGAGGATGAGATGAAACTGCCAAAACTCCAGATCCTGACGCTGTACTTTGGAATTGTAAAACTACATTTGTACAAGCAAAAGATATTAGTCCACCGTTGTGTTTGTACGTTCCCAGATCCAGTTTAATGTATTACATATGACTTTTTCTCTGATTATACCAATTTACATATGGATTTTCTTGTGATCCCAACAATAGACATGGTTTGGATGTCATGGTAACATCATTGAAGTTGGTGGTGGCAGAAAACTACAGGAACAAGTGTAGGGAAACAGGCCACATCCTTGGACAAAATGAAAACAATTATTGTTGTGCCGTTGGATGTAAAAAAATATATTTTTTTATAGAATACCGTTGTTGATGCCACCCTTTGAAGTTAAATGCAGACGTTTATGATTGCAAGCATTTAAACACAGACTGGACTGATGAAATCATCCAGAATGATTGTTAGTTCAGTGCTCATTTCAGGCCAAGTTTTATCCACTGTTAATCACACAGGCAAAATCAATGATGTAGTTATAATAATAACAATAAATTAGTAACACAAAGCTGACATTCTCAGTAGGATATTTCACAAAGGTAAACACCATTGACCAATGTTAGCAACATTAGCTAGCGTGTAAGCAGAATTACCATGCAAACAAACCAAAATGCTCATACTTAGACAGTTCAGCATACATCACTCAGTATTGATGCAAGGATTTAATTAATTCATGGGATATACAGTGATATTATATTTGGGACATGACAATTTCTTTACAAAATAATTGGAGAAGGCGTACGGATGATCTGTATTGCTAAATGTGTATAGAGCACATAAGTAAAGAGCTGGATTCTCGGGCACTTAAAACCAGGGATCAAGTGCGTAATCTTGGTGATCTGATAAACTCAGGCCACATTTAACATCTAACATCATGACAGCATTCTAACATCTAATAAATATAGCCAGAATCAAAAGCTTGGTGTCCCAAAAAGACCAAGAGAAGCTCATCCATGCTTTTATCTCTAGTAGGGTTGACTACTGTAATGGCCCCTTAACTGGACTCCCGAAAAAAAACAACTGCAGCTCAGTCAGAATGCTACTGCTAGAATGTTAACCAGAACCAAAAGAACAGAGCACATCACTCCGGTTCTTAAATCTTTGCATTGGCTTCCAGTCAGTTACAGAATAGATTTCAAAGTGGTGCTTTTAGTTTGTAAATCTCTGAATGGTTTAGGACCCAAATACATTTCTGACAAGTTTGAAGAATATAAACCGAGCAGGGCTCTTAGATCCATGAAGACAAGTCAGCTAGTAGAGCCCAGAGTCCAAACTAAACATGGAGAAGCTGCGTTTAGCACTTAGCTGTACCCAACTGGAATGAACTACCAGAAGATCTTAGACGTGCCCCAAACGTACATCAATTTTTAAAGCCAGATTAAAAACGCTTCTCTTTTCACGTGCCTATGACTGAGAACTTAAACTTAACCACACTGTTTAGCCTTATAGCTTCCTATGTTTATATTGGGGTTTATAAGGGGTTTATTGTTTTGTTAAGTAACACTTTTTTAAACACACGGTTATTACACAAAGGCGGGGACTACGATTAAACGATTGACCGACTTCCGCTTTCGGTATGACTGGAAGGGAATAATAGCGTAAAAAAATATATATATAACTATCGTAGTGAAATACAAACACTATCTGGACTTCAACGAATGCATGAACATTTAAATACATTGATTCTATAAGTTTGGCGTTCAATACAAATTCCATAGTTCCGGTCGAAGCTACAGGCAGACGGCAGTAAGCAACCGAGGTAAAGTTGCTTTGATATTCGATATTGGACATTCAACGGATATTCAAACTCCGACATCAGGCCCTTTTCCCCCCGGACTCAGCCACACTATAACCCAATGTATCGAACGACGTATACAGCCGTCTGCTTATAGTTAGGGACCGTCAATAAATTACATTATTCAATAATACATTTATGTATTCAATAGCTTTTTAACCATGTGGCTTAGAAACACCAAACCACATTCACATTTTTCAGAGAGCAAACCCACATGATGCACAGCCTGTGAATTTGACCAAAACGTTTTTATTTTTATTTATAAACAATTGAAAATGTGAAAATTCAATAGCTTTTTTGTTGAATGACTTAGACACCTCAAACAACTTTCAAATTGTTCAAAGAGGACATCCACATGTCGCACAGCCATTGGAATTTCCCAAAAAAGTTTGATATTTTTTTTATAAACATTTGCACATTTTAAATTTCAATAGATTTTTGTTAAATGAATTAGAAACCTCAAACCACTTTCAAATTATTCAGAGAGGACACCCACATATTGCGCAGCCTTTACATTTTCCCCAAAACTGTTGAGTTTTTTAAGACACATTTGAAAATTGCAAAATTCTTTTTTAATGAATGACTTTTTCCCTGTTGCACAGCCTTTGAAATTTACCAGAAAATGTTTTGATTTTTTAAGAAACATTTGAATGTTGACAATTTCAAGTTATTTTTTTGTTGAATGACCTAGAAACCTGAAACTGTTGTTCAAAGAGGAAGCCAACAAAGCCTTTGGATTTAACAAAAAAACATTTTGAACTTTTTTTAATAAACATTTGAAAAAAATTTACATTTTTGGGGGGGGGAATCCAAAAGCTGTGCAACATGTGGGCGTCTGTATGTGTGTGTGTGTGTGCTTGTGTGTGTGTTTGCGCACCCGTATATGGCAGGTGAAAAGGGACTTTAATAAGCTATTGAAACGACCTAATGTGCATACCACCGCGTATGCGACCGTGTATACCTCTATACGCGTATGCAACCGTGTATTCGTGTATACGTGTATGCACCCATGTGTACGCGTTCCTATACCCGTATACACGACGCGTCAGTATACACGTTCAGTCGACTGTCATAGACGTCCTACCCAGACGACTGAACGCACGTGTATACGCGTGTAGATATTATCCCGTACAGTAGAGGGCGCAGAAACCCGGGGATCTGTACGAACAGGAAGTTGTTAAACACCTCCGAAGAAATGAGGCATATGTTCGTTTTTCTACAGGTGAGTGAAGGTAGTCATTCATCTAGCGAAAACCACCAGGCATGTTGAGGTGCTTGGTTATGCAATATAGCTAGTTACAATTGGGTTTTGTTGCCTCGGTTTGCTAGCGACATTGTCATTATTCTTTCACTCTCGAACATTCCGTCAATGTGGCCGTAAACCATCGGCCTTTGGCTGTTAGCTATAGCCTGTACGTCCTCCCTTCCCAAACCGAAGTTCATGTCCATTGCTCAATCAAGCATGTTGTTGCTTAATGTTGTGTAGCTATATAACCGCAACATCTTTTTTTAGGCTACATTTTTGGTTTACCATTATGCTGTTTTCTCTGTATGAGTTTTAACACAAGCGAGACTGGGTGGCTAGTTAAAACCACAGACAACAAATTCAAATCGCAGACATTAACATGTTTTTATCAGTATATTTACGATTTTGCATCTCTCTTACAGGTTTCCCATGAAGAATCTATTTTATTTCACCTTGTAAACGGGATATCTTTCTCTTACATTTTTCTTCACAGAAAACTGACGGGCCTGCCTGTACTTTGTAGCCTATATAGTTTATTTTTCAGTATTGTAGATCATTTAAATGTACATTCTAAATATGGAAATAAATGCTTTAACGACTACTGCTTATTATTCAATAATTGTACTATATACATATTTTAATATTTTAGTTCTGTCGTGTCTTTTGAGTTTTCATGGAATCCTTAACATGTGCATTGCAGTTTTACATTGTGATTACACAGTGCAGATCGGGAATGTCATATTTCCCTAGAGAGTAGTACAAATAATTTTGTACTCTCTACATTGTTTTATTAATTTTTTATTCTGACCATTTTCAGTTTTATAAAATCAATAACATTATTTAAATAACAACAGTAGAATTATAGTCAGCTATGACCATGTAGTCTTACCAACACCCGCGTCAATCGAATGAATCATGTAAAGGCTACTTCGTTTAAGAAGGTACTGAAAAAAAACATAAATATGCCATAGCGCAAAAAAATTAAATGCAAAGCATGTTAATTGTTTGTGTAAAATCAGACATATAGCAAGTCGTAATTTTTTCATGCCCTGGCTAAAGAAATATTATTATTATTTGGGATTGTGACTGGCTGTATAAAATAAGTCTCAAAATTGTGCTGATATAGGCCTACTGTCAAAGTTAATTGCGGCTCCAGTCATCCTTCATGTCAGTATAGGTTTCTGGCCACAATAAACTACAAAACTGTTTTGTGAAATAGCCTATAAGTAATATTTGTACGGTAAAATATATGCTGGTAAATAAATAGTTTTGTTGCATTACCGTGCCACACCACTTTGCGACAAAGCATATAGAAATATATTTAAATAAATATTCTTACGCTATTAGCTATGTCTTATGCCATTCCTAAATGAATGTCGAGTCGCAACGTGGTTTAATTGTGTTTATGGCTATCTCAAATCGATTTAACAGACTAACAGTATGATAGGATACTCTGTCAAACATTACTCCGAATTGCTTAGGTCTTGGTTTAAAAATCTAGCCTAACTTTGTGCTAGAATAATCACGGCTCCACAAATAGTAATTCCAAAGCCATTTGGTAACTATTAACACCCTCCCTATTCTTTTATAAGTGTTAAATATGCATTCTGGTATGGAAAAAATTATTTGAACATTAAATGAAATAAAAAATACATGCTAGCCTATATAACACAATTTTGAAGTATATTTTCTTCAAATAAAATCATGTTTTAGTTTAGCTTATATCACATCTCCTGCTCGACCAAATTCAGCAACATATTTTACTGTCAGAATTTGTCTAAATAGAACGGGAAACTATTTTTAGCCATCAAGTGGTTATTTGATCCAGAGTTCTTGTAGCAAGCGAATCGCTGAGCGATTTTTGACAAGTCAGCAGTCATCACCTGCATATATATTTCTCTGCCCTAGTCAACACAGGATTGTTCCCTTGAAGTATATTAAAACAGACAAAAACTGATTCAAATTCAATTATTCAAAACACAGATTTTCCTTAACTGTTGGCTTCACTGAATAAAATACTGTATAAAAACGCACTAAACTTGCAAAAAGCACCTTCCGGTGTACGGTTCAGCCTTCTTTAGAATAAAAATCCACGAGAGACCATCGCCCTCTACAGGATTAGTGAATAAATACATACACGTATACATGTGCGTTCAGTCGTCTATGTCAGTCGACTGAAGCAGTCGTCTGAGTGCGTATACTGACACTACGCATATAGGTGACTGAACAGTGCGACTGTGTTGGACGACTGAAAGTGTATACCACCGCGTATGCGATACAACCGTGTATACATGTATACGTCAGTATACGCGCTCAGACGACTGCTTCAGTCGACTGACATAGACGACTGAACACACGTGTATACGGGTATGTAATTATTGACTTATCCGGTAGAGAGCACTGGTCTTTCAAAAATCTTTTTGCATGAACAGGAAGTACAAATAAGTATCTGACTGTCTGAGGTTCATTAGCACTAGATCCGTCAAATGCCTATGTCAGGTGTGTCCAGACAGTTCCATGGAGGGCCGAGTGTCTGCAGGGTTTTGGTTTTTCCTATAAATTGGTTCCCAGTTCACCTAAACAACCAGGTGAGGGTAGAATCTAACCAATTAGTAACCTAATTAGTAAATCTAGTACAAGGTGAGAGCGAAAACCTGCAGACACTTGGCCCTCCTTGGAATTGTTTGGACACCCCTGGCTTAACAGGCGGTTCGAATGTTATCATTGGATTGAATGGGCGTTATCAGTGGTTATCAGCCTCATAGATATGGGCCAGAAGGGGCCTGCTAGCTTACTAGTAGGCTCAGAAGGCTGTTATCATCCATTCTACTGTAAAATAAGTGCTGGTAAATAAGTTTGTTGCATTACCATGACACACAACTTGGTGACAAACTAAAGGACTACTACAACTAGGCCTATATTTAAATAGTCTTAGTCACGACTCCACAAACAATAATCCAACTATAAACACCCTCCCTACGCTTTTATATTACATTTACTTTTAACAGTTAAATATGCATTCACTTTGGTAACGAATGGGAAAATATAATTTGAAGTCAGCGTATACACTCCCTACTAAGCACAGTATAACTGAAATAAAATGTGCTATGTAATACTCTTTTGAAATAAATGTTCTTAATATAATGTTTTTTTTTTAGTACTTAAACCAAGTATAAATTATTTATTATATGGCGGGTGTTATAAGACTACCCGTTCATGGCTGGCTGTTGTTATTTAAATAAAGCTATGGATTTTATTACTGAAAATGGCCAAAATAAGAAACATTTAAATAAGGTAGGGAGTACATTTTCTTAATACCACTTTTAGAGAAATATGACATTCCTGATCTGCACTGTGTAATCACAATGTAAAACTGCAATTTACATGTTAGGGATTCCATGAAAATTCAAAAGATGCAACAAAACTGAAACATTTGAATATGTATATAATACATTTATTGAATAATTACCAGATCGTCAAAGCATTTATTTCCATATTTACAATGTACATTTACATGATATCTACAATACTGGAAAAAAAAGTATATATGCTACACATAACAGGAAAGCCTATCAGTTTTCTGTGAAGAAAAATATAAGAGAAAGAAGTCCTGTTTACAGAGAAGGGTAAAATAAAATAGATTCTTCATGGGAAACCTGTAGGAGAGATGCAAAATGAAAAACATGTTAATGCCTGCGATTTGAATTCGTTGTCTGTGGTTTTAACTAGCCACCCAGTCTCGCTTGTTAATACTCATACAGATAAAGCAGCATAGCAAAGACAGTAATAAATATGGTCAAATAAAAATTTGTTGCGGTTATAGGGCTACAATGGTTTGATTGAGCAATGGACATTAACTTTGATTTGGGAAGGGAGGACGTATAGGCTAAAGCCAGTGGCCGACACAGTTTACATTGATGAAATGTTCCAGAGTGAAAAAAATAATGACAATGTCGCTAGCAAACCGAGGCAACAAAACTCACAGGTAACTAGCTGTATTGCATAACCAAGCACCCAGGTGAAAAGACTATCTTAACTCACCTGTATTTAGCCGAAAAACGCGTTCCTCCTCTCTTCGTCGGAGGTGTTTAACAACTTCCTGTTCGTACAGATCCCCGGGTTTCTGCGCCCTCTACTGTACGGGATAATATCTACACGCGTATACACGTGCGTTCAGTCGTCTGGGTAGGACGTCTATGACAGTCGACTGAACGTGTCGTGTATACGGGTATAGGAACGCGTACATATGGGTGCATACACGTATACACGAATACACGGTTGCATAAGGGTATAGAGGTAATAGCTTATTAAAGTCCCTTTTCACCTGCCATACCCGTACGTCTCCCCTCATGACTGTAGATGTCATAGCACAGCCGTCTGTAACCTGTGAGACCAGTGACAATGGCACCACCCTGCTGTGTTCAGCTGACCTCCATCCTCTGACCCAGTTCTGGAAGGGTCCCGGTGGGTCAGAGACTCCTGGGTCAGAACTGTTCATACCTGGGTCTGAGAACCAGGAGTCCGTCTACACATGTGTGGTGAAAAACCCTGTTGGTAACAAAACAGCAGAGTTCAGCCTGAAGGAGTGTCACACAGGTGAGACAACACTGCTAGTCATGTTACTGTACACTCAACTGTCACTTTCACTATCACAATGTGTTGGAGTAGGACTCACAATTTGGTTTCATTATTGATTTCTGCTAACACATTTGTATGGCAGTTGTTTTCAGTTACTGCCAATGAAACCCAGTTCATGGTATCCCTGTCCTAATGACAAAACCCTGATATACATTTATTATCCTTGTGAGACTTGAATTCAGGATGCCTAGTCTTCTTAAAGGCTCTGAGTTCCACTACAGTAATGTAATGTTTTTTAATATCCTGGTTTTGCTGAACAAATCTAGTCTAGATATACATACTATTTTGTTTTAATTTATAATAGTGCTACCAGTCAGAAAATTGGCCAGTAAGCCCAGTTCCATATTACCCCATAGGCTTCCATTGCCTGTCTGAGCTATCTCTCCCTGTGATAACCCAGTGGTTAAGTGACAAGCCAGCAAGTTATTTACCTTAAATTAGCATTTATGTGTCATTGTATTTGGTCATTCATTTGTGTTTTTGTCCCCATAGTCGTTGTATCATTTCAAATGCAAAGAGTGGAAATACAGACCAAACAAATGTAGTCCCTGTCCAAACACTTAAAGAGTTGTATATAATGAATACAATACCAAAATATCATCCATTCCCATGAGAATAATTATCTGACTAGATCTTACCATGTTAACAGTTCTCTCAGTCAGTCTGACTTGGCCCGGTTTCCTGATAACGTAGCACTTACGATGGTTTAACGACAGCAGTCCAGGCCCTCTCCCAATTACAATTGGATTTTAATATGCTTCAACAGAACATTTATGATCTAAAACTTGTTTTAAATGCTGAAAAAACAAAAGTCATGCTTTTTTCAAATTCTAAATCCAAATTAAATCTTCCTTCGATCATCACTTCTCAGGGTAAGAAGATTGAATGTGTTTCTAAATACAGATATCTCAGTATTTTAATAGATTCATCTCTTTCTTTTACTTCTCATATTCAGCAGCTGGCAAATATATTAAAACTTAAACTAGGGGTTTATTTTAGAATCCTGTCTCTCATTCGAATCTAAAAAGAACTTAGTTGCTGGTACTTTTATGTCTATTCTTGACTATGGTGATGTTTTATATATGCATGTTTCGTCTCAAAGTTTACATGCACTGGACACTGTATACCATGGAGCTCTGAGGTTCATCACTGGTCTTAAAGTTCTCACTCACCACTGTGAACTTTATGAATGTGTTGGATGGTCTTCTCTATCAACACGGAGACTTCAACACTGGTATGTTTTTATATATAAGGCTATTTTAGGTCTTCTTCCATCCTACCTTCTGACCTACATCAGTGCAAATAATATTGGGACTTACAATCTTCGTTCCCAGGATCTTTTTCTTCTGTCTGTACCAAATGTTAGAACTGAGCTGGGAAAAAAGGCGTTTAGGTTTTCTGCTCCCTCTGCATGGAACAAGTTACAGAAACATTTGAAACTTAATAAGCTTGTCCCATTGGTTGCTTTTAAGAGGATATTAATTGACTTGGAAGAAGCCACATCTGGCTGTAGTTGTTCTGCATGATATTTTAAGGATTTGTGGTTGATGGATTTGCTAATTTAGTTGTTTTATGTTCTTGTGTATTCTGTGTTGTATGTATGGTTTTACTGCTGCCTGTCTTGGCCAGGACACTCTTGAAAAAGAGATTTTGAATCTCAACAGGTATTTTCCTGGTTAAATAAAGGTTAAAAAATAAAAATATGCGTAGCCTTAAGAGGGACTTTGTTAGGACGGACCTACGCCTGTTTCCCAAACCACCACGTAGGTCGCTCTTTATTAAGTGCATCTTAAGTACTACGTTACGGCCGTTTGGAATGGAATTGGGCAATCATTGGGGCTTGGAATGGAATTATGACATGAATACGTTTTGAAATAGCCTATTGCATTTCGATAGAGCTTGCTTACTTATCAGCAGTGGCGTCGTTAGGCCTGTCTTATATGAATAGCCCCGGATATCAAATTGACCAAAAAATAATAATAATACAAAAATATCCTGTGATCTATTCATCTATAAATCCGCTCGGACATTATGACAATGTGGACGTGTAGCCCGCTAGCGTGTGAATCGAATATTTCTGCATGTACATTCAAAACGCTGTACTTTCTGTCCAGGGCGGGTCGGGTGGGTGGCCTAAGTCCCGAATGTATTGTGATCCTAGCGACGCCTCTGCTTATCATAACTATATAATATCGCTCGCGATGTATTCAACTACTACTCAGCATCAAGAAGAAAATGTAAAACTCAAAGTAGTGAAATTTATGGTGGACGAGACTGTTATTTGCAACCAATGGGGTGGACTTCAGCCAATCAAAATCATATCTCCGGAAGTCGATCACGTGACATCCAATTATCAGTTCCTCTGGTAGCTATATAGAATATATGTTACTTCAATCACATAGCAATCAACACATGATTAGTTTACTGAGAATATAAATCATTGTTAGAAAAATATATTAAATTTTTTGGGAATTCACAATGAAACAATATCTCATGCACATACACATTCAGACCCCTTTGCCATGACACTCCAAATTGAGCTCAGATGCATGCTGAGTCCTTTGATCATTCTTGAGATGTCTCTAGAACTTGATCGGAGTCCAACTGTGTCAAATTCAGGTGATTTTACCTGATTTAAAAGGAACAGATCTGTTTCATAGTCCCACACTATAGTGCATGTTAGAAGCAAAAACTTAGCAATGAAATCCTAGGAACTCTAGGTAGACCTCTGAGGTTGTGTCAAGCCATAGATCTGGAGAAGGTTATAAAATAATCGCTAATGCATTGAATGTTTCCAGGATCACAGTGGGCTACTTCATTGTGAAATGGAATATGTTTGGAAACACCACAAGTCTTCCACGAGTAACTCATCAAGAAAGGTCTGATTGATTGAATGCTGCAGACATGCTTGTCTTTCTGTCGGGTTGTCCCATCTCTGCAGAGAAACTCTGAATCAATCAATCAATCAATCAAAATTTATTTATAAAGCGCTTTTTACAACAGCAGTTGTCACAAAGTGCTTTACAGAGACACCCGGCCTTAAACCCCAAGGAGCAAACAACAGTAGTGTTGAATTTCAGTGGCTAGGAAAAACTCCCTAAGAAGGTCGAATTTTAGGAAGAAACCTAGAGAGGACCCAGGCTCAGAGGGGTGACCAGTCCTCTTCTGGCTGTGCCGGGTGAGATATTAAGAGTCCAATTGGAATAATAAATAAATTTCTCTTGGCTAAATCCAGAGTATATTTGATTTTAGACTAGGTCAGAAGTATGACCAGGTGGACAAGGACAGGAACAGCAACGGTCCCCCCAAACCAGGTAATCCGCAGGTGTGGACCAGGACCTCATCTCTTTCTAAAATTTAAAATTGGAGGAAACTGAGAAAAGTTAGTAGTACATCCCTCATGTCCCCCAGCACAATAATATAGCAGCGTAACACCTTGGAAACTGAGACGGGGGGGTCCGGTGACACTGGGGCCCTACCCGGGGGAGGCCCCGGACAGGGCCCAACAGGCAGGAAATCAATCCAACCACATTGCCAGGCATCAACCAAAGGGACACCCACCAACCGCAACCCCCCTGAATGAGGGCCGAGTATTGCTAGTAGCGTACAGCCCAACTGCACAAGTGCGCAATAGAGAATCAACAACAAGCCAGTGACTCTTCCCCCGAAGGGCATTGGAGGGAGGGCATCCCAGTGGCGACGAGAGCCCACCTGGCAAGACAGCAAGGGTGGACAGTATCAAGCCTACTGGTCACCTTCACGCCCCCGGGCCAGGCTACACCTAATTATAAACCGTGCTGTAGAGATGAGTTTTTAGTAGACACTTGAAAGTTTGCACTGAGTTTGCATTTCTAACCTTAATTGGCAGATCATTCCACAGGAGTGGAGCTCTATGAGAAAAGGCCTTGCCGCCAATTGTTTGTTTAGAAATTCTAGGTACAATTAAAAGGCCTGCGTCTTGCGATCTAAGGTTACGTGTAGGTATGTATGGCTGGATCATTTCAGCAAGGTAAGTAGGAGCAAGTCCATGTATTGATTTATAGGTTAAGAGTAAAACCTTAAAATCAGCCCTAACCCTAACAGGCAGCCAATGTAAGGACGCCAGGACAGGAGTAATGTGTTCAAATTTTTTTGTTCTAGTTAGGATTCTAGCAGCTGTGTGCAGCACTAATTGAAGTTTATTTATTAATTTGTCTGGATAACCAGAGAGAAGAGCATTGCAGTAATCTAATCTAGAAGTAACGAAAGCATGGATTAATTTTTCTGCATCAGTTTTTGATAGGAAGTTTCTAATTTTTGCGATGTTTCGAAGATGAAAATAAGCTACTCTTGAGACATATTTTATATGTTCTTCAAAGGAGAGGTCAGGGTCAAGGGTAACGCCAAGGTTTTTTACAGTTTTTTGGGATACGACCATGCAGCCGTCGAGGTTCACAGTGAGATCTGCTAACAACGCTCTTTGTTTTTTGGGTCCTAAAAGGAGCATTTCTGTTTTATTTGAGTTTAAGAGCAAGAAATTCTCTGTCATCCACTTCCTAATATCTGAAACGCATGCTTCCAAAATAGCTAATTTAGGGGCTTCTCCATGCTTCATTGAAATATATAACTGTGTGTCATCAGCATAACAGTGAAAGTTAATATTGTGATTTCGGATTACATCGCCCAGAGGGAGCATGTATAGTGAGAAAAGTAATGGGCCCAGAACCGAGCCTTGAGGAACTCCAAAGCATACCTTTGACTTGTCAGAGGATATGCCATCCACACTAACGAACTGATATCTTTCAGATAAATAAGATTTAAACCAGGCTAGAACATGTCCACGTAGCCCAATATTGGTTTCCAGTCTCTCTAAGAGAAGGGAGTGATCAATAGTGTCAAAAGCAGCACTAAGATCAAGAAGCAACAGGACGGATGCGGAACCTTTGTCTGAGGCCATTAGAAGGTCATTTGTTACCTTCACGAGTGCAGTCTCAGTACTATGATGGGATCTAAAACCAGACTGGAATATTTCATAAATGTTTTTTGTCTTTAGGAAGGCATTCAGTTGTTGGGAAACACATTTTTCTAAGATTTTTGAGAGGAACGGGAGGTTCGATATTGGCCTATAATTGTTTAATATGTCGGGATCTAGATTAGATTTTTTTAGAAGAGGCTTAATTTCCGCAATTTTTAGTGAGTTTGGTACGCATCCGGAGGAAAGGGAGCAATTTATTATGTTCAGCATTGGCTGACCTAGCACAGGAAATAACTCCTTAAGTAATTTTGTAGGAATCGGGTCTAGCTGAGAGTTTGTGGGTTTAGAACTCATTACAAATTTTGTAAATGTGTCGAGCGATACGGTATCAAAAAACTCAAGTGTCCCCATTGACACCTGATCAGGGAGGCTCCGGAAATTTTCCGGACAACCGAGATTTTTAGGACCATAACTATTTAGGGATTCAGTTATTTGTTTTCTAATGGTGACGATCTTTTCATCAAAGTAGTTCATGTATTCATTACAACTAAAGTGAAGACCCACTTCACATGCTAAGCTTTGCTTTTTTGTTAACTTTGCAACTGTATCAAAGAGAAATTTTGGATTGTTTTTGTTCGCCTCAATCAGGTTGGAGAAATAAGCTGATCGAGCAGACGTGAGTGATTTTCGGTATTGTACTGTACTGTCTATCCAGGCTAGTCTAAATACTTCCAACTTGGTGGAGCGCCACTTTCGCTCCAATTTTCTGGAGGCTTGCTTAAGTGCTCTAGTATTGTCGGTGTACCAAGGAGCAAGTTTCTTGTTGCGTATTTCTTTAGTTTTTAGTGGTGCAACTATGTCTAATGTATTTCGCAGTATTGAGTTTAGATCCTCGATTTGATCGTTTACAGATTTATTTACTCTGTCATTTAAGAGCGAACTAGTAAGAATATCAAGGAATTTATTTGTAATCCGAGAATTTATAGTACGGCTTTTGAAACTCATTGTTTGGGGGGCAAGTGAATTTCTTGTTTTAACGGTAAATGTAATAAGACAGTGATCCGATAATCCAGGATTTTGGGGGTAAATTATTAGATCTACAATATCTATTTCTCGTGACAGGACTAAATCTAAGGTATGATTGTGGCAATGTGTTGGACCTGAGACATGTTGGATGAAACCCATTGAGTCGATTATGGCTTGAAAGGCTTTTTGAAGAGGATCATGGGGGTTTTCCATATGGATATTGAAATCGCCAAAAATTAGAATACTATCTGCCATGACTACAAGGTTAGACAAGAATTCTGGAAACTCATTGAGGAACAATGTGTATGGCCCGGGGGGCCTATAAATAGTAGCTATGTAAAATGATTTATCGGCCTGGTTAACTTTCATGAGTAAAACTTCGAAAGAATGAAACTCTGTGATATGTTTGAGAGTAAGTTTATATTTACTGTCATAAATATTAGCGACACCCCCTCCTTTTCGGGATGCACGAGGGATATGATCACTAGTATAGCCAGGAGGAGAGGCCTCATTTAAGGCAGTGAATTCTTTAGGCTTTAGCCACGTTTCACATAAACCAATAGCATCTAGTTTATGATCAGAGATTAATTCATTTACCGCAACTGCCTTTGGAGCAAGAGATCTAATATTTAGGAGTCCCATTTTGAGATGCGAAGTGATACAATTATTTTTATTTTTGACCGAGGTGGAGGAAGGCTTTATCTTAATAAGGTTGTTTTTGTTAGCACTACCTTGTTTAACTTTTCTCAGCCTGGAACGAGTCACAGTGGCAATAGGTAAAGCTGTACTAACTACTCTGGCTATGCTATTGACAGACTCCACTATGCTAGCAGGCTGGCTAACAGCCTGCAGCCTGACCTGCACCCTATCTCATGTTAAAGCTATAGGAGTGAGACTCCTGTCAATGTTCCTAGACAAAAGAAGAGCACCACTCCAGCTAGGATGGAGTCCGTCGCTCCTCAGCAGATCAGGCCTGGCCCTATTTCTGGGAGAGTCCCAAAAAGAAGGCCAGTTATCTACAAACTCTACCTCCTGCGACGGGCAGAACTCCGTTTTCAGCCAGCGATTGAGTTGCGCAAGTCTGCTGTAGAGCTCGTCACCACCCCTAGCTGGGAGGGGGCCAGAGACAATAACTCGATGCCGACACATCTTTCTAGCTAATTTACACGCTGATGCTATGTTCTGCTTCGTAACCTCTGACTGTTTCATCCTAACATCGTTGGTGCCAACGTGGATAACAATATCTCTGTACTCTCTATACTTGCCAGTTTTAGACTTCGCTAGCACCAACCCCAGATTTGCGGCTACGTCGGTGGCTCTGCCCCCCGGTAAACAATGTACGATCGCCGGCTGATTCTTTAGTCTAATACTGCGTGTGATGGAATCGCCAATGACTAAAGTTTTCAGTTTTTCAAGTCCACCGGTAGAACATGCCTGCCGACCATTCCCCTCCGAAGACGGCTCGGGTCTTGACTCCGACTCCAGTGGGGAAAACCTGTTCAAAGTCTCAGTTGGTTTTAGCAACGATTCAGGTTTAACTGGTCGACGGCATTTCTTCCCAGTGACCAAGAGAAAGTTATTGCCCGGCTGCAGGAGCTGTGCCGGGGGGCTAACAAAACTATCGTTTCTACCTGGTGGCACTGACGCAGATTTTTCTATTTCTACACTAGCATAATCCTTGCCTGGCATTTGCGTCAGAAGCCGAGCCTCTAACTCTGCTATCTTTAACTTAAGACGAACATTCTCCTCCGTGTTGTTGCTACAACAATTACAGTGAAAAGGCATTGTAATGATACTTAGCCTCGGGTGTTCAGGGGTGAGTAGTTCTGTTAATTATGTCCAAAAAGAGTCCCGGTGTAGAAAAGTTGGGTAAGAGGTCAACAGATAAATATTGCGTTGGTAAAACTCTAAAATAGAATTTTGACCAATTAGTTTATATCGAGTAAATTCGAAAAAAGTTTGGCAGGTAGCCAGGTAGGTAACAGCAGGCAGGGTACAGCACGTCAACAATCCCACAATGCAGTTCGTCTCAAATAACCAAAGAGGTGAAGCTTCATTAGAGTGGCAATTTGATACTGCTTTTTGATACTGTTTTTTTGTTCCTAAGTGTGACACCAAAAAATATTCTGGATGTATCTTTTATAACATAAACAGTTCTGCCTAACATTTGCATAGGTTTAGACATGCTCTAACTCATGACCCATTCAGGGGGGTGATGTTTGGGAGAGAGGCGGGTAGATATATTTTCTTTATTATGGTGTAGAGTGATTAACTTTATTGCTGTGCTTTCCAATTGATGTGCTTGCAGGTGCTTTTCTTCTTTTAATGTAAGGCTGTAAGGTTTTGGCTGTGTTAAGAATTTTTATCCTCATAATGTTCTGATATTACTATGAGTTCCTGTACAACGAACTCAGTGCTGAAATTAAATTATGAAATAATTGTACTTACTACCTAAAATTGAGGAACACATTCAGTTCCACCAATGGTAAAGAAGTATTTGAGGTAGTAGAATATTTTTTATGTATTGCCTGTAAATAATCATTGACCTTCCTAGCAGATTGTAACCTTGATAACCTACAAAAGCTTGTTCCCAGAACGTTCTTTGCTTTTTTGTGGAAACATTTCCTGAACGATGGACCAATGTAAATAGTGTTTGCTAATGACGATATGAGCATGCTTTATATCTATGGATATGAAGCCGAGGGTCACTTACTACATACATTTTATGTACGTACTTTTTGTATATTTTTGAGATGTTATTTGGACACGTTCCCAGAATGTTCTGGGAAAGTTATTTGGCTGAGAGTCAAAGAGTCCTTGGGGAACGTTAAGGGAACGTTTTGTGTTAAGTGGGAATACATGGAATTTCACTTTCACTATAACCAAAACGTGGAACGAACAAAATGACAGTCCGTACTCTCTTGAATGTCTTCATGACATTTGTTATTTTTCTTCATGGTGAGTAACCTAATTACCTTTCTTTATTTGTTAAAACTAGCTATTTGGTCGGTTGATATTAACAAACGGGTCGTCGCTTGGCCGCTCTGAGTCTTTCAGCCGTTTATTGTTAAATAAATTAGGCTAACAATTACCAATAAATTGCCAATAAACAGCTTGAGTGTACCACAAATAATAGTATGAATAATGCATCAACATCTAAATGGCGTCTATTATTTAACTGGCGTTTGAAGTTAATTTATTTTCTTGTCGTGGACATTTCCTTACTGATTTATCCAGATTTGACAGTTGGTATTACAGTTCGATAAATATTAATGTCGGTTATTTTTCCATTATTAAGAACTTAAACGCACATGTGCATTTATTTGAATAAAGTTTACGCTCATTTTTCCTACATTATAGATAGTTCTAACATGAAAACTGTCTAGCACCAAAATGATCTGAGATTGTCGTTTGTTCTAAGTTCGATGAAGATAAAAATACATAAAGCTACATTATAAAGACATGCTTGCAATAACAAATTGGACGCATGCTACATTAATAGATGCCTTTCGTTGTTATTATTGTCATGACAGACGGGGTCCAATTTTCCACACGCAGAGCTTCCTTAAAAAACTCGAGAACGATTCACTGATTCGTTCAAAGTAATATTTTTTTAATGTATTTAATAGCTTACGAGTGCAGCCATGCACCGAAAAGACCAGGCTACAACAGAAATAAAACATGCAAATTTATTTGAATGTAATAATAAAAAAGTTGTGATAAGCACTGCCCTAGTTGCATTGCCAGTGGCATTGCCAAATTGATCAGTATGTGATTCCTTAACTCCCATTTTGACATAGTTTTCAACTAGCCTGCATCCTACAACTGTGTAGAAATCCTGAAATACAGTAATGGATTTTGGTTTTGGTGAGCCACCCCAAGAGTGTCCCTATGTGACCACCCCATGAAAGATTTTTGGGGGTGCCACTGCCAATTGTTATATGGTATTGAATGTCATTATTTTAAGATGTATTTTTGGACACACACTCCTTACATGTGTGTTTTCTTTTTCTCCAAGGCTTTTATTAACAAAATGGTAGAAACAAAGTCACAGTGGCAAAAGTATCATGGTCTCCATCCGAGCTGTATATAGTTGCTCCCAAAAATATCCACCCCCTTTGTACATTTCCCCCAAAAAATTGCCACTGTTTAATAGAAAAAAGTAAATAATGTCAAAGTAAATAAATAACATCAACAAATTGTTCTAAATGAATTGCAAATAAAACAAACGCAAAACAGAAAATAATTGATTGCATGAGTAGGGGTACACTAACCACATAATGACCCCAGATGCTAGAGTTCTTAATGTAAGAGTTTCCAGCTGATCCTCTTGGTTCTGTACCCAGGGGAGAAGACAGCTGCA
Organism: Esox lucius; assembly: GCF_011004845.1. NCBI lineage: Eukaryota > Metazoa > Chordata > Actinopteri > Esociformes > Esocidae > Esox > Esox lucius. Next base: position 26,161,678 of record NC_047584.1, on the reverse strand, counting down.
CAGGAATATGGGGGCCGGGGAGGAGAGATCATCCTGACCCCCACTATCTCAGGAAAGCTGGATGAAATCTTGTGGAAACACAATGGAAACAAGGTGGTGGAGTTTGATAGGAATAATTACACTGAGTATGGCAGTTATAAAGGCCGGACGGTTCTGGAAAGGCTCAAAGGAGAACTAACTATCAAAGGTCTCACTGATGCAGACAGTGGAACCTATCAGTTAGAGGCTGTCATCAATAAAAAGCTGCAGTACTCAAACCATGAAGTACATGTTATAGGTAAGTACAGTACTGTGTGTACTTCCATTTTGTAGTACTGTATTTCAGGTTTGATTGGAACGGGTTCGACAGGTTTTTGTTACCTTTAGTCTCCTTATGTAGTTCTGTGCTGCTCGCCCTTGTCACTCTGCACTTTTCTCTGTTTTCTCATGATTTTATTATCACTTATTGAGCATCTTATTTCTTGAAAGGCACACATTTGTAATTTCTCATGCTGCCATATCACATTACAGAAATAGAACACAGTATGTACTTTGACCGCTTTTCTGCCCCCTGTTTGCCAATGATTGATATGATCTGAGTTCAACTTTGTAGTCTTTCAAAGGTCAACGGTTTGCTGGTTATGCCAACCAGTTGTAGTAGAAATTGCATCTATTTCAGAATTTAACACCACAGCACCAAACCTCCATTACTGCTTGTTTCTTTTCACCAGGGCTTCAGATAGGGTTTTCCAAATGAGGTGCCAGGGGGCTGGACTTTGGTGCCTGTCATACTCTACTTTTAGACATTACAACTGACAAGTTTGTTGTACAATTTGTTTGAGTCCTAGACTCCATGGGGTCTGGTGAGGAAGGAGCAATACTACAGATGAGAACAGAAGCTATGTAAAAATCTTCCTAGAGAACTCTGCATGAGCAGAACATTTTTGACCCGATATGGACTGAACCACCATCACTCTGACATGTCATTGTCAAGGTCTTAGTTATACACTTCATCAGCACAAAATCTTCATCAGCTCACATTGAGGATGCCTTAAGTCAAACGCTCAGTTGACATCAGCCCTTAAAGGAATGTTTAAAACTGTATTGTGACAAAGCGTCAAATAGTCAGACTCAAATATCAGAGCAGTCAGGTCCACAGCCACTTTGTTAAAAATAACAATTGTGTGAGCAGCTGATTAAGTGGTGCAAGATTTAATGTAATACAACTGTTTACCAATGGGCACAGAATCTAATGAGTCCTGATATTCAAAACCAGCTTTAGAACTCTACTGTCAGCATGATATTTCCACCTACACTAAGATACACATCTTGTGTGTGTGTGTATCTCCTCCCCCCAACATGTGCATAGATGCTGTGACCCAACCGTCTGTAAGCTGTACTTTTAACGACAGTGGCACCACCCTGCTGTGTTCAGCTGACCTCCATCCTCTGACCCAGTTCTGGAAGGGTCCCGGTGGGTCAGAGACTCCTGGGTCAGAACTGTTCATACCTGGGTCTGAGAACCAGGAGTCTGTCTACACATGTGTGGTGAAAAACCCTGTTGGTAACAAAACAGCAGAGCTCAGCCTGAAGGAGTGTCACACAGGTGAGACAACACTGCTAGTCATGTTACTGTACACTCACCTTTCACTTTCACTATCACAATGTGTTGGAGTAGGACTCACAATTTAGTTTTGTTATTGATTTCTGCTAATACATTAATATGACAGTTGTTTTCAGTTATTGGCAATGCAACCATGTTCATGGTATCCCTGTCCTAATGACAAAACTCTGATATACATTTATTATCCTTGTGAGACTTGAATTCAGGATGCCTAGTCTTCTTAAAGACTCTGAGTTCCACTACAGTAATGAATTACAGGGTAATATATGTCTTATGTCTTGTTTCGTTGGTGTTTCTGTGCAGAGGAAGTCTCATCTGTCCAAGTGGTGTTCTGGCTCATTCCATTGATTCTCATCCTCTGCGTCTTACTGGCAGTCTGGTTGTGGTGCAGGAAAAGTAAGAGCATCTTCAAATATCCTATAGCATTATGGGAGGGAAAACAGCAGAGACAGCTGCCTTTCTACAAGGCGGTTGGCCTTTAATCTGAGATGGAAAAGAGAAGAAAAACACCTGAGAGAGAAAAGACAGAAACAAAGAACGATAAAACCCACATTTATCCTTATTATAAAGCATTGCTTAAGTTCTGTCTGTTATAGATATTGATGAAAGTATATTGGCCATCTCTTTGTCTAACTATGATGTCCTTTATTCTTTTTCTACTGTGGATGAATGGAATTTGACTAAATCTGATGTAGAGAGGCAAAAAGAAGGTACAGTAAGAATCAGCCATTTACTTTGACAGATCGCATGATTATACAGTATATTTGTTTCTGAATACCTTTACTAAACATAATTGAGTATCCGACAAAACATTTACAGTTTTGTTTCCTTTTGATTGCAACAGTAATTCCATTGACAATGTTGTCCGGAAGAGACATTTTTACCTGCAATCATTTAAAAATTACTTCTGCCTACATAGAAGTGAAATGCATTTGCATGTCATAAATACAATGCCTAAAACCAAATTAAATTAATATTTTTTATATATACAAGCTGTACACTCACTACTTTACTTTGTAGCAAAGTGTCATTTCTTAAGTGTTGTCACATAAAAAGATATAATCATATATTTACAAAAATGTGAGGAGTGTACTCACCTTTGAGAGATACTGTATAAGAGCAAAAAAGAATAATACAGTCATTATTAACTATTCTATTGGTTCTTTTTATTATAAATATTGTTGAAAGTGTAATATCTATCTATTATGTCCTTTATTCTTTTCTACTCTATATGAAGGACACCTGACTGAGGTTACAGAGACTCCAAAACAAGGTACAGTAAGAGGCAGCCATTTACTTACCAAGTGACATGTTTATAACAGTTTTACTGGGAAGTTCTGTGTAATTTGACTTAAGCATAATAGTGTATATTATAAAACAACATTTTACAGACTAATTCACTTACATTTAGGAAATAATGTGGCAGATATCCAGTTCTTGTCATTGAGAATTATTGGTCTCCTTTCCCAGGAAATGTGAGGAAAAAGGTTGAGCAATATGAGAAAATGACTAAGAATAGAAACGACAGATATTCGACCTTACCAACTGAGACAGGTGACTTTCATTCTGGCTTTAAATCCCAACACAATCTTTCATTTGTGCTGAATATCTGATCAACTATTGTTCTTCTGTGTTTCAGAGTTAGAGTCTAAGGATGAGAAAGACCCACTACTCCAGAACTCTTCTAGCAACACTCCTCCTGACAAAGAGGACACACAAGTTCCTTTGGACCAAAGTGGGAAAGAACTAAATAACAGTGGAACTCAGGACCCCAAAAGAGCAAGGGGAAAAAAAGAAGAACTTGGGTCAGAGTCAAAAAGTACTGTTGGCGAAGAGGAAAATGTTACTGGGGCCAAAACAGACAGCTCTGTGGTTCATAGAGGTGAGGTGAAAATCCAACCAATAGCCCACAAAGATCAACCAAGAAACACGAAAGGGGAGTTAGATATACAAACATCATTCACCTCAGGGCAGGCTCAGATACCAACACCGCCCCAAGACCTAGGCCAATTACATCTTAGACAGGAGAACCAACCAGAACCTAATGCAAAACTGGAGAACCAACCAGAACATACCAAAGGGGACACTCAGTCAAGCATCCAGACTATGAAAACCAACCAGGAGACCAAGTCAGACTTCCAGACCCAGGAAGACAACCAGGAGACCAAGTCAGACCTCCAGACCCAGGAAGACAACCAGGAGACCAAGTCAGACCTCCAGACCCAGGAAGACAACCTGGAGACCAAGTCAGACCTCCAGACCCAGGAAGACAACCAGGAGACCAAGTCAGACCTCCAGACACAGGAAGACAACCAGGAGACCAAGTCAGACCTCCAGACCCAGGAAGACAACCAGGAGACCAAGTCAGACCTCCAGACCCAGGAAGACAACCAGGAGACCAAGTCAGACCTCCAGACCCAGGAAGACAACCTGGAGACCAAGTCAGACCTCCAGACCCAGGAAGACAACCAGGAGACCAAGTCAGACCTCCAGACCCAGGAAGACAACCAGGAGACCAAGTCAGACCTCCAGACCCAGGAAGACAACCAGGAGACCAAGTCAGACCTCCAGACCCAGGAAGACAACCAGGAGACCAAGTCAGACCTCCAGACCCAGGAAGACAACCAGGAGACCAAGTCAGACCTCCAGACCCAGGAAGACAACCAGGAGACCAAGTCAGACCTCCAGACCCAGGAAGACAACCAGGAGACCAAGTCAGACCTCCAGACCCAGGAAGACAACCAGGAGACCAAGTCAGACCTCCAGACCCAGGAAGACAACCAGGCAGACTGTGAAATGGTACATGGCAATGAGGATCTGTCTAGAATTCATCCTGATAGTAATTATCACTGTGCAAATGAAAACAATGGTGATGATGATGAAAACACACTAAAACCTTCATCTTCAGAGCCCAGCACGACCCATACAAACCCAGTCAAACTAGACCCTCCCTCAAACCAAACAGACAGAGACACAGCAGGATCCTCTCCACCCAACCAGACAGAGACACTCCAGGGTCCACCTAAACTTAACCAGACAGAGACACTCCAGGATCCACCTAAACCTAACCAGACAGAGACACCCCAGGATCCACCTAAACTTAACCAGACAGAGACACTCCAGGGTCCACCTAAACTTAACCAGACAGAGACACCCCAGGCTCCACCTAAACCTAAGCGGACAGGGACAAACCGGCGTCCACCTATACCACCCAAACCTAACCAGACATAGAAACACCAGGTTTAACCAGACCAAATGACACAAGAGTTCATGTCAACCCAACAAAGCTCAATCACACCAATGCCCACATTTGCCCAAATAGGCTTACAGAGAGAGAAAGAAGTTATGGGAAAAAGGTTGAAGAGAGAAAATATGGAAGAAAAAGGAATAGGGTGAGAGACCTGCCAACCACAAACAGAGACACATCAACCAAATATACGCTTCCAGACTGAGGAGATGGACAAACGTGCACCTCATGGGCTTTAGCCAGATGAGAACTACAGCCTGCTCAGACGTAGCGCAACCAATTGATGGATTTCACAATTAATGTTTGCAGTTTTCGAATCATAGATATGCCTTGTCTTTTAACTACCACCGGTACATTGTCTACTTCTTTTTTTTTAAGTCTGCATTCTAATGCTGTTAACTGTGTTGCTTTTTTTATTTCTTATTCTTTGAGCACTGGCTGTGCTGATAGCTATTCCATTGATTACAATTTTTAAATGTATTGGGTTGTGGTGTGCCATCTTGTAATAACTGTATGTCACTCTGCATAAGAACATCTTCTGAACTGATAAAAATATAATTTTAAATATTTCCAACTACTGTGAAATACTAGATGACAAAAATGTATTTAATGAATTTCACAATAAAATAGTATTTGTTTTATAGTTCTGTTTGTGTGTATTACACTGGTTGAGGTGACTTCTAAGACAATGCTAGAGTGTTTGTAGTGTACCTAGACTGAAGACTGTAGTGGGAGGATGGGTTGTTAACCACCTGTACTGCTCTGGTAAAAGAGTGAGGTGGACAAACACATGACCACTTTAGCATTTTTATATTAATATATTTTAAAATGTGTATGTGTAACATAAATTATTTTGGTTTTTTAAAATACTGTTCAATGGATTGTTTGATGATTCATGCACTTCCTGTTATACGTGTTCCTGTGGGTTTTATGTTTGGATGTTAGTTGGATGAACGAAGGTTCTCCTACGAGCGTGGTTACCTTCAACAGCCAATCAGAGGTAAAATTGTCTCTATTTTTGTGGACTGCAGTTGTTAGTCTTTTTCTGGCTGAACAGGAGTATCTTTTATCCTCCTTGGGTTAGGGTTAGACATCAGTTTAGTGTCTACTGTGTCCTCCTTGTTCAGGAGTATAAAGATCATAGTGCATGGTACACACTGAATATAACAGTGTGTGTTTATATGGAAAGTGGAGAAGCTGTGAGCAACTGCATAGCCACTGTCAGATTGCACATGAGGTTCTAGCGTAGCCTGGAAACCAAGTCGTTGTGTTCCTCGCTCGCTGGGACAGGTGTCTGCAGCTGATACAACATTATCTCTTCCTCTGAAAGTGAAGATGGTGATACAGTGAAACAAAAGGGAAACATCTCTGAGCGTCAGTACGGGTAGCTTTTCCTTCTGCAACATGAGTACACCTTTGGTAGTTTCAGTAGAGGCATCTAGTGTCTTTACAGAGGCACTGATCTCAATTCGAGGTAGAAGTCTGTAAGAGTGCATTCTTACACACGAAAGCAGTGTGAAAAGAAGCTATGGAGAAGAGTTGTCGAGACTCATAAGGCTAGAATTTCCAAAGACTTTGGCCTCCATGAGTCAGAAAGATTCCTGACAGAGTCCTGACTTCAACCCTACTGAAATGATGTGACATGACCTGAAGCATGCCATTCATACAAGACATCGTAAGAATATAAATTAATTTCTGTAAGAAGAATAGTCCAAAAGAGAACCAGGATTCTGTCAACACATGGGAAAAAAACTGCTTAATAACAAAACATCAGAGTTCAGCAAGACATTAATATAAGATGTTAATATTTGGACGGGAAACATAGCATCTAACTGTCATAGGATTGTAAGTTTGCTTATCATTTTTGGATATAGCTGAACCAAAATACAGTGTTGCCTTCCAAAGGCAAAACATTTATTATACTCATCAAATTTTTACACATTTAGCTAACTTTGAGCAATGGTTGTGAACTATTCACACATACATGTTTATTTAAAAGCTGATTAAACAATGGTAAATTGGCTTTTGTACAGTGTGGACTTTAATGAATTCAAAGGTACTGAGCACGGAGAAAAGCAAAAAACATGACAATCGAAATACATCTCTCTGATCCACAGTTGATGTAACTCCTTGTTTGTACCAGTAGGGGTCAGTGTTCTGTAGCTTTTTCAACTACTTACACCCTTGCAGTGAATTTTATCAGGGATATCTCTGTGATAGCAATTGTGGACACATCTAACAAAACCAGAGTGTGAAAATGGGTAAAATTTGAATTTAAATCTAATAAATGTCAGATGACTTATGAATATGATGACACATCTACTCTAGAGATTTATTTTATTTCAGGCCACAATTATGATACAATATTAAATAATTGATGGTTGACTTATTGATTTTACCTTGCTGAGGATGTATATCTTTATCAGTTTAATACTGATACACATAGTAGTCCTTAGTCTAGTTCTTCCATAGCACAATAATATACCTTACACAGTACACAATAACAGAATTCTTCACAACATTTGTCTCAGTAGCTAATGAACAAATACAGAAAGGGCACAACAAAGAACATGAGAACAGGTTCATCCAGAACAGAACAACCAGTGAGTCAAGATTTTCCAAAGGGAGCGGGTATCTTTAACAGTCAGACCTGATTAGTTTAACCCCAGTCAGAGAAAGGCCTCAGATCTGCTACCAACTGACCCGTGGGTCCAGAGCAGTAGAGGAGAATCAACACTATCAGGTTCCTGTGGTCACAACAAATCCCAGAGAAATATTCATATATTGAATTATTCTGATGGTGGGGGGGCGGGCAGAGGAGGGGGGGGGGGGGGCTGCTACTCACAGATCGGGGTCATGAAACAGTTACTTAGAGATCTTATTGATGTCTTGCTGAGAGCAGAGGAGATTTGGTTCTGTGTTTCAAGCTCCTTAGCAGGGATTTTTAGTTCAACATCCCATGATTCTCTTTTTACTACCAAGCTCCTTCTTCAACAGTAAGTGTTTCAGGGGAGATTCCGTACTGTCACCACTGGCACTCATTCTCACAAAAATGACCCCCATGGGAGAAAAGACAGAGGCATCCGTGAGGTCGAGGAGACATTGACACGATTGTCTAGTCCAAAAAGAAGCATTTCTTGTAAATTGTCCTCCAAGCTGCATCATTAGGGCTACCCAAAAAAAGCTCCGGTACAGTTTGTGACCGTCTTCTAAGTGTCCCTTCCTCCTCGTCATGTGTCCCATTGGAGCCTATTGTTCTTCCAGACATGGGCACCGTTTGAGGTTCATTTGGGTCCAGAGAGACAGACAGGGAGAGACTAACAAGAGGAGCGAGAGAAGGGGCCACAGTCCAAAACGTCCCTTTACAGCAGGTTGATTAGCATCGCTACATTGTTTAAATTGCCTCCTGGAAGGCCAAGGTGGAATTGAACAATCGAATCTGGCTTTTAGACTCCGTAGCTTCTCATTTATTTTAATTCACCTGGATTAGATAGAGAGGCCTGTCTGGCACCAATCCACTGGGGCGGCTGGCCGCTGAGTCCAAGGAGGCCATGTCCCGGAGTCTCATGCTGAATCAATTACTATTAATACAATGAAGAGTGCCCACGTGAAAGCCTCTTTTTGTGCCATGGTTGATGGTGACAGTGCAGATTTCCTGCCTATTATGTGTATTCATCATTTGTAGTGTGGCTGAGTCACCAAATAGGAACAACGAATGAGACTCCTTTCCCATTATTGTCCCTGATCTCAATTAAGGCCTGGTTTGTATCCAGGTCTCTGTACCTGACCTTTATGGGAATACCGGGAGTGAGTAAGAGGGCGTTGCTCTGTGGGGTTATCGCTTTCTTTCGGCTCCATCTGCCTTCCCGGATTCTGTTGAGGTTTGTTACTTTATTTCGACCAGGCCAAGTCAGTACACTTCATTGTACTGTCAACATTTGGTCATCATGAAAACCAGCACACCCAGTCAAATATCTTGGGAACATTGTGTAAATCTTTTCCCGTCGATGAGAGAAGGGGCACAGACATTGTTGGTGTTATTGCATTTCTTTTACAGTTGTACCACTTTAAAATGCAATAATACATTCCTTGAAAACCACTAGGATTCTTCAAAAGAGCTTTTCTTCATAATGATGTCCTCGGGATGAACCTTTAAAACTGGTAGGCATGAAATGCGACACATGATATTTCAAAATTCAGAGATCATTCTCAACAGTGTTTTTTTTGTGCCAAGTTTCTATATAACTGGAATATTTCTCCTTCAACTTTTTCTATTCTCACCATGTTGGAGCAGATTTTGTCAGATTTTGTGTTTTCATGACTAATGGAAAACCTAATTTGAGGTTGTTAACAGAAGTTGTGTTCTGTTTGAATTACACACTGTCTACGAAACAAAGTGGTTTTAATTTCCATTTTTTGCAGACCACAATGTAAACAGTAAGTGTTAGTCTTCCAGGAGAAAGGAAGGTGGCAGAATGTGGGGGTGACATCCAGGGCTGATAAAGCCACTTTGCATGAGTCTCAGCCCCTTTGCAGATCCTTTACCAGCGAGAGTCCAGCCATAACCCAATTAGCCCGTCCCAAAACATCTCTTTGCGGTTTTGTCCGGACTTTGAAGTCGTGGAGGCTCCATTGTGTCGGTACTACTTTCTCTGTCACACAACCTCCTGGAAGTATTTCTGCAGGAGGAGACATTTACCGTAAACCCAATTTCAAAAGTAAATAATGCTGTTTTTTAAGACCAACTTTAAGACTGGCTAAGGTCTCGAAGTCTTTGCGTGTTTTCGCGTTGGTTTTACACTGACGCGAAAATCTTTCCATGTGTGTCTTTTCTTTTCTATCTGTATCTGTACCAATACGGTCCTTGAACCTCTCATAATAGATCCAGTTCATTCAAATGGACAGAACAGACAGATTATGGAACCTTGTAAAAGCAAAATGCTCCTTAATATCTATAAAGCACAACTACTATTGGCAACCTTTTTGAAATTCTTTTATGAGTTTAAATTCAATTAAGGCGCATACAAATTTGTTTATATGCTCTTAGTTTATCCTTGAGGGATATCAGTGTCATTTAGAGTAAATGAAAGCATGCTCTGTGAAAACGTTCCACTAACAGAGACAAAGGGCTTTATGGAAAACATGTTGTTCCTTTATTCCCATGCTATCACTAGCCTTTCACAAACTCGTCATCTGTTTTCACACTATTCTGTTAAAGACAATAAGAACCATCTGATTTTATTTGTCATAGATAAGTTAAGTGCAAGTTGTTTCAACTCCCTTGTGCCAAATTATAAATAGGACAAAGTTGTCAGAGAGAGCTTATGTTTTCAATTTGCTCGCATTTTTAAACAACAGGGTAACCATTTGTAATTAGGTTTTCAGAGTAAAATATGCACTTTCTTTACAACCATTTGAACCACGTATCCTCTCAACGCCCCATAGATACAATATCCTGTGCAACAATAGAGGAAATGGTTCTGTTTTTGTTTTGTGTTGTCATGCGTGTGTATTCGTGTAAATACATTTCTCAATAGCTTAGTTGCTTGCGTTCAGAGCTTTGCGGGTCTTTTATTTGAACAAGCTGCCTGTCAACGTGCCACACTGAAAGATCTCCACTTGTACACTCGCAGACCTGACAGAATTCTCATGTGACAAAATGGAAACACTCTCCACGTACTGCCTTCTCCGCACTGCTCAATGAGAAGATTAAAGCCAATCCAAACAAAGCAGATTCTCTTCATCTCAGAGTTGGTAGATGGCGAGACCACCAAGGGAAACATCTCACTCATCTATGACATCAGATCTCGTTATCGTTGATCTCTCTCTCTCCTCTCCGACGCTCACTCACTCTCTTCTCAGCCCTTCATCCTGTTCTTCTTTCTCAGACACACTTCCCATTACTCACTCCCCCCATGATCAAATAGGCTCTGATAAGGAAACCCTGAATGGCGGCGGAGTTTTGTGTTGGCGCTAGAGCTCAGGGTGGACCGACACAGCGTCACGCTCCGATTTCTCCTCCATTGTCGTAAACAGCAAGGTCATTGCCCAAGACTGAAACGAACAGACCTCACCTTCACTTGACTTAAATACCCAACATCCACGCTGATGATCTCTGGAAAAACTGTGTTGCCAGCCTATCTCTAGGTAATTGTGGCAGATCTGGTGTATTTACCATACCTTTCTTCATACCCGGATGGCACGACTCTCACACCCTGGTAGGATGGCACGACTCTCCGACACCCGTCACTGAGCCCTTCTGAAGAGCCTCTACAGACAGTGAGGGACATTGTTCACAGCTATTGCTAAATAAACCTTTCCAGAGCCTTGCCCACAGTTGCCAGATTTTGAAATAAGACACGCTTTCTGTGGGACTATAATTTGGATGGCAAATAAATACTTTAAAACTCTTGAATAGTTTCCGAAGGTAAAAATCTGTTTGTGCTTAGGCTGAAGATCTGTATTTTATTAAATTTAAATAATCGAAGTCTTGTATTAAACACCAGATGACTGTAATCACCTGTCACCTTCGGTGATACAGAGGTCCCCCAAGAAATAGGTCACAGTGGGGCATTGCTGTAATTGGTTATCTGAGCCTGTATCTGTTGTGCAGTGATGGCAGTGTGTCAGTCTTGTTTCTCAGATCTCTCAGCGAGAGTGTGATTCATATGGACATGGGCCACAGACTGACTCTTTAGTTGAATTTACACAAGCAGACCTATTTTTTTTTCTCTCACAAATTGGTATTTGATCTCAGATCAGCTTTGAAAACATTGCATGTAATAAAGTCCAATAAACTGAAACAATATCAAAATGTAACCGTTTGTCTAAACCCAAACGGCCATAATCCAGAAAAGCCAAATTCAGTGTTGTGGTTGTGTCAAATGATATGGGTGCGTGCGGGTGTGTATGAGTGTGTTGTGTCTGTTTTGAGATCTGCACTTTCCCTCCAGCCGTCGCAGGCCTCCTTATGCTGACCAGATGGATGGTCTCACCCGGTGTCAGAATAGTGACAGCTGTCTGGCCCGGCCCATCCTGTTCTGGCCCTGCCTTGGTCTGGATCCCGTCCTCTGACAGCCCCCCTGACAGGCCCTGTGACGCGAGACACACCACACCAGTTTCTCCTTCCCCGCCCCCCCCCCCCCTGTTTCTCTCCTCCACTTCTCCCCTCTCTCCTCACCCAGGATGCCTGCCGCATGGAAACTCCAGGTTGAGGAGGCAATGATGTCAGGCATAGTCGCTTTAATGAAATGTGAATGACATGGGGAGCGCCCTTTCTCCATGACGTTTGTAGTGGCTAAGAATGCCAGGCAATTAGTATTGACCCTGATAATGAAAGGTTAGTCTTCAGTGAAACTGATGAATGTTTTCATTAAAACGTCTTTGGCAAAGCTTTAAGAGACTCATAATTGTCTTATACCCGACAATATCTGATGGAATGTGTACCTGTGTGTGTGTGTGTGTGTGTGTGTGTCTGTTTGCGCTTTTGTGTGTAGCTGCGTGTCAATTTGAATGTGTCTGCACTAAAACACCTATTTTTTTACGATAATATATGTATGGTGCTAAACTTCTAAACATCTATGTGGCTTTGGTCTAGCTGCTTTAAAATGGTCAGCAAAGAAATCTAAGCCATTACTTCCTTCTCAAGTATTCTTCACCTCAACTCTCTTCCCTTTTCTCCAACTTCCCTTTCCTCTCTCTCCCTCCTTGTCTCCCCCTTTCTCTCTAGCTCTCTCTCTCACACACCCTCTCTTCCTCCTCCCTGACCTCCCTCCCGTTCAACCTTTCCCTCACCCTCTCCCAATAATCTCCCCCACTCTCTCCCTCCCTCCATCCCTCTCTGGTCTCTCTGAGTACCGTGGACATGACAGAGCTCTCATTACAGTCACTGGTGACGTGTGACGCTGAAGATGAAGCCGAAGCCTCGTCATTAACCTGGGGCTCTGTGGCACTGTGCGGTGCTGTGACTGTTATGTGGGACTCGTTACCACAGGCTAGGTAGTCGGCAGTCTGCGAAGCTCCGCCGTGGCGGCGTAGGAGGACAGAGACTGGCCCTGTGTAGCACTGCGTTAATGAGAGGCGTCTCTGTGGGTAGCAGGGCCTGATGGGGAGAACACACACAGAGCCACTCCAGAGACGTCTGCCGCAACCTCCCATAGGTAATCCGCTAAATGAAAAGCAGACCGCATGCTAGCGACGGTTGAACCAAGAGGGAGGTGTGCTGGTTCTGTGAGGTATTTGGACATGACTCTTGTTTTTGGGGGGTATGTAACGAGTGTCAAAACTCTTACCTATGGATCCTTGACTAGAGAGAAACAGTCCTGGAAGTAGTCCACTCCCACAGAACAGGTATTCAATGATTTTGATTAATTCCTGTTCTGCAGTAACTATTTTTTTTATGAAGGACACCAACATCAGTGGTGAGGTCCACCTGGAACACATTATGACAGTATAACTAACTTGGTAAAGCCCATTTTGGACCTCATTAGCCCACCTGCTGGTTTGATGTTGAGCAGTGAGAATAATCTGCTTAATGTACTGTATGAATGACCTCAGTTCAGGTTTTGCTGGACGATGAGCAGGAAAACACAATGTCTTTGGAAGTGCTCTGTCATCTCTCTTCCTAGGCCTAAAGGCCTCCATCAGCCATTACTATCAAACCGGGCCCAAGCTGGGAATCCGGGGCCAATAGCCTTTCCAGATGTTTTCCCTTGTATTTCATTTAATCCAACACCTCTTCAGGCCACTGTCCAGCCGTAAATCAGAGGCTTGCTGCTGGAGGAGGGAGTGAGTGAGGATGTGGCTGGACGCATAAGTCACATGCTGACTTCATGAGCTCACTGTGGATATCTTCAGGACACCAGCGAAACAATGAACTGTTACCTTAACCCCTGAGGCCATTGAGTCTCTTAAAGGGGATTTCGTATCCCCTTTACTGTCCACAGCCCCACCTCAAAGCCATGGGGACTCTGGAGAGGTTTTTATGAACCTGTTTGTTTTTCATCGTATTCTTGGATGGCGATCGGTTGCCACTAAACGATGCTGACAACTTCTAGATTGGAGGTGGGCAATTTTGATGGAGGTCACACACAAAGTCGGAATTCATAACAAGTGGCTGCAGTTATTTGTGAACACACATCCATGTTTGCACTTTTTTTTTGTGAGAGACTTATCAATGGGGGGAGCCATGATTACTAGATGTTTCTGGCTACTAAAAAGTTTCAGCTATCGTGGTCAAATTGAGTGACTGTCAGTGACTATATGCTAGAACACTACTAAATATACACCTACAATTTGAAATTCTTCTATTGTGACTCTCAACAGGAAGTCCAGGCCAACGGTATTCTTGAATATGTACCTTGGGGGCAGTGAATGGTGGTTATCCTCATCAGTCTTTGCTTCTGAAGTGCCTCCAGGTCATCAAGTCCTACGGGAAATCATAGCACTCCAAATCACCCTGCTAAATGTGCAATCCCTTAGTCCCATTCTTTCTTGTTCTACAAACAGTGGTGGGTAGGTCTGTGCTACTTTAATGTGCAATCCATCTGCTCTTGGGCTCAGTTATAGGAAATAACTAAATCCATACCTGTCCTGGTAAAACTATGTGAAGAGAATAAGTAATATTTGCTTTGGATATCTCTATGGCATGAGAGAATTGACAGGGCTGAAAAATCATGAGAACAGCTATTTGTTTTAGGTGCACCAGCTCGGCTCTCCAAGCTGTTATGAATCATCAACTCCACAAAAGATCTCTGATATGGATGCAAAAGTTTATGATGCATTGCTCACACACTGTTAGACATTCCACTCTAAGCTTCCCACCCTCCATGTGTAGCTGATGGAGTGTTGAAGTCCATATGTGACTGGGCCAGAATTTAAGAGCACAGGTTGCACTCCCTCATAAAGACCTTCCATACGTGTCGTTTTGCGGTGTGAAGGTCTGTAAGCATATTTCCCTGGTCTGTTAGCATGACTGTGGAGTGGAATTTAGTTACACAGAACATAGGCATGTCTGAAGTTCTTCCTGGTCAGATGATGTGGACAGAAGGAACTCAAGGCCATACCGTATCATCGGAATCTTTGGGAATGTGTAGGCCTTCATTGTCGAGTTGCAGCAAAGAAACAACTACTGAAGAACACACCAATAAGAAGGAGACACTTGTTTGGGTAAAGACACACAAGAAATGGGCATTAAGCGGGTGGAAAATGTGTCCTTTGGTCAGATAAATCCAAATTTGAGATTGTAAGTGGGGGAACGGAGGATCTCCCCATGTGTGAGGACCATCGTGGAGCATGGAGGAGGAGGTGTGATGGTGTGGGGGTGCTATGCTGGTGACTCTGTCAGGGATTTATTTGTGATTCAAGGCACACTAAACCAGCATGGCTACTACAGCATTCTGCAGCGGTATGTCATCCCGTCTGGTTTGCTGTTTGTGGGACTATCACAGGACAATGACCCAAAAGTGTGGCTGTATCTTATAGTCATAATTTGGCGGTTGTGTTTTAACAATGTTGTTGTGTCTGCTGTAGCTGGTGTTCACATGAAGGACATCTATGATAAGCTTGGTGGTGTAAAAATGATGACAGTGTGTTAACATGTAAATGCTTCCCATATCAGCATCACATCGTCAATAGAAACACCAGAAACAACAACTTTTGGATATGGGCATTTATCAATGTTGACGTCACACTGCAGACATTCTCAGCTTTTTCAGTCAACCAACATTCAAGCAACAATCGACAAACATTCAACCAAAGTAAAACAAGAGTGTTCATTTCAAAGCACTCTTAGGTGAAACTGACTGGATGTCCTGAATACAAATTTACAAAATGCAGTCTTTTTGTGGCATAATGTTTTAGTTTAACTTCAATCTTCAATCTTAGAAAGCTTGGAAGGTGGAAGTGGTGGTCATGAATTCAAGGACAATATCTGAAAACCGCTGTTTCCCAGGTGCTGTCCATGATTGAGTGGCCTTGAGCTTGTGTTGGTCTCTACAGTATCTCCACCACATCGACACAATAGAGAACGGCCCCTGGGAGCTGCCGCCTCCTCCAACCTTCACAACAAAACCCTCCAGAGCAGCAGTGCTGAACTGTCTGTCAGAAGATCATCTCTTTATTCAGACTAAACAAATTGCTTGCACATGTTTCACGCTGCCTTGCCCTTAAGGTTAAAGCTCTTCCCGCTTGTAGTCGTGTCTGAGGAGCAGGGATGGAGAGAGAGATGGATGGATGGAGAAAGGGCTGAAGAAAAACAGTCGACAGACTGATAGATCTGCTCTGTGGCGTGACGACGGCAGCGGTGGCTGTTGCTTCCCACTGACACCACAGAACAGTGAGGGGAAACTGGTTCCAGGCACAACCATGAGTGATATCCTATTGATACCTGGCCTGTTTCTGATCACACCTTTAGATCCAAATTAAAATCAAAACTGAAATAACACGAGGCAGCACCCTCATGTGGCGAGCAATTAGTATCACCGTCAGTCGTACAAGTTAGGCTGTTCAAAGCAATGGGTAGCAATGCGATGGTGTGATGTGTTTCCTAATTTCCATATCCAAGAGAGTGCTGTGGTTTCATAACTATTTTAAAATATACATTATGCTACACCAGTGATTGGCTAAATGATAAATGGAGTTTCTAACTGGAGTGAACCAAAAAGGTTTTTGGAGGCTGCAGCCTAAAGCCAAAGGCTTCAAGAAATCCCAGTATGGGCTGATGTGTTTTGATCAGTACAAGTCATGGGAACCTCCTGTGTGGATTCAGGAAGGTTGTTTAGATTAAAACTTCAGCCAGCTTTCTGCAGCAGGTAAAAATTCCAGCATCAACAAGTAATTTGAATTATAATGTGAATTATATGATGGAAATTGTTGTAACTGCAAATTGAGTATGACATTTTAAAGTGTACATTTTTTAAAACCTCAAATAGACATTTCTTGCCGTAGGTTAGAATTCCTGGAACAAAAGATTGATCAAGTTAAAATGGAACTGACAAAATTGTTAAGTACTTGCAGATATGAAACAATCGTCATATCCAAAAATAATAAATCACATCTCAGCCTATGCTTCAAAAGAATTTTCCAAAAAAAAATTATTTCATTTGAAATTCTATGATCTTGAAACTATTCCATATGTTAACTTAGTAGAAATATTCAATTAATGGGGACCCTCATTTGTTTAGTTTTTTTGTCATGTTTTAGAGCTTTCAAGTCAGTGAGATTTGCCATTAGGAGCACAGGAACGGGATTTGCTCGCTATATAATACACTCCGTCATATCAGAACGGACATTGAAGGTCTAGCGGTATCTGGAAAATGAATGGACCCATGTTTTCTTTCATTTTGCAAAGCCTCCATGTTGTACCAATCGTGCTACAAACAATGTGTGTAGTCACAGTTGTCCTTGATTGATACATCTCCACCAGCCAAACAGAATGTGCAAGAGCACTATTACTACACCCAGGCACAGAGAACCACATGATCAACTTAGGTGATTTGAAAATAACTATTGTTTTAAAAAGTTTATATTTCTATAATGTAGTATTCGTATGTTACTTTCGAATTGCAATGTATTTTGGCTGTCAGATCTATGTTCGCTGTGAATGCTGGAACTTGTGATATTTTGGGAACAGTCAAAAGTCATCAAAAAGATGTGTTCTGGCGAAATCAGTGTGAAAGGAGGAAATCTGTCTGTTTAAACAGTCCATATGCAGTGTGCAAGTGGATTTTTGTTGTTGTTATGGCCAGTATGGAGAATAATGTAAAATATTAGAAGTCCAAATCCCTAACTCCTAGCTAGTCAACAAAGAATTTACAAAAAGATTTAGACTTTTGACGGGATGTGATTTGTTTGAAGCCATATTCAAACTGGTTTCCCTCGAGGGATTTTTAAATGTCCTACAGTTGAGCTCAGCACAATGCTAATTGTCTAATTCTTTCTAAAATTATGTTTATCAAGGTATGCCAAATCCTGCCATCAACCAATTAAATAGTTCAGGCAGCAACATGCCATACTTGTTTTTTGGCCAGACACAATCAGATAAACGGCCAACACATCCATCTATATCGTCATGTCTCAAGTTTGTTGTGGTACACAGTGCAGCTTTAGATTAATACCCTTTCTTTCTCCAAACTACATGAGACAGCCGTTCACTGTGGGTTTTTCAACATAGGTCACTGCTTGCTAAGTTATTATAACAAAGCAATGACCAAACTTTTTTTTTCTTCATTATTTGCTTTATTTTACAAGGTACTGTATATCACAGAAGTGTGTGAATGACTCGCTTTTTCGATATTAGCTCATTAAAATTGTTGATCAGGACTGGTATGTTTGGAAATGTTAGAAACTCCCTTGGTATTTAGATATTTGCAGGAAAACGTTCAGGGGTATTTTGTGGCTTTTGCTAATGGTTTGGAGTCATGCTGTTGCTGCTGCCTGTAAACACATAGCTCAGTTCAAAGTTAGTTATTTATTCACTGCAGTGTTTATTACTTCATATACCCAAACACATGTATGAATCTATGGATATGCAAATTGACCATATCTGTGTGCTCACGTTTTGTTAAGCATTATAAAAATCTTCAAACAATGAACATAGCTTAAACGGCATCAGTTCCACTTTAACACGCAGCATTATGGGGAGGATTTTGGAAACAGCAAAGACTGTGTCCGTCTAACTCAACGCCACCCTAACGCGTTGGTGATGAAGCCTGTTAGAATCATCCAAATTCATCACAGGTCTTGTAAATGTCCACACAGGAACTGTTCAAGACATTGACTAGAAAGACCAACCTAAACAAAAGTAAGCCAAACACTGAATTCCATTACGTGGTATGTAATGGTTGCCATACCGATTTAGACTTTAGTCATGCTGTACTGTATACTCAGTCCATTACATTTAGGTCATTTAGCAGATATTCTTAATATTCAGAATGGCCTCAGTAGAGAATGCGTACATTTCCATATTTTTTTGTAGTGATCATATGCAGACTTGATGCCAACATTACCAGTTGAAAACAAGTAAAAAAAAAAATCATCACTAACATGTTGGTTGAAAACCCGTTTTAAATCTGGCTTTCAGCCATGGCAAAGTCAATGACACTTTGTCATAATAGCCAAGACTCCCAACACTTAACAATAACAAACACACTTTTATTGCACTTCCGAGTTGTGTTCCAGGAAAGTTTTTTTTTCTTCTTACTACATCTCACATCATTGGCACTGTCTGCTATAAAACTATTTTCATATTTAATAAAATGTATTGATAGCAACAGCCATTCATGAAAACTTGGCATAGGCCATCGAGCACATTGTGTTTCTTAAACTTAGGGCTGCTCTTCTGGGAATGGTATATCCACATGTGATTCAGTACGTGGCATTCCCCCGCACTTCTTAACAAGCTCATAGAGACATATAAAGCCTTGGTGTGGATTCATTGTGGACTCTGGGACCAACCCAGTGCCAGCGTCTTCAACCTGCCCTACGGAAGATGCAATGCAAAACCACATGGAACTAAACCAATCAGAGTAAATCCTATGATTTGAGTATTAACCCTAAACATGGTAACATCTTTTGACCCTTCAAAAACAAGGGTTATTTTTCTGGATTAAATTGGATATTATGGCAAAAGAACACATTTTCAATCCATAAAACTGGTAAAAAGTCCACAAAACCAGCACACCTATTTATTTTAATCACGTGTTTTATGATGCACCATTGTCGGTGCTTTTAGAGTTTCATGGAATTAAATGTCAGAAATCATTTTGGTTATTAAACTAAAGCTATGCAGTGCCCTGAGTGGATTTAATATGTATTTGTGCATATTTGTGATGCTAAAGAAATATCAGTTGATGGCATGATTCTGAATTCAAGGAAGTATAAACTGATTCCAAAAAGTCAGGTAATCTATTTGATCTTCAAAAGTATATAACTTAATTGCGACATTATACAATAGGACAGAGAAGAACATAATTATGAAAATAAACACTGGGCTAGGGGTCTTTGTTTTGAAATATGAATCCGTTAGAAATGGGTCTCTCACAAACAAACAAATGCCTGGCTTTCCCAGAGCTCCACTGGGGATCATGGAGCTTAAACAATGACACAGAAATAATAGAAAAAACACACAAATCCCCTCTAGTGCAGTGTGCTCTCATCACCATCAGCTTGAAAGAGCTGTTTTAATCAGAGAGGAAAAAATATACATCCCTGGATTTGAAGGAGAATTACTTTGAACATTGACTAGAAAATATATATCTGTTCAAACCTAATCTGTCTGTAACTTGAAAAACAAACAACCCAGTGCTTGAATAACATCCACATGATTCCCTAAATGTCCCTGTCTTTGACTTATTTTAAACAGAATAAGTAACACTTAAAATTTTACCTCACGGTACAGATAGACCCCAGTGGTGGCTCAGTGGGGGCTCTTTGAAATGTAGTTTTCCTCAATTATTGTTCAAGGTTCCTTATGGCCTGTGTGTGTTGTCCTGCCCTGCTTTGAAATGTGACTGCATGCAGAGTTTTTAAGCCTCCTTGGCTCTAGCTTCGGCAGAAATGATCGGAATAGAAATGGATGGTGCCCTGCTCTTCTTTCTCACTTAGGTGTTGGAATGAGATCTTTCTCACTCCCTCTCCCTTGGACAAAACAATCCCTGTGTGCTAGGGGATAAATATTATATTTTACTGCAAACCTTATATAAGCTTGCATGTGCCAGAATAAATGATTTTGTAGCAGAATTTAATGTATGCCTGTTCTGATTTGATCAGAAGCATATGTGTCGTAGAATAAATATGATACACTGTATGAAGCCTGAAGTGGAATAATGTATGACTTTTTTTCTATCGGGAAACGGATATAAGTAATTTGTTTGAGAAATGTCACCCTGGCCATGTGAAAAAAAGACTGATTACATTACAGTTGAAGAGAGATTGGCATAAGAGAGCACTTCAAATGAAATGTTCTACATCATCATCGTACTGGAAATGATTAATGAACATAACGTTCAGTTATGGCTGTTGTGTGTACACATTTTAATAGTACAGGGTGATTTTTTTTCAGCAGGTCACCTTTACTAACTCACTTAAGGTTTGGTCCTTCCTATGTAAACGGGTTCAGTTGCTTGGTGTGTTTCCTTCCCAGTGTATCGTACCGACGTCTCAGCCAAGGCCACACTGCCCTCATAAACACATCCAGAAGGGAGTGATTATATCTCAAGATGTGGAGTTCGGGGACTTGCCAGTTCATGCCTCTTTAGAGTATTGGCCTCGCAATGCTTTTGTCTTTTACCGCAGGGGAGAGCTGTGTCCCAGCGATCCAATGGGAGTGTGTCGCTGTCACCTCAAACACGCGGACTGGGATGAGGGTCCTTGCTGTGGGCAGCTCTGTTTGTCTCTCAGCTAATGAAATGCTCTGTGCACCGTATCACATTACTCTTAATTAGGAACAGTATAGCAGGTCATAAAAAAACATGTGTCCTGCCTCATCTGAAATGACACAGTGATGCCCACATTCAGTCTGCAACATCATGAATAGATTTTCAGCTAATATGGGGCTTCTGAAAAATTGTGAGGACAATTTGTCCCCAGGTTGTGAAACTTGAATAGGTTATAAATCAGGGCATCTTACAAGTGATTATGGGCAGTCAGACTGAGATGCAGGGTTTTGAAAATGAGATTAAAATGTGTGTGTAGATGAAAACAAGTGGCCGAAGAGCAGTGGAATTACATTTTCCATTATATTCTGGACAAGGGCATTTCTGGGAATTGTTTGATTAAGTACATACTGTGAATCATGTCTGTACCAACCAGTTTCATTAACCTGACAAACATTGTTCATACTGTGAATCATGTCTGTACCGACCAGTTTATTTAACCTGATTCACATTGTTCAGAAACTGGGTTATGCAAAATGAATACCACCACTATAGAACAAGCTAATTTCTAAATACCTATGATTTTAATAATGTTGTAGAAAAAACATTGGCTCTGTTCCCAGACGTCTGTGTTCGCAATCAGTCACACAAAATCAGGCCTGGTTGACAACTGTTTATTTTCTCAAATACTTAATATGGGCCTGAGGACATTATGGTTCAATTCATTTTATCTCTGACTTCAAAGATGGATATCAGAGATAGCATGGAATCAACTGACACATATTTCAATCATTCCTATTCAAGAACAGAGCCTTTGCTATAATAAAGGAGATAATCCTCACAAAGAGAGATAAGAAAAGATACAAGACAATGGACATATCAAGAATATCTCTCAGGTTGTAACTTCAAAAATAAACGTCAGAATACGTAAAGCAATATTGTAAAAACAAAACAATGGATTGTGTAATACACATTATTACATTATACTTTTTTGTTTTGAGTTTTCTGAAACGAAGTAAAATATTAAATCCATACAGAAATGGTATGGTAATGACTACAACTTTTGAACTGTTTCAAAATCTAGGAAAAAGTATTGGCTCACATGGAGCTGGGTTGTCATTTTGTTTATAGTTTACATTGCAGTGATTTTTTTCCTGCTATTGGCCAAGCCTTGCTCCTTTACATCAACATCAGCAAGGAATGCTCTGGCCCATACCTACATAAATAAGACTTCATAAATAAAGATGTGTAGACAAATTATAGATGACGGCAAGCTCTTGAACAACAGAAATGTGAGCTGTGTATTTAATAGAGCATTGTTTTCGCTATCTGGCAAGGTAACAGAGGCTTTGTTATCCCACCGGCTGCCCAGTCCCCACAAACAAATTCACACTCGCTTCATTTAATCCTCCATTCAAAATTTGTTCATGGAAAGAAAGGAGCTTCTTGCACACAAGAATCTGTTTTCACTTCAACGGTGGACAGAAGACGGGGGG
The DNA here is from genome assembly GCF_011004845.1 of Esox lucius. Lineage (NCBI taxonomy): Eukaryota > Metazoa > Chordata > Actinopteri > Esociformes > Esocidae > Esox > Esox lucius. The sequence continues at coordinate 26,138,959 of NC_047584.1, read as the reverse complement.
GATAACGTCCCAAAATGTGTGATGGTTATGTATTGCAATGCTGCCTTTTCTCTCAAAAGACAAGCAAATATAACATTTATTGTTCTGAATTAAGTTGTTAGGCATCCCGGTTTTCAACTCTTGAATATTGTGACAAGAAATGGAGACACTGACAGGGTTGCGGTGGTTCTTGCAACAACAATGCATTCCTGTTGCTAGTTCTCACCAGTTAATATTATTTATGTCTACCTCATTGTTTTGGGTGTCAGAATAAACCTTGAATATGCCTCTTTGAATTTTTCTTTGAATTTTCATTGTGGTAATCGGATGTCTTGGATGTATGTCATAGGCCTACTTGAAGGACAGCAATCTTGTACGAACATGCAGATTCCTTCCTATGATAAGAGCTGGCTAGCTACTCCTTACGCACTTGAAGTCGGTGTTGATTTGATCAAACCAGAACACAGTGTGTGCATTCCAAATGGTAGTTCGCACCTCAGTTGTCAACTTTGCACTCTCTGTAACTGAGGGCAGAATACGTGAAGGAAACTTCCATTGTGCACTTGCAACACATCCATCAAAGCATTTTTCTTATTTGGCATGTAGGGGGCCCAGGAAAAGTGTGAACAGCTACGGCATGCTGATTAAATCCTGCCTAAATGCCTGTTCTGCTTTCTGTTTTATTCCACACCGTTAATGATGTGTCACGCTGTATGGCCTGTGCCAGGCTGGTCCCTGAACTACAGAGAGCCTGTTGGAGGTACTGACAGGCCTGATTCAGTGGACTTCTTTCGAGCTTGATGTGGAATAAGGGCTCTGAGAGGTTGCCTGTTCCAGGCAACACCTGAAGGATGAGTAATGTGCTCTGAATGCCAAGTGATACTTCTCAAATGCCCTTCCTAAAAGAGTCAACCTCGGCCCGTTGTCGGTCTGTTGTCGCTGGCGTGACCAGATCACAACGGGCCCACTGTGCCAAAAGAAATCACAGGGCACTTTTCCCCTCCACTCATATAGCCCACCCCCACGCACCCCGCGGCCAAAAAAGGTATTTCGCCCAGTAAGCTTCCGCAAAAACGGGAGCACCGAACGTGACCGTAGCAGACTGAAGCGTAAACCCACCTTCCACCTGTGTCCTTCATACATCTAGGCTGGATCATCTCTGTGGATTCTTAAAACATCTGATCCTAGTTAGTTCGTGACACATCTTCTGAACGCCTACACCAGGAAACAAATGTCGACGCGTGGAACGTGCACAACATCAGAACCACGGATGCATATTAGCGCATCCTGCGGTGACCAGTAAGGCCTGAGGAAAGGCATCTCATTCAGCACCATGAGAGCGCCCGGTGCCTTGGGCGTGGCACGCCACATCACTGAGTCACGGAAAGCACACACCACGAGCAAACAGATGAAAACCACATCACATCTCCTCAACGGGTCAGTGTGGGGAGAAATGCAGCAGCCAGTCCTCCTGTGGAGGCTGATCGTGACGGGCCGACGGGAACTGTGGCGGAGCTTCCGGGCAAAGGTGTATTTCAACAAGCACAGTAGCACCAACAAAGTCAATCAATAAGAGCATTCAAACAGATTTTCCCTCAGTAGTGCCTAATGACAGCAGTACTTAGCCTACGTTCCATAATACTTTCCTGTTTGACTAACTAATACAAGCTCTTGAACTTGGTACATAGTCCATGACTTGGCTTTATTTTGTGTCAAGGAATTTGAGACAAGGAATACGAAACTGGAATACACTACCTAATTTGATGGGCATCCGACAAGCATGGTGCTACAAGTGGATGGGATAAGGAGGATCTGGTCTAGTTTTGACACCTTATCGTCCTCCTATTTACACTCACCTAAAGGATTATTAGGAACACCTGTTCAATTTCTCATGAATGCAATTATCTAATCAATCAATCACATGGCAGATGCTTCAATGCATTTAGGGGTGTGGTTCTGGTCAAGACAATCTCCTGAACTCCAAACTGAATGTCAGAATGGGAAAGAAAGGTGATTTAAGCAATTTTGAGCGTGGCATGGTTGTTGGTGCCCTGGATGTGCATCCCACAAATCTCCATCAACTGCAAGATGCTATCCTATCAATATGGGCCAACATTCCTAAAGAATGCATTCAGCACCTTGTTGAATCAATGCCACGTAAATTTAAGGCAGTTCTGAAGGCGAAAGGGGGTCAAACACAGTATTAGTATGGTGTTCCTAATAATCCTTTAGGTGAGTGTACTCCTACTCCTCTTTAAACTTCTTTAATCTTTTTTTACATTCAGTATACATTTATTAGCTACTGTAGCTAGAAATGCATCTCCCTCTTAACATACAGTATATCACATGATGAAAGAACATTTTATAATTGGATGAGAAACCAAATAATTTGTCTGTATTTGCATATACCAGAGCTATCCTTTAAGTGTTACACCTAAACTGTTCAGTGATATTTCCTACGTAAACCAAATCTATCGTGGGGATCTAGTTTCAGGCATTCCTTTGAAGGCTGCCTACTTTAGGTTAGCAAGCTACTAAAGTGCCGAAGTCCCGGTTTTGACATTCCCAGATACATGAACACCATACACAACACCCGATGCCCCCCCAGTGTTTTGTTGTGTTAAGAGTTGAACATTAAAGCAAGAGCATATTAGATCTAAGAAGCCTTTCCACTTTCCACAGTCTGCAGTGTCCGGTGATCCACAGTATCCCATGACAATAGAAAAACACAGCTATTCTATCCTCTTGGGTTTGGCTCCACAGACCACAAATCTTCCCCTTCTGTGGCGTCCATCTTGAAGAGTCGAGAGGGCTAGTGGAATGCAGAGAGAGATGGTAGGCCTGGGAATGTCTGTAATGAGAAGCAGACTATGGGGGAACTCAGTCCTTCTGATGTTATTGTTGTCCACAGGTTTGCTTTGGCTGTTCTGTTCTCGTGTCCCTCCCTGCGGCCACAGAAGGCCATGAATATTTAAATAGGAATGGAACTTCCTTTAAACATCAATCAGAACCCATCGATTCAATTACTTGATTTAGATCTGAGATCTGAGGTCCACCTGTATATCGTCAGCAGGTCCTGATGAGAAAAAATACTAGCAGCGCCCATGGCCAAACCTAATGAATATTCCAACCATGTGGACAATGAGTCAATACAAAACAGACTTCCCTTGGCGGACCTTCAGAAAATGATTTCCAATGAAGAAATAGGTGATTGTTGGGGTCTAAATTGAAAAAGGATCAGAATGAAATCAAGGTATAAGACGAAATGGGCAGAACATTTTTGAGTAATCTCTTTGAGGTAACCTCAGTAAGCAGTCCATGCATGAAAATGAGACCAAATTCAATATACTCCCATAAGTTTGACTTACACGGGCCATCTTACACTATGAGATTTTATTGAGCGAATTCAATATTTGACAGAGCAACCCCTGGAGCAAGAATGTCTGTCCAGAAAAGCTGGAGCACATAAATCTTAAGGGAAAGGAAATCTCATATGGTACATCTCTTCTCAGAATTTCCAGTAGTATGAGGTTGCCAGAATCTTTTCATTGGTTATTTCATCAAGTGGAAGATAGACAGAGAGTCAGAGACACATGAAGTTATGGGAAGGGGGGTTCAGACAGAGAGAGTGTGTGAGTGTGTGTGTGTGTGGGGGGGGGGGGCAAAGACAATACTTAATGACAATTGTTCAAAAGTATTCTACAAATGCCTCCACCTCAAACAAATACGAGTCACATTAACTCCCACTGGCGTGACATAATTAGATAGGTGTGTCATTTAGGGACCCTGCAAGTGATCACACAGGAGAGTCCATGAGGGTCCTCACAAACACAACCACACACACAGCTAGAAGAAAAGAATTCTTATGAAACATTGGTTCTGAGGGGAACCTATCCACTGCTAACAAGAGCCAGACACATTAGCCATAGTGCTATTCTTGGCAGCCAGTGTCAGTTCGTCTATGAAAGACAGATCACGCAGCAAGAGCAGACATCTACCATGGGGATTTGAGAGCGACCGCTAGAGTGGTTAGTTAATAAAATGTTTGGCTTTCCTATTATCTTTACATATTACAGCTCCCTGGTTCTCATTTGGCCTTACTAATTAAGTTAATCAGTGTACTGGACGGGGTGTATGTATCTTGATGGGCTGGGTAACGTGGTCCTGTGAAATACCATAATCACAGTGGGTATTGGAACGGGGACCCGGAGGAGGGCTCTGGAAATGACAACATTCAGCCAAGCCACTGTTTAAATTAGCAACATTGAATGGTTTGTTTTTCTATGGTCATCGGTCCTGCTACCAGAACATTACACTAAATGAGGCCTCCATCCAAATGGATGTTTTCAGGAACAGGGTGCCTAACATTCCTCTTAAGAGCCAATGAGACATCGAGACAGATTAAGTCATTTTTACACCAAGATCACTGCTGCACTTTTATTTTGCCCCGAAATAAAAATGTGTGTCACTGAGTATGTTTTGAAATGTGATGTGATGTTGGCTACATGACAGTAAAAGTGTAAATTGAACTTCAGATTAACCTGTTAGACCACAGTAATGAGTGTGCCCTGAACAGCTGCAGGAATGTCTCAAGTCTGACCACAGCTGTACATGTAAGCTCTGAAGCACAGCGAACCTTTCTAGTAATACTACCCAACCAACTTAAGATTTAAAGGGACTAGGAGGTTTTTAACAGAGCAGTGTCAAACATTCACAGCTTAAAAATTAGACCGACTTGTATGGAAGTAAAGAGAGGAGTGACTTGGCTTTCAAGTATGATTATGATGAATAATATAGAGCCCCTTCTAAACAACCACAAAGGCTATAATGGTGAAACATTGTGTGAGTTGAAACAGATCTGTGATGCATTAAGCCTTCGAAGAAAACATGAAAGGCCAGAATTAACAGAACTAGCTATCGGGAGGTGAAAGATTCCCCTCAGAAATCGAAAACACTCTCCAATGCCAGCCATGCTGACATCAACTCAGTGGGTTGTCAATCGTTTGTAATCGAATTACAGAGCTTTTTTCGAACAGGCTGTTTTGAAATGTGAAATGACACGTCTAAGAGAGCTCAAGGTTCTCACAGAGGGAGCTGGTTTGAATCAGTTCCTCAATCGGCGCAATGGAGCATTGCTGCTTTTCAAAGACTTTTTCACCCAACGAGGTGGAAATGAGATGAACTGAGCTGAAGAGGGGAGAGAAGTTGGGGGTCAGGGGAACATCACAACAACACGATACACTTACAAACGTGCGGGCGAACTGAACCCTCAACACACTGTTTGTGAATCGGCTTGTATTAGATCGGTTTTTTCCTTCCCTGAGGAACACAGTGAATTAATGTGACTTTGCTCCCTAACCCTGGTGACCTCTGGTGGTAATGGAGGTCAGCTCGTGAACTCACATGGACAGGTTTGAAGTCAGAATATGCGAAATCAGCCATGCTCTCCCTGTATCAGTGGAATAGCTAGGAGCTATGCTTGCATATAATGTCACTTGTTTGATTGTGCTTGTATATAGATTAATGTACGGTGGCCCTGAAGTGCAAAACACAACAACAAATACAGGGCCACCGTATTAATGCCCCTGATAAGATAATTCAAACTGTAACCCAGTGTCAAATAAAAGAGATAAGTATTGTGAACCTTTATATAAGACCTGACTGATGATGTCACAACAATTATACATTTTACAACAGCTAAATACTTTCGGATTTAACATTAAAGTCATTAAGAGCAAGTTGGTCCTGATAAGCGTTAGCAAGATATGTATGTAGTTAGTAATGATATCTGTCCCAGGTGTATAAGTGGCTTACAGCCACCTATCATCGGTGTGGAAAAAGAGCGATAATTTCCCATCCTGCCTGTCTAGTGAAAAGCTCTTTAACACATATCCCACATGTTCAAGTCCTGTGTGTGTCATAAATGTGTTGCAGGCAGCACGGCCATAGCGGTCCATCCTGACACCAAATCACAGCACTCCCCTGGCTCGCCTAAATCTGGGTCACTCTCATCACCTCTACACAAACGGAACTGTTTGTGTTGCTACGAGCAGCCTTCAGGAAAGGCATAAAGGAAATGATGCATTAAAAACTGGGGTATATGTTTAACATGACCACAGTTGTTAGGCTTCTGATTTATTTAGAGGCCAGGTTGAGTGTCACTGTTACAGTCGCAGACAAACGTGCATTGGCATCTGAATTATTTTTTCCAAAAATAACGTACCGTTTCTTCTTGAAAACTGTAGAAATGTTTTGTTATCCACATATGTATTTCTTGGTTTTGCAGTTGAACAGGAAAAACAAGGAAACTGAATAATTCACTTCATCTTAGCTTACTCAAAGAAATCCTAAAATGGCCTGGATAATATTATCGCCAACTTTCATATTGATTTTATTTTTTCAAGCAGGTGATTCTCATTCACTTGCTTTGCAGGCTCTGACACTGGGTGCCTTGATAGTGTGCGTGGCATCACAGAATCTGGAGAATACCAAGGCATTATGGAGCACAATGAAAAAACCAGTGTGAGAAGGCTGGGTCTCCATCAAAGTTCATTGATCTTCCAGCACGACAGAGACCCAAGAAAGGTTCAAGACAAACCGTTCTCCAGCAGTGAATACAGACCTACATCTTACAATATTAAAAACCCTTGGAGAGATCTGAAAACAGCAGGTCTGAGGCATTGTTCAAATCAGGGGAGAACTGGATCAGTTTGCACAAGAAGAGTACGCCAAACTGCCAGTGCAGGGATCCAGGAATCTCATCCACGACTGTAGGAAGTACTTGATTGCAGTTTTTTTGGCCAATGGCTTTGCTTCAAAACATTGAGTCTATGGTGTTTATAAGTTTGTCAGTGCCATTTCTGTTAATTTTCTGATTTAAAAGGTTATGTCAAGTAACCAAATACTTGGGTCAATTTCAACTTGACAATATAAATTATTTGAAGTGTCTCGACGCCAATATGTTTAGCCACGATCGTAGGTTTAGGTATAGCCACAGCCACATTCCATAAACAGCACTGTTCAAATAGATAGCGCAGATTTGACGTGTTGGCATAGTGCCGATGTTTTCCTACTAGTTATTAACATATGTATTATTGAAATGAGGAATTAAGTGGTTGTGTGGTTTGGCAGTCTTATTTCCGCTGGGACAGCTGGGATGGAGATGACGATACGTGAGCCTGGACTCCCCTCCTAAAGACCATACTCACTGTGAGTTATAGCAGCATGCTAGCGCGTCCAAGCCCTCCACCTTCCACTCCTGACAATCACCAGCTCAGTGTGCTTTGGAGCACACCAACAGCGACACGGTACGCTACTTGATTTTACTGATCATCTGGGCTACTACTGAACACTTAAAGAATATAAAATGCAATATATTGTGGAGTTAATGCAGTATTATTAAGTCACCTTATGAGGAAATGTGTGAAAATGGGTCAGCAGGCAGAATGATAAGGTAGGCATAGCCACTTCAGGCTTCACGGCAAGGGCTTAAAGCCTGGAGGGTTTGCTTATTGTCATGTTATCACCATGCTAGTCATTAATATCAACATTATCAGGTTCATTTCCTTACCGCTGTACTGTAGTCTACTTGCAATGTAACAGTAAAGCTTGAAATAATTTGCATTAAACGACGAAAGGCAAAAAACGAATCCCATAAAACACAACAAGAGTAGGCTAACTCTTCCCAGAGACAACTAAAGCCAGGGGGGATTGTACCCCAAGGGTTTCCTGCAGTTTCCACCTTTCATGTGCTCATCATCCATCCTAGTGCTCAAAGGCTTATCATACCTTGTTTTACCATACAGACATTAGGGTCTTCACTAACAAACCATCGAGCCAAAAATTAAGATTAGCTCTCATCTACCCTGCCAGCACCTCTCCCTGTTTGACATCATGTTTTGGTAACGAGAGCCAGCCCCCAACATCAGAATTTACTTAATATGAGTAAAAAAAAAAATAATACACACAAAATAAAACAGTGCTTTAAACACGTCCAGATTCCTTTGTGTGCCATGGGGTAGAACAGCCTGCTCGTTGTGATTACAATCAATGGTGCCTGTGATCATTGGAGTGGAAATGAGCTCTCAGCCCAGAAGCACAAGCGCACACGCGCACACGTGCACAAGCGCACACACACCTTTCTTTTCTAAACGCTGTGGTTTGCCAGAGCCGAGTGTCGGTTCAGCCTGTCCAGCAGAGTTTAGGAGTATATACAACATGTCACATGACTCCAATGGGGTTTTATTAGAGAAGTTAATCATTTAATTTGGACCACTCTTTCCCTTTTTCAATGGGTATGTGGCAAACAGTTTTGACATGCAAACTGTTCTATTACGGTGTAATCAATTTCGCACATGTCTTTTCCTGCCTGCTTTACAAGTTTAAAACACAACAAAGGCTATCTTATGTTTCATATTGACTACTGTAGGCATCTTATTAAACATGAACAAGTGACATTAATTTGTCAAGGTTTGAACCAGATGTAACGTGATCTTTAGCAGTCTGTACAGTTGGATGCCCAGTGCTAGACAGAGCAGACATACGGATTGTACAATGACAGAATACCTGTCTGGAAACACAAATAATCACATTTCTTTGTCTATAAACAGAGAATGTTACTAATGTGTGTTATTCGTCTCCAGATAGCCAGTTAGAGCAATTCATTCGTGGACTGGATAGAAAAAAGGAAAGTGGTCCAGACAGTGCTGGCTCTAGCCTTTTTGGGGCCCCCTCTCCCCTATTGGTCGGTGGCTCCCTAGCAGTCGTGGGCCCTGCCTGGTGCCGGCCCTGGGTCCAGAGATGTCGAGCCATTAATCATCTTGCTAATCGTTTGACAGTAACCTTCCATACCAAAGAAATTATCTTGAAAAATATATTTATTCGCTCAACTCAATCCTTAACCTCACCTGACAACCGTTCACGTAACAATGTTCTGCTTGAGAAGACCCCTCTGTGAATTAGACTGAGAAGGAGATTCTAACTCTTCTAACATCCTCTGTGTGGATTCGTTCCATCAGAAGCTGACCCCTGACTGGCTCCTTGTCCCTGATCCCCCAGTTCAGGTTCTGCCCCGCCCTCCCCCGGTCCCGTCCCCAGCTGCTGTGTCTGTCCTCCGGGGGCACGATGACCTCTGACCTGCCTGAGGCTTTGCTACCGTCCAGCTTTCTGACCTGGGATGCAGTTTCTGACTTCAGAGAAAAAGGAGGAAACACTAGATCTTAAGTTGACTCCCTGGACACTGGTCACTCCTGAAGCTTTAGGCAACTTTGACATAATGACATGGGTCACAGACTCCATAAATAAGCTGTAAACCACAGTTCTTCAAGTGATGCAACTTTTTAGTACACTCTGTAAGCAGTGTTTGTATCACTACATAGCTTTCAAACATGTTTCAAATAGTATTACAATATATATATGGTCAATTATTTAATGTATACAGTCCAATGCCAACATCTGAATGCAGCTGTGCTGAATGTGTGTACCTGATGTGAGCATGCTAATCTAAATTACAGAAAAGGCCAATAACACCTTGCAAATTAATTATTAGCTGGTCACATAGGTCAATATTTGTTTATTCTCAAAAAGGGATTCGCTTTTATGTGAGGAAATTATAAACAGCTATTACTCAGCTCAATGAGAGTTTCAAACCAGCGTCTCAGCTGTGGAGATGGATGTTTGGTTACACAGGTCTGGAGAATGATTTCTCATGGGAAGCCATCTTAGTAAACACTTAGTGGGGTCTCAGTGGACCTGTTGTTTACCTTTAACACTAAACCAGAGGAACTCAATGTCAGGTCCTCCTGTGTGTTTGTGATTCAACACATTAGTATAGTGATGAGAGAAAGATGTGTTGCTCCCACCAGGACCTAGGTAACCTCTGTATATAGAACAGGATTGCAAAACGCTGGTTACTTTCTCAAAATATTTGTAATATGTACTCTTAATATAAACAGATACCATACATGGAGCAGGACCGGGGGAATTCAGAGACATTTATTATAGTTCCTTCATGTGCCTTAATGTGACCTTGAGGATGAATACAGTATTCTGTGGACAGTGTACCAGAGCTGTTATGTTCCCAATGTTTTTGTAGTGGCAATGCCTTACAGAAATGTAAACCATTGAAATTGGAAGGTCATCATATCCTGACAAGACCACAATACATTCCTAAACCTACTTCCTAACCCCAAGTACAAAGCCGACTCGTAGCATTTGCGCTAACCCTCTCTGATGAAATATCATTATGCATTTGTCCTATAGCTGTTCACTGTGTACCATACATGTAGTGAGGTCTCTATACATCCACACACGTTCTGGTCTTCATTAGACTACAACTGAACATCCTCCTGGCTTGACAGAGAAGGTCTTTCATCTGCACCTCCCTGCCTGGTCCTGCTCAACCAGAGTCTAACCAGAAACACCCCACAGCCCTGGGCAAGGTCAGAGGTCCCGCCAGCGCACAACATTACAGCAACATCGCTTGCTCTAATGGAGCAAGAACAACATTCAAGTTACTTTGCATCAATCTCTTAGACAATATATTCCAGTTCAACCATTCATGTTGCAGGAGTCCTAAGGTGGTTCTGATCTAACCAGGTGGTTCTGATCTAAAAAGGAATACTGCGCTACTTTGATTGCAATGAAACTGACCTTGAACTCACATGGGAGTAGACGTGTGAGCCTTGAAATAACTAAGATGAACAATCCTAACTGGTAACCTGACGAGTGACAATGAATGGGAAATGACTGTTTATCAAGAGTTTCTCTATGTTTGCCTAATGAAATGTGAGTACTGAATTAGGAAGCCCAAACACCAGCACTGCAGGGCAGAAAAACATGTGAAATCCATAAATATAGCTGATATTGTTTGGCCGTTACAACATGGCTAGTGCAGGTGAGAAGCGGAGACAGACAGATATAGCGTGCAAGGTTTGATAAATGATGGATCATGGCTCAATGCAATGCTAATCTGCAGAACGAAGCTGAGAGGTCAAAGGAAATGTACAGGAGACAGACTATCTTTGTTGCTCTCCACTCGAAACAAGTCCGTGTTTTATAAACCCCATTTCAATCAAAAAAGACAAATGTCAGCAAACAGAAGGGTAAATATTTAACTGACCGTGATTATTCAAGTGGTCCAAAAGGACTTTATTGTTTATCAAAATATATTTGAATTGGAGGGCAATACCCCTCGTCTGGGAACAATGGGCTCGTAAAACCGTGCAAAGTGAATAAACTCTCTCTAGGCTTGTAGTGCCCAAAAGGAAGCCTTTGTGCCCGACGACAAGCCTTTTATTTAGCTGTTGCAGTTTTCTTTCCTTTTAAGTCCTAGGAGACTTCGATTTAGTGCAGCGTGGCTTAAAGAAGGCTGGAGGCTTTTGTTTTGAGGTTTTCACACTGGATGGCAGTGGAATTTGGTGTGTGTGTGTGTGTGTGTGTGTGTGAGTAGAGATGGCTGTGACAGGTTGAAAGGGAGAGGGGTTGGTCTGGCCCAAAGAGAAAGGAGGCCTTGGCTAACACTGGCCAGGGTCCTGGAACAGCACAGAGGAGGCTTAGCATGCACGGACTGAGAGGAACTAATCTCCTGTGACATAATAGAACTGTACATAAATAACATCCTGAGAGTGGTCAACCACAGCCCCTAACTGACTGGAAAGGAGAAAGCCTGAGTGGATGAGAAGCAGTGCTCTGAAAAATTAGCTAGCTGCTGTGGAAAGTGTTGGGAGGTGAGATCGGGGTGGGTCTTGACCGTTTGGAAATGTGGACCCCGTTTGAAGCCCAGCTGCCAATTGTCTGCAGTCTAGACTCTTAGGCCCTGTGGTTCCAGATACTATGTTAAACATGCACTCTAGGACACAGCCATGGCAAGCAGGTTTATTAATACGACTTGGCAATATTCAGTACATTAATATTTCAAATGTGTTCAGATATGGCATATTACAGCAATTATCATGCTTTTCACAGATTTTGGATTTTGCACTAATAAAGAGTAATAGATCCCATAATAACTTGAGACCAGGCCATTGTTTAAAACCTGTGTGCACAGAACACTTGGCAGCCTGTGGGAGAGCTAATCAGCCCTGTCAGTTGTGTATATGAAAAGCAAACCAAAATGTGAGTTCTGAAACAGAGTAGACGTTACAAGAGGTGTCAGGGCTAACCGAGTGTAACAAGTTGGGTCATCCAAAACAAATGTCAGGATGTCCAGACTATGTACAACTCCATCAGGCCACACAGTTGGCCAGTCCTCCGAGGTGTTCCATGGTTTTGAACGGCTGCTGCTGGCACCACAGGAACATGTTCATTATGCTCATTCTGCTGCAGAGGACTTCCTAAATGGAAGCCAAGGGGATAGAACTATAATGGCCGTAAGTGAAATTGTCTAATAAAAACGGCACTTTAAGTTGTTTCTTTTTACATTAATCTGTAAAGGATGTGTCGTGGCTAAAGTAACAACCCTTAATGGCAGACTAACTAACTTACAACACGGCCATCAACAAAGCATTAAGTAATAATAGCATTTTTGGAGGTAAAGGCCAAACCTATAACCGATACTTCTAATGTTAATCGATTTAATTCGAATCGCACTCATACCAGCAGCATTTCTGTACATATACAAATATTTCAACATTCCACATTGTATTTTCTAAGTGATGGGATTGAGGGTGAAATGATTTAAAGCTATTCAAATACAGAGGCTATGTGACTTCACTGATAGGGCAGAATACTCTAGTCTATATGGGAGTATTATGTCCAGGGCACCCATCTCTGGTTGTAAGCGCTGAAGGACCTGTTTATTTGGACTGTTTGAGTGCATGTCTCTAGCTCCTGGGGGAGATCGGTGAATATGCTGAATTTCTAGAAGACAAAGCCAAAATAAGCACCAGAATTTGCCAAAAATGTATATGTTTGGATAATATGCAGTATTTCATATTGTCTCCTCAGAGCAACTTAAATTAAGGTGGAGAAGCATAAGGAATAGGTTAAGGATTATTTTATTACTTAACAGTTTGTACAGTTTCTACCATGGAAAAATAACATGTAACATAAGACTATATTTACAATTCGATTTTTACAAAATGTCTTTACAAGATGTTTTGCCGGTTCAAAAACGCTAGACTAAAACACAGAATAAAACACATTCACACACATCCACACGCAAATGAAACTTTGTAATACACACATAAATAAATATAGACATTCACTGACTGTTGCACAACAAATATTTCTACAGCCAAGAACATAAAATTCCATCATTTCCACACAAAGTTATAATTTCATTAATAAACATGACATATTATTCCCCATATAATTCTCTGTTAATCTGTTAATAAAACATTGCTAACATATTCAAAAGAGGTAACACAGATGTATTCATGCCTACAGAACACTGACGCTTGACATGCAAAACCATGACAAGCATTCAATTTGAAGCTAGTAATTCATTTACAGTTAAAATCAATTGTACTTCTACATGCAACATACTAGGAGAAATATTCTGGTTTAAGCTACACTGGTTTTAGCCATTCAGCAGTACATATGGTTTGCCTATGAGCCATGTTTTACTTAAAACTAAATAAATAGGTGAAATCCATCGCTCCTTTCTCTATCAATACATGATTGTGTTTTACAATTGTATGGCATTTTCTCCATCGTTTTTCAAGTGTCTTCAATTTAGTTACCATTTTGTTAAACTTTTTTTTCTAGCAACCTCATTTTTTCTAGCAAGTCATTTTCTCTAAAAGATATACAGTTGGAATTGATGTTGCTTTGCATTTGGATCTATTAGACTGAAAACACCTGGATCACCTTTCTCTTCCAGTCCAACAAAGATTTCGGTGAACTAATGGGAGAACGAACTACTCAGTCCTAAAAGCAAAGAGTCCTACAGCACATATCTGACTGTATGTTGCAGAGAGCACAGTCATTGGGTGGAATCAAAAAGAACTGCGGGGGGGAAAGCTATTCTGTACAACCCGCATCACACGGGTTTGGGTCAGAGTTCATGGCCTGCTGTATTTGCTGTGTTTCTGTCTGGTTCCACATTGAATTCCCTCCCTGGGTGGTGCCGCTGAGAGATTTTGGTCCTGGTCCCACTGGGTCTGATGAGGACAAGAGCTTCAATGTCTCTCTGCTGAGGGCTTCTGGTGTGCATGGTGTTGCCTGAGTCTGGGTCCTGAAACACACAAAATACCTTAATATCAGTTTCTAACGCTACAGCGTGGGTCCTTGAAAAGCGCTATATAAACATAATGCATTATTTTTACAACATTATATTTCTCATTTTGACATTTTTCATTTAGCAGACGCTCTTATTCAAAGCCACTTAGAGTAATGAGTTCATACATTTTCCTATAATTTTCATAAAGACAGTGGGAATCAATCCCACAACCCCCGACACCATGCTCTACTAACTAAGCTCCCCCGGGCCAATGTGTTGATCAAATTAAAGCCCGGGCTAACCCTGTTCCTGGAGATAAGGTCACTCTGGACTGGGGTTGGTTAGAACCGTCAGGATGACTGCTCTTCAGGAACGGGTTTGGGCAGCCCTGAAATGGAGTCATCTGTGACTATGCAAAGAAGTGCCTTAAAAAAAGATGACACCGGAGGGACGCTGACCTGCTCCCACGGCCTACGTTGGACGCCCCCCCACCCCCCCACCCAGTCCGGGCCAGGAGGAGAGGCACTGCCGGGGCTGGAAACTTACGGTGTTGCAGGACTGGTAGCACGCTGGGGGTCTGAAAGGTCTTGACGGTGGCCGGACCCTCCCCTCCTGACGTGATCACCTGGACCTCCAGTCTGTAGTAGGTGGCCGGCCGCAGGTTGGACACCACCAGCAGGTTATGGTCCTGAAAGGGTTAACGGTGCAAGAGAAGACCATTAACCACCCCTGGTGCCACGCTGAAAGTGACCAGCTGTGTTCAAGGACAAATCTAAGCTGGTGGAAAACTGCTTGTTCTTTTCTAAAGAAATATTTGTGGAAAGTGTTTGATTTGTGTTCCCGATATTTTGGTCGTTCGGTGCATTCACCACGGTTGGACCTTTTAGGTGGCCACTCTTTCTGTTTCTCAATTGCCAATTCTCCGCATATGTCAATAGATAAGTCTGTTCTGATGTTAACATGTGGACTGAGCCGAAGATTAAACCTGGGATAAATCCCATACACCCTTTGTCTTCTATTCAGCCTGAGAGGGAAACAAAGAGCTGCTGTTCTCTTTCTTTCTCTCGCTCTCTGCCCGTCGAAAATGAGAGTACTTGGTGTTTGTATTTTTAGACCCGCGAGGGGCTTCCTGGGTGGCAGGGACCAGTGGAACATGTTGATAGACTCAATTATGTACAAAAAAATAGAAGGTTGGGTTTTTTTGTTTATTGCGGTGCACTCAGACAGGATGAAAGAGGAAGTGAGGAAGGTAGGTGGAACACGGGAGTAGGAGAACGTCTTATGGGGGACAACACTGCTTATATACTTCTTCATGTAAGGAGGGCAATGCAGTGTATCCTTAAAATACCTCCACTCCTGGCAGGCGTTGTATAATCAAATGCTGAAGATAGCACTTATTTCTTTCCCCTAAATACAATACATTCCGGCACACTTTCTTTGGCTAATCGTCCAAGATTTCGTGTCCTAAGGCAACAGCTATGAGGCTCATTCTGAAGTACTTGTGTGACTGCATGAACAAGCGGTTCGGTCACAAAAACAGGGTTACTTCAACTGAATTGAACAGACTTACTGGAGGCAAGATTTGTGACTGGGAGATGATGCTGTTGGGCAGGCTGTTTTGTCGGCTCTCCGTGGTGACCTCGGCCCAAGTGACCTGGAAGCCTGTGATTCGCTGATGGGCCAGGACCCGTGACACGCGCCACAGGAAGTTGCCCGTGATGTTTCCCTCGTGAATGGAGAAAGACGCCGTCAGGTTTTCTGGCTTAGCCAACACTTTGGGAGCCGGGGCTGCGGAGCAAGATGGGAATAACTGCTTTCAAAGGTACTGATGGAAGTGTGTTCTTGGAACGACAAAGTGTACAGGCTAGTGTGATAAGAAATTAAAAGAATGAATAAGGCAAACAAACTACTGTAATGTGCTGGACTCCTGGGCTCCCCAGAAAGTTGTTGATATGAACACATTTCTGGGGGCCCAGGATTCCGGCACATGTTACATCCAAAAAGAGAGCATGAGCTGACGCTAGCTGACGCACCTCCCTCCCCGGGACAGGGGATGTGTTTGTGGCTCTTGCTCCTGATGGTTGAGCAGGACGGGGTGAGGAAGGTGGCGCTCTCATCCTTGGCGCGCCTCTTGGACTTGAGGACGTGGACGGTGACTTTGTACTTGCAGGAGAAGAGCAGCCCGGGAAGGTTGATGTAGTTCTCCTGAGCCAAGAAACACATTGAACGTTCAGAGCCCTGGCGGCTTTGACATGACGCCGTCCAGGTCACGTCCCTGGGAACCACCGCGGATAATTAAATGCACTGGGCCAGGGGGGGGGATCCGGTTTCCAACCCATGCCCTGGAATATGGCCCACATTACTGCGCCACTTTGAACAGTCACATGTCAAGGCGCTGACCTACTAGTTTTCCATTTAAACTGCAACGCAAAATTCTAATTTCCTTATCGTGGGTTCCCAGTGTAACACGTAGAGGAAAACATAATAAAGGCGACCCAAGTGCGTTTAGCGGTCATCTGAAATGAAGATGGCACCTACGTTCAATGTTAATTCCCTGCAATATGTGTATGCCTGTGTGGGTGTGTTTGTGTGTTCTCTCTGATATGCAGGGTCCATGATTAAAAGTGATCTAAGGCGCCGTGTTCGTACAAAACAGACTAGGACAAGTGCCGTGCTGGAATCCTTCCCAGGGATCTGCAGAAAAAGGATGTGTATTTCCTAGCAACCAGAGAAGAGCTCCCTGAAGAATGCGTTGATTGCTAGGCCCATGCCACGCTGGAACAGCCCCAAGTTCAACCAGGGCCACACACACTACCCCCACCACACACACACACACACACACACACACACACACACACACAAGCACTCGCACGCGCGCACACGCAAGCATAGGCGCGCACACAGCTCCCGCATCCAGCCTCCATTCCCGGAAACATTGTTTTAGTAAATGTGTTTTTATTGGGCAGCTCACCACATGTTTGACCACACCGACTGAGTCATAATCAAAACAACAGTCGCCGATTTGCCTGCTCCAGAGCTACACAACAGGACTGAGGCCCTGAGTCGGGGGGCCTTTCTCAGTGCCAGACAAAAGAGGCTGGCAGACACTTGCTGTGTTGAACACCAAGTCATGGGTCTGTACAACCCCCCACGCCAAGACTGATTGGTTTACTTGGATTGGAGGATTTGGGGGATGGGACTGACCTGTGTCACAGACTTCTCTGGTTCTCTGGTGTCGTTATGGCTGCAGTACTCCGGCATCC
Organism: Esox lucius; assembly: GCF_011004845.1. NCBI lineage: Eukaryota > Metazoa > Chordata > Actinopteri > Esociformes > Esocidae > Esox > Esox lucius. The sequence goes on along the minus strand of NC_047584.1, from coordinate 26,121,556 downwards.
ACTGGACATGGTAACGACTCACCAGAGGGTCTGGGCGGAGAGGAGGAAGAAAGTTGAGGAAGAATGTCAGCTCACTACAAAGTTCCTGATGAATGTGACATTAGCAGACATGGTCCTGTACATGCTTGTTCGAGAAAATCTCATCTCATCTTGTTCAAAATCTCATCTTGTTCGAGGAAATCTCATTTGAAATAATCTTATAATAAACTATCTTATCTCATAATAAATTACCTTACAAAAAGCCATTCAGACAGTCTGTTTCATACTTTTGTACATTAAATATTAACTTATCAGGCATTGACACACTCTGTTGATACCTTGTCTGGTATAATGACAGAAAAACTAAAACATTTTACATTTACTACTGCAACTAATCTCAACATTACATTCATGTCAACATAAAATAAGAAAAGCTTTTTTTAAGCATTTGACTAAATAACACCTCACCAGCAGTACAGGGACCACGTTTTAACGTCTACACTACAATGTAATGGCTATTAACATACTACAGTATGGACTCACTTGAACAAAAACATTCAAATATTTTGTGAATTTTGGGTTAAACCATGTCAACAACAGAACCAGACCCCCTTTAAAGGTCTAACGTTACCAGCGGTGAATCATCACAAGCCCAAACACCAATTCACTTTGTTGCAGAACAGTAGAGCTTCTTCTGTTAATCAGTGCTGTTTATGCTCCCATTGCCCCACCCCCCCACCCCCCCTGTTATTTTACTGTAATTATTATTCATCTGGCTGTGTGCGTTCCTATGTGAAATTATACTTCTACGATTAATAATTGAGTTATGCCGTGTTAGCCTTTGGCAGGGGCCTCAATTGCGGTCGGTAGATAAAAGGACGCCTTTGAAGGTTTCGACACGGATCTGGTGTGCTCAGCCTCCCAGCACTTTGGAAGCAGAAGAGAAGATTTACGGTGAAGCGGGGAAAATTGGGAGAAAATAAACAAGATATGCATGGCTGCCGCTGACAGAGACGGGAGGAGGTATGTAAAACGAGGGAAGGAACATGGAAATCAGGTATAATCGGGCAGGGTTGGATGAGTCGTGGCTGTGAGCTAGCCTCCGAAGCCTGCCCGGCTGTCACACACTATCTCAGCCCCAGACCTGTTATCGGCAGCATTGAGTTAACCTGTCCTCCAGCCTGGAGTTCGGAACACACACAGGCTGACTATGAGAAACCTGATCTTAGACGTTCAGGGACCATGTCTCTCTGTCTAGGCCAACGGTCCACTTTCACCTGTATGAACCGTGTGGGCAGTGCCACATTCAGCACCCTCATTAGTCAGCCCAGTTCCATACCCAGGCCGTGCCCAGGAAACGACCACCCTGAATGTGGAGCTGGCCCAGAACTAACAGCCCAACACTCTGTGCTGAACATGTGCCCAACCCAATTACTTGGCTTCCAATCTGTACTAGGAGTTCACTCTCTCCCCCTCTATCTCTTGGACTGTCTCTCCCAGCCCTCACCCCTCAGCTTCACTCTTTCCTCTGTCTCTCTCTGTCTGTCTCTCTGTGTAATTCAGCAGAAGGCCTCTCCATCAGAAGCACTCCCGGGCATTTCCTCTCCTCAGCCAGGCCAGTCCGGGCATTCCTGCCTCCACTCTATGGAGTTTGGCTTGGGCGATGACACATATTAGCAACATAACATAGTCCAGTTAATAGAATTTGACAGGTTGTGCTTGGAGCGTGCCTTTCAACTTTTCAATCTTTCCACACTGTTCTTACGGGTTGGGGTATGGAGTCTATCTATGTCGTGGGATGAACTTATTAACCCTTTCACCTATTCTTGGTGTCTGTTTGAATGGTGACATAAGGTCTTGTAAAACTAAATTGACAGTTCGAACAGTAAAATGGAGAAGTCATTAACTACAGCTGTCAATAATCTCCTCCATTTGCCTCGTTCCCTGTGTTTATTGTTCTTCAGCTAACAGAACCTCAAAACACACATCCTGATTTACACCCGGTTACCCTACGCTCTAAATACTCAAAGACACACTGTTTCATTTAGTTGGTCTACAATTTCCAAAGGCATTTTTCCCCAGATTGAACTTAACTGAGAATCATTCATCTCCCAGCATTGATTAACATGAGGCAGGATGACTGATGGGGTATTACAGTAAGTTGTGATTACAGATGCGTAAGAGCCAAGGCCCACATAGGGTACAAAAATGTGCCACATACCTCCTCGATTCTTCCAGTAAACACGGACCTGCAGCTGGCCATCCTGGTAGAAGGGGGTACCCACTTCCAGGGTGCCTGCGGGGCGCTTGCCCAAGGAGGAGCCCACTGGAATCATCACCTCCTCCTTCTTGTCTTTCTTCAACACTGGTTTAACGCATGAGCAAAAGAAAGGATTACATCCCTATAATCGTACAGCTCATTCAATAAACGCAAAAAAAAATTATGCCATTCACACTGATGATTTGAAAATGGATGAAAAACGTAATCAGACCAAATGCTGATTCATCGGCTCACCGGAGACGTTCTGGGCGGTGGTGTTGAATTGGAGCGAAGCCTTGGAGCTCTTCAGACGGACCTGACCCCAATAGGTGACAGCCTGCAGCTCCACGGTGTAGCTACTGTTGGCGAGCAGCCCCTCCATGTCCACCCAGCTCTGGGCCTAAAACCACAAAGAGCCCCGGGTCACACGGAGCCCACATCCAAGTCACCCGACCCCGCCGACTCCGAGCTCTGTCCCAGGCCAAACCCAGGTCAGCCCGGTCCTAGCCCAAGCCCAGTCTAAGGGCATGGGAACCACCCTTCAACGGGGAAACACGTGCGCTAGGCCAACATGGACAAGAGATAGTGCTAGTCAAGGGCAAAGGGGCCGTGGGGTTCGTGCGAGGGAGTCGTGTTATCGCCAACCCCTGGGGTTTCATTGCGTTGTGTTTAGGTCCAGGCATTCCTCCATCAGCATGGGCCTGATAGCCTTCAGTTATTGACCAGCGCTTGTTTTGACATTCCACCGTCAGCAGGTAGCTTTCCAAAACCCTGAGGTGCCAAAGTGGAAACCACTAATACATGTGTCAATAGATATCTGGTGTCACCCAGCGCTCTCACCTCCACGCCACATCTGCAATGGGTTACCAACACTAATTCAGGATTTCTAAGCCAGAGCAAATGGCTTTATTCTTCACAAAGACACTAAGCAACGTAGACATTTGACGCTATTGCACTTACAAAACTTCATTTGAAAAGGTAATTTATTGTTATCCATTTACTGGGTATTGACTTGGCTGGGTAGCATGAGTTTTTCCTCATGCTAGTGCTCAAAATAATATTTTAAAGTAGCTGGTTCTAGAGCTGAATGCTAAATAAATCTGGGATCCATGTTAGAATAACATTGTTACTTTTTACTGCCTGTGACATTTAGGGCCGGTTTATAATAGCAATACCACTGCTAAGGGTTGTATGTCCGTTGCATTGTGCCTAAGGACACTCTGTAGCCATGGCATATTGACCATTTACCACACCCCCTCGGACCTTACTGCTTAAATCTTTGAAAAATATGCGTTAAGAACACAACATTGTGACACCGCGTGATTTATCAAGCAGTAAATGAGGCACAAATGATACGTATGTTGTGTTTTCTTTCAAAGCTTAACCAAGCGTTGAAGGGGAGCCTAATTTGTTTAAGAAAACAAAACAACAAAAATGGCCAGTGGCGCACGGTGCTTTGTGAGCTGCAGCTTTTAAGGGTTTATGTAAGCAAATGCAATCTGCATTGAGTTGCTGATTCGTTTTCCCATTCTGTGGCCTGCGGTTCTTATTTACAGAGCTGAGACTAGGGGAGTGTGGCTCAGGCAAAATGGGTCTGATCCACCCAGGCCCCAGGGCCCCGAACCCCTGACACCCCCCCCCCCAGAAGCGGGGAGAGAGAAGGGGGCGCTTACCCCGTTGGTAATCATCCGCCTCTTCTTCTTGGACGGCACCAGGGACTTGCCGGGGACGGTCCAGCTCCAGAACACTTTGTAGTGATGCACTGGGATGTCGGGCTCCTCGGGCAGGGTCCAGTTGAGACGGGCTGTCATCGTCCCCTCAGCTCCCACGGTCATGTTGGTGACGCGTAGGCTGTCCGGGCTGGGGGGGGCGGCGGGATCTGGCGAGAGACCAGGAACATCACAACCGTCATGTCGTATGACTCACCACGGCAACGCTTCTCCCTCTGTCCTGCCCACCACCCACCCGCCCGCCCGCCCACAGGGACTGACTGAAGGGGATCATGTCAGTCGAACAGTGGAGGGACAGGCTGAGGAGAATCACGTCAGACACACACAGTAGGGACTATTGTTTCTCATTGGAAGACAGAGAAAATCGTGTCAGACCAAGAATAACGGCGCCAGAAAAGTCTCTGATATGTGACAGCCACGATGTCTTTGTGTTGGTAATTAGTGGTTGGTGATTCACGGACCAATTAGAGAAATAGAATTAACTAGGGTTGATTGACATCCATTAAAAACAGCCCACTAAATGCACCACAGAAATGCGGTTATCCTCAACAAGTCAGACGTTTGGTTTAGCATGTGTATCCAGAATAGATTTGCGCCAGCTTTGCGGTGCAGCCGAGGGGCCAGTAGGAGAGGGATCCGGACAGTGTGACGCTGTAAAGTGATTAGTCCACCACTGGCGGTCTGTCATGAAATGTTATGACAGGTGTCATGTCTATGACAGCATTACACAGGACATAGAACGTAGGTCGGGGGTCACCAAACACATGTTGGCTCAACCGTCACATTCCATCCCTGTTTCGCCCCACCTAGAAGGTGTGGGTGTGAGCGTGTGGGTGCACGTGTGTGAGTGTGTGTGTGTGTGCACGCTTGTATGGACCAGTATGCAAATATGTGCTGTTTTTAGAGCTGGTTGAAGCCAACCAGATGGGGTCTGCCACAGTACTGCAAGCGGCTGCTGTGTTCAGGCCAGTGGGTGAGGGCAGGCCAGTGGGTGAGGGCAGGTCAGTGGGTGAGGGCAGGCCACTGGGTGAGGGCAGGCCACTGGGTGAGGGCAGGTCAGTGGGTGAGGGCAGGTCAGTGGGTGAGGGCAGGCCACTGGGTGAGGGCAGGCCACTGGGTGAGGGCAGGCCACTGGGTGAGGGCAGGTCAGTGGGTGAGGGCAGGTCAAGCAAGATGTCAAACCAGAGGAAACTGGTCTTAATGAGAAAATGATTGAGACTACAACCACGGTCTTGTTAGCTTCTCCCTCTCCCACCTGAAACACATTTGAGGTGGTTTCAAAGTGCAATTGGACGCATCATTTCAGAGCGAACCATAATGTTGTGTGTGATTTAAAAATAATCAGGGTTTTTTATTTTTACAAATTGTCCGGACCAAGCATGGGCTGCAAATTGCAATCAGATGATCGGGGTTGAGCTGTGTAAATAACAATGGTATTACAGAATCAGTCGCTCATCAAGTTTGACAGCTCCCATCCATCCATCAGCATTGTGGGGCTGATGGGACTGACGGCAGGTCATTTTCCAGCCCTGCAGAACAACCCAGCTTCCACCTGGTGTCTGGTGATGTCACACAGCCCGTCAGAACACCCAGGGGACCACATGTTAAAATAGAAATGACAAGCAAGGTCACTCAGTAACGTACCCCCAAAGACATGCAAAGGGTCTTTGCAAAATGTTTGCGTTTTGATTCCTTGGTGGGTCTCCAAATGATCTTCTCACAGTCCGTACACCATGGAAACAATTACTTCCTCGGCTTTTCATGGTAAGTTTAGAGAAAACGCAGCCCCTGACGGAGAAAACTTTACCCAAAGGCACGCTGGCAAAGCAAACAACGTGAGAACTCAGAAATAGGCCAAATCCTGTTTCACTTCAATCTGATCCAAGCGCAGAGCAGTTAGCCGCCACACAGGCAAACCCACACATCCTATCTGCTCTACATCAGATCAAATCTAGACACAATATTACATTCATAAACCTGTAATCCGCGGGAATTCCATAACAATTGGCTGGCTGCTTTAACAAATGCCATCTGCCGCTGCACTAAAGAGCCATTTAGAGTCATTCAACACGGGGAAGAAACGGTAGACAAATCACTAATCGGTATTACAGATCTGAAGCACTGAGCAGCCTACCTTACCTCATTCCCCCTGGAAGCTAGACCCAACGTACATGCGTTTGAAACTTGTAATATCCTGCCTAATTCCTATTACGTACGGCTATTAAGAAGGAAAACCCTACTCTTTGAAGAGTTAAACGTAGAAAGGTCTTGCAGTGCAATGTGGGGGGAAAAACCTGTTCTGTACAAACAGTGGTCTCTGATGACTCTGCGTGCTCAGTTTGGCGTCAGTGCAAATTAGAATTTCCATTTAGCTAAGTGGACAACTTCAGGGCAGACTGGCAAAGGAATGCTTAGCAAATGCTAATCCGATTTAAGGTTCAGGTTTACTAGGTGGGGAAAAGGAAAATCAAAAGCTTAGATATGGTTGTGATGGGTTTTTAAAGACACGGTGCCAAAACCGTTTAGCTATTTGCATGCAGTAAATGCGCACATTATGGTGTGAATAATCTTTGAATTTTACAGAACATGAACAGTGTCATGTTCCTGCGTTATTGGTTTTCTACACTGTGGGGGTCTGAATTGATTTCAGGCATTGGGCACAGATACACAAACACGATATGCAGAAAACACAATTTGGAAATGCACATGTTCCAAAATGGGGAAATGGGAAGATACCAAGAACAAATTAGGTTGTGTGGGATGGTCCCAAACCCTCCAGCTGTTGGTAAAGGAGGGATATGATGTCACACAGGACCTGCAGGGGCCACACACACACACACACACACACACACACAAACGTACCTCTGGAGGAGCGGAAGTGTTTGCTTGGGGCAGTAAAGCCTCGGGTCCCGTGCACATTGACAGCCGCCACTCTGAACTGGTACCATCTGCTGGCTCTGATGTCGGCCAGTTGGACGCGCTCCTCTGTAGTCTACAGGACAGATGGGAGAGAGCAGACCCGCAGGGGTTAAAGGTCACACTGGGTCACGGCTTGTGTGAGTGTTGACGCCTTATCAGTCATCTGTCCGTTTCCCCAATGCCAAACTATCAAAGACACTGCAACACTACGGAATGTTCTGAGAAGGAGCCCAGCGCCTCCACAGCTGTGGATTTAGTAGAGCCCTGAATTTCCCATGTCTTTCTCTCTCTCAAGGAAAAATACACAGGTTGAATACTTTCCCACGCCAAACCAATTAAATCATCCGTCCCCAACTAGTGATGTCCCTCAACAAAACGGACAATGGGGTTTCTGAATTAACTGAAGAACATAACTGAGGAATAACTTGGAAACTACAGGCAAAGTAGGTTCATCACAATGTACCGTGGTTAGGTACACGGCCAGAGCCTGGTGAGGCCGGGGCGAGGTATGATCCGTGGCAGCAAGCCCTACCTGCGCCGCGGACTCCCACTCGGTGGCGTCGTCTTCACTGGGATGGATGCCGTAGTTCCAGCGGCGCTGTACCACATACAGAACGGGCTCCACGGAGATGTTGAACTTAGAGGACCAGCGGATCTCCAGGCCTCCGGACGGCTGCTCCAGAAACACCAGCTCCTTCCTGGGCTTGAGCGGCGCTCCTGAGAACCCAAACATGACATCATCACTCCGTTTTTAAATGGCTTCACACAAGTGTGTCCGGACATTTAAGGGTTTATTGATCCCCACACTGTTTCATTAGCAGCACGTGACAACAGAGGATACTCCAAGCCAGTGTGTCCCTGGCACGCCATTTGTTCAAGTTTCCCAAAACGGAGACAGTGATCAAGGGTGTAGGGGTTAATTAAGCCCTCCAGTGGCCCCTTCCAGAGAGTGTGCAGTGGTGCAGTCTCCATGAACTGAGAGTCCCATGAGTCACCATGTTATTTTTATCCTTTCAATTTCACACATAAAAATGTATTGGCGTGCCTAATTATATGGCGCGTGCACTGGCTTTCATCTGATTTGGAGAATTGACACGCATAAAACAAAATACCTCCCAAATAACTTGTTAACGAGGTATACACATTTGAATTTTGAGTTTCATTAATTCACAGTGAACCACAAATTGCACCATTCAAGTCACGAGTGTGTCCCAAAGTTAAGACCCCCAGTTCATTAAACCCCTAGCCACTCCGTGGAAGTCACCCTCTGATTTTCGTCAACGAGTCACAAAGTGAACTCCAAGCAAGTGGTCAGGGCATTGCGTCTGGACTGGAATACAAAGTTACACTACCATGGTCCACGTTCACGCTCCATTTCCATGTCGCAGAACTTACTGGCCTTGGTAAGCATATACGGTTAACGCAATTAAGGGAAGGTCAGTACCCCGGCTGGGAGAACTGAGAGGCTACTGGTTTGTTTGGAGGCAAAGAACTGGTCTGTTCGGAGGCCTTTTGAATTGTATTGTTTTAAGTTGAGGCATGCCTGTTGGTCTGTTTCCCCATGTCGTCATTTTTGCAATCATCTGAACAAATAATAATTTGCTTGGACTAGGATATTCAGACGGAGCCGGGGCCCGGCAATGCTGACGTACATTTAAACCTGGCCACACTCAAGTCCCACACGCGTCAGATTATGTCGCCGACCATCAAGCTGGGCCTAAGACCCCCACACATATGAACGGTGATTCTGGCGGATGGACAGAATGTGTTTCACCAGGTGTCCATTCAGGCCGGAGGACGCAGCTGGTTCGTTTTTGTGGGTAAGAAAGCAGGAGTTCACGCGATCTCATCACGTCAAAACATATTTGCAAAAGTGGAGTCACACGCACACTGGCACACGCCTAGGCGCGCACGCGCACACACACACACACACACACACACACTCCATTTGCTTCATTGTTCCTCACACTGTACCTATTCAAAATCCATCAATTTGCCCGTGTGCAATAAATTTGATTTATTAAGTGCACTGTGAGAAAACTCAAAGAGAAGCCATGACACCAACTCTTCTGGAGGATTTACTGCAGCTGGGATGTGGTGAGTCGTTGATTGAGCAGCAGACTGAGTGTTAATGAGATGGAGATTGGAAACGCATCGTTCAGGAGTACAGAAGAACACAGAATAAACCCCACACACCTCTCTATAAATCAACTGCTCCTGTCAAACACTTACCCAAAACCCTTTGCGCTCCATTTGAGGAGCACTAGCACTGAGATCTGCTCTGCAATCATGTAATGCAAAGTGTAAACACACACTCAGGATAAGACAAAACAACGGATCACGACGTGCTCTAAATAGAGTTGGATAGCATCGGCATGCTGCTTGAACTGGTTACATCTCCATTGAGCCTTTGAGTCTTTAATGTGATTGATTGATGCTCATAAAATGGCGGGTGGGAGATGGGGGCGGGCCCAGGCACATATGGAGTCGGTCTTGTGTCTCGTAGATAGATTTCTCTACACAGAGGAACAGCTGTGTGCCATTGTACTGTGGTTTCACAGCTCCAGTGTGTGTGTGTGTGTGTGAGTGAGAGAGAGAGAGAGAGAATGACGAAAACTCTAACAATACCACAGCATTCCTCATCCCTCTGCCCTGGCTCATCTTCCCTCACACACACACACAGCCACAGACACACACAGCCACAGACACACACAGCCACAGACACACATACACACACAGCCAGACATGCACACAAACAGCCATAGGAACACACATACACACTGCCACAGACGCGCGCACACAAACACACGCACAGCCATAGACACACACACACAGCCATAGACACACACACACAGCCATAGACACACACACACAGCCATAGACACACACACACACACACACACACACACACTCTGCCATGCGCGCACACACACACACAGCCAAACACACACACACAGCCATAGACACACACACACACACACACACAGCCATAGATACGCACACTGCCATGCGCGCACACACACACAGCCAAACACACACACACACACACACACACTCACACACACACACCCCAAGTCAGCTCATCCAACAGCCATCCACATGCAGTATAGTCACCGACCCTAAACCTCAGCTCCCCCCTACAGAGAACGCTCCTATGGGACTGGATCCCGTCCAACAATCACAGAATCTTTCAATGGCCGCATGCTTGCTCTGCCCCATCCAAAACACACAACCATGACGTTACAGTGATCAGGAGCCCAGCGTCCATTCATATCTACCGCATTCCAACAATGACACTCCTGGATCTTAATTCTGGGCACTCACGCAAACCCTGTCATAATGACCCGGTTAATTACAGGGTCAGAGGCGAACGAGCGCCAATCAGCGTGGGAGGAACACAGCCAACCATACATTCTTCGGAGGTGAGTGCAGTACAATGGCCAACCATAAACTTCAACACAACGAGAGCTCAGTGTCGTGACACAGATACCGACCAGGGGCACACATTGTACCTGCTTAAACACTTTGACGGTTGACTGTAAATGCATACTGAATACACCTTAAGTCTTCATACGGCAAATTATCTGTTTTTTGTTGGTGTCAGTGATTTATGCAAACCCACACGCACCCTTGTAAGTGTTAACTCTCACATTAAATACGGATTTGCAGTGTGGAGTCATGACTGGCTGGGGAGGCAGCCGGCTGGCATGGGGGAGTCCCAGCATCACGTCTTCACCAGAGGGAGATAGACCTTAGGTGAAAACTGACAGACGTACATCAGGACACAGGCCGACAACAAGACTTTTCCCACTGGTCTCCCTTTTGTCTCCATTCTGTGCCTGTACGACCACAGATAGGAAGGGAACCAGGCAGCCGACAGGATTTACACATTTGAGACATCAGGTCGTCAATTCCACTCTGCGAAGGAGTAGGGAGCTCAGTGCCCAGGCAGTGGAAGCTTATGAAGCCATATGGAACTGAGCCGACGTTCTGACGATTTCCTCACTGACGGAACATTGAAACTCAAATCAGAAAAGTAAAACATTTTACAGAGTGGCCAAAATGTTTATGCTTCACCCGTTTGCCGAAGATAACAGGTGTTGTTATTGCAATTCAGATTAGGCGTTATTTAACAGAAACCTGGTTAAATGAGTCAACACTGCCCAATAGGATTCTGCCCACCCAACCCACTAGCCTCACATTGGAAACTAGGTGAGTTGACATCTTTTGTATAAGTATCAAACAGGACTGATACGAATCACGACACACACCGACAGAGAGAAACAGAAACACCGTTCGTATGCTATACAGGAGTTTCTCTCACATCTCTCACTAACCAAGAGTCTTCTTTTAAGCGAAAACACAAGAATCAGCAAGATATTACTACATGCTGTACATCTAATTAATAAATAATGTATTAGGAACTCTCATAATTAGATTTTTCTATATAACTTCTCAGAGCCTGAAATCCCCATTAATTTTGCACCAAGGTGAAAGCACTTTGCCAGCAATATTGCTTTGAAAAGAGAAGAAGCTAGACTTGTGAATACAAGGTAGATGGCATAGAAAAGTTGGAGGTCTTGCCTGTAACCAGCACACATAAAGCTCTGCTTTCTACCACACTTCCTCGCTCAGGGACACATACCACACACATTCAAACAGGCTCCTTTCACCTGCACACACAAACACACAGACACACACACAGCAACGTGCAAAACACACACACATCTGAGAGCGATCTCCTTGGGGAAAAGCTCAATTTCGCCCGGCTTGCGTTGGATAATGGCTTCCAGCATTATGGATCATCCTGAATACACTTGTGCACACACAGAAACAATTACTCTCTCCACACCGTGAGCAGATAATTACACCTTTAACGCTGGAGATCAGGATAGGAATTCAATCCCGATTTAAACCAGACTGCTAATTAAAACATCTGCTACCAATACAGATCAATCATAGGCTAAGTGTTTGGATTAACAGGACAGTCAACAGTTTGGTTGCATACATTTGTCTGTACTCTATAGTGAATGTTTTTAATTGCCTACATTAGGGCTCTGAAGTCCCCAAAATGGTTTTCCAGTCTAAATTTGGAGCACCAGGGAAACAAAAATGTTAACCAACTTTGAGGAATCTAACCATGAAGAACAATCACAACTCAAAACTATTTTTCTATTCGGACATAAAGCAAAAAAACATGCCATTGAGGCATGATTACAGTTTGTCAGCATCAGGAGCAAAAATAGCACAACAGAGTTTGTTATAGTTGATGCTCCCAATGTTTAAGAAAACCTAGCCCCTCTTATCAACATCAATAGGATGGCACGCTCCTCATGTACCTGCAGTATAGGGAAATCAGAACGCATTAAAGGGATACAAGTTTCCTGGTTAGTGAGTAACATGGATGAAAGGGGACAAATCCATGGAAGGACAAGTCTACATGACGAGTCTACAACACACATCGGGTGATGCAACACATTCATAACGAAGTAATCAGTGTGGGGGTCTCTCTCTGTGTGAGGGTCTCTCTCTGTGTGAGGGTCTCTCTCTGTGTGGGGGTCTCTCTCTGTGTGGGGGTCTCTCTGGCGGAACGCTCGCACATTACCTCAACAGGTAAAAGGTATTGTTAATCAAAACGAGACACCCACCCCTAAAACAGTGGGTTATTCTATTGAACTCCTCAAGGATACATTTCATGTCATATTAATCCATCTCGGCAGGCTGGAAGTCTGACACAGACACGGCTGTTAAATCAATCTCTGTATATTTCATACATGCTTCAACACACACACACACACACACACACACACACCTCACTGTCATTACAAAATACTTGAAGGACTTTAAGAAAGAAGCAGCCAGCCTCTGGTCCTTCCACTGAGCCCAGCTCGACCTCTCCTGCCTTGTTATGGCCCAAGGCTATCAACAGCCAGCAAGTCAGTGTGCGGCTGATATAACACACAACTGAAGAAGAAGATCTAGCTTCTATCTCTAAGCGCAGAGGCACAGAGAGTCACAATGTGCTGAGCGCTCTCCACTCCCCTCCGAACACCTCAGGCCATGTCATTAAACAGTTTAACTGGGGTGGAGGTCTCTCTCTCCCTCGTTCTCTCTCTCACTTTATCTATCTGCCTCTGCCGGCCTGAAGCGGATTTAGAACAATTTCACACACTCAACGTACAGTATCATGGAATATGTACAGAATTCGGAGACTGTATGGAGACAGAGAGGCACGTTTTTTCTCTCCATTGAAACGTATGAGTAACGGCACAGCTGAGTAGATTTCTGAATCTTCCCTCATAAAACTACAAGGACCTGTAGCCTACGATATTCAAATTCAGTAAGCTCATATTGCCGCCCAGTCCTGTGAGTACAGTATCTGCACCGTGTTTGAGGAGCCCTCTGATGTTGTTCATGGCACGCATGTCATCCTACGATGTGCCACTGTACCTTTGTAGAGGTTTTTGGGGGTCTGACAGGTGTGTCCACAGTCATTGGAGCAACACTTCTTGACGGTGGAGCATTCCCCGTCCTCCTCACAGCTCTCCACGCAGGCGGCCGCAAAGCCACTGGCCTTGTCGGGGGCCGGGCAGTCCCCCTGCTTCACGCCCTCCACGGACTTCAGGAACTCGCAGCTCGTCAGGCACTCGTAGTGCTTCTTCGGAAAGAGGGGCTGGAGGGAAAAGGGCACGGTGGAAGTAGGTGAGGTGAGGTAACGAGGGAGAGGAGGAAGAGGAGGCGGGAGGAAAAGGGGATGGGACGAGGGGAGGGGCATGGGACGAGGGGAGGGGCATGGGACGAGGGGAAGCAAGAGGGATGTGGGGGGTAGGGTGGGAGTTTATGGGAGGTGGGGGGGGGGTGGGTGATGGGAGGTTAGGTGTGAGTAGGAGGAAGGGGGTGGGTAGAGGGGGAGGGGGGTGGGAGGAAGAGGAGGAGGCAGACGGGAGGAAAGCAGAGAGGAATAATGTCAGATGAATTGTGGCGTTCTGTGTGCCAGGCCTTAAACAGGCAGGTCAGTTAGCTAACAGGGGTTGTCCTGTTTACATTGGGCCTGATGACTCATTTGAGTGGTGAGTAAGTAGAACAGCTCTGATTTAATCTTAGTGCCATTACTTTACACTTCATTACAGTAGACAGAGAAAAAATAAAAAGTCCCCACTTCACAGACTGACGCTCTTCGTGCCCTCAGAGTTTCCCTTATTTGCCCACCCCATAGGGAGTCCTCAAACTCTGAGAGTCAGAAGGCGGTGGCAGTGGTGACATATGTACCTCGCATAAGTCCTGGCACTGGTTTTCCTTCAGGTCCCAGAATTCCTTGCAGGGTTCCAGGCACTGGGAAAGGGAGAAGAGTGTCAGTGCTTCAAAGAGCCAGGCACATCAAAGAGCTCAGAGAGGGTTGGCGCTCTCTCTCTCTCTCTCTCTCTCAGAGCGCCAATCACCTCACTCTGCCAATTCCACGGCACACACCACAATCAGCAGTCACTCCTCTGTGACAGATGCTCCACATACCTTCAAAGAACATCAAAACATTTCAACAAAAGGACACAACAGGCCGTGGGGGATTTGATTCAGAATAGAGCATAAGAGCATATATGGACACCGTGAATCCCTTCAAAAACTGGGATTTCTTTGTGTTGGGCTCTTCTGCCCTTGACAAATTCCTTTAAGAAAAAATGTAATGCCTCAACATACACACACACCCCCCCCCCCCGTCCCCCCAACCTCCCTTCAAAAGCCCCTCACCCTCTTTTCCCTCCTCATGCCTGGACCTGATACTGTCTGGCGCTATCTCCCACTCATGCTTTCCCTCCACTCCCTGTTTCCTCAACCCTCTCCCTCTCCACGAACCACTTCCAGTTGTACACAGAGAGAGTGGTTAATGGATGATGCACTCAGTTAAAATGTTCTTGGGATTCCCTTGTCAAACACGTGGAACTTATTTACTGGATGTTTGGCGTCGGCACCGGATCAAAGATCTTAGTAGCAACTGCAGCGCAAGTCATTTAGCCATACATATCGGATGAAGAATTGAAAACTAAAATACACCAATAACTGTCAGATTCCTCGTGCTGTAAAGACAACAGCTCACCCTCAACAAATCAAACTCAATAAGGCAAAATGTAATAAAACATGACAAGTTCACGAACGTCCAAGGGAATCAGGCTTCGGATGGCACCGCAGCAAAAGGGGAACCCGTTCAGAAGCTCAGAGGGGATAGAGTGGCTCTGGGTTGATGTGTTCCCTGTGCTGCTTGCTAGCCACTACAGTGTAACCAGTTATACAACCAGAGTTAGAAGGAGCCTCCTACAGAGGAATCGCTGCTGGGCTGCTGCTTCTGTAAAGCCACTGGGTCGGACCCAAACCACAGCGGCCAGAGGCCTGTCAGAGACAGTCATTCAGGCTCATTCAATGTAGAGCCTCTGCTCAGCTCCAACACAAAGACGCAGCAGCTAACTGTCAACAGACTCCACCACCGCATTCCTCGTATGGGAATGTCCAATATGTCGGTCGGTGGGGAGGATCATCTTTGGTAAATCAGAGACGGAGACCTTCTGTGAGTGAAGGACTAAGAGCAAGGGAATGTTCGTGAGATGAACTTTTGGCCAAGGACTTTTCACATTTCCTCGCTTCTGTGTCACAGAACATTGGAGATTAGATACTGAATACTGAGTCAGTCAGCCAGTCAGCCAGCCAGCCAGTCAGCCAGTCAGCCAGTCAGCCAGCCAGTCAGCCAGTCAGCCAGTCAGCCAGTCAGCCAGTCAGTCAGTCAGCCAGTCAGCCAGTCAGTCAGCCAGTCAGTCAGCCAGCCAGCCAGTCAGCCAGTCAGCCAGTCAGCCAGCCAGTCAGTCAGTCAGCCAGTCAGCCAGTCAGTCAGCCAGTCAGTCAGCCAGCCAGCCAGTCAGTCAGTCAGCCAGTCAGCCAGTCAGTCAGCCAGTCAGTCAGCCAGCCAGCCAGTCAGCCAGTCAGTCAGCCAGTCAGCCAGCCAGTCAGTCAGCCAGCCAGCCAGCCAGTCAGCCAGTCAGCCAGCCAGTCAGTCAGCCAGTCAGTCAGCCAGTCAGCCAGTCAGTCAGTCAGCCAGCCAGCCAGTCAGCCAGTCAGCCAGTCAGCCAGTCAGCCAGCCAGTCAGTCAGCCAGTCAGTCAGCCAGTCAGCCAGCCAGTCAGTCAGTCAGTGAGCATAAAGAAGAGTGTGTGCCCATGTTACACTGGTCGAAAGACTTGAATAACAATAGTGTCCATAAAGGCCACATTGATGTAAGAAATTACACATCTCAGTCGGGGAGCTGAAACTGTGTTTACGAGTCTTTAATTAGCTCATTAGCTGCCTCTGTCATTATTATGCCATTGCCAGTGAAACGTTTATTTGCTTTTTATTGAGTGAATAAGGACGGGCACATGAAGCGTAAACCCTGCTTCTGGTAGGAACACGGAGCAATCAGGGACCAGCACTCGGCTCGCCTGCCAGTTCTCAATTACATACTGTGGCCTCTCAGCACTCGGCTCGCCTGGTATCACCTTGTCCCGACTTCTGAGTGCCTGGATATTCAAGCGTTAAGGAGGGAGAAAGAGGGGGAGGACGTGGGAAGCGGCTATATTTTTTCCAGCAGATTCTGTATCCCCAAAAACCAAGTGCCATAACTGGACTTTGGGATGAATTCGCAGTGGGGTTGCAAAAAATACAGAGAAAAACCAAAATAACTTTTCAGAGGCCTTTAAGGCTGTTAGTGCAGATGTGAAACATCATCCAACTTGACTGCATTAAACCTGCATTCAAATTATAAGCCTAACATATTTCCAGTGGCATTGTACCAGACTAGCAGCCAGTAGCAGCACTAACAGGCAGTCTTCCTTCCAGAGGCACCAACCCGGGAACAATGAGGTGTTGAGGCAACGGCTTCTGCTTCAGCAGTCTTGAGGATCTAAAGGAACCTCAGCTGGCAGACACAGCACATGGCAAAACCCTGAAATCCCCTCTACAAATCACTGAACATACACACGTAAGCTGCAGGATCAAGCCAATTCTCCCATTGAAAGATCTTGTGCACATAGAAATGGATGCATTCCATGGGGGGGGGGGGGGTCAGGTTTATCACAAATGGATCTGTTAGGGAAAGTGAAAACGGATTGAAGCTTGCATTTAAAATGCTTGAGCTCATGTGTCAAGGAAACAGGAAATATGATGGCATACCACGCAACGTACGTTAGACCTGGCATGTTTATGCATGAACCCTATCCCTTTGACATTTGGACAAAAAAAAATAAAAGACAGAATAAAAACAACAATGCTGTGATAAGAGTGCATCCTAAGGATTTCAGCCCTTTGACAGTCTCTGTCAGGGAGGGATTGGAGATCGTAAAAGAAGATCCACATTTGAGCTGGATATATCCACAGGTGTGCTGATAACTAACTAATCTGTCAGTGTTCCTCAACCGGCCACACCCTCCGACCTGATATTTCAGTAGGACCAGCGAAAACAGATGTTTTACCAAAACAAACAGCACACGCTCTGTAATTACAAAGGTAACTCTCATCAGTCTACGCGCAGAGTCTTATTGACACTAGCTGAATAGAACCCCCACTGCCGCCGGTCTTTAACGTGGGTTTAAAACCAACAGTTCTGCACTCCGCCGTGACAACACACGGACGGGTGGCCTGGTTAGGACTGGCGTAATGTTGGAAAAACAACACCCAATCAGATTGCTCCATTATGCGCACACATATTTACAAAACAAGTTTTGTTACTGAGCGATGTTGAACGGAACGCTTTTCACGCCCAGATGTAAACGCTGGCTGTCGGTTAGCGGCTGGCTGTAGCGGTCTACCGACAAAAGCATTCGAGCTCCACACTCTCCCTTTCGTGTCGTTATCGTCCACCCCCCCCCCCCCCCCCGAAAAGTGACACATTCTGCATGGCTAAGTAGCGCCAGCCATGGGCCCTTTCACGCCGTAATAAAATGCAGCAGTTGTCGCACTGGGGAGCGCTGAAAGACTTTCTGTGGGGCCCATGTGAGAGTCAGGGCCTGAATGGCTGCCAATGCCACAGCACTGTCCTCACTTTGTCACGGAGGAGAGGGAGAGGGGCTAGGAGATGACAGGGAGTGTGGGGGCGGACCCAACTGTTTGTGTGTGTGTCCTAGAACTTTCCCCGGGCTGCGGGCCACCAGAGGCGCAGGGCACTGGTTATCTCAGCCCATCCCTTGCCAACGGGGACAGCTGGAACAACATCAACCCTGAGAAAATGTATTGTCCGAAATGTCACAGAGAGGGTCTTGCTTCAGTTAATGAAGCGTGAAACGCTACCAGTGGACATTGCCCTGGGCTTCACAACGCGCACCGCGGACATAAAAGGAAACATCATTCATACTAATCACGCGGCAGACATTTTCCCATACTGCCCGAGAATATTTGGTCAATTACGGGGGGGGATTTAGAAGAGATGTGTGTGGCTTTCTGATGGCAGGCTATGATTCATTACCTTACATTTTGAACATTCTGAAATCTGTGAAATAAACATCATATTTCTACACGCCGCACAGCCAATGCGATGCCCATCGATCCTCGTAAACTATGAAGTTGACTATAAAGTCTCAGTCCCACTGAATACCGAACATCACCAGGCTCCTTATGTTTTCCATTTACACCCCATTAAGTGAAAGGAAAATGTCTGGGGCCAGTAGAAACTATCGATCGTCGCCCAGAAGTTCGGTGTCAGGTTGGTGAGATGAGGAAGTGCGAGCGGGAATATTTATGTCTGGAGGCCCGAGAGGCAGCAGCGCCGAAGCAGGAGGGACCGTACTCCTCTGGGAGAGAATGATACGGAGGGCATCTCTCTTTTTGATCACATGCTGTAAATCTCCCCTCCTATCTCAGTGAGTTATGGTCCTTTTCTGCTGCCCTGGCGCTTTTCAAGTACACCACCGGGCAATTACTCCAGTTGTAGCGGCACTCGGAAGGAGCGCCACTCATATTAATCGACCCACACAGGAGCTACAGTTAGTCACCAGGGCCTCCTCTTGTACTGGGGTTAAAGAACTCTCCCTTCATATCCCTCCCTCTCTCCCTTGTCCCCCCTCCCTATCCCTCCCTCTTTCTCTCCCTCCCCTATCTCTCCCTTCATTTCTGTCCCCCATCACTCCCTCCCTTTTCTCCTCTCCCCGTCTCAGTGGAGCTGCCACGAGCACCATTACTCCTCATGGTTCTCCTGTCTCGTCTACGCACCCGCTCATTCTTATTCATGGCAGAAGGCCCGACTTCAAACTGCATTAGAGAATTCAAAGTCAGCTTGATTTCCATGCAAATCCATATTCAAGTCAAGGGTTTTTTATTTCAACCCTGTCCCAGAAAACATTGAAAATGTGCATTTCGTGACATATTTCAAATGAAAGAATTACAGTTGTACATCTGGTGAGGAGTTGCCTGTCGGCTGATGTTCACTGGGAGTACGAAAACAAGCCGAGGTCAACACATCAGTTGTCAAAACATATTTCACTGAGTGGCAGGGGTTCTGAAACCCTCATGCTCTAAAGGCTTCAAACAGGTATTTGACTTGTCATTAACTCAAACAGGACTGTAGAAATGTTGCGGAATATATCTGTCCGGAGTGATTTGTTCTACTGTATTCTACTGGGCACCTTCGTTCAGGGGATCGTGAGAGGATGGGGCGTGGTTGTGTGTCAGGCTCTGAGGTTGGGTTGCTCCCTCTCTCTGCTCGCAGTAAACCAACGCAGCTGAATGTTCAGCAATGCAACCAGGGCATGCCATCGCTGTTGTGTGTGTGTGTGTGTGTGTGTGTGAGTGGGTTAGGCATGTCAAGGTTTGAGAAGAAGACAGATTAACTGAAGTGCTCCAACTTGAAACATGATTCCACACCTCCCTCCTCCCAAGCTCGCACACGCACACATAAACACACAAACACATGATGAACACACACCTTTCATCGCAATTCAAGTCCTGGTTTGACTCAAGACGACTCGGGACTTCAAAAGCCTTGACATTGGTTTGTGTTGGATCCGATACTTACCATGGATTACATGAGTCATGTCACCATACGCCCTATCATAGGTTCACAGCCCAGAGCGAGGATCACACAGACACAGCCCTTCCTCACAGCCTGAGAAAAAACAGCCTTTACATCCCACTCTTTTCCTATGGAGTGCATCCGCTCCTTCCACAAGGCCCTTTGTTGTTGTTGTGGGTTTTTTTTCCTGTTTTTATCTCGGATTTGTTCCAAAACTCTTTTATAAACTACTTTTCATCTACCGTTTGCTGTCAATCATAAGCTGTCAAATTATTCTTTTAAAGACAATGTTCCCGGGATACTTCTGAAGCTCATACACTACAGTTATTAACGGGCTAATAACAATGATAAGTAGGAACGAATGTCAAGCAAGGGAACGTATGCTTTATCGATGTTATTAGACTCAGATTACAATATATGCCAACTTCCAAATACTATACTGACTTAAAAGGGAAGAAGTTCTAAAACACGAATATCATTATCCATCCAATGTTTTCAAACCGACAAATATTAAACTGCGCTGCAGCTCTAACAGGCTGAACTTCAGATGGTTGAAGACTATTCTCTTCGTCAATAGAGAAGTGGGAAACTGCATCCTAGCAGGTGGTATCGCAGACATTCTTTGAGTTTCACTTTAATTATTAATTTAAATGCGGTTGAAGGGAACAGACAACAAAGAGCCTTGGAGGAATATGCTGCCAGAAAGAGAGAAGGGGAAAATGGGGGAGGAGAAGGGGGTGTTCATGCATTATACATGTAGCCCACAATCAGAGGTGCCTGCTTTATTTATGAGCTTAAAAAACACCCAGCCAGGATCGGGGCTTTGCCGGTCTCCTGACGAACCAACACCAGTTCACTTGATACTTCATGACTCTGACATTACACCCATAACACCCACCCAACCAATCACACCATCCCAGCCGCCAGCATAGAACTTCTGAAAAATACACGCCAACAAAGTGGCCACATCAAATATGACTTCTTCCAATCTGCCCGCTTGGTAGTGCTGTCACATTAATGCCACCAGCAGGACAGACATGAAGTGGAAATTACAGTGGCTGGTAACGTGAGCCTCACTTATCACCTTTCTCAGGGCTCGGTTTACATGTCGTGACCATTAGACTCAACAGGAAGTCTCCATCGGATGGGGTCAGATGGGTGATAAAGACGTCCATTTGTCCTTGTCAATGGGCTGCCGTGGCGTTGGCCTGGGAAAAACCTGCCCCCCCCATCCCACGCCACTTTTCTTAACGTCCCATCTGATTTACTGTACTCTAAGCTCTCCCTCATTGGAGTGACGACAGGGACCACATCATCGTCCTGTGATGGATAGATTAAAGCCGAGCGTAGAATGGGAGTTTCCCAGCATCCCAGTCATTTGCGAAGGGCTTGATCCCGACGCAAGATTTGGATAATCAGATCATATTTTCCTCACAGTAGAAGAGAGAAAAATCGTTTTTATTTTTTTGATATGGCCAACGCAGTTCGTGGTGAATTGGGGAGGTAGCGTCCAAATGAAATGCATTTGGGCTTGGCTAACGTGCTCCCGCTGTGTCTGTACATGCTACTTAATGGAATTGTGTCTGGTCCTGGAATAAGGGATTACAAATGAAACGTGGATGATTTGGAGCGTCTGGGATTCAGACCACCTTCCCTATCTAGGTCAGAAACATTTGCAACATGACAAGTCTTCAGAGGGAGTAACACTGACCTAATGGCATTCCACTGCTATCTCCTGTTGTTTATATGAGGTTAGAGAAACACTTCAAATCCACTAATCCCACTCAAGCAGTCCCCCGCTAACCTCTACAAACACTCCCAAATGGGAGCGGTGTTCCCCTGGATAGTCTGCATTATTATCTCCACCAATGAGAATATTATTTTGAAGCACACAAAACCAGAATGTCACCGACAATGCCGTTACCCGCGGGGACACATGGCAATGTGAGAGGTCACTGGAATGTACCCAGCAGGGTGTGCGTCGGGAATAGACATTCCTCAGGACGCAACGGAGGATTTCTCAATTACAGAAATGTGCAGCCGTCGAAAATCCTAACAGTGCTAGGGCCTTTTCACATTATAACAGACAATTTAAACGGGTCTAATTCCCCGTAATCATTTATGACATTTGAGTTTATATTGGCATGTAACGACAGCTAAGCGGAGAGAGGGATTTGGCCTTGAATCAAAGGAAATGGGCCCGCTGCAACTTGACTAACCCCTCATCAGCATCCGCTGTACTCGTCTTTCCACGGGCTACACAAGATTGCCTTTATGCGATGTTTTTGCTACCCAGCGCCTAATAGCTACTTGTTGTGCTCTTCCTCTGCCGCAGTCTTCTTCGACTCTCACATGCGGAGGCATGGAGGTGTGTCGTGTGTGCCAAGAAACTCATCCAGCTCCGGTAAAATGAACATTTATTTACCTAGACTAGCACTCAGCCAATTCTTGTCATGGCTTTGGCATACTTCATTGTGATGATGGAAACATAACATGACGGTTGCATAACATGATAGTCTGCGATGACACCGCATCATTTGGACATAATCGCAATGTTGTTTTGCTGGATTTCTGTATCTGAATCAAAACCAATACTTTTCTTTATAGAAATATTTTTAAATTGGGAACCTATTTATTTTCTGCACCTGTACTTCTACGAATGATTAAAACATTATTGTCCCCCTGCAACAGAAATACGGTAAGCAATTTGTTGAATATCAAACTGAAATAAAATCAAAGAACTGAATTGCAATACATGTAGTGTTAGGAAAACTGCAATACATATCGCACTGGCACCTACATTTCTGGCAATTGCCAGTCCTGATACTTCTGATACATGTTTTTATCATTTAAAAATAACATGTGGTTACCTTTTATAAGTAGCCTAGATTTAGATCAAAACAAAAGAGCATGATTTGCTTTAAACGGCACACACAGATATAGCATTAACGACATGCGATGCTTTTTCTTTCTTGGTTGAGAGTTGAAAGGAGATTGACTGTCTCTAGGCAGTTTTTAATGAGAATTTGTACTGTGAATATACAAGTAAAGTCAAAATAATCCACATAATGAGATAACATACAGCTCTGATATCCATAGGCACCCCAAGACATATCCAAGACATTCCACCAAAGTTCTATTCAAAGTCCTCAGGTATAAAACACAGTAACATGGTATTTCATCTTAGGTTACTTAAGCAAATAGCAAGGTGATCTTTAAAAAATAAAACAAAACCTTTTGGCAAATCAAAGATTGTGAAGAGGCACACACACACACACACACACACACACACACACACACCTTTTTTTGTTTCGCCTATCAATATATGCGTTTTGTTATCGTTCGTGTTTTGTTTTTGCTTTGGGCACCAAGAAGACTAGATGCTGCATCTGCCAGAGCTAATGAGGATCCAAATAAACAAACATACATGAAGTAGGGTTAACTACCAGAGGACAGGAGCATTAAGCTATAGACTGAGCTTGTGGGTGCCAATAAACCACGCAACCCAACAGAAAACAGCAGAGTTCATCATCCGCAGAATGGGAGTAAACAACTTGGATTAGACCAGATTGTCTCTGCATGATGGGTCATTACTGCGTGAAGGGGATTTGACAAGACGTTGTGATTACAATAATCCTTCTGGAAAAAAAAACTGACTTCTTAAAAAAAACATTCAACGGGGGAACTGTGAAGCTTCTTTCTGATTAACACTTTATCTAAGTTGTTTTGAAGATATCAGTGCCTTCCGCGCGCTAAAATAAAATCTTCATGTACAGTTTGACATTAAGTGTTCCATATAGCTCCGTTAAATGACAAACATATCTGTGGTTCACATTTCACCGAGATGACTTAACGGAGCCTCCCCTTGGTAACAGAACTTCTCCTTCAGCATTTCAATATTCCACATTTGCCTTAAAACATAGGAATCATCAGGAATGAACAATCCCCATGAGGAAAGTTTAGGGGCTGTAACGTCAGCTTGGAGAATGCTGGTCTCCAGCGTTGCTGGTCTTGTCTTGCTGTGGGGGTTTATTCTCCCTGCCACCCACATTGTGAATAATGAGCTCCACAGATAGCAGGCAATGGAGCAACCCCCCTCAACCAATGAAAGTTAACAGCCATGTCCAGATCAGGTCCTTCCTGCTGGGACTGACCATCCCTGTTTCACACTCCCCTGCCACCCACAAACACACACACACACACACACACACACACACATAGACACTTCAGAAATAAAGTAGCAGGGTGGAAAATTAAAGTGATTAAAAATGGTAAGTAATTAATGCACACAGAGTTCAACATGAATAAAGACCATTCTGTAATTGGTATAAAGGAACACCAGAATACAAGTGAGAACAACTGGTCCAATCAATATTTGGTCAAATGGTCCAGTCATGTGAGAAGTACAACCTTTGGAAAGTTAGATTTTCTTAAGATACAAACACATTCATTGACTAAGGTAACCCCGGAACAAATCACTGAATAAAAAAAACGTAGAAACTATTTGTGAAAAGAAAACAAAAAACAGATGCATCCTAAAGCAGAAAATGTTATTACACCCCCACCTTTACCATAACATAAAGTGGCTAGAATTGGAATCAGGCGTACCAAAACAGGTGTAAATTATCAGAGTGTAACTATGGCGGGTCCAGTCTTCCACATTCAAAAATGAGGTGAGGTATGGTCTTAACCATTCTGGCTAATAACATCACCAGTGGTAACACACATCAGACCAATATCAAAAGACCCATCAGAGATACTCAGAAGAAGGATCGATGACCATGACCATCTACATAGGACAGGTGTTCAATATTTAGGCCCGGGAACTGATGAAAGCTGCTCAAAGAGGTTTCTAAGAATGCCATGGTAACATCAAGGATTCTACGGGCTTTATTAATATAACCCTAACCCAACTGTCAGAAAGAGACTGCACACACTTGGCATACATGGGACGTCAGGAAGGACGAAGACTCTGCTTTAAAAAAAGATTTGAGAAGATTTGCCAGATAACATCTGGGTAAAGACCAGAACTACTGGAACAATGTGCTCTGGACAGATGAGTCAAATGTGTAGTTGTTTGACGAAAATGAAACACTTCCTTTAAACCGAATAACCTCATGCCAACCGCAAAGCATAGAGGCAGTGGCATTACGGTTGGCTTTGCTGCCTCAGGACCTGGCCAACTTGCCATCACTGAGTCAACCATGAAATCCATTCTGTATTAGAGAATTGTTCAGGAGAACGTGAGGCCGTCTGTCAAAAAAGCAGAACCATAACATGGATATTGCAGTAGGAGAAAAATCCAAAACATGCAAGCAAAGCTACAACAGAATGGCTCAAAAAGAAGAAATGGAAGGTTATGGAATGGCCTTGTTAAAACTCAGATTTGAATCCAATCGAAATGCTAAGGGAGGTAGGGCATGCAAGAAAGCCATTGAACAGGACAGTTCAAGCAGAACTGTGAAGAAAGGTGGGGGAAAAAATCCTCCCAGCTGATGTAAGGGACCAATAGACAATTAGAGTAAATGGCTACAAACATTTATTTCAGCAGAAAAAGGGGCCAAAACCAGCTACTGAAACTAAGGGTGTAGTTACCTTTCCTACACAAATAAATGTTTACTAAATACAATCTCTTGGTGTCATTTGCTATATTAGGGAAATAGTGTTAGTGTTAGCTAGATTACATATCCATAAGTTAAAATATGTAAAAATTTAAAAGACAAACGTTCCAGAGGGTGAATGTACTGTTTCACATTGCTTTATGTCTGACCCTTCACTTACAGGAGTCCATTTTGATCTGCAGTCCAACTCTAAATAGAAATTCTGTGATTTTCACCCAGATGAGGAGGGTCCAGTCCATTCTGGCGGTGTGGTTTTAGGTGACTGGTGAGGACAGAGTCAGAGGTGTCAGTGACTGCTAAAATGTGCTTTGAAGTGTGTCCAAGCAGACCAAAGAGTCCCAGCCATGCCTGACCGTAAAACCATCCACACAGCACCTATTCCATCAGATCTTTTCACTGCACCTCAAAATATACTGCCTGCAGCTAAACACAAGATGACCACACAAAAACCTCAGTAAATTGCCATGACACACTCCTCAAGTGTGTAGCCAATGTAGTAATGTGAGATTTTCCCAGAACACACGCCATTATTGTATTTCTTAATGAGAATTAATGCAGACTGAGGACCAGGCCAGCACTACCACTTTTATTTTATTGGACTGATTGACCTAGAAAAACACTACTGTTGGGAATGGAAGATAAAAAGAAATTGCTGTGAGAAAACTAGTGGGTAAGAAGGAGGAGGGGTGACAGCAAGCTTTAAAATACACTTTCAAATGAGAGAGATGTATAGCTCTCCAGCGCTAGCTATTCAAACAAACTACACTGTAGCATTCTTCCCAAAATGTAAAGGTTTTGGTTGAGACATGTGTTACCCAAAAGATTTATATGAACAGGCTGTTTGTTCTTATTGCAGGAGTGTCTAGTTCTATTGGTATGACGGGTGAGCTAAAAGACACCTGGGGCATTTCAGATCCTTGAAGGACAAACACGACTCACTGCCATTAAATAGACGTCCTCCAGACAATGCTGCTTTACAAAGCTTCCGACTTGGCAAGCACTGAAAACCTTGGTGGGTTGGAGATGTGGCGGTCTGGGAAAACAGAGACGAGGCAAAGTTGTCAGTGGACTGTAGAGGGATGTTAGACTACAGATTAATGGATTACTTACGTTCAGCTTAGTGATGGGCTGAGCTTTCTAGTTCACGGAGAAATCCATCTCTCGGTCAACAAGTGAGCATGACATGGTTTTACATCTTCATTTGAAAGCTTGATTTTCTTCTTCACGGCCGCCTTTGGGCCAAAGCTCTACAATAACAGCTTTTTTTTTTTAAACTGATTGATGCATCATCATGCTACTTCACGCAATGCTTAAAAACAAAAGACCTAGGAGATTGTTGGCTTCAAAAGTGCCCTTTTTTTTACAAAGCTCTAAAGTTTCCATCCCAAAAAAATAATATTTCTGTGAAAATGTATACAATACTAACGTAGTGCGTGGGCAACAGTCAGCGTAGCTGTACTGCTGATAGTATAGCACAATCTGCCAGTAAGACTAATTAATCAACATCATCAACGAACCATTAAAGGCACACCTGTTTTCCATTATGCCCCAAGTCGTAATCAAAAATGTTCTTTGTTCATAGACCAAATTGAAAAATGGGAGATTGTATTGGCCAAGTATTGGAGAACATGGGTTGAAAACTGGGTGTATTCCAGTGTCTCTCCAGGCCAGTTTAACGGAGCATGGCACAAACAGGCCCTTTTCTTTTCACTCAAACAGAGGAGTTTGGGTAATGAAGTGCATTGCTTATTTGAAAACTGCCGTTTAGCTGCCTCAAGTCAATCCTAGCATTTGATTTGGAACCTGGGTCAAACCTTCGGTAAAGCAACCCCTGTTAATGTTAGCCATACGCCGCATGTGGAAAGACTTTTAGCTGCACCACACACACACACACACACACACACACACACACACACACACACACACACACACACACACACACACACACACACACACACACACACACACACACACACACACACACACACACACACACACACACACACACACACACACACACACACACACACACACACACACACACACACACACACACACACACACACACACACACACTTAGCTGGGAAAGTACTACTCCCTGTAGTTTGCAGACTTTCAGTGATTACCTCTTCTAATTTTCTCAAGTGGGACACCATCAAAGTGGAGTAAACCAAATGACAATAGCTCCAACAAACGCTGCCTGCTCTGTTCTGTCCTCATGGAATCCCCAGGCTGAATAGAGGCCGTCCTGGTGTTATGGCATGCTAATTACTCCCCGCTAGGGCCACCTCTCCCTGCGCCGGTGAGAGGGCAGGGGGGTTAATCACCATGACAATGAGGGGTGCTGGGAGTTCGGAGGCAACAGGGGCGACTCCAGACACTGCCTACGAAAAAGGCCTGGACAATGTTCTCCCGTCTCCCATGAAAACTAGGAGGCTTTGATTTCTTTAAACGGCCGACAGATGGACCGGGTCATAGCATCTTTGTCTAAATAATTAACGATTCTTTACCACACGTTGTCCACACAGCATCCTGACTCCAGCCTTGGATGGAAGGATGGATGCATAGACAGTGTGTCTCTCTGCCTCAGCCAGGCAGGTCCAGTGAGGGAGGGGAGGGTGTTGTTGTCTGTGTGTTAGTCTGTGAGCTTTTCATGAAGTTAGGAGTGGCTAATCATTCACACAGAGGCAATGTACAACGTGGGCCCATTTAGGGTGATTGTTGGAGCTGGCACAATGGCCCCTGAGCTTCAAGGCGATCGGAGAGAGCCAGAGAGACACACTCTGCAAACTCTCCACTCAATTATGCCGATGTGAAGTGTGCGGGCCTGTGTGCTACTCAAACACAGCCTTTTGCTCTAAGGCCAAAAGTGAGGCAGGGGTCAGCAATAAGTAGAGGGTGATTTTTTTCCTTTTGCCCCCCCCCCCCCAAAAAAAACCTTTATATTATTATTATTTTTTAATTATTTTGCGTTTGGTCTAAAAACACTCGTAACCATCAAGAATTTTGCTTAATTTAGTTTAGCTCAGTAAATTCTAGAATCCTCACCAAAAGAAGATAAAACTAACAGCATAACATTGTTGTTTTTTAAATACTTTCCTTTTGGACTTTGTTGGTCAATTTTGATTTTAAGAATACATCTTTACGTTTACGTTTTCAACTATCTGAATCTAGTTGCCTATGGCAGTATTATGATAGCTAATGTTACATTTTACTTTCAAATATGCATTCTCTTGTTTACACTAAGTACAGGCTAAACAAGTGTACACCACTGACAGGTTAAACAGACACACAAAGAGAGGGTGAACAAGTTCAAACTGACATGCTAGTTAGAGGCAAGAGAGCAAGATGTCCATTAAAGAATCTCTGGCATTTTCAGAGTTTCAGCAATGTAACTGGTTGATTATGAAAACCGTATGCTCTGCTTGGACTTGCAGCCAGAAAAAGCCTTTTCAAACATAAAACTCATGATGAATGACTGAGGAACGGCATGTGCCAAGAACTGATGTTGGCCATCACTATGGAAAGCAGAGATGTTTAGCTGTGTTATAGTGTAAACAATAGTGTCTCCTTTAAAAAAAAAAAAAAAGGCATATCACTACTTTAACACCCTGACAAGCTAATTAGGCATCGCCTAAAAAAATATCATCTGGAGCCAAGAAATATTTTCTTTGCATTTACATTTTCATCATTTAGCAGATACTCTCTCATACAGGATGAGTTTTGTTTGTGCTTTTACCAAAGCCCCCCAGCAATATTAGATGAGGTCCATTAATGTTTTGCCTTCCTGCACTCTTAAAAAAGCACTTCTAAATGGTGGAAGTATGATGTACTGATACTGCACATATGACCACATTGTATGAATTACATAAATATGTACTGCAGCTTAGATGAGGACCTGAATAACAAATGTTTCCCAAACCATTATCAATTAAATATAATCAGCATGGAATTGATTTGAATATCAAAGGGATTTATAAATATTTACATATCAAACATAAGGAGACTGTTTGCATGTGCGTGTGATTACAAGAAATTGATTGTAATTAATCTTCATAACAAATGCAATACTGGGAAGTCAGCAAATCCTCTTATGCTTTTTCACATTTCTCTGTTTCATATTATCCATGTAGTTATTTATAATCATGAAGGGGGTTCCTGAATGTCATTTGTAAATCATAACACACAAACTGTTGCCCAAATGTTGGTCAGATGGGCGTCTTTTAGCATTTCCAGGTGTATGATATATTCTACGACGGCAATGAAACAGTGTGAGACACATAAACCGACAACATTTTATAACGCTACAAGAAAACACAAAACAAACACAGTCTTGTGAAAGAAAAACCTTTACGAGTGTAAAAGATAAATTATTTACTTCCTGGATGGAATTCCGAAATTCAGTCTGAAATGGCATTTAATTTGCGTTAAAATGCACTACTTCAGAGTCACATGGGGAATATAAGGTGATCCAGTCTAACGAATTGGGTTCAGTTACCCAAGGTCTTTGAGCCCCACTGTCATCATCCCCATCCTCAACCTCCTCCTCAACCTTCTCCTCCTAGAATGCCCTAGGCTGAGCCTGTCCTCATTCTACAGTCTGCTTAGTGGGCTCAGCACCACCGCACGGGGCTTGTCAACAGCTCCCAGAGAAGCTGAGAGTACGTGTCAGCACCATCTTTTCAGAATGCCTGTCAACACCATCTTTGTATCAACCGTCTTCAGGATAGGGCAGAAAAATAATCAAAGACTTCAGGAAACACTGCACAAAATGGCCTACCATAACTCTAATGAACCAAAAGCCAAAGTTGTGGGGTTCAGCTCTAGTCTGTCAATAACGACTGATATAAAAGATGGAGAGTGTGTACGTAACAGTGATCATATTTCCAAATTGTTTACCCAGAAAGTCCGTAAAGTTTGGATATAATCAGGTACATCAGAATTGTTTAGAAGGTTTCCTGTTGACATATGAAGCTCAAGTGGTCAAGACTTACCTTGGAGCACTGTTTGTGATTCTGACACCACACCAAGGACCCGTTGTTCTGTAAAGAAAACGGAGAGAAGAGAAGTTACATTTTTGTTGTGACAAATTCAAAGCACATTGGAATTCAGTTTGTGAGGTAAACACAACGTATAAGACCACCTTAAAAAAAAAAACGAAAAACACTACGAGGCGTTATACATCCCTACATAGAACCTAAGGTAGCAAAGAGCTGGGCGGGAGAGGGAGGTGTCAAACCTCTGGTCAGTTTCAGTGTTATGCAGCAGAACGGTGACCCCAAACCTTTTTGGTCTGCGTTTACTCTTACAACAGCCATCCCAGAGGTCACACACAGGAACTGATGTCAGCACTCCCATGCAAACTGCAGACACCTCCAATTCCCCTGAATTGCTGTGGAAGTGCCACCTTCTGGGGCCCATGAAGTCAAACATTTGGTCCTAATTTGTGCCGGCTAAAGACAGAGTGTCTCCCTGTCATCTCGAAAAGTCTAAATGCCTGGTGCAAGTGGCCATTTCCTGAGGTCCAATGGAGCAAAGAACCACAAGCTATTCTCTGCAATTATGGTTAACTTGGACATTAAATGGAAGATAAATGATCACCCAGACAAATAGACCACCTGATTAATGCCCTGCGGGGCAAATATTGAGCTGCGGTTTGAGCTCGGAAGGCTCAGGTGCATGTGTTTTGAGTTTCAATTGTCCAAACAAGAGAAATTAAACCTTGTTAATAAAGGCAATGAGTATGAATTTCCCTCAGCAAACTTATGTTCAAATGAAAAGTAACAATTGGACATGAACCAGAGCTTTGTTCCTTACAATAATAAGACACCGCGTCAGGACTGAGTGACTAGCCAAACTTTAAGGGTTTGCGAACCGAAACGTCTGCTCAAGTTCAATGTCAAGTTCAAAGCCTTCTCAAACAATGTAATCCAGTGGAAATTCCCAGAGAGACCTCGGGAAATAACTTATCATTAAAGGCTTTAATTTGCCATCCAGTACCAGCAAGTGTTGTGCATTTGGTGTCAAGGATAACGGTCAGCCAGCTTCAAAGACTGGCATTGTGCATCAGGGAGACTAGAGCAGAGACTTCACTAAAGGTGCATTTCATAACATTCTCGTAAAAACGAAACCTAAAATAAAATACACGTCACTGCTGAAAAGAATGCAGGACTGGCTCGCATCATTTTTACCAAATAACGACTAAATTAGATTCAAATGGATATGGAAAACAGAATTTAGGTTTTACATTGCATGGAAAGCCCTGACACTGGGATACAGAACTTGAAGGCAGGCCACAGCAAAGTCCTGTATTCATGCATAATGTATTTTGATTGAAATGTGCTCTAAAAAAAAAAAATCAATTACATTTTGTAAATGTGTAAAACAAATCTAATTGTACTAAATATACCCAAAACAATCAAACTAAGTCAGAAGAACCTGGCAGTGCCACGGACTTTGAAAATAAAACCCTGGTATGTACACTCAGGGCGATCACTCAAGATAATTTATACAGATTGTCACGGCTCCAGACCGGCTCCTAAATCACAGGCCTGGCTTTTGACACCTTTCCTAACCCATCTGTCAGTGGCGACGGGCAGGGATCTGTGGAGGGCTAATTTTGCCCGGTGACAGCATCTCTGCAGGGACCGATGTGCTTCAGTGGGGACGTTGCCCCGCTGTCCAGGCTTGACCCCAGCATGTCGTGGACCAATGGGGGAATAATTATAGGTCAGAACTTCATCCGACAACTCACAGTGGCATACCTCAGCCGTCTCAACTTTACGCAGAGCCGCTCTCAAAAGGTCGATGAATGCGTTCCAAATCCAGACATTTACTGAAACAACTGAAAGAAAACGAATAACCTAGGTGCTCTGGGGGTCTAATTGCTGAGGTGACTAACAGAAAGTCCTGTGTCACTGGGGAAGTCATGCCAACACAAATGTATCCTAGACATGCATCTGTGTGAGGAGACAGAGCAGGTGGCCAGATGCATTGTCTAGACATCAGAGAAACGGGAGAGAAAAAAACCTACTCTGCCTTTGAGGACCACATTCCTTCATTAAAAACCAAAGACAGACATGTCTTGTTTGTCTATTTGGTTTTGAAGACATTGAGCGTTTGCTTTCAACATTCATCTGGTCAGAACGGTGCAGCTCTGGGCCAACACGATAGAACACAGTGTATATGAGAGATGAATGACAAGCTCATTTGGCCTGTTTTCAGCACTTATGAACATCAGTATGTATTTCAGGCAAATCACTGACATTGGTAATAGCCTGTCAAACCACTGTTTGGATAAAACATAGTCAAAAACATCTGCGTGCAGACAATACTTGTTTCTTTTCTTAATTTTCCAATGCCACTTCATTCAAAGTGAAGTGTGCTTTTTTTTCTCAAATGCAACTGGAACCTCAAGCAGAGACAGCTCAACAAGCAAGCAACCTGCCTCTAATGTCTCCCTGGACCAAAATAACGAAGAAACCATCCAGGTCCTGTCACCCACTGACTTGTTCAAATATAAATGCTCCAGATCTAAAGTTCAAAACGTTGTGCATTGAGCAAATCAATCAGTGTATTGACAGAGTGGGATTGTGACGGTTGGGTACTTCATAGTTCTACTATTCATCTTGAGGATAATCGAAAGTTAATGTAGCATCAGATTAAAATTATTAAGTTGTCGACGAATGTGTGCTGTTTATCTGAGGAGGAGGCATTTGAGGGTGTAACTGGCTGTAGTAGTAACTGGAAGCTGGGATTTACAGACAAGACTGTCATGCTTTAAAAGCTTTTACAGAGAGGTGAGGCTCAGCTACATAGACCTCTATTCATCCCCTGTCTTCACCAATGAAAAAGTCTACACATGGGACAAGCAGTGGCTGTGGTTTAATTCCACACCAACATATTTAATATCAAAAGGCAAAAACAAGAGGACATGGAAAATACACCTTCCCGTGTTTTTCTTTCCTCCACCATGAACACACGTCTCAAAGTGCAAAACCTTCACAGCCCCACTCATTGTGGGTATGAAGACGAATTTTTCAGATTTTTCTATTTTTATGAGTTTCAAATGTAATAACAAAACCACATGGACACACTTGTTTTTGGGCTTTATGGCCCTCGCATAAATAATCCACACCAACCCTGATGCTTTCAGAATGCTTAGGGAACAGAGGCCCCAGTTCACTCTTAATATTTTCAAATGTCCAGTGGCCATATTTATGACTGGGTGTTGCTCTCTCTGTCTATTTTCCAGGGTGACAACTCCCCCATATATGAAGTCAATGGTAATAAATACATCTGTATTTGTGAAGTACTTCCACAAATATAAATCCTAAATTGCCATAAATATAAAGACAAAAAAAGACCATGTCTTTTTCCACAGCTCTGTATCGGCACAGTATTTTCCTACAGCACTCAGTAACTCATTATCACAGGCAATTAAACCTATTACTTGGATCCAGATTCTGCCAAGTTCAAAGGAGGACTGAGTGTCAGATCGTACTGTTTTGAAGTGCCTGAATCATTTTCGGGTTTTAATTTCAATATGCAAAACAATCTAGTACAAAATAAAATGGCTCTTATACAATACACACAACAAAGAGTCTATTTTATATATTTGTTCTAACTTGAAAATCTAGTAACAGAACATTTTCCCTCAAGAGATAGAACTGAAAGGGTCCACGTCCATGAAACCGGAAGCCTTGGGTGTCTTGGTTTCCAGTATCAAATGACACCTAGCCATGAACGCGGTCGGAGTAGAATTAAGAGGTCTGCCGTCTCAATCACGCTGGGGGAAGTAACGCCTGCCGCCCAGCCGAGCCCCCATCTCTGCAATAAGATCCCAGCAGAGGATGCAGATTCACCTGTAGGTCTTCCAGTGCTGACTGGACATGTTCCAGGGTTTTGGCATCCATACATTAGAGCTTATCGCATTTAGCCAAAGTGGGCCTCTGATGATTAGCAGGAAGGTGACCTCACTGAGGGCAGCGTCAGCAGGCTAGTGTCCCCCTTAGGAGGTGTGACGCTGGCATTTTGCGGGCAGGGTTTAGGGCCACGGGCTGGGGCAAAGGTTGGTGGGGGTGGGGGTTGGGGGGGGTCTTGTGTTTTTGCAGCTGACCAGAACTCCTATTTCCACATGAAAGGACCTGCTGAGAACACAGTGCGTTCGACAGTCCTCAGAGTATCAACAACAATTGGCTTCTATTCTTGGAGCTTCAAGCTTGCTCAACCAGCCTCTTATCATCGAGCAAAAATGCTTCTCTTTTATGAACACTTCCTCCTCATTTCCTACCCTCAGAACACCTGAGATGAAACTGATACGGCTCTTCAGGCAATTACCCCACAATTAACTCTTTAGTACTACTGAGTTGATCAATTCCACCTAATTCTCATAGTTTCTAGTCAAAAGGGTGGCAGATTATAGGGCATCAAAATTAAAGGTTGTTGAAACTCTTTAAACCATGTTATGTTAACTTAACTAGACTCAGTGGTTGAATAAAGCTGATAAAACACAAATGTTTCCTAAAATAAGATCAACTAACGTAACGGAAAGGACAGGAGAGGGAGACAAAGCACTTAAATGATCCATGAGCATTAATAAAAATCTTCCAACATTGATTCCGCAAACACAGCAATTAATGATAACACACAATAGGGAGTGAAAGTACTGAATTCATTCTAGCAAATGCAAATATTCTTTTGGGTTCCACCCAACATTTGGGTGAAAGAGACTTGGGGAATCATTGCGAGTCCCTTTCACAGGGTCCTGGGAGAGGAGAGTGTGTCCAGTGGAGGGTGAAGAAAACATCTCTGACAACACACACCAAATCATCCAGAGGACCAGACTCATTTCACAGAAAATCACTTCTTCCAACACAAACAAGACAAACATGGGGACACATAAGGTGATAATCAATGGTAGGTCATCATTGTGATATGCTATTTTCTGGATCATTGTTAAGTTAATTGAGTGGTAAGTGATATGTGAAAAGATAAAACAAGTAATTTCTGACAGATGTCTAAAACAACAAATTCTGCCCACAAATCCCACCACAACTTTTTTTAACCTCAGAATCAAGAACAGCATTTATATTTTGTACTATGGTGATTGAATGAATGAATGAGTTAATTGAAACGGGTTTCAGATTATCAAAATAACAAATTAAGAATGTCCTTGCATTATAATGGTAAGCTCCTACAACATGTCACCAGAATGAATCAATTCTACAGCAAAGCAAAACTAAAAACCAATAGGGTCATCAGCAGCCAGCCCTTTTAAGACACTTTCCATGAGACTTTTGGAATGGGCACACAAGGCCTTCAGAAGTCTGTTCTGTGTCATGGAATGTCCAGATATCTTAAAAGTGAATTTTATTCAACTTTATTTATGCCACATTTTGTAATGGACCTAATCCAGTAATCCATTATTCATAGTCACATTGTATGGGGGTGTGTTGTGACACCCAACACACACAAACCACAAACACACAACACACAAATAATTATTTAAAACATTAAATAAATGTAATATTTGTATTATTAGCAGCTCATATAATGCTAAAAAGTTGAAGAGCCTGTGATCAACACGCGCCTACCTGAGAGTGCTTAAAAAAAGCAGAGATGCGAGTGATGTGCAGGCTGAGACATCTTGAGGCGCATCTAGCCACGGTAAATGCTGCCAGTGAAGGAAAGAGTCATCCTGCTTGCTCCTGGCAGCGATGGTTCCATGGGTGGACAATACTATAATCCATAGACACATGGTCACAACATACAGTTTACGCTCCTGGGCAACATCGTTCCACGTTAGGTGCCGCTTTTTATCCGTTCACTGAATCGGGCTACACTGCGTGTTGACTCTGCTGGAGAAACTAAAGAAACTTCAATTATACACATGGGAGGAGCCAGAACCGCGTGCGCACTGTGATTGGCGGGTACCGTGGTGATTGGCGAATACTGCGGATCCCTCGTAGCAGGTAGATGTTGTAGACTCAGCATTTAAAGCTTTGGGAAATTCTGTACTATTTTTTTTGTAGATGATTGAAATTACTTTGTGCAAAAAAATCACTAAATGATATTGCTACATAAAATGTTGATGTAATGCCACATAATGTGTAGTTAAACCTTCAAACCTCAGAGCATTTCACGCACTAGGCAACTTTTCCCTGTGGACCAAATACTGGGCAACCATGTTAATCATTCAATATTACAAGATTCCCAAACTGTAAATGGCTCATCATCAACATAAGCAGCTCATTGAATATGAAGCTCCGCATTAAGTGCGCAGCGGATGGCGGCATGTCTTCAACATACTGCCACCTACTGATGACATCAGAAATGCGGAGTAGGCAAGTGGAAGCCAAACCCTCGCAAGGTTCCATGGTTACGTTGGGGAAGCACGGCAAACCATGGTCTCAGTGGCGAGTAGAAGTACTGCAACCAGCTTGCTGTCAAATTGATTTGGTTCTGATAG
The DNA here is from genome assembly GCF_011004845.1 of Esox lucius. Lineage (NCBI taxonomy): Eukaryota > Metazoa > Chordata > Actinopteri > Esociformes > Esocidae > Esox > Esox lucius. The sequence goes on along the minus strand of NC_047584.1, from coordinate 26,084,560 downwards.
GCAATTTGATGCTGTTACGTGTATTATGAATGAAACATTAAAACCAGTGAAAAACTAGGTCATATGTCCCAGTAGTTCGACTGTTCTGTTCCTGTGCTGTGTTACAGAATTATTGTTACATTTCAGAATTCTTTATTACATTTCAAAGAATTAATGTTGCTCACGTAATTCTTAGACATGCAGCACTCCATCTGCTTAGCTCTTTCATTCAGTGTGTAATGAAGTTTAATATTTTTATACCATCTGCTGTAGCTGAATTATGACTGTTCTAAGCTTGTCTCATTCACAAAAATATAACCAATTCCTGAAATGACAAGGAGGAGGAACATTAAATTGTGACTGCTAATCAAAGATGAGGTACTATATCAACATCAAATGGCTACCAGAGCCATGTGTTAACAATGTATATAGAGGTATAAGTGTTCCCTGTACAGTATACTTCTGGTTCTTGTTTGGGGGGGGGGGGGGGTGCTGTGAAGCCCCTTCATTAGAGCCTTTGGCTAGCAATGCCATGGCTGTGTTTCTGATTCCTGCAGGGATGTCACACTTCAATATTTATTAGATTGCTTTGGATGAATCTGTTGTTGAAAATGTTGTAAAATGTCAGAGAAATTCTTAAATAGAATTATAATTTTATTAATTTCTTCTATAACTAATTGTTCTGGGTTGTTGACTGCATGAATTAAGACATCACTGCAATGTTTTGAAAATGTTCACCCACAGAAACATCTAAACCCAAACAGAAAAGGTAGTTACCTGTGGCCTCTCTGGTAAATAGGACACATTATTAGGAGACGTTAACAATTCAGTTTGTCTCCTGCTTAAGCCACTGCCCAATGCATGCGCTTTCTTTGTGCCCATAATAGATTGGAGGCAACAGCACACCAATCTATCTTTAAGTTAGTCCTTTAAAAGGTAACACCCTCATAAATCGTTCAACACAAACTGCATCAAGGCAATTTTTCCTGATTTATGACTCTTTATATAATCAACTGAATGTTCATGCATTAAAGTATTATTCTGTTCTGCTGTTTGGCACACGAGCCAAATCAAGTACATGCTGAGCAGTCGTCTATCCCGTCCAGAGATTGGACCGTCTGAGGTAAGCCAGTGTTTCCTATTCTCTGTGTTGAGGTGTGTAGTGTTGTGTGGTGCAAGGTAATGCTAAGACGTCTTAGTCCTAATAACTGCATACACCAACATGTTCTTTTTTCCTGTGGTTGTGTAGTGGAGCCATGTCTACTGTACCTTCTGCAAACTTTCCCTCCCCCACTAATCAAGGCGCGCGGCCACACGGTAGCTCACGCTGGAATGCACATCCACGCTCAGATGGCCTCAGCCGTTCCCGCTGGGCTCCAGTGCTGGTGCACGTGCGCTTAAATGATGGCAGAAATGGGCTTGTGAAACCGGAACCAGTTGAATGACGGCGCCCATGAATCGGAGCATGCGACAGTGAGTGGACTGCATTGAAAACAACATGCCGGCTACCTCCAGTTCATGTAGAACCTCATTGAGCACGCCGCATATGGCCCCTGGAAAGCCTGCCAGCATCCCAGGAAACCCCTCTCCCCCTCTTGCCATTTAACAGAAGCTTGGAAAAACTCTTATACCTGGAAAACAATTAAAACCGTCCATTAACAAATTCCACCGCATGGTCTCCCGAACATTGGCATTGTTTCATAGCCCAGGGAATGGAGAAAATATGACATGTAGGAAAAGGTGGAAATCCTTGCCATTTATTGAGGAGGAAGAAAAAAAAAAACAACGTCCGTATTTAATGTGAAAGTTCCCTATTGGGCTTTACAAGACAATACTGCTCTGCTGTTCCCAGCTTATGTAGCACTTTCCTGTACACCATTACAGCAGCACTGTAATGAGCTTTTATAGGTGTTGCTCTTAAACAGGGTGCAGAGTGGGACCCGAACTGAGACGTACACAATCATTAGATTTTGGCTCAGATAACCAACTTGCCCTGGGCCAGCAATGCTGAGTGCCAAGTACTTCTCTCCTTACTTCTCTCTCTCTCTCTCTCTCTCTGTGTGCCTGTCTCGCTCTCCGTCTCACTCTCTGTCTCACTCTCCGTCTCGCTCTCTGTCTTGCTCTCCGTCTCGCTCTCTGTCTTGCTCTCCGTCTCGCTCTAATTAAACGGGTACATTGATATGGCCCATACAAGTACATCCGGATAAGTCTGAGAACGCTGGTGCCGAGGGGAGGGATCACCCTCGAAATACCTCGCTATGTTTCCAAAAACAAAGCACTTTTCATGAGTTACATATCCAACAGCCTCCTGCAGGTTGTTGGTCCCGTCTGGCTGACCACCGTTTGGGCTAAGAGATACGGCTTCCCCTCCCTGATGCCGTCACGTGTGTAAGCCCCCAGCCCGGTGATGGCTGGACCTCTGTCCAAGCAGCATTTCCCTGGTGGTCCCAGAGCACAATGGAACTTGTGGTGAGAGATCCCTTGCCTCTCTTAAAATATTTAAACGCGATGTCTGTGTACCTTAAAGAAAATTGTGTAACGGCTTTAATTTGTTGGCTCATTACAGCCATGTGTGGTAGGGATTTTATGGTGTGTAGTGAACGAAACGCACAGCCTGTGTGCGGTCCTAATGTCTCCTGCAGCCTGTGGGACATGCATCCCTTCTCCGTCCGGCTCCAATGTTTCATTGACTGGGAAAAACCTCTGCCAATAGTGAACCTGGGCCATAAAGCCTGAACAGGAGCGGGGGGTGTTTGTCTGGGCTAAGGAGGGACCAGGCTTTTTTTTAGCTACCCACATCATTGTGTTAATTCTCTCCATTAATTAATATGGGGGTCTCTACTGGCAACTGATGTTTACGTGTGTAAATAAACTTGCGTGTATCCTATACGATGTGAATTCCATGCCTAGAAAGCTTACACTCTGTGTTTTCTTTTTATGTTTAGGATGATTTGTGGGAGTGCATCGTTGCTGTTCTTCTCTTAAAGCAAACGTGTTAGTGAAAAAGATATCATTGCAGTCATTGGTCAGAATCCATTAACCAGAACTTCCTTTCTGCAATCCCCTAATCCTCAGTATCCCCTTTAAATAGCCTGGTCCTATCTACCCCAACCTCCCCCCCTGAATCTCTGTGCTGACCTCAACCTCTGACCTCAACCTCTGACCTCAAGCTATACAAACATAATGGCAAACCAACTCTGAGAATGATTTGAAGCAACCCATCTCTCTAGAACGTTTGAGGTGATGGAGTTGTTATGCTACACTTACTTGCCTGCAGAATATGTGGAAATAGTTGTCTGTCACCCAGTTTGATGGTTGTGTATGGGAACCCTCTGTGACCTGTCATCTCACGTAGAACAACGTCCTGGTTTCCGTTGTCTGGTGTATTCACGTTGCATGGTAGTGTCTCAGTCCCCAGGGTTACACAAATAGGGGCTTCCGAACACATGATATGGAAACAGGTTCCCGAAATTGATAACAAACCTGCATTCATTTCACCAGTACTGATGTTTGTGAAGAGGAAGTGCTCTGGCGGCATCTTTGATCCCGAGGCTGCAGGTGTAGGCATTGTTACGCACTACCTGCGACTGAGGTAGTGTGAAGATCAAAAGGGACAAGCATGTACAGGATCTTGATTGATGATCAAATACAGGAAAGCTTGTGTTATTTTTGTGAGCTATGGGCAGATTGAGTACATAAGCTATAAAAGACTACACTGTTCAAACAGGCCACTTTACATTTGAATCATTTAACAGACACTCTTATCCAGAGCTTACAGTCAAAATTAGGGTTAAAATGTCTTTCTAAAGGGCAACCTTACAGGAACCAATGCTTTTTTTTATGTATGACCTAAAATACATTAATAGAAGATTGCCTGCCCCTATCTGCTTACAAAATTATATTATCATTCAAATTAAACGATGTAATTTGCTTGAATAGGTCCTGAAAGGGACCATGTTTACTATCAGATCTTGATCTTGATCTTCTTCCTTGTCCTCTAATGAGGTCACTAGCACCCTTGGATCCACAGATTGGGCTCAGCTGAGATAATTCAACGTGTTAACAGTCCTAAGGCCCTTCCCACTTCCCCTTCTGGCTGTCTTCTTCCTTGAAGCCTGTGTTCAGGTCACGCAGGTGTGAACAGGGTTGAGCTAGATGAGTTTCTATGACCCATAATGCCCTCTGCTACAACTATCAGATACCATACAGGAAGAAGGTGGATTTGGAACATTTTCTAAACAGAGTTGCTCTTGGACTCTCTTCCAGATGTGAAGGCCTCGTTCATTGAAATGTCCTCATTAATTACAATTAAATATAAAGTAAAAAGCCAGGTACGGGATGGCAAGTATAATTGAATTTAGTGGAATTCAAATGCAGTAATGTTAATGTCTCCTGCTTTCAGAAGGGTTAGTGATTTTCTAAATACCCGACTTTCTTAAATTACATTTCAAAATACAAAATGTTTATAGATGTCATGGGATTTCTATCCATGCCTGCTTATATTTTGTTAGTGAATTAAATACTTCTCAATATGTGGACAATGCTACATGATGCATTAATTTAACCCTCAAGCTGACATCCAAACCAGGGTAAACAAAGACCAATTTTACACCCTGTCGTTTAAACTCAAATTCTACATCCCATCGATTCGATACCAATGAGCTGAATTGTGGTTTGAATAAAGAACACCTTTTCACTATTGGCAAATTAGAATTTCTGATTGCATCTAGAGCTGCAAGTTGCAAAATAAGTCTAATGTTTGCCCTGGCGGTAAGTCCTCACCAATATCACAGACTTTTAAGATGTATATATGAAAAGTCTGTGATATTGGTGTAGACTTATTTTGCAACTTAGCTCTAGATGCAATCAGAAATGTTAATATATATATATATAAAAGGCAAGATGGATATTTAACCATGATAGTTACAAGGTATGCCCCAATTCCAGTCATATGAAGCAATTTACACTCCTTTTTTACTTACAGTGGACTCATTCAAATTGCTGCAGTATTTATTGTCTGTCATTCTAGAGTCTACACTCTGGACAAAAATCAATGGTATAAATTCACAAGGCTTTCCCACATTCCCTGTGATAACATTTAGCCTCTATTTGAGATCGGAAAAAAGGGTTACATGTGGAAGAGTTCTAAACATAGATGCCCTTGGAATATTTTTCCTGCCATTCCCCACCACTTTCCTAAACAATGCTGTATTGTACTGGCCAGTTGGCATTCACATCAGCAGGCTGTTATTCTCAGCACTCCCATCTCTACAAGCCCCCACAGTATAAAGCTCCATTCAGTTACTCTCCAATAACTGTATTACTTGGTCCTATTCTTGACTGTGCTTAATGTATATTGATTGATGTATGTGTCCCTCTGCGACAGTTGCAAGCAGAAAAGCGAAACGCGCGGTTTATTTATTTTTTTGTCGTCGGTTAGCTGACCTGGATTCAGCGTCCTGTTTCTTAGCGGCAGGTTCCCACGTGATTAAAGGATGGTCTGACCGAATAGATTCATAGAGATAGAAAGAGGTTTCATTTGTTTGGCTGTGAAAATACAACGTCTAGTTCACCTTGGGCAGCCCCATTGGGATACGTGCTCTAATACAATCAGAGCACGTATCCCTTTTGATCACCCAGTCGATTACATGACCAATCAGGACATCAGGAGGGATCAGCCATTGACCAATTAGGACATTGGCCAGAGAAGTCAAAAGTCCCAGCCAGTTATTTAAATTAACGTAGCAGATGCCTTTTACATGTTCAATGAACCCAAAACAAGCCCCCAAAACAAGCCCCCATTGTCACGTGTAGCTGATACATTTCTGAGGGTGACTTTCAGAGAGTGCCAATGGGCTAATTAAACCTGCCAACCAGCCAACTTATTTTCCACTTATAAGTAACAACACAAGCAGGAGATTTTAATTAATAAATCCCTTGTGTCATTCCAGAAGACATACACCATTTACTTTTACTATTTAAAAACACTTATTTTCGTATTTTATCTTTGTATTTCAACTTGAGACAAAACATATGTGTGTGTCATAATACTGAATTGCCTTCTGGGATTCCACTCATGGAGATTGCATGGTTACACAATTGCTGAAATGCTGGGTATAATTAGCTTCTACACCCTTCATTTTTACTCAGCTTTGGGACAAATGGCAGAGGCTTGCATTTACGCACAAATGGAGGGCCTATTGTGGAGAAGAAGGGGATTTAATTTGGGATGCGGTACTTTTCTCCCAGTTATGTCTTCTAACCGTCTCTATCGATCATCTGCTGGGTTCTGTCAGGCAGTGTGAATGCATCTAGTGACCACTAGATGGCAGTGTTGCCACATACAATTTAGGATGGCTTAGTCCTTAGCTTCTTTTAAGCTTTGTTTTTTTTATAATGATTTCCAGTAGATGATCCAACATTAATACATAACAAAGGACATTTATTTTTGGTTTCTCATCTGAAGAACATTGTCCATATTAAATATACAATGGAAGGCAAAGCCGGTCTTATAAATATGTTTTGTTCTTTTTCCCTCATTCTTTCTCTCTCTCTCCCTCTCCCCTCTCTCTCTCACTCTCTCTCTCATACACACACATTTTAAGTATCTCTATCCTTGTGTGGACCCCAGACCCTTTCTTCCCAAACGTAATCCTAAACATAACGCCCTGCACTAACCCCAACTCTAAACATAACCCCCAACAATTTAAACTTTTATCCTTAACTTAACACCTAGGCTGAAAATAGCCTTTTGTCCTCATAAAGACTAGAAAAATATGTTCTCTGTCCTTGTTTGGATTTTCGGTCCAAAACAGTACAGTAAAATGTGGACACACACAGACATGAACGCAGACATGCACAGACACACACAAGCTCACACCATTTGTATAATTATTGTATGACCTATTTTGCTAGCTGATATAACAATGCCGTTCACTCTCCCCTAGTGAAAGATCACCATGACCTTTATCGTGATTAGATAAACACAGCGTGTCCTGTCCTGCAGTCCACCCGGGACGGTCCACCTTTCCTCAGCCGCATGCAAAACGTCCTTCCCGGCCTATAGCACACACAGGCAAGGTCGCCGGTGAGTGTGTCTTCATTAGGGACTAGGGCATCTCTGTTATGAAGTGGACCCAGCGCATATAAGCCAATCCCGTAAGTGAAGCCAGGATACAATGGCGAGGTGAGAGACCTGAACGCCTGTCTTACTATTGTTTTTTGGCTGCCCGGACTAAGAAGATGGCTCCTAACACTGTGATACACTGGTATAACAAAGCACCGGGCTGAATCCACTTACTTGCACAGTAGCAACTAGCTATAGCAGACATGCCCATCCCCCACCCTCTACACGGCAGACAATGCATTGTCAAAGTGAGACAACGTTCCCAGTGGGATTTCTGTGTGTGTAAATAATCATTTTCTTTACTGTTTAAAATCACGAAGCGTAAATGAATCGTGTAGTGGCTGAATGAGGATCGTCGTGGAAGATTTAAAAAGCTTAAATACCATACGGAATGTTAGCATGTAGGTTGCTTTCTCCGTTAAGCAAGATTACGCAGTGGACTACTGTTTTGTTTTTCTGAGTGTTGTGATGATGTAGAAATACTTTATAGTCAAGTCAAAGGTCTAACAGCACAGCAAACAACTCTGCTCTCGTCTCTAAAGGGGTTTGTTGGATTGCTTTGCGGTAGTAAAACATTGGTTTAAATGACAAAGGGATTGATTTAACAAGTGAGCAAACATGAGGGCAAACAATGGTTGTGAGTAAGCATCGCCACCTCAGTGGACAGTGAAGGCAGAACTGTAAATTGTCATGTTCGCGCTGTCATTATCTCCATGGAAACCTGTAATTTCTGATATTTCGGCTAGGTGTACCATTAAAGTAATTTGCATTGTATATGCGGGGGCACACATCCTGCTATCAATCACACTGTCCTATAACGCCGTTGCTGTTCTACGTGGGTTATTATGAGCAAAAAACGTCACTGAACATCATGTCTAGCTCTTGGAAAGGATTTCAACATTAACTTGGCATACAAGCTTAAAGCTTGCACATGTTTACTTTCCTGCAAGAGTATTTTTATTTCTTTTTACTGTTACGTATGTAGGATGTAAATAGAGGTATGAGGTTTGATTTAGCCTTTCTGACATGTGGTGGACAAAACGAAATATTGAGCCCTATTAGGTAGTATTATATAAGCCTGGATTGAGTAGACATTCTGCAGCAGTATGAATGCTGATAATTCCACAGCTATAACCTGTTCACTCTGTCACACACTAATAGTTCATTAGAATATAAAACCTCCCAGAGATAACCACTGTAGCACTTACTACTTGAGCACCAGTCTGGGGAGGGAGAGAAGACATTGGGGGGAGGAGATAACGGGAAGCAGCAGGATCCACAGGTCATCAACCCCTGACCTCACGCCTAGAATCCCTGACATCTGTCTTATTTGCCCGCCTTTGCCATGTCTCTTCCCCCTCATCCATTTCTCAGCTCTTCTGGCCTGTAAGTAATCTGACTATAGCCAGAAAGAATGCACTGGAGCAACGCTCAAAGCATTCCTCAATGTGTGAACATGTTTATGTATTTCCCAGAGACGAACATCCCGCAAGAAACACCGCCTATAGATCTGTGTAAGACGGTAATGTACAGTATTCGCTTGTGGCAAATTGTGTGGCCGTAAAAAAGTGCGATGTCCCGGCGAGGTAAACATACTCCAACTATGTGGCTGAAAATAGCATTGTTTTTCTCGTACGCCGTGTCGCTCTGTCTGGAAATTGGGTCTGTATGACATAACAGCGCCATAGAAACCCTCATGTGTCTCCCGCCTGTGTAACTGCTTGCAGTGGGGGATGGGAAGACTGGTGTGGGGGAGGGCTGGTACAGTGTTTGACGAGTGTTCAAAGCCTTTCCTCACACGCAGTGAGTTATATACACAGGCTCTGACTTGCGTGCGCAACGCATACAAGTACACATTCTTTCTCTCGCACACTCACAATGGCTTCTGTGTCGTGTGGGCGGATTTGTCTTTGCCCAGCCAGACTGACTCACACCCTGCCTGTGCTCATATTCTCTTCATCGTATGATAGAGAGCGGGAGGGCTCGAGGAGCTAAATCCAATATGTCGATGGGCAACCGAGTCACAGTGAGAAACAGAGACGCAGCTGGATATTCCCCTGCTAGATGCCGAGCTTTGCCTGTGCTTCCCAGGCCTAATAACAGCCCAACGGGAGTGGTGTGACTCGCCGCGCCCTTCCCCACAGCAACATATTACCCTCCCGCCCTGTGCTGTCTAGAAAGGTCATGTGACCCTCGTCAGTCTCCCGGGTTGGGGGAGGGGAAGCAGATTGAACCTGTTCTTTGTTAGGAGGTCAGCCCCGGCTCCATGGCAGGAAGAGCTCTTACCACACTCACACTAATAGCTGTGCATAAATGCTGCCAGTGAAGCACAGCTCTGACTCTTGTCAGAGAGCAAAACCTTGATCTTTTTTTTTTTCATGTAATATTTTTCTCCAGATATAGCTGAGATGTAGTAAAACAACAACAAAAACAAATAAAAAATGATTTAATGTAGTGTATCTGCATGGTTTAACGTCACACAAAAAATCTAATTTTATTTTAATGAAATTTTGACTATGAATCATGCTTTTCATACAATCACATGTATTAGTTCTGCTGAACCAAAGCCTTCAGATTTATGGAGGCAATGTTAAAAACATTTTAATCTACTTTTACATTTTCTACTTGATTAAAATCTAATTAGACAATTTCTAATTTAAATAAACAAAAATACAGTGATGATATAAATTATTATAGATCCCAATCTATGTTCCTAGTGGGAATGTCGTAAAAAAAATAACGCTATACAATTTTTGGGTCAAATGTCAACGTACCATGCTCAAAAGGGTAGCAGTTACTCTGACCCACTGCACGATCATTCAATTGCATAATTCTCTACTTGGTTGTGCGCAAATATTGAAGCTTGTACGGTAACCAATGGAATGTGTCACACCGATGTAGAGCCGTAATGATGTCAACTTGTTATTTACTTTCCAAATCTGAATGACTGAGCAAGGCGAAAGGAGAATTAATCAACCACTATGTGACCCGGCAGGCAAAAAATACGGAACTGTGGGGGAGGGGAATTGACTCAGAGGCCAGATACAAAGTACGGTTGCATCATGCGAAGACTTGAGCTACTGTGTCTTTCTCAGTTTTAATAGATCCAATCAACCCAGTATCTTTGGCCTTTGTGCATTATAACATGGAAGGAATATATGAGTTTTCCTCTAACAAGGCTTATAGTGTAGTTATTGCAATTCTTTGATTTAAATGTATGTATAACTTAAGATACAATATGTTTTGCTGGGTTTGCAATTATAGTAAGCAATAATCAATGTTTTAAACGCAATGTCAAATTTAGGCTATTAACAGACTACAATCATCTAGACACAATGCTCTTTGTAGGTTTGTAGTGGGCATATTCTGGGACTACATGTACATTTATGTAATTATTTAATTACAGGATCAAGATTTGTGGCACTAAAGGGGTAATAAACATAAATGGAAAAACTGACACAATAGGGGAAACCATCGAAGATTTGTCAAACAAAGCAAAGCACATCAGAATTTGCTCTAAATGGCTGGGGGCAACATAATGGCCGCATGTTAATTTAGTCCAATTTTACTGAAAGGAATTTCATGTTTTGAATAAGCAGGTTTAAGGTCAGGTGCTGATTTTTTCATTGTAGGTCAAGACAGTCCCTCTGTCACCCCCCCCCCCCCCCCCCCCAAAGCGCGCTCTCTCTCTGCGGATGAGTGCTTGCTGCTGTGTCTTTACGTTCCATTCTGAGAAACGCTGAAAACTCCATTCCATCCATTTCAAGCATTAGACCTTACGCTTCTTACAACTTTACCTCTCACACACTCATTCGCGAATACATTTATTATTGACCGTCTCTGTTATCTTTGAAACGCTGTTTGAGATTGCACCGGTGGTCAGAACTTGAATTATCATAAGCAAAATGGGAGGAAAGTCGTCGCTTGCTCACTGAAGTTGGAGGCTCTCCTTGTGGAAGGAAGAGGTGGCGGCAACACCACGAGCTCACTCTCTGAGAAAGGTTAGTTAAAACTTTCGCTCAAGTTTCTTCAATTGTAACATTGTAATTCCGTGAATTGCACATTGTTGCATGCACATTCTTGCTGAACTTCGTAACACTTTACATGTGTGTAGATTTTTTTCCTCCCCGGGGGAACATTGTTATATCTACAATATTAGTAGGTACATTTTAAAAGTTCATCTTCACATTGACAATACTTTAATTATTGCAATTATTTGGACATAAAATGCTTTTGTTTTGAAGTACCAGACATTAAATGCAGCAACTTGTGTCAGATATTATTTTCCCCTCGCGTCATATCACCTCATTTTATATTTAAGTTAAGTTGGAATATTTAAAGTTGCCTCATCCGTCATCTTTGTCATTTACTCTGTAAACTGTAATATCGGCCACATTTAAAGGGTATTGCCCATGTTGATAGTTAGTAAGCGCATGAGTGGGGGAGGGGAAGTAGATCTAACTGCACCAGACATGGGTTAAACTAGTAGTCTTTTCTAAGTGTATACTTGTTATGGTATCAAGCCAGTCTTTATATTTAAACCATATACAAAAGCAATATTCACCCTCCTGCCCATTAAATTAATTATTTAGAATTGATTGGCCATTATGTTTTTTCCCTTATTACTTCCTTGTATTTACACATGAGGTGTTTGAAGAATGATTTAAAGTGAGGGGAAAAAAATGCTATTGGGGAAGCTTGCGGATGAAGAACTGGAAGCCTTGAGGTTTGAAAGCAGCATGGAAACATGTAATGTAGTCCATAGGCCCAAACAGCTCCACCTCCGTCACCTGTTGATCTGGTGGTATATCTGCAGCTCCAATTATTCTTGGTCTGGGTCCCTATGTCAGATACAGACACAATGGCATAAAGACCGCTTAGGCAGATGTTAACAAAGTCATCTCCAAACTCCCACATGTTTTTAGGATAGTGTGACACCCGTCCCCTGCCAACATTCTGCCGTTTAAGGCATCTGCTCACCCCTACAGTGACACAAAATGTAATGTATCCCAGCATCAAAGACGATCCTCCATTAATACAGAATCTAAACTAATAAGGGCACATACCAACACGTTTAGTTCTAGCCTGTCTGGTCGTTGAGTGAATGCAAATTTAATGTCATAAGAAAAACTGATTTGTTGCCATCCGTTAAAGTAACAATAGGGGTTTATTGTAACGTAATTGCTTGTTCTAGATGACTCGAGGCTTTTCCATTTGTGGAATCGTAACGAGCTCCTAGGGTGGTAATGTAGAAAGCTATTAGTGGTCTATGAATGTGTGGCCCTTAGTCGAATGGTCACATGTTAAAGGTGAAGAGGTAATAGTGAGGGGTAACGGCAATACTAAGCCTCCATGATAGTGTGAAGACGGAATTGGTTTATGCCTTTGGTGAACATTCTGTTCTGGGAGTCTACTGTTGTTTTTTCCAATGAGCTGAGTTTTAGAAGTCTCAGTTTACACTCGAATGTCTCAGCTTTCTAGCGGATCCTGGTTGGATACTTGTTTTGGCCTTGTTGTGGTGTATGGCTATGGAAGGTTCACTGATCTGATTTGAAATGACAAGCTTTGGCTTTAGTGGTGTGTGTGTGTGTTTTAGATCTAACTATACTCATGAGTATAGTAAAACCAGAAAACACTGGACTCATGGGGACCTTTTGCCGGTCCCCATGTGGCAAAAGTCAATTTCCGGCTCAGGGTTTAGGTTTAGGGTCAAACTTACAATTCATTTTAGAGTTAGAATTGGGGTTTCTTTAAGGTCCAGGTGTTGTTGGTTAAGTTTAGGGTTAAGGTTAGGCATTACATCTAGGTAAAGTCTAGGCACAAATCTTACTTTATTGAGGTTAAGGTTATGATACATTGTATGTTTCCTGCTGACCTCTTTGCCTACAGTCAGGGATTATTTTATTTTTAACGCAGCTTTATTTTAATTGTTCAAATGAACGAGTTTAGCGCAAATAAAAGGAAAAAATGTTTTTGTCCCAAAAAATTTATGTAATACCAAATGGGAATCCACTTCCATCCATGGTATGAATCGCTAACAATACAAACCTACTAGGACAATTTTCTGCAACAACAGGATAGTCAAATAAAGACCCTGCGTTTGGATGCTAATGGCCTTTTAGATTGTCCTTCTGTCTGAGGTTTCATTTGCGGCTGCATTTGGTTTCAGGCATATTTGTGTTGGCTACCTCAGTGCTTAATACTCCATTCAGCAGTAGCACCTGAAGTTTATCCCTGATACTGTAAGATCTGTGACAACGACTGCTATGAAACACTGTTTTTGTCCATATGTTTTATGCAGCAAATTTGACGTCTCTACTAGAACGGGGGTTGTGGATACAGGCAGGTCAACCTTTACACAGAAATAACACCCATTGCAGTGGCAGCCTTAGTTCAAGACTACAGCCATGTATTTGGAGCGGTTGCGTGTTGTTGGCCATGTCCTTGATAACTGTGCAATTGTGTTGAGGCTAGCAAATAAAGTCAAGGCAACAGTAAACATAGTCAACTCTGCATGTTATGCAGCACCTCTCTATTGTCCCACAGGCCGATCATTGTGTCATTTTGTAAATTCCAGAACACTTCGGCAAGACACCATACTCACCCACGTTCTGTCCAAATTGGACCAGATTCATATCGCTCCCTGAGCATGTGTGACAAATGTTATCACCCTGGGTCATATCTGGAGTATATAAACATGTCTGTTACAGCGCCACCATGGGGTTGATGTGAATGTTCGCGTATAAACTGAGTTTTGATGTTGTCTTAGCAATGTTAAGTTTTGCTGCCTCATCATAATATGCATTTTGGTTTGGGTCTACGCCCATGGGAATGTTTATTGGTCAGCAACTGTGTGTGAAAACGTTGTTAGATACTCAACATGGTCTCATTAATGAGGCAAACATTGCATTGAGACCTTTCTTCATAGATGTCTGGTTTAATGCCGATTTGTTACGTGTTTTTCACAACATTATAAGTGGTGTAAAATGCCTCACGGCGGATTGTGTCCCCAAAGCGTATTGGTTCCTTGTGAGGAGAGGAACCTATGTATTGAATGTCAAACAGGCCGTGACTTTGCAAAGGTAGCATTTTCAGTCACGTTAAACGAACATATGTGTAATCCTGTAAATGCCTGATCTCGATGGCAAGATGCATCTTTCACCTATAGTGAAAATGGGGCCAGTGGTGTGAGGTGTTGTGTGTCACGAGAGATCGACAGTCTGCTCCCAGATTTCCCCATGGGGGTCAACACATCGGAGGTCTGTCTGGAGTGGACTGGAGTCCACAACAAAAATGTCAATGTAGTCTGAATGTTACGACAACTGCTCTCTTGCTTACTGCAGCTACAGATCAATGTCTATTCTTTTGACTAAACTGTAATGATTGTTAGTGCCCTTGTTTAAAGGTTGTAGAATCCAGACCGCCCCCCCATTCGGCATCTGCCGAAGCACTGAAGTAATTGATGCATATCTAATCAGCTATGCGGTGAATTGTGTAACCCAGGAGAAGCAGATAGTGGTTTCATGTGTGTGCCATTTGTGTGAAGTGTCATAAGGAGGAAGGATAGAGATTGAATTGAAGTACAAAGGTTCACCTTTGTGCATACATGTTCACCTTTAAGCCGTGTTCGGTAAAGGCTGTAAGAGAAGTAGTTCTGGAAATGCTGTAGTTGTCTGTTGATTTATGATGTCACAATCTCAGTGTGTGTGATCACTGTGAACCCACTATGCCGATACGACACCCCAGAGGAATTCCCAGTATGTATGACATTGTGTTGAAAATAAATGAGTGAAAATGTCTGTGTGTGCGTCCATCTTCCTGTTTTCTTAGCGGTGAATTATCCCCCATGAACTGTTCTTGTATGTCGACTGTTGGACACGGCTGCCGCTGTATTTATCTTTCTACTAATTAGTGTCTCGGACATTGGTTTGGAGAGTGTCATTAACCAAAGTCAAAAGTATCAATGTTCTTTTGTAATGGGACATAATAGTATGGTCACAGATGATGAAAATAACACCAAAGTTAATCATTTATGCCAGCTGTGGTTGTAAAGACTTGTGCTGCTCTAGCTATGTTTTTATGGGTCATCTGTCTGCTCTGTTATTGGCTGTGACCAGCCTCTGTCTGTTAGGGTTATCTCATTTCCAGGAGGACCCGGTCTGTGAATTGTGTCTCTGAGAACGGCGCTCTGGAACGGAGACCAAACAAACATGTGTAGGATGCCAGTGAAAGTTGCATATCTGCCTTGGTTAGCCTTTTATCTCTGCCGTTTCCTGCTGTCAGTAGTTTGAAACATGTACGCTCATGGAGATTCCACTG
Source organism: Esox lucius (assembly GCF_011004845.1). Taxonomy (NCBI): domain Eukaryota; kingdom Metazoa; phylum Chordata; class Actinopteri; order Esociformes; family Esocidae; genus Esox; species Esox lucius. The sequence continues at coordinate 26,069,136 of NC_047584.1, read as the reverse complement.
TCTGGCGGTTTTATGAGGTTCACTAACACCTACACGCTGTCACTCGTGATACAGGCCTGTCTTCTATGTGTATTTGCGCCATTTTAATTGAACACACAAAGAAAGGTGTTTGTGATTTCAGACCAGGTATTGGCAGCGTGGATGTCTATATACATAGCTCAGTGTTTGCATCGATAGCTGTAAATCATTGCAGGGAGGCTTGGTTAATGAATAAGACCGTGTTCTTTTGTCACCTGGCTTTTTCCTTTAAAGATTTGCACATTAATTATGAGAATTGTTGGCACGTCTAAAAATCTTTTTTCTTCTCTTCTTCAAATCCAGGCCAGTTGTTTTATCATTAAAGAGGCGTTCCAGGGCTTCTACAAAAAAAACATTCAAATGTTTTTTATCTCCTGTTCTGGGCTTGATGGGTAGTGTTGTTTATATGTGAATAATCTGAAAGTAGTATCACCACCATGTCAGTTAGCTGTGAACGTCCATGTTTGATAGCAAATGTTTCTGGACGAAACAAGACCCATTGGCACATGCATGCATAGCTAGGTCACATTGTTTGGGGGGTTAGGGTTAGTTAACACCCCTAAACAAGTGGCCAGAATTCTTGGAATGCCTCTTTAAATCGAGGGTCTCTTCTCTGTCTTACATTTGTGCTTCCATATGAAAAAGGTTGCATGTTCAGCCCCTCTATGAAGAGGACGTTCTGGAGGAAGTAGGCGGATGGAAAGGCTTTATTTATGGTGAGGGTGGTCATGCATTCAATAATATGTAAAAACTGAATAGGGTTCTAGTCATAACAGCCATGGTCCATCATCTTCAGGCAGACTGGCTGTGGTATTGTGCACATAGCTTTTCCACATGAGTCAGAGAATGACTTTGAATGACGATTATGGGGGGTGTTTCCATGGCCCTTTCTGATCAAAGGGGGGGGGGGTTGGGGGGCACAAGCCAATGTCAACAGTGTAGCAATATTAGGTCACAGTATCAAAAACATTTTCTGCCACATTAGCCTGTTACTGTTTACAGCTAGATTAAGCCCTGTAGAAAACCTGCTTCTGAAACTGACCTCTGATAGTGGGACTGACGAGGCACTGACAAGGCACTGAAGTGTAACAATGCCAGTTTTCCTTATTGTAGATCTGCCTAAAATGTAATTGTTCTCTATATCAGTCTGCTTTTTATGGAGTATTTGTACTTAGAGTTAATCAAACTAAGCTATTAGCTTTGTACAGTTAATGGTCGTGGACAGAGGTCAATATCATGCTTGTTGTTCTACAGGTCATGTAGACCTGTAGAACAACAAGCCATCACAGGGTGTAAAATCTAACTTTGAAAACCTTGTTTTGCTATTTGAAATACATTGACACCTTTAGTGTGGAATTGCCCTAATGTAATCATTAATACTGCAGTCAAGAGTTTCTGCTCTTTTATCATATCTTCGTGAATGGATTTACATGCTATGAAATATTTAGTGCTTCTAATGTATCCTGTATGGTAGTTAGCTGTCATTATATAGCTCCACAATCATACACTGAAACTTGAACTTGATGGCCATATTAAGAATTCTTGGGTTCTCTCTTTATTCAGTCAAACCAAAACATTTTAATCTAAATCAGAGGTCTGACTTGCTTAGTTGTAGTGAATTTACTGAGATGGATTGAGTTCTGGTAACCATTGTCTTGCAGTGAGCATTGTTGAGAACCAGATTGAGACATCTCTCTTCTGTTCAACCAGCCCTCGCAGATACATTGAGTCTTGGATCCACACAGCCCATATGGAGGACAATGGATTCAAATTATGAGGCCTGTTCCACCAAAGCTGTAATTGCAGTAGTGGTTCTGTTGTGTTCTCATGCTCTGGGTAATGTAAGCTGTCTAAAATATTGTCACCAGGGGTGTATTTATTCCACCAAACCACATCATTTAGTTTGTTTTGTAAAGACTTAATGAAGCTGGGAAGAACTACCCTGAATTAGTCCTATAAAAAACACTGTTTGATGAAATATTTTCCTACACAAATGATTAAGAATATCCTACAGTAGACCAATATGACACACAAATCATGTGTAGTGGATCAAAGCTTGTGTTAATAAAATAAGTAATGGTGAGTCCTCTCAATTAGCTTAAATTATCTGGTATTTTTTCACATTTGTACATGCTTTTACTTTAGAGTTTTCCTTCTAAAAAAGTTTAATTATGTAAAAAATAATATATTCTAAGTAGGTGTCAACATACCCCAACGACAGAATAATAATATCTAGTTGGATAGACTGATGATGGAGCAGGTAATTCTTGTCTGGTCAACTACATTTTGGGTATGTGGTAACAATGTTAACTTCCCTGGGCAATTACCATGAGGGTTTGTTTTCTGTCCGGAGACTGGGCTGGTTGGGGTGATTCTCTGGTCAGGATCTGGGGGATAATTGTCCTACTGGAAGATCCATTGATATATTAGCCTTTTGGGAGAGGCTGTCAGATTTTGCTCAAATCTCCAGGTACTTGACAGATTCCATATTGCCATGTATATCCTAACCAGGTTACCAGGGTTCCTTTAATAGCAAAACAGCCCCACAGCATCACAGATCCACCGCCATACTTCATAGCGGGTGTGCTCTTTTCTGCATGACCATCCCTGTTTTTACACCAAACACAAGAATGGCTACCTAACTAAATGCACCACCTCTGTCAGAACATTAAACTCATTCTGTTTAACAACTATCTTTCAGCTAATCAAAAAAATATTCTATCATTCTATGGCTAAACAAAATGTTGGTTTGGGGTAAAGTCACTGGGAAATAACCCATTTATTTATTTGTTTTTTAATACATTTTTATTATAGTGACTTTATAGTGACTTTTCCCTTCAGCTTTGTTGTGGCTGCAGTCACAAAGAACAAACTTCCATTATTCCGCTTGTCTTCTGGCTTCAGAGAGCTCACCTTGGCTTGGCCTCCAAACATCATGCTAAGTCAGCTGCGCACTGTGATGGGTTAGGGTTAGTCTACATGTCTTTTAGCAGACTTATCCTGTCATTTTGAGTTATTGCAATGTCAAAATCTAGGTCAAACTCGATCTCTGGCATGAATACTGCAAGTATGGTAATATTGTTATGCATGAAGTAATCTGGTACTGTGAGATCATGTGTAGGTTGTAAAAAATGATGGCTTTGCAGCAGCAATTTTTTGTTCCACCCCTAATGCGCGTCCCTGAAAATAGACCTATCAGCTTAGTTACATTTTCCAGCATATTTAACTTTGCAATATTAAAACCAGGTCTTATTTAGCATTGTTTACAATATGCCATGATGCCAGCAATGCATCTGAATGGATTTGCTGGTACCTGCAGCCTGTGCCTGGTGTTCTGTGGAACCAAGCAGTGTGTCCAATCGACTTTCTTGTTGATGGTGGGAGCTTGCTGTGTGGCCAATATCACTGATGTCTGCAGTAAGGGTTACCTTTTTTTGTGGCAATGCACCATGCCATTTTAACATCTGGAATGTCTCTTCTGCTCCAAAAGCCCGAAAAAAAGGTTTGAAAATGGTTCCAGGGAAATACTGCTTTGTAGACTTTTCTATATATAGTTATTTGTAAATTATTTCAAATACACATTTTTGTTTTAGGCAGAGGCAGACAAAAGACCCCCCCCCCCCCCCCCCCCCCCCCCCCCCGAAATGTATCATGGGGAACAACTACAGGGAAACAGGCCAATCTTCAAACTGCTATCTGTCAGTCAGCTTTACCCAGACGGGCGTAGGAGAAGTGGTTTACCCTAGAGACAGTAGTACTATCCTCCCCCAGCCTCCACACTTTCACTCTGAGCCCATACCGGCTGTCATTGAGAAAGGCAGAGAATAATTTGCAGTAGTTGTTGTGGCTACCAGATTGCGGTGTCAGAAGTTGTCCACCCCACCCCCCACCTCCCCACCCCGCGTTCTTTCCCTTCCCCCAATGGTCAGACTAGACTGCAGGCTGACTAAATGCTTCAAAGGCAGGTTTTACTCAGCAGAGCGGTTCAAGAGAAAATGGCTGCTGTTTCCAGGTCTTGTTTGCACATCTGTCAGGAAGGTGACTGCACAGGAGGAAATGGGGTCCTCGGAATGTTAACATAGAATTTGCCTCTGCCTCTCTCTCTCTGCCTCTCTCTCGCTCTCTCTGTGTGTGTCTCTCTGTCTGTCTCTCTTTTTTTTGTTTTTTTCTAAATCAATCAGTTTCAAACCTACCCACAAATGCCTGGCTGTAGTTTTTCTTAGCTTTACTGTCTATTTTATTTCTGAGTAATTTATGTGGCATGTCCCCATCTAGCCTATGCCGTGATTTATTTTTTACATTTTAATTCTGTACGCTATGTAAAACTGATTCTCCATGTGGAGACACAGTGTATAATGAAGCCTATCGTAAAGCAAGGTATCATAATATTTCCCTGATGTACATAAAAAAATGGTACGTCTACTTTGTGAGACCGGGTTATGCAATATTGCTAGTAAGTTTCCCTTCCTCTTATAATAAGGTTTCGAAAACTGTCAAAACTATATTTCTTAACGTTTTCTAAATAATAACTGATTCCCTATTATATGAAGTGCTTGTTTTGCCATTTCAACAGATGTAAATACTGTCTTTAATATTGGTTGTGGTTAATAATTTAAAAATATTTTGTAAATAAAAGGATACAAATGTAATGAGCAGTTTTTCTGCATTCTCTCTGCATTGTAGGGAGGTGTTGGCATCCACTATATCCAATCAGATGTTGATAGACTTCTCTAATCTGTGAGTGCATATTGATTTGTTCTTGAGTTCCACATCACAAACCATCCAAATCTATTTTTAGGGCAAATTGGCTGGCTAAAATCAGCATTTGTGACTGATTACATCCACCCATAGTAACTTTAATATGAAGACCTTCTGCAGCTTCCCTTCATTGTAGGTTGTCAGTAACTTACTGAACATGACCAGGGAATATAGTTAAGCTGTTCGTTTTCTGACAGTAATTGGGGGCATTTGATGCCATGGAGTGATTATTTACCATTGGTTTACCTGTCCCCATTTTTGAAACCTGTCAGGTGGGAGTGGATGAAAAATAATGTGAGGGCAACCCCATCCCCAAATGAACCAATCCATGATTCTGCTGGAATGACTGGATATGGTTGTGAAAACACAGTGAACAAAAAAAGTTAAAAAAAAAATGAATGTGCTGAATCAATCTTGAAATGCCTGCATGACAGCAACTTAATTGTGGCTTGAGTGCTGAGATCTTTTTGGTTAAGACCATTTACACCACTATAACAAAGTGTTTGTACGTACATGGGCATCCAACCTATTGCTTATTCTAGTGGGTAATAATGGCTCAGACAGCTACTATAGAAGCCCTGTGGCTCAGGGCATTAGCAACTACCAGCTAATTGGACGTCCAGTTAAAGTGTGGGGCACCTTTACCACAGCCTTGGGTGAAACACTGCGTTGCAACTTAAACTAAGCCTGGGTGAATGGCTGCTGTTGGTATACTTGGAGAGTAATAACCTTTACTGTGCTGTAAACACGCTAATGATTTCCCTAATGAATCACAGGGCAGGCGCCTGCTGGGAAGCTCCTAACTGCCCAGTGCAGGGTCATTTGGGACCCTGGGCCTACATCCTCTGTTGGGAAATGGCTGGCTTTCAACAGGCTGCAAGAAAAAGGTTTTCTGAAAAAAACATTTGGCCATGGGGCAGAGATGGAAAGAAATGCTGCATGCTGAACTTCATAATGTGGCCTCTCTCTGACTTTGGATGGATGAGTGTCTGAATAATGTCAGTTTCTCCATTCAGTTTATTTGGAGAGCATGGGAAAGCCATCTTGACTGCTGAGATGTCTATGGTGTGAAAATATCAATGTAATCCTTGTCCCACATGTGGCCGTAAAACCCAGAAGCTTGTCCACAATAATAATGTTCACTGGAAGATGACATGGGTGACTCCGAAGTGAAATTTGCACACAAATTCACAACTTTCATGTCTCGCAGAAAGGATTTATTTTGGTGTGAAATTAAACAGTTTAATGTTTGTGTCTATGTTTTATCTGCAAGAAAGTGAACTTTAAATATTGGGGAAGTAAATGCAGCATTATGGATACTACATGAAAAACTTTTCAAGGAGACCATACATGGTAGCAAGTCAGGATATTTTCATGTTTTAGGTTAAAACATGGGTAAATATTTAATGGGTATTATTATTTTAAAATTATTTTTTACTTTATAGACAGGGGTTCTCAACCTTTTTCCTCCAGGGTTTTTGGTGTTGGTAGGACAGGTATGGTGCGAGATCAGTTTTGCGCATTTGCGACATTCTGGCATTGTAATAGTAGTAGTGGAATGAAAACATTTCACTGTATTCACCAGAAATGTTTTAGTGCGTTTTTGAGTGCGTACAAAAAGCGCATCCCAATATGCTGGAATTTCTATTGGTCAATTGAACAGGCAGCGTCCTGATAGTCCTCTACTGATGCGAGACATGCGATCATCTCTCAAATAACCCAAGTGTTGACTGTCATACAGAAGGTCCACCACAACCCCTACCCTCTGGACACTTGGGGAACAGTGTCAGCCATACTTCCAAATAGGCATGTAAAGTGGTAAGACTCAACCCGAGTCTTACCAACGGTACTCCACCGGTCTTAGGACGCTGGAAGGGAGGGCCTAGGGCTGTTTCTGGACATACTGTAGATTGTCTGTCACTCAGTCAGGCACTATGGAAAAGGTTTGCTTGAACAACGGGTAGGGAATTTCTTTGACTGGGTAGGCTATGATTACAAGATGCAATGCTACTTGCTTTGGGGACGTCCGCCCCATTAGCTCTTTGCTTGCTAATTATGGTTCTGGTCGTCGGTTGCGGATGGTGGCGATTGGAGTTGCATCTCACAGATTTAATGCCTTTCCATTCCAGCCAGGCTCCACTTGTTTTCTAATTAGCTCAAAGAGCAGTAGCGTACTGTGTTGTGGTGTAGTGGGTTGGCTCTGAGCTCTGCGGGCCATCTAGGCTGTTACACAAAGGCTTATCTGGGGAAAAGGGGACTTTCTTCCAGCTTTGGAACAGTGTTTGTTAGCTGTTAATGCAGATGTAACAAGTAATTGTTAAAATGTCATTGCCAGTTCAAAGACCCAGATTAAACACTCAGTAGTATTTAGTATGATTAAGATGTTCTTGAAAAAAATTAAAACAGCATCACATGGCCGATTTGGATTATAATCATCCAATACATTTTCATCTAGGTCAGGGGGTATGCTCTTGGTCAATCAGGTTATACTTGAATATCTTTAAATGCCCACATTCACTGAGCCGTAGAAGACTTTACTGAACAGAGTTATTTATTACACAATTGCGAGGGAAATCTATAGAATTGCGTATGGACATCAGTTTTGGGTTAGGGTTATATCCAAACCTGCGTATCACGCAGTTCTTTATTTATAATATGTTAATGTAAAAAATCTGACCTTGTTTTTGTTGCTACATTTCCTCTTCAAAATACAGAGTTTAAAGATGTCTTGTAACAACATGGTAACAGAGGTAACAAATGAACATTGATATTTCACTACACTACTTCATGGGTCGCCAACCTTTTTGGTTATGAGAGCTATACTAAAAAAAAATTATGTAAGCTGCTTTCTGTCTCCCTGACCACTTTTTCCTAGGTCCCTATATTTCCTTTTATTGTGTTGTTTTTTGATAAATGTAGCCTGGCGCTGCTGATATTTTATACAAATAACAAATCCATCTAGATGATGTTATAACTCTACGTTTGCGGTGCAGCACATTGTGATAGCTGAAAATGAAATGGCCAGGTATTGTGTTTTGCACTTAGACACAGGTGGAATTGTTTCAGTGCTTGTTGAGGAGCGAGTGTCTGGTAGGTGAGTGATTCGTTTGGAGGTTGTGCAGAGGAACATGTGAACCCTGCACATATTTCAGATGGTGTCATCGAAGCTTAATTTCTACCGCCCGGGGGGGGGGGGGTCTTATGAAACTACAGTGCAGGTAGTTTTTGGGGTATCAATAGGCTCTAGGTGGTGTTCGCTCACATTTTTGGTTGAAATGAAATTGTCACCATCTGGAGCCCTGCTAATCATTGTTTGTGGAAGGTGTGTTCAGTCTATGACTGTCTTGCATTAAGGCCCTAGGAAATGCCTGCAAATGCATATATAGCTAACATTTTATGCAGACTCAAAAAAATATGTACATTATATACCCATTTCTAATATGTCAGTACAAAACAGGGGCATGTATTAGTTCATTACCGTATAATCTGCTATTCAACTGTGCTGGAGTAAACTACATCCTAGTGTACTCTTTCTGAACATCACTCAGCTCTACTGGAGTAAACTAAACCCTAGTGTACTCTGTCTAAACATCACTCAGCTCTACTGGAGTAAACTAAACCCTAGTGTACTCTGTCTAAACATCACTCTGCTCTACTGGAGTAAACTAAACCCTAGTGTACTCTTTCTAAACATCACTCAGCTCTACTGGAGTGACATTTGGAGAAACTTGTGGTTGCAGATCAGTATTTCACTGACCTTTTAGAATAAGTACCTCTTAGAATAAGTACCTCTTTCACTTAGGATCCAGAAGCTTGGGCACGTCTGCCCATCACATGGTGAAAATGTATTTATTATTCATATGGTCTTTGCGCAGTAGGCTAGTTCAGAGATTTAAAGGATGATGGGGAGATGAATCTCTTCAGTCAATTAATAAACGTTTAACAACGTATGACTAACAAATTGTGCCAATTTCTCTCTCTTTTGCTGCTCCCTATATGTTAGTTTTTTTTTCCTGCTACTTGAACTTAATGGACCTGATAATGTGGCCCATGTCTCTTCCTATTTCTGAACATCTGAGATTGAAACGACTGTAAAATAAAACAAACGCAAACATGGCGCTCTTTGAGCAAACCTTTAAAAAATGACATAGCCTGTGGCCTTGGTAGACAGACAGTTTACAGTGTTCTTTAACTCAGGCGGTAATATGACAAATAGCAGTTTATTTTTGGAACAGGGTTAGGGTTAGTTTTTATTTCCGGGAGTTTATTCTTTCTGGTGTTCATAAATATGGAACGGGGAGGTGGGGTACATTATCCGGTTGATGATATTAGTGCAGTGTTTGAAGGGAGGGAGAAATTCACCAGCAACAGATCAGTTAAGGGGGGGGGGGGAGAGAAATTGCAATTTGCCTTCTGGATGCAAATGGCACATGGGTGATAAATAAAATAGATATGCAGAGGCTTCTGGATCTTCAGCAACAGTGAGAAAATGTTTGTAATGGTCTGGGAAAAGGCATCCGTGTCTTATTTGTTGACAGGCGATTCCGGCTCTGCCTGCCCTGCCATTATCAGATCTGCCAACACACTGCAACTGTGGATGTTAGTACATGATGGAAGCGTATGATTGGTCCAGACATGTAAGGCAGCGGTTCTAAACCTTTTTTCCACTTTTGGACTGCCCCTCCCTAGCTTCAGGCAAATCCTACATCCCTACCCAAACTCTTTGTTGTTCTGCATCCTCTGGTCGTTTTGCATGAGGGCAGTCCATGCTTTTAAAAACTTTCCTCACAGACAGGCTTGATGTTGTACAAAGTTAAACTCTGTCATCGCAACTGACAGGATCCAGTAACAGACATAGTAAAATATACTCCGAAAAATAAAGCAATTTCTCATTCTATGTACAAACCCTTAAGTGACTGTTTTTTTTAAAGGCGTGCGAGCGCTCGTACATGTGTGTTCAGGTTTCAACATTTACTTTTGCCTTGTAAATAATTGCTCTTATTTTCATTTATTGTATTTTGGGTTCCATATAATATTCTTATACCGGTTCTGTTCTGATTATGTATTCATGGAAAGCCAGTGTGAATCTTCACAAGGCGAATGTGTCTCAGTGTGAGATTGATTCTCACACCAGCTTCATAGCATCACCTCTTTCTGTTGCAGGAAAAAATTCATGTGAACATTCGCACTAAGCACATATCAGAGTTTTATTTCAATAAAGCTAGAGAGTCCGTGTGAAAGCATATCCCAAGGTGAAGACTTGAATTATTGATGTTGAGTAACAGGTTCGACCCGGCTGGCAGAAGGCCCATTGGTAATTGGGACAACACTTACGTGTCCTATTTTGTGCCATCGCTTCCTGCTTGTTGCTATGCTACCATAGGGAACTCTTGAGAGTCAGTTGAGCTCCGTGTGTTGTGCTATATTGTCGTAGAGGGATTCTTTTTTCTTAATGACGTGCTCTGATCAGGAAATAAAATTGTCCGTATCCCGTCCGTCGCGTTCTCCAGGCTGAAACCACCAATGAGAACAATGGCCCTGATTCGGCTTTCCAAAGGTTATGTTCAGGATCAAGTTTAAATGCACTGGTGGAGCTCCTGAATAGCGTCACTGTCTCGCAGGACAGCCGCTTCGCTTTAGTCAGGAGTTCAAATCCTGTTAGGAGCTTGCTGACAATACCAGAGGGCTTAGCATTGGCGGTAGAAATTGGCTCTCTATACTCCGCGGTTGTCGGATTTGGCTCTACCTTAGTTCAAGCTACTGCAAGCTGGATTCCGTTTATTGATTGGTTGAATGCTTTCTCATTCAACAGCGTCATCCTGGTGGGTACTTCCCAGTTCAGGAAGCGGCGTAAAACGTTTGGTGGCTTTGCGTATGTGCTTTAGGGGCCACATCTTCATATTTGACTTTCACAAACCTGCCAGTGGGTTGTTTTGATGAGTCGTCTTATGAGGGAAGGTGGTCGTGGTTAATGATGATCGATGGCTGTCTATGAACATGTCAGAATTATAACGATTCCTGTGATTTGCTTCAACAAAGTCGTGGTCATCTACATGGTATTTTACGTGTTGTGATATCATATATATTAGTTCTCCTTTCTCTTCAGTTTTCAATTTAGCTAAAACAGACCTATTGGGTTTTTGATCAAATTGTTTATTTTTGCAGTGCTTAAGGGCTTTTTCGCAAACTTTGTTGCATCTTTCGTTTCAAGGTTTCTGTCTCATTTTAATGTTCCAGTCTCTTTCCTTCATCCTTCCTACAGTATAATGCATAATGTGCAGGGTACTTTCAATGATGTTGTTGTGAAAATTATGAATCATTCTTTGTAGCAAACATTCATTAGCCTGATGGTTGGCGCTTATCTGTGGAACAAAAAGGGTCCCCGTAGTTTCGAATGAATACCACATTGAATCTTTGACTGAGGTGTCAATGCACAGTGTTTTGTAACAAGGCGCTAATGGCGTAAGAGTTTCAACTTTCCCCAGAAGCTAACCCAATGCACTGTACTGAGCTCTCCCCTGACACGTCAGCGGGCTTGTTATTCCCTGTACTGCTCTATTATGCTCTATTGATCTGGATCAGTGGCCAGGTCACTAATGTTAGACTGTTGCCTCGTTACCCTGGAAGGAGAATGACGCCACCGTCGCTTCACAGCGGAGGAATGGGGGAACTCTTGGTCTGGTCCGGCAGAGATGGATTAGCTGTGACATTCTCAGTAAGGCTGGCACAATTATTATATATTACCATGCAAACCACAGGTTTCAAATGACCTTTGTTTTAGAATCTGTTAGTTGAGTGAGCTACTTGTTCCATTGACTACTCGTTCATTTCTTTTCCACATGGGTTCATTAGGACTGTGAGGAAAAGAGAGAAAATGTACAAGAACAGCAGTGGTCCGAACTGAACCCACAATGTACTGATATGTTATGGAGGCAGCAAACACCCCAGGTCAACCTTTTTGGGTTTGAATTTTCCATGTTTTTTGGGTTGGGTGGAACATACTGCATTCGGGATGGTCTGGTCTGCTGTATTATGGACTGTGCTGTGTGACCAGACTTGTGTTGCTGCTGCCTGAAACCACAGCATCTCTACTAAAACCAGAACATTAGGAATTAGGATTGATCTCTGGCTGAAACCAGAACATTAGGAATTGGGATTGATCTCTGGCTGAAACCAGAACATTAGGAATTAGAATGGGAATTAGAATTATGCATTAGGATGGACCTTTTATGTCTGATATACAGAATTGTGAATCAGGATGGATCTGTATGTCTGAAACCAGCAAGGTGATGTTGCAGCACATTTATTCAGGAGAGGAGAAAATGTTCAGCGAGAAAACAAACAAGGTGCGATTCATGGTTATTATGGTAACCGCAGTCAACTGGCTGGCCAGCAACCCCCATTTAAATGTCCACGACCGTCACAGCCCTGATTGTCCGTGGGTCAAACCGTGAACGAATGGGCAATTAAGACACTTTTCTCTGTCCATGGTTGTATGTTCTTTATTTCCCTGTTTGAGGGCATGGTTGTTGTCAAGCCATTCGGTCATCAATGGGGACTTATCTAGATGTTACCTTCATTGTCCCACCCTCTGGGGAGCCTGCTTGTCTTGTTGTACGGCTGTTCACTTAGACGTGTAATTGTCTAAAATCCAAAATGTCTTTCTTATTCTTAGAGTGGGCCCATCCTTACCTGCACACGGTTCCTCCTCCATCGAGGTGGGCTAAGATGAGTATAACCAGCGATGAAGTGAACTTCTTGGTCTACAGGTATCTTCAGGAGTCAGGTATGTATGTCTGCTGGAGTTACTAGTATACCTCCGGCTGGCTTCCTCCTCTTGCTGTTTGCTAAATAATGAATGGACAGTTTAAGAATGGCTTCGTAGTTGGTTTGTGACTTGTGATTAATCAAGGGCTGCAATTGACCAACTAAACTATTTTGTTAACTTAGTAATCTGTCAACAAGAAGGAGGAGGAATAGAAAAACATGTTGCAGAGAATCTCGTACCAGGCAGCTTTCAGAATAGCAGATGTAGAACCTGAAGAGTGTGGACATCACTCTATTTAAACAAATGGAGGTTGTCTGGAGGATGCATTTTGCGGCAAGTTTCTCTTGTGGAGAAAAATAGGATTCGCCACTTTGACAGTCATGGGCTGATCCATCAGTAATATGGGGAATGTTGGAAACCGCTGCTCAACTGTAAACACACTATATATGCAGAGGTTTACCTCTAGTTTGGTTGTCGGATATTGCATTAATGCACCACTTAACCATGCATTCCAGATGAACTCATTCACACTTGAAAACCCGACTCAAGCCGTGATGCCAAACTAAAACGAGCTCTCTGAAAAGCAGTCAGCTGCGCTTGTTTTATATTGTAAATTGTTGTGCTGAGTCCTCTTCATAGTCTGTCTTCATGGTTCCAGTGTGTTTTCTCTGAAGGTTCATTGTACACAACAGCTTGGCACATCCTGTCGCACACTGTCTTCTTTAGAGTCGTTAATCTGCTGTGTGATGATACTATAGAAGACCTGTTTCCACTGTCTTTCAATGTTTATTTGAGGATTTTTTTTGTTGTGGTTGCTGCACGCAATACTCAGATAATCCATAATGAAATCTGTTGACAGCTGTTGTTTATTGTCAACGTTATTAATTACATTAATGTTGCGGCCCTAAATTAATTAATATTGCTACATTGACTTATCTAAAACAACCCTAAACATTTGGGGGGTTTTGAGAAGACTGAGTGCGCCAGTGGGAAAGTGGATGTGCCAGAGATTCCTTACAACAGAGTTAGTGGAAACCTGGCTGATAGGTCCCCCCTATTCTTCTCGTCTGTTGATCATTCGGCATATCGTTTTCCCTTTATATGCACAGGTGTCAACACGCCATTCAGGATAACCTATTTTTCACAGCGTGAATGAATTATTGAGTTCCTAGACTAGGCTATGCTTTATGACTCTTTTGTTGAGTATTGCTTTGAAGCCGGTCATTGGAGAAATGCGTGATATTTCTGCCACTTCGACATTACCCCCTCAGGAAAAAATAAAAACTTGGAATGTGTTATTGACTCACTGTGTGTCTGTGTCACCTTTAACGTTCCGTTTACATAACGTTGACCGAAAAAAAACAGTTGGAATGTCTGTAGATGCCGGTGGGAATGTGAGGTCTGTTGTAGTCTCTGCAGTAGTGGTTGGACTGTGTTCTCTGCCTGTCTGCAGGTTTTTCCCACTCAGCGTTCACCTTTGGCATCGAGAGCCACATCAGCCAGTCCAACATCAATGGAACGCTAGTGCCCCCTGCTGCCCTCATATCCATCCTGCAGAAAGGCCTCCAGTATGTGGAGGCGGAGATCAGCATCAACGAGGTGAGCATGGGGGGGGGGGTTTCAGGCTGCCGTCGGTCACATTCACCAGTCACACCAAAGCACGTGTTTTATAAATTTTTTGTATCGGGAAAGTTCACGTGATCTTTGCCTTTTTCAATTTGATCTATTACGTTTGGTGCTTAAAAATGAAATCTCCTCTGTCAGAACAAAGCCCACAATGCCCTGTTTGTAAATCAATGGGGTTGGATAACAGTGCCACGACTAATAAACAATATATGATCAATATTCAGTAAATCGTGTCGTTTGAATAGTAGTGAGTCGGTCGGCACGCTACCCAGCACGTCTGATTTCCGCAAACTTGTCGCGTTGGCAGGACGGCACCGTGTTCGACGGGCGGCCCATCGAGTCCCTGTCGCTCATTGACGCGGTGATGCCGGACGTGGTGCAGACGCGACAGCAGGCCTTCCGGGACAAGCTAGCCCAGCAACAGGCAGCCTGCGCCATGGCAGCCGTCGCCGCCAGCAACCAGCCCAGCGCACCAAAGAACGGCGAGACGGCGGTGAACGGGGACGAGAATGGAACGCACGCCATGAGTAAGAACGACTCCTAACCATTCAACCATTGCTAACTAGCAGCGTGCTAACTGGGCACATTTAAAAAGGGGGGGGGGAGTAGTGGTCTGAGCAGGGTGCTTTTCACCATATGTCAGGTGGTTAGGGGGATTTCACTGAGTGTTAGTGCATTTAGACACGCCTCCATGCATGGGGGGGGGGGGGTTGGGGGTTGGGCCGGGTGAAGCCCTGGACTGGGGAGGGAGGGATGGATGGATAGCGGATGTCGTGGATGTTTTGTGACGGATGATCCCATTGGGGTTGAAGTCAGTCAGTCAGTCAGTCAGTCAGTCAGTGTGGGTGGGTGGCAGAGCACCAGGAGGGTCTTTCTAAGATTAAATGTTGATGGCAGAAGAGGAGGAGCTGCCCCTTCGGTCTGCTCTGACGCAAAAACAACATAATATCAATGCTGCAGACCGGATTTGAAGATGATTACTCTATTAGTTATGAACTCGTCTCCCTGAAAGGTTGAGTCTTGATCTTGCTCAGATTGCTCCCTCCGCTTCAACTGGGTCAACAAGTACATTTGATGCAGTAATTGCAAATCTTAGATAACACTGTTATTTAAGACTTAGGAATTATCTGCTTCAAATTCTTCCAGTCGTTTTTTTTGGCGCGAGCATAATTGAAATTCTCTGCTCTTGAATGATTATGATTTAGAAGGTGAGAGGTTAATGCCTTAAAGTTTTGGCAGAAAAACTGAATAGAGGGAAAAGTACAGATGGCTTGTTTAAAAAGAAAAAGAAAGAAAACTGAATATGGCTATGGATGAAGAGGAAATGAAAGCATGTGTTTTGTCTGTGATGTGGGGAGTAGGGTCTGACAGGATGTATGTGCTCTGATTGCAGATAACCACAACGAGCCCATGGAGATGGATGTGGATGTGGAGATCCCAGTCAGCAAGGCCACTGTCCTGCGAGGACACGAGTCAGAGGTGTTCATCTGTGCCTGGAATCCTGTCAGTGACCTGTTGGCCTCAGGGTCAGTCTCCCTGGGGGAGTGGGGGGTGGCTGGGTCAGTCTCCCTGGGGGAGTGGGGGGTGGCTGGGTCAGTCTCCCTGGGGGAGGGGGGGGTGGCTGGGTCAGTCTCCCTGGGGGAGTGGGGGGTGGCTGGGTCAGTCTCCCTGGGGGAGTGGGGGGTGGCTGGGTCAGTCTCCCTGGGGGAGTGGGGGGTGGCTGGGTCAGTCTCCCTGGGGGAGTGGGGGGTGGCGGGGTCAGTCTCCCTGGGGGAGTGGGGGGTGGCTGGGTCAGTCTCCCTGGGGGAGTGGGGGGTGGCTGGGTCAGTCTCCCTGGGGATGGGGGGAGGTGCTGGGGGAAGGCTGGGTTAAAGTGCTCCTGGAGTTCTTCCTCCGTTCTCTCTGTCATCCTGCGTTCTGCCTGCGTGTCCTCCAGGTCAGGAGACTCGACAGCCCGCATCTGGAACCTAACTGAGAACAGCAACAGTAGCTCCACCCAACTGGTGCTCAGACACTGCATCAGGGAGGGAGGACAGGACGTCCCCAGCAACAAAGACGTCACCTCACTGGACTGGAATGTGAGTTCACAAGGGCTGCGTTCCCTCCACACACTGTGTCCATTCTCACGGAATGGACCCTCCGAGGCCTTAAACCCAGGACAGTCCCGTTAACTGTTCAATTGACTCCACAGAGTGATGGGACCCTTTTAGCTACGGGATCTTATGACGGGTTTGCCAGGATTTGGACAAAAGACGGTAGGTTGGACGCTGCTATGTGTTCATATGTTGCAGTGCTTCATCACTCTGGTCTGTGTGGATACTTTCAACCCTGATCTTTCCCAGGCAATCTGGCGAGCACTTTGGGGCAACATAAAGGGCCCATATTTGCACTGAAGTGGAATAAGAAAGGGAACTCCATCCTCAGTGCTGGTGTAGATAAGGTACTTGTTGTTTTAATTCATCTTGAATGTTGTTACATGTATTTGTTTAAGAAAACGCTGAGTGATTTCTATTGTTATTGCATTTATTTATGCGTTTTCCAGTTTTAGTATACCGCTCCGGTTTTCCAAGTCTGTACGTATTTGCAACCTATTGTCATTTTCCAGACGACAATCATTTGGGACGCGCACACGGGCGAGGCCAAACAGCAGTTCCCCTTCCACTCAGGTGAGCTGTGTCCCGAAACAGAACGAAGGAGGACTTGAGCATCCTAACTGACAGCCGCTAACCCCCCCCGTGTCCGTGTGGTTTCCCCTGCAGCGCCGGCCCTGGACGTGGACTGGCAGAACAACACCACGTTCGCCTCCTGCAGCACCGACATGTGTATCCATGTGTGTCGACTGGGCAGCGACCGGCCTCTGAAGACCTTCCAGGGCCACACGGTAAACTCCTGGAGGGGGGTGCGGGGGGGGGCCCGCTGGGGGTGCGGGGGGGCCCGGTGGGGGAGCCCGGTGGGGGAGCCCGGTGGGGGGCGGGGGGCCCGGTGGGGCAGTCCTGTTGTGACTAGTGTGAGTTATGAGCGGCAGGGCCTCTAGATGATCTCCGTCTGTGTGTGCGTTTCAGAATGAAGTCAACGCTATTAAGTGGGACCCGTCAGGAATGCTGCTGGCCTCCTGCTCCGATGACATGACTTTAAAGGTGGGGCCCATTTCACGCGCGGTTCTGGGTACCCGGGTCGTGACCCGCGTCCGTGCGACGGCGTGATGATTTTTAAAGCATGCTGTCCCTTCTCCTTCCAGATCTGGAGCATGAAGCAAGACGTGTGCGTCCACGACCTCCAAGCCCACAGTAAAGAGATCTACACTATTAAGTGGAGTCCCACTGGCCCGGGGACCAGCAACCCCAACTCCAACATCATGCTGGCTAGGTGGGTCCCAACACTCCAGGCCTGGAACAGAGCAGCGATTCATGGGAGGAGAATGGGCCGTGTGTGTGCTTGGTGGAAGGGGGGGCTGTAGACGCCCTCCCGGGGCTAGTAACGGTCACCGGGCCGGGAACATAATGCCCGTGACCCAGACGTGCGAGCACATAATGTTACCGTTGGAAAATCACAGGCTTTTACAGCTTCTACTGATGTCCCAGGGGTTGGGCCTGCAGTTCACTTTGGATAGAAAACCATCCCGTATTACGTTGAGGAGTTTGAATGGGATGCGGGTGTTGTCAAGCGTGTCTATTCAGTTCTTTCCCAACTTGTCTTTTCTAGTTACTTTGAATCTGATCTTCCCTGTCCCTTTTCTAAAGTGAGGTTTAGAACTACTTGAAAGATCTAATAATAACGTTTTGATGAGTGTTAATGAACATCAGCTCCTTTCATTAACACCTGTTCTCAACAGTGCCTCTCCTTCTGAGGCGACACATCGTCCTCTCACCAATTCTATGTCACACGTCACCTTTAGGCTTTGCAGATCCACATTTGAGTTTGTTAACAAGCCCAAAGCCAGCCAAACTTAGTTCTACTTAGTGCAGCCTGAGACTGGAAAGCCTACCTAGTTGCTGTGTTGTCAGAGGGGGGGGGGGGGGGGGGGGGCATGTCCCACCAATATTACTGACAGGAAATCCTGGAATCCTTTGACCCTGACCCACCAATATACCCTACCAACCTATGCCGTTGGGGGTGTTATTCTTGTATATAACCGTTAGTAGGGACAGGTGAATAATGGCTTGTGAACTTAGTGCTCGGATGTGTTTCCCTTTGAGTCCCTGCTGGTATTTCATGTGTGTGTAAAGTAAGCTTCTCCCTGCTGGTAATTCTTATCTAAAGTAAACTTCTCCCTGCTGGTAATTCTTGTCTAAAGTAAACTTCTCCCTGCTGGTAATTCTTGTCTAAAGTAAACTTCTCCCTACTGGTAATTCTTGTCTAAAGTAAACTTCTCCCTGCTGGTAATTCTTGTCTAAAGTAAACTTCTCCCTGCTGGTAATTCTTGTCTAAAGTAAACTTCTCCCTGCTGGTAATTCTTGTCTAAAGTAAACTTCTCCCTGCTGGTAATTCTTGTCTAAAGTAAACTTCTCCCTGCTGGTAATTCGTGTGTGTGTGTAAAGTAAGCTTCTCCCTGCTGGTATTTCGTCTGTGTGTGTAAAGTAAGCTTCTCCCTCCACTGTACTCCACAGCGCCTCGTTTGACTCGACCGTGCGTCTCTGGGACGTGGAGCGAGGCGTCTGCCTCCACACGCTGACCCGGCACCAGGAGCCCGTCTATAGCGTGGCCTTCAGCCCCGACGGGCGGCACCTGGCCAGCGGCTCCTTCGACAAGTGTGTCCACATCTGGAACACCACGGTGAGTGACCCGGGGAGGGTGACAGGCGTCTGACCTGCCGACCCATTGAAGTGTCCCCTGAGAGTGTCTGGGCTGTTTGTAAGGTCTGGTAGGAAACGAAGGCCCTGCGCCAGCACTCACCTGGGTTGGTTGCATTGTCGTTGCAGACTGGAGCCTTGGTGCACAGCTACAGGGGGACCGGAGGGATTTTTGAGGTGTGCTGGAACAGCACAGGAGACAAAGTTGGCGCTAGTGCTTCAGATGGATCGGTATGTTTGGAGAAAATACATGTGACTATCCTTTGCATTTTAAGATCTACAGTATGTCTTTTTATTTATTTTTGTAAGGATTTTCTTTCATTTGCACAAACCTTTGTATATAAAAGCTAAGCGTTAAAAAAGAGACCCCAATGCTTTCAGTGCATGGAGTGAAACCAGAATATTTGGAGGTTTACCATGTTTTATTAATCATGTTATCTTGTCCTCCAGGTATGCGTTCTTGATCTCCGAAAATAACATCCTGGCAGTTGCTTACAAGACGGACCCTGGAATGTGCGGCAAAAGGCATTCTGCTATCAGCAAACACACACTCATAGCTCAAAGCAGGCCTAGCAATGGGGAGGAGATCCTCCGGGTGGACACTGGAGACCGAGGATTTTTTTTTTTAAACTACCACAAACTACTTATTGGCAGAGGCAATCCTCCTTTTTGGATTTTTGTCTCCCTTTTGAAAATCTGCTGGGTGAATTATTCCAAAGGCCTGGACTAAATCCAGCTTATTTTGTTCAGGTACCAGAGGAGGATGTGATATGAGGACCTGCCCTGTGGCCGGAAGCTGCGCAGATTATTTGGCTAGGGTCTGAATCATGAGGAATAGGTTTAGCAGGCGGAGGGCCGTGATGTCCGACAGACCGGTGTTTTGGTGCGTTTGGCGTCAAATTGTGGGAGCCAGGTTGGGTTTTTCGAACTACTCTGTGAATATGTTGGCGCCGCTGTCCTGAGAGAGAACCTGTCAGACGGGAGTGACCTTGTTGATGCTGCACTGGTATCCTGACATATGGTTGGAATGATACTCGGCGGTGCGGTTTCTTCGTCAGCTGTACCGCTTGCAGAATTTTTCACAAATTGACTTTTGAATGTCGGGGTTGAAAAAGGTGCTGGTTCTGTACTCACATTTAACAACATTAAGGTCAAGGAAAAAAGAAAACTGCCAGGTTTAACGTCTACGTTTTAATCACCCGTTGAATTCATTTGGGGAAAGAAAAAAAGAAAAAAATGTCTCTACAAGATGGGGAAAAGAGTGGTTTCTAAGTATATATTCTCCCTTCTGGATGTACATTTAATGAATGTAAAGATATGTAAATTAGAGAAATACACAGACTTATATACTGTGTATATATGTTTATATACAGTAGACTTTAACATCTTCCTCTAGAGACTCAGTACTGGCTAGAAACATCGCATCTTTGCTGAGACTCATTTACAAGACCCTGATTTCAACTTAATGCATGTCAGATTTTTCTTTTTCACAGTGTACGTTCTTATTTTTCTGCCAGTTCCATCTGCATCAGGTTGGTGTGTACAGTCCTGTGGCACCGAGGTGCTTATTTCACTGATGGCTCTTAACACTTCATGCCATGGAGAGGAATGTCTCAATGTACTTGGATTTGGACTGTGATGTGTGATGAGCAGGTTGAAGATGGGAGTGTTTAATTCTAAGGTCTGCCTATTTTGTTGTGGTTCCCCCTGGCTCGGGTCTTGGATGTAAAACAGGACACCCAATGAAATGGAGATCAGGACAGAAAGACATGCCGACTGAGAGGAGAGAACTTTACTGTTGTGTTGTTGTCTTAATGTTGCTTTCGTAGCAGTGTCCTCTAGTCATCTACTGAGTGTTTCTAACAGTACCGTCTAACAGTGGTGTTTGGCACCATCTTGGTCTGGTGGAAACACGGCTCACAGTTTGACCAATCAACAAGATCTGATTAGTCGGAAAATGCCCCAATGTTGCTGCCGCCCGATCTGATTGGTTAGTTTGACCTCTGATTTGAGATGCAGTATGATGGGTTAAGCTTTATTTGTGTGTAGTATGTCTTGTGCTTAGTGGGGTCTAATGTGAGATTAGTCTCTTTAAACTAACAAGCTACAACTTGCAGATTGCCTTTTTACTGGTCCCTTTTTCTTTCAGTCAAGCACATTTTTAGAGCAACGTGAAGTGCACTTTTTCAGAAGGTAGGATCAGCTTTTGTTTGAATTTGTGGTGAAAGAGGAAGGCCAGCATTTTTATTTTAAATATTATTTTTTTTGGCTGTTGATGGATGGATGGGTCACTGTCGTCTGACATCTGTTTATTTTTTATTTTGTTTTATTTTTTGCTGAGAGCCATTATTGTCTGTGTCAGACTGAGAATCGGGGCTGTGGTTGGTGGCCATCTTGGCATGCTAAGAAGCCCAGTGTGGAATAACGAGCGGTGACTGACAGCCATCTCTCTCCCGCTCCAGTCTAGGGTATGCTCATCTGTTTCTAAGAGTAAACAATGAAGTCACACTCAACGTCTGAAATAAATCACTCTATTTTGATATTAGAAAACACCGTGTTCGTGTCTTGTATTGGGTTGTCATTTTTTTGTGATTTTTTTTTTATTATGCTGTAGATTATATGGCATTTTTTATGTGTGTGGTTAGATAAATATACCAGCTGGGTTTTACACTAGGATATTACTTATTATATATTACAATTCTCATTAAATACTGTAAAACTATACTGTTCTGCAGCCCTGCTTCAATTTGTGTTGAAGACCACTACAAAACCTCAACAATTTTTAATTTTTTTATATTGTATAAAATGGAAGCAAAGGTCAAAACACAATGTTAAAAAATAAAAATGCAAATTACAAAAAAAATTACTCAACATCTCAGGTAAAATAGTCATTTTATGCTTTTGGTAGCTAATTGTTAACAAGACGTGACTTAATGTGCAGAAGTTTTTAATCAAAGACATGCTTCTGCAGTAATTAAGGCACATTTAAAGGGCAGCCGACTGATGGAAAACCTATTAGGAAATGTCAGGTTTGTACTATTGACTATCTGAATTGAACATGAGGCGGCGAGGAAGCCCTGGGGACTTATCCATTACTGTACAGTTGATGGTTCAATAATGTAACACCACACAGTCTTCAGCAAATGCTAATTAAGGATGTGCTCAGTGCAATTACAAAGTAACTGGCTATTCCATCGGGACTGGTCACGTATGAACATAGTGGGACAGACGAGGGATGTGCTCTTACATAACATCAAACCTTTTAACTGGTTTACAGTAGTAATGAGGCAACCGTAAAGAGAACCGGAACGGTACAGGTAGACCGATCGTGTTTAACACCACCGGAGGCTCTTGAGGGGGGAGTAGGTGGAGGGATACAGGGTGCAGAGGGTGGAGGCTGGTGGAGGACGACGCAGAAGCGTTTGGCTCCGGCTAGTGCTTTGCAGAGCTCCCCAACGACTCTCCATCTGCGTCTATATCCTCATAGTCTCGGTGCTCAGTGGACATGTGGATTTCAATTGTACTAGACTCTGAACCTAGCAAGACAAAATGGGGGATAGGGAGACGTCTTAAGTTAAAGTGGGTATGTCTAATATATATATATATCCCTTATTTAAAAAAGTGCATCAAATTAACATCATCATTAGCATCATTAGGTGGCGTAAGTCCAAAGATGTTGCTCTTTTTTAATGCATATGTGTGCAAAATGATTCAATTAGCATATCAGATGACTGACAAAATAGATTTTTGAGACTATTTCAGAGTGTATTTGCATGTGTTGTCATTGAATATGTTTTAGATTCGCTTCGTGGACCATAAAACACTAGGTTCAAACTTCTTCCCATGGAAAGTAGGATCCTTGAAAGCAAAAATGCAGGGCAATATTCATAAACGAGAAACAAAAAAGCCTTGAAAGTTGTTCTTTATTTTTTATAGGTTTTTCATAAAAAAGTCAGGATCACTGCCTATGATCCTGAATATCAATCAGAAACATTAAATACTGTATCGCCACATTTTACACAGAAAAAACTTAGTCTGCATAAATACTATATTCTTTTGTGAAAAAACACAAATCTCCCAAAATACATGTTATATTTTTGTGAAGTAACCAAGTGAGAGCATAAATATTTGACATTATGTTTTTAAGATATACAGCAGCGCATCCCTAGTTCAAATTTCTTTTCCTTGACTATTCTACAATGTGATTTTCTGATTGAAAACCAAAGGCTAACGTCATTTCTTACTTGGTTGGACTATCTTCTACAGCACGTCTCATAAGACCATCCAGGAGGACAGCCTGACTGACAGTATTATCTTATTTGGCTTCATGTTCCCTATGGGTCTGACATTGAGAACTATCATCTAAGGCAGGGCTGAATCCTGTACCCGGAGAGCTACCCTCCTGTAAGTTCTCTCCAACCCTAACTTTACACACCCAATTCTAATAACGAGCTGGATGAAAAGCTAAGTCAGGTTAGTCACACCTGGGGTTGGAGAGAGAAACTGCTGGACGGTAGATCTACAAGACCAGGATTGAGCTGCCTAGATCTAAGGTCACACCCCTGCTGGTATGATATGAAACAGACCAATAGCAGCTTTAATGGTGACTCCATGCACTACGGAACCTAGAAGATAATGCCCAGTGTATGTTTTATAGGTTTCACCAGCCTTGATACACTGGGGAGTAAGCAGAGTCATCCTCTCCGCTCTGCAGCCACACATGCCAGTTACCTTCTGATAGGACGCTGATGGCGTCAGAGGGTGGCTGTCCGTTTCCCGTCATGTTCTTGCCGGTCATGTTCTTGGCATCCTGAACGTGGCTCTGGTAGAGTAGTGTGGAGCCCACGATGGGATTGTATCCCCCTACATTAGCCGCAGAGGTGGAGGAGTCCCAGGCCAGCTCTCTCCTCCTCTGCAGGCTGCAGTCTATGTCCAAGCCCGTCCAGCCGTGGAAGGCCAACGTGTTGAGGAAGCCTGACATGGGGTTCAAGATGCCCTGCAAAGTAGAAAACAGAGATGTGGTCAAACATGAGGCTTCAGTACAGTGCATTTTGGCCAAAATGGTATTGAAAACAAACCTACCATGATGAACCAAGTGATGAGGGCTGCGTTGCGTACATTCTTAAGGTCACCGGCTTTTATGTCCGTCTGCATCTCCAGATAAAACAGCAGGCTCTCATTGATGATGTTGGGGAGCCAGCTGAAAAGGATTGAGACACAAATGTTGTTTATTGAACACATGGATATTTGAGCTAATTTCTAACCATGCTGCATGATGCAGGTAACACAGTTAAACAAATCACAAAAACAAAATACACTTTGAAATGCAATGTCCTAATAGGGAAAATGTTAACACAACCTTACCTTTACTGTCTCTTAAATGAGCACCAGGTGAACCAAAACAAGTTGAAATTATTAGAAAATCCCTGGAGGGTAACTGGGGCGGGTCTAGCCTTCCATAAAGATAAGGAATTTGGTCTGGTATGGTCTTAACCATATGGGTGTGTGGTAACACCAGGTGGTAACACATCATGATCAAAAGTCCTATCCAAGGCCCTTAGAAGAGAGATTATTGATGGCCATAAATCTAGGAGGGGTTAAAAAGCCATTTACAAACAATTCAAAGCACTTGACTGTCCGAATATCACTCCACAGTTCGAAGTATCTTCTACAAATGGACACCTGGGTAAAGACCAAAACTACTGTGTTCTGGACAGATGACAAAAAGGTTGAGTTGTTTGGCTGCAATTCCAGACGTCATGAAACACAGCATTTTAATAGAAGAACCTCAAAGCACAGAGGCAGTGATATTCTGGTTTGTGGCTACTCTCATGCCTCAGGGCCTGGCCATCATTGAGTCAACCACAAATTTTGTATGCCAGAGAATTCCGTTGTACCAGTGAATTCTTGAGGAAAAAGTGAGGCCATCTGTCAAAAAGTTGAAGCTGAACCAAACATGAATTTTGCAAAAGTAAAATTATCCAAAACACAAAAGTAAACTTATGACAGCCTTACTGAAAAAAAGTCAAAGCCCAGATATCATTACTACTGAAATTATGTGGGAAGCCATTGACACAGTAACTGTAAAAAAGATGGCAAATATTCCTTGAGACTGATAGACAGTTACAAGAAATGGCTACATAAAGTTTTTCCAGTCAAAGGGGGGCAACACCAGCTATCAAATTGCATTTCTGTTGATTTTCATTGGCACACTTGGTAAATTTGTAAAAAAATAAAAAAAAAATTAAAAATATCATTGTTGTTTATCAGCTTTATCTTACACTCAAAATATAATGTCAAAACACAGAGTGAAAATTGTTACAAGAATAAATGTGTTCAAGAAATATTTATTTTATTCAAAAATATGCATGCTACAATTATTGGTGCCCCTGCATATTGTACATTACTTCCTTTAGGTGATAAATTAAATGGGAGAACAATTCCTCCATTCAGAAACTCCTCAGATGCTTCAGAGTACCTGGTCCTCTCTTCTTAATTTTTTTTCAATTTAATCAGACCATAGAACCTGGTTCCAATCAAAGTTCCAATGTTGCAAACTGGCATGTATGTTTGAGATTTGGTGACACCACCTGCTATTTTCTGTTATCCCTTCCACATAACCTGCTGCATTGGTGGAGGTGGCGTATAATTGTCGTTTTGAAGACTTTGTGACCCCAAATGTAACCATCTGCAAATCCCAGACTGTGATCCTTGATTTTCTTGCTGCTTGAACCATCCTTCTCACTGTGTGTTTGGAGGCAAAAGACATGTGTCCTCTTCCAGCCGTGTTCATTACAGCTCCAGATATTTGACATTTTGTCATGTAGCTTATAGCCATTTCCTGATTTTGTTCAAATTGATTTTTCTAGGGTTGCCAATAATTGAGGCATGAATGTTTTCTAATAAAACTATTATTGATTGATTTAAATCTTTTGTGTAAATTGGCATTTCTGATCATATTTACCTAATAATTGGTGCCAGTAATTCTGAATTTGTATGCTGTCTGGCTGACAATAGACTATAATAAAATACAATGCACCATGTATTGTATTGACTCCATTCTGTTTATACTACCACAATGAAAAGCAATAAATAAATATGTTGCTTACCAAACAAAGAAAACAAGCATGATTTTGAAAAAGCGTATTTTTATCTCTGTTCCCAGGCGTCTCTCATTTTCTGTGTAGATTCCTTGTCGTCCCTTCAGTAATGATGTCACTGAATGGAAAATAAAAATGTAACATTTCTTTCTTCAGTTTTGATAATAACCAAAATATTCTTATAAAAAGAAAAGCTATACAGATGAAATCATTTAAAGAATAACACATTTCTATAGGCCTATAAAGCCTACTCAACAGAGCTATTAGTATTTCTCTGTATGGAATATCTGAAATACAAGAAGAGTGCTGTGCCTTGATCAGAAGAAGCACATTAACATAAGCCCTATTTATACATGCCTCTAACATGGAGCCATCGTTATGATCAGAATCAGATCCCAATGCATCATATAACCGTCTACACCTGTCTGAGAACACAATCACGGTATGGACAAGGTCAGGACAAAGGACGTATATTAGAACCAGGTATGAACAGTAATGCAAACAATAGTGGCCCAGCCAGAACACAAATTGCCTGCCTATAAGATTATGTATCATGAAGAGATAGCCATGGCCAAGGGAGGGGGTGCCAACTGACCTGCAGAGACGGTCCTGGCGAACAGCATTGGATTGACTATCAGCACCAGCAGGAGAGGAGCATAGGTGGTGATGTAGTGAGGGACAGCATGCTGCAGGCCATCCTCACAGCTGGAAAAGATAAAGCACTCAGACTGAAACGCACTGCACATCACAACACATCCTCACAGCTGGAATAGACAGAGCACTCAGACTGAAACGCACTGCACATCACAACACATCCTCACTGCTGGAACAGATAGAGCACTCAGACTGAAACACACTGCACCTCACAACACATCCTCACTGCTGGAACAGATAGAGCACTCAGATTGAAACGCACTGCACATCACAACACATCCTAAAGGCTGGAACAGATAGAGCACTCAGACTGAAACGCACTGCACATCACAACACATTCTCACAGCTGGAACAGATAGAGCACTCTGAGACTGAAATGCACTGCACCTCACAACACATCCTCACAGCTGGAACAGATAGAGCACTCAGACTGAAACACACTGCACCACACAACACATCCTCACAGCTGGAACAGATAGAGCACTCAGACTGAAACACACTGCACCACACAACACATCCTCACAGCTGGAACAGATAGAGCACTCAGACTGAAACGCACTGCACCTCACAACACATTCTCAAACCGGCAACACGAAAGAGCACTCTGAGACTGAAACGCACTGCACATCAAAACAAAACACATCTTCACACCTGCAACACAAAAGAGCACGCTGAGACTGAAACGCACTGTACACTGCACATGACACCCTCATTGCAAATACACATGCCCCCGCCATGGAAATGTGATCAATGGAGAAACTGTAGACGGAATGATGGGATTGAAGAGACCACAGTTCTCCATAGTTGAACTAAAACGCAGCTATTGACAGTGATTGCACAACACAGGTCTTGGAATGCACATAAAACTGATCCCGAAAAAAAAGAAATAAATCTATAACTTTTTGTAATTCATTGTATTCTCCCTGTACAGGGACGAAGCCACACCAATCAGCACAACATTATAATATGCACCACCGTTCAAAGGTTTGGGGTCACTTAGAAATGTCCTTGTTTTCAAATGAAAGGCTTTTTTTTGTCCATTGAAATGACATCAAATTGATCAGAAATACAGTGTGGACATTGTAAACGTGGTAAATTACTATTGTAGCTGGAAACGGCTGATTTTCAATGGAATATCTACATGGGCATACAGAGGCTGATTATCAGCAACCATCACTCCTGTGTTCCAATGGCACGTCGTGTTTGCTTATCCAATGTGATTGTTAGCACCTCTGAAAACGGTTGTGATGATTAGAGGAGCAATAGAAATGGCCTTTAGACTAGTTCAGTATCTTCAGCGTTAGCATTTGTAGATTCTATTACAGGCTCAAAATGGACAGAAACATCAGTCTATTCTTGTTCTGAGAAATGAAGCTGAGAAATATTCCACCGCAAAAAACTGCCAAGAAACTGAAGATCTCGTACAACGTTGTGTACTACTCCCTAAACAGAACAGCGCAAACTGTCTCTAACCAGTAATAAGATAAGGGCTTGTATGAAGAAAAACCTCCTTCCACTGAACAGCAGCAAAACAGAGGCCCTACTTGTTGACACGCCCCCACCAGGTCCAGTGCCTCCCAGTAACACATCTCACCACTGCAGGACCAATCATCCCTCTCTCCACCAGCCTCCAATCAGGGTGTAAGGTTTGATTCCTCCCTGGCTTGTGACAGCCACATTAAACAAATGTGTAAAGTGTAATTCTATCACCTCAGAAACATAGCCAAACTCTGTTCCTCTCTGACTCAGTCTGACGCAGAGAAGCTCATCCATGCCTTAATCTCTTCAAGGCTGGACTACTGCAATTCACTCTTCATTGGGATCCCCGGCAGAAGACTCCAGAAACTCCAATACATCCAAAACAGCGCTACCAGGATATAACCACATCGCCCCCAAAACCCTCCTATTGAACAACCAGTGTATTCACGACAGAGCCCCTTTACAGTGGGGCAAAAAAGTATTTAGTCAGCCACCATTTGTGCAAGTTCTCCCACTTAAAAAGATGAGAGAGGCCTGTAATTTTCATCATAGCTACACTTCAACTATGAGAGACAAAATTAGGAAATAAAATCCAGAAAATCACATTGTAGGATTTTCTATGAATGTATTGGTAAATTATGGAGGAAAATAAGTATTTGGTCAATAACAAAAGTTAATCTCAATACTTTGTTATATACCCTTTGTTGGCAATGACGTTTTCTGTAAGTCTTCACAAGGTTTTCACACACTGTTGCTTGTATTTGCAGATCTCCTCTAGAGCAGTGATGTTTTGGGGCTGTCGCTGGGCAACACGGACTTTGAACTCCCTCCAGCCACGTTTCATCTTCAATGCCCTATCTGATGGAAGGAGGTTTTCACTCAAGATCTCACGATACATGGCCCCATTCATTCTTTCCTTTACACGGATCAGTCGTCCTGGTCCCTTTGCAGAAAAACAGCCCCAAAGCATGATGTTTCCACCCCCATGCTTCACAGTAGGTATTGTGTTCTTTGGATGCAAGTCAGCATTCTTTCTCCTCCAAATACGACAAGTTGAGTTTTTACCAAAAAGTTATATTTTGATTTCATCTGACCATATGACATTCTCCCAATCCTCTTCTGGACCATCCAAATGCTCTCTAGCAAACCTTAGACTGGCCTGGACATGTACTGGCTTAAGCAGGGGGACACGTTTGGCACTGCAGGATTTGAGTCTCTGGCGGCGTATTGTGTTACTGATGATAGCCTTTGTTACTTTGGTCCCAGCTCTCTGCAGGTCATTCACTAGGTCCCCCTGTGTGGTTCTGCGATTTTTGCTCACCGTTCTTGTGATAATTTTGACCCCACGGGATGAGATCTTGCGTGGAGCCCCGGATCGAGGGAGATTATCAGTGGTCTTGTATGTCTTCCATTTTCTTATAATTGCTCCCACAGTTGATTTCTTCACACCAAGTGTCTTTTATACTGATAACAAGTTCAAACAGGTGCCATTAATACAGGTAACGAGTGGAGGACAGAGGATCCTCTTAAAGAAGAAGTTACAGGTCTGTGAGAGCCAGAAATCTTGCTTGTTTGTAGGTGACCAAATACTTATTTTACAGAGGAATTTACCAATGAATTCATTAAAAATCCTACAATGTGATTTCCTGGATTTTTTTCCCTCATTTTGTCTTTCGTAGTTGATGTGTACCTATGATGAAAATTACAGGCCTCTCTCATCTTTTAAGTGGGAGAACTTGCACAATTGGTGGCTGACTAAATACTTTTTTGCCCCACTGTATATCTCAAGGAAATTCTGTCCCTCAATAACCCCACCAACGGCCTCAGGTCAAGTGATAGCCTGCTCAACCACGTCCACGGGGGTAAAGCTCTGCTCCTTGGGGGATCGGGCATTTAGCTCGACCACTCCTAGCCTCTGGAATGCCCTCCCGAACCACCTGATGTCACCTCAGATTCTAGGCTCATTTAAAACAGGTCTAAAGACATTTGTATATAGGAAGGCTATTTTTTGATGACTGTGCTTTTCCTGTGCTAACACGTTTATTTGCTTGCCATAGCAATGTTTACACAGTGTCTTGATTTATAACATTCATCCTATGTCCACACACTGCCAATTCTAAAAGGTTAAAGTAAACATGCGTGTGTAGTGGCAAGTGAAAAAAATTGAAAGCATAGTTATTGAACTGTTGGACGGACCACGCTGAAACCTTGTTGGTCAGTCACAGCCACCACAATTTGCTCTCATACCTGGAGATGGATGGGTAGTAGAGCATGGCTATCCCCTCCACACACAGCAGCACGGCTAAACCCCATGTGATCATGTGATAGAGGACGATGGTGCTGATGGAACAGAAGGACACAAATCACATGTCATCACAGAGTCAGGGAAATCTTTGAACTGGAACACACACACACACACACAGTTTATCACTGATTACATTATAGATAAACAATAAAGACCAGCAAGTCGCAAAAGTAGAGCATTTAAGGTTTAAAAAGGATTTTCCGGTTTTTAATTTCTCCTTTTAACATTCACGTGTTGATTAAACTAAAAATGTATAAACCACTACAAAAAATTTCAAACATTATACCCCAGATATTTCATATTGACTGCTACCACAGGATTGCTATGACTGCTATAGAAAACTGTCTGAAATTAAGATCATACATTTGCGGAAGTGATGGGAAGTTTTTCACATTGTCTGCATAATGGAAGTGAAGTAGCATACCATTAGACAGAATGAATAATTCAATACAATATTTGTTTTTCGTGCTAAATCAGAGGGTGTCTGGAAAGACAGGAGTTTGAAATTGAGGAACTGGAATACAGATATTATATCCATATTATGAATCATTTTTAAACCACAAATTCACTAATTCTTATATGTTGCTCTGCAACAGGACGATCAAATAAAGATCCCAATTAACACTGCTAAAAGTGGTATATCAGAATGTGACAGCGGGAGGAGAGTAGAAACCACCTGATTCCTGCAGATCTTTTGACCACCAGAAAGACGTCCACAGCGTAACAGAAGGTCCACCAGAAGGACGCACTGAAAAACAACTGGATCCACATCTGGGGAACACAAGACACCCCATATCAGACAACACTCGACTAGATAGACAGTACTTCAAGAA
This sequence comes from Esox lucius, assembly GCF_011004845.1. NCBI lineage: Eukaryota > Metazoa > Chordata > Actinopteri > Esociformes > Esocidae > Esox > Esox lucius. The sequence continues at coordinate 26,037,805 of NC_047584.1, read as the reverse complement.
GTGTCATAGAGGTTGATGTTGAGAACTTCATGAAGCATAGCTTTTTTTCTCTTTATGAAACTAAATCTAATCTTGGTCTATTCTCTTTTATTGCAAATCGAGTGTGTTAGCGAGCAAAGGCTGTAGGTTAGGCATTACCAATTCTGGAAGTGCATTAGTCAATGTGTTCAAGCACCCCAAACGGGTGCAAGGTTGTGAAATACTATCTGCAGAGAAGTGTACATACTCAAGAAATTTCAGTTGCTCTAAATGGAGGTGTTGGTTTGACCCTCCTCAATGTCCTTGACATTCTGCTTTGAGAAGTTTTTTTCTGATTTTGTACAACCATGACTAATTTAAGATTTGACTATCATTTTGTTAGGTGTTATGTAAGTGTTGTTTCTGATGTGAAACATTTTTGACAATACCTTTTCTCCCACTATTGTATATCAGACAATTTCAAGTTTTTAACTCTTCTTTTGTCACAGTCTTAGAAGTACAGCTGCCTGGAAAATCCAGTTCTATTAGGTTCCTTGGGCAACTGCTCTGAAAACTGTTTCAGAAAAACTCCTGTGTGAAGGTTCAAACAAAAACCTTTTTGTATTGGGTTCAACATTTTAATAATATATTGTAGAGTTGGCAGCCTATCAGATTGGAAATGTGGATTACTGGAGGCTCAACTTCCAGACAGATATTTTTTGCCGTCCGTTAGAATAAAACAAATTCCTGTTCATTGAGTTAAGATAACACAGTGCAGATAAAAATGGTTCATGAAATAGTAACTATCCCAACATTGAGGTTTGTAAATGCTCTTAAAAAACTACCTCAGTTCAACATGTAATAACAATACAACAGAACAGAAGAACAGCAATGATATTTACTCAAACGGATGCCCAAAAAAGTATTAATTCAAGAACCCATCAACTAACTGAAGGTGAAAAAATAAACTATTGACAAGCAATGGTTCCTTGACGAAGTCCAGGGGTTCCTTGAGGAACTCCAGTGGTTCCTTGAGGAACACAGGAGTTCCTTGAGGAACACAGGAGTTCCTTGAGTCACTGAAACTCCTTGACCTGTGTATCATACATACTGCACTTCCCACACAGAACACCTCCGGCCACACGTCGCTGTTGTTGGCAACGCTGATCCCTGTGATGAGGTTGGGCAAACCCAGCCAGATGGAAGACCGCACTATGATACCTGGGGGAGAGAACCACAGTGAGTACATCTCATAAAGAGCTGTTTTACAGATCACCTGAATGTATGGCGGTCAATGAGTATCCATTAATGATAAGGCGAAAAAGAGAAAAGAAGAATTTAACAAGGCTTCGGATAACAAAAACAAATAAGAAATTGATGTAATTTTCAAACATCTGGTATTTTTGTGAGGTGCAAAGTGAACTGAAGTCATCATAACACCAGGCACACATTCCAACGTGTTATGTTAAATCCTACTGGTTTCAATTAACACTGGAAACACGCACATTTGCCTCGCCGGTTTTTAGGCACTTTGTTCATGTGATTCTCTCATGGAATCCTTTTTATTGCGGTTACATTGGTAATGGAAATACTAGTCCTCTGGTGGAGGTTAATAGACCTTTCTGTTTCCTGAGTCCATGAGGGCTTCCCTGCCGCACGTTGCTATGACGCTTGAAAACATGTGAATACCTTCAGGAACATAATGTGATGTCTTTGTTATGCACGTGTGTGTTTTGGCTGAATTGTGTTGAACAGATTTCCTCCTTTGTTTTAATTTTTTTTTAGCGGAAAAACAACCTTGGCTCTGTTTTCACTGCAACAAATGTACAGGAACACCAGTAAACAATATAACTAATCTTACAGCTAAGATTTTAAACGCGAATACTAGTATCACCACAAAAAGGCTGCAGTGTAGTTTTCACACATTCCATTAAAGCCTTCGTTCTGGCACTACCAAACCATGACTCAAGTTGAACTGACTAGATTTTGCATGCTATCGTTTTGAGTAACACATCCACTTTGTAAGAAAGTCATCACTGAACCCCTCTAACGTAGTGTGACATTACCACACCTCTATCGTGAGTCGAATTCTAATCTCATATCCCTACCAAGTCATTTAATATTAAAAAGATTAGTGATTTTAACTGTACATTTCAACAATTCTGCCGACCTAAAAAACGCCTAATTTAGGAGATAAAGCAGTCCAATATTAGTTACACTACTTTGCCCCTATTACTTAATGGTTTGTTATGAAAATAAGCTGACAACAAACAAATTGGCCTATTTCATAATTCTGAAATGTTTCATAACTTCAAAAGGTGTTCGATAAGTCAAGTTAACCGTTTTAGCTTATTATGTGTATCACCTTCCATTGAGTCCATGCAGACGTCCTGGAAAGGAGAGAAAATTGAGGATTTGCCTATTGCAAATGATTGTGTTTCACATTGCCACACTATTGGATTCCATTGTCATAGCCACAGGGCATAATGAACGATCTAAAGGTTCACAGTAAAGTACGCTGATATAATTACAAACTTGGTTTACGCCTACAACTTTGATTAAACTATCGATTGCATCAGCCGTCACGCGCAAGAAGTTAATGAAAGGTAACCGTACTTCCTTATCCTTACCTGCGCATCCCAGTATATCACATATTGTGATGATGAACAATATTCTTGACGAAGACGCTGGTTTGGGAAGGGGGTATTGTCCAAGGCGTCTGTAACCCCTACGTTTGGGCAAAATTTGTAGTATAGAAAATATCAAACTTAAACTTGCGCTGCCGATGCAAATGGCGCCAAAGAAGAGGGGCTGAAAAGTAATGACAAATTCGGTCGATGCATCTCTGTTTGGGCAGCAGAACGTCTCCAGCCTTGGGGATGCCATCATGGACTAGATGGAGAGAAGCAGGCTAGTGTCAAGAAAGAAAAGAAAGGGAAATTCATTCATTTAGTCCGTGGAATGAGCTCTGCTCCTAGTGAAAATCACGGGTTCAATCATCATGTGCTTCTATTTAATCCTTTCAGTCAGAGCTTAACTGCCCCAGTTTAGTAGAGCCGACCAAATAATGTTGCTCTGACATTTTGAGTAATAACGGCTTCCTCTTTCTTCATTTCAATTGTCGATGCCCCTTAAATATTAGTTTGGCCTAGCATATACATTGCGTTTAGATTTTGAGTGAAGTGAGATGAATGTATCACTGCGTTTAGGTTCAGAATGACTCAGACCTTTAATAAATAACATATGCTAGCCTACCCTGGTGGAAAATAGAACAACAGGAAAACAGGGAAATGAAACAGTATGCTTACTTTGTAACAAAAATTGACCCACAATTGACCCACTTCTAAACCCACTGTAGACAGGGTATATTTGAGCAATAAGGCCGGGTTATGGCGAATACCATTCCTAAAGGCTTTTAGGCGCAAAGCAGTAGTGCCTGGTTACAGCCGAGAATATTGGCAATACACCTCAAACCCCTGAGGAGCCATAATGCGCTTATAAACCAGTTACATACTATTACACCACAGCTCTAAGTCAGTCAGTGTTCATGCTACGAAACAGCACACAAAGCCCTGGTCACCCTGTGCAGACAGTAACAGAAGAATTATTCACACCATTGGAAAATATTTGCAAAAAAAAATGCTCATTGCTGTTTATTAGTTTGATCTTACAGTCGAAACTGCAGGGGACTCTATTAATTATATATTGGACAAGGAAAATAAAAATCTTAATTAAGAAATACATACAAATAGAAATACAATAAATGTATTATTCCAAAACGTGTGACTTCTGCATTCTGTACTTTGATCCAGTCAAAGTAATGTTGATTTTTAGCAAACACTTTTTTTCAAGCAATGTGCAAACCTCTTACTGCTACTACCATCTGGTGGTTGATAAAATAACTGGTATAGAGAAATCTACTGCTGGTGAGAGCCCTAGCCCAGGAGCTTCAATGGAGGTATGTTTTTGATTCACCTTTCACCCCATACAGAAACTTTCTAGATCCTTCAGAGCCCTTTGTTCTCACTTGTGGACTCTCCTCATCAGCTCACCCCACAGGTTGTCAATGGGATTTAGGACAGGGGACGGTGATTCAATGCTGAGTGAACAATTTCTGTGTGGATTGGAGCCGTGCTTTGGATCGTTCTGCTGGAAAGTCCAACAACAATGTATCTATGGGTCCTAGTGTCTTTGATAGAAAAACAGCCCAATAGCATCACAGATCCACCATCATAGTTGGGATTAGCTTCCTGTCTGCATGATTACAATAAATGTTATGCCAAAACCACCTCTGGTGTTTGTTGCCAAGAAGAAACAGTATTGTCTAATCAGTCAACCCCTACCAAATACCTGTTGGCTTGCAGGCCTAGGCTTATTTTTGAAAACTGGAGATTTGTTGGACGACTTGAACCATCCTTGAAGCTGTGCTTGAGGGCAAAATACACATCCTCTTCCAAGCACATTCATCACAGCTCCAGTTGTTTTACATTATTCAATTATTGCTGTAGTAGCAGAGATGGGTATTTTCAGATGTGCAGCATAGCTGTCTTTTATTGCCATTGCCTAATTTGCGAAGGTCAACAATATTTTGTCTCATTTCATTTGTGTGTTCCCCGGCGTTTCCCATGTTAATGGACGACTAAGAGTTCTCAAAGACTCAACATTCAACTTTAAAACGTAAAATCTTAAATCAGAATATCAATTAGATTTTCTAAGGGCAACAATAATTTTGGCCCATATTTTTGAATAAAATATCTATTTTTGGAATGTCGGTTATGTTTTCTTTGAACACATTTCACTAAAGTAAAATAGATTCATATGATTCATAGCAGAGAAACAACAATAATTTGCTGCAGAGTGCAAGCTCTGTGTGGGCCAGTAGGACAAGAGGTATTTGCTGCAGAGTGACATACTTTACATAATTAAGGAACCAAATTGACGTGGTACAATTAACATATATTACTACTGTTATTGATAGTTATTATGTTAACAGTGGTTTACCTCACCAGCTCATCTGTCTCCTAAAGTATTTATCTTCCCTGCCCCAACTCTCTCTGCTGTCCACTTCCAACTGTCTTCCTCCGCCTCTATCTTTCGTTGCCACAGTACCCCCTTCCCTCGCCCCTGACCTAGTTGTAGGGCGTAGACTGTCTGTGATGACAGTGTCAAATTACAGACATGCTTAACAGGCTTTAACAGGCTCGGTCTGCCTCACCGTTGTTTCTAAAGTGTACAAACCAGCCAAACAATGCAGTCAAACTCCCTGCCTGGCAACTCAGAGTTGGGACCTAGGCCAAGCCCGAAACAAACGAACCGTAACAAAATAGTTGAGGAACCAGTAACAGTGACAGGCCACAGTCCACTTGGGGAAGTTGCAAAAGTGTTAGTGCGAGACGCTACCAGTATGCCCTCTGATTTTTGAAGTCTCTGGGTAAACAATGACACAAGCTCCAGGACACAGAGAGGATCAGGGAAACAATGCATCCCAGAATGGATCTGTTGTTTTTTTCTCAAATCCGTTGATGAGTGGTGAGTAGATGTAGGCTGCTTGATGCCAGACATTATTCGTTTCCATTGGGGGACAATGGTTCGGATGACCAGTGTATGAGACTGTGAAGGATCCTATGAGTGTTGTTGTTCTTTTCTTGTAAGATATTGAGTCAGATTGGTCTCCCATTCATGATGCTGCCTACAGTGGAAAGTTTCTAACACTGAGAAGACTGATAAATCAGGTGAGGGGGGCACCTGCCACAGTAACACTGACCGGTCAGGACCCCAGCACATTATTGGCACCTTGTGTGCTGCATATGGGGAAATTGATATGAGATATGTCTGTTCATGAAATAACAACTGTCAGTAACTTCTGTCAGTATAGTCACTAATGTTTATTTGTCAATTATTTTCATAGGGAATGTGTGTCAACCTCTCCACTCTGGACAGAGTTACTCCCCTTTACGCAGCCTGTGTGCAGGGACACACCGCCTGTGCCAGGTTGCTTATAGAAAATGGGGCAAATGTGAGTAAGGAATTTCACTACACACATCTTTGATTGTGGCAGATTTTAAGATTCACACCAACACAAAAGTGTATGTGTGTTTATTCACATGATTATTCATCATTTAAAAAAGAACAAAACACCCAGTATCGAGGGTATATTATGTGTCTAAGAAGTAATTTGTCAATTAACCACAGACATTCCTAGCTTCTTTCACACTATTAGCACAAATCTGTAGACAACAATGCCCCTACTGTTGAACTCAACCTTACGCATTGTGAGGGTAACATTGCGTGTTCAAAAGCAACAGAATCAGAGTGTAACTTTTGAATTGTCAACATTTATGTTGTTTAAGTGAAAACAAAAAAACGCTATTTACATTATATATATAGGTGTTAAACTAGGGAAGGCTATCCATAGCAATTTAAATTTAAAATGCTTATATCCTCAAGCAAAACATCAAAATGATAAATGCTTTTATGTTGTCAAAACAGTGAGCATAAAACATTGTGCAAAAAATCAAGAGTTAAGTCAACGTAATGATAGATAACTTCTAAAATCTCAAAAAAAACATTGAACACAAAATGTTAAATAATTAAAAGAAAAGTTTAAAGAAAAATTAAAAGGTCAAATTGACCCAATGTATTTCGGGTTTTCACACACCTCAGTTTGCCCTAAAATATGTGTAAACAGCCTATAGATGCCTCTCTAAGTGAACACCACAGAGCCAAATACATTACAATTCAGTATAATTCATTATAGATTGTAGATTCCGTACATGGCTGATAGCTGACCGCTCTATGAGGCCCCAGAAGAAACATGTTTGCCTCAATACACCAGGGTATTGTTATTTGACAGCGATGCAAGTTGCTTAGAGAGCTGTTGAACATTATTTGCCTAAGCTAGACTCGGAAATTCAACCTCACTGGATAGAGAAACATGCTAAAAGCAGTGGGTGTTGACAGTCCTGATGAGGGCTGCATTCATGGTGTCCCACAGGTAAGGTGCAAATGGGATGACAAGACAGCCTAGTGGTCAAGCATGTTGAAACGAAAGGTCACTGCTTCTTATCCCCAAGCCGACAAGGTGAAAAAAACAGGAGCTCTGTTCTCGGAGCAAGACAGTTAATCCTCATGGCTCCCAGGTCATTGCCATGAATAAAAATGTGTTCTTAGCATACTTACCTGGTAAAAAAAAAGGACGGGCATTGCCCCTCCAGATAGAATCAGTGCCCCAGTTTTGTTTCCCCATAAACACTGCAAATGGTATATGATGGTATAAGATATGCCTCCTAGTTGATTAAAAAAATTTCCCCTCAGTCATTTCATCCTGGAGCAGGGCTTGTTGACAAGGTAATGGCACAGACAGAATAGCTACCAAAATAAGTGATCAATTGACTGTGTGATATCTAACTGAACTATCCATCCCAACTAGCCTGCTTAATTAATTACAGAGTGCTTATCCGGGCACGATTTATGTTTGGGAGACAGTTTTGTATGTCTTCATAATCGGTCTGTAGCGTGAATTCTGCAACTCTGAGCTATTTAAATGAATTTGAGGAGGTTGCGCGCAAGACAGCGAAAAGCTGTTCGCAGCGGGCTATTAGCTCGATTGGTTTCAGTAGGTTGGCACAGGGATTCAGATATTGGATGTAAGATGAGGCAAGTAGGCTGAAAGCTGATGAGTTCATGTCGATGTCTTCCCTCTGCGGTACCAGGTAGACGTGACAACATTGCAGCGGACCACTCCCTTGTCGGAGGCCTCTGCCCGGGGCCACGCCGCTTGTGTGAATCTGCTCCTCCAGCATGGAGCTTCACAACAGGGCTCCGGTCTGTCGGCCTCCCCCACCCACCAGGCTGCCGCCAAAGGTCGGGAGTCACATTCTTAAGGATGGACTTAGGTCTTGTGTGGCGCATCAGCCGAAGCCACGTGAATTCACTGAAGACAGTGGTTTGTGCCAAAGTAGTAAAAAGGAAAATCTCTGTTTAATGAAATGCTGGAGAAAGTAGCGTTATGAAGGGAGTATGACTCAACTCTGATTAAGTGAAAGTAGCAAACACATTTTTTCAAATTAAAGTATAAGAAAACATCCTGTCATCTTCCCTTTTTATACACACAGGACCCATTGTTCACTTTTGTAATGCTAAGCATGTGATGTATCAAAGCATATCTCACAAGGTTCTGTACTCCTTAAAATCTCTGTTCAGGTCACCCAGAGTGCATCTTGTCTCTGGTTCATCACGGGGCAAACCAGGATCAAGCTTGACACTACACTGCCTACAGCGGTTGGCATCGGAGCAGAGTGAGAGCATTAATTTAGCTCGGTATGAAAATACATTCTTCTCAGTTTGTTGTTATCTTGCAAAAGGGATGTACAGAATCTAAACAGGTATAATCCGGTCTAGACTTTGGCAAGTGTGCTTTAATGTGTAGTTTCGACTTGGCCTGTAGTATAGGGCCTTTTATTCAACCATTACTGTAACAGAGAGTCATGATCAGACCAATAGTCTCTTTTACAGATGAGCCCTGTTTAAATATAGCAAAATATGCAGGGCCTTCAGAAAGGATTCAGGGGCCCTTCACATGTTCCACATACTGTTGTGTTATAGACGTTATTTATAATTTATTACATGTATTTCTTTTTTGCCATCAATCTAGGCACAATACCCCATAATAGACAAGCAAAAGCATATAAAAAAAAAAATGTGTGCCAATTAATTGGATTTTTTTTCAAATCATTTAGAAAGTTTTCACACCATTTATTCAGCACTTTGTAAAAGCACCTTTGGCAGCGATCACAGCTTTGAATCTTCTTGGATATCCCTCTACCAGCTTTGCACACCTGGATTTGGGCATGTTCTCCCATTCTTCCTTATAGATCCTGACGAGCTCTATCAGACCGGATGGGGTGTTGGTAAATAAAGGTCTCCCTACAGATGTTCAGTGGGTTTCAAGTCCCGAAGACTGTTCATCCTCCGTTCAATTCTGACCAGTCTCCCAGTCACTGCCACTGAGAAGCAGCCACATAGCATGATGCTTCAGCTTAGGAATGGTATCATGCAGGTGATGAGGTGTACCTAGCATCAGCCAGACATAGTGCTTGACATTCGAGTCTGACAGTTTGATCAGAGAATATTTTTCCTCATGCTCTCAGTCTTTCACGTGAGATATACCATTTACTCAGGAGTGGCTCCTGTCTTTCTACCATAAAGGTTTGACTGAGTCCTGGTCTCTTTTAACAGCCCTGTGGAGAAACATTTGGATCACAGAGGTGAGAGCTAGTCCCATACATGTTTTATTTGACCTTTATTTAAACGGAGGAATCAACTAAGACCAATTTTTTTTATCCCAGCTGAGACCTGTATTTCAACCGTGAAAACATACAAAATGCAAATGAGACAATGAAAAAAATATTGAAAAGCAGTTTTACCCAGGGTAGTAATTTAGGAGTCTTCCAAAACTCGGATTCTGTGACCTAGAAAACAGCATATACTTATTTATGTACCTGCATTTAGTACCGACCTGCAATCCCTGAGGGAGTTTTGTGACAGTTGGAAAAGTGCAGGTGTGCAACAGCATGTTGGAGAGAGGGAACTGTAGTGTATAGTACTGTCATCAGCATAAAAATGATTTGTACAATTTCTCACAAAGATACAGATTACATTAACATACAGAGTGAATAGTATATAACCCAAAATGTAACCCTGTGGATCTCCTTTGTGGACTAGAAGAAATGTAGATTTAATCCCACCGGTTAAAATAATGATATTCATGATACACATTGGTTGGTTTGAATTCTGTTGGATACTTGGAATTTTAACATAGTATATTTGTTTGTGTTTATGAAAAGGTCATTTGTTCTTACTATTTATATTGTGTTGGCATATGTTGAAGGGTATGCACAGCAGAACTGAAACTATATATATTCTTCCAATCAGATCTATAATCTAGATCCATGAAAATATTTCCTGTTTTCTGCTATGGATACATTTCTATTTTCAGTCAGTAGGTGGCGCACTAACACCAGAATATGTGAAAAGAGGCGTTCAACACTGAATTATTTATTCTGATAAATTTAATTGTATTAGGTGTATGATCAGATTTTTACACATGAAATATAAGAACTTTACATTATATGCCCCATGAATAAATGAATGTGCAATCATGAATGTTTACTAAATGAATGCCAAATAATCTAAATTATATAGGCTCAAAGGATGTTCTTGAATACACATGTTGATAAACAGAAATGGCTACATGATTAATTGAAATTCACAGATAAATACATTAACACACACACACAAACACACACTGAAAAACAAAACAAAGACATTACTCCTGAATAAATATGTCATAGCAAGATTAGACTCAAGCTGTTCTGTTCTCCTCCCAATCAGCATACAATCAAGCACGCTGCGCCATGATTCAGGACAATTAAAACAAACTACAGCCAATTACTTGAGGGGAAATGGATGGATGGGGGAAATACAGTAGTGTAGGTCCTATGAGAGGTGACACGGTCAGATTGCCTTCTGTTGCTTTTGTCCAGTCCACCGTATTATCCCTCATAACCCTAGAGAGATCACTGAGAAGACGCTGAAACAAAGGGCAAATGTAGTGCAATGAAAGATCCATCTCTAATACCTACTATTCAAAATTTTCAAATCTGGGCCCTTGACTAGAATTCCAGACTCATGCAGCCTAGTAATATGTTCTCATTCAATTCCCCAGAGGGCAGATTGGGACCAAAAATAGGCATTTGCATTTCTAACCCAACAACACTTTCTTTTCACCTTCGAGGATGTAAGAGTAAAATGATTATCATTTTGATGCAATAAATGAATGAAACAAGTTAGACAAGCTCAGTGGGCAAAATAATTTACTAAGCAACCTGGTCCAAAATGCAAGATGGCAGTTGACCTTTCTGACCAGCAATAACTTAAAATACAGTTGGGTGGTTACTATTTAGTAACAAGTGTAATCTGTAAACAGACAAACTGTAAGTTTACTGTAGCTTTGAAAAGTATACTCAGTTTAAAAAGAAATGCATTATTTTATTCCAAAACAAAATGTAATGACCACAATTTTCTTTATTTCATTTATAAAATGCAGCTTCATAGAAGGTTTCATTTATAATGTGATATGGTAAAGGCCACCTACTGTCATCTTCAATCCAGGCCTACACCCACCCACCCTCCTGCTGGGGTCACTTTACCATGACCTCACTGGGTCTGTCTAACTACAATTAGAGGCCTGGCTGCCACTCCACAGGCCAAGTCAAAGGATTTAGTAACCTAGGACAGAGAAACAGTCGATGAAGATATACGTAGTGTTGAAGCAGAAAAAACTAACACTAATTTTTCATATAAATCTAAGGTGGAACTACATAAAACACATTTTTGAATAGAGAATTTTTTTTGGTACTTTTGAACTCTCCGTTTTGCAAATTTAGAACCCTGGGAGTTTATAATATTTCATGCGCTGGTATAAAACATGGGATCTTTACGTGTCATCTCATAAGTCAGGAATGGCCGCTAGAGTTCCCCTTGAAAGTCCATCAATGGGCAGATACATCATTAGAACATCTAGGGCCGCCGATAGTCTGTGCAGGTTTCTGAGATTTATTTATATTATTTCAATATAGTTTTCAATTTAGATATTTTTATTATCTCAACAATTTAGAGCCATAAATGACAATGTTCCTATTTCCATGCTTTTATTAGCAATTGAATCACTTTAATAAAAAAATTACAGGACAGTTTACCTGTAAAACAGCTCTGTAGAAGCTTGTGTGCATCACTGTCAAGACACTGTAAGGTAATATGCTTGGAGCCAAAACAGATAGTTCGCAACAGTTGTTCTTTTGACAAAGTAACACATTTGGTCCTGTGATGAAATCTGACCTGACAAAGGAAGAGAAAGTCAGAGGTTAATAATACCATGTCCCTGCTTTCAAATGCTGTCATTTTTTTTCCTGGCCGACACGGTTGGGGTTTTACAATCCATTAAGCTTGGTTGTTTAAGCAGAACTTCTCAATGTAGTAAAACACGATTCACAGCCCGCGTCAACGCAATGTTCAAATACTTTACCCCCATATTCTTTGGAGTATTACAGCACCAGGGGGAAATAGGACGTTACCCTCATCATCGAAGAAAGAGCTATCTACAACAGAATAATGATCTCAGTCTATTTGGAAGTCGGCCCGCCACCTCAAGCTCAACCTTGACTAGTCGGAGCTGCTTTTTACCCTAGGTCAATGGGGAGAATTCACTCAGTCATGACCACTCCATCAGTTGACTGCTCCACGTTGTCCCCGTCCCAGAGGCCCTTGGCATGACCTCGACGACATTGTTTGACTTACCTCACATGGAAAGTGCGGCAGATTTTCAAGTTCTCCCATGTCACCCCGCTCCTCCAAACACTCCCCCCCCCAGCTTCCAGCTGGAGCTTGCAATAGGGGAACCCCAAACCACCTCACAATTTTGCTGCAGCCCTAAACTATCTTACCTTATTCAAGCAGCCAAGGCCTTGATTGTTGGTTGACAAGTTGGTTGAGGTGAGCCCGCTCTAAGACACGGAATGGCTTAGGGTCCTGACAAAGGGTTTGCGAAACACTGAATTACAAGACCATGTTTCTTTGCTGAGAAGCAGTAGGGGAACTTTCAACCTCTACCTTTGTGGTTATGCTCAAACTCTACACACATACAGTGGATATAAAAAGTTTACACACCCCTGCTAAAATGCCAGGTTTTTGTGATGTAAAAGAATGATTTTTTTTTAACATTTTCACTTTTAATGTGACCTATAATGTGAACAATTCAATTGAAAAATCTTGAGGGGGAAAAATGAAAAATAAAAACCTTACAATAACCTGGTTGCATAAGTGTGCACACCCTCTTATAACTAGGGATGTGGCTGTGTTCAGAATTAACCAATCATATTCAAACTCATGTTAAATAGAAGTCATTACACACCTGCCATCATTTAAAGTGACTCTGATTAATCACAAATAAAGTTCAGCTGTTTCCTGACATTTTTTTAGTTGCATCTCAGAGCAAAATCCATGGTCTGCAGAAAGCATCAGAGGGATCTCATTGTTGAAAGATATCAGTCAGGAGAAGGGTACAAAATCATTTCCAAATCATTAGATATACCATGGAACACAGTGAAGACAGTCATCATCAAGTGGAGAAAATATGGCACAACAGAGACATTACCAAGAACTGGATGTCCCTCCAAAATTGATGAAAAGATGAGAAGTTTGCAAAAACAAAAGCAAGTGGGAAAATGTGTTATGGTCTGATGAAACTAAGGTTGAACTTTTTGGACATGATTTCAAAAGGTATGTTTGGCGCAAAAACAACACTGCACATCACCCAAAGAACACCATACCCACAGTGAAGCATGATGGTGGCAGCATCATGCATTGGGGCTGTTTTTCTTCAGCTGGAACCGGGGCCTTAGTTATGGTGGAGGGAATTATGAACAGTTCCAAATACCAGGCAATTGTGTCACAAAACCTTCAGGCGTCCATTAGAAAGCTGAAGATGAAGTTCACCTTCCAAAGCACACATCCAAATCAACAAAAGCATGGCATCACCAGAAGAAGATTAACGTTTTGGAATGGCCCAGCCAGAGCCCAGACCTGAATCCAATTGAACATCTGTGTGGTGATCTGAAGAGGGCTGTGCACAGGAGATGTCCTTTGCAATCTGACAGATTTGGACTGCTTTTGCAAAGAAGAGTGGGCAAATATTGCCATGCCAAGATATGCAATGCCATGCAAAAATCTAAAGGTGCTTCAACAAAGTATTAGTTTAAGAGTGTGCACACTTATGCAACCAGGTTATTGTAAGTTTTTAATTTTTCCCCCTCAAAGATTTCAGTCTGTTTTTCAATTGAATTGTTCACGTTATTGGTCACATTAAAGGTGGAAAAAGTTCTGACATGATTTATCTTTGTCTCATTCTTTTACATCCCTGTTAAAATGCCACGTTGTGATGTGTAGACTTTTTATATCCACTGTACCTGAGCTCATTGTTATGCCGCGTCGAGTCTCTTCAACGTCTAAAATGTCCCTCCTTTGTGATAACATAGCAACAGTTGCTAAGCCACATCCATGGAATCTAGTAATTCACAATACTCATTACCTCTTGATCGATCCCCTCTCTCAATTTGCTGCTTGAGATAAATCATTATACCCTCAAACCTATTGAGCACATCAGGTCAGCCAAATGCATTGAGCTGTACTTCGATTAACTGGTGTCTAATGTTAAATCAATGTTGCAGAGGACTTTCCTGACTTCTGAGACTGCCCAGGCAGACCTATCTGACCCATGTAATTAGTGGCATCTGGGAAATCAAGAGTCTGTCTGTCACGTGGGAGAGACACCTTCGAACATCTAATGAACAACCTTCCTAATTGCAAAGAGTGAAAGAAATGCATCTTTGGATGGAACCTGGACGGATGCTCACATTGGGTTTAGGACCACCTTACATAACAGGATCAGTCTGTCTGGGAGTGGAATCTGACAGAGGCTTGGTCAGGTACCAACAGAGGTATATCGGCACTTAGAGCTTACCCACCTGCATCAGATGCTAAAGCTTTTACCTAAAGGCCCCTAGAGAGACCGGCACTCCATTTGCCCTCGCCCTTCTGCTAAATGCACGGGCACTTACCACCCCAAACAGCCGGGAAAGCAAACAACGCAGGTTTTACACCCAGTGCACACATTCTCTAAAACGATCGAATGACTATTACAAACAGAAGCGGAGAGGTTTCTGGATCGCGTGGAAAAGGCTCAAGAAACCAGGTAGAAGGGAAAGGAAAGCAGGGAGAAGGGAAAGGAAAGCAGGGAGAAGGGAAAGGAAAGCAGGGAGAAGGGAAAGGAAAGCAGGGAGAAGGGAAAGGAAAGCAGAGTTCAAAACCTCAGATCATGTGAATGAGGCAAAACAGAACTAGCACTGAAACGGGAAGTAGTGTAGCTGAGCATGATCGGCTAAATTAAGAAAAAGGAAAGTCTCCAACCAATATGACAAAGGCCATAAAGCACTCTAGCTACAGACCAAACAATAACCAGACAATAATATCATTACAGAGGTAAAAAAATGCAATAAGCCACCAACAGCTGACCAGCTGCAATGCTTTCTGCACAGAAGGTTGAAAAATATCCCTTAGGGTATGTTGCAGTGTTATTACGATGGCATGGTGTCATCTAAATGTTTGAGGTGTGGTCCCGCTCCATGAAGCTGTGTGGCTGATTGCTCTGCACTGGATCTTGTTGTAGATATCCCTTCTCACTGTGCCCCAACAGTTGTGTTCTGCCATCTCGCAGTAATTGCTTGGTATTTTTAGTTTGCCAGCAATGGGAAATTAAAACAAACAGAGGGAGACAGTGCAGACAGAGATCTCCCTAGGCTCCCAATGGGTAAGCGGTGAAAGGTTTAGCGAGGTCACTCTGCTATGTTTTCAATTAGACACCCCTGCACTGATGAGGCTTTTATCAAAGAGAGAAGCGAGGGAGGCAAGTTTGGATCATGGAAACTCTAAGACTGTTGATGCGAAATAGGGGTCAACTGAGAAATGCGTCCGGCCTGCTTCAGAAGTGTTATCTCCAACAGTACTGCATTAGGAGATGGCACCTCACTCATCCCAGCACACTGCTGCCTTCCAACGCTATTCAATAACACCTCATATGTGCCCCTCAAAGATATTCTAATTTAGTTTAGACAGAAAATATTTTTAAACACCATCATGTAAGCAAATTTCAATATTATTAAACAAAAGGTGCATGTTTATTTTTGGACCAGATATGTTATATATATATATAATTAAAATAAAAAATACATTAGAATCAGAAAAATGTAAGAACTAAATCTTCTACATCATGTTACATATTGAAATAAATAGACTCTGCATGTATAACTCCATGATCAGTAACAAAAAAAACTGTATTCATATCATTTCATGGTGTGGAGAGTCTTAGCTACGGTACCTCTCAACTCCCAGAAGACTACGACAAATCTCTCTGGGCAACCGACTGACAACTCCACAAGTTCACATGTCCCTAGTTCACTGCTACGGAAGAGAGCATCCCTCAATCTCCATGACGACAGCCCTTGCAGAGAGGAGAATCTGCCCTGTTTTTTTTTCTCCCTTTTTAACACAGAGTCCAAACCAGACACTATTTGTGTTTTAAGCTTTACACTGGCGTAGTCTCTATGGTGGTTGGATGGGAGGAGGTGGACAAGATCAGGTCAGGACGTTCCAGGAAGGTAGTATACAGACAGGAAGCTGAACATCATCATGACCAGTATCAGACCAATGAGGACCTGTTGAACCCACAGACACTGGTCCAGCTTCTGCTCCAACCGAGCATTACACGCCATCAAACGCATCATCTGCAGAAAAGAGTAGCTGATTAATTCTTCTTAATGAAATACTTGTGGTTCCTTACGGTAGCAAATGCGTAAAAATATTATATATATATACGGCTAAATAGCTGTCTTTGTTAAGGGGACTAGAGTTCGTTTTTTTTGTTATGAAATTGTGTTTCCATATACAACATTTACAGACACCAGAAGCCCATTATACTCTTGTTCCATTCGCATACGGGCGATATATATATAAACACGTCACAAAAAAGTCTAAATACACGGGTTAATAAAGAGGTTAAAGCATTCTATACAGTGGAGGTGCTTATTAAAATGAGAGTTTACCGTTGTTTGTAGGTCTGGGTGGCCATTGGGTACTCCTTCAACAGTGGTGTCACTGGGGTAGTTCAGAATAGGCTTAGGGCTCTCCAGGATGTGACATCGTAATCTAACGGAAGGACACACACGTCACATCAGGCCGATGAAATTGGATTATCAGCTTGCTAGGTCACTAACATGCACCAATTGCACTGAGGCCATCTGTGACTGCTTTCTGTTGGACAAGAGATACTGTAACTGTTGGTGGACTGTCATCAGACAGTTTTGTTGTTAAAGATTCCATTCAAGGTTCTGTTTTGGAACCACAGATTTTTCTTTAAATGCTTTGTGATTTCATGTGGTAACACTCCTGTATACTTTGAACAAACGTGGCAATGCCCTGAATGGTTTTAACCTAGAAGCCTGTGTTTCAATCTTAATTGGGTGGATGGCAGATGTGTTTTTAAATGTTTCAACCCAGACAAAACAGATGCTAGTTCGAAGCATCAAGAAACAAAGAGGTCTACTGGCGGACCTGGAAACGAGTTTTGATAGTTATACAGCCATCCGAAACAAAACTGAAAGTAGTTACTCTACTGTAGGCACTGAGCTCATTTTTCACAAACATATAGAACCCTCAAACCCAACTCTGGACCTCAAAGCCAATTCCACTAAATGTTTTACTTCCAACCCTCAACTCAAGGACTGATTTAGACATGGAACATCAGGTGGGTGAAATGAATAATGAAACATGCAGGATATGGACATCATAGGGTAAAAGGTGAATACCTGATATAGAACATTTCAGAGAAAAGCCCTTTAACAGCTAAGTAACACTGCAAAAATTAGCTACTTTTTCTGAAATTATACAGGAAGCAATTTAAGTCCAGATATGGTTTGCTTCATCACAGCAACTCCACCAAGCTCAGGACAGTGGAAGATTGAGCTATTGCAAAAAGAACACAGCATTGTCCATGAACGTGTCAGTGACCTAAGTAGCTGCAGCTCAGTGCTCCTCAGCCCCCACCCGCCCCCCCAACTCAATGGTCTTGGTTTGGTACCGGCGCAGACTACAAACCTCATGATGCACAGAAAACATTTTTGATTTAAATGCAAAAAATTTGAAACACTGCATTTATTTCTAGAGGATTCTGGAGACTGCTTAAATCTTGACTAGGACCAACCAATTGCATCATATTAATCTAGTGCCTCCTCACTGGCTTCCAGTTAACTCTTGAGCTGATTTCAAAAAAAATTCTGTTAATCTACAAAGCACTGACGACTTGACGCTAATTATCTCAACAACAAAAAAAATACCTATACATATGCAAGACACCCCCTGTGTCTTGTGTGGTGGAAGAATTCTTGGTGGGCTATACTCTGCCTTGTCTTAGGGTAGTTGACGGTCAGTTGCATTCCCTTTGGTGGTCTGGTGCTATGCTAGGCAAAACGGCTAGGATCATTCCCTGCCTGTACTTAAACTTGGGGTTTCATGCAAGGGTTTTGGGCATCTATATAAGCACTTAGTGACAAATGTTGAAAGGAATGTAACTGGTAATTAATTGAATTCCATACTTTATATTCCCATCCATTACAACAAATTGATTGTGTAGGCTCACCTGTGCTCCATGATCTTGGTTTTGGGTACATCTTTCCAGAACTGAGCAAGCTCTGATGACCCAGCGCAAGAGTTCTGCTCCATCTCGGCGCCCATGACCAGGAAGCGGTCCTGCAGAGATGCCTGGTAGCCTGCACAAACATATGCATGGCACATTCAATGTTAATCTCAAACAATTTGACGAATCTAGACATTTAGTCTTGGTTGGGACTGCGTGAGGAAAACAAACCTCATTGCTGTCACTGTCAAAGTGTCCAAGCCTGAAGTAAAAGAGCTGACTGAATTATATCTGTGAACTGACACAGTAAGGGGTCTTATTCAGAAGAGCTAACTAAATGAACAAGATACTGCCAATAGATGGCGGCTTCGAAAAAAATTGAATTAATGAGTTTTTAAAGTTAAAACCCAGAAAGAGAGAGAACCCCCCCCCACCCCCCAAAAAAACTTTGGAATTGTGCCAGTATAAAACTGACATTTTTATGCTCGAAGGCTTCTGAAGCTCTTATCAGCCAAATCCCTGCATCCAAACTCCATGTTGGTCTCGAGTGATTATACAGAAAAACATTGACCTGCTTGTTCCAAGCGAGTACTAAGACTGGCTCAATAAAGTTTCTTTATTTACCCTCTGTTAGATTTCTGAAAGGCTTGGTTTAGGGAAAGAGATTATTATTTTATCACTCTTAAAATATGGATGTCGGGCAAAAGAAAGCTGCACTTTGTCAGCACTTTCCAAAGTTAATAGACTGGACCTTTTCATCATTCGGAAGCTTCTGCGGATGCCTTTCGAAACATTCAACAGAAGAAGTAGATAATATTAGCTGAGAGATAAAGTGCAGAGAGATAAGTGCTGTGCTGTACCTCCATGTAAGGACACGACTATATCCACAGACATGCCCGGTTCACAGCTGCTGTTGCTGGGCTTAACTCGGTACTTCTCAGGGGCTGTGGTTCGTACCTGTAGAAGGAGAGAGGTCTGTTTGAATATGGCCAATGCCGCTGTGTATTGTCACGCGTGCACAAATACAGGATCATGCACAAACCTTAAAGGCCACTTGATTCTTGGACACATTTTCGAGGATGATAAGACACTTCCTCTCAGACTCTTTGGACCCAAAGCTCAGCTCCTCTGATGGGCTAATAAAACAGAGAAAATATCTCCCATTTTACAGGAGAAATACAGAGGCTGCTAAAGAATATGGCAGCTAAAATTTTATAAATAATATGGCAGCTAAAACAGATTTTTTCTTTACTAAGTTATTGGCCACAAACGCTGGCTGGTGTTCAAAACAACCTCATATAACTTTCAGATGTTGATAGCAACAACAGCTTCCTATACAGCATTTTTGTTGTTCCTATATCAGGGATATCTTAGCTTTATTGATTTGCTTGGCTAAGCTTTGTGGGCTTAAATGAAGATGTTACTTCCTGAGAGTTATTGTAATGATTACCCAGGGACTTGTACCTTCTGTTAGCGTCTGTTGTCATACACTTACAGTTGCAGTAGCAACATTTAGCTTAATGTTTGCTAAAACCTTTTTTAATTTTAATGCTGCATGAACAAAACGCTTTGTATGCTACAGTGATGCAGAAACCAGTGCGTGTGCGCGTGTGAATCTGACAACTATCATAATGATACTCTTTTGTTAACACAATAACAGCCTCATATCAAGGAGGTTCTTCCAAGGGAAGAACAACCATGACCTGAGAAACTTGCCTCGAGCTGCCCTGATTTGCTCAATTCACCCTCCCCACCTTCACGCTTCCCCATCCAGCCCTCTTCCACTTTACTGTTGCTAGCCTACTACAGTACCTGCTGAAAACATTTCTAAAGTTTCTTGCTGTACATTCCGCAGGCTACAGCTCCTGTAAACAACACACTGTTCCAACTTCCTTTGCGTCTTTCCTTTGTTTGTTTCTTAGCCCCGGTAAAGAGAGTTTTGAGGAGCCCAGTGCTCGCCGAGACCAGAATTACATTCCAGACTTCAGGAAACCTTTCGACAAACACATTCTGAAGATCAAAGCCACCCCCTCACCCAACCCTCCCTCCCTCCCGCTCTGCTACCCTCCTGGACTTACTGGAATCAGGGATAACACAGCTTAGAGAAGTAATTGCATTTAAGGCTTATATGAACATGTTTATCACTAATACATAGTTGGGAGCAGTAAAAAATATCATTGACTCGCCAGTCCAAAAAAATTTAAATGTAAGGGAAATTACTCAGGTAAATAGGAATAATCTGAAATACCCAATGATGGAGGCAGGCACCTCAGGTAACACACCTGAACTAAACATCGCCCCAAACCTTCTAATTACATCACATCAAGGCTGTTCCCGACAAAAGGTATATTAGTAGACTGAGGGGTGAATGGCCCTTTTGACAAAATGACTGTTTGATGTTTTTTTTGTGTCCTAGAATACTGTACATTATGTCAGTCTATGAGGTGCCATGTCAAAGCCTCCTTTCCTTACCCTACATCCTAAGAGGACAAATCAACTCCTACTGTTGCATGCAGAATACCAGTGTTGTTTTGTTTTCATGGAGTGCATAATAAAACTGCCTCAACCTAGTACATCACCCACAGACGTTTGGGGCAAAATACAATGTTTTTATCCACCTCACCATTCCCCCGCGTGGGTAAATACAGGATTCTAACTAACATTCGTGAGAGCTTGTTGCCCAAGCTCCTCTGTGATACACATCCACCTGGCATTGCTGCAGATGGGCACAGAGAGAGTGTGTGGTTTGGAGAATGAATGAAACGTTAGGGATAATTGTAGCCAGACAACCGTGGAACTTGAAAATGAATGTCATGGTCAAAAGGCCTAAAACACACCTGTGTTTTCAGTATGGTTTTCTTTTTTACCGATGGGTGTCTTTTCCACCTTGAAAACTATTACTGTATACAGACTAAAAAATAGATATGGTCAGGTTCTTTACATTTAATTAGAAGCCTGAAGTATGCCGATACTATAATTAATCAAAAAGGTAATGGGTTACATCAGGTTTAAAACAACAGGGTACAAGTAAGATGCAGAATGAATGACCTTTTAAATGACGTCTTGGTTCACACTTGAAAGTACCATCTGAAAAGCCAAAAGAGGGTTGTGGACTCTAATCGACGGATAAATGTAGACCATTTCAACATACTCCTCCAAATTGGAGGAGTGTTATACACTTAATTTGTAATTGATTACATTGATATTGTTTTTATGTAATTTACACACACTATTACACATTTTAAAAAAATTGTGCCAATTTATTGAACATTTTCATCTGAAATCTCAAGTAAGGATTCAGACCCTTTATTCCTTCTTTGAAGAAGCACCTTTGGAAGCGATCAAAGTTTTCAGTGTTCTTGGAATTCTGTATTTTTGATCCATTCAAGCTTCCCACAATCCTGACCACTGTCTTAGTCCCTGCTTCTGAGAATCATTCCCATAGCATGATGCTTCCACCAAAATGCCTCACTGGAGGGATGTATTAGCCAAGTGATGTGTGGTACCTTGTTTTTGCCATATGTAGCTCTTGGCAGTCAGGCCTAATAGTTAAATTTTTGTCTCATCACACCAGATCATTTTTCTCCTCATGCTGTCAGAGACCTTCAGATGGGATGTCATATTTCTTTTACTCAGGAGTGGCTTCTGTCTAGCCACTCTACCATAAAGGCTTGATTGGAGTAGAGTGCTACAGAGATTGTTGTCCTTCTAGTGGGGGGACCTCCCTGACAAAGGCGCCCCCCGACTGCTCAGTTTGACTGTTAAGTCAGTTCAAGTGTTGGTGGTTCTGTCTTCCAACTGTGTTGTTGGGGACATTCTATGCTGCAGAAATGTTTAGGTACCCTTCCCCAGATCTGTGCCTTGGCACAAACCTGTATCAGAGCTCTTAGTCCCTCCAAGGTTCCTATAAACTGTTGCATATCTGCAACCATAGGGACCGCAACTCAATCAAGAAAGTAAGGTGAAATAATTACATTTTCCATTACACCTCTAGTATTCCTTTTGCTAGTTATATCGGTCCCTGGGTAGAAGGGGCTAGAGGTTGGTTGGAATTAGTGAGCGATGTGAGATGGTTGGATTCCATACCTGATGTGTAGCAGAGGGCCTCTGAATGTGGACAGTGGTTTCCTGGCTCCCCTGGTCCGACTGTCTCCTCTATCAGGGTCTTCCTGCCTCAGGCCGCCCACAATCTCCTCAGAGAAATTCACCTGAAACAAGAAGTGACACAGTGTTCATCACCACAAAGAAAACAGTCTTTGACATCGGATTAGCATCATGGGCTTTATTTAGAGATGTGTTTAAAAGACTACAACAACTCTCACAGAGTTATCTTCAGAGACTTCTAAGTAATACTGATCTCTTGCCGTGGTCTACTTTAAAGGACGGCATAGCATTTCATAATGAACACATCAACCCCAATGAAAAACCTTGTTCACAGAGGAAAACGCCTGAACTATCCCGTCCGAACCGGGTTCTCATGTAGGGAACACACATTTGCCAAAACACTGACTAGCCAAACAAGCCCTGCAACAGAGCACCTCGGCACTTTCACTTCAACTTTCACCCTGTATCCATCGTGATTACCTCATACACCCACTAAGTGTCACAAGACCACAGAACAGCTGATTGAACGAGACGGTTTGTGCGATGTTAGCAAAAAAGTTTGGGAAGGACAGCTGTGGGGACCCAAGTCGTGGGATTTCTCTACCATATTGACTAAGGCCAGGATCTGTGACAGCCAGATGGGAACGCAGTAGGAGAGGATGGGACTGCTGGAGGACAGGTGACTGGGGTCTGCCTGTTATTCGTGTATAAGCACTAATGAGGCAGATGGAGAGTGGTCTACTGTGATATGCAACATGCAGAAAGCGCACACACACACACACACACACACACACACACACACACACACACCCCCCCCCCCCCGCCCAGCAGGTTGTTGTGACACACACTGATAATAAAGACACCAAGACACACTTTCCAAGCTGCTGCTGAAATGTCTATTTTTATTCATGTGTTCAAATCAAGTGCAATACAGATCTGAGTGTGATAATTAGCTACAGTACTAATCAAAGACAGATGACCACAATTACACGGCACAGACTGGTTCATTAAAAATAAAAAATACATTTAATTCATTAAATATTGTATACAATCATTTTAATACTAACAAAATCAACTGTTAATCAAATACTAGTTACATTTTTTTTTAAATCCAAATCAGCATAAAAATACTGTGGTTCACAAAATTGTATAGAGAAGATGAATCTTTGGTACTGGAACTACGAACACTGCATAAGCTAACACTACTGGAAGGTGTTAGTATTTCAATCAATATATTAAAACAATGCAATCCTATTGGTTAATATGACAAAATCCACAACAAAACACAGTAAAAGATGAAATAAAAATGGACCCTCTTTCTCGCATATCACCATAAGGCTACACCGAAATGTAGACCATATTTTCCTTAGTCTGCATTAAGCCTTACGGTCAAAATGTGGACTGTAAGGCTACTGAAATGGACAGCATATTTTCATATTTTTGTAAGCAGCATCCCCAAGCAGAAAATGGAGTTAGTGTGTGATGATCTGGAGAGGTTACCGACAATAAGGCACAACACCGAACACCACTCTGGTGGTGTAAAAAGGCTTTGGTGCACAAAGACACATCAGTGCAAATGTTTTAAAATAAGTGCTGTAAAAAATTACTTGGGTTTTAGTGCTGGTGGCAAAGTGCAGAAGCCTCTTTCATTAGTATTACGGACTCCGTGATTAAAGTAAATTAGAGTTATGACACAACAGTTTGATTTAGAGTAAAAGATCAATACAAAACATTTAGGCACGTTTGCCTACACTTGGCACAAACATTTACCAAATGCTATAAGTAATAAGGCCCGAGTGGGTGCGTTATATGGACATTATAACACAGCAAAGACATTATTACAAATATACGATCTAGAAAATACCAAAAAGGGCCTTTTTCCTACAATAAACATGTTCCCAACACAATAAAATAGAAAAATGTTTTGTCATACCCGTGATATATGGTCTCACATCCAATCACTTCTTATATTAAGAACATAGAATCAAGGTGAATAAATAACCACCCTGTAATAACACTGCAACAGGTATCAACGGTGGCAAAACATGTCTTCTTTTATGACACAGTACTCTGAATGGTAATGTATATCACAGTCTAAAGATCTAGCCTCTTATGGAAACATCCATTAATTCAAAATCATCACATTGACATGAGAAACCCCCCCCAAAAAAACAGTGGGGGGAGTCAAATTTGAAATGTTTGATCCGGGTCGATGTTGTATTCAATCAAAGACAAAATGTGGCTATGACGGCGACAAGGTGACATGGGTGGAGTACTCACACACTCTACATGAGTAAAACCCTCAGACTGCCCTTTCAGGCGGCAGATCTCTCCAGGACTCAGGGCTTCTGACGGCCGAGATCTTACAATGCCTTACTTAAACCAGCCCTTGGGTCAAAACAGAGAGAGAAGCAATTAGCTGGTCGCTGAGGTTATCAACCATATGAACAGGAGTAGGAGACAGACGAGCTGTCAATGGAAATCATTAATGTTGTTACGACCCAAACTCAGATCACAGCAAAGTAAGGGATTAGCCTATAGCCAAGGTTGATCATTAAGAACCAGCTAGTTAGTTACAGGCACTGAAAACAACAGTGTGCTCACCTATGCCGACGCTCTTATTTAGATACATGGATGAAATACATCTTACGTGGGCGACACGAAATCAAACAGCAGATCGCGCTTCCGGTTGGCCGACCTGATCAGTAGAAATGACAGGACAGTGTTGCCATTTGGCCCACTAGTGAACATACGTTCCCAGACAGTGTGAGAGGTACTGAACGAACCGCTGATCCTGACAGATCCTCTGTAGCTGTGGAAGTCAGGCTGACCCTCCTGCCCACCAATACACGGCTACACCTTGAAGCAGCATCACAGGCTGCAGGGCTCCATGTCTGTACCCAGCGTTCCAACACCACCAGCAGGCCTCCCTCAAGCGGATTGGTTGGCGGGAGTTACTTACCTATTGATTTGCATATCCCCATTTTGTAAATCTAAAATCTGTTGTGCATGACTAATGTGGTTTTCAATGGGGGATTTGCTGTTACGGGCTTCCGGCGCTTAAGAGGATCATGCAAGCAGCTTTGAGACACGACGCTGCTAAGGCCACTCTCAAACACGAGCGCGTGCATGTGTGGGTGTACACGGAATCCCCTGTGAGGTATGACCATGGTGCAGGTTACCCAAACAGCTTAAAGGCTCAACAGGAGTCTGCTGCAACCAGCACCGTCAGACCAGTCACAGACCAGTCCGTCACAGACCAGACACAGACCAGTCCGTCACAGACCAGACACAGACCAGTCCGTCACAGACCAGACACAGACCAGTCCGTCACAGACCAGACACAGACCAGTCCGTCACAGACCAGACACAGACCAGTCCGTCACAGACCAGTCCGTCACAGACCAGTCAGTCACAGACCAGACACAGACCAGTCCGTCACAGACCAGTCACAGACCAGTCCGTCACAGACCAGACACAGACCAGTCCGTCACAGACCAGTCCGTCACAGACCAGTCCGTCACAGACCAGACACAGACCAGTCCGTCACAGACCAGACACAGACCAGTCCGTCACAGACCAGACACAGACCAGTCCGTCACAGACCAGTCCGTCACAGACCAGTCCGTCACAGACCAGACACAGACCAGTCACAGACCAGACACAGACCAGTCCGTCACAGACCAGTCACAGACCAGTCCGTCACAGACCAGACACAGACCAGTCCGTCACAGACCAGTCCGTCACAGACCAGTCAGTCACAGACCAGACACAGACCAGTCCGTCACAGACCAGTCCGTCACAGACCAGACACAGACCAGTCCGTCACAGACCAGACACAGACCAGTCCGTCACAGACCAGACACAGAACTGTCCGTCACAGACCAGTCAGTCACAGACCAGACACAGACCAGTCCGTCACAGACCAGTCCGTCACAGACCAGACACAGACCAGTCCGTCACAGACCAGACACAGACCAGTCCGTCACAGACCAGACACAGACCAGTCCGTCACAGACCAGACACAGAACTGTCCGTCACAGACCAGTCAGTCACAGACCAGTCCGTCACAGACCAGTCAGTCACAGACCAGTCAGTCACAGACCAGACACAGAACTGTCCGTCACAGACCAGTCACAGCACCGTCACAGCCTCTTGCTGACTCCAACAACACAGAGACAACACAGCCCTTTACTACACCCAGTGAGACACACCCAAAGGCACAGGTGGACTTAATAAACACGGCCTCTTCAGCACCATCCTCCAGTTGGCTTCACAACCCATAAAACAATTACTGGGACCTTGACTGTTGAGGCTGTCAATTTTCCTGTCCACCGTGGCCCATATTAGTGGACTAGCTATCATTATGACTAAACTCTGCCGACACTGCCACGTCCCACTTGAGATGTGGTTTAGCACCTCACACCAATCAATGAGACGTGATGCTTTTTTTGTTTGCGGTGTAGCACAGCTGCAAGGCAAAGCTAGCTTGAAGCAGCATACTTTTGAACAGTCAATCTCTTTTTCTTGTCAGCTAGAGGGTTGCAAAGAAGCAGATAATTCTTTGCAGACAACCTCAATCGTAAAACTACGATGACATGTTTATTCCTCCCCGTAAGTTGGGAAGCTTTGTTGAATGTTGGGGTTCTATAATGAAAGAAAAACCAGCTTTCAGCACTTTGAAAATTTACAACGACTGATCAAAATTGGTTCTCATAGCTTGGTCTTGTCCTTTTGCAGCAGATGAGTAGAGAGCAATATGCTTGAAACATCAAACATACAAGCTGAACATCGAAATGCAATACATACGGTGTGGTAATTAATGTTATGATGTCGTATTTCGGAGGTCTATGGCAATGGCCAGCCTTATGATTAGTGGCTAGCTTCATGCCACAGTAGCCCGAATTCTGTTCACTGAATTCAATTCTGTTCTTGAGTGGTGCCAAGCAAAAGTATGTGGGTAAATGGGTGAGGATGTTGCAGACATACTGAACATCCCTACAGACGGAGGGGGAATGTGAGCCCCATAGCCACGCCCTGACCACGCCCTGACGCGCCGACTGTTACTGGCGTGCAGCAGCCTGACAACAACAGAGCTCTAGACGGTGTCTTTTAAGAATGTGTGTCAAAGCCAAGAGCTGCAGCATTTCTCGGTGACGTGCCCGGGCTACGCACATGAAAGGAAACATGCCCTGTAGGCACGCTGCTATGGGAACTGCTTTAAACACACCGGTTAAGTCAGGCAAGCCGAACAGCCGGCTGGAAAAACACTACCAACTTCTACGGTGTAAGACCTCAGCTTGAGGTGGAGCTCAGAAGAGGATGGGCGAGGTGGACCGATTGAGGGAAACGCTGCAGTCAGTCTGCGGGTACAGTTAGTCAGTCAGTCAGTCTGCGGGTACAGTAAGTCAGTCAGTCAGTCTGCGGGTACAGTAAGGCAGTCAGTCAGTCTGCGGGTACAGTCAGTCTGCGGGTACAGTAAGGCAGTCAGTCAGTCTGCGGGTACAGTCAGTCTGCGGGTACAGTCAGTCAGTCACTATCATTCATTCATTCAGGATTAAGCTGCAGCTAGATATGGGGTCACCTTGACTGAGACAATGAAGAGGAGCTTAACAGCAGCCAAATCAGGGCATTACTGCTTCCACCATTCACAACTCTCTCCACAGAGAACCCCGATTACATTCCGTAATCTCACACCAAACTATAAGTAATGAACAGCGGTCAGAGTGAAACGGCACATCAAAGCGTGGAGCCAGCCAACCGAGTGTCTTCCGTCGCCTTATTTGAATGCAGAGTGCGGTCAGGATGAGTTTTATTGTAACTGGAAAAAATAAGGAAGGGAGAAGAACTGTGCTACCTCTGAGAGACCCCTGTGCAGGGTCAAACTGTCAGTCTTCTCAGTTAGCGTACGTTTTCATCATTGGCTGATTGACAGGCTACATTAGTTAAATGACATCAGGCTCACTGAGTCTGTTGGACACAGTATGACTGTATATTTTATGTGTTAGCATGTGTCGTCCTCCTTGCATTGGCTATGGGTACAATGTTTTCTCCCACAACCCACCGGGGGGAGCAGAGTCTCCTGGTGACGTTGTCACACACACACACACACACACACACACACACACACACACACACACACACACACACACACACACACACACACACACACACACACACACACACACACACACACACACACACACACACACACACACACACACACACACACACACACACACACACACACACACACACACTTAACTAATGTAGTTGCTGCTTGCACTCCACCGCTTTTCACTCAGCTGCGGAAGCATGATTATAGACGACATATCTACTGAAAGCTACAATGGCCCTGCAGCCAACTGAATATTATATGAGGACTACAACCCATGCCTGTCTGTCGTAACTGAATATTATATGAGGACTACAACCCATGCCTGTCTGTGGTAACTGATATTATATGAGGACTACAACCCATGCTTGTCTGTCGTAACTGAATATTATATGAGGACTACAACCCATGCCTGTCTGTGGTAACTGATATTATATGAGGACTACAACCCATGCCTGTCTGTTGTAACTGAATATTATGAGGACTACAACCCATGCCTGTCTGTGGTAACTGAATATTATATGAGGACTACAACCCATGCCTGTCTGTCGTAACTGAATATTATATGAGGACTACAACACATGCCTGTCTGTCGTAACTGAATATTATATGAGGACTACAACCCATGCCTGTCTGTCGTAACTGAATATTATATGAGGACTACAACCCATGCCTGTCTGTCGTAACTGAATATTATATGAGGACTACAACCCATGCTTGTCTGTCATAACTGAATATTATATGAGGACTACAACCCATGCCTGTCTGTCGTAACTGAATATTATATGAGGACTACAACCCATGCCTGTCTGTCGTAACTGAATATTATATGAGGACTACAACCCATGCCTGTCTGTCGTAACTGAATATTATATGAGGACTACAACCCATGCCTGTCTGTTGTAACTGAATATTATATGAGGACTACAACCCATTACTGTCTGTTGAAACTGAATATAATATGAGGACTACAACCCATGCCTGTCTGTTGTAACTGATATTGGAGTTGCACCAACAGGAAGCAGCAGAGGTTATTGCCCCACCTGAGGTTATTGCCCCACCAGAGGTTATTGCGCCACCAGAGGTTATTGCCCCACCAGAGGTTATTGCCCCACCCCAGAATCTGTTTTTTTATTGTATATATACACACATTTGTTGATGTATTCAGCTAAATTAGTTACATTAAGTGAATCTTGCGCTTATGCTTAATAGCCAACTAAGGCATGGAATCCAAAACAGTTGAGGTGTGTGTGTGTGGGGGGGGGGGCGGGGCAGTGGAGCACTGAGCAGCAGCTAGGTAGGTAGCCGACATGTTAAAAGATATCGCTGTATTTTTGCCACAACAATCTGGGTTCCTGGAAAATAAACAGACAGTCAATGCATCGTACCTTTTTGGGCTTAACAGCGACCTCAGAGGAGAAGCTTGACTCCAACTCCTTGCCCTCTGATTCCCCATCCTTGCTTTCTGATTCGCCCTTGCTCTCATTGTCGTCCTCGCTAACCACTGGTCCATTCTCACATATGGGTGTTTGGAAGTCGTCATCAGGAAGAGGAGGATAGCTGTATTTGAAGGGGTCCTGAAATTAAGTATTAGCATTAAGTCAACCATCCTAAGTAAAGCGATGATGCCTGAATAGAAATTAGTCACGGGTTAGCAGTTTCTCATGAAAAGTGAGTGAAGCAGAGGCAAATCCCTGTAAAATGAAGATACTTTAATGTATTAGATGATGAATGATGAATATGTATGCAGGTAGATTGACAGCCATTTTGGGTGAGTTTAATAGAGCAGCACATACCGTTCCACCCATATGAGGAGGCAGGTACTCAGGGCCAATAAATGTCTGCACCTCGTTTCTGGATGCAAACTTGAGTTTGCTGATGGCTTCCGGACCCAACCACGACTTCACAATCTTCCACGCAGCTAAAAAGAAAAGCCATGCGTTCAAACTACCATTTCCAAACTGTAATAGTTACATTATGATATAGACTGGCTCTTTTTGGGCACAAGCATGTCTAAAGGAAACATTTGTAATAACTAGATGACTCACCATTCATAATCCATGGCATGTCGACAATTATCATTTTGGCTGAAATTAGACAAACCATAAAAGCATAAGGTCACAGAAAAAAACATATGAGGTGAACGGACACAGACAAAAACCATACGAGATGAACGGTCACAGACAAAAACCATACGAGGGGAATGGTCACAGACAAGTTTAATTCAACTGTAACATTTTGGCCGGTCAACCATATGGTGCCACATACAGCTGTTAAAACAATCATTATTACCAGAAATATTTTGCACGTATCCCAAAAACCAGGTTTCCTGCAATACATAGTATAATCAAGTCTTGAAGATAAAAACAATATTTTGATGGAAACAGGAAGTGGTCTGTAAAATATAATGTTGACAAACAATGCTTGGTTCACCTCTGTATGGTCTCTTTGAGACTGTAGAATAAATTCTTCCAATAAATTGTATTGGAAATGCCTGTAGGCATTTTCTGAAGAGTAACCATCATATCAAAGTTCATTTAGAATCACACTATGAAAAATTTTATGACCTACCAAAAAGCATGCAGTTTATTAGTCTACAGATGAAATATGAACTTCACACGGTGGTGAAAGAGCAATGCAATGAGCTTGATTAAGGGCCTTATTCATGTGACATTAGACACGCTGCAGCCTTGACAGCTAAAATAATTCTTACTTTAAGTCTCATCATGTAGTGTATGTATTTGCAAGCTGGTAGTGTGCAGGTGCCAAGACCAAAGTGGGCGCATTTGCAAACGAACAACTATCTACAGAGTACAAAATGCAATAGAGACACTTTAAAACAGATTTGAATTCTGTACTTGAAAACGTAAGTGTAAAAAAAAAAAAAGGAAAAGGAGCTTTTAAGTAAACTAGGCCATTGCACTCCCACTGATTTATATCCAAAGGTGCATTCACAGGAAATACATGCACATGATTACTTGATGTTAAGTGGAGAATATTTCCATGAAATGATTCCAATTAGATGTAAACCTAGTTATAAATGAGAGCAGGTATATAGGCAATCTGTGTAACAAAGTTTATCAGTCAATCTGTGAATTAAAATATTTTCCTATTTTACATACTTACATAAAAACTTTGGATAATACACTTTGAAGCAGTTAATGATATACTTAACAAAATCCATGTCCTGAAAAAGAGAGAAAAAGAGAATGATTCAGAAAGTACAGTATTATATAGCGGCCTCAAAGCAGGCTTTGACTTTGACTAACAAAGACATTTTATGGACTAGGGAATCTGCTCAGCTTGAGATATTTACTGCCTCAAGCTGTGAAATGACCCAATTTACAATAGTTGAAAAGTAGTAGTAAGTTCTTCTGAAGACAATCCATTTCATAATTTCAAACACCTTCCTTCAACTCAATCATAGAAAATATGATTCAGGGAAAAACGTATTAGACAAAAGCACTGTGTATTTTCACTGATAATTCATGCAGCACAGCAGCGAAAGAACAGGCCAGGAGACTCTTAAGATGACCCGGCTGTATTAACTGGCATGTACTCTAATCTCGCTTGGACTTTGCACGCAAAATGACACATTATGCCAAGCCATAATCCCAGCACAAATGTTGAGGGAACTACATTTTATGCAAGTTCATTTTCCTGCAGCCAAATGTATTATCCTATATTAGCCACCCATGGCAGTTGTTGAATATCCAGGTCTCTCATTTTTACCTTCCAATCTAATATTTTTATCTCTGTCCATGAGCTGTTGAGAAGCCGGTGCACACTCCCTACTAATAAATAAAATTTTACAACGTTCAGGAGTTCAACATCATTGTTAATATAAAATGCTAATACATAATAATTAATCAACATTGTGAGTTAACATACCTGGCTGGAGTCAGGACGCAAACTATAGTGCAGTAAGCCACTATAGGGGCCAAATTCTAAATAGCCCATCACCTATTTGCAATATCCTAGGTGTGCGAAACATATGAATTAATAGGAATAATTAAAGAGCAAAATGTACATTGCAAAAAGTGCTTAGAGCATCAAGCAGTGCGAAATGTCAGAAATGGCATTTTGTTTTTTCACGATCACCCATCAAAGGAATACAAGGGCCTAAATGAGTTCCTAATTAACTATCAAAGTAATTCAGTTCTGAGGATACATCATTTGCCTAAGGAACTAACAGGTAAATCAAATTATTAAGCTATAATACATTATTTTTAACGTAGCATCTAGTTAAAATAAATCAATATTTTGTGCCACAGAACCAAACTGATAGTGTTTCGCATCCAATGTCTCCAGTCCAGCTGCTACATGCAGGCAGCTATAAGTTCCAAAGTGGGATCTGAAAATACCTATATACACTTTTACAACCGTTAACACTATCTATTTAGAGAGCAAAGGCGATTCATGTGCATAAAATGATTAATTACAGCATTTTGCTCACAAAACCTTTTTCAAGTTGGAAATAATTTTGCCATGGTGCCATAGCGAAATGATAGCAGTGGAAACTGATTTTGCAAGGTCTGGTTGTTTACATTCTGACTGAGTAACCTTGATCTCCATGAAAATTATATAAACTCATTCACCATGTCTAGCCATGACTAAAATATCTACAGACAGCTTTGAAACTCAAGGGTTTTAATTTTTGCTTTTGTGCAAATGTGTTATCTAAAAAACCCAAGGCTCTCTGTCCAGAGGCCTCTGAAATGAGGACAAAGGTTGGATTAATACAAACACACGCAACTACTGGTATCTAAAGCCCCCATAGTCAGTTAAATTGATTACAGCCACATAAATAAAGCCTCCTTCATGAGAACTCACTCAATCAGAGTTAACGTTTTCATTACCAGAATGGTCTACTATCATCAGACAACAGAACTATTAATCTAGTAAGACCCTCAGGAACAGTCTGGAATTAGCTAGCTCACATACTACAGGAAGAGTTGCCACTGGCAGCACAAACAAAAATCCACAGGAATTCAGCTAAAAATATATTATTTAAAAAAATATATGTTTCCTAGAATTCCCCCAAATAAGACATTGTGGTTGGGTGTAAATGTAATTAAACTCAAGGAAAGACAGACGTGCGGCCTTCTAGACGGATTCTAAATTCGCTGACCTCTAGACAGACTTGATGCTCTACAGACAAACTTGTTGCAATATCCTAAACTCTCTAAGATTTTTAATGAGATAACACTGGCTAACTCCAGACCACACTGTGGCTATTTCAGCCAGCTTCATTAACAGCACTTCCTTAACGGATCTATTATTCACTAAGTGTGTGTGTATATATATATATATATATATATATATATATATATATACACAGTATCTCACAAGTGAGTACACCCCTCACATTTTTGCAGATATTTGAGTATATCTTTACATGTATATATAAGTAACTGTAAGAGTGAGTGTGAGAAAGAGAGCAATTAAGGCATTTCGCTGGAAGTGGGTATGGCCTGAGAAAAGAGCCGTCTAGCTGAGAGGAGAGTGCCCGCTGGGAAGCTCAGACAAAAACAAAGGCAGTTTGTGGATTACACAGTCGGTCGACTTGGATTGACCAAATGGAATTAAAGGTCACTTAAAATCTCCAACATGTTAAAGCATTGAAGAGCATCAATCCCTCCAAGTCCCTGGCCCAAACAGCAAGCAAAACTAGGACACTTACCAGGGCTTCAATAACACTCATACCCATATTTATTAATAAGACAACCTTGTTTAATTATGAGCATGAATATTAACCCACGCCCTTCTTTAATCTATGTAGAGTGATTATTTCAGTGAAATTGGTTAAAATGCAGGGTAGCTTAGTGGAGTGTTGAGCAAGTCAACGAAAGTTTGCTGGCCCTAATCCCAGAGCCGACAAAAAAATAAAAAACACTGCCCTTCTGTTGCTAAGCAAGATAGTTAACTAACTGTTATCAGCAAAATGTAAATGTAAAATAAGTTATAAAAATAAAATAAAAAGGTGCTAACATGCTGTATTCTGAGATTAAATTACACTGTGGGATGAATCTCAACAGAAGCAGATGTGCGGAGAAGCCAAGCAAGGCAGGTGGACAGGATAAGACAGGAAGAAGCACTGATTGAATGCTAGCAAGATAGTTAGTCTTTGCTAATATCCATGTTGTGCTTAGGCAATTTCATCATAACGGAATTACGCTCTGATGTACTAAATGTATTCCAAATAAAAACATGGATTTGAAAGTTAAAACAGACCGTTCAAACTGTGCAGATGCCAATTGGCGATGGAACTATAGTCAAATGTTCTTGATTTTTACCACACAAATGAATAACAGAATTTTAAAGTTTATAAAATTGCCATGGTTACCTTTCAACTATCAGAGTTTAGCATTATTACCTATACCAATTACCAGTAATTTTAAGAACATTTTGTGCAGAAAGTTGTGCATTTTCAATTTGCCGTAGGATTTGGTAGAATTTGTATTCATGCTGATACATAAACCATGTTAAATATAGCTACAATTTTTTTAATTGTCCAAGCTACAGATTTCAGGGTTAACTAATAGAGAGGAGAGAGGAAGTGGGCGATGATTCTGCATTCAAGCAGCTTGCGGTGGCTTATTCACCAAGAACCACTGGTTAGAACGTATTGATTACCATTGAGAAGCATCAATAATGATGTTGAGAGCAGCATTTGAAGGCTGCAATGGTTAATTACAACTTGCAACGATCAAATTACCTGTTTTAAATGAGAGCCAGAATCCTAGGATTTCTCATTACAGCCAAAATAATTTGCAGTAATTCCATGACAGATTTTTACCAAGTTATATCAAATGCATTAAAAATGAACTAAATAGTAGGTCTAGCTTGTTACTTCAGTGAGAGTTCATTAGTCACTACTCATCAATGGACAGAAAATGAAAAACTAGGACTAATGATTACAAGTGTTTCACCAGAAATCACACCATTTCTAATGCTTGATTTGTAAAGTTGCTGAACAACGCATTCATGCCCTCATTTCCCAAACCTATTGACTCCGATTTCATTCAAAACCTAATATGATGTGCTCTTTGAACTTTCGAAAGGAAAAAATAATGAAGACATATTGTTTCTTGACTTGTGTGACTACAGTGACAGCAATAAAGGGCAACAGTAGGGACACGTTCTGACTGAACACGGCGTCAAGTGACCAGCATGATTGACCGGCTTCTACTGGGTTATTATAACTTAATAACGCATTTAAAAACAATTAATGAATGCCTTTACTAAGTTTAAGCTTAGACCATTCAAGGTTAAATGATGAAAACAAGAAAAAAAAACTACATTTTAGTCAAACAGACAAAAGTCCACTCACAATATTGCTGATCCCTGAATCGGCCATGTCAAACACAACAGTGAGCGGCATTCCTGGCTCTCTCTTAGCATAGCGCTCCAGCCAGAAAGCAACATACTTCTTCTTGTCCATTGTGGTTTTTGCATCCTTAGTATGCAGCTTGACTTTGAACCAAACTGAAAACCAAGCAAAAACACGAAAACATAGTTTTGTATTCAAAAGCTCCTCATGAGTCATTACTTGTCAGTGAGGAATATGAGTAAAAGGCCATTATGTGGTACGAACAGAGCTTGTTGCCCTCTTTGTCATAGCCATGTAGGAAGACAGCCCCGGTCTCAAACATCCACTTTGGAACGCTGCTCTCGGTGAGGTCTGGAACAACATAAAGCTTTCTCAGGTAACAAGTAAAAAGAAACATTTACTAGTTTTTTACTTTCTCCTAATCTTCATAACAAGACTCCTTAATGGCAAAAGAAGTCTTAAAAACCAGTCAGGTGTTTAACTAATCTCCTCTTGATCTAAGAGAGAAAAACATTTTAACAAGTGACAATAGCTAATTCTAGTAAATACAAGGACACGAACTAAACAAACAATTTGTCTGGCTTGAAACTGTAATTGCCAAGTGGAATGCAGCAATGTATGTTAAACTTAAGGGAAACAGAGAAAATTGTCTCTGGCTTGTGGAGACATATATTGGTGCACAGAGAACAATAAGCCTTTATCTGAGAAAAGGCCAAGAAACCATCTGACATTGGCATACAATGACAGCCACTGATCAACCGTCAGTGTTGATACTGATAGGTCCACATAAAATGTAATTTACAACTAAGACAATGTTTGCATTTGAATACAAAACACTACTTTAGCAAGGTTTGAAAATGTGGGCTGTTCCTGTTTTCAACATTCAACCACACACAAGGCCAAAGTCACATGTTGTGGTGTAAAAATACAGCCAAAGACTTCTCGGAACAGAGAAACCAGTCAAGGTTGCATTAACCGTCATTGACAGTGCCAGTTTTTTCTCTTTTGTCAATCCCTTCAAAAACCAGGACAACTGCAATACAGTTAGACAAAAGGTAAAATGTGCCTACCATTCAAACCAAATTCTTTCCTCCAGAGAAAACTCTCATCAATCATTTTCAGGGCATCGTCCACAGAGTATAGTCGCCACATCAGATAGGCTTCCACCAGAGTGTCATCTTTCTGCAGTCTGTCCACATCTCTTGAGTCATATTTTTCCAATTCTGTAAGAGACAGAGAATTAACTTTGACTTTGTTGCTTCCAACTTTTTATGACAAGACCCTACCATAGATGGAAGACAGCAGTTAGCCTACTATACCAATAAAGTGGCAATAAAGACCTACCAATAAAGACCTACCAATAAAGACCTACCAATAAAGACCTACCAATAAAGACCTACCAATAAAGACCTACCTGTAAAAGGCTACTTTACTAAATAGTTAAACTAATATTTTTTTGTTATTAACACAATGTCATATTACTGTCAGTAACCCAATTAATAATCCTGATTCAACGATGACAGTAATTTATAACAGCAACCTGTCAGGCATCTAACGTCAGATATGATGAGGATTATCATCACACAGTTGTTCAGCTATACGAATATTGGCAACAGGCAGCCATTTCAAAAGTATGTTATATTCTCAGTCAAATTCGTCTGCTACGTTTCCATACAAAACAGTCTCTATGTTAAATGTCTCAAATTATAGCTAATGTTGGTGTAGTTGTGTCAAAAATGTTGCTGTGCAGTGCGCTACCTTACGTCAGCTAGCTAACTAGCTCGTTAGCATCAAAGTATGAACTCACCCTGGAGGTACTCATTCTTGAACTTCTGTCTTGTCTCCTCAATTTTCTTCTGAATGTCCTGTTTTAAGAGAGATAAATTAGACATTTGTTAATAACCTTGTCATAAGAAACTGCCTAACAAAATATGTATTTTTGCGTAAAAAAATAACATTAGTCTGGTGAGTTAGCGTAACCTTCTCTGATTCGAGATTCCCAACTTCCGCCATGTTCAAGTGGTGACTGTGCTAGCTAGTGTGGCTACTAGCTACGTTAAAGTTGAGCGATGAATCAGTGCTACTGTATGAAACTGTTTCCTAGTGTTGCCATTTTGGCTCTTGGCTAGACGAGTAGTTAAAGATAAACAATAAAATAACATAAATCTCAGGTTCGTTAATGTTAACAGAATACAATGTTAAAAATGTCACGTGTGACCTCAATATTTATGAAAGTAAGCATTGATTTAAAAAAAGTTTTTATAAAAAACCGGGTGGTGCGAGACAACAATAACCCACAATGCAACGTTTCCTACGCCATTAAATGCGTTCGATTTGTGTCACTTGCCAGGCCGGATTATTTTTATTATTGTTTCATAAAAGTAAACTTTTTTTTAAAATATATTAAGACTGAATTGTAATTTACATTTGGAATTTGAAAATCGTGCTACGTCGGATGCATGGTTGAACGAGAAATACGCAAAGTATTTGCGTAATTCAGTATGAGACATTGCCGGTATAGTCATAGCCACTGTATCTACCATAATGTATGCACCATTTTGGTAGGTTGACATGAGAAAAACTCCCCCCAAACACCTCGTTAGCCACATGAATCGAACGCACCCAATCTGTTTTACCGTTGGCGCGATGTTTTGATATTTCTGCAGTCATGTTTTCTGTAGCTTGATGAAGTGTCAACTGTGCAGGTACTGTAAGCGGTTAATATGTTAGATTTCGATCACTAAATCCGCTATCTAATAACCTGTATGTTCAGTGCAAAAAAAAAACTGGTAGTCAAGTTCGCTAGTTTTAGCTGCATACCTCAGCTACCTGATGAAAAACTAGACAGTACTGTACTGCAGCTACCGTAGCTATTGCGAACGTTGGAAACGTATCTTGTAAGTACAGTACTTAGAATGTTCATAGTAATGCCGAAGAAGATTGAAGTTTTCATGCTTTTCTAGATAAAGTACCATAATGTCAATGAAAAAAGACAGTCCTAGCCAACAAAGAAAACTGCTCTCCTTCTGTGGAAATATTCTCACGTTTCACTGCAAACGCTCCGCTCCAGGGGATGGCGAAAGTCGAAGAGGATTAGAACTGGCCTTCAGCAGACTGACATTTCAGCGGGACGCCTGCTCCTTTTCAAAGGCGAATTCTGGTATAGCCGTCATCAACAAGAATAGTTCATCAAATGTTGATATAGTGGCATGCACCTTAGCCCTACATGTGAAAAACAGAATCACTTCACCAAGCATTTTACTGGTAGAGAACAAAAAGCGGGATGTTTTCAATTACAGTCTTCTCACTCTCAGTAGTTCAAATACAACAGAGACACATAT
Source organism: Esox lucius (assembly GCF_011004845.1). Taxonomy (NCBI): domain Eukaryota; kingdom Metazoa; phylum Chordata; class Actinopteri; order Esociformes; family Esocidae; genus Esox; species Esox lucius. Next base: position 25,998,650 of record NC_047584.1, on the reverse strand, counting down.
GGAGTTCAAACTGCCATATCGCATTAAAGACGATGTTACTATCTTGCAAGGGCCTACTGCATTATGGAGCCATGACGGTTTTGTCTTTTACACATTCCTGCAGTCTGGTGAAATTAGACAAGTACCCATCAAGCTCTCCCCATTTTTTATTGGTGAATTTCACCTCAACAAAAGGAAAATACTTGTACTAGGTTCCCAGACACAATGCCTGAATGATCAGTTGGCCACTTCAGGGGGGAGTGAAACCCTGGGGTATTTTGTAGAAGATGGACAAGTATTTAACGGAGCTCTGATCTTACCTCATGCCTATAGTTCTATCACACAGTGTATGTGTGTGGTCTCTGCTGGAGAGGTGAATAGTGTATTCAAATCGACTTTGGTGGCGGCAACCAGTAAAAAGCAGCTGGTGTATTTTGAGAATGGCGTTCCCAGAGAGGTATGCAGACTTCCTTTTGAAGAACCTGAGCACATTCAGATAGTCAACACTGGGCGGAACGGATGTCTGTTTGTCATCTCTTTCAATGGCGGACACGTCTGTACAGTATGGAAGGACACCTTTCAGGTATCGTAGTGCTTGTGTGGACACCATGGTTGCTTTAGTGTATATGCTATGTACAACCTCACCCGCGGCCTGCTCTTACTTCCTCAGGTAGCGTTGTGCTGGTCAAATGTGAGCTCCCTCCATGTCGATGACTTTGTAGGCTGTGGTACCGACCAGATGCTGCTGGTCTTCAGAAGCCAGAGTGCCCCTGTGGGTTCAGTGGATAATTTTCTCATCACAGATCTCTGCGGGACAAGCTACTCTGTGAGACGCTGTTTCATTTACGGTTGTTCTTTGCCAGTGTTACTAACACCCACCGAGGCCCCTAAATATTGTATGTTATAATTTGGTTTGAGTTGGGTTAACCAAACACCTACAGTGCAGTTGATGTTTAAAGCTTGTTGTATACCTCAGCATGGACAGGAGAGCAGTGAAGGACCAAATGCTTCGGATACAGCTCCGGAGAACTACCTCTTAACTGTCCAAGCGCTACAGTCCAGACTTCAGGTATATACGACTTCAGCGACACTCCCCTATCTAACCTGAATAACCTGAGGACATTTCCCAAACCAAGGGCCAGGCCAAACTGTGAGGAGCCATATCCTACACGAGAAAGTGATTAAAATAGATTTTCTCGATACACCAAATGCAACCTTTAATGAATAGAAACACGGGTACGTGAGTAACCTCAGACGTAGGCTGTTTAGAAGTTCGTGCATACTGAGTGCTTCCTTATTTACGTTATTTATGCTAATTTGACGCTTAACTTTTGAAATGGTTGGAGTCATTAGCTGTAATGGCTTCTGAAATTATCTGTTTCCTTTTATGGCGCAGTCAGAATATGATAGAAGAGTGGCCAAATTGCAATTGAAAGTAATATGTCTTTTACACATGCACAATTATTGCCTGGTAAATCCCAGACTATTCTGATGAATTTCAGTCAATACAAATCATAGGCAATCATTAAATCCAGCAGATTTATATTTGGTTTACATGATTTGACATTTGTGTGTGTTATTTAGGTGCTTTTCTGGAAATTATGGAGAACTGAGGCCAGATTTCAACATTTAATCACAGAATTGTTTCTGATTCCTTCAAGTGTGTGTAATTAAATTGCTTAATGGACCATGTCATTATGGTAATAGCATAGGGGAAGGTTTAATTTAAATATTTGTTTGGAGTAAAAAAAAAATGGGGTGGTCATTAATTATTTACCCTATTCTTGGTCGGTCCATGAGACAGACAAGTGGATAGATGTTCCTGAACATAAGGGTCTGTTTTCTCCATGGGAGATGAGGAGGGTTTCAGTGGCCTTTTTCAAAATAATGTTTATGGTTATTCGGTAGTCCCTGCTGTTCTGTTTTATCAATGTTCAACAGCCACAATATCCTATTGCCTTAGTATTCAGCAGTATTCCAACTCATTCAACATGTTGTTGTTCCATCTCTCTTGGGTTCTCCAGAGTGGCTTGACGGTGCTCCAGGATCTCCAGAGAGATGTGAGTGTAAAGGAGAGGGTTCTACGACAGTCACTCCAATCCCTCGCAGACATGGTCTCCGGAAGAGAACACATTCTTACCCAGACAGAGCAGGTGCTTGTCAACAGGCTTATCACCGTTGTCTTTTCTGCATTACATTCTGTTGTATTTCAATGTGTCGTATGTAGTCTCTTTACATGTTGCCGTTATGGGCCTCTCTCCAATAGGAAAGCCTTGTTTCTCTGTGGGATGAAGATGAGGAAGAGGCCGTGGATACAAATAATCAAATTGTGACAGGGATTCGACCTCCTCCTGTGGAAAAGCTTTGGCATCGTTTTATTGAAGAGCGCTTGGTTGTAGGCGTGATTCTTACCGCAGAGTGTGTCGAGTAAATATTCACTTACTTTTGATATCTCTGTTCTCTCGTGTATATTTTCACTGTCAAGGAAGCTCATCTGAAAGCCCTGTGAACATTGTATCCGAAATATCTTGTGATAATCAGTTGTGTCTTTGAGCATCATTTCTTTAGAAGTCTAATTCTCTTGATGTCTTGTCCTTGTTAGGGAGCTCAGGGCATGTCTATGGCAATGATAGTGGTTGTTTTAATGTAATGATAGGATGCGTTAATGGTGTTCAATCAAGCATGGTTCCTGCCTTGTGGAGCCACTTACCAGCTGTTAAATCCCACTACTGGTGCCTAAATAGATCTCTAGTGTTATTCCCTGAACCAAAGACAGAGAAAAAAAAACCTACAGCTCGATTATTTATCTTCAAAACCACTCACTTAATTCACTCCCAGAAGAGGTTGGTTCCCCTCTAGACATTGTGTATCTGTATCACAGTTGAAATATATAAAACATTGAATGAGATAGTTGTATTGATGAGGATTGTAGCAAACAAATGTAACACCAAGTGCCCTGATCGCCTAGGAGATGCTCTCAAAGCAAAGAAGCTGAAGAGGACATCAGTAACGTCTATACTCCCTCTCCATAGCCTGAAGTGTAGCAGAGTTTCTGTCAGGGACCGGTCTCTCTCTGAGGGAATATCGGCAGGCTTTCAGAGACATGACTTAACAGCAGCCACATGTCTGTCTGGTCACCATGGCAACGCACTCTCCAATAGCCCTCTGAGCTGTTTCTGTGCGAGTGCATAGCAATCAAGAGTCCAAGTTGCTCAGCCTGTTCCGGTTTAACTTGGGCACATGTCTTGGGAGGATAAAGAGCATCATCTTTGTGGTGGTATTGCTTGGGGTCCCTTAGTGGATCTCCCGTGGATTAAATAGCCCTGGTACTGCCTTGAGTCTCCAGACGGTTTCAGATCACTCATCTGTATGTTCCTTCATTCGTTCGTTTAGTCTTTCGTTTTACTATTCACTACCTCTCCCATTCACTTCATGAATGCTAATGTAATGGATTCCCAGTGTGCCAGCCGACAGTGTCCAAGTGATTGTCCCCGACTTGTTATATATTTTTTCCAGCTCAGTGGAGAGCGTGACTTTATCCATCCTGACAGAGGGAGGCCAGAGCCGGGTGCCTGTGGTCATCGAGACCCAGAGCCGAGGGTCCTGGTTCACCCCGCCCAGGCCCTCGTCTCACCCGTCTCACCCAGAGCCTGCAGCCAAGAGGGGCAGGCAGGATGGCGCCGGCGGAGACAGTGACACAGTCACACAGAAACTGGCAGTGACGGCTGTGACTGACCTGACCCCTCTGCTGACCTCTGGCAGTGTCAGATTCCCCGTCATGCTCCATTATACCCAAAGACAGGAGTCTTCTGGCAGCACAACGGCCCCAGGACCAGCAGTGGTCCAGTGCGGTCAAGTCCGAGTTGACATCCAGGCCAAACCCCGCCCCCAGCTGCTGGATGACAGTCGACTCACAACAGGTAAACCAGGGGACACTTTATATCAATGTAATGGCCAGTGTGCGAGAGCTGCGCGTTTGCCCGTAATAACGGACAAAGTGGTTTGATAGTAGGTCACGTTGAACGTTCCCAGATCTCGTCAAGCCTAGTTCCACTGTTGTTTTCGTTCTGGTTTCCAGGTGAGGCTGTAGAGGACCTGCTCAGTCTGCTGGCCGTGCTGGAGACGTGGACGTTCCTGATCTACTCGCCTGGCCACACCCTGTGTGACGTGGCAGGCTGGATCCAGAGAAGCGTGCCCTGTGAGAGGCTAGAGATCAACCCACGGTACCTCCTGACCAACCCGGCCGGGCCGTCTGCTGCCATGCTGTTCAACTGGGAGCAAACAACACCCTTCCAGGGAAAATTATCCGTCCATTGCAGGTAGCTCATTTTTCCTTATGGTGCCGTTGATTTGTTTTTTAAAGACTTAGGAAATTACATTCTTCCCACTTTAAATTACCCGGGGGGGGGGGGGGGGGTTGGGAATCAACTAACATTCCTTAAACCTAAAATGCTGTCTGACATTGCCTGGAACAGCTTTTGTCTCTGTAATTCAGCAGTGGTACAGTAAAGTTGTGATGATGATAAAACAGAAACACAGCGGCTCAACACTGACATCATTGCAGCCAGTTCCAGTTGCTGCGGTTCCTGGACTCGCTGTGTGTCTTCCTGCCAGCGTCTTGCTCAGTCCTGCCCCTTAGAAACAGCGGGGGGAAGGGGACATCACCGCGGCTGGCCCTCTCCTTGGAGAAAGAGGTGCTCTCACTCAAACAGGGCGTGTCTTCTCTGCTCTGCGGCGAGGAGGTGGGGGGAGAAGGGAGGAAGAGCAACGGCGGGAGAGTGACGGATCCCCCTGATCCGAGCTCTGCCGATGGGCTTCGGGGGTGCAGGGAGGAGTGGGAAAGGAGCACACTGAGGAGCAGGAGCAGCTTGCGCCCTCTGGTGGACGTTGAGCGCTATCGCAGGCTGACCCGGAGCCTGGCCCAGGCACGGCTGCAGGGAGATCTAGCTGCCCTGCTGAAGACACATTTACCTGGCGCCACACTTTGACGTGTTCAGTTCATTTTATTGCGGTGCCGTCCTTTTGCATGACCGTCGTTGCATTGCAGGTTTATGCGTGTTCCGTTTTTAATGTTCTCTTCAGTGTTCAGCGAATGCCTTGTGAAATGGAGAGAACTGCTAAACCAGATATGATACAATTCCCCCTGTACTTGAATCAGTCTGCTACTGTATGAACTTGGCTCTCTCTCTCTCTTAGGCCTCTTCCTGTGCTTCACACCTTTAATGTGTGTGTGTCTGTGATAGCTGCCTCTCTCTCCTGCCCAGCTCCCCTCAGACTGGCTGCATGTGATATACACTCTTTAATGTCTGTTGCTTTTCACTGCCCACTGGGAGAGATGGGCTTCTTACTGTGATGTGAAGTGGGAAAGGGCTGTGTGTTCAAAATGAGATTTCAGGAAGTAAGTGGATGGACAAGGTCTGTAGCTTCCTCCCTGGTTAGGGTCTTGATGTGTCTGTGAAAGCTTTTAGTGGCCACTTCCGTACTTCTTTTCAGTTTCTGTTTGACTCTTTAAAATAAACCAATTTTGGATGATGTCATGGAGTACAGTTGTGTCCTTCCTCCAAGGAAACATCAGTGTGTGTATTGTGTTTTTTAAACAACTTATGAGTAATTAAGATTGGTGAGTTCTGAGACTGCTTGGTTAAAATTATCTGTTAAGACTGATGTGAGGATCTACCAGGTTTTTGGCCCTTATTTTTTCATGTGAAGTTGTTCCCTGGGGGACCCCAGGATGGTTAAGTGCCATTTGGTTGTCCATCGTTCTGTGGTTCCATGTCTGACCCGAGATGAACCCTCCTCTTTCTCTTCAACACCTTTTTCTGTCTGTGCTTCTTTGCCTCAGGCGTGTAATGGGCACCATGGACTCATGGTTACAGGATTTTGGTCTGGAAAAAAACATTGGTTGAAGTAGGATATTTTTTATTACTTAAATAAAGAGCCATATATTGATAAAGAGTCTTCTAAACCATTTTAGGAGAAATGTATAATGTGTATATATATAACACTATAATTTCGCTTTTGTGTATGTAAAGGCTAAAATAGTCTCTTGATATATAGTCTTGATATTTTACCTTGAAACCAACAATATTTAAGTGAAGAATATATTTAATAATGTCTTGGAAAAATAAAATGCTGTCAGTGCCTTGGTTTCATAACAGTGAACACCCCACAACTAATACTGAAAAGCACATTTTGCTTGGATAACTTCCATAAGTCTACTTCAATAGGTCTCTATAAACCTGGATTTTGGTATTTTATTCCATTCAGACTAAACAGACACATACAGCAAAGAGATGCTGTTTTTATGAGTGAATACATGTTTTATTACTTATTTGGCACAGTCACACTTTCAAAGTCATGAAATGCCCTTGAGTAGAAAGGTGCGCCAAGAGGCTTGCATTGTCAATGTTCACAGCTCGTGTGTTCTTTTTAAACATCAAGTAATATGTCTCCTTCTGTTGTCATTTGGGTGGCAAAGTCTGTGCGTGAGGCAGAAATAATGCAGTGCATCTTTAGTTTCGCTGTCGTCCGGAAGACTATCCCCTTTCATATTAATCACAATGTCGTGATCAAAATGAGGGGTGAAGAGTTGAGGGACGGTCATGGGTCTGTCTCTCCCTCCACCTGCTGACACTGACCAGATGGAGGCTCCATATTAAACAAATGAAGCTAATTTATGCACACTTCATTATCTATTATCAGTTATCAAATACCTCAATTTTGGGTTTTGCTTTTGGTGTTTTGGTTTTAAATAAGTAAATAACATTTAATGCCCTAAAAGGAACAGCATTTGCTTGAAAATTCAATCACTGATGAAAATGTGCTGTCATAACATTGGAACTATAGCCTAATTTTTGAATTGCTACTGAACTGTTCATAATTAATGTTGAATAGGCTTACATAATAATTATTTTAACATCAAAGCGAAATATCTTTTTTTTGGGGGGGGGGGGGGGGGGGGGGGGGGGTTAGTATATCAGCCATGATTGAGCAGAAAGTGTATGTAAACCACCTACATTAGCATCGTTTGAATTCAAAAACTATCACGGACAGCGCTGATCACAATACTGCAATCCGCAGTAGGCACCTGGGTCCCACAACCTGGAACAAATCGGTCCCAAATCGTGGTATGCCAGACTCAAGGGGCAACAAAAGTCTGCATAAATAACTCCATCCTTCCAAATTCCAGAGATTTAACCATCATTCCTTGGTAGACTGTCAGATTTTCATTTCCCACTTGCCGTGATGCTTTACTAAATATTGGAACATTTCCAGTAGTACCATCTATCCTGATGTAGCCTTAAAGATGAATGTTTTACCAAAGACAATAACCGTGTTTTTCCCTTGATTTACCAGGATTTTTTAAATCACCAATAATTATTGTCTGTACGTTAATCTCAGTAGAGATGCCATGATCCAACAACCAATGGTTGTTACCGGAACAGATGGTACTCTGATTCTAGAGTGGTAGATCTTGACCTGCATTTTGATTTAAAATGGTCTCAGCTCAGAAAAGTTTGGTGGAATTGAGGAGGGAGATCTTTTGAGAAAACTGCTGTGATTATACCTGCGATTGTGTTTTGCTCCTCTCTTTGTCATTTTCTCAACAATTTCACGCCCGCTTCTGCTTTTGTTTAGTACATTCAGACACACACACACAGGGTTTATGCTTCCCCCGATGTCAGGTATAAAGCTCTTGCACTGCGACACCTGCTCCATTTGTTATGGGATCAGCTGGGGATGGATTTCTGTCTGGAGGCCTCTTCAAACCACACTGCCTGGCAGGCTGAAGCGAATGTATGGAGATTTGTTTTGTCATCCCATTATTGCATGCTAACTTTCATTAAGTTTGAGAAGAATGACTGCAGGGCTTCTGCCCTCCATTCGCAGAAGTGCTTCCATCAGAATGAAGAATGGGGTTCTTGACAGACGAATGTCATCCGGCTCCATTGCGAAAGAGAACCAGACACGGAGCTTGCTTGACTGCATCCGGCTCCAGTGCCAAAACAGTTGTGCAGTTAGATGAGCAGTTTATGTAGGTTATTGTTAAGACCTTGAATGCAAATTGCTAGTCTTTACAGATTAAGATCTGTTGTCAAGACAAACACGTGTAGCTCTGCTTCCGTCAGGGTTGCAGGATAATGGATGATAACGGCACAAGCTCTCGCAGTTGAACGTGTCCTGCTCCATCTTGTCAGTGGACCAGTGAGTTCCTGACCAACGGGAAGTCAAGATGCATATTTCGGACCCAGAACTTATCCCTCAGACCTGGAGGCCGCAAGGATGTCACCCATGTCGCTCTAGTACCGCTACAGTACCGCCAACCAACGGGTTTGTCAAACTGCTTCACTTGACTGAAGACACCAGTCTGGCCGGGCTCATAGCCGACAGCTGGTACCATGAAGGGGCGGACCGACAGCGGTTCTGTAGCAGTCGGAGGAATTTTGGGACACTGACACACTGACAAAGGTGTTGTAGTGGTGGTTGACAGGAAACAGGCCCCACAAATCCCACTTGAGACCGAGGGCTCAGCTGCTAGTTTGGCTAAATGTCCGTCACAGAGAAGCCACAGCAGTGAATGTGCATTTAAAGAAATCGTCAGAGTCAGTCCTACTCCGGCTCTACCCTCATCGTCTGTGTTGTCCGGATCTTCGTCTGCCCACTGAAACAAACGGTACAGTCCACAGGTCTTGTGATCGACCGCCACCTTCCCCGCATCGTAGGCCAAACAGTAACTCAAGGGCGAGGGAGCACACTCTTCTCATCTCCCTGCATCTGGATACACTCACCCACCACTATAAGGCGCACCTCCTCGTTGAAGCAAAGTGTAAAATCGCCGAACGTGGCTGCAGGTGAATATGTATGCAGACATGGTCACAATGTTTAGTTGTTTTTCGAACCGTCATTAGAATGGGGTTATGACTTATGGCACCAGACATTGTACTTCCAGCATCTCAGAAACAGCTGACCTCTAGGGATTTTCACACAGCGGCCTCTAGACAGAGAATAGTAGATTACGAAAAAACAGTGAGCAGCAGTTCCATGCATGAAAACTCCTTTTAGGTGTAGCTAATGAAGTGGGCAGTGAATGTAGATAAATGTACTGCAATCGTAAGGTCTGTTAATGTTGAAATTTTCTCTGAATTAATGTATGCTATATGTGCACAAAGCCTTTTGCATATGCTTACCACTCATTGTATATAATTGTGTTAACTGTGTGTAGATTCTGAGGTTTCTGCCCCTACAGTAGGGAGAATAACTATTGGATACACTGCCGATTTTGCAGGTTTTCCCACTTACAAATCATGTAGAAGTCTGTACTTTTTATCATAGGTACTCTTCAACTGTGAGTGACAGAATCTAAAACAAAAATCCAGAAAATCACATTGTATGATTTTTAAGTAATTCATTTGCATTTTATTGCATTTTAAAGCAGAACTTAATATTTGGTACAGAAACCATTGTTTGCAATTACATAGATCATACGTTTCCTGTAGTTCTTTACCAGGTTTGCACACACTGCAGCAGGAATTTTGGCCCACTCCTCCATACAGACCTTCTCCAGATCCTTCAGGTTTCGGGGCTGTCACTGGGCAATACAGACTTTCAGCTCCCTCCAAAGATTTTCTATTGGGTTCAGGTCTGGAGACTCCAGGACCTTGAGATGCTTCTTACGGAGCCACTCCTTAGTTGCCCTGGCTGTGTGTTTCAGGTCGTTGTCATGCTGGAATACCCAGCCACGACCCATCTTCAATGCTCTTACTGAGGGAAGGAGGTTGTTGGCCAAGATCTTGCGATAAATGGCCCCATCCATCCTCCCCTCAATACGGTGCAGTCGTCCTGTCCCCTTTGCAGAAAAACATCCCCAAAGAATGATGTTTCCACCTCCATGCTTCACGGTTGGGATGGTGTTCTTGATGTTGTACTCAACCTTCTTCTTCCTCAAAACACTGCGAGTGTCATCAGACCACATCACCTTCTCCCATTCCTCCTCTGGATCATCCAGATGGTCATTGGCAAACTTCAGACGGGCCTGGACATGCGCTGGCTTGAGCAGGGGGACCTTGCGTGCGCTGCAGGACTGTAATCCATGATGGCATAGTGTCTTACTAATGGTTTACTTTGAAACTGTGGTCCCAGCTCTCTTCAGGTCTGGGCAGTGTAGTTCTAGGCTGATCCCTCACCTTCCTCATGATCATTGATACACTACGAGGTGAGATCTTGCATGGAGCCCCAGACCGAGGGAGATTGACCGTCATCTTGAACTTCTTCCGTTTTCTAATAATTGTGCCAGCAGTTGTTGCCTTCTCACCAAGCTGCTTGCCTATTGTCCTGTAGCCCATCCCAGCCTTGTGCAGGTCTACAATTTTATCCCTGATATCCTTACACAGCTCTTTGGTCTTGGCCATTGTTGAGAGGTTGGAGTCTGTTTGATTGAGTGTGTGGACAGGTGTCTTTTATACAGGTAATAAGTTCAAACAGGTGCAGTTAATACAGGTAATGAGTGGAGAACAGGAGAGCTTCTTAAAGAAAAAGAAACAGGTCTGTGAGAGCTGGAATTCCTACTGGTTGGAAGGTGATCAAATACTTATGTCATGCAATAAAATGCAAATTAATTATAAAAAAAATCATACAATGTGATTTTCAGTTGAAGAGTACCTATGATAAAAATTACAGACCTCCACATGCTTTGTAAGTAGGAAAACCTGCAAAATCGGCAGTGTATCAAATACTTGTTCTCCCCACTGTACATGCAAGCTCTTTTCCACTAACAGCAACGTCAAGTAAAATTCTTGTAAATACACTTTGCAAATGTAGGTGATTTGAATTATGATACATGTAGTCAGTTACACATCATTTGATTCTTTTTTTAATAAAACAATATATACTAGTGGCATACCGTGGCTATTGTATCTGGGTTGTTTAGGGGAGGATTTTGTTTTCAAAGTGTATCAAACTGAATAATCATGAGGAAATACAAAATTAACAGCATCACTTATTAACTCCATGGTGTTTGCTACTGACTCAAGTACTCTTTGATAAAAAAAATAAAAAAAACATCATTATGGAGGGCACTGTAAAAGCATGTGACAGCCAGGGTCTTCAAGTGACAGTTTTACCAGTAAACAATGTCAAATAATTTGGTGACATTGTATTCTTTTTTTTTAAACAGATTTTGCATAGTTGACCAGTACCATGTAGATCAGTAGCCAGAGTATGAGGCAACAGCAGGGTTGTTGGGTTAGATTACATTAGAGGAAAACACTAATGTAATGTCGAATGTAATAATTCAGCAGGAACTTCTCATTTCAAAGGTATTTGGTCAAGTTCAGCAAACAAGTCATCTGTGTTACAAAGATTAAATGCAACAGGCGTTCGCCTAGTTCTGTTGTCAGATCACATTCTCTTAGTTGACAGGAAGCCAGCTGCAAAAAAAAAAGGCATTGACCAGATAATGATCATTTGAAACATAAGATCCTTTTGAAGGTTAATCCGGTAAGGCCTCCTGGAGTGTGTGTACACAATCAGTAACGATTTCCTACTTAGTAACTACACATGACGAACGCTAGCTGAAAACACCGTGGCAAGTCTAGACTACTTTAAGCTACAAAACAAGGCCCAGATACTTGTATGTACTATTTCCAGAGGCATCATTATTGTAATGTTGACACCAACAGTGAGGAGTGATGTTGACCGTTATGGTTGACATGACAGGAGGATTCCTCATATCACCCTGGAGTGATCTGTTCCTGGCATGGTTGCTACAGCTATTGCCTAAGGTCAGACATTTTTAACTGCTGCAAGACTGTCACTCAAATCTGAGTAAAGGGCATAGATTGACTTATCACAAAAGAGAAATGGGCACAATTTAACCAGGCTACTCTCTACATTGAAGATGCTTTTATTTCCACCACCTTTTCAGGTTTTTCCATAACTTCACGATATCCAATTCATGATTAAGGCCCTGCTTTATCGCAGCAACTCCCAGCAGTCGAGACATTGTTGAGATATGTGCTCTTCCAAGCATATCCAATGCAATTCAGGTTCTTATCACCCTGCTCACTCAACCTGGATGTTTAAACGAGAATCCTTATATTTCAGGATGGACCGCACTCTTCTGCCTTGATCAAGCTCACAGGCACCCAAACCACCAGAAGGTGTCGCTAGAGAGTGATGAGGCATGGCATCCACCACATCACTAACCCGCCGTACCTAGATGGTGCGGGCCAATTGTACCGCAATTATCCGTGAGCTGGGTAACACGGAATATTAATTTTGTCCGTACCTTGACTTATAGTGTTTTGAATTATAATCAAGTCATTTTGCCAGACAATCTCACCCGGAGTGAGTAACAGTAGCAATTTGGGTTAGCTGCTCAAAGACAGAAAAACTTTTCGTTTAGCAGTCAGATGCACTAACCATTAAACTGTCTGCTGGCCTGCTCTCTCACTGAGTTTATTGACCATTGTACACTGGCAGTATTTAGAATTTCTTACTTCCTTTGCAGATACCAAAAAACTCTCAAGAAATGTGTTTAAATGGAACCATCACAGCAACTCTTAAAGTAGTCCTCAGACGTTTATCCCAATCGGGGGATTTTATCAAATATCAATCAAGTATTGTGGTACTCATTAACTTATTTACTCCCCCGCATTACTTCCTTATCACACCCTACCACATTTATGTTAGTTTCTGATTTTGATGTTGATTTTCTGGCTTTTGATGTTCTGACTTGTGGGACTTGTGGGACAAATGTAGTCAGGAAGTGGGGGGGTTTCTCAATCTAATTCCTATATTGGTACAGTTCGCGTCCACCAGGAGCATAAACAGAGTTTATCATCTCTCGTTACCAACCATGTCTCTGAACTGTACAACTCAGAGATTAGGAAGAGCTGTGAATGCACTTAGGACTGAGGATTGAGAGTGATAGAATGATTGTTCTTTGGAAAACAGTTCCCAAGACAGCCGTGAAACTAGTCTTCAGGCCTCAAGGGGAATCAAAGCTAGCAGACAGTTCAGTGTCCTTCATTATAGAGTAGCTACCTTGAGTCATGACAAAGGAGCCAAGATCAATACTACCACTCCGGCCAACACATGGCTAGACACAGACATCTTTAAAACCAGCAGGCCCCCACACGCTTCCATCTAGTGTCACTGGGCTTCAAGTCTAAGTCCAACCTATGGGGATTTAATTGACAGTTGTTTTTGTTGTTTGCAATTTCTTTAAAAATAATTGGTAAATATTTGGGTTGAAGGAGAATAATTATTGCGTTATTATAATCATCTTCAAGGTTAGTTCAGTCACCTACAAAAACATCACAGTTTTCATGAAGACAGGGGGGGGGGGGTATGCAAAAAAACATTTCCATTCCACACCAACAGCTCTTGTACATTTCGTGTGGAAAAAAAACAAAAAAAAAACAACAACCCTGTATTTGAAATATTAATATCCCATGCTTTTAGGGGAGAAATACCAAATAAATGTAATGATCCACCAGTTTTCAAACTCAATCAATCCACACTTTCCCCACATACTGGCCTTTCCATTCCTGTGTAGTTGCTATGGAAACCCTGTAATTTCTCGTTTCTCCCTACCAGACAGTCTAGAAACCTAATGAATGATTGAAAGTCGTGTTTCCTCTCTGAGACAATTAAGATGCTGTCTATTTTTACTCTTTATGCTGAAAATAATTGTCTTTTTATAAGCTCTCACTGATTGGATTTTTCAATAAGACACCTCGCCTTTTTTGACCAATAATTATTACCGATGTAACGTGTCACCTAGAGTAAATTGGTGGTATTATTTTTTAGAGTATTAACATTATTAATAGCTTTATAATACTGCTGTGAAACACTATCAACTGCAGTTTTATGCAATGTTCGGCTTGGATAAAATACCACATACCGCATTCCATTAATCTCCAAAATCACACGTCGTTAGATGTGCACGGTTCAGTGTTGATCTTTCATTGACGGCATGATAACGTGGTCCAGTGAATTGACTAGTGGGAAAGGTAAGTAAAGCAATACTATCTATTCTCTAATAATTCACATGGTAATTTGGTGACAGGGAGCATAACATGACGCTCTGTCTCTAGGCAGCAGTAATTTCCATGGCTCTCCCATTAAACGACTTCAGCGACAATTGCAGTGCGTGGAGACCGTTTAAGAGGTGCTACCACTTAGCCCCAGGTGTGTGTCCAATAGAATGTCCCTGCCATGTCAGTGAAGCTGCCCTGGCGTTTTCTATTCAGGTGGTGTCAACACAGGTAAACACGACCTGCTGTGAAGCCTCGCCAACACACTGTGAGGCCTAATTATCCTGCATTAGCAGAAGCATGGTGTCGCCCCGGGTCTGTGTCACAAGGAGGGAACTGGAGAGCGAGAGAGCCAGGCTTCAGCAGTCACTGTGAGTCATTGGCCCGATAAGAAGAAAGGACAGTTTTTTAATCTTACTTTTTCGATATAGATCTATTTTAGGATTTATTTCTTGTGTTGTCAGTAATCATGGTTTAAATGCAATTATTCCATATTGCCCTAGCCTATCGCTAAAATACTGAACTCTGTAGTCTGAAGTAGTTCTATAGGCATGTTGTCAGTTGGTTCCATCCTAGTGTACGTGAGGTACTGATGAGCGGTTTACATTGGGACAACACGCTACAAAGACGAGGGACGAACTTGGTGCACGCTCAACTTTATTGATGTACAGTTTGGTAAACAACCTTTTTCATAAACAGCGTTCAAGAAAATACTTTCCTTATTAGGCCAGGAGTGCAAAGACCAATAGCTGCCGTATACCATTGTGTTATGGGGAGATCCGTCATAATTGCAATACTGTATAGTATACAATGCCAACTGTAATACATACTGCCCAAAGAGGGCACTGCGGTGTGGAAGTGAGGGGATGCATTCAACCGTCCTCAGAAGAATCTCAACAAGAAGAATAAAAATCAGTTTTTTTTTTTTTAGAAACATCTGCCAATAACAATGAAGATTTCACTACAGTTAAATCTACAAAAACGTACACCCCAACTCTAAATTCAAGTCTACCCGGAATATTTATCTTGTGATACAAACAAATTAATTGGAAAACGGGTTTACTGAGTGATGGGGTATTGTCTATGGGTCAGTACTTTGTCGGTACCATGTGTGGCATATTTAAGAATAGATAAACAGGTAAATTAAATGCAAAACATGACGTTTAAGAATAGCAATATAATGGAAAAAACATTGGATAACATATGTTTGTAATAATAATATTACTTCAGAACATTGAAGGGAAGAGAAAAATACAAACCACCTTCATGCAAAATTTAGCTGATTTAAATAAATGTGCATTTGTTTCTGTCAGACAGCTGAGCAAAAAGAGAAACTGCTTTGTGAAAGATAAGGAAGCATATGATATCTAAAAATGCATGATATTGAAGGCCTTGGGTAGCTCATAAAAATGCAGTATCCAATGTTCAATCTAGATTTCATCTCCAAACACACATGTTGGCCTTACTGGAGTGTGTGTGTACACATTGAGCTCGCGTCTTAATAAATGGAAGAACTGCTGCTTGTAGAAACAGTGAGGAACTGCAGTGCAAATCGTATTAAACTGCTCAAATCAGCCTTCATATAAAACATTTTTTTCACCACACAAAAGTCTAACCTTAACTAACGCCCAGACTACTGCAGATACAAATCCATGAAGTTTCAACCCAGTGGAATGTCCTGGTTGCGTTAGCTAATAGGGACACATCTAAGACATATATCTGTGCCTCACCAACTTTTTACTTATGTGTTTGCACTGTAGATGTTTACTTGTTTTCTCTCCGAAACGTGTGCGTCCGTCAGTCTATTAGAATGCGCGTTAACACCTATCAATTGTCCCTGATAGAACACCGCCACCCACAACATCAATGTGCTTCTCCTCGATGCACAGTCGTAACAAAAATGGTAGTCTCAATGATGCTGTCCAATCATCTCTCAGTCAGAGAGAGAGAGAGAGAGAGAGAGAGGGAGAGAGAGAGAGAGAGAAAGAGAGAGAGGGGAATGGAAAGAGAAGGCTGTTCCATAGGTAAATCCTGCTGGGCCTTCCTCCCACCCTGATTGGTCCTAACACTACCCTGACTGCATGCCAATGTCCTCATGCCTGATGACCTTGTAAGTAATCCAGTAGAAGATGTTGAAGAGGAGGAAGGCCAAAGGGAAGGCCGCCCGGGACACCGTGTCGATCCTCTTTGCCCTGTCCACAAACCTCTTCCGTATTATCTCGATCTCTTTCAGCGTTGGTACCGCCGCCACGGGGTTTGATGCAGCGCTTTTAACAGCTGTCCCGTCCTTCAGACACTGGGTCATGTCGTATCCAGAGAAGCTGAAGCGGCCGTCCCTCATGTCCTCGTCCTGGTGAAACAAAAGGAGAACGATTCAGGACCCACGGTGAGTACGCTTGTGTTCGCGGGCGTGTGTGCACACCACGACACTGCGGTGTATAAGGCCTGCAGCCATGTTCTCCCCTGTTCCTGGCCCGTGACTCAGGTGCTGTACCCTTTACCTGAGGACGCCTCCAGGCGACATCTACAGCAGCTTCATTGACACCTGGGACACAGCTGAATGTCTCCCAGTTGCAAAACCCTCCTTGCACTGCTGCTGCCGCAGGAGCTAGCTGACGCTTTCATACCCTCAGATAACCTGGCACATTTCGCCTTCAAAATGATTATACCATGAACTTCGGTCAACGTAGTCAGTCTCTGACTGCCCCTAAGTGTGCATTCAGTCCAGTTTATTAATTTCTGCGCCTACTTTCCACAGGTACTATGTAGCACATAGCACGCTCAGGCATATAGGCCTTGGGATGCGGTCTAGCGGTTAATAGGCACTGGCTTTGGTGCATGTGCGCTTGTGTGAGCATGGGATTGAAATCGTGGTCCCATATTGCACTTTAAACAAACCCACTCAACTTCTTTTCTGACCCACTCTTTGAAAAAATAGCTATTTCATGAGGCTACGCTCTTTAAGACCAGAGTGTTTACCTTGTGAGTCCGCCTCTGTCTTCGCCTCAAGCGAAGGAACTCCTTCTGTTGCCTGGAGACAAAGTTAACGCCAGCGTATTCCAGTAGCGCAGCAAATACAAACAGGAGACATACGGCCATCCAGATATCAATGGCCTTCACATAGGACACCTGTGACAAGACATAAACAGCCTGTTGTTTACCTACACTGGATGATCCCTCATTCAATTCATATTTCAAGGGGAATATTATCCTCACTTATTGTGCTTATTTATGTTAATCAGTGTTGCTTTTAACTTGAAATCACCATAATTAGAGGGGTGGTATTTGCTAAAGAACGCTTTCAACGTTCAAAGCTCATTTTGATATTAGTGATTTAAGCGATAGCTCTAGCTGGAAGTAATTGCTTATTTAATTACCAGGGTAACAAAGGAATCCATGGCAGCTCAACGGGAGCCTTTATCAGTCTGTTTCAACGATGTCTCTGCCAGAGGTGAGATGGAGTCTAGACTCGGAAGGATGCCTTCTTATTCATCATACAATAACCTTGTCTCTGTTTCTCAAAATGACAGGTAATTTGCATGGAGAGAAAACAACTTGACATTGTTTAGTGCTCCTGAGGTATATTGAGCTCTTGTTGTTCTGAGTTGGGCCTCTCGAAGATCTCCCTCTAAATATTTATCAGCGTGCTTCTCTTTCATGCAGGTGTCTTTGACATGGCCCAGGCTCTCTGTGGTCATGTGCTGTCCAAAGACTAGGGGAATGATTGATCTTCAAGAGACAACTCACGCCGAAGCTCTATTGAGAATGCGAATTTAGTATGTTTGACCATGTGTAGTTGCTCTGTGTCCACTACTGTTTCATTTGGTATTATTAGTCCAGACTCTTCATCACTTCACTGGTGTGATACGTTAAATCAGTTTCTAAAATACATTATGATAGTCAGCGTTCAAATACTATTTAATGTATTTACATTTTCTCCATGCTTTACAAACTGCTATTTAGATAACATGTATTTGAAGGAACAAGTGGTTGGTTATTGAAATGTATTTGAGATCATCATTTGGGAAATTTAGAATGTGTGACAGTTGGTATTCAAGAATGTCACGGGATTGGCAGTTGGTGGAAGATATTGGGTGATGAGCTCATAGTAAATGTTGAATTTGTTTGTGGTTATAACTCGCCAGTCTCATGCCTGACGGATTACTTAAGCAAGGGTGGGAATTGTGCCCTTTTCAAGTCTATTTATGCAATTCATTGATTGAACATTTACTTAAAACATCTGTTTTTTAGAACTATATAAAGAATATCTTTTTTTCTTTTAACCTCGAGTATTTGAGGTAAATTATTTTGTTACCCTATATTTCAAATGGGTTTCATATAATGTGGCAGAGAGGTGTTTGAGAATAGTTTAACATATTAGACTAACTCACTGTGTATGACCTACTCATACAACAAATTATTTTGTGCTCAGTATTGGACATTTCTCAAATACAAACCAAAAGATTTTTAATTACAGATTTACAAATGTATTGAACCCATGTCTGGTGATAATGGAATGTTTAATAGTCTTTTTCTCTTTTACAGCTTATTGACTGAAACAGAGAAACATAACAAATGCATTGATTGATATAAATCAATGAATTGCTTTATCAATTGCCCTAGGACGCCCGGATCTGAATCCAATGCTTCAAATCCACTGAGCCGTAATGGACTCCTCAGTCACAGGCATATTTGCATTGATTGCGTATGACACGTGTGAACAACGGAAATGAAGATCGACTGAACTGAAAACGACCCATTAACCCTCGCCTCTCCGGCACGCCGTCCCCTCAACCCCCGCGCACGGATTTACGGGTTCACCTTGGGGAGGGAGGCTCGCGAGCCGGAACTCTGGGTCGTCATGGTGAGCACGGTGGTGATTCCCAGGGCCACCCTGGCGGGCGCGGCGTCCATGTTGATCCAGAAGGAGACCCAGGACAGGATGACGATGAGGAGGCTGGGGATGTACATCTGGATCAGGTAGTATCCCATCTGTCTCTCCAGGTGGAACTTCACCTCAATGCAGGTGAATTTACCTGCGGAAACATGAAAACAGGCGGCTCATGTCGGTGACGCCTGTACACGTGAGCGGGTGTGAGCAGGAGGGGGTTTGGGTTCGCTCCGTTTACTGACCGGTGTTGTAGCTTTTCGTACAGTAACCCAGTTCCTTCTCATCTCTCATGATGAACTGGGGGAGGGTCAGCCCTGCCGCCACTTGGACAGGATTTTTGTCCTTCTCCTCCCACTCGAAGATCAAGTCATTCATGGTGTAGCCAACTGAGGGATGAACGAATGCATTAAAGACGTTCCCGATGTTTCAGGATCATCGTGTTGCGTGTACTTCACTATTTCAGTTGCGGGGAAACACCACTCACAGCTTTCCAGTTGCATGGTACAGATCTGCATGTCCATGGGAAAGTTCTTCAGATCCATGGGACAAGACAGAATAAGAGTCAACCTTTGAGAAAAAGACAGCAAAGTAATGAAACCATTAGGCAAGTGAATTACAGTTTGTGTAGATATTGAATAATCAGTTGATCATGTTCTCTACTTCCCTCACTAGATACATGTAGTAGTAGACTTAAAAAAAAATTCTATAATCTTTTTTATACTTAATGTTTGATGTTTAAATCACATTTAAATACAAGCTCCCTTCAATATATTTCTACTGTGTACAGTACGTGCTAAACATATGCTCCACTCCTGCTGCGAATGCTCTTTCTCCAGTCTCCTGTGAGACAGCCTCATCCTCCCACACAGCATGTGGGATTCCCTCCAGCAGCTTCTTATCACACTTTCATTACTGGACCGTTATTGTCTCTGAGGTCTGTCATCGTCCGTGGTCCTCTCCCTTTCTCATCTTTTCTGCCGCGAAAGGAGCGAGCAGCTAACCACCTTTCGTCTGTTCTCTCCAAATCCTCTGCCGCTCCCCGCGGCTTGTCTGCCCCTGCCTGAATCAGCTTTTCCAAATGGACACCAAATTGAGCTGTATTATTCTGCTGCCTCAAAGTGTAAATCTGAGGCTGACTGGTGTTACTGAAGTCGTATTGAAATGAAATGTAATGTGTTTCCATGTCTTGTCTCTGAGATATGCTCTCAAGTGTGGTAGTGGATTGTAAGAGGCGGCTATTGTATGAAAGTTATCCATGACTCATCTCACTGCGAGTGGGCTGCATCTGCTTTGAAGTGATTCAATTTTACTGATCCTGTGCATCGCTAGCGATGAAGTTTCCCCTTGTAGCCCAGGGGAAATAAAGTGTTCCCAGAACATATTTTAAATGTCTATAGAGAAAAGATCTCTGTAGCCTTTACACTAGCAGTTCTACACTAGTCAAGTGGTGTGTTTGTATGGAGACTCCTGGCAAAGGAATGCTTCACAGAGATGAATCCCACGAACCAGAGGCAGTTTTTGGTGTAAAAACTTGTTTCTTACAGAAGTAATTACATGTGCTTAAAGGACCTCAAGGTAGACTAACATTGAAGGGAATCTCTGTCTGCCGAAATCGAAGTGGATTTGAAAGATTTCTTTGTGTTAATCTTAAATTTATTCAACTCTTTTTCAACTTTATTGCGCTAATTTCACCTTTCAATGCTAAAGTCCACCTTTCAATGCTCACATCTGACCTGATACTGTACAGGACAGTCCCATCTTTGAAGACCCTCAGAAGTTTGTTGTCTGTGGTGACATCATGGAAGTTGGCGCCTTTCTCATTGGCAAAGAACAGGTCAGGTTTCCAGATAGAATCCAACATGGACGGGTCTAAGTCCAGGGAGGAGTCTGGGTATTTGCTGTACGCCAGCCGAGGGTCTCTCCATTTCTGTCGCAGGAAGATGTTCACTCTGTAATCCTTGGGGAAATAATGAAATACGCTTTATGACTGCTTCACTATGACTGCTGTCTTTCTCCATAAAATATACAGCACTACACTTAGTGAATATTTATTGAAAGATTGTTGACTTAGAGTGATGGACTCCCTAATAGAAAACAACATTGTCCTGTCAATATGTAGGCCAAACGCATGCCTTAGGTTTTTGGTCACATCGTGGTGACAGTACTGCCCCAAGACATTTGCCACTAAGGCGTAAATAAACCACCAATGATACTATAACTACAATTGTAAGACCTTTGAGAGTAACACTGAAGTTGAAGTATCACTGGTTTACATTCTTATAATCTGCTTCACAGTAGTCATAATAACATTAATATCAATGGCAAAATGTTGATGGACTGATAACACTTTTACAGGATTTATTATGTTCAGAGATGGGCAAAGGAAAATGTTTTGTTACAAATACCAAATACTCTAAAACCAGTGTATCCAAGTAAAAAATAAAATGTCTGTGCAAAGTGTTGTATTTAAATGAAAGTTTTATGTATTTTGTAATTGTAACAATTCAAAAATACATTTGCAGATATTCTAATGATCTCCACCCCGAAATGAAGTCAAACATGAATTTAATAACATTAAAGTACCTATTGAGACATTCTAAAATTTGTCACGTGTTGGCAATGCCTGGGCAAGGGAACATGCCCTTTTACAGTTAGCCGTAAATGGTACAATGTTTTGAGGCACCTGAAACGTACATAATTAACATGAACGACTTGCCACGTGTAATTATGCCAGCAGGAGTCAGGGTTTTATACTATGCTATGTACTGTAGACTAAACATGCCTCTGCATTTACACATGCAGTCCAATACTGATATGTTTTCCCATAATTGGTATTTTTGATCAATAGCATCTTTTCACATCAGATCTTTTATTAACAGCTGATCCAACCAATAAAAAAAAAAAGTTCTCCCTATGACATATACTGTAGTATGAGTAATTAAGGTAGCCCAATCAAGGTGGTGGTTGAACACTTGAAAATAATAGATTTTATTTGTGCAGTGTGCTGTGCAGTGTCAAAATAAATATGTTTACACACCAAATGGGGAAATATTAGAATACAGGTCTCAAAAGTATCTTCTTTCAAAGTACATGGGATTGTAGTAAGCCAGTTACATACAAATACAAAATACCAAAAAGTTTTTGAAATTCCTATTTTAAATACATTATTGCCCATCTCTGACTGTTAGTGTATTTATAACTGTAATATGTTAAACAATAGCATGAATGGTTGGATGCAAGCAATACCATCATCTAAAATCCAAAATACAATTTAAAGAGTTGGGTAATAGATTTTAATTTGTAGAAAATTAAACTCAACTAATAAAAGTTGAATCATGAATCTGACTTCATTACTTGCTCCATATAATTTATTTCCTATTGCTGAAATTGGAGATAGATGATGTTTGTGGAAATAGTAGATCAAGAAACTCCCTTAAAGTTTGAAGATGCGGTTAGTATTGAATCGTGCAGTTTTTCAAAACCTAAATGGAGATGAACGGATAAAATCAGATGAGATGCCTTTTCTCTCTTTCTCAGAACAGACGTATTGGGTAGGTAGCAGTGTATTGGCGGGCCCAGGTGTGTCAGAATATATTGAACAACTGTTAGAAACATGTCTCAGCTGTTGGTTAACTTTGATATTTATTAAAGGTCTAACTACTTTTGAATGCACACCGGCTCTCTGTCCCATGGCAGATTCCTGGTTTGATATTGTTTACCCCTTGGGCAGTTTGATGTCTTCAGACATTACACCCAATCAATCTACAGAAATCTCAGGCCATGAGACATCACACCTACAGCTATTGGCTGCAATTAAAGTGAATTATGTGCTTGCATTCACTCTGTGAATTATTAAAATAGAACTAATCTAACACATGCACAAAGTACTCCTGGGAATAGCAATCCAATATTGCCTTAAGTATTATTGGAAAGATATTTGTTTGGATTGCGTTGCTCAGTTTCTTTGTGAGCTTTCCTCCTGGAGCCGCCAGTAGACGCGGGGGATGGGGCAAAGTAAAGAATGTGACATACAGAAGAAAAACTTCTAAACGGCCGTAAAGTAAAAAGATACATTTGCTCATGAAGAGTAAAGACATTGGATGATTTCAGCTGCAAACTCTAGGGGAGCATTCGGCGCCAGGCTGTTGATTACAAGCCCAGGCACAACACTCCAACTCACCATTGTAGTTTCTGCTATAGAACCAAAGCTGTTGATAAATATGTTGCAGGTAACATTAACTGGGGGACCTGCAGGTTGGAGGATAGATAACACATTGACATGTTTGACATGGCACAAGTAAAGCAATAGGGCGATCAACAAACTTACCATGGTGGTCTCTGTAACCGAGCCGAAACTGTTGATAAAAATATTGCATGTAACGTTTACAGGGGGACCTGTGAAATGGAATGAGAATAGGGCGACAAGAAAACGTTTAGATTTTTTTTTGAATCATTGCATGCCATTTGTTTGGCTGGCCTAGTACAGCAGTAGGAGCAGGTGAGAAACACTGACTCATTATGGATGACAAGGATTGTTTAACTGGGTTGGTTCAAGAAAAGGTACACAAAAATACATGCCCCTGAGTTACAGACGTGAAGAGGCAAAAGAAGAGAGAATCATGCTGGTGCACGCTCATGCATACATACAAAACTGGAACCCGGTTTCCCAAAAGCATCTTGAGGTTAAATTAATAATTAGAACATTTGTAGTAGCGTTGTTACATTTCTGAGCTGTTTCCCAAAGCCATTTTAATTAAAGGTGCACTGCAAAACTCTTGCTTAATTGCTGAGTTAGACCACTGATTAGTTGACTCCTAATAAGTGAATGATAAAACATTTAATGACGAGATGCCTTCAGTAAAGATATATAGGCAACCTCTAGGAAGGACATGAACATACGCCAAGGCAAGAAAGGGTGCTTATATGAGTTAACAGCAGGGGCTTTGCATTGATCAGTACATCTTGAGCAGTCAGTTAAATTAATTTCAGCAACTGGAGCCAAATCAATGTTTGCATAGTATCAGTACTGCATATATTAGCGAGCAAACTCAAGCACAGAAGCATCAAGTGGGGGGTGTTTTAAGTCCATCCAGCAAAGAAAAATGTCATTGACAACATACTCTAGAACATTTTTAAAGATGTCTAATGATTTTGAGGAGGTTTGAACAGGGTAAGATCATTCCAGCCTCATATCTTGAATGTCAGACTGTTTTGAAGAAACACTTTTTTAGGGGTATATAATAAAACATATCAATGTTTCAATAAGGAACCCTTAAATTCATCAAAGCACTTTTCGCCAAGAGGAAAAGTGGAAATCTGAAAGTATCCAGCCAGAGATGGCGCATCACCTTAAAAGAAACTTGTATGAGAATAGGCACCAGTAGACTTCCATTCCATTGAATATCCCACCAGTGAAACTAGAACACCAGATGGACACAGATCCTACAAAATGGCATTAAAATAAGCCAGAGCTTCTTCCCCAGAGCCTAATAGGGTCCCATACGGGACAAGTCGTACTCAAAGCATGGCACAAACCAGGAAGATAACTGATCCCCCCCAAGTTTACCACCGCATGGCAATACCTAGAAGTAGGCTTAATGGTCAGTTGTAGCTTCTCTCCCATGGTCTTCAGCTTCAAATTTACATCAAGTGGACCAGAATGAAGATAAAACAATGCAAGAAGAATCTCCATCGCCAAAGGTGAACTTGTTCTTCAGCAAATGGCAACACTTGTCCGGGCATCCTATAAATAAGCTTGGAGGATGTGATGATGCAAGCCTCAAGGAAGCCTAAATGCAAGATCGGATGAAACCTTGCTTCCCGCCTGACGTGGCCACAACATTAACCTCACAAACACTGACCTCTATGGAAAAGGAGTCCTTGAGTTGCATTTGGTCTGGCAGAAGGCTCCAAAGGCACCAAGGTTAGGATGGAGATAACACTATCAGAGTCTTAGGACGCAGAAATAATAACTGCTGCATCAACCCTATCAACAGGACAGAGGTGTACTCCAAGGCTCTTCAGCATGGGGACTTTGTAAGGTAAGTGCAACAGGGATGACAAGGCTTTGGGTTAAGAGAATGTCTACTCCCCTGACAGAAGATCAAACTTCTGAGCAGCAGCAGATATTTGTGGAAAAACTATGCCACCGGGATGAATCAGAAAGGTGCGCCAAGGCAGTCTGACAAGCCAAGCGGAAGCAGTGAATGAGGTGGGAAACAGGGAGAGAGGAGAACGCTCCGGAAGGTGAAGAACCTGTGGGACATGGTGGCAAGTCAGGTCGGCTTGAGATGTGCTTCCTTCACCCCAAAACTTTTACCAGGGGTTTGGTTGAAGATCCATCGCCCTCTTTGTGTTCAACGCCAGCAACCGTCAGACTCTTCCTGACGGGATGCAATGTGAGCCTCTTCAAAGGAATTTACACTTGGAGTCACAACCAAGAGTGTTCGTGCTTGGCAGCAGATCTTGAAAGCATAAAAAAACATCCTCAATGTCTTACCTCTCAGAGAATCTGAGTCAGAGCATCTGATCTAGCATTATTGAAAGCCATTGTCTGTGGAGGTTAAAAAAAGCATTGTAAACACTCTCCAAGGGCAGAAGCTGAATGAATGGATGCTATTGATACAGTGTATGCCTAACAAAAACTCTCAAAAGTTTAAAACATTGGCCTGTGTATTCAGAACATAGGCCTACTTGTATATGCAAATGAGTTTCATAGCCTATTGAAATAAATTTGTTGTTCAAACAAACTTATCGCTTACCAATAGGCAACAGTTTTTCTCCACAATATACAGTATCTTTTAAATTATTATTGTTGAGTAAGTGCAGCGATTTTGCGTTCAGTGCTGGTATTTTTAATTGGCAAATTGTTTAATAATCCAACAACAAAAAGTGCCAAACCTGTCACACAGTTTGTTTCTCCACACTAAGACCAATCCTAATCCTATCAAAAGTCTTTGCTTGACAAATAGTTTTTTCACATGCTGCGTACACTGCTTCACACACTACGTGAATTGCCATTATCTACGCGTTGGGGGAGCTCTTTCTCAGGCCCATAACTACGACTGAGTTTACAGGCACCCGATCCACCACAGGTAGACACTAGAGCACGGTGACCAAAGGCCAACCTGTCTGACATCTGAACGGTCCACCTCGGGAGGTGCATAGCCAATTATCACCATCCTCTGCTAGGTCCGCTGCACTGAGAGACAGGGACTACAGACCACTGCAGCATTTTCACATTGCTTTGAAGTAGTGCTAAGGTGTGTCCTAATGTGTGTACTAAGGTGTGTCCTAATGTGTGTCTTAAAGTGTGTCCTAAGGTGTGTCCTAAGGTGTGTACTAAGGTGTGTCCTGATGTGTGTTCTAATGTGTGTTCTAAGGTGTGTACTAAGGTGTGTACTAAGGTGTGTCCTGATGTGTGTACTAAGGTGTGTCCTGATGTGTGTTCTAATGTGTGTACTAAGGTGTGTCCTGATGTGTGTTCTAATGTGTGTTCTAAGGTGTGTACTAAGGTGTGTCCTGATGTGTGTTCTAATGTGTGTTCTAAGGTGTGTACTAAGGTGTGTCCTGATGTGTGTACTAAGGTGTGTCCTGATGTGTGTACTAAGGTGTGTCCTGATGTGTGTTCTAATGTGTGTACTAAGGTGTGTACTAAGGTGTGTCCTGATGTGTGTACTAAGGTGTGTCCTGATGTGTGTTCTAATGTGTGTACTAAGGTGTGTACTAAGGTGTGTCCTGATGTGTGTTCTAATGTGTGTACTAAGGTGTGTACTAAGGTGTGTCCTGATGTGTGTTCTAATGTGTGTTCTAAGGTGTGTACTAAGGTGTGTCCTGATGTGTGTACTAAGGTGTGTCCTGATGTGTGTTCTAATGTGTGTACTAAGGTGTGTCCTGATGTGTGTACTAAGGTGTGTCCTGATGTGTGTTCTAATGTGTGTACTAAGGTGTGTCCTGAGGTGTGTTACCACCTGGGGTGATAACCTGGTATTGCAACAACGAACCAGTACTATGAAACTGGCGAGGGCCTAGTTCTTTTATCCGGCACTAGTGACGGTGCGGGCAGAAACGGGAGGTCGATTGTAGTTCTTCCATTCCTGGTTCTAGCACCCGGCGTCGTGTCATCACAACCCCCTTGGTTTCTCTGTTTAACCGGTTTCCCTGGGTGATTTGTACACAGTCCACCATGGAAGGACCCGCGTTAACAGGGCCTCTTTTGAAGACTGTTCCTCCTGCTCTCCAGTCTGGGAGGGTGAGAAACAGTCACCGCATCCAAGGACAGGCAGCAGGCATGCAAATCCACTCCCAATTCAGGGGGGTCGTGAAAACAATGAACAGTGCAGGACTCGTAATTGTCATTTCACATCAGAGGACATTTTCAGGGCGCTAATGCATGAAATGTCACGTTAAATTGAATATAAACTTAAAATGGAATGTGTCCATGTAGCATTTTGAGTTTATGTGTTGTGGTCATATCGCAGCAATCCACCGAGCACGACTGATTATTTGAAGTGAAATGGTTTAAACTGTTGAATTTCTATTCAAATTTACTCAGTGTTGATTTATAAAAGATCACAATCCTAAAATAAAGAGATGAGGGCAATCTGTCTCTAATGATTCTGTGTTGCATAATAAAAATTTACATTTATTTTTTGTTTGGTTTGTAAGAGCTAAAATCAGTCTTGTTTAATTCTCAGTAAGTCAGCTGTGTTTATTAATTCAGCAGTTCATTGTACATGTGTAACATCAATTGCCAATGCAGCCAAAGGCTGAGTCCTATTTTAAGGCAGACCAAACTCACTCATTGTTTTGTTGAGCTACTCCATATATCATATACAATACCAGCAGACAATGCATACAACTATTAACCAGACTTTCTATAAGCCTTTTAGGGCTGATATGAGGTAATGCCAAGCTAACCGTTGTCATTCGGGTGTATTATTTAAATAAGTAAATGACAACTAGGCTAAATATGACCATTACTGGTAATGTGAGGATAATGACATTTTGTTTACATCATCATTTTGCTTGCTTTATAATCATGAGAGGAATTAAACAAGCAACAATCTAGTTCAATTCTAGGTTGCTTATAATGTTACACTCCTCAAAACAAACCTCATTGCGGTAATTTACTTTTTGTCCCTCGTGCTAGTCTGCACACAGCAAAAGATCCCCAGAAACCTCAAAGCGAAAAGTATCAATTAATGTGGTGTATATACATGCTTACATTACAGTCAGTGGCACATGCAAGCACGTCTTTTATGAAACAACCATGAGCAGGTAAGTGTCACAGGCCTCTGCTGATATGTTTAAAGTAAGGGTGGCAGTTCCAGAATCAATGGTAAATGTGTTAGCAGTGAAGAATCAGGAGATTACACATTCTATCCATTGAGCCAGCACTGTCTTGAATAAAAACTATCAGGTAAGATGTAGATCGAGACTGAGAGAGAGTCTTATATCGGGTAAGGAAATACTATGTGTTATGTAATTTCAACTCCACTGGGCCCTCCCATGAAGTGAGAATACCCAGGCAGCACCGCATCTTGGCCTCTGTGTTTTTAAGTTGTGGACACAGTGTCCTTCCCCAATGTATTGCTCATCAAATATTGCATGTGACATTGCGGTACCACTATTTGCCTCAGTTTGTAGTCGGGGCAACTGAATTTAATGTTAGTCGCAGAGCAGTGAAGATGAAAACTCCACACAACAACCTTGGCAGGCATATGTAGGTCAGGCTACAGCAGCAGTGTGGAGTATAGTTAAGGTCCATAGGTGATTAACATAATTCATGTGTGTCTCTTTATACTGAACATGCATGTGCTGATGCACACTACAAGTGAGCCGTGTGTGGGTATGCAACCCCATTAGACTGGAAATACTCTATTCAACAGAGACCTTATCTAACTGAAAATGTAAGATTCTGTTCTGCATTTTAAACTCGAGGGTTTTACCATACAAATATTATACACAACAAATGGCTTCAAGTTTCCTCATTTCGTCTCGAGGAATGTCCAGTGGCCAGCGTTAGACAGTCTTTTTTGGATATTGAGGTCCTGTCTACACCTGTTTTCCATTCAACCCAGACGGAGTGGAGAGATCTGGGCCAGTGGCTCTGGGTTGAAGCTGAGCCCTGCTGACCAATCTTAGACAGTGTTTCCTGTCCTACTCCCCTCACTGTGCCCTTTCTCTGCAGCACTGGCTCCGCTGCTAGTCTCCCAGCCCTCAACACCCAGCCTGGGGTCTGCTTTCCTCCCTGCCAGCCTGTCCGCTCTACCTGCCTGCCTGCCTGAGTCCCACTAGCCAGCTCCTTTTCCCTTCTCACTCTGCTCCATCACACTGACAGATGCTGGGTCTCTACCGAGCACCACAACACAACAACAGAGGAACCCTGTAGACTAGCCAGGGGGACCCCATTCGTCATCTACGTCTGTCACTGTGCCACCGATGTTGGTTTGGGGCCCACGTCTACAACCTCACACTCGCAAGTTTTGGGTTTTTGCTTTGAATAATGACGTGTTTGACGCCATAAATGACAGTTGAAGAAACAGCTGAAGTGGGTCACGATGGGTGATAAGCCCCACATCTACTGCTTCTGTTCTTGTCTGAGCCCTCGATGTTCAGTATTTAAATCCCATGAACTCCCATAGGTCCTAGAGGGATGATGATGTCATTGTCTACAGGCTTGACTGATAGCCATTCCTTAACTCATTAAGTGGTGTGTTAAATCAATACGCTAGCGCAGAATTCATTGCACATAATGTGCCATATTGACTGTTGAGGGGGTGTTCAGTTGAGATTGTGTGGGCCTACATAATTACAGTGTATGTGGGATATCGATACTCTAGATGGATTTGCAGTGGTGAATATACTGATTAACAACATGCATTTTAGTTGAGGATTTTCCAATCTACACATCAATTAAAATAACAAACCTTTGAAGTTTGGTCTTATTCGTGCGTCATAACCAGATGTTCTACCCATCAATGAGTCCAAAAAGTCCGACGGCGACAAGTTAGTAGGAGAGCCTGATCTGGACTCATGCTCCTTGGCATTCACTACCCTGTGACAAACAAAGGAAAAACACTTGCTTAGTGACAACCAGTGACAACTCCAAGTTTAGGGGAAATATTTCTACGTCAACTCAACAAAAGTGCTTTCTGATCTACATAACGTAGACTGATAAAACACAAATCATACAATCAGAAATTATTATTATTACACCTGGGCAGACACTGTGTGCTATTAGCATATGATCACTGAAAGGGAAAAACAAACTCCATGTTAGATCTGTCACTGAGGCAAAAAGTTTACCACTAAATTAGGTATAACATCATTGTAAAATCTTCAAAACAAATGATTCTGGGAAAGAGGTAACACTTTATGTGATGGATAGAGTCATTATACATGATGATGTTGTCATAACCTGTTGTAAAATTGTCATAACACTGTCATGACTCATATGCAGACTTGTACTATGAGTTTATGACACTTCATAAACTTGTAATAACCCAAGGCAGACCATTCAACTAAACTCCTTGCTTGTAAATAAACTGAACAAAAGTATAAACAAAACATGTTACAATTTCAAAGATTTTACTGAATTAATGTTCAGATAATCAGCTAATTTAAATATATGAATTCGTCTATAATCTATTAATAAAGTGTGTATAGGAAGTGTCTGGGATTTTCTATTTCTGAGGCTTCACAAAATGAAGCCTCTACTTTCACATTCAAAGACACAAATGGATTCAACAGTCAAAGAATTTCATTGAATAATTTAGATTAGGTAGGCTCTAAGGGAACAATTCAATGGGTATAATATGCAAACACCTAGAGTTTGCTGTAAATTTATATTATTTGCTATCTAGCTGAATGACTTTCAAAGCTAGCTGGGTTTTGCAATGAGCCAGCTGAGTTATTTAGCTAGCTAAACTTAGCTAACTAACTACCAGTTATGAATACATATATGTTTTGATGTAGCTAGCCTTTGTGTAAAGTAGGAGCATAGAGTTGTTTCCAGGTAATAAATCTTCCTGTCATCACTTGTATTTGCGATTGTTAGGTAGCTACTCAACGTTAATGATTGCTAGTTTCAGAAAAATTGAAGGAACTGTCTCCATGTGCTTGTAGAATTTGGTAGATACTGTACATCAGCATGTAGCCTGATGGACAGACATTTTGGAGGAAACAGGGACAGTTGGGTAAATTGCATCCTGTTCTTCCATTCCCTTCATAATATCTCATGTTCCCAATATTTTTTTTTCTCTTTCTACAAAAGTTAATATTGCAGACTAGAGCTCCTGTATGTGTGTTTTGTTTTTAGCCCTTTACTTCTGCTATCCCCCTCTCAGTTGCTGCCTCTATAGTCTTGTACCACATTATGCGTGGCACCCATCTTCTTTTCCCCTCAGTATATCAAAATGAAATGCTAGTATTTGTTTCAAAAGTGTGTGATGGCAGACTGGAGTTAAAAATATGCCAGAGGTGTCTGGAGATCTTACAGAGTTGTAGATGTGGACTATGTCCATGAAGAAGACCTCTCTCAAGATCAGACTTGATGGAAAGGTAGTGAGGGTCCTGTGGTCATCTTGCTGAATTGAACACAGACCCCACAGCTCCATTGTTCCATTTCTGTCGTGCTGTTTTGCGAAATAAAACTACAAAAACCTGTATTGTAGTCATGGTAATTCATGTTTGTGTGTGTGTGTGTGTGTGTGTGTGTAAAATCCTGTGACAATTTACTTGAAATAACTTAATACAGCATTATGATCAATTTAGTTCTAATATCTAAATATACTTTAAGAGACATGTATTTTTAGGAAGCATGATGACATCAGAATCAGAATCATGGCAGTATCGGTACCAAAGTTGTCTTGTACAGCTCCTGAAATCAGCTCTTACATTCATCCCAGTCATCAACAGCAGCATTCCGGTTGGTATGTGTATTCCATATGGGAACACATACAATAGCAAGGGAATTTCCTGGATTACATGGTTACAACATTGAATTAAAATATAAATCATAACTGGTGAGCATTGGTCCCATGTTTCTTGAGCTGAAATTAAAAAAAATCCCAAAACTTTCCATATGCACATTTGTATTCTCAGTTATGTGTGAAATCCATTGATTAGTGACTAGTTGTTTGAATTGGCTGATTTCCTTATATGAACTCTAATTCGGTAAAAGTCATTGATATTAATACTTGCTACTTTCATATTTTTGTTCAGTGTACTTACTAGTAAGGTGTTTGAATACTTTGCCTTTTTCCAGTTTTGTGGGTTGTGACAAGTTTATCTAGCGATCATAACCATCATAAATTAACAAGTCATAAGTCTACAAGTCATGACAATATGATAACAGGGTATGAAAAGTTATGTCAGCTGTTATTACGTGTTATAATATGGTTATGACAGTATTATGAAGCTATCTGTCATATAATGTGTTTTGGGAAAGCCATTATGAATGATTCACTTGTAGTAGGTCGTTTTTTTCAAACCAAATGCATTATTCTTTAGGCGACATCTCGCGAAGGCTCTGGTGTCTCACTCGCGCTTAGGCTATACCACTCGACACCAGGGGCACACAGACACACGCATCGAGCTAAGCTATACTCAAGTTACTATGATTTATGTTTTCCATTAATAACATTGAAACTTTAAGGACCATGAGGACAGAAAGGGTTAATTGGAGGTAGTAAAAAATCCTTAAACTTTGTTTCAACGGTAATGCACTTTGCCTTTTCAAAATAACATTACTGTTGAATACACTCTCCATATCCAAGAAAATATCTAATTCTATTGAAAGTAGTTTATCGTTATTATGTTTCAGTGTTAAACAGCTAATAAAGTAACCTACCTGCTGTTGTTGGTCTCCATTAAACATGCAAATAAAGCAGTCAAGACTTTTATAAAGGGGCGATTCATTCCTCTTGATTTTTATTTTTTCACTTTATTTGTTCCATATGTGAATATTGGTCAAACAGATAATCCAAGCAGCAATATCGCTTTCTTTCTGACCAAAGCGCAGTTGGGTGTTCTCGTGGCACACAGAGAATACGCAGGTGGCATTCCAGTCCGTAGGATCATAGTTTAGTTTGAAGAAACACTGATTCCAATGTGCGATATTGTTGTTGTTAATGTATAAAGAATCATAAATTCTGAGTCACTGCCACCAAAAATGATCCTGTGTAAAACACGGCGTGAGGTGAAAAATATCTCCAAGGCGCGGAATATGGAGACTTCAATAAGGCGTTTTCGCGCTTTCATTCAAAGACTCACTGGAGAAAAACTGTATACTCTTTAAAAGGTATAGTGGTGCTGAAGCGGAATCTTTCCTTGCTTGCAATCCTTCCACTGCTGAAATGGGAGACGAGTGGACGCCTCTTCAGATTCAGGACTTGGACAGCTCCCGGTTTCTTTGCGCGCAAGCGCACGATTTACAACTAGAGGACGTGAGTTGATTATCAATATGTCATAGAAATGACGAGGGCAACATTTTCAAAACAGTTTCGGGATAGTTTTATTTGGTCAAAACTGCGTTTTTTCGAGAAGGAGTCCCTTGAAAACTGTCCGAAAATCGGTATTGATACAGAAGTGCTCAGTTGGGACAGATGAAAAGGACAGATGTTGCGCGCCAGAACAGTAGTTAACCAGATTTTAATACCTGAAAAACTACTGTAACATATAAATAAAAAAAAAATCGTTAGGAAACTGTTGCCTGTTTTTAGTGTCCCCGAATGCATGTGATGTATCTCCAAACACGTTCCATGTTTTGCCACCTCATTAAAACCGAGACGGGAGCCTACATTAATTCAATGCATTTCATAATCAGTGCAATCATGAGTGAGGTGCAGTTTGTTCTCTGTAAGAAACAAGAATGCAATTCAACAGGGTGAAAACACAATAACCCATTTGCTCTGCAAGCTATTGAAGCGAGGAGAATTATACACTGCTGTAAACAGCGAAAAATACGTAGCCTAATGATTATTGGCTTATACATGTGTAATGCCAGAGATGTTTTCTTCTCCATAATTACATGCCAGAGAATATAGCATACTGATATATGATAAGAAATGTATTAGCAAGGACAATTCAAGGTTATTTAATAAATTCTTTAGAAAGTATTTTTGTTATATTTTCCTTTTGTTATTCACCAGCTTTGTCTGTTTGGTTATTGATATATTGTAAATAAGAATGGTTACATTCTCCCTCAGATATAAATAGTGTAAACAAAAGGCTCACCAGGAAGATGCCTCTGGGGATGTATTTGGTACCCCAGTTGCCCTGGAAACAGATTTTAGAGGCACATCATTGGAAACGCTGAAAGGTTGGCCATCCAGAGCTAGGCTAGGGGATAACTGGCTGACTGACGGACAGATGCACACAGACACACACAAGCGTGATTAAACCATCGTGTCCAGTTAAGATATTTAACTTGGCCCATTTCCAAAGTCTTATGTCAAAGCACAGACCTGTCTAAGTGTCAAATCACGGTCCAAAGGCAGGAACGATGTTCATCACACTCGGAAAAAAAAGAATTGAAAGAAGAACACATTCAGATATCCCAGCAGTAGCGGCATTGTAAAACCGCCCTGTCACTCACGCCAGGCCATCGGTACAACACATGGCTGGATGTTATGAGATGCTCAGGGGCAACATTACACCTCAGTCTGGCACTCAACTGACCTGCTCGGCATCCAGATCCCATGCTCTGCTGTGAGAGACTCCCTGAGCCTCGGGTGCAGATAATCCACTCCATTCACCCCCCCCCCCGCCCCCCCCACCCTGCACCTCCCTCATTTCATTCTATGGCCCAAATTGCAAGTGTCATATTGAATCTCATGGTATGACTTGCTCTGGTTCAAGGTGTATCATTGCTTTGTCATTAGAGAGACGGGGGGATCGGACTGTTCCCCCATAGCACTCAAAGGTAGACTTTCTGTGGTTGATTCAGTTGTATTTGAACTACCGAGTATTTTTAGAACACATCAACATTCCAGTCCCGACATTCAAATAAGTAACTTTGTCGTTTGGAAACTGTGAAATAGTGTGTGGCCTATTTTAATCGCCAGAATTATACTGTATTTATCTAGGCAGAGGCAGGTTTCCCAGTCTTGATTCCTTACAATTTCAAATCAATAAGGGGGACACAACACACACTCACACGCACACACACAAGAAATATATTCCATGAGATACTGTTGAAAACCTCTTAGATTAATCAGAAACTCTTCCCATACCTGGTTCAAAACACCCAGACTTGATAGAACACTGATGAATGAATAATAAGAGGGTATAGAGGGTCACAACTAACTTGATCTTAGGTTGTCATTTTGTGTCTCGTTCAAAGCCATCTACAATTGGCTTGACCATGTTACAACTGCCAGCACCCACTAGAACTGCTCATTAGATCCCATCGGTGAGACCTTTGGCCAGGAGTGTCAGGGACCTGTCAGATAATTAAGGAAGTGAAATCCTTTTGTACATGTGGCCAAGGGGAAAGATAGATGTATCCGTCTGCGGGTTTAAGAAGAATAAAG
Source organism: Esox lucius (assembly GCF_011004845.1). Classification (NCBI taxonomy): domain Eukaryota; kingdom Metazoa; phylum Chordata; class Actinopteri; order Esociformes; family Esocidae; genus Esox; species Esox lucius. The sequence continues at coordinate 25,963,203 of NC_047584.1, read as the reverse complement.
CACACTAATCCCCTGACTGTGCCTTTCACTCAACCAATGCTTCATGTGACCATTAAAATAAAGACACAATATAGGAGACGCTTGACTTTCATAAAGCTTCCCAGATGTAAGAGAGATGGGTTGCTGTGGCCTGCTTTTCTGTGGGGAGTTGAGGGTTTTAAATCAGCCATTTTATAGGGCAAAACATTTGAACAATCCATTTACACTCGTTGATCTAAACAGTTTTCCAGCACCATTTTAAATCCAAACCAAAAGTTGAACGTGAACCTGTCACATCTCACTGGTAACAGCCTTTTTTCAACCGTAACTCTGAAGAATAATGTTCATATACAACTAATACGTAAACCGTGATTAAGTTCAGTACGAAGGTAAATTGGTGCAATTATGTTCGCTGTCAACATAGCCCAGTGCTTTTGGTCCTTAATGACTCGCTATTTTTGTTGCTTCTTAATGTAATCGACTGAAAATGAAAAACTCCTTGTTGAGAACAACAGGCATGACCGGTACTGTCCTAAGGATTGGGAATAAGGTTAGTGTAAGGTCACGTTGAAAGTTAGGATTCACAGGACGGCGGTTAGCGTGAGGTTACAGAAACACCTGTCTAAACAACACAATTCCACAACAACAAAAAATGATTGCCTCTCACTGGAATCAAACTCTGAACCCTCAGACTGACAGTCGTTTGAGGAAATGGCCGCCCACCACACCCAACCACAATACCCTTGCAAACAGCAACCCAATGAAACTATGAATACGTTCATAACTGCCCCTGGTGGCTGGTTTCCGATGTTATTTATATGTTGCCACCGAATGCAATCGCAAGTCATTAATGTAGCACAGCAAGTAGCCCTACTGATATGTTCATATTGAATGTAATCAGATTTTTCAAATTAGTTGCATATTTATGAAATTCCTGCGATGCTGGGTTAATTTGTTTGCTCTGTTTGCCAGGTGGTTAATTACAGTACATTCCATGTGTTGCTAAATGTAAAAAAGTCATTTGATATCATTTAAGATATTTCTTGACAAGGAAATGACTATTATTTATTCTAAACATTACATTACTAAATTGATTACCATATTTAATATACATAATCTGCTAATTGCAGCATTTTACAGGTTTCTTAATTGTGAACATGCATTTGTTGTCTCAGAGTTCTGTGGCTTTTACTGGCAAAGCAGTAAATGCATTTCGAAAATGTAGTTTTTTTAAACATAACTACATGAATCAAAATGATATAATTCAGTCAAACAACAGATTTATTTCAAAATAAACACAATCGTCTGCTATAAGATGAATACATATATTTTCCTTGACTGAGAAACAGAGAAATGTTGGTCCTTTTATGTTTACTCCACCAAACAATAGAATATACAACAAGTCAAATATAATAAAACATTTTGTATGCATTACACTGTATTCGATACTAAGGCTTTTTGCTGTTTTTGTTGTCTTTTGGCCTTGTTGCCAACCCATAGTTTTGCAATCCAAATGCTAAGGCAAAAAATGACCAGGCATTCTGTGACTGTATTCAAGCATCAGTGCATTGCTTTTAGTGGTAGTTTTGACTAGAGCAAAAAAAATAAAAAATGCTTGCATGTAATTAAGTTTTGATTACAACTGTAATCAAATTCTCGCTGGTTTACATAGTTGGGTTACAAGGAGAGAGAACCCACGGTATGTGAATAATGAATAGGTGAACGTGTTAACTCCATCACTGTTCTCCAGTGTGACATTATAGTATACCCAGGTTGATGAGTGATTATGAGGGAACAGGCTGTCACTGCGGGGCATGTCCACTTGACGGCTGTGGCTTTAAATCGACATGACATTATCTTCAGGAGAACATACTCGAGGCAGTCACCTACTGAAAGCCTCTACTATCTCCCCGGTGGGGAAACAGCTCATTGGTTCTTCTCCAATAAACAGAGAGGGGAAGAGAGGAAGACAGAAAGCAGAGAGAGAAGGCATAGAGAAGGAGCAACTCATCGAGACTGAAGGAGAGAGAAATAGAGGGGAGAGGAGTTAGTAAAGAGAGGGAGAGAGAAAGAGAGACAGAAGACTGGACTGGGGAGCTCATCTGGAAACAACAAGCAAGCTTGAACCTCTCTGATACTCATGTTCAGTGAAGCACAGCATCAAGTGTTGGAGTGTATACACTGCACCCTTGTCTTTTTACCCGACTTAATGACTTTCTCCCTTTATCATTCATCCTATGGATTTAAACAAAGGCGGATTGTCACAGGTGGTTACAGCTATATTGGAGTGGGCTTTACTGGCTGGAAAGAGGAAACATACAATGATTCAATAAGAGGATTGATGATGAGAGGGATGGATTAGGATTTCGGCACATAGACATCCCTCAATGACATCCTTGATATTTCTCTCCCAGAAAAGTTTACGAAGCTACTTTAAAGACTCTTACAGTTTTCAGACAGCCTCTCTTCATATTGGTCTCGTTGGTCGCATAGTGAACATTTGAAGCTTCCATGAGCTTCCTAAGAGAGTAGACAGTCTGTGCTGTGCAGATCCAGGGTGACTGACATCCCACAGGGCCTATACCGTAGAAGGACCATTCTCTCGGGGTCATCTCTCTCCCCTGGGCAGGTGAGCAGTGGGGTTCTCGGGTGGAGCCCACTTGTCAGTCACAGCCCCCCCGTCCCCCCCCCCCCTCCTAGCAGTGGGTTCAACCTGGCAGTTTGTTTCTCCATCACTGAGCACTGAAACCCCACCGATTCCCAGCCCTTCAGTAGGCTCCACGTTCTAGTTACTCTAGTCAGTCCACAACAACAAATTGTCTGTGATTAGTGTCTCTTGGTGGTTTAGAGAGCTGGGCACCCCTTCCCAATCCAGGGGTTATGTCACGAGGCAGAACGCAAAATATAGGTGCACAGTTTGATTGGTATTCATGTGGTAGAAAGTCAAGGAAGTGTGCTTGTTCTCCCAAAGTAATGTGGGCTTACCTGTTGATCCTGAGACGATCATTCATGCCTGAGTTTACCTGCTTGCCTCATCGCCGTCCTCTCAAAGATTTAGCTAGGAGGCTCTACATGCAGTCCCTGAAACCCAAATGCTAGACAGACTCCATTTCTGTGGTCCTACATCAGCTTGACAGTGACACTAGCTTACAATTAATCTATTTCTGGCTGGCAGGCTTGTCTCACTGAGCAATGTCACTGGAGCTGTACATGGCTGTCAGAAGGATGAAAGGGTAGATTGAAGATTGAACACAATTCCAATTGCTTAACTTGTTTACATCAGCTCTCCCCTCAGTGGAGCTTAGCAGTATGTTATAGGCCCAATTACCAACAAGATGGAGACCGGCAAAACAAGATCACTTATTTTTATCGTTTTGAAAATATATTTCTAGCGACTTTCAAATGTGCAGAGACTTAAAATAGGATCTTCATGTAGGTTGAGATTCGAACCCAGTTAGACTAAAATGTATTTTCTCCAGTTAGTTATTCCCTGTGGTAAGGAATGTTGGCTGATGCAACTGATTGTTACATCCGCCAAGGTCTGTCAGAGGAAACTGGGAAATTCTCCCCTTGATAGATGCTGTCACTCTATTTTATAGTGGAGCTGGGGGCTCTGAATAGAAAAGAATGTGTACGCAAAAAGTATATTTATGGGTTCACTGTAAACAGATAAAACAGCACATGATGTGCTTTCACATAGAACGGTTTAATAAAAGTGATTAGTGCGCATTCTGTCAAATGGAAGGTTATTCTTAAAATGACTGCCTGTCAGACACTTTATATGATCCCATGGAGTACGGTTTGAGTAAGAGTTACAGCCATTATGCAGTTTTGAGAAATTATTTTTAGAAAAATTATTTTTACCTGCATGCTGTGTCTCTCATGCTGTATAACACAATGTCATAATTCATGGTCAAATTTGACATGGTGTTTTCATTTAGAAACTGGGTTGTTTAAATCCTGAAAGCAGGGGTGTGGTTTATGATCAATATACCAGGACTAAAAGCTGTTTTTAGGCACAACGCATTGTGGAGTGCCTGGATGCAGCGCTTAGCCGTGTTACCACAAAAACACCTGAGATGCCTTATTGCCCTTATAAACTGGTTAGAAACACAATTAGGGCTGTAAAAAGTCATTAACGTGGTATACTGTCTCTTATACACCACGGCTTAGTGATGTGTCAAGGCATTTTGCGATGTGTCACGCTTAGCTGTGGTATATTGGTCATAAACCCCATGGTGCCTCAGGGCTTACACACACCACGGCTGACTGCTAATCAGCATTCAGGATTCAAACCATAAGAGAATGTATCTAATTGCGTTGGTAACAGGTCGAGAACAGCAACTAAGGTATCTCAGAGATTTGTGTTTCAGGATATTGCCAGTAAACCAATGCCAGGAGCTTTACCCAGGCACTCTCCATTGTGTTATGCCTAGCACTTAGCCACGGTGTCTTGGCCAATATGGCACAGCCCAGTGCCTTATTCCTTCTGTATAATGCTAGTGTTCTGTGTAGCTGTTTAAAGTCAGTGCAGGAACAAAGCCAACACAGCTTTCAGTATTCAGCCTCTGTGTCTGGAACCCGGTCATTATGTTTTCCCTCCCACACGTTGTATTTGTCCCAGTGAGAACAGTCAAATAATGAAATACCACACAGTCACAGGGTGTACAGGCCTTTCCCTTTAAATTAATCTAACAAACTGCATTTCATGAACAAAGCTGTGGAATGCATCAAATATGACACAGATAAGATAGATTAGGCATTTATATTTTTGGTCGGCTTGTTCACCCCACACACATTTTGACACCTTTTTTCCCTCCCTGTCACAATATTCTTATAAAAAAGAGTCCTACAACAGTGTCTTGTTGCAGCAACTCCAAACAGGGTCTGGAAAGTCACAAAAATAAATAAAAAGGCATCATCAAATCAAATCACCAATGCTAATTTGGGCAAATCTGATTTTATAGAAAGCACCTTCATAAAATGGAGGGACAATGGAAAGTGTTACTTCACAAACTGCCGTAATCCTCAATATCTTTCTCGCCATAATCATCATCAGATAAATAGTCGGGAGTTAAATTGGACGAGTCATACAGCAAAAAGTATACAGAATTCAAACACATGGAAAATGTATGAGCCAACACAATGAATTGGCTTTGACGCAGAGTAAGTCTTCCCCATATTCAAACAAGCACTCCTACACTGCATTCATCACCACTTCGGCACCATGTCTTTCAATTATCACCTAGTTTCCTATGAAGCACCAGGTAAACACTTGCGGAGTCCGACCTGATGCTGTGAGATGGTATGTCATTGCTGTATTGTCGTCCATGGGTTGGGTGCTGGCCAGTGATGTGCGATGCTGAACATTGGGTCCTGACAGGACATTGATCTTGAAGTCTATCAGGCCAAGTCTACGAGACAGGCCAGTGAGCTGTGATTACTGGAAGATAGACTGCTATGCCTGGTCTCCCTCCACGGAGCTGGAACTAGCCACTGGTCAGTGCCAATGAATAAATGAATGTATCTGTGAAATCATTTTCTTTGCGTTTATATGTCCGGGGAGCTTTAGTTTGGATAATGCCATCACGCTTCTCAGACTTTCCCTGACAAAATAGCAAGTTACTTCCAATCAATTAGATACAGCATCTGCATGGAGACATGTGGTACGCATCCCCACACTGTACTGCCTGATTGTGTTCTGGTGAATTACGATCACGGCCTCCTCTCATTTGGTAATAAATACTGTCCTCCAACCTCTCTCCTCTGCTCTCTTTCCTCCGTAATTCAATGGCAGATTGTGATAAGGCCTGTGTGTTCATTTTGCTGGAGTTGTTTTTCCAACATATGTTGTGTGTCTGTAAAGCTTCAATACAGTGCTGGATGTGCTTGTGGCCCTCAGATTAATTGCTAAAAAGCCTTTTCATGATGTGACAGAAAAATGAGCAGAGTCAGCCCTGAAGCCCCATGGCTGTCTCTCTGAGCACGGGGAATTCCATCATATTTGTTTTATTTCCTACTAACCTGTTGCCATGGAGACAGTAATGAGGTCTTCATCCTTGGTCCCAGTCCTTCTGGTGGTTTGAGGTGAGAGAAACCAGCTGGATTATTAATGTCTGATTGAACCGTTTGACGGGCGCATTGTTTCGAAGACGCAGAGGGGTGCTTCTCATATTGTGCACCCCTGAATTCATGCAGGCATTCTTTAACACTTTAAAATCAAAGGGGAGAAGAGGGCCCCCTACTGGCCCACCAACAGCACTTCCAGTAGCATTTGTTCTCCCATCTAACAAGGACCAATGCTACTTATCTTCTGAGTCAATAAAATTAGAATTTTTAGTGACTCATTATTATGTTTTGTCCAAATTAGGATACTTCAAACTGAAATCCATTTTCAAAAATGCATAGTGGTAAAATCCTTTTTTATGTATGGTATGGTTCTTTTGTAATAACTGGCAGGAAAACCATTTTGGATTTAAATATATTTCAGTATTTATGTAAAATTAGAAAAACCTTGTGCTGCCTATGTTTCTGAACCAAAAAGTTTAAGATCTTTAGAAAATATAAACTAATCCTCTCACAGGCCGGTCCAGAGTTACTTACCGTAGAGAGTTCATACATTTTCACACTTAATCATATTCCTGTTCACTTTTGATCACTCCTCTTGCTAACAAATATCTTCATCTCTGTCACGTGAAACTGCTTGCATGTGCGGTATGCTTTTTCGTTTTCCCACCACTTGCATTTTGGAACATTTGAGCATAGCCTACAGCTCTGTTAGCACTGATGTGCTTATGAAGTAAAAAAAAAAAAAAAGCTGAATTAGGAAGTCTCCATCACTGTCTCTTTACACAAAGCATCCCAGCAAAACAAAATATATAGAGATTATATAAAAAATATAATGGCTCATCCATCTGGTGGAGGTACGACTCATCCATCTGATGGAAGAATAGCTCATCCGTCTGACGGAAGTGTGGCTCATCCATCTGAAGGAGGTGTGGCTTATACATCTGATGAAGGTATGACTCATCCATCTGACGAGGTGTGGCTCATCCATTTGACAGAGGTATGGCTCATTCATCTGGCAGAGATATGGCTCATCCGTCTGACGGAGATGGGGCTCATCCGTCTGGTGGAGGTTGGGGCTCATCTGTCCGGCAGAGGTGTGGGTAATCCGTCTGACAAAGGTGTGTCTCATCCATCTGTAGGAGGTGTGGCATATACATCTGATGGAGGAATGACTCATCCATGTGATGGAGGTATGGCTCATCCGTCTGGCAGAGGTGGGGCTCATCCGTCTGGAGATATGGGTGTATTGCTATCCCTTATTTGACAACCCAACAATGTATGGATTATGTCCATAATGAAATTACTCATTTGCATTTGAGTGTATGCAAGCTTTGAAATGTCAGTAAGCAAAATGTATTAGCCAAACACAACAGAAGCCTTTCAGTCTAACTCATGATTTCTCAAAAAGAAGTGTGTGCAAACCCCATCCCATATTTTTTAATGAGCCACCGCCACCGCAAAATATTGTAAGAATTGGGAAAGATACAAAATTAAGCAATTATAATGACAATAGTTCCCCCTTGGTAAGAATAATTTAAAATGGCCAGCAATGGTATCCAGGTTTTGGCAATGTGCCAGGGAAGTCTACATTAATGGCATTCATTAGCCCTTTTTCATTTTAAAACTGGCTCTTCATACTAAGGTCAACTATAATTTCTAATTTGCTTCTATCTAAATTGGCATTCATCAGCTACCCACTGCCCCTTGCCTTCAAAGCTGCCAATTACAATGACCATGGACACTGGAGTAATAGAGACACAGAAAGCAATCTTCTATCTTTAAATAAGTAAATATGCACTTCTTTAGGTTCCAATACCAAATAAAAAGTTCTTCCACTAATTATTTGGTTTACCTCACCTTTAAATGTGAAATATGGGTTAATTTATTGTTCATTTTTACTCAAATTAGAATGCTACAATTACTAAATTTAACAGACCAATTTAGACAAGCATTTAGATCCATCTGTTACCTTATCCCACTGTTAGTACCTCATTCCACTCTCAGTACCTTATCCCACTGTTAGTACCTTATCCCACTGTTAGTACCTTATCCCACTGTTAGTACCTCATTCCACTGTCAGTACCTTATCCCACTGTTAGTACCCTATCCCACTGTTAGTACCTTATCCCACTGTTAGTACCTCATTCCACTGTCAGTACCTTCTCCCACTGTTAGTACCTTATCCCACTGTTAGTACCATGTCCCACTGTTAGTACCTCATTCCACTGTCAGTACCTTATCCCAATGTCATGACCTTATCCCACTGTTAGTACCATGTCCCACTGTTAGTACCTCATTCCACTGTCAGTACCTTATCCCACTGTTAGTACCTTATCCCACTGTTAGTACCTTATCCCACTTTTAGTACCTCATTCCACTGTCAGTACCTTATCCCAATGTCATGACCTTATCCCACTGTTAGTACCATGTCCCACTGTTAGTACCTCATTCCACTGTCAGTACCTTATCCCACTGTCAGTACCCTATCCCACTGTCAGTACCTTGTCACATTGTCAGTACCTTATCCCACGGTCAGTACCTTGTCCCGCAGTCAGTACTTTGTCCCACTGTCTGTACACCCAACTTACAGGTCTGGCTCCGTTATCACTGTGGTACCATTTTTAGAACACAGCCGAGCAGTAAACACAGTTTCCATGGAAACATCACCCAGACACACACTGATAAGCGGATTGGTGCACGGCACTTCTGTAATGACGAATGGAGCCTTGAAAGCTGAAAATGTTTCTGTTGGAGAACACAATTAAAGGGCAGCGGACAAATCTACTTCTTCAGTTGAGAATGGCCCATGTCGCATAATGTCGTGCATTTGTTCTTGTGCAATTGTTGGCTGCAGTGTAAAACGTAGAATATGCACCATTTTAATACAACTTCAACCAGTAGTTCTGAAAGTGTTCTTGTTAGCTGAAACAGGTTGACGTTCTCCTGTCTGCTATATCATCCAAGTATGTCCTACTGCGCAAGTTTTATATACTGCAAGTTTATAAAACTTTTATATACTGCAACTTTTATATTTATGTTTCAAATCTCATTTGTAAAATGTCATGGATTTCATGTGCTGAAAATCCCAGAGTTCTTTAAGTCAATATAAAACAACGATATGTGAGATTTAGAGAAGTGAATAACTTGTTGATATTCGGGTATTTGACTTTATCCTGCGTCCATTAACGCAGGATAATAACACTAATGCACTTCGTCTTTAAAACAATTGAGCTCAGTGCGTTTTATCCAACTGTTGCAGCTGAACATCCAGACCCACTGATTACTCAGCATCTTGGACTAGGTAACAGTATGTTGCCAATGTTTGGGTGACTTTGGCTCTAAAGCACTTACATACTTGCATCCCAATTTATACTTCCAATATTCAAAACACATTTGCGATAATCTTGTGTTCCCCTGCAACCATTTTGTAATAATTCAGTGTGAATAACATCCAGACAGACGTACATGGTAATCCACTGTGAGAAAGGCAACAAACTAAAAGGCCCCGCAGAACAAACTCAACAGTGACTTGAAGAGTGGATTTTGCTAATGGAACCAGACTGTTCCATTTTCCTGCTTGCTACTAGCTGGCTATATTTTCAAACACAGGGATTAAAATTTGCTAAATAGGTAGGGAATTTTGGTGCTAAGAAATGTCGTTTATTTGTGAGTTTAGTCTGACATACTGCTAATAAAGTAGCATTTTGTAATCAGTCCTAGTGGCAGAAGCAGCTTCCTTTATATTTCCTGTGGTGCACATGCTAGCTTTAATACAGATATTTACGTTTAGCTGTAAAAGTGTGGGAATTGCAAACATTTATAAATGAACGACAGATTGCTTGAGTTATCTTAGATAAAGTCCATTTAGAATATTTTGAGGAATTGATGGTGGTTATGTTGTTGCTATGGAGAATGGAGCAAAAGGCAATAACTGGGCAGCAGATAGTCAAGTGGGTATTGGCAAGTAACCAAAAGATACCCTAATTACTTCATCAAGTAACTAAATTATGAATTACATTATTTTAATAACTACCAGAGTAAGACATACTGGACATAATACCTCCACATATCCAGTACAAGAGCTTGTCCAGTCATTTTAATATGTAGCAGAAAAGCCTGGGTAAAGTCTGTGATTTCAGCTGCCCTTTAAACACTGATAATGTTTACTGGAAGTGAGTTCCAATGAATCTGTTCATTGTACATCTGTTTGATTCTTCTAATTATGAGCACAGATTACAAGCATCTCTTATCTGACTGCCTAAACCAGGCACAATGGCACTGCCTGCCAGTCTGGCTTTACTGAAAGACTGGTCGCAAATATACTTGAAAATTCCAATTAGATTTGGATTTTGAAATGGATGTATTGACTTCTGTTTTGATCAATTTGGAGTGAAACAGCCAAGCAGTGTTTAATTTGCCTTGAATCGATGTGCTCAATAACTTAGCAGATGACATAACAGATTCTGCAATACTAAAACACTGTGGGAAAAATTCACAGTTGATTTACATAATGTTGGAATAATGTTTGCTAATGAATTTTTATGTAATAATCGAATTAAACATTTAATAATTTACATTTTTGGAATACACTGTTCATTTTAATTAGGGTAACGTGGTGATAAATGTACGGGGGTCCAAGAGAAAGAGAGAGCTTGGTGAGGGCTTAAAGATAGGGCTTAGATCTTAATGAAATATACCTGAAATATATCTGAGAACTGAGAATGTTTACATCACCATATTGTTCCAAACAAGGGAAATTAATAAGCCTACATGCAAGGTTATAGAATTCTGGTAGAATGATTTTCTTAGAATTGAATTGTCTTCCAGAAATTCTGGTTGGAATATTTCTAAAATCAGGTAAGAGTAGGCAGGATTTCCAGATCTCTGTCTTGTTCTGGATGGCGGGTCCAGATATCTGCAACCGACCCGTGTTGGTGATCCAAAAACATAAAAAACAATTATCAAATCAGAGAGAGTACTCTAATAAGCCTCAGCAGTGTTGAAGAGGAAATTGACGGACAAACCTGACTCTCCTGCGGCCTGTGATAACCTGAAGGAGGATTTGCTTGACAGCAGCACAGCTCCCTTCAGTGATTTCTGAATCTCCCAGGGGTGAACAGTGCCGAAGTACTGACCTAAAAATGGACTTCCACCATGCAGTCTTCTGAGACACTAAAAAACCCCAAAACGAAGGGACCATACAGAAATGGCTAGGCATTAAATAGTCTTATTCTCCATGGAAAAGGTCTGTGAACAAGGAGGGCACAGATGCTTTTTATATGTCAAAGGGACACAGGAAGTTCAGAAAGTGATGCCAAGTGCATGTCAGCTGTAGCGGGAGTCAGACGTGGAGAATACTGCATATTCCGAGGAGACACAGAGGGAGCGGATGTCTGTTTACACCTGAAGCCGAGTACACAGACTCACCTATTACCGGAGGCTGCGTGAGAGACCCCTGATACCTCACACACAAACTCATGGTGACACACATACTGTACTATAGCATGTACACACACACACTCACACACATGTAGGTATGGAGACAATAACACGGATGGAGAACCTACTACACACACACACACACACACACACATAAATAAATACACACATACATGCACACAGACACACCAAGATGTAACAACCAACCCAACACACACACCAACACTCATTTACACAGACTCCATAAGAATGTATGGCTCCTGTCCTCCTGCTGGGCTGAGTATGAGCAATGTTCTGTGCGTTGGGAGGGAACTCAGTCCCCATTGACAGCAAGTCTGATCTGTTCCTGTTGTCTTATTAAGACCGGCCCTGAGTGGAAAGTATGATTTACTGGCACCTGGCAAACAACAACGACTGACCAACCGCCGAGGATGATGTACTTTAATGTCACACTAGAATTTGTTCTAGCTTAAGTGCCGTTCTGATTTCAAAGAGAAACCTTAACACTTTACCTTTGTCAGCAACAAACCATTCACCTCAGGAAAAGTGATTGTCAATGGGAATGAAATGGGTTCGCATAATTGTATGACAGTACCTTTTAAAAATGTTTACACTGTGATATTGTCATATCAAACGTAAAGGAATCTGGGCCGTGTCATTTTCCCTATGGCACCAAAATTTAAATCTCTGCTGCGTTTAATAGCCTCAGTCAGCCATTTGTGAAATAATTGAAAATTGCAATGAGTGTGTGCTTCAGTGGGGTGAGCATGAAAAAGGAACTATAATATGCTCGCAACCAAATGGCTATTTTTATATTTACTCAAATTTATGTCAGCGGCCATGCATGTGTTATATTCAACATGAACAGCAGTGGAAATAAAAGCAGACCACACAGCCCACTTTATGAAGATATACTGTGGCACTGCGAAGGGGTCTCTGGGATAGGTAGGGTGGAACGGAGAGCCACGGTCCTATGAAGACCATTTCAAGTAACATCCCATGCAGACCAGCGCAGCCTGTGGGAATGGACCTGTGTAGCTGGCGTCATCCAAGCAAAGAGCAGTCGCTAATAGAGAAAATGAGACTTAAACATGTGGATGTAATATTGGTGAGACAATAACAACTTCGCCCAAAAACAAGAAGCGAGCAAACTGCAGAGTAATGACTCACTTAATGACTTCTGTTCCTCAGAATTACCGCTGGATGTTGTTCACATAGACTCTCAATTGGGCATCATTGACTGCAAAATAAATGGCATTTAGAATGTAATGTAGAAAAGAAATCTGCGCATGAATAAAATATGAAAGGAAGCACTTTATGTCATATTGGTATTGACAGGAAATGTTCAGAAGTGATCCACGCTAAAGAGAAATGACGCGTACAGTGGTGACAAAGAGTAATCACTCTGTAAATAAAACCTGCAATGCATTACTTTTATATGAGAACAGCATGGAGGACTACATTTAGATTTGTCAGAAGTGTCATTTTGCTCGTGTGGATTTAAACTTCTGAACGTTTCTGGAACTGACTGAATAGGATAAACTTACACCACTGAATCAACTCACCCCAGAAAGACACACTTATTAACACAGGTCCAGGTCAAAGTAACATTTTATTTTATATATTTTGACTGAGTAACACTACAGAGCCGTTCCTTCAACTTTTTTATCTTTTCCCTCAACGTTTTTTTTAATCAATTTCAGTTTCTTCAACTTTTTTATCCACTCCCTCAGTGTTTTATTCCCTTGGCTATCCCCTGCACATTCCAGCGTTTGCTTGACACAGGTCGTTCAGAGCTAATTGAATTCTATTATGATCTTGGCTTAAGATACAAATATATTCTGTAGGTTTTGAGTATTAAATACTGCATAATTTTCAGCCTAAACAGGTTTTACATTTCCTGCGACAGCAATGCCATCGTAAAAACGTTGACATTTTAGCAGACACAATTTTTTAGGAGGGAGTTACAGGGCTCCGGGGCTTTGGATGGCTACTGGTGGATCTATAGTAGCACTAAGAAAGGGGGTTACAAGTATGGAAAGAGATGTGAAATGAAGCATGGCTCTGTCAGTAGATGGGGTGAGACAAAGTTGAGGGAATGGATTCAATAATTTAGGGAATGGACAAAAAATGTTGAACGAATGGATAAAAAAACATTGAGGGAATGGACAAAAAGTTGAGGGAATGGATTAATAAAATTGAGGGAATAGATTAAATAATTTAGGGAATGGATTAATAAAATTGAGGGAATTGATAAAAAAAGATTTGACAATTGGATTTGGCAGATTTTGTTTTCGGACCATGTTTTATTATGTTTTCTTTTCACCGTGACCCCTAGAAAACAGGGTTCCCTAGAAAACAGAGATATATGGTGATATGGATGAGTATTCCTGCAGACCCAGGGTGACATCTACAGTAGAGTAATATCCCATCCCGAAGGCAGATAAGCCAGCTTGGAGCCAGTGCTCCTGTCAAAATACCAGAGGATTAATAACGGGAGTGGGAGGCAAGAAAGGCAAGCTCAGACAGAGTAGCCTGTGAATACATGGACAATGGGGAAAAAAATGTGAATGCATTTACAATATGTACAATGTAGTCAACAAAATGCTGGACCAGGCTCTAAGTACATAGGTGGTGAAGTAGTCAAAGAAAAACTGACGGTAAGTCCCAACTAAACATAACAGGAATCAAAGAAACCCCTAAGAGAGATGCTCACATCTGGTTTTCAGAGGAAAACTAAACTACTGTAGTTTGAAAAAGCTGTGTCCCTGAATACTGCTTGTTTTGGTATTTTTCCGATGTTACTAAAAGTATGTCATGGCTATCCCCAAGCCTTTCAGCAGTCAAGAATCTCAACTGAGACAGGAAGACATTTTGTACAATGTTCTCAACTACATGCTTGACCAGGCTCAAAATATATAAGAGAATGATTACATTTTCAGGTTCAGGAAGGTGGAAGGTCGAGACGTGTCCTTGTATTCACACCTCACTGAGCTGTTCTGCTTCCTTAAACACCGCTCGCCCAAACAGGAAGAATTCAAAACCTACACAGCCGGATAGGAGCCCATTCTCCAGCCAATAGGAGTCGCACTCAATGGCATCCACCATTCTCCAGCCCACCAACCCTAGACGGTGCTAAGCCAATGTCCACAGTCATTTGACAGACCCCTGGGCCTTGACCCCTAGGCCTGGGCCCTGACCCCAGTGCCCTGGCCCCTGTGCACGGACCCCTGGGCACAGACTCCTGGGCACGGACCCCTGGTTCCTGGCTCCTGGGCACTAACCCCTGGGCACGGACCCCTGGGCACGGACCCCTGGGCACTCACCCCTGGGCCCTGGCCCCTGGGCACTCACCCCTGGGCCTTGGCCCCTGGGCACTGACCCCTGGGCACTGTTGGAATGCCTCCACCATCATTTGACGGACCCCAGGGCACTGTTGGAATGCCTCCATTATCATTTGACGGACCCCAGGGCACTGTTGGAATGCCTCCATCATCATTGTCTTTCTCCTATTTCTAAGTATGCAATAAGTGACATATTTGGCTTTGCAGTTGGCAGATCATTTCACGCCAGCAAACTTATTGTGAAGAGAGTCGTCGAATGCCTATATAGATGCGTGTTGTTGTTTCTTTAGCCTCTTTCATGCTGCATATCAACTCAGAATCCTCTCCATACAGTTGCTATGTGTAGCTGGGGGGGGGAGCAATCTCAAACTGTCAGATGACTGTCACTACTAGATTTGTGTGACGCTCAGAGATCCTGAGCTATTTCTTCCGGTTTTGTGCTAAGGAGGCAGGGCGGTACTCTTTAACTTGGGGGTTGAAATATCCTCAAAATTGGGCATTGCTGGGATTTAGACCCTGATTAAAGTGAAATGCCTGGCCTTTGTGCCAACTGAAAATGGACTTTATTTGTAACACTTCCATACAACTCCAATGCAGGTTCAAACAAAAGCGTGCCTAAATCTTACATTAACTGTAAGGATATGACTAAATATCCATGACACAAAAATGGTGAAGTGAGGGCACAGCATTTGTTCGGTATACCGTATCTAATGATTGACCACCATTCAAGCATTCATTTATTTATGACACTGATTTTGAAGTTATTTTTCCTAACTGGGCAATTGCACAGCATACGGACGGCCCCTAGAATGATTTTCCTGAATGAGTTTGACGCTCTTAGTGGGCTCTCGATCCTGTTTTGGTTGAACAATACTGTTTATTTTAATCCTGTAGAGCTTGAAATAAATTGTTTCTTTGAAAATGTTGGCCTAGCTGATAAGACAATTAAATTAACGTCAAACAGAAAGTCTCCAGGCTATCTGCTGTCATTACCTATGGTTACTACTTCTGTTCTCTCCTCCATATTCTTTATTCCCTGTTTGCTTCCTTGGTTTTCTACCTGGCTATGCTTAGCCTGTTCCCTCACAAATAACTTGTCTAGCCATTAACATCTTTCTCCCTGATCTCTCCAGATTAAGTACTGCAATTCATCCAGATACATTGAACATTGAAGTCATTTAGGAGCTGTTCCTATCCAGGGCGACTTAGGGTAGTGAGGGCATAGTTTGGGAAATTCTGGGATAGAGAAATGCAGGAATTACATGTCAAATACCTCAGACTTTGGAGAAAGATGCAACACGTGCGTCATTGGGACACCAGGGCTTGAATCCGTCTCTCAGGTTCGCCCACTGATGGCGGTGCAGGGTTGGACGATTAGTAATGGAATTGGGTTGCCTTGCCTGGTCGCATTCTAGTTACACAATGCTGTGGCTGAGGTGCCTGTGAACTCAATCAAGGCAGAAGTCCGGAGAGAGCGTTCCTTCTGGCACGTTCTGACTCCAGTCTAGACTGCCTGGTTAAACGAGCAGCATGATAAGAACCAGAACGGCAGTCCGACGTGCTTCGAAAGGCACTTAACTTGACTGACGAACAGAGGAAAAGGTTGTAGTTGTAGCATCGAATATGGCTAACTCCCTTTCAACACCATTTCAATCAGGTAAGAGGTAAGTCTCCCATGCAGTAATAATAATATAATGATGCAGTAATCATAAACCACAAACAGATTCCGACAACAACCATGACTGGAGAGTGCAAACACCTCACGGCCCTGTGGTCAGATGGCTTTTCGTAAAAAGATGTCACGGTGAGTAAAAACAAATCCACGTCTCTTGTTGTGTGTGGGGGTCTGAGGCTTAAGGGCCGAGAGAGGACCAGTGGAGGCAGCTACAGGCACTATGTAGGAAGAGATGAGTCAGGTGGGGTAAAGCCAAGCATGTCAAGGTGTTAGGCCAGGGTGTCCTCAGCCGCAGGACAGAGAAAGAGAAAATAGAGGTTGGAGAGATGCTGTCTAAGACCACAGTATAACCACAACCACTGGTCAAGAATGGTAATGTGCCTGAGGACATTAAACAATATGACCATGCAATGACACACGTCCACCAACACACACACCTCCGGCCTCTGTCAACACAAAGGACAATGTTTCAATCAATCAATCATATTTACTTTATAAAGCCCTTCCTTCATTAGCTGTTGTCTCAAAGTGCCTATATACTCTAGATAACTAGCCTAAAACCCCAAAGTGCAAGCAACTAAAATAAATTGATGCACTGTGGCTAGGAAATACTGTGGCAAGGAAATGTCTACATTGTGGGAGAGATTGTGTGTCTGGGTGAGATACAAGCCTCCAATGATCCTTCTGGCTTTTCATGATGTCGCATTTGTGCCTTGACTGCTGTTGTCTTTCATCATGGAAACAGGACCATTTCAGATAACGCCACGCATGTTCTAACCTGGACATGCACTTACGTTGTTTTTCATCCTCCATAACCTTTGGCAATGTTTTCCCTTGTAACAGCTCCTCCTCGTGGCTTCAGTGAAGACAAAGGCTCGAATCAAGCATTTTCCTATTGTTCCCAGTGTCTGGCCCATGCTTGATTAACACCCTGAAAGGGTGTGTCAGTGTATCTGTGATTACCTTGGGGTTCTTATGAGGCTTCAGCCACGGTATATGTTAGTATTATCCTTGTTATATCTATGGTCTTCCCCAGTAGTGTGGCAATTATGTTACGACTGCCCCCTACACTGAAACACACATCTTTTTAGTTAAATATCCACAAGCTCTTCCCTCTTTTGAGTGATTGTTGAACCCATCTCCTCTGAAACAAGGGCTCTGTCTCTCTCATCTGGTTGCACAACGAGTTTCACACCAGTCAGAGCACAGTCAGTCTGGCGGGACCGCACCTACGTTTTGAGACTGCATGCTTCTAGCCTCTCCTGTAACTGAGCAGAGATTGAGTGGCCCATTTGTTGAGCTACCAGTAATGAGGTCACCTATCTCTGGATTGGTCGTGTCCTAACTGGGTGAGAGTTTGGCTGTAAATATGTGCCAAGAGCAATGTAGGTGAGCCTGAAAACTCTACGGCCTGAGCTGGAGGTGAGTTTGAGGTGAGTTTGAGGTGAGTTTGTAAAGCCTACCGCTCTACTGTAACTCGAGATTGGAGTCAGTTTCATGAAAATCTCCCCCATCCCAGAACGAAATACAAACACATCAGTATCTGCAAGAAGGAAGATTATTCCCTTCAAACTTCTTTTCTGATAAATGAACTGCTTGGATTCAAAACATAAAAAAAAAAAATGCAACATGTAATACACAGCTCCGGAATAAATGAAGAGACCACTGCACCTATATCTATCCCTTCCAAAAACAGTTGAAAAGGAAGGTTCTGAGTGTGGAACAGGAGCGTTCAATTTGCAGTAGCGTCTTAATTTGAACCCTTCTGTTCCTCACTCAAAACCTCCCTTTTCGACTTTTTTGGAAAGGACAGAATAAGGTGCAGTGGTCTCTTCATTTTCTCTTCATTGCAGTGTACAAGAAATATCATGTTTAATTATCCACCGGCTGGGGAGCGGCTTACAGAGCACAGTCGTTAACATCTTGACAGGTCTGCAGCTCTCGAGCCACACAACCAAACAGTACTGGGATTGCAGGTCCAATAGGCTCCAACTAAGACATCATTGGTCGCGTAATGCGAGTGGGTTTACGACGTGTTTGCAATATTTTCTCCCCTTTAGTCAGATCTTATGTAGAGGGTAGATGCAGACTTCAGGATGGCAAGATTTTGCAGACAATTTGCATAATAAGAGTTTATACGCGACAAAGCTATGTATTGTTGTGTAATATTTGTCCAGGTACAGCCTCTTCTGTGACGCACGCAATCAAATACACCAACTGCTATGACACGGGGGAACATCTTTTTATGGTTTCTGGTGTCTGACTATGGCCTCGCTCTCAGTGGGCGTGGGACGGTCAAAGATCCCCCCTGGCAAACATTTCCTAACAAGCCATTTCGCTTCTTACCGTGTGCATCACTGCTTCCTCAACCAGCTAACGACCACCATTTTCTGGCAGACGTCCAATCTCACACAGGTTGCTAGAGTGCGACGTGGCAACGCATCCCTCGCCGGCCAGTCCTGAGCCAGCCTGTCAGCCTTTTTGCAGGCCGGTCAGTCTGCAGTGGCCAAGCAATGAACCTGGGCTGCAATGGCGCGACAGCACTTCAGTGCCGTGCCGCAAAACAGTGCACCACTCAGGAGGCCCTGATACATTATCGCGTTGACAAGATTTGAGCATTGTCAGCCCAGACTGAAGGAATGAACAGGAACTGCGAAAACATAATCTAGGAGCTCAGCACACGTGCAACAGTCACACGTGCACAGTCACACATGCGCGCACACACACAAACACTGGCGCACTGCAAACCTCTGTGCTTTCAGACATTACTAGACTCAAGAGATCCAGCCATAGCTGATGCAACAGGACAAACAGCTGCTTGGAGGTGATAGCATTGAAAAAAAAAAATCCCCCAACATTCCAATAAATTGATAATTTCCCCTGAGGTATCGACAAATGTCTATGTTGAAATATCCACCAACAACACCGCTCAGTAGAAACGCCAGTCTCATATTCCAATATGTGTAATGGGAAAATGACTATTATTGATGAGAGAATTAATAATTTGACACTTCTGACCCATTTAGTGGACCTTATTTTTACATTATGACTTGGGTCTTCTAAAAGTCGTCAGACTGAGAATAACCGGGACATGTTTGGTCGCTGAATGTTGTGAAATTCCATGAATAAAGCTGCTGAAATGACACTTTGCTCTACATGTTGGAGAAGAATGTATGTTCTACATAACATGCAATATTTATTTATATCGAAACTTTTCAAAATGTGTCTTGCTAAACACACCCCAGGTTAAAGGCTGTAGGGTTGAATCAGAAGATACAGTAGAATTCCACATGCGTTCATTGCATATACAGTTAACAAATGTTTTTACAATTGCAAGTAGCCAAAAGCTTGAATTGCCAGCTATTTCAGTGCTGTAAAAAAAGATTATGTTCAACTGACAACAAAGAGAGAGGGATATTATTTATCTCTCCCCTACCTTTCCCTACTGTCTCTATGGTGACAACATAACAAGCAATTAAAAGGCTGATTTGCAAGTTCACCAGTTGACCTTATGTAATATAATTTGGTACAAAAGTCCCTCTCAAAACAAGGTATTAACATATTTGCCGTAAGGTGAAAAACATTACTATGCTTGGGGAATGACGTGTGCTATTGACTAGTTTCTGCCTTGTTTTTGTATTCCTATTACTATTTAGTATTACTATTTAGTACCAGTATTTAAAGATGTACTGTTTGTTGGTTAGATGTTGGTAGGTTTGTCTCACATGTCTGCTGGTTGATTTGGCGAGGATTTATTTCTGCCCTGACAGAATGTTTGTGGTGTTGTAGTATTTCTAACACACAGACTCCCTCTAGTGTCTTTCAAACCCACTGCATTGGAACGTCACATTTTTTGCACAGAACCCAATTTACCCAATCAATTATTTCGACAACGAAGATGAGCTCTGAGAAAGATCATTGCAACCTTTTGTTTATTGGCCCAAAACCATTGACCACCAGGCTGTCAGTTGCCTCAGTTTAACAGTTGGCTGCCTGAGATGTAGCCTTCTTTACTTCTTCATGCGCACTTAAAGCTTCTCTTCCGTCCAATGAGTAAAAGCTTGCGATTCATCAGGAATCAGTGTTTCCCTTTTTCCAAGCATAGAGGTGCTTGTTTCCAGATCCAGCAATTCCTTCTCTCAGATGACTCTTACTTGAGACTTACAAAGTCATTAATGTTTTTTAAGTGACTCTACAGGGGGATACCGTGCTCCCCCACCTGCTTGGCTGCTTTGGAGACACAAGTGACCAGCAGCACACCGTTCTACAGGCAGCGGAATAGAAATGTGTGTTTAGAGGTGAAGTTTATTGTACTTCAGGCTGCTTACAATGTAACAGACAGACAATAAAAAATAAGTAAAAGATCAGCTAATCTTATAAGGTCCGTGTGTCGGGTCTGAAGTAGTGAGTAAACACATCACAGAATTTGTAGCCCAGTATTCACAGCTTTGTATTATCTCTCATCTGTGCACTCCACATTGATGTTTCACATCTCCCTTTTGTCTCTAATTTATGCAGGTTGGTCAGTGGTCTCAATCCACTTAATTAAATTAAATATACAGCCTATACATTATGGAACAGGGTGTGCTATTTTCAGTTCCACACATTTTTCAATTTATTATTGAAACAAAACAATATCCGGCTTGGCATGACTGGAAGGCTCGGAAAAGAACAGACCACAGGATACACCCAAATATGTTGTAGAGAAAATGTGTTTTGGGAGCCATACAAATGTTAAAACCTGCAGTTCTTGGTCACACCACGTGGGGACACACTAATCGTGTACTGTCCCCCTGATTCGGCCGTGTTGTGCTGTGCCCCAGGCCTGGACCACTCCACTCAGCAGGTCCCATCTAACCCTATCACAAGTCTACATTTAATGGCTCATTTATATCAAAAACCTAGTAAGGAAAAAAATGCTAACATAACATTCAGCACCTATGAAAATGGAAGTCCCGCTGCTTCTTCTGTAGTGTTCTCCGACTGCATGGAGAGGGGCAAACACCTGTCATCCAGGCGGCCAGCGCAGGCTTAGGCTCAGAGTCGGTCGCGCGGGCCACTTTGTCGCATGGGCAACTTGGGCTACTCACTGGCATTTGCAGAGGACTGTGACATCCAATGGACGCTCCACCAAACTCTGGTCCGCGGTGCCATGCCAGTCATCCTAAAGCAGCTGCGGGCGTGGTTGGAAGGTGGAGGGGGGGCTAGACACCAGTGGCCGTGCATGTAGCACCGGTCCCACAAGAGGTCAGGGGTCAACGCTGCTCAAGTCAAACTCCTGATGAAGTGCATCTATGATAGAAATGACAGACCTCTACATGCTTTGTAAGTAGGAAAACCTGCAAAATCGACGGTGTATCAAATACTTGTTCTCCCCACTGTAAATATCAACCCCTGTGCACCCAACACGATGTTTGGTGTTTGGAGGGTGTTTTGGATGCACAGAATGTTTGGCAGAATGAAGGTAGTCGGAGGTCTTCTGTCCTGAGAATGTTAATGATATTCTTAACATACCAAACATGGATAACATAACTGCATAAGATTTTAGGGAAAGACCCGCTTTGTAGAATATATTCTTTGTAGAATATATTTATAATGTTTGTAAGTGTACGTTTAACTTATCATTATTCTACTCTTGCGGAAAGTGGAACATCGGCCAAATATGAGTGTTTGCGTGTGGATGTGCGATTGTGTGTCTATGAGTCAGAAAGAGGAAGACAACAGATGGCAATTATTTCCAGTGAAAAGACTGATTATAAGAATACACTTCTTGTCACTGCTTGTTTAATTAGGCCTCACATTACAAAATCTGTGTCATTACAAAATAACCTAAAAGCACCAAATATATATTAACATTTTCTTTGGCAATCTTACGCCAGTATGCTTAAGTCAATATGGTATGATTGATTACTTTTTCAAAGATGGTTGTGGAATCAAAGCAAGTTTTGAATTGTGATGATTTAAATGTAGAGAAAACAGTGGTTCCCAACCTGAGGTTCTAGGACCACTATGGGTACCTGGCCTATCTATTTTTGAAGCAATATATGAAGGGCAAAATGTATTTGTTATTAAACAATAACGGTTGGGAACCACTTTACCCAAAGGGTCTAAGCAGCGGTAAATGTACTAGTCTTCTTTACCACTTTATTACGACCCGTAAACGTTCTGAGACCCCTAAATCAAAACTTGGTTGTGCTTGTCTGTATGTGGATGACTGTGTGCATTTTCACACATTCTACATGCTTCTCTGCTTGTCACCCTGTGCCTTTTGCCCAGTCTCCAACCAGACATGACCGTGGCCCCCTGGCCTGGGCCATAAGTGTGTGTGTGGGTGTGTGTGTATGCATGTGTGTGTCAGCAGAAGCCAGCACACTCCCATTCAGCCGGGACAGGGTGGGCGTGTGGGGCTGAGATGGTGATGACGATCGGCCTAACAGCTGGCATGAGGCCATAGAGGACCTGCTCCCCGGGCTTTGTTTCCCCTCTGGCCCCAGTGACACGGCACTCATCCTGCTGTCCCCCCCCCCCCCACTCCCCACCCCTAACACACCCCTCTCTCTGGACCCCCCTGAATCCATCGAGCCCCCCCTCTCCGAACCCGACCCTTTCAGGAGTCCAGGGCAGCCGGGGTCCGTCCATCACCACTTAATCAGAGCACGCCAAAAACAGCAGACACACGGTGAAAGAACCGCCACGCGGACGTGGCGACCGCCAAGGCGGTCTTGGAAATCGGCTGTCGCCGCGGAGTGGCCAGAGACGGTCCGCCTGTCCATCACCCCCATCTGAATGCCTTCTGTCGATAGGGAAAGCACAGAAACAGGGGACGAAGACAACGCGTGGGGATTGTATAGTGGCACACTTGTCCTTGTGTCTCTACCGACATCGCGCTATATAATTGTGTTGACGGAGGCACCAGCGCCGAGTGGGTCCACAGGGGACCGGAGAGACCCAGAAGGGGATCCCCACTGTGCGAGTTGCTGGGATGGAATCCACTTCACCTTCCTTACCCAGCGGCTCTGAAGGAACAGCAGGTGGTGAGGTTCTGTGTGTGTGTGTGTGTGTGCATGTGTGTGAGTGTGCGTGTGACTGTGTGTGTGTGGGGGAGTCGTAGAGGACCCAGAAGTTACAAAGGACTGGCCTTAGGCCGCCCGGTCACTTGAAGGCAATGAGCGCACACACGTGCACACATGTGCACACATGTGCACGCACAAGCACACACACACACACACCTCACATACACACAGAGAGACCTGCAGGCCCGAGGAATCTAACCGGCCCACGTGCTGTGTGTATGCGTGTGTATTACTGTGCGTGTGTACGTGTGTGTGTGTGTGTGTGAATGTTTACATGTGGGAGCGGGTTGAGTTGTATAAGGGCAACATCCGCTCTGCTCTCTTCCCTGTTAGAGGTCTTTGGCCTGTGCAGTGCAGACCTGGGCAGTAGCCTGGAGCTAGAGTAATCCCCTTTGCCTAAGATGTGTTGAGACACTGGGGTTAAAGAGGAGGAGTGGCCTGGACATAGGGACTCCTTCTGTTCGGTCTTTTGGTCAATAGGATTAGGAACTCCATCCCCCCCTCTGTCCCCACATTCCTTTTTTCTCACATTGATCCCCCACTCTATTTCCATTTTCCAATGTCTCTTTCTGTCACTTCTCGTGACTTCCTTCGCTGGAAGCCATGCCCACCCCTATGCCATCTCACCCAGGTGCAGACTGCACATACACAATGTCTTCAGGACACCCACTGATCTTTTAAGGATTTTAAGGAAACCAAGTGAGTTCAGCAAGTTGCATAACTTTCATTTACATAGTGTTCAGGCTGAGACAGGTATGTTCAGTGGAAGAGTGGAGAGCAGGAAAAGCGGGAGGGAAGGGGTGTGTCCTTGGGTAAATGAATACGCTGTTCCAGGGCTTCAAGGTGCAGGAAGAGAGGCAGGCAGAACAGAGGCAGGGGGAGGACACCTGTTTATATTGGCCTTAGCAGCAGATGGTTGTGGGTTCACAGCCCCCCAGGGAAAAGCAGTCAGCTGAGCCTCAATTAGGTAGTCGCCCAGCGCACCGCTCCAGAACGCAGGCCAAATGTCCCAAATGTCCCATCCCCAGCCATGCTTACACTCACATGGACTTACATAGGCACACACATACCGTACATTGCTTCAAACACCGACATAAATGCAGACTTGTGGCAAGACCAAGCAGCGGTTTACACATCGCCGGACCCCATTAGCGCCTGACATCCAAATCACCTAATCACCCATTATTTGGGTTTTTGCCTCTGTATTCCAGCACTTAAGAGGGAAAGTAATGCAGTGACTATGGGGTTAGAATGCCGATGGTGAGGG
This sequence comes from Esox lucius, assembly GCF_011004845.1. Lineage (NCBI taxonomy): Eukaryota > Metazoa > Chordata > Actinopteri > Esociformes > Esocidae > Esox > Esox lucius. The sequence continues at coordinate 25,938,357 of NC_047584.1, read as the reverse complement.
TATTTTCATCCGTCAGATGAACCAACTGCAGCACAGTTCCTCCATTTTAGGGTACCAAATGTACAAGCACAGATTAACAGTGTACAATAAAGTAATCGGAATGAAGTCCTCTGCATGCAGTGATTGCCTGAATTCTGTGACCTATGGACACCCCTGCACAGCGGCCTCCCTGGTGATGCTCTGCCAGGCCAGCATCGCAGTCATCTTCAGTACTTGTTTGCTTTGGGGGTTTTTTTCCTTTCAGGCTTGTCTTCAGAATTTCAAGGCATGCTCAGTTCAATTCAGATCAGGTGACTGACATGAAGAACTCTTCCGCGTATTGGCTCTATGGCAATGTGTTTTTGCACTCTTTGTCCTGCTGTATGATGAAGTGTTGTCCGGAGTTCAAAAGGCGTTGGATCTCAGCGGACATGATGTTCCTGTTCCCTTCCATCTTCATCCTGCTACTGCAGACAAGCAGTTGTGTCATCAGTGAAGAAGTGGCCAAAGATTTAGAAGCTTCTAAGCGTCAAAAACAGATTCGTTTTTCATGGTTCAAAATCAAATTGCTCATATGCAAAAAAATAAAAAATTATAACATGTTATTTGTATGCATGTTTGAATCTGCTTCTAGGTCAAACCATTTGAAAATAAACTGGTTAGCACACATACAAAGTTTTAAAACTTTTTTTGAGTTAGTACTGGATAAGGTTTTGCAAGCAGTGTTGTCAGGCATGACCGTGATCCTGTGTGGTATTAAAAACAGAGGATGAAATTATTGTATTGGTTGTTTTGTGACAAATGCTGATGTATGAAATAGTTAGGTTTAGATTTATGGCTTCCATGGCTGTTACAGCACATGCAAATATTGGTTGTGAAACACATCTGTCATTTGATTCTGAAGAAATCAATGACTATGTTTGGCAGCGGGAACATAATATTAGGTGACATGGAGGGCCATTGTCATGCCAGTTGAAGAGAAACTCTGTCTATGTGGGAGAGGGACCACAATCCCACTTGTTTAACTGTCTCCCCACAACGACAGTGTCATTGGCCGTGTCAAAGTCCGAAAATAATCCTTGTCGCCGCCTGATTCCTTTGAACAAACCATTTTGTTGAAGTGTGTCCAGACAATGAGGACTTTCATCCCGGCCCTCATCCTCTTTCCTTTTCTCTCTGTTACTCTTTCCATCCCTTTTCCTTATTCTCTCTCCTTCGATCCGGAAATCTCATGACACTTAGCTTTTCAGCTTCGATCTCCGCAACAGCCCTCTAACTTTCTTCTTCTTTATTTTCCTACACTCCCCTCCACCTCCTCTTCCTCCTCCTCATCCCATCTTTTCTGAATCCCCTTTAGGAACACACACTACTTTTAACATAATTCAGGTCATTGTCTGCCCCCCCCCCCCCCCACCCCCCCATGCCTGTGGGACAAAGGGCCCAGGGAGACAGCGTTCCCCTGTGAGCCAGGTGTTCCTCTGGGCCAGGCTGCAGCTCCGTAATGGCTGCCGCTCGATGCTTCTGCAGCTGCCCGCCGGCCGGGACGCTTTTGTATGACTTCCATTGTCAGTGCACGCCCCTCGTCCATTCATGGCTGAAGCTCGTGGGGGGGGGGGGGGCAAATTGCTTATCTTAGTGCCCTTTGGTGTGTGTGTCTGTGTGTCTGTGTGTGTGAAGTTGGAGGGGGTTGAGGGAGAGAGTTTAGTGTGTGGGTGTGTGTGTGCGTGTGTGTGGTGTTTTGCACGCGTGTCGGAGGAGGGGCAGTGGTCATTGCTGTCCTCTTATTGGTCACTAGGCAGACTGTGTGTCATGAGGGAATGGGAGACACTGCACCTCCATCTGTTCACATTCACATTGTTCCACCGCCTGCCTTGGGAGCAGAGAGCAGCTCTGCCCAACCTGACAGGCGCTGAGTTGAGTTCAGACCACGGTGCTACCAGGAAGCTCAGCTCGTGTTTAACTCCCTTTGGATTTTTTGAGTCACTTTATGAATTCTCTGCTGGATACAGAGGAACTGGATTTTTTTCTACGAAACGTTAACAAGTACAAACTTGGAAAAAACCTGAAAAAAACGGAGAAATTCTGTTATGCTTGGATGATCAAAAGTATTCTGTCAGGAGTAAGTATTTATTTTTGTATAATTATTTGTATTTATTCAGTATTAGCAAATTAACTTTCATAAAAGCAATTATATACTCATATATTAAATCTGAAAGCTCACTGTTCTTTTTTCCTCTCAACCCTTTTCCTTTAGTTTTCATTAGTGATTATGTGATTTATGCTTAGAAATGTTTGTGATTCCTGGATTGTGAGAGAAAGAAAACATAACTAAGCCCAATCCCAGTTAAATTATTTATTCATTTGATATCTCCCTGATAAATTAAATTAACAAATATCATATAATTGAAATACTTACCAATACCATTATACACTAAAATATCATACACAATGTGATGATTGCACTAAATATTATCTTCATTGCATAGCAACAAGGAAATCCCTACCAAAACATTTGTATGAACCAGTGTGGGAGTAGAACATACAAGACCTTTGGGATACAATTTAGGATTGACACCTACAATTGCTGAATCCATGTATGTTAGACACATTGTGTCATTTGCAGAGGCAGTCAAACAACAGGTGAGGAGTTGCTGATGACAACTACATGGTCATCTGCGACTCCTCATTGTTTTAAACCAGGGAACAAAGTACATCTGACTATAGATTGTATATCTGACTAAGTCTATATTGTGGTTATAACAGAAATACAGATGAGCTCCTGGGAAGATTTTCATGTGGTTCGGTAACAAAGAAGTATATCTCATAGTAACATAACGTATAGCACCCTCAAACTGAACTTTGGACCTGTAATTCAACAGTATCAGTGGGTACGTGAAAGAAAGAGAGCGAGAGAAGAGGGAACTTGTCATAGTATAAAAGGAAGCGAGCGACTGACCATATTAACATTTGTGTTGTCATGTCTGCACAGAGGGGTGAAAGTGAGGTCCACTCCTGGGTCACGTGACAGTGATCATATGTGCCAGTCGCTCTGTAGAAGGACAAGTGTACAGGACACCAGTTGCCATGGTCCCTTGTGGTTTCAGAAGGCATCTGCTGGCCCTGCTGGCGACACACCCATCCACCCCCCCCCCCCCCCCACCACCACCACCTTTGTCCCTGGCTCGGTGCAGACGCCACAGTGTTCTGAGGTAGCCCTGCCCTGGGGGGGCCTCAGACCAGTTCAGGTCTGGTCTGGCCTCAGGGGAGATAGCTGGGCCCAAGGGAGGGCGAACCAGCTCGCTCTCCGAGCCCTGGGTATGGCAGACTGGGGTGGGGGGGGGTGGCTGCAGCATCTGCTCACTGTTTTGGACATTAACTCCTACCTCCATCTCTGTCTCCGTCTCTATTGTCATCTCTGTGTCTAAATCCAGCTTCAACAACCATTGTCATATTTACACATCAATATTTGGGTTGGATGTCTTGCTTCACCTCTTCAGCTGTCTTTGCTTGAGTGTGAGGTAGCAGAAGCAGGTGGAGCAGTTTCAGAGTTTGTAATTGGACTGCAAGGCCTCTGGTTACTATGTACAGTTTGACTGACAGTGTGTTGTGTGGATTTGGCTAACAGTGTGTTGTGTGGATTTTTATATCCAAATGTTGTGTGGATTTAAGGTCTGTCCAAATGTTTTGTGGATGTAAGGTCTGTCCAAAAGTTATGTGGATTTAATGTCTTTCTAATTGTTGTGTGGATTCAGGGTCTTTCATTTGTAGGAGGCCCCTCCCGCAGAAACACTATTTTCAGTATCAAAATGAAATGCATGCATTCTACCTATTTATCAAAATATTTCTTTCATACATATAAATACATATGTTCATGTAGAAAGTCTACTGAAAAATGTCAGCAAAACCTACAGTTTCAATTACATCTGATGTTGTTGCATGTACCAAAAAATAAAATCTATTTTGTAAATCATACAATACAGTTAACAAAACACCTCTATGACAGTGTCAAAAGACTTCAGACGCACACTAACGTCTAATGCTAATTTCGCTGCTTATGGAAGATTTGAACAGTGTCAAATTGTTTAAAAGATTGTTTGTGCTCCATTTTTAGGTTTTGCGTTTGCATTCATGCTAGAGAGAATAACAGCGTTTGATTGCTTGCGTGTGCGTGTGAGCGTGAGCGTGTGAGCGTGAGTCGTATCATGTTTAAGTAGTTGCGGAATCCATCTCGTGAGCAGTGACTCATCAGCACAAGCAAGTCTGTTCTGATTCTGACAGGGCGTGTGTGTGTGTGTGTGTGTGTGTGTGTGTGTGTGTGTCCAGCCTCCGTCTGTGCACACTGCATGGCCCTGCGAAACAATGCTCTTTCGGAGAAGTCCAGATTGGGGCGGCAGCTGCTTTGTTTGGGGACGGCAAGCCAGACACACTTCAGCCCCCAACCTCCTCACACACACACACACACACACACTCTCACTTTCTTTGTGTCCCTTTTGTTGTTGGAGGACTACATTTTTTCAGCTCTCTTGTGGCATTCATGGGAAACCACAGTGGGTTAGCAGCTTGGATACGGAGATCCAGGTCACTACGGGGCTCGTTTTCCCTGCTTGCAGACACACACACACACACACACACACACACACACACACACACACACACACACACACACACACACACACACACACACACACACACACACACACACACACACACACACACACACACACACACACACACACACACACACACACACACACACACACACACCTAATGCTTTGGCTAGGCGTTGCTGACCCATGCAAGAGCTTACAAAGCCTGGAGTGCAGGGACCAGTTAGAGTTAACTGTCTGGCACAGTTGTAGATCGACGGCTTAACGTGCTCGGATGTACAGGAGACGTTGAGAGGTGGACATTTAAGTGGAGGCCATTAGATGTTGCATGCTGTCCATTCAGAAATATGAACCATCTGAAAGTATTTCACGGTCTATGTGAAAGAAACGCTTTGTTGCTTCTTGTGTCGTTTGCATAAAGTCTGTAAGGGCCTTAAAGCAGGGCCCCCGGGGCCCCCAGATTACTGTGTCACTGTGCTCTGATGATGATGTGACACATGGCCCTTTTAAAGGGGTCACTGAGCAATTAGGAGGAACAGGTCTCTCTTTGTTTAGGCCAATCACAGACTCCGGCTCTTTGTTAAGGCGAATCACAGACTCCGGCCCTTTGTTCAGGCCAATCACAGACCCCGGTTGGACATGCAAGTGATACATACTCCCTATTTGAGAAAACAGTAAGGTCAATCAATCAATCAAATGTATTTATAAATCCCTTTTTACATCAGCAGTTTTAACAAATTGCTTTTACAAAACACCCGGCCTTTAAACCCCAAGGAGCAAACAACAGTAGTGCTGAATTTCAGCAGCTTTGAAAAACTCCCTAAGAAGGTGGTGAGTGTAATAAAAGTTTCCTCTACGCATTATGCAGGTAGATGCAGTGCAGAGTCTCACTGGTAACCCAAATGCAGACGACCGCGAACAGAAATTGACAGGTGAAGTTGGGGGAATGAACATTTACAAAGATTACAAATTGGATAAATCCTGTGGTTTCTAGGAAAAGCAAGAATGGCAAACATAGCATTCATCGATGTTATTGCAGATTAACATGATTGCAAAACTATTGGAGATCCATGTCTACTACTTATCCTTTTATTTTTTTGTGCAGTTCATTCATTAATGTGAACCAAGTCAGTGGTGCATACTCTATTTGATTTAATGGAATTCATATCCTGAGTAAAGTAAATTATTTGACAGAAGTAAAATTTTTCCACAGCTTGTACAGAACTTTGTAATCATTGATCCCAGGCTAAATATGATTAAGTAGTCTGAGAGCATACTAGACTGAAGACAATGGGGCTATTGCAACATAAGTCATATGATCCGTTGTTGACATTACTTTATTCCATTATGCATTTCATCCTCATTATTTGAGCAAATTTAATTAGATGGGTTTAAATGGAGTAAGCAAACATTTGCACTGTATGATTATCAATTGCATTGCAGAGGATAACCCTAGATACTATACATGTACTGTGCTTGAGTTCACATATATACATAACCATGACTGGGTGATCAATATCCCAAGCAGTCAAATGCACTTGTTAATGACCTGATGTGTCTGGGGAGCGTTTATTCCCTTTCAAAATAAGCTTCATTTTTTTATTTTCAGAGTTGTTGAACAAAATGAAAAACAAAAACAGACCCAGTTTTTCATCAGAAATTATTAAACAAAAAAGCTAAAGTAAGATTATAATTTTTATATGAATACTTAAAATAAGACTTTCCCCAAACTAGTTTTGCAACTATGCTACAGACCTGAAAATGATTGAGCACATAATACAGCCAAGAAAAAACGTATTAAAAGGAAAATTTAATAAACATATATTGAGTTGTAAAACTGTTGTTATTGAAACCTTCTAACCCTAAAATGACCAGAAATCCCCTATAATACAAAAGTGGGAACATGCATGGATTATTACAAACTGTTGCGTTTAAAGCGGACAACTGATTATTTTTTTTTTACAAATATATCATAAAACGCAGTACTATCTTACTAGAATGTGAGTGAACACACCCACCGCCATTCCACCGGTTTGGTTCTGCGTTACCTCACCATGGGGTATACATTGCTCATTATCAGGGAATGCTATTGATAACATTACGGTGTAGATATGATTATTTGTAGCATGGTATACACGATCATGTGATGGCAGTGAGTTGGTCCAGAGGACCAGAACCCAGCGCCAAGACCTGTAAAACAAAAACGTAATTGTTCCAATAAATGGTTAAACTAATGTGGCATTTTCCGGATTAATTAAGTTAATGTTAAAACATTTTATGATGTCATCGGGTTGCAAGGAACCAGGCGCAGGCGGAATGCGGTCGGTTTTGGCTTTTAATTAAACGAATACCACGCACGACCAAACAACAAAGAAAAGGGCTGACTTAAGCAGCAAACCGACTGTACTCAACGGTTCTAAAGAAACTTACATTCGTCAACGACATCAAATACAACAACGACCCACAAACGCGGTGAGCAGAGGGGAAACATTTAAACACTTACAAATGATGTGATAGGGACCTGGTGTGCATGATTAAAGACATGTGACACATAACAAGTCCGGGATGTGTTCATGAGTGATGGGATCTGAGGGTGCACGGAACGGTGAAAAAGTTATTAAAGTACATTAAAAAGTAATGTAGTCATGATTGTGGGCTGGTTAGACAGTGTAGGAATTTGAGCAAAACAGTGTTATTGAAAAAAGTGCTATAGGTGAAATCAGTACACTGGCAATTGTTTACAGCACTGGCAATTTGAGAATGTATTTTTATAAGAGAGATATTAGATAAATAGCTCTTCTGGACAAATGTTTTTGTTTACAAAGTAATACAATCTAGGAAGAGGATGAGCAAGAATAGAACCGATATTAGTTAAATAGCTATACACGCTCTTCTGGACAATTTTTTTTGTTTGCCCAGTAATACAATCTACATCTCATGTGTATTAAAATATCTTTACATTTTTTATCCAGCAGGTGTTTTTAGAGAAGCGACAGAGAAATAGACAGGCAGTTGGCACTGAGGGTATAGCATATGTTTTAACTTGTCCATAGATAAATCCCAAATGTACAATCTCTTGTAATATACAGTGGATATAAAAAAAAGGCTACACACCCCTGTTAAAATGCCAGGTTCTTGTGCTGTAAAAGAATGAGACAAAGATAAATCATGTCAGAACTTTTTCCACCTTTAATGTGACCTATAACGTGAACAATTCAATTAAAAAAAACTGAAATCTTTGAGGGGGAAACATTTAAAATTTAAAACTCACAATAACCTGATGGTGGCATAAGCGTGCACATCCTTAAACTAATACTTTGTTGAAGTACCTTTTGATTTTATTAAAGCACTCAGTCTTTTTGGGTAGGAGTCTATTAGCATGGCACATTTTTATGTGGCAATATTTGCCCACTCTTCTTTGCAAAAGTGCTCCAAATATGTCAGATTGCGAGGACATCTCCTGTGCACAGCCCTCTTCAGACCACCCCAGAGATTTTCGATTGGATTCAGGTCTGGGCTCTGGCTGGGCCATTCCAAAACGTTCATCTTCTTCTGGTGAAGCCATGCTTTTGTGGATTTGAAAATGTGTTTTGGGTCGTTGTCGTGCTGAAAGGTGAACTTCCTCTTCATCTTCAGCTTTCTAACAGACGACTGAAGGTTTTGTGCCACAATTGCTTGGTATTTGGAACTGTTCATAATTCCCTCCACCCTGACTAAGGCCACGGTTCCAGCTGAAGAAAAACAGCCCCAATGCATGATGCTGCCACCACCATGCTTCACTGTGGGTATGGTGTTCTTTGAGTGATGTGCAATGTTGGTTTTGTGCCAAACATACCTTTTGGAATTATGGCCAAAAAGTTCAACCTTGGTTTCATCAGACCATAACACATTTTCCCACTTGCTTTTTCTTTGTTTTTGTGAACTTCAGTCGGGCTTGGATGTTTTTCTTTGTAAGAAAAAGCTTCCATCTTGCCACCCTACACTATAGCCCATTCATATGAAGAATACGGTAGATTTTTGTCACATGTAGCACACAGCCAGTACTTGCCAGAAATTCCTGCAGTTCCTTTAATATTGCTGTAGGCCTCTTGAAAGCCTCCCTGACCAGTTTTCTTCTCATCTTTTCATACATTTTGGAGGTATGTCCAGTCTCTGTTTTTTCTCCACTTGATGATGACTGTCTTCCCTGTGTTCCATGGTATATCTAATGCTTTGAAAATATTTTGCACCCTTCTCCTGACTGATATCTTTCGACAATGAGATCCCTCTGATGCGTTGGAAGCTCTCTGCAGACCATGGCTTTTGCTCTGAGATGCAACTAAGAAAATGTCAGGAAAATCCTACAAGAATAGCTGAACTTTATTTGTGATTAATCAGAGTCACTTTAAATGATGGCATGTGTGTAATGACTTCTATTTAACATGAGTTTGAATGTGATTGGTTAATTCTGAACACAGCCAAATCCGTAGTTATAAGAGGGTGTGCACACTTATGCAACCAGGATATTGTAAGGTTTTTATTTTTCATTTTTCCCCTTTCAGTTTGTTTTTCAATTAAATTGTTCACATTATGGGTCACATTAAAAGTGGTAAAAGTTCTGATATGATTTATCTTTGTCTCAATCTTTTACATCACAAAAAGCAACCATTTTCACAGGGGTGTGTAGACCTTTTATATCCACTGTAGCTTGCTGTTATAAGGAACATTTGAGTGTTAATCTTGGGAGGGTTTTGTAAGTGATATTAGTGAGCAAAAAGGAGAAGATGTTGTTCTCTCTGCTTTAAACATTGAAATCTTAAAGGCCATAAATCATTACAGATAATGTTTTTTCAAGAGATCACAAATTCAACTTACATTCTTTCAAACTGATTACACTTTTCAGTTTTTGCTGTCTAAAGAAAATGCATAGATATAAATTATGAACTCATCAGACTGAGGAAAGCTGATATTTTAGGTTCTATTTGGATGCCAAAGCAAAACTAAGCTCATGAGGTGTTTGTAAGTGATGTTCCTCTAGAATCAATTGAAAAATGCGTAATTCATAGGTAAAAATAAAGCATATAGCAACAGCAGATAGCCCTTTTGAGGAAATCCCCTCTGCAGCATGGTTTTGGAGTAGCGGCCCGGGTCCAGTACAAAACAAATTTCAGAGACATTAGGATAGCACACTGGCTGATGGATCTTAAGTTGCTCAAAAAGTTCCAGAATGGGAATTAAATGACAAAAGATTTACAGTTTGCCCCGGTCTCTTCCACAGGCTTCCGCCCCAGGACTTGTCCCAAGGACTGCTCGTCGGCGGCAGTGATAGTCGGGGTCACCCGGGGTCGTGAAGGGTCAGAGGCTGGATGTATGAGAAGGATTCATGGGCCTGAAGAACCATCTGGAGGATGGAACGGGACACATCCTTAACCTGGGGCTGGATCTGGACTACCTCCACGTGGAAGGGACCGACCGCCAGGCCAGCCTGACGGCCACAGACAGAACCCGCGCGGAAGCCTTGCACAGGGGGGAAGCGGAGGCGGGTGGCACCCGGAGCAGCATTAGCAGTAGCTGCAGTAGTAGTATTTGCAGTAACTCCTCTGAAGAAAGTGCCGCGTCAGACAGCGAGGATGAGCGTGGGGTTCGGCGTGAATCTGGTCCTGACATCCATGCCTTACACCCTAATCCGTGTCACCCTACTGGGCCGGGCCCTGCACAGAGCCCCCCCACTAGGGCCCCAAAACCCCTGACAGACCCTATCAGAGAGTACCGCTACAAAATGGAGTTTGCCCTAAAGCTGGGCTACTCTGAGGAGCTGGTTTTGCTGGTGTTGAGGAAGCTTGGGCCTGAAGCCCTCATCAACGACGTACTGGGTGAACTGGTCAAACTGGGTGCCAAGTCAGAGACAGAGAATGCTGGGGGTTCTGCCGCCTACCATTCGCTCTCCTCAATATCCTCATCCTCAGCTCGCTCATCCTCTTCCTCCTCTCTGGATTCCTGCAGGCTGGACTTCTCCGCTCAGATCCTATTGGATGACAAAGAGAACCTGAGGCCTGTAGTGGTGGATGGGAGTAATGTTGCCATGAGGTAAGTCAACTGTAGCTGAATTCAGACACGAAACCAACCTATGGTAATGTAGAAGGACAAGTCATGACAATGATTGTGTGTTGCTCAACAGTCACGGAAATAAGGAAGTGTTCTCCTGTCACGGCATCCAACTAGCTGTTGATTGGTTCCTGGAGCGTGGCCACAGTGATGTTACTGTGTTTGTGCCCGCCTGGAGAAAGGAACAGTCCCGACCAGACGCCCTCATCACAGGTAAAACAATACTTCTACTCAAGTTTTTCACAACCCCCTCCAAATCCGCTTCATATTTTATTAAAACCCAAACTCAACCTTATTATAAATCACCTCTTCATACGAATGTCAGTCTAACACTGACTGTCAATAACTGAGAATGCTCAAATATAAGGTTATTAACCCATAACTAACCAATTTACTAAACTGAGATGCAAAAAAGTATTATTAAACACATATACACAATATATGTGTTTAATCTCTCATCTTCATCCGCTTATCCGTTATTGGGTCGCGGGGACAGCAGCTCCAGCAGGGGACCCCAAACTTCCTATGTGTTTAATGTCAACTTTATTTGAGTGTTATTAGCATTAATACATTTTAAATACACTTCAAATGATTTAAATTACGTTATTACAAAAAAGTTTAAAAAATCATATAGCCTCCGCTCAGATAATTTCAAATGTACTTAACACATTAACTTAAATGCTAATAAAATAAATCTGACAATAAAACCCTTAATTGCATTAAAATATACATTATGTATGTATAATTAGTATTTTTTGTTCACTTGGGATGTAATATCTAAAGTCATAATTCTGCTCACAATTTACACCAATGACACTGTAGTTAGATACATTTTCACATACTAAAGCAGGGCTACCCAACCCTGTTCCTGGAGATCTACTGTCCTGTAGGTTTTCTCTTCAAACCCTTTTGTTAGTGGGAGAGAAAACCTACAAGACAGTAGATTTCCAGGAACAGGGTTGGGCAGCCCTGTACTAAAGGATCTGTGTAGCGAATCATTTTCTTTAATAGTATAAACACATTTGAGCAGTATATTAAAAAAATTGCATTACATTTTACAATTTCAGTTATTTACAATATTGTAAAAAGATGTCATTTTAAAATGAGTAACAAACTTCAAACTGCAAGCATGACTTGTATAGACTAACATTTTACTAGATTTTCATTTAACATTTATTCAAAAGCCCTACCCTGGTTTTATGTTACTTGAGAATTAAATGTTTTATAAGATCGCATCTCACCACATCAGATGCCCTCCGGAATTTCTGAAGTAAATCCAACAGTATGGAAAGTCCAGAACAGAGCTGACGCTTGTCTGCCACCACTCTAACAAATGTAACATAGGAAAGATTCAAGAAGATGGGCCGAGACTAGAGAACTGCTTGTGTCTGCTTGTAGTCGTCAAAAGAACATAACTAAATGTAAAACAAGCAAAATAGCATCAACCCATTATATATAGAGAGCGAGATAATCCATCTCCCTTATTCAGACATTATTGTGTCATGTTTCTGGGATGAATCCAAACAAATACACTGCAGGTGCGGTACGGCATGTACTGCTTGTAATGTCTCTCTCCCCCTTTAATGTGTTGGCTCCCTCTAGACCAGGACATATTACGGCGCCTGGAGAAAGACAAAATCCTGGTGTTCACTCCCTCTCGTCGGGTTCAGGGCCGCAGAGTGGTCTGTTACGATGACCGCTTCATAGTCAAACTGGCCTATGAGTCAGACGGCATCATCGTATCTAATGACAACTATCGTGACCTGGCCAACGAGAAGCCGGAGTGGAAGAAGTTCATTGATGAGCGGCTACTAATGTACTCATTCGTCAATGACAAGTAAGGAAGTTCCACCAGCGGGCCACCTACTAACAGTGTCTGGATCTGTCTTCCCAGGGGGGATTCATTTGCGGATGTTGAGTAGTTAGCTGATTATGGGTCTGGTGGTATGTTGTTGTGTGTCCAGGTTCATGCCTCCTGATGACCCTCTGGGTCGCCATGGTCCCAGTCTAGAGAACTTCCTGAGGAAGAGACCAGTGATCCCCGAGCACAAGAAGCAGCCCTGTCCCTATGGTAACACCTAGCCATCCTTCCTTACATGTCGCTTATCCAACCTCAGAATTATTGTGCAATGCTAACCCGCCTTCTTCCCCAGGGAAGAAGTGCACTTATGGACACAAGTGTAAGTTCTACCACCCTGAGAGAGGCAGTCAGCCGCAGCGCTCCGTGGCGGACGAGCTCCGTGCCAGCGCCAGGAACTCCTCTTCCCCGCCCGTCTCCTCTTCCAAGAGCCTGGGCGGAGGCCTGATGGTGAAAAGCCACAGCGTGCCCGGCAGCTCCGGGGCGGGCGTGCTCCTTGCCCCCCGCCGAGGCCAGCCGAAGAGGCAGTCCGACCCCGGCCTGCGCACCCACTCCTACAGCGACCTACTGGATGAGCGTCTGGGCGGGAGGGCCAAACCGGACGCCCGCAGAGGGAGCAGCAGTAGTAGCAGTAGCTGTAGCAGCCTCCTGGCCTCTGGCGCCGGGGATCTTCCTCCCAGCCACGGCTGCTCTCTGCCGGACTGGAGGGACCACAGCGCATTGGGGCCATTGGGGCTGGGTCACTCCGAGTCGTACCCCACCTGCGAGTCCCCCGAGCTGGACTTGAACTCCCTGATGAGGGCCTACTCCAGCCTAAGCCTGCCTGTGCCGCGGAGCCCCGAGCGGCTGTTCCCGGCTGACCTGCGGACGGGCTCGCTGGCATCGGACTGTAGCAGCGAGGACAGCCTGAGCTCTGACTCCTTCTCCCCCGACCCCCTGCTGGAGGATGGCCTCAACTGCCGCCATCACCATCACGCCCCACACCACCCCCATCACAGTCAACATCACTGCACCAGCCGCTACCCATATCACCCCAACCACCCACACCCACCACCCGGTCTGAGCCAACAACACCATGGGGGATCCCATCACGGCTACCAACTGGCTCAGAGCATGGTGAGGCCTCAGGGCTTCAGCTTGGAGGATCCTCCACCCTCTCTCCACCACTTCAAAGCCCATCTCTCTTACCTTCCTCTCCATCTTCAGCACCCATCTGTAGGGAGCCACTACGGCTATTCCAGCCAATACACTCCCCAGGCTCCACCTCAGACATCCAGCCCCCTATCCCACGCACATGGCTCTCCTCTGGGGCGTAACCTGGGAGGCTCCACCTGGCAGGACAACAAAGGCCTCCAGGATTCCCGGTTCTTCGAGCGCTCCCCCGTCCACTCAAGGAGGACCTACTCGGGCCCAGAAACGGAGCAGCGATTGGCCAGTTGGGACCCTCACAACCAGCAGCCTCCCCAACCTTGCTATGAGCCATTCACCAACCAGAGCTTGCCTGAGGGCCGCGAGAAACTCTGGCACTCACCCTGGCTGAGGGGGGTTCACTCAGGCCGTCTCCCCTCTGACTCCCATACTCCACCTCTGCCTCCACCCGACCCCTCCACAGGCCCGCGGCATCAGGATTCACCCACTCTGGACAGATATCAGGACATGAGGGAGAAGGTGTTTGTCAACCTGTGTAACATCTTCCCCACAGAGCTGGTGAGGGTGGTGATGGGGAAGAACCCCCACATGATGGATGCGCAGCAGCTGGTGGCGGCCATTCTGGCTGAGAAGTCCCAGGCTGGCTACTGAGTGTGGGCACTTCTTCATACAGTAGTATGGAGGAAAGAGGTGTCCTGCTCAACTCTATGGTCCTCGCGGAATGCTATGATGCAGGGAGAGATGTTTTAATGTACTTCATCAAATTATATTTTAAAAAGTGATGTCTGAGCTTCTTTATTGTGCTGTCACTGCTCTGCTCGTTGGTTCCTCTTGTGTGCGGCATTTGACCACTCTCAGCACTTATGGTTATTCTAGGAGACTCTTTAAATGGGATTTGTTGCTTTAATATTTTGTAATATGTTTTAAATTATTTCCATAGTTTTGTTTTAAAATATTTTATGGCACTTTTCATACTTTTTTTAAGACCTTTTATTATTATTTTGGGCAATCATATATTAAATAGGGTAAAGCGTTTCAGGGTGCGTTAGGAGCGGTCAAGAGTGTTAATTCAGGGATTCTACATCTAGGGTATGAAATTACTCTTCCAAAAATGCTAAAAGAAAAAGGCAGTTATGAAGCTAAGAAAGGATACATTGATTTAGTTTTAATTTTGTTAATTTGTTATTAGCTAAAACAGGTAGTAAATTTAATAGATTTCATAGAATTCCACTTCAGAGAAATCAAACAAAGGAACTCAAGCAGTTAAATCTGAAAATCCATGTAACTTAAGATCTAGACCCAGATTCCTGTTTACCCTGACAGACAGGAGCTTTCCTTTCTGGGTAGAGCCCAGGTCATTACTTATGGGGGATTGCGATATTCCATTTTATTTTATAATCATTTTTTCTTTGTCCTCCAAAAACCATTCTGGCCATTGAAATCACAAAACGATGGTTCTTGAGGATATGCAAACCAGTGTGGGTGCACTGTTTACCTTAAAGTTTTTATTTAAGTGTCTGAATGTGTTTATTTATTATTGTCATTTTTGTTATGTGTGCAAGTATTTTAGTTAAAGGGGATCTCTGTTGCTAGGGTATTATTTTAAAAGATGTTAGGTGTAACAGACAGACAAAAAGACTGCTCTACTGCAACTGTGTGTGTAGAGTACTTCCGGTTTCGGGACATGGTATTTCTAGTTTCTGGCTTCCATTGCAATTTGCCAGTTTCCCTCAGGGAATTGGAATAGATAGGCAGTTGCCTTCTCCCCATTTCTCACTCCTCGTCTCCTTCTTAAAGTGACCCCCACACAGCAGAGAATATCCCAAATTACCGTTACTGTCTAAAACACAAGATGTCGTCTGTCTGTGGTAGTGACCTGACCACAACAAACTTTAGTGGCCGACTGAATGCCTCTCCTTGTTGATGCAAATTGTATCCTATTAACTTAAACCAGATAATTGTTTTATATGAGAATATTTATACAAAAAGTATTATGTGACATAACTGGTCATATTTTGTACTGTTCTAAGATATATTGTGAGATTGTTGTATTTTGTTTAAATTTGTATTTTGGAAAGAAAAAGCATAAAATGCAATTTCTTCCGACGGCAGTACTGTAATTAGTGATGAGTGGACGAAGGAGAAAATATGGGTTGTTGTTTCATTGTAGTGGGAACTGAAATTGTGTTTGCTTGCAGGATGGTGATGAGTAAATATAGGCCTTATTCATGTGAGTGACTGTGGTGCTCAGATTTAAGGTGAAGCCTGGGATTTGTTCTTCACCATCAAATGTCATTATTTTCCACTTCACATGTTCCTGTACTGTGGTTCTCAGCTCTCCATTCAGACTATCAGTGGAACACTGCAGACTTGAAACATTTTACACATTTCTTACAATGACAAAAAAAATATTTGCTCCTTTTTCTTTTCTATGACCATTCACCCAGTGGTAAAATTCAGGTCAATCACTGATAGTGTTCCTTTCTGATATGGAGTTGGTCTTTTGGCTTTGAGCTGCGCTAGCATGTGAGTTTGTGGCCCAAATAAAATCGTCACCCAAGACATCACATCTTGCACCTTTCTAGAAGAGCCTTCTACAGGGCACTGTGTGCCAATCTGGGCTGGGTATGGACAAAAAAGTGCCCCACCATGGCACTGTGCTTTTAAAACACATCAGATGATAATCTGAACCATGTTCAGTAAAAAATAAATAATAATACATGTCCTCATTTCTTTTAAGAGGCGTTTTGTAATTATTGAATGTTTATCATATTCATCAGCATTGACAGATATTACAGTTTACCATTTTTGGGGTAGTTTTCCACAGTGTCACAGGACATGGGCTATACCACTCAGTTCTCCTTTTCTATGATTAAACACTGATGAGGTAACTTGTCTTCTGGTTCTGTTCCACATACTCTTCCAATCATTGGTCATTTTGGAATTTGGATCTGGATTGGGTATATTTAATTTTGTCTGACTGGTTTTACTATTTGAATGTTCTGTTGTTGTTAGTTTAATTGTCTGTATCCAGGGCAAACAATTATTTTTAAAAAGAAAGAAGAAATGTAATTTTTCCAATGTCAAGTATCATTTATTTTCATGTATTCATCACTACTGTGCTTTAAACCTAACAATTTGTGCTACAACAAAACTGTTAAATATCTTAAAAATATATTTAGAAAAAAAAAAGATTGTATAAAGCAGTATTCAGTCAGGGACCAAAATGATCTATGTTGTTGGAGGTTGATGTGTCTCTCTTCATGGGTCAACAGCGGTAATTTCAAGCCAAAATATAATGGAGAAACGGATAACAAGAACTCTGACGACATGATGCAATGTTCAGTACGTGAATCGGGGGACAAACAATTAAAACAATGAGCTTTAGATAATGGTACCCCAGGGCATTTCACTCTGACCTTACATGCAGATTCAGGGAACTGTGGCCAAATGGGAAAATGTTGTCTCCGTGTTATGATTATAGAGCAATAAAACCCTCTTAAGCTTTCATGTGCTGCCATTGTGTCTTCATTATTAGGTGTGGGATGGCTGTGTTGACAAAATGGTCCTGGGATTTATGTATATATAGGATGTAGGACTTGATTCACTTATTTACCCCATGATAACACAGCAAAAACATGTGCACATTTATTTTAAATAAAAACATAAACTATTGGACTTAAGTATTGTAATGGGTAGAGGCACAAGCAACAGACACAACACATTATAGCTGATCAGGGCACAAGGTGGCGGGGGGGTTGATTAATGTAAATAAAAGTGGGAGTGGAGGTAACCAAAAACAGTGTTGTCCGTGGGGAGTCCTCCCGGTGGTGGTCGGAAGGAATGGGCTCCGGTGGCTGTAGTTTTGCCAGCGTCCACTCAAGTACATTCACAGTCTCGTTCCGAAGCCAGTCCAGACATCGTCTTGGCTGTGTGCTTCGGATCGTCATTGCGCAGAAAGAGGAATCTTAGCCCCAGCATTCTGGTTCAGGTTGTCTTTTCTGTATTTGGCTCCATTCATCCGCTCTTCAATCCTGACCAGTCGTCCAGATCCTGTCGCTGAGAAGCATCCCCTTTCAGCTCCATCCAAAGAATACAGGTATCTTTTATACAGGTAACAAGTTCCAACAGGTGCAGTTAATACAGGTAATGAGTGGAGGACAGGAGGGCTTCTCAAAGAAAAACGAACAGAGCCGGAATTCTTACTGGTTGGGAGGTGATCAAATACTTATGTCATGCAATAAAATGCAAATGTATTATTTAAAAATCATGCAATGTGATTTTCTGGATTACAGACCTCTACATGCTTTGTAAGTGGGAAAACCTGCAAAATCGGCAGTGTATCAAATACTTGTTCTCCCCACTGTATGTGCAGATGCAAGTAGAAACTTTTACAGTGTGTTCTATTGTCTTCAATGTCTCCAGAACAAAATTGCCTTGCTGAAAAATAAAAGAGCAAAGAGGAGGAAAGTTCCCCGTCTCGATTCTATTTCCACACACAAACCGTTACATGAACATATAGTATTTGTTGAAGCTTTAAATGTAATATCCTGCAATTCTGCGTTGTGCCATGATGCATAGTGATAACAAGTTTTAAAGCTTGAATCAATGTGAATGTATATACACACTCAACAACATTTTTGCCCCCATTTATCATGAGCTGAACTCATAGATCTAAGACTCTCTCTATGTACACAAAAGGCCTATTTCTCTCAAATATTATTCACAAATCTGTCTAAATCTGTGTGAGCACTTCTTTGCCGAGATAATCCATCCACCTCCCCCGTACGATGACATTGTATTCTACTAAATACTCTAGACCCATTCCAGGGATTCCCCTGGCAAAATCTGTTTTTGTACAGTAGCTATCAGACAGCAAACACCCAACAGTCCGTACGTGGATAAGAACCACTGGTCTAAACAGCTGCAAATTCAAAGTGGTCAACTGATCATTTCCTTCAGAACCATATGCTGCATTTTCATGGTGCACGCAAATACTGTAATTCCGGTCGAAATAAAATAGAATGCAAGAAATTCGGCAACTGCTAAAGCAAATGAGCTCAACCGTGCGTGTTGTTATGGTGATTTCTGTAAACAACTTTGTATTTACGGATATCACCATACGTTTTTAGGCAACAACAATGCTACATCGTTCAACTAGAGTTGCGATGCATTATCTAGGCTAGCTGACCAACTCACATAACCTATGGTTATGGCTACGTCATACCAAATGTATTCCCTTTTAGTTACATATTGATCAAACAATCGTACGTGTATTATCACAGTTTATAGCAACAAGTCAGTAGAGGTTAAAAACACAACTAATTAGTAGCCATACTTGCTAGCCAGCTTCACTCCACTGGTTTCACGAAAAATATAGTCTGATGACGCAAAGATAAGACACTTACATGGGACTCCAAAGTCTTGGCCGACATCCGGTTGATCTTCACGCTTGTCAGAATTTACCGCGAGGCGTAACTCAGCATTAGTATCTATGTCATTAATTAACTGATCATTTCTTTCATAACTTCAATATCTTTTCCATGGTTGTGTTGAACACTTCCGGTAGGACAGGTAACCCAAAAAAAGTAGGCGGCAGTAGACTGCCAAAATCTTAAATAAGAAATCCAACTAAAAGTTAAAGAACTAATTGAGACAAGGCTGTTTTTTTTTTTTTTATTAAAAAAGATTTAAATTTTTGATGACAAACCAAAAAAGTAACATATGGTATTTAAAGCTTTACATACAAGCTTGCAAGCGACATCAAAAAGTTATAAATGGCATTTTGTCTCTCAATGAATGATACCAACCAATTCCTGTCTGCATTCCTTTTCTTACATATGACATGCAAGCGTTAAATTATCCTATGTTTTAGGACAGGTTGGTTTTGACAAGATATGGTTGCTTGCATTCCATATTGAGTGATTCCAGACATGGTTGGGTAGAGCTATGTAAGCATGGAGCGGTTTGGCCAACCGCTAGTGGGCAGGGTTTTGGCAAGGCATGGTGGGCAGTCATTGAATCCACACACCTCCGGGCCTTCTTGCAAGGCCGGTTCTGCTGTACACTACAATGGGCAGGACGGGCAAGGTTTCACATGGACTCAAACTCGTCGATGCGCTGCTTGGTGTTGCCCTGGCGGATCTGACGCAGGGTCTTGTACTTGTCCCTCCCAGCCTTCACGTTCTCCGCGTGTAACATGTCGTTCTGTGTCTTCTTGGTGTCGTCCCTGGCCTGGGCCAACTCTGAACTCAGAGCCTGATGGGGGGGACAGAAAATAATTCACCTGGATGTACTGTATTTGTAGGTAGATGGTATATCTGTTAACAAACTAACAACGAACTGGTGATACACAGACCCCAACCAGGCCCTAGACCTGACCATAACAGACCTAATTATTACAGACCTAAGCATAACAGACTAGACCATAACAGACCTAACCAAAACCTAACCTAGACCTAACCATTACAGACCTAACCTAGACCTAACCATAACAGACCTAACCATTACGGATCTAACCTAGACCTAACTATAACAGACCTAACCATAACGGACCTAACCATTACAGATCTAACCTAGACCCGACTATAACAGACCTAACCAAAACCAAACCTAGACCTTACCATAACGGACCTAACCTAGACCTAACTATAACAGACCTAACCATAACAGACCTAACCATTACAGATCTAACCTAGACCTGACTATAACAGACCTAACCAAAACCAAACCTAGACCTAACCATAACAGACCTAACCTAGACCTAACTATAACAGACCTAACCATAACAGACCTAACCATTACAGATCTAACCTAGACCCAACTATAACAGACCTAACCAAAACCAAACCTAGACCTAACCATAACAGACCTAACCTAGACCTAACTATAACAGACCTAACCATAACAGACCTAACCATTACACACCTAACCTAGACCTAACTATAACAGACCTAACCATTACACGCCATAACAGCAGCCTAGAAAGGTTTAGGGGTCTTTTGATTGCTAAATTAATCCACATGTTATTTCATTAGTTTTGATGTCTTCTTTATTATTCTACAATGTTTAAAATAGTGAAAAATTAAGAAAAACCCTTGGATGAGTAGCTGTGCCCGAACATTTGACCGGTACTGTAAATACGGCAGCAGCATGGTTTCAATTTCAGCCTCTGTGGACATTTTCACAACCACCTCCCTCTCTCTACCACATTCTGTCCTTTGTCCACAAAACATAGAGAGTCTCGAAGAGGTGGACCCATTCTAATTGGACCAGGCCACGTATTGCCTAGCCTACCTGCAGCTGTTTCTTGACGCGTTCATTCTTCTGCGCCTCTGTGACACGTTGTTCCTCGCTGCGGTGACTGGTGACCCCGTCACTATGCAGCTCGGTGCTTCCCTCGGCGCTCGTCTCGTCCTGCTCGTCATCGTGCTCTGGTGCCGGGGGTGATGACATCACAGACTTCAGTTCCTCTTTAGTCTTCTCCAGGTCCTCCTGGGCTGAAATGGCCTTGGTTGAAGGGTGGGGGGGGGGGGGGGGGGGGGGGCATTGTCACTTGCAGGTCAATAAACTACTAATCTATTGAATACATCAATCACACATCAGGCCTCTGTACGCACACACACGCAAGTCACACTGCAACATTTCTTTTGACCCCAATTTCTTTCCCTCCTAATTTCGTGATCTCCAATTCTAGGCCTGCCTCATCGAGGCAACTCCCCTGCGGGTCCTCCACTGGCCGTCTTCGTCCAAAGCCGTTCAGCTTCTTAACACGCCGCTTGCTCCACCACTAAGTATTTACCAGCACACGCGCTCTATGAGGTGAACGCATTCTTTGGGCCAGCCACCATGATTGAGCTTAAAGGTCTCTGGCCTACCACAACAAGGCCAACAATTTTACAGAAATCTGCTCATAAATGTCAGCGGGAGTAAAACCTTCTCTATTCAGTCATCCACTCCAGGCCATCTGGATCCAGGCCATCCGCTCAAATCCAAATGTTGAGGGGTGTTTTCTTTAAAACATGCATCCAGTCCCCTTGATCCCTAGACCAATCATTAAGCGGTTCACGGTGTTGTGGTTGGACAATCTGGTAACAACAGCGTTGTGTAGTCATCGGCTATCACAACATATATGTATACGTTATTAGGCTATACGGCCTAAAAATTGAAGTGATTTGGTAAATGTAGGGTTAGAAAAAAAGGGACTTACTTCCTTAAAATTACCTGAGTATAATTATAGTATAAGAGTATAATTACGGCTGGCTGAGAGTAAAAAGTTAATCCAAACATATACATGTAATGTGTCTGTTACTACCCACTCCGTCCTGTGTGCCATTTGGCTCCGGGGCAAGGTAGGTGTATACCTGGGCTAGACATCCAGAAACTATGAAACACTTAAAATGCAAATAAGGGACAGACCCACACAATTACAAATTGTTCTGGCATGCACACACACATACACACACTATAAATCATGCTCTTACATAAAGGATTGACAGAATGTTATGCATTTGGACACAGACAATTTTAGTAATGTCCCTGTAACCCAGAGGGTGGCTAGCATGCAGGGGTTAAGAGAGGTAGCGGAGGTAACCGTTACTTTGTGTTGCCATTCTGTCGCCTCCTCCTCCTTCTTCCTCTTGGCCTCTTCAAGCAGAGCAATTTTGGCGGTAAATTCCCCTAGTTCAGCAGCCTGCAAGCGACAAGCACAAAGCCCCCTCCTGTCACGCACACTCAGACAACCAGACAGCAAGATTTGGCAAAAGCCGTGATGAGTACTGTTGAGATGTTAAACCACCTGAAATATTATCTTTGGGAATGGGATGAAGGATGACAGATGAGGTGTGCTGTCTGCACATGAACCCTATCAACAGATATCTATCAGAACTCTAGATGACATCCTCAGGGCTTTCAAACCCAGCGTAAATGTACATTCATAGATCTAAATTCCTCTGTGTCGAGTCGAGTCTTTCCCTGCAATTTCCCAATTATGGTGATAACAATTTTACTTCAGCAAAAGTCAACTGTAATATGAGGCGTATGCAAATACTTGAGCTCAGTCATATAACCGTACTCTATGTGGTGACATGTTAAAAACATAGCAGGTAAGGTGCCTATAAAACATATGGTGTGTACGTTGGATTGACCTTTGACTATTTTCACGTTGTTGTGTCAGTGCCATAGAGGTTTTTGGTTTATATTTAAAGCATTAATCTCATAAGGGAAATTCGATTTGCTTCAAAAAAAAGTCTGTGTTTTGTTCAACCCGGCTTTTTGATAACTGTGTAAATCGGTCAGGATAAGGTGACATCTGTCCATGTATTTTTATCAATTCAATAAAAAAAATCTAATGAAACACATTTACAGTGTTTATGTTTACAGTTTTCAGTTTTCAAACCGCAATGGTTGTGTAAGCTGCATGACCTAGTCGCAGTTCATCTTATGAATGGCAGGTGAAATATTCTCCTTTGGAATTTTCTGATGAAGAGCAAACATCATGTTTGTTTAGAAAAACTAACAGGTCTGTGAGAGCCGGAATTCTTACTGGTTGGTAGGTGATCAAATACTTATGTAATGCAATAAAATGCAAATTACAGACGCTGGTCATCAAAACGTTGATTCATGTCAGTAATTCCATTCAAAAAGAGAAACTTGTGTATTATATTCATTCATTGCACACAGACTGATATATTTCAAATGTTTATTTATTTTAATTGTGATGATTATAACTGAAAACTAATGAAAATCCCAAATTCAGTAGCCCTGAAAACTTGAATATTACTTAAGACCAATACAAAAAAGGATTTTTAGAAATGTTGGCCAACTGAAAAGTATGAACATGAAAAGTATGAGCATGTACAGCACTCAATACTTAGTTGGGGCTTCTTTTGCCTGAATTACTGCAGCAATGCGGCGTAGCATGGAGTCGATCAGTCTGTGGCACTGCTCAGGTGTTATGAGAGCCCAGGTTGCTCTGATATTGGCCTTCAGCTCTTCTGCATTGTTGGGTCTGGCGTATCGCATCTTCCTCTTCACAATACCCCATAGATTTTCTATAGGGTTAAGGTCAGGCAAGTTTGCTGGCCAATAAAGAACAGGGACCCTTAAACCAGGTACTGGAAGCTTTGGCACTGTTTGCAGGTGCCAAGTCCTGTTGGAAAATAAAATCTGCATCTCCATAAAGTTGGTCAGCAGCAGGAAGAATGAAGTACTCTAAAACTTCCTGGTAGACGGCTGCGTTGACCTTGGACCTCAGAAAACACAGTGGACCAACACCAGCAGATGACATGGCAACCCAAACCATCACTGACTGTGGAAACATTACACTGGACTTCAAGCAACGTGGATTCTGTGCCTCTCCTCTCTTCCTCCAGACTCTGGGACCTTGATTTCCAAAGGAAATGCTAAATTTACTTTCATCAGAGAACATAACTCAGCAGCAGTCCAGTCCTTTTTGTCTTTAGCCCAGGCGAGACGCTTCTGACACTGTCTTGTTAAAGAGCGGCTTGACACAAGGAATGCGACAGCTGAAACCCATGTCTTGCATACGTCTGTGCGTGGTGGTTCTTGAAGCACTGACTCCAGCTGCAGTCCACTCTTTGT
Source organism: Esox lucius (assembly GCF_011004845.1). Classification (NCBI taxonomy): domain Eukaryota; kingdom Metazoa; phylum Chordata; class Actinopteri; order Esociformes; family Esocidae; genus Esox; species Esox lucius. The sequence continues at coordinate 25,914,078 of NC_047584.1, read as the reverse complement.
GAATCTCCCCCACATTTTTGAATGGGTTTTGTGTCACAATCCTCTCTAGGGTATCCCTACTGCTTTTTTCTACCACATCTTTTCCTTCCCTTCGTCTCTCTATTAATGTGCTTGGACACAGAGCTCTGTGAACAGCCAGCCTCTTTAGCAATTACTTTTGTGTCTTGCCCTCCTTGTGCAAGGTGTTAATGGTCGTCTTTTGGACACCTGTCAAGTCAGCAGTCTTCCCCATGATTGTGTAGCCTACAGAACTAGACTGACAGACCATTTAAAGGCCTTTGCAGGTGTTTTGAGTTAATTAGCTGATTAGAGTGTGGCACCAGGTGTCTTCAATATTGAACCTTTTCACAATATTCAAATTTTCTGAGATACTGAATATGGGGTTTTCATTAGTTGTCAGTTTTTATCATCAAAATTAAAATAAATAAATACTTGAAATATATCATTCTGTGTGGAATGAATGTATACATTATATAAGTTTCACTTTTTGAATGGAATTACTGAAATAAATAAACTTTTGATGATATTCTAATTATATGACCAGCACCTGTAATTACTTAAAAATCATACAATGTGATTTTCTGGATTTTATTTTTAGATTCCGTCACTCACAGTTGAAGAGTACCTATGATGAAAAGTACAGACTTCTACATGCTTTGTAAGTGGGAAAACCTGCAAAATCGGCAGTGTATCAAATACTTGTTCTCCCCACTGTACTTACTGTGCTTCATTACAGCACTGAATTGACATGGTTTTAACTACATTTATACCTGTACAGCCTTCTGTCCTCCCATTAACAATAAGGCAGGGTAAAGGCATACATTGTATTACCTTCACCAATTATATCAATAATATCAGGGTCTTTTCAAAGGGAGGATAGAAAGCCGGGTGTGAACGGGGCCAGATCCAGAGTGGACCCGGACTAGTCAAGGGAAGTGTTACCAGTTGCTCCTGGTTCTTCATCTGGTCAGCAGCCTGTTTAGCAAGTGCTGCCTTGGCCTCCTCCGCTGCCTGTCTGTCTCTCTCGAAGCGCTCCGCCTCCTCTTTGGCTTTCTTCCTCTCTTGGTCCAACTCCATGGCCCTGCGAGTCTGCTCCTCTAGCTCTATTAGCACAGACACACCCATCACTATTAATTACAACAAAATTAGGCTAACATGGAATCTCAGCCATATAAATCAAATCCTCCACTGGGAGGGATTAGCCAAAGCATAACATCTGCAGACAATTACATGCCATAGCTTCAGCCTCTGCCACTCATAACTTCACCTTATGCAAATACTAAAATGCACTATATGCAAATCCACCCTGGTCACCCGGGGGCAATGAATGTGCTTGTTTCTTAAGGAGTGAACAGTGTGTTGTCATCTGGATAGCGGCCCAACTGACAGGCACTCAGGGGTGACTGGTCATTAGGGGCAGGTGCATAGCCCCACCTGTTGTCAACAGACAGAACTGCAACAAAATTGTTATTTTTATTTCTCGAAGATTAATTCCTATAATTTATTATTTATGAATATAGCACCTTCCTAAATTGCATATCATTTGTGTTGGGATTTTATTTCAGGTTCATCGGTCGCTGCTTTGCTGCTTCAGACTGTCAAGTTCTGACGATTTGAGTTTGCAGTAGTAGCCATAGGCTAAAGCGTGAATGTGGGGCTAGCCCCTCTCTCACAATGGAGTGGTTTTTGAAGAAAAAGTGTCTAACGGTTAGCATACAAAAGAAGGCACTCTTCTGTTTTCCATGTCTGCTATTTGGTGGAGATGGTACTTGGTCGAGGACGGGCTACAAAGATTTGAAACATCTTTCTGAGAGGATTGCAAAACATGAGAGCAGCAGGAGTCATGCTGACAATGCTGGGAAATTGGTTGTACTTGGAAGGGTAAATGTCACAGCCCAAGTTGACAGTGCATACAGGCGCTCCATTGAGCAGCATAACAAACAGGTGGAGGAAAACAGGTACGTTCTCAGTCGGATCATTAAATGTATTGAACTGTGTGGAAAATGTGAAGGCGCACTGCAGGGTCACAACCAGTCAGTGGACTTCCTGAATCCTGGAATATTCAGATGCATATTCGAGACTATGTGTGAGGGCGATTCGAGACTTCAGAGGCACTATGACGCTCAGCCCATCTTCAAAGGGACATCTAGCACTGTACAAAACAACCTGTTAGACTGTGTGTATGAAGTGTACAGGGAGGAGTTAGTCAAGCAAGTGGAGGAGGCATCATTTGTTGCCATACAGGCAGATGAGACAACTGATGTCTCCTGTAAATCATAAATGGTGGTTGTGTTGCAATACATGTTGCCTGAAAATACAGTGACAGAGAGGTTTTTGGAGTTTCTGGAAGTCAAAGATAAAACTGGACTCGGCCTCTCAAATAGCATCAAGGGTGTGCTGGAACCACTGAAGCTGGGAAAAGCTGGGACTTATGATGGTGCGGCTGTAATGAGGGGAAACGTCCGAGGGGTACAGACGCTGATGAAAGAGACATAACCACACGCCCAGTTTGTTCACTGCTATGCTTTTTGCAGATTTAACTGCTCTTGCCACCCTTTTCTCTGGCGCACCAAAACGTGTTGCGGCACTTGCTGAGGCAATTAGCAACACGCTCACCCGTTTCAAGGAGAATGTCCAGAATATGCGGAAGCAAACTGATGAATGGGATGCCACCTTTCACGATGGAACAGACAAGCCAGGCCGACGAGTAACCAACACAGCGCCGGTGAAGGAGGCATGCGACACAGTCATCTCCCAGGTGGAGCAGAGGTTTTCACAAAGTGACCACCTGATCGCTGCCAAGCTGGTTGACAGTTCGCTCTTCCCACAACAGTCCTGTCATTCCCTACATTTGAGGTTGACTGTGTGGTGAAACTATGGCCTCTAGGAAATGAGGAATAGTTGAAGTCTGAGCTGACCACTCTGTACCACCACACAGTTTCACACTGGTAAGACGGCCCTGTCTCTGTTAAGATCCATCCATGAGAAGAACCTAGAGGAGGCTTTTGTGGAGACCGTCACTCTGCTGAAAATTATCATAACAACACATATGACCACATCCGAGTCAGAGAGGAACTTTTCCACCTTGAAGAGGGTAAAAACCTTCACTCACAATACCATGGGACGGCCGCGACTCAACGCATTGGCCATGTTGTCCATCGAAAGCCAGTTGATTCAGCAGCTACATGACTTCATTCTCAAAGTCATCGAAAAGTATGCCCAGAGGAAGAACCACCGTGCCACCTTTCTCTTCAAGTGGGCCCTCAGCCTTGGTGAGTGAAAGCATATTTTATCATCCTGCGTTTGTGGTGCTGGTCCGTGCATTGGTCATATTTTTGTGCTGGATCGATTGATATAGATGGTGACGAGTGTCAGCGTGTCCATGCTTATCTATTAAGGTTGTTGTCATAGAATGGATCTGTATCCCTAAAAAGTTGTCTTTCTGCTTCATTGTGGCCTTCAGTGGTGTTGAGCTCATTTCTGTTCCCGTATGGGCCTGTAGGCACATTGGTTCTGAGCTTGGTTGCATTCCTAATTTTGGTTTGTAAATGTGACAGTGATAATTGTACATGTGTGTGAGAGAGAAGGAGACTAATTACACAAGATAGTGTCTCTCTCTCTCTCTCTCTCTCCAGTATGTGTACTACAACACCTGGTAGAAGCAAGCCGCTCTGTAGTTAAGTGTTTTGTGGAGCCACACTGTTTGTTTATGTGTTAAATGAACACATCAGTAGCAAGAGGGAGTTTTGTAGCTTTACTGGTATGTATCCTAAATTTCGAAATGGTTTGTAAACCACCTTCTAAAAACGCCACTGCAGGCACTAATGAAGTTCCTGAACACCTACTGTGTATTCCAGACGTGGTTAGGACTGTTGCCCTGTGGGGCGATGTCCAGTGACAGGGTGTGCTTCACGTGTGTGTGCTTCATGTGGGTGTGCTTCACGTGGGTGTGCTTCACGTGGGTGTGCTTCATGTGGGTGTGCTTCACGTGTGTGTGCTTCACGTGTGTGTGCTTCACGTGTGTTGCTAATACCTTTTTGGGCCTTTAACGTCTGTTCCTCAATTTGTCTGAGTCTCTCGATCAGCTCGTCCTTCTCTTTTTCTATCCTCTCCTTCTCTTTCTCCGCATGCTCTCGTTTTTTCTTTTCGTTTTCTAGCTGTGCTCTGTGAAACAAAAAATGCCTTCAGTTCAGGAAAAGCCCCTGGCTAATTAATACCAGTTGTGGAATTTAATAACGATATGATTCAATGTCAAAGCTATATTTTGTGGTTCATAATATAATCAGCAGATTGCTACAACATCCTTGAACTCGTAAATGTTTTTCGAAGGCAATAAAACATGACAATGCATGTTAGAGCCATACAGCCAAGCCCTTGTCTGAATCTCAAACGTTTTGTTTGGTCATCATCATTTGTCAGGCTTGTCAAGCTGAATGTCTGAACTGAATGTCTGTAAATCCACGTCTCTTCACATCTCCTTTCAGTAATCAAGGGAACACAGATCGGCAGTGCGAGCCTCCGCCACAGACCAGACATTACAATGCTGCCCCCCTCTAGTCAGAATCCCAACCTCTCCATCTGTTTGTGGTGTTTCTCCTCCCGGGCCTGGGCCTTCATCTGCTGGACCTCAATGGTGTCGGGCTTCCTCCTCCTCATGTACAGCTCGTGGTTCCCCATGCACAGAGCCAGGATGCGCTTGTTGATCCGCAACCGCGGCGCGTAGAACACAAAGTCCTGCCGAGACAGGAGGGCAGAGGAACAAGGGAGAAGAACGTCATTCACAGAAAAAGTGGAAGACACAGGACAGGTTGGCAAACATTCCTGATCCTATTACCTGATCATTATCACTTAGGACCTGAATGCTGTGGCTAATGAGACTGCAGGTATGACAAAAAATTACATTTTACAGTCCTAATAGCTTCGGTAGTCAGATTATAATAGCAATAAAGCACTGCAGGGTTTAGTGGTTATATTACCAATATGCCACAGGTTAGTACTGTCCAAGCATGGTGTGCTGTATGGCACCTAAGAACAGCTCTTGGCCGTGGTATATTGACCGTAAAGCCCAACCTATAGTGATCCACTGCTTCAATACTTTACATTATTTCCTCCCACTGTCCTTCCCGTTAGAGAGACTTACTGGGGCTTTCTTGTCGATGGGCTTGATGACAAACTTCTTATCGTTGAAGGAGATGTTCCTGATCTCACTCCAGGGAAAGCCAATCTTTGGCGTCAACCTGGGGAGGAGGGAAGGTGATACTCAGACGGTCTTCACGCTATGCTTGTGCAGTACTGTGCTACGGGAAGGTAACCCTCTGTAGATTTACATGAAACAAGGTGCCACGTTCCGCCAGCAGAGGGCAATATTGTGATGGAGTATATCCCACAGGGCCGTCTAGGCTCAAAGCTCAGGTTGCCACAAAAGGCTCTCTGACATTCCTCCTAAGAGGTTGAATACTGTATTCCACAATACTACTCTGAAATGACTGTGCCAGTATTGCATACTTGTCCTCGTGTTCGTAGATATTGAGTCCCAGTGCATCCACACCCAGCCACAACTCAGTTCCCTTCTTGTTCTTGATCTCAAAGTAGTTGACTCCATACATCTCCAGGTCTTGGGCTATCTTCAGATACTCCATCATAGAGTCCTCTCTGTACACATGCACACGTTAGAAACCTTTAACTCATGTATTTGCTTTTATTAAGACCCCCATTATTGGTTACAGCTGAAGCAGCTTCTCTTCCTGGGGGTCCCCAAGTTATAGAGAAAGTTTGACAACAGCCCTCCCATTCAGAGACCTTGGTGCTATAAGACAGACATACCTGAGCATCCCCCTATGTTCCTCATGCCAGGTCTGTATTCTGTCCTCCCACTGTTCTTTAGTCAGCTTGTGCTGCTCCAAAACCCTGCAGGACAGATACATACCTATGTCAGAAAGGGCTATAGAAACAGACACAATAGAAACCTGGCATCAGAAGAGCGAACACACTGATAGTGGTGGGAGGACCGAGCAACTTCTAAAGAACACCTCATTCACAAAGGCGCATGTTCCCTGACACTATGAGGGGAATACAGAGGGAAGACGGAGAGAGCCGGGCTACTTCAGCCTGCGCTGCAATATCGGGGGGGGGTCAATAGAGACTCCTTTGGGTTACTATGACAGCAACGTTACTATGACAGCAAGACTCTCCGATTGGGCCAGAGAAGGAGCAGAGGAACTGTAAGGGATATTGAGGCTACTCTAAGGGGTAGTATTCGTCCCAGGAGGGGTGTGGTGGAGACTAGGCCTGAGCCATTAAACAAGACATAATTTTGACGTTTTATATCGATGACTATAAAGTACGAGACACAGTTGGCGTTGCACACTGAGCAGGGATCTTTTGTTGTCGGAGAGTCTATGTCCAAACGAGGTCTGTGAACTCAGCAACACTGAAAACCGAGACGACATCTCGGAATCCAGACAAATGGAATTAAAATGAGTGAAATGCCATCATTAATCATCATCACGTTTTTGTGATGAAGCCCCCACAGTGCCCAATGGTTTAGACATTAAGGGCTGTGTGTTGTGTTATTTTGAGGGGACAGCAAATTTACACTGTTATACAAGTTGTACACTCACCACTTTACATTGTAGCAAAGTGTCATTTCTTCAGTGTTGTCACATGAAAAGATATAATCAAATATTTACAAAAATGTGAGGGGTGTACTCACTTTTGTGAGATACTGTACATTTGGCTAACATTTTGTGTAACCGTTAAAGATTACGCTAATATCATCATGTTGTTGTTTTTTTTACATTGAAGTAACATACAGTGGTTAGTTACACTAAGAGTGGACAATTCCACACTGGGCCCACATGTTAATCAAACCCACAGCCAGGGCATTATAAGTGCCATGCTCAGCTAATTGATATATTGTTATGGTAAAAAAAAAAAACTGCATTTCAAACATACTTCTTAATTAAATGTATACCGGGCATATCATTTAACATGTCCGAAAAATCTCCAAACCTACTTAACATCAGGTTTTCTAACATTTCCCCTAAACTGCCATTCATATTTTTTTTCTTCTCAATATAAAATTCAATTCAGGTGAAATGTATTAGATTCAGGTGTTTTTTTTAACAGGCATTTCTATGATTCATTTGACACGGAAGTGGTGAAAAGCAAAATCGTTTGCTGAAAGATCAGTGGGCTGGATTCAAACTCCTTTCTCCAGAGGTACATGTGCGCCAGAGGCAGCAGCGTGGCGTCAGCACTCTGCATTAACAGGAATACATCACGATATGAAAACACTTGGGCCGTATCAACCAACCCAGGTACCGACCTCTGAGGCAGCAGACGATCCGAGGTCAGATAGCCAGGCTTGTGGACGTCTTTGTTGTAGTCGGCGTATTTGGCCTGGACAGAGTAGGAGGCCAGCAGCACGGCTGTCTCTGGGGGGCAGTAGTTGTCATCGTTTAAGATGGCCTCCTTCACCTACCGCGGGCCGGGGATACCCGCACAGTTGTTTGAACACGTCTTTTGGATCTGCCATGTACATTGCAAGTACTAAGGTTGTGTGTGTGTGTGTGTGTGTGCGCGTTTGTTACCTGCAAAAAGAATAGTCTCTGTGTGATCTCCTGGATGAGTTCCTCAGACACGTCCTCGGGGAAGAATTTGGCTCGGAACTTGAACTGCAGTGGGTTCTCCTTCTTCACATCTTGCTGTGTCACCTTCTTGTTGAGTTTGAGCCATGTGCTGTAGCCTTTACTGTCGGTGTACTGTAGGCCAAAAAACCAAACCTCCCGAAGACCCACTGTCTTCACCACCTGAAAGCACAAACACAATGAGCATCAGTGATCAGCAGGGCGTGCGCCTGGCGTTGCACTGTGAACCCAGATTCACCCCAGCCCCAAAGCCTGATCATGACAATGGCTCAAGTTCGGGGAGTCGCTTCACCATTTCACCAATCACCAGGACAACGTTGTGTCAATGAAACCCCTTTTTTCGCCAGTCACTCGACTCTCTTGTACCATCTACTTTTCGGGGGCCGTGTCACGAGAATTTCATTGTGCAGGATGACGCTGTGTTGTTCGGTGCATTTGACAAATAAACCTTGAAACCTGAAACTTCAAGTGTTATGTCTCTCCCTCCCTGTCAGTCTGCTCTGAGGTTCTGCCCTCGGGTCTTTATGATACACAGACAAACCCCTGAAATAACCAACTGGGGAAATCCTTGCAAAACAAAGAAAATGTGAGTTTGAAGGGGACATTTCATCGATCCCACAAGGAAAATGTTTGCTTAGCCTTTATGTTTAGGGTTGGGGTCATAATTGGTGTTATGCTCAGGTTAAGTTTAGGCATGAATGTTAAGTTATTGATGTTGAGGTGAGAATTAGGTAAGCATTGGGGTGTTAGGGCTAGTGTCCTTACACAGACATAAAACAAAGAGTTGGAATGGAGCCTCAAAATAATCTCACTAAACGTGTTCTGCTGGTATTTCTCTACACCGACCACAGACAAGCTCACAGCCAACTCCCTCCCTGTGTGTCTGTCTGTCTGCACTGGCCTCGCTCTGTCCCTCTGGGTGTCACCATGACAGCCACAGGACAATGATGGCTCTGTGTTAGCGACTCATTCTCTCCGGCTGTGTTCCTGACAATACCCCATACAGGCCCTAACTGAGGCAGCTCCCACCCCAGTTGACCCGCTGTCTGTTTGTGGGGAGTTAACCCTATGTTTACCTCATCCTGTTTATTTACCTTTATTTCTTTTTACAGAGAAACCAACTGAGACCAACTGAGACCCAACCAATTGAAGAATATAACAGACAGTGATGAGTGTGATGTAAATGCCAAATGATAGACTTCCTCCAGATATTTGAGTACAGAAAGAGAGTCATGCATACATAGTATATCACCATAACAGCGGAGACATCAGTCTGCCAAATCATCCCATAGTGTAAGTGATTTACTACTGTCCAGGCTCAGTTCTGTCAGGTGAAATGACTTAAATGCAGACAAGACAAAGCTGTTGATGTTTCTTAAGAGCATCTGAAATGAAGCTATAGAATCCTCCATGAGTATTCATTGTGCTGGACAAGTGTTAGCTCCCTTGCCTGTATTTTATTGTGACATGTTGTGCTACTTAGTAAACCATGTCCTTATGAGACACTGTGTGTTCTGGACACTGTGTACCATCAGGCGCTGGAGTTTACAACTAACTTCAAAGCCTTCAATGATCACTGTAGCCTATACAATAGAGTAAGCTGGCCTTACCTAATCTACTGAGTTATTGGTACATTTTCATTTCGAGTTGACAGCTCCCATTTGACCTGGGTTCACACAATGTCCAGCAGACTAATAATAAATATTGCTTGCAGTCCCAGAGCTATATTTCTCTGACAGTGTCCAAGACAAATTCCAGTACTCTTCCTGCCACACCTAAAATAAACTAGTCGACGTCTTGAACTTGATCTCGTCTGTAAGCCTATGACAGAAATCCGTGGTGGATAATCAGTGGATATCAGTGGTTAAGTCAAATAGTCACATAAAAACAAAACATTTGCCACTATCAGGAGAATACACCTCTGTATCTGTAGCCAGAGAAGGTAGGTTCGGGGGAGTCTGCAATCGAGCTAACTCCACCATTCACCTTTTAACCAATCTAGGTACTCTATGTAGATCATCCTTGAACTCCTACCACTCACTCATCGGTTTACAGATTTGTCTGAGGAGAGGGAGACAGGAGTCAGGGACGTGATGTTTCCCAATTCAGAATTCCTGACAGCGTGCTCACCTGGTCAAAGAGCTGTTTGCCGGTGGTGTTGGGCTGGATGGCAAACTCCAGCTCAGCGTCCATGGTGGTGACCCTCACATTGACCTATGCACAGAAAAAAACAGAACATCCTTTAGTTACCCACATCACAACATGCCCGCGTACACAGGCAGGATCTTAAGTACAAGGACAACATTTGCGGACGGCAGATCAGTTTTCTTCCAAGGTTTTGACAGGATTAATATGAGTAGGCCCACATTGCTGACACACACTCACTAGTTCAAAGGAAGCCGACATGTTAACATCCAACTAATATGTTTGTATGTGTCACAATACGCCCACATCAGCACGCTTCACCCACCCCACCTTCCCGCGCTATCTCCTCCTCTATCAGTCCACTCAGCTGCACCTTATATCTCACAACTGAAGAGAAGACAGCACGTCCAGCTAATCAGCCAAGACTGGCGCCCATAACACTGACACACCGCGGAGTCGCTGCAGTGAAGTGGTCAATGGATCTCAACGAGAACAACGGAGATGCCACGGAAATGCCCTGGGGAACATCCCAAAGACTCCGACGCTGCCTGTTGTTTCCACATTTATGTAACACTTTGATGAGGTAAAACAAAACCTATGACACTCGTGTGGATGTCAGCCTAACAAACCGAGGCATTTACTGACACAGACATATAGCACATAGTGACACACGGCGACGGACTTCTCAGGGAAACAGGAGAGAGTTGCTGTACCATAATAGCCTAGTCCTTCTCCATCTCTGACTGACTGTGCAACTGCTGCAGTGAAGGCAGTCGGTGGGTTACATTTGGCAAATTACTAGAAGAGCTACAACTGATGAAGTTCTAATTTGTTTTCATTGAAATTGTAGCTTAAGTGAGGGTTCATCTTTAGGGTTCATCTTTGGAATCCTAGTAGGACACGTGGGCCGTGGATCGTACGACTGAAACCGTAGCAGACACACCCCATATTGCCCATCCAGCAGACAACAGGGAATGACGGGCAGCAACCCGCGCACTTCAACAGACAACAGGCAACAACTGCATTGAGCAACACTGGAATTTAATTGATTACAGGAAATACTGAACTGCACTGAACTTGAGTTTAAAAATACTAAACCTGTCCCTTGGACAAAAATTTTAAAACCTCGTTTTTCTCTGGGTACCGATTACATGTCAATACTCCTCGACGCCCTCGATTTCTGTGTGCTAGCTATGGTACCATCTTAGGAGAACAGATCAGATTTAAGTAAACCACATTGTGGGTCGGTACCAGTAAATAGAGTTTCACAAATATCCACTGTGCACCGATGGTGGCTTCTTCCTTCACCCTGCGTTCCACTGACCTCTTAACCTTTAGGAACTACAGAGTGGGTGAGATGGTTTAGGTGAATATAGCCTAATATGTTTTCATGAATGTTGGAATTCAAAACTACTGTATGGTAAGGGGGGTATCTGTGTGCTGACTTCTACTGAAGACACGTGTGTGTGTGTGTTTGCACTACACTTCTATAAATAACTCTACTCTAAACTCAGGTTGAACATGTTTATACATCTTCGTCAGGCATGCTCTCTATCTTTTTAAGTTGAGAAACAATGCAGTCAAGAAGATTGTGACACAGACACAGGCACCAAATAAAACCCTCCATTCCAGACAATTCAGTTCATATGACACAAAAGAAGCCAGAAAGTGTTCTGGGTCAGGCTCAAAGTGAGTTGCGCTTGCTCTGTTGAAATGATCCCCCTGTCCTCCTGGACGCCAAATCACTGAGCTTTACAGAAAGAGGGAACACATGAGCAGTGATTTGGCACCAGAAAATCAGCAGAAGCTTTTTGATAGAGGCTTCTCTGCTGGCCCTTTGGTCAGTGAATGACTAAACACTACTGGTACAGAAACCCAACTCCATGGTTTTTAATTATTCACAGCTTTAAAATAAATCCTCCACGCCAGGTGAACTTGACTCAATAGTGCAATAGAGTTTGAAGTTCTGTTTGGGAGCTTTAATATAGGCCTAAGATCTAAATCATGATAATGTCTAAACGCCTGTTCTTGCTTAATCATTATGAGTTATTGAGTACAGATTGCTGTGGGGGGAAAAAAACAACTATTGAATCAATTTTAAAATAAGGCTGTAATGTAGAAAATGTGGAAGTGAAGGGGTCTGAATACTTTCCGAATACCCTGCAATATAATGTAATCCAGGTTAGTACACCAACATCATGTCTTCACTTCAGTCCATTGTAAATACTTAATGAAAACACACTATCTTAATACACTGTAGGGAACACAGAGGGCTTCAGAAAATATGATCCCTAAACATCAGTCCATCATAACTATATGGGACATGTGTAGCTTCAATGCACAAACATGTTGCCATTTATTCATCTCCCTTCTAGTCTGTCAGGAACTCCCCCTGCTCCAGAGTGTTGGGGACAGCAGCAAGACAGGCCCAGCCAGAGGCAGCCAACAATGAAATACTAGGCAAGATGCTGTGTCCTTAATATAAACCCGATGAGGATAAAGGAGCGCAGAGGCTGGCAGAGACGAGAGGCTGGCAGAGACGAGAGACTGGCAGAGACGAGGGTCTGGCAGAGAGACGACAGACTGGCGTGAAGAGAGCAGTAAGTAAGCAGTAAGATCAGAGCAGAGGGAGCTGAGAAGAACTGGCTTTGGCATTATGTTGGAGTCCGTGTCTCAGTTCACAGTTGGCCAAACCAACAGACAAACTTCAAACGAGCAGCATGGGATATCCATTAAAACCCAGCACTGACCAATGGCACCATCATGGCGCACAACTGAGAAATTATGAAGGCAATCACTGAAGCAGACCGCGATCTTGAATCCTACAACATTTCTGCTTGATTTCTTATTTTATCTGTTCACCACTTTTATTCAGCATGGAAGAAATTACAGAGCACATGACTTGATGTCCTCAAAGGACCTGATCTTATTCACTATGAAGGACGAGCAACAGAATCTTCAGTCAGAACAGATCTGTCCCAGTATCGGTCTGTTGACATGGTGTCAGTCAGGACAGGTCTGTCCCAGTATTGGTCTGTTGACATGGTGTCAGTCAGGACAGTTCTGTCCCAGTAACGGTCTGTTGACATGGTGTCAGTCAGGACAGGTCTGTCCCAGTAACGGTCTGTTGACATGGTGTCAGTCAGGACAGGTCTGTTCCAGTATCGGTCTGTTGACATGGTGTCAGTCAGGACAGGTCTGTCCCAGTAACGGTCTGTTGACATGGTGTCAGTCAGGACAGGTCTGTCCCAGTAACAGTCTGTTGACATGGTGTCAGTCAGGACAGGTCTGTCCCAGTAACGGTCTGTTGACATGGTGTCAGTCAGGACAGGTCTGTCCCAGTAACGGTCTGTTGACATGGTGTCAGTCAGGACAGTTCTGTCCCAGTAACGGTCTGTTGACATGGTGTCAGTCAGGACAGTTCTGTCCCAGTAATGGTCTGTTGACATGGTGTCAGTCAGGACAGGTCTGTCCCAGTATCGGTCTGTTGACATGGTGTCAGTCAGGACAGGTCTGTCCCAGTAACGGTCAGTTGACATGGTGTCAGTCAGGACAGTTCTGTCCCAGTAACGGTCTGTTGACATTGTGTCAGTCAGGACAGGTCTGTCCCAGTAACGGTCTGTTGACATGGTGTCAGTCAGGACAGGTCTGTTCCAGTATCGGTCTGTTGACATGGTGTCAGTCAGGACAGGTCTGTCCCAGTAACGGTCTGTTGACATGGTGTCAGTCAGGACAGGTCTGTCCCAGTAACGGTCTGTTGACATGGTGTCAGTCAGGACAGGTCTGTCCCAGTAACGGTCTGTTGACATGGTGTCAGTCAGGACAGGTCTGTCCCTGCATCAGTCTGACGGGGTTGTTGGTGCGTATATACACAGGGCTACGTTTGTGTCTGTTCAATAAAAGCCAGCTTAGTCTTCAGGAGTGCGGAGTTGGTGGAGAAATAAAGGGGGGCAGAAGACTGAGGGAGACAAAGGGCTGGATGTAGAGCTAGACAGAGAGCCCAGGGCACATCAATCATAAAAGTGCACCTGCAGTCATAGACACAAAGGAGCTGTCAGATATCTCCAGAGAACCGAAACAGAAAACACATCTCGCTCTTTTTCTCAGACCATAATAGTGTTCTCCTCAAACACACACATCAGGGTTGTGCTAGCTGTGGGCCTGGTAGCTTGACTCTAGACTGGGTTTGTGTGTGTGTGTGTGTGTGTGTGTCTGGGTATCTAACAAAACAAAAAACATTTTTTTAAACAGAAATAAAATAATAAAAAGTTTCAAAGTAAGAATTTACTGAGACTATTTTCGAACCCAAAACCAAAATACGAACACAGAGAACCCTACTGACTGTCCTGAACACAGAGGACCCTACTGACTGTCCTGAACACAGAGGACTCTACTGACTGTCCTGAACACAGAGGACCCTACTGACTGTCCTGAACACAGAGGACCCTACTGACTGTCCTGAACACAGAGGACCCTACTGACTGTCCTGAACACAGAGGACTCTACTGACTGTCCTGAACACAGAGGACCCTACTGACTGTCCTGAACACAGAGGACTCTACTGACTGTCCTGAACACAGAGGACCCTACTGACTGTCCTGAACACAGAGGGCTGTACTTTGTCCTAAACACTGTCCTGAATACAGATAGTTCTACTGTCTGTACTGAACATAGGGCTCTGCTTTGTCCTGAACACAGACGGCACAACTGTCTGTCCTGAACACATAGATCTCTACTGTCAGTCCTGAACAGAGGGCTCTACTTCATCCTGAACACAGAAGGCTCAATGTCTGAACACAGAGGGCTCTATTGTCCATCCTGAACACAGAGGGCTCTACTTTCTGTCTGAACACGGAGGGATCTACTTTCTGTCCCGAACACGGAGGGATCTACTTTCTGTCTGAACACGGAGGGATCTACTTTCTGTCTGAACACGGAGGGATCTACTTTCTGTCCCGAACACGGAGGGATCTACTTTCTGTCTGAACACGGAGGGATCTACTTTCTTTCCCAAACACAGACGGCTGGTAGAGATATTCAAGACAAACCAAAATCTGGTTTTAACATTAAAGCAGTTGGTTATGGCATGGATTGTGCTGTGGAAAAGCAGCTTATCCAGTCGCGACACACATCGCCCGTATGCGAATGGAACAAGAGTATAATGGGCTTCTGGTGTCTGTAAATGTTGTATATGGAAACACAATTTCATAACAACAAAAACGAACTGTCCTCTAGTCCCCTTAACAAAGACAGCTATTTAGCCTTGCACAGTTGTTCATGAGACAGTATATAGGCTTTGAAATAAATCCAAAGTTTTATGAATTCTAGATTTGTGTTTGGGAACAGCAGTGGGTGGGCCTCCACTGTTTATTAAGACTGTACCATCATCACTGTTTAGGAAAGGGCCCGGTTTGGGCATTTCCATTGAAAATGACCCATGAGCATAAACATGTAAGGTTCAAAGGATTGTGCTTGTTCATTTATTCTACCTAACTCTTGTCCACATGGCAACATTACTATACAGACCAGATCAACAAAGTATCATCTTATTTCAAGGTTTGGAAGGCCTGTCTCCAGCTAGATCATCAATCTGGTCCAACTACAAGAGGACTGGTGCCCCTCCCCCAGAGCACAGTTCCTTTCTAGGTTTCTTCCCAGATTTTGACCTTTCATGGGAGTTTATTCAAGCGGCTGTGCTTCCACAACTTATTGCTTGGCCTTTTTAGGTTGGGACCCTACACATGCACTTTGTGAAAAATGCTGATGATAAAAAGGAATTTAGAAATTATATTTCATTGATTAATTTAAAATTGCAAATGCAATTGATAATGCTTGCACTTGCTACTGACTTCCCGTAATAAAGAGTGGTGACTGGATATCCTACGGCTTAGTAAATATATCTTGATCTGAAAGGATGAACATTCATTCCCGGCGGGACTGAGAGTGGATAACTACAATATTAAAGGTCGAAATACACATTTTGAATCACCAAATATTTATCCTTTTTCCAAAGAGGAATCAGACCTTGACATTCCTATATTTATTAATTAAAACCCAAACACTCGTGAGAACGACATCTAATGTGTCCATAATAACTAAAATAACCTTGAGAGAAAAAACCATGGCCTGGGTTTAGATGTGTGTAGTACTGTGTCCGTGTGTGTGTGTGCGTGCGCACGCTCGCGTGCGCCACAGGTGTCCGACAACACGCAGACACTTAGCGGGCTGGTTTAATGTAATTGTGTAAAAAGCTGGCCCACACCGCTACACATGGAGTTATACACTGACTAGGGAACAGAGAACAAAGGCTGTGGGATTAACCTATTACGTTAGGAGATGGGACCTTAATAACACTACATTATTAACACATGATGGACCACAATAACACTGAGGCGTTGTGACACACAGGACCGCGGTTTCCCCCTTCAGCACACAACAGTCCACGTAAAGCCTGCAGTGTTTAGCGGATGAAAAGGAGCTAGCCTGTAGGGGGGAACCATTAATCAAATTCACACTGAAATCCCAACGCTGACACGGGCGATATTTAGAAGAAGCCATGCCCTCCGGGTGTCTGCTATCCCTCCGAGTCATTCAAGCAGCACAGATCCCCCCTACTTGCTGTTAGATTCAGTATTAGTTTGCAGGTTCTTTTATTAAGTGAAATACAGGCTATTAATGGCAGTAGAATTGTTTCCACATACGTGTGCACAATTCAAACGCTTGGAGGCACTTAGACTTAGAAAAGTCCTTGTTTGATCAGAAATACAGTGAAGACAATGTAAATGTTGTAAATGACAATTGTAGATGGAAACTTCAGATTTTGAATGGAAAGTCTACATAGACGTACAGGGGCCCATTATCAGCAACCAACAGTCTTGTGTTCCAGTGGCATGTTGTGCTTGCTAATCCAAGTTTATAATTTTAACTGATTTGAAAACACTTCTGCTATTATGTTAGACTAGTTGAGTATCCAGAGCATCAGCAATTGTGAGTTTGATTACAGACTCAAAATGGACAGAAGCAAAGAACTTTCTTCTGATTTCTATTCCACGTGAGAAATTGCCAAGAAACTCGTACAACGCTGAGTAATACTCCCTTCACAGAACACGGCAAACTGTCTCTAAACAGAATAGAAAGAGTAGTGGGGGGCCCTGGTGCACAACTGAGCAAGAGGATAAACACATTAGAGGGTCTAGTTTGAGAAACAGATGCCCCACAGGTCCTCATCTGGCAGTTTCATTAAATAGTACCCGCAAAACACCAGTCTCAATGTCAACAGTGAAGAATGGATTCTGGGATGCTGGCCTTCAAGGCAGAAAAAGCCATATCTCAGACCGGCCAATAAAAATAAAATATAAAGATAAAGATCAGACACTGGATAATTGGAAAAAAAGTGTTATAGACAGGCAAATCTAAGTTTGAGGCGTTCAGATCACTAAGAAGAACATTCGTGAGACGCAGGCCACATGAAAAGATGCTGGGAGTGCTTGACGCCATCTGTCAAGCATGGTGAAGGTATTGTGATGGTCTGGGGGTGCTTTGGTTGTGGTAAAGCGGGAGATTTGTACAGGGAAATTCAGGGATCTTGAAGAAGGAAGGCTATCACTCCATTTTGCAACGCCATACCATACCCTGTGGACGGCGCTTGATTGGAGCCCATTTCCTCCTACAACATGTCAATGACCCAAAGCACAGCTTCAACTATGCAAGAACTATTTAGGGAAGAAGCAGTTAGCTAGTATTCTGTCTATAATGGATTGTCCAGCACAGTCACTGGATCTCAACTCTATTGAGCTGTTGTGGAACAGCTTGGCTGTATGGTAAGTCAGAAATGCCCATCAAGCCAATCCAACTAGTGGGAGGTGCTTCAGGAAGCATGGGGTGAAAACTCTTCAGATTACATCAACAAATTGACAACTAGAATGCCAAAGGTCTGTAAGGCTGTAATTGCTACACATGTAGGATTGTTTGAAGAAAGCCAAGTTTGAAGGACACTACTATTATTTCAATTAAAAATCATAATTTTTTACCAATGACTATTGTCAATGACTATATTTTCTATTAATTCTGCTATATTTCCTATTCAAACTCATTTCATGTAGGTTTTCATGGAAAGCAGGGACATTTCCAAGTAACCCCAAACTTTTGAACAGTAGTGTATTTCCACAGCTCTGGTTGCCTGCCCTGGATGCTGTTACTGGAGCTCATTTTGCGGCACTGCTGAGGAGACTGTAGAAGTGGCAGCTATGAAGCTGTTTAAAGACATTTTCCTCCATGCTGAGGCTGTGGCCCATCCTTGAGCATATTCAGACTAATTCTGTGCTGCACGTTGAAGCGATAATGAGAAAAAAAAACTGAGTGCGAGAGACAGAGGCAGATAGAGAAGCGCAGACGGAGCAAGACGTCTTAGAACTGATAGGAGCTAATCACTAACTGACAAACCACACGGAGGAGCAGTGCACAGTGAGTAGCAGACATCCTCTGACTGCTACTAGGCTGTACTTAGTCACGTGTGCCAGGGTCTGGGTTCATTCAGGTTCTGTTCAGGCAATTCAAAAAGTAAATTGGAAATGCATTAGAAAACCAAGCAGAAGAACAGATATCATCTCTAGGCTTAAAAACGGTCCAAAGCCAGTCCTCTACATATCCCCGACCTATGCAACACGACAAGAAAAGGATTTCCACGTGGCGTGGTGTGGTGTTTGTGCGTAGCACCAGACAGGCCTAATTAAATGCACAGCTGTTTGTTGCTAAGCCGGCTACCAGGGGCTTTAAGGCACCGAGGACCAGACTTGGGCTTTACTCCTCACCCACCGCCATCCCCCATCCACCTCTACCTCACTCCTTATCTTCCTCACCCATTCCCCTCTCCCTCACCCATCCCCTTATCTTCACCTCACTATGCCTTACCCCTCCGGTCCATTCATTTCACGTCATCTCTTTTCTTCCCCTCCGTCTTAAGCTCTCCCCTCCTCCCCAGAGACAGTCCTCATGTCTCCAGGCCCCGCTAAAACTAATCCCCCCAAAGAGCCCCTTGGCCAAACGGACCTCCTAACTGGGACCTGGAGGACAGAGAGTATCAAAGTTACTGCTGCTAACAAAGCCTGGCCTTTTATTTCCAGGAGAGCAAGAGAACGAAGGGGGCCAAAGTGAGGTCAGGGGAGGGGGATGGTGAGTGAACTTCACACCTGATAATTAGATTTAGTGACTTGGATAATTCCCATTATATTAATGAAAACGGCTCTATGAAATATTTAATGCCTGACTGTGCGGCAGGATGTTTGCGTGGAGCAGGCAGAGTGTTAAGGTGGACCAGAGAGGGGCGACATGTGCGAAACGGCTCAATAAATAAATAATGCACTGGGTCCCACCACGCCATAGTGATGCATGCTCACAATCACATACACACAGTAACACAGATCAAACGTGCACGTTCTTGTGCTAACAGGGCAGAGGTGTGGAGAAAACTCGGAGAACACTGTGTCGGGGGCAAATTTACTCGGCTCTTGTGGGTCGCCTGCAGTGTCCTCCCACAGCACTGGTAGCCAACACTGTTCCTGGATGGATCCAGACACAGCAGGACTGTGTCCCTGGCTAGGCCCCCCGGCCGTCCATTGGAGCTCACTGATCAATTCAGGGTTGCCTGAATCCAGCCCACTTTCCAGGTGGGTTGAACGAAGCACTGCAGTGCTGCAATCCCACGGTCCCCCAGGCAGACTGTCCATCCATAGTTAACAAGGACCCCCTTTACAGCGACCAGAAAAAGAGCCAGGCCTATTGAGTCGTGTTACAGAGGAATAATTCCCCATTAAAACATGCCCAGAGGAAAGAAAGGGTCCTATACAGAAACACAGCCAGTGAGGCCAGAGGTCCCGATAACTGCCTTTAAAGACACACCAGACCTGTCCAACTGCAAACGGGAGGTACCGCTTCTAATGAAGAGAGGTACCCTGTCTAACGCATAGGTACTGTGTCTGGCCACTCATACAGAACCTTTTACAGAACCTGCTGATGACAGATTATCTGAGCGACACACCACTCTAGTACAATACATGTAGTCCAACAGTGGGAGGGACAGACCACTCTAGTACAATACATGTAGTCCAACAGTGGGAGGGACAGACCACTCTAGTACAATACATGTAGTCCAACAGTGGGAGGGACAGACCACTCTAGTACAATACATGTAGTCCAACAGTGGGAGGAACAGACCACTCTAGTACAATACATGTAGTCCAACAGTGGGAGGGACAGACCACTCTAGTACAATACATGTAGTCCAACAGTGGGAGGGACAGACCACTCTAGTACAATACATGTAGTCCAACAGTGGGAGGGACAGACCACTCTAGTACAATACATGTAGTCCAACAGTGGGAGGAACAGACCACTCTAGTACAATACATTTAGTCCAACAGTGGGAGGAACAGACCACTCTAGTACAATACATTTAGTCCAACAGTGGGAGGGACATACCACTCTAGTACAATACACTTAGTCCAACAGTGGGAGGGACAGACCACTCTAGTACAATACATTTAGTCCAACAGTGGGAGGGACAGACCACTCTAGTACAATACACTTAGTCCAACAGTGGGAGGGACAGACCACTCTAGTACAATACATGTAGTCCAACAGTGGGAGGGACAGACCACTCTAGTACAATACATTTAGTCCAACAGTGGGAGGGACAGACCACTCTAGTACAATACATGTAGTCCAACAGTGGGAGGGACAGACCACTCTAGTACAATACATTTAGTCCAACAGTGGGAGGGACAGACCACTCTAGTACAATACATGTAGTCCAACAGTGGGAGGGACAGACCACTCTAGTACAATACATGTAGTCCAACAGTGGGAGGGACAGACCACTCTAGTACAATACATGTAGTCCAACAGTGGGAGGGACAGACCACTCTAGTACAATACATGTAGTCCAACAGTGGGAGGGACAGACCACTCTAGTACAATACATGTAGTCCAACAGTGGGAGGGACAGACCACTCTAGTACAATACATGTAGTCCAACAGTGGGAGGGACAGACCACTCTAGTACAATACATGTAGTCCAACAGTGGGAGGGACAGACCACTATAGTACAATACATTGAACAAAGCAAATTACTTCATGAAGTCATGGGTCCTTGATCTATAAAGGTAGATCACAGAGAACTACATGTTTGGGTTTTCTAAACATTGGCTACTATTCTAAAGACCACCCCGTCTAAACAAATGTACAAACCACCATTTTACTTCCCTTGAATTAAAGCCTTTACTTTTTTGTAATTCCTTTTATGTCTTACATGAATGTATGTCTTACATTAACTAATTCATCTGTGTAACTCGGGTATGTCTTAATTTACGTTCCACCCCAAGAAAAGACAGATGTGATCCTTTGAACTTAGCATGTTTAAGCTCATGGGTCCTTTTCAATGGAAATGCCCATATGGAAACTTCTATCCTTGAGGAAGACTTGGGGACTGGTTGGGTAATTCATTTCCTAATGAGCACAATGTGAACTAAGGTCTCTCTATCAATCTCTCTCTCTCTCCATCTATCACTCTGTCATTCTCTTCCTCTGTGTGCGTGTCCCTCTTCACTAACGGAGTGTCGGTGGTCCCAGATTACTTCTTGCCCTGTGTGTGTGTAACCATGTCTAAAGTGTTATGTAAGATCTAGACCACAGGGAGGATCGTTGGAGCCGTCTGTCCCCGAGCTCTGAGCCAATTAGAAAGAAAAGAAGCCTGTGTGTCTGCGGACATCTAAGCAGAAAGGCAGATTTGCGTTTTCCAGGAAAAGGGGGCTACAGCGGTAAGTGGTGACCTAACACATGGCTGTGGCTCCTGTGTGGTGAGACCTACAGCGTGTGACAACAGGTTGAGGTGTTGTGGCGACAAAGACAGTGTGTGAACAGTGTTTCCCCTATGTTTACATCATGCTAGGCAAGTCTCACCGGTTTGGGCATCTTCTTGATTTCTCCAGCCTTGCCCTTCCACTGAGAATACGCAAAGAAATCGTCCTCCGTCTCGTTACCTTGAGTCCACCACCTGGGGGAGAGACAACAGTTATCATTAACACTCCAAATGACAGAGGTGAGAGAGAGGTGAGGTTAGAGATGGGTGATAGGCAGGTGAGAGAGTGAGAGAGGTGTGGGGGGGGGGGGTAGTCAGGTACCCTAGCAGTTTGAGCGTCTAACTAGTAACTGAAATGCTGCTGGATCGAATCACCAAACCAGCAATGTGAAAAAACTTCTCCTCAGGTTGTTCCTGTAAATGACAGTGGGTCCTGGGTAAAAATTGTGTTTAAAAGAAGTGAGAGCGAAAACAAAGATAGAGCTGGCTGGGACAATTAAGGAAACAACCAATCACAGGCCTGCTGCTATCATGAATCATAATCAACTACCAATCCCAGGCCTTCCGCTCCTATCATGAATCATCATTAACAACCAATCACAGGCCTGCTCCTATCATAGATCATCACCAACTACCAATCAGAGGCTTGTGAATAACACTGATCACAGAGAGGATTGACAGTTTAGGATTTAAACTCTTAAAAAACACTTAAAACTCTTCACACAGGATTAGGGGCTGGTACTTGGTCTGGGTGTCAGTACTGTGTACATTACAGTAGGTCCAGGAACTCCACAGTACTTTGGAGCCAGTGGAGAAGTAGGGCATTTGAGGTGCCGCCATTTCACTCCTCTGAGCTCCCACCAACATTAACAACTAGACTGCATAATGTGAGAAATTTGCGACGAAAAAAGTAAAAGGGAGAAAGTGAAATTCCAAATTGGCCTTAATACCTTATCTAGAATGGTTCTTGTGTCCTTTAGAATGATCATTGTCACTCAGAAATAACATAATCTGCTCCATAGTAGAGAATGTTTCAATAGCCACTTGTAAAAATTAGGAGTGTAAACTTCTCCTTTCAAGTTCTAATTTCTTCTGGGGAAATGTGCAGGAATAGATTGAGTGTAAAACAACCCCAAAATGCTTTATGCACATGTGTCTAAGAATGTTATAAAACACTCCCAAAAAATGATATTACTTCAGAATCATATTCTGGATAATGATATGACAATATTCTCTCAGTAACAAAACAAACAAAAAGAGGTAAATATACATTTTGAAAATAGCCCTTCCAAGACAAGTACATCTCCCAACCAAAAATATATTTTGTCTTTTGAACATGAATTCCACAACAGAGAGAAAAGAGAAGGGATGGAAGAGGATGTAGTTGAGGGGACGTGGGTTTTGGTCTTGAAGAGGGTGTAGTTGAGGGGAGGTGGGTTTAGGTCTTGAAGAGGGTGTAGTTGAGGGGAGGTGGGTTTAGGTCTTGAAGAGGGTATAGTTGAGGGGAGGTGGGTTTTGGTCTTGAAGAGGGTGTAGTTGAGGGGAGGTGGGTTTTGGTCTAGAAGAGGGTGTATTTGAGGGGAGATGGGTTTAGGCCATGAAGAGGGTGTAGTTGAGGGGAGGTGGGTTTTGGTCTTGAAGAGGGTGTAGTTGAGGGGAGATGGGTTTAGGCCACGAAGAGGGTGTAGTTGAGGGGAGATGGAGGTAGGCCTTGAAGTGCTCCCTGTGGTGCCAGGACTCTGAGATGGTAAAGGCCAGAAATAGGCCCTGCTAATGAATTTGGCATGGCCAGAAAGAAGAAAATGAGAGAGAGAGAGAGCAAGCAAAGAGATGTGATACCAGGCAGGCAGGGCTGTAGAGCTAAGCAGCAGCACAAGCTCTTAATGGTGATAAAGAGGGACAGTGAGATGACTCTCTATTCTATCTTTCTCTCTCCTGCTGGCAGAGGGTATAGATACAGTGTGCTTTGATTGGGGAGGTAGAGATCCAACACACATGCATACGCACACACACACACAAACATACACCATAAGAGAGAAAAAAGAACAGAAGCAAGACAGTGTAGATTATATATCTATATCAATATATTTCATTGGCTAGGTGACAAAATTATATCAATTGTTATCGTGATAATAAAGTTTTCAGAGTAATCTCAATCTGCGATGACGTTTTAATGAAAATAGGAGAAACAAAAGAAGAGTCCTGGTAGTAGTTTATCTACTTGGTGTTCAGTATTTCCTTGATGTGTTAGTTCTGTTCATAGAATAAAATACAAATAGGATTTCCTAATTGCCATGAACACCAGCTAAGTGGACTCCCTGGTCCCTGTCTAAAGCAAGGACTGTGTTCCATACAGCACAAAGATAAGGACCTCCAAGGGATGATGCCCTGGGACTTCCCCACCTATCTCAGGTGACCCTTAACCCTGTGGGGTCATTAACAGACATCCGGGGCCAAACACAGGTCCTAACTGTTCAGCCTAATCACTCATAAACCTGACTGGCCAAAAAAAAAGCTGTGTG
Organism: Esox lucius; assembly: GCF_011004845.1. Classification (NCBI taxonomy): domain Eukaryota; kingdom Metazoa; phylum Chordata; class Actinopteri; order Esociformes; family Esocidae; genus Esox; species Esox lucius. The sequence goes on along the minus strand of NC_047584.1, from coordinate 25,889,908 downwards.
TGTGTGTGTGTCCGTGTGTGTGTGTGTGTCTGTGTCCGTGTGTGTGTGTGTGTGTGTGTGTGTCTGTGTCCATGTGTGTGTGTGTCCGTGTGTGTGTGTGTGTGTGTGTCCGTGTGTGTGTGTGTGTGTGTGTGGGTGGGTGTTTTGACCCCTCCATTCAGCAAAGCCGGAGGGTCACTTTTGAAACGGATGCAGGTTCCAGGTCAGCATTCATGCAGAAAGTAACAGGCTCTGGTGTCCACTCACATATTACTCTCTTTCATCTCTCTGTCTTCCTTTCCACCCTCTCTCTCCATCTAGGTCAGCATTAGCCTCTTCTGTTGCCACAAACTGATTAACCCAGCTGATGAACCTTGCCTAAACTTTAACCACTGTTAACTTCATGCTTAACCACACATTTAGACCAAAAAGCTCATTTTGGTTTCTAATGAATCCGTTGTGGCTTCTGCAGGATACTGGGTTTGTGGTCACAGAAGATCTCTCTTACACTCTCTAACTGATGAAACCAGTTCCAGGCTCTACAAAAAAACGTGTCTGTGCGCCTCTCACACGTCCTGTTTGCCTCGTCCCCGCCCGCTCCATGACTTCGCCTTTCACACGTTCACTGCAAATGGGCCCGGTGTGTGTACAGCCCTGATGGCCAGCTATGCTGTGAGTGACACCACAGGGGGAATAAACAAACACAGTACATTGTTGCACCACGAAAGCGGTGGTGACAGCAACCGACTCGTCCCAGGCCCCGATGGGGCATTAAAAGGGCCACGGTGCTTGCCAGGCCTGGGGTTGTACAGGTTGAACTCCCACACCGGGCCAATACGGAGAGGATGTAAAACGTGTGCCCTCTGAGTGTGTGTTAGAGATTTCAACCCAGGGATAGGCTGGCGGGGGAATATTACTGCAGTGGCTCCTTAACTGGGGGTTGTCTGAAGGGGTCATCTGATTTGAAAAAGGGTGTCACGTGATTTTTTTAAAGATTAATAAGACTCTCTGGAACACCTGTCTTCAGTTTCCTTTAGAACCTCTTAGAACATACACAATATGCAATTGTATTTTCTACACAGAATGTTATCCAGAATTACTGCTGGATTATTATTGTTGTGTTGATGTTAAAACAATCTGGTAGAACACAGGCCAAAAGGTTTGGGTAACCCTCACACTATACTGTCATATGAGTCCCCACCCCATTTTTCAAACCATGACAGAACCAAGTGTTCTTGTAATATCCTATATTGCAGAGTTCATTTCCTGAGTAACACAGTCCTGTGTTTCAAGGTAATGTTGTTGGAATGACAAGGGTGGGTATGGGATTCCCCCTGAGGCCCCTGGGAAACCAAATGCATCGCCAAGGTAACCAGATATCATTAGTATGTGACCCAACCAGCAATGACCCACCAATTCAGAACATGCTTGACAAACTTTTTCACAGCAAAACTTTGGCTACTTCTATGGCCTTACTGTACAGCATTGTGCAAGGAGGTGCAGCTCTGAGGAAAAAACAACTGATCTGACATTTTACATTGAACATATGAAATTCATGTTCAGTTGCATAACCATAAAGAACCTCAATAATGCATTAGACGAGTATAAAAGGCCAGATAGATAATAGTTTTCAAGTAATGAATGTTCTATACCAATACTTAAATAGAAGACACGTTAATGTGTAATGAAACCACAAGCACGCGCTGAAAGACACGTAAAAACAACAAAAGGAATCACATGATATTTAGTCTGTTATCCAACGAGGTTATTTAATCCCAACAGGGGAAGAACTAAGCCACAGGAACCCTGAGTGTCAAGGGAAATGTAATAAATGATGGTGTCCCACAGAAATCAGGCCAAATATGGTTAATAAAATAAGCGAACATAATAGTTTCTGTTTCTGCCACCACAAGAAGAAACTACACAGTTCGATACTACCAGGGGGCGCATTTCGTTTGTTCATATGCAGGACATGTTTGCACAAAAACACTAGCCTACTGGCCAACTAACCCATATATTGGGGTATCTAGAATATGAGTTATTTGGACCCTCGGTGAAACAAGTGGAGTTCTTAATTAAGCTATACCACAAACCATATATAAAGCCACACAGAAAAAACTATACTGTCCAGCTAATTCTGGATACCGTCGTGGGAATTCAAAATGGGATACAATGTAACAAGAAACTTCTGTTACAAATGTTGCATATTTTAAAAGAACGCGCGTAATCCGTTTTTTGTAGCAAAACTGCAAACCGTCGTTTCCTGTAGTATGGGTAAATAGAGGTTATGCCACAACAGCTGTCATGAGTGGGAAAACAATTGGTAGCCTACTTAAAAAAATCGCATATAAAAATAATATAGCTCTATGCCTAGCCTATAGGCACAAAACCACGAAAGCCATAGAGCAGTTAATTAAATGAAAGGGGGTATAAACATTGTAAGCAACACTTGAAGCTGTAACTCATTTGCGAACTTTTCAAATGTTTTACTTTCTGTATTTTTTATTAGTTGCGCCAAAGTAACAATGTCTTGGAATGAAACGTTGAACATTAGACTACAAAGAAACTGTTTAAATCCTACTAATAGCCACCGGTTAGATCGTTGTAGGACGGGCTATAAGTCAGCGTAACTATTACAAAAACTGTTAATAAGCTAAAGAGCAAATATGTATTCTGGCAGTTATACCGTAGCTATACCGGCGAAGAAATACACCGTTAAAAACTCACCTCAGTGTATGGACTTCTTTCAGAAAAGCTGTCTTCCCCGGCCCCACGACGTATTTTATATCTCAAACGCTACCAAAATAGACCGGTTTTCCGTTAGACACCGTTATTTCCCAGCCGCGGTATGCAAGGGGGTGTATATGCGACTGACACCGTTTCACCGCCAGGGAAGAGAAGGTGCAGTCAGTCATATGGCCGTCAGACCTATTTGTTAATTTTGTCGGAACTGCTGAAGAGCGTACGTGTGCCGCGAAATTCAGACACGCTCCTAACTGTATGAAAGTGGAAAACACACACACACAAACAACGTAAATGTGATAAGAGTCAACTTCAATCGCCTGAAGATAGCCCCTAATAAGAAATAGCAGTATGGGTTCAATTCTGGCAAACTGTTTTACAGCAAAAAATAGCTTTCTATATATCGCCTAGCACTTGACTGCTATAAAATGAGTGCAGGAACTGAAAAATCGCACATTAGACTATGTTCATGAAAATATATTTAAGGCTCGCCTAAAAAAAGCAACCGGAACGCAGTTTGGCCAAAATTAGAAGTACTGGAACGCAGTTCCGGACCGTTCTGGCCCAAGTCAAGTACTTATAGCGACCAAAAACACTTACAATGCATAACGCGTTTATAGACTACAGGTAAAGCGTTGATTTCATTATATTATTTCAAGGTTTTGTTGTTTGAATATATTTTTTCGGTCAATAATTAATTTAATTCAGCGTGTTACTGAAGATGGCCATCCACATACAGTTTAGCGCACAAGCTTGACAGTTCCAGAGCTACATGACTGACTGCCAAGGGCTTCTTTGGAGGATGATATTAAAGAGACATTACACCTAGGTAGGTACAGTTGTACCGCCAATGCTTGAATAAAGAAACGTGACAATGTTTACCAACGTCCTAATGATGAGCTCATGTGCAACAAATTGTGACACATGTGGTACCTAAATCTGTCTTCTCTGTAAAGCTTTAGTCAAGAAAGCTGCCCTCGTGCCCTCCTGATAAGACAACCAACATTACGCAATGCACTTGCCAGTCCCAATTGTCTCTCTCTTCCTATAACCACACACTTCCCACATGTAGGCCACCCATTGTCAACGTTACTCTGACTTTCCCGTAAATGGAACCACATCGTAAATGGCCCCATTCTGTATCGATGGGCCTTACATGACCAGTGTACTAATGTGGTAGCTTTACAGTAAATTAACACTGCCTTACGTGGTGACTCAAGTCTATTTCTGACTCATTTAACATCTCAGTTTAGCTTGACATCAATAGCTACTTATACGTCAATGTAAATCCCAATATCAACTATAGTGCACTATCGCCATCTAATGGCCATTTATGACAATATCAATATAAAGAAAGACCTGCATTACTAGCGTTTTAGTGCAATTTGAATATACTCTGATCAAGTTAAAATACGTTGTACATTTGAAATGCATTAGAAATACGTCTTCAGTGTACTAAAATGCTATTTCCAATCATGCATTATAAGTATACTAATGTTGTTTAAGTACTATTTAGTGCACGAAGTACACTATAAATAGATACAAAATAATACATATAACTATACATCTTCATAGCTTGAGTAAGTATAATGACAAATACATTAAGGTGTCTTTTATACAGGTCAGATTTAGGTGAGTGTAAAGCCTCCCGTCTTTTACCAGTATTGGCACATGGGGCGTGGTGAACAGGATTATTCAAGCTCTAATCTGTCCCTGAGAGTTCATTAACGTCTTTTCCTCTGCCACCTCTCACCCTTTTCTCCATCTGTTGTATATAAAGGATGAAACATTTTTTTTTATTTGGATGTTAATGGAAGTAATGTGGGGCGTTTGAACATGTTTAAAAAAAATACATATCCAAATGACCAGAAATCAACTCCATTATCTGGCTTAATTGCTTACCATCTGCTAAAGTTACCAGATCTGAACCATGGATGACATAAATCTCTACAAACATGTCCTTTAGTATAAGTCCTACTTCCATCATAATTTTTCCAGTCTAGGCTCTTTGTTCCGTTTAGCTGTTTCCATCTACTGTATTAGAAGAGGGTGAACTGATCCTTCCAGTCCAATACTTCTATCCAGTCTAATGTTAACGTCCAATTTTACTCTGCCTATTTACCTGACGTTAATGTTTTTATTAAAACAAAATCAAGGTACTATGAGCTGAACATGTCTTCAGTCAAGTCAAGTGAGGGTTTAGTGACGGGTTTTGTTCAGTTGGCCTATTTATCGATTAAAAAGACAATGCAGCAACTTTGTTCAGCAAGGATGAGCATCCTGAATGTGTTTTTTTGCAACCTTTTTCTCTGGCGCTCCAAAACGGCACTTTCTGAGGCAACACAACCACACATTCCAAGGCCACCCGCTGTATAATGGAACTTTAAAAGTAGAACTGTCAATGCAGTTTGGGAAAACCGCGCTGCGCTGCTCCTGTGTATGGAGGACATACGCACACAACCAGGATGGGATGAGGCCACCACAAGTGAGGCATCAGGCATAATGTTTTATACAACACTCTGCGAAAACGGAGCATCTGCGACTAGCAGTGCGCTCACCCGTTTCAAGGAGAATGTCCAGAATATGCGGAAGCAAACTGATGAATGGGATGCCACCTTTCACGATGGAACAGACAAGCCAGGCCGACGAGTAACCAACACAGCGCCGGTGATGAAGGAGGCATGCGACATAGTCATCTCCCAGGTGGAGCAGAGGTTTTCACAAAGTGATCACCTGATTTCTGCCAAGCTGGTTGACAGCTCGCTATTCCCACAATTGGTCCTGTCATTCCTTACATATGAGCTTGACTGTGGGGTGAAACTATGGCCTCTAGAAAATGAGGAAAAGTTGAAGCCTGAGCTGACCACTCTGTACCGCCACACAGAGTTTCACACTGGTAAGACGGCCCTGTCTCTGTTAAGATCCATCCATGAGAACAACCTAGAGGAGGCTTTTGCGGAGACCGTCACTCTGCTGAAAATTATCATAACAACACCTATGACCACATCCGAGTCAGAGAGGAACTTTTCCACCTTGAAGAGGGTAAAAACCTTCACTCGCAATACCATGGGACAGCCGCGACTCAACGCATTGGCCATGTTGTCCATCGAAAGCCAGCTGATTCAGCAGCTACATGACTTAATTCTCAAAGTCATCGAAAAGTATGCACAGAGGAAGAACCACCGTGCCACCTTTCTCTTCAAGTGAGCCCTCAGCCTTGGAGAGAGATAGCATATTTTATCATCCTGCCTTTGTGGTGCTGGTCCGTGCATTGGTCAAATATTTGTGCTGGATCGATTGATATAGATGGTGACGAGTGTCAGCGTGTCCATGCTTATCTATTAAGGTTGTTGTCATAGAATGGATCTGTATCCCTAAAAAGTTGTATTTCCACTTCGTTGAGCCTTCAGTGGTGATCTCATTGCTGTTTGCATATGGCCCTGTAGGCACATTGGTTCTGAGCTTTCCTAATTTAGGTTTGGAAATGTGACAGGGATATTTTTGTGTGGTAAAAATGTGTGAGAGAACGAAAGCAATTACACAAGGTCTCCCTCTCCAGTACGTGTACTCCAACACCTGGTAGATGCAAGCCGCTCTGTCGGTAAAAGTGTTTTGTGTTAAATAAACACATCAGTAGCAAGAGGGCGTTTTGTAGCTTTACTGGTATGTATCCTATATTTTTAAATGGTTTATGCACCACCAAGTTTTTACATATAAATACCCCAATGTCTTAATTTTCCATTCCAATTTCGTTTCATTTAATCGAAGGGAACAAGTTAGGAAATTACATGGTAGCCTACTTAGTTCCATTGATGAGTAATTTATTTGTTCCCTCTTTCCCTATTGCCCTATTGAGCAACTAGAGGGAGGGAGAAATCCTCTTAAGTGCAGCAATTAAGTGGGGTAAAGGTTTTACGGTGATAACGATTCGCTCTGAACTGGGTGCACACACGTTCTGAACCTATTCATTATTTTGCCACAACTGCTTGGGTATTGGGTATATTTTCGAGGTCGTGGTAACATGTCGGTTACGTCTGTGTTAAAACAGTTTTTTACTCAATCGCACCGTTTGCTACGGTATCGAAGGAAAAGTGCGGTTACGTTTCACGCACGGTCTAAGATTTTTATAACACCATTCCTGCCCCATTCGTATGGCGGAAATAAGGTACCACTCAGCACCGGTGCACAGCCACTGAGGTAGGAAAGTGTCATGTCTGTAAAAGCTAATGATTTAGGCTAGCACTGGACACTACAAGAGCCATGTAAATGTTTAGACTTTAACCGTACGCAGTGGCGTTGCTAGGGTCACGATACATTCGGCTATATTGGCTACATTTCTTCATATTTTCAAGGCTACATCTTTGAACATTTTACTAAAGTTAGGCCACTGTACGTCTCAGTCCTGCACTTCTTTCGGTTCTGGTGCTATACTGGTCAAAAGGTATAGTGGCTGCCGATCTCGGCCTATCCGTCTTGTTCATATCGAAATGCATGTAGCCTGTTCTTTTAACGCAATCTCGTTTCGCTTCTGGTTGGAGAAGTGTGGTTAGGGCAGAAACGTCTCTCGTCATAGATGTCATTATTTGGGGACATTTCTTAACTAAAAAAAATTATTTGTACCAAGACAAACTACCCTATAAGCTATTTAGCCTACTATAGTAGTACTATAATTTATGGTTATGTTGAACTTACGATGACTTTCTACACATTTGTAGGAACAAGTTAAAGGGTAGAAAAACGAAACATACTGGACCACAGAATTGTTAAAGGGATAGTTCCAGCTAGATTCACATTTGGGTGAAATTCCGCTTACCCTGAGTTGTTCTGAAAGGCACATGGAGTCATTTTTCACAACAAGCAACCATTATTCACCTCTGCCCCATCATGGAATTAGCAGCATCATCCAAATTCATTAATTGAGTCTTGTGGGTCCCGAACCACAAAAGCTGCACTGCAAGCAGAAACAAACAAAAAAAATATTCTTCACTTAAAATGCTTAAAAACAACGGCAGAGTACTGACAAAATTGCAGCTCTCCAATGTAAAGCCGAAACAGTGGGATAGAGTTGTAGTAGATAGGGAAATGCACATTCAAATAGCTGACATCTCACCAATCCTAATTATTACATTGCATGCTGTTTTTTAAATTTTTTGACTGGATGTTTCCCTGTTTTACAGTGCATCAGAAGCACAGACATGCGCTCTCCATGCTGTTTATTGTTTCTGCAGTGCAGAATGCAGATATGCAATCCTTAGTAAATAATGTTGTAACTCGTCTGCAAATCATCGTTGTTTAATCTAAACATGTAATAGAGTCTAGGAGCCAACGGAACGTCTCCTTAATGCGATCCGGCGCCCAGTGGTCATCAAAAAAACAGAAACTTCATCCGTCTCCACCCAAAGGAATTTCACTGGCCGATACCGGAGTGCGTACAGTTTTAGTCATTTTCTGCCACAGGAGCTGACAAAGTGCGCTTGGGTTACAGGGTTAGTCAAGCCAGATAGCTAGCTAAAGTAAATCATTGTATTAGCTTCATATGTTTTGCAAGTTCATAACATATCATACAGTATGTGAGGCAAAATGTGTAACATATCGTTCTAAATGAATGACGGAAATTGGAAAATGAATAAACATACCAAAGGAAGCTAAACATACTATACTTAAAGGAGGCGGATATATTTATGTATACTATACATCAACAGTTAATGCAGACCAATACAATGTCATGCATGTTTCAGATCAGTCTTTCAGTAACAAGAACTTTGCCAAAACAGAATGTGTTTGTGCACAGATGCTTTTTTGGGGTTGGGACATTAAAACAGCAATCACCATTAGTCTGTGAACACCAGCTCCAATGTCCTCTAATTATTGTTATCTATAAAAAGACGAGCTTGAATACAAAGCTACAAATGAATACTTCCAGAAGGGTGATGATTCTTGGGTTCAGAAGCCTTGGAAAGGGACAAAGTCAATCAAGCAACTCCGTTACTATATTCCTAGATCATAAGTAGGAAGTCAAGGAGTGATCAAAAGAGCACTGGAGTTCTGTTTGTGCCATAGAGAGTGTAAGTGCAGACTTCAGTGTGAAGGCATGGAGACTCTATAGTGCTCAAATTCCTCTGGACTTTAAAGCCAGTTCTATTCTGTTTTTTCCCACGCATGAGGAACTTATCAAGACCTGAGACACCAGGTGTGTGCAATTAATGATGAGATAGAACGGAAAACCAGCAGGCTCTAGAGAAAGAGTTCAGTACCCCTGCGCTATATCAACAATATCGTCATATCACGTATAGACACAAGAGGGCGCCCATTCATCACCATAAACCACTGTGCTTCCTACTCTCGAAGGCCATAGCTCCCTGCGACCCATGACCTCTGGTCTACACCAGGCGGTGTCAGTATTAGGCCTTAAAAAATACTCAACACCCCGAGCCTCACAAGCCACATAATACTCTTTCATATTTCGTAATGCTGCATGGCATGTGGGACTGATGCCTCGTCTGTATCTGACAGGACCCTGCACACTTTCTACTCCGAAGCCATGAGACTGTTAAACAACCACCACCAGATGTTCATCAAATGGCTACCCGGCTGTCTGTGTTAACCCCGCTTTTATCTGTCCATTTACTACTGATAATGTGCACACACGCATGCACGTGCGCATGTCCATCCCTGCCTGTTGACTCAGTACTGGTTCTGCCTGTATGCAGACAAATTACTGTTATTTGTATCGCTTAATCCCATGTGTGGTTATTTTCTTTTCTTTTTATATCTGCTTCGATCTCTCTCTCACCTTTCTGTCTTTTGGGATAGTGCCTGTAGATTGGCATTTGAATGTTAGTCCTTTACTTGTGGCTTACTAAGTAAGTAAGAATCTAATTTGATGTGATTTGAATCCGTGTTACTACATTGTCAGTGTCAACAGTGAAAACACTTTGGCCTGAACACTGAGTCATGTTGTCTGGTTACTATGAAGGCTGGAAGACAGCTGACTGATAATTATCATGACCGTTATTAAACTTTCGGTCTGACCGCTGTGTAACCCATTGGCAGTGATTCAGTGAGTGGAAACAGAAAACGTGTTGACCCCTCTTTGGCCCGCTGTAAAGAACAGCGCACTGTCTGCCGTGGTAAATGGTTGTGTGGATAGTGTTTGGGTGCTGTGCTCGGCCAACCAAATGACTACAGCATTGGATATTCATCAGATAGTGTTGCTTTCCTCAGGTGACCTAGTGTCTAAGAGGATCCTATTGTCCTGTCACTATTTTTAAGATTTTAATCAATCAGCACCGAAACCAGCATCCTGGTTTGACCACCATCCACTAAAAAGCTACATAGCATTTAAACTTTGTTTTTGTATTTCTAGGAAAGTGAAAAAGAAGTGAATAACATACACCCATCAGCCATAACATCATGACCACTGACAGGTGAAGTGAATAACACTGATAATCTTGGTATCATGGTACCTGTCAGTGGTTGGGATATGTTAGGCAGCAAGTGAACAATCAAGCAGGAATAATGGGCAAGCGTAAGGATCTGAGTGACTTTGACAAGGGCCAAATTGTGACGGCTAGACGACTGGGTCGTGATGGCTACACAATATTAGGCAGGTGGTCATAATGTTACGGCTGATCAGTGTATGTCTGGGTGGCATTATAACGTGAAGGATATGTATGGCGTTACTCTTGACTTAGCTGAAGTGTAACTCCTTCCAGACACCTAAATACATGTAAATGACACCCCTTTTACTCTTCTACTTTAGGTCGCAGGAGAAGGTGACAATTCATTTCATTAATCGTAACAGAGAAAAGATCACCACTTCAGGTTCCACGGGCGACAGCCTTCTAGACCTGGTGGTCAACCAAAACCTAGATCTGGATGGCTTTGGTAAGTGTGGCGTTCTGTGGTAAAGTGCTCTGCGGGATCTTGCAGAGTCCTGGTTTTGAGATGTATATGGTGTATGCTCCGATGGGGCATCCTAGCAATTGGCAGCTTGGGTTCATAATTGAGATGCTGTGTTTTCGAATGAGAATAAACAAAAGGAGGAAGTGAGATGTCATTTGATTAATTCCATATTTGGGCGTGCAGTCAGATTGTCAAGATTTCACCAAGTGGCACTCTAACATGCTGCCATTGGTGCTGTCTTCATGTTTGATTTGGTCTCCACACGAAATGTCTTCAAACTTACTGTCTCCACACTAAATGTCTCCACACTAAATGTCTTCAAACTTACTGTCTCCACACTAAATGTCTTCAAACTTACTGTCTCCACACTAAATGTCTTCAAACTTACTGTCTCCACACTAAATGTCTTCAAACTTTCTGTCTCCATACTAAATGTCTCCACACTAAATGTTTTCACAATTTTTTTTATATGGATGGTCTACATCAAATGGTCTGTCCAGGGTGTGAGAGAGAGAGAGAAAAGGAGGAGGTGAACAACCCTCCGTCAGCAACAGTCACCTCTGATATATTCAAGGCTTTTTTTCTTGCTCTGTCCCTTTCTCTGCCTCTCTCTTCTGTTCTTTTCCCCTGCACATCTGTCCTATTTAGGCATTGACATGATAAAATCTGGATCCCTGGAAGAACTCAGTGGCAAAAATAGAAACGGGGGGAGAAACTTACCATGTGTTCTGTCTTCCCCTGCAGATGTCAGGACTCAGAATCCCCCTGTCAAGAGAGAGCGAGACAACCACTGGTTGAGGCTGCTCTTTTATATTTCTTATTCTCTCACTCAGACACCTATAGCATAATGTTTAACATTAACGACTTTAAAACCCAAGACATGAACAGTTAAAGGGATGGCTCAGCTCTGTGTTCCAAGCAGTCTTACTGGAAAAGGTAGTCTGATAAGTTAATATACATATATATTTGTTTCATTTGTCTGGTGAATGACAAATATTTACAAAAGAGACACTTAACTGTCCTGATTTTCACATTCCATTTACACAGTTCTCAGGTTAGGCATGCTTGGTATTTGTACACATTTGTGAAATTATGTATTTCTTATGTGGAAAAATGCATTTCTCAAATTCTTAGTTAATCTATGACAGTGTCTGTGTTTGAACGGCTAACTCTGCTTTTTTAGCCAATGTGAAATTCAGTGCATTGTGTAACTAATACTCTTTACAGAGTATATTCAACCCAGGGTGAACATTGGTGTTTTTCAAATTGTATTCACACATCCCAGTGCAGCTGCTTCATTGATTTGAGGAATTTGATAGGAAACCGAATGGCTTGGAGAGATCTGCTTTGGAGGACGCTTGTCCAGGTCTGTAACTCTTTCAAGCCTGATGTGAGTTGCTCCAACAAGGCAAGGCCAGACTGGTCCCAGTGGGGGAAAAGATATATACGTCTATTCACACTTAATAAGTTGACTGAGGTGAAGCTCATGTTGGCAGATCACATGGTTTTCTTTCAACTTACCTGGTTCCGCACTTCCTGGCAGGTCCAACAAAACTTTTTATTGGCCCAGATTTATATACTAGCGCTTGTTTTTATATTTCCTTCCTCTATTTGCCTTGGCCAAAAATTCAACTCTTCGAGCCCCTTCGAACTGGCGCGTCTACGTTTTCTGTGCGTTTTGTTCTGTCAACATTGGCTTGAGCTATGAATGGCTATCTGCCATTTCTCTGGCCTTTTGAGATGTTCGAACATGTTTTCACCCCTTAAATCAATATCCCAATGTAAATAGGTGTAATTGTGCATTTTTTGTAGTATAATATATTCTGTAAATCAATAATATCAAAGTGAAAAAACAAGTATTGTTGCCAAGTATTGTTGCCTATTATTTAGCAGAGCCAAGATTAGTTCAGGAATCGAATTTGGCTTTAAAAAATCATTTAGTAAGTTGCTTTTTTTTATGACTACCTCTTTCTTTGTCGGCCATACATACAACATCTGTAATGTCTTTCAGGCAAGTACAGATTCAACAATAAATACCAGGGAGGTTTCATGAAATTCTCAGAAAGATGGGAATTGTTTAACAATAACAACTCTGATTGTTGTGAGTTTTTGGGGCCAATGAGGACTTTTTGTGACACTCTTCTTCCTATCCTCGAAACAAGCCTGCGTGATCCCAATGTTGTGGGAGTTTGATAAGGCATTTCCCTACAGGCTTTTCCTATGTCATTCTGGTACCTGCCACAGTCAGTCAGAGGTGGAGTTGCGCCTCCACTGTCATCGTCACGCTTATCGCCACACAGAGGACATAGTCAGTTGGAACCTGTACTTCTCAGAGGACTCTCACATAGGGGCCATCCACATCTACAACCTGATTTGCCTTTTGACAGTAACTCCGTTTCGGTTGATCAGCAGCATAGTAATGGTGTTAAGGTGAGAGTTCCTACCCCATTTGTGTGACTGACTGAAAGCAAACTGAGAATGTGTCAACCACATTATAGAGAATAGAATAATGTCCTTAATAACAGAGTGAAAAAATATTCTGAAGCGATAAAAAACAAAGAGTCCTATATTCAAGAAGGAACCACTGTCAAAATTATAAAAATGTTGGCCAAAATGCAAAGCCATAAGATTTTAACAAGTCCTAATGAATGAACTACAGAGTAACCGACGGCCTATTTTCCAGCATGGTGGTGGATGCATCGCGATGTGGGTATGCTTGACATGTGCAGAGACTGGGGAGTTTTTCAGATTAAAAGAACTGGGATGCTGTACAACTGGCTTACAGGGATTCACCCATCAGCAGAATAAAAACCAGCAACACATGGCCAATTCAGCACTGACATTACTTACCAAGAATACAGTAATGTAACAGTTTTTACTTAAATCAGTTTTAAAATCTTTGGCAGGACTTTGCTGTCTAAATCCCTGACAGAGCCTGAGGAATTTGGAAGAGAATACTGGGGAAATATTGCACTGTGTGTGTAAGCTTTTAGAGGCGTACCCTCATGCAATTCACAGATGGAATCGCTACCAATTTTTTTGACATGTGTTGACTCATATACATTTTCTTTCTGAATTTCTTTAGATTCATTCTGTTTAACAAAAGTGAATAAGCCCAAATGGAGTGAATACTCATCCAATCCACTGTGGCTGTGCAGTGATTAGAGACAGTGATGAGCCAAAACATTATGACCACTCACAGGTGAAGCGAATAACGTTGATCATCTCCTAACAAGGACACACAAGGTCTGGGTAGATTAGATAGAAAGCGAACAATCAGTTCTCGCAGTCAACGTGTTAAATGCAGAAGAAATGGGCAGGGGTAAAGACTTGAACGACTATGACAAGGGCCAAATTGTTATGGCCAGATGACTGGGTCAGAGCATCTCTGAAACAGCAAGGCTTGTGGGGTGCTCCCTGTCAGCCGTGGTGAGTACCTACTGACAGTGGTTATGAGGAGGGACAAACCACAAACTGGCGACAGGTTGTTGGGCATCCAAGGCCCTTCGATTTGCAAGGGCAACAAAGGCTATCTTTGTTGGGTCCAAACTGACAGAAGGTCTACTGTGGCACAAGTCACAGAAAATATAAATGATGGTTATTGGAGGAATCTGTCACAGCACACAATGCATTGCACCCTGCTGCGTATGAGTGCCCATGATGACTGTAAGTGACAAAGAATAAGGGTTTACGGTTTTCTCTGTGACGCATTGTTGTTATTTCATGTTTCCTGTTCAAATGGAAGTTTAGTTCAAAGGTCACTAGGCACGTAAGAAACGGAAGTGAACAGGAAAAAACGGCGCATAAACGGTAACCTAGAAAGAAAGAGAGAAACAAGTGTCAAAATGAACGGGGAGAGTACAATAAAAGGAGTTTAGCTCTAGTCGAGAGTGGCTACAAGGTATGTTTACTGCCATTATTTGTGTCTAAAGTAAATATGAGTCTATTTCATGGATCTTGATAACTTTCCGGGGCTAACAGTGACATTAAGCTAATTAATTATCTTGTTGTCTGCCTGTTCAGTTTCTGTTTAGCTCTTACATTGGTCTATATGTTGGTCACTGCAAAGAATCTGAATAAAAGACATAAGACCATCAGTCAAGGCTGACCGTATTTCGACTGGATAGCTACAATGACCCCTGTCCACCATCGAAAGCACAATGGGCACGCGAGCGTCAGAAGTGGACCTTGGAGCAGTGGAAGAAGTCGCCTGGTCCGATGAGTCCCATTCTCTTTTACATCACATGGACGGCTGTGTACGTGTGCGCCGTTTACTCAGGGAAGTGATGGCACCAGGATGGCCTGTGGGAAGACGACAAGCCGGTGGAGGGAGTGTGATGCTCTGGGCAATGTTCTGCTGGAAAACGCTGGGTCTGGGAACTCGTGTGGACGTCAATTTGACACGTGCCACCTACCTGAACATCATTGCAGACCAGGTACACCCCTTCATGACAATGGTATTCCCTTATGGCAGTGGCCTTATTCAGCAGGATAATGGGCCCTGCCACACTGCACACATTGCTCGGGAATGGTTTGAGGAACATGATGAAGAGTTCAAGGCTTTGCCCTGGTCTGCAAATTCCCCAGGTCTCAATCTGATTGATGCCTCAGCGGGTCCATGCCTGAACGGGTCGGCACTGTTTTGGCGGCACCTGGAGGCCCAACAGCATATTACTCAAGGCAGGTGGTCATAAAGTTTTGGCTCCTCAGTGCATGATTGAGGTGTGCAGCATCAGCGAGGAGCTGGTTGTTTTTCAGAGTCAAACTAATGCCTCATCAATCCACTGTGGCTGCAGTAGACATTATGTGATTGTCTCAATGTAATTCAATTGTTCTTTTTTTTAAACAAAATCCCTTTTTTCATATTTGTTGTGATCAATGTCTTGTTTACAATTAACTTTTCATGATTATTGTAATTATGTTCCTCCCTTATTAAACATTAGTCTGGGGCTTAATGGAGCTGCTTATGATGGGTTATGGGCCTGACTCTGCAATCGGTTCCAGACGGACAAAATCTGTGCAGTTCTTGCTTCCACCTGTTAGTTAATTAAACCCACCTGGTAGTTAATTAAACCCACCTGGTAGTTAATTAAACCCACCTGGTAGTTAATTAAATCCACCTGGTAGTTAATGAAATCCACCTGGTGTCCCCAGCTTTGATTCAGTCCCTGAAAAGGTAGAGGGGATAAAAACCAGACCGGTTTGGTTCATCCAGGATAAGAGTTGAATTGCCCTTGTAGGATTCTTCATAGTGTTTCACAATTCTACGTGATACAGAGATTGGTCTTTCTCTTGGCTCCTCTAATAATGTAGCCAGATACATGGCTTTCATCTCTGTAAAGACAAATTATATTTTTGGAACCCCATCATTCTCATCCCTGTCCCTGGAAAATGAGTCACAATTCATGTCCAGGTATCCTCTTACTCAGGTAGAGTTCAAGGAGCTAGCAATCTTAAGTAATATTCAATTTTTCGGAGCTACTGAATTTGGGATTTTCAATCGTTGTCAGTTATAATCATCACAATTAAAAGAAATAAACATTTGAAATATATCAGTCTGTGTGCAATGAATGAATATAATATACAAGTTTCACTTTTTGAATGGAATTACTGACATTAATCAACTTTTTAATGATATTCTAATTATATGACCGGCACCTGTAGATATCTCAATCTGAGCTTCTACACATGAGATAGAAGGAAAAAGTGAACAGGAGTTTACGTGGCAAATTCCAACCCTTTACCGCTGATGAGCCGCTGTTGCTCCTCAAGCGTTCATTTATCTCTAAATTCCTTCACCCTGACACACTGCCAAATGATATCACCGAATGCGTGTTCACAGATCACTTAGAGAAGACAAATCTAGAAGCGATCATACAGAACTGGCCTGCAGGCCTCCAAGGAGGGTGTCTAAAAGTACATTCTTCTTGTCTTAATTCTCCTCTTCTCATGATTGACTTGTTTACCCTGTCCATTTCTGTGAGGGCCCCATCCTCCTGTTGCTGGCATGGAGGAACGTCAAGCTGCACACGCTGGACCTAAATGTCAGCAGTCAAAGGCTTGTGTTGAACTAATGGTTAAGGGGGAGAAAGTTGGACAGGGGCTACCTTCAGGCTACTGCCTATGTATGTAGAACCTCAGCTGCAGAAATACTCAACTACCGGACATCGAAAGCCATTAAGGTGTTGCTGGTTTTCTACTCAACTGACACCCCGTGTGTCAAACCGTGCAGGGCTCACACTGCCACTATAAAGTCGTACGAGCAGCTCTGGCCACACAGGCCAATAAAGAACACACTCTAATTAGGGGCAAAGTTATCAGCAACATGGATGGAGGGCCTGAAGAGGGTAGTTAGGCCCAACGAGACCCTGGGTGGTGCTCCAGGAAAGAGCTTGTTAGCGGGTGGAATGCGGCTGCAGAATGGTGCGAGAGGCGCAAAGGGAAAAGAGCGAGGGAAAGAGAGAGGGGATCTATTTTCACACTCCTTCTTGGACCATTTGAGGCCAAGGCTCGTAAAAATGCATCACTCCGAAGACATTCTCCAAATTCAGAGTACTCTCTCTTTGCAGAAGGGGTAAGTCCTGAATGGAATGTGCTTTTGATAGGCTGATGGGATTGTAATGGACTGCTTCTACCCAGGTCCATAGTGTGGGTGGGCTGCGTCCACATCCACTGCCCTCTCACCATTCTCACAGAGAAGATGAAGGGTGAAGGCATTACGTCTTAATCCTGTAGTTCCCCCAATAAGTTCAGTCAGATTAACTAAACTATTCAGTCATGTCAAAGCAAAAGTAAGCTGGCAATTGTGCATTGCAATGTATTTAAATTGTAACATACTGTACGTTCGTTTTGTACAATATTTAATCTAGTACAGAATGGTTTTACTGCATCCTCTTCTTTCATTGTTCCCAAATGCACATCGTTCAGAAATGTCGGCAGACTTCCGCCGTCACAACTGAGCGACTCTATCCATTTGTCACATCGAAAACCCCACCAGGGTGGCCAACATCTGACCCCTAGACATGGCACCTTCCAGCTTCGTCATCCAAACCCCTGTAACTCTTGTGTTTCTACTCTTCGTCGCAGAGACTAGATTTGGATGTCGTCAGATTGGTATCCTATCAAAGGGGGATTTTTACCCATGTATTAATCCCAGTCGCTGAGGAACAGTATGATGCCGATAGTTCTGAGCCAGGATGAGCTCACGGCTTTGCAGGGGCTTTTGTAACCATCAACAAGCATCAACACTGAGCGCTGTGTAGAGATGCCCGGCTTGCTTGTCAGGAACAGCAGAAGGGCCAGGACTAATTGGAGCTGGACTGAATGGGGAGGTCTCACCTCACACATGCTGATCAGTGTTCCTCTAGGGCGAATTATTCTGTTGCAGTAAATTACCCCCAATATAATAAGGCATTATAAGGTCTGAGCTCTGGCCGTTACTCAGAATGAAGCCATTGTGGAGCCTGAGGGGTTTGCCAGAATACCCCACCCACCCCTCCATCAGTTACTCCCTTACTCCACCCCCCCGATACAGCGCCAGGGTGTCTAGGGATTCAAGCTGAACCAGACCTGATATTCTTTTATTGCTTTACGTTGATGTAGCACATCTTACTAGGTCAAAGTTCACAAGCTACATTAATACAGTACTGTCATAAGCTGTGTCTTAACTGTGTGTGGGTGTGTGTGTGTGTGTGTTGGCCAGGTGCGTGCGAGGGCACCCTTGCCTGCTCTACCTGTCATGTCATCTTGGATCAGAAGGTGTACGACCAGCTGGGGCCCATCACTGATGAGGAGAATGACCTGCTAGACCTGGCCTATGGCCTCAGTGACACGTGAGTCTACCATACATGTCCACACACACACACACATACTTAACAGACAAAGGATACCTGCTGACACAGACACAATAGCTACACTTCAACTACACATCAGCTACACATCAACTACACATCAGCTACACATTGACTACACAATATGTACACACCAACTACACATCAAATAAACAACATGTAGACACCAACTACACAACATGTACACATCAACTACACAAACAAAACATGTACACATCAACTACACAACATGTACACATCAACTAAACAAACAACATGTACACATCAACTACACAACATGTGCACATCAACTACACAAAAGAACATGTACATATCAACTGCACATCAAATACACTTACAACTTCACAAACACAATTTGAGCATGTGAAATATGCTACATTAACCTCTTCACATACTATATATACACTCACCTAAAGGATTATTAGGAACACCTGTTCAATTTCTCATTAATGCAATTATCTAATCAACCAATCACATGGCAGTTGCTTCAATGCATTTAGGGGTGTGGTCCTGGTCAAGACAATCTCCTGAAAACTGAATGTCAGAATGGGAAAGAAAGGTGATTTAAGCAATTTTGAGCGTGGCATGGTTGTTGGTGCCAGACGGGCCGGTCTGAGTATTTCACAGTCTGCTCAGTTACTGGGGTTTTCACGCACAACCATTTCTAGGGTTTACAAAGAATGGTGTGAAAAGGGAAAAACATCCAGTATGCGGCAGTCCTGTGGGCGAAAATGCCTTGTTGATGCTAGAGGTCAGAGGAGAATGGGCCGACTGATTCAAGCTGATAGAAGAGCAACTTTGACTGAAATAACCACTCGTTACAACCGAGGTATGGCGCCCGGTATGGCGCAGCCGGGGCCCCACCCTGGAGCCAGGCCCGGGGTTGGGGCTCGCACGCGAGCGCCTGGTGGCCGGGCCTTTCCCCATGGGGCCCGGCCGGGCATAGCCCGAAGGAGCGATGTGGGGCCGCCTTCCCGTGGGCTCACCACCCACAGGAGGGACCATAAGGGGTCGGTGCGTAGAGGATCAGGCGGCAGTCGAAGGCAGGGGCCTAGGCAACCCGATCCCTGGACACGGAAACTAGCTCTAGGGACGTGGAACGTCACCTCGCTGGCGGGGAAGGAGCCTGAGATAGTGCGTGAGGTTGAGAGGTTCCGACTGGAGGTAGTCGGAATCACCTCTACGCACGGCTTGGGCTCTGGAACCACACTCCTTGAGAGAGGATGGACTCTTCACCACTCTGGAGTTGCCCATGGTGAGAGGCGGCGGGCTGGTGTGGGTTTGCTTATAGCTCCCCAGCTCTGCCGCCATGTGTTGGAGTTTACCCCGGTGAACGAGAGGGTCGTTTCCCTGCGCCTTCGGGTCGGGGATAGGTTTCTCACTGTTGTTTGTGCCTATGGGCCGAACGGCAGTGCAGAGTACCCGACCTTCTTGGAGTCTCTGGGAGGGGTGCTGGAAAGTGCTCCAACTGGGGACTCTATCGTTCTACTGGGGGACTTCAACGCCCACGTGGGCAACGACAGTGACACCTGGAGGGGTGTGATTGGGAGGAACGGCCGCCCTGATCTGAACCCGAGTGGTGTTCAGTTATTGGACTTCTGTGCTAGTCACAGTTTGTCCATAACGAACACCATGTTCAAGCATAAGGGTGTCCATCAGTGCACATGGCACCAGGACACCCTAGGCCGCAGGTCGATGATCGACTTTGTTGTCGTTTCATCTGACCTGCGGCCGTATGTCTTGGACACTCGGGTGAAGAGAGGGGCGGAGCTGTCAACTGATCACCACCTGGTGGTGAGCTGGATCCGATGGCGGGGGAGGAAGCTGGACAGACTCGGCAGGCCCAAGCGTACTGTAAGGGTCTGCTGGGAACGTCTGGCCGAGTCTCCTGTCAGAGAGATCTTTAACTCCCACCTCCGACAGAGCTTCGACTGGATCCCGAGGGAGGCTGGAGATATTGAGTCCGAGTGGACCATGTTCTCCACCGCCATTGTCGAAGCGGCCGTTCGGAGCTGTGGACGTAAGGTCTCCGGTGCCTGTCGAGGCGGCAATCCCCGAACCCGGTGGTGGACACCGGAAGTAAGGGATGCCGTCAAGCTGAAGAAGGAGTCCTATCAGGCCTGGTTGGCTTGTGGGACTCCTGAGGCAGCTGACGGGTACCGACAGGCCAAGCGGACTGCAGCCCGGGTGGTTGTGGAGGCAAAAACTCGGGCCTGGGAGGAGTTCGGTGAGGCCATGGAGAAGGACTATCGGCTGGCCTCGAAGAGATTCTGGCAAACCGTCCGGCGCCTCAGGAGAGGGAAACAGTGCCCTACCAACGCTGTTTACAGTAGAGGTGGCCAGCTGTTGACCTCAACTGGGGATGTCGTCGGGCGGTGGAAGGAGTACTTCGAGGATCTCCTCAATCCCGCCGTCACATCTTCCATTGAGGAAGCAGAGGATGAGGGCTCAGAGGTGGACTCGTCCATCACCCGGGCTGAAGTCACTGAGGTGGTCAAGAAACTCCTCGGTGGCAAGGCACCGGGGGTGGATGAGATCCGCCCTGAGTACCTCAAGTCTCTGGATGTTGTGGGGCTGTCTTGGTTGACACGCCTGTGCAACATCGCGTGGCGGTCGGGGACAGTGCCTTTGGGATGGCAGACCGGGGTGGTGGTCCCTCTTTTTAAGAAGGGGGACCGGAGGGTGTGTTCCAACTACAGGGGGATCACACTTCTCAGCCTCCCCGGGAAAGTCTATGCCAGGGTTCTGGAGAGGAGAATACGGCCGATAGTAGAACCTCGGATTCAGGAGGAACAGTGTGGTTTTTGTCCGGGCCGTGGAACACTGGACCAGCTCTATACCCTCTACGGGGTGTTGGAGGGTTCATGGGAGTTTGCCCAACCAATCCATATGTGTTTTGTGGATTTGGAGAAGGCATTCGACTGTGTCCCTCGCGGCATCCTGTGGAGAGTGCTTCGGGAATATGGGGTCCTGGGTCCTTTGCTAAGGGCTGTCAGGTCCCTGTACGACCGAAGCAGGAGCTTGGTCCGCATTGCCGGCAGTAAGTCAGACTTGTTCCCAGTGCATGTTGGACTCCGGCAGGGCTGCCCTTTGTCACCGGTTCTGTTCATAATTTTTATGGACAGAATTTCTAGGCGCAGCCAGGGGCCGGAGGGTGTCAGGTTTGGGGACCACACGATTTCGTCTCTGCTCTTTGCGGATGATGTTGTCGTGTTGGCCTCTTCAAACCAGGACCTTCAGCATGCGCTGGGACGGTTTGCAGCCGAGTGTGAAGCGGTGGGGATGAGAATCAGTACCTCCAAATCTGAGGCCATGGTCCTCAGTCGGAAAAGGGTGGCTTGCTCACTTCAGGTTGGTGGAGAGTGCCTGCCTCAAGTGGAGGAGTTTAAGTATCTAGGGGTCTTGTTCACGAGTGAGGGAAGGATGGAACGGGAGATTGACAGACGGATCGGTGCAGCTTCTGCAGTAATGCGGTCGATGTATCGGTCTGTCGTGGTGAAGAAAGAGCTGAGCCGCAAGGCGAAGCTCTCGATTTACCGGTCAATTTACGTTCCTACTCTCACCTATGGTCATGAGCTTTGGGTCATGACCGAAAGGACAAGATCCCGGATACAGGCGGCCGAAATGAGCTTTCTCCGCAGGGTGGCTGGGCGTTCCCTTAGAGATAGGGTGAGAAGCTCGGTCACCCGGGAGGAGCTCGGAGTAGAGCCGCTGCTCCTCCACATCGAGAGGGGTCAGCTGAGGTGGCTTGGGCATCTGTTTCGGATGCCTCCGGAACGCCTTCCAGGGAAGGTGTTCCGGTCCCGTCCCACCGGGAGGAGACCCCGGGGAAGACCTAGGACACGCTGGAGGGACTATGTCTCCCGGCTGGCCTGGGAACGCCTCGGTGTCCCCCCGGAAGAGCTGGAGGAAGTGTCTGGGGAGAGGGAAGTCTGGGCATCCCTGCTTAGACTGCTGCCCCCGCGACCCGGCCCCGGATGAAGCGGAAGAAGATGATGATGATGATGATGACAACCGAGGTATGCAGCAAAGCATTTGTGAAGCCACGACACACACAACCTTGAGGCGGATGGGCTACAACAGCAGAAGACCCCACCGGGTACCACTCATCTCCACTACAAATAGGAAAAAGAGGCTACAATTTGCACGAGCTCACCAAAATTGGACAGTTGAAGACTGGAAGAATGTTGCCTGGTCTGATGAGTCTCGATTTCTGTTGAGACATTCAGATGGTAGAGTCAGAATTTGGCGTAAACAGAATGAGAACATGGATCCATCATGCCTTGTTACCACTGTGCAGGCTGGTGGTGGTGGTGTAATGGTGTGGGGGATGTTTTCTTGGCACACTTTAGGCCCCTTAGTGCCAATTGGGCATCATTTAAATGCCACGGCCTACCTGAGCATTGTTTCTGACCATGTCCATCCCTTTATGACCACCATGTACCCATCCTCTGATGGCTACTTCCAGCAGGATAATGCACCATGTCACAAAGCTCAAATCATTTCAAATTGGTTTCTTGAACATGACGATGAGTTCACTGTACTGAAATGGCCCCCACAGTCACCAGATCTCAACCCAATAGAGCATCTTTGGGATGTGGTGGAACGGGAGTTTCATGCCCTGGATGTGCATCCCACAAATCTCCATCAACTGCAAGATGCTATCCAATCAATATGGGCCAACATTTCTAAAAAATGCTTTCAGCACCTTGTTGAATCAATGCCATGTAGAATTAAGGCAGTTCTGAAGGCGAAAGGGGGTCAAACACAGTATTAGTATGGTGTTCCTAATAATCCTTTAGGTGAGAGTATAAGTAAAAGTAAGTATGTGAGAACAATCTGGGCCTTAACCCCAAAAGAACTCAGGTGTTGGTGGAGGGGAATAGATTTGATCACATTACTCTTTGGGGAAATTATAATGAATGACCTTGTCCTTACGTTTGATGTTTCCTGTCCTGCAGATCTCGTCTGGGTTGCCAAGTCTGCCTATCCAGAGATCTGGAGGGTATAACAGTCTGCGTGCCAGACGGGGTGAACGACATGAGAAGCTCTGAGGATACTGGGCCTAAACTGTAAAAAGGGTTGTTTTATACTGTAGTATTTCATATATAAAAAGAGGAAAGTATTGTATTCATTATTTTACTTTTCACATACAAATTGCAGCCTACTCTACTTGATTTAAGGCATTCGGATAAATGATACCGTAAATTCTCAATATATACTTTGGATAAACGTACTGTAAATATGTCATTTTTCTCCAAAAGGTACTTTAATTCCCACCTACTGATTATAGTGGCACTGGAGGGTGTTTGGCATTGTTTTGTTTTTGTCTCATTAACATATTTTTTAGGCATTTTCTTTTCCAGAATATTAGTGTGATTTTGTTACCACTAAGCGTTTAGTAATGTAATAAATAGATAGTATCCAAATGATCCAAATGAAGTATCCACTTAATTGTACATGGTACAAACACTTTCTATTGTTGAAAATACTGAAATAAATTTATTTTCTAAGGATAATTCTATTTTGCCAAATTGACCTTGTTTCAACCAGATTCAGGTAGGCCTAAGCAATGATAATAATTTTACAAAAACGTGTCAACTTTTCAGATGTAAAGATGATGTTTTTCTTAGAGTTATTCCTCTGTGTTCAGCATTTCAAACTTGTCGCACCCTTCTTTTGACAGGTTCTTTCTTTCACCACTGATGAATGTGTGTTATTTTGCCTTTCACCACAGTTCTAATTGAGACATAACTCACAGATGGATTGTGGGGAATGTGTTGTCAAAGGGATGATTAGTGAGATCAGGGGAAAAGAGGTGGCTTTAACACACTTCGTCTATAGTCTGAGACATTTTGTAGTGATGACGTTGTCTTTGTTCTGACAGGGAGCCACTAAAAACACATAAGTCATTCTCACTCTGTGGGAGGAAGAGAGGGAGGCTAATTTATGGGGAAAATGACATAAGTGTCAAAGGTACAGTAAAAGCAGATGTATGAGCAAGGTTGACAAAAATAGAAATGTGGAGAGGAGATGGGTTAGGTGAAGGATGGTGAGGTTAGGGGGCGATGATGGCTCACCTATAAGGTAAAAAATGAAGCGGATTCGAGTTAAAATGTGAAAGAAATGTAAGCCTGAGTTTTGATTTGAGGGAACGACAAGTCTAGGGCATACATTGTACTGCCACTACAGACAAGTGCTGTGCAGCGTTGACTGGTCTGTACATGCTGACCAACGATGGTTGCGTCCCACCACTGCTGTGCTCTTGAGTATGCATTGAATAAACATCTATGTGTATGAGGTTTTATGCCCTAACTGCACCTCTGAGAGAGTGCAGTGGTCCCCTTTTCAATGGTACATCCTCAATTTTACAAGAGGTTGGAGTGTGGATTTGTTTCCCTGTCAGAAGAAAAGGAGCAACTGTCATCGTTATTGTATTTTCCTGTTGCTGAGATTTACAGTAAACAGTGAGCCTTATGTAACTGACAGGTTCCTCTTGAGGTAGGGGTCAAAGGTCGTTGGAATAATAGCCGCCCACTGTCTGGTAATTAGAGGGCGCATACTCCAGCGGATCCCGGACACGCTCACCTCCATCACACGTCTCACACACACACACACACACACACATTGCCCTCCGTTCTGTCTCCATCTGTCCCTCCTTATGGCTGGAAACCTGGTTCACTGGAGTTGTAAATCACACACATACACACAGGTGGATGGAGGAGGCAGTGTCAAAGGTTTAAGTTCGTCTGCTGATTTTTGGTACAGCCAACTAAAAATACAGCGTTACAGTATCTGTAGCCTGGGGTCTACGAAGGGTGTGGCTGAAGGGAAACATGCTAAACAATCCAGTTCCCCTATGGTATTAGATGATCTGTGGCTCATGTGGTGCTGCAGGTGGCCCAGCAGATGAAGAGCATTTGTCTGGTAACTAAAAGGCTACTGGATCCAATGAACCTGAGCCAGATCATTAAAAGCAGTTACTCCAGTGGGGCACACGGCAGATCTGAGGGGTTAGGGTGAAGCAGGAAGTCACATTTCGATTGGACTGCGTGTTCATTTGAAAATTCTGTGAATTTAAGCATAATGTTTAATTAGCAGGTTCGGTCACAGCTACTCTGACACACAAACACACACACACACACACTTGCACACAGACACCCTGTTCAGTGTTCTACAGGGACTGGGCAATGTTTGTACAAATGTATAACTGACGTTGTGGCAGTAACTCGTATATACCTGTCACCTGACTCAATATTTCTAGATTTAACAGCCACAGCCTGGGGGGTCCCATTACAACCTGCCGGGGAGGGAGGTGGTGGTGTGTAGCAATAGGACACAGGATGAAGGATGCCCAAATCCTTTCCTTTAAATTCCAGAAAAGGTCAGACCCCTGTGCCCCTCACTCCCTCAGAACTTTAAAGAGAATTGGGACCCACCTACACTGACCAGGGAAAATGGCAGCTTTGAAGAGAATAGGGTCCCACCTACACTGACCAGGGAAAATGGCAGCTTTGAAGTCAGAGACTGCATCCGGAGGTTTCCACACACTCATCCTCAAAGCATCAGGGGTAGTCTCGATAAGAGAGACAGGTGGCTGATAATACGGAGGTGTGTGTGTGTGTCACGTTCTAGTGAGGACACGGGTCTTTGAAGATCAAATGGGGTTTCCAGGGACCTGTTCAGAACACAGCAAAAGCCAGGTGCCAGGAATGTAGCCCAATGAGTACAGACACATCACTGTCACTGGGCATTCCAGCAACGATGGATCAACCCCGACTTCCATCACTGCTTGGCTGCTCTTCTGAGACTGTGTGGCTAGTTCCTAACTTCCCCTATTGTCTCCTCTTGTACCTCTCTGACAGGTGTCTTCCCCTATTCTCTCCTCTTCAACCTTTTTGACAGGTGGTTTCCCTTCTCCTACCTCTCTGACCTGTGTCTTCCTCTATTCTCTCCTCTACTACCTTTCTGACAAGTCTCTTTCCTTCTACCTCTATGACAGGTGTATTCTGCTTGCGTCTGCCTGCCATATAAAATATCTATATTTTCTCTTTGGCATCTCTTTGGTGACACAGAATTAACTCCTATACTTGACCAGTCGTATTTTGAATTGTATATCACACCTTGGGGTTGGGATATGTGTCCGGGTAAATTCATCCAAGACCTGTGAGAAAATTATTTGTCTATATAACTTTGATTACTGAGGCAAGAAAATCTCACCACCTTTTCAGAAAATTACTTGTTTAATCTCTTAAAAAGCTGGGGTCGTAAAGCGTGTCCAGGCCCAGAACAATCGCCCTCTGTGAGTTTTAACTTAACTATGACTAATTAGAAACTCATTTTTCAAGTTTTTACTCAGTTGCTATTATTAGGGGACCTGAAAACGGATTGTCCTACTCAACTTAACAGTATGATTCTACAGAGTTTAGTGAAGGAATGTTAGCTCACAAGATCAGTATGGTTCACATAAGGCTCACAATGAACATAATTAGTTTCACATATTTGTAATGATATAATATTACACATTTAGTCATATTACCTCTGCCCTAAATTAAAGTCATATGCAATCCCACAGTACATTTGTTAAAGAGTGACTCACACCTTCTTGTCACTGTGAGCTGTGTAACAACACCAGCATCTGTGTTAAACAAACCCTAGCTGAGAGATTTATCTAGATTTCTGTGCCGGGAGGTAACATGTTATTCTGTGCAGGTCAAGAGTGCAGAACGAGAGAAAAATACAGTTAATGGCTGTTTTTTAGTCAAATTGGTAAGAGTGCCAGATAGTATCAACTGTGACCTCATCAGAGATGGCCATGGGCCAGCCAGAACGTTTATGCAAGCAGGCCCAATGCTCTCAGCTGAACCCAATCAAAACAAAAGCAAACGCATTGTCACCAAGGAAACCAAAGAGGGAATTTCAGCTGCACCTGCGCTTCTAGCAATGTGGCCTGTAAGAAACAACCTGCCTGGAGTGTAAAGAGCATAGACAGGCCAGAGTGGGTGTCAAAACACAACCGCACAAACGCTCAACTTCTCAGTATATCGCGACAGGGTCAAGAGTTCAACATGTGATTCACTGGAATTCAACAACATTTCTGATCAAATTATATTTGGATACACTTTATTTTGAGACTCCCAATTTCCATCTGTAGAGTGATATTGTCAACAATCTTTCAACTATCTATGGATAAGCAACTACTTGCTAAGGTTAGGGTTAGGTTTATAAGAAGGTTTAGGGTAAGGGTAAATGTTAGGGTTAGGTTTATAAGAAGGTTTAGGGTAAGGGTAAATGTTAGGGTTAGGTTTATAAGAAGGATTAAGGTAAGGGTAAATGTTAGGGTTAGGTTTATAAGAAGGTTTAGGGTAAGGGTAAATGTTAGGGTTAGGTTTATAAGAAGGATTAAGGTAAGGGTAAATGTTAGGGTTAGGTTTATAAGAAGGTTTAGGGTAAGGGTAAATGTTAGGGTTAGGTTTAGGATAGGGTTGGGTTTGGTTTAGAAGGTACGTGTTACTGATAGTCAGTAGATAAACTAAAGCATCTGAAGACACACTTACGGGACTCTCAAAAGAATGTTGCCGGATATTTTCATGTTCGTGTACACGTGTGGATGAGATATTCGCCACAAAAGCGTTATCGTAAACGTGCATTTGCTGTTTTCACAATGTTATGAATTTTCTAGGTGGGATCAAAATATGTACCTATCATAGATTGTTTTTACTCACTAATTGAAATGTTTTTTTTTTCTCCATTTAATTGTCCTCCCAATGCCAATTGGCCTCATACATCATATCTATTTTACGTCTAGCATAGTTCCTATAGCAACGCTATGCTCAGCCTCTCTAAAAAAGCGTCAAACGGAGGAGAGACAACATTTGGAGCCAGCTGCGTACCAACGTTTCTCTTCTGACAGTTTTTGATAGTATAGACTAGATAGCCACTGGATTTGCCAGACTGACCCTAGTTTGAGCTGTAAGCATCTTTCTGTCTAACTACCTCGACATGGCAGCTGAGCCGGATTGTAAACGTGCGTATTTATGAGGATAAAGTGCACATCCGTGGCATTGGATATCTGAAGGGGCAATAAAGCTAAAAAGAATCTGCCTTTTTCTATAGTCATTGGTCGTTATGGGGTTCATATCTTGGTGAGTGATTTAGATTATGCTTAACTAACATTTCATGTAAACATTCAAATATGATGTCGAGTATACAGGCACTCTACAGATAACAGTATCTGCCCATTCAGAAAAGCCCTGGGTGGGGTGGTGTCCAAACTAGCTATCTTAAAATGAGTGCCCTAACTGTAACAGGTGAAGGAAATCTTAGCAGTTAGAGCAGCTGACCAGTAACTGAAAGGTTGATCAAATCTATAGACGGTAGGGGAAAATAACTGGTTTTTATCTTCAACCAAGCCCTAATTGCTCCTGTTAGATAAGAGAGATTGCTAAATGACTAAAATAAATGCACGCATCTGCTAAACGCTGAAATAAAATAAAATATGAGAGGCCTAGACTTTTAGCTCGGCTTGCCAACGCTGTCTGATGATACACACAAGGCCAGGATTTGGGCCTGGGCTGTCACATGGGCCTGGGCTGTCACATAGTCCTGAACCGGGCCTGTCATCCCTAGCACATTCTGTTCCCCTAAAAGGGTTCACAGTATCAGGGAAGAACAGTAGATCACTCTTGTTCATCGCAGGTTGTTAGGACCAAGGAACCTGCTCCTATCCAAGAATGTGACTTCTGTGGCCAGCTTCGACTTCCCCGACTGCTCAGCCTCGGCAAGACGGCAATAGTTGAGTGGAACGCTACACATTCCACACACTGTTATTCAAGCAGTGAAACTGGGGCCAACAGTTTTTCCCTACCTCTAGTTTAAACTACTCAGAACATAAAGCTCCCTCACAAAGAAAGAAAAAGCCTTGAACAATACTAAACCAGCGGTACCTGTTTCCAGCCCGGCTCATCCAGCAGCTGGCTCCATCACCCCCGTAGAGGAAAAACAGAGAGAAACAGGCAAAATTGTTTCTACCTAAAAATCCAGCTGGGAGGTTTTACCTGACCCCTGACCTTAGAACTCCACAGTGCGTGTTAACCTGGGTCATGTGGGAAGGTATTTTTTTGACTTGAGACTTAACACTTAATACTGGTGGAGTCATGCTCAAGTGATTAAAGTGTTCTCTGGTCACTGTGGGTACCTTGAAGAGGGGGGGGGCACCATGGTGTTTGGCGGGTCACTGATGGGACACCCCCCCCCGTGACCAACACAGTTAAGACAACCAGACCTCCAAACGCAGACGTTGCTGTCATTTAAACTTGCTATTAGATTTGATGTGTTTCCTGTTATCAGCAAGTGCTCATTTTGCTACAAGAAACGTTCTTCCTTCTAAAATTGGAGAGAAAAGCCCTTCAACTCTACTGGTGAAGATGGGAGGCACGTTTTATGAATTCTCAGCTTGTAGTGGTTAGTACTCTCTACATCTCTACGTTTAAAAACGAATGACATTAAAATGATTTACGTCAACACAAACAGCGGCCAGGCGGGTAGTGTGGTTATGCACACCTATACACCTGTCGTGTTTTCAGACAGGTCCAGGAAGGACAGCCAAACCCCAAGGCTTCCTGGCTCAGCTTCCATTACATAATTGTCAGTTTCTGGACTCTGTCTTCCTGTGTGTGTGTGTGTGTGTGTGTGAGTGTGTGTGTACTCTGTCTAGTTGACTCTACCAGATCTGCCTATCCTCTTACTCCCAGACCTACATCTCTGAACCCCATTACAGAGTACCCATTTATGGAACACAGTGTTTACATCACAACGTGAGCATGTCACTTCATCCAACACATTTGGAGTGAGTTCACATGGTAACACAAATACAGTGCTTCATCCTGTGCCCTGCTATCACTGGTTCTGTTGGGTCATAATAAGTCATAGAGAATAAAAAACATATAAAATCTATCTACTGTTTCATAAAGAAGATGTAGGATTCCCGTTGACACAAAGATACTTTCACAAAAGGAACATTTTATTAGAATCATGATAATACATTTTCATAAGCATCAGACATCAAGTATACGTACACAATATACAAATGGTGCGTTCTGTAGCAAATATACTCTATGGGACACAGCAGCAGGGTTGGCATCATGTACAAAAATACACATTTGATTTCTTAAAACACTAATTATATGAAAGCATATTAACATAAATATAGACCTACGCCTGTCGACGCATCGCAGGCATAGAGGAAAACAGCTCAAGCACAATGAACAGCTGGATCTACTGTGACAAAGGAAGAGAACTGTGCACATACAGACTGACGATATAGGACAACATGAACGCCATGAAACAACACCTTATGAACATACAGACGATACGCTACACACAAACATTGACCGGCCATATAAAAACAAGCCCGTCTCCTAAAGGCCTAGGAGTGCCAAAGGGCTCAATTCAATCAAACCTGCATTGCAGTATTTATGCTGTAGCTCTTTATCCCAATGCCAAATAGAATCACAGACCGTTCTTAAAACAGACGGGACGAACCGCCTCGCTGGTCTGCTTTTGCTTTTTTGAGAATGAGAGACATGTGGGCATGGGATTAAATACGGTAAATAAGGACACTATAAAAAGATACACAAGGCAGACCTTAATGAATCCCGGCCTTTTAAACGTAAGACTCCTCAGCAAAGAACATCTGGTCAAAGTCTTCAATGCGGGGGTCGCTACATCTTCTGCTCTGCCACTCCCTCTTCCCCTGGACGAGGGACAGGGTCACCTCCTGACTCCTTCGTAGGCACGTGTCTGCGTCCACCCGTCCCTGGGAGGAGAAGTAGTCCGTGACTGCCCGCGTGGCAGAGGGAGACAGGCAAAAGCGCGGCTCGGAGTTCGGGATCACTCCGTTGCACTGCGGCTCCACGTCGGAGACTCTGAGTCCGCTCACGGGGAGCTGCTGACATTTGACCCCGTGGGTCTGAGGCTTGACAGCTGGCCTCTCCAGCGTGAAGCTGGAGGCTGCGCCTGTTGCCCTGCAGGGCTCAGAGGCTCGGCGAGGTGCAGCCACGACTTTGTGGCCGGCCTCCATGTCCGGGGTGATGGAGTGAGACTTCTGCCTCTGTAGGGTCAGTATGGAGCCACTCTGTCCATAGAACACGCTCTGGGGAGGCTGGATGACCTCACCTCCCGTGGGGGGTCTACGGGTGAGGTCGCAGGCCTGGTCATGCAGCAGGCGTAACTCTCTGATGGTGAGGTGTTTCTCAGTGCCTCTGTAGAAGGGAGGCCGACTCTTCTGCAGCTGTAAGATAGCCTGCTGGTAGGACGGAGGGCTGCTGGACCTCCTCTTGGGGCTCACCTCTACACCTTTGACCTCCACAAGCTTAGCCTCTGGGACTTTTAGGATGCTTTCCCCCTCCCCCGCTTCCTCCTCCAGCTGCCCGTTGTCGGGTTGTCGCAGTGACAGCCGGCGGTCCCTCTTTAGCCAAGTGTTAGGGTGCAGGCCATGGTGGGCGGAGGGGGTCCTGGGGGAGTGGAGTGGCTGGCTCTGGTTCCAGTCAACTGAGTCCCTACTGGGAGGTGAGCTGCTGGGGCAGCGGAGGGAAGGCTCAGCCAATGGGACGCCGGCACCGGTTACATAGTCTGTGGAATATTGTGAGAAGGCGGAGTCTAGGGAGCTAAGGGAGGAGCCTGTTGGGGAAGTTGCCGGGGACGAATGGCTGGAGCAGCTAGCGTCCAGTCGTAAAGGAGGGGGCGGGCCGTGCTTCAGCTTCCTTCGCCCAAGAGTTCCAACCCCTCCTCTCTCTAATCCTGTGACTACTTTGTCTTTTTTAAGCTGGAGACTCCTGAGACCCTGCGCCAGAAACACTTCATCCTCCTCCTCCTCCTCTTCCTCGTCCATTTCTTCTTCCTCTCCCTCCATCGTTGCATCATAGCTTGCTTTACGTGACGCCGAATGGTGCTTATCCGTCTGGATGATCAAAGCTCCTGGGGTGTGTCCGAGAGCGGGCTCTGAACTGCGCCGTACCCTCAGGGGGCCCTGTGATTGGACGAAGGACTGGCGTGGGCGAGGTTGGCGTACAGCGGGGGAGAACTTCCTGGGTCTGGCCAGTGAGGGGAGTTGTAGGAGGTCAGCCTCAGGGTCAGGGTCGGGGTCACAGTCGCTCAGGGTGATAACCGAGTCTCTACTTCGGCTGTCTGGCTTGGCCTTGTCCCTCAGAGGGAGAGACTCCTGGAAGGGTGAATCTGGGTCGTCGTTCAACTCGTTTTCTAGACTGTCATAGGACGAGTCATTCATCTGGAAAGAGGACACGTCTGTAGTGGGAGAGGACAGAAGGGGGACATGTGTTAGATTTCAAATGTTATTGTTATGGACTTTCAGGTTTTCAGGTTTTCATTTTACTTGTTCCTTGTTTTGCAAACGTGCCACGGATTGATGCATCATGGCAATTAGGGTCAAAGAGATTTTTAAAAGAATTTGACTGATGTGGGAGGTGGAATGAGGACAGGGAAGGGGACAAGTTGAAATTTGATTTATTTATTTATTTAATTACAACCACGGTTTGAAAACAAGTACAAAGTGCTGTCATGACATGAAAAATACAGAGTGAAAAGGAAAGTCTGCAACTACATAGTGCTCCCATGGTGATATTATTCTAACACACAGCTACAGACAATGTTTTGATCTGTTCATCTGTTTGCCATGTTAACAGTGGGAAGTTCATTAATTGACCTGCAGTGTCTGTATATCCAAGTAGAACCAAAACAAGGTCTGTTGTTGTGAGCTAATAAAATCACCAATTGGTTATAGTAGAGTTGCGGTTATTTCACCTGATCAACAGTTCTGTCCTGCACCTGGCAATTTAGAGGTGTGTACTTACACCCCCAAAAATATACACATATATTTACAAATACGCCATATATTTTCCATTCATTGTGGTTGGTTTAGGACGGTGGTTTACAAGAGATTGATTACATTTAGTCGGGTGATAATCTATACTAATCACTGAAATGACTGACAAACTTAGCAAGAGGCCACATCGCAAATTCAACACCCTCTGCAGCTTGTTGTGGTCATTATGAGGTAAAATAACACAAAGGGATTCAGTGCACAGTGTATCTAACTTGTCAGGGACACACCCCAACACATACACACAAAAATGACCTTTCTGACCCTTGTGAAAAGCCATGTCAAGTTAAACCACCTCTGAGTAGGTCCAGTTCTGCTTGTTTAGTCACCTCTCTTACCCTCTTCAAGCTTCTCTTCATCTTCTCCCTGACCTTTCAGTTCCTCTACAGTTTATATGCTACCAAACCTAACAGCATTTGGTGAGAGCAGGGTAAATGAGCTGGTTTTACTTCAGTAAATAAATGGACACTCTGTTTACCTGATCCGTGGTCGCTGCTGTTACTCTTCTGAGGAAACCCACCAAACAGTGACGTGACATCGTCTCCCAGGACCTTGTTGCAGTTCTCAATCAGGAAGCGGACCAGCTCACAGACCTGGAAAAAGACCACAGACGACGTTTCATGTCAGTCACACCAGGCAATGACTGGTCCAAAATAAGACAATCTGAATGTACTTTCTGTGGGTAGGTTTTAGTGGATGTTAGCATACCTGAACTCAATGTGAATATTTATTTGTCTGTAGTGGCCACTGTTTTTACACACTGCCGTGTTATTATGTTGAGGGAATACATTTATAAACTGCTTCAAAATTACCCTCCACAATTCTTTTAAAAATAGTTTTGGGACCCTGTGTTCCCTTTGAGGCAAATGTGTGACCTGCGATTAACCTATATACCAAACGTTAATTCTTTATCTCTAACAGGGTAGAGGGCGTAAGCTTTCAGAGTTTTCCCATTAAACAAATAGCTTTTTATAGCGTCACCATGTCTCCAATTAGCATAGTATTTCCATCATGTCAAGAAGCAGCCTATTGGGATTTACCATCTCACAGGAATTTGCATATTCATTTTCCTTGGACAGAAGAACCGGTATAATAATAATAAATGTCAAGCTCAATGCTGAGCCTCTAATTAACCCCAGTTACACAGTATAAACATCTAATCTGCAGCACAAAATGATAAAGCCCCTAAACATCTCCGGAGTCACTGTCTCACGCCGTCTCTGAGATTCTTTACTCAGGATCAAAGCGGACTGTTTACAGGCGCTGGTTAAAAAAACACCGTTATGTAAATGTTTTGTTCTTGCTATTTTCTCTTAGAGTCCACATAATTGCATAATGGAAAGATGAAGCAGACCAATACAAAGCCTATCTGTGAGTTCTTGGGCCAGATGTCTGTCATAGGTTTCCACCTTGCATACTCCTGTGTGTTCAAAAGGGCTATGAGAGTGAATGGGCTGCTATGAATTTCATGGTCTAGTTCCGTGGGAACTACAACCATGGAGTAAGACTGATTCTCTCTATCAGGCGGCCCGCCTTTCCCACTGATAGAGACAGAGATCTAGAAACCCAGTCATTCCTCCAGAAGATGGCCACATCTGGGAACATGTAGGGGGCCTGTTTCTGGGAAAGCTTTGCACAATCGCTGAAATGTAAGCAAGTTAGCGTGTGTATTTAAGACACCTTTCCTGACAGAACTCGGGCCTACTATATTTATTCTGGCCCCTCGGAGACTAACTAGCAAGTACTATAGGAGCCACAAACATTTCAGTTAGAACCGTGGACTGGTGGAAGAGGGAGCGGAAGTGAGCGAAAATAAGGGTTCATGTGTCACGCGGTGGACGAGGGGAGTGTTCCAGACTGCCCAGGGCAGTTAGAGACCAGACCCACGCCAGCCCAGTTTAACTTGGCTCCTTGTGAGACCGCGACCGACCGGGAGAATGTCGAAATCTCAAATGCCAGAGGCGCTGGGGCCACACAGGAAAACAAACAAACAAACAGGGGGAAAAGAAGAAGTGTGTGCAGCGAAAGGAATGTGCATGTGTGTGAGAAGGGGAGCGCGAGGGAGACTGTGAGTGAGCCGACTGAGTGAGTGAAAGACTGAGCGGGTGAATGGGCGTGCGTGCGTGCGTCGCAAGATAGAAGTGTTTTAGCGCTGCAGTTTTGTCAAAACACACTCGCCCTTAGGAATCTGGATTTTTTTTCTCAGTGAGCTTTTTTTCGGAACCAGAAAATAACACGCATTTGGCAAGTTGACATGTAGAGAGAAAGATCTGGGAACACCCATACTGAGTGGGTTTCAACAACGTGGCCAAATTGAATGTAATTTAAAGAGTATTATAGACCATTACTTATTCTTGATCATTATTAACTTAAAATACATTTTAAGGCCACTGGTGGATAATCTGATCATTTCAGGGCTAGCATTGTTGGCCGCAGCTTAGTGGCAGGACTTAAGCTGTGAACCTGTGTGTTTATTCAGAGATTTACTGTCTCCCCCGTGAGTAAGTTAGCGTAAAATCCTTGTCTTTTTCTAATCTGTGCACAAATTTCACGATTGTTATCAGCAACTGTTCCAGCAAGGACAGAGATATCAAGCATGTGTTTGTGTGTCAGAACAGGGATTAAAGACCTGTGACTAAAGATAAATTAAAACGGCATGAGTAAACAGCCCAACTTCAGAAGTATCAGACAATACTGCCCAGCTGGAATCTGCTAGCGAAGGTTTGGCGTTCTCTCACTGGTCCTTAAACTGCCACTGCTGTTGCTTCTTCCCTGGGACATCCTGTTTGGGAGCAACGGTACATCTTTTCCATACACCCTGTCCTGTTCTCCAGCCTCGGCCCGTCAGACCCAAATGCGCGTGTGTGATTGGGTACGTATGTGTGGGCCCCTTGTCCCTAAATGGACATGGAACTGGGAGTACTTGTATGCAGCTCACTCCCACCCAAACCTCCAGCTGACATCACATCAACACGTGTCAAGAGCAAATTTCCGCTCTGGAGACACAACGACAATCTGAAGGTGCGTTCAAATTATTTTGGAGTTTAGATTAAAAAAAAATTTGGGGGGGGTCATCCTCACCTTTTTTGTGGCCTCTCCTTCCCCCTTCGGACTACAAGGGGCCGGGGTCCAGAGCATGCTGGGAGCGATGCACACCGACAGGTTGAAAGCGTTCATCTGGTTGTCATCAGCGTTTCCTTGGATACAGTGGAGCATGGCGACCACGTGTTTGAGTAGCAACAGGTTCTCGCCGGGCAGAAGACGGACCAGCCTGGAAGATGGTGGAGGGCGTAATCGCAAATCAACAACAGCTACAAAGACTTTGGTTGTCACATGTAAATGCCAGACTGAGAATTGAAGGTAAACCATGCCCCCCACAAACCCATCCCCACCCACACCCTTGCCACACACACACACGCGCACGGACACACACACATAAACATATGGCTACATCCTCTGGGAAACCAGCTGATTGTAGGCTTTGTCACATTCCTGGGAACAGTTTCTTCCCAGAGAGGAGGTCAGATGAGCAGTGCCATGTTATTGTTTGTGTAAGAGTTTTCTGGAACAGTCTTCTATTTACTTTTCTCTTCTTTTTTTACCCCATGGCTTGAGAACACTGCCACTTAATCAAAACAGCTTTTTCCACACCATCTTTCACCCCCCCCCACCCCCGAGCCGCCCATCACGGCGGCCTGGTTTTTGGTGAGTGTATGTGTTTGGGAAGCTTGGAAAGTCACGTGTGAGGCAGTACCTCTGGATGGCCTGTGTCCTCTCCTCTTCATCAACTCGCTCCATCACTCCAACCCACTGCTCATACAGATCCACACACAGCAGACTGCCCGGGATGTTGCGAAGGAAGTCCTGTTGGTTCACACAGCCACGGGAACACACTTTCTGTTAGAACACCCCTTGGCATCACGACATAGTCAAGAGTTTGTGTGGATCCCGCAAATAGGATCTAAAATACAACCGAAAGAGGCTTTGCATTTTAACAAATATCTGGGACTTCTGAGGTAAAACGATTTAATAGTTATGTTAAACTCTTCAACACACCCAATAGTTCTACTATTCCTATACATATACGTAAAAAGTTCCTTTGTATAAAGAGTTAATTTGAAACAACATTATAGAGAATTTGAGAGACCGCTCATGCAAACGTGTTTTGACTGAAGCAATATATATTTTCCACTCTTGTACAATTGTCAGCTCAGCTGTTGTTATTAGTTTGCTGGCCAGGAGTTGGTTAAGTAACATGGCTAATTGAACATCAGTTCTCTCTCTCTCTCTCTCTCTCTCTGTTCTCCCTGATCTAATACATCTACAGGTTCCAGAAAGTCCTTGGCACCAATCTCCAAACATGTGCTTTGAATTGTGTATGTTTCTACCTGAGCTTTGCCCCAACCATTTCACTGCTTTCCGTCCGTCTGTGTAAAGACTTTTTATGGGAATTTGAAACAAACCCACGCACACACTGGACACTACTGTACATGTGTCTGTGAGTGCAGCTGTACTGGCTGCGTGGTTTGAAATATACCAATGTGTATGGTTGAGGCAGGATGAAAGAGACCCCCCTCCCTCCGCCCCCTCCATCTTTATCTGTGTATCTCTGTGTCTTTGTGTTTGAGGGTCATTGTTGCATGGGTTTGCGTACATCTACTCCAGTCCATTTTCCACCTCAGCCATTTAGCGGACGCTCTCCCTCACAGGAGGGACTTCCAGGGCGTGACCGTCTGCCCGCCTACCTTAAACACTGCCGCCGTTACGAACACCGACTCAAGTGAGACGGTGTGCGTCTCCTCCGTCCCGTTGTCCAGCCGCTCCCTCAGCTCTCTGCAGGCTTTGGCCCCCGCGGAGCGTCGGAATATCCCCCTGGTGTAGGGGCCCTCCTGGTACAGAAACACCAGCATGTCCAGGACAGGTTTGGGCAGGGCGTGGTCAGCGGGGCAGACGGAGGAGAGGGACCGTCCGAACAGCCGTCCCGGCGAGGGCGACGGGGAGCTTGGGGACAGAGGGGGCCCGTCCAGCTGGGTACCCGAACCCTTCCAGAAGGCCCAGTTTATCAGCGACCTCTTCCTCTTGAAGGACTTCTGATCCGGCTCTACGAAGAGGAGCGGGGGGTATTTTACTTGAGCATGAAAGACTTTATTAAAACTAGTAAGGCCACAGGGCTGAATGAAACACAGGTATTGGATACCGAAAAGGTGTTTGAAGACTACGGAGGAAGGTCAGGTGAGACAGAATGGGAGAGCGAGAGAAAGAGGCATTGATTCAGAGAGAGGCGAGACTAACTAGGGATCTGAATCTGAGGGGTGGGGGTTGGGGGGAAGGTTCGGGTGGTGGGGGCCGTCTCTCTACTAAGCCTGTGTGTGTGTGTGTGTGTGTTTAGTAAAACCATGTTTCTGAGACTGGGCATATTTCATGTTCAGAGACAGCGAGCGTGTGTTCATGTGTTCCAGACTGACTGTGTGTGTGTTTATTTGAATGACATTGCTGACATGATGTCTGCCCTCATAGGTGTGTACCTGTCTGTACCGGTGTGTCAATGTCTCTCTGTCTACTTAAACTGGGAGGAGAAATGCATGACATGTTTGTGAAGTACAGCTAATGCTGTGTTTGTCTGGCGGGGGAACTATAAAACACCATTAGATGTCCAGGGCCCCCTGCATGATCAAAAACGAATTTAACAATCCACTCCAGCTTTACACTCAATTCCATTTTGGAGGCCAAATCAAAAACAAAGTTTTTGCTACAAACCCTCTCCAGCATTCTTTAACAAGCCTAAGCTTTGTTAAAAGTATATAAAGTTGTCAATCATGAATCACATCACTGAACACAGTGAGAGAAATCTTGGAAAAGGTAAATATTTTGAAGACAGGGAACAAGGGGGGAAAAAAGAGCGAGAGAACTAGTTGAGTGTGATTTTATTTATGCTTTTCATGGATTTTAGGACCTATGTTTTTTTCTCATAGCCAATGGAAACAGATTTTCTTCATGTCTCATCAGTGACCCCTCTTTTCCATGTTGAACCCCCAAGATACACCCTCTCAACATAAATTCACACACACACACAAACGCACGTGTGCACACTTGAAAAGCACTTGGTTTAGAGGGCAGTGCAGGCTGAGTGAGGGAGGGGGAGAGCTTTTTAATGGATGGCTATGTAAGAACTCGGTGTCGACAGAAAGGAATCTGAGGAGGCCTGTGGTTGATTCACTGGAGCCTCCCCAACGAGTCTTTTGGAAGACCCCACACATACGTACTCTCTCTGTGCCTCAAGTTGTTCCTGAGCTTACGGGGAATTCAGGGGTTGCTGTGTTAACTTTTTGTGGAAGACGATTTGGTGGTGTAATTTGAAATTACTTTTAAATATTTTGTTTGTTTGGATGTAATATTATTAATATATAAAATTATTAAATAATATTTAATATTTATTGTGTTTTTGGCTCCTAGGCACGATGAAGAGGTTTTCCCTCTCTCCTCTACCTCTCTCTTTCTCTCTTTTAGACGAATATAAAAGTATGGAATGAAAAGAACTACGAGGTGAAAACAGCAAAATGGATGGGCACACATTTTTGGGGAGAAAAAATGTGATCATCTTCCGCTGAGACGATCACAGTGCGTGACCCTACCTATGAACGGAGCTTGTCTGGGGCTCACGCGGCTCGGCTTGAGAATGAACTGGCACTGGTGGTCTGGAGGGAGACACTGGTCCAGCAGTCGCACCCCCTGGTCCTCCAGAACAGGAGTAACTCCTCCACCAACTCCTCCTCCCCCATCCCGAATGTGGCTCATCTTGATACTGAACGGAAACTCATGACCTGAGGGGTTGGAGGGGAGAAGGTGAAGAGGTTAGAGGTCAGAGGTCATGTGTCCATGCCAGGTTTAGAACATGTTCAGCTGGTCTCTTATCTGAAGTACCTCATTGTTACACAGAAGAAAACAAGTATTTAAGTACCAAAACCAAACAGAGCAACTTTTGACCCCAGAGTAAAGTAGGCTGAATGTTGCCTCTGGACTTAGACAGGGGTCAGACTGGGGTCAGACTGGGGTCAGACTGAAAGGGATGTGGTTTCAGGTGGGTGAAAAAGGCCTGGTAAGTGCAGGCTAATTGAGTTCAACTCACCAATCAGAGGATAGGGCGAGTCATCTTTACTGGAACTCACCCACAACTGGTGGTCTTTCACACAGCCCTGAAGAGAGAGAGAGAGTGAGAGAGAGAGAGAATTTAGAGAGTGAGAGAGAGAGAGAATTTAGAGAGTGAGAGAAAATCAATCACACCAAAAGAGACACAGAACAAAACAGACGTCTACACGTTAGGACACACTAACATGCAGGTTTACATGCTTACCGAAATGCCAAACTGCTG
Organism: Esox lucius; assembly: GCF_011004845.1. Taxonomy (NCBI): domain Eukaryota; kingdom Metazoa; phylum Chordata; class Actinopteri; order Esociformes; family Esocidae; genus Esox; species Esox lucius. The sequence continues at coordinate 25,849,164 of NC_047584.1, read as the reverse complement.
CAGTGCCATTTGGATTACATCTGTGGTGCAGTCCGAATTACTGACTGCAAGGGTCTTGGCCTGGGTTAAGAAAAAAATACAGTTTGAAAAATACATACACAGAGGAACAGACACACACGTATGAACAGCACTTACGTATGCGCAGTTCCCAATTTCCTTGGCAAATATCTTCAGAGGGATTGTCTTGGGGTCGTCTTTCTCCTTCTCTTCATTTATTCGACTGAAGAATGAAGGAATAAAAAAGAAACAACAACATGTCTTCAACACCAGCAATACTAAACACATTCTCCAAACATATCCCCAAGGCTCTGAAGTCAAGCCAAAGACCATTAGTGTCTGAGGAAGTCAGCGACTACATTGTCTCCAGTTGATTTTGGTTACCTTTTGATGAGTGAAAGCCACTTGTCCTTGTGCTCCACAGAACTGCAAACAGACAGAGACAGAGAGAGGGACATGACAATCTTATTTTATCCTGCTTAATACAGTGTCCTTGTAAAACTGCATAGTTTCTATACATCTGATGGCTACTAGCGGTCTGTGGTCGGTGCAGGAAGATGTCTGGCGGTTCAGCGGAGGAATCAGACTGTTCTGATGTGGCGATTCAGCGGAGGAATCAGACTGTTCTGATGTGGCGATTTAGCGGAGGAATCAGACTGTTCTGATGTGGCGATTCAGTGGAGGAATCAGAATGTTCTGATGTGGCGATTCAGCGGAGGAATCAGACTGTTCTGATGTGGCGATTCAGCGGAGGAATCAGACTGTTCTGATGTGGCGGTTATGCTGACGAATCAGACTGTTCTGCAGTGGCGATTCAGCGGAGGAATCAGACTGTTCTGATGTGCGGTTCAGCCGATGAATCAGACTGTCCTGATGTGGCGGTTCTGCAAACGAATCAGACTGTTCTGCTGTGGCACTTCAGCCAACGAATCAGACTGTTCTGATGTGGCGGTTCAGCCGACAAATCAGACTGTTGTGCTGTGGCGATTCAGCAGAGGAATCAGACTGTTCTGCTGCGGGAATTCAACCGACGAATTAGACTGTTCTGATGTGGCGGTTCAGCTGATGAATCAGACTGTTCTGGTGTGGCGGTTCAGCTGATGAATCAGACTGTTCTGGTGTGGCAATTCAGCAGAGGAATCAGACTGTTCTGGTGTGGCAATTCAGCAGAGGAATCAGACTGTTCTGCTGCGGTGATTCAGCAGAGGAATCAGACTGTTCTGCTGTGGCGATTCAGCGGAGGAATCAGACTGTTCTGCTGTGGCGATTCAGCGGAGGAATCAGACTGTTCTGCTGCGGTGATTCAGGTTGTTGTCCTGTACTTCACTGCTCCGTGTGACTAAAGGGCCTGCCTTGCCATGAGAGTACACAGTGTACAATGACCAGGAAGAGGTCTGCTTTTATACAGAGTTTGTGTGTGTGTGTCTACCTAAATGTGGCGACACAGTTGAAGGTGGGCCAGCCCATTACGAAGCTCCTGTCCTGACTGGAGCTGCCTTCACACACCACCTCCACACAGCCAGCCGTCCACATCTCACACACGCGCACTCGAGCCTTCAGCTTGAACTGAGTGGATGACCTATAGGAAACACACAAGAGGGTCACACACACAAGTTGACACACTAGCACGCACGCGCGCGCTCTCACAAACACACACACACACATACACTGGAACACATACAGTATTCCTGAGTATGTGCACATCTCCTAAATACACACATTCACATAGTCCTTCCCAACATACAATTTTTCCGCCAGAATGTAATAAAGGCAATTATAGCTGTCTCCACTATGTAATGGTCAGCCCCACCCAGAGACACATGATGTTGAATATAGGTTGGAGAAAGAGAGAGAGTGAGAGAGAGGAAAGCAGGGGGGGGGGGTGCTTCTGTTGCCACAACATCGCAGCAACGTTGCAGCAACACTCTGAGCATTGCTGGAGCGCTGCCTGAAGGTCGGGGTGGGGAGCCCCTAAGGGCCTGGTGAGGGGTCTTTGATCTGGGCATGGCCTCAGATGGATGTAATTGGCTCAGAGGTAATTATAGGCCGGAGGGAGGGAGGGAGGGAGGGAGGGAGGGAGGGAGGGAGGGAGGGAGGGAGGGAGGGAGGGAGGGAGGGAGGGAGGGAGGGAGGGAGGGAGGGAGGGAGGGAGGGAGGGAGGGAGGGAGGGAGGGAGGGAGGGACAGGGCTCACCATCCCAAGAGACTGTGTTTTTTGACCTGATGGAGGGAAGAGAGGAATGCTGTTTAACTGTTGCCTTCCTCGCTCTCTTTCTCCCAAAACCCTCTTACACACGCACACACACACACACACGCACACACACACACACAGACTCACAGACTCACTTGGCTTTTGCGATGAGGAGTGTGTCATTGAAGAGGAAGAGGTGTCTCTCCTGTGTCTGCAGGCCAGTCTTCAGTTGGGTGTGGGCGTGGGCCAGGAACACCCTCCCTGGAGAGAGGAACGCCTGCACCAGGGGGCATGTCTCTGGACTGACCGGGACCACACAGCTCTCCCTGTCAACACACACACACACACACACTTTTAAAATAACAAGTTTAACATTAAACAGGAGAGTCATTTCAGTTTGGCTGCCAACAGACAAATGGGTCAGAATGAGAATGCCTTGATTGGGACTCCCGTTCCAAATGTTGTCATATCCATCTGTATCTATAGGCCTGTCTCGTCACAACAACGCCAAAAGGATTTCCTCCAATGCATCCAAGCCTCCTTCACCTTTTTCCACACACCGCTCTTCCAACCAGGAAATCATTTGGATCAACAAGTTTTGTGACATTTGTGAGGACACGCACACAGACCAGATGACATACATTTATGTTGCAGGCGCCAAAGCCATCCACAGGAGTTTCTATTAAGCAATGAAATCCTTTCAGACGGTGCCTCCCCATTCCACGGGTGACACTGGAAATGTTCATTGCCCACTGGCTTACTGGTCCCTCATCACCTAACCCTTCCCAGGAGACTCATACGAGGCTGTCAACTTCCTCAGCGAGCAGCTCAAACAGACTTACGACCCTGCGTGGGGAGTAGAGAGTGGCAATGGAGCTGTGAGATAATGCTTCTGTGGGACATGAGAATAACTGTTCCTGGATGTCAACAAGGAGTGTGTTAACTTTGGAACGGACAAACGGTCCAAGAATGGAACAATGGATGGTCACACGATCACATTAAAAAAAAAACAATCTGAAACACACTGATACCGTATAATCACAGCATCAGGGTCTAGGGAAAGATGTCTTCCTGAATAATGTCAATATCTGCCATGGGCATGTAGAGCAGATGGAAAATGGTGGCATTTTACTGTGGAACAAAGGAAATAGTTGAAGGGCCTTTTACTTTCCTGTTTATAGCTGGCTGTGAGATTCAATTCTCAGCTTGAATTCAAGAGATAATGATCCAGCCCATACACACACAACAGCACACACACAGATACAGAAGCAGTCAAACGTTTGGACACACCTACTCATTCAAGGGTATCTCTTTATTTTGACTATTTTCCACATTGTAGGATAATAGTGAGTATCAAATAGTGAGTATCAAAACTATGAAATAACACAACTGGAATCGTGTAGTGTTACCTCATGAAGTTGGTTGAGAGAATGCCAAGAGCTGTCAACAAGGCAAAAGAGTGCCTACTTTGAAGAATCTACAATATCAATGTAATTTGATTTGTTTAACACCTTTTTGGTTACTACATAATTCCATTTGTTTTATTTCTTGTTAATGTCTTCACTACTATTCTACAACGTGGAAGAAATTAAAAATAAAGAAATTGAATATGTAGGTGCGTCCAAACCTGTGACAGGTACAGAGTTGGGAACTGGCATACTGTACCCATCCTAGTTCCCAACTCCCTTCAAACATTTCCATCCCAACACTGGGAAGCACCAAAGGATTGGCAGGTGAATACCTTTCCAGCCTTATATTCAGAATCCCTTTCTCATTCACCATAATTAATCAGTTACAAAAATAATTAACTCCTGGAAGAACAACTGATGCTGAAGTGCCTTGGTTTTACATTTATTATTTTCTTATCTTATTCCAAAAAGAACCAGGGAAAGAGAAAACCAATTAACCAAACACTGCCATTTTTGGTTTTCCGTCGACTAAATTGCTTCCGGATTATTCTCAAAAGCAGAAACAAAGATTCAAAACTAGGCTGGAATTTGTAGGAAGGAAAACTGGGTTCATACCCAGCATCAACATTCTGAAGAATGACCCTAATTAACCCCATAACAGAAGAAGGAACACTTAGAACGGGCTCCAGTGCCCCATAGAGAGCTCAGAAGGCCACCTCACCCCCTCCCCTCCAAGCAGTTCTTAATCCATCATACACATCTGGGAAGTGCCTGGGTTACAGGCCACACGCACACAGAACACCTGCATGTAATATCCGACTCGGTCCATATTTGTCTCTGTCTCTCTGTGTCCGTTTGTTTCTTTCTCCCTTCGTCCATCCCTTTCTCTTCTCTGTCCCGTGTCTGTAAAGACAGACTTCCGTATTCAGCACACATCGCTCCCTCTGAATGCTGGATTGGCAGCCAAGCTCCTGGTCCACTGAAGCTGATGGATGACTGGATAACGACCCCATTGTGTTCAGTGATGTTGATAAATCGTACAAATCCAAAGGACACATACACGCTGGGAATTACTGGGTAACGCTCCTACGTGAGAGGGACGTCGACTTCTCACAGACAATGCTGGCTGTTTACTCTCAGGGGGATGCTTCTGGACGTTTCCATCCCCGGGAGACAACAGCGCAACGCAGCATGCCAATATCCCAGCATGCTTAAGTGAGGAATGTTGAACGCTGATGAAGCCACCCTTCACGAGCCAATCAGAGCTTCTGACGCTTGGCACCGGCACTCCGATCATGATCATGGCCACACTGACTTCATGTAGCCTACCGCAGATGTAGATTCTCTGCCTCCTTCTTCGTCTCCCTCTCTGGGGTGGTGGTCATAACAGCCCAGTGTGAAGGAGAGCGTCTGTGTGAGAGGAGAACCCAGAGAGGTCGGCGGCAGGATGATCAGCTGGCCTTTGGATGAAAACACACAGAAACCCCGACCTCCCCTTCTGACATACGAGCGTCCTCTCACACTGTGACCCTCCCCCACCGCGCCCCCCGGACTCACGGTACATCCTTATACAGGGTAACACTCTGATTTTGATTCACTCTGGTTAAGACTGTGTGTGTGTGTGTGTGGGTGGTGTGGGTGTGTGTGTACGTGGTTTGTGTGTGTGTGTGCGGGTGTGTGTGTGTGGATGGTATGTGTGTGTGGGTGGTGTGTGTGTGTGTGTGTGTGGGTGGGTGGTGTGATTGTGTGTGTGTTTGTGTGTGTGTGTGTGTGTGTATAGGTGTGTACACTGCTGCCTGTGTTCTATTTACCATCTACACTCTAACAATGAATGGCCAGCATCTCTGCTGCGTACACGAGCTAATATATTGTTGAGGCCCGTCAACCTAGAATATCAATTTGTCAGCACCTGTCTTGCACTTGCCTTCTCTGAGGGTCACAGAAGATGTTGTAATAAATCCTGATAACCGGAAGGGAAAGGTAAATTAATTTCAGCTTAACAAGACTACTCGGCAAGACACAGGAACTTTATATACCCACATGTTATGTAACATCTGAACTTTGACCGGGTGATAAAATCAAAGTGTGTTTGGATGGTTAGTGTGTCTGTCTGGGCAACAAAGGTCAGCGGTAGCTTGACTTCTCTTCCAGATGAACATTGTCCAGACCAATGCCACTGGCAGTCCGTGAAGTGCTGTGATTGATGGCACAGCGAGTGTGTGTGTGTGTGGTTGTGTATTGGTGTGGGTTTTTGTCTGTGTATTTTTGTATGTGTGTATGTGCGAATGCCTGCTAGCCATCTTCCAAACCCATGGAGTGGGAACGTTTTGAAAGAGGTCATTATCAACTGACCACAGAGACTAAAAATGTATTTCCCCTTTAACACACACATACAAACACCTGTCCACAAACTGTTCCTACATCAAATATAAGTCTATGGGTTCCAGTGAGTAATGAAGTGTACCCCTGTAACAGATATGATGTCTTAAACACACCTTGAGCCATTTCAATGGACCGCAATGGGACCTCACTTGTTCTCCCTAATATAGAATAGAGTGAGTGGCCATGGTTTTTGACAAAGAGAAAGACCATAGTCTATGTTTGTGCACTGGATTCTAACTCATATCATTTTAGCGGTAAAAGTCAGCACAGACAAAGTACAGTTTCTAGAAAGTCTCTCTCCGTTTCAGGTAGAGTCTGCTGCAGGACACATGACAATGGAGAACAGGGACCTGATCATGGCTGGAACTAGGTTTGGTTTCTGATCCCATTCTCCCTCCATATTCATTTCCCTGCTGCAGGCCTGGTGTTCCGGGGAAGTCATGAAGGAGTCGTAAAGCTGGAGGAGAATGAGGTGACTTCTAGAGGAGGTGACAGGAGAGTGGGGTGGGGGTGGGGTGGGGGTGGGGTGGGGTGTGTGCAGGCTCCTGTGTTGCACACAGCAACTTCACACCTAATGGGAAAAACAGACTGGAATCACCTGGGCCAGGAAATCATTCATAGCAACGCAGTGTGCGTTTAGCTGAGGAAAAACAAGTCATTTAGGAAGACAGAGAGAAAGAGGGAGAGGGGAAGGAGAAGAATGAGATGGAGGAGGGCAGGGGGAGAGAAGAAGGGAAAGGCAGAAGGAGAGGCAGAATGAAAGGCAGAATGAAAAAGAGGAGAGGGAGAGTGTGTAGGCAGGTGTATCGAAGAGAGTTAGAGAGTGAGAGGGAGTTGTCTTTTTTTCATCCAACACTAATTGCCCCACCCACCTTTTGACCCCGCCCCACTGTATATCACATGACTGCCCATAGTGCCACGCCATGCCATCTCTGAATATGTCCCGCCCCCGACCTTTGGAGACCAGACCCTGTCATTCTCCGTACCTCCTGACAGGGGTCAGAGTGTTAACCCTCTCTCCATCTCTCCTAAGCAGGCCTCCACTACAGAAACTCACACTGTCTCTTTACCTCTTTCACACACACACACACACATACAATACCTCCAGCCACATGGGCAATGACCCATTAAAGCCTTGAGAGCCTTCAGCTCAACACTCCTAAGTGGTAGAGTTTCACACTTAACATGCTTCAGCACAGCTAAACTCCTAAATTCACTGAGTAAACAGAACCAAAACACTGACAAACATGTCCACAAACACCAGGACAAGGATTTTAGTAACACTGGAGAAGAGTGTTAGTTTGACACATAAAACATTCCTGAACAGTGCAGTAACAGTTTATGTTTCTTACAACACTAAATAATAAATGTTATATGTTGACATGAAGTCTACGTTCCGGGTGTGGCGTAAAGTCTACGTTCCAGGTGCGGCGTAAAGTCTACATTCCGGTTATGACGTAAAGTCTACGTTCCGGGTGTGACCTAAAGTCTACGTTCCGGGTGTGACGTAAAGTCAACGTTCCGGGTGTGACAAAGTCTACGTTCCGGGTGTGACGTAAAGTCTACGTTCCGGGTGTGGCGTAAAGTCAGCGTTCTGGGTGTGACGTAAAGTCAATGTTCCGGGTGTGACGTAAAGTCTACGTTCTGGGTGTGACGTAAAGTCTACGTTTAGCCCAATTCAGCTTTTTTACTGTTCAGATAATATCTGAAAAAGATCTGATGTATAAAAGTCTGATATGATAGGTCAAAAGCAATTAGTGTGAAGAATTATAAGAATTGGGCTACCTGTCCTGTAGCTGACATGCTGTCATCTGTTGAATAATGAAATGTATAAACACACAGAGACACTGCAAGCCCACAGATCCCAATCCAAAGACATTTTAAACCTTTTGAGGCCTGCACTTTAGAATACCCTTGTCAGAACTAACAATGATGGATAGTGGAAAAGAGGCAATTCTCCTTGTGCATTGGCCTGCAGGGAATGTGCTTACTCATAACTCAGGCCATTGCTGAAAGGTGGGAACGACATCACTACGCTTTAAAGTTGTGGTTTTCAACCTGTGGTGTGCGGACCTTCGGCTGTCCACGGGGGTCCTACAGGTGGTCTGCAATACGAAGAAAATTGGCAACCACTGATTTATTGTAGGCCCCCCATTTCTTTTCTTTTTTTTTGTATTTGTCAAATTGTACTGACACCTCCACAGACACATTAAAGGAAACCAATGGCATTGATTCATGTAAAAACAAAAAGATGATTTGTGATATGATATGACGTCTTCATTTGACCACAACGATTTATGTATGTATGTACATGAATTCTTCTGACCTGGAAAAACCTCCTGATCCTATTTAGGAGCAATGGTCTTCAGGGACTGGCATGGCAAACCACCGCAGTTAGTAAGAGCTATCTGTTACTGTACCTGGACATGCTTCGTGTTTTAGTAAGTGCTTTAGTGATGACCAGCGAGGGGGCGGACTGTCTTCGATGGGCCAGGGTCTTCATCTGCTATGGAGAGACAAGAGGGAGAGAGGGAGTGAGAGACAAGATGGAGAGAGGGAGGGAGAGACAAGAGGGAGAGAGGGAGGGAGAGACAAGATGGAGAGAGGGAGGGAGGGAGAGATAAAATGGAGAGAGGGAGGGAGAGACAAGAGGGAGAGAGGGAGGGAGAGAGAAGAAAGAGAGACAAGAGGGAGATAGGGAGGGAGAGACAAGAGGGAGAGACAAAAGAGAGAGAGGGAGGGAGAGAGAAGAAAGAGAGACAAGAGGGAGAGAGGGAGGGAGAGACAAGAGGGAGAGATAAGAGGGAGAGGGGGTGGGAGAGAGAGAGAGAATATTGGGTCAACTCCAGATTAGGCAATAGATCACATAGTTAGTGGGTCATAATGTTATTAAATGTAGTCATATTTAGAGAGGCCATATCAGAACCCTCCTTTCCAACCATAAACTAGCCTACAACTCAGTCTGAACAGTCAAATGAGGGGTAAGAGAGAGAGTACAACAGGGAGAGAAAGAAAGAATGAAAGAGGTATGCAGTGGTTGGTTGCACAATATTTGTCTTTTATTTTTTCTGTCAATGTTTCTAACAAAATCATAATCTTACTCACAATGCTGGTAATGTAGTAGGCCAACACAGAAATGTAACTTCCCAAACAACTACACTTCCCAAAAAACATGGCATTCCATTACATTGAAGGGTAAATATCCTCAGGAAAAGACGGAGGTCAACCAGACATATATATAATAAGATGGTCACACAACCAAAGCCACATAAGAATTGAAATTTGCATAGCAGTATTACATACATTATTGTAGATTAGGCTTCAATTGCTTTTATATAAAAGTAAGCACTGTTACATAAAGAAATATGTCAAATTTGACCAAATGAAGTAGACTTGGGGTGATTCACACAATAATATCGAATTATTTCCAAATTGTAATAAAATGTATGAGTTTTCAAGTGTATAGTAGAATGTCTCATAAAACCATTCCCTAAACACTGAAATTATCTAGTTTTATCAAACAACCGTTTAAGATGTTATTGTATAAAGTGCAGTTTAATAATAGAATATAATACCTAATAACATCATATACTGTGTTCTCAACAGTTCAATCAGATTTACCGCCACGAAATGTGTGTTCATCTGTGTTTTGGACGTTACATTCACTCTGCACATGGTCCTTTACATTTAATCCCAAATCTGGTTTATTTGAGGTCTGCAGCAGGCCACTCAAGCTCACTGAACCAGGATTGTAACAGCTCACCTGTTTCTGATAAGAGTGAAACCTGGAGTGCTGTAACAGCTCATCTGTTTCTGATAAGAGTGAAACCTGGAGTGCTGTAACAGCTCATCTGTTTCTGATAAGAGTGAAACCTGGAGTGCTGTAACAGCTCACCTGTTTCTGATAAGAGTGAAACCTGGAGTGCTGTAACAGCTCACCTGTTTCTGATAAGAGTGAAACCTGGAGTGCTGTAACAGCTCACCTGTTTCTGATAAGAGTGAAACCTGGAGTGCTGTAACAGCTCATCTGTTTCTGATAAGAGTGAAACCTGGAGTGCTGTAACAGCTCACCTGTTTCTGATAAGAGTGAAACCTGGAGTGCTGTAACAGCTCACCTGTTTCTGATAAGAGTGAAACCTGGAGTGCTGTAACAGCTCACCTGTTTCTGATAAGAGTGAAACCTGGAGTGCTGTAACAGCTCACCTGTTTCTGATAAGAGTGAAACCTGGAGTGCTGTAACAGCTCACCAGTTTCCGATAAGAGTGAAACCTGGAGTGCTGTAACAGCTCATCTGCGAAGACAAGTCGTGCGTCCTGAGAGACAGTTCCACACACCACTATTTCTGCGGAAACCGTTATCTTCCTGTCTGTTAGCTTGCTCCATTCTGACCATTATCCATCAACCTCTCTCATCATAAAACCCTAGACACTGTTGTAACTAAAAAGACAAAAACAGCACAAAACACCCCACTCACCTACACACACACACACACAAACACACAGACACACACAAACACACACACACACACACACACACATATAAACGCCGAAATGATCAGCACCCACTCATCCAATACCACCTCTCCGCATTCTCAAAAACAACAAGATTATTATGACTTTTCTGCCGAAACCAGACTGCAAGAAAGGGGCTGTTGTTGGGGGTTTGGGTAATTGGTTCAGGTTCGGGATAATCAAGAGCGATTCTAGGTCTAACCAAGTCTCTCGGACGCCGGGAAGATCTCAAAGATTTCACTAGATTCGTAGGTTAGAGCGCAGTGCAGAGCAGTGGAGAAGCGAGAAATGATTGGTGGAAATATCTTTTCACACGGCCAATCGAAAGGGATAAAGTCTCCTTCTATGTATAAATCTATGTTATAATCTCCCAGGACACCCCATAGTGCCAAGGTTAGAGGGGGCGATGTAGGCATTTTGCCAATTCTGATGTTCAATCTAAATATAACAAAATGCCTCAATGCCTCTCTGACTTCTTTATATAGCAAGCCAAAGCCATGTGACTCACGGTCTGTAAGAGCAATTCATTTTCATTTTTGAGGTGGTGTACCAAAAATCCATGCTTGTCCTTTGAGACAGCATTTTCTTTCCTGTTTTCCCCTTTGATTTTTTTTTTACCAGATCGTTTCTCATAGGAAACTCAATCTACACGACTTGGTCGGGCTACTGACCATGTTAAAACATCACACAGCACATGACATGTTACTATATGAAGGGCTACAACCTACCGGAGTTTACGTTTAGAAATCTTAAAATATAAAGTGGCTTAAAATCAATTAATCAATATTATATAAAGGAAACTTTCTCATGTCCAAAATTTGACTTATTTTGCAGACAAAAAGGATACATGGACCTTTACTGCAGGATGTTACCCTAATCCTTTTTTTTGATTGGTGGCACACATTTACTCGGCATTTACGGAAAACTGAGACATTTTCTCATTAACATACATACAGCTCTGGAAAAAATTAAGAGACCACTGCACCTTTTTCTTTCCTTTCCAAAAAAGTCGAAAAGGAAGGTTTGGAGTGAGGAACAGAAGGGTTAAAACTAAGAGACCACTGCAAATTGAACACTTCTGTTCCTCACTCAAAACTTTCCTTTTCAACTTTTTTGGAAAGTAAAGAAAAAGTTGCAGTGGTCTCTTATTTTTTTCCAGAGCTCAATCTGTTATGAAAGAACATTTTGTCTTGATTCTCCTGAAAAACCTGAGAGTGATATTTGTATGACATATAAAGCATTGTCAATTGTTAACTTCAGTGAAGCTTTCCACTGACCTCATACCTGCAGTTACATATACCAGCCAAGGGTAGAATGGGGGTGCTGTTAAGCTGAAACATCATTATATTGATTTATTATAGAGGGGACTGAATATATTTTCAGCTGTAGGAACCTAAGTCATGTATTTACTAGCATATACTTCCAGTCATTGCACTCATGACAGTGCTGGCGCAATATACTTCCACTAACTTCATTCATACTGGATGTAGAGACTTCAAAATAGTGTCCCCAAGTTCTTCTGACAGAAGTATCCCTTGAAACAGAGTGACTTCGTACGACAAATGTGTCCCTTATTTTGTAATGGTTTAAGCATTCCTGATAGACACCATAAGATACATTCGAACACTTTGTGGATCATCTAGGCTGTAAATCCAATTGGGTATCAATGATAATGCTCTTTTCTACAAAGAAGACAATACACAATTATTTTAGCATTTCCAACATTACTTTCTTGAGATTTCCTATTTTATTATTAACAATTAATAACAGAAAGATAAAGTGTTTATTTCTGATATTTTCATTTTCACGTCCATGGTCATTGCTTAGAAACATCGGGATATTTGCAGTGAAACTAAATCTATTTGAAAGACTAAAGTAATACCACGAATTATTTCTGTAAATTAAAATTAACTCAAGAAAATTGATAATGAGTGTGGGGACGGATATGTCAGATAGCAGGTCAACCTATTGACTCCAAGTGAACAATAGCTCAACAAAAACGAGACTGCATAATTTCTGTCCGCCGTCTGTGCCTATCATTCTTTCCTTACATCGACTTCTGATCAAGAGCAGATTTTTTTTACATGCGTGGCGCATTGTTAATTTGCTTTCATTCGCACTGTCTATTTAAATAAGATAAAAACGTCTGCTTAAATAATCAATCTGTATCTCATCAAACTTCGACAAGCAGAGTAATTTGTCACAGTGGAAAAGCAAATACACATCAATGGAATGTGAAACATTCTGCCGAATATGCTAGTTTTATTTGTATACTCAACTACCTAATTGGTTGCCAAAAACTGCACTAGTATGCCAAGTCATATTTTACGCACGCCTAATTTCAATAAACGCAATTACATTTAGTCGAATCAATTTTGAATTTGCCGGCATTAGCCAGCAAAATCTTCAGTCATCCTTGTGCTATAACACATTAGTAACGATAATATAATTATTTTGCAGCAGTCTGATATTATGAAATAGAGAAAAAACATTATAGCTAGCCCAATGAAAAAAATTAAAAGTTAAAGCATACACACATAAATGAAACCAAATAACACAATTAAAAGACCCATGACATAACCCGCACCTTCAATACATAGCCAGTAACTCAGCATTTGAAGAATGCACATTCTCGCAATTCAAATCCTCATACAATCCAACACAGCATAGGCTATCGTACTAACAAATGATGGATGAAACGGCATGCTACAGGCTCTAGACCATGTAGACTTGAGAAAGTGACAGTCCCCCAAAAACGCATATAGGCTATTATAAATGCCTTACATAATGTCAAAAAAACTGAAATATCCAGGGACAATCCCAAATTCTAATTTCTCTAGTTACCTTTTTGCTGTCTGTCAGCGTGCAGAGCTTATTTGCCCCTGTCATAGATCCAGACCTATTTTGTCCGATAGTTCCCTGCTGTGGAGACATGGTTTCCATCAAGGCTACTACAGAAGATCCACACGGAGTCTCGTTGGCCTCAGACCCGAGCGCACGTATTCCTAATCCCATTCCATCCAAAGTTATCCAGCGACAGGACCAAACGGTTAAAAAGACCAACTGGTGGGAAATCCATAATTCACGCGACCGGAATGGTTAAAAACGGAACGAGTCGCGTTAAAAAAAAAACCTGGACCGAAGCTTACAGATAAGACTGACAGACAATCCTCTCCTCTGTCAGTCAACATTCCGTCTGACTCTGAAGCGCTCGTTTCAGCTGAAACGAATGTGTAGGCATGCTGTAGGTTTGCCTCTACGATCAGAGCTGAGGGAGGTCCTAGCGCCGCCGAGTTCTTTAACGGAAACTTACCACAGGGGGTAACTGTTCTAGCTCAGGAATCATATGAAAACAGTTTGCAGACCAGGTGAAGGAATCCGCTCCGCATGCCAATAATAACATTACTTATGTGAAAGAATGTCAGAAGCATGGCACAATCGACCTCACTATGCACACCTTATGGAGTTGGTTTGTTTTCGTTTAAACCACAGGTCTGTGAGTACTTTTGCTGTGAAAACGGTATGGATGTGGACAAATATAGTCACAGGCCTACAATGAGTTTTTACATTTATTTCTAGTTGCTGAATTAAGCCTTGACTGCAAAACAATACTTAATGGACTGTACCATTAATGAGTCTTTTCATTAAATGTACAATTAAATTCATACTTTAACCTTTAGGCTCTTTTTTAAGATGACTCCTTAGGCACCAGTTAGCACTTCTGTCCAGTATACAGCTTTGATTGGCTGATAAATCTCACCCTACTATCCAACTGAAGTTTATTACAAACAAATGATCCTTGTGACATCATTCAATTTGCCAAAAGTACTGCACCATTCCATCCAAACAGTCTGAAATACATTATTTATATTCTTCCAACATTGTCATATTTTAAGAATTTACGCAGTGTTGTTTCAACCCTGTATAAAGAAAGTGTGAAACAAAGTTTAGTCTGCACTGGGCCTTTAAATATTATAAGACTACTGGAGATACCACACAATAGTTTATCTGTATCCAAAACATTGGCATGTGTCTGATGATACGGTCAGGGATAACATGGCCTTTGATTGTCTCAATCTGCTGCTGTGGTACTCATGGGGATGACATGTAAGTTGATGGATTTTCTATGGCAACCAACTGCAAAAGACACAGTCAAAATGTCACAATCATTTGTTCCGTAAATGATCAATCTGTATCCACTAGCTAGTGGCCAACATGCATTTGGTCTTCCAGACTACACTTCCATGTCCTTTGCTTATGGGCTTAACAACTGTTTCAGAAACTTTCCGTGAGCGGCACATCTCGATGGATGAAACAAAACAAAACACGTTGGGGTGTGTCACAAGTGTGGGTTGAGTCGCCCCGTGGCGGACCATATTCTGGCGTGTGTGGTACAGGCAATGTGTTTCCGAGCACACAGTTTTGACAGTTGTCTTATGAAAACAATGAAGTGGCAGACCTATGGAGCTGGTTAACGGCTACTCCTGAGACACACCCAGCAGCCTAGGACTACATGGGCCTTGACACATCAGCCCAAAGAAAGACCGCAAAGATGTCCCAAGTGTTGGTGCTGACATATAACAATGTCTTGTCCAGGTCCATAGTTGGCACAACAAAGGTGTGAAATTCACCTCAGGTAATGTAAACCTGTGTGGTCTCAGCCTCCCTCACTCAGGATTTCAAATCAAAGGGCGATAAATTGCATTAGGGATTCAACCAAGAAACTAGAATCAATATGTTTCGCTGTGAATGTCAACTTACATTTACTTTGAAGTGAGGGAATATACGTCTCTGACATGGTCTAGTGCTTGTTTGTAAAGCTGGGGAAGGTATTGTTCCGCTACAGGGCATCCTTCATCCACACCGCCAAGTATATCCTTCTAGAAATGACCATGCAGTCAATCCTCAACCTTGTCTATGGTGAAGTAATCTATAAGCTTGATGCTTACAGGTCTTCAGTGAATGAGATCTGCAGTCCGCTTGGTCACCAGCGCCCCGTTTGCACTGTGACACTTGTGACTGGCCCTGGCTACACACTATGCCAGACTCCCTGGTGCCACAATTACCCCAGTAGTTATCTGCTCCCCGGGTGATATCACTCAGGTGACTACTAAAGCCCAGACTTTCATTGGTTGCCAAAGACAGGAATGAGTCGCCGAGGACCTTTAAGCTTGACACTTTCATCACAGTAACACCATTGTGTTGTCTTCTGCCAATTTGTCTGGTTCTCTTGAGATTGAATGCTTTTGGGCAGGTCGTCATTAAATATTAGAATTTGTTCCCAATTGATTTACCAGGTTAAATTACAGTTTAAATTTTTTTTAAAACATTGAATGGCACGTTTGTCAAATACCTGTTATTTGATATAATTTGATATTTATATCTGAAATCCCTCGTCTATCCCCACCCTCACATTGATGTAGGTTGATTAATTGGTTCATAACCTTAACACTTCTTCGATGACACGTGTATGTGCACACACACGCACACGCACACACACACACACACACACACACACGCACACACACTCACACACACAAACTACACAGGGATGGGAGGACTGAGAGGAGAGGTTGGCCTGGCTGAAAGGAGGCGATGAAAGGTTTAGAGGTTGTGGTTGAGGTTTGGGCAGAGAGCAGACGTTGGGACCCGGCAGACACACAGCTTCCGCTTTGGGAATGGTAACCCCCCATTTTGGGAAGCTCTGAATCCCTGTCTAAGTCCTAAAAATAGGGATATTTTCCCCTCAATCATTCCTAGTCTGAATCTCCAGTGACAAACAGTAAGAATTAAAGAAGGACATTTTAACATCCCTCTGTCAAAGTTGTTTTAGGTTTCAATAAACATTAATATCTCAAAGAGAAGCCAGGATAAGAGTTATTTATAGGAGATTGGGGGAACATAGATTTTGAGAATGTGAAATTGAAGGCGATACATAATGTGAATAAAGTGAACATAGAGGTAGGAGAGATGCTGAAAAATACACAACTAGGACTAAGTGATTATGGACTTAGGAATACTCTGGGAGAGATGTACTGTAGGTTTTCTAAGGGTTAGCTTCTTACACACCCACGAAGACAGACAGACAGGTATATTTACAGAGAGACAGACATCCAGTGGGACACAGGCAAGCAATTAGACCGGCAATCATAGACAAAGACAGGGGTACAGTCGGTCAGAGGGTCAGACAGTCATAGGCACAGACAGAGGGACAGTTGGTCAGAGAGGGTCAGACAGTCATAAGCACAGACAGAGGGACAGGCAGTAAGAGAGGGTCAGACAGTAATAGGCACAGACAGAGGGACAGGCGGTCAGAGAGGGTCAGACAGTCATAGGCACAGACAGAGGGACAGTTGGTCAGAGAGGGTCAGACAGTCATAAGCACAGACAGAGGGACAGGCAGTAAGAGAGGGTCAGACAGTAATAGGCACAGACAGAGGGACAGGCAGTAAGAGAGAGTCAGACAGTAATAGGCACAGACAGAGGGACAGGCGGTCAGAGAGGGTCAGACAGTAATAGGCGCAGACAGAGGGACAGGCAGTCAGAGAGCTTAGCCAGTCTGCCTGTTACATCTGCTCTCCTGTGGACACACACACACTCACACACACACTATGCCCCTCCCCCCTCTAATCTGATTAATGACACTACCTAGAGTGCTGGCTGTGGA
This sequence comes from Esox lucius, assembly GCF_011004845.1. NCBI lineage: Eukaryota > Metazoa > Chordata > Actinopteri > Esociformes > Esocidae > Esox > Esox lucius. Next base: position 25,832,008 of record NC_047584.1, on the reverse strand, counting down.
GGTTACTGACAGCACTGTTTGTGTGTGTGTGTGTGTGTGTGTGTGTATGTATGTGTGTGTGTGTGTGTTGGGCTGGCTCTATGAAGAGATGGCTTTGTGGTGGACAGGCTGACTGCTGTGGTTTCACGCCATGTAACAGAGGGAGAAGTATGAGCTGAAAAGGGGATGTGTTCATTGGATCCAGGAACCTTTGTGGGCGTGACAATTCTATTTAATACATTTTAATGTTTCCTACAAGGGTGCAACCTTTAACCCTTGTGACAATTCGAGTGGAAATAAATAATGAACAGTGCAACGCAATAATTTTTCTGTGGACACTAATAACTGGGAGCAGGGCGGGAATTAAAGGACGGGTGCACTAGAAAGGTCAGGAAATGCCCCTAAAACTCTTACTGCTATTCAAAATCTGAACAAAGCCATAGACCTATCTGTCCTGGCCTGTCACTGACAGCTGAGCGACCCCAGAGATTTTCATCCAACCAGGTATTCATGACCCCACTTGCTCTCAGTCAGGATGGTCCAGACAAGTAGCAAACAGAGGCAGGCTAATCTTGACCATTCAGAAGAGCCAGCCTGGTGGAGGAGAGTGTTGTTTGTGGCAAGACGTCTTATCACTGGCAAAGGCTTTGTATGTCATCACTAATGATTCTGCTGTGAGCCACGCTGTGTCTGTGTGTGTGTGTGTGTGTGGGAGCTGCTATCAGCGGTAGGGACCTCTTATCGTTTTCCCAGGGGTTATGGGTCAAGCCCTGCATTCCAGCAAGGTTCAGGATCGTAAGATATTAGCCCACAGGACTGATATTAGCCCACAGGACAGACTGCAGACGGTTTAGTGAGGTGCTCAGTACACTGAGTGCTTGATTGATCATATCCATAATTTCTGGTAATCATACACAAGGATTGGACTATTAAAGTGTTATTCACCGTCCACAGACGCAAGTTTGTGATCCAGCATCCCATTTTGACATGAAAGGCATCTTTCCAAAACTCTGCGTGAAGCCCATGATTGGTTGCTTTGTTGAATCAGCTTATACCTGGAAACGTGTATCTATTTGAACCTCACATAGCTACAGGTCGTAGCAAGATATTACACTGCCTTGGTTGCCCACAGACATGAAAACTAACAGGACATGAAGGCACTTTGTACAGGACAGGAACGGAACGGAAAGAAATCTCGTTCAGTGGAGAGGGAGTGGTTCTACAGAGATGTAATTTTATGGGACTCTGTTCCGTTGTGGGTTTGCTAACCAGGGAGAAGAGAGTGAAGGCGTGGCCTGGATGCTATTTAAAGGCCTGTTTCGTGTGTATGCGAGTGCATAGCCAGCCTTGCCTATACTGTGTAGGGACAGAAATAAACCTAGACCCAGGATTACAGTGTTGAAGTTTTTCCAATCTCCCATCCAACAACCAGCCGTCTCCAATGTAATCACACACACAAACAGCAGGCTGAAAATATAAAGTGGGTTGTTCCATTAAGTCCATAAGTTTACCAAGAGTGACTTAAAAATGTGATGTACATTTTTGAGACAGGTAGGAGTGAAAGTGTCAGGCTTATGTGAGTTAGGCTTGTCAGAAAAAACAGGAAGGGATGAACAAGAGGTCAGATAGGGCGAACTTTCAGGCAGCGTGGGTGTGTTTGTGTGTGTGTGTGTTTGTCCATGCATTCCTGTCTGTGTGCATGAGTGCGTTCAAATGTGTATGTCCATGTGTTTGAGCACATTTCTCAGCCAATTGGGAGTGCAGTGTGGTTTCTGAGGTATTGTAATTGCTCTAGCTCCTAGCTTCATCTTCATCAACTTGGATGATGTATTTCAAAACATTATCTCCAGTTCCCTTGAAATGGTTTTCACAATAAACGTGGTCGCATGCTGCATTGGTGATGCACAAAACAATAATTTCTTTGTGATACACACAGAAAGAAATTATGAGGTTATTCACAAAACCTGCTCTTAAATTTCCAATCCCTGCACCCAAGTGGCCAGCCCTGTAATTACTGTGTCCATCAGTGAGGTCAAAGTTTAATGCTGGGGCTCCCAAGAGGCGTGGCCATACAAGACATCATCATAACCTGGGTTTATACCCTGGAATGCTGACCATGCCCGGGACTCCCTCAACCAGCAGTTGATCAGCCCTGTCCAGGTTTGAGGAATGCTCGGACCGGGACGCCTTACGACGTCAGGTCCTACTCTAACAACTGGTTGTAGCCAGTCGGGCACCTGCAAACTCATAGGGGGTTGTTTGCTGGAGGAGAACTCTCATTCAAATGTTTTAGTTCCTGCCTACGTCCTGGTTGAGGGACGGGTGTGACGGGAATCAGAGTGGCTTGGTGGGAGATGCCTCAGAGTACACGTCTCAGTGATGGCTTTTGTTATACTATGCTAGAGCAGTGATGTTTGTGTTATACTATGCTAGTGCAGTGATGCTTTTTGTTGTACTAAACTACTGTTGTGAGGTTTTTGTTATACTATGCTAGTGCAGTGATGTTTGTGTTATACTATGCTAGTGCAGTAATGCTTTTTGTTGTACTAAACTACAGTTGTGAGGTTTTTGTTATACTATGCTAGTGCAGTGATGTTCGTAGTTATGATATGCAACTTCAGTGATATCTAGCTAGTAAACTTGGTTCTGTTATGTAGCACGTTGTGACAAAACTTGGGTGAATGATTTTCCAAATTGCATTGATTGGCACCAGCCAATCCATAAGCACGTGTGCTAGCATGTTTGTATATGGAAAATTCACTTGATGCAACAAGCTGCGTAGTCTAGTGATCAGTGCTGCTACGTACAACTCAGGAGTGTCTGCCTTCCAGTGCTCCAGATTTCTTTCCGTTGGTGGCGTGAGCAGAGACTAGCAGTGGAAATTCTCTGCTGAAAGTATCTTCCATAAGTCAGGATGGATTCTTGTAGCAATCAGGTAGTATTAGTTCACCACCACAGGGTGAGCTTGATCTCTCCCTCTCAGTGTGTGTGTGTGTGTGTGTGTGTGCGTGCGCATGTGTGTGAGGGGGGGCGGGGGTCAGGGGGAGCCTAACAGTGGGGCACATTGTTGAAGGTCATAAGAGTGACTAATGGACGGTTATATTCATTCGTGGGCCTTGTGCCAAGAACACACATGATTGCATCCACGCGCGTTAACACAGAGTGAGAACCTCTAAACATCCACGTTTAATGAAATCCTTTGTTGCCACAGCATGATGACTGGTCCTGATGAGAAATGAGGGAATGACATAACCAACCTTCCCCTGCTAAAAATATCTCTGATAATAAGGAGCACTGTGATTAACTTTGTGAAGAGACACAGGGCTTCTTTTCCATCTCTCTCTCTGCACCCCCCTCCCTGCCTTTTCTCTATCAACACAAGACTTGTTTAAAACCACTATCTGCTCTCTGTTCTCACCCATTGATGATGAAAGTGAAAATGCAGCCTGTAGATAAACTTCACAGTGCTAAAATTCTTATCAGATAAAGGTGAAGACAGAAAGCCATGTTACATATAGCAGACGAGACACACACCGCACTCACCAGCAGAGGAGAGAGTTGATTAAGCTACTTACACCGCCTAGCTGGCTCGCCCAACCTTCAGTAGATACAGTATTAATAGACAAAAGAGAAAATAGGGGGAATGAACCAAAGATATGCCATTCTCTCTTTTAGTCTAATTTTCTCTCCCTCTTTCTCACCCTCTTCTCTCTGGTGTGTCTTATCTCATGCCTTAGAGTTTGGCCTTGTATTTTGCCACATCTCTCTGCCAACAGATAATGAGCTTTAGCCCTGACCACAATTAGGATATCTGTACATTTTCAATCTGCATGTCAGCATACAGCACCACATCTGTAGAATCTAGATAACACGTTCTTGCAGCGTTCACAGGCACAGCTGACACCACGGTGAAGAAAATCATGATAAATAGCAACTTATTTCATGATTTCAATGCCAACAAAACTGCATTTACTGGCAAAAGGACAAGGAGTCAGCAGAATGTTTGTCATTAATGTATACTCAAAACATTAAAGGAACTGAAATCACTAATGTTGTTCTCCTTTCTCTGGCTAGCTTCAGACTGGAACAAGATTTTCTCTTAAAATGTTCAGGTTCACTAAATGTTATTTTTCTTTACATGTGACACATTGATTGGGCAGCATATACTGAACTCTGTAAGTACAGGAGGAGGAGATACATATATAGACTCAGTTTTTTGTATTTTTGCAGGGGTTGGGGTATTTGCTCGCATATTGTATTCACCATTTAGAAATGACAAAGATTTTTATACAGAGCAACCCTTGTTCAGAGCATTGGGACAACTGGTGTTGACTGGTGTTTTGTGGTTAGTCAGGTGCATTTCATCACATCATCAGTGCAGGTATAAGCATCTGTCAGTGTCTAGTCTTGCTTCTTGGCTTTTGGTTTTCCTTTGGAGTCTGCAATAGGCTACAAACGTCATCTACTGTGAATGAACATAGAGTGCTCAGTATAATAAAGACAAGGATTGTACAGACCAGAAACGGTCTCCAGGAGGTAGATGTTTCCGCCATTACCATCCACAGAAGACTTCACCACCACAGCTATTGGCTACACTGCAAAGTGAAAATCACTAGCTAACTTTGAGAACAGAATGGCCTGGTTTCAATAACTTATAGTTTATAGAGTTCTGGAAATTGTCGTGTGGACAGAGGATACGAAGATTGACATGTATCAGAGTGATGGCAAGAGGAAGGTGTAGAAAATATAGTTTCTCAGTGTTCCACCTCATCTGGAAAATGGGATGAATTTGGTGTTATGGCTTTGGCAAGGCTCTTTCAGAATAACTCACAACAGATTCCGGTGAGTTTGAGATTGAGGTAAACCTTCATCCTGGGTCCTGTTAGCTGAGAACGCACCCAAATCCTCTGAGGGGATCGGTAGTGTGGGACGTGACCAAGAAATTCCTGCTGACAATGCTTGCCCCTCTCTGGGTGATGGTGGATGATTTGTGTCACAACAGGGCTACCTAGTCACTCAACAACATGTCAAGGGCTGAACCACTGGCCACCTGGAAGGCCATTGTGCTTTTACTGCTGTGTTCCCAGCCAAGAGGCTGTAGTGCAGAACCTACTGTGGCCCAACCACAGCCTGATGATGTAACTGCTTCAAGGATGGCTTGGAGAGTGAGGAGCATCCAAGAAATCCCAACTCAAACCAGCCAATCAAATTGGCCATCTTGATGCAGCATTCCAGCTGTGATATGGAAACAGTCAGATCAGCCATGACGCAGTAGAGCAAGAGACTGATATATTGAAGACAGAAAGGAGTGAGTTTTGGAGACAAAACCATGGCAACAAACATCATGGCAAAACATACTTTTTTATGTGCAACTGTTAAAAAGGATTTCTAGATCACATTGAAAAAAGACTGGTATAGAATCTTACTAGACAGGGCATGGCTTTAATTTCTCCAGTAACTGGTGTTATAAGCAACAGGTAGCCATGTTAACTCATGCTGCCTTCTGAGGACATCTGTGACCAAAACAAAGCCTGTTAACCCCTACCTACCCCCCATTAACCTCTCCAACCCTCCCTGATCCTGGGCCTTTCTTCTAGGGGATTGGCTACTTTTTCTATAAGGAACCAAGCCTAACAGCAGAGGGAGCTCCTCCCTCCCCTCTCTCATCCTCCTCTTCCTCTCGTCCTTCTCTCCCTCTATTCCCTCTCATCCCTCCTCAAAGTTCTTGACCAAAAAGGGGGCCTATGGCCGCCAGAGCCCAACTCATCATGAGCTTTATTCTCCCTTCTCCGTAACCTGCGAGAACATCTTATTGTTTGGTCTAATACTCTGCACCACCATCCCAATGTCTACACCTGTCTGCTGTCAGAGAGACAGACAAGTTTGCGTACAGCTGTATGTGAGTCTCCCCAGGGGTACGAAGGTTTTATCAATGCAGCTGGTCTGTCAGAATTCTGGTGTGTTTGATAGGCTCAGAATACAAGCCATTAGACTATACACTGAGTTAAAATGTATGACAAAATTGCAAAATGAAGGCGCTGAATTACTGACAGAATTAAATCAGCTAATATACCTCAAGCCAAATGGTAACATTTCCTCCAAAGCACCCATTTGTTTTATATTGCCATGCACAGCTAGAAAGATAGAATCTACAGTGATCAAGTTAGGATAAGATCTCATCTTAGAGTTTAGTAGAACCAACCAATGCATCAAAAAAGTTGTTAAACTATCGACTTTAGTTTAGAGTATTAAACCTGTGACATTGAAGTTAATATTAAGGATGAGCAGTACAAAGTAGCCGTACACATCTTAATACATACACAGCCAAGCAGCTTGGTATCATTGGAAGAAAGCTATAAGCTGTAATTATGTACCAGGAATTTAATAAAAGACAGCCCTTATTTCTTTATGAAATTCTGACCCCATTGACCCTCCGTTTTGTAGTGTGTGTGTGTGTGTGCATACAACACACAGACACACACTCTGCCTGATCACAAGCTCACGTGAAGGCACTGACATTCTAAAATAACGTTCTGAACTAGCATCAGACAGACAGCTTGGACAAGGGAAAATGTCTGGACAGCAAAAACATCACTTTACAATATATAACAAATTCACAGGTTGACACAAGGAACTTAACTTACAGATTGTAATGTACATCATAACTACTGAATATTCATAAAGACTAACTTGATTGTTGTGGATTCTGAAGTCTTTATTTATAAAATGTTTTACTTTATGAAGTTTGTATTATGAATCTATGAAGAAAGAACAAGACAGAAAAAGCTGTCTATCCAAATGTACTTTACCTGATAATTATGTAAATCCAGAAATGTAAACATGCAAATTCGAGTAAGCCAGAATTGATCAACAGGTGCCTGTCACTCAGATGCAATCTAAAACAAACACACATCCAAGCCCACGTTGCCAAGCCCACGTTGCCAAGACCTTTCTGTGCCACAACTGTTGAATTATACCTCATTAAAAGGCATATACACGTTCACCCAGGGAGTTGGTGCAACAAGAAAGTAGAAAACAAGACATTATTTAAGATCTTTGTTTTTGGACTCACGTTAACCTGGTAGAACTCCACACAGCTTCCAGATCTGTCCCTTTTGGGGTCGTCGGCATCGCCGTCTCTTAGAAATAGCTCCATGTCCAACTTGTCCTGTCCCTGTGGCAGCCCAGCTGGACGCCTGTCTGGTTTTCTGTGTGCACACACAATTCAGCTGAGATTCAGCAAGTTTCAGATTCAGTTCTCTAACACGATTTGTCATATTCTCTCCGTCTCCCCTTTCATTTTCTCTTCAGCACCTGTCAGCTCTGTCCCTCACTGTCCGTCTCTCAGGCAGGCTCCAACCACACGTTCTCAGCGTCAGCAGTCTGGGTATGTGCTATCTCAGATCTGGGCAACAGCCAGAGAACGGGGATAGCTGTAAGCTGAGTTCAATGATTCAGTACTCCGCGTGGAGATCCAGAGAGCCTGGGTACTCTGAAAAACGCTCAGCTCTCTGGCTGGGCTGGCTGCTCTCTGGAGTTGCCCCCATCCACCATTGGTGGGTTTAGTCAGGCAGTGTGCTCCCCTGTTCTGGTTTGCTCTGTCTGGTCCTGTTGGCTCAGCATTCTGTCAGGTGATCTGTTCACAAACACAGTCAGGGGGGAGGGGATTGGAGATCAGGGAGGGGCTCAAGTGGGCGGGTTTGTGCCACCCTCCGCGCAGATTAAAATACTGGGGGGAAGCAGGGAGCAAATCATCCCAAACCCTAATGCGTCCCAACCCTCTTCATTCCAACCCCCCCCCCCAATGCATTGCCCTGCCGCCCTGTCCAATTAGAACTTTAGAGTTGGGGTGGGGGGGGGGTTGCTGTCACACTTAACAGATCCCGTCTATATGCACATATACCGTACGATACTCTTCTCTACGTCTGGGTTGTTTGTCATGGCTGGACAGCTCTTCCTTCACTGTTCTCCCCTCTCCAGGTCTTCTAAAACTGCCCTTACATCTATACCAAATGCACATACAAACGTTTCTACATTTCACGTGTAGAAACGGGCCAGCTCCAATTTCTGGTGGCAAACAAACGTCAAGATACAGAATTCAAAGCTATGATTTCATAGCGACTTTCACTGATCAGAAACAGCAATTTTCTTTCTCTCAGAAACATTAGCCAGCTAGCGATCTCCCAAGAATATGTAAAAATGAATACTGCCCGGTTTCCAAAAGCTTCCCTTTAAGAGTGGGAACACAATTTGACATGGAGACAGCGCACCCTTTGGCCAGTAGTTTAAACAAAGCCATTTGCCAACCGAGCTATCCAACAAGGCTTTTCCAATAGGAACACTGTTGGACAACCAAACTGAGTTATAACACTTGAGTCCAGGACTCAGACTCAAGTGGGACTCGATTCATGATTATCAGGACTCATGACTCAACTTGGACTCGACCCGTGATGACTAGGATTGGGACTCTCCATTTCAGCCGTTGGTGACTCAGTCCGAAACACATGACGTCACTTTCCAAACTACAGGCTGAAATAACCCAAGTGCTCTAGAGTGCACCTTTAAGTCTCTTTGTGGTGTCCAGACTAAACACCGCCGTCAGACGGTCCAGGGTTGCGACCGGATAAACAGATGGGGTCAGAATAACAAAAGTGTTGACTCAGTGTCACATATGGCTGCTCAATGTCCCTGCATAGGCTCCTTGACGTCCGACACCAATTTCAATGCTCATATTCAAATGGTCAACGTTCACATGGAAATAAATGTAATTGTTTTGTCCCAAGGTGCACTGGACGCCAACTCCCAGGGTGCACTTTGTGTACGTTTCTCCGTTTCGGCAGTGAACGCGTGTAACTGTTTGTGTCTGTTCGTGTGTCCAGGTATACGTGCGCGTGTGTTTATATACCGCGTGTACCGCGACTCGATCCTGAGAAGCGCATTGTCGTGCAGACCATGTGGTCAGTCTGTTGGCACGTAAACAAGGTAATAAAAGACATCCTGTGTCTGTTAACCTGTATGTAAGCACAGAGGATTAAGGAATGACATCACTGGCTGCCTTCCTCCAACACGATGTCAGACTGCCAGCTATGGTAACTGGGCTCTCTTGTGGAAACCTAAACCCCCTCGCGAATGTAGTCACAAACTCTCCTTTATCACCCTCCCTCCCTCTCTCTCTCCATCCCTACACTCTCTCCGTCCGTGTCCTCTTTATCTTTCTCCCGCCGAGGCTCTCTCTCTTTCCATTTTTTTGTGCTGCACCTGTCTGGGCAAGCCTTGGCTAAGCCTGGGGAGATGTTTCTGTGAAATATATAGTAGAGAGGATATTTCCCCACTTTGCTGGAGAACTTAAATAGAACCTCATTCATAGGAACAGCGAGTAACTCCGGAGAAACAAAACCCAAAAGTAAAAAAGAAACACGAGAGACTAACCCCCTGGGCAAGGATAAAAGTTGAGAAATGTTTGTTGAAAATTCTTTGGCTTTTAGGTCTTCGAAGGTATTGGCTGGGAGAAATTGTGCCATGTTAGATATGTTGACACAAAAATGTTGGCTCTAAATTCAGAATTCTTTCAGACAATGAGGATATTTGATAACAGGCGTATTGTTAGGGTGTTGTCATGTGCAAACATACACGTTTGTACATTACCATGTAATTATACAGTAATGAAGCTGAGGATGGAGCCATAGTTACCCTGAAAACACTACACAATGAACATTGGGGAAAAGTTGGCCAAGACCATCTGATATTCAGCATATGTAGCATTTCTCAATACAAAGTCTTACATTTAAATTTTTCTCAAAAATACACCAGTGAAAAATAACAGATATTTTGGCTTTAATGATGTACTATGGGATGTTATTCATAACTAATTCATACAAGATGTAAAAATTGGATCGACGTATTTAACAAGCCAGTCTCTCTAGGAATAAACCTTTCTGAGAGAGATATTTCAAAACAACAGGGCTCTCTTGGAAGAGAATATTCCCAAGAGAGAGGTCTTGGGAATTTGTCTGTGAGGCAGCTTAATTCTGTGTATATTAACCACCATTGGTATTAGCTAAATCTTATGACAACATGCACATGTTTATGTTCTCCAATTTCAATGGTTTACGAAAGCAATGTGTGTGTATTATTTCAGGATTACACTACCATAAGCATGCTAACATGCAAATGTATCTGTTTATGTTGTAGCCATTTATTTGATGATGATTTGACTTTCTTAAACTTTCTTAGAAAATTATGCACACACAAATACTAGAACGCACACACACAAATACACGCACACACAAACACGAATATAACACATGAAGCATGAATATTCTTTCTCTAATAAACACTGGTCACTGTTTGTGAGTTTACGCCACAGCTGATGCTGACTCCAGCCAAACAGCCTCATCATTCAGCAGCACCAGCAGTGACACTTCAAACAACCACCTTCGCTTGTCTTCTTCGCTAATGGGCTCATGGCCCATTGAAGCTTAATTAACCCATAGCAGCCAGCTGACGAGTTTTAAAGGGAGTGGAAAAGAATACTTCCAGTCAGGCATCGGTCTCTCCGGGCAAACCAGGGCCCACTGTCAACCCACCACATCACCCCTCATCATTTCTCGTTATTTTCCTGGGGGACGCAAGGCTGTTACTTCAGTCAAGTGGATAGTTGTTAGCTGATTAGACAATCAGAAGAGGAGCAGACGGGAGAGTTCCATGGGTTAATTAATGTCTGGCTACTATGGAAACCCAAAGATAGGAATGCAAAATAAACGAGATAATAGCAAGTTAAGATGCTAGATGGGCAGAAGAAATCACAGCACACGACTGGACAGTGCTTTCCTTCTGGCTGGTAAATATTCTGGTGTAAAAATCCTGATCGAACGAGCAGCTCGATAACAGTCAGAACGGCATTATCGTTGTTGCGATAATGCAAGGCCTTAATTGCTCATTTGAAAGCACAACATTGGGCGGAAAGAACTGGATAAAAGTAAAACAAATGAGCATCGGTAACAAGATATCAGTCCATATTTCTGGATGTGTGAATGATGAAAGTGTAATTGATTGTAAATCACAAGTACTTTGACGGCAGTAAACATGTACTATATATCAACCAATCAAATGTATTTCAAAAGCCCTTTTTACTTCAGCAGTTGTCACAAAGTGCTTTTACAAAACACCCAGCCTGAAACCCCAAGGAACAAGCAACAACAGTGTTGATGCACAACATGTGGTGTCAACATGTGGTGTCACAAAAATGCCCTAAAAATATTCAAAGAATCAAGCCGTCCATGTCATAACATTTTCTCTATACTACAGAAAGGCAGGCATGGCCAGCAGTACCAGTATAAAGGCAGGCATGGCCAGCAGTACCAGTATAAAGGCAGGCATGGCCAGCAGTACCAGTATAAAGGCAGGCATAGCTAGCAGTACCAGTATAAGGGCAGGCATGGCCAGCAGTACCAACCAACAGGACCCAGTACAGCTACTGCCAGTGTCTAATGATGACTCAGTGACTGACCGGACAATCTGCATAGCCCTTGTTTTGCACTAATCCTTTAGAATTGAAGGGTATACACTCACACACTCACACACACACATGCTCATTCATGCCTAATCCGTATACGCATGCATATTGACTTACCATGCACACATACACACACACACATACTCTTAAACATACCCTGCTGCTACTGTTTGTTGTGTACACTGCTGCTACGTAGTATATGTACATTTTCATCATACTGCTTTCACATCGGCTCAGTATTATTTGGCCCTGTATATAGCCATCCTATTGTCATTAGTTATTCAGAATTATTTAGTCATGTTACATTTTATTTATTTATTTGGATAGTCAGAATTACCATCTGTAAATGTGCCACAGATTTTCATACTATTAATAAACTTTGAAAAACAAATGTAATGCTTGCTAAGGTTCAGATTAGGGTTAGGTTTATAGTAAGTGTTAGTGTAATATTTAGGGAAGGTTTAGGGTTACAGATGAGGATGAAGTTTAAGGTCACTGTTAGTGTTTGTAGATGCTAAAATGCTAATATAGATGCTAGTTAGATGCTAAAATGCTAATATAGGTCCCGGGATGGGATTTCTGCCCGAAATGCTAAAATGCTACCATTTATACAGAATGCCAGGGAAAATAAACTAAATGCAAACTTTCCATTTTGGCCTAGATGTTTAATATACACTCACCTAAAGGATTATTAGGAACACCATACTAATACTGTGTTTGACCCCCTTTCGCCTTCAGAACTGCTTTAATTCTACGTGCCATTGATTCAACAAGGTGCTGAAAGCATTCTTTAGAAATGTTGGCCCATATTGATAGGATAGCATCTTGCAGTTGATGGAGATTTGTGGGATGTACATCCAGGGCACGAAGCTCCCATTCCACCACATCCCAAAGATGCTCTATTGGGTTGAGATCTGGTGACTGTGGGGTCCATTTTAGTACAGTGAACTCATTGTCATGTTCAAGAAACCAATTTGAAATCATTCGAGCTTTGCGACATGGTGCATTATCCTGCTGGAAGTAGTCTAAAGTGTGCCAAGAAAACATCCCCCACACCATTACACCACCACCACCAGCCCGCACAGTGGTAACAAGGCATGATGGATCCATGTTCTCATTCTGTTTACACCAAATTCTGACTCTACCATCTGAATGTCTCAACAGAAATCGAGACTCATCAGACCAGGCAACATTCTTCCAGTCTTCAACTGTCCAATTTTGGTGAGCTTGTGCAAATTGTAGCCTCTTTTTCCTATTTGTAGTGGAGATGAGTGGTACCCAGTGGGGTATTCTGCTGTTGTAGCCCATTCGCCTCAAGGTTGTGCGTGTTGTGGCTTCACAAATGCTTTGCTGTATACCTCGGTTGTAACGAGTGGTTATTTCAGTCAAAGTTGCTCTTCTATCAGCTTGAATCAGTCTGCCCATTCTCCTCTGACCTCTAGCATCAACAACGCATTTTCGCCCACAGGACTGCCGCATTCTGAATGTTTTTCCCTTTTCATACCATTCTTTGTAAACCCTAGAATTGGTTGTGCGTGAAAATCCCAGTAACTGAGCAGATTGTGAAATACTCAGACCGGCCTGTCTGGCACCAACAACCATGCCACGCTCAAAATTGCTTAAATCACCTTTCTTTCCCATTCTGACATACACTTTGGAGTTCAGGAGATTGTCTTGACCAGGACATCACCCCTAAATGCATAGAAGCAACTGCCATGTGATTGGTTGATTAGATAATTGCATTCATGAGAAATTGAACAGGTGTTCCTAATAATCCTTCAGGTGAGCGTATATGACATTATATTTAATAAGCAATATCCAGAGACATATTTTAGCTCAACAGCACCATTTTGCCAAAAATGCCAGAAGGATGCATTTACGAAGCAAGTGAAAAACAAAAAGATTTGATCTTTCAGCTTTCAAACCTACCCTAAGAGTATGGTTTATGGGGCCTGTGTTGGCTGGTGTTAGCCTTCTGCCATAACTGTCTGAAGCTTTGAAGTATGAACTCTTCTCTCACTCCCTCAGTCTCCCCCCGTCCCTTCCCCAACCCCATTTACTCCTTACCCCCTCACCCTCGCCTCCCCATGTCTCTCTGTTCAGCTTATTTATGTCCATCTTTAGGGTCAACTCTTTACTCTCCCTTGGTGTGTTTACCCATCACTCAGGTTTTATGGCCCTGAAAAATGAAAGGAGAAAACATAAATGTCTTGGAAGGGAACCAGCAAGTGCTTTCTGTCTTTCGATGCTGGCAGCGAATGTAACATAACCTATAATCTTGATGTTCTACAGTTTACCTGCAGAGGTGAGAGGTTAGAGAGACATGTAGTTCATGTGTGATTGGGACTCACCTGTTTTGATTATTTCCAGGTGTTACCAGTGATTTCCTTGTGTGCAGGATGTCTATTTTCCGTGTGTACAGGTTTGCACGTACGCTGAGAGGATTAGAGTGGAGCGGTGTGGACCCTGGAATGTGTATGTGTTCGGGCAGCAATAAAGTCCATCTCATGGGGAACCCTCCTCCATAGCTGCCCCTTATGGAGAATATTGCATGACTGTTCTGAAACTAATATTAAATCTAACTACTTGATTGCTTATTGCATGAGTGAGTGCTAAATATGTGATGTTTAAGACGGTGATGTTGGAGATGTGTTGTTGAAGATGTGATATTGATGATGTGATGTTGGATATAGCATGCTTAGGATGTGATGTTGGAGAGGTGATTTTCAAGATGCAACATTGGAGATGTGGTGGTTAAGACGTGATGTTGGAGATGTGATTTTTAAGATGTGATGTTGGAGAGGGGATGTTTAAGGTGTGCAGAGCAGTTCATTCATTGTTGTGAAAACATTGCTGCTTGCTTGCAACTCATTGCCCTGTAACAATTAAAACAACTAACTCCACACGTTTATTCACGTCCATGCTCCACCCTGATGTGAAGAAACAGTTTTTTGTTCACATTCAGAGGTATTTAGTTAGTTATGAACCTACCCTGGTTAAACCCGGAGGCATAATGGTTACTAACGTCTCGCTGTTACACACGTGATTACACAGAGATAACACCATTAGTACTGTGAATCCATGACCATGGGTTTCTGGTTGGTATCTCCCGTTGTTACCTCTGGCTGTTATCACGTCCAGTCTAGTAACAGGAAAGAGGGCAGGTGGCAGGCTGAGTCGTGTAAAAAGATAAGAGTTGAGCCACCTGGACACAGACGACAGGACATGACTCTTCACCGTTGCAATGTAATGTGTGCATACTGTATTAACACTGTGACAGTGTTTTGTGTCTCCAGTGTCCCAAAAGGCTTTTGGTCCCCTGTCCGGTGCTAGCCTTACAGTCTGGGTGTGCTTATGCTAGTTAATGTTATGACCTTTGTCTCTGCCTATGGCCCCTCCACAGAGACCCCCGGTTTTTACAACACTCATTACCAGCTCTTCAGGGGCTGCATTTAGCGCAACAGCTTTATTAGGTTGTGGGGGGGGGGTGGGGGGGGGTGTTGGGGGTGAGGGGCGTGAGGGCAATATAACGACATTACGCTTAACCCAGGGTCAAGACAGAATGAACATGAGGAAGAAGAGGGCCAGTGTTGCTAGTCAGTAAAAGTGTATATGCAGTCACCATAAAGACGTTGCGTATGTGCATTCCGACCATATATCCAAGCTCTCTCCTGGCCTTTATTCCTGCAATCCTATTGGTCAGTCGGAAACAATGGGGTTGCCTATTACCTCTGACGGTTCTCCTGGCCTCCCCTTGGCTGGTTGTCATCGGCAGTGCTCCAGGTAAACATTCCTGAGTTCTGATTGGGTGGGAAGGAGGCTGAGGGAGGGAGTCACTGTGCAGCCATCCAGTAAGTTATGCCGTCAGTCAGTTGAATTTGCTGTAGAACTGTGGGTTCAGAGATGTTGAAGCAGCTACTGGCCCATTGTCTGTCTGCATGCTCAGCAGATAAGACTTAGCACTGTAGTCTAAAAAGTTAAAGCATTGGTAAAGCTTGGGACCTACAATACTGAACTAAAAAATAACAATCCTTAAACTCCCAATAAATCGTGGCCTAACTGAGCACATATAGCCCACAGAAAACCAAAAATCTTGGTTGCGGTCAGTCAGTTTTGCAATCCCTGCTTCAGTGAGCAGTCAGGCCAGGAGTATTTATCAATCCACCAACATGACCCTGTTCACATAACAACGATTGTGGGAGCGTGATTCTGAGCCTGTAGCAGAAATACCAAACATGCCTTATCACCCCAGATCCAGTGTCAGAAAAGTGTAAGGTAAATGTTATTCTTAGAGAGGGGTGGTTTTAGCGAGGGCTTGGCTGACTGTGTTTAGGGATATCTATCTCTGTCTTCATCTCATCTGATCTCTACACATCTCCTCCCTCATTGAAGGGCAGGCAAACACTGCAGTCACCATGTCTCTGAGGAATCCATGTGAAGGGGGAAAACTGGGAAGGGGGAAAACTGGGAAGGGGGAACAACAAGGGGGAAATAAACATGTATATTCCATCCATCCATCTTCTTCCGCTTATCCGGGGCCGGGTCGCAGGGGCAGCAGTCTAAGCAGAGATGCCCAGACTTCCCTCTCCCCAGACACTTCCTCTAGCTCTTCCGGGGGGACACCGAGGTGTTCCCAGGCCAGCCGGGAGACATAGTCCCTCCAGCGTGTCCTAGGTCTTCCCCGGGGTCTCCTCCCGGTGGGACGGGCCCGGAACACCTTCCCGGGATGACGTCCAGGAGGCATCCGGAACAGATGCCCAAGCCATCTCAGCTGACCCCTCTCGATGTGGAGGAGCAGCGGCTCTACTCTGAGCTCCTCCCGGGTGACCGAGCTTCTCACCCTATCTCTAAGGGATCGCCCAGCCACCCTGCGGAGAAAGCTCATTTCGGCCGCCTGTATCCGGGATCTTGTCCTTTCGGTCATGACCCAAGGCTCATGACCATAGGTGAGAGTAGGAACGTAGATTGACCGGTAAATCGAGAGCTTTGCCTTGCGGCTCAGCTCTTTCTTCACCACGACGGACCAATACATCGACCACGTTACTGCAGAAGCTGCACCGATCCGTCTACATGTATATTCAAAAATGTAAAGAGTCATTTTATTCAACCTTATAACCAGGCAAATTAATTCAAGGAACTTTGAAAAAACAATGGGAGAAAATATATAAGAAAAGACAATGTAAGAAAGCCCGTTTTACACACCTGTTGAAAAGCCTTATATTGCGTGCTGTTCTGCACAGCAACGAGCACAGTTGGGACGGTTGTGTCCTTTCATACAAGGATCACAGCAGTCCTGAACAGCAGTCATCAAGCCGATTGTTAGAATCTTGTTAGGCTATCTGCTTCTAGTACCAGCACTAGCAAATAGTAGAGATAGAATTACACAACTCTATCTCTCAAGCCTTATCCTATTATCTGTCTGCTGATAGAAATCAGTGTCATCCTTCGTCTCTCCATCCTCTCATCTCATTTACCACTCGCAAATGTTTGTGACATGTACACATTTCCTCTGTAATACAATTTTGAGTCTTAACATTGTTTCTGTAGATGCTCTACAGATTATCTACTGACCATTGATAACCTAATAACTGTCTACTAACCCAGTGAGGAAATCCAAATTTGCCAAGCATTGCCCAGGGTCGGAAGCAGAATTGTCAGCAGTGATTTCCTTGTCTTATCGGGTTCCATGCAACTCCCCCATGTAAGTGAGTGTGTCCTCACGCGCGGTGATCCATGTGACTTCCTGGCAACATGGCATGTCGAAAATAAGGAAATGAGGAAAAGTAAATATTTGAAAATGCATTCTGAATGAATTTCATTCAACCATTCTTCAGCCAGCCAAATGACCTCAGGTAACCTTGATAAAGGTTCATGAGAAAAACATTTTTTTTAGAAGTGTTCTGCACGGGAACTAAAGTAGCTGTGACTGGTGCATCTATTGTATAGTACTAGCCTCACAGAAGTCCAATTATAATAATTGTGCCGATTGTTATAATCTGGTTAATCCATCTGCTTCTTTTTCCAGCACCAGCCAGTAACAAGAATGTACAAAATAGCCATCACTCATGAGGACCATGACATATCATCTCTCTATGACTTATATTATCTGTCTATATAACTCAGTATTATACATGTCATTAATGCCTTACCTCCATCCTCTCATGTCTTTGCTAATTCTACAGTTGTTAATGACATGTACACAATTTTCATAGCTATTAATGCAATCCTGAAAGCGGCCGGTCGTTTGGGTGAAGTTATATTTCATGCTTCGTAAGAACAGCGCCCAAGATTGGAAAACATACAGTTTTTCAAAATCCACTGCAGCATGTTACGAATAACCTAACATTTGTAGAGACAATAAAGTGTCTGATCTGGCTAGTTGCCAAGAACTCCCATTACCCACAGTCTTTGGTAGCAGACCTCATGCTTCTGCACTGAATTCCGACATGCCGCAAAATAGCCCCATTTGTGAGGGAGGCTCTCTGGTTTCAGTGCTAACAGTAGAGTTGGCCTCTGCTAACTTGGCTAGCTCAATGCACTAATGAGGGCAATTAATCTGCAGTTCAGATATCAGAAAGAATTCTAGGTTTTATAACATATTCAAAGAGCTTATAGCTAGCACTGTACAGTCTAGCACACTAGCCAGAGTAATTAGTTATTAAAAAGGAAGTGGCTGCAGCTCCAACTTTTTCAGTCTATTTAGTCCGCAGGAAGAAAAAGGTCTTGAGTTTGCCGAAATATATGCACGCATCGATCAGTTTCAATTTATGGGGAGATTTTGATCTCATCTCTAACCTAGAGATTTTAGAGCATATGGTTTTTGCCCAGTGACAATAAAGAAAAGTCTGATCTGCAGCAATTCCATATTCAAAACAACTCAAATCTCAAAGAAAATATCAAACACAACATGCAGCAATTTCAAAGATTGTAATGAGTAATATTTCATATAAGCAAAGCAAAAGTCATTAGGCCCTAATCTATGGATTTCACATGACTGGGGACGCAGATATGAGTGTTACAGACACCTTTATAAAAATGTAATTGCAAAAGCTTTTATTTATTTTAATCAAAAAGGTCGAGCGGTTTCAGTATATCGTTGGTTCCAAGGCCAAACAGCAGTCAGGTCAAGACCCTGGTGAGGACCACACGTTCCTGACATTGTGCTGAAATAATGATGTTTAGTTAGTTTCTTGATACGTGTGAAGGCTGATATGTGTCTATATCACCTCTACATCTAACAACAACAAAAACCAATTGGGTCAGAGAATTAGTTTTTTCACCCCACTGTTGCTGATATGTGGAAAATAAGCTGATCCCAGATTACCTGAAATAGCTGAAGGGACGTCACATTTGTTCATTGCACAAAGAAGAGGACAGGAAAAGACACAGAAGCATGCTTGCTTATACTGTGTGTTTCTGTATGTGTGCGTGCAGCCATGTGCATGTGCATATACACTCACCTAAAGGATTATTAGGAACACCTGTTCAATTTCTCATTAATGCAATTATCTAATCAAGCAATCACATGGCAGTTGCTTCAATGCATTTAGGGGTGTGGTCCTGGTCATGACAATCTCCTGAACTCCAAACTGAATGTCAGAATGGAAAAGAAAGGTGATTTTAGCAATTTTGAGCGTGGCATGGTTGTTGGTGCCAGACAGGCCAGTCTGAGTATTTCACAATCTCAGTTACTGTGATTTTCACGCACAACCACTTCTAGGGTTTACAAAGAATGGTGTGAAAAGGGAAAAACATCCAGTATGCGGCAGTCCTGTGGGTGAAAATGCCTTGTTGATGCTAGAGGTCAGAGGAGAATGGGCTCACTGATTCAAGCTGATAGAAGAGCAACTTTAACTGAAATAACCACTTGTTACAACCGAGGTATACAGCAAAGCATTTGTGAAGCCACAACACGCACAACCTTGAGGCGGATGGGCTACAACAGCAGAAGACCCCACCGGGTACCATTCATCTCCACTACAAATAGGAAAAAGAGGCTACAATTTGCACGAGCTCACCAAAATTGGACAGTTGAAGACTGGAAGAATGTTGCCTGGTCTGATGAGTCTCGATTTCTGTTGAGACATTCAGATGGTAGAGTCAGAATTTGGCGTAAACAGAATGAGAACATGGATCCATAATGCCTTGTTACCACTGTGCAGGCTGGTGGTGGTGGTGTAATGGTGTGGGGGATGTTTTCTTGGCACACTTTAGGCCCCTTAGTGCCAGTTGGGCATCGTTTAAATGCCACTGCCTACCTGAGCATTGTTTCTGACCATGTCCATCCCGTTATGACCACCATGTACCCATCCTCTGATGGCTACTTCCAGCAGGATAATGCACCATGTCACAAAGCTCGAATCATTTCAAATTGGTTTCTTGAACATGACAATGAGTTCACTGTACTGAAATGCCCCCCACAGTCACCAGATCTCAACCCAATAGAGCATCTTTGGGATGTGGTGGAATGGGAGCTTTGTGCCCTGGATGTGCATCCCACAAATCTCCATCAACTGCAAGATGCTATCCTATCAATATGGGCCAACATTTCTAAAGAATGCTTTCAGCACCTTGTTGAATCAATGCCATGTAGAATTAAGGCAGTTCTGAAGGCGAAAGGAGGTCAAACACAGTATTAGTATGGTGTTCCTAATAATCCTTTAGGTGAGTGTATGTGTGTGTGTGTGTGTGTGCACGTGTGTGTGTGTGTGTGTGTGTGTGGAGCGTAGACACATAGGCCTAGCCAGGCATGATGCTGATGATAATGACTCAGGTCTGCTTGAAGGGCCAACCCAGTGCCCAGCACTCCTTCCCTGTCAACATCAATCCTCTCATCATCTGCTCCTTCCCAGCACACACGTCCACTCACTCTGCATCTCTGGCTCAGAGGAATTCTCAGAAAATACTGTTTCAGCTGTGCCATTTTTCAAAACCCCACCGCCAGCCATTCCCCCTGCTATACAGCAGCACTCTCTCAAGACGGGCTGAAGGAAACCTGGAAAATTAACTTCTGTTTACAGTTTGAAATTGACTGTACTAAAGATCTTGACACTTGTTTGTATCATTCATGTAGCAGTAAGTTTGTCACTTAGGAGAATTTGGGTTGTTTAAAAAAGAGGTTACAGGCTTGTCTACATAGTGTCAAGGATGAGTAATGGTTTACCGCCACAAATGACCCTCTTTCACTTTGTCTGACGTATTAGAACGTGTTAGGGACAAGTAATAGTTTATAGCCAAGACTTGCACTCTTTCACTCGTTGGAGCGCTGTAGACATTCGTAGACTGGTGTATCTCAATCGGCCAGGTTTTTTGTATTTTTTACTCACCTGACACCCTCAGTTACTGTGAACTCTGAAAGATTTGGACAGCGACAGATGTTTCGTTGCTTTTTTGGTTATGTATTCAAGCTGTCCACGGCTGATGTCTGACATGTAAATGTATGTCAAGCTGGAATCAGAAGGAATCCATCAGCAATATAGACAAAATACGTTTTAAAAAAAAACATGTCAAAATAAACTGTTTGATACGTTAGGAAGAAGAAAAAGAGCACCGGTTATCTCAGCAATGGCAAACAAAACAAGACCACTATAATGCATGATATTTTGAACAGTAAAAAAAAGATCAGGAGATAGACATAGATGTGTAATAGACTACCATACACAAAAAGCACACCAGCAAGATGCAACCCACTAATAAGCCTCAAGAACAGAACAGCCAGGTTGCAAGAGTTCTATCTTATGGACAGATGGAACAATGATTAACCAGCACCAGAGTGCTATGAAGAGGAAAGTGTGGAGAAAGAAAGGGGCTGCCTATGATTCAAAACATACCACTATAATCTGCAAAACAGGGTTGGAGGTGGTGTTATGGATTGGTCAATGTACGGCTGCCACTGGAACTGGCTCACTTGTCTTCATTGATGATGTAATGGCTGACAGTTGCAGCAGGAGGAATTCTGAAGGCTACGGAAAAATTCATCTAATTCATCCAATTCTTCAGAAGCCTTTATATTCAGTAGACAGTGTTTCATCATGGCGCAAGACAATAACCCCAAATAAGGGGTTATTCAGGGGAAAAAGTGGAAAGACATGGACTTGCCTTAGCCCATCACCTGATCTAAATCCAGTTGAGCATGTCTTTCACATGCTGAAGAATTGACTGAAGTCAAACAGGCATTGAGACAAGCAGGAATTTAAGCAGAAATAGGTTTTCATGCCACAAAGACATGACTATGGTACATAATGTTAACCCATCAAAATACTTTTGGTACTCTAAAATGGGAGCACTACGTAAAAGACCTTCTGTCATTTCTAAATGATTTTTCAGATTATTGAAAATACACTCAAATTAAAGCTATTAGCCTGCACTTTAACCCTACAGTCATTGTATAATTAGAAATCTGAAGTGCTGGAATACAAAGAAAGAGAAACAAAACAAAAATATCTCTACAAAAACGCGATGAGACCAGGAAATCCCTGCTGACAATGCCTCCCACTACCAGGCAATGCAGGCCAATCAACATCATCTACGAGGCTTTGCTAGCCAATCTGCATCATCTATGGGGCTTTGCTGGCAAATTAGCATTATCTATAGGGCTTTCCAGCCACCTGTCAGTAAGCAGCAGATTCAAGACCACTCTCCACATTCTGTGTATTGCTGCCTGTTAGTCATTACGCACAGAACAAATTGTGTTCTCCAGTTTCCATGGTCCCACATGACCTTCATGAAGAACACAAGGTTTCCACACCTGTTTGTCTCTCGCTGGTCTTTCAGCTACAATTACTGTTGATATTACGGCCCATATGAGAACATGCATACGCACACACACACACACACACACACACACAGGCACACACAAAGTCCAGTACTTCATTAACAGCAGAGCTCCTGACGCCCTGAGAGAGCAGATCAGGCTGGATTTCTTTACCCTAGAGTAGCCAAACCTCACATACAGGAAATCATAACCGCTGTTCCAAAATCTGGATTTCATTTTAAGGAATTAATGACAAACCTCACTGGCAACAGGCATAAGAGCTGGCATGTTAGACAATACCCATAAAGCCTCTGGACTGTCAGTGAACCCACCACTGACCTATGGTATGTGTGGTTTAACCCAACTCTAAAACACCTGCAAGGAGTGCTTGCTGTGAAATTATTTCCACGACATTAAACATGTAGCAAGTTTGTTTCTGTAGGTCACTGATGTCCCTGACTATGCTATTAGAGGAGTAGAAGCAGTGGTTTCCCTGGGGAAAGTCATCTACTATGACCAAGCTGAATCCAGGCCCTTCCCCTTTACCCCAGCACAGACAAGCCCAGATGAGATGGGAAAGCCCTGAAAAGCAGAGGGGGTTGTGAGGTCCGCAGAGACGTGAGTATCATGGTGAAATAGAGCAGATCTAATTCATCCAGTTGGAGGGAAGGCAGGATGGAGGGATGGAGGATTGAGGGCAGGGGGAAGGAGGGATGAAGGGATGGAGCATGACGGGAAGGGGGATGGAGGGATGGAGGGATGGAGGATCGAGGGAAGGGGGATGTGGAGGGACGGACGAGGAGGGATGGGAGATGTGCAGGAGAGAGTGTTAGTCAGCCCTGTGTTTTTATATTGTGGTGGCTGCTGATGTTTCAAGACAGAGTCTGTTTTCATGGTGATGTATAACTACTTCAGAATCCGAACCTCCATTCACCTCCTCTGTCCTCTACTAACCTTCAACTCTCTATGTAAATCAAGCCAGTGGTCTCTGAGACATCGGAGACTAAGCCAGAGTCCCTTTCCTGATTTCATCATGGGGTACAGCAACTGCACTAAATACAATAATTGGCGAGGGGAACCAAACTCAATTTTACCTGTGGTTTTAAACAAAACACCTATTTTGTTATGTAACATGCAAACCATCAGATGTTATGGTTTCACAGGGTACATTGTGGAGACAAACACATGCCTGAACAGTAAAGGGAACTACAGCTTGAGCCAAAGCTCTGAGTAAATATCAGAGCAATGAGACGTGATGACACAGTCTGACTAACAACCCCATACTTCAAACATGGTGAGCCACAGCAGAATTTAGGCCAGAGTCCAATATAGAGGGTAGCTGCTCGGCGCCAACATAATGCTGAGATGAACACTATTTTTCATGGCTCTCTCCAGATCCAGAAATCCTGTGACTATTAGTGTCCGGTTGAACAAAAAGGTGCCCCCTCAACTCAGTCTTCTTCCTCATTCTCCAGATCATCTCCGGGGACCTTCTACCATTCCCCTCCTCCCTCACCAACCTCATTGTCCCAGTCTGGACCATTGGCTGAGTCCCTCCTTTCTCCAAGATCGCCGCCCCCCACAAGAGACCAACCCTTGACCCCTCTGATGTCAAAAGCTTCAGAGCTGTGTTCCTTTTGTCTTCAGCTTACTGTTACTGATCAACTTGTACCCCTCTTAGAACGACCTGCTTGACCACAACCGATCAGGCTTCAAGACAGATCCCTCAAACTGCTCTACTGTGTGTCACAGAGGCCCATCGCACTATCCAAGCTAATTCCTCTTTGGTTTGTATGGTTCTAGATCTATCCACTGCATTTAACACTTGGGTTGGCCATCAGATCATGCTCTGCACACTCTTTGGTTTGCAACTTTCCCGGTGGGCAGTTCTCACCAGGTCATGTGGAAAGACCTGAATTAATCCTAAGGTAGACCCCCAGTCTAAGCCCCTCCCTCCGGTGCGTATATACTGCGGCAGCGTGGGTTTGAATCCAACCTACTGAATCCAACCTGTGTTATTCTTTTACATAGCCTCTCCTGTCACTGCTATGCAGGCGACACTCACATATTTGTGTTTTTCTATCCTTCTGACAGCCAGGTGGCCATTCTCATCTCTGCTACACAGCCTGACAGCCTCCATATTATTGGTGTTAGTAGTTTCTGTACAGTATTGTGGGTCAGCAGGAAGTGGAATGTTTAACAGTTGAGTATTTGTGTGTGTGTGTGTGTTACTTTGGCTGTTTACTAAAATATATTCAAGTTACAGTTAAATAATTAATATGGGCTTAAAGTGCAGTCTCTCAGCTTTAATTTGAGTGTATTCACATCCAAATTGGAGGAAGGGTTAAGGAATTACAGGTCTAATATGTAGCCCCCTCGTTTTCAAGGGACCTAAAGAAATTGGACAATTGACTCGAAGACTGTTTCATGGACAGGTGTGGGCTAATCCTTCGTTATGCCTTCATCAGTTAGTCAGGTATAAGGTCTGGAGTTGATTCCAGGTGTGGCATTCACATTTGGAAGCTGTTGCTGTGTACACACCACATATGGTCAAAGGAGCTCTCAATGCAATGAAACAGGCCATCCTTAGGCTGCAAAATAAAATCCATCAGAGAGAAAGCAGGAACATTAGGAGGCCAAATCAACAGTTTGGTACATTCTGAGATAAAAAGCACAAAAAGGCCTGGACATCCACGGAAGACAACAGTGGTGGATGATCGTAAGATCCTTTCCATGGTATAGAATAACCCCTTCACAACATCCAGCCAGGTGAAGAACACTCTCTAAGTTTACCATGAAGAGAAGACTTCACAAGAGCAAATAAAGAGGGTTCACATCAAGGTGCAAACCATTCATAAACCTCAAGAATAGAAAGGCCAGATTAGACTTTGCCAAAAAAACATCTAAAAAATCCTGCATTGTTCTGGAACAGCGTTCCTTGGACAGATGAAACTAAGATCAACCTGTACCATAATTATGGGAAGAAAAATTTATGGAGAAGGCGCTGGAACAGCTCATGATCCGAAGCATACCACATCATCTGAGGAGACAGTGTGATGGCATGGGCATGCATGGCTTACAATGGCACTGGGTCACTAGTGTGACCCAGTGGCATTTTTGATGATGTGAAGAAGCAGCCGGATGAATGAAATGTATAGGGATATATTGTGTGCTCAGGTTCAGCCAAATTCAGCGAAGGTGATTGGATGGCACTTCACTTTACAGATGCACAATGATCCAAAACATACTGTGAAAGCAGTAACCCAGGTGTTTTTTTAAGGCAAAGATGTGGAATATTCTGCAATGGCCAAGTCAATCACTTGATCTCAACCCGTTTGAGCATGCATTTCACTTCATGAAGACAAAACTTAAGGCATAAAGTCCCACGAACAAACCGCAACTGAAGACAGTTGCAGTAAAGGCCTGACAAAGCATCACACAGGAGGAAACCCAGCATTTGGTGATGTCCATGCATTCCAGACTTCAAGATGTCATTGTTAGCAATGGATTCTCGACAAAGTATTAACAACAGCCGATCGACATTATGATCGTGTCCAATTACATTTGAGACCCTGAAAAATGGATGTAATTCCTAAACATTACATACAATATTTTTGTTCAACCCATTGAATTAAAGCTGAAAGTCTACACTTCATTTGCATCTCATTTTTTTCATTTCAAAATTGTGTCCAAATATCTCCGGACCTTACTGTGTAGAAAAGGGCCATAGAGGGACAGCATATCCTCCTGTAACATGCTGTTACGCAAACCTGCATTTCAAAACCTCTCACATAGTTAACTAAGTGGGCAATACAATCAGCTGTATATCCTCCCATTACACAGGCATCACAGGTCTCTGGAGAGACAGGGGCGGGGGGGGGGGGTGGGTGTGAGGTGAGCCGGGTCGTTTCCTTCCTTAACTAAATGAATTCTAAATGCCCCGGCTCTCCAGCTGAAGCTAGCCCACGGCTAGGAGCTAGAGGGGCTCAGTGTAAGTTAGAGTTAACCTCCACCTGTCTCCTCTTTTCCCATCAGGGATGCTGCTGCTGGTTAAGGGTGAATGTGAATGTCAAGAGGCACCTTGTGGACATTGTGCTCTTTCTATGGCTTCAGATTTTAAGAAAGGGAGAGTGTTGTTGGACGACTTATACCGAAAGTGCCCTATGATGTCCTGTAAGACTGTCTGTGAAAGCGTACCCATTTGTCCGGGCTACAGTGGAATGACCAAACCAACATGCATTAGATGTTAAAAGGTGAGAGACTCAGGGAAAGAATTCTAGTAATATCTGACCCCTGAGCTAGGTTCATTGTGTCCCAAACTGAAATTGTAATGACAAGATTTGTCAAGAAAAATAAGCATCTAGTCAGAAACAACTGGATTACATCACTTGTCACGTGGCCTGACGTGGCCAGAAAATAGTTATTTTGACATGCATACTGGAAAAACAGGAGGATAGCTGCCCACTCTAATACAAGCCTTTTATTGATTTGTTCTTCCATTACATAACCTTGTTATTTGGGCCTTTGGACGGCAAACAAGGTCAATCCTTGGACAACAGATGCTGCCGAAAAGCATTATGGAAAGACAGTAGAGTACAGTTTAATAGCAATCTAGAAACGTTGTTTGAAGCAAATATAAACTGTGTGTGAGATCAGAGTGGATAGAACCCTGGCTACAGAATCTGCTAAAGAGGATTACAAAGACTGCATGGAGCCTGCTCTTACATGGTAGTGTTGCTCTGTCTTACTTACATCACTTTTGACCACTCAACCGTTCTTCAAATGCATTTTTTTAAACAATCACATCAGAGTGTGATTTGTGTCGAATCAACATAGGCACAACACAACTTTCTTTACACACACGTACATGTGTCTATGTGCACGTACAAACACACTGAGTCAACGTAAGGTGACTAGCTAGCCAGGCATGTCCTCATTCTAGACTGGTCCTTGGTGAACCACAGACACTTATAAACAACCAACCGAAAATTCCTGAAAACAGGAAAACAAAAACAGCTGGACGTGATATGTCCGAAGCTGGTATCAAATGTTCATTCTCCATAACACACACACACTATATAAACAACATACTATATACTGTTTGTATAGGAAGAAATTGTTTGTCACTTCCAGATGAGGCAACTATTTGGTCAAGGATGTTTCACATATTTGTATGCAAAAAAAATGCTATCTCCACAACACTTGTTGAAGCTTTGAAGAAATGGGAGGTCTGAAAGGCAACTGAGTCACACAAACAAATCACTCAAACAATCCACAAATGTGACCGCAAAACTATTATCATATTACAATATGTTCAACACACTTTCAAACAGTTTAACAATAGAAGCCAATGTGCTGATTGTAGATTGTTGGACCTTTGTGTATAAAATGGGCTAGGGATATTCAGTGGATGCTAAGTTCACTGATCTCCTTCTTTCAATTTCAATTAAATGTCAAAGCCTTCATCAGCATTAAGTGACTGTTAACTACATACTGAGGGATTGAAGTAAACTACTCTTTACAATACAACCTGTGTACACAATGACAGCAATGGGCATGGCTTATAGGAATGAGGAAATGGCTGTCGTTACCGAGATTGGCTTGTGCCATTTATAAACTCATCTGAACTATGTGCAACTTGATACAGTGTGAGGTAAAAAATAAAAAAATAAAAACACAGCCCACCTAGCTAGCAGCAAGACAGCAGGGGAACAACTTTGTATGTTGGCTGAATCAGTTTAAACAGAAACAATGTTTGTGTACGAGTGTGTGTGTTTGTGTGTGTGGGTGTGTGTGTCTGTCTGGTCAGCCCTCAAGATCCCACAGCAAACAGTCTCCACTGCCTCCTCTGACCTCCAGTCCACGATGCATCACCCCCCCCCCCCCCCCGGTCATGATCCGTCTCTCCCCTCTTCTCTGTCCGTCATGATTGGACCTCCTTTCATAGGCGTACGCCTGGTTGTCCCTGTCACAGCGTGTGTATTACGTTCACTCACAGACTTTACGCCCATGACTGTGAATTAGTCTGTGTTTGGGGTTCACACCGCGTCCCGGTGCTGAACCTGAAAAAGACCTCCGTGCGTAACGGGGTGTGTTATGGCTCCCTTTAAGAGACTGATTCCGGTAACCCTGTATGGCGTGGCAGGGCTGAGGGGGCTTCATTGGTCAGGTCTTCAGTAATTCTGTTTCACAGGCTTCCCCTACACTTATTAATGCCAATGCTTTTCTGATGTGCCCTGACATTAACATGATCATCATATAAAGCTGCGGAACTGGTCAGGGGAATAACCACAGAGACGGTTAAAACACAGAAGTGGTAATGTGTGACTTCTGATAAAAAGTGAATAATTACCAAAACATTGTCATTTTTTGGTTAATGACAGATGCCTGTCTGAAGGATTGTCAGTTAATGGACGGAGGGTGTTCTGCTCTGAGGTCGGTCGTTGTTTTGGAAAAGGTCCTGGTTCGGGTCTTGGTTCCAGACCAGCACTGGTCATCCTAGCTAATAATCATCTGTCTGGGCACTTGCACTCTGGCCCCGAAACTATCAGCTCGAGTCCATTAAACAGACCCAAACACGAAGCCTGAAAGAGAAACATCAGATTTGAAGAGAGACATCAGTGTCATATTCTGTTCTCCCCGGTTAAAGTCTACATCCGGCTGAAGTTTCTCCACCGTTAGTTCACCTCAACATCACCTTTACAAGCCCTTATCTAACTTGTTATTTTACTCATCAAAGGCCCTCACATTGACTGTATGTGGACATAATGTACATGATGTCACATGAAGAGCAAGAGTTATCCATTAAACACCCAGCAGGGCGATTCATTTCAGAATACCTATAACATGTTGATCGGCTATTGTTCTGGAACTGTAAAAGCTAAAAATTGCGGCCAACTCCTTTGTGTGTCAATTTCGGCTAAATCAACTATTTCTGATTCCAGCAGTGCTGAAACCTACAGTACTCTACATAAATACTGTACCACTTTAGACCATGACCACAGTGCTGAAACCTACAGTACTCTACATAAATACTGTACCACTTTAGACCATGACCACAGTGCTGAAACCTACAGTACTCTACATAAATACTGTACCACTTTAGACCATGACCACAGTGCTGAAACCTACAGTACTCTACATAAATACTGTACCACTTTAGACCATGACCATAAGGACAGTGGTGGATTCAAAACAGTGGGGTGGAAAGTCATGTTGCAATTTCCTCTTTTGTTGAAAGAACATTCCAGATATTTCTGGGCATGCTACTTGAATTAACAGATGGTTTTATTCCAATCTGGAAATTAAAATGAAGGGCTTAAGAAACGTGCATCGGAATGTGCATACTGGAACCAAGCGAATGGGGTCAATGTGTCTACATCAGAGTTGGTCAGAAAAAGTGTATAATATCAAGCACTATTGACACACAGTATATTTACAGAGAATAACGCTCAGTATGGCTGGATTCGTATGTGACTGTCATCCACATCGTAAAATTATAATAAAGACACATAAAAATGCTCAAATATTTACAGTCTGGCTCAATCTGAAGAGCTACTGTATGACAGAAAGGGTGATTTTCTGATAGCACTTTTCTGATATCTGTTTCTCTTCAGACTAGGACATGTTTTTTTTCTCTCCACAACATACTGTATAACAAATCTAATCCACTTGTACTGTTTGACAGGACTGGACCTATAAAACACACAGATTAATTCCTCTTGTCTCTAACACTAAGCTGACTATTCTCCTTGCTCTTGAGCAATAGACTCAAATGTCAATGAAAATCTTTGTTCTGATTCAAAATATCGTGCAATCTCCGCAGCAGCATAAGAACCGTAAAGTAAAAGTCGTAATGGATGTCACAGATTGGGCATGACACTAACAAAATAATACTTTCATGAGATCGTAAAGTGATGTCATTTCATTCCTGTCTCACTGGAACTCTTCCTGGCCCTTCACTTCAGTTACTAGTCACTGCTAATCAAATCCTGTTCCCCAATAAACTCAAAACGATATACTGTATCACCGTGGTAACTGATTATTTTACAATATGGTGGCGGGCTTCGACGGTTGAAATCATTGCCATGGCTTGATTAGTTCCACATGTGAAAGACTCCGGCCCAGTTGGATGGAGAGGCACACCCATCCTATATGTGTAAACAAAGGATGGTCGGCTCACACTAATTGGTCTGTTCTTACATCTGGATGAAATAGTTTCTGGTACAAGAGGCAAAAAGTGGCCTAACGGCTTCACTTAACATTACTTCACCATGACGACCCCCACAAGAGGAATCATTGTGACAAGCTCTTCATCAGATAGTGCAAACAGAAGTGTCTTGCAACTCAGGGGTCCCAGTGCTGATCTCTTCATTACAGTGACATCAGTCCCTGTCACTAGTGTGTGTGAGTATGAGTGGGTGAGTGTGTCTGTGGGTAAACATTCATGCCCCCATATGGGTCTCCCCTATTTGGTTGAGTGCTAATGCGGCCCAGCGTCTCGCAGAGCACTGTCTTCTCTCATTAGGAAGTGGTGTGGAGCCTAGAGCCGGAGACAGGCGCCAACTCTCGGTGAATTAACATGAGGGGACATCCCTGGCCTTGGGAGAGTTAGCGAGGATAGCGGTTAAGCTAATGCCAGGCAGTCAAAGGGCAGTTTAAGGGACCATATGAAATGTGACTGGAGAGGCAATATCTGTGAGAGCGAAGAGAGATATGAGTCGAGACGGCAGGGATGGAGAGGGTCAGCCTGGAGAAGAGAGGAGGGCAAGATGGAAAGAGTCGGCCTGGAGAAGAGAGGAGGGCAAGATGGAAAGAGTCGGCCTGGAGAGGAGGGCAGGGATGGAGAGGGTCAGCCTGGAGAAGAGAGGAGGGCAAGATGGAGAGAGTCGGCCTGGAGAGGAGGGCAAGATGGAGAGAGTCGGCCTGGAGAGGAGGGCAAGATGGAAAGAGTCGGCCTGGAGAGGAGGGCAAGATGGAGAGAGTCGGCCTGGAGAGGAGGGCAGGGATGGAGAGGGTCAGCCTGGAGAAAAGAGGAGGGGAGGATGGAGAGAGTCGGCCTGGAGAGGAGGGCAAGATGGAGAGAGTCGGCCTGGAGAGGAGGGCAAGATGGAGAGAGTCGGCCTGGAGAGGAGGGCAGGGATGGAGAGGGTCAGCCTGGAGAGGAGGGCAGGATGGAGAGGGAAGGCCTGGAGAGGAGGGCAGGATGGAGAGGGAAGGCCTGGAGAGGAGGGCAGGATGGAGAGGGTTGGCCTGGAGAGAAGAGGAGGGGAGGGATGGAGAGGGTCAGCATGAAGAGGAGGGGAAAAGAGTGGGATGAGAGAAGGTACAGGGAGTGCCTGCTACCTCAATACTGTGCGGGGTAAACGTGCGTGTGTGTGTGTGCGTGTGTGTGTGCGTGCGTGCATTGAGACTTCTGCTTGTTACATCATTGCTTGGATGAATTCTTAAGCACCTTGATAAGAAACATCTCTACAAACTAGTAAAGTCATTTTTTTTAAATCAACAAGCACAAAAACACATGACATTGAAGTATCCAATCCAGGGTTATTAAAGGGCTTAGGACAATTCTTCATCCTGTCCTTCTGATCAGGGACGGATTCAGATCTGGGACATGCTAGTGTTTGGTTTGTACAGGTTTTGGGATTGAACAGCCCTGATCCAAACTGCTGGGATTTTAGTCTCACGCCTTGTTCTCCCTGTGCCTTTGAAAACAGTACAGGTCTGTGCCGAAATGAATAGAGCACAGAGGCAGCCGGTCACACCCACTACAGTACGGACTTGAGCTTTTCATTAAACATATATTTTCCATAATATAAAATAAATGTATACAGTACATTTCACCTGTGACACTTCGTATGTGTCAATTAATATATGCCAATGGCTGTTTTTTGTAGGTCAAGACCAGGTCGAAGAGATCTCTCGAACAACAAATTACCCCCCTAACTGGAGATTAAATGACTCTCAGGAAGCTAGCCATTCATTAGCGAGGGCATGGGAACTCTTTCCTGCTAAATAAGATTCTGTTCCAATCCAGAAAAGACACAAATAGATTGAGTAGCTTCATCCTCACATTTTCTAATCAGAATAACTATGAAGACTCATATGTTGCTCTAAATGTGGCACGGGGTGTCTAAACAGGCCAAGCCGCTTCCTTAGGTGCGTACATACAACTGTAGCATGAGTTTGAATACAATAGTCTTAAAGACGAGAGAAAAGTCATCTTCAAGACGCTGTAATTCTTTGAATGGTATTTTATATGTGTAAGTTGCGTTGACAAATTGTTTGTGCTTTTCAAATGACTCTGGTGTTTTTATTGAGTGTTGTGCGTGGCTGGCAGGTGTCTCACCACCTTTACGTAAGGTGTGTAACTGGCAAGAGTTGGAAATAATACAGTGTACAAGTACTCCTCTGGGTTCACCATTTTAGGGAAGCGTCTCATTACAATCTAAGTAACCAGGTAAAGGGGGTTCAAAATTAACCAGTGATCAATTAAAAAGGAAGGGTGTAAATGATCAATTAAGGTCACTGGTTAGTTATGAACTCTGGTCTCTGGTCACTTTGCTCTAACTTAGGAACTTCCCCAGAACTTCCCAGAACCTACGGCTCAGGGGTTACATTTAGGGTAAAACGGGAATAGGGTTAGAATTGGGGGTTCATTTCAGGTTTATGCAAAATTGGTTATGGCATTAGACTCGGTTAAGTTAAGGAAGTTAGGTTATTGAGGTTTGGTTAGGGGGAATGGGCAACATGGATTTCTGGGTTTGGTCTGTGTGTGTGTGTGTGTGTGTGTGTTTGTTGTTTGTGCATGTGTGTGTCCCTTAAGGGCAAAGACGACACATCTGTTGTGTGAGTGACCTCCCAACACGGAGGACACATCTGTGGTGTGTGTCTGATGATTTCTCCACAGAGTACAGACACACAATCCCTCTTGACAGCAAGGCAGTGCACGGACAACCAAAGACACTAAAACGTCCCGGGCCCGCGAATATATAATGTGAAACCTTCTAACACTGACCACCTGAGACCGCACGACGAGGGACACACAACGATCACAAGTAATGAGCGGGAACAGGACAGGCTGGACGGACCAATCAGGTCGTCGGGAACAACAGTGGAACGGTGGTCAGTCTGAAATCTCAATTATTACCTTGCAAACAAATGATTGGTTTAGAAGAGAGGGATGACCTTTATTGGACTGAGGAAGTGTCGACATGATTCCTTTTTCTTCTTATGTTGCATTATGTGGTGATTTCCATCTGTTGACGTTGCCATAATTAACCCAGCATTAACCTTCCCGGCATGTATAAGCATTATGTAATAATGATAGACTGTGTGTGTGTGTGTAGATGTATGTGTGGGTAAAGTTTAAGAGTGTGAAACCGATTTGAGCCCATTCAAACAGACTGATATAGCCATATAAGCACTGGCACACCTGGACCGCAGTTTGACTGGTATTGGTGATGAATTGTCTGAGAAAAGGTGAGATCACGTTTTGAGAACAACATATTTTGGAGCGGTTTGGCAAGTGTAATGTGGTGATCATGTGTCCTGCCAGGTTTAGATTATGATTTGGAGAAGAAATCCACAATCTTTTGCCTGAAGGCAATATCTTCCCAGAGCCTTGTGAAGAGGTTACAGAGATTTTTGTAGAGACTGATGGTTTAGGGCAGAGCAGCCTGGTCTAATATTCTACTGGACAATCTACCTCACAGGCCTAAAGGAGAGCCAGGGAACACACATCCCACTGAGTCCACATCTATTCAATTCATATCCAGGAGACATTCCATTCATTTGTCTCGTCCAGCTTGGCCGGGTCTCCTCTGGACCAGGTGTCCATCTGAGGCACAGGACTCAAGACACATCACTGCACTTCTCTGTGAAGTAACCTAATTACCAGTGTAGAGCTGGGAACAGCAGAGCTGGGAAGGTGAAACGAAATTATGAAAAACATAGAAGCAATATGCAGTAACTTCCTACCGTATTTTTTATTATTTTATACACCTACTAGAATCTAGAATCACATAACTTATAGTCTCTGAAGCTAAGATCAACTGCAATACCCCACCAGACCCCAGAATATAATCTAGTCTTTGTATGCAAACACTGTATAGCCTAAAAACTTGGTGAAAAACTACAGTAATGTCATGGTCAGACCGCTGTCCAAGAATTTGAGAGTGGTTAACATTTCTACAGCCTCAGGGCCGAGGTTGGTTCTAGCCCATTTGTTTAGGCACAAGAGGTTGTGGTATATGGTCAATATACCCCAGATAAGTGCTGTTGTTAGTCAGGGCCCATTTCGGTTAAGCCAATCAGCATTCAGGATTCAAATCAACTTGTTTACAATGGTCTATAAGCCACTGCCACAGAAACACACATACCATTACAGCATTGGTTTAAATCCTGCCCAGTGACAGATAAACATTCGACCTTTCTCTCTATCCAACAAAGCTTTAAATATAAAATATATATATACACAAAATTGATCATAATTCTCCAGCCTCAAACCTTTGCTCTGAACAACAGTTACCTATTCTTATTATCTAAAATGTAGATTTATTGAGATAAAGATAACATTCCAGATGTTTATATGGCTATAATATAGGTCGACGCTGTGAATGTATGGGAGAGACCTGAAGGCCACATGTTCAGGAAGTGTCCATTTAGTTAACACTGTGATGTTAAAACCAATTTATATACTGTGTCCTAAACAATTTCTAAACTGTAATGATTTTACAATTACTAATTACATCTAGAGTATTGACATTTGGCATATGAATGTGTCTTACAAGTTTCTTAAAAAGAAAAATGCATTCTTAATATTGATATAGTGAGTCATGAATAACAAAGTCTCAGAATTAAATCATGAAGGAGATTATGCAAGCCAACAAAAACATTAGGTCCTGTCATGTTCTGCAAAAATATAAAATATGATTATGCTGTCTAATGAAAGTTGCTGTTTTTCTTACAGTACTAATAGTCAGATACCACCCACCAGGACCCTGAACCCCCACAGAGCCAGGGGCGCATATTCATTCAAATGTCTCTGTTGCAAAAGGTTTAGTCTGTGGTGAAACGTTTTGTGAAAAAGGAGGCAAACAGAACAAAACAGGGAGGGACGTATCCAAATTCTTGTCCAATAGAAACGCATGTTCTGTTTGAGGTGGGAACACCTCAGGACTCGCCTCACAAAGCAGCTGACAGAAAAAACACACCCACCCACCGCCTCGTCCTGAGAATGTGTTTATCAGCGCTGAGAAGCAGGTCAGGCATTCTGTAAGTGCAGCAAAGTGAGATAATTGTCACGCTGTGGTTTACCCGGACGGCTTAGGGCTCACCAGTCAGATACCCCCCACCTCTGCAGACCCTGCCCTCCACACACCCCCCAGCCTTGAACCAATGGTTGCTGATCAGACGGGCCAGGGGGAGGGATTCACGTTTCTGACTGATGGGCCGTGGGATGGTTAGCGACAGTGTGATTAGCGGCCTGGCTAACGAGGGGCCGCTAATATGGCTGTGTTGGATGTCTCTGGTCATTAGGGCCCCAGTCATTCTGTTAATGACCCCTTTAGGTTTGACTGGTACCTCCACCTCCCGGCACTGCTTTGAAAACCGGGCTAGGGGAGCGTGGATGGGGGAATGCAGAAAGGGAGTATGGGTGTGGAAGGTTCCAACAGACTAGCATCTCAAGTAGTGTTGCTTTGGGCCATCTACATTACTAACCGTGATACAGCCTCATGGGTACAATCGGCTGGTATTGGTTGATTATTCCACAATAACCAATATTCAATACATGCACATTTCACCCGAAGACAAAAAGTATCTCTGTTGACTAACACACATTGAGTATCACTGTAATAAGCTTTTTTCAATAAAGCTGTATGTTATACACTCACCTAAAGGATTATTAGGAACACCATACTAATACTGTGTTTGACCCCCTTTCGCCTTCAGAACTGCCTTAATTCTACGTGGCATTGATTCAACAAGGTGCTGAAAGCATTCTTTAGAAATGTTGGCCCATATTGATAGGATAGCATCTTGCAGTTGATGGAGATTTGTGGGATGCACATCCAGGGCATGAAGCTCCCATTCCACCACATCCCAAAGATGCTCTATTGGGTTGAGATCTGGTGACTGTGGGGGCCATTTCAGTACAGTGAACTCATTGACATGTTCAAGAAACCAATTTGAAATGATTCAAGCTTTGTGACATGGTGCATTATCCTGCTGGAAGTAGCCATCAGAGGATGGGTACATGGTAGTCATAAAGGGATGGACATGGTCAGAAACAATGCTTAGGTAGGCAGTGGCATTTAAACAATGCCCAATTGGCACTAAGGGGCCTAAAGTGTACCAAGAAAACATCCCCCACACCATTACACCACCACCACCAGCCTGCACAGTGGTAACAAGGCATGATGGATCCATGTTCTCATTCTGTTTACACCAAATTTTGACTCTACCATCTGAATGTCTCAACAGAAATCGAGACTCATCAGACCAGGCAACATTCTTCCAGTCTTCAACTGTCCAATTTTGGTGAGCTCGTGCAAATTGTAGCCTCTTTTTCCTATTTGTAGTGGAGATGAGTGGTACCCGGTGGGGTCTTCTGCTGTTGTAGCCCATCCGCCTCAAGGTTGTGCGTGTTGTGGCTTCACAAATGCTTTGCTGCATACCTTGGTTATAACGAGTGGTTATTTCAGTCAAAGTTGCTCTTCTATCAGCTTGAATCAGTCTGCCCATTCTTCTCTGACCTCTAGCATCAACAAGGTATTTTCGCCCACAGGACTGCTGCATACTGGATGTTTTTCCCTTTTCACACCATTCTTTGTAAACCCTAGAAGTGGTTGTGCGTGAAAATCCCAGTAACTGAGCAGATTGTGAAATACTCAGACCGGCCCGCCTGGCACCACGCTCAAATTGCTTAAATCACCTTTCTTTCCCATTCTGACATTCAGTTTGGAGTTCAGGAGATTGTCTTGACCAGGACCACACCCCTAAATGCATTGAACAGGTGTTCCTAATAATCCTTTAGGTTATTATCTCTGCCATTACCTTTTATTTATTATAATTCAACATTGAATGGTGATAGGCTGAAAACTAGTATATGAACTACGAGACCACCCACCATGGGTATTTTCACTTTTCTAATTACAAAATGTTGGTTATCAGTTTATTATAGCAATATGGCATCTTGGAGGTTTGTGGCAGATAGCTAATAAACCACGCCTGATATAACTCAGCATTGCGCAATGCCATGATCAGCCCTTATCGTGGTACATTGGCCATTTACCAAACATATTGGCTGGATTGCTTAAATAACCCACAATAACTGCACAATTCACAAAAGAGCAATTCTGTTCATGTCTGCTGACCTGGATCTAATTAGATCTACAGTAATTTTTGAGTTTATCTTTACAGCTTTTAAAAATCTCTGCAGATTTACATTAATGAGTGGTAAAAGCAAAAATAAATTTCCCACAAAATATCTGTTTTTCTGTAAATGCTGCTTAGTACACCATAATGATATTGATACAGTAGGAGTGCATAAGGACACTGCACAATGACTTCAGGTCAACAGCTCTTCCTTTTGTGTACATTGCAAAGGGCTTTTAAAGAGGACAAAGAGGCTGAAAAAGGTAAAGAGATGTTTGTTCATTCCAGAGAAGAGGGGTGCAGGGGGATTCTTAGTACCAAACCACTGTCCCAGTGTCTCCTGGGGTGCCTGTTGACCTTTTCATGTGTTCCAGGAACACAGGCCTGAGCAGGGAGGCAAATCCTGTTAGCCCACCACAACACTGCCAGTTCAGTGAGACCGATGATCCTGACCCCCACCCCCAGCCTATGAGAAAAAGTGAATGGGGGGAGGGGAAAAGGGACGGGCACATGTATTTTTTTTAAGCCTAGTGGCATTTGCGATGCTGCACATGAAGACAACAGATTCAGCCGGAATATAATCCTATCCAAAAGGGTCCACAGCATGGGATTAAGGAACAGGCCAAAACGGTAAGGGATGGACAGTGGAAGCTAAGGTCTATGTTGGACAACAGCAGTGGAGCAATCCAGTCCATACCAAATTAAGCTTCATCAACCCCCTCACTAGTTCATTAACCCCCTCACTAGTTCATCAACCCCCTCACTAGTTCATTAACCCCCTCACTAGTTGGACGCACCGGATGCCGTTGGTACGAAACATTGGGGGCCAGGGGGGAAACACCCGAGGATGTCTAGTAACCCACATTTGGGGAGAAAGATAGGGGCTCTTCCACTGGACAGCCTACATCATCGGTTCATTACCCATGGTGAACACACTTCTCCCCCCCCCTGCCAGTCTGTCTGCAGCCAGCCCTGCCAAACACCATTCCTCCACAGCCCAGACTCTGACAGCTGCTCGTCCCTCTATCGATCTGTCTGATCGGCTACAGTCCGTCGGGGGGGGGAACCGATAGAGTTAGATGGGGGACTACCATTTCCATTATTGGGTATTTGAGGGCATGGGCAGCAGCATTGAACACATTTTATAACTATCCCAAGAGAGGCCACACACTGGTGTTTCCAATGGGACAGACATGTTAAGAGATGAGCAGACCTGTTACAGATTGAGTAGTCCTTGGAGTGTTTATGCGCAATTACTATGTTTGCCCTGCAACATAATTTACGAGGCTCTAAATACTGTAGTCAATCAATCAATCAATCAATCAATCAATCAATCAATCAAAATTTATTTATAAAGCGCTTTTTACAACAGCAGTTGTCACAAAGTGCTTTACAGAGACACCCGGCCTTAAACCCCAAGGAGCAAACAACAGTAGTGTTGAATTTCAGTGGCTAGGAAAAACTCCCTAAGAAGGTCGAATTTTAGGAAGAAACCTAGAGAGGACCCAGGCTCAGAGGGGTGACCAGTCCTCTTCTGGCTGTGCCGGGTGAGATATTAAGAGTCCAATTGGAATAATAAATAAATTTCTCTTGGCTAAATCCAGAGTATATTTGATTTTAGACTAGGTCAGAAGTATGACCAGGTGGACAAGGACAGGAACAGCAACGGTCCCCCCAAACCAGGTAATCCGCAGGTGTGGACCAGGACCTCATCTCCTTCTAAAATTTAAAATTGGAGGAAACTGAGAAAAGTTAGTAGTACATCCCTCATGTCCCCCAGCACAATAATATAGCAGCGTAACACCTTGGAAACTGAGACGGGGGGGTCCGGTGACACTGTGGCCCTACCCGGGGGAGGCCCCGGACAGGGCCCAACAGGCAGGAAATCAATCCAACCACATTGCCAGGCATCAACCAAAGGGACACCCACCAACCGCAACCCCCCTGAATGAGGGCCGAGTATTGCTAGTAGCGTACAGCCCAACTGCACAAGTGCGCAATAGAGAATCAACAACAAGCCAGTGACTCTTCCCCCGAAGGGCATTGGAGGGAGGGCATCCCAGTGGCGACGAGAGCCCACCTGGCAAGACAGCAAGGGTGGACAGTATCAAGCCTACTGGTCACCTTCACGCCCCCGGGCCAGGCTACACCTAATTATAAACCGTGCTGTAGAGATGAGTTTTTAGTAGACACTTGAAAGTTTGCACTGAGTTTGCATTTCTAACCTTAATTGGCAGATCATTCCACAGGAGTGGAGCTCTATGAGAAAAGGCCCTGCCGCCAATTGTTTGTTTAGAAATTCTAGGTACAATTAAAAGGCCTGCGTCTTGCGATCTAAGGTTACGTGTAGGTATATATGGCTGGATCATTTCAGCAAGGTAAGTAGGAGCAAGTCCATGTATTGATTTATAGGTTAAGAGTAAAACCTTAAAATCAGCCCTAACCCTAACAGGCAGCCAGTGTAAGGATGCCAGGACAGGAGTAATGTGTTCAAATTTTTTTGTTCTAGTTAGGATTCTAGCAGCTGTGTGCAGCACTAATTGAAGTTTATTTATTAATTTGTCTGGATAACCAGAGATAAGAGCATTGCAGTAATCTAATCTAGAAGTAACGAAAGCATGGATTAATTTTTCTGCATCAGTTTTTGATAGGAAGTTTCTAATTTTTGCGATGTTTCGAAGATGAAAATAAGCAACTCTTGAGACATATTTTATATGTTCTTCAAAGGAGAGGTCAGGGTCAAGGGTAACGCCAAGGTTTTTTACAGTTTTTTGGGATACGACCATGCAGCCGTCGAGGTTCACAGTGAGATCTGCTAACAACGCTATTTGTTTTTTGGGTCCTAAAAGGAGCATTTCTGTTTTATTTGAGTTTAAGAGCAAGAAATTCTCTGTCATCCACTTCCTAATATCTGAAACGCATGCTTCCAAAATAGCTAATTTAGGGGCTTCTCCATGCTTCATTGAAATATATAACTGTGTGTCATCAGCATAACAGTGAAAGTTAATATTGTGATTTCGGATTACATCGCCCAGAGGGAGCATGTATAGTGAGAAAAGTAATGGGCCCAGAACCGAGCCTTGAGGAACTCCAAAGCATACCTTTGACTTGTCAGAGGATATGCCATCCACACTAACGAACTGATATCTTTCAGATAAATAAGATTTAAACCAGGCTAGAACATGTCCACGTAGCCCAATATTGGTTTCCAGTCTCTCTAAGAGAAGGGAGTGATCAATAGTGTCAAAAGCAGCACTAAGATCAAGAAGCAACAGGACGGATGCGGAACCTTTGTCTGAGGCCATTAGAAGGTCATTTGTTACCTTCACGAGTGCAGTCTCAGTACTATGATGGGATCTAAAACCAGACTGGAATATTTCATAAATGTTTTTTGTCTTTAGGAAGGCATTCAGTTGTTGGGAAACACATTTTTCTAAGATTTTTGAGAGGAACGGGAGGTTCGATATTGGCCTATAATTGTTTAATATGTCGGGATCTAGATTAGATTTTTTTAGAAGAGGCTTAA
Source organism: Esox lucius (assembly GCF_011004845.1). Taxonomy (NCBI): domain Eukaryota; kingdom Metazoa; phylum Chordata; class Actinopteri; order Esociformes; family Esocidae; genus Esox; species Esox lucius. The sequence continues at coordinate 25,790,857 of NC_047584.1, read as the reverse complement.
TTTCCGCAATTTTTAGTGAGTTTGGTACGCATCCGGAGGAAAGGGAGCAATTTATTATGTTCAGCATTGGCTGACCTAGCACAGGAAATAACTCCTTAAGTAATTTTGTAGGAATCGGGTCTAGCTGAGAGTTTGTGGGTTTAGAACTCATTACAAATTTTGTAAATGTGTCGAGCGATACGGTATCAAAAAACTCAAGTGTCCCCATTGACACCTGATCAGGGAGGCTCCGGAAATTTTCCGGACAACCGAGATTTTTAGGACCATAACTATTTAGGGATTCAGTTATTTGTTTTCTAATGGTGACGATCTTTTCATCAAAGTAGTTCATGTATTCATTACAACTAAAGTGAAGTCCCACTTCACATGCTAAGCTTTGCTTTTTTGTTAACTTTGCAACTGTATCAAAGAGAAATTTTGGATTGTTTTTGTTCGCCTCAATCAGGTTGGAGAAATAAGCTGATCGAGCAGACGTGAGTGATTTTCGGTATTGTACTGTACTGTCTATCCAGGCTAGTCTAAATACTTCCAACTTGGTGGAGCGCCACTTTCGCTCCAATTTTCTGGAGGCTTGCTTAAGTGCTCTAGTATTGTCGGTGTACCAAGGAGCAAGTTTCTTGTTGCGTATTTCTTTAGTTTTTAGTGGTGCAACTATGTCTAATGTATTTCGCAGTATTGAGTTTAGATCCTCGATTTGATCGTTTACAGATTTATTTACTCTGTCATTTAAGAGCGAACTAGTAAGAATATCAAGGAATTTATTTGTAATCCGAGAATTTATAGTACGGCTTTTGAAACTCATTGTTTGGGGGGCAAGTGAATTTCTTGTTTTAACGGTAAATGTAATAAGACAGTGATCCGATAATCCAGGATTTTGGGGGTAAATTATTAGATCTACAATATCTATTTCTCGTGACAGGACTAAATCTAAGGTATGATTGTGGCAATGTGTTGGACCTGAGACATGTTGGATGAAACCCATTGAGTCGATTATGGCTTGAAAGGCTTTTTGAAGAGGATCATGGGGGTTTTCCATATGGATATTGAAATCGCCCAAAATTAGAATACTATCTGCCATGACTACAAGGTTAGACAAGAATTCTGGAAACTCATTGTAGAACATTGTGTATGGCCCGGGGGGCCTATAAATAGTAGCTATGTAAAATGATTTATCGGCCTGGTTAACTTTCATGAGTAAAACTTCGAAAGAATGAAACTCTGTGATATGTTTGAGAGTAAGTTTATATTTACTGTCATAAATATTTGCGACACCCCCTCCTTTTCGGGATGCACGAGGGATATGATCACTAGTATAGCCAGGAGGAGAGGCCTCATTTAAGGCAGTGAATTCTTTAGGCTTTAGCCACGTTTCACATAAACCAATAGCATCTAGTTTATGATCAGAGATTAATTCATTTACCGCAACTGCCTTTGGAGCAAGAGATCTAATATTTAGGAGTCCCATTTTGAGATGCGAAGTGATACAATTATTTTTATTTTTGACCGAGGTGGAGGAAGGCTTTATCTTAATAAGGTTGTTTTTGTTAGCACTACCTTGTTTAACTTTTCTCAGCCTGGAACGAGTCACAGTGGCAATAGGTAAAGCTGTACTAACTACTCTGGCTATGCTATTGACAGACTCCACTATGCTAGCAGGCTGGCTAACAGCCTGCAGCCTGACCTGCACCCTATCTCATGTTAAAGCTATAGGAGTGAGACTCCTGTCAATGTTCCTAGACAAAAGAAGAGCACCACTCCAGCTAGGATGGAGTCCGTCGCTCCTCAGCAGATCAGGCCTGGCCCTATTTCTGGGAGAGTCCCAAAAAGAAGGCCAGTTATCTACAAACTCTACCTCCTGCGACGGGCAGAACTCCGTTTTCAGCCAGCGATTGAGTTGCGCAAGTCTGCTGTAGAGCTCGTCACCACCCCTAGCTGGGAGGGGGCCAGAGACAATTACTCGATGCCGACACATCTTTCTAGCTAATTTACACGCTGATGCTATGTTCTGCTTCGTAACCTCTGACTGTTTCATCCTAACATCGTTGGTGCCAACGTGGATAACAATATCTCTGTACTCTCTATACTTGCCAGTTTTAGACTTCGCTAGCACCAACCCCAGATTTGCGGCTACGTCGGTGGCTCTGCCCCCCGGTAAACAATGTACGATCGCCGGCTGATTCTTTAGTCTAATACTGCGTGTGATGGAATCGCCAATGACTAAAGTTTTCAGTTTTTCAAGTCCACCGGTAGAACATGCCTGCCGACCATTCCCCTCCGAAGACGGCTCGGGTCTTGACTCCGACTCCAGTGGGGAAAACCTGTTCAAAGTCTCAGTTGGTTTTAGCAACGATTCAGGTTTAACTGGACGACGGCATTTCTTCCCAGTGACCAAGAGAAAGTTATTGCCCGGCTGCAGGAGCTGTGCCGGGGGGCTAACAAAACTATCGTTTCTACCTGGTGGCACTGACGCAGATTTTTCTATTTCTACACTAGCATAATCCTTGCCTGGCATTTGCGTCAGAAGCCGAGCCTCTAACTCTGCTATCTTTAACTTAAGACGAACATTCTCCTCCGTGTTGTTGCTACAACAATTACAGTGAAAAGGCATTGTAATGATACTTAGCCTCGGGTTTTCAGGGGTGAGTAGTTCTGTTAATTATGTCCAAAAAGAGTCCCGGTGTAGAAAAGTTGGGTAAGAGGTCAACAGATAAATATTGCGTTGGTAAAACTCTAAGATAGAATTTTGACCAATTAGTTTATATCGAGTAAATTCGAAAAAGTTTGGCAGGTAGCCAGGTAGGTAACAGCAGGCAGGGTACAGCACGTCAACAATCCCACAATGCCCCTTAGTCTCTGTCTGTAGTATGACTAGTTTACATATTATAAACCAGGACGAATCCTGAATGCTGATTGGCTGGAAGCTGTGGAAAATGAGAGTGCTTATTACGAGTTTGGCAAGAAAATAGAAAAAAGACAATAAAGGAGAGATTTCACAAATGTTTTGAGTGCAAGTTCAAACAATGACATTTTTATAGTGTTTACAGAGTGTGCCAATATTCCAGCAGGGCACTGTGAATAATTTAATCAAATATTTGTATATGTGCAATATAATTGCTGATATCATGCTATTCATTTCGGCCTAAAGGCATGTTAATTCCGTCACAAAAACAGTCTCTTTTCACTTTGGATGGAGGTCAGGAGTTATATTTCAGTGTTACAGAGGTGGAAAATATATTGTTACAAAGTGTGTATCCCGTTCTGTTCTAAGGGCTAAAACCTGCCAAAAGGTATGAACCTCACCTGATTTTATGTGTGGCTTACTTTTATTCGTTACCTCAGGCTAGTGGACAAAGGGCAGGGATGTTGTTTTTTTATTGTGTTTACTACATTACCCATGCCGTCTTCCCTCTCAGCACCAAACAAACTGTCACTTGCCATTATTCCTCTCCACTGCATGGCTAGCACTGTCCTCAGGCACTGAGATGGAATACAGCAGCTGTGTACAGATCAAAGGGATTTCCTGCTGAGCCCTACAGCTGTGCTCCAATGAATGTAGGAATAAAAAAATTAAAAAAACAAGGAATTGGTAATGCATCTAAGGGCGAGGTGTGTAGAGCCGAGTCGAGCTTGTACCATGCAGTGGAAAAGCTCCCAAAGCTAGTAGAGTCGAGCTTGTACCATGCAGTGGAAAAGCTCCCAAAGTGAGTAGAGTCAAGGCAATACCATTCAGTGGAAAAGTGCCATTAGCTGTTCATTCAAAAATGTAGCCCAGTTAACAGTAAGTTCAGAGATATGTTAATTTTACCTGTACCTCCAGTAAAAATAATATAATGAAATCCCAGTTATAAGAACCGTGGATGGTATTAAGTCTCTACAAAAACTATGATTTTAGTACGTTTTGGAACTTTTCGACTGATTCATTGGATGAATCAGTCATAACCCAGTGTAATTCCTATAAGCAATGGAATACAATTGAATATTATAGCTAATTAAAAATAATGCATTTACCATGATGACAGCGTAATACACTGAAACATAATATGAACCCCAAAGACACATAGGGACAGGCCCCTTATCAATCTTCTAAAAATGGCTGTTTGCTGTTGCTATAGTTTGTCACACATTCTCTCACAATTCTCTTCTGGATTTGTTTGTAATGGCAACACTTGTATATTGAATCATTTTAAATAATCGGTTAAACATTTAATAATCATCTTCATTTCAAATATTTCTGTGCAGGATAGACAACTTTTATAGTTACCTGCAAGACCGGAAAGTTCAGTGAGAAACCCTTTGAAAGAGGGAGACACTGAAAGCGTAAACGTGTAGCTTAAATCGAGGGTTCTTAAGGACAGAGTAGCTATGCAAATACTGTACCAATCATGGCCTTGTCATTCTAACATAATGCAGCAGAATACATACAGCTCTGCCAAACAAAAATCCAGAATGACAGATTAAAAAACAAGTTAAAGGCCAATCATAGACATCAGTCAATAGATCAGTCAACAAATGAATCGCCACAGGAAGAGACAAAATCAGGAAATGCTTTGAAAAATAACAGAAAAACTGAGCTGGGGGGTTTATGTATCAGAGAAAGAAGAAACGCCTGGCCAAGTTGACAGTCCAAAGGATGTGGGGTGTAAATAAATCAAAGATTTGGCACAGGATGTTTTCCAAATCAAGAAAATAACCACCACTTATGTGGGGGATACAAAGGGCATTCAACTGATGACAGAATCCGCACAAGTTGGACAATTATGAAGCCATAACGTTTTGTCTTATGAGGTTTTATCTGTCAGTTTAAAGAGAGGTAAAAGGCTTGTTTACGTTGCCCTACATTTTCGTATCGAAGAATACTTGAGACGCTAGATTATTTTGTTGTGTAAAATTCAGATATCGATACTATAGCTCAAGGCACCACCTGATGTTTTTATCGGTGTCATGGTGCGGTGAGCAGCAGCGCCACCGTGCCATATTATCACAAGTTCCCATATCTCACGAACACATCCCGGACTGTCAATTGTTTTCAATCCTCCACACCAGGTCCCAATTTGTATCATTTGTATGTGTATATATGTTTCCCCTCTGCTCCCCACATTGTGGATCATTGTTGCTGTCGCTGTCATGTTTGCAGGTTAATCGGTGAGTGTTGTTTAATGTACTGTTTGAATGTTTATTGTTAAGACGCATGTTGCGCACTTTTATTTCATTCAGTCATTAGTATTGTTTTCCGTTCGTGTTTGGTTTGTTTGTTGTTTTAATAAAACCAACGAACGTGATATCTGCCTGCGCCTGGTTCCCTCCAACACTACACCATGACAAGTTGTTACAGAATGATCCACCAAACCTGGAACCAGCAGGCAGTCCCTCCAGAGAGGGTGTATACCTGGAGGGGCGATTGGGGGTCTGACTCCCTCTCCTCGGATGACGACGAAGCGGTCTATGAGAGAGTGGAGGAGGATCCCCTTGAGGAGCAAGGCTGGGGGTTGCCCCAAGATGGGTTTGGGGAGCCGCTGTGGGGCATGGACCAGTACGGAGTGGTCAAGCCCCTCACCAAAGAGCAAGGGGAGCTGGTGAAGGGTCTCCTGCAGGACATGCAGGAGGCAGGTAGGACAGGACGTAGGCGAGGCCGGAGGAAGAAGAGGGCGAGGTGCCCAACGCCCGGTCCGAGGTCCTGAGAGGGTGCCCGGGGGGGCTGAGAGGGTGCCCGAGGGAAGTCCCGACGGCGCCCCCTCTATGTCCGGTGCCTCCTCGACCCCGTGCAGGCTGGCCTGGCTGTAGGCTGGCAATTAGGCGCACACCGCTTCCTGCTCCGCGGCCTTCCGCCGCCCCTGTCCCTGCGCCACGGCGCCGATTGCCCCCTGCTGCATTGGAGCAGCAGCCAGCGCCTCCTTCCTGCCAGTGGCAGCAGCCAGCGCCTCCTTCCTGCCAGTGGCAGCAGCCTGCACCGCCTGAGGCCGAGGAGGAGTGGCCTGCACCGCCTGAGGCCGAGGAGGAGTGGCCTGCACCGCCTGAGGCCGAGGAGGAGTGGCCTGCACCGCCTGAGGCCGAGGAGGAGTGGCCTGCACCGCCTGAGGCCGAGGAGGAGTGGCCTGCACCGCCTGAGCTTGCCGGGGTTTGGCTGCCACCGCCCTCTCCTGTCCCGGCCGCCCCGGCGCCCCTTCCTGTCCCGGCCGCCCCGGCGCCCCTTCCTGTCCCGGCCGCCCCGGCGCCCCTTCCTGTCCCGGCAGCCCCGGCGCCCCTTCCTGTCCCGGCCGCCCCGGCGCCCCTTCCTGTCCCGGGCCGCCCCGGCGCCCCTTCCTGTCCCGGGCCGCCCCGGCGCCCCTTCCTGTCCCGGGCCGCCCCGGCGCCCCTTCCTGTCCCGGCCGCCCCGGCCCCTCCTTCGGCTCTTCCGGCCACCGACCCTCCTTCGGCTCTTCCGGCCACCGACCCTCCTTCGGCTCTTCCGGCCACCGACCCTCCTTCGGCTCTTCCGGCCACCGACCCTCCTTCGGCTCTTCCGGCCACCGACCCTCCTTCGGCTCTTCCGGCCACCGACCCTCCTTCGGCTCTTCCGGCCACCGACCCTCCTTCGGCTCTTCCGGCCACCGACCCTCCTTCGGCTCTTCCGGCCACCGACCCTCCTTCGGCTCTTCCGGCCACCGACCCTCCTTCGGCTCTTCCGGCCACCGACCCTCCGTCGGCTCTTCCGGCCACCGACCCTCCGTCGGCTCTTCCGGCCACCGACCCTCCGTCGGCTCTTCCGGCCACCGACCCTCCGTCGGCTCTTCCGGCCACCGACCCTCCGTCGGCTCTTCCGGCCACCGACCCTCCGTCGGCTCTTCCGGCCACCGACCCTCCGTCGGCTCTTCCGGCCACCGACCCTCCGTCGGCTCTTCCGGCCACCGACCCTCCGTCGGCTCTTCCGGCCACCGACCCTCCGTCGGCTCTTCCGGCCACCGACCCTCCGTCGGCTCTTCCGGCCACCGACCCTCCGTCGGCTCTTCCGGCCACCGACCCTCCGTCGGCTCTTCCGGCCACCGACCCTCCGTCGGCTCTCCCGGCCTCTGACCCTCCGCCGGCTACCGACCCTCCGTCGGCTCTCCCGGCCTCTGACCCTCCGCCGGCTACCGACCCTCCGTCGGCTCTCCCGGCCTCTGACCCTCCGCCGGCTACCGACCCTCCGTCGGCTCTCCCGGCCCCTGACCCTCCGCCGGCTCCTGATCTTCAGCCGGTTCTGCCTCCCCGGCCTGTCCCGACGGCTCCGCCACCCTGGTTAGTCGCAGCTGTTCCGCCCCCTCGGCGGGTTTGTGCCGATGGGGGTACTGCGCTGCCCCGCCCCCCCTCCCTTGGGCTGGGGTTCGTCTTGGCCCGTCCGGTGGCCGGGCCTTGGGGGGGGGGGTACTGTCATGGTGCGGTGAGCAGCAGCGCCACCGTGCCATATTATCACAAGTTCCCATATCTCACGAACACATCCCAGACTGTCAATTGTTTTCAATCCTCCACACCAGGTCCCAATTTGTATCATTTGTATGTGTATATATGTTTCCCCTCTGCTCCCCACATTGTGGATCATTGTTGCTGTCGCTGTCATGTTTGCTGTTTGTAGGTTAATCGGTGAGTGTTGTTTAATGTACTGTTTGAATGTTTATTGTTAAGACGCATGTTGCGCACTTTTATTTCATTCAGTCATTAGTATTGTTTTCCGTTCGTGTTTGGTTTGTTTGTTGTTTTAATAAAACCAACGAACGTGATATCTGCCTGCGCCTGGTTCCCTCCAACACTACACCATGACAAGTTGTTACAATCGGTAGATGACAAATTTACACAATACCGACTGCAGCTGGGTTGAAGGGTTAATGGCAAGTGAGAACAACATTAATGTTGAAACAAAAACTTAAACCTGAAGCACAATTGAGCCGGCCCACGATTAGTAGTGATGAACGTCATTACCCTCACGGAATTCAAACCGGGGTCTTTAACGTGAGAGGGTATGTCTTTAACCTCGAGGCCACGGAGCAATACGTTTGCCAACTGCCGGCGTCTTGACATCATTTTGTCACGCATTATTAGCAGCTTATTAGCCAGTAATAGGCTTACTAGTATAGTTACTTACTAATAGTCATGAGAATTGAGCAACGGCTAGCGAGACTGAAGATTACACTGCCAAAGCTATTTCATTTCATGGCACAGCGTTAGTTTCTCTTTCATTTTTGAATGCCACCAATGCATTAACTATTAATATAAGTGACGATCCGACTTTTTTGTCAAGTGAAAAGACGAGGGAATCGTGGAAACCTCTACTCTTTTACTGCACAAGGCAAGGGGCTGTGACCTAGTCTATATTATCCCAAAACGCATGCATGGATGCGTACTTCGAAAAAGCATTGATAGTTGTTGCCCTCACTACATCAAAAAGCTCGGTGTCGCGCGCGCCCGAGTCGAAAATAGTACATCTTTACTTCCCTTAACTTTTCACAGTCATTCTCTCTTATCACTACGGATGTCATATATTTTTGCCCACTAGTTGGTTTTGGATTGGTTTTGTTCCGCTCTAACCTCTATAGCATTGGCTAACGTCAGTTTCAGTATTGTCAGTCCGTTGATCGAAGCAAATTCCGTCTGTTCCTGTGAACATTTCAATTGAAATGTTGTTTTCCAGATTTGTAATTTAAATATTTTCACAGTAATTATTTTATTATTTTATCAGTGATTTAAAAATAATAATAATTTAACATGTTTTGAAACCATACATCATTTGTTTATATTTTCATTGTTTATGTTGCGTAACAAACCTGCACATTTTGTACTGTAGGCTACTGCATAGTGGTCTTATATTTTACCCAGCATAAATTGACAATAATTAGGCCTATGCAATTTCATTGGTTGGGGGGTCAGTTCACTTAAAGAGTCGACTTTTGCTCTCAAATTTCCACGTAAACCGAATGATGCGCTTTCGCCAATTTCGGCGTATATTAAATTTTTTTTGTGTGGAATTATAGTTTCTGCTTTCACATCTGCAGCGGACACACTAATTTTCATCAATATCAATTAAAGATTAAATGTGTATCTATTCATCATTGAACAATAAGACTTACAGAAACCGCATGAGATTTGTTCAGCCCCGAATGTGTGATCCTAGCGACGGGTCTGGTTGCCAGAGTGGTAAATGTTAATGTATCTACCGTCAGTCGCATTCGACAACTTTTTAGAACATTTGTCAGTACGTCCAACCTGCGGCACAACTGCAAACCTTGTGAAATAACCCGGGCCAAGGATCTTCGTATCCGTCTTCTTCACCTGCAGGATCGTCTGACACCAACCACTGACTGTTATTTTGGGTTTACACGATCGAATAATGTCGTCACAAATTATCTTCAATCATATTAGGGAAACTCATATGCATGCTTTTCGTTCTCACCAGGGGTCTTGGCCTGAATGTAGTTTGATGTAACCAAACTGTAGTATGCAAATGCTCACCTCCCATGGCGCCTGTTGGTGCTAGATTGGTTAAGTGCTCATCACAGTAAAATTCCGGTTTCATCTGTAACATGCTGAAGGCGTTGTGTATAGGCGAGTTTTCCCCCCACACAGGAGTTGTATGGGCGAGAGGTTTGCTGATGTCAATGTATGTGAACTGTGTCCCATAGTGGTGGTGGGGTTATGGTATGGGCAGAAGTTGGACAGTACATCACGATAATGCACCGCCCCCATCTTTCAAATATCTGTTGAAATTTCCGGGAAATGTAATCGTCCCCTTTAATTCCATGACCAGGCCAACGCAACACACATAACACACTTAACAACAAATGTTCAATTTGATTTGTCTGAATTTCTAGCTGAGCCATCTCAACAAATGTCTGAACATAGGCTCTTCAGGAATATAAAATAACAATTTTTATATTTGGATTATATATCATTATAATTCTTAAAATGTTGACTCGCGAATCTAGGACTCATCTGTACCACATATTTTTGATTATTCTATGATTTCTCTCCACATATTTATATCGCTAACGAAAAACAAATGTGATGAAAACGGGTTTCCATAATTTCCCAGTATTTCGTTCTCAGGCCTGCTCCGGCTGCTCGTGCTTGCCAGTAATGAGTGCACTTGACATTGGAGTGGCGTAGTGGAAGTCAAGTAGGTCGCTTGCGGGAGTCAATCCAAAAATGTCGAACACATCGCTTCGAGGTGTTAACCAGACTTGTAAAATATGCGGTATTACTTACACCCTGGAAGGTACTTTCTTACACGTCTCTTTTCCAAGTCTGCATCGTTATTTATTTTGTAGTAATGACTAGGTAGATACTACAATATTGGACGCGTTATATTTTGCTAGCTAGCTTGGGACCACGTTTTGCTAAACGTGCAGTGGCTGTCTACCTAGGTAATCATAACCAGTAAAATCTCACACGGTCAGGTTATTATTTTTATTAATCAGGAACACTATCTAAATTCAGTTTAATGCACAAAATTACAAGTGTTAGAATGTTATGTTAGCTACTTTTTGTTGACTTGAACGAAGCTTTGTAAGGTTTGGCTCAGGCAGGTGATGTCACCAAACTACTGACTGTACCACTTGGGAGAGTTACAGTACTTGTGCCTAAGACGACTGAGTAGTACCTTTATTTCGCAAAAAAGCTCGAGCACTTCCTTTCCCCAACCTCAAACTACACCAATTGTACCAAAACATTCATTTTGTGTCATGTTGTTTTTAGAGGACGAAGTCGTTGGCAATTTCCCCCATGTCCTCCTGTGTGGCCACATATTCTGCACCATCTGTCTACGCTCGTTGGAGTACAACAATGTAATTCTGTGTCCTGAATGCAAGGTACAGTATTTGCCAGCACCTGGCAGTCTGGATATACCACTGAAACTGATAGTTGAAGACACTATTTAAAGAAGGACTTTAGGGTCAAATAATACAGGTGCTGGTCATAAAATTTGAATATCATCAAACGTTTATTTATTTCAGTAATTCCATTCAAAAAGTGAAACTTGTATATTATATTCATTCATTACACACAGACTGATATTTCAAATGTTTATTTCTTTTAATTGTGATGATTATAACTGACTAATGAAAATCACAAATTCAGTATCTCAGAAAATTAGAATATTACTTAAGACGAATACAAAAGGGTTTTTAGAAATGTTGGCCAACTGAAAAGTATGAGCATGTACAGCACTCAATACTTAGTTGGGGCTCCTTTTGCCTGAATTACTGCAGTAATGTGGCATGGCATGTAGTCGATCAGTCTGTGGCACTGCTCAGGTGTTATGAGAGCCCAGGTTGCTCTGATAGTGGCCTTCAGCTCTTCTGCATTGTTGGGTCTGGTGTATCGCATCTTCCTCTTCACAATAACCCATAGATTTTCTATAGGGTTAAGGTCAGGCGAGTTTGCTGGCCAATTAAGAACAGGGATACCATGGTCCTTAAACCAGATACTGGTAGCTTTGGCACTGTGTGCAGGTGCCAAGTCCTTTTGGAAAATGAAATCTCCATAAAGTTGGTCAGAAGCAGGAAGCATGCAGTGCTCTAAAACTTCCTGGTAGATGGCTGCGTTGACCTTGGACCTCAGAAAACACAGTGGACCAACACCAGCAGATGGCATGGCACCCCAAACCATCACTGACTGTGGAAACTTTACACTGGACTTTAAGCAACGTGGATTCTGTGCCTCTCCTCTCTTCATCCAGACTCTGGGACCTTGATTTCCAAAGGAAATGCAAAATTTACTTTAATCAGAGAACATAACTCAGCAGCAGTCCAGTCCTTTTTGTCTTTAGCCCAGGCAAGATGCTTCTGATGCTTTGTCTTGTTCAAGAGTGGCTTGACACAAGGAATGCGACAGCTGAAACCTATGTCTTGCATACATCTGCGCGTGGTGGTTCTTGAAGCACTGACTCCAGCTGCAGTCCACTCTTTGTGAATCTCCCTCACATTTTTGAATGGGTTTTGTTTCACAATCCTCTCCATGGTGCGGTTATCCCTATTGCTTGTACACTTTTTTTCTACCACATCTTTTCCTTCCCTTCGCCTCTATATTAATGTGCTTGGACACAGAGCCCTGTGAACACCCAGCCTCCTTAGCAATGACCTTTTGTGTCTTGCCCTCCTTGTGCAAGGTGTCAATGGTCGTCTTTTGGACAGCTGTCAAGTCAGCAGTCTTCCCCATGATTGTGTTGCCTACAGAACTAGAATGACAGACCATTTAAAGGCCTTTGCAGGTGTTTTGAGTTAATTAGCTGATTAGAGTGTGGCACCAGGTGTCTTCAATATTGAACCTTTTCACAATATAAAAATTTTCTGATATACTGAATTTGGGGTTTTCATTAGTTGTCAGTTATAATCATAAAAATTTTAAGAAATAAACACTTGAAATATATCATTCTGTGTGGAATGAATGTATACATTATATAAGTTTCACTTTTTGAATGGAATTACTGAAATAAATACACTTTTTGATGATATTCTAATTTTATGACCAGCACCTGTATAATTGGCAGGGGTGTTATTGAACACAGCTTCTTCATGTAAAAGTCAAATGTGTTTAATTAAAATGCAAGTTAAAAAAAGAAGCAGTACAGTGACAGTACTTTATAAGCTCAGTCATTAAAAGGAGGGTGGTCACTATTATTCATGCAAAGCTGAGTTTTTTACAATTTGAAACAATATATGTAATTAGAATGCGATGTTTGATACTGATTTATGCATTTAATATATACTTAATATTCTAGTTTGTCTACCGGTAAAAATGAACATACTGGTCAAACTGTTTACATATGTTTTCACAGAACTAAGAGATCCATTAATAATTTAATAAAGAAATGGCACAATGAACAATATATTATGAGTTAATTGGTAAGAATGTATATAATTAAGATTTATTTATCTAGCAAACAAGTTCCTGTCAAGCTGAATAGACTACATTTTACACTGATAAGTTAAATGATCAGGTCATTGAGTGCCAAATAACACACCCAACCCTGTCTCTGTGCCACATGCATGTGCACATACACACTGACACCAAACTGGCCATACACATAGCGTCCAGACACGCGCACGTGTACTTCTCAGCATCCCCGTACACTCGCACAACACTCTCGCCAACACACTTCTCACTAAATCTAACCTGTAACACAAGCTTACACAACTGTAATAACACAGCTTACTTCTAAGTAAGGCAGGCCTGCACCTGAGTTGGGTTACAAAGTAATGTTTTTTTTTCTGTTGTTGTACTCTCCAGTGATGGGAGAATTGACTGCACATTTTCCCGCAAATTATTAGCTTAGGCTCAGATGAGTGTGAGCCACCTGCCTAAAGAATAAATCTGTCAGTCCAAAAATTTGGAGCTGATATAATAGTGGCAAGGTTGCAAATTGCTGCCTCTAGCAGGCTAGCACTTGTCATGGAACTAGACCAGGGCTAAGGTGAATTTGGACCAATTCCTGACAACCCATTAATTAAAGTGTAGATACAAAGCATTATGTTGTAACTTGCTATGTTTTTTACATTTTACATCAAAAAATCTCATGACACCCCCCCCCCCATTCAAAAAATATGTATACCTTATTTTTCAGTCAAAAGACATTGACTCTAAGACCCCCTCATGAATTACCCATTGTCCAATGGATCTTACTCTGCTGCGAAATACCTTGTGCAAAGAAGTAGTTTGTAGATTCACCCTCACAATAAAATGTGCTTATTTTAAAACGTACATGTTTAATTCACATGCGGTGTCTTCACCACTCTTTTATTCCACTACAACAGGAACAGTTGCAAACAATTCACTCTGGTGTGACATTAGAGAAATATGCTAAGAATGCACATCTGTCCATTTTACTGAAACTATCTTTATTATTCACTCTTTGAGGAGTTGTGAGGGATTTGTGAGGGACAGCTTTCTCTTGATTACAAGCAGATTTTTCCTGTCAATTCAAAAAGAAAAATAGACATAAAATCACCAAGGCCACTATAAAATGGTTTTTTTATCAGTGTAACCAGATTAAAGCATTGTCATTTTCATTGAATTGATTTGTATCCTAACCAGATGTGTTAAACGTGTTGTTCCGTTTGTTGTGCCAAGCTTATGAATGTAGTTATTACATTTTAGTTGCCACCCCAATGCTTAGTTGCCCTGTTTCCACATTTTCCACATTTACAGTGGCATCTGTCAGTCCCAGTTCATATTACCAGTACTTACCAGCAGGCTGCTTCACTGCAGTGGGAGTGGGAAGGCTTGTGTGCATGTGTAAAGAATGCAGTGGTGTCCCTGCAGGTCGAGTCCACTCTTCCAGAAGGGGGGGTAGATGGACTGGAGGTTGACAGCAGAATCATCGGTCTCATCTACACAGCCAAAATTAACAATAAGAAAAGGTATATATTGAAATAAATATCAGCTTGTGTCGCACAATTATGAAGTGCCCTGCTGAATGATTGTCCCCCTTGGTAAAAATGAGCAAAAAGGCTATGAAAATATTGAATTGTTATCAGCTCAATGTCCCATCATTGGTTAGATTTGTCGTGATTCTAAACACTGAATACACACATGCCACAACTAGACAAATTTACAGTTTACAATACAAAAAATACAAAACATTTTGAATATTGTCTATTGTTGAATTAGGAGTCTGATCTCAATAAGGAGTTTACATTTCAAACTGTTTTCCAAACATTCTCATTCTGTAGACAACCTTTGTTTTTGTGTATTGAACTTGTTGAGACAGACCAAGGCAACGCAGAGTCCATTCCTCACCTTCAGCCGGCAAAGAAGAAACCAAACAGGTCTGATTTAAAGGATATGCTAAGTAGACTGGGACTGTCTGATCAGACTTTCCAACAAACACTGCAGAACTGTGTATAGTAAGCTAACGAACGATCTGTTTTAGGGTTCAGATGTTGAGAAAGCACTGAAAGCGGTTAAAGACGCCCTCTCTCAGGCCTCAGAAAACCTGGCTGAACTAGAGAACCTCCGTCAGGTGAAAACAGTGCTCCCTCTTCCTTCGCAAACCCAGTGAATAGAAGCGAGGTTATTGCCGTGTTGTACTGGTGTAAGCATATGTCCTGTGTGGCTTGTCTCTGCAGACTCTGATGAACGGTCTACAGGTACAGGTGAAGAGAGAGAAGGCCAGACTACTGGTCGAGATTGACGTGGCTATGGAGAAGGCCTTCATCATCCTCAATGGAAGGTAGTCCTATGTGCACCTTCATACACCTTCCTCTCACTTGGGCTAGCCGTAATGTATTGGACGATTCTGCTACATTTTGTGTGTGTGTGTGTATTAGGCTTGACTTTCAATGCTTTTTTTTTTTAGGGGACAAATTAGTGATTGACTAACAAGGAATGTACTTTTATTCCTTGTTATCGCTAGTGTTATTATTTGGAGAATTTGAGTAATATCTTTCTAGTTTAAAGTTTAGGAACTTTTTCCCACTTGGACCACATTGTACTTGATACCATACACTGTGGGTGATCAGAAAAAGAAGATGTCCAAGATGTTAAGTTAGTTAAGCACAACAAACAATACAATTAAATGCTGTCCAAGCTTCTTTGACCCAGTTATCTTTAAACAGTGTGGGATTCTTAATGTACACTACTGTTCAAAAGTTTGGGGTCACTTAGAGTTGTCCTTGTTATTTTGTCCATTACAATAAAATAAAATTGATCAGAAACACAATGTAGACATTGTTGATGTTGTAATGACAGTTGTAGCTGGAAAAGGATGATTTTTTATGTAATATCTAAATAGGCATAGAGGCCTATTATCAGCAACTATCAGTCCTGTGTTCGAATGGCATGTTGAGTTTGCTAATCCAAGTTTATCTTTTTAAAAGTCTAATTGTTAATTAGAAATCCCCTTTTACGATTATGTTAGGACAGCTGAAAACCGTTGATGAAAAGAAGCACTTCTTTAGACTTAGTTCAGGATCTTAAGCAGCAGTAATTGTAGGTTCGAATACAGGCTCAAAATGGACAGAAACAAAAAAATTCTGAAACTCAACAGTCTATTCTGGTGCTGAGAAAAGAAGGCAATTCTATGTGAGAAATTGCCAAGAAACTGAAGATCTCGTACAATGCTGTGTACTAGTCCCTTCACAGAACAGCACAAACTGGCACTAACCAGAATAGAAAGAGGAGTGGGAGATCCCAGTGCAAAACTGAGCAAGAGGACAAATACATTAGTGTCTAGTTTGAGAAGAGACACCCCCAGGTCCTCAACTGGCAGATTAATTAAATAGAACCAGCAAAACACCAGTCTCAATGTCAACAGTGAAGAGGCGAGTCCGGGATGTTGGCCTTCTTGCCTAACCCTTATTATAACTCAACTCCTAACTCTCACCCACAAGAAATCCTGCTTATAATTAGCCTAACTTGCCTCAGAACATGTAAAAAAAAGTTGTATTTTTGTACAGTTCAGTATGTTTTTCATCAAAATTAGTTGTTTTCTGCTTAAAACCACATCAGGAGATAATTTGAGGAAAAACCAAAGAAATGTGGGCTACAATTAATGTGTGTCTTGCAAAAGGCTGTTGTCTGGTTGTGTTGCTGTAGCGTTTACACAATGATATTGTGCAAAAGACTGTTTTCATGAGTTTCATTCCTAACTGCTTTAATTTATGGGAAAATTAAATAAAATGTTCAGAACATTTAGGCGATGACTCAGTGATGACAGACTGTTAAGTGTTCTTGTAAGCTGGACGTCTTTATCCTTTTAAATGCTTGGGTAAACTATTTTATTCTCTTCATTTACATACATTTAATTACTAGCCAATTCTACAACCTGAAATAATATTAACATTATCTAATGACTTGGATGATATGGAATTTAAAAAAATACTTAAAATTATGATTTCTCAGCTAATTCTATATCATTTTAATATACAGCTCCGGAGAAATTAAGAGACCACTGTACCTTTTTCTTTTCTGGAGCTGTAGAACAATATTGAAATGTACACTTTCTTTGTGGCTTACATTATTTTATTGATTTGCAGTAGTCAATGATGTAATTAAACATTTATGGCACCCACGTAACAGAACTTTTTGAAAGCACATTTGGTGCAATAAAGACTAACACATATTTCTATGAAAAGCTAATATTTGAGCAGCAGTCAATTCCATGTACTCACTGTCAAATTGTGCATAACTTAGCGAATATGAGATCTGATGTCTCTGCAGGAAGGCAGCGTTGGTAGCAGAGCTGACTCACATGGAGCAGCATTTCCCATCCAGCCGGAGGGAGTTAGCTAGGGTAGAAGAGAGCATGAAAGCCCTAGAAACAGCCATTCAGAAGGCCAAGCAGGTTGGAGAGCACCCCTCCCTGGAAAGCTACTGCGACTTGGATCAGGTACACACACATTATTCTTCTATAATCTTGTGGGTATCAGGCAAATTATTTCCTGTTTTCCCTATACCCTAACTCAATCTAATCCTAACAACAAGCTTAACCTAAGGATAAGCTAACCTTTATGTGTGAACTTTTACCCAACTCTGATGCCTAAATCTAAAATGATCAAATGACCAAATCCAGTAATACACAATTGTATAGAAAGTAGAGTTTTTCCTTGTGTTGACCAAATTGTCAGGTTTTCCTAACTTTGTGTGAAACCAAGATAACACAGTTTAGTATATTGTTCTCCTTGTCGCACTTTATAGTCTCTTCAAAGAGGTGCTTTGTGTGTATATGTGTTAAACAGTTGCTAGAGACCCTCCAGCATCCAGTGGATCTCCAGTCATTTGATCTGAAGTGTTTGTCTTTGGGATCTGGATTGAGGTAAGTCGATATGGTTGACTGTTGACCCCCTGTTGAATTTAGGAATTCAAGTGTCATGACTTGAATTCCTAAATGGCAGTTATTTAACTGTTACCGCAGTCCAATGTCTTATGATGTTATATTTTTATAATGATTACACTCAAACGGTGTTATGGCACTGACTGTCTTACTTCTGGTCATGTCTATCTTTATTCATATTTATGTGTTATTTTCATAAACAAATTCCTTTTTCGATACTGTGGCTACTGTCCATTCCTAAATTTAGTGCTGCATAGCTTGGAGGAGAAGCGAGAGGGCAACAGCTGGTTAATGCCTTGAGAGAACGCTAAGGCTGTCAAATAAATTTTCTGTTTTCAGATGAGTCTCAAATACAAGCAAGAAAATGGCTGCTGGAAAGCAAAAACCAATATTTAAAAACATATCATTGAAAAGCAGTCTGCGACTGGTCAAACTAAGATGTGCATATGCAGAGTATTGACCAGAAAGCTACAATAAGGCTAGGTTTGTTGTCTTAAAGTCAGGTTAAGGGGTTAGGGAAAGTAGGATTTTGACTTGAAAATAATGTTTGGGGTCACTACAGAGATGGTTCGATGTAAAATGTGTTTGTCTCAGCTACACCGTTCAGCAGGATGAGCTGAGCAGAAGTCTAAAGGCTTGTCTGAGAGTCTATATTGGGAATGCCAAGATGTAAGTAATTTGATTGACTACATTTTCCCCATCTCACACACTTTACATGGTTTAAGTACTGTTTTACCTTTACCCTCCGCTCAGTCTGCCAGAGGAGCCAGCCCTTAGGGACAGAGGAGATAAAGATTGGACCTGGCAGCAGACAGGACCCAGCGGGAAAGCTCCCCAGCTCCTGCCTCCTCCTAGCACCACAGGGCCCCAGCTGCAGGAGGGCCAAAGGCCAACCAGGCCACCCTGTGAGCCCTCTCTCAGCCCTGGCGCTTGTCCCTCGCCCAGCCCCTTCTCAGACACCGGACCCAACGTCATCATAGAGGAGATTACAGAGGAGGAAGAACCAGGAGCAGGGGTGCACAAAGAGAGATCCTGCCCTCAAATCCCCACAGCCTCAGTGAATGCCACTACAGGACTCTCCACCAGAGGTTGGTGGCAGCGTTGCAGAGCCTGTCAATCTGCTGAGAAAAAGCCAATTCCCACCACTCACAGGATCGTGTTTCTTAAATTTCTGTTTTTTATTGACCTATATTTGTACAGATTTATTAACCTTTCGTTGACTCTTGGAATGCTCCTGCATATTTACCCAACTTTCACGTATTCATGTTTTAGTAGTGCGTGCCCACCCACAGCTGGGTAGTGAGAGAGACAGACCCAAGAGGAGCAACCACCCTGTTGGTCAGGAGAAAGGTAGTGATGAGACACATTTAAAATGACAAAATACACAATCTATATAGACGCATGGAGAAACTGTGTGTGTCTGTGTGTGTGTGTGTGTGTCTGCGTGTGTATGTGTGTGTGTCTGTGTGTGTGTGTGTGTCTAGTGTTGAAACAGTGGGTGATTGTGACCCACGTGGTTAACCCTAACCACTTCTACGTCCGCCACGCGTCAGAGAAGAAGGGCATTGTTCTGCTATCCAAGAAAATCAAAGACTTCTGCTCTGGAGAGAGAGGACTGTTCACAGCAAACAATGACCTGGAGGCTGGTGAGAAGTGTGTGTGTGTGTGTCCACTATCTTCTCTTTTTATCTCCTCTCCGTTTTGGTGAAATAGAAGCAGAACAACAATGTCGCTGACCATTCCGAGCGTTTGTATGTAAACTTGTGTGTTTTATCAGGCTCCACAGTGCTGGTGAAGTCAACGGAGGGTGTGTGGTGTCGAGCCACCCTCACAAAACTGTATCGGGGAGGTCACCCGAGCCCGGTCAACCGCTGTTCCGTTCCAGAACTCTACCGCATCAGAGTCTTCTTCCAAGACTACGGTTTCTGTGAGGAATATTCCTTCCAGAGGTACACATACACACACACACACCAAAATGAAAGTCAAGATGAACGTTCTCAGTTTTAGTAACCCAGGTTACTTCCATCGGTGTTCCTATTCACAGTGGGGAGGTGTGTTCAGACCTGTTGGTCAGGGAGTTGAACCAGCATGTAAGGAGAGTGGACGTGGCCGACCAATCGGAGATCAGCCGTTGGAAACCTCAGGCCATCAGGTGTTCCCTCAAGGACATTGTTCCTGCAGACCTGGTGAGAGGCACTCAGTGGCACATTGTTTTGTTAGAATTGTGGTCAAATTCGCTCAAAAACCTACCTGAATCCCTCATTTTTATTTTATTTCTCCCACAGACTAAAAACTGGAGCGTTGAGGCCCAGGATGAGTTCCGTCGTGTTGTGGATTCAGCTTCGGTGGAGATGCAGGTGTTTGGTACTGAGAGAGACACCCTGCTTGTTGACCTGAAGAAATCCCCTGTGGACAGCTGCAGCAGCTCCATGCCCCTGTCCCTCCGGGAGTACCTGGTACTCATCAAGCTCGCCAGGTATACAGGTGTAGAAGCTTTCTTCCTGAATGAAAAAAGGGGCTTAATTGGTGAACGTGGCGATGGATGAGGACAGTAAACCCATAGTAAAATATGGACATTTTGAAAGTTTATAATTCAAAATGTATAAATCGTATAAGAAACCTGAACGCAACACATAACTAAATTGGTCATTGAACCAATTTAGTTTTAGCCTGACTTTTTTTTGGCTTATCACCTTTAGGCCATGAAAATGCATTAGGAGCCCATTTAGATATGATTGTAGTTTAGGAACAAATTATTCAAAATAATCTTAAGCAGTCTGAGTCGGGGGATGACCCTGTGTCTTTTAAATTGTAGAACAGGTCTGGCCAACCTGGTCTGTCGTCGATATGTGTTGTCCTGTAGGCTCTCTCCAATCCTGATCCAAAAGTAATTAGCTGAATGAGAAGTTGAGTCAGGTTAGTCACACCTGCGGTTGGAGAGGGAACCTAAAGGACAGTAGGTCTCCAGGAACAGGGTTTGGCAGGAGGAAATAACTCAAAGGGATCCCCCGGAGTGTCTGAGTGGTCAAAGTTACTGTAGAAAGGTGTTACACATGAGAACGAACGAGAAATAAAACATTTGACGTACTGTTTCCAACATTAACTTTTCTTGGGCCTTGTTGCCATGGATAATGTGTAGTCAAATGTATGTGCCTTCATGCCCATGTAGGTTCTACTGTCCAGTGGCAGGGAATTCCAAGAAGCTGCATTGTGGGAGGAGGATTTTACAGTTCTACCCTGCTGTCTTCCCTGAACCCAACATAGAGCTTAATGCTGTGGTGTCCCACATCAACACACCTTCAGACTTCTACATCCAGCTGGTGGGTCACACACACACACACAGTATGATTACTCCTGCTGATGTTGGTAACAGGGACAACGGTGTGATGGGAGTTAATGAGCTCGGTGAAGTTCGGTGTTCGGTGAATCCAACCCTTGTTGCTTACAAAAGTATTCAACCCACACAAATAAATATTTGGTAGAGCTACTGGTGTTTGGTTATGTCAGTGTGGATTTGTCAGCCACTGATGTGAAGTTGCTCTCTACTCTACTGATTCACATCGTACGTTTTGCACTTGTCAGGAAGACCCGTGTCGGTACGCTATACAGATCTGCTGCTAGTCGTTTCAACATGTTGCCTTAGAAGAGTCATTCAAGAAGAATGAATGGTCCGTGAACTGCACAGCGCCGACCTGTCTGAGGGGTTATCAGCTGCGTAGGCTACTTTTATCACAGTGAGGACGTACAGTTTATCAACCGCTGTCTGTCCATCATCGTTGCAATCTGTCGGAAAGCCAAACTGCTGTCAAACTGTAGATTCTCCAGTGTTGGTTAATCGATACTACCACTCGTCATTGTGGAGCCAGGTTTTGCTCCTCGAGGTCTCCAGCCAGTTCTATGATTACAACGTGCGCAAAGCATAAAAACATTATATTTTTTGGCTCTCTCAGATTTATTCGAGAGGCATTCAACACAGTGTTGCTAGCCTTTGTTTTGTTTTGTTTTGTTTAAACGTGTCAAATGTATTAAGTCACTAACAGCCCTACTGTCTGCTAAGTTCACATGATGCCCTGGTACAAATGAAACGCAGGTTGACAGCATGGAGTTCCTGCTGCTGGCCGCCAAGCTGCAAGACTGCTACAGCCATGAGAGCCCCGGGAGGGTGGCCAGAGGGGATGACCCCAGCCTGGAGGTCTACTGTCCTGCCTTGGACCAGGCATGTGTGGCCCGCTTTGACGACAAAGGCTGGTACAGGGCCCATGTCATAGGTCAGTACTGCGATACTCTCCAAGTTCAGCATGCACACCTGTGACCACGTGGTGTCCTGAGACTGGACACCACTGTTTGACAGAAATACAAATGACGGGTGTAAGTGATCTGTAACCGGGGGAAACGCGTGTGTAGGTATCCCCGGGGGCAGGAAAGTGGAGGTTCAGTTTGTGGACTTTGGCAACAAGAAGATTGTTTCAGTGAATGACCTGAAGAAAATAAAGGATGAGTTCTTTGCCCTCCCAACCATGGTGAGGACACACTACACACAAGTAAATGAGATGGAGGATTAATAAGAATCACACATTACATGCCTTAGGTTTGGTTGCCGGGGTTACTACACTGGGCAGGGCAATCCTGTTAGATTTTCTCTTACATTTCCCCCCTCACCTTCCACACACACACACACACCTAGGCCATCCAGTGCTACCTGGCTGATGTGACTCTTCTGGAGACGGATGAGACATGGAGTGAAGCATGCACTGAGAAGTTCAAGACCCTTGCTTACCAGAGACTAGTGACTGCCGTGGCCACAGGTAAGTAGGTTAGAACTGGAACGGCCTCTGTTCACAGGGCGCCATCTTGGCCAGTCGACGACTACTGTTCACTACTTGTTGATTAATTGTGTGCACCTCTGTGGTCTTTGTTTTGTTTTTTACTCCAGAGGCTGGTCGAAAGGGCAAGAGTCTGCCAGTTCGGCTGTTTGAGACCAGCAATTCCAGCCAGCCTTTAGTTAACATTGCAGATCTGCTGGTCAATGACCAACTAGCTTGCTTCAAGAAAGGGTGAGTGAGTGAACAGGTGTGCCTGGGTCTCTGTCATCTCACAGCAGAAAACTTTCCCACCGATTTATTTGCTTCATGATCCCCACAGATACATCTGTTTTTGACTTCTACTTCCCCATGGTCCATTTTCTCCCTCAGCGTTAGATCTCAGGACACCCAGGCCCCAGCAGTGGACACAGTGGTGTGGGACCCCCCGTTTGAGTCTGGTCTGCTGGGTGAGTCCAAGTCGGACGCTGCCCCGCCAGGCCAGAAGACCCCGGAGCACAACGAGGACCTTGAGAAGGTCCAGCCCAATCTGACGCTGCCGGTCAGCCTGAAGGACCTGAAGGTCAGGGTGACCCATGTCGTCTCCCCCGGGAGCTTCTACGTCCAGCTGCTCAGCATGGACCATCACCTCAGAAGGTCAGGTCGTGGGAAGGTCTCTTCCAAGCCTCTGAGATTTCAGTGGATAATGAGGGCCTCGTCGCTTTGGACTGTGGATTTTACAGTGTCTCTTGTCTTGATTGTCTATGATTTGTGTGAACTTTGCTGGGGAGGTCAGTGTCTAATTCTCTCCCCTTTGTGCCCTCAGAGTCCACGAGTTGTTGAAGCAGGAGTACGCCCGCACAGAACCCCAGGAGACTGAGTGGAAGCCAGACATGTACTGCGCTGCCTACAACAACGGGGTCTGGGAGAGGGGCCAGGTGTGCTCTACTACTCCCCTCAAATGCATCGCTGAGGTAACACACACACAAACACGCACATGTCTATCCTTCCGGAGCCTCAGAAGTGTACCGGGGCAGATTTGGAACTATGCATCAGTGTTTGACACTCCATGTCTTTCTGCGCTGACTTGTGAGGTTCCTTGTCTCCCTCTGGTGTCAGGTGTTGCGCTGTGACTTCGGCAACAAGGTGAAAGTGCAGATGGACAACCTGAGACCCCTGCTGCCTGGCCTGGTTGGCTGCCTGGTGCTGGAGTGTGCACTTAGCGATATCAGGTACACGCACGCATACATGCACGCATACACGCATACATGCACTCATACACGTGGAACTCCTGCAGGTAAACAAGGGCCGAAGTCCGACCTCGAACACTGACAGCTCCCAAATTGTCCTGACGAGGAGATGTTTCTCCCGAAATAAATACTCATGGGCGACCTCGGGGCGTGAGCAGTCACACCTTGTCTCACGCCGGAAGAGGTGGTGCGTGATTATCTTGAAAACTCACCCGTCACACCGTTGATTCTGCTTCCTCTCTCGCCCCCCCCCCCCCCCCCCCCCTCCCTGGCAGACCCGCGGGCGGTCGCTCCTCCTGGACGGCCACGGCTTGTGACTTCGTCTCGTACTACCTGACGGGGGCCGTGGCTGTCATGACCGTCAAGGTGAGGCCACCGGGCGGTGTCTCGCTGTTAACGTGCTGTGGCACATTGGACCATCCGGGGCTTCACACGGTTCTCTCTGCTCTGGTGTGTTCTGGTTCTCCAGGGGAACACGGAGCAGCGTCCGGTGCCCGCCTCGCTGTTCTGCTCCAACCGGGCAGGGAAAGACGTCAGCATTGCAGACTTCCTGGTTAGTGAGGGCCTCGCCCTGAAGGACAGGAGGCCACAGTGAGTACTGGAACTCTCTCTGTGTGGACGTGTGTTACACACGACCCAGGTCCATCTGGTGGCCAATCATTCTCTCTCTCGCTATCTCTCTCTCTATATATATATATCTCTATCTCTCTCTGTATTTATATATATATATATATCTCTCTCTCTCTCTCTCTCTCTCTCTCTCTCTCTCTCTCTCTCTCTCTCTCTCTCTCTCTCTCTCTCGATATAGATATAGATATAGATATAGATATAGATATATATATCTATAGATATAGATATAGATATAGATATATCTCTAGAAGTATTGTAGGGCCTCTAGGTTACCATCTCTCTCTTCTTGAATAAATATTTCAATTTGTTCCTTTTTTATAAATTAACACATGTCTATAACTGTCCTCTTCCATTTTCAATGCCACAAACAGTAATTTTTGTTATAATCTGTAAAATGTTACATTTAATTATGAAAACACTGGAGACAGGTAGCCTAGCTACCTTATAGCAATACCTAAAAAATGAAAGAGAGAATTATAGTTTTTTTTCAGACTTTGAGGGATCATAACTAGGTAGCTAGTAGTAAGATTTTTCTCTCTCATTCTCTCTATGGTAATTTGTTTTTGTCTCAAACGGTGGGAAATAATCTCAGTAGGATCACATGATTGTACATCCATCTGATGTTCGAAGACAATTTACCAAGGTGGATTAGAAATGTTCATGACCTGATGCTGTCAGACATTTCTAACTTTGCCAGCATGTTCCTTAGAACTCTCCTGTTAGTTGCACAGAGATGCTCTGGGGGACCAAAAATACTGAATATTATTATAACACTTCATCTGTTGTGGGAATTGATTTAACTTATTATAAGAAATGAATAGATACAATCCATATTAATTACAAACTGTAGATATTTGTTATATTATGAAAAATATTGTGAAAATAACTAAATTTAGGAAAATAGGGCATCTTGGAGACCATAACCCTAACGCTGTTTTACAAAATTAACTAAAACTATGTCTGAACTGTGTTTTCTCTAAATTAGGTTTAATGTTTGGTGTAGAATTTGTTATTATACACAATATCTTAACTCTATTTTTCCAGCTTTACAGGTGCTGGTCATAAAATTAGAGTATCATCAAAAAGTTGATTTATTTCAGTAATTCCATTCAAAAAGTGAAACTTGTATAATCTATACATTCATTCCACACAGACTGGTACATTTCAATTTTTATTTATTTTAATGATTATAATTGACAACTAATGAAAACCCCAAATTCATTATCTCAGAAAATGTGAATATTGAAGACACCTGGTGCCACACTCTAATCAGCTAATTAACCCAAAACACCTGCAAAGGCCTTTAAATGGTCTCTCAGTCTAGTTCTGTAGGCAACACAATCATGGGGAAGACTGCTGACTTGACAGCTGTCCAAAAGACGACCATTGACACCTTGCACAAGGAGGGCAAGACACAAAAGTAATTGCTAAAGAGGCTGGCTGTTCACAGAGCTCTGTGTCCAAGCACATTAATAGAGAGACGAAGGGAGGGAAAAGATGTGGTAGAAAAAAGCAGTAGGGATAACCGCACCCTGGAGAGGATTGTGACACAAAACCCATTCAAAAATGTGGGGGAGATTCACAAAGAGTGGACTGCAGCTGGAGTCAGTGCTTCAAGAACCACCACGCACAGACGTATGCAAGACATGGGTTTCAGCTGTCGCATTCCTTGTGTCAAGCCGCTCTTGAACAAGACACTGTGTCAGAAGCGTCTCGCCTGGGCTAAAGACAAAAAGGACTTGACTGCTGCTGAGTTATGTTCTCTGATTAAAGTAAATTTTGCATTTCCTTTGGAAATCAAGGTCCCAGAGTCTGGATGAAGAGAGGAGAGGCACAGAATCCACATTGCTTGATGTCCAGTGTAAAGTTTCCACAGTCAGTGATGGTTTGGGGTGCCATGTCATCTGCTGGTGTTGGTCCACTGTGTTTTCTGAGGTCCAAGGTCAACGCAGCCGTCCACCAGGAAGTATCCATGATATCCCTGTTCTTAATTGGCCAGCAAACTCACCTGACCTTAACCCTATAGAAAATCTATGGGGTATTGTGATGAGGAAGATGCGATACGCCAGACCCAACAATGCAGAAGAGCTGAAGGCCACTATCAGAGCAACCTGGGCTCTCATAACACCTGAGCAGAACCACAGACTGATCGACTCCATGCCACGCCGCATTGCTGCAGTAATTTAGGCAAAAGGAGAACCAACTAAGTATTGAGTGCTGTACATGCTCATACTTTTCATGTTCATACTTTTCAGTTGGCCAACATTTCTAAAAATCATTTTTTTTGTATTGGTCTTAAGTAATATTCTAATTTTCTGAGATACTGAATTTGGGATTTTCATTAGTCAGTTATAATCATCACAATTAAAATAAATAAACATTTGAAATATATCAGTCTGTGTGCAATGAATTAATATAATATACAAGTTTGAGATTTTGTAATAAATCAACTTTTTGATGATATTCAAATTTTATGACCAGCACCTGTATACTGATAGATGATTTAGAACATGATATGACATAGCATGAGAAGTGTAAATGTTAACAACATCATTTTAATGTTCTCAGATATTCATACCTTTACAACCAAATAGGTCCCTAAATGCACAAAGCAGACAATTCGGCAAAAACAACAATAGGTAACATTTCCAATCTGGTAACCTATTTACTAGACACTTGTATCTACAAGATATTACAGTATGAGTCAATATTACTGTGGAATTTTTGCTATTGATCCTGAAATTACCTTTGGAATTGTTTAATTAATTCATATTGAACACCCCCTGACTTCTGTGAAAAATATGAAAGCTTAACAGTTGAGACTGGTGCATTGGATATGTCAACATTGGGCTATGTCTGAAGAAATGGGTGAAGTGGCTAAGCTAAAATGTCATTAAATAGTTATCAAGATGTATATACAATGTTGACTAGCTGAGACCGCACTAAACATACAACCATACCAAAATTACAAGAGGTAACATTTTGGGAGGATTAAATCTAGCAACTTCACACTATTATCTGTAGGTTGGAACCAGATCAGACAAATCTACAGTGTAATTCTTCAGTTATAGATCCTGAAATTTAACCCGCAAAGCATTCAATTAATCCTTTTGGAACGACTTCTTCATAAGAATTTTTGGCCTTATCTTGGGTTTGGATAAAGATACAGGCAAGCCACTTCAGCAACTCCTTCAAGACTAGTTTCCAGGTGACATATTCTAAGCAATAGTTTGAACTCCCAAGCTTTCATATTTTACACAGAGGTCAGGGGTCGTTCCATAAGAATGAATTGAATGCTTAGCGGGTTCATTTTCAGTATCTATAACTAAAGAATTCCTCCGTAATATTGTCTGATCTGGTTCCAACCTATAGATATTAGTGTGAAGTAGCTGGATTTAATACTCCCATATAATGAATTTGTATATTTGTTACATTATCTTGGGTATTGAACAGGTTAAAGGTAAGCTTCTTTTGCCATTACTTCCAAATGTTGCCAATTATTCTTTTTGCAGCATTGCCTGTTTTTCTAGTCAGGGTTATTTATGGTAATGGCCCTATTGGAATGATAAGACATGGTTCTAACAGCAATGAAGGTATGTTTTTGTCCTCTCCACTTCAAATACCATCTCACAGAATGTTCTAAAATATCTATTAACATCAATTTAGTTTTGTGAATTAGGGTTAGGTCAATTAGTTTTTGTTTAATTGTTTTACACATTTTTAGTTTTAATGGTTTGTAGTTTACAGGGCATCATTACAAATAGACAGGAGAGATATGTAATCTTGCAAGGAATAATTTTTGGTCATATGTGTATTTTTTCATATAAAGCTGTAATGGCCCATTGACATGAATGAGAATGAGAAGTCCAGAGTGCAAAGAGGCCCTATAAATATTGAAGTAGCCGAGATGCCCTACCGGGTAGCCGAGATGCCCTGTTTCAGGTAGCCAAGATGCCGTTACAGATCTCTCTCTCTCTCTCTCTCTCTCATTGTGTAGAGCAACTCCCATGCCTAATCTAGAGGCGGCATCTGACTTCAAGGTCCTTCGGAACGGAACACCTGACCTGGAAGACCAGCTCCCCTCCCCTTCTGATCAGTCGCTGTCGGCCCACCAACGCTCCCTCTCCCTAACAGCGGTTCCACCCATGCCGGCCCCCCGTAGCAGCATCTCCCCGGAGAAGGTGAAGACACGGGCCTACTGCCCTCCGGAGTTGCCGCACTCCGGTCGGGTTCAGATGACCATCTCAGCGGTCGGAGAGGACGGAGTCATTTACGCCATGACGCGGCACGCAGGTCCTTTCCTCCTTCGCTACCTCTCATGTGATGTGATGTCTAATACATGTTATGTGATGATGGGTCTCACACAGTGTCTCGCATGTTATGATGGGTCTCACACTTGTTACTAATGTCTGTCTGTGTCTGTCTGTCTCTCTGTCTCAGAGCGTCAGTTTGAACAGCTGCGTGAGCGTCTACAGCAGCACATAAAGACCCTGCCCAGACTGAAGCCCTACAGGTGGAAGAATGTCCTGGGCTGTGCGGTCATGGGCTCTGACATGCTCTGGTACAGAGGAGAGGTTCTGGAGGTTATCGGAGGTCACGTCAAGGTACAGACCCTTCTGGTGAATGAATAAGTTGGGATGGATGCACTAAAGCCTTTATTCACAAGGCGGACATTTGAACATCCAATACATGGACTGAGTGAAGGCTGTTATAATCCTCACGCCGTACTGTGTGTGTTCCAGGTGCGTTACGTGGACCAGGGGATGGTGGAGAACATTCCGGTGTGTCACGTCTATCCCACAGTGCTGTGTGAGGACATTCCCCAGCTCTGTATTCCCTGCCAGCTGCACGGGACCATTCCCGTACGTCACCGCACGACGTCCGTTTCCCACTCTGAGCCGTTTCCTCTCCCGCACCTGCACTGAGCTGATGGTGGTGTGTGACCTCACCTCCTCCTGTCGCAGGAGCGGAGGAGGGCCCCGGGCTTTGTTCTTGTCCAAGGTGACCTCTGACACTCGTCTGTCTCTGTATTCAGGTGGGCAAGACGTGGCAGAGTGATGCCGTTGCCCTGCTGAAGGAGCTGCTGCTAAACCGCTGTGTGGACATGCAGGTTATGGTGAGGTGGACACACACACACACACACACACACAGTGAACTCCAGAAGTGTTGGGACTGTGGGACGGAGAGTTTCATTTGTTCACTCTGTATTACAACACTGGATTTGAAATGAAACCAGGACCATGAGGTCGATGTGCATGCGTTCATTTTAAGGTACTTTCATCAAAATCAGATGAACCATTAACAAATCAAGCACGTTTCGTCCGTAGTCCGCTCATTTAACAGTGGACAGACGAACATTATGTACGGTAGCGGTATCATGTTCAGTGGGGGGGTCACACACCCTATGTCTGCGACCTGTTGACATCACCAGATGTTGGGTACCTTCCCATGCCCTGCCTGTCCTTCACTGCAGCCTTCAGATGTCAGTTCAGTTTGGGCTATTGACTCGGCCAGGTAAAGACTTGCCATTTTTTGGCCCTGGGGCACTTGTGCTGTGTGATGAAGCACTGTCCGATTCTGTTCGCTTCAGAATCCCTCCTGCTGTTACTATCAGCGGTTACATCATCAATGAAGTGAGCCAGTGCAAGTGGCAGCCATACATTGCCCAGCCATAACACTGCCTCCAACACGTACAGATGTTTTGGATCATAAGCAGTTCCTCTCTATCTCCAGAAGAGGTTAGTCTCATCTGTTATTCTCGAGTCTGCAGCATGTTATGTACTTTTTAGTGATCTGTAACCTGGTCGTTCGGTTCTTGAAGCTCACTAGGGGTTTCTTGTGGGTTATCTGAATGTGTATGGTAGTCTATGACACATCTATGTCTACCTCCTGGTCAGTGTTCCTGATTGGTTGGACTTCTGTTAGTGTATTTGGTTCTTCACCATTGAAACTGTAGAGGTCTTCATTAGCCAACCAGGTAATTTGCCATTGCTCCGCTAAGCACCGTTTAATGTTCCCCAGAAAGTATTTTGACACAATATTTTGTCTTGGTCTCTGGTCAGTGTATACATATTTTTCTGTCTCTTGATTGCCAGCTTGACTTGTATTGACACTCCTTTTGTTGTTAGACTTGAGCAACAAACTCCAAATGTAAAGCCTAGAAGCAAGACCAGCTCTCATGCATGCACACAAACTATGCAAAGATTTGCCCAGTAAGGAATGTGTGTGATGACAATTCTACAAATGCTTTTGGTATCCTGTAATGGGAAGACTTCACACAATGTGCTGTAATTTTTAAATGGTTCATCAGATCTGGATTAAACTTACGCGCTGTGGCGAGGTATTGAAAGGTGCAAGTAAGTCGGACAAAACGAATGAGAAGCGAAACCAGAACCCAATCTCAGGTGGTCACACAAGACTAAGTACAATGCAAGTGTTTCAGAAAATACCCTGAAGCTTGAGTGTATGCAAGCTGTGACTTATACCACACCAATAAGGATTTTTAATATACCGTCCACAGTGGCTGGGGAACCAGCAGTGGCCAATGTTTCTGTTTTGTTTTCCCATCAACAGCACCTTAATTATAGTAAACATGTTTTACTGTTTGTTGCGTACATCTCTGCTAACAGAATCCGGAGGAAACCCTGATATACACACATACACGTTACAAGTTGGTATGTTACTGCTGGGAGCTATGAGATGTGACTGTCAGGTTGGATAAGTGTCTCACTGCAGGCCAATGTCTGTATATGTTGTTCATGGACCCACCGATCTGATGTGTGTATGTGTTAGGGGCTGCCTGCTGACCCTCTGGGCTGTCTGACAGTACTGATCTCTCTGGACGGGATGTCTGTCAGTAGGATCATGGTTCATCATCAACACGCCTCTCTTGAGCCAGCTGTTGAATCCTTGCATGAGGTACGTAAAAAATGAACAGTGTGGGACCAGGGGAATTATCTTGCCTTGAAATGACAGCAGTTCTAATCCCTCTTTGTCTTAAAGTAGCCATTGATCCAACGGTATTGTCTGAATCAGGCCCAATGTTTTTCTCTTTAGGAGCTCCTGGTTTCGTCTCGCCTTGCTCTGGACGACCAGGACATTGACACAGAGGTACGTTGGTTATTCAGAGGGCCCTCTACGTAAGATTCAGTTTGAAATGGCTGATACGCATATTGATATACAGTGCTGTCCCTAAATATTTGGACGTTTTCAGAAGTTGTTGTTTTGAGTCTACTGCAGGACATTGTATTTGACATGAAACAATGACTAAGAGGTAAACGTGCACACTGTCAGCTTTAATTTGATTGATATCCATGAGTTATTCAATTACAGCCCTTTTCATGCATTGCCTCCCAGGCAACCAAAAGGAATTGGACAATTGGCTGTTAACAGTTTCTTGGCCAGGTGCCGTTGCATCATTGTTCTGGAGGTTGTTCTAGAAGGTTCTGTTCTCATTTGGAGTCTTTTGCAGTTCTTTCAACATGACGAGAAAAGTGTCCATGCCAATGAAGTAGACAATCATGAGGCAAAAATAAACTGGTAGGTGTGTCAAAGTCAACTGTTTGACTGAGAGTTTACCACAAGCCACAAACCACTCTTTAAAGCCTCAAAAACAGAACTGCCAGGTTACGGTACTAAAAAGTACAAAACTTCTGTAGTGTTCTGGAACAAAGTCTTGATGGACAGGTGAGACAATAATTAAGCTGCTCCAGAATGATGGGAACGGGAATTTGTAGAGAAAAGCATTGCCAGTGATCCAAAACATTCCACCTCGTCTCTGAAGCATGGTGGAGGTAGTGTCATGCCTTGGGCATGTATTGCTGCAACTGAAACGGACTCAGCTTATTGATGATGCGACTGATGAAGGCAGTTGTAGGATGAATTCTCAAGCTCACAGAAACGACACTGATCAAACGAGACGCCTCAAAACTTTAGACGGCGCTTCACTTTGCAGTAGGACGGTTACCCCAAAACATACCGCTAAACCAAACACTTGAGTTCTTCAATGCAGTATGACATGTTTACGACTGTGACATGTTCAGGTATTTTCTGTGGTGTCTGCTGTGTGGTCATATTTACAGGGTTTGGTGGAGCTGGAGCCTGTCCTGAGGGTGTTCCACTACCCAAAACTGCCTGAGAAAGGAGAACGCTTCAGAGTCTCGATCAAACACCTCCGTACCCCCAACGAGGTACTAACACGACTCCACCCCACTGTATGTCGGAATTTTAAATGATTTGTTGGGCATTTTGAGGTTTCACTTGTCTGCTGTGTGTTACAGGTGTTCCTGTACCCTATGGAAGACAGTGTGGACTCAGTCGGGGAGAGTCTGGAGGAAGCTCTGAGGAGAGTCAATGACCAGATCAACAGTCTGGACATTCTCTCAGACTTTGCCATTGGTAAACCTCAACACGAGCGGCAGTCATACCCATGGACTGAAATACTCACAGATCTCGCTGCTTGTAATATAAAATAGGGTATTGCAACTTATGAGAACATTGCCATTTCTAGCGGTGAAGGGCCTAGTTGTTTGTGTCCATTTCTTCAGAGGCCCCATGTCTAGCAGAGTACAGTGATGGGAAGTACTACCGGGCGAAGCTGCTTGGGTTCGCTGGCCTCAACCCTGTCAAGATCTTGGTCAGACATGTGGACTTCGGCTCTGACGACACCCTGCCCACACACAAGTAAGAAACCGACCTCACCAGCTGGAGACGCACCGTCTTAAATGTAAATCCCAGGATGCCGATGTCTTGATGTCAGTGCTTAAAACAAAGGCCTAGTTACCCAAGGGAATGCGTTATTTTTCCTCAAATGAACACAATGACTAAACTAATCAAGACCTTCCTGCTGTCCTCCTGCCAGACTGCGTCAGATACCGGCCCACCTCGTGCAGTTCCCCTGCAGGGCCGTGAAGGTGCGCGTGGCGGGCTTCAAACCGCCCAGCCGCAACCTGGAGACGGAGCGCCTGTCCTACCGGCCAGAGTGGAGCATGAAGGCTGTCCTGGAGATGATCAACCTGCTGCACAGCTGCTACGCTGCATCGGTTACCGTGAGCAACACCCGCCGTAGTAAACACAATCGCACTGTCACTGGCGCTCGTTCTAGTTTGGAGACAGTGAGGAGCCGAGCGCAGTCGTTGTCCTCATGGTAGTGGATTATCGGCATGTATTATCACTGTTTTTAGAGAATATCCTATAAGAGGTGCAGAAGCTCAAGCAGTAGAACACGTGACTTTTTGGTGCTCGGCCCTGGTGAAATCCTGTGAAAAGCGTCTGTTTTGATGATAATGCTGTTTTCCAATTGTCAGGCCACTGATCCGGAGCTGGCAGTGTTCCTGTATGACGAGGACGGGGCTCTAGTCCACCTGCCCCTGGTGGAAAAAGGCCTAGCTGACTTTGACTGAGTCAAGGGTCTAAAGTGAAAAGGGTTCCGTTTGTTCCAGCTGGCATGGTGGTGTAGTCTGAGCCTGACAGCGTACGACCCGGTTCTCTCCACTTTGACCCCTCTACTGTTCTGTTGAATTGACATGTTCTTCGGCCAACAGTTTGTTCTGGATTATGAAACTGCTAGTTTGATTTTGCACTGTTATTGAACGTTTTGTTTTATTAAAGTTGGTTTTGAGCCGAATGCTATTTAAGTTGGAAGTCTTAAAGGCTAAGCACTTTATTTTTTTCAATATTTTACAAGTGGTGTCTGTATGAATACAGAAATATTAAAGAGTTTATTTAAACCTGCTTTAATGTCTCTTACTGCACTCCATGGGATGCACACAGTGATGAGAATGTATTTCACAAAAAATTTACAATCAGCTAAGAAAATAAATATAATACATTTACAACCAACAGACACTACAGTGCATTCAACTCACACAAAACACACATTTAACATTTGTCAAACTCACACAACCTCTCACCCCAACAGAGATGTGGCCACGGTACGTTACATGAAGAGTGCTACGGCCTGTTGTCTATGACTACATTGCCATCTTTGTCTTTGACCCGGAGGCGTCCGGTGGGGTAACTGGTCTCCTGTCTGCCGTCTGTATAGACAGTCTTCACAGTGCCATCTGGGTATTCTCTCCTCTTGTAGTCAGCAGTGTGGATCTCCTTCTGGCCTGTGTTGAACTGGATCTCCTTACTTCCGTCCCTGGAGGAGCGCAGGTAATCGGTAAAAGTTACAGGAAATGCACTTCAAGGGACAGTTAAACCAGGTTTTCGCTCCTACCCTGTACCTGGTAGAAAATTAAGGTAACTAATTAGTTGAGAATGCTCCTCACCATGTCTAGGTCTTAACTGGACACCAATTAAAAGGAAAAAATAAACCAGCAGACACTTGACCCTCCATGGAATAAGTCTGAAACTTCCCTAAAACATTATGTAACCTGTTTTATTCAGTGGAGTTTATATTATAAACCAGGTCCTTCGAAATGCTGATTGGCGAATACCACAACCTGTGGTGCCTAATAGCTTATTTAAATCCTTAATGAAACCAGGTGTGGAACTGTTCATCAATAGCCGTTATCAGACATGCTAGAGGAGTGTAGGTGACATAAAGAGGTGTGATCAATGGGCTTACAGGTTAACTTGAATGATGGTCCCATCAGTGAGCACACTCTCCTCCCTTCCATCAGGATACAGGTTCTTGATGGTCTGGTCAGGGAACGTGATCTCCTTACGGCCATCAGGGAAGTGTTTTTCTGTCAAAGAAAGTTTGGATTTCGGGTCAGAGCAGAGGATGAAGGAGGGAACAAGTTTGACTTGGGGCACAGAAAGCCGGGCCTCTCAAACGCCAAAAAGACATGGTGTGCCGTTGGTGCTTCATTGATGACGTTGATAAGTTACCGCTACAATATCTGGGCGCAGAGTGACCTTAGCGTCGACACGGTGTCCTGCTTAGTCCCCCAGTCATTTTTAACAGAACGTCTTCTGGATGAAGGCTGAAGTATTTTCAATAAAAGCTTTGCCTAGGTTGGCTGACTGTACACCAATCACATTGGTGCACAGTAAAATAGTTTGCTGTTGAATAAACACAACCCAGTTTTACCAGTCTGGTTGTTGGGGAACTGCAGAACCTCCATGCCGTCTGGATAGGTGGTGTGAGTGGTCTGGGCTTCAGCGTAGTAGTAGATCTGAAAGAGAACCCAGTACTTTGAGACCCTGGCACATAAGACGTCAGAACGGTGTATTATGTTTGGGGGGGGGTAGTCATAGCCAATGACTCACCACTCTCTGGTCAGCCATGACCTGCTTGATGTCCCCGTTGAAGAAGGTGACCTTGGCTGTCAGTCCGTCTGCAGACACCTCCTTCCTGGTCCCGTTGGGAAACACAATGCGTCTCCCTCCACAGGGCAGGATGGTCTCCACCTGAGACAGGAACATACACCCCCCCAGTGGTTGAAAAACTAAGTCACCAGTCAACTGTGTCTGCCAAATGACCTAAATGTGACAAAACGCTACACAAATCCATTAAAACAGCTCATTATGGACAAAAGTCACCCCAGGAAACTACTCACCTTTCCATCAGGATGGGTAAAGACCTCCTGACTCGCATCTTGTTGACCTTTGACCTGTGTGTGACAGTACGTCTACACTGAAACACAGTGGTACTCGACGACAGGATGCACAGCGTATAAACCGTAATAAATAAATAAACACTCTTTAATGGGTAATTATATTGGTACACAGCAGGTAGAGGAATGTCACTGAGGAAGTGGCTCATGTCCAAACTCACAGGGGACAGATGAGGAGGCTGGTCCTGGCTCCTGCTCAAAGACGCCAGTTGTCCCTCCGAGCGGTGACTTTGAGTGGGCCCGGTCCCTGGGTCGGACCTCTTCAGGATGCCTTTGGTGGCGCCTGTTAGCGGTGATACAGATTGGTCAGAAAAAATGTCCCCATTCAACTCCCTTTGAGAGCGTAGTTAACATCAGGCTCGGCGTGGGTCAGCTCCTAGCACCTTGACCTGTGCGGCTGGGTTCAGGAGGGCTGCTTCTGGACGAGCTGCCGCTGGGTGACGCGCGGTTCCTCGCCGTTTCGGGGCTCTGAACACACAGACACACACAGACACTGCATCAGGGTCGGCCTGCGCAGCACAGACACGTCCACCACACGTGGAACATCGA
Organism: Esox lucius; assembly: GCF_011004845.1. Lineage (NCBI taxonomy): Eukaryota > Metazoa > Chordata > Actinopteri > Esociformes > Esocidae > Esox > Esox lucius. Next base: position 25,754,286 of record NC_047584.1, on the reverse strand, counting down.
CACGGGGGCAGCAGTTCATCCGTGAACTCACTGTTGACTTGAGGCCCCCGTCTCCGAAGGCAACGCTGCTGTCCGACGGCTTGGGTCCCTCCTTTTCTCTCTCCCTCCGGTCTTTCTCTCGGCCGTAGTCCGTCCCGGTCGTCCTCCAGGCGCTGAGGCGTAGTTTCTCCAGTGCGCGGACCTCGTCTCTCAGGGCGCCGTTTTCGGAGCTCAGGGTGTCTATCTGCTGCCGGAGGCGGCTGTGCGTGGTGGACCATCGGCTCTCTCTCCGCTTCAGCTCCTCCTGCAAGGAACTCAGCTGTTGCTTCAGGGCCTGAGGGAGAGGGGCGCCAGGTTCATTAGGGGTTACACCACCTCGTCAAAACGTGTACGCCAAATAAACAGGTCTTTGCGTCTCCGTCCACACCTGGATCTCGTCACGCTCCTTCTTGTCCGGTATGGCCCTGGCCGCGGAGGCGTGCTTCTCGAACACTTTGCGTTCCTTCTGCAGCTTCTTGGTTTCCTCCCTCTTGAGCTCCTCGATCTTTGCCAGCTCCTCTGCCTTCCGCTGCTCAAACTCTGCCCTCTCCTTCCTGTGAGGCAACAACATCAATGTCGGACACTTTAAAAGGGCCGGCCAATCGACTTGGAAAATGATCACGCAGTATATTGGCTGGTAGTTTTGCACTTCACATGGATGAGTAACACCTGTGGCGACGTGTTTGTGATATCCAAGTGTTGTGCATATCAATGAGGACAAAGTACAACTTGAACTGTCTGAAGAGGTAATGAAGTTATTATTATAGTTACCGGCTGTTCTCGGGGTTCATACCGTGGTGGTTAATTATGGTAAGGAAGTATCATTAAAACAATACTAAAATCTGATGAGTTAACAGACACTTTGTTAACCCCATATCGATCCGAAACACAGATCATTAAGTACATTTTCTTTTAACAATGCCTTGCACCAAACCACCGAATGACAGAAAAACCCTCATTTGGACGAGACGTTACCCGAGGTTCTCTTGGGTCTTCTCGTTCTCCCGTCTGAGTCGGGCCAGGGCGGCGTTCTCCGTCCTGAATCGTTCTATCTCCAGCTCCATCTCCACCAGCCTCTCCCTCAGCTGCCTGGACTGCTGCTGTTGGCCTGGACACAAAAAAGACAACCAAAACGTATCACGGTCACACCAGGCCCGGGTCGGGTACGGTTTCCCACCGGTTCAGTGGTGAGTGAGCTGGTTCCTTACCCGGGGCCTCTTCCACCTTCCCAGGCTCTGGTTGAGGAGGGGAAGGGCCCTTTGGCTTCAGCGAGGGAAACAGCCTGGCCATGAGCTGGGAGGCGGGCGGAGGTGGATCTGGCTCCTGGTTGGCTGGTGTGATAACCGACGCCCTGTCCAGCTCCGCCCTATTGGCCACAGCCACCTTTCTTTTTAGCATCCTCTCCGGGGGTGAGCCGCCATCGGCCAGTGTTGTGGGAGTGCGGCTTTTACCCGTGGCGTCACCTCTTGTTCGGCTGTTGGCCTTAACTATGCTGCCAGCCTCCTCAAGGTCATTCCAGGTGTCATCGTCATCAAATACCAACTGACCGTCGCGGCCCCCTTCTTCTCTCTCCTCCAATAGGGTGGAGTCATCAAGGTCACTCTCCGCGCCCTCCTCTGCAGGGCCTGAACGGCCCGCTCTGTCCTGGTACGACCTCTTGTCGTACGGAGGGGTGGATGCGGGGTGTGGGTTTTCCCAGAGGCTGCTGGGAAATGTAGTTAGGTACGACGGTGTGGCGATCTCCTTGCATTCCTCAGATTCGGAACCGCTGTGAAATGAGATGTCAGAGATGTCCTCGCGTGGTTTGCTGCCACTCAATTCATCTTCCTCCTCTTCCACAATGGCTCGGCCGTTTTCCCACATTGCGACCTCCTTTGCCCTCGCTGTGGAGACTGCTGAAGATTCAGACGAGCCGGTGCCCCCCTCAGGTGGTGAGGGCTTAGAAGACTTAATGGGAGTGGAGGAGAGGCGGCGTGGCTGGTACCCCTTGCTGCCTTTAATGGGGTTCTGCTGGTCCAGTTGTAGCACCTGTATGTTCACATGTACACGTATGGTTTATGCAACAGCGGGAACATGTTCTATACATTCACGGGCTTCATAGCGGAGCCCAGATTTTTAAAACCATTCATTTAAAAGAGAGTTGAAAGATAAATGACACACCTTCATGACGAAGGATGAGTTAGAGGAGAAGGAGAGTTCCTCAGCTGCCTGCTCTAGCAGCTCAAACTCCCCCAGCTCCACACTCTCCTTCTGACGCTCACAGTCCCAACGCCGCAGCTTCTGCTGGAACGACAGCTCAAGGGAATACTCCGGAACCATGGCCCGTTTGCCCTCCACTGACCCATCCGGGCTCAACGGACCACTTCCGTTCCTCGCCAGGGCTCCAGTCTTCACCTCAGGCCCAAACGGTTTAGTCACAGCCCCAGGAGTTCCACTTCCGGGTGGAGAAGACCCAGCCAGGCTGTTAATAATCGCTGTGTTTGGTCTCAGACAGCCAGGCGTCTCCATATTCTGTCCGTGGTGACTGCCCAGGACTCTGGGTTTCACTCGTGCTTTGCTCTCGGGTCTGCTATTGTCCGCGGGGGATGAGGAAGCGTCTCTGGGTCTGTTCTCCTTGTTGACCACGGCAGTCTTGCGTTGAACGGGGGGGCGTTGGCTGACCCTCTGAAGTGGCTTGGGTTCTGAGACCCAACGGGTGCTGACTTTGGCCTGGGGTTTGGGATCTTTTTGGGGTCTCCCCCTGTTGAGCGGAGGGGCTTGGCTTTTGTTAGTGAATCTGGAGAGGCCCTCCCCTCGCCTCAGGAAGGCTCGTTTACTATTTGCTCTTGGGCTGGCTACATCTGCTGCCTCTGGGCCCTATTGGGGTGAAGTGACATTTTTGCATGCTTACAAACTGAAGAGTATCTCTAAAGACCATTAGCTGTCAAATGTGTCCTTTGGTGTTGGCTACCTTCCTCTTCGATCCACAGCCTATATTTAATCTACTGACAATAAGGTGGGCCACTGACCTGGCACTGTTGGGCGCTCTTCAGTCTCTGTGCCTCTAGTCTCAGCTGTTCCTCCAGGAGCTCCTCAAACGTCTGCTTCTGACCCCCTATCCCTGGTTTAATGGGCCTGAAAACACAGGACCACACAGTCAAATCAGTTATTTCACATTCTGCCCCATCTGTTGACTAACAATATAGAAATACAACATGTTTAAATGTCTCAGCCTCAAAATATGAAAATAAGGATTTACCTGTCCTCTGAGTCTGGTTCCGTGTTATATACTCTGCATGCTTGGCCATCTCCAGTCACAGCGGGAGCAAAATGGGGGGATGAATTGACTTCATCCAACTCATCATCCCCACTGACATCCCTACTCAGCTGATGATGTTCATATGGACTGCTCCAGGCATCTGTCCCTATTATGACAGAGTTGAAGTCACTTATGATTTTAAAAGAAAGTGTTTTGTTTCTTTTTGAAATTACTTCAGGCTTCTTCTGACGGCTTGTCCTACCCAGTGTTTCATCCTGGTCCTTGCTACTTGGAGGCTGGAACGTGGGCACCCGTCTCCAGATTTGGGAAGACGCAGGCTCCTGTGGGGGGCCTATAGGGTAGCTCTGGCCTGCGTGGGGTGTGTCAGAGAGCGGGCAGCCGTCTAACAGAGTGCCCTCTCCTGAGTCCGCCCCAGCCATTGTGGAGGTCTCCATGGAATCTGTGGGAAATTGCAACATCTTTTTAAAAAAAATCATAGATTACACATTTTATTGAATATACCTACTTTATCCACCCTGCTGAGTAATAACACAAAATTAACAGTTGGGCTGGGAACTGCCAGGAACTTCATGACACGATATCAACATGATTCTAATGTGCTGATACGATATGAACTGCAAACCTCTGGATTTTCATGATTCAATATATGTTTTTGCGACTCAATACTGCACTACTCAATGTTGCAAACACTACTCAATGTTGCAAACACTACTTGCTGAAGACAAACAAGAGAGACATGAGAACATTTTGATTAGTCAAGGAAGTAAAAGAGCTGAAAAATTGGTTCCCATTTTTAAAAAAAATTGACACAAGCACACAAATACAGCAAACTATTAAAAAAATAATATTGTTACAATATCAGTAGACAATATAAAAATGTATCTTTATTGACAAATTTCCCGACACTAAAAATAGTGTGCGTTTTCAGTACCTGTGTCATTCTGCTGGGCAACATTCACCATGCCCAGGAGCCTCTGCTGTTCCTCCTGGAGACGGATCAGCTCCTCCAACTGGTGCGCTTTCAGTTGTTCCTGCATGTGTTGCTGCCACTGCCTCAGCTGAAACACAGTAGATACAGAATGAATAATCACAGCTTCGGCTGAAACAAAGCACAAACTTTGATGATCACTGCCTCAGCTGAAACACAGAAAATACAGTACGAATAATCCCCATTAGTTCCTGCCAAAGCAGAATCTACTCTTCCTGGTGATCACAAATAACAAAACACTGAAAAATATTAGACCTGAACAAATGTTAAATAAATCTGTGTAAAGTGTGTAGATTGTGTGTTTTTTTCATCGCAGTCTTTGTAGTGTCATAAATGCCATGAGTTTTATCAGTCTTTTGAAGGTAATTTTGTTTTGGTTTGACTAACTGAGTATATTTTACATTTTACTTGTGTTCCTGTTATCCAACAGTAGATATAGTGGCCCATCTACCTGGCATTAACATGCCATTTTTTAACAGTAATAATAGTATTTGAAGAAGCCATTGAATACGGGTTTCTTACCTGCTGGAGTTTGAGCATCAGAGGTAAGTCCTGAGACTGTCCAACCAACTTCGCAACACTGTCCATCTCGGGAGGTAAAGTCGACCCAAACTGTCTGTCAGACACAGTCATATCCCCTGGCTGCTGGTTCTGTTGGATACATTCTTCCCTGGAGTATGCATCATGGACGAGGGAACTGACACTGATGCAACTGCTGCTACTGGACACAGGGAGGGGAACGAACTGGGAGGCAAAGGAGTCGTCCACACCCCGGGACCCCCAGATTGGGCTGTGTCGAAGAGATTCAGCCAGGTCCGGGGACGGGTTCAGGATTACCCCAGCCCGGGAGCTGCTCGGTATCCATTTGGCCAGGAAGTTTGTTTGGGACTGCGGAGCCTGCAACCCAGCTGGAGATGACATGACAATATTCTCCAGACAGGGCCTATCCAGGACAAATGCAGATTTAGAGACAGGTCAAAAGTCAGGTCAAAGGGTGCCATATTTAAGTAACATTTAGGTCGTTTAGCAGATGCTCTTTTTCTGTGCGGCTTACATTAATGAGTGCGCACATTTCCATACAAAATGCGCACCAATACATGGGGACCAGTCGTACAGAACGCGAATATTTTAGTTGGTAACAATGCATGTCACATACACGGTGTGAAGCTTTAGAAACAGAAAATTACAGTTTAAAGGACTGTTGTTAGCAACAGCTCGGCACTGTAGAGTACTGTACGTACAAGTAGTGTCTTGCATTTCCACTTTTCCATTTAATTTGACAACAATTAAATGTAGATTCTGAGTTGTACCCGAAAATAACTTAACATATATTTATATATATTTGCTGAACACAGCAGCTTCAACACAGTACAGTAGTGTAGCCTATTCCCGGCCACACTGCACTGACAACGCCTAGGGAGTTATTCCTATCGATAGTATATATTAGACTAGTTAGCCAGAAAACTTGCAACACTGTTTGATCATTGTAGGCAAGCTATATAAAAGTTGTCATTTGGGCTTACAATGACAAATACATACGTTACATATATAAGGTACCTTGTTTTACATGCGACGAGTCCACGTATCTTCGTATTTTAAAGACACACAAGAAACGGGAGTTTCGAAGTGTAGCGCCATAACAAAACAAAGCCCGCGAGAGAGAATAGTAAAGCGCATTGCATTGTTGTTAATGTAGTAGCTAAAGTTTATGAACTGTCTAATCCGGAAGTTGTTTTCTTATTATATTCCGATTGGTCGATCACACGTTTTGAAAGGTTCAAAACCATTTCGCCTGTCTATTACTTTGAACACATTTAGCATCTACCTGAATATATATATTTTTTGGAATAATGGAAATAATATTATGCAAAATCCATGGTAAATATTTATGATTTTTCCCTAGGCAACATCCAAGTGTAGTATTATGTTGTTATTCTCTGCCTGAAGAAAATATGTGCTTTTCTGAAACTCATGCTAGCTTGCATGCTTTGCTAGCTAGTCAGGCAATTTAGCCGGTTAGGAACATAGCCTATTCAATTGAACATAGCTCAGTTATGTTCCCTTATCTCTTTCAGTCTTGTATTGGGAGATATAATGTGAGCCAATTGTCAAATAATAATGATAATAATATCAGTACTTATAATAACAAGGCTGTTGAAGTAAGACAAGCAGGAGTTTTAGTGTAAATTGTGTTACGCGTGTTTTTGATGATCTGTTAACTTGTACACACTAACCAGGCAGCACATGCATGCTAAAGACAGGAGTGAAAGAAGGGCCAAATAATGGTAAAAGCTTCTACGTGTGTGGGGACCGTCAAAAAGCTACTCCCTGTGATTTCACCCAAGTGGCTAAGTAAGTGCTCTCATGTCAGTTCATTGATGCATGCTGTTTTCTGTACACCTGTCATGAAGACACCCACCCTGACCTACTGACACATGACAGTGCCTAGCGTTTAATTGCAGTGCTGTGAAAAAAATCCAGTAATGTGGATAAGAGCTTGTTGTTTAGAGAGGTCGAAAGGGAATGGTGGCAAGAATCATGAAACCTAACAGGCAGGCCAAAAATAAGCAAATAATTCTTCAGTGCAGTGGTGTGTGCCGAACTGACATCAGGTTCCCCTCTTATCAGCAAAAGATGCAAAGACAGAAATCAACAATACTGGACAACAGTGATAAATATTTGCCAGGTCTGACAAGTCCTAGTTTCTGTTGTGTCATGCTAATGACTGTCAGGAGGTGGACCATGTCCTGCCTGGTGTCAACGGGACAGGCTGGGAGTGGTGTGGTGTTTTCCTAAAACACATTAGGTCCCTTGCAAATATTTCATTTACTTTCAGTAGTGTACTGTACTTTTAGCCAGACAGGTAATGTCTCAAAGTGATTCCAGGAACATGACTGAGAGTTTAGTTAACTTGAGTGGCCAAATACAACCTTCTCAAGCACCTTTGGGATGAAATGGAATGGGGCTGTTCGCAGCATGAATCCACCACTTTCCAATGTGGAGCAACAGTCCATTTATCAACATCCCTATAAAATGTTTGACACCTTGTAGAGTAAATGCAGTAATTCAGACAGTTCTGGATGCAAAAGTGGATTCGACTCAGTACTAGATGGGTGTTACTTCTTTACCTTAAATGGCTGTCAAGTGTACATCGCAAAAGATATTGGATGGTGGCATTCTCTAAAGACATCTAATAAATAATACCATACCTAAGCAACACTGTAATATACTGTAATATGACTGATCTGTTAATGGCTGTCTTCAGTATCCCATCCTCCCATTGCCTGAATCATGAGGATTCCATGGTAGAACTCCAGAGTCTCATTCTCAGTCAGCAGCAGCAGGGCTACAGGTCTGTAAATATGTGCATGTTTCATTTATTCTAAACAGGTTGCTTTGAATGATGGATGATAGCCCTGCCATCATCCATCAGCATTTTGCTGCTCTAATTGTGTGGATAACCCTTATAATCTCAGTAACTATCCTATTGCTCTAATATGCGCGTCTATAGTGAACAAAAATATAATCATACCGTGTGAAGTGCTGATCTCAAGGTAAGGGCCAGAATCTGATTCTGTCTCTGGGGGAGAATTTGTCATTGCTGCTGTAACAATAGCTGTGGTCTACTGTTGGTGTGTATTCTCTTTACAGGTTGTACTACCGGTGTGTTTCGGGAAAGAAAGCAGGTCAGAGGTGGTGTGGTAATATTCCCTGGACTGCGGTAAGCACCTCTATCTCCTGGTAATGCTGAACATTTGGTATACAGCGCCAGGCCCTTCTTCATAACTTATTAAATGAATAGCAAACATTTGTTAAATCTGACCATTATAAATATGTTGCTACTGCTCCACTCTTCCAGCCACACACAGAGAAACGCAGCCCGTTGTCTGACAGACAGCTACAGCTTCAGTCCTCCTGCCTGCCCCCAGAGAGAAACCCCTTCAAGGCCTCTGGCAAGAAAGACCAGACCTCCGAGTGGAGGAGACTACAAGATGGAGAGAGGCGAGTGGTTGAGGGGGAAGGAAGGAAAGAGAAAGGAGGCAATGAAAGATGTGACAAGAGTGGAGGTAAAGAAGGAGAACATGGCCGAGCTGTAGAGGAGGAGAGGGAGAAGTCTAGTCCCTCGGAATGTTGGAGAGACAAACCGCTTCCAACAGGGATGAAGGTAAAGAAGAGAGTCTCGGATGAGGAGAATGAGAAAAGTGCTGAATCGTCACCTGAGGAGAAGGTAAAGACTGCCAAGGAGATGAAAGACAAAACCTCAAGCAAAGAGGTCCACGGGCAGGCTGAGAGAAGCAGAAACTCCAGCCCCAAGCCCCAGGATGCAGAAGACACACACAAAGCCTCGAAGAGTCGTCATGCGGACTTCTCACAGGAACCACCAAACAATGGCCTCAGGGATTCTGAAAAGCATGCTGGGAAAAAGACTATCCCAGGGAAGACGAGCAGCTTGTCAGATGTAATTGGCATTACTTCTAATGACACCCAGCTACCTAAGAGCACAAAGACGACCAAAACTCTAATCCCACAGTGTGACGAACCAGCTATGCCAGTTTCCACAACATCCAAACATGATAAGGGGACAGACAAAACATCTGCTTCATCACATCCGAACCAGGGCGAGTCCCATCGAGCCAAGCCCAGTGATGATGATGATGATGATGATGATGATGTCCAGTTTGTGTCGATGCTGCCAGGTACAAAGACAACTTCTCCAGCAATGGCCCCAGTCCAGAAAACCCTGACCTCCTTCCCAGGGTTCCAGACTGCTTCTCGGGTCAAAAGTCAGCAGGAGGACCCCAGAGCCCGGCACAACCAGCTCACGGCCCAGCTCAGACAGAAGAAGGTGCGTGCGTGCATGGAAATACAGCCATTTACGTGTGTGTTAATGACTGGTCTGAACACGCTCAGTGTAAAGTATTAAGAGTTTATTTTTAAACTGTGTAACTTGGTGTAAATGGGAAGTCTTCCTTCCCCTCAGGCCACACTGTCTGCGGTGAATGTCTCTGCTTTGCCTGATAAAGGAGAGAGGTTGAAGAGTCAAGTCAAAGAGCTAGAGGATGCACTGGAGTCTTTGTGTCTCACTACTTCCACTGAGCCAGGTAAAACCCTAGCTTGATACTAGACTTTTGCAGACTGCAGTGTCATTGTAAGGAGATCAACCGTTGTGTTTTGGGACGGTCTGTTTTCAGAGCCCCTTTGTGGTGAGGATAATGTCACGACGACAGCCGCCCCAAGTCAGACCAACCCGTTCAGCCGCCCAGGGGGAGCTGTCCTCCTGCCTGTCGCTCCCCCACCCCCCCAGCACCAGGCCGCTGCTAACTCACTGGGGTTGCAGCTCAGCCAGGGTTACACACCCAGTTATGGAGGTGCAGAACAGGGTCACGCACGCTCTATGTTTGTCCGATGTTGGAAAAGTCGATGGACATTGGGAGGAGGGAGGAAACGGGGAGGGTTCAGACCGGGATTGACCAGCCGGTTTCAGTGGTTGATGTGTGCTTGGACTACCAGACTGTTGGCCCCATCTTTTGGATTTCCCATTGCTGACTATTTCTTAAAAATTCAGTTTCTGAACATGACATTTCTCATTTGTTCCTTTGTCTCGTCAGTAGTCAGATGTCCATTTTCGCTTAGTAACTCCCCCCTGTCCGTCTTTGTCCAGCAGACCTCCAGAACCAGGCGTTCTATGGAGGCAGGATGACGGAGAACCGTCTGCTAGCGGTGAAGAACGCCACTTCAGAGGCCATCAACCACCTCCACAGCTCCCTGGAGTCATGCCCCGACCCAGACACTGAGGTTTTAGACCCCAAAGGCATCAAGGTGAGACTTCTACACACCCGGGTTGGTCTCACTTTGGGAAATACACTTATTTTCCAGTTCTCTTCGATGCATTTCAGTGACAAAATATTGGAATTTAAATTCAATTTTGGTTCACCTTTTGAATTGACTGGAATGGATATCAAATTGACTCTAATTGTTACTGTAGTGTCTGTGGGTATGAAACCCTAACCTAATGAGATTATTGTAATTGGTCAGGTACCTCTACTGGCCCACCAGAGAAGAGGACTGGCTTGGCTGCTGTGGAGAGAGACCCAGAACCCCTGTGGAGGAATCCTAGGTAACATCTCTTTGGATGTTGCAGTAGTACCAGTGGTTTTGGAACGTGTTGAAAGACACATTCTTTTGGAAACATTCACAAGATGTGCGAACGTTTTTCCTCCAATCCTCAGCTGATGACATGGGCCTGGGAAAGACCCTCACCATGATCGCTCTTATATTGGCCCAGAAGAAGAAGAGAAAGGAGGAAGAGGAGAAGGAGGAAGAGAGAGACCCTAAACTGTCCGTCTGGCTCTCCAAAGATGGTCATATCAAAATGCATCTTCTCATATAAATAACTCAATTGGCCATGCTTGACTTAAGTCTTATAATCTTACAAAATAATCCTTTTATATATTTCCTATGCCCTTGGATGTTGCAGACTCTAGCTTGGTGGTGTCTCAGGGTACTCTGATTATCTGCCCTGCCTCTCTGGTGCATCACTGGAAGAAGGAGATTGAGAGACACGTCAAGAGCAGTCGTCTCACTGTCTACCTGTACCATGGGCCCAACCGCCAGAAGAGTGCCAAAGTGTAATACACACACACACACACTCCCCTGTCTCTTTGACTTTAACACACTTCTATAACCTTGGAGACCTAAGTCTTTTTCTGTGATAGGCTGGCTGAGCATGATGTGGTGGTGACCACCTACAGCCTGGTCTCCAAGGAGGTCCCTGTCCAGAAGGAGGATGCGGAGATACCCAGCAAAGACTCTGAGGATGTGGTGAATAGACACACACACACACACACACACACACAGGTGAACCATGTGAAATGTGTTCAGGGTTCTGATATCACCTCCCTCCCCCAGCCGTCGGGCCTGCATCCCCTGATGCGGGTGGAGTGGGCCCGCGTGGTGCTGGACGAGGCCCACAACATCAAGAACCCTAAGGTGCAGACCTCCATGGCTGTGTGTAAGCTGAGGGCCAAGGCCCGGTGGGCTGTTACCGGGACCCCCATCCAGAACAACCTGCTGGATATGTATTCCTTGCTCAAGTAAGGACATTCGTACATAACTCTTTATAACATAGACCCGACAATGGGGTTGTGGATGTGACCTTTCCTGAGTTTTATGTTTTTCTTCAAACAAAAGGGAATGTAAACAAGAAACCAGGCAAGCCTAGTTCGGCCGGCCCGCAATAGAAAGCGTTGATCGTGGCTGCCCTCTCGAGATTCGAGCCCAGGTCGCCCACATGAAAGGCTGTGTCTTTAACCACTATGCCACAGAGCTTATTGCGTGCCAGTATTGCATATTGACATTATATAATATTGTTGTGCATTAATATCATTAAGTTTGAACTATCGTGTTACACTGAGTAATGTTTCTTATTACATTTTACCTCCACCACAAATTGGTGGAGGCTTTTGCCACTGGCCGTATTAACGGCTTATAAGCCATTCGTAAATGACATTGATACAATAACTACTGTATCAATATAGGTGACAATAACTGCCTTTTACATCAAGTGAAAAGATGAGAGAATCGTGTGGCCAACGAAGCGTTTGACTATCCTGAAGAAATACTAAAACATCCACCAGAAATAGTTGCAATATAACAGTAAACTAGTAATGGCCGTTCTTCTAGCAGAAGGATATTATGCTAGCAGCGCTAACTCAGATTTTCTTTTCAAAAATAAAATCCATCGTTGAATTATATTAGGCGATATAGTTAACAATCTAGTCTGTCTATCTAGTCTGTCATTTAATGTTTAATGTCCGTTCCAATGTTGTTCTTGTCTGTTGTTTTTTTTAAATACTAGGATTGTTAACTATATGGCCTTATACATTTCAGAAATTAGTTTTTTTTGTGATAATGAAAATCTGAGTGCTGCCAGCATAATATCCTGCTGCTAAAATAACGCTAATGAAGCCATGTTTGGCCATCACAACAGTAAACACTTTCATTTTAGGCTTCCCGTTGCTACAGAAGTTTGTAGCCAGCAACGTTTTTGTCTGTTCTGAACAAATCCTCTTTTATCAACAGCTAATTAGCCATTTGTGAATGACATTGAGTATCTATCAATGTAGGTGACGATAACTGACTTTTGTCAAGTGAAAAGACAGGAGAATCATGTAGGCAACCAAAATGAAGCAAATCAAACGGGGGGATAAAAGGCTTCAATAAACTGGAAAAACAGGAGTTTTGCTCTCAATCTAGCTGAAACACTCTGTTAAAATAAATAATTATTATTTGATATTCAGTTCAAGTGCCTTATCTCTAATAATTGAATCAGAGTGAATAGGGATTAAATGCATACAAAATGTGTTAAACAGTTGATGACCATTTTATTTTATGTTAGATATGGTGCTGCCTGGGGTGGGGGTTCAGCTGGCCAGCCCTGCCCTATTGTACATGTCCAATCAGAATATAGATCCTCCACAGTGTAACGTGTCTGTTTGTCAGGTTTCTGCGCTGTGCTCCGTTTGATGAGTACAAACTGTGGAAAAGCCAGGTGGACAACGGCTCTAACAGAGGAGGGGAGAGGCTCAATATCCTGACCAGAACCCTGCTGCTCCGACGCACCAAGGACCAGATGGACTCCACTGGGAAACCCCTGGTACATGACACACACACACAAGACACAGACAGACACACACACAGACAGATACAAACAGACGTTAGCCACACACACATTCACATACACACACAGACATACAGTGAATATAGAAAGTCTACTCATTCCTCTTCAGCTTTCTAACGGACACCTGAAGGTTTTGTGGCAAAATTGCCTGGTATTTGGAACTGTTCATAATTCCCTCCACCCTGAGTAAGGCGCCGGTTCCAGCTGAAGAAAAAGAGCCCCAAAGCATGATGCTGCCACCACCCTCCTTCACTGTGGGTATGGTGTTCTTTGGGTGATGTGGAGTGCTGTTTTTGTGGCAAACATACCTTTTGAAGCACACATCCAGTGCTTGCCAGAAATTCCTACAGTTCCTTTAATGTTGCTGTAGGCCTCTTGGAAGCCTCCCTGACCAGTTTTCGTCTCGTCTTTTCTTGGTCCAGTTCTTGGTAATGTCTCTGTTGTGCCATATTTTCTCAACTTGATGATGACTGTCTTCACTGTGTTCCATGATATATCTAATGCTTTGTAAATTATTTTGTACCCTTCTCCTTACTGACATCTTTCAACAATGAGATCCCTCTGATGCTTTGGAAGCTCTCTGCAGACCATGGCTTTTGCTCTTAGATGCAACTGATAAAATACTGATCTTTATTTGTGATTAATCAGAGTCACTTTAAATGATGGCAGGTGTGTAATTACTTCTATTTAACATGAGTTTGAATGGGATTGGTTAATTCTGAACACAGCCATGTCCCCAGTTATAAGAGGGTGTGCACATTACAAGTGGAAAAAGTTCTGACATGATTTATTGTCGTCTCATTCTTTTACATCACAAAAACCTGCCATTTTAACAGGGTTTTTAACAGTAGACTTTTTATATCCACTGTACACACACACACAGACTGTAGCACATATATTTTCAGCTTAGTTGATTTCCTCCATTTTCTTTCCAGGTGAATCTGCCTGAGAGGACATCTGAGGTGCATCGCTTGAAGCTGTCTGTAGATGAACAGTCTGTTTACGATGTGGTGTTTGCACGGTCCAGGTAAAATCCATGTCTGACTTAGTATCTGGAACTACTGGGTTGTGTGGTGATTGCACTAGGGCTTGTGATCGACTGAGTTCACATTTTCTCTCCACTATGTCTAGGTCCACTCTCCAGAACTATCTAAAGAGACATGAAGGAGACAGTGGTAAAAAGGGAGATAACTCTAATCCATTTGACAAAGGTAAGAGGTTAAACTGCTTTATATTTTTTTAATTATTTGTTAGAGAAAAGGTTTGTGAACATTTATGGAATTTGAAAATGTAGTTTTCCAGGCCAGGAAAAGTTCGGGTTGATTATCAAATTCAAGAAGTAATGGAAATGTATATAATAACTTCAGTTAATTTAAATTATTCAGCCTAAAAAATTCTAAGCAAATAAAAATTAACTTATTTGTAAGGATTGGAATACGAAACTCATCGATGCCCAAATTACCAGCATCTATGCAATTTGGCTGTTGCTTAAGAAGAGGAAGACCTTCGGACATTATAGCTGCATGTAGGCAGAACTAACCTAAAATATGATAGAGAAGTGACTAAATGGGTGGGAAATTAAAACCCCTTCTAGCTTGGCACTGTATCTCAGAAACTGTTTAGCTTTTAGAATGTATAAACAATTTTCTTTTAGTTTGGGTTTTGTTCAGACACAGTGAAATGAGTCATTCCAATCAAAATATTGATTTTTAAATCAAAACAATTAAACAAAGCTTTTCTTTTGGATTAATATCAGGCTGCTGTAGTTGATTTGGGCATCCAAATACCTTCTGTTCATCCTGAAATGCAAACTGTTGGTAGTGAAGCTAAATATCACTGAAGTGGAAGAGTTTCATCTCTTAAAGAGTTAAGAAATGTTTGGTGCGTGTGTGCGTTAGGTCTTACTGAACGAATGGGGACCAAATGTCCCAATGAGTATAGTAAAACCAGAAAAAATTGACCTAATTGGGACCTTTTGCCGGTCCCCGTGAGGCAAAAATCAATTTCCGGCTCAGGGTTTAGGTTTAGGGTCAAACTTAGGGTTAGGGTTAAGTTTAGGGCAAGGGAGCATGCAATTTAAATTTTCTGGTCCCCATGAGGGTAGCTGTACAAACTTGCGTGTGTGTCTGTGTGTATCCCCTCAGTGGCCCGTGAGTTCGGTGTGTCCCAGCCAGACCCCGGGTTCTCCTCCCAGCAGTCCCAGGGCCCCACCAGTGCTGTTCACATCCTGTCTCTGCTGCTCCGACTCCGGCAGTGTTGCTGCCACCTCTCTCTGTTAAAGAAGGTAACCAAGCTGTGCTGCTCTCCATGAACTTTGGGGTCTATGAGGGTTTCATCTGTTTGACCTGCTGCTCTTATTTATGGGTGTCAGTTCTTACTGTGTCATGCTCCGTAGTCTCTGAGTCAGTTATGAGTCTTACTGTGTGTCCTGGGTTCTGTTTGTCTCTTCTTTAAAGACCCTGGATTCTTCAGAGTTGCAGGGGGACGGAATCACCCTCTCCCTGGAGGAGCAGCTCAACGCCTTGTGCCTGTCTGCAGACACCTCGGGTCCCGACCCCAAAGCAACGGTGTCCCTGAACGGGAGCCGATTTGCCTCCGATCTCTTTGAGGACACCCATGAGAGCACAAAGGTGACATCTACTGCCGCCTGTAGACTTGAATGTGTCTGTGTTTGTAGGGTTGTCCTGTTCATTATCTAGTACCCTTTTTATTCACTGCTTCACATTCTTGTGTCAGATTGCTGCCATTCTCAAAAAGCTGAAGGAGATACGGCAGAATAGCGAAGCTCAGAAAAGGTAAAACCTTACATTTGGCTAATTTAGACTAGTTATTTAGTAAAGTAAGTAAATCAGTTGAAATTTAGCAGTCGCTTTTATCCAGCACGATATAAAGGTAGTCTATTCATCTTAAAGATGCCTGAGGAGGCATCTACACGTTACAATCATATTTAGTACATTTATTCAAAATAACATATTTACCAATATTGTTAAGGTTTAAAAAATAAATCCAGACTACCGGTTATAGAATGTGTCGTGAATCCTTTTTCACGCTGTAATAGTCATTTGAGTGTCTGTCCGCCAGTGTTATCGTGTCCCAGTGGACCAGCATGCTTCATGTCGTGGCCGTTCATCTGAGGAGAATGGGCCTGAGCTTCGCGGTCATCGACGGCACGGTCAACCCCAAGCGTCGCATGGACCTGGTGGAGGAGTTCAACACCAACCCCAAGGGGCCACAGGTCACCTATAGCCAAAAAACACCAGCACTGTGGTCCACCTGTAGGCTTTAAATCCAGTGTAATGGCATTTAATTTACACAGCGGCCTTCTGTTTGGATTGTCTAGGTGATGCTTGTGTCTTTGTGTGCTGGAGGTGTGGGCATTAACCTGATTGGAGGAAATCACCTCTTTCTCATGGACATGCACTGGTAAGACACAAAGAGAAACACACACCTCCCATCAGCATCTGAGCGTTCTTTTGGGATTTTTACTGGCTGTTTTTCTGACAGGAACCCAGCTTTGGAGGACCAGGCCTGTGATCGCATCTACAGGGTGGGCCAGCTTCGGGATGTCACCATCCACAGGTAGATACACGCTCCACTGACCACAGCTCAGACAGGACAGGAGTACATCTGGGTGACGACTACAAAACCACTGAGCAAAGATGAATGCTGATGTGATGGATTGTGTGTGTGACCCATCCTTCTCCCGGCAGGTTTGTTTGCGAGGGCACAGTGGAAGATAAGATCTCCACCTTGCAGGAGCGGAAGAAGGAGCTGGCACAGAAGGTGCTCTCTGGGACAGGAGCATCCTTCACCAAGCTCTCCCTGGCTGACCTCAGGGTCATTTTTGGTGTCTGACAACTAGGGGACGGGACCAAGGTGTTAACGGTGTCCAACCCCAGGAAATCTATTGTTTGCCAGATCTATGTCACAGTGAATTATTGGCTCACATTCACCGTATGGCTTGCTGTGTATGACTCTGGCAGATGTTTCGCTCGCTGGTGTTCTGAGGACTGTTTTTCCATTGTCACACAGTATGGCTGATGTAGTTGGCACTCCGATGCTGAACGGGTCTTGAATACCATCCGGTGGCATTTCTTAGTGCCTGAGGCCTATTAAGTGTTGCCAGGACATGTTTTCCATACTGTGTTGCATGTGTAATGAGAAACACTGTCTGTTACTTGATGGTTATGTCGCCTTGTCTTCTGTGTCTATGCTGGATCCAGTGGGTCATTGTCCTGATTTTTTTTTTTTATAATTTTGTGTTAATACTTTATTTTGCTGTCATAGTGTCATTTTTAAATAGTAAAATAAAATTATTCACTACATCAAATTGCTAAAATGTTTTATCATTCAGTGAGAATGCCCAATGCATTTTTTCTAAATATTTTTTTGGCAGATTAAATTCATATGAAAACATACAGTAGTATAAATAAGTATCCTACTGTTGGACTTAAAATCAAGGTTGTTGGAATATCTCCATGGTTATTTAATTAGTCCTGAACTAATTAAATAATTGATGAGATCGGCATTGTATGTGCCATTATCTGGATATCAACTGTGGGGTTGCAGTAAAATAAAATGTTTGTTCAGGCAAGCATTAATTAGTTCAGGTGTAACATTTGGCCTAACTTTTCATATAAGTTAAAGCATAGATCAGTCACATTGTAGTGACATCTGAATAGCATGGACAAAATCCTTGAGGATCATCTTTACATCGACACCTAATGGGAGGGGAAGTCTGGGACTTCTGTGAAGAAATTATTTTCCTTATCTCACATTTTAAGCTTATTGTGTAATATGTTGTTTATTTTTTGCATAATCTATGAGTAGAATCACTATCAGACAGCAGATAGCCATGAAAATCTAATTTGGAAATGAGTGGTTTTGGTGATGATCTGCACATCAATGACAGAACACAATTATCTGTTTTGGCTCGAAAGTGACCCTTTTACAACCAGTGTAAAACAGCCCGGAGTGTATCTTCAAATGTTTTAAAATCTCGGGAGACTCAATGATAGCTGTCTAGTCATGACTGTAACACAAGCCTGGCTAAACCCAGACTGCACTTCATTAAATAATACAACTTCTGGAAACAAGTACTTAGTATTTCTTACGCCGGAGTATGTGCACCGGAGTGGCTGGACCACCTTAGGCCATGAGAGTTACATGGTTTGTCTGCCTGCATGTCTGTCATTCTTTCATTGGTAAGCATGTTGTTAGTTTCTATATTGTCTTTCCAATCGAGGTGGTAATGAGGATAGCCTTGCTTGATATTTGTAGTAGGCGAACGTAAATGCTTACACGCGCACTACCTCTGTTCGGATCGACGTTCATTTAGAACACTGGGCGTGGGGTATTGACGCGAATTCTAACCGATCTGTACCAGGAACAGGAAGTTGACTCTCTCTTCCAGGCAAAGCAATAGTGTCAAGTTTCTTTAACTACGCGATATAATCACCACGGACAAATATTGGGCTGAAGGTAAAAATTGTTAAGTGTTTCTTTGCAGGTTTAAGAATGTAGAACTGTTGACAAGTGCCACCATTTAATTTGCAGCCAATTGTTTTTGTCCGAAGTTGTTGTCCACGAATGACGTTTTATTTTTAACGATGTTTGTGTATGCTTATTTCACAAGTGCCACCATTTAATTTGCAGCCAATTATTTTTTTCCGAAGTTGTTGTCCACGAATGACGTTTTATTTTTAACGATGTTTGTGTATGCTTATTTCACATAAATAGCGTTCTTTATGGTGAAATGGAACGTCATTATCATTCCTCTTCCATTAATACTTGCCTGTCTTTTGATATGTAATATGTCGGGTTGTGTTTTCTCTCATTCAACAGCCATGGCTTTGTTTGACAACTCTTTTGTGGTTTTGGAGCTGAAGAATTTGCCTTACAAGGAGAAGATGAAGCTGAAGCTGGCAATAATTGAAAATGGAGGCATAATTTCCTATGTGGTCAATAAGCAGGTCTAGTTCAACCCAACTCAGAATCACTTGAATATAACATTTTCAGGTTAAAATATCAAGATTATGGTCCTTTCAGAATTCAGTTGTTGAGCATGGATTAATTTGCAAATTGCAGTACCTGACACAATGGATTTGAATGTTCTTTTTAAATTAAGTTAGAAATCAATAATAAATGTATATCAATATTCAACTGAGATGTGAAATGTGGAAGTATCACTTATTTTACATTTGGCTTTTCTAAACAGGATAAGCAGCTGTTTAATGGAACGAATGTACAAAGTTGTCTTGACACGTTGCAATTTATTTTCAAGAGTTTGGAATTAGATGAATTCACATTTAAATTCAGATAAGACACTAGCTCTGTTAAGCATTTTGGAGTTATTGATGCTTTCATGCTTCCTCCCTCTCCTTTCTTGTCTCCCCCCACCTCTCTCCCCCACAGTGCACTCTGGTAGTGACGACCAGTGTGTCTTGTCTGAGCTCCAGCCGGGTGCGGAGTGTGGAGAAGTACCAGACGCCGGTAGTAGGAGTGGAGTATGTGTCACGCTGCCTGGAGGAGGGAGTCCTGCTGCCTGTAGAAGAGTACTGCCTGGACCCCATTCCCTCTCCTTTCATTCCCAGGCCTTTCTCTCCTCAGTCTGGTATGAAGCAGACCTTTCCCGTTTCAGTCAGGGACAACCCAGTCCTTTCCCGTTTCAGTCAGGGACAACCCAGTCCTTTTCCGTTTCAGTCAGGGACAACCCAGTCCTTTTCCGTTTCAGTCAGGGACAACCCAGTCCTTTTCCGTTTCAGTCAGGGACAACCCAGTCCTTTCCCAATTCAGTCTCTGCCACTTTCAGATGTGCTTAATTGGTGAAAAGATATACAATATTACACAATATAATATAGCCAAAACTATGTAGAACTTAGGCAGGGAAATTGACTCAGTAAGAACCTGTGTTCATATTTCATTGTAAATTGTAGATCATTTATTACCTAAGTAATATTCAAACAATGTTACTGTCCATTTCAGACACCGCCACTTTCTTTGCATTCAATGTTTGAGGTGTGTATATTTTCTATGGAAGGTATTTAGCTCCACATACAGAAATCAGAGCAAGGCGTTGTCATCCTCTTACACAATCACCACAGGGAATTTCTCTGGCCATGTGAGTTGTTCTCTGACGGTCAGAGATTATACAAGGTCATGTAGGAATAAAAACTGTTGAGATTCCTTGCAAAACTAGCTAGATCTTATTTTATGTCGCATGGGACAGACTGGGTGTTGTTAAGCAGGGGACAAACTCTGTTGTTCTTTGTGATCCAGGAATAATGATTAGGCAAATAAACAGTTACTGGCCAGGTGGCTTTAAACTATTTTGTACAGTACCATAGGTACTGGACAAACTGAGCTAGCCTCTATAATCTTGAAGCATTCTTCTCTGACACAATCACAGTTGGGCTTGTCTCCATAGATACAGAACCTGATATGTTGTCTATGGGCGTTTCCCTCTGTTCCCACCACATTGACTCATTTACCCTGAGTTTACGGTTAATCCGATAGGCTTCGGCTGACAGTTGTTTTAAGAATGGACAATGTGGTTGTGTGTTATCGCGAATGTTATTGAGTGTGTTAAAAAAGGATCCTCTTTTGTCAGAGGTGTGTTTTGTTTGTGGATGTTCAACATAGACCTGTACTTTGACCTAGGGTTTGTGCTCTGTGTTCTGTGTATTTGAAGTATTGACGGTGACAAGCCACTCAGCTGCAGAACAGAGGTCTGAAGTTCAGACCCTAACTCAAGTCGATCGGGCGGGGAATCAGAAAAGAACAGGAACATACCTGAACAAATTCAGGTGTGGACCTACTAACTAAACATCTCACGTGAATAACTGCTCGACTAAGTCATACCTTTCCTAATCTACATAGACTGTCATGCATTGGTATGAATTAGGCCAAATCTCTTTCAGCCAAAAGTCTTTCCTGTAAACTCTGTCCCTGTATCTGGCCATTAAAGCATAAACAATTTAATAACAATTTTAATAAAGCAGCTACAGTACGTGACTTGCATGTGTTTTCTTTCAGAGTATACACTGAAAATGACCAGGATATCCCGATCTATCCTGCTAATTTTCACGTGGCCAAATACTCAATCTTTCAAAAGGTATGCCCACGCACCAGAAATAAGTCTGTGTTACTCCATCCTGTTCAGTGACATTCAGTCATGTTGTGTTCAGTGCCTTTCTGTGTGTGTGTGTGTGTGTGTGTGTGTGTGTGTTTTCTAGGCTAACTGCAACACATGGTCAGTGGTGGAGCTTCAGAGTAGCAGAAGTGAGGCAGGACAGCAGCAGTACCGTGTGGTGAGGTACTGGAGAGAGGAACATGCTGCTCAGGTGAGCTTCGTTCTTTATGGTCACTGAGTTGCTGGTATTGACTAGTTATGTGACGTACCTAATTAAAACCCGGCTGTCTTCGTTAGGGTGAACCTCCGTTTACTACTGTGTCTGTCCGCCCGTCTGTCAGTCAACAGCTGTGCAGGACAAACAGGTGTTCCCCTCCACCTCAGAGGAGGCTGTGGAGGTCTTCCAGTCTGTCTGCCAGGAGCTGCAGGTCAAAGGTCTCACGCAGTCGACGACCCTCCCACCAGGGGCTCTGGACCTGGGCTCTGCCAACCTGCACCAGGTCAGGAACTCCGCCTCATCTTTTGATGAGGCGAAGGAGTACGATAATGCCCTCTTTTCGAATGTTTTAAATCCATCAAAGATTGACTACATTATAACACTCCGGGTTTTATGATTGACAGCTTCTACTTGAGGAGAAGCTGAGCTGCAGCAGCGTCTCACAGGAAGTGGGCGTGTTTGTGGAGCTGCTGTGGGCAGAAGCCCTCGGTTGCCTAGACAACGTCCTCAAGGTTCCGATCACCAGCCTCAGTCTCAATGATGTAAGTGGTCTGTGTTTGGGGGTCTGTGTGTGTGGGTCTGTATGTGTGTTCACTACAGGTGTATTGTTGTTGTGTAGGTGAGCAGAGCTGAGGGGCTGCTGCTGCAGGTCCAGAAGAGCCTGAAGAGGAGACGTGGGGGGGAACCAGACACTGAGGTTGCCTCTTTGATGGAGGAGATCTACACACTCCTGCCACACAAAACTGATCTGTCCCGCCCCCCTGTCCAAACTAAACTCATCTCATCACTGCTGGATCTCTGTCAGGTAACACAGCCTGTTCTACCAAGCATGTGTTACAACAGTGACATGGGAACAAGTCCATCCTGTAGTTGTAGAAGTGAGGATGTCAGTATCTCTGAGGTGTGGGAAGAAAGAAAATAAGACAAAATCAAAAAACAAAACATACAATTTTGTTGTAGTTAATCACAGATGTGCTGAATGTGAGTGAGGCCATGCTGAGAAGCCCCACCTCTTCCTGTCTGGGCAAGTACCGTGCCTTGAGATGCAGCATTGAAAGAGTTCCCCCTGGCCCTGAGTTTCTGTCAGTCACCAAATTGCTACAGGACAGGTACTGACCTACTCCAGTGTGTTGTGACTGTGTGTGTTGTGACTGTGTGTGTTGTGACTGTGTGTGTTGTGACTGTGTGTGTTGTGACTGTGGCTAACTGTCTCTGACAGACCGGTGCAGATCATGCAGGTCCTGAAAGTGACCCGAGGGGTGGAGCTACAGATGTTTAGGGAGGAGCTTGGGAATGTTAAGCCCCTCCTGCACTCCTCCAGTCCCAGCAGCTTTGTTGGGATCCTGTCTCGGTGAGCAGTGATTGATATTTGATTGATATAGATTGATATTTGCGATTGATATTTTGAGCGTGACTGACGTGATATGTTATCAATTGTCTGTCGCTAGGGGTCTGTTGCTGCCCAGGGTTGGAGTGGAGCATCATGGGATTGAGAGAACAGACATTGGGAACTTGGGCGGGGGCATCTACTTCAGTGATGCAATGAGGTTAGTAGTCAACATTATATACAGACTATAGGCTGTTGAGACCCCTTTATCCTGGTAATATTAGTCTGAAATAACAGCGTAGAGCACATTATCTGTTCATCATTAGTCTCTGTGTATCCTCAGTACTAGTTTGAAGTACTCTAAGCCCAGTGAGACTGATGGGAGTCGGCTGCTCCTGGTGTGTGATGTGGCGTTGGGGAGCTGTAAGGACCTCCAGAAGAGAGACAGCAGCCTGACTCAGGCCCCCGACGGGTACCACAGTGTACATGGGGTCCGCCAGACCTCCAGCACAGCCTCCGAGTTTGAGGTAACACTTTGTAAACGGTTGCCTGTGTTACTTATACACTGTGTGTGTATGTGTGTGTGTGTTACATATACACGGTGTGTGTGTCTTATACACTGTGTGTGCCTGTGTTACTTATACATTGTGTGTGTGTTACATATACACGGTGTGTGTGTGTGTTATACACTGTGTGTGCCTGTGTTACTTATACATTGTGTGTGTGTGTGTGTGTGTGTGTGTGTGTTACATATATACTGTTTTTGTCACTTATATACAGTGTGTTTGTGCTACTTATACACTGTGTATTTGTATTACATAGACTGTGTGTGTGTGTGTGTGTGTGTGTGTGTGTGTGTGTGTGTGTGTGTGTGTGTGTGTGTGTGTGTGTGTGTGTGTGTGTGTGTGTTCTAGGATGATGAATATGTGGTGTACAGCCAGGAGCAGGTGAGACTGCACTACGTGGTTCAGTTCAGACTGGAGGACGACCAACTCAAGGACTTCCTGCCCAACATCGATACTTCTTCTACTGAGCTGCCTCTCTCTGTCTCCTCCTCTGATCTCTGTGAGCACTTCGTTCAACATACTAATGTCAACATGTAGTCACAACATTTAGTCACAACATGCTAACAAACGGGACCACTTGTAAATAGCTGAACCAGATAAAACAGAGGAAGTTAAAGTGTGGAAATATAGACCAAATTTAGTATGTGTACAGTTTCTTTTGAGGCTGTTATTGACGACATGTCTGTCTGATTGTAGTGTCTGGTGGTGAGGAAGAGGAGGGTGTTGGGAGCTCTAAGAACCCTCTAGAGGAGGTGACTGCAGGCCTGTTGGACAGCTCTGGACAACCACTCCCTCTACAGGCCGTCCACGTCAGGGCTAGGCTAATGGATCTGCTCTCCCAGGTTAGACTAGACTGAACCAGACTGGGAATGGACTAGAATGGTTTGGACCTGATCCTACTTGACTGGACCAAAATGGACTGGTGTAAAGCAAACATCTGTGCAATTCACGTGACCACTTTTCCACATTTTCTCACATCAGTTCAAACATTCAGGCATTTTGTTTAGGATGATTTTCCACTTACCTATCTACACACCATACCTGATTTTCTTTTTGTTTTTTAAAGCGGGAAATTAAATTATTTTTTAAAATACAGCAGTGATACATAATAATAGGAACGGTCTCCGCCCTCCTAAATAAATAGTTGGTGGAACAAACTTTGGAATTAATTACAGCTATAAGTCAAGTGGGATAGATCTCTAACAACTTTACACACCTAGATTTGTCAATATTTGAAACCGTTTCAGGCTTTGTGAAGTTCTTTGGGCAGTGTCAGTTGCATTTAGGTTGGGGCTCCGACTGGAAACGCATTAGTCTTGTATTCCTTAACCACTCCTCTAGGTTTAGCGCTGACGTTGTCATGCTGAAAGGTGAACTTCTGTCATAGGCAGGTTTTTCCTCAAGGACGTTCCTTGTTATTGCTCCATCCACTTTCCTTTTATCCTGACCAAATATCTCCATACCATGTATGGGATTCTGTGGGTGATGTGGCATGTCAATAATAACCTTCACTGATCTCAGCTATGACTGCTATTAAAGAGTGGTGGAGACAATTATTTAATAACAATATTATCCGATTATTATTTCAGTTTTATATTTTTTTTAAGTATAATTTCACAATAATAAAACAATCCTCCTATTGGCTAACAGGTCATCGTCTTCCAGACGTACACCAATCAGAGCACCGTGCCAATCGAAGCCAAATATGTCTTCCCGTTGGATGACTCTGCGGCTGTATGTGGCTTTGAAGCCTTCATCAATGGGAAACATGTAGTGGGACAGGTAACTCCCCGCGCCCTCTCAGCAGGACTGCGATCCACATTGGTAGTGTTGTGTTGTCAGCGGTTGTGTCTCTCTGTCCCAGGTGAAGGAGAAACAGCAGGCGCGTAAAGAATATAAACAGGCCATCGAGAAAGGCCATGGAGCCTACCTAATGGACCAGGACGCCCCTGTACGTCTCTGCCCACCGCCGTATCTCTCTGCTGACGCATGCTCTGTCCCTTTCTGGTCGTCAGGAGACGCAACATTTCAAATCTAAACATGTTATGCAGTGTGCATAGGTCAGGTGTCATTTGAAAGATGATTTTATTGCGGCGGTTGGATTTCGGCGCCTGATTTTTAATCTCTCACTACGGGTCACGTCGGTGATGTCATCGTTCCGCTGGCTCAGGATGTGTTCACCATCAGTGTTGGGAACCTGCCGGCCGGTGCCACCGTCCTTATCAAAGTCACTTACATCACCGAGCTGGTCGTCACGGACGGCACGATCAGCTTCTCGCTGCCGGGGAGTGTGGCGCCATGGCAACAAAGTTCAGCACTCAACCAGAGGACTCAGGTAGCGGAGATTCACTCACTGGCTGGATGAATGGACAGACATGTTATTTATGATGTGCTCCGGTTTGTATCATGTTGTGTTTCTGTATGTGTCTTAGGTGACCTTGGAGAAAGTGTGTGTAACCAACCTGGATTCCCGGGGGTGAGTGGCCCTCTAAACCGGCTCAACGGAGGGAAGAGACATCAGTCCTGTAACGTTCATTACCTCTGAGATCCTCTTTTCCACAGTACATCCATGCACTGACCAGTAGTGTCTTCTCTGTCCTCAGGGAGTTCAGTCTGGCCGTGTCAATTGAGATGCCCAATGAGATCATCAACCTTCATTGTGTCGGCCACAAAGTCATGATCAAGGTAACATAACAGACGGTGTGTTGTGTGTTTGTGAGATGTGTGGGGCATACCAGATGACATCACCGGAATGACCCATAATAAGAGATAAAAAATCAGACACTGAAATCAAACCATAGGAATAAGATCATCTTTTAAAGGATACCTGACCTATGCATATGACATACTAATCCCAGAGAACAGACTGCAAGGCAGTTGTGAAGACATGTCCGGGTGAGTCTCTCGGTCCGGACGGGTTCCTGCTCTGCTTCGGTCTGGCTCAGATCCACCTGCCCAGGATGTGGGTGGAGAAACACCCAGACAAAGACAGCCAGGTGAGTGTATATCTCTCCCTCCTCCATCTTTCTAGGACATCTGGCTCTCTATGTCTCTGTCCTTCCCAGTGTCTATTCATGTCGCTACATTCTTCTCTCCAGGCCTGCATGTTGGTTTTCTACCCAGATTTTGAGCCCAGCTCCTCCTCTGGCTCCAGTGAGGTGATTTTGCTGGTGGACTCATCTGAGTCCATGAGAGGAGAAGCTCTCAGGAATGCCAGGAGAATCGCCCTGCAGCTCCTTAATAACTTGGAAAAACACAGTGTTCAAGTAAACACCATCTTCTTTGGCACAGGTTGGCTTCAATTTGATTTGCCTCCAAAAGGATCAGTGTTTTGTTTAAGTTGTTAGTGGTGTTAGAAAAAACAGCCCCATGGTCTTTAATCTGAAGAAGCATGTATATGTGACTAGGCATTTACTGCATGTAGGAAGGTTTAAACATGCACATCCAACTGATCAGTTTCAATCGTCGTCCGTTTGTGCGTTTTATCTTACTACATGTCTTTGTTGGAGCATTATCAGAGTTGCAGACTTTCTTCTATCATTACCATTGTTTACGACATGTACCCAGGAGACACCGACGCTGCATAGCTATCTCCGACTTCACTTCTTAGTCGGCCAGTTTCTGTTCTGTTCAAATATCTATGAAATCTTAAGAGTTGAGAGAAAAAAAAATTATACAATTTTTCAACTAAAGAATGTAAGCCTCATGACCACCAAAGAACACAGCAGCTTTAAGGGTTTTCCAGCTGGGTCTCTGACTCGTCATGCCGTTATGCTGCCCCCTGGGGGTGAGATGTGGAAGTGTTTCTTGGATAGAGGTCTATGTGCTAACCACTCTTTTCTACAGTTCCTTTTTAATAACACTGGGAAGTTGTTTTTGTTGCTTACAGTAATATTTTCCCCATGATAATCATTACCAAATGTTGTCTGAACATCTCACAGACCAAAAAGAGGCCTTTATTTCTGCTCAACCTGTAGTCACGGCCCAACAGATAACAAAGAAGTTCATCATGGTGAGTTTTGGCAAAAGAATATTCATGTCAGATTTATTTTTTAGAGCACATAAACAGCCTATTTATTGTAATGTAGCCAAAATAATTGCAGTGTAATTCACCTGTTACTGTCGTGCCTGGTTGTATTCTGACTTCCCTGCTGTCGACGTTAGTCCTCCCTGCCTGTTGGAGGCAGCACTGAGCTATGGAGGCCCCTGCGCAGCCTGAGTCTGCTGCCTCCGTCGCAGGGCGTGAGGAACTTGTTGCTGCTCTCGGACGGACATGTCCAGAACCAGGCCCTGACCCTTCAGCTGGTCAGAGAACATGCCCAGCACAGTCGCCTCTTCACCTGTGGCCTGAGCCCAACAGCCAATCAGCACATGTTGAGGGCCCTGGCCCAGGCAGGGGGAGGAACCTATGAGTTCTTTGACACTAAGACGATGCACACCTGGCGAGAAAAGGTGACAACCCTGTTACACACCAACCTCCTGCAGATATCTATATAATGTCTTTGGTTCCAACGCAAACATCTTTTAGTTTTGACATAATGATTTAGCAGATGCATGCGACTTACAGCAGTGAGTGCGTGAATGTTTTATTCTTTAAAACGTATAACATGTAAACGCTATGTGTGTCCTTAAATACCCAAATACGTCCTTTTATAAGCAGCAGATTTCTCTGTATCACGTTGCTGGTCTATCCATGTTATAGACGTAAGTGTCAATAAACACTGATGTAAAATACTATGTTACATGGCATTCAGATGGCTAGGGCGCCAAATGGTTATGGTTAGGGAATCTTTTTTTTATGGGATTACAATTTGGTCCAAAATAATTTGTTGTATGCGTGCATGTGTGTGTTTGTGTGGGTGTCAGGTGGCGAGTCAGGTGAAGCACATGATGTCTCCAGGCTGCAGCTCTGTATCTGTGAAGTGGCAACAGTTTAACCCCAGAGCCCCTCCTCCGGTCCAGGCCCCTTCTCAACTCCACGCACTCTTCTCTGACCACCAAACCTTGGTCTACGGCTTCGTACCACACTGTACACAGGTACTGTCACTGATGTGTGTGTGTGTATGCGCGTTGTGGACAGAGTCTAACTTGTCTTGGTGTCTAATGCTGTAGGCCACTCTTCTTGGAGACGTTAATGGGCAGGACATTGAGACGATGGTGTCCACTACTGAGCTTCAGAAGACCAGGGGCACGGTGAGACAACCTCACTGTTCATATATGGTTAAGCATAATTATGCCCAAGTCGCACCTGTGATCAACCTGTGTAATAATGTGTGTTTCAGTTCCTTCATAAGCTCACAGCGAGGGCTGTTATCAGGGACTATGAGGATGGCTGTCTCCACATCAACCAGGCAGAACATGAGGTCTGTGGAAATGTTTCACCAATGTTATTTCTGCTTTGTTAACAGCAGGTGACGACTAATAGTCAAATACCTTTGATTTATTTTGTACGGGTTGTGCATATTATCTGTTCCCTACCCGGAGACAGTTTTGTTATACATATAGTATCAATTCTCTCAGGGGAAGAAAGCAGAGCTAAAGTCCTTCATCATTGAGCTGAGCAAAGAGTTCTCCATCCTGTCTCAGTTCACCAGTTTTGTGGCCATCGAGGAGAGGGTGTGTCTGCGAAACACAAACATACACACATGCGTATCGACCACACAGAAATAAGAGTGTGTGTGTGTGTGTACATGTTGTTATATAATATACATAAACACATATATAAATATAATAACATGTTCTGATGAGACTCTCTTCCTCAGGACTCAGAGCAGCCTGATGTGGGCTTCACAGATATTCCCAAACTCATCTCCGATGAGGATGTTGACTTTTTACCTTACCTCAGCTGGAAGGACGGTGTGCATGAGGAGGGTGTGGATGAGGAGGGTGTGGATGAGGAGGGTGTGGATGAGGAGGGTGTGCATGAGGAGGGTGTGGTTGAGGAGGTGTACAAGGGGATCTGTAAGTTTAAGGGGGGTGAGGAGGTGTTGGATATGCGTTCATGCTATTATGCCTGTGAAGAGGAGGAGGACTATGAGGAGTCGGGCACACGTGGATTGATGGAGTCCGTTGGTCCCTCCTTCGGATCTTCAGAAGAACTGTGTGATTACTCGGTAATTATCTTAATTTTTTTTTTGTTGCTCTGAGTAAAACTGTTCCTGTCAATTTACTAACTGTTGTTTTCCTTCTTTTACAGCCCCCACGGGACTGTGACATCACAACGATGGAGGATAGTTCTTCTTACTCTTCAGACAGTGACCCCCCCCCCACTGCTTCTCCTCATCGTCAGCCCCAGTCGATGCTTGGTGATGCTTTTCCCTCTAGGCTTCATCGTCAGTCCCAGTCGATGCTTCGTGGAGCTTTTCTTTGTGCTTCTGGTCCTCCTTTTCCCTCTAGTCCTCAGCCCCAGTCCATAATTCTTGATTCTTCTCCTCCTCGTGCTTCTAAACATTGTAAATCTCCTCGTCTACTTCTGGCTTCTGATCCTCCTTCTCCCTTTAAGCTTGGTCATCGGTCTTTCTTTGTTGCTCCTTCTCCTCCACCTCCTCCTCAGCCCATTCCTCCATCTATTGATTATAATATCCTTTGTGATGCTGTTCCTTTTTCCTCTATGCCCTCTCGTCAGTCCCAGTCTGCCTCTGTGGCTGATGTTCTTCCTCTTTCTTTTATGCCCTCTCTTCAGTCCCAGTCTGCCTCTGTGGCTGATGTTCTTCCTCTTTCTTTTATGCCCTCTCTTCAGTCCCAGTCTGCCTCTGTGGCTGATGTTCTTCCTCTTTCTTTTATGCCCTCTCGTCAGTCCCAGTCTGCCTCTGTGGCTGATGTTCTTCCTCCTCCGACCTCTGTCAACGGTTCTCTTTCTCTTCACCTGATGGAACGTTACCGCAGTTCTGTACTTACATTACCCTCACCTACTGCTGCCTGGTCAGAACCGCTGGGTAGGGCCATGTCCCAACTCCCAGAGCCCATTCAGTGTGACTTACCAAAGGCTATGGGGCTGAACTACAGTCCGTCTCCGGTTCACCCTCTCCCTGATCTCTCTGGGGAGGGTTTCCAGAGGAGCTGGACTAATGACTATTTCCGCGGCTCTGAAGCCAGTAACCCTTCAGTTCCACTTTTGGTGTCATCTGGTAGTCCATTTGGGTCTTTAGCAGGTACTGGACCAGCTGGTACTGGACCAGCTGGTGATGGAGAGTGGCCTTCACCTCTAGTTGGCCGTACACTAAGGAAAAAGTCAAAAATGGCAGCCATGTCATACAGACCACCTCAAGGCACCTTGTTTGGCTCCCGTTCAACCAGTTCTATGACTACAGGCACCTTCTTTGGATCTCCAGCTTTAACGAAGGCTGTAATCTCAACCCAACTTCCAGAGGCTGCATCTAAATTCAGACAATGGTTGAGTTCTGATTAAAAAAAAAATGAATTTGTCACACAATAGTGAATTAGTCAAACAATAAATCACAACATGTTGACTGTGTCTTTCAGGACTGGTGCTTTTCATACTACTCTTTATGTAGTGAAATGGCCAGAAATCTTTGCCCTCCAGCACTCAGTGAGTACATTGACATTTTACTTTATTCAAGTATAATTTGCATAGAACATTTAAAATTGTTGATAGAAAACATAGTTAGCAACATGTGTATTAATGAAGAAGCATGGGAGCATATCTTATATGGTAAATCACATCAGGAAATGCATTTTACAAAATATATGCATGCATACACATATATAATTACAGATATTTACGTGCTTATACTACAGCATTTTAATATGTTTGCATGTTCAGATGACCAGCAGGTCAATACATGCATGTAGGCTGTGTCCAGAGCCTTTAAACAGACCCCAGATCAGCAGACATTTCATTCTATTATTTTTGGCTGTAGTGTCAGTAGCTGGGGAGAGGGGAAGAGTACATTTGTCACATTTCTTCCAGGAAGGGTACTGGGAGTGTTCTGCCAGCTTGGGTTCCCTCATCGGTGTGGATTTGGACTACTTTGCAAATGTTGTCTTGAAGGAGAAAGGCATCGGCTCTCTAGGTAAGCTACTGTGGAGGCAAATTATAGAGGACACCAGGTCTGAGACCCGGTTTCAGGTTCTCTGAGAAAAATGACCAAAACATTTGGTGTGCTTGCGGCGTGTCGTCTGTGTGTGTGTGCCAGGGGTGAGGGCCCATGCTGACATCCTCAGGCTCGTGGCCAGCCTGCTGGTACTGCAGCTGATGAGGGTGAGGGGGCACGAGGTGGGGAAGCTGCTCCTCAGCCTGTTCCGTGTGGACCTGGATCACTCACCACCTCAGTCCAGGTGGGTCTCAATGGTCCTCCACATGTGGTGACTCAGTCTCACCTGTCCACAGTGGAGGACATGTCAGTGTTGTTCAAGTGTCTGGTTTTGTTTGGTGTATTAGTCTATTTGTGTGTCTGTGTCTACATAGTGTTTCCAGTGTCTTGTCTACATAGTGTTTCCAGTGTCTTGTCTACATAGTGTTTCCAGTGTCTTGTCTACTTAATGGGTTTCCTGTGTCTTGTCTACTTAATGGGTTTCCTGTGTCTTGTCTACTTAATGGGTTTCCTGTGTCTTGTCTACTTAATGGGTTTCCTGTGTCTTGTCTACTTAATGGGTTTCCTGTGTCTTGTCTACTTAATGGGTTTCCTGTGTCTTGTCTACTTAATGGGTTTCCTGTGTCTTGTCTACTTAATGGGTTTCCTGTGTCTTGTCTACTTAATGGGTTTCCTGTGTCTTGTCTACTTAATGGGTTTCCTGTGTCTTGTCTACTTAATGGGTTTCCTGTGTCTTGTCTACTTAATGGGTTTAATTTATGTTTCCTGTGTGTGTTCTTCCAGGAATGACCACTGGGAGGCAGTAAAGAGGGCTGTGGACTGGGTGCGTTGGGCAGACAGGGAGTATCCGTGTGTGTGCAGCAGGATGGAATTTGGCTGGGACTGGGAGTCGTCCACACGCCAGCTCCTGGGCATCGACCCCCCAAACCCCCTCATCTCCTGGGGAGTGAAGGCCCAATGATAACCTCAATGTCTGACTGTCAGAAAGTGGAATGTGTATGCCTTTTGTAATTTCACAAGGTGGAAATCTTACTTAAAAATAGAGATCATAGCCTATATAATGTGCTATTAAACTGAATAAAAATCCAGTTAAACTTCAGTGTTTGCAGCGTTTGCTATGTTTGTGCTGTTGTCACAGCTGGTTAGGCAAAACTCAACCATTGAGGTATATTTTCTCACATAATGTGCATTTGTAGGCAATATCAACATTGTAAGCAAAACATGATATGTTCCATTGATCTTATTTGATATGGTGATGTGTTTAGGATACAATAAGTTAAAGAGGCCGTTTTTGTGATTTCCTCATCAGTTAATATTAGCTTAAACACATCAAATAAGGAGAGAACCAGGCGCAGGACGCAGTATGAATTCTGTGTTTTATTGTTCAAAGCAAAAGGCCGCCTTAAGCCCATGAAGAGTGAACTGAGTACAGCAATAATCTAACTCCGGACATAACTCAATGAAAAGGAACACAGCAAACCGTAAAATGTGGCTTAAGGTACAATGCTACTGGAACAGAACGCTTGCAAACAGAATACAAGGAACAACAATGAGCAAAGACAGGGGAGTCAGAGGGAACAATATACACACATATAATGACCAATGGGAACCAGGTGTGTAGATGGGGACAAAACCAAACCAGGAATGGATAATGACTAGGATTGGGGGCTCTGGCAGTTAAAAGGCCGGTGACATCAACCGCTTTTTTTTAATCTGTTTGGTGGAGTTTCTTATTTGAAGTACATGTACCTATTTGCCAGACCGTGTAAGCGGAGTCGGCCTAGAAGAACGACCAACTGACCCCTTGTTAAATAGCTTAGTGGTTGGCGACGCTGTCTACAAAACAACAGGACCGGTCAAAACACATTAGCCTTAGCATTTCTTCAGTACAGACAAAAACCTTCAGTAGCTACGTAATAGGAAGCCTAGAATAAAACAGTTCTGGTGGATATTAGGATTTGTTCAGGATAGGCAAACATTTCGCTGGCTACACGATTCTCTCTCTCACTTTAGGATGACCGTGTTTTCAAACCCCCAAAACTGGGACCCTTGAGTAACTGCACGTCAATGCACGCACACATGCATGTGCTTATGCATGCATGTTGGTCATCATGCGTGCTTCTGGTTGGTAGAGCTGGGGGTCGTTTTGAGCTTTGATGAGAATTGTTGCTTTGCTATGCAGTTCTACATAGTTGTTTGTTTGACTCCGACTCGTATGTGGAAACATTACTGTATTATTCTTTTAATTGTGCTGAAAACCGGGACAGTTTGGTTGTGAATGTCGGAAACCGGGACATTTTGTTGTTTTGCACATATTCGTCGATAAAGTCAGGTATCGTCACCTACATTGATAGATACTGTATCAATGTCATTCACGAATGGCTAATAAGCTGTCAAAACTGCCAGTGGCAAAAGCCATACAGTTCGTAGATGCTATTTCTGGTGGAGGTAAACTTAATAAGAAACATTAGTCAGTTTAACAGAATGTGTAATGGTGTCTAGTGAAATATTACTGGCTAATAAGCTTTTAAAATGGCCAGTGGCAAAAGTCATACAGTTGATTGATGCTATTTGTAGTGGAGGTAAACTTAATAAGAAACGTTACTCAGTTTAACATAATGCTTAATGGTGTCTAGCGATGTAAAGAAACTTGGCGTGATGTTAATGATCTAATGTTGAAATGCTATACCAACTCTTAAATCTACATAGCTCTGATGTGTAGTGGTTAAAGACACTTAGGTCTCTTAGGTGTGAGTCTCGGGTTTGAATCCAGAGAGAGTAAAAGTGATCATCACTTTTAATTGCTGTTCAAAGTTCAAAGGTTTATTTGTCATTTGCAATAACAAGTTACAGCAATGAAATGCTTGGTTTTCCTACTCCTGATAGAGCAGTTAAAAGTAGAAAAATAACAGTAATTATAATAAAAAAGACAACACAATCAGTAATCAGTAATAACACTATACAAAAACATGCATCAGTAATAATAACTATACAACTATACAACCGTAGTGTAATGTAAAAGTGACAGGGGTGCTTGATATAAGTGACAGATCTGTAATGATCCATTTGCTCCTCCTCCTACACCTCTCTGTGTAGAGATCTTGCAGGGATGGCAGGTCAGAACTTGTGATGCACTCTGCTGAACTGATGTGGCCCGGCTGAACTAGGCTTGCCTAGTTTCTTATTATCGTTCTGCATTCAATTCTTTGGCCAAATTTGTCCATGAAATCCCCCAAAATATAGATAAGATCTGCTTAGCACCAAGGATCTCACTTCCGGATTTTATAACGTGCCACCACACGATGAAGTCCAGGACACATTCTTGACATGCTTTTGCAACAACAGCAGCTCTGGAAAGTTACGTGAAACAAATGTATGCTTTTCAGAGTGAAGGGTATTAAAAGCCTAATCTCAAGAGACCATCTGAAGGACTGCCATTCTCTTTCTTGGACTTTAAAGAAATCAACATAAGTATTGCTCAGGCATTCAGAGAATCACAAACGACTATTTTGAAAGCATTTTCATTTTTTATATTTTTTTAATTGCCACCATGACGAATTTTCATGATTTTCCTCAGAAACTTTTATCGCTGCTGAGCAAAGCTGCAAGTTTTTTTGTTATCCTGTCTGTCTTTATTCTTGAGTACATATTAAACTTGAACTTTCTATGCTTCTGCAGGCCTGCATACAAAACAAATGCCATAGGATATCATGGCATACTGTACTTTGTTTGTCCACCTATTATAACAACTTGTGTTATTATGGTGATTGATAAAACCTACCAGAAGAAATCAACTGGCTGCTACAGATGTTGCAAATGGATCGGTTCCAAATGCTGCAAATGGATCGATTCCACATGCTGCACATGCAGCAGATTGAACGATTCCAGTTGCTTAAATTGCTTTTCTAACATTAGCAAATATCTGATGACATTGCTGTCTGTATCACTGTACTGGGTAGGGGCTGTTTTCATTCATGGAGACTGGTATGTGTGTTTTAAAACCAACAATCACCCCAAACATGTGGGTATTCCCTGTAAAACCAACCTGACCGATGAGGAAAGACTTGTCATCACTGACTACAAGACTGACTCAGTTGTAAGTAACAGTAATATCATGTTCATATTATGGTTTTTATCAAACATAATAAACAAATGGTTAATTGCTGTTAAAATGTTCAAAAATATCCAATGGTTGACGCAAAATGCTAATAAATCTCACTGGCATTTATTTACAATGTGAACGTCTTTCTAACAGCTATTTATTGCTCTTGTCAATATTAGTCTGTCTTTCTTTTTCCAGATTTTTGGCTTATTGCTAGTTTCCGGGGGCCTTATTCTCTGGCTCATTGGTGATAGTTGTTTTACCTGCATAAATAGATGGAACTGTACCCATCTTTTTGAACCATATTATCAAAGGTTGTATGAGGAAATTCTGGAAAAGGAGGTGAACAATCATTTGAGCCAAGAACTGTTGAACATGGCGCAAGAGAGAGCCGTTAAAATCTGTGGCCCATATCTTCAGGCCATCAAGGATCAGAAGACGAGCAGCACCCCAGTGGCAAGGACTGAAAATTATTTGGATGGTGTTGATGCATGGACAGCTATTTCATACTCTGATTTCCCAATCTCAGAGGTTGTTGATGCTCTTCCTACTCCTCCAACTCCTTCAACCAGTTCCCTTGGTGTGTAGAAATAACCAGAAATACACAGATGAGCCAAAACATTATGACCAGGTCTGACTAGGTCTGGGTTTTCTTTTAGAAAGGGGTGCCACTTAATTTGGATATATTTAAAATATTCTTTAGGGTTGACAATACTTTTGAAAACTATGTTTGCAGAACAAAATCGTACTCCTTAATAAAATGTTTAGTGTTTTAGAAATAATTGTGTTGATTTAGAAGTATTCGTGTGCCCCCTAATATTTGAGGCAAAATAGGAATCGTTGTTGTGTTTTTTGTTTTTATCATGAAGGGTTATAACTCTTCTTGAGTTGACTGTGTATTTCTTTTCTTTTCAACAGTTCCTAAGAACATGGTTTCACTTTGCCATTATGGAGCCCTGTCTGTAGATTGATGGCAAAGAAATTATTTGAATAAATAATGAAATATATTCATAAATCAGGCAAAATGTGGCCAAAGTGATGGGCCCTAAATAATTGTATAAGGCATGGAACATCATACCTTGTTCTCTCCTCATGGAACTGGGGTTATAAACATATAAATAAAGTGTGTGTGTGAGTGTGTATAAATATATAGATTTCCATCCACAGAAATTTGAACGTAACATGTAAACAGCATGTCTTCCAATGTGTAACGTTGTAGTAGTGCAGGACACAGGCGCAGCGGTTCAGGACAAATGTTCTTTAATCCAAGTTGTATTCCAAGACATAAACGTCACACGAGACAGAGGCGTTTCATGAAACAATGACAAACAAACACTGGGGCAGGAGAAACTTAAATAGGGACATAACAAGGGGCAAATGAGGAACAGGTGACCAGATTAAACGACACAGGTGAAACCAAAAAAACAAAGGCAACCAAATTGAACATAGAAACCAAGAAAATAGAACCGAAAGATATAGAACATAGAAATATAACGACAAGCAACTTGTGCGTCAGCCCCGTTGTTGCTTGCTCCTTGGGGTTTTAGGCCAGGGGTTTTGTAAAATCACTTTGAGACAACAGCTGATATAAAAGGGGCTTTTTAAAATAAATGTAATTGATTGATTGAACAGTGACTTATTACAATCCATTTTGGGATGCATTTTGCTTTCTAAAAGAAAATTATATCCATGCTGTGGCTTTCCTGCTTTCTGCTACCGAATCAGTTGTTCTTCAATGTTAATGTTGTGTGGTTCTGTTTTGTTCCATTTTGATTTCCTTTGTTTTTGAATGTAGCCTGTCTGTTTTCTTCTGATTGTTTTCACCTGTTTGTTGTTAATGCTCATTAGCACCCTATTTAGTTTGCCCAGTTCTTAATTGTCCTTTTGCTCTTTGCCTGGCATCCTGCGTACCAAAACATTAAAGTTATTTTAAAAGCCTGAAACTATAAATCAATTTCATAAGGTGACATTGGTTTTATGTTGAGAAATATTTGTTAGAAAAACACAAAACATTAAATATATTTCTTGCCTAAGCATTAAAGCTGCAACTATAATTTTTGCCACATATTGATAGGCTTTTAAATTAATTTCTATGCAATAAGATGTTGCTCTAAATCCACCTAGACTGACCTTACTGGTCTGCAGTATACCCATTATATACAATGTCTTATAAATGTATTTATTCATTATCTGCTTTTTTTTTGTAATTTCTTTGCTTTATTTGACATGAAAGTTTAAAAACGTATATGTTTTGCATAAAGTGCAGTGTTTCTTTATATCTCTCAATGCTACACCTCCTATTTTTTCCAAATTACTTTGTTCAACTTGTTCATACAAATGTTTGAATGGTACTCTTGAGCTTAATTAAAGTTATGATTTTTTTTCTCAATAGATTTGTATCCATTTCTCATACATGTGTATGTGTGCAAGTGTATTTTGGCCAGACCATATCCCTTTTTAACCATTTCCCTTGCCACTAGAGGCGGGTTGCCTTGCCACTAGTGGCGGGTTGGGGCACCTGCAAGCTGAATTCAGTTTTTTAGCCAAATTAGCTTTTCTCATCCAAACCTGTTTTTTTACACAGTATATATGATATTATATAATAACAATAATAGGAAAAGGAAAAGATGCATAACAAAAATAAAGCGTAGCTTCCATGTGACAACGAAATAGATGTCGATCTCATTTGCAAATATTTTTGGCTCTCCATCATTCTCCATATTGGTCATATAGCTCTTACACAGTTTGTTTTAGGTCAAATGTTCTGTTGAAAAACAAATTAGACCCCCACTTAAGCGCAAACTAGAGGGACTGGTCTATTGCTGCCGAATGCTGTAGTAGTCATGCTGGTTATGTGTGCCTTGAATTCTAAATAAAGTACCCCCACACCTTCACACCACCTCCTCCATGCTTCATTATTGGAACAAAATATCCAGAGATCATCTTCACCAGCTCTGCGTCTAACAAAGACAGCGCTTGGAACCAAAAATATCAAATTTTGACTCTTCAGGCCAAAGGACAGATTTCCACCGGTCTAAAATCAGTTTTTTTAATTAAAAACCCAAACATACACCAACATAGTCAAGGACACTTGTGAGAAGGAATTAAGAATTATATAACCTACTGAAAATGTTTACGTTTAGAGCCAAACAGCTCTGTTTTTAAATACAAGCAAACACAAGCATAATGTCTTGATTGAGTAACATCCTACATTTTTGGGAAATTTCCCAACTCTGTTTCATTTATTATTTTTAGAAGAACAGTGGCAGTTGTCCTAAATTCCCACATTTGTGCATATTTTGGCCACTTCTGTGGTCCTGTTGGCATTAAAACTGCTCTATTAACAACATGGGAAATTACTTAGGTCTCTACTCTCTCTTTATTGGTCTAATAAAGGAATGAGAATTCAAGGAAATCGCCTTGTTTGTCATGTTTTATGTAAACCTGAGCTGGACGCATTTACTGCGGCGACAATGTCTGTTCATTGCAAATGGTGAATAAACAGACATTCTCTTTAAGGGGAGAGTGATAAGTTCTTCCCGACAAGGAGAAAAAACGTGATTTGATAGGATACATTTTTGGAAACAAACTTTAAAACTCCTAATCAATTATTACAAAAGCCCATAATTCCTATCATTGTCCATGAATCGTCCTTTTAGGATTTCTGGATCTCATGATGAGAATGGACACCTTTGACTGCGGTTGTGGACAAAAAATGCTTTGTTGTCCATTTTGACTTTCCTCTCTCTCCACTCGGCCATCTTGATTTTCCTATGTTTTTACTCGGCCAAAAAATCTACCTTCCATCTGTCCCAAGTTCTACTTGTTGTCCACATGCGCAACATCCTCAAAATCCATCTTGCATAGCCTTAATATATTTTGGTGACCCACAAGTAAGACTGAAAGAGACATACACTAGGGGACTGTATCTTTAAGGGAGAGGTGTTAGGGGATTGGAGTTCCAGGATAATGTGGGTGGCCACTGTTGTTCTCACTCGCTGTAGTGTGATATAAAACAGGAAGTGGCGAGTAAAGCTCACTCGACGCATCTCCGCCTCTTGTCTCCTCATTTATTCCACTCCACAATTTCTCCTTTCTGCACATTTTAGTTTCAGGATTTGTTCATATTATCCTTTTCTTTCTTGATGGTGTAACTATTTTAGCTCACAAAGGCCCTCTTGGTGAAATATCCTTCTTCTGGCGCTAATAGTGTCATTGGCACTGGATATACGCGCAAGATGCGCCATCAACCGATCATTGTGTCAGCAACACCCTTCCATTCAAATCAAGCATGGGTCAAAATGTCCCCTGAGGGCGCTTCTAGTAGGTGTCGATGGCTCGGCGCTTCTAGTGTTAACTATCAGAAGGTTTTTGAATCTTCTGTTCTCCACTTGTTCTTACATTTCCAACTGATATTTCCATCCATGTCATTTCAACTGCTCGAACACTACAGCCAATAGACATATTCCACAGGCTAATTACATGTCACGCTTCCATAATGTGCATTTGTAGGCAATATCAACATTGTAAGCAAAACATGATATGTTCCATTGATCTTATTTGATATGGTGATGTGTTTAGGATACAATAAGTTAAAGAGGCCGTTTTTGTGATTTCCTCATCAGTTAATATTAGCTTAAACACATCAAATAAGGAGAGAACCAGGCGCAGGACGCAGTATGAATTCTGTGTTTTATTGTTCAAAGGAAAAGGCCGCCTTAACCCTTGGTAGCCTATGGGGCTTTCGGCCGGATTTCACTAGTGGGACATTTTGGGTCCTAGATTCATTTCTGTAACAGATACAACCTATTATGATGTATCCTTTTAATAGCAACCCCTCTGGCTACAATAAAAACACATAAAAACAGACTTCTGGGTCACTATTTATAAAACTCATCTGTTTGACAGGCAAAAAATTTTTTTCGGAAAACATTTCTGCCATTCAGCATCAAGATTTTTTTTTGGAAGCATTATGAGATTTTGTGTCAATGGTATTTCCTCATACTTTCATGCCTTTACTATCAAATTACACTGTAATTGGGTTGAAAATAATGAAAAATAATACAATAGAAGGTAAAAAATATAGGCACCCCCAAAAAATTTGGTTCTTCTACCTAGAAATAAAACATTATGAAATAAATAAGATTGAATGTAAAATCCCATGTAATAGGTGTAATGACTCAAAACGGCCAGCAGATGGCAGCACTAGATCGCTAGTTACGTTTGGACTTATATATTTTATAAACTCAGAAAAATGACCAACTTCTTCCCAAAAACTCAAGAACATCCCCCTACTATTTTGACTAAATATTAATTTTTATATCTTATATATAATACAAACGATGTATTATGGTTCAAAACATCATATATAGTGATGTACACGCTTGTAATATTTATACTGATGTACAAATGAGCCTTTCTAAGATGAATAGGCAATGTCGTTGCCTGGTGAAAAGTTCTCATAGCAACCCAAACTATACAACTATACAACCCATATTATACACGGAAAACCCCAATTATACACGGAATGCTTCAGGAAAGTGGCTACAAATAATATACCGTTGGAATCGGACGATTATGGAGAATCTATTTTTCGAAATATTTATGCAAATTAGCACTGTCCGCGGGATCGCGGACGTCGACCATATTAAGCCCATTAAGAGTGAACTGAGTACAGCAATAATCTCACTCCGGACATAACTCAATGAAAAGGAACACAGCAAACCGTAAAATGTGGCTTAAGGTACAATGCTACTGGAACAGAACGCTTGCAAACAGAATACAAGGAACAACAATGAGCAAAGACAGGGGAGTCAGAGGGAACAATATACACACATATAATGACCAATGGGAACCAGGTGTGTAGATGGGGACAAAACCAAACCAGGAATGGATAATGACTAGGATTGGGGGCTCTGGCAGTTAAAAGGCCGGTGACATCAACCGCTTTTTTTTAATCTGTTTGGTGGAGTTTCTTATTTGAAGTACATGTACCTATTTGCCAGACCGTGTAAGCGGAGTCGGCCTAGAAGAACGACCAACTGACCCCTTGTTAAATAGCTTAGTGGTTGGCGACGCTGTCTACAAAACAACAGGACCGGTCAAAACACATTAGCCTTAGCATTTCTTCAGTACAGACAAAAACCTTCAG
The DNA here is from genome assembly GCF_011004845.1 of Esox lucius. Taxonomy (NCBI): domain Eukaryota; kingdom Metazoa; phylum Chordata; class Actinopteri; order Esociformes; family Esocidae; genus Esox; species Esox lucius. The sequence continues at coordinate 25,712,793 of NC_047584.1, read as the reverse complement.
TAGCTACGTAATAGGAAGCCTAGAATAAAACAGTTCTGGTGGATATTAGGATTTGTTCAGGATAGGCAAACATTTCGCTGGCTACACGATTCTCTCTCTCACTTTAGGATGACCGTGTTTTCAAACCCCCAAAACTGGGACCCTTGAGTAACTGCACGTCAATGCACGCACACATGCATGTGCTTATGCATGCATGTTGGTCATCATGCGTGCTTCTGGTTGGTAGAGCTGGGGGTCGTTTTGAGCTTTGATGAGAATTGTTGCTTTGCTATGCAGTTCTACATAGTTGTTTGTTTGACTCCGACTCGTATGTGGAAACATTACTGTATTATTCTTTTAATTGTGCTGAAAACCGGGACAGTTTGGTTGTGAATGTCGGAAACCGGGACATTTTGTTGTTTTGCACATATTCGTCGATAAAGTCAGGTATCGTCACCTACATTGATAGATACTGTATCAATGTCATTCACGAATGGCTAATAAGCTGTCAAAACTGCCAGTGGCAAAAGCCATACAGTTCGTAGATGCTATTTCTGGTGGAGGTAAACTTAATAAGAAACATTAGTCAGTTTAACAGAATGTGTAATGGTGTCTAGTGAAATATTACTGGCTAATAAGCTTTTAAAATGGCCAGTGGCAAAAGTCATACAGTTGATTGATGCTATTTGTAGTGGAGGTAAACTTAATAAGAAACGTTACTCAGTTTAACATAATGCTTAATGGTGTCTAGCGATGTAAAGAAACTTGGCGTGATGTTAATGATCTAATGTTGAAATGCTATACCAACTCTTAAATCTACATAGCTCTGATGTGTAGTGGTTAAAGACACTTAGGTCTCTTAGGTGTGAGTCTCGGGTTTGAATCCAGAGAGAGTAAAAGTGATCATCACTTTTAATTGCTGTTCAAAGTTCAAAGGTTTATTTGTCATTTGCAATAACAAGTTACAGCAATGAAATGCTTGGTTTTCCTACTCCTGATAGAGCAGTTAAAAGTAGAAAAATAACAGTAATTATAATAAAAAAGACAACACAATCAGTAATCAGTAATAACACTATACAAAAACATGCATCAGTAATAATAACTATACAACTATACAACCGTAGTGTAATGTAAAAGTGACAGGGGTGCTTGATATAAGTGACAGATCTGTAATGATCCATTTGCTCCTCCTCCTACACCTCTCTGTGTAGAGATCTTGCAGGGATGGCAGGTCAGAACTTGTGATGCACTCTGCTGAACTGATGTGGCCCGGCTGAACTAGGCTTGCCTAGTTTCTTATTATCGTTCTGCATTCAATTCTTTGGCCAAATTTGTCCATGAAATCCCCCAAAATATAGATAAGATCTGCTTAGCACCAAGGATCTCACTTCCGGATTTTATAACGTGCCACCACACGATGAAGTCCAGGACACATTCTTGACATGCTTTTGCAACAACAGCAGCTCTGGAAAGTTACGTGAAACAAATGTATGCTTTTCAGAGTGAAGGGTATTAAAAGCCTAATCTCAAGAGACCATCTGAAGGACTGCCATTCTCTTTCTTGGACTTTAAAGAAATCAACATAAGTATTGCTCAGGCATTCAGAGAATCACAAACGACTATTTTGAAAGCATTTTCATTTTTTATATTTTTTTAATTGCCACCATGACGAATTTTCATGATTTTCCTCAGAAACTTTTATCGCTGCTGAGCAAAGCTGCAAGTTTTTTTGTTATCCTGTCTGTCTTTATTCTTGAGTACATATTAAACTTGAACTTTCTATGCTTCTGCAGGCCTGCATACAAAACAAATGCCATAGGATATCATGGCATACTGTACTTTGTTTGTCCACCTATTATAACAACTTGTGTTATTATGGTGATTGATAAAACCTACCAGAAGAAATCAACTGGCTGCTACAGATGTTGCAAATGGATCGGTTCCAAATGCTGCAAATGGATCGATTCCACATGCTGCACATGCAGCAGATTGAACGATTCCAGTTGCTTAAATTGCTTTTCTAACATTAGCAAATATCTGATGACATTGCTGTCTGTATCACTGTACTGGGTAGGGGCTGTTTTCATTCATGGAGACTGGTATGTGTGTTTTAAAACCAACAATCACCCCAAACATGTGGGTATTCCCTGTAAAACCAACCTGACCGATGAGGAAAGACTTGTCATCACTGACTACAAGACTGACTCAGTTGTAAGTAACAGTAATATCATGTTCATATTATGGTTTTTATCAAACATAATAAACAAATGGTTAATTGCTGTTAAAATGTTCAAAAATATCCAATGGTTGACGCAAAATGCTAATAAATCTCACTGGCATTTATTTACAATGTGAACGTCTTTCTAACAGCTATTTATTGCTCTTGTCAATATTAGTCTGTCTTTCTTTTTCCAGATTTTTGGCTTATTGCTAGTTTCCGGGGGCCTTATTCTCTGGCTCATTGGTGATAGTTGTTTTACCTGCATAAATAGATGGAACTGTACCCATCTTTTTGAACCATATTATCAAAGGTTGTATGAGGAAATTCTGGAAAAGGAGGTGAACAATCATTTGAGCCAAGAACTGTTGAACATGGATCCAAGGGAGAGCCGTTAAAATCTGTGGCCCATATCTTCAGGCCATCAAGGATCAGAAGACGAGCAGCACCCCAGTGGCAAGGACTGAAAATTATTTGGATGGTGTTGATGCATGGACAGCTATTTCATACTCTGATTTCCCAATCTCAGAGGTTGTTGATGCTCTTCCTACTCCTCCAACTCCTTCAACCAGTTCCCTTGGTGTGTAGAAATAACCAGAAATACACAGATGAGCCAAAACATTATGACCAGGTCTGACTAGGTCTGGGTTTTCTTTTAGAAAGGGGTGCCACTTAATTTGGATATATTTAAAATATTCTTTAGGGTTGACAATACTTTTGAAAACTATGTTTGCAGAACAAAATCGTACTCCTTAATAAAATGTTTAGTGTTTTAGAAATAATTGTGTTGATTTAGAAGTATTCGTGTGCCCCCTAATATTTGAGGCAAAATAGGAATCGTTGTTGTGTTTTTTGTTTTTATCATGAAGGGTTATAACTCTTCTTGAGTTGACTGTGTATTTCTTTTCTTTTCAACAGTTCCTAAGAACATGGTTTCACTTTGCCATTATGGAGCCCTGTCTGTAGATTGATGGCAAAGAAATTATTTGAATAAATAATGAAATATATTCATAAATCAGGCAAAATGTGGCCAAAGTGATGGGCCCTAAATAATTGTATAAGGCATGGAACATCATACCTTGTTCTCTCCTCATGGAACTGGGGTTATAAACATATAAATAAAGTGTGTGTGTGAGTGTGTATAAATATATAGATTTCCATCCACAGAAATTTGAACGTAACATGTAAACAGCATGTCTTCCAATGTGTAACGTTGTAGTAGTGCAGGACACAGGCGCAGCGGTTCAGGACAAATGTTCTTTAATCCAAGTTGTATTCCAAGACATAAACGTCACACGAGACAGAGGCGTTTCATGAAACAATGACAAACAAACACTGGGGCAGGAGAAACTTAAATAGGGACATAACAAGGGGCAAATGAGGAACAGGTGACCAGATTAAACGACACAGGTGAAACCAAAAAAACAAAGGCAACCAAATTGAACATAGAAACCAAGAAAATAGAACCGAAAGATATAGAACATAGAAATATAACGACAAGCAACTTGTGCGTCAGCCCCGTTGTTGCTTGCTCCTTGGGGTTTTAGGCCAGGGGTTTTGTAAAATCACTTTGAGACAACAGCTGATATAAAAGGGGCTTTTTAAAATAAATGTAATTGATTGATTGAACAGTGACTTATTACAATCCATTTTGGGATGCATTTTGCTTTCTAAAAGAAAATTATATCCATGCTGTGGCTTTCCTGCTTTCTGCTACCGAATCAGTTGTTCTTCAATGTTAATGTTGTGTGGTTCTGTTTTGTTCCATTTTGATTTCCTTTGTTTTTGAATGTAGCCTGTCTGTTTTCTTCTGATTGTTTTCACCTGTTTGTTGTTAATGCTCATTAGCACCCTATTTAGTTTGCCCAGTTCTTAATTGTCCTTTTGCTCTTTGCCTGGCATCCTGCGTACCAAAACATTAAAGTTATTTTAAAAGCCTGAAACTATAAATCAATTTCATAAGGTGACATTGGTTTTATGTTGAGAAATATTTGTTAGAAAAACACAAAACATTAAATATATTTCTTGCCTAAGCATTAAAGCTGCAACTATAATTTTTGCCACATATTGATAGGCTTTTAAATTAATTTCTATGCAATAAGATGTTGCTCTAAATCCACCTAGACTGACCTTACTGGTCTGCAGTATACCCATTATATACAATGTCTTATAAATGTATTTATTCATTATCTGCTTTTTTTTTGTAATTTCTTTGCTTTATTTGACATGAAAGTTTAAAAACGTATATGTTTTGCATAAAGTGCAGTGTTTCTTTATATCTCTCAATGCTACACCTCCTATTTTTTCCAAATTACTTTGTTCAACTTGTTCATACAAATGTTTGAATGGTACTCTTGAGCTTAATTAAAGTTATGATTTTTTTCTCAATAGATTTGTATCCATTTCTCATACATGTGTATGTGTGCAAGTGTATTTTGGCCAGACCATATCCCTTTTTAACCATTTCCCTTGCCACTAGAGGCGGGTTGCCTTGCCACTAGTGGCGGGTTGGGGCACCTGCAAGCTGAATTCAGTTTTTTAGCCAAATTAGCTTTTCTCATCCAAACCTGTTTTTTTACACAGTATATATGATATTATATAATAACAATAATAGGAAAAGGAAAAGATGCATAACAAAAATAAAGCGTAGCTTCCATGTGACAACGAAATAGATGTCGATCTCATTTGCAAATATTTTTGGCTCTCCATCATTCTCCATATTGGTCATATAGCTCTTACACAGTTTGTTTTAGGTCAAATGTTCTGTTGAAAAACAAATTAGACCCCCACTTAAGCGCAAACTAGAGGGACTGGTCTATTGCTGCCGAATGCTGTAGTAGTCATGCTGGTTATGTGTGCCTTGAATTCTAAATAAAGTACCCCCACACCTTCACACCACCTCCTCCATGCTTCATTATTGGAACAAAATATCCAGAGATCATCTTCACCAGCTCTGCGTCTAACAAAGACAGCGCTTGGAACCAAAAATATCAAATTTTGACTCTTCAGGCCAAAGGACAGATTTCCACCGGTCTAAAATCAGTTTTTTTAATTAAAAACCCAAACATACACCAACATAGTCAAGGACACTTGTGAGAAGGAATTAAGAATTATATAACCTACTGAAAATGTTTACGTTTAGAGCCAAACAGCTCTGTTTTTAAATACAAGCAAACACAAGCATAATGTCTTGATTGAGTAACATCCTACATTTTTGGGAAATTTCCCAACTCTGTTTCATTTATTATTTTTAGAAGAACAGTGGCAGTTGTCCTAAATTCCCACATTTGTGCATATTTTGGCCACTTCTGTGGTCCTGTTGGCATTAAAACTGCTCTATTAACAACATGGGAAATTACTTAGGTCTCTACTCTCTCTTTATTGGTCTAATAAAGGAATGAGAATTCAAGGAAATCGCCTTGTTTGTCATGTTTTATGTAAACCTGAGCTGGACGCATTTACTGCGGCGACAATGTCTGTTCATTGCAAATGGTGAATAAACAGACATTCTCTTTAAGGGGAGAGTGATAAGTTCTTCCCGACAAGGAGAAAAAACGTGATTTGATAGGATACATTTTTGGAAACAAACTTTAAAACTCCTAATCAATTATTACAAAAGCCCATAATTCCTATCATTGTCCATGAATCGTCCTTTTAGGATTTCTGGATCTCATGATGAGAATGGACACCTTTGACTGCGGTTGTGGACAAAAAATGCTTTGTTGTCCATTTTGACTTTCCTCTCTCTCCACTCGGCCATCTTGATTTTCCTATGTTTTTACTCGGCCAAAAAATCTACCTTCCATCTGTCCCAAGTTCTACTTGTTGTCCACATGCGCAACATCCTCAAAATCCATCTTGCATAGCCTTAATATATTTTGGTGACCCACAAGTAAGACTGAAAGAGACATACACTAGGGGACTGTATCTTTAAGGGAGAGGTGTTAGGGGATTGGAGTTCCAGGATAATGTGGGTGGCCACTGTTGTTCTCACTCGCTGTAGTGTGATATAAAACAGGAAGTGGCGAGTAAAGCTCACTCGACGCATCTCCGCCTCTTGTCTCCTCATTTATTCCACTCCACAATTTCTCCTTTCTGCACATTTTAGTTTCAGGATTTGTTCATATTATCCTTTTCTTTCTTGATGGTGTAACTATTTTAGCTCACAAAGGCCCTCTTGGTGAAATATCCTTCTTCTGGCGCTAATAGTGTCATTGGCACTGGATATACGCGCAAGATGCGCCATCAACCGATCATTGTGTCAGCAACACCCTTCCATTCAAATCAAGCATGGGTCAAAATGTCCCCTGAGGGCGCTTCTAGTAGGTGTCGATGGCTCGGCGCTTCTAGTGTTAACTATCAGAAGGTTTTTGAATCTTCTGTTCTCCACTTGTTCTTACATTTCCAACTGATATTTCCATCCATGTCATTTCAACTGCTCGAACACTACAGCCAATAGACATATTCCACAGGCTAATTACATGTCACGCTTCCATAATGTGCATTTGTAGGCAATATCAACATTGTAAGCAAAACATGATATGTTCCATTGATCTTATTTGATATGGTGATGTGTTTAGGATACAATAAGTTAAAGAGGCCGTTTTTGTGATTTCCTCATCAGTTAATATTAGCTTAAACACATCAAATAAGGAGAGAACCAGGCGCAGGACGCAGTATGAATTCTGTGTTTTATTGTTCAAAGGAAAAGGCCGCCTTAACCCTTGGTAGCCTATGGGGCTTTCGGCCGGATTTCACTAGTGGGACATTTTGGGTCCTAGATTCATTTCTGTAACAGATACAACCTATTATGATGTATCCTTTTAATAGCAACCCCTCTGGCTACAATAAAAACACATAAAAACAGACTTCTGGGTCACTATTTATAAAACTCATCTGTTTGACAGGCAAAAAATTTTTTTCGGAAAACATTTCTGCCATTCAGCATCAAGATTTTTTTTTGGAAGCATTATGAGATTTTGTGTCAATGGTATTTCCTCATACTTTCATGCCTTTACTATCAAATTACACTGTAATTGGGTTGAAAATAATGAAAAATAATACAATAGAAGGTAAAAAATATAGGCACCCCCAAAAAATTTGGTTCTTCTACCTAGAAATAAAACATTATGAAATAAATAAGATTGAATGTAAAATCCCATGTAATAGGTGTAATGACTCAAAACGGCCAGCAGATGGCAGCACTAGATCGCTAGTTACGTTTGGACTTATATATTTTATAAACTCAGAAAAATGACCAACTTCTTCCCAAAAACTCAAGAACATCCCCCTACTATTTTGACTAAATATTAATTTTTATATCTTATATATAATACAAACGATGTATTATGGTTCAAAACATCATATATAGTGATGTACACGCTTGTAATATTTATACTGATGTACAAATGAGCCTTTCTAAGATGAATAGGCAATGTCGTTGCCTGGTGAAAAGTTCTCATAGCAACCCAAACTATACAACTATACAACCCATATTATACACGGAAAACCCCAATTATACACGGAATGCTTCAGGAAAGTGGCTACAAATAATATACCGTTGGAATCGGACGATTATGGAGAATCTATTTTTCGAAATATTTATGCAAATTAGCACTGTCCGCGGGATCGCGGACGTCGACCATATTAAGCCCATTAAGAGTGAACTGAGTACAGCAATAATCTCACTCCGGACATAACTCAATGAAAAGGAACACAGCAAACCGTAAAATGTGGCTTAAGGTACAATGCTACTGGAACAGAACGCTTGCAAACAGAATACAAGGAACAACAATGAGCAAAGACAGGGGAGTCAGAGGGAACAATATACACACATATAATGACCAATGGGAACCAGGTGTGTAGATGGGGACAAAACCAAACCAGGAATGGATAATGACTAGGATTGGGGGCTCTGGCAGTTAAAAGGCCGGTGACATCAACCGCTTTTTTTTAATCTGTTTGGTGGAGTTTCTTATTTGAAGTACATGTACCTATTTGCCAGACCGTGTAAGCGGAGTCGGCCTAGAAGAACGACCAACTGACCCCTTGTTAAATAGCTTAGTGGTTGGCGACGCTGTCTACAAAACAACAGGACCGGTCAAAACACATTAGCCTTAGCATTTCTTCAGTACAGACAAAAACCTTCAGTAGCTACGTAATAGGAAGCCTAGAATAAAACAGTTCTGGTGGATATTAGGATTTGTTCAGGATAGGCAAACATTTCGCTGGCTACACGATTCTCTCTCTCACTTTAGGATGACCGTGTTTTCAAACCCCCAAAACTGGGACCCTTGAGTAACTGCACGTCAATGCACGCACACATGCATGTGCTTATGCATGCATGTTGGTCATCATGCGTGCTTCTGGTTGGTAGAGCTGGGGGTCGTTTTGAGCTTTGATGAGAATTGTTGCTTTGCTATGCAGTTCTACATAGTTGTTTGTTTGACTCCGACTCGTATGTGGAAACATTACTGTATTATTCTTTTAATTGTGCTGAAAACCGGGACAGTTTGGTTGTGAATGTCGGAAACCGGGACATTTTGTTGTTTTGCACATATTCGTCGATAAAGTCAGGTATCGTCACCTACATTGATAGATACTGTATCAATGTCATTCACGAATGGCTAATAAGCTGTCAAAACTGCCAGTGGCAAAAGCCATACAGTTCGTAGATGCTATTTCTGGTGGAGGTAAACTTAATAAGAAACATTAGTCAGTTTAACAGAATGTGTAATGGTGTCTAGTGAAATATTACTGGCTAATAAGCTTTTAAAATGGCCAGTGGCAAAAGTCATACAGTTGATTGATGCTATTTGTAGTGGAGGTAAACTTAATAAGAAACGTTACTCAGTTTAACATAATGCTTAATGGTGTCTAGCGATGTAAAGAAACTTGGCGTGATGTTAATGATCTAATGTTGAAATGCTATACCAACTCTTAAATCTACATAGCTCTGATGTGTAGTGGTTAAAGACACTTAGGTCTCTTAGGTGTGAGTCTCGGGTTTGAATCCAGAGAGAGTAAAAGTGATCATCACTTTTAATTGCTGTTCAAAGTTCAAAGGTTTATTTGTCATTTGCAATAACAAGTTACAGCAATGAAATGCTTGGTTTTCCTACTCCTGATAGAGCAGTTAAAAGTAGAAAAATAACAGTAATTATAATAAAAAAGACAACACAATCAGTAATCAGTAATAACACTATACAAAAACATGCATCAGTAATAATAACTATACAACTATACAACCGTAGTGTAATGTAAAAGTGACAGGGGTGCTTGATATAAGTGACAGATCTGTAATGATCCATTTGCTCCTCCTCCTACACCTCTCTGTGTAGAGATCTTGCAGGGATGGCAGGTCAGAACTTGTGATGCACTCTGCTGAACTGATGTGGCCCGGCTGAACTAGGCTTGCCTAGTTTCTTATTATCGTTCTGCATTCAATTCTTTGGCCAAATTTGTCCATGAAATCCCCCAAAATATAGATAAGATCTGCTTAGCACCAAGGATCTCACTTCCGGATTTTATAACGTGCCACCACACGATGAAGTCCAGGACACATTCTTGACATGCTTTTGCAACAACAGCAGCTCTGGAAAGTTACGTGAAACAAATGTATGCTTTTCAGAGTGAAGGGTATTAAAAGCCTAATCTCAAGAGACCATCTGAAGGACTGCCATTCTCTTTCTTGGACTTTAAAGAAATCAACATAAGTATTGCTCAGGCATTCAGAGAATCACAAACGACTATTTTGAAAGCATTTTCATTTTTTATATTTTTTTAATTGCCACCATGACGAATTTTCATGATTTTCCTCAGAAACTTTTATCGCTGCTGAGCAAAGCTGCAAGTTTTTTTGTTATCCTGTCTGTCTTTATTCTTGAGTACATATTAAACTTGAACTTTCTATGCTTCTGCAGGCCTGCATACAAAACAAATGCCATAGGATATCATGGCATACTGTACTTTGTTTGTCCACCTATTATAACAACTTGTGTTATTATGGTGATTGATAAAACCTACCAGAAGAAATCAACTGGCTGCTACAGATGTTGCAAATGGATCGGTTCCAAATGCTGCAAATGGATCGATTCCACATGCTGCACATGCAGCAGATTGAACGATTCCAGTTGCTTAAATTGCTTTTCTAACATTAGCAAATATCTGATGACATTGCTGTCTGTATCACTGTACTGGGTAGGGGCTGTTTTCATTCATGGAGACTGGTATGTGTGTTTTAAAACCAACAATCACCCCAAACATGTTGGTATTCCCTGTAAAACCAACCTGACCGATGAGGAAAGACTTGTCATCACTGACTACAAGACTGACTCAGTTGTAAGTAACAGTAATATCATGTTCATATTATGGTTTTTATCAAACATAATAAACAAATGGTTAATTGCTGTTAAAATGTTCAAAAATATCCAATGGTTGACGCAAAATGCTAATAAATCTCACTGGCATTTATTTACAATGTGAACGTCTTTCTAACAGCTATTTATTGCTCTTGTCAATATTAGTCTGTCTTTCTTTTTCCAGATTTTTGGCTTATTGCTAGTTTCCGGGGGCCTTATTCTCTGGCTCATTGGTGATAGTTGTTTTACCTGCATAAATAGATGGAACTGTACCCATCTTTTTGAACCATATTATCAAAGGTTGTATGAGGAAATTCTGGAAAAGGAGGTGAACAATCATTTGAGCCAAGAACTGTTGAACATGGCGCAAGAGAGAGCCGTTAAAATCTGTGGCCCATATCTTCAGGCCATCAAGGATCAGAAGACGAGCAGCACCCCAGTGGCAAGGACTGAAAATTATTTGGATGGTGTTGATGCATGGACAGCTATTTCATACTCTGATTTCCCAATCTCAGAGGTTGTTGATGCTCTTCCTACTCCTCCAACTCCTTCAACCAGTTCCCTTGGTGTGTAGAAATAACCAGAAATACACAGATGAGCCAAAACATTATGACCAGGTCTGACTAGGTCTGGGTTTTCTTTTAGAAAGGGGTGCCACTTAATTTGGATATATTTAAAATATTCTTTAGGGTTGACAATACTTTTGAAAACTATGTTTGCAGAACAAAATCGTACTCCTTAATAAAATGTTTAGTGTTTTAGAAATAATTGTGTTGATTTAGAAGTATTCGTGTGCCCCCTAATATTTGAGGCAAAATAGGAATCGTTGTTGTGTTTTTTGTTTTTATCATGAAGGGTTATAACTCTTCTTGAGTTGACTGTGTATTTCTTTTCTTTTCAACAGTTCCTAAGAACATGGTTTCACTTTGCCATTATGGAGCCCTGTCTGTAGATTGATGGCAAAGAAATTATTTGAATAAATAATGAAATATATTCATAAATCAGGCAAAATGTGGCCAAAGTGATGGGCCCTAAATAATTGTATAAGGCATGGAACATCATACCTTGTTCTCTCCTCATGGAACTGGGGTTATAAACATATAAATAAAGTGTGTGTGTGAGTGTGTATAAATATATAGATTTCCATCCACAGAAATTTGAACGTAACATGTAAACAGCATGTCTTCCAATGTGTAACGTTGTAGTAGTGCAGGACACAGGCGCAGCGGTTCAGGACAAATGTTCTTTAATCCAAGTTGTATTCCAAGACATAAACGTCACACGAGACAGAGGCGTTTCATGAAACAATGACAAACAAACACTGGGGCAGGAGAAACTTAAATAGGGACATAACAAGGGGCAAATGAGGAACAGGTGACCAGATTAAACGACACAGGTGAAACCAAAAAAACAAAGGCAACCAAATTGAACATAGAAACCAAGAAAATAGAACCGAAAGATATAGAACATAGAAATATAACGACAAGCAACTTGTGCGTCAGCCCCGTTGTTGCTTGCTCCTTGGGGTTTTAGGCCAGGGGTTTTGTAAAATCACTTTGAGACAACAGCTGATATAAAAGGGGCTTTTTAAAATAAATGTAATTGATTGATTGAACAGTGACTTATTACAATCCATTTTGGGATGCATTTTGCTTTCTAAAAGAAAATTATATCCATGCTGTGGCTTTCCTGCTTTCTGCTACCGAATCAGTTGTTCTTCAATGTTAATGTTGTGTGGTTCTGTTTTGTTCCATTTTGATTTCCTTTGTTTTTGAATGTAGCCTGTCTGTTTTCTTCTGATTGTTTTCACCTGTTTGTTGTTAGTGCTCATTAGCACCCTATTTAGTTTGCCCAGTTCTTAATTGTCCTTTTGCTCTTTGCCTGGCATCCTGCGTACCAAAACATTAAAGTTATTTTAAAAGCCTGAAACTATAAATCAATTTCATAAGGTGACATTGGTTTTATGTTGAGAAATATTTGTTAGAAAAACACAAAACATTAAATATATTTCTTGCCTAAGCATTAAAGCTGCAACTATAATTTTTGCCACATATTGATAGGCTTTTAAATTAATTTCTATGCAATAAGATGTTGCTCTAAATCCACCTAGACTGACCTTACTGGTCTGCAGTATACCCATTATATACAATGTCTTATAAATGTATTTATTCATTATCTGCTTTTTTTTGTAATTTCTTTGCTTTATTTGACATGAAAGTTTAAAAACGTATATGTTTTGCATAAAGTGCAGTGTTTCTTTATATCTCTCAATGCTACACCTCCTATTTTTTCCAAATTACTTTGTTCAACTTGTTCATACAAATGTTTGAATGGTACTCTTGAGCTTAATTAAAGTTATGATTTTTTTTCTCAATAGATTTGTATCCATTTCTCATACATGTGTATGTGTGCAAGTGTATTTTGGCCAGACCATATCCCTTTTTAACCATTTCCCTTGCCACTAGAGGCGGGTTGCCTTGCCACTAGTGGCGGGTTGGGGCACCTGCAAGCTGAATTCAGTTTTTTAGCCAAATTAGCTTTTCTCATCCAAACCTGTTTTTTTACACAGTATATATGATATTATATAATAACAATAATAGGAAAAGGAAAAGATGCATAACAAAAATAAAGCGTAGCTTCCATGTGACAACGAAATAGATGTCGATCTCATTTGCAAATATTTTTGGCTCTCCATCATTCTCCATATTGGTCATATAGCTCTTACACAGTTTGTTTTAGGTCAAATGTTCTGTTGAAAAACAAATTAGACCCCCACTTAAGCGCAAACCAGAGGGACTGGTCTATTGCTGCCGAATGCTGTAGTAGTCATGCTGGTTATGTGTGCCTTGAATTCTAAATAAAGTACCCCCACACCTTCACACCACCTCCTCCATGCTTCATTATTGGAACAAAATATGCAGAGATCATCTTCACCAGCTCTGCGTCTAACAAAGACAGCGCTTGGAACCAAAAATATCAAATTTGGACTCTTCAGGCCAAAGGACAGATTTCCACCGGTCTAAAATCAGTTTTTTTAATTAAAAACCCAAACATACACCAACATAGTCAAGGACACTTGTGAGAAGGAATTAAGAATTATATAACCTACTGAAAATGTTTACGTTTAGAGCCAAACAGCTCTGTTTTTAAATACAAGCAAACACAAGCATAATGTCTTGATTGAGTAACATCCTACATTTTTGGGAAATTTCCCAACTCTGTTTCATTTATTATTTTTAGAAGAACAGTGGCAGTTGTCCTAAATTCCCACATTTGTGCATATTTTGGCCACTTCTGTGGTCCTGTTGGCATTAAAACTGCTCTATTAACAACATGGGAAATTACTTAGGTCTCTACTCTCTCTTTATTGGTCTAATAAAGGAATGAGAATTCAAGGAAATCGCCTTGTTTGTCATGTTTTATGTAAACCTGAGCTGGACGCATTTACTGCGGCGACAATGTCTGTTCATTGCAAATGGTGAATAAACAGACATTCTCTTTAAGGGGAGAGTGATAAGTTCTTCCCGACAAGGAGAAAAAACGTGATTTGATAGGATACATTTTTGGAAACAAACTTTAAAACTCCTAATCAATTATTACAAAAGCCCATAATTCCTATCATTGTCCATGAATCGTCCTTTTAGGATTTCTGGATCTCATGATGAGAATGGACACCTTTGACTGCGGTTGTGGACAAAAAATGCTTTGTTGTCCATTTTGACTTTCCTCTCTCTCCACTCGGCCATCTTGATTTTCCTATGTTTTTACTCGGCCAAAAAATCTACCTTCCATCTGTCCCAAGTTCTACTTGTTGTCCACATGCGCAACATCCTCAAAATCCATCTTGCATAGCCTTAATATATTTTGGTGACCCACAAGTAAGACTGAAAGAGACATACACTAGGGGACTGTATCTTTAAGGGAGAGGTGTTAGGGGATTGGAGTTCCAGGATAATGTGGGTGGCCACTGTTGTTCTCACTCGCTGTAGTGTGATATAAAACAGGAAGTGGCGAGTAAAGCTCACTCGACGCATCTCCGCCTCTTGTCTCCTCATTTATTCCACTCCACAATTTCTCCTTTCTGCACATTTTAGTTTCAGGATTTGTTCATATTATCCTTTTCTTTCTTGATGGTGTAACTATTTTAGCTCACAAAGGCCCTCTTGGTGAAATATCCTTCTTCTGGCGCTAATAGTGTCATTGGCACTGGATATACGCGCAAGATGCGCCATCAACCGATCATTGTGTCAGCAACACCCTTCCATTCAAATCAAGCATGGGTTAATGTCCCCTGAGGATGCTTCTAGTAGGTGTCGGTGGCTCTGCGCTTCTAGTGTTAACTATCAAAAGGTTTTTGAATCTTCTGTTCTCCACTCGTTCGTACATTTCCAACTGATATTTCCATCCATGTCATTTCAACTGCTCGAACAATACAGCCAATAGACATATTCCACAGGCTAATTACATGTCACGCTTCCATAATGTGCATTTGTAGGCAATATCAACATTGTAAGCAAAACATGATATGTTCCATTGATCTTATTTGATATGGTGACGTGTTTAGGATACAATAAGTTAAAGAGGCCGTTTTTGTGATTTCCTCATCAGTTAATATTAGCTTAAACACATCAAATAAGGAGAGAACCAGGCGCAGGATGCAGTATGAATTCTGTGTTTTATTGTTCAAAGGAAAAGGCCGCCTTAAGCCCATGAAGAGTGAACTGAGTACAGCAATAATCTAACTCCGGACATAACTCAATGAAAAGGAACACAGCAAACAGTGAAATGTGGCTTAAGGTACAATGCTACTGGAACAGAACGCTTGCAAACAGAATACAAGGAACAACAATGAGCAAAGACGGGAGTCAGAGGGAACAATATACACACATATAATGACCAATGGGAACCAGGTGTGTAGATGGGGACAAAACCTAACCAGGAATGGATAATGACTAGGATTGGGGGCTCTGGCAGTTAAAAGGCCGGTGACATCAACCGCTTTTTTTTAATCTGTTTGGTGGAGTTTCTTATTTGAAGTACATGTACCTATTTGCCAGACCGTGTAAGCGGAGTCGGCCTAGAAGAACGACCAACTGACCCCTTGTTAAATAGCATAGTGGTTGGCGACGCTGTCTACAAAACAACAAGACCGGTGTTTGACTCCCGTCACAGTCAAAACACATTAGCCTTAGCATTTCTTCAGGACAGACAAAAACCTTCAGTAGCTACATAATAGGAAGCCTAAAATAAAACAGTTCTGGTGGATATTAGGATTTGTTCAGGATAGACAACAATTTCGCGGGCTACACGATTCTCTCTCTCACTTTAGGATGACCGTGTTTTCAAACCCCCAAACTGGGACCCTTGAGTAACTGCACGTCAATGCACGCGCACATGCATGTGCTTATGCATGCATGTTGGTCATCATGCGTGCTTCTGGTTGGTAGAGCTGGGGGTCGCTTGGAGCTTTGATGAGAATTGTTGCTTTGCTATGCAGTTCTACATAGTTGTTTGACTCCGACTCGTATGTGGAAACATTACTGTATTATTATTTTAATTGTGCTGAAATCCGGGACAGTTTGGTTGTGAATGTCGGAAACCGGGACATTTTGTTGTAAAGAAACTTGGCGTGATGTTAATGATCTAGTGGTTAAAGACACTTAGGTCTCTTAGGTGTGAGTCTTGGGTTTGAATCCAGAGAGAGTAAAAGTGATCATCACTTTTAATTGCTGTTAAAAGTTCAAGTTCAAAGGTTTATTTGTAATTTGCAATAACAAGTTACAGCAATGAAATGCTTGGTTTTCCTACTCCCAACAGAACAGTTCAAAGTAGAAAAATAACAGTAATTATAATAAAAAAAACAAGATAACACAATCAGTAATCAGTAATAACAATATACAAAAACATGCATCAGTAATAATAACTATACAACTATACAACCATAGTGCAATGTAAAAGTAACAGGTGTGCTTGATATATGTGACGGATCTGTAATGATCCATTTGCTCCTCCTCCTACACCTCTCTGTGTAGAGATCTTGCAGGGGTGGCAGGTCAGAACTTGTGATGCACTCTGCTGAACTGATGTGGCCCGGCTGAACTAGCCTTGCCTGGTTTCTTATTATCGTTCTGCATTCAATTCTTGTCCATGAAATCCATGAAATGTCCATGAAATCCCCCAAAATGTAGATAAGATCTGCTTAGCACCAAGGATCTCACTTCTGGATTTTATTACATGCCACCACACGATGAAGTCCAAGACACATTCTTGACATGCTTTTGCAACAACAGCAGCTCTGTAAAGTTACATGAAACAAATGTATGCTCTTCAGAGTGAAGGTAATTAAAATCTCAAGAGACCATCTAAAGGACTGCCATTCTCTTTCTTGGACTTCATCATAATTATTGCTCAGGCATTCAGAGAATCACAAAAGACTATTTTGAAAGCGGTGGTGAAGAAAGAGCTGAGCCGCAAGGCGAAGCTCTCGATTTACCGGTCAATCTACGTTCCTACTCTCACCTATGGTCATGAGCTTTGGGTCATGACCGAAAGGACAAGATCCCGGATACAGGCGGCCGAAATGAGCTTTCTCTGCAGGGTGGCTGGGCGATCCCTTAGAGATAGGGTGAGAAGCTCGGTCACCCAGGAGGAGCTCAGAGTAGAGCCGCTGCTCCTCCACATCGAGAGGGGTCAGTTGAGGTGGCTTGGGCATCTGTTTCGGATGCCTCCGGAAGGTGTTCCGGTCCCTTCCGGTTCCTGGGAATCTGTTTCGGATGCCTCGGGAAGGTGTTCCGGTCCCGTCCCACCAGGAGGAAACCCTGGGGAAGACCTAGGACACGCTGGAGGGACTATGTCTCCCGGCTGGCCTGGGAATGCCTCTGTGTCCCTCCGGAAGAGCTGGAGGAAGTGTCTGGGGAGAGGGAAGTCTGGGCATCTCTGCTTAGACTGCTGCCCCCACGACCCGGCCCCGGATGAAGCGGAAGAAGATGATGATGACAAACGACTATTTTGAAAGCATTTTCATTTTTTATATTTTTTTAAGTGCCACCATGACGGATCTTCATGATTTTTGTGGATATACTGATTGTATAAAAGTTGTTAAACTGTTTTGAGCTTTCAGGCAACATATTAAATGTCTGTGGCATGCTGAAACTGAAAGTTGCAAGTAGAAGAACAGGAAATCTAATTTAGACTGTTGCTGGGGAGAGAGACGATTTAGCTTGTGTCTTAGATGAACAGGAAACAGGAAACAGATTGACAACGCACACACATATTGGGGGAATTCAAGCATAAAGGGCAAAGATGATGCTTGTGCTGTATTTACACATATAAGGTATAGAACATAAATTGGACCAATGGCCCACATGCTTGGCATATTCAACCCCCCACTTTTTAGGCGTGTTTGAAGTATAAATAATGCTGTTATGACTGTTCATGTTCAGACATTGTGCGGCAACACTTTTGTCTCCAAAAGCTTTTGTAATAAAATGAAATATGCGGTATGGTAATTGACCTGACTCCTGGTGTGTTATTCTCCTTTCCAATAAACCAACTCGGGGAAGTGTTAGACTTCAACATTTTCCTCAGAAACTTTTATCGCTGCTGACCAAAGCTGCAAGTTTTTTTGTTATCCTGTCTGTCTTTATTCTTGAGTACATATTAAACTTGAACTTTCTATGCTTCTGCAGGCCGGCATACAAAACAAATGCCATAGGATTTCATGGCTTACTGTACTTTGTTTGTCCATCTATTATAACAACTTGCTGCTTCAGACGCTGCAGAAGGAAGTTTTCCAAATGCTTAAATTGCTTGACCAAATATCTGATGACATTGCTGTCTGTATCACTGTACTGGATAGGGGCTGTTTTCATTCATGGAGACTGGTATGTATGCTTTAAAACCAACAATCATCCCAAACATGTGGGTATTCCCTGTAAAACCAACCTGACTGATGAGGAAAGACTTGTCATCACTGACTACAACACTGACTCTGTTGTAAGTAACAGTAATATTATGTTCATATTATGGTTTTTATCAAACATAATAAAAAAATTGTTAATTGCTGTTAAAATGTTCGACAACATCCAATGGTTGACGCAAAATGCTAATAAATCTCACTGGCATTTATTTACAATGTAAATGTCTGTCTAACAGCTATTTATTGATTTTGTCAATATTTAGTCTGTCTTTCTTTTCCTAGATTTTTGCCTTATTGCTAGTTTCTGGGGGCCTTATTCTCTGGCTCATTGTGATAGTTGTTTTACCTGCATTAATAGATGGAACTGTACCCATCTTTGTGAACCATATTATCAAAGGTTGTATGAGGAAATTCTGGAAAAGGAGGTGACCAATCATTTGAGCCAAGAACTGTTGAACATGGCACAAGAGAGAGCTGTTAAAATCTGCCGCCCATACCTTCAGGCCATCAAGGATCAGAAGTCGAGTAGCACCACAGAAGAAAAGACGGCAAAGTATTTGGTTGATGTTGGTGCATGGACAGCTATTTCATACATTGATTTCCCAATCTTAGAGGTTGTTGATGTTCTTCCAACTCCTTCAACCAGTTCTCATGGTGTGGCTGAACATAGAAAATAGACCCCGAAAGATATAGAACAGAGAAATATAACGACCAGCATCTTATGCGTCAGCCCTGTTGTTGCTTGGGGTTTTAGGTTTGGGGTTTGTAAAATCACTTTGAGACAACAGCTGATGTAAAAGGGGCTTTTTAAAATAAATTTGATTGATAGATTCAACAGTGATTTATTACAATCCATTTTGGGATGTATTTTGCTTTCTAAAAGAAAATGATGTCCATGCTGTGGCTAATCGTCCTGCTTTCCGCTACCGAATCAGTTGTTCTTCAATGTTAATGTTATTGTGTGATTCTGTTATGTTCCGTTTTGATTTCCTTTGTTCTTGAATGAAGCCTGTCTGTTTTCTTCTGATTGTTTTCACCTGTTTGTTGTTAGTGCTCGTTAGCACCATATTTAATTTGCCCAGTTCTTAGTTGTCCTTTTACTCTTTGCCTGGCATCCTACGTACCAAAAAATTTAAGTTATTTTAAAACCATGAAACTCTAAATCAATTTCATGAGGTGACATATGTTTTATGTTGAGAAATATTTGTTAGAAAAATAGCAAACATTAAATATGTTTCTTTCTGAAGTATTAAAACTGCAACTATTATTTCTGCCACATATTGATAGGCTTTTAAATTAATTTCTATACAATAAGATGTTGCTCTAAATCCACCTGGACTTTAGCCACTGACCTTACTGGTCTGCCGTATACCCATTATATACAATGTCTTATAAATGTATTTATTTATTATCTGCTTTTTTTGTAATTTCTTCGCTTTGTTTGACATGAAAGTTTAAAAATGTATATGTTTTGCTTAAAGTGCAGTTTTATATCTTTTTATCTCAATGCTACACCTCATAATTTTTTCAAATTACTTTGTTCAACTTGTTCATACAATATTTTTAATGGTACACTTGCACTTAATTAAAGTAATGATTTCCCCCCCCCATTTCTCATAAATGTGTATGTGTGCGAGTGTATTTTGGCCAGACCTTATCCTTTTTTAACCATTTCCCTTTTTTTTACAATGTTTTCCCTCTCGTTCAACAGCTGTGGTAATCATAGACATCATATTTAAAGGCTAGACGTCTCATGGCGCAGTCACTTCCGGCATCACCGGTGGCCATCTTGTCACAGGCAGGCTTCCTGTCGGGCTCTGTGGTACCTAATATAAGGTGAGGGATCAGCACTAACACAAATACTCTTATCTCGCTGAAACCTTGACGGATTTACAAACGGTTTGGTTTCTTACAAACGTTATTAACGTGGCTGTAATTCTGAATGCTTGAAAATGTTGAAATTGCAGCTTTTCTTTTCTAAAAACGTCTAAATCGTGCAGCATAGTTGGATCACAGCTACTTGCGCAAGTTATCAAGGCAGATATCACAAACGAGCTGTTCGATTATAAAGGTTTTACTGACACCAATAACGATTTTATGACAACTAATCTTTTGTCTAAATTACAATATTTGTGGATGTGATTGTAGTTATTTGCTGGCTAATAACAATAATCTTTGATTGAGACCTATGGCAGCTAACGTTACAGCAAAGTGGCACATGATTTACAATCCGGTTGGTTCCTGTGCTGCTTGAAGGACAGCAATATGTCCTGACCTATAGGTTCAGCCAGGACCACTTGGAGCTTCTCTTCAACTCCATCAGAGCATCTGGTAGGGTTCATTATTTATATTTACCGTGTCCGCAGTGTCCGCAAATGCTTGTATTGTTTTCAGTTTGTCGGTCCATATGTTTTTTTTTTTACTTTTGGTAACATGTTTTCTGAAGACACACCCTAACCCTAATACACAATACCTGGAAGTGTCACAAACCATTTTGAGTATTTAGAAAAATGTCTGTTTGACTATTTGTTTGCAGAACTTATCATCACTGATACAGTCTGAATTGTATGATAATGTCATTCAACCTATTTTATGTGGAAAGATCATTCAGGGGTGGCTAGTTCTAATTAGTCTTTTTTTGTAAAAACGTTTTAAGCATAAAACATTTTAAAGCATGTATTGAATATCTGTGTACTATACTTGTATATCTTTTTTAAAATGTATTATTATTCATTTTTTTTAAACGATGGCTGGAATAACAACCCTAATGCCAGCCAGTTCAAGTACATATTTAGGATGTAAAGCTGATGGCCCAGTGTGGGGTTGTTAAACCATACAGAGGCAATGTGATGGCACAGGATGACACAGAGTCCCAACCAGCTGTCATCGACACCTCTACAAGCCTGTCAGCTGTAGATGTGTCCTCTGCAGCAGGAGGAGAAGATCTTCCATCCCCATTTGTTGACATTCCTGCCCTAGTACATGATCACAGCTACCTTCCCGTCCACTTCGATGGTCTTGTGGACAACGCTCATGTACATTTCAGGTGAAGGCTAACTGAAAGTAGATTTTTCCCTATAACCAAAAGTGCCAATAGTCACAATCTGGGGAAAAACAATCTCACGATTGTCCAAAAAGAGAAGTGTTCCCTTAATTTCCCCATGCTTATTAATGATTATTGTTATAAGTTATGATATTACTAACTCAAATGTCAGGATTTGTTGTGCGACAGGCTCTGAAGAAGCTGATGTCTGCCGTGCCAGCCTGGTGACACCGCAGGCTGCATCTGCCATCAAGGACCAGAGCTACCACCTGCTGACTTTAAAAAACATTGGAGGTCTGGTGATTCCATCAGAGGGAACCATGAGGGTCATCAGGGCAGCCCAGTGGGTCATTCGGCAGTCATCAGGCAGTTCAAAGACGATCACAGCCCATCAAACTGCTTGAGGTTGTTTACATTGTCTGAAAAAGGATCGGTTCAGAGGATGTTTGTGTTGGGATAGACAGTATGGGATAGACAGCCACCACTATAGGCTGTTAAATATAATTCTGTCCCTGTTTTTTAAGTTAAGGCTGCACCACATCGCCAGAATTACAATCCTCAGCTTACAGAGCAACAACATTCAACAGAAACCTAATAAAACTGTCCTTTTCAAAGGGCATTAGCCCAAGGTATGTGTTTTCAAGGTACTGTCCTCTTTTACTTCAACAGTAGTGTAGTTCTCTCTACAGCATTTCTTTTTTGGATATTTGTAAAGGGGAATCATGTACCTATTTTTTTTTTTGTGCAAATAAATGTCACTTTTATAATAGTTTAAAAATAGAGACTTGTGTAATGATTCCATATTTTTTGTTGTCATTCTATATCAGAACCCCTGACATACAATCCAAATAGTCTACAAGTAACATCAGTGTTACCTTTCATTTTCATTTCATTATGCTTCTACACGAAGAGGTTGCCACACAGTAAGCATTTTATTGTCAGCATTTTGTCTGACAAAGTCCTATGGGGAGTTTCCATAGGGCATTTTACTATACGCATGACCATACCTTGGCAAATAATGGTCTAAAGTACTCAATTTCATTCTATATTGATCTGCTTTTGCACACAGCTTCACAAGACCTGGTGCTAGGGCTCAGTTGTGTTTCTAAAGTCATATCAAGTGACCTAGAGGGCTGAAATGTGGTCAGTTCAGAGATGCTTGTAGTAATTAAAATTATTTTATAATAGTAATTATAATAGTACAAAAGTTTATATGTCTTGTTGCCATTCTGTAGCCTATTTATTGATTTAACTAAATACCTTGTGTTTGTATATTCATTAAACCTATCTGTTTCTGTTCAAGGATAATTTCATATGGAAGTCCGTGGTTTTAATGGTTCATATGTATGCAGTGTCATAACTTCATCTCTGACGTTTAAAGCAAACCAAACCGTTTGAAAATCGGTAGAAATATTTGAAAGTTATGATTATTTAAAAAGTACATGCACCATAAAGCGCAATGTTACGAGTGGGCGAGCGGCCTGTGGCAAGATGGCCGCCATGTGCGGACGTCGACCTCCATTGGCCAACAGCGCAGACAAGGTATCTAGCCTTTATACATGATGTCTATGGTGGTAATAACTAAGCCCATGTCTGGCCTTAGTGTGGTCACTGCAATGCTTTCTGGGAAGTAGAGCTGCTTCCAGGCTTAGTCAGGGGACCTCTGCACTTCTGCTGACTTAACGGCATGTTCATGGCTAGGGCGAACAGGATCACTGAAATGGTGCATCATGTAATTATCCCCTTTTCTAACCGATGCCATGCTGATGTTATGGTTCTGGATGTGGAATTTTCTTTACGAGAAGAAGAAGCTGAAGCTGGCAATAAAAGAGAATGGGGGCATGATTCCTAATGTCGTCAGGAAGCAGGTCAGGAGACAAAAAACACTTCAGTGTCACAGGCATGAGTTACATTAGGAATAAAAAATCTCCATTAATATCCTGGTTGAAGCATAACTGCCATCCTGGGAATACCAGTTGTACAATGTGTCTCAGTACTGTCTGAGCAGGGGGAAGAATGGCCAGACAAAGGTTGCCTTGCCACTTTGCAGTCTAGTTATGGGTTGAGGCACCTGCAAGCTGAATTCTGTTTATTAGACAAATAAACTTTTTTCTCATCCTAACCTGTTTTTTACACAGTATTTATGATATTATATAATAACAATAATAGGAGAAGGAAAAGATGCATAGCAAAAATAAAGCGTAGCTTCCATGTGACAACGACATAGATGTCGATCTCATTTGCAAACGTTTTTGGCTACATATTTAATGAATGTAATCAATTAATGAAAGTCTTCATTTACTTTAAAGGGATGGATATGTTTTGTGAACTGTAATTGCAATAGGCTATGAAGGATTAAATGTGCCACATTATAAAATGAAACAATATAGAAATTAAAAGAATAATTTATACACATTAGTATTTCCATTGGGTATGTACATTGTAAATAAATGTATTGAAGGGGTTCTTAGATATGCTGAGCACTTGTTGGCTGCTTTATCTTCACTCCACAGTCCAACTCATCCCAAACCATCTCAGTAGGGTTGAGATCAGGTGATCGTGGAGGCTAGTTCATCTGATGCAGCTCTCCATCTTTCTCCATATTGGTCATATAGGTCTTACACAGCCTGAAGTTTTGTTTTATAAAAAATGTTCTGTTGAAAAACAAATTAGACCCCCATTTAAGCGCAAACCAGATGGACTGGCATATTGCTGCCTAATGCTGTAGTAGTCATGCTGGTCATGTGTGCCTTGAATTCTAAATAAATCACCAACTGTGTCACCAGCAAAGTACCCCCACACCTTTACACCACCTCCTCCATGCTTCATTATTGGAACAAAATATGCAGAGATCATCTTCACCAGCTCTGCGTCTAACAAAGAAGGTGCTTAGAACTCTTATAATAATAATAATACATTTTATTTATATAGCGCTTTTCTTAGACTCAAAGTCACTTTACAATGAAGGTAGATTATAAAAACAAAACAAACAAAACAAGACAAGATTCAGACACAGATGAGAAGGGAGGGGGGCGTGGGGCTACGGATAGGCAGAGGTGAAGAGATGGGTCTTGAGGTAGGACTGGAAGATGGTGAGGGACTCAGAGGTGTGGATCTCTTGGGGGAGGGAGTTCCAGAGCCTGGGAGCTGCCCTGGAGAAGGCTCTGTCCCCAAAACTGTGGAGGTTGGATTTATGGATGGAGAGGAGACCAGCTGAGGAGGATCTGAGGGACCGTGAGGGTTGGTACGGGGAGAGGTGGTCAGTGAGGTATGAGGGGGCCAGACGGTGGAGGGCTTTGTAGGTGAGGACCAGGATTTTGTAGGTGATCCAGCGGGAGATAGGAAGCCAGTGGAGTTGTTTTAGGACTGGAGAGATGTGGTGCCAGGATTTGGAGCAGGTGATGAGTCGGGCTGCTGCGTTTTGGACCAGTTGGAGTTGGTTGATGTTGGTAGAGCTGATGCTGAGGAGAAGTGAGTTGCAGTAGTCCAGTCGGGAGGAGATGAAAGCGTGAATGAGTCTTTCAGCAGCGGGAGGTGTGAGAGAGGGTCTGATTTTGGCGATGTTGCAGAGGTGAAAGAAGGAGGTTTTAATGACTTGACGGATGTGAGTCTCAAGGGAGAGGGTAGAATCAAAGATAACGCAGAGGATGCGGGCCTGGGGAGATGGGGAGACAATGGTGCCATCGATGGTGAGAGTGCGGTTATTGGTTTGGCTGAGTGTGGATTTGGAGGCTATGAGGAGAAATTCTGTTTTGAGGCTGTTGAGTTTGAGGAAGTTGTGTTGCATCCAGGTTTTAATAGCTGACAGACAGGAGTTGATGTGGGAGAGGGGAGGATTGTGGGGGGATTTGGTGCTGAGGTAGATTTGGGTGTCATCGGCATAGCAGTGGAAGTTCAGGTTAAAGTGGCGGAGTATCTGACCAAGAGGGAGGATGTAGATGATGAAGAGGAGTGGGCCGAGTACGGAGCCTTGGGGAACACCTTGAGTGACTGTGGCTGTGGCAGAGGTGTGGTTATGGAGAGAGATGAAATTGGATCTGTTGGATAGGTAGGAGTGGAGCCAGCTGAGTGCAGTACCTTCGATACCGAGGTCTTTGAGTCTGGTGAGCAGGATGTTATGGCTAACGGTATCGGAGGCTGCACTCAGGTCGAGGAGGATGAGGATGTTGAGGGAACCGGTGTCAGCAGAGGTGAGGAGGTTGTTTAGGACTTTGGGGAGAGTGGTTTCAGTGCTGTGGAGGTGGCAAAAGCCAAATTGGGGGGGATCTAATTGGTTATTAGCATGAAGATGGGTTTGTAGTTGTGTGGCGACTATGCGTTCCAGGGTTTTAGACAGAAATGGGAGGTTGGATATAGTTGTTGAGGGAGGTGGGATCCAGACCGGGTTTTTTAAGGATTGGGGTGACAGCGCCAGTTTTGAAGGCTGAGGGGACAGTTCCAAGGGACAGTGAGGAGTTGAAGAGGTTAGTGAGGTAGGGGCATAGGACTGGGAGGCAGGACTTCATGAGTGGAGTAGGGAGGGGGTCAAGGGAGCAGGTAGTGGGTTTGGAAGAGCTGATGAGTTTGGAGATTTCAGGAGTGACCGGGTCAAACTGGGAGAGGAGGCAGTGAAGAGGAGGGGTCGAGAGGTCAGGAGAGATGGGGAGTGGAGGGTCCATGGTGGGTGCTGGAGTAGATACTGAGAGGTGAGATACAGGGGATAGAGATTGGTAGATTATGTAGATTTTGTCAGCAAGAAAGTGGAGGAATGAGTTGCAGAGATCCGGAGTAGAGGTCATTAGGGTGTCCGAGGCTTGATGAGGTTGTTCATTATGGAGAAGAGGGTTCTGGGGGTTTGGCAAGGGTCGGTGAAGATGGTGGAAAGGTAGGCAGATTTGGCAGCAATGAGGGCGTCTTTGTAGGCAGTGAGACGGAGTTTATAGGCTTCATGATGGAGTGTGAGGGATGATTTCTTTGTCAGACATTCAAGTTGGCGGCCAGTTTGTTTCATTTTCCGGAGTGCAGGTGTGTACCAGGGTGAAGAGGTGTTAAAAGTGACAGTTTTTTGTTTTGATGGGGGCCAGTGTGTTGAGGGAGGTAGACAAGGTGGAGTTGAGGTGGTTCATGAGATCATCAGGTGAGGTGAGGGTTGAGTCCAGGTGGAGAGTGGTGGAGAGCAGGTCAGAGAGATGGAGGGGATCAATTGATTTAAGGTTGTGGAAGGTGATTTCTCTGAGGAGGCGGGGGCGTGGGTTGGAGAAGGGATGGTGAAACGTATCAGTTTGTGATCAGAGAGAGGAAAGAGGCATGGATGGAGGTCGAGCACCGGTTGGTTACTGGAGCAGACCAGGTCGAGGATGTGTCCTTTTTCATGGGTGGGGAATGTGACATGTTGGGTGAGAGAGAAGTTATCCAGTAAAATGGGGAATCCTGATGAGAGCTTACAGGTGAGGGAGTCACTGAGGAGCAGCAGATGAGGAGAGAAAGATGAGGCTAGTGTGAGGAGTTCAGTAACATCAGAGAGGAAGGAGGGATTTGGTTTAGGTGGCCGGTAGATGAGGATGACTGTCATGGAGGAAAGAGCTTTGAAGGCTAGATATTTAAATGATAATACTGAGGGGAGGGTGAGTTCTGTGATCCGAAAGTTTTGATTGATGATAACAGCGAGGCCACTTCCACGGCAGGAGGGGCGGGGTTTACAGATGTAGTTGTAGCCAGGAGGGGATGCTTGGTTGAGGGAGAAGAAGTCATTGGGTTGTTGCCAGGTTTCAGTGAGCAGAAGGAAGTCCAGAGTATTGTCTAGGATTAGTTCATGGAGGGCAGGGGCTTTATTGTTGAGCGATCGGGTGTTGAGGAGGGCAAAGTTGGCATGGTGAGAGGGTGGTGAGAAGGGGGCAGGCTGGAGAGATCTGAGGTTGTCCTGGTTAGCAGTGCGTGTGGTCGGTGGGGTGTGGGGGTATTGCGTTTGCTGGGGGACAGTGAGCGGATTTAGGATTAGCCGCCACGCGTTTGGTGAACGGGGGCAGCCAGCTATCGGCTAACCGACGAGGCGACGGTCCGGTCGAGGAGCACAGGTGGCTTCGGTAACCAGCTGAGAAGCTGTCCAGAGGTAACGAGGCTGTCCAGAGGTAGGGGTACAGCGAACACAAACAAACAGGAACAAGAGAGTAGAGAGTAGCAGACGGAGGAGCGGCGAATAAGCTGCGCCAGCGTCCTCTCATGTCCTCTTCAGGCCAAAGGACAGATTTCCACCGGTCTAAAATCTGTTTCTCGTGTCTCTTGGCCTAGGCAAGTCTCTTCTTATTGGTGTCCTTCAGTAGTGGTTTTCTTTGCAGCAATTTGACCATGAAGGCCTGATTCCTGCTTCCTGCTCTAAACAGTTGATGTTGATATGTATCTATTACTAGAACTATGTGCTGCATTTATTTTGAATGCAATCTGAGGTGCAGTTCATTGCTGATTTCTGAGGCCGGTAAATTAAAAGAACTAATTCTCTGCAGAGGTAATTCAGGATCTTCCGTTCCAGTGGCAGTCCTCATGAAAGCTAATTTAATCAAAAGGCATGATTGCTTTTTGCGACTGCACTTGAAGAAACTTTTAAAGTTCTAAAATATTTCCAGTCTGACCTTCATCTCTAAAAGTAATAGCAGTCTGTAATTTCTCTTTGTTTATTTGAGCTGTTCTTGCCAAAATATGGCCTATTACAGTGCAGATTCAATAATGGTCTTCTGTAAACCCACCCTATCTGGTAACAACACAACTGATTGACTGAAATGCAGTAGGAAGGAAGTAAATGCCACAAATTAAGGTGCCCCTCTTAATTCAAATGCATTTCAGGTGACTACCTCATGAAGCTGGTTGAGAGAATGTAAAGTGTGAAAAGCTGTCATCAAGGCAAACGGCAGCTAGTGATGGCGAGGTGAGGCTTCATGTTGGTATCTTGAGAAACACAAATAAACTGTACCAACAGTTTGTATCCATGTTTGGCACAGTTTCTTAAAACAATAAAACAATGATTTAGTATGTCTAGAAATCCCCCAAAATGTAGACAAGATCTGTTTAGCACCAAGGATCTCACCCTCGGATTCTATAACATGCTACCACACAATGATAACAATATGCATTCTTGACATGCTTATGCCACAACAGCAACTTTGGTTGAAGTGAAGTGAAACAAATGTATGCTTTTCAATGTTAGGTTGGGCTTTTTTGCTGGAAAAAGATATCCCCAAAAAAGAGCTGGCTGTCAGTGAACTTGCAGTCTGTGTAGAGCCGGCCAAGAAGAGCGAGTGTCTCTGAGTGAATGAGTAACTGACTACTCATTGGTAAATAGCGTAGTTGTTAGAGATGCAATCTGCCACAGTGGAGTCTCTGTATTTTATCCCGCCAGGAACCAAACAAATTAGTATTAGTTGAGGATAAACTAAAACTTCACTGGTTACGAGCTTCAGAAACAACATATAGCAAGCCAAAAGCAAAACAGTTTATAGTTATGTTGTGATGGATGAACTGCAACCGAAAATAAGGATGTGACACCATTTAGCTACTGGGTGGCTTAGTGGTCAAAGCAGGCTTTGAGTTTGCTGCCAGCCGAGTCTCTATTAGGGATATCTTTGTGCCAGACCGATTGCACTATGTCTCCTGTTGCGATGGACAAACTGCAATCAACAAATCTAACATCATAAATCGCATGAAGTGTTTGGGTCTGAGAAGGGTCTAGCTGCAGACGAGCAATGTTAGCCTGGGCATTGTGGGCTGGTGGGTGGGGCTTGGGCAAATAAATGAAAACCAATCCTGTGAATAGAAAATATAAGCCATAACAAATGTTAATGTAGTTTTAACTATGCAAAAATGTTGAGCTCTGAGCTCGGCTCTTTTAATCATAATTAATGAATCATCAAATCATATCATATATTCCCTCCTGCTTGAACTTCATTATAGTATGTCAGTGCAAAATTACACAACGAGAGAAAGCAGAACAACGACAAATGAAGCCCCAGGACGGCGGCCATAAGTCCAGGACAGACAAAGAAATAAACATTGGTACTAGGGATTGACCTGGAATACTTTTGATAATGTGTTGCATAATGTATTTATAAAAAAATCCAAAGTTAACATGTTAAGCACTCAAACATACACCAACATAGTCAAAGAGACTTGTGAGAAGGAATTAAAAATCATATAACCTTCTGACAAATTTTCCATTTAGAGCCAAACAGCTCTCAAATGTGTTTTTAAATCAGTACCTTCCTACAGTTTTGGGAAATTTCCTTTAATGTATTTATAAACTCCTGTAGTTTTGTGGCACTTTCCTAACTAAATAATTGGTTTCCCTGTAGGGCAGTGTTTCTCATCCCTGCTCCTGGACACCCGACTGCCCTGCATGTTTTAAATCGCTCCCTGCTCTGTCACACCTAATTCAAATGATCTGCTCATTAAGTCCTTCATGTGCTTCATCAGGTTTGTTTGGGCAGGGAGAGACCTAAAACATGCAGGGCAGGGGGGCATCCAGGAGCAGGGTTGAGAAACATTGGGGGAAAACTGAAACTGTTTGACCTATTTGTAAAGGAGAAGAACTCCTACCCAGGTTGCAGTCTTTTACCTGCTGCAACCACATGAGTGATTGTATTATCATGTCCACAGCACCCAATATTAGCATTTTCAAAGGCAATGGCCAAACCACCTTGTGAAAAATACAACCATAATGTCTTGATTGAGTAACATCAAAAATTTTGGGGAAATTTCCCAACTCTGTTTCATTTATTATGTTTTAGAAGAACAGTCCTAAATCCTAAATTCCCACATTTGTGCATATTTTGGCCACTTCTGTGGTCCTTTTGCTATTAAAACTGCTCTATTAACAACATGGGAAATGACTTAGGTCTTCTCTCTCTCTTTATTGGTTTAATAAAGGAATGAGAATTCAAGGAAATCGCCTTGTTTGCCATGTTTTATGTAAACCTGAGCTGGACGCATTTACTGCGGTGACAATGTCTGTTCATTGCAAATGGTGAATAAACAGACATTGTCTTTAAGGGGAGAGTGATCAGTTCTTCCCGACAAGGAGAAAAAACGTGATTTGATAGGATACATTTTTGGTAACAAACTCCTAATCAATTATTACAAAAGCCCACAATTCCTATCATTGTCCATGAATCGTCCTTCTAGGATTTCTGGATCTCATGATGAGAATGGACACCTTTGACTGCGGTTGCTCGGCATGTGGACAAAAATGCTTTGTTGTCCATTTTGACTTATCTTTCTCTCCACTCGGCCATCTTGATTTTCCTATGTTTTTACTCGGCCAAAAAATCAACCTTCCGTCTGTCCCAACTCCTTCTTGTTGTCCACATGCGCAACATCCTCAAAATCCACCTTGCTTAGCCTTAACATATTGTGGTGACCCACAAGTAAGAGTGAAAGAGACATTCACCAGGGGACTGTACCTTTAAGGGAGAGGTGTTAAGGGAGAGATTCGAGTTCCAGGTTAACATGGGTGGCCGCTGTTGTTCTCACTCGCTGTACAGTGTGATATAAAAAAGGAAGTGGAGAGTAAAGCTGACTGATTCTGATAATTTGGAAACAAGAAAGGAAATGTTTCCCTCTGAAAACCTCAAATCAAAGCATCACTTCCTCATTAACTACCCATCAATGATTCGAAAACTCATTCGGCTGTGGACAATGAGGTTTGAAAGCAAACACTCCTACTTTGTCTAAGGAGGATGTGTGAGGAGGACACAAAACTATAAGAACGTTTGTCAGATACTGGCAAACCACCACCAACTCCTCCAAACATAGAAATGCTTTTCTCCTTCAACATTTGGTAGGTTTGGTCAAAGATTTCTCATACACATATAATAAACGCACAAACACACACACACAGCCAGTAGTCTCTCTGGCACACACTAAAGCAATTCTCTGTCTTTCCTTCTTTACAGGATTGATAGGTGTCTGCGACTGGCGTTCCAGCTTTTCTTGGAGCTGGCGTTCCAGCTTTTCTTGGAGCTGGCGTTCCAGTATTTATTTATACTAGAAAAATAAATACATTCATTTTCTATCCTTGTCATCCTTGACCTTACATCATTTACTGTTGGTCAATTCTGTTCTTATCTAGTTTTGGTTCAATTGATGTAATTCTGCATCATGAATGTCCTCTAAAAAGGAACAGACAATTTATGATTATTGATTATTGGATGTACATTATGACTACTTGACAGGTGAAGTGAAAAACACTGATAATCTTGTTATCATGGCACTTGGGTGAGATATATTGTGCAGCAAGTAAACATTCTGCCCTCAAAGTTGATATGTTAGAAGCAGGAAAAATGGGCAAAGGATCTGAACGACTTTGACAGGGGCCAAATTGAGATGATAACTGGGTCAGAGCATTTCCAAAACTGCAGCCCTTGTGGGTTGTTCCCGGTTTGCAGTAGTCAGTACCTATCAAAGTGGTCCAAAGAAGGAAAAGCGGTGAACCGGCGACAGGGTCATGGGCGGCCAAGGCTCATTAATGCATTGGAACGAAGGCTGGCCCGTGTGGTCCGATCCAACAGACGAGCTCCTGAAGCTCAAATTGTTGAAAAAGTTAATGCTGGTACTGATAGATAGGTGTCAGAACACCTAGGCACGTGAGCATCAGAACTGCACCACGGAGCAATGGAAGCAGGTGGCCTGGTCTGATTAATCACGTTTTCTTTTACATCAAATGGATGGCTGGGTGTGTGTGCGTCTCTTACCTGGAGAACATATGGCACAAGGAAGCACTATGGGAAGGACGCAAGCCGGCAGAGATGCTTTGGGCAATGTTCTGCTGGGAAACCTTGGGTCCTTCCATTCATGTGGATGTTATTTTTACATGTACCACCCACCTGAGCATTGTTTCAGACCATGTGCACCCTTTCATGGCAACGGTATTCCCTGATGACATTGGCCTCTTTCAGCAGGATAATGCACCATGCCACAAAACAAAAATGGTTCAGGAATGGTTTAACTTTTTTACTGTGTTGCAATTAACTAGCCATCTACAGTAATTGGGTTCTGATTTAACGTGTTAAATGTTAATTTTTGATATGCACATTGCGTGCTATATACTACGTTTCTGGTTAGCACAAAAACAGAATTGGCCACTTCTCACAACAAAGCTTGCGCTGGCCCATAAATCTCTGCTTTTCAAACCCTCCCTTTTTCACCACAATCACTTCTACTTGTGGCCCGGCCAACTTAGGCTTGCCAAGTTTTTCTTTCTTGTTTCTACAGCAAAGCTTTCAGGCCAAATTATTGTTTCATTTTTCTGACCTTCTGAAGAGACCATCTGAAGGACTGCCATTCTCTTTCTTGGACTTTAAAGAAATCATTGTAATTATTGCTCAGGCATTCAGAGAATCACAAACGACTATTTTGAAAGCATTTTTATTTTTTATATTTTTTTAAGTGCCACCATGACGAATTTTCATGATTTTCCTCAGAAACTTTTATCCCTGCTGACCAAAGCTGCAAGTGTTTTTGTTATCCTGTCTGTCTTTATTCTTGAGTACATATTAAACTTGAACTTTCTATGCTTCTGCAGGCATGCATACAAAACAAATGCCATAGGATTTCATGGCATACTGTACTTTGTTTGTCCACCTATTATAACAACTTGCGTTATTTTGGTGATTGATAAAACCTACCAGAAGAAAGCAACTGGCTGCTGCAGATGGATCGGTTCCAGATACTTAAATTGCTTTTCTAACATTACCAAATCTCTGATGACATTGCTGTCTGTATCACTGTACTGGATAGGGGCTGTTTTCATTCATGGAGACTGGTATGTATGCTTTAAAACCAACAATCATCCCAAACATGTGGGTATTCCCTGTAAAACCAACCTGACCGATGAGGAAAGACTTGTCATCACTGACTACAAGACTGACTCAGTTGTAAGTAACAGTAATAATATATTCATATTATGGTTTTTATCAAACATAATTAAAAAATTGTTAATTGCTGTTAAAATGTTGACACAAAATGCTAATTAATCTCACTGGCATTTATTTACGATGTGAACGTCTGTCTAATAGCTATTTATTGTTCTGGTCAATATTTAATCTGTCTTTCTTTTCCCAGATTTATGGCTTATTGCTAGTTTCTGGGGGCCTTATTCTCTGGCTCATTGGTGATAGTTGTTTTACCTGCATGAATAAAAGGAACTGTACCCATCTTTGTGAACCATATTATCAAAAGTTGTATGAGGAAATTCTGGAAAAGGAGGTGAACAATCATTTGAGCCAAGAACTGTTGAACATGGCGCAAGAGAGAGCCGTTAAAATCTGTCGCCCATACCTTCAGGCCATCAAGGATCAGATGTCGAGCAGCACCCCAGTGGCAAGGACTGAAGATTATTTGGATGGTGTTGATGCATGGACAGCTATTTCATACATTGATTTCCCAATGTTAGAGGGTCAGACCCGATCTGAATCGGTTGTTGATGTTCTTTCTACTCCTCCAACTCCTCCAACTCCTTCAACCAGTTCTCTTGGTGTGGTGAAATGGCCAGAAATCTTCGCCCTCCAGCACTTAGTAAGTACATTGGCATTTTACTTTATTCAAGCTTAATTTGCACAGAAACATACACTGATGAGCCAAAACATTATGACCAGGTCTGACTAGGTCTGAGTTAATTAGATGGTAAGCGAACAATCAGTTCTCATTGTCAATGTGTTGGATGCTGGAGAAATGGGCAGAAGTAAAGACCTGAGCGACTTTGACATGATTCAAATGATCCCTGTCCACCGTAGAAAGCACCTTCAATGGGTGTCGGAACTGGACCTTGCAACAGTGGAAGAAGGTTGCCTGGTCCGATGAGTCGTGTACGTGTGCACCTACCAAAACATAGTTTCAGACCAGGTATACCCCATTCATGGAAATGGTATTCCCTGAAGGCAGTGGCCTCTTTCAGCAGGATAATGCGCCCTCCACACTGCACACATGAAGATGAAGAGTTGAAGGTGTTGCCCTGACCTCCAAATTCCCCAGGTCTGTGGGATTTGCTGGACCAACAAGTCTGATCCCCAACGGCTTCACCTCGCAACCCATAGGACTTGAAGGATCTCCTGCTAATGTATTGGTGCTAGATACCACAGGACACCTTCAGGAGTTCATGCCTTGGCAGTTTGGCACTGTTTTGGCAACATGCCGAGGACTTACAGCATATTAGGAAGGTGATCAAAATTTTTTGGCTCATCAGCTTATGTTTATATTACAATATATTTATATTTGTGTATGTTCAGATGACAAGCAGGTCAATAAATGCATGTGGGCTGTGCCTAGAGTCTTTAAACAGAATCCAGATCAGCCGACATTTCATTCCATTATTTTTGCTTGTGGGTTCTACCAATCTGCCGTACCAACAGCGGGGAGAGGGGTTTGTTACATTTCTTCCAGGAAGGTTACTGGGAGTGTTCTGCCAGCTTGGGTTCCCTCATCGGTGTGGATTTGGATTACTTTGCAAACGTCTTCTTGAAGGAGAAAGGCATCGAATCTCTAGGTAAGCTACTGTGGAGGCTAATTATAGAGGACACCAGGTCTGAGACCCGGTTTCAGGTTCTCTGAGAAAAATGACCAAAACATTTGGTGTGCTTGCGGCGTGTCGTCCGTGTGTGTGTGCCAGGGGTGAGGGCCCATGCTGACATCCTCAGGCTCGTGGCCAGCCTGCTGGTACTGCAGCTGATGAGGGTGAGGGGGCACGAGGTGGGGAAGCTGCTCCTAAGCCTGTTCCGTGTGGACCTGGATCACTCACCACCTCAGCCCAGGTGCGTCTCAATGGTCCTCCACATGTGGTGACTCAGTCTCACCTGTCCACAGTGGAGGACATGTCAGTGTTGTTCAAGTGTCTGGTTTTGTTTGGTCCATTGATCTGTGTGTTTCCCGTTTGTGCCTACGCAATGTTTCCTGTGTGTGTTCTTCCAGGAATGACCACTGGGAGGCAGTAAAGAGGGCTGTGGACTGGGTGAGTTGGGCAGACAGGGAGTATCCGTGTGTGTGCAGCAGGCTGGAATTTGGCTTGGATTGGGAGTCGTCCACACGCCAGCTGCTGGGCATCGACCCCCCCAGATTCCCTCATATCCTGGGGTGTGACAGCCCAATGATAACCTCAATGTCATGATAACCAATGTCAGACTTTTAGAAAGGGGTGCCACTTTATTTGGATATATTTAAAATATTCTTTAGGGTTGCCAATACTTTTGAAAACTATGTTTTGCAGAACAAAATCGTACTCCTTAATAAAATGTTTAGTGTTTTAGAAATAATTGTGTTGATTTAGAAGTATTCGTGTGCCCCCTAATATTTGAGGCAAAAATCGGAATCGTTGTTGTGTTTTTTGTTTTTATCATGAAGGGTTTTAATTCTTCTTGAGTTGACTGTGTATTTTCTTTATTTTCAACAGTTCCTAAGAACATGTTTTCACTGTGAGCACTGTCTGTAGATTGATGGCAAATCAATTAAGGGTTTTAATTCTTCTTGAGTTGACTGTGTATTTTCTTTATTTTCAACAGTTCCTAATAACATGTTTTCACTGTGAGCACTGTCTGTAGATTGATGGCAAAGAAATTATTTGAATAAATAATGAAATATATACATAAATCAGGCAAAATGTGGACAAAGTGATGGGGCCTAAATAATTTTATAAGGCATGGAACATCATACCTTGTTCTCTCCTCATGGAACAGGGGTTATAAACACAAAAATAAAGTGTGTGAGTGTGTATAAATATTTAGGTTTCCATCAAAACAAATTGGAACGTAACATGTAAACAGCATGTCTTCCAATGTGTAACGTTGTAGTAGTGCAGGACACAGGCGCAGCGGTTCAGGACAAATGTTCTTTAATCCAAGTTGTATTCCAAGACATAAACGTCACACGAGACAGAGGTGTTTCATGAAACAATGACAAACAAACACTGGGGCAGGAGAAACTTAAATAGGGACATAACAAGGGGCAAATGAGGAACAGGTGACCAGATTAAACGACACAGGTAAAACCAAAAATCCAAAGAAAACCAAGAAAATAGAACCGAATAAAACAAGGACAACTATGCATGCCTGCATACAAAACAAATGCCATGGGATTTCATGGCATACTGTACTTTGTAACCCTGAAAAAACCATGAAACTCTAAATCAATTTCATAAGGTGACATTGGTTTGTATACAAAACATGAAATATGTTTCTTGCCAAAGTATTTAAGCTGCAACTATTATTTTTGCCACATATTGATAGGCTTTTAAATTCATTTCTATACAATAAGATGTTGCTCAAAATCCACCTGGACTTTATCCACTGACCTTACTGGTCTGCAGTATACCCATTATATACAATGCTTTATAAATGTATTTATTTATTATCTGCTTTTTTTTATTTAATTGCTTTGCTTTATTTGATATGAAAGTTTAAAAACGTATATGTTTTGCTTAAAGTGCAGTGTTTCTTTATATCTCTCAATGCTACACCTCATATTTTTTCAACTTGTTCATACACATTTTTAATGGTACTCTTGCACTTAAATAAACTTTTTTTCTTTTTTTATTCTCATAAATGTGTATGTGTGCGAGTGTATTTTGGCCAGACCATATCCTTTTTTAACCATTTCCCTTTTTTCCCCCTCGTTCAACAGCTGTGACTTAATGGCATGTTCATGGCCAGGGCGAACAGGATCACTGAAATGGTGCATCCTGTAATTATCCCCTTTTCTAACCGACGCCATGCTGATGTTATGGTTCCAGAGCTAGAATT
Source organism: Esox lucius (assembly GCF_011004845.1). Lineage (NCBI taxonomy): Eukaryota > Metazoa > Chordata > Actinopteri > Esociformes > Esocidae > Esox > Esox lucius. Next base: position 25,675,526 of record NC_047584.1, on the reverse strand, counting down.
TTCCTTACAAGAAGAAGAAGAAGCTGAAGCTGGCAGTAAGAGAGAATGGGGGCATGATTCCTTAAGTCGTCAGAAAGCAGGTCAGGAGACAAAAAACACTTCAGTGTCACAGGCATGAGTTACATTAGGAATAAAAAATCTCCATTAATATCCTGGTTGTAGTATAACTGCCATCCTGGGAATACCAGTTGTACAATGTGTCTCAGTACTGTCTGGGCAGGGGGAAGAATGGCCAGACAAAGGTTGCCTTGCCACTTTGCAGTCTAGTTGCGGGTTGAGGCAACTGCAAGCTGAATTCAGTTTTTTTAGCCAAATAAGCTTTTCTCATCCAAGCCGTTTTTAATGTATAAATACGGTGTAGAATGAATTCAGGTTTACAAATTCTTGTTTCTGTGCAGTGTGGAGACCCCAATCCTTCAACCTCTCTCTTCCCCTTCAGACCTCCTTCTCAGTCTGGTATGAAGCAAACCTTTCCTGTTTCCGTCAGGTACAACCCAAACCTTTCCCGTTTCAGTGAGGTACAACCCTGCCACACAACTGTGCTTCATGTTGAAAATATATACGACCTTATACAATAATTTAAGCCAAAACAATTTAGAACTGAGGCAGGTCAATAGGCTGAGTAACAACCTATTTCATATTTCATAATATACGGTAGCTTTAAAACTGGATTTCTTTATTGTCCATTTCAGACACTTTCTTTCTGTGCAGTCTTGTAAGTGTGTATATTTTGCATAGAAAGATTTTTATCTACACAAAATCCGAACAAGGCATCATCATCTTTGAGCTTTCTCCTCTGACTCAAACACAATAGGGGGTGTCTCCTTAATTGAAGAACGTGATATGCTGTTTATTCAGTTCATATCTATTTTATTTCCTGGAAGGGAGTGTTTGTATGGAGATTAATTGTACATACATGATACTTAATAACATCAAACACAAAAACAAGTTGGCTACAGTATAAAGGAACAGAAGTGATTCCCATGGGAGGCCAGTACCAAAAAATATGAACATTTATGAACTCACAAATGTAAGTTGTTCTGTGTATGAGCATCTGCTAAATGTCTTCAGTGGCTTGCACATTTACAATTTAAGTCATTTAGCAGGTTTGTAAGTGCATACATTCATATTCTTTTTCGTACCACTAAGCGATTTAAATGAAGGAGAGCTTGTTGTTAATGGTGGTTGTGATGTATTTTTAGACCTTTCCTTGCTCAATGATCTTAATTAATCTCCAGAGTGAGAAAAAATTATCTTATCTCATAAAACCCTCTGTGATCACATTCCAGTCTGTACAGATCAATCTGTGTAGGCAGATTTGATTTGGTGAGCACACTGTTGTCACATCTGTTGATGAATTCTTGTCACGCACATGAGGTTTCTGCAGGGCTCGATATAGACAATTGCTACAGTAAGCTGGCAAATGGGAGGATATTGATGTTTGAATGCAAATATCCCTGGATCAGGTGAATGACAGACACCTGATTTTTGGGTGTCTCCCTCATGTAGAAACCAAACCTATCCTGTTTCAGTTGGGTAAAAATCTAACCGTCCCCATTTCAGTTAGGTAAAAACCAAACCGTCCCCATTTCAGTTAGGTAAAAACCAAACCGTCCCCATTTCATTTAGGTAAAAACCAAACTGTCCCCATTTCTGTTAGGTAAAAACCAAACTGTCCCCATTTCAGACAGGTAAAAACCAAACCGTCCCCATTTCAGACAGGTAAAAACCAAACCGTCCCCATTTCAGTCAGGTAAAAACCAAACCATCCCCATTTCAGTCAGGTAAAAACCATCCCCATTTCAGTTAGGCAAAAACCAAACCGTCCCCATTTCAGTCAAGAACAAACCAAACCGTCTCCAATTCAGTCAAGAACAAACCAAACCGTCCCCATTTCAGTCAAGAACAAACCAAACCGTCTCCAATTCAGTCAGGTAAAAACCAAACCGTCCCCAATTCAGTCAAGAACAAACCAAACCTTTCCCATCTCATTCAAGTAAAAACCAAACCCTTCCCGTTTCAGTCAGGTAAAAACCAAACATTTTTCAAATTGAAATATTCTATTACACAATAATATTTCTAGGCACCGTAAGGACATGTTTTTTCTTCGTAATCTATATTTATATTTAATCTATAATGAATTACTTAGTAGGGATAATACAACTACTTCATCACTGTGAGTTTTAGACTCAACGCTATATACAGCTCTGGCAAAAATTAAGAGACCACTGCACCTTTTTCTTTTCTTTCCAAAATTTTTGAAAAGGAAAGTTTTGAGTGAGGAACAGAAGTGTTCAATTTGCAGTGGTCTCTTAAATTTAGCCCTTGTGTTCCTCACTCAAAACCTTCCTTTTTGACCTTTTTGGAAAGGAAAGAGAAAGGTGCCATGGTCGCTTAATATTTTCAGACCTGTATGTGTGCTTTTAAGTGTGTCTTTTAGTTGTGTATATTTCCCATGGAAAGCTTCTTAGCTTCAAATACAACAAACAGACAAAAGTCTTTATCATCTTTAAGAGTCTTCTGACACAATCACAATAGGGCTGTTCAATTAATATAAGAACCTGATATGTTGGCTATGGGTGTCTCCATCTGTTCCCACCACGTTGACTTATTTGTGCCTTTATCACCTGAAAGATATTCTAAGAGATATTGTCACCCCGCTGAGCTGCAACAGCATCTCACAGGAAGTGGGGGTGTTTGTGGAGGTTCCGATCACCAGCCTCACTCTCAATGACATAGGTGTTCTGTGTGGGGGTCTGTGTGTTTGACTGTGTGTGTCTGTGTTGGGGTCTGTGTGGGGTCTGTGTGGGGGTCTGTGTGTGTGTGTATCTGTGTAGTGGTCTGTTTATTCACTACAGTTGTTGTATAGGTGAGCAGAGCTTAAGGACTGCTGCGGCAGGTCGTGGGGGGGAACCAGACACTGAGGTTGCCTCTTTCATGGAGGAGATCTACACACTCCTGCCACTTAAAACTGATTTATCGCTCACCTCCGTTCAAACTAAACTCATATCATCATACAAGCCAAACACACATCAGTGATTGAAATATTGAGCCTGACTGACATGATATGTTACCATTTGTCTGTCTCGGGGGTCTGTTGCTGCCCAGGGTTGGAGTGGAGCATCATGGTATTGAGACAGTGCCGGATTATGGACAGGGCAAATGGGGTCTGGGCCCAAGGACATCTGACCATTAGGGGCCTTGGGCTACAAGGCACACAGAGGGCACTAATGTTCAGAAGCCCCTGGGACAAGATACTATGAATGCAAAATGTTGAGTGATAGACCAATAGCCCTTGAATATGGGGATCCTTCAGCCCACCAAGTGGCCCCTGACTACCAGGGTTCCACCTCAACCCATTTCAGACCAGGGCCCCGAGCTCTGACTCAAATCTTACCAGTACTCCTCCATAAACCATACTAAGGCCCCTGCTCCACAACCCCTACCAGGGTCCCTCCACAAGCCTATACAGGGGCCCCTCAGTCCCACCACAACCAATACCAGGGCCTCTAACTACCAGCGTGTCTTAGATATTAGCTTTATTCAATATTGTGTATTTTATATTATATGCAGTATATTTATATTAGATACTTCCATGAATGTCAGCCAATAATAATAATCAGCCAGAAAAGGAACCAGGTAAGCCTAGATCAGGCGGCCCGCGATTTGAAGGGATAAATGTTGTTGGGCCTGGCTGGTTTTGATCTGCGGTTTGTATGTGGCTTTAACCATTACGCTATTTAAACAGCAGGTAGTATTGGACGTGATAATTGTCTACTGCCATAGTGTTGTAGTGGTGGTTTTTACAAACATTACATCTAGCTTTTAAGAATGAACCCATTGATCTCAAACGAAAATGTTGGTGGAGATAGTTTTAAAATGCAGACACCAAGATCAGTATAAGAAAGATTAGGCTAGAACATAGGCAATATGCTAAAATGACTTTTTAGCTAGCTTAGGCTTGTTGTGCAACGGATGTAAAAGTATCGAGTGGATAAATATTTCTGAGGGACAAAAATTGTCTGAGAGGGGAATTGAACCGGGGTCAAAACATTAATAATAAGTAAAAATGTCAGTGACAATCCCACAAAACCACAGAGCTCTAGATAGTCCCTAAATACAACTTTTATGGCAATAAAGCTGATTCAGATTTTACCTCAGCCATTACATTTTTGCTGAAATAACATGGACAACAGAACATTTATTAATGGAACTAAAGTGTACCCTTGTACAAAGATTACTGTACAGTTGCGTCTCAAAAAATTTGAATATTTTGGAAAAATGATCTTTTTCTTCAGTAATTCAAATCAAAAAGTGACACTCTTTTGGGACCTGGATTTCCAAATGAAATGCAAACTGTATTTTCATCTAAAAATAGGACTTTGGAACACTGCGCAATGGTCCAGTTATTTTTCTCCTTCGCACAGTTAAGATGCCTCTGACATTGTCTCTGGTTCAGGAGTGGCTTGACACCATTTCCTGGACACGTCTGTGTGTGGTGGCTCTTGATGCACTGACTCAAGCCTCAGTCCACTCTTCGTGAATCTCCCCAAAATTCTTGAATCGGCTTTGCTTGACAATTTTCTCAAGGCTGCAGTCATCCCTGTTGCTTGTGCAACTTGTCCTACCACACTTCTTCCTTACAGTCAAATTTCCATGAATATGCTTTACGGAAAAAAAATCCACGATATTCTACTTTTTTTAGATGCACCTGTATAACGACTGTCATGGCACATGCTGTGAGCGGCCGTTACAGTTAGGTAATTCCATATGTTTTTAATTTTCTTTTAAATTATTTGAACTAGTATAAAGTTAACATCAAAATTGTTTTAAGATACACTTTTCATTGATAATTTTCCATATTGATATTGTCTTTTAGGACCTATGTAGTTTTCCCCAAACAATTAGGGAAATTTATTTTAAATTGCAATAATTGCCTTCAGTCTTTTCCAAAAGATGAGAGTGTTGTTTTAAGTGTTATGAAAGGACCGAAGCACGGCCCTTCGAAACTGAGTGGGACGGTGGAAAGGAACAAGTCCAAAGTCAAATCTCCATCCTCTCAGGTTTATTTATGTGTTGCCGGCAATCATTCAAAACTCAAAAACACTTCCCCAAATGGGGATGGCTCATATAAGGGCAAACAAAAAATGACACCCTGCCACAGCACTTCCGGCTCAGGGGGCCAAACGAGCTGAGTCCCGGCGTGCCTTACTCATCCATTGGGCATTCTCCACCAGCTCACTGACTGCACCTGATTTATAGTGGCAAGGAGACAGGTAATAACTTCCCCAGGTGTCCCCCATTTGCCCTGATGTCCCTTCACTACTACTTTCGGAGAAGCCACTGCTGGGTCTTAAGCCCCGTCCCATGCCTGTCCTGTCACAGTATATAAGCATTGCTAATTTTGTGTTTGTGTGTGTAATATATTTTCTTTTTGTTTACAAAAAAATATATATATTCTTATTTTCCAACATATGCTTACCTTTACCTTTGGTGCTTGGCTTGTAGATGTCAGAGTAAAAGTCCAACCTGTCAGGGACATACACGTTGCTATCTGAAAGCATAAACATTGTACAGTGGGGAGAACAAGTATTTGATACACTGCCGATTTTGCAGGTTTTCCCACTTACAAAGCATGTAGAAGTCTGTAATTTTTATCATAGGTACTCTTCAACTGTGAGTGACGGAATCTAAAACAAAAATCCCGAAAATCACATTGTATGATTTTTAAGTAATTAATTTGCATTTTATTGCATGACATAAGTATTTGATACATCAGAAAAGGAGAACTTAATATTTGGTACAGAAACATTTGTTTGCAATTACAGAGATCATACGTTTCCTGTAGTTCTTGACCAGGTTTGCAAACACTGCAGCAGGGATTTTGGCCTACTTCTCCATACAGACCTTCTGCAGATCCTTCAGGTTTCGAGGCTGTCGCTGGACAATATGGACTTTCAGCTCCCTCCAAAGATTTTCTAATGGGTTCAGGTCTGGAGACTGGCTAGGCCACTCCAGGACCTTGAAATGCTTCTTAGGGAGCCCCTCCTTAGTTGCCCTGGCTGTGTGTTTCGGGTCGTTGTCATGCTGGAAGACCCAGCCAGGACCCATCTTCAATGCTCTTACTGAGGGAAGGAGGTTGTTGGCCAAGATCTCGCGATACATGGCCCCATCCATCCTTCCCTCAATACGGTGCAGTCGTCCTGTCCCCTCTGCAGAAAAGCATCCCCATATAATGAAGTTTCCATATCATGCTTCACGGTTGGGATGGTGTTCTTGGGGTTGTACTCATCCTTCTTCTTCCTCCAAACACGTCAAGTGGAGTTTAGACCAAAAAGCTCTATTTTTGTCTCATCAGACCACATCACCTTCTCCCATTCTTACTCTGGAACATCCGGATGGTCATTAGTAAACTTCAGACGGGCCTGGTCATGCGGTGGCTTGAGCAGGGGGACCTTGCGTGCACTGCAGGATTTTAATCCATGACGGCGTAGTGTGTTACTAATGGTTTTCTTTGAGACTGTGGTCCCAGCTCTCTTCAGGTCATTGACCAGGTCCTGGCGTTTAATTCTGGGCTGATCCCTCACCTTCCTCATGATCATTGATGCCCCACGAGGTCAGATCTTGCATGGAGCCCCAGACCGAGGGAGGTTGACCGTCATCTTGAACTTCTTCCATTTTCTAATAATTGTGCCAACAGTTGTTGCCTTCTCACCAAGCTGCTTGCCTATTGTCCTGTAGCCCATCCCAGCCTTGTGCAGGTCTACAATTTTATCCCTGATATCCTTACACAGCTCTCTGGTCTTGGCCATTGTGGAGAGGTTGGAGACTGTTTGATTGAGTGTGTGGACAGGTGTCTTTTATACAGATAACGAGTTCATACAGGTGCAGTTAATAAAGGTAATGAGTGGAGAACAGGAGGGCTTCTTAAAGAAAAACTAACAGGTCTGTGAGAGCCGGAATTCTTACTGGTTGGTAGGTGATCAAATACTTATGTCATGCAATAAAATGCAAATTCATTATTTAAAAATCATACAATATGATTTTCTGGATTTTTGTTTTAGATTCCGTCTCTCACAGTTGAAGTGTACCTATTATAAAAATTATAGACCTCTATATGCTTTGTAAGTAGGAAAACCTGCAAAATAGGCAGTGCATCAAATACTTGTTCTCCCCACTGTATATATCCATTTAGATAGAATTATTTTAAATATCTCTCTCTGAAAGGAAAATCAGTTGTGAGGAGCCTTTGTTAGGATGGGGAGGCATTGAGTCAAAAAAAAATGTATGTTGCCTTTGACAATTCCGTTATTTGTACTTGCTTAAATGACAGGAGGTTTGGCAATAAATGATACTAACATTCTTGAATCTTTGTAAATATACTATGTATAATGAGTGTACAGATTACTAAATGTTACATCTATCAGCCAGGAGATTGCAATCCATTGTTCAGATACAAACAAAGCCAAATCTTCAACCTACCTTAGCAATTACTAAGTTAACATCATTGGAAGCAACGTTAAAAGTTTTAAATGAACTGAGATTAACTAACATTCTAATGAAAATTGAAATAATGATACCTACATTCCCATTCACGCTTGGTTAGCGTTTACTTGCAGGTCAGGACATAAACAACTGTAAATCATCTTACAAACAAAGCAGATGACCTTTCCTTTATTTGATTATCATTAATTGATGAATGACTGCTATTTTATGTTCTCATGAAAAACATCAGCAAGCATTTGTTTGGAGTAATGAGGGCATCTAAGGTTGATACTACAAAGGATTCAGCATTTACTTCATGAAACATTATATTAGCAGGACATTGAAACCGATATTTTAAAGAACATTGACAAAAGAAATGGGTCATTTCCCTTGCTTTATTTGTAAAGAAAAGGTGTATTGGGTTTCATGATTTGACCTTAGAATTGGTTGGGGAACCCTCAACACAATATACAGCAGTTGTTTGTCAATGTAGGGTGACATTGACATTTTCTCTTTTCTTTTCCTTATGATGTTCATGAGTTCTCTCTATATAAGACTCCTCGCTTCTAACGCTTCCTGACTAGAAAGTCACACTATTTAACATAGTAACTAGTTTTCTGGTACCCCCATCCCCAATACACTATATAATTATCTTCTTCATATCCAAAGATTATCCTTGCCATTATGAGTCCATAGTCCATTTTTGGATGTGTGTTTCCAAAATTACTTAATCAATATAACAATTCTGTAGTTTTGGTGTAAACTGTCTGTGTGGTGTATAAAGTCCATCCCTGAGAGGACGTCATCCCTCCCCCCTCTTGAGAAGTTCTCCCAAGAATGAGACTTCTTACACATTCTTTAAGATTGTGATGTTTTTCTGTATTCCCATCAGACAGATCTCTGTATTAAGAAAGTAATTCCTTCATTCCTTCCGGGTGTTCTGCTTGCTTAAAGGACTGAGGTCATCTTTGGACATGTTTTAGGAATTAAAAAATTTGATCATACGGTCACTCTCAAATTTTACGCAGCTGTTTGTCACCAATCTCAAAATATGTATGTTTTTTACAGAGAAAAGTTAGTATGCAATACAGTTACACCTCAAGCTTACTTTAGCCAACACCATTTCAACATTAATGGGAGAGGTAGCTGCAACCTTGCAATGTTGAAGGTTTTTAATAAAGTGAGATCAGCTGAAGGACTGTTTGTAAAAGGTCCCTGAAAATTGGGTAAAATGTTATAAAATGTCATATGCTATGTGCAGATACCCTGTGTCATCAAAATCATGTTTTTGATGATATGAAATTATACAATGTGGCAAAAACGATATGAAATAATATGAGAAAATAAAATAAGCAACGTTAATGTTACTAATTCTACTCACAGGTTCTCCATATGCAGATACTGTATAAAAATCATGTTACATATACTGCTCAGAATGAGGGGTTTAAAAAATATTGGTTATTCAAGTCCCAGACTGCAACTTTAAGCAGTTTATTGCCGACATATTCATTAACTTTTTGTTAGCATTCATGTGCAAACCATGACAATGGCAACGGTAAGTTACCATACAAACAAAGCTGTTGACCTTTTCCATTGTTAATCATAATTACATGATTTACAATTGGGCCATTTTGTGCTCTCTTAGGACCACATTTAAGTCATGAAAAACCTCAGAAGGGAGTGTTGTGGGGAAGAATGAGGCCACCAAAGGTTACGTTTACAAAGGACTCAGCACTTTATGAAACATCACACTAGCAGTCCAAGTCCTTTTAAAAACACATTTTAAAGGACATCCACAAAAGAAATAGGTCATTTTGACAGCTTTATTTTTTAAACAAAAGGCGTGCTGGGTTTCATGATATGCCCTTAGCTTTGGTGTGCGGCATCCTCAACACAATGTACAGGAATTGTTTGAATCTGCAGAATGACATTAACCCTCTTTCTATCCAATCTATAGCAGGCGTCCAAGCAATAAAAGCACCTAAACACACCTGAAGTGAATCAAAAGGAGACAAACCAGCAAAGGAAACATTTGCATGTGACAGTCAAGATATGAACACAGGAAGCAATGAAAAAATGCATCTTCTCACCTTTTTCCTTCTGGCCATGATGGTCACAGAGACTAGTCAACTAACATTAAGCGACTGCGGACAAAATGCAAGACTTCCACAATACACTGACATCTCAGTAAATTGTGGGAGTTACTACATTGACCTGGCTATCCTCATCTGTCCTGCTATATACAGTGGCTACAACGAGTCACTACTTATCCTCAACAACATCATGAATGACCCAACCTGCAAGGGAACCGTGGATGTGAGTGTGACACCGCCTGTCTTGAGGTTCAAACTGTCCCTCAACAATACCAATTCTTGTGGCAGCATCGTCAGAACATTCAGCGCTCCGGGTACAGGGGTGTTCTCTGACTTCTCCAATATCCAGACTGTCAACATCAGCGGTATTGTCCGATCATCTGACCCCACCATAGGGACAGTAACCTACAACGCTGACCTGAAGTATTTCTATTCCTGCGCCTATCCTTTAGAATACCTGATCAACAACACCCAGATCTCTGTGTCGGCGGCCTCCATTGCAGTCAAAGACAACAATGGTAGTTTCATCAGCACTTTGAGCCTTGCACTCTACGGTGATGTCAACTACACTTCACCCTTGGCAATTCCGGCAAAGGGTCTTGATCTGAGGACCCCAATTTATACGCAAGTCCAGGCTACCAACCTGACCTCCCAGTACTATGTGTTGTTGGACAGATGCTACGCCTCAGTTTCTGCTTTACCTGCTAACTCCACTTACTTCAACCTGTTTGTGCCTTGCAACGTTAATCCAATGACCACTATACTTGAAAATGGACAGAGTCAACATGCCCGCTTCTACTTCCCGGCCTTTCGCTTCATGGAGCAACAGAATCAGCTGATATCGACCTACTACATCCACTGCATTGTTCGTCTCTGTGAGGTGAGCACGTGCAGTGCATTCAAGCAATGTAGCAGAAGAAGAAGAAGTGTTGATCCTTCTATCCAAGCTGGAGCGACAGACTACCAAACCATCTCCTCCCCTCCCATTACCACCAAAACGGAGAGTCTTGTAGCATCGAAAGAACTCGCTGACAGCAACAGCTCTAACTCCACCTCAGGTCTTGGGGTGGCTGTGGGCGTCCTGGGTATCTTTGCTTCTTTTTTCTCTCAAATGATTAACAAATGATATGCATTTTGCAGGGCTTTCAATTCATTTGGATATTCTCATTTCAATTTCATTTAGGTTTTTACTAGTTTAATCTAAGTGAGTGTGCAATTACTGTCTAAGGCTGTAAACTGCAGGCATGTAGAATAACAACGCTTAAATGTCCTTATCCTTCCTGCTGAGATAACCCTATGCAGTCTAGGCCTAATACTCAGTTTACACTATAAGCTCCTGAAAGAGGAATGACCAGAGGTGTATTTCCAGAAAGATGGCTCAACAAATTCAGGGTTCCCTGAACACACAACTTCTCTCAAACAGGTGATGCAGTTCCAAAATATTGGTTCCAGAATGGCTGGTTCTTGTTCAAATCATTAGGCTGGTTCTTGTTCGGATTTTCTGTGAAGGGGCAGGCCATAGTGACAAAAGAAAATCTGATTAGTGGATAAGCTGCGTGTTTTATTTAAGATCAATTTAATGTGTACTGTAGAAGGTTTGGTTAAGGACATTTGTTGCCAAGGTTTCTGATAAGCCTGTATTTCAGGATTTATTTATGAGCTGAACATACACCTCAAATTCTGGTTTGACAGTGCTTGCTAATATATTAATCCACCTTTCTGGAATAGACCTCTGGCGTTAATTTTGCTGAAAAAAAACCTTCAAAAAACTGTCATTGGTTGTCAGTGTTTAATCGGCTGTTGGAGAAGGCAAAGAAAACGCTCCAAATATTCCAAACAGTGTATTTATGGCTGAGGGGAAATTAGGTAAGTGGAGTCAAAGGGTTAGTTAAGCATCCCTCCATTTCCTAGATGACTGAGATAAAATGCATATTTAGGTAGATTGGCTGGGGCTTTGGGTCAGTTTATCATAAGTGTATTTACTAGTGTTCAGATGCATGCATTGCCGGCTTTGCCACTGCAGGCTTTCTTTGTGTGTTACAAGTGTAATTGTGAGGGCAACAAATATTTTCCCTTTAAAGTAGACATTATAAAGACATTAAAGCATTTACCACATTTTTGTTTTGCTTATTTCTTTAAGCCCTTTGTCTAGATTGAACAGTTACAGTATGTACAATCTGGCAATCTTACACCTAGAAATGTGATATTCCTCTATGTTTTTAAACATTTTTGAACAATCACAAACAATTACATGTAGTTTTATTTTCAATCCATCTGTGATTGTTTTAAACTGTATTGTTAATACTGTATATATAATGTGTTTACCAATTTTCAACGTAATTCATATTTTATTTACAACCCCATTTCAAAAAAGGTTGGGATGCTGGGTAAAATACAAAACAAAAACAGTAGAATGCAATGATGTGCAAAACATTTATCCCTGTATTTAATTGAAAAATATTACAAAGACAACATACAAATGTTGAAACTGAGAAATGTTATTGGTTTTAGAAGAATACACCTCTTCATTTAACAATACTCTGTAAGCATTTGGGAACTGATGGGACCAATTGTAGTGAAAAGTGAAATGTTGTCCCATTCTTGCTTGATACAGGATTGCAGCTGCTCAACTGTTCGGTGTCTCCTTTGTCATATTTTTCATTTCATAATTAACTTCATGTTTTCAATGGGTGACAGATCAGTTTAGCACCCAGACTATTTTACTACAGAGCCATGCTGTTGTAATATGTGCAGAATGAGGTTTGGCATTGTCTTGCTGAAATAAGCAATCCCTTCCCTGAAAAGATATTGTCTGGATGCTGGTTGCTCTGAAACCTGTATATTGCTTAGCATTAAAGGTGCCTTCACAGATGTGCAAGTCACCCATATGATCACGGATGTTGGCTTTTGAACTGTGAGCTGACCAGACGGATGGTCCCCCTCTTCTTTAGCCTGGATTACGTGCTGTCCTTGATTCCCAAAAATAATTTAAGATTTTTGATTTATCAGACCACAGGACTGTTTTCCACTTACTGCCTCAGTCCATCTTTAATTAGCTCAGGCCCAGAGAAGGTGGCTGCTTGTTTATATATGGTTTCTTTTTTGAATGGTAAAGTTTTAACTTGGATTTGTGGACGCAACAATGTACTGAGCCCATGCAGTGATGTTCACTACAGAATTGTGTCTGTTTTTAATGCTGCCTGAGGGCCCGAAGATCACAGAAATCCAATATTGGTTTTTGGCCTTATGCCTTGTGTACAGCGATTTTTCTGAATCTTTAAATTATATTATGGACCAAAGATTATGAGATCCCCAAATTCTTTGGAATTTTACATGGAGAAACGTTATTTTTAAATTAAACGTTATTTTACGTTACACTATATGCCTGTGAAGTCTTTCACAGTGGTGAACCCCTCCCCATCTTTACTTCTGAAAGACTCATTGGGATGCTCTTTTTTTACCCAATCATGTTACTGACCTGTTGCGTTGCCAATTAACCTATTAGTTGTGAGATGTTCCACCATGTTTTTTTAGCATTACACAACTTTTCTAGTCTGGGGTTGCCCCTGTTCCAGCTTTTGTGAAACGTGTTGCTGGCATCAAATTTAAAGTGGGCATATTTTTTTCAAGAAACAATAACATATCTCAGTTTCAACATTTGATATATTGTCTTTGTACTATTTTCTATTGAATATATGGTTTAAATTAATTGCACATCATTACATTATTTTTTTCTTTTTTACATTTTACACAGCATCCCAACTTTTTGGGAAATGGAGTTGTACAGAGTATCCAGACCCCTTTCTCCACATTTTGTTTGGTTATACACTTAATTTATAATTAAAATAATTGCTTCCTACACACCATTCCCCATAAAAAAATATATGTTTTTAGATTTATATGTAAATATATTGAAAATAAAAAACTTTAATATCTCATGTACGTAAGTATTCAGATCCTTTTTTCAGTACTTTGTAGAATTGCCTTTGGCAGTGATCACAGCTTTGATTCTTCATGAGTTTGCCTCTACCAGCTTCACACATCAGCAAGGGCAGTTTCTACCATTCTATCTGGTAGATTCTCTCAAAATCTGTCAAACTGGATGGTGAGCGTCTGTGAAATGCCATCTTCAGGTCTCAGCACAAATGTTCCAGGGGCTTAAAGTCCAGGTTTTGGACTGGGCCACTCTAGTACATTAGAATTATTCCACTCCAGCATTATCTTGGCTGTGTGCTTCAGGTCGCTGTCCTTCTGAAAATTTAATTTTGCTCCATTTGTGGTCCAGTGCGCTCTGAGTCCGGTTTTCCTCAGGGAGCTCTGTATTCAGCTCCATTCATCCTTCCTTCAATCCTGACCAGTTTCTCAGTCCTTGCTGCTGATAAACATCTCCATAGCCTGATGCTCCCACCTCCATGTTTCACAGAAACTGGATTAGGCAGGTGATGAGTGGTATCTTGTCATTGTTTTGAACTTGGACTTCAGGCCTAATAATTAGATTTTGGTCTCATCAGACCAGATCATATTTATCCTCATGCCATTAAGGCCTGATTGATGGGGTTCTGCAGAGATAGTTGTCCTTCTGGTAGGTTCTCCTACATTCACAACTTTTAAGTTCTGTTAGAGTGGCCATTGGGTTCTTGGTTACCTACCTGATGCATGCCCTTCTTGCCTGACGGCCAGCTCTAGGGAAGAGTCTTGGTATTTCCAAACTTTTCCCATTTCACAAGTATAGAGCCTCCTGGGACCTTTCAGTCCTTTAGCAATTTTTCTACAATGCCTAACAATTCTATCTTGGAAGTCTACAGTTTTTGTTGGACTTAGTTTTTGCTCTGACCTTATATAGACAGATGGGAGCCTATTTAAATCCAATCAATTGAATTTGCCACAGGTGGACTCCAGTCAGTAATTAGAGACATATCAAGGATGATCATTTTCAAAGGGATCTGAATACTTTCTGAAAGCACTGTATGTTCATGTTTATTTATATATTTATTAACTGGGTGTTTTGAATCCTGAATGCTGATTGGCTGATAGCTGTGGTAGTGTACATGTAAGCAAACAGGCAGGAGGGGTGTGGTAAATGGCCAATATACCATGGCTTAGTGCTGTCATCAGGCACTCTGCAAAGCATTGTGCCTAAGAACACCTCTTAGCGGTTGTATGTCGGGCATGCCCCACACCCCCTCGTGCCTTATTGGTTATGTATATAAAGTATCAGTCAAAACTTTGGCACATATACTTATTCTAGGGTATCTATTTATTTTTACTATTTTACACATTATAGAATAATAGTGAAGACATCAAAACTATGAAATAACACATCATCATACAATTATACAGTAACCAAAACATTTTTAAACAAAATCAAAATACATTTCTTACTGCAGATTCTTCAAAGTAGACACCCTTTCCCTTGATGACAGGTTTGAGCACTGTGCATTCCTTCAGTCGACTTCATGAGTCATTCAGGACGTTTAGGCTGCTTCCTTAATGGGCTGAATTTAAATAATTTGAACTTAAATGTGAAACAACCAAACATATGATGTTGTACGAATCAGTCTAAAGCCAAGCACAAAACAATTAGAGACCAGTTGAGGGAGGTAAACAGCAGTTGGGCCAAGATTTAGGAGTCCCCTGTTAATGGCATGATTCAAGGGGAGCCTGTTTATTTCATGAAAGTGGTCTTTGCTCAATAGCAAAACCGATCTGTTAACACCTTCGAACCTGCCAGACCCTGCGAACCCAGAACAAATGTCTAAAGTAGGCCCATCACATGTACTATGCATGTATGACATCCTACTGACAGTCACATTCCCCTTTAACATGTTACCCGACCAAACCTTTAAACTTCTCCAAGGGAACAAGGTTGTGGGGTTTCAAGCTGGTCCATGAAGGACTCCAAGATCATGGGGCTAAATAATTAATATACCTATTTTCATGATCTAGTATTTTTCTAGGAGTGAAACCCGCAACTGGTATTTATTTTCGGTCCTCAAAACAACAGCAATACGGTGGTAGCTGGCCCAGTAGATCACAGTATACCAACATTGTAGCTGACCTTGTCCGTTCCTCATTAAGTCAAAAGACATAAGACATGAGTAAAAAGTTTTTTGCAGTTCTTGTGGTTCTTTCAAATCAAACCAAGTGGTGCCTTCAGAGATTAATTTGTGTTAACAACCAAATAAAATAATTCAGAAATGAATAATAATCAGTCATTGTAATTAATAGGCATCATTTCCAGTGAATAAGTGAGTATAAGTGCAATGTAAACACCCCCCCAGTGACAATATTGACACACCTAGTGCTCCTCCCTCTCTTGGGTTCGGGTTAAAAGGCATGAGTGGGTAGACAACACATGTAGATACTACTAGTGGACTCTGGTCAGGAAGGCCACTGGGACTATCTTAACAATCTTCAGTAAGACTAAGATATCAAAGAGCTATGGCATCCCTCGGGCAGATAATCTTTTGGTGGTGAGGTTCAGTTGATTTAAAAAGAAAAACTGGTGGTTGTTTCTTGAGGCCCTCAACAGCTGTGCTCTGTATCAACAATGATATGAATTTGTCTTTGTATATTGTAAAGTTCAATTGACTTGGAACTTTTTTGCTAGATAGTGCTTCTTTCCCCTCTCCATTTGCAGCTTGATGGTCAGTATTTTTGTTACTGCTGGACTCCTCGTCTTCATTTTGTCAGTGTCATTTTCAGGTAAGTACTGAGCATAACAGTCGCTGGTGCCATCATCACTCACAAGGGCAAGACATGTCTTTGTAAACATGTAACATGTTAATCCTATGTGAGAGTGTGGGTGTTCATTTCTGTGTGCTGCTGCGTGTGTGTCCTTATAACGCATCTGGGGGTGAGTAATGTATGGACAGTACAACACTGTTTCCAAAAAAGTTGGGATGCAGCACAAAATGCAAACAAAAACAGAATGCAATGAGGTGCAAATCATTCATCCCTATTTTTAGTTGAAAATAGTACAAAGACAACATATCAAATGTTGAATCTGAGAAATGTTATAATTTTTGGAAAAATAAATGCCCATTTTTTATTTGATGCCAGCGACATGTTCCAAAGAAATTGGGACAGGGGCATGTTTACCACTGTGTTGCATCACCTCTTCTTTTAGAAATACTCTGTAAGCTTTTGGAACTGAGAAGACCAACTGCTGTAGTTTTGAAAGTGAAATGTTTTCCTATTCTTGCTTGATACAGGATTTCAGTTGCTCAACAGTTTGGGGTCTCCTTTATTGTATTTTTCAGTTCACAATGCGCATTTATGTTTTCAATTGGTGTTTTTAATGCAGTTTTTAATGCAGAGGGCCCGAAGGTCACAGACATCCAATATTGGTTTTTGGCTTTGTCCTTGTGTACAGAGATTTCTCTGAATCTCTTAATGGTATTATGTACCGTAAATGATGAGATCTCCAAACTCAAAATTTTATGTTGAGAAAAGTTATTCTTAAATTGTTGCACCATTTGCCCATGCAGTCTCTCCTCACTTCTGACAGACCCATCCTCTCTGGAATGATCTCTTCATACCAAATCATGTTACTGAACTGTTGCCAATTTACCTAATTTGTTGTGTGATATTCCTCCAGGTTTATTTTTTTGAATCACACAACTTTTCCAGTCTTTTGTTGCCTCTGTCCCACCTTTTTTTAAACATGTTGCTGGCATTAAATTCAAAGTGGACATATATTTTTAAAGATGAAATAAAATAAAAATACTATTTTCTATATAATATAGGGTTTAAATGAGTTGCACATCATTGCATTCTGTTTTTATTGACATTTTAGGCAGTGTCCCAACTTTTTTTGGAAACAGGGTTATATAAGGAGCAACCAGTATTTGGTTTATCTACAATTTTTTCACCACATTACTGTGTGTAAGAATTGTCTGCATGAAATGCTCATAATATCTCAATGTATGATAACCAATAGCACAGTTTGTTGCTTTGTTTTACCATGTGCTGCCCTCTAGTTAAGGGTTCCCAGGTATCCCAGGACATTGTGGACAGCAGTGACAAATGGCCCATCGGGAACCTGGGAGAGGATGTCATTCTAAGCTGTAGATTCAGGACTTCCACTAGCGACATGGAATTGACCAGTCGTGTCTCAATCATCTGGAATATGGAGGGGCGAAGTGAGGTGGTTTATGAATATGATAAAGGGACAGTCCAGCTGACAGGGCAGGACCCCCGGTTTAAAAAGAGAACACTGCTGTTCTCAGACGCCATAGGTAGCGGTAATGCCTCCCTGTTGCTGAGAAACGTGAACCTGAGAGACAGTGGGGTGTACCAATGCAGTGTGACTGCCCCCAGAGGCTCAGGGACTGCCATTGTTAACCTCAGAGTTGCAGGTAAGGAGCTCCCTCTTAATCGTTTTATGTATTTGTAGAACTATATGTAAAGTTGCCTACTCTGAAAATGTATTTTACTTTAGCTTACTCCGCCCCAACGTTGGAGCTGATGAACACCACCCTGACTGCAGTGGCTGCCAGATGGTTCCCCAAACCAAATGTCACCTGGTTGAATGCCAATGACACAGTCCTGAACAAAAGTATCACTAGTTTCTTCAACGACTCCATCGGGATAAACAAACTAATCAGCTCGCTGCAAGTCACACAGTTGGGAAATTACACCTGCATCATCCAAAACCAGTTGGTGAAGGCTGTCTCCCTAGCAACCATCACAGGTCCTGTAAACACCTTTCAGGGCAAATATACTATTCATACTGAACAAATACAAAGTTGAGAACTGGATGTTAACTGACTCTCAGTTTTAAAAAAAAGTTTACATACAGTAACCAGTCAAAAGTTTGGACACACATTAACCCGGGTGTGTTCAAACCTTTGACTGGTACTGTAAATTTAAATCAATCTGGACACACCCTCAGCAACCTATATTACCATGACGACGCAGTGAACCATGACAGCTAAATACAAAGACTCAACTGAAAAGGCATTTAACCCTACCAGAGATTAGGAACGTTGGTAATGTGTGACAGACAGCATGCATACTGTGTGGTCTGGAACGTAAATGTGTGTTTCCTTTTTAATGCAGATAATGAGACATCCTCCAGGACATCCTTCTCTTTTGTTGCCGCTGTGGCACCACGTGTGCTACTTCCTGAATGGCATGTGATTGGTGCTACCGCTAGTGTCTCTCTCTGGATCTACCTGTGAACCTGATGAACACGCATGCAGTCCACAGAAAATGCTCCCAACATAGTTTCCATTTTTACTCACATTATCGCGGTTTGCGTGAACTGGCATGGAGACTCCTCACTAGCCTTGGGCTCCCTGGAGTCTGATGTGTTGGATTAAGAAGTGGCAACAAACTGTGTGTGTGTGTGTGTGTGTGTGAGAGAGAGAGAGCTCCAGGACAGTGTGTACCAATGGGTCACCACAAAAATTGTGAAACCAGACAAATCTGTCTCTGGTTCACACTAGGAAAAATGTGATGTCCGGCATCAAGTTTCAGTTTAGGGTCAAACTTAGGGTTTCATTTTGAACCTTTATTTATACAGATAAACAACTGAGATCCAGGTATCTTTCACTGTTGAGCTCTGTAATACAGCAATAAAAACACATATTCAAGGAAAATATCAAGTACACACGCTAGATAAATGATCATACTTGTGAGTAAATAATGAATTTATCTGACATTTAAATAACACTGGAAGTGTTCCATGAGAGTGCGGTATGGTATTCAAAAGCAGTTTTACCCAGTTCAGATTAAGCCCCTGGTATCCCCAAGACTAGCCCGCCTTGAGTGTGTTTGATTATTGCTGTTTTTTCCATACATTTTCCAGGGTCAGGTGGTTATATAAAAACACTGACCAATGCCTGACCCTTCTCGAGGTCAGAGAGACCCAGCCAACCGAAGTATATACGAGACAACATTGTGTGAGAAAAGAACAATCGGAGTAAGTTTCTTGCTCAAGGCAACGATAACCGATTGACCATTCGACTGCCCACATTTCTTTTTTATGTGTTCACCAAGAATATATTAAACTTGGAATTATTTACAATGAAAATGTGGGAATTTGAGCCTACTCGGTCTTTGAAATTGTTTGGGGCTGCATATATTCTATCTGTAGTCGGGCTTGGGGGGCGTTCTCGGGATAAAATCAGCTTAGACCACGCCTGGGGAACCATAGGGTGTTTTTCATTGGACTGAAGAAGAGGGTTTCATGTTTCCATGAAAGAGAGAAACGAAGCGTTTTCCCGAAAAGTTGAGGGCGTAAGAACTGTCTGAAGTTAAAGAACTATAGTCTAGGCATACATGCAGTTGTATTTTCAAGTTATATATGACGAGGCTTCCTGTTGCCTGTAACGAATACGGTATTTGCACATTGGAGTAAGTTACGTTTTATCGATTTCGAAAACCGGAGTCGTTTGTTCTGTAGATTGTCGGTGAATCCTTCAACAGGAACTATCAACGAAGTGTTTTTAAACAAAGTAACAAGACTGTAAAAAATAGCATGTCAGTCTGTGCCAAAAAGTTGGATAAGGACGATTTAGAGTCCTCACCAACTCCGACCACAAACTCAATGTCTAAAAACGGAGATAACGGGGACATCGTGGTTAATACCAGGGCGGAGTGCAGCGTTTGTAAACGTTTATATCGCGATCCTAAGATTCTGCCATGTTTACACACCTTCTGCGCAGACTGCGTCCGGCAACTGGAACCGTTTTCCGTGTTGTCACGCGTGAACAATAGCAAAGCTGCTCCTTCAGAACGCGAGCCGCGCTCTTCTGCGGTCACCGTGCTCTGTCCGGAGTGTGACTCCGAGGTGGATATCCCGTTATCCGGGGTGGACGGTCTGACCACTGACCACTTGGCCCTGGATGAAGTTTTCTTTCAGACGTTGATGACCGAGAACAATGTGTTATGCGACCTGTGCAGCGACGGGGACGCAGAGAAGCGTTGCGAGGTGTGCTGTGTCAACCTCTGCGAGTTTTGTTGCCAAGCACACAGGTGAGTGTCAAAAAACCAATTTGTAACCCATGACCTGTCTTTCAACTTCGTTACAATTTAAATAACATTATGGTGGGATCCCGTTAAAAGAAGCATATCCCAGTCACAAATAGACTGTATTCTTACATTTGTACCATATAAGGACAAAATCAAGACGATGGACGGACATAAAGAAAGGCAGGTAGGCCACATGTTATATAATTACATGGGACCTATGACCATCACCTTATTTCGTCCCCAGGAGACAGAAGAGGACGTCGTCTCATACCGTCCAGTGTTTGGAAAGCCTGAAGACCCAGGGTCGTCTCTCTCGGCCCGTTCTCTGCTCCCTCCACCCAGGCCAGGAGCTGCGTCTGTTCTGTGAGTCCTGCGACCTGCCCATCTGTCTGGAGTGTGCCGCCACTTACCACCGCGACCACCGCTGCCGTTCGACACGTGACGTGATTGCCCGCCACGGGGACCGTATCCGGGAGATGGTTACCGGGCGCCTGCGGCCAAGGCTGGTCCGACTGGAGGAGTCGCTGCGAAAGGTCGACCAATCCCAGGACGCGTTGCAGGCCAGGGTGGACGCGGTGGCGGACGAGGTGCGCTCCTTTGCACGGGGCTACGCCTGCGCTGTGGAGTCCCACTGCTTGTCGCTGCTACGGCGCCTAGAGGAGCTACGCGTTCAGCGCAGGAACCAACTCCACCTACAGGGGGCGCAGCTGCAGCAGGCCCTGACGGACGCCCGTGGCGGGGTGGAGTTTGCCGAGCGGCTGCTGACGCGCGGGTCAGACGCGGAAATCCTCAGCGCAAAGGGCGTGACCCTCCGCAGGCTGACCGCCTTGGTGGAGAGCGGCTATGACCCCAACCTAGCAACCGTTGCACCTGACGACGGGAGCAGTATCTGCTTCCTGCCACAGGAGGGTGCGGGGGAGTTGGGGGGCTACCCCGTGGTGGGAGTGATTCACTTCAAGAGCCTGGAGCTCAGCAGGTGCACCATCGAGGGGGAAGGTGAGAACAAAGCTCCATCCCGGGAAAAGCCTTTGGCCTCCTGGGCCTTTTCTTCCAACCAGTCCCTGTTTCAGAGGCCCTCCTCTTGTCTCTTAAGAGACCATGTAGTCTGTCTTTGACCATCTGGGGTCATAGTAACATCCTAAAAAGTATTTTTATAGCTTGACTTGACCCCCACCCTCAAACAGTCCTTAGGCCATGCAACCATACAAGGGATAACGATCAGGTAGCATTCCTGGTTACTATGGAAACATTTGAAGTGGCAGGTATTTTGCTGGCGCCTGTCTTTCGGTTGTGGGATAAACACACTTCTCTGTGGCAGCAGTCCATCAACAGTGACAGTCCATAGGGATATTCCCCTGGTGGCACATTTACCTGTTGATCAGGCTGAGCCGGACATCAGCAGATGGAGGCTTTGAGGAAACCATCTGTCTCTGTGTCAATGTAAACTGCCCCTAGTCTTATTTGTTTACAGGTATTGATGGATGTCAATCCATTGTGTGGGTAAGTGTGCTTAGGCATTAGGTGTATTCATTCAGCCAAACCAAAAAGTAAAACATGTCACCAAACGGTTTGAAACGGGGAGCTTACCTGAATTTGTCCGATAGAACATCTATTTATAGAAAAAAAATATATTTAAACATTTTGTTTGGTGGGAATGAATGCACATCTGTTCTTGCAGAGTGTTTGTGATAATGGTGGAGAAAGAAACCCTGCAGCCCGTGGCGTATATATATTTTATACTTTCTCAGTTTTTTAGCCTGAGGATTAGGCTGTTGTAGGATCAGTGTCCATGTCTAACATCTATATACAAAGCTGGAGATTACACAAGTCTTTATCCCCATTAGGAAATAAAAGATTGAACCATCCTTTTGAGACGCATTTGGAAATGTGTACCCATGTTCCTGTGTCTGAAAACAACATAGGCTTTGGTCCACTGTATCAGAGGACAGGTGAAACAGTGAACGGAGTGTTAACTGCAACATCTGCAGTGTCACAGCCCTTATGCTGTGCTTTAACTGAACCACACACACACTTAACCTAGGGTATATGTGTTTATGTAAAGATGGTGTAAAGTGTTACCTTAAATGGTCTTTCACACTAAGCAAACCATTTGTGCCAGCTCTGAGAGTGCGTGTGTGTGTATGAGGGAGAGATAAAGGTTGACACTGACCTCTGACCTGTCCCCAGGCCTGCAGCAAGGCCGGGAGGGCCAGAGAGGGGAGTTCAACCTGGTGTGTAGAGACTCCGCGGGCGAGCCGATGGGTCGAGGAGGGGAAGCTGTCCTGGTCAGCATGGTCCACAAGGAGAAGAAAGACTGGTGAGGAACCATCCGATCTGGAGCACATACATCTACCACGTTGTCTTTGGACATGGTTCCATTCCCAGTACCAAAAAATCAGATGAAGCTTTTCATGCTACTGGTGATTTGTTATTTAGTCAGGATCAGCTGAGGTGATGCTATTGTGAGTCATAACTTCGGCTGAACTACATCATAATACATCTATAAGAAAGCAGTCATAAGTTCTGTCGTGCTTTGTTTTAAATGTATCATAATCTCTTATGTTGTAACTAAAAATATACTTGCGTTGTGGCAAGGTACAACAGGCCTAAATGAAAGATGTTAATCTGCTTTTGCTATTTAGGCGTCCTCAAATATAACCATTTTACTAATGTATATATAATTGAACGTACTACCATCACAACGTCATGAATTCGAATCGCCTCGGGAAAGTTACATCCATATTTTCAAAGCACTGTTTCAGGACGTTATGAATGCAAAGAGTCATATTTGTGTTTCTATTCAACTGGTGAGAATTGACGGTGCTATGAGCGAGAAACGGGCCTTGATTCCTCTTGTCATCTGCAGCAGAGTGGAGGCGACGGTGGTGGATAACGGCGATGGCTCCTACGCTGTGTCTTTCACTCCCGTGGAGCCAGGGCTCTACTCTGTGTGGGTGTGCATCAAGGCCCAACATGTTAAGGTGCTGCGCCGTGTTTTACCGCGACAGTCGTGATACGTTCGCCATACCAGCACGCGCGCGCTTGCTTAGCTAATGGCCTGGCAATCCCTTTAAACCTGTAGGGTTCCCCGTTCGTCCTGAATGTGAAGAGGAAGGTCCGGCGGCACCGCGGAACTTTCCACTGTTGTTCCTTCTGTTCCAGTGGGGGTTCTAAAGAGGCCCGCTGTGGCTGCCCCGGTTCCATGCCAGGTGGGTACAGCAGCAGAGAAAATACTTGACTGGGTGTGTTGGACAGGGGAGGTAGATTAAACTGTAATTATTATACAATTAACGGTGAGATCTCATCTGCTACTGAGGCACTGCTTGGTATGTCCTCCAGGTGGGGTTGTAGAGTTAACCAGACCACACGGCCAGTCTTTAGGTTGGTGCAGAATACAAGCTTTTTCTGGTTACACTTACTGTACAGTTCTGTGTCTGTTACCCTTGTATAAGTATTTGTGTTGGCTTTCCACTGTGACATCAGGATATTGGCTCCTGAAATGTTTTCCCAAATGAAATGAAAGACACACGTTCATGGTAGATATGCTTTACACCTTGTAGTCCTTTCTGAAAATATCTGGTTGAAATAGTAATGCTCTTGTTGTGTGTGTGTGTGTGTGTGTGTGTGTGTGTGTGTGTGTGTGTGTGTGTGTGTGTGTGTGTGTGTGTGTGTAGGAGGCTTCCAGGGTTGTGGTCACGGCCATAAGGGCCACCCAGGTAAGCCCCACTGGTCGTGCTGTGGAAGCGTGGAGGAGGCCTCAGAGTGCCTGCCCCAGAGTGTGATAACTGCAGTGGGGGGAACGGTAACAACAGCCGGAGGGAGAGGGTCAAGCTCGCCCAGGGGCCATCTCAGGACAGTGGAGATCTGAGGGACTGGAGGCGGATACTCCTATACATCACTGTCATATAGGGGTCTATGACTATCAACCCTTTTCTGGTAATTAACAAAGTAATTACCAGAAAAGCGGGGCCGTAAGGAATTTATCACAAAAACAAAACTTTGAAGGGAGCAATATTACCTAAAACCGTTACTGATCTGTAATTTCTGTTGTTTTGCCTGTACATGTTCATTGGCATCACCAAGTAAACACCTGTGCCTTAATGTATTTGAAACATCAATGTCTTAAATCATAAATAAATAACACAAGTGTCACCTTATTCTGTATCCGAACCATGTCAAAAGTTTTGAGTGTCTTTAAAAAAAAATAAAAAAATATGTTAAAGCATTTCCTATTTTACTGGAAATGGAAGTGGTGAAAGACAGTGGGCCCAACTTGAACCCATACTGCTGCAGTACATGAGCACCAGTACACAAGCTTAAGAGATCTGGGCCACACTTTAGAGGCTCACATCCTGAGTGCGACGATTACATGCATAGATCGTAATACCATAAGTAATTTCTTTGGGCTACACAAAAGATACTGTGGACAGGAGGGTTTGAGGGCTGCCCCAAAGGGACTGTGTTGTCTGTGATTGACCAGCTGATGTTAGGTCGGGTGCCTGTGAGCTAAATCAGGGATGTTTGTTGGGGAGATGCGCTCTATCGCATGTCTGTGAATGCTTTTGATGTTAAGTGAGCATTGTGAGGAGAGCAAGGCTTGTAATCAGTTCTGTTCCCCTCTTAGCCACTTGATGGCAGGAGTGGGCTAATTATCTCCCCTTCAGCCCATACGTACATACTTTAAACAGTGATCAGCAATGGACTATTCACATCCTTGTCAGCCTGTACATACAGACTTTTTTAGTTACTGTACCACAGATTGAATATTGCTCTGCCCAAAAAATGCTTGTCTTGCTCAAGAATGGATTGTTCACTTTGTTTCCCAGGCTTGGCGGCCATGAGGGTTGTGAACACTTAGCTGTAATCAATGAACTGCATTCTCACCCAGGTATTCTTCTCATCCAGGCAGGCCCTGCTCCAGGATGGAATGACTGAGGGGGCATTTTTCTTTATAAAGGAGGGGGCATGTCTAATTCATGTCTAATAAATTTTTTATAAAGGGGGGGCATGGATTCTATCTGGTGGGGGGGGGGGGGCAATGCCCCCTTTTACCCCCTGGTGGAGCCGGGCCTGCATCCAGGTGGGTGAGTGCAGTGTGTGGAGTGCAAGAGGGTTATGTCATCTGTGGATGTTAAAGTGGTATGCTAATCGGAGTGGGTCCGGCATGCTAGATGATGGCGTCACTGTGAACCAGGCCTTTCAAGGATTATGTGACTACAGACATGAGTGTAGCCCTGGTTGGAAACCACTGCATTACACAGCAGCTCCTTGGACAATCGTTATTAGTGGGCAGAATGCCTAATGGAGCGCAATTCCTATTTAATTACACTGTATTGGAAATTACCGTTCACCAGATATCCTGTTAAAGATGCAGTCTGGGACTTTTGCGATTAACCAAATCATTTTTTAAAGTTCCCTGTTTTGGGCTGGATGTTAAATATGTTGTTTGTGTGTGCATAATCTATAAAGATTGTTAAAGATGACGACAAGGCTGAAAGAGAAGCACCTCCGCTACCTGATCTGTCTGAACAACTGCCGGGACTTAACAACAGATGACACACGCATTGCCTTTTCAAACCACAGTTAACCTGAACCACCATAGTCTCAGGACTGGCAACGTGGACCAATGAGAGAAGAGGTTAAACCCATTATTGAGAAGATAAGCTACGTGTCTTACAAGCTTAAGAACATTGACAACATGATTGAAACATAATGCAAAATAAACTCTGTTGGTCACTCATTTCTCTCCCTTGTCTTTATCCTTGTTTTTATATTTCTCTCACAGGAAGACTACTGTACCTGCATCATTTACTGACTCTCTCTTTTTCTTAGTGTACTGAGTTGTGACCATCCCTCTTGCCTTTCATCAATCCTCGGTGTGGTGAAGACTTCATCGCTACCCTTCACCTGTCATCAACAGGTAAAATCCTTTTGTGACTAGCTGACATTTTACCCGGGTAGGCTCCCATTTTCAGGTCTCCAAGAGGTAAGCTGCAATGTCATCCATCATGGCAGAGGTTGAAAAACAGCAGTGGCTCCCAACCTTTTTCAGTTACTGTACCCCCAAAAAGATTTTGCACTGCTTGGAGTACCCCTGAAGTACCCCCTCATGTTCATTTCACTAGTAAGTCTATGGTGTCATGAGTGTTTTCATGTACCCCCTGTGGAGGGGCTAAGTACCCCCAGGGGTCCTAGTACCCCTGGTTGGGAACCACTGAAATACAGGGTAGGTTTAAAGAACATCAACCCAGACTTCTTTGGTAGTATTAATGTGTAGCTACAGAATCTGTGTCATCTGTTCATGTCCATGAGAAACTTTGAGTAATTCAGTTTCATTTGTTTAAAGTAGTTCAGTCTCAATCATTAATGTTATTTGCAGAATCCAATTTCATGGCCAACTTGCATTCATGCATTCCTTTTAGACAAAACAGATCCAGGACTCAGCCCTGTAGAGGTAACTGAGCTAGGGGAATCCACTGCATTGTAACAATTCTTCTCCACTGCGCTGAGATTCTTTTCTCTCTCTCTGTGTGTGTGTGTGTGTGTGTGTGTGTCCGTCCCTGTCGGCATGTGTGACCGTAATTGTGACTCCGGCTTGCCATCAGTCTGAACACATTGCAACATGATTTCAGACAGGAGCCAGGGCCATATCCATTACACCAGTGTAGTCACATCACTCTTAATGAACCCTACATTGCACATTAGAAGTCAATAATGTGAACTTTGGACATACAGGACTGAATCCTGGTCTTGTCCACATTGATATTGCGCTCACACTTTTTTGACTGTTGTTGACGATCAAAAGATTAATTGTGATCTGTTTGTGATCAAGATCTCCAGTACTGTCTGTAGTACAGTAATTAACTATTGTTAATCTAGTCATGTTCAGTTAGTACACCCACCCGTCCTGTCAAGTTAGTACACCTGCCTGTCAAGTTAGTACACCTGCCTGTCAAGTTGGTGCACCCGCCCGTCATGTCTAGTTGGTGCACCCGCCCGTCATGTCAAGTTGGTGCACCCGCCCGTCATGTCAAGTTGGTGCACCCGCCCGTCATGTCAAGTTGGTGCACCCGCCCGTCATGTCAAGTTGGTGCACCCGCCCGTCATGTCTAGTTGGTGCACCCGCCCGTCATGTCTAGTTGGTGCACCCGCCCGTCATGTCTAGTTGGTGCACCCGCCCGTCATGTCTAGTTGGTGCACCCGCCCGTCATGTCTAGTTGGTGCACCCGCCCGTCATGTCTAGTTGGTGCACCCGCCCGTCATGTCTAGTTGGTGCACCCGCCCGTCATGTCTAGTTGGTGCACCCGCCCGTCATGTCTAGTTGGTGCACCCGCCCGTCATGTCTAGTTGGTGCACCCGCCCGTCATGTCTAGTTGGTACACCTGCATACGATTGACAGACCCACTCTGTCGCAGTACGGCAGCTCCTCTTGCCCTTGTCCCAGCCCTTATCCCCACGGTGGTGTGTTTCTGCCGTCGTAATTCACCCTCCTGTTCACGCAGCGCTCCAAAGACAGATGCTGTTTCATTATGTTACCTGCTGGAGTATAGCGTTTCATTTGCTGCACCAAGGCCTCATCTTTCTAAACCTCAATCCTCCTTACCACTAACTTTCTCTCATTTGTTCTCTCAAGATTTCATTTCTCCCAATCTTTTTCTCTCTTGAAGTGTTTGTAATGAGCACTTTGTCTTTGCTGCATTGTTCTATGGGGCTTGAAGTTCACCATGATTCCTCTCCTGGCCAACGAACCGTACCCCTGTTACATTGATAACCAGAGGTGCGGTGAAGTAACCCCCCCCCGGCTCAGTATAAACACGTAAGCTCGTCTATGTTAACTCACCTTTTTCATTCCTGTGTCTTTGTAGGCAGGTAGCCACCCGCACAGACTGTCAAATGTACAGCTTGAGAGCCAGAATGACACGTTGTGTCTCTGAAGAGGACACCAAAGTGTTCACGGCACAGTCTGTGCCACAGCACTGCACCATTAAATCACTGAGGTGTGACATAAGTCTGCCCAGCGGTCCAGCAGTGCAGACTGTTGAGTGGGCCCTGAGCTAATGGCAGCTCACAGACCCATTGTCAGACAGAATGGTGCTCCGTCCCCCTTTCTAGACGGGTTCACTTTATGATGTGCCAAGAAGCGCTCACTCTGGCTACTCTCCAACTTACTGTAAAAAGGACAGACAAGAAAATCCCATTACCAAAAATGTATACACCAACTAGACAGTGTTTTATGTGGAACACTGAAGGTATACTTTTGGTCATAGAAAACATTGGTCCTAAAATATATTTTGTAAAAAGTAACACGTTGATTGTAAGCTGCCAGAAGATTATTAATTGTGCATTTTCTCCCCATGCATGGCAAATAGAGTGCCCTAGATTAAAAAACAGTGCATTTTAATGATCAATGATGTTGCGTTCTCTAAATGTCTGTCATTTACATTTGACATTTTAGTAATTTAGCCGACACTTTTATCCATAGGGACTTACAGTAAATGCATTAATCTTTTAAATAGCTAGATGGGACAACCAGACAACCCAATAATAGTAAGTACACCTTACCCAATGAAGCTGGTGGCAAAGAGCTTGACGGAAACACATAAATAATTGCAAGCATTAGTTCACAAGGCAAAGTTGTGTGGGGGGGGGGGGTTTATGTAAATGATGGTTTACATCAAAAAACTGCCACGTGGCCATAATTCTTCGTGAACCTCATGTTGCAGGCCCTGTGTAGCTCAGTTGACAGAGCATGGCACTTACAATGCTGAGGCATTGGGGGGGGGAGTATTCAGTCATTGTTGTACGTCGCTCTGTATAGGAACGTCTGCTAAATTACTTAAATGTGAATGTAATACGTTAACAACCAAGTAACAATGTGGCAGAAGATACAGCTGGGAAATTCACCTATTGTTCTATCACCTTGGAATTTACTACTATTTTTGTTTGCAGTCAAAGATCTTCCGGTACAACTTGATTATACTTCCTGTCTAGATGTTGTGAAGGATATGTATTCATGTCATGGGAACCATCCCATGAGATTTAGCATGCTATCAATGAATTGGGGCAATGAAATGGGGCAATATGTGGAATTATTGCATTGTAATATCAGACAGGCCTAATAATAACTGCAGTAAGGTGTGTTTGTCTTTTTATATTTAGTGTACTTTGATGTTTATTGTATTAAATGTAGCCAATTAATGCTTATAGTCTATTCCCTTGTAGAGGTATTTGTTTATATTTATTACATTGTTTATATTGGTTTGTGTGTTGTCTTCTAATCCAGCAAATTAATGTCTTTGGCTAGGTTGTCATTGAAAATGAGAATTGGTTCGCTAATCAATTACCATGATTCCATGATACTTTTTACATTTGTGCCACTGAAACATCATGTCGTGAGGAGCAGTTTTGTTTGTATATTTCAGGAGTATTCAACTCTTACCCTAGGAGTGCAGAAGCCTCCGGGTTTTCTGTACCTGAAGTCCCTGATTAGAGGGTTGCATGTTTTTTCTTATTCACTACACCGTTCAGCAGATGGCGGCAAATTACCAATAGGCGTAGTCTGCCATTAAACCTCAGAGGAGGAAGAAGAAGAAGAGTCTGGAGATTTAGGGGAGGAGCCATGGTTTGTTCGTTGCACCAGCATCAACCATAGAAATAGAGTCCAATCCGTTCTGTGTTTATGGTATATCCAAGCCACTCTATTTCTATGGTATCTATCAACATCCCTGGACGCAGGGCTAGCTGTCTAGTTATAGCTGTCCACAACTAGATGTATTGAGACGAAAGAATGAAGACATGAGATTTCAAAACCCGTCTATGTGGAAACGATTTAATAGAACGCCTGTCTGTCACGGATTTACTCAGACATTATTAAGGCGATGCAGCAGCGGCGTAACAGCATCGGAGCGGAGCGCCTCAGCCAGTAGCTAGCTGGCTGGCTGGCTATTCAACTTGCTAACAACAGTAGCTAGCCAGATGCCTTTACAGAAAAGGCGCCGTCTTTTAGCACGCGAACTCATTTCCAGACCTCAAACACTCGGAGACGTCGTTAATGTTACAATATTGCGGTTGCGCGTTTAGTTTCGTGTTTAATCGGCAACTGGTAGGTAGTTCGTTTCGCAATTTAGCCAGTTAGCTAATTGTGCTAGTCAAGCCAGTCAATTCAGCGGATGAACTTGGTATTCTGAGGAGACGCTGCGCGACATAAGGCGCAGGCCCGGTCGAGGAAGCTGAGAAAATATACCATATACATCCAGTAGATAGCAAAATACCGATTTTAACCACGGAACAAAACATTACACCAACGCCTTTGCTACTGATATGGTCACCGGGAATGTAACCTAGATCATAATGTCTTAGCCGCAGTTACAGTACAACCACACAGATGCGACAATCTTGGATTTTCATTTGTCACTGAAAGCCTGCGCGTCCTGCTTATTTAACATATATACTATTAGTTAGCTTTTTAACTACGAAGGTAGTATTAACACACGATTGACTGTATTCGTTGTTATTTTGTCGAGTTTGGTACTGTCGTTTTCCCCCCCATCTGATCGTATAGTGTAACTGTCCGGATCACAACCAAAGAACATGATGGATCAACATGCCAAAAGGTTTTGCACGGTAAGACTGAGGTTTCTTCAACCATACGACTTATAGCCTGGCTAACACCTGACTGAGTGTAAGTTGTAACATGGTTACGCTAATAAACTACATGTATAGGTGTGACTATGCTTGCAATTATTGACATTAGTACCTACATCAGTTAGATACTGTAAAACAATGTGTCTGGCACTAGGTTTTTGGTAGCCAACTTATGTGGCCGTATCACTAACAAGTGGAGGTGAAGTGTGTGCGTGCAATGAGGTTATTGGCGTGGTGTGATGGTATCACGCGCTCAAGCAGGTGTTTTTGCGATCTACGTTGCTAGCCCTGTGATGACCACATTTTGGTAGCTAACCCATGTTAGCCATCTTACCCGGGAGATTATTTTTCCAGGCTGATTTGATATGCATGGCATTAGTTACGTTTACACAGGCAGCCCTGTTCTGGTGTTTTGTCCACGAATCGCTAATTTGAACATAACATTAAATCTACATCATCGGCTCCTTTTCAGGACTGAGCTGATAGAAAAAAATCAATTAGTGAAAAAGATCAGAATTGGGCTGCCTGTGTAAACGCCGTTTTCCCCGTCACACATTGCGAAGCATTTCCTTCCCGTAATTGCTTTCAATCTGCATTCTGTAGGATAATCCTTTAGTCAAGGATCTCAAATAGAGATCCGCAACTTGTAATCCTTGGTACTGAGTTGCCTTATCGGTAGTAAGAGTCAAGCAGGTGTCTAGGTTTTATACATTTTATTTCTTGTTGATATACATATGTATTTTTTTTATCTGTCTTTATATGACTGACTGTTAAATGGAATATCGTGGAAAGAATATTAATAAAGGAGTGTGCCTGCCATTAAGTTAATGGTTCTTAAACAAGTTCTGGTAGAAATAGTGAATAACTACTGGAAAAGGTATGCTCATCATTTGATTAGGTCGCATAGCTTTAGCTGTGTTGGAGTTGTCTTAGTATCTCCAGATGGAATGGTTCAATAGTTACTGTTGTTTTTTTTAAATATTTTTTAATGCTAATTAATTTCATTATAGTTAATACATGTTTTTGTTAAGCGACAGAACCTTTGAAAATCTGTTTATCTTAAGATTCAATAATGCAAATTATACCATCTGTTGTACATTTATCTAGATATTGTGGATGAACGTTTTAATGGATAGCCTTAACATATGAAAATATGTTGGTTTAAAGAATTGAACGTTGGCTGCACGTGTACTGTACGGGCTCATTCAGCAAAAACTCTTACCTCAAATGCAGCATTAATGCATGAAAATATTATTGCCGACCTTTTTGCCTTTTGCAAAGAATGTGCTTTGTTTCGACGTTAAATGGTAAAACTGAAAGGAAGCTAGTAGTTTTGATCAGAAATATTCCCATTTAACTCTAACGTCATTGGAATGCGTTGGGATTATGAGTGTTTAGGATTGGATGGGTAAAATCATTAAAATAAGGCTTGAAAAAAGTTTTGTAAAATTGTTTCTACAATACATTTCTACAAGCCTGCTGGCATTCAAGAAAATTTTAACTTTTGCATAGCTCAAACATTTAAAACATTGTCAAGAATGGCAGACACGTGTGTTATGAAGCATTGATCTCCGATTTGCACCTCCCATGGTGGAAGGTTGATGATCATTGGGGGAAACTGAACTGTTATGAGCATGTTGAAGTTGGCTTCCCAAGCACAATACGTCTCATTTTCCATTAGCCTATGATAAGGAATGGTAACTGTTCCACTGACACACATTAGCTAACCTGGGACAAATGTAATAAACAGAAAAGTTTAGTTTTATTTTAGGCTGAAGACATGGTATTATTGGCATAATCTAGATTTGCCCATAGTTACAGCCAAACTTGGCTGTCTAATATTTTCCCTCTCCCCCAACGCAGTAATGGGCGCTTTCTCAATGTGCTTTCTCTAACTTAATGATTGCCTGGCAAGTTGGCCGGCTGTAATAATACAATCTGAAAAGTATTTTTTTTTTTTCTTCAATGTGTGCTACTCAAATTAGCTAATATGAGTAGCGCACATTGAAGCTAGCTCAGCAGCAGTTCATTATTATGAAGGATTTGGTTGCTTTCAACAAAGACCCACTAACAATGTGTTCTCTGCTCTTTCTTAATTACTCTCTCCTTGAATTTCAGAATAAAAGTCACTCAGTTGCCGTCACCCCGTCACTTCACTGAGGGTCCCCCGATACTTCATTTCTGGAAACGTGCCGGCTGCAGGGATGAGATAATAAAGCGGCAGACAACGCAGCCGTGACATTTGTCCGACCCCGAGTAACCTTCCACAGTCCGCCATGACCACGCCGGCTCTACTGCCGCTGTCTGGCCGCCGGATCCCCAACCTGTCGCCCGGCGCCTCCTCTTTCCCGCACCACAGAGCCACCCTGAGGCTCTCGGAGAAGTTCATCCTGCTCCTCATCCTCAGTGCCTTTATCACCTTGTGCTTCGGGGCTTTCTTCTTCCTCCCGGACAACTCGAAGCACAAGCGCTTCGACCTGGGCCTGGAGGATGTGCTCATCCCCCACATCGAGGCGCCCAAGGGGGCTAAGCATCCCGGTGGACAGGTGGTCATTCACGGTCAGGGGGGCCACGACGAGCACCGGCACAGGTGAGAGGCTGAGGCCGGCACACCTGTCTGAGGGATAATGCCTCTGGTTTACACTGGATTTAAATGCACTGGATGACAGTTCACGCCGAATCAGTTTGCTCTCGGCCACATTTTTACTTTTTATCTAAACATGCAACCTCTTTTCCCCTCTGCTCCATTGTGTAGACCTCAACCACTTAGTGGGGTTTATGGAATATTAACCCCTTCTCTTTAATGTAACCTTTCTTATACAGGTGAGAAACACTTAGGGGTTAGGGATGATCACTAAAACCTGCACTCTGAGAGCTTCCTCTAACCTTTATTTTAATTCACCATTCTTAATTTCATAGACCATGCATCTTCTCTCCTCATTTCCTCTTCAAAATGTGTTTCTTGGAGAAGGTCAGAGGGGATGGGACCAGAAGTGTGCTATTGAGATCTTTCCATTGATTCTCATGCCTGGCCTTTGGTTAATAGCTTTGTGGGCAGTTGGTATATCCCTGACATTTTACTGGAGTTGATGTGATCCTGGTTTTCTTGGGGAGGAAAAACTGGAGCACATTGTAAAAAGATGTTGCAATCGCGGCCTGACTTCAGCTGTCTACGGACTGGGCTCAACTCATAGAACTGGTGAATACACCACACGCACACATGCACACACTCACTTACTCTCAGCATGAAGAGCAGAAGCGTGGTGTTTATTCCTAATTCTTTCAGTGGGCTCTGCAGGGAACCTGCTAGGGTGGATAAGTGTCTCACACAGAATTAAAGTAGGGCATTACTAGCATTATACGATTTTAGTAACTGGCTTGCCTCTTATGTAATGTGTGTCACCCATTTTAGACCGCTAATGATTCGTTTAACCTGTATGTTACCACAGAAAGCCGTCCCTGT
Source organism: Esox lucius (assembly GCF_011004845.1). Lineage (NCBI taxonomy): Eukaryota > Metazoa > Chordata > Actinopteri > Esociformes > Esocidae > Esox > Esox lucius. The sequence goes on along the minus strand of NC_047584.1, from coordinate 25,640,861 downwards.
TTGCTGCAGGTTGTCTAATGGAGAGGTGGGTCAGGTGGATTTGTCCCTACAGGTGCAAACATCAGTGGAAACAGTCATTAGTTGTGGAGCCCAATAAGTGCTAAACGCTTTTTTTCCCCCCTCTTCCTCTCGCTCAGCTGGAACCTCTCAGTGCTCACCCCCCCCCCCCCCCCCCCTCCCTGTTCTGTTTGTCAGAACTTGCCAAAGATTGTGGTGGAGTGCCCCAAATAATGTTTATTGTTGTTTGATGTCTGTGATGAGAAATAAGTGGTGCAAGTCAGTGTGACAAACTGCGGGAGTCTGTCACCATTTTGGATTTCTTAAATTGAAAGTTTTTAGCAATGTTTCCGTTTCTGACAGTAGATGGGTGAGTTTGCAACCGAAGAGGGTGAATGGAGGTCTCAGAATGAATTGGTACTTTTGGGACTTACTTGGTCCCTGGGACATGCCTAGGGGAGTTTGATCATTGGAGGGGGTGGGATATGTGTTCATCTTCATCTACGTGAAGATTATTGCACGAATACTCCCATAACCACGTTTTGCTGTTTAGCTAGACATCTGGCTTGGCACTCCATGTTCTCTACTCTGTTGGATGTCTTTTTTCTTTCTGAGGGGTGTCTGATTTTGTGCCAGCAATATTGAATTGAAAAAGTCCTTGGATGAGTTAAATGTAATTTACTTACCGCTTGAAATGATTTCAGTATACTTTAATCATACTCATGAATCGATACCTCTATTTGTATTTATTTCAGTCAGTGAGCTTGTTCGTGATTTATTTATTACAAGGATTGAGTTGAATGTTATAAAGATGAGTTGAGGAATCATGTCGGCCTTGATGCGTTTTCAGACAGCCAGCATAAAACTGCAATTCCCTGCCGGGGACTAATTTGCCAGCTGTGTGGTCCTTCTGTTTTGGGCTACATTGTGACAATTCACCACGCAGGCTACATTTTCCAGTGCGGTCAACAGCGATGGCGTCACTCCAATAATGGGACAGATTTCTATTTTCTCATCTTAGACTGAGGCTGGTTGAGCGGTTGTCAGGTGGCCGAGAACCACTGACATCACCACGTTGTCCCACCTGTCGAGGCTTTATTGAAAAACTGGGCAAGCTGCCCGTCATGCGCTGCCAATGAACATCTGTACTGACGCATTTTACATTGTTTAGATGTGCTGCTCGGTACCGTATGTTTTCAGGCAGTTTGTTTTTATATCCGTCGACACATCTAGTCATCTGCCCTATTCTGTGTTCAGTAAATTACTTTGAGAGAGTAATAATGTGTTTCTGAGTAGCCCTCAAGTTGTTCATAACATCGAGGTCAAACCATTGCACAAGACAACAATTATTCAGTTATTGGAATAAGCAACATATTCTTCTCCCATGTCAAGTGTCATCATGCATGAGTCACTCTTTCCAGGGTTTTGAATCAATTTCACGATTTGAAAATGTCCCTCCAAACCGAGTCTGTGTGCTGCTCTCCTGTAGTCGATGCATCAGTCTCTGCCAGAGGAAACCCAATGACTGGGCTGCGGTTGAAATAAGCCACAGGTAAAATGTAATCACATAAACTGCCTCATCCCCCAGAATGGATCGCCAATGATCAGGTTATTACCATGGCACTAGTTAACCCCTTCACGTGTTCTGGTCTGGTCATTTGGACGTAGAGGCTTTCCACGCTGATCGTTTTACCTGGACGTTTGTGCTGGTGTGGAATGAGTGGTGTCATGACATACTTAAGTCCATGTATGAACAGAGTCAGAAAACTGTTGATGGGAAGCAATTTAAATGCCTTTTTGAGGCACTGGTGCCATAACAATTTTACAGGCCCCAGCAACAGCACTTATTCATTGGAGAGGGCCATGTTAGCTACCAGGTAAACAACATGGTGAGTTATACCATGTCAACAGGCGAAAGGGCGTGTGTGTTGAGCGTCACGGCATACCTCTGGCCCAGGGAGAGTCTCGTTTTATAGTGGGAATGGAAAGGTGTTTACACATTATGTAAATGTTATTTAAATGAAGTACAGTTGTTGTAGTCTAAACACGTTCTTAGTCTGTTAGCTGAGTAGATGAGGCATTGTCCTCCCTCTCATTTGGCATTGCAGGCTAGGGCCTCTGAATCATAGTTAAGGCTGACACACCAGTTTGCTGATTTATCATATTTAGTGTGTGTGAACACTTTAATACACATGCATACTCATGAACACTGGATGTAATGATTCACAAATAGGTATTGATCCATGGTTCCAGTCTTTAAGATATGGGAGCATTGCTCTACAGGGGCACCAATCAATCCAAATCTACAGTGAATTGGTCCTAAAATCAATTTATATAGTTGTATGAATTATTTTTTTTTAAATACCTTTAATCTTTTAACTTAACTGCCTCTTCTGTCAGTAGGCAAATATCCATTTAAACAAATATCCATTTATTGATCTCCAAGTCAGATAACAATTGTGGCAATGAAAGCCTATTCCCCTGATCAATTATATTTGTTCCTGGGCGCCAACAGCATTCCAGTGCTTGTAAATGGATTTCCCAATTTAAAAACATAGGCTAAAGTCATTAAGGTGTTGTGAAGACTACAGCCTTTTGGGAGCCTTACTTCCTAGTCCCATTGTGTTCCCACTCCTGAAGGTGGGCTTGCCGAACAATGGCAGCTTCTGATAATTCCAAGATACAAGAGCAGGATGACAAACGTGTTTGGTCTTTAACATGGGGTCATACAGCCCTATTAACTTAAGTGAAAAATCACAGGAGATGATTTGAGGCAGCGAGACTGGCGAGCAATGGGCGCTGAAAGACTTCGCTCCTGTTCCAGCCAACTGAGTGCAGAAGGGGAATGTTTGTGCTACAATACATTCAACTTTGTACAATTCTTACTGGAGAGGGAAATTGAAATTCCTATTGATTCTGGGTATTGCGGTTTGCTTACAACGACAAGATTTTGAAGGCACGTGACAAATTAATGGACTTTTAATATGAGCATTAGCAGAATTTCCCTTTTAACATGTTGTTTTCATCCGATCAGCTACCAATGTGTCATTTCCCCTTTTGTTTTGTCTCTAAGCTGTGCCGGATGTCTTTGCTCCTCGTGCAGTGCACAGCTGCACGCTCGCAGACAGTTTGAACGCTGGCGGCGCTACGTGTTGTGCCAAGGCAGCTTAGTCACTGGGTTGCATCCATGGTGAGAGGCTGTCGTTTCTCAGGGATCTCTCATGGTGAGCACGGCAGGCCTCTACAGCGGACATTACTTGTTATTATTTTAAAATAATATAACCGTCAGTAATAATCATCAATAATGATATATTAAGTTGTGATCATGATTTATTCAGCGTCTGTTGCATTTTCCGTAGCTTTTTTTTTAATGCTCTGAGTTTACATATGTGTATATGTGAACTGACTTATTAATAACAACATTATGACCTTATTTACACTACGTTAGTTGGCTATGGATGAATGAGACTTGCAGACAGATTTGCGATGAAGATAAATATTGTGTGAAAAGGTTGAAATCGTGATTGTCGCGCGCTACCTTCCCGAGGTTCTGTTACTCTTTCCAGACAGACACTCCCCACGGCAACTGAGGTCCATAGACATGGTCTCGCGTAGTGTGTATAAGAGTGGAATGATCAGTGACATATGAACTCCTGCTCAGAAAATTACCTGATCAGAAATGGGTAACTTTTGTTGTTGGGAAGCCACAAAAAAATAAATAAAAACACATCTGGACAAGTGTTGTTTAAACAATGTCTAAACGCGCTCTATGTAAATGTTCAGCTTGAGTGGAGCGTTTTGGGTCCTTCCAACAGATGGAGCGACAGTCCAGTGGGATCCATATAGTTTGAGAGCCGAGGGGGCCCCTCTGATGTTGTCAAACTTCAGAGATTCCAATCGCTGATGTGCAGAACTTCTTTGGTGGATGTAAAATGGCACAAATAACGTTTGCTCTTCAAAATAATTTCCACCTTGTTTACATTGTTTCATATTAGCTTTTCTCCTTCATTTGTTTGTGTGTGGTCCTTTAGATGGCTCCACATCGATGGGGACAATGTAAATGTTAACATATTGTTTTCAGATTCAATACTTCAACATTCCTGCAGTTCCTATCTGAAAGTGATATGTTAGTAAATGCTAGCTGGCATTAAGTTTTTGCCTGGAATGTAATGGTGATGCCTTGTAAACATGGTGATCTTCACACTGATCTTGTGAATTACTGCTAAGATTGTTTTCTGCAGATTTAGGTAGACTAGCTTATTAGCTAGTCCAAGTTAGTAGCTATTTTGGTCAGGAACCTAATTCACTACAGTTAACCGCAATGCATTTATCTGTGTTATAATTGAGCACCACAGTGTTTCCAAAAGTTTTGAATTGACTATTAACCTTTATAGCTTGCCAGCTGCCTAGGTGTGTTTACAAAACAGAGAGCATGATGAATAAACAGTGTGTGCAATGTTATTATGTCTGTGAGTGCATGGAAACTGCTGATAGTGACAGCTTTGTAGTAGCATTGGTTTAGTTGTATTAGGTACAGTAGCTAGGTGTGCACATGATCATTATAAAATGCGTTCATGTTATTTGGAAAGTATTCAGCACCAGTCACTTTCTCCACATTTTGTTACATTCCAGCCATATTCTAAATTAGATTCAATATTTTTCATCAATGTATACACAACAACCCATAATGATAAATCAAGAACAGGTTTTCAATTTCTTTTGTCTAATGTATAAAAATAAAAAAAATCCACATTAACTTAGTCAGATGCCCTTTGCTATGCCACACCGTGAGGTACGGTGAATCCACCGATCAGGCCTTTATGGTAGAGTGGCCAGACTTGAGCCACTCCTCAGTAAAGGAAAAACACCCCACTTCAAGCTTACAGTTTGCCTAAATGCACCCTCAGACCATGATTAAAGAGATTCTCTGGTCTGATGAAACCAAGATTGAACTATTTGGCCTGAAAGCCAAGTGTCACGTCTGGAGAAAACCAAGCAGTGCTCATCACCTGGCCACTACCATCTATACGTTGAAGCATGGGGTGGCAGCATAATGCTGTGGGGATTTTTTTCAGCACCAGGGTCTGGGATACTAATCAGGATTGATGGAAAAATGAACCGTGCAAATTACATACAGATCCTTGATTGAAAACCTGCTCCAGGGTGCTCTGGACCTAAGACTGGAGTGAAGGTTCACCTTCCAACAGTACAACAACCTTAAGCGCACAGCCAAGACATCGCAGGAGTGGCTTCTGGACAACTCTGAATATCCTTCAGTAGTCCAGCCAGAGCCCGGGATTGAAACCGATCAAACATCTCTGGAGAGACATGAAAATGGCTGTGAAGTGATGTCCCCCATCCAACCTGACAGTTTGAGAGGACCTGCGGAGAAGAATAGGAGATAATCCTCAAGTACAGGTGTGCTCAGCTTGTAGCGTCACACCTAAGGACTGAAGGCCATAATCGCTACCAAAGGTGCTTTATGCTAAATACTTATACTCTTATATAATAATGTAAAAAGTATTTTCTTCTTAATATAATGTATTTTTATTTTATAAAGGTTTTCTTTTTCATTATGGGGTATTGTGTGCAGATTAAATGTAGTAGCCCCCCCCCCATTAATTTTAGAATAAGGCTGTAATGTAACAAAATATGGAAGTGTCGGGGTCTGAATAATTTCCGAATGCCCTGTAGGAGGTTTAGTCTAGCTGGCTGTCCATGAATAATGTACATGGTGTGGGAACAGCTGGGCATCTGCTTTCACTTATGACCCAAAAAGATCTCATGATCCTAGTTGTCCTTACTCTCCTCCGGGCTCCTAAGGCTCTGGAGTCAAACATAAGCTCTGTCTATACAACTGGTGTTTGCGATCAGTTAGCTACTTTATTACACATTTGATGCAATTCTACTCATCCCCATTGGGATGACCGTAGACATTCTTTTTAGTCTTGCTGGCATTTTCCAATGCCATGTTTGTATTGTGTCTACGGGTCATAAAACAAATTTATTTAAAGGTAACAAATGAATCTTCATGGCATTTCAATGGGTAAACCAACCCCAGACACACGTGATTACATTTGGGGAAAGCCTATTGTGTATTGGTAAAGTATGTTGTCTCACCAGGATTTTGCTTTCCAAGTAGTCTACAAAACCTAAAAATCTTAATGGTGATTGGGGTTAACACTCACGTTTCATAATGCTTTTAAAACAATGACTTGCTCTCCAGATTGCAGAATCAGCAAGTACTTACCTGGAACACATTCATCCATCCATTGTCATAAAGTATATATTTTGTTAACTTGTGCATATTGAGACGAGCTCGTCGCTCAATGGATATTCATGTACAATTTTTTTTTTTACCAGAGGCAAATTCCCGTGGACAAGCAGCGTTGGTGTTGAGTTACTTAAATATCTACAGAGATAGCAAAATTTTGCCGTCTTTGATAGCATATTACTTTGATATTCTAGCGCGTTATCTAGCAGAATGAAATGATGTGATAACTGGAAAACCTGTGCAGTTAGCTTTTCATCATGATCTACCAAAGCTCTGCATTTACTGATAACTGGCTGCCATTAGTCAAACAAATTAGACTGGAGTCCTAATGTCACTTGTACTTTAAATGGGACTTGGCCATCCTGATATATTTGGTTGTAAACATGTTTGAAAGAGGTTGACTACTAGACAAAGCCCTAGAGAAAAACATGCCTCGAACACAAGAAGCCATTAATACTGGGCACATTGCTGAAAAGCCACACACACACGCACCACATACACCGTCCCAGACCGGGTCTGGTCAGCTCAGATCCCCTTGAAGAGGAGGGGCGAATGCGGGAGGTGGTACTCCAGGTTTCTGCTCATTGCTTAGAGTGATGACAGCGTGTCAGAGCAGAGCTGGGTACTGTAGGGTGGGTGAGTGACGCCATTCGGTACGTCAGCGCCTGTTTGAGTTTGTCTCTGTCAGCGTACGGCGGTCTCCGCTCCCTAATGGCCATGACCAGGCTCACTTGAGAGAGACTCGTTTTGTGTGTCTGACTGGAACGCAAGGCTCTCTCGAACACGTGGTCGGGAAAGCGGTGGATACCGCGGCTGGCAGGGGCAGCACTTAAGCCTGGCAATCCGACAGGAGCTGCAGTCTACAGTCCATTAGTGCTAGGCAAGAAAACAAAGCAAATGATTACAGAGCTTGATTTTGATTTGATAACACAACGGGTTATTTTGTTTTTGTCCAAATAAGCGCTATAAAGTCAGCAAAATGGAGGAGGAGGTTTGAATCACGGAATCCAGGAATTTTGCTAGTAAACCAACTCAATGATTGGTTCATGATATTGACATATTATTCACTAATGATTCTTTTTTTTTTTTACTAGCTTACAGATCTTGACAAAGCATTATGGTCCACATAAAAAAATACTTGTGTCTAGTAATACTTTGATCAAGTTGTCAATGTTTAGTGATCATTAGTGACATGCAGATGTTAACTGGCATGTCATTAATTAGCATTTCAGAAATGTCAGTGGAGATATTAATGTTTTCCGACATTTGGTTAGCGACGTGGCTAAGAAATACGACCCCTAATATCGGCCACCTTACTCTTTTGTTCAAAAACGTTTTATTTCCTTTTTATTTGTGTTACAAATCATAGTCTTCTCTCAAGTGTTTACTATGACGCTTTTCTACAGCATGGTACCGGCTGACCTGTACTCGCCTCGCTTTGGGAGCTTTTCCACCGCTTAGTACCAGCTCGACTCGGCTCTACACACTTCGCCTTTTTTCTTTTCCACTGGCCAAAAATTAGGATATTACCTAGTACCAAATACTTGTTCTATCCCCTGCTCCGTCGAAGTTCCAAGCGAACTGAGGCAAAACCTTAAAGGTGACGTGAAAACACAGAAGACTTCTGATTGGACAGGGGTGACTCAAACCGTTCAGCAAAACAAGCTAGCAAACGAACGAATGGTACCTTTGGTCGTGCGTTCCTTAGGCGACTCCTCGCCGAATAGGCACACTCTGGAAGAGTTGTTTCGCGCCTGGTCGGAATGTTATGACTTCTTTTGCGCGTGGCGAGGACGTCTGTAGAATAATACTCGTTCAGATCGTCTGCATAGAACGTTATTGTTGGCTACGATTACAGTGCTACAGTGATTACGAGCTAAATACCCTTACGAACGGTGTTGTGTGGCGGGGAGGATTTCTTTCGGTAAATTGAACGCAGCGGAAACAGCGGTCAGATGTAAACTGTTTTAGTAGTGGAATGTTTCGTAGGGATATCAAGTTGTCGATATGTTGCTAACTAGCAGCAAGATCATGTTAAGAGTTGGATGTTGTAATCTGGCTGATGATTAGTCCAATGTGAACGATTCTGCCCAGTCCTTATTCTGCATCGGTTAGGCTCCAGGGATTGATAGGCCTAATGCCTGTTGTTAAATATCACACCTGCCTGCATTAATTTACCGATATGTTATTGGGCTCATTTCTTGGAGAGGAATTTGTTTGAGATGGATGTCTGGCAGCGTTTTATTTTAATTTCTTTTGAGTAATTTTAGTTGTTTAAGCCTCGACACAAATTAAGTGAAAGCCTTGGGCCTTTATGTTTAAACAAGAATAGTCACTCAACTGCAATGCCATTAAATACCTCCCTGCCGTGCAGTGTATTAATTAAGAGGGTAGGCTGTGATGTGTTCTTAAATATAGGCTAGTACTGTTCCTAAATGGCACAACTGACTGATGGCATCGACCGATATGCCGTTGTGCTGCTTTTCTTTGGGAGGTACATCCTTTGTATGCGACGTGAGGGCCTTAACGTCGGGTGCTCAGATGACCAGCTGGAACAGTGGCTGAGCAGCCAGGGGAGGATGTCATTACACACCCGGTGACTGCGGAGCCGAGAGGGCATCAGCTCGTTACACTGTGGCTTGCTCTACGGCACGCCAAGTGGGTCATGGGGGAAATGGGGTCAGGAAGTCTACGGCCGGAAGCGGCTTTGAGGAACACACGGTGAAGCAGGAGAAAAGCGAAGTGGAGGGTGGGGAGGTGTCGCACGACGACGGGTGAAAACCGCTTTGCCTCACGACCACGTTATTCACGATCTCTGTCAGACCTTTCTACTTAAAGGCAAGAGAAAGCGAGGCTTGTGCTTCAGTCAGTGCTGTTGTTCTCAGGAGGGCCCTTTCTCTTGAGTGCAGTTTGACACGGAGCAAATTCCAACCAATGACTTGCCACTGTTCTGGCCTAGATCAATGGGTTTCATCAGAGAGCTGTGTGGAAACAACGATTTTTCTGAGCACCAAGATGCGAAATTTGAGTTGTCACTTGGATGAAGGATTTTTCTTTGTGTATTATCTTAATGCCATTGGTTTGGGCTCCTCCGGATTGTAAAGCCATTATGTCATCTTAATCTTGTTTGACACACCAAAGTGGACTTGATAACCTTGAACACAGTGGACATTCTCCACCTTGTGGTATTTTTAACAGCTCCTCCATCTGCTTGGAATTCATGTATTCCTCAGTGAGGAGGAAACTGTTCCAAATGAGTGGAGCGTGGGCGTGATTTCCTGAGCAAATGACTTGTTCTCAAAGTAAACATGATCAGGAACCAGAGAAGATGGCTGCACTCCCAAGACCCCGGCGCAATGAGAGGGGTAGATGTGTGATGGGGGGGTGGTAGGTGTGAATCAGCCATCAAACCCTCGGAGCCGCCAGACATCATTGATGCTGTGGCGCGGGTGATTTTAAGCGGCGCAGGACATCAATGGACAATGTAATTTCCGCGGGTGAGGCTCACCTGTGTGGCAGGGGAAGCGTTTCATGGCGTTACGTTGTTCGTGTCAACCTCCAAAACCAGCGCCTCTGCGTTTGGAGATGGTGCTGCCTTTCACTCTCTCAGCGTCTTCCTGTACCTCCGTCCCTCCCTCCCTCCCTCCCTCCCTCTGCTTGTTGGTTTTGTCAACGCCAGCTCGACACGCCGCTGTGAAATAAATCTCTGTTTGTCGATTTTACTCCCCGCCACCTTGGAAATGCTGAAGAGGAAAGTGGGAGGAGAGGGGGAGAGAACTGTAGGCTTAACCGTTCGTCCCCAATCCTCATTTATAGACCATATGGCTGGTCGAGGGCTGGATGACCACGAGGAAACATTCTAAACCCACCGTGCATCCGGGCTGATGTCATCTGGGCCTTGACAGATGGAAGGATGGAACATGACCAAATAACACTGTGGGATGAGGGCACAAAGGATCATACGGGCCATTATTGGGGTGGGGTGGGGGGCTGGTTGGAGGATATGGGGATTAAGGACTCAAATTACTTAGTCCTAATGAGGTGCTGTAGTACTGCATACTGTTTTCTTCTTCTGTTTGTTTGTTTTCTAATAGCACAAATTCATGATGTTGTTAAATTGCTTTTCCGGGCGTCTTTTTAGGTTCCAGGAAATGGAAGCTGGAGAATGTGAGACTTCCATCCGTGGCTGTTTTTTTTATTTTTTTGAAAGGATCCATGTTATCGCATCTCTGGCTCATCTGCTAAATACTGCATTGGAACCTCAGGCTCTTATGAGACCCTTCTCACTTCCTCTGGTTGGCTTTCGTCTGCCAGAGAATGAGCACTGATCAAAGCCTAATGGTCATGCTGAGTAGTGCCATAGAGGATGCTCTCACTCTCTCTCTCACTCTCTCTCACTCTCTCATTCTCACTAGGGCAGCTAAGTAGTCTGCTGTTCTCCACAGTAAGTCATACTGCCGTGGGCGTCTGTACCACAGACCTCAGAGAGGCAGAGAAATAGTGCCATCCCGGGGAATGAGTGCTCCCCCCCTGTCTAAAAAGTTATTTGGCCTTGGGGAATAGAACCAGTGGCCCAGCTCTCCTGACTACCGTGTTTAGATTTGGGGAAATATACGATTTTGACCAACAAAGATGGTAAAACCTGGAAAATAGGATTTCTTCATATTAAGGGATTAGGTTGAGTGGAAAAAAAAAACTTTAGTTTAGCTGGCATAATTAGGATTTTATTACTTTTTATTGCTGTTTAGGGGTTAGGACTAGGTGAAGTTTAGACAATGTTTAGGTTATTGAGGTTCGTTTTAGGGCTAAGGGATAGGGAACACAGATTTCTGGGTTAGAGTTCAGGTTTGAAGTTTCTCAAGATTAGAAGAACGTGTGTCAACTGATTAGGTAAAGCTGGAGAACTAAGGACCTACATGAACTTACTGAAGCTGTGGAGAAGCCACCAGTTCCTCGTTGCCTCTTCTCTCCCTATTGTTTTTGTTGAAACATCCTCTCTGAAACGCAGCTGGGTTTTTTTGGCCAGCGTTATTAGGCAATTTTATTGAGGGTGTAGACTTGACAAACTTGTCTCGTGGACCGGTTTCAAGTGTTCTTGCGTTACCATGGATACACTCTGCCTCTGTGAGTCCAGTCACTGTTTCCATGGTTAGGGTTATTTTCAGAAGAACGTTCAGCGTTCCAATGTTGCCATTGCTGATGATGGCTGTTTTCACAGATCGAGCACCAGGCGCCCCTGGAACGTGTGATGCTATTGGAATAGGCTAATGATGAAACCAGGAAGTGATTATGATGTTGCACATGACTGGAGGCACTAATCAGGAAGGTGGGCGCAATTTCTCTGGTCTCATGTAGGGAAGGAAATGTTGGGGTGGGGGGGCATTACTTGGGCTTGGGCTCACGTCTTTGTCAAGATAATTGAGTCAGGCAGTTGTTGACATGCTCTTAATTGCCTGTTTGACATTATGAGCCTCGCATGAAATCGCTGTGACGCTGGAGCGACTTTGAGAATGGCTCTGAGGAGGAGAGAGGGGGAGAGAAAGTAGCGAGCCAGAGAGAGAGTAGCAAATAGAAAGTGTTGAAAGAGAGAGAGAGAGAGAGAGGGAAAGAAAAAGAGCGCAAGAAAGAGCTAGGTAGCAGCAGATTTTAGGATGATTCCATTACTGCAATGGTGTTTGTGCAGCCATTAGGCCCGGTGCTGTGTGTTAACATGTTGCAGTAATATTGGTGTAGTCTATCGTCATCCTGGTCTTCTCATGGGTCCGTCCCCAAGATACTTGAGAGAACGTTGTGGGCTGAAAATACCCTCTCTCGTTTCACGCTGCCTGACGTGATACACACAAAAACACAATCCACTACTAAATATCATGTTTTACTGCCTATTTGTGAGGCCGTTCTTAAAGATGAATATGATTCAAGCCCACGTTTTTTTCCCACAAAGAAAACGCAGTAACAAAATACCCTAAAGCCCAAATAGACTAAACATTTAGGTATACACGTGCAGATCTCGTTGTTGTTTAAAATACATTTCAATCGGGTGAAGTCTACAGACAGACACACGCGTTGTTTGTGTATGAATGTTTTAATACCGGCGTTATGTAAGTAGTGATATAAGACCTGTTATTTTAGGGATTCGTGTGGTTATAGACGATTATGGGGCAACAGATGGCCTTAGGGTTGGAGTTTTGGGCAGGTAGAAAAAAAGTTTCTGGTTCAGATCCTTGACCCAACTAGGTGGAAAATCTCTCATTGTGCTCTTGAGTAAGGTGCTTAACGCTAACTGCTCGTGTAAGTTGCTCTGACAGCATCTGCTTAGTGAGTGTAATGCAAACATTGAGATCGAGCGTCTGTTGGTCCAAATGCCTGTCCGTCTAGTTCACCTTGACGTATCGGGGAATTGAACCAGCGACCTTTCATGTCCTGACAACCGTATAGGTTCCACAATGTGGGTCTTTCCCCTCTCCATGTCCTAAATATCAGCAGCACACTTCTTATGTAACGCTGGCATCAAAAGATTCATGCATATTCATGTCAGCGCTTGCGTCCGTTTGCAGACTTTAATTGATAGGAAATGTTTTTACACGATAGTGAGGATTGTGTGTGTGTGTTTAGAACTGACTCCACTGCGAGAGCAGACAGGTGTGGTGCGGTTGTATCGGCTGTTACCGGTGCGGTTGTATCGGCTGTTACCGGTGCGGTTGTATCGGCTGTTACCGGTGCGGTTGTATCGGCTGTTACCGGTGCGGTTGTATCGGCTGTTACCGGTGCGGTTGTATCGGCTGTTACCGGTGCGGTTGTATCGGCTGTTACCGGTGCGGTTGTATCGGCTGTTACCGTGATCACTGAGTCCGTCCTCATGGTCTCATTCTCCTTGTTCCCATCTTAGGGGCCAATTCTAATATTCCATCCAAAACCCAATGCAGCTTATCTATTGACCCAGACTTACCAACTGGCGTATGTGTTTTCTTCATTACAGCATAGGCGATCGTAGCAGATATCATAGCCGATATTACCCCAAAGAGTGCTTAGCAAATGCTCTGTGTGATGAGCATACCCTCTTCATCCCCTCACTTAGATTGGACATTTTAAGCCATTACGTTAACCGTGTCAGGCCTCTAACTGTACGACAGTGATGAGCCGGGGTGGGGATTGTCTTTGTCTTTTAGGCGCGCTACACGTCATCGTTGGACCTTCATATAGACCTTTTGAGCAGTGTCAGGGCACCCATCTGCACTGTGTGGAGAGGGTGTATGAAGCCAGAAGGGTCGGTTGCCACTCAACCAGGATGTCCCGCTCTTCATTTCAATTCAGTTCGACATGTCATGAATCCAGCATTTAAACTGTGTAATATTTATAACTCCAACTGTTCCTACTGTATTGTTGAGTATCAGTTAAGTCTTTGGCATTTCTACATTCTATTGAAAACATTCCTAAAGCAAATTAGTTCCTTTGGGTTTTTTCTTATTTTTTTTTACACATTTTAATCAAAATAGAGAGCAGAGTATTCAACAATTTATAGGAGGAACACTTTAGTTCCGAGAGATACTCAAATATATTCTTACTTGTCTGTTTAGTTAGACCTCAGTTTTAAAAAAAATTCAGGGTTTCTTCCTGGTATGTAAATTTCCTGTTATGGGTGTCGGGAAGACTTTCACAGTGATGACGTTTTAGCTGGCGATTAACAACAATAAGGTGACTGAAAGTTGTTTGTCTATTAACAAATAATGTTGCAATATCACAACACTCCATTGCAAAACAAATCTAAAATGGGTTTAAACAATCTGAAATTAAGAAGCAAATTACTTTCTGTAAATTATCTGCACCTGTAACTTTCCACAGAGCTGTCAACCGCTCCGCTGAACTCCTGGTTTATAACTGATTGAAACTGACTTCATTCGCATGGTTTTCCTTGACTGTTCTAAAAAGTGTCATATAACCCCCTTATTCATATAGGAAACATGATTTTGCAATCTAAATATTATGCAAAAAGATTGTCATAAAGATAATTGCGATCTGGCTCAAATAATTGCGATCAGGCAATTATGTAATAATTGTGACAGCAATAGGCGCCGGTATGTAAATGTCCCGGTATGTAAATGTCCCGGTATGGGCGCCGGTATGTAAATGTCCCGGTATGGGCGCCGGTATGTAAATGTCCCGGTATGGGCGCCGGTATGTAAATGTCCCGGTATGGTCGCCGGTATGTAAATGTCCCGGTATGGGCGCCGGTATGTAAATGTCCCGGTATGGGCGCCGGTATGTAAAGGTCCCGGTATGGGCGCCGGTATGTAAATGTATGCCTTCACTACTGTAAGTCTCTCTGAATAACAATGTCTGACATTGATGTTAAATGTACATTACAATGTAATGTGCATATTGCTGAACTCCCCAATCCCCTCTCTAGTCACACCATCCCCTCTTCATCCCCTCTTCTTCCCCCATCTACTCTTCATCCCCTCTTCTTCCCCCATCTACTCTTCATCCCCTCTTCTTCCCCCATCTACTCTTCATCCCCTCTTCTTCCCCCATCTACTCTTCATCCCCTCTTCTTCCCCCATCTACTCTTCATCCCCTCTTCTTCCCCCATCTACTCTTCATCGCCCTTCCTCTGCATCCTTCTATCTGGGTTGTACAGCTGTCTGCTCTGTTCTGACCCGAGGGCTCATTGTGAGGGAATTAAGCCGTAATGGTGAATGTCGTCAAAGCACGTTTCCATTCCCTCATTCAATTCCTGACCCCGTTTTGGTTATCTTTCATCTCTCTCACCCTTTATCTCCCTTTTGCTTTCTACCCTGTCTTCTGTCATGACACCCCTGGGTCTGTTAGTCCCTAACCCTCCCTCCTGTTCTCGCTCTTTCCCTCTCCTCCCCCATCTCTCCTCTTTTTCCATCTCTTCCCTCTCCTCCTCTCTCTCTTCCTCTCCTCCCCCTCCTGTTCTCTCCCTCTCTCTCTTTCCCTCTCCTCCCTCCTTCTCCTACCCCCCGTCTCTTGATGCTGTAGGGTCAGGTTGTACTCTCTATTGTTTGTCTGTATGGCAGCTGTTCTAATGCACATTGACATGGCTGGCGTCTGTCCTGTTCACTCTATCTCTCTCCCTTTTATCTCTCTATCTCTCTCACACACACACACACACACACACACACACACACACACACACACCCCTGGCTCTCATGGTTCAGCCGTCAGGTACACAGGCTATATCTCCAGAGTCCCTACAGCTAAGCCAACACGCACACAACACGGGTCATTTGGTCCTAGAAAGCTGGTCTCTGTCCATAGTTGTTGGCTTATTTCACATGATTATTTTTTTTTCTTCTGATGGCACCGTTTGTGATTTTAGAATTGATAAGGATCAGGGATCGGCAAGGAGATTCAGGTTCCACTACCCCAGGTTCCACTAGATGGATGTTCCTAATAAACTGGCCACTGGTTGTAGAGACACTGTTTTGAGAACCAGAGAAAAGAGATGTTTTCTCATGCAAGAGAACAGTGGTTGAAAGATGTAATTGTCATGGTTGCAGCTGCCTGTCTGGAAGAAAGTCCTGCAGACAATGTTTCAATCCTTTTAATTGGCACATCACATCGCTCCTCTGCCATTTTAATTAACTTTGTCGTACAGTGGCATTGTTTGGTTATTCCTGCCTGGTGTCTGTTAACTTCCTACTTCCTGTCTGAGGCTATTCAGTTCCTGGTGATTTCCTGACGTGCGTGCTGACCTCCCGACTGTGCCCCGTTAGGGAGGAGGAGGAGAGCTTGCGGCATAAAATCCGTGCTGACCACGAGCGTGCCCTGCAGGAGGCCAAGGAGAAGCTGAAGAAGTCCCGGGACGAGCTGCGGGCCGAGATCCAAACGGAGAAGAGCAAGGTGGTGCAGGAGCTGAAGAAGAAGGACGGGCCCAAGCCGCTGCCCCCGGTCCCTATGCCCAAGGTGGTCGGGGTCAACGATGGGGACCCTGGGGAGCCGGACGTCAAGGAGAAACGGGACAAGATCCGAGAGGTGAGACGGTGTGGTGGTGGTGGTGGTGGTGGTGGTGGGGGGGGGGGGGTGCATTTGGGTTGATAAGACATCAGTATAAGGGCAGCGTCCAAAACATATGCTGCACCCCTTAACACGGCCCGCGGGCCTTGTGGTGAGGGAGACCGGTTGGGGAGACGCGTCCGGTGACGTCCGGAATCTCTGTCTGATAGTTCAGCCGCTACGTCCGTGGTGCCGGATGACAACTTACAAT
Organism: Esox lucius; assembly: GCF_011004845.1. Classification (NCBI taxonomy): domain Eukaryota; kingdom Metazoa; phylum Chordata; class Actinopteri; order Esociformes; family Esocidae; genus Esox; species Esox lucius. Next base: position 25,624,362 of record NC_047584.1, on the reverse strand, counting down.
TCAAGGTGATAGATCAGAGATCCCCTCCCGGATGAGGGGATCTCATAGGTGTACAGCGGCAGCCGCCTGATTGCTTTGTGATTGTGAGCGCGAGCGTCGTATCTCTCTAAACGCCCCCGCGACCGCCACCGAGCGCAGTGTTTTCTTCACGCTACGTGTGTTGTGCTGCTGCGGAATGCGTTGGTGAAATGTGGCGAGACGCGTCGTCAATCTCCTCAGTCGGTGCTTGTGTGTGTTGCACTCACGACCGGTTTAACCCATCCTGGCCAATTTCCTCCATGGGTCTCTCCTCCATTTGTTTTATTGGGTGTCATTTTCGTGGCCCTCCACTGAGCAGCCCGTCTGCCTGTATTTTGTCATGTTGGTTCTTCTACTGTGGTGTCTCACTAGGTTCTTGAACCTCCTGAACACCATCGGGTCCCAAGAGCATGTCGATGTTATACATTGCCTGACCTTGGAGCCCAGGTCCCCCAGGGGTACAGACTGCTGGTCAAGTCGTACACTCGTACTATGATTGTAGAGTCATTGCTATACTTGACTCCAGAAATAAGCCCGAACGTCACGCCGCACCAGAAGAAGTGATTGACTGACTTGTTTCTTTGTGGTGGTCTGCACTGTGCTGACAGTTTCAATATCACATAAGCTGAGCGGTCTTTGTGTGTCAGTATTCTATAGAATAACTTTAGTTTAACTTCACGTTTGTATCTGAATATTGCTACAGGGCCTTCAGAAGGTAGGGAGGCACTGTGTTTCAGATCAGATGCAATGCAATTAAATCAGCCAGCTGATTTGAATTGTACACACCATAGCTGTCAAACCCTGCTGACCTTAAATGAATGGTATATTTTATGGTTTATTTTAGTCGTTTTGCACAATGCTTGGTTTTTGATTGCTAGCAGACCGAACAACTCAATCCTGTATCCAGTGTTGCTGTCGGACTGCAATGAGTTGACCATACTTTTGCCCAGAGCAGACGTTTCCGTAAGCATTTGTTAATTGCCTGTGTGACATTTCACAATGTTATTTTAATTTTTTTTCTCGGGTATTTAATCTGGCCAGGGACAAAGATTAGCTGAGGACAAGCTGGCTTTTAGCATCAGTAGCTACATACAGTGAACCAAGCAAACAAGCCAGGAGGAGGATACAGCAGTGTTGCCTGAACTGCCTGCAGAAGCAGGAGACTCACCACTGTTTACAGGCCTTTAAAATGCTATTTTCTCTGTACTACCCTAACTGTAAATCGAGCCGCACAAGCGCATTAAAAAATTACCTAATTCGGGAGAAAATCTCCCAATCTGGCAACACTTCGAATATGGAAAAGGTTTCTTCCAACCACAATATGTCTCTCGCCAAAACCGCTACAGTATTTCACTGATCATTTCTGTATAAGTACAATCATGTTTTACCATGCCGACATACAGAAACGGGGTTTTGGAATTTCTGATTTTTCTTCCACTGAATAGATGTGGACCATATATTTGGCAGCATGTTGTCACTACATCTGTTATTTATAGTTTTGTAGTTTACAATTTTTGCGATTGCCTGCCACATATAGTTCATATGGACTATAAAAATAAATTGGAATGCATTGCGTTCTCTTGATTAATCACCCAGCCTTAGACGATCACCTGAATGCTAGCCCTTTATCCCCTTTTGGCTGGAAACAAGGGCATTATTAAATGCAGTGGTCCTTTCACAAAAATAAATGATAGTTGATATTGAAAGGTCTTTAAATGGTAATTGCCATAGCAATTCAGTGTTTTATAAGAAACATTTAAAAGGAGAATTGAAAAGGTAAATAAAAACCATGAAATAAGTATGGCATTTCATTTTTCGGAATGATTTGTTACCAAAATAATTCCTTGATCAGAAATTCTGTAGTTATAAGAGTTGAGCAAGCTCTGATACTGTAGCTCTGCTTGTAGCTCTGTGTTCCCCATGGAGCTAGCTGGGTACTGTGACAGTAAAGCAAAGATAAATCAATAGCCAAAGCAGGGCTTTAAAATGGGATCTAAATTGTGGCTTGTACAGAGATGGATGGGCCCATAAAGACAGCACTCGGATGGAGATGTGGAATCTGTGGCGATGAGGATGAGGGCCCCCTCCTTCCTTCCTTTCCTCTTTCCTGCCCCCCCCCACCCCCCCCCCCCCACCCCCCGTGCAGGGCAGATGGCCTGGGGTGATCTTAATGGGATCCATACCACATGCACACAGCAAGAGAGAGGGAGTCTGTACGTGTGTGTTTGTGCACATGCGCATGTGTGTAAATATCCCACCTGTCCTCTGACTGGGTTAAGCTCCCTCTCTCAGCATGGCCGTCTGCCGTGCACCCCACGCTGGTTATAGCACCGGGATAATGACACTGATGGGGAACGGGGCTTATTAATATACCGTGTAGATCTGTCCTTGAGGAGGACCGTTCCTCGTTCCAGAGAACCCCTTTGTTATTGGTGAAACTGAGAATTAGGCGTCTGCACGCGGTAAACGTGAGCGGCTAGGCCCGTTTCCTCCATCAAGCACAACTCCGCTGTGCCACAGCTCCATCGTTTCAGAATATGTCCAAGGTTCTGCTTCTGTTCTCCTGGTACTGGCATACATCTTGTTCTACCCTACGTCCTCATAAGAGGAGTGCTGTCCGGTGACGAGTATCCATGATTCAGGACGGTGTATGGTTTTATCTGTCGTCGCCATGGTGGTCCCAGATCGGTTTCGCAACAGCGTCCTCTTCAAGGGCCTCATGATTTAGAGAGAAGATTTTAAATACTGCCATTACGATTGAGTTGTTCAGTCACTTGGGTGTGAACTGGATATACATGTGGATAACAGGGTAAAATTAGGCTGAGTGAGTAAAACTAGGTAAACAATGAGGTGCTTTTGTAACGTGTGCCACTTTCTGATGGTTTGGAGGTGCAGCCCGTGTCTGAAACAGTGTAGTCGGGTGTTTTTTACTATGCAAAGGCTTTTGCTGTTTGCTTCGTTGCCAGCCAGCCCGGTTCCGGTGCCCTCGGATCGGACCCTCCTCTGAATATGTACAGCTTGTCCAAGTGTGGACTTGGTTGGCTGCGTGATTCCATGGCCGTTTTGCTGGCGCCGAGCGCGTCTCTGAACGGGCTGAGAAGACTTGTCATATAATCAGTCTGGTTGGTGCTGGGTTTGATTAGCGCTGGGTTGGAGAGTGTGACAGGAACTGGCACAGGACAAGACAGACCCCACAATGCCGCTCACCTCGGGGCTGCTGCCTCGCTCGAGTGCCTCGGTGTCGTTGTCTCTGTGTGATGACACGGTGTTCAAACAGATTTGATTTTCTTTTTAAAAAAGGAGCCAGGGAAATAATTTCTCCTGGCCGGATTAGAGAGGTGAACGGCAAAAACCGAGTGAGATTTTCTTCAGTTCCATGTCGTCATCTTCCTGGCTTACCGCGCTGTGTGCCTGCAGCACTGCCTGCATCCAGGGGTTTGACTGCTTCACGAGGGTTTTTCTAAAAACGACTCTGTGTGATGCTAATGAGGGCGTTTGATCGGCGGCTGCACACACGAGAGAACGCCTTTGTAACGTTGTGTATATTGTACTTCTGTTTTCCTAACCTAGGCAATCTGGTTATTGTAATATAGTGATACAGGCACTGTCTTTTCACAGAAATGTGATTATTCTGTGGGAATAGGATTGGGCACCGTGCCTGGTGTGTGAGGGGATGCCTTTCAATGACAGGTCTGTCCAACGCGGTTATTCGAAATTATCTCCCAGGAACCATCTGCAACCGGCCCGGCCTCTGATCCATGGTCCTCGTGCCCCGCGTTAGGAGTTGTTTAGTTTTGGCATGAAGAGACAGGAGAGGAGTGTCTCTGTTCCGGGTGTTGGCCGGGCTCTGAGATCTATAGAGGTCAGAATGGGGATGTGGTGTGTTGGCCAGCGCTACTGGGACCCTGGGGGGGGGGTAAGACCGGGGGCAGCACAGGTCCAGTGCCAAAATTGTGGCTGAGCATATGCCCAGCATGGGGAGAGAGGAAGATGGGGTCCAGGGAGGGCTATAGTGGTATACACCCACAGTAGCCAAGGTCAGGGAGACGCTGAGATAAGGAGGTAGAGGGAGGCAAGGAGATGAACACAGAATACCAAAGAAAAGTCAGTGTTCAGTAAAGACATAATGCCATGGGTAATGGGCCCTGAGAGCATTAGAGGATGGCCATCCTTCTGAAAGCAAACGATTCTCAACCGAGATATATCTCCTTAATTTTACATATCAACTACAATATTATACAAGACTGCTACCGCAATGTGTTGACCTGGCTGTTGGCGTTCTGACAGACGGGTGACCTTTGAACTCCCTAGTCACTGGGCATCCGTGTCCTAACAATGTGACTGGCTCTGAGACCATGAGGAGGATGTGAGAGGCAGCAGCTGTATCACTGTCAGAACTCCAAGCTAAGAGCTTTCAAAGGCGCCCATCTGAGCCACTGTACTGTCTTCTTTTAAAAAGGTTCTGTCACTTGGTCCGACCATAAATGCATTTTGATGTTGAAATTTCACTGCCGCCGTGCGTCTTGTGACGAGCCCCATCCGTCCATCTTGGAGCCCCCCCCCCCCCGCCTCTCAAGCTAGGCTGATTTCCCCCACGATGGCTGCAGCCGGTGTCATGGTCCGTCCCACTCCCTCAGCAGCCCGTCTGTTTCGTTCGGTAACGCGGCAGGTTGGTGAGGTTTCTCTTCACAAATCACCCAGGGGTGGTGGTTTAAGGCAGGCTGTGCGTCCCGACACCCTGGGAGCTGTGCGGGTCTCGGGTGCCTGGGGCCTCGGGGTCTGGCTGCCGTTGTGTCAGGACAGAGGTCGTCGTGTGCTAGATTGCCCCAGACAGTGGACCGAGGCAGAGGACCTCCTGATGTTATAGGACCTCCTGATGTTATAGGACCTCCTGATGTTATAGGACCTCCTGATGTTATAGGACCTCCTGATGTTATAGGACCTCCTGATGTTATAGGACCTCCTGATGTTATAGGCTTGACCATCCCTGTCCTCGTCCTATGCTCTGCAGGATCAGGAAGTACTCCCATAAACAACAGTCTGACCTGTATGTGTGGGTGTTATTCATATTGGTAGGCATCATTCAGCTGGTTCAGGCAAGGTCCTGTTCAGTCACAATGAGTCATGCATGCCCCCGTCACTCACTATCTCCCTGCTCTTGTTTCTCTTTGTCTTGCTGTTGCATACAATCCCCTCCTTTTAGTTTTCTCCTGCTCTATCTGCTTAGATACTCTATTTGAGTGCTTGGCATTCTCTCTCGCTGTCTCTCATAATTTCCCTATTACTTTGCCTCTGCTTCGTTCCCGGCCCATTTTGCTCCTCCAGGAAGTGGTCCAAGAGAAGTGATTTACCCTAAAAGGATGTAACCCTCACGGTTCTCTGCGAGGCACGTTGTGGAAATGTCATCCGCCGAAATGTCTTCATGTTAACGCGGCCAAGAACTGAACACAGAGCAGACAACGTCACGCTTCTCCACCACCTCCTCCCCAAAGAATGTTTTTAAACTGAAATGAGATTCACAACACCGTGATTATGAAATGACAAGGTCCTTATAAGCACATGATGAAACCCATTTTCCTTCCACATCAGTGTGTGCATACATCAGGAGAACTGGGGATGGATATCTTGTCAGGCATTCAGCAGCAATCTTAATATAATGTGCTGTTGGTAAGATGCACACATTTCAAGCCTTGTTTATATCTTGTTCCAATATGTGTCTTTTGTCCTGATTGTACCCACATTTTCAGACGGTTGTATATGATGAAATGATGCTTTTGGCTCTGATCTCAAGTGTAAATGGACAAGACCAGGAAGGAGGATACATTTAAGAGACAGGTATCAACCGGTTTTGTGTGGAGAATAGACAGAGACCGAGCTGTAGGGCAGGGTGGGCCGTATAATGTGATATGATTAATAAATCTACAGAGGTGATATCTACATCGCTCCATATTGAAATGTAGAGAGAGGGGCTAATCCACAATCTGCCATGATTCTAGGAAGATAGAGATAGCTAATATTAACCTCTTCTGTATTAAAGGCGAGTGTCGGTCCATACCACAGATAGTGGGTAGAAATGTCCTTGTGTGGATATGAATTATTTCAACATGAGCCTCGGCAGCTCATGATCTCCGCTTGTGAGACAAAAATAATGATTTCTGTCGAAGGTTTTTTTCCGGACCGCATAAGCGGAGATGGCAAAGAGGAGCGAATGTCTCTCACTGAGTGACTGACTGACTGACTACCCATTGTTAAATAGCGTAGTGGTTAGAGACGCCATCTGGGCGACCGGTATTCGATCCTCACCTCTGACCGAACATGTATTTGTTCAGGATAGACAAAAACTTTGCTGGATACACGCTTCAGTGGCTACGTTATAGTAAGCCTAAAATAAAACTATTTAGGGTTATATTGTGACTATTTCTGGTGGCTTTTCGAAGTTAGCGTTCATGCATGCTTTTTGGGGTAATATGGACCACAACCCCTTGCACAGTGAAAGAAGAGGGGTTTCCACAATGCTCGTGCCTTTTCACTAGACGGAAAAATCTGTTATCGTCACCTATATAGATAGTTATTTTATCAATGTCATCCACGAATGAAAGAAAAACAAACGTTCTTGTGCCATGAAATGAAATGGCTTTGGCAGTGTAAAGTTAATCGTCAGTCTCGCTAGTAATTCCTCAGTTCTTATGACTATTCCAAGTAATAAGTTTGTAGATACTTTTACTGGCTAAAGCTGTTAAAACAGCCAGTGGCAAAAGCCATACAGTTCATATTTGTGGTGGATGTAAACTTAATAAGAAACATTGGTCTGTTTAACACAATGTTTAATTGTGTCTAGCTAAATATTTAAATTTGGTGTGATTATTAATGCATGACAAAATGATTTAATGTCCAGCTGCAATTTTATGTTGAAGGTAGTATGTCCTCATTGGTCCCTACAGTAATCTCTTTATAATTTAATGCATTGAATGAATCAACCCTGTTATACCTGTTGGTTTGGTTGTAAGCTAATGTAGGGAACTAGTTTAGATAACCGTAGAGTTTCGACTAATTGGTTTAATAATGCAGAACACTGTGCACATGTCTAGCTTAGTGGCCTAGTGCACACAGCCTGTCACATAGGTGACCCTGGTTCAAATCCAATGAGGGCAACTACATTTATTCCTGGTTAATCGCAGGCCGGGCCGACCTAGGCTTGACTCTTTCCTTTTCTTGTTTGTCCATTACAACTTAAAGATACAATCTGGGATTTTTGACCACTGGTTTTAAAAGTGCTGGTGTTGAGCCAGAACAGGTCCTTGATTGTGTACTGTCATGTTCTCATGTCATGTCAAAGTGCATCAATACCACTCGCATTCAAACTTGGAATTTCATGGCTAACCTGGTCCTACACATCTACTTATAGAGAATGTGCATGAACAACATATTACACTTCCAAAATGGGAGTTTAAAAGAAATAATGAATCAGGAAAAGCGTCCGACTGCATGTTTTACTGTAAACCCGCTGTCATGTTGCTGGAGCCTAACTCATCGTCTTCAGTTCAACAGCGCTAGAACCGTCAGGTTGGCCATAGGTCAGAGCTTGATCAACAGAGAAGTCTGTCTTATGGTTGGTCTCCATCTCTGAGTAGCCTGGCTTTCGTTTTACGGACCCTGGGAAGCCCACCGCAAGCTGTCTTTTGGTGCTTGCCTCGCCCAGCCCGGGCAGCAGTAGGACAGACAGGATGGCTGCTAACGGCCGAGAAATGCCAACAGTGGAGAGAACCAATGAAGCGCAAAATGAACATTTGGGAGGGTGAGACAGATGCTGACAGAGGAGGTGGGGGGGGGGGGGGGTCGATATGGGCTCTGTAGCTACTAGACTATTGGAGCAGCACTCCTCAGGACGTCTTTTACTGCAGCGTTCTGAACAATTTGGGAGCAGGCTGGAAATTAGCTGTTGAGAATGTTATCATGTAAACAGGTAGGACACGCATTACTGGCTGGATATTTAAGTGCTAATGTGAGCTTGCCAAAGGCAACAATCAGTGGTTCACAGGTCTCCAATCGACGTGCGTTGATTGTGATGGTGACTAATCCGGATAAAGACAACAGGCATTAAAAGGTTGTTCGACTTGACACAGCAGGCAGAACGGCTGTATCATTGCAGTGTGCCGATTTCCACTCGTTTTGCTGATGCGCGTTGTTCCTTTTCTGTCGCGGTGTGACCTGTGAATCCCTCCTCAGGGCTCCCCTGAGCCAAGGCTTAGCTAAGCTGGTGAAGAATGTGGACGTCTGAGAGCTGAAACCAGACGGCACCAGAGCCAACCCAAACCCCTTCTCCCTTTTCAAAGCTTTTAAATGCTTGCCATGCCAATAAACACACAACCCTCTGGCCCACGTCCTAAACGGCGACCTTTTCTCTTAACGGCGCACTTCATTCGACCAGGGGCCCATTGGCAGTAATGTTCCAGGATAGGGAATAGGGCTACATTTGGGACATATCGGTTGTGTGCTGAGGGAGGCAATGTTACCTGTGGAAGCGGAGCCTGCTGGGACGTAGCATCCCGTCACCTGTCTTGGGTCCCCGAATCAGCCGATGACAGCCAGTTCGTTCACGGCTGTGGGACAGCAGGGTGTTTATAGACACGACGCGGCTTGGCGTCCTGCATGTAGCAAGAAGCTGTCAGTGAGTCATGTTGTGCGCCATGAAATGACCAATTAGTGTACACAGGGAAATGTAAATGTGTACTTTGTTTGTGTGTGTCCTATATTCCAACACGTACGGTCCTGTCGGCATTAACAAAAGAAACGTCCGGTTGGAGGTCATCCCCCATCCTTAGGGAGCAAATGGTTAACTAATGCTTATTTTGGGTTCCTGTGTTTGGAGAGTTTGTCATGGTGGAACCCCACAAAGCCAACAACACAATGAAAAGCCTAGCTCTCTGTTAAATTGGCTTGGCCCTTCCCTTTCCTCGGTGCAGCTGTGAGAAGTTAGGGAGTGGAGGGGAGGCTGGGAAAAGAACGGAGAGCAGAAAAAAAGGTGGCGGCTCTGGGTCCTACTTGGGAGGAAAATCCAGTCTCCCGTTTTTTATGATGTACTCCGACAGGGTGAGGAAATGTCGTCTTCTGGGAAAGCTAATCCCACCCGACTGGGGTATGATTTAGGATGAGAACAAGGAAATGGGGCCTGACAGAGATCGTTGCAGCTTGTTTGGGGCAGGCGTTAAGACAGACAATTTAGGAATTAAAATATAGTTTATACTGTACCTTTTACAAGAACAAATTTAGCTGAACAGTTTATGTTGTATGTTAGAGTATTATTCTACCTATATTGTCTTATATTCTAATGAGCCAAATCTCCCCCTTTGATAAAAGGGGACTGCTCTCTCTCAAACTACTGTCTTCAGACTACATTTAGCCTAGAGAGGCCCAGCCTATAGACTATATTTGTTCCAGAATTTAAATGGGTTTCGGGATAGTAGTATTCTGATAGTATTGTTATTGAATGTATGTATGTTTTGTTACCATTTAACTCAGTTAAGGAACAAGAGAACATCTGTGTTTAGATTCTCTGTCAGGAAGTCACGCTCTGTCAACCTCAGGAATGTGTTATCGATCATTGGGCATGGGGTTTGTCGTGGACGAGTGGTCTCTGAGTCACAGGATGAATGGGTTGTTCTAGATAGACACAGCTATCTTACATATATCAATGAGAACAACCATCTAATAACAATGATGTACAGAACATTCACGAAGACAACTATACTGTAATTCCAGTGAATAACTGAATCTATCGCTCCCTTGACACCAACTGGTACTCTATTTTTCCACTATATTAAACTTACAGGACGTTTGTCAAAAATATGTCAAAGATTAACAGGCTTAGCAGATCTTGTTTTGTTTTACGAAATAGTATCAGTCTTACTGTTTTGATAAAATAGTAAGCCTTTTTGTGATTTCTTTTTGAAGTTGCTAGCGACTTAAGATAAATGGAACTACATTGCAATCCCAAATTCTAAACATTCAATAATAAAAAGAAAATCACATGTGAACCCAGATTTCGCCTACAAAAACACCATTAATATTGCTATTGGCTGATACAGCCTACTAGGACTGATGGTCAAATATAACCTCTGGTAAGTAACATTTTCTTGTATTATGTCAGAAAACCGTTATATTGCTTTTCGATCACAAAATGTGTGGTGCCATGGCTGGCCGGTGCTATGACACGTCTGTCTAAAATTACATTGCAAGACTGAGGTTGGGGATTTTGTGGTGTCCGGTGGGGGTTTGACAGAAAACTGCAGGAACGTGAGGAGGACCTTTTAGATGAGGTATTGGGGAAGCATCTCTGCCTGTCCTGCTTGGGGTTTCTCTTGGATCTGGGTCACCTCCCCTTTCCCTCAACGCCAACGTGTTCACGTCAAAGCTTGTCTCACAATCTGGCCTTGCCCTCGTTTATTTTCCTCTCCCTCACTTCGTTTTATCCCTTCATTCTCAGTACAGCTCTCGAGGCTTCTGGAAAGGTCAGGTTCAGAACGCGGCCTCGTTTTCGTCCACGAGATGACAGTCTAGTGAGCGCCACTGGATTGTCGAGGAAAACCGTGATGGGAAAAACATTAGAGAAGGAGCCCCGATGGCTGGAGTTTTACAACACTGGCTGAATTGACATGGTCACACGTCACCTGTAAACACAAACTCTCTGTCACGTCCTGTCCGCTACGCCGTGGGGAGATGTGCGGTCAGGGACCTGCTGGCCTTTGACCCGGAACCCAAGTGCTGGAGGACCAGATGTGGTTATGGCCACACCAGGGTCTGGGGCTTGGTGGTGTTTGTGGCTGGGGTATAGGTTGCCGCGGGGATGTCACTCCGTAGCGTTGTTTGCCCAGGAAAACGGGTGCTGTGTCCTCAGCATCTTACAAGAAGGGAAAATAACAAATTAGACATGGTTTTGTGCGATTGTTAGTTTGTGGGCGTGGGAATCTTTGCGCTCGTCTTTGTTCTGTCGTATGCTGTGCATGCATGACGTTTTTTATGGGCCAAATGATGTTTTGTGTTTGAGACTAAACAGCGCTGTGTGTTTTGTAGATGATGAAGCATGCATGGGACAGCTACAGGCAGTACGGATGGGGACACAATGAGCTGAAACCTCTGGCCAAGAAAGGACATTCCACCAATATCTTTGGTAAGTGTGACATCCTTATTCATGACACACACGCGCGCACACACTCACCTATCCTTTTTATATACACAACCACTCAGAAATACACCGTCATAACATCCATGATCACGTAGTCGTAACCTGTCAAAGCCCATGTCTCTGGCGTTCTGTAGCCGTTGATGTGTCCTTTCTGAGCAGCTTGCTGAGAACTTGGACTGCGGCTTATTTGCGGTTCGTGTGCTTGACTGTGTGATACTGTCGCATTCATTCTGCATTGACCACGACCGCTGGAGCGAATTGTCCATAAGCCTGTGGCGCTTTTTTGGACAAGGTTGCACTGCCGCGGCCGGTCTTCCTTCTCCGGTGGGTCTCTGTGGCTGGATTACCACCGCGGGACACTCCGTCGTCTGCCCGCTTCGTCGTCTGCCGCTTCTCTCCAACCGCTGGCGTTATTTCGTTATGCTTCAGAGGAACATGTTGGAAGAGCCTTTCAGACTCCCTGAGTCTCCCCCCCCCCCCCCGTCCCCCTCCCAATCATCGTCTCCTCCCCACAATGAGTCATGTCCCCGCAGAACAGGCGGTCTGCATATCGTCTCTGCCTCTCTCTGCAGGGCCTTTGTCTGCCAAACAAAGAGCAGAGATACGTTTGTTTTGTCTACACTACACCCACTATGGTAATGCTCCAGGCCTGGATTGGTAACAGGAGACGTGTGTGTCCATTGTCCTCGTGGCACCACCAGTCTTTGTCCCAGGACCTGTTATACGGTTCAAAGAAACCCTGGGAAATGATTCTGCTCTGACGGTGAAATTGCTATAGGGAGCCTATCGCCCACCTTCCGTTAACCTGCGCCCGCCAGAGCAGCTAGCCAACTGGTTGCCCGAATGTACAACCTCAGGGGCGCTAGTAATGGGGAACTGGGATTTGTTAACTCTGTGGCAAATTTGGGATTACCTTCATTTGTCCCAGCGGATGACGAAGCACACATGGACACATTTTAAAGTCTTTGCTTGAATAAGTACAACAGAGAAATATATTACTAGTCATGTTTTTTTTTCCCCTTGTGGATTTTAGTGACACTTTTTTTTGTTTTTTTTCTGTGTCATGAATGTGATTCATCATGATAAGCCCTGCCTGATCACAAAGAGAATACGATTTTATATATATAGAGATATCTCTATCTCCCAGGAATGCCTCAACCTGATTTTGTGTAAATGCTACTGGAATGAAAGAGGCTTGGAGAATAGACACAGAGGAAAGCCTCCTGATTAGCAGTAGACTGATTTGGGTCAGTTAATAAACCTAGCCTATATTAATAATCGTAATCCATGCTCGCACGCGAGGGGGTCTAGCAGTGGAACAGTTAACAGTAGAGGTTGACACAGGATAGAAAATTTGATATAGTATTTTTCCTCCAGTTCTTTCCCTGGTACTGTTCAGTGCTCATCTGATCATCGGTGACCGCCCCCACTTCGGTCATCTGCTCTTTCAAAGATGTCAGTGCACAGTACAGGTCAGTCATGACCAAACCATCCCGCCATCTGAACACTTTCTGTCCACGTACTGTGGCTCATAGCAACTGGCCATCTGTCCCACTGAGTCTAATGAGACCATGTCCCCAAAATCAGTCCACCCTCCAAACTGTTGACTGAATAGCTTCACTGTAGTGCCATCAACCTCTGCTCGTTTCCATGCATACTGTCCAGAAAGCTCACTCAAATCCCGTTATCTTATGCTCGCCACTCGTTATGTTTAATTACATTTCCACTTAGTTCCTATTTTCTGTGTTCTGTGACGTCATGTTGCCGTCCATGGGCGGCGCTAGTAAACCAGGTAACCTTCTGGAGATTTTAATGTACTTTATTGATGCAATTGATTCTGATGCCACAGATTTCCTATATCCTTATACCTTTTCTCTCCTATTCCAATCAAAATCACGCCGTCCCACTTATTTTAGAGCACCAAAATACAACCCCCCCCCCCCCCCCTCCCCATAGCTATGGTTCTGTGTAAAAGCGCCCCTGCGAGTTACCATAGCAACAGATCCGTTGAGGGTTGCTTTTGGGAAAACGGAGAGCGGAAGGATACGTCCGTTTTTCGGGGGAGCAGGGCAAACATTTTCAATAGTGTCCTCCTAAAGGGGGGGGGGGACGACAACCACGACGACATGTTGTCAACCACTACTTTACAGTGTTTCCAGCCAAGATGGCTGATCAGTACTACCCGGCCGGAACCACTCCTTGCATCACAGCAGATTCATTGTCTGTGGTCCTAAGACAGAGGGCCAGGTGAGGACGAGTCCCAACACCCACCGGGCCTGTATCGGGTTTCTGTGGGCTTGGTGTTTACCTCGCTGGGGTCCCAGTGGTTTGGCCCTCCTACACACTCTCAGGGGCATGACTGAAGCATGGACGCTAACAGGAGCTCACGGCTCAGTCCCGTAAACCGAGCGTAGTTTTGAGGGAAACATTTGACCTGCAACGGGGGTCAGACGTTGGGTAGTGCCGGGCAGTGGCGACATGGTGGTCCTGTTCGCTGAGACGGAACGGAGAGCTGGTTGCTCTGAGCTGTGTACACACGGACTCTCTGCCGTTCACAGGGAACGGCTCTCTGGGGGAGACGGCATCGGCATGCGTTGATCAGCTCTGTAAACTAGACGGAAAATCACACCGATGCCCAGGCCGTCCCACGGGAGGGTTAGACCAGGAGAACATGATACTCAATACGATATCAACATTCTCGTCACGTTTCGAACCGTTTGCGGCATTGATGTGGCCATAAAAGCGATTGTTAATTGATGTTGTTGGTGACCTTTGGTTGACTCTGGTGCGAGTGGGATTGTTTGCAGTGTTTCAAGTGTACTTTGCATTTGCCAACTCAATAATGCACTGACAGCCTTTCTTTCATTGGCGTACAGTACATGTCTTCTTGTGTTGCCCTCTCCAGAGGATATTATGCAACTGAACTACATCTCATTCCAAAAACGATGCAGCCTCTCTTTACCTTCCATTCACTCTGCTTTGTAGACCTGATAGGCTGATGTGTGACATGACCTCACATTGAGCGATACCCTTGTTGCATTGTGGGATGGGATGAGTGCGGATACCTGATATGGACACCTGCCTGCCCTTCCTATAACCCCAGGCAGCACAGCAGGGCTCCCATTGTGTTATGGTCCCACAGTGGGATTCGGGATATCTTCCAGCGCCCCCGCCCTCTGCGACTGGCTCCCTGCTCTCTGCTCGGGTCAGCTCCCAGAGCTGTTGCCATAGCGATTAAAAGGGCAGCTGAGTTCAGGTTTGTTTGGGCGCTTGATCGTCCCTCAGACCCGAGCTGCAGATTAAACGGGCTTTGATTGCCATGCCTGCTAATCAATTGCTACACCACAGACCTGCTGGCCGTCAGTCCCTTTTCCTGCTTAATATATAACTGCAACGGTTTGCCTAACTCACAGTGATCTGTGGTGGTTTGGGGGTCACAGTATGGTGATTCGTGGTGTTTTGGGGGTCACAGTATAGTGATCCTTGGTGGTTTGGGGGTCACAGTATGGTGATCCGTGGTGGTTTGGGGGTCACAGTATAGTGATCCTTGGTGGTTTGGGGTCACAGTATGGTGATCCGTGGTGGTTTGGGGGTCACAGTATGGTGATCCGTGGTGGTTTGGGGGTCACAGTATGGTGAGCCGTGGTGGTTTGGGGGTCACAGTATGGTGATCCGTGGTGGTTTGGGGGTCACAGTATGGTGATCCGTGGTGGTTTGGGGGTCACAGTATGGTGATCTGTGGTGGTTTGGGGGTCACTGTACGGTGATCCGTGGTGGTTTGGGGGTCACTGTACGGTGATCCGTGGTGGTTTGGGGGTCACGGTTTGTTCCGGTTTTGGTTCCGCGCAAAAAAAGTAATTGTTTTTTATAGCAAAATGTAATTCAGGGAAGAATATGTAATGCCTGATGAGAACACAAAGTACAATATCTAAACATGGCACCAACAGTGTTTTACAGGCATATAATGTGGTTACTGTCTGTTTGCTGAAATGGGTAGCGGCGGGACATTCATAATGGGTCTTGAGCACCTTAGAAACCTCTACTCTCAACCATAGAACGCGGGTGCGTATACGCGGCTCTATCGCCCACCCGTTGCTCTTGTAATTCCTTTAGCCCAATCAGACTGCTTCAGGGCTGTTGATATTTTTATTAGCCCTTTTGGGTGGGAAATCATCACAGTGTAGCTAGCCATTTGTCTGTAAAAATATATGCATTCGTGTTCACGTGTGAACCTTAAAGAGAGTGCCCTGTACCTCACGGTTCTACGTTTATGTACCATCACGGCCCTATCTGCCTGTTAGCACTTGGTTCTCCTACATCAACAGTCCTTTGGAGTAGGGCGACTTAATTGATTATTAATGCTTATTTTTTTAATGTTATTCTTTAAACCTTTGGGGGGCCATCTCGTGGTGGACAGCTTCCCTTTCCTGTTCCTCAGGTTGCAGTCTGTTTGTTAGTTAGTTGGTTGTGTTTCAGCATGTTGGTTGTGTCTTCGTGTGATCGGTTCCCCCGATTGGTATAGCCCACTGGTGCATTCTGGGAAGCGCTGTGGATCGGGGCCATGGCAACGTGCCCATGGGAGAGGTCTGATTCACTCCCACAGCATGGCGGGGAGAAGAGCCTGACAATATACATACCATCGCTTTCCAGAGGGATCGAGTGGGGGAAACATGGAGGGGAGCAGAGCAGGGAGAGATGTGGAGGGATTATGAAGCAATATGA
Organism: Esox lucius; assembly: GCF_011004845.1. Lineage (NCBI taxonomy): Eukaryota > Metazoa > Chordata > Actinopteri > Esociformes > Esocidae > Esox > Esox lucius. The sequence continues at coordinate 25,608,440 of NC_047584.1, read as the reverse complement.
GATGGATGGATGGAGGAAATAAACTGAGGTGTGTCTGTCTGTGGTCAGACGGACTATAAAATGGGAGTATAATTCCCCTGTGTCCACTACAGAGAGGATTGTTCATCATACGCTATGAGTCAACTTGACAACATATTTCCAGATAGGTCAAACAGCTGGTTTGGGGGAACCTTGGGTTACATTTGAACCATAAGCAACGAGAACTGCATGTATTGTAGAGTTGCAGAAAAAATTCCATATGCAGAAAAAATATATGGAGCTCAACTTTTATTTCTAATTTTTTTTAAAGGATCATCTTAAATAACCTAATTCACGAAAATAAAACATGAATGCCTCATGGCAAAATATGTAGAATTGCATGAAATTATGCCCTCCATTTTCCTAAACAATCCTAGGAAGATCTGTAGGTTATGAAAGACTTGAGTGTCCTAAACCATTTCTCCCGTGGCTGGAAACACGAGCAGCTGTTAAAATTGACCAGCAAGGATTCCTCCAATCGTGACTCCGGGGATGTGCGATTGACACAGCTAAGCCCCTCCCCCAGGGCTATATCCTCCTCTCTTCCTCAATATTCATAAGTTCATTACAATGTTCCGTTTTCCATCAGGCCCCCACCCTCCGAAGCACTGATAACATCTCCAATTACATATATACTCTTCTGCTGATTGTCGAATTGTGTTCCCCGGGAGGGTAATATCCTCCTAATGAACAAAGTCATTTCCTTGTTGGATGGCCGTGTTATGTCGCTGCTCTTGGCGGAAATCACTCCGCAATGAAGACGTCCGCCGTTTCAGTCTTCCGGCTTCCAAGGCCTGCCGTGCCTGTCTGACCAGCGCTGCGCTGGGCTCGGCTGGGCTCTGTGGTGCTACGAAAGATCTCTGGGCCGGATTTCTTTAATAACTGGTTTTGACTTTGTAATGGGGACTGGAGGGTCTGGAGACAGTCATCTCTGGTGGGGGGGGTGAGGAAGCAGGTTGAAGCCCATCCTGGTGGTGGTGAAACTGGTTTGGGCAGGTGCCAGCCTGCATCACATTCTCTAAGTGCAGGGAAACTCCCCAAGTCAATACCAGGCACTCAGAAATGAGCAGACACCTCCAGTAAGCCTGCGCTCCCATGACTCTACACCCCAGGGAGTCGACTGTGTGATGCACTTCTCATTTATTCATGTCTTGGTTTGTTTGTGCATTTGTGTGAGCATGTTTGGGAGATTTCCTATTAGGCAGTTCAGAAAGCCTGTGGCGCCCCTAGTCCCTGTGTCACTGATTCTCAACTCCAGGCCTTGGGGTTCAGAGAACCTCTAATTAGGGAGTGATTTCGACCTGGGACACCCAGGTGAATGCGGTTACCTACCAGGTAGAATGGGAAAACCTGCAGTACTCTGAGTCCCTTGGTGGTGAATGGTGTGAATGAACCCTGTAGTGTATCCCTGGTTTTGGGCGCTGATTGAAAGCGATACAGTAGATAGGGAATAAGGGCCTTGGATATCACTTCAGACACAGCAGGGAGATGTCGCATTTCACTCTGTCTCACTTCATTCCTTCCTCCCTATTCCAAGCCTTTCACTCAGATTAAACTTTTAACAGCCAGACCGATGCCAGATTGGAACGGCAGGCAGAAGAGCAGATAGGTTTGCCTGTTGCAAAGTCCATGAGGAATGCATACTAGCCCTTCAAAACAACCACGGGAAAGGGTTGAGAACAGTTTCAAACAATCCACTTTAATGGGAGCCTAAAACTGAGCACAAAACATTTGTCCCCTTGAGGTTTGTGACAACATAGATATTTACCACTAATCCGAGAAGGACCACATCCAGGCTTTTCCAGTGGGGGCTAGTCAAGCCAAGTAGGCAGAAGTGGGCAGAGCCAATCATGTGTTAGCGAGGTCCTTCAGTTGCATTCTTGCATTGTTTTGCCATATGTCTGCTAGTGAACACCTACTCTGACGTGCGTGTGTGCAGTTACACAGTGGTACTGGTGATTGATGAGAAGCCTGTATGCTTACAGGATCAAACACCTGTAATGAAAGGAGGGCCCAGACGAAAATGTTTTTTTTCTGAGATTATACTGCTCTTTTGACCAATCACTTTACTCATTTTTCCAAAGGCACACCCAATGTGTTTTAATAAAACCATCAAAATGCACTGAGCTTGGCAAAGCCCCCTGTTGGATACAGCCTCTCTGAGAAACACACATGACTTGAGGGAGCCTAAGATCCTTTTACAGGAAGAAAAGCTGTTTCCGACCCCATTCAGAATCTGCGGTAATGATCCCAAAGTTGCTGTTCATGGCACTCGAGCACGCAATTGTTGCGGTTAACAGGATATTTATTTTCCAAACACAACATACAGAAACAAACCCAGTTTTACATTAGAATTCTTAGCTAAAGGTTCCTTATTTTAAGCCCTTAATGTCAGTAAAAGCTGGAGGGCGCACCAAGCAGGATCATATGGCCTACATGTGGCAGATGTTCCGGGATCAAAACCCATATCCTAACCTGCATTTGCGCTGCACGCTATCTCTTTGGAGGTAAGTGTCTGTTCCCAGCTGGGCCTACGCTGCTCTTCCTCGCAAATATCATGAGAAACCTCAGAGATTTGAGTGACGTCTTCATCCCGGGAATATTGATGGCAGTGCAATTTTCCTGGCATCTATAGATGTGTACAGTCTGTAAACGCAACAGTCCTGTCTAACATTTTGAAATGACCCATGCATTTGTGTAGCCTGTTATTGTTGTGGCAAAGATTTGTCTGTAGCAGATTGCTGGAATGTATTTTATATGGATAATGTAAACCGGCGTCTAATCCGGTTTTGCCAGGAACGTTCGGGTCACTAATCTGAACATGCACACCTTTGCCAATGCAGATGGCTAGTATGTCTTTGGTTCTGAACAGGCACAGCATATCCAATCATATATATACACTGCACTGCTACAGAAATATGGTCAACCAAGAGCCTATAAACCAAACAACCTGCTAGTTTGAATAAATGGGATCAGCCCTTATTGAGATTAAAGTTTAATCTGTAAGACAATCTGCATAATGTCAATCCAGATCCGCTTTCTCTCTGCTGGCCATAATGCATCGTTTGATCAGCGTGTTTGAAAGAGTGGACGTTTCAGATTTATTCATCTGTTGAGCAATATGGATCCTTATGGAGCCTAATACTATGAGCTACTGAACCGGCCACTTGGAGTCAGTTCCTCCCAACACGAGGTAGCTTTGAAATCCTTAGCATTTTCTTTTTAAATATTTATATGAGTGGAAACTACTGCAGGGCGCCCCTTGAGGATGGTCCAGGACTTATTGTACAGGAGGGAGGGATTTTAGGGAGTGGAACAAGGAGCTGCTCCCCACAGTGTACGCGTCCCTAACACGATGCCTCCCTCACATTCCCCCATCCAGCAATTCATCAAAGTGCTGCAGCTCAGCAAATATTCATCAGGCCACTTATAGTGACTGGCAGGTCTCACAACACAGCCCACAGTCCCATCGCTAACTCCAACTGTCTGGAGATGGGCCATGTCGGGGGGTGGGGGGGATTGAGGGAGTGTAGCACGAATTGTCTGTAAACCAAGAAAACTAATTGTTTTATGTAGGGGGGCCGACAGAGCTGGGGGAGGCGTGTCTCACCTTTTATAACCCTGAGAACTGTGTGTATTACTTGGCTGAACAGCGAGCGGAGATGACCATAAACATGAAGTCCAGTTAACGGACTAGTTGTCTGGGTGTGAATGAAAAGTCAGTGTGTCAGCAACTGTGTCATCTAACACACACACACACACATGCACCTTTCTGTCGTTTCACATACGGGCGCACACACACCGTTAATTCCAAATCTCGAAGTTCAGCCCACACACTCCAGTGAGTTCAGGGTTAAACTCAACACATATAAGTAATGGGTTGCACTGTAAAGTGAGAGAGATGAAAGGGTTTTTGTGACTAAAGCTCTGCACTAGTGCGAAGGATGTATGGCTTACTCAAAGTATAGGCTCAGTCTTTCTGATTTAACCTGTCCACCTGTGAATTGATTAGCCTATGTTCAAACACGACTGGCAAATATAGGTGAAAAGGTCACTGCCCATTATTTTTCCAAATAAATCTGAATTTCCGTAGCAGGCTCTTGGAAGGCAATTCCATTAAGCGAAACGACTGATCTAGCCTGGTTTCACCTTTCCCAAGTCCTTGAGCTTGAAGTTAGGCACTGATAAATTGACATAATCACTTTTTATGATTAGACTACACACTGCATACAGTGCCAGTCTACTGGTGTTTGAAGAATCTGGTGACCTTTCCTTTCTTCAGCTAGGCTGTCCTGAAGTCTCTACACGCAGTTCTCGTTGTCTGACTTTGTCAACGCCCTTTTGTGTATTCCCTAAACTTTTCCTATATTTTGCCACTCTGGCCCAGGAGGCGTGAAGTAATCTGTTGAAACGTTACACAAGATATGTTAATCTGAAAGGAGCCTGATGCAGTTAAAGGAACAGAAATTGGGCATTACAAAGGCTTCTGTTGAGAGATGTAGCGTGCAAAAGAAAGCCAGAAGGCAATTAGTCCCCCTGGTTAGCAGTTCAAAGCACACATGATCCCCGCTTTAGTCATGCATATCAGTAATTGGGAGTTTCTTTTTTCTACTTCTTTACAAAGATATAGAGCATATGCAGTGACTTCGATTTAAGTCACTCCAGCCCTCTTAAGAGTTATCAGATGACTTATCAGAAATGATGTCCTGAGACGTGGGCAGAAAAGGCAAACGGCAAACGCTTTTCACTGTTGATATTTTTGACTCTGGGTACAGCAAAAGACAGTAGCTGTCTGTAAATCCTATTTGGGCTTCCCAGTCCTACTGCGACGTTAGGGAACTTCTGGTTCGTCCGTTGACAGCGCCTGGTGTGTTAGCCCTGTGGGGTTCGTGTAAGTCGCTCCGGATAAGAGCGTCAGCTAAATTACTGAAATGTGAAAATGGCCATTTGGACGGTGGACCGATTTTGATAAGCAAGCTCTAAGACTTGCAGCTCAGCTCAGTCAGTATGGTGACTAAGACCCGTTTGCCGGTCAGAATACACGTAGAGCCGGGTCCTCAGCAGAAGGCCCGGTCGGTACCTCCACCTCGGCTAACCGTCTGCCATGGGACGGGCTGCCCCAACCCCCCTTCATCCTGACCGACGTGCTGTTCGCTGAGGAGAGGGAGGGGTCATGACGTGGGTGATGGAGTGAGGGGATGGATGGAGAAGGGAAAGATGGCGGAAAGGAATGATGGAAGAGGGGAAAGGGAAAATACCAATACCCCCCGCCCCCCCCACGCATACTGTACATCAGCCAATTGATGACATGAAGTGTGAATAATGAATCCATCAGGCTCGGTGCCATGTGTGGATTCATACTGTAGCACTAGGAAGTCTGTCCCCTGATGTAACTGGCAGAGGGCGGGGGGGGGGGGGTGGGGTGGGTGGTGAGAGAGTGTGGGTGATTATTCCTTAAATAATCTGAATTCTGTTCAGTTTGTTTCACATGTCTTTGAAGGGGTAGGCAGCATTCATTTGTACTCACATTGCAAGTAACACTGCTGTTTGGTCATATGTTTTGTAATTTAGTAGTGTCACAGCCTGGTTCCCTATTAAGTCCCAAAATATGTTTGGGGGTTTTGTTCAGATGGTACTTACTTTGGTACATCTTCAGAACTACCCACAATGCAGAAATGTCACATGAATCAGGGAACTCGTTAAGCGAAGCACTACACAGCTGGCTAATATTAGCCTTTTTGCCACATCCAATGTTGTTCAGCAAACTCCACACATTTACCTTTGCGCGATGGCGTCAGCATGGATCACTTTGACTTTAAAAACCGGTAGTAATCCTGGATTTGATTTGAGAATGCGTGAGCAGAAACCCCATACCTACCTACTGTAAAATATGCTAGTGGTTCTTTAGTGTCTTGTATTTGAATCCACTGGTCTTGCTGAGGCAGTTAAGCATTATGACTTTCATCTAGTACTGAGATATTCTGATTGTGTCAGCCATCTTCCCGCTACAGTTGAAAACGGGATTCATCCACGAGGACATTTCTCCAGAGGACCAGCGGCCATCCAAGGCTGTTAGGACCCCTAACTGCAGGCCGGTCAAGACGTGTTTCTGACAGTGTATGCAGAGATTCTTCAGTTCTAACCCTCAGTTCTATCAGTAGTAGGACTGTCACGATTCATAGAGTAAAAATTCCATTAGAAAACTCCCATGGTTCCTTGCGCGTGCACATAACTGATCTTCACAGCGTTCGCTGCTGAGAAAAGCCAGTGGGAATGCGACCATCGTTAATCGGACTTGTCTGAGAGCGGTTTCTTTTGCTCTTGGGTTTGAGCTTGACCCTTATCTCTGGTGGACAGTCCAGCAGTCTGGATGTCGGTTACATATTTGAGGCATCCGTGTAACTTAAGATGTGTGGTGTGTTGTGTTCTGTGCCAACTGTTGGGACAATGGCAATGTGTGCTTCATACAAAATGCCTTGGAATAACCTATGATCGTCTCTTGTCGAATGTCTCCTTAATCTAATATTTTTGTGTGGCTTGTCGCATACAACAGATTGCATGTGTCTGAGTTTCAGAATTCCAAAGCATCCAGGGCATGATGGCTTGTCTGTAGGACTCCTGGGGTTAAAATAGTATCCTGTTTAAATGCCAATCTTGCTCCATTGATTTGTGGGGCCTTTTAAAATCATCTCTGTGGGGAACTGAATCAGAAATCCAGACATTAAAGCGCTGTTGATATACAGGCTTGATTTGATCTCTGTAAAAAAAATCAACTTAATATATTGAACTTGGTAGAACATTTATTAATTTGACAGAGTTATCGTAAGTCATTAACAAGTTGTATCAGTGATTCATGTTTTCTGGCTTTTTGAAAAGTCTCTGTCAGAAATGAAAACAGCTTTCCCAAAGAATGTTTGAATGAAATGGAGTTGTAATGGTGATCTTCAGCAGACTGCAGTCACACAACCGCTACTGAAATGCCCCTAACCAGCCAAATGCAGGATTACAACACCCAAAATAACTCCTGGTGGGATTTTAAATGTTGTTTTGGACTTACAGCGTTTTATTTTCTGAATGAAGAAATCTTGGAAAATACTTCACTTGAAAAATAAAAAGGAGTGAACAGAATTTATGATCAAAAAGACATCAGCATCAAGCAAAAAAAAAAAAAAAAAAAGACAATCGTTCTGTATATATTCAATATAGAGACTTAGCAGGGCTTAGATTTTGGGATGTAGGGAGTGGAGGGTGTGGTGACAGGCTGGATTCTCTACTGCTCCTGGTTTTTCTGATACCAGCTGGGTCAATGGGTCCAGATCTCAGTCGGGCCGGAGTCTCAGCCAACCTCGTCAGTGTATTTTTAGAGTGATTTAGGGCCCCTGTCAACAATGATAACAACACCGCAGCAGAACCATGGTCTGGCTGATCCTCATGCCGTTGTCACAGAAATACTGAGAAGACCCGACCTGGACTCGACGCCTACTGAATGTGAACACCAACATCTAATGAGCCCAATAATCAGCCTAGTTAAGGCCGTCTTATTAACCAGAGGTATGAACTCAACACTAGTATCAAAGAGTGTTCACTAATAAACAGAACTTCAGTGTTGGAGCTGAGCTCTTTAGTGTTAGAGTGTAGTGCTAGATAGAACCTGCAGTTAAGAAGCTCTGCTGTCGGTTAAAGGGATTTCTAATGGCCTGCGTCAGCCCGTTGGCCTGTGCTGCCCTTGACGGTGAGTGGGGAGGCCAGGGACTGATTTTGTTTGTCAGTCATGTTTTAATCAAGATCCTGCTGGCCGTAGATGCGGTGTACTGTAGTGAAGGTGATCTGGTGATCTAGTGATCTCCCCCTGACTGGAAAATGGCGAAACCCCCTCAGTGCAGTTACCCTGTCCACACTGGAGCGGGTTACATCCATCTAAAGCTTCATCTCTGCACGGTGCCGAATCTCCAGGTCTTGCATTGACAGACCAGCACAGTGGTCGTGTGACCCCGACAGGGACATGCAGGAGTGTTTCACGCCCACGCGGGTCATTTCCTGTCCAGATGGCAAGAGGTCTGTTTGGTGGCGCCACTGGTAATACAGCGAGAGCCTAACCCAGCGTGTCTCTGTCTAGGTAATTCCCAGATGGGGGCCACCATCGTGGACGCCTTGGACACTCTCTACATGATGGGCCTCCACGACGAGTTCAAGGACGGACAGGAGTGGATCGAGCACAACCTGGACTTCAGTGTGGTGAGTACAGCACAAAGATGTTTAGTTAATGTACTCCTGTAGTAACAAGCACTATGCACTTGGCCACCTTGCATTCGTTGGCAGTCTTCAGTGCCATAATAAACCCACCTCCAGAGAACGTTGAACCTGCAGACAGCATGCTTGATCCCAACGGCACCTAGAAATCTAATAACAGCCACACAGCCCCAGGGAGGGAGGGGGAGGGGGGGGGGGGGGGGGGGGGGTGGGGAGGGGGAGGGGGAGGGGGGCGCCTAGAGAGTATTTTTCTTCCTTGCAGCAGATAGGAGCTGCACTTTGCAGACTGTCGAGGCTAGAGACAGAATGGTGTTTTATCTCTGTCCATTAGTGTAGCCTGTTGATACATCAGAGAACAGGCGTTGTTTAGCGTTGCTGTGATGGGAGGCAGGCAGAAATGGACACATACTGGTAACCAGGAGACAGGAGTGGGAGTCATGGTAACGATGTGGGCAGGGCAAGCGTTGCTGACTGTGCTGATGAGGAACACTGAACCATGCAGGCAGAGAAAATGGCCCAGAAACCAGACGGGAGACTGGGCTGATCGTGTTGCCATTAAGATGCTCTACACAGACACCAGGCAGCTTCTCTGCCAGAGCGTCTCCACGTCGGTGTTGGTTCTCTGCTTTACCAAACCATAACCCAGGTTAGGGTTCTGACGCCCCAGTTTAGGGTACCGACTTGCCAGGTTTGGGTGCTGACAGCCCAGGGAGTGGACATTGGGCAATATGTGTGTTTCTGACAGGCCGACGCTGTGACCGATCTGGTCACCTCTGGGGAGAGGAGGACAAGACATGGATGAGGGGAGATGGATGAGGAGTGACATGATGGGAGAGGATGAGAGACATGCAAGGATGCGAGATGGAATGACAAGAAGATGAGAGATGGAGAGATTGATGAGGGGATGCGGGGAGGGAGGATGAGAGAGGCCAAGATAATTTTAGTGATCTGCTGAGTGGGCAATGAGTGCTGTTTAAGGCATGACTTGTTTGTGTGGTATCGGTAACACTTCAACTTTCACTAGATAACATACGAAGATTTAGGTATTTGCGATTAAGCCCATAAGCTGTCATGGATGTTAAGCCCGTCTCTCAGTATTCCCTGATCTCCCTCCCTTTCTCACGCCTCTGATAAAAATAGCATTTCCCAAATGACATAGAAATTGTTTCACGTTTCTCAAAATAGTTATGAAGTGGTGTTTTGTAGCTTGCAGTGGCTCCAAACTATGTAATTTGAATCTCCCTTACTTAGGCTTCACTTAAAATGAAAGGATTGTTTGAGCTATATGTTTACATCAAACCCATGGCTGCTCTCTATTATTGCTTCTTTCTTCCAGGCTAAAATGAGAGTATAGTTACTGACTATATTAAAGACATCACTCTATGTCAAACTTAATCATGGGCTTATGGTTTAGAGAGGGAGAGGTTGTGTCTGTGAGAAAGATTGTGTGCTCATGTACGTGCAATGTATGTGCACGATGTGTGCGCACGTGCCGGCGCGCGTGCATGCACTCATGCTTGTGTTAAAGCCTCCACTAATGAATGATTAAATAGCTGCCATGTTGGCTTGTCCTTTGTAGTTAGTCAGTGTTAGTTGGATTGCTCCTGGAAGGCCTGTACTAAAGCGTTCTGCAATGATGGATGACTCTCAATGCAGTCAAAATTAATTGTCACACTTTAAGGACGGCTGAATTAATGGAGTCTGTTAACCAATGCTGGGATCGGAATTAATAAACCTTAGTTTTAAGTAAGATTTGATCTGAATCGATAGCAAGTTTGGACATGAATGAGTACATGATTTCCCCCTCAGATGAGATTAACCTGATTTAATGTGGAAGAACATATCCCATTTCACAATTTCAAATGGTTTCAAAAGAAAAATTCTGACAGGTTTTAAATGTTAAATTAAGTATTTTATGTATAAAACATGAAAAGCCAAAAGTAAAAGTAGTGGAAACATCGCTGGGGTGAGGAAAGGACATTCTGACTATTTAAGTAGGAAAGTATTCAGCCCCCTTAATTTACAGTTGATTAAATATCATATGTTGTCATAAATCTACACACACTTATCCCATAATGTAAAAGTGAAAGCATGTGTGTGTTTCTTTTAAAATATAATTTTGAAAAAGAGCCTCCAAATTCAATAGATTGCACATGATTTAGAAATCCACTTGTCTATATGAGGTTGGTCAGTGCAGGTCAGAAAAACAACAAGCTTGCTTCTAGTGCAGAGTAGGTCCATCATTGTGAAATCGCGAATTTTGTCATCCCTGATCTTTAGTGCTGTGCCAATACAACGATTTAATGGAGTTTCTTTTTCCTTACCTTTATTGTATCGATATTCTGATGTCTAGAATTGATGTTAATTTTTTATGCTGTCGACTGCCGTCTTTTAAGTGCTGTAGCTATCGCTGAACGGGCGTTTCTTTAACAATAATAGTTGTGTATATATCACAATCTACCTAATAAAAGCCTGTTACTGTATTCCCATGGATGTCGTCATGAATAAGAAACCAGAAAAGGGTATGCTGTTATGTAACTTTTTTTAAATTAATAGCCTTACTCAAAATGCTAGTGCTAAAGCGGCCTCGACTTTTTGCGTTTAAAGAGATTGTTTCTGTGTTGTTTGGTGATACGAGGTTAGAAACCTCCTTGCTCTTTGAAAGTGTAGAGAAATTTGATAAAAACAAAAACATAGAAATACATGGTTATTATATCAGCATTATTTAAACTTCATTTATCTCAACAAAAGTGATAATGATGTTGACGTCAATAAGAAATAAACTGTGGCTTTAAGTTTTGTTGTCTATATTTTATGCTGTGAAATGTTGGTAATAACTTTTAGATGACAACAGCAACCCTGTCGCGATAACTTGATAGACAAGCACATCAGCTGTGGAGTTTGAATGGTTGCTTGCTCAGTCTTGTAATGGAAAGCATTGTAGTAGCTGAGTAGCCGGCTGACTAGCAGGTTGTTTTCTCACATTTCTTCCAATTTAATTCAAATGTGGAAAATGCCGTTGCTAACTAGACAACTAATTGTCCGGTTTGTTTCCTCTGTCAGACTAAAACAAAGTTGTCTGCCCGCAAATGTTTAGCTTGTGCAGCAACAAGCTATCACTTTCATTAACTAGCCAAGAAGCAGTAATGTTGTGCTTCGCTGACAACTTGATCACAATGATTTCCTCATCTGCCACATACTTCCCTTATTTATAAAAAATCATATGTCTTGAGATTTGCCATGTGCTAGCTCAATCTCGTTGCAGTATATTGTTTTTATGCTAACGCAGACGGTTCTTTCATTTGATTGTAAATGGGAGATAAAATATTATTCCAAGTTACATTAATGGGTTGTCAAATTAAAGAAGAGTATGTGCTCTTTAAAACAAAGTTAACTTGTAATTGTAATTTAGTTTTGGTTTTTGTGCTATGTCAGTGATCATCAGCTGCATTCTAGAATTCTATTGGGGTCTAAAGGGGGACTACATTTAGAAGTTAGGGATTCATTAGGAGTTGCTAATGGGGATTAGTTAAAGATTGTCCTTTCAAGTATATAGCCCAATAATATTTAAGGTTTTCTTTAGCACTTCAATAAGTATCATGATTCAGTTGGTGATATTGTGATGAATCGGTATGTATTGAATCGTGACATGTGTATGTTGATATAAATCGTATCACAAGGTATTTGCCAATACCCACCCCTACTGATTCTAGAGCTGGTTACCTGGTCGAACTGAGAAAACTGACATGAATCACCATGGTCAGGGAGGTGATGAAGAACCCAATGACCAACAAATGTTGTGCTGTTTGTGTGGGTCGCCCATATATACCCTTCAGCAATTTTACCATCACCTAAACGTGTTCCCATGTGCCCCCAAGTTAGTATTTATGTTCATGAGTACAACTGGGAAACTGCCTTTTTAATAGCTGCGGTCTTTTTTTTAACTGGCACCTACATTTCACTGCAGGCTTTAAAATGGGTGTTTTATGGCAGTTTAAACCGGTAGTGGATGCTGGGGGGGGTGGATGGATGCAGACGGGGGCGAGATGGATGCTGATGAGGGCACGGCATAAGCTCAAAAAACTCCTACAATCATAATTCTGAGCTGGACATCCGAGGTGCACCAAAATGCCCCCCAACTCTCTCTCCCCTCCTCTGTTTCCACCATTTCTCCTCTCCCCCCCTCCTCTGTTTCCACCATTTCTCCTCTCCCCCCCTCCTCTGTTTCCACCATTTCTCCTCTCTCCCCTCCTCCGTTTCCACCATTTCTCCTCTCTCCCCTCCTCCGTTTCCACCCTTTCTCCTCTCTCCCCTCCTCCGTTTCCACCCTTTCTCCTCTCTCCCCTCCTCTGTTTCCACCATTTCTCCTCTCCCCCCCTCCTCTGTTTCCACCATTTCTCCTCTCCCCCCCTCCTCTGTTTCCACCATTTCTCCTCTCCCCCCCTCCTCTGTTTCCACCATTTCTCCTCCCTCCATTTCTCCTCTCCCCGGTAGACAGTGTAATTTACAGCTCATTGAGGTTGTTACAGGGAGAACATGGAAGTTATTACACAGGCAACAAGGCAGTGTCTGCTGTGGTCCTGGGGAAAGGACATTGTTTCTCTGTATCCGTCAGACTCATGAATTTGATGTCACAGTGTGGGTCCGAATGATAGGCTTGTTAAATTCAAGAATGTACATTGATAGACTGGAACTGTCGCACCAGTGGACAATCTGACTGAATGCATATATTTTGCCTATGTTTTTCCCCATTTTTGAAAGTATCCGAATATTTTTTTACTGCTGGACGGTACACCAGGGCCTTAACAACTAGTAGAGCCTATCTGTGTGTCAAATATGCAGAACGTCTTTTTTTAACAGACATTCATCCACTGATCAGCCATAACATTATGACCACCTGGCTAATATTGTGTAGATCCCCCTGTTGCCGCCAAAACAGTCCTGACTCGTCGAGGCATGGACTCCACTATTTCTCTGAAGATGTGCTGTGGTATCTCGCACCAAGACGTTAGCAGCAGATCCTTTGAGTCCTGTAAGTTGCGAGGTGGGGCCTCCATGGATCGGACCTGTTTGTCCAGCACATCCCACAGATGCTCGATTGGATTGAGATCTGGGGATCTTCGGACGCCAAGTCAACACCTTGAACTCGTTGTTGTGTTCCTCAAACCATTCCTGAACCATTTTTGCTGTGTGGCACGGCACATTATCCTGCTGAAAGAGGCCAATGCCATCAGGGAATAGCGTTGCCATGAAAGGGTGCACATGGTCTGCTACAATGCTCAGGTAGGTGGTACATGTCAAAATAACATCCAAGGACCCAAGGTTTCCCAGCAGGACATTGCCCAAACCACCACTCTGCCTCCGTCGGCTTGCTTTATTGCCATAGTGCATTCTGGTGCCGTGTGTTCTCCAGGTAAGCAATGCACACGCACCTGGCCATCCATTTGATGTGAAAGGAAACATGATTCATCAGACCAGGCCACCTTCTTCCATTGCTCCGTGGCCCAGTTCTGATGCTCACGTGTCCATTGTAGTTGGTTTCAGCAGTGGACGGGTCAGCATGGGCACCCTGACTGGTCTGCGGCTACGCAGCCTCATATGCAACAAACTATGATCCACTGTGTGTTCTGAAACATTTCTATCTGTACCAGCATTAACTTTTTCCGTAATTTGAGCTACAGTAGCTCGTCTGTTGGATCGGACCACACGGGCCAGCCTTTGCTCCCAAAGTGCATCAATTCAACTAGGCCACCCATGACCCTGTCGCCAGTTCACCGCTTTTCCTTCCTTGGACCACTTTTTGATAGGTACTGACCACTACAGACTGGGAACACCCCACAATGGCTGCAGTTCTGGAGATGATCTGACCCAGTCATCTAGCAATCACAATTTGGCCCTTGTCAAAGTCTCTCAGATACTTATGCTTGCCCATTTTTCCTGCTTCTAACACATCAACTTTGAGGACAGAATGTTCACTCGCTGCGTAATATATTCCACCCACTGACAGGTGCCACGGTAATGAGATTATCAGTGTTATTCACTTAACCTGTCAGTGGTCATAATGTTATGGCCGATCGGTGTACGTCCACACACTAGAGTTCCGTGTTGGTGGTATATCTGTTGTGGTTTTGGCAGTGGCAGCCCGGTGTAGACCCCCTCTGTCTCCATCTCCCCCTTTTCTGAGTCCCCTCTCTTCTCCTGTTTCTTCAGAACGCTGAGGTGTCGGTCTTCGAGGTCAACATCCGCTTCATCGGAGGACTGCTGGCCGCCTATTACCTCTCTGGACAGGAGGTAACTACTCACCTGGGATTTGTGTGTGTGTGTGTGTGTGTGTGTGTGTGTGTGTGTGTGTGTGAGACGCTGGGGATGTTTTAATCCTTCAGTGTGTGTGTGTGTGTGAGACGCTGGGGATATTTCTGTGCATGCGTGTTTGCGTGCGTGTTTGCGTGCGTGCTCATGCACAGGTATTTGACAGGGTCCTGATGAAGCACCAGTTTGGTCTGCCCGACAGAATGCCAAAGAGGTAGAGAGGCTGAGTGAAATAACAAATGGGGTCAGATTACGAATTCAGAGATGGTGAAGGAGAGGAGAGGAGAGGGGGATGGAGTGGTTACAGATCCATCTTTCATTAGCCAGGCTTGGGGAATGATGAGGCCCACAGGTCAGAGAAGGTCTCCCAGGAAATGACACTCCATTCAGGTGCACCATGTTAATGACACGCGCAGACACACACACACGCTCCCATGAACATTTTCTACCATCTAGCTGTAATAAAAACCACCACAAATCCTGTGGCCATTCCTCTCTTTCTCCCCCCCTCCACCCTGTAGTATCAGACCCCCCCCCCTCCACCCTGTAGTATCAGACACCCCCCCCTCCACCCTGTAGTATCAGACACCCCCCCCCCTCCACCCTGTAGTATCAGACACCCCCCCCCCCTCCACCCTGTAGTATCAGACACCCCCCCTCCACCCTGTAGTATCAGACACCCCCACCCCCCCTTCACCCTGTAGTATCAGACACCCCCCCCCCTCCACCCTGTAGTATCAGACACCACCCCCCCCCTCCACCCTGTAGTATCAGACACCACCCCCCCCCTCCACCCTGTAGTATCAGACACCCCCCCCCCCTCCACCCTGTAGTATCAGACCCCCCCCCCCCTCCACCCTGTAGTATCAGACACCCCCCCCCCTCCACCCTGTAGTATCAGACACCCCCCCCCCCTCCACCCTGTAGTATCAGACACCCCCCCCCCCTCCACCCTGTAGTATCAGACACCCCCCCCCCTCCACCCCGTAGTATCAGACACCACCCCCCCCCCTCCACCCTGTAGTATCAGACACCCCCCCCCCCCTCCACCCTGTAGTATCAGACACCCCCCCCCCCCTCCACCCTGTAGTATCAGACACCCCCCCCCTCCACCCTGTAGTATCAGACACCACCCCCCCCTCCACCCTGTAGTATCAGACACCCCCCCCTCCACCCTGTAGTATCAGACACCCCCCCCCCTCCACCCTGTAGTATCAGACACCCCCCCCCTCCACCCTGTAGTATCAGACACCCCCCCCCCCTCCACCCTGTAGTATCAGACACCCCCCCCCCTCCACCCTGTAGTATCAGACACCCCCCCCCCCTCCACCCTGTAGTATCAGACACCCCCCCCCCCTCCACCCTGTAGTATCAGACACCCCCCCCCCCCTCCACCCTGTAGTATCAGACACCCCCCCCCCCTCCACCCTGTAGTATCAGACACCCCCCCCCCCCCCCCTCCACCCTGTAGTATCAGACACCACCCCCCCCCTCCACCCTGTAGTATCAGACACCACCCCCCCCCTCCACCCTGTAGTATCAGACACCCCCCCCCCCTCCACCCTGTAGTATCAGACACCACCCCCCCCCTCCACCCTGTAGTATCAGACACCCCCCCCCCTCCACCCTGTAGTATCAGACACCCCCCCCCCTCCACCCTGTAGTATCAGACACCCCCCCCCCCTCCACCCTGTAGTATCAGACACCCCCCCCCCCTCCACCCTGTAGTATCAGACACCCCCCCCCCCCTCCACCCCGTAGTATCAGACACCACCCCCCCCCCTCCACCCCGTAGTATCAGACACCACCCCCCCCCCTCCACCCTGTAGTATCAGACACCACCCCCCCCCCTCCACCCTGTAGTATCAGACACCACCCCCCCCCTCCACCCTGTAGTATCAGACACCACCCCCCCCCTCCACCCTGTAGTATCAGACACCCCCCCCCCCCCTCCACCCTGTAGTATCAGACACCCCCCCCCCTCCACCCTGTAGTATCAGACACCACCCCCCCCCTCCACCCTGTAGTATCAGACACCCCCCCCCCTCCACCCTGTAGTATCAGACACCACCACCACCCCCCCCCCACCCTGAACTGTCAGACACCCCCCTGTCCCTGCTCCTATTAAGAGTGTATGTGGTGGAATTGAACTCCAGCCATGCGTCTCAGCCTCTCTGTCAGCCCCAAACTCATCTAATGGGAATATATCCCTGGTCGTGGTCTCTGCTCCCTCTTAATGTTCATCTCTCCTCCTTTACTTCAATCGCTTAACTTTCACTGTTCTGGTAGCCTCTCTGACATCATTCTCACCTCAACATCTCTGAATGAACAGGGCTAATGTTACCCCGGCTGGAGGAGTGTTGGGATGAGGAATCAGAGCTGCTGAGGAGTTGGGGATGAGGAAACAGATTTGGGGAGTGGGAGATGAATCAAATATTGAGTGGCGGATGAGGAATCGGTCTTGTCGGGGATGAGGAGTCAGGGATGAGGAATCAGACATGTCGCGGAGTGGGGGATGGGAGGGCTCAGAACGTTTCTTCCATTGTTATTTCCTCTATGAGAGCCCTATATTGCCTGTCCTATGGCGTGCACGTGCACGCACGCTTTCGTGCGTGCGCGTCAGTCTGAGGAGAACTAGCCCTGCCACACTGATGGATGATGTTTACTTCTCTGTCCCTTTATCCCTCCACTCTGTCCCTGTCCTCTTTCTCATTTTCCCTCTACTCTCTTTTCCTCCATTGCCAATTTTACCACTTTATTTTTTATATCGCAATATCCCCCACACTGCTCCTCTAATTCTTCTTCAACTACTCCGTTCCCTTGCTTTTTACAACCTCTTCTACCCCTCTCCTTTTATTTCTCTTCGAAAAGGTGCTAGGGCCTCTGGGATATGTATTTTAAAGGAAAGGTGTTACTAGTGCCGTTGGGATATGTAGTTTAGGTGAAGGGTGTTAGTGCCTCTGGGATTTGTATTTCTGGTGAAAGGGTGTTAGTGCCTCTGGGATATGTATTTCAGGTGCAGGGTATTAGTGCCTCTGGGATATGTATTTCAGGTGCAGGGTGTTAGTGCCTCTGGGATATGTATTTCAGGTG
Source organism: Esox lucius (assembly GCF_011004845.1). Taxonomy (NCBI): domain Eukaryota; kingdom Metazoa; phylum Chordata; class Actinopteri; order Esociformes; family Esocidae; genus Esox; species Esox lucius. Next base: position 25,590,770 of record NC_047584.1, on the reverse strand, counting down.
AAGTGTGTTACTGCCTATCGGATATATAGTTGAGGTGAAGGGTACTTGTGCCTCTGGGATATGTAGTTAAGATGAAAGCAGCTGGAGCTCTGCTGTTGTGAGACCAGCAGTACAATAGAGCCAACAGCCTTTACAGAGTAATAACCTCTCCTCAGGGAGAGAGAGAATCCTTGAAGGGGGAGAGAAAGAGGGACAAGAGAGAATATATGAAGGAGAGGGAGACGGAATGAGAGAGAGTGAGAGAGAACAAGAGACTTAACAAGGCAGAGCAAGGGATAGAGGAAACGAGGTAGAGCAAGAGAACGTGAGACAAACGCAGAGGAAGCTTATTGCAGAGACGGGCGAGGGGTTTTTAATGTTAGATAATGAGCTGAGTTTGGGAGAGCTGCAGATGCTGGCACACTGGACACGGTCTGCTGGAGTCACCCTGCAGGGAGAGAACGGAGGGAGCCGTGGATGTCATGATACACAGCAAATGACCCAGACCACTATGCCGTCATTCTTGCTGGTCTCTAACCTGTGTCCGCGGTACATGTCTTTTCTCCCTCCCTCCAGCCTTTTCTGACTGGTTTACGTAGTCTGCTGTGCTCTACTTTTGCTGTGTGTTTTCTATTGAAGTGCTGTGGTCCGAGGCTCTGTCTGTCTCGCAGGGCAGTGCTTGACTCACTCTCATGTTGTCAAACATGGAGACCATCAAAGGCAGAACACTACTCCCTCTGTTACACTGACTGACTGTCACTGCACCTGCAGGCCAAGAGAGATAGCGGACGATGTTGGAGGCAGTGTGAGGGGAGAGCTGGTTGAGATAGGGGAAGAGGAGTGGCGCATTGAAAATGTAAAAGCACTGAACGGTACAAATATGGATATTTCTGACACATTTTGGTACAATAGTAGCAGTATAACGGTTTGGGGATTTATGGTGTTCAATCAGTAACATTTTGAGAACATCTACACACTCACTTTTGGTACTCTCAAAACCAATATGAAGGCAAAATAACTTTCTGTAGACCTCCGAATTTAATTGAAGCCAAGTTCTGGGCAAGGTTATAAAAAGTTCCCAGAAAAGCAGTGGGCTCCATCATCCTGAAAGGAACTCAAAGGCCAATCTCGATTGAGCTTCTGGGTTTCTCTGTAGAGATTGGAGAACCTGCCAGAGGGACAACCATCTCTGCAGCACTCTATCAGTCATGCCTTTATGGTAGTGGCTAGACAAAAGCTACTCCTTAGAAAAAGGCATACGACAAACCATCTGGAGGATTTGGGTGTTCTCAGGTCTGATGAGACAGAAATCATACTATTAGTGCCAAGCACTATGTCTCACAAAAACAAGGTAGCGCTCATTACTTGTCTAATACCATCCCTACAGTGAAGCATGGTGGCGGGAGCTTCATACCATCCCTACAGTGAAGCTTGGTGGCGGGAGCTTCATACCGTCCCTACAGTGAAGCGTGGTGGCGGGAGCTTCATACCGTCCCTACAGTGAAGCGTGGTGGCGGGAGCTTCATACCGTCCCTACAGTGAAGCGTGGTGGCGGGAGCTTCATACCGTCCCTACAGTGAAGCGTGGTGGCGGGAGCTTCATACCGTCCCTACAGTGAAGCGTGGTGGCGGGAGCTTCATACCGTCCCTACAGTGAAGCGTGGTGGCGGGAGCTTCATACCGTCCCTACAGTGGAGCATGGTGGCGGGAGCTTCATACCGTCCCTACAGTGAAGCGTGGTGGCGGGAGCTTCATACCATCCCTACAGTGAAGCATGGTGTTGAAAGCCTCATGCCATCCCTACAGTGAAGCATGGTGGTTGGAGCCTCATGCTATGGGGATACTGCTATGCAGCAGGGACTGGGAGACTGGTCGAAATTGAGGAAAGGACAAATGGAGCCAGATACACAGGTCCTTGAATAACCACCCAAAGCACGCAACCAAGAAAATGCTGGAGCGGGTTTGGGACAAGCCTGTGAATGTCCTTGAGTGGCCCAATCATAATCCGGAACTTGAACCCCATTGAAAAACTGTGGGGAGGCCTGAAGATCAATGTTCAGCAACACTCCCCATTCAATCTGATAGTTAGAGAGGACCTGCAAGGAAAAATGTGCGAAACTGACCAAATTTGCCTTTGGAATTCTCTAGAAAATTGCTAGTATCAATCATAAAGATAGTGGTGACCAAAATATTGTTTGTTAGAACTATTAATAACTAATGATTTACCTAAATAAATGTGACTCCATTTGTATCAATTAATATGTTCATACCATAACATGATTTGGTGTAGCACGAGATGCACTCTTGATGTCAGGATTTGTGCATTGTAATGTAAATCTATGAGTAATGTACATCTATAAGATCTATTAAAAATTGTGACTAAAGAAATAAATGGCTGAACCTGGCAAATATCTAGCTTCAGAATCACATTTTTGGGGTAAAACGACCGGAAGCATAGCGGGCAAAATTTGCTCATACATTTGCCGTAGACAATTAAGTTATATTGGAGTGGACTGCACCAATATTACGAGGAATGCATGTCTCTATATTTCAAAGTAATTCCATTCATTACTGTTACACAATCAAGTTTCAGTTCATCACACTGAGTTTAATGGACCAATTCCTCATCAATCTAAACCAACAAATTGTCCAAGGTTAAAACACTGCAGTAGTGTGCGCACATTGCCAGGAGTTACAGAAAATCGTAGCAACCATAGCAACAAATTGACATTACTTCATCTTGGCCAACACAATGGGGAAAAAAGGACTGGCTCTCAAATTTGTGAGTACAATTAGCACATCTTCATGCTATTTGATCTTGTGCTTAAAAGTAGTCTTGCCCTCCGGTAGAGATTTACCTGTGTCATGTACGATATAATGAAACACATGGATTAATTACTACCTTTTTGGGACATAACATCCAAACTACAACCTAATTACCTCAGTAACTGTGAACAATGGTCCAGATGTACTGGTGCCGTGATACATATTACCGCACAGGTTGGATTAGCCAGACGCCTATTCAGGATATCTTACATCTGTTTGTCACCTCGTTATTCAAGATGTCATTCATCGGTTTGTTACCTCGTTATTCAGGGTGTCTTTCATCTGTGTTCGTTACTTAGTTATTCAGGGTGTCTTTCGCCTGTGTTTGTAACCTTGTTATTCAGGGTGTCTTTCGCCTGTGTTTGTAACCTTGTTATTCAGGGTGTCTTTCGCCTGTGTTTGTAACCTTGTTATTCAGGGTGTCTTTCGCCTGTGTTTGTAACCTTGTTATTCAGGGTGTCTTTCGCCTGTGTTTGTAACCTTGTTATTCAGGGTGTCTTTCGCCTGTGTTTGTAACCTTGTTATTCAGGGTGTCTTTCGCCTGTGTTTGTAACCTTGTTATTCAGGGTGTCTTTCGCCTGGGTTTGTAACCTTGTTATTCAGGGTGTCTTTCGCCTGGGTTTGTAACCTTGTTACTCAGGGTGTCTTTCGCCTGGGTTTGTAACCTTGTTACTCAGGGTGTCTTTCGCCTGTGTTTGTAACCTTGTTATTCAGGGTGTCTTTCGCCTGTGTTTGTAACCTTGTTATTCAGGGTGTCTTTCGCCTGTGTTTGTAACCTTGTTATTCAGGGTGTCTTTCGCCTGTGTTTGTAACCTTGTTATTCAGGGTGTCTTTCGCCTGTGTTTGTAACCTTGTTATTCAGGGTGTCTTTCGCCTGTGTTTGTAACCTTGTTATTCAGGGTGTCTTTCGCCTGTGTTTGTAACCTTGTTATTCAGGGTGTCTTTCGCCTGTGTTTGTAACCTTGTTATTCACACTTTTACACCTCAGGTAAAATGGCAGCTCGATTGTTTTATTTTTCAATGCCCTTGTGGTTACATCCCAGAGGACAAGTGGCTTTCATGAACTCACTGAGGACTGATACAATAAAATATAATAGATGATAAGTAACAAAGGACTGACAAAGGAACAGCAAGTCAAACGGATGACTAGCAGGGTGAAGTAGAAAACCGCGTAAACCCCACAGACAAACGCCGTGAATTGACTAAATCCCGTCTCTGTCTCGGGTCCTTGAGGGCCTTCTTCTTAAACAGTCCCATTCACCAGATTTCACAGTGTACCTCCTAATCCTGTTATGGTGCTCTTACACATAAACAGTCGCGTGCTCTGGGGAAGGGGGAGATGAAAGTGCGTGTGCGTGCGCGTGTGAGATCCTGTGGGCGTGTCCCAGTGAGAGCAGGGCTCATATCCTCATATGTGTAATAACAGGATCAGCCCCTGATTTAGAGGATCGGTTGGAGCGGCAGCAGATTACAGTACCACAAGCAGGCCAGGGCCACCACTTCCAATCTGCAGTCTGGGAATACTGCCGACCCGCCTGGCCCGTTGACCTGGCCTCACATCTACTCCTGATGGAGAGACTGAGAGCCTGTTCATCCCCAAATTGCCCCGGTTCCTCCCTTGCTTGCTTGGTCTATAGGACGGAGGGAGCGATCGAGAGAGTGAAAGACACAGGAGGATTTGAGTGTGAGGTGGTGTGTGCTGTCTTTGTTGAACTCCAACTTTGCCCCTCTCCAAGGCTGGAGTACATGTGGAGTAAAAGAGGCATTCAGGCAGTAAGTGCCGTTGAACACCAGCTCTGCTCCAAGGAACTATTTTCTAGGTCCTTTGAACCGTAGCCCCTTAAAAAAATAAAAATAAAAAGGAAGCGAGTATCAGGCTGTGCCTTGGTTTTGAAAAGATCTATTTGTTATGATAGGTAGTTGAAATATGAGCAGAGAGACAAAAATGGGTGTGTGTGTGTGTGCGTTGAAATGTTCCCTCAGTCTCTGATTGGCGTGTACAGTAATGCATATTAATGGCCTCGGGCTGAAGCTGTCTTGGGGCAGGCTGGATGCGATGGAAACATCAGCAGTACAACAATGAATCAGTGGCTGTTTCTCAATATGCTAACTATCCTGCTCCAAGCATGCACATTTGAGTGTGGCTGGGTCGGGGTACCAGTCTAAAGAGCACGGAGGGCACTTCCCAGATACATACTGCACTTGTACACATCTCAGAGCACTGTTTGATGCAGGCTTCAATTGAAATATTTCCAGAATTGTTGATGTAATGTGAGGCAACCACAGCTGCACATAGCACTCATTTACATGTTGAATATAATTTGGACATATTTACCAGTCTGGAGTACGCGCTGTGGTGTTTTTTTTAAATACTGGTTAACTGTCGCGGTGCTAACACAGTGGGGGGGGGGGGGGGGGGGGGGTGGGATTGCTTCTTGAAGATGGTCCTGGGAGAACTCACTTGGAGCGTTCAAGCAAGGTTGGAGCAATGTAGGGGGAGATACAACCACAGACTTCCAGAGGGTGGGGGAGGGAGAGAGGGCTATGGAAGAGATACAAAAGAAAGCGATGGAAGGAGTAAGAGGTCGTGTGTGTGTGTGTGTGTGTGTGTGTGTGTGTGTGTGTGTGTGTGTGTGTGTCCACCACCTCAGTATTCTCAACCACACCCGTCATCCTGCTCAGATGCTTTGCACACACGTTCACGTGACCACCGTCTCTGTACTGTGTAAACCGTTCTTGTCTTCCCTGTTTTCTGATCAAGCCCCCGGTAAATCCATTTTCTCCGCGTTACCCCGTGACGCTGTCATTCTCCCCTCTCTCTCTCTGTCCCTTAGGTGTTTAAGGTGAAGGCGGTCCAGCTGGCCGAGAAGCTGCTGCCGGCCTTTAACACCCCCACCGGCATCCCCTGGGCCATGGTCAACCTCAAGAGGTCAGACCACATTACATCCACTCTAACCCCCCACCCCATCGCCATCCCTTTCCCTGTCCACGCCTGCGGCGATGGGTTGTCAGCACCGTTCTCTCCTGATCGATTCTAAAGTGTCTCCTTTCCCTCCCTGTGTGTAGCGGCGTCGGCCGTAACTGGGGCTGGGCGTCGGCTGGCAGTAGCATCCTGGCGGAGTTCGGAACCCTCCACATGGAGTTTGTCCACCTCACCTACCTCACCGGGAACCCTGCTTACTACCAGAAGGTGGGGGGCGCCGATTGGCTCTTGGATAGGAAATGACTGTCCTTTTTTTGATTGAAACTGTACAGGATTGGTTCGTTCGGGGACAAGCCCCCCCTAATAGGAATCCAACTGGATTGGTTCCTGTGCCAAATGTTACGCCGAAAATCTCACCGGATGTTTTCTAAATCATGGCGTTTTGACCAGGGTGGGCCTACGATAGGAAAGGAGGGAAACTCGAGATGATTTGCTTCCTAACCCCGCGCGTCTTCCTTTTTTAACCCCGTAAGGTGATGCACATACGGAAGCTCCTGGCCAAAATGGACCGGCCCAACGGGCTGTACCCCAACTACCTGAACCCACGCACCGGGCGCTGGGGCCAACGTAAGTTTCTGCCGTCTGTCTCATAGGCAGATACGCTGAAATGTGTGTGTGTGTGTGTGTGTGTGTGTGTGTGTGTGAGGTCTGTGGGCTGCTACGCTGCATGAATGATCGGGTGTTTGGTGGGTGTTATTTGAAGCTTTAATAAATATGTATAATTAAAAGCTGTTGGCGGGGCGTCTTAACGAATTACCCTGAAAAAGAGAGAGGCCAAATTACTGTCTCCGTCTGTTACTGCTCAGTCGGACCATACACACGCTAAAGAGAAACACAAAGAAATTGTAACTGTAACGACGATAGAAGGTCATTTGGTACCTGCTCTGCTGTAGAAGTGAGTTCCTCATATCTAGTCCAGGCCAGCGTGTGCGTGGGGTTGCGTCTTCCTGCCTAATGAGGAGGGAAGCCGCTCAGCTCTCCACACACACTGAGAACAAGGAGGAAGACCGAGGGGGACGGCTGTTGTTACCACACTATATAAAGTGTTTGTTCTGCTTTGGTGAATGCGTTTTGATTGAAGAGGCGTTGCAAGGGATTGGATACCACCTGCACCTTGTTGTATTATTTTTTTTTTAAACCAACTATTTTGGATTTGATGTGTGGCACTTATGGTACATGAGTAATCAGCCATCTGTAGTCTTCCCAGTGGAAAAGGAATCTTAAAATTTTTAAAAGACAATTCACTACACAAGATGACTGTTGTCAGCCCCATCGGAACACACTGTGCTAAGTGGTTGTTGTATTCTTTCTGTTTTTGGGGTGTAAGTCTGAAGGATTCACAAGGTGTGCTGGGATCCATGTGTCCTTCCGAACCGCAACACTACTTTTAAACACCGTTTGGCTTTTATTCTTGTTCATTACGGAAACATCAGCATACCTCTGAGCTTGACCCAGTGTGACGTCATTTCATTCTGTTATAAATGTGAGTTTTTGCTAGATGTCCTGGTTATTTTTGTTTAGTTTTACAGTGTAAAACTGATCTGATCTGCCAGTATAAGCCATTCATGTAGATGGATCCACAATCCAGAATGTATTAAATGGTTTATAGTACCCATACCTTTTGATATAAGAATTAGCTGGTTAAATGTCCTGTAAGTAGTCACATTTGTGGTTTTTGTCTGTGAAAGTTTTTTGTGTGAGTGATTGCTTAAATAAGTAACTATGAAACAAGCCATGTTGCAAGCTAGGTGTTTTTTTTGGGTGAAGTTAATGTTATGGTTGTTCTGCAAAGCACGCTTTTGTCATTCTACGATCACCGATAGGTGTAAGGGGATATTGGTCATTTTTAATGAGGTCTGCCATTGTGACTAAACATCGGATTTTTTTGGGGGGGGGGGGGGGGGGTGTCGTGAATGGAATTGAAAGGGACATTCTGTATTGATAAACAGGCCAGATCTTGCCCGGGGGCCACCAGTTTAATAACTCCTGTCTAGAGCCCCACCCCTTTGCCTAACTGAACGATTATTGGACAGTTGTTATCAAATCAGCCTTTTGACATTATGCAGTTGGCCGGTACCATCCCACTCAAACAGACTGAAATTACAGGTGTTTTATTGTTTTTTTCAAGCAGCTTTTACACAAGAAGGGCGTTGTTGTCGTTTGAGCTATTGAAGGGTGTTATTTCGACATCAGATCTATATAAGAGTGTCTTTGTTTACATATTTCATGCGCACGTTCTCTCCTGTGTGCTGTATTTCGGTACTCCCCTGTTCCCCATTCAAACTGAAGTTCTCTTGTGTGTTAAAACGCATGTTAATTCTAGCGAAACACACCTCTCTCCTCCTCTACAGTGCAAATGTCATATAATGTATTCCCGGCGCACACACTCGGCCACTTATGTATGTATGTGTGTGTGTACGTACGCACACACATACTCTATGACCTCTACAATGTCTACCCCCCAACCAGCTTTTTGTTATTTCTTCTATTCTCGACCTCTCCATCCCACCATATGAGAATGAATTATTCATTGCAACTTCTCCCTCTCTCCTTCCCTCCATTTTGCCAGGGGCATGCCAATCCCACACAGCCATTTGCATAGAAAACATCTTTTACTTTGTGTCTGTGAAAGTCTCCTCAGCTCATCTGTCTCGCACTCTGTCTCTCGCTCCGGGCACACCTTTGAGTGTGTGTGTGTGTGTGTGTGTGTGTGGAAGAGAAGATGGGAAGTTTCAGTAACAGCCGTGATCCGTGTGTGTGTGACCGTACGTGGAGTACACGGTAGTGTTGGTGGTTGACCATTGTAGAACATGTGAAAGGTGTCTCTTGGTATTAAAAATCAACTTGTGGACGGTGACAAACGCACTGTCTATTGAAGTCTTAAATCCCAGCCGCCAACCGTACCTCAGCTCTCCCCGGACTAACGTGTAACGCACCACTAAACACTGGCTAAAGACATGCCCGTTTCTTTCAGTCATCCATCCAGTGCTGGACAGGACACGCTGCGCTAATGAGCCCAGCTGGCACATTCGATCGCTATTAGCCATATGCATTTAGCGGTTAGCTGCAGCTATGGACTGGCCTCGGGAGCGGTGTTCTGCACAGCGTTGCTGGCCCCTGGTGGCGGTCGGCGTGGCCTGTGACGTGTCCTCCCATGCATTAAGGATTGCGTTCTTCTGTCTCGTGGTGTTAACAACTGAAGTGGGCCCCATTGGAAAGGTAGTGCGGAATGCCGGGATAATGACGGGAGACCTGCTGCTGTCACTGATCATCGGACACATGGGGAAAAGTTTCCTGGGACACCTGAAACCTGTGCGGTAGCTACCTGAATGTGCGCAAAAGAAACTTGACTAAACGATTCGAGCCAAAACGTTGAATTTGGCAGAATGAATACACCCAAGCGTTGGTTGGGTTCAGTGTTGGTTGAAGCTGTTTACTGAGATATAGGATAACTAGCAAGCTCTCTTGGCCTCAGAGCCAAATAGCCAAAGGGAGGCTGCAACACCATATAATGCCTTAAGCCCCTTCTGGCTTAATCACTGAAGCTAAACAGGGTCAGGTCTCGTGGGGAGAAAACAATAGTCTTTCTGAGAGTTTTTACTTAAACTAGCACATTGTTTAACTCTCTGGCTAGTCTGAGAGATTGCGCAAGTGTGTTTGTGTGTTTGTGTGTGTGTCTCCATCTGTGTCCAATCGCTGAGTGGGAATTGGCGGCCCCTGCTCGTGTCGCCTTAAATAGGCCAACTATAAAGGCTGAATCAACTTTTACTGGGATATTGGGGGGTATTAAGGAGTACATGAGGAGAGGATGAACAAAACCAAATTCATCCTGTCTCTGCCACAGTACTATAAGGGGGGAGAAATCCTCTCTATTGTTGTTCCTTCCAGTACCTTGAAATCCCACTCTGAAGTGTTGGCTCTAGTTGGGGTTTTGAAGAAAAAAAAACACGATCCAATGAATAATTCTGTACCCCCCTCCCTTTTGTCCCGCTTTCTTTTTCCCCTCTCCGTCTGTGTCTCATCTCCCCGCCTCTGTCTCCCCTCAATCCTCCTTCCCTCGTTCTCTGCCTCTCTCACCGTCTAGACCATACATCAGTCGGAGGTCTGGGGGACAGTTTCTACGAATACCTGCTGAAGGCCTGGCTGATGTCAGACCGGACCGACACAGAGGCCCGGAAGACGTACGATGACGCTATCGAGGTGTGGGCCGGCTTTATGAGTTCTCCATGGAGACTGCTGTGATTGACACCCCCCCCCCCCCCCTTAAATATAAACAGCGTAGCTGTATACCCCTGAGACTTAACAAGACTCGTTCTGTACATCCATCACTACTGATTTCAATATTTTCCACTTAGTCAGTGAGGGATTTATTTACCAGGAGGCTGACTGGCTGGTTATTGTTGGTGATTGATCATCTGCAGTTGGAACCCGGTTCCCTCTTCAGGGACTAACGTCCTGTCCCGTCTCTCCTCTCTATACACACCATGTCGTGGTCGTCGTCCCCAGGCTATCGAGCGCCACCTGATCCGAAAGTCCAACGGAGGCCTGACGTTCATCGGTGAGTGGAAGAACGGCCACCTGGAGAGGAAGATGGGTCACCTGACCTGCTTCGCCGGGGGGATGTTTGCTCTGGGCGCCGACGGCTCGCCAGACGACAAGGCCGGACACTATTTGCAGCTTGGGGCCGAGATCGCGCACACCTGTCATGAGTCCTACGACCGCACTGGTGAGACCGACTCGCACGCACACACCTTGGCATCTGAGAAAGCGAGGGTGTACATCGGAACTGTGGTTATTTGGTTGTCATAGTTTTTATTTGTCCCTCAGTATATCTCAGTGGTGAGTCAGATTTTGCGTGAGTTCAGGATATTGTGTTGGTGTTTTTAAGAGCGATGTTACTATGGAAACTGACAGAACTTCCTGGAGTAAAGTTTGACAGCAGTAACATTTGATGATTTTATCCAGCCGTCTGAGTTTGAGGTTGTTCAGTTTCCACACATACTGACGAGGCGTGCAGAACAAATTGGTCTGTTACTTGATCACTGGGGTCTGTCACTACAGCGCTTATTACATTCCAACTGTTATGGAGCCAACCAGACAGCCAGCTGTTAACACATTTCTGGCCATGTCTAAAGGTCCTAGTCTGGCCTAATTCTTCTCTAACCGTGGAAACTAAGAGTAGCCTTCTTGGTCCACCAGCCCAAGTAGATTCATGTTAACGCTGGTGAACATTATACATGTATACACAAAACTAAAAAACAATGCCGAAAATATTTCTCAATCTAAACAAAAGGCCTCATGGACAACCAACAACCCAGCAGGCGTACGACTCCCCCGGTTAGAACGATGAATCACCACTTAATTGGTAACACCTGTCCTTATCAAGGTTCGGCGGCTCAGTTCTTAGACCTGGTGTCTACTGCCCCCTGGGGGAACGGAGGGTGGAAGCGTTGCGGTGAGGTGTCTGAACTAGGGTGTGCTGACCTTGTCATCTCTTATTGTGCCTTATCTTTTGTCACATTTGATGCTCGTAATTGGATTTACTCTTGATCAGAATTATTGTGCTCAGTGCACTTTGAGTGCTGGCCAAGCCTGTCACCCAAAAACAAGTTGCTGTTCCTTCACTCCTTCACTCAGCTTTTAAAGTGAAAAAATTGTTGACAGAAAACGGAAGTAAAACAAAATCTGTGAACTTTGTCTTTATGTCCTTACTGTTTGAGGTGTATGCATCTGTTCCCAGGTAAAATTGGTCGTGGGTTTTAAAATGCCGAATAAAATGAGTGAATCATTGTGAAGAATGATGGGGGAACGTTTTTTTTTATTGTAATCCAATCTTGGAAGCAGGCTAAACCTGCCTTTCTGACAGACAGCTAATCTAGGGAAGAACAAACACATCTGGAAGATTCTCTATGTCCCTTTTAGTCCTTTACTCAGAATACACAGCGTGTCCAAATCTGTCTAAACTGTTCTTGGTGGTATTGCCAAAAATCTTTATTTGGCATTGAATGGACTGTTTATCTTCTGCGAAACCAGGCAAATGTACAGATATTGAATATTGCCCCCCCCCCCTCTCCACAGTGTTGAAGCTGGGTCCGGAGGCCTTTAAGTTTGACAGTGGTCTGGAGGCTGTGGCGGTCCGTCAGAATGAGAAGTACTACATCCTGAGGCCAGAGGTCATCGAGACCTACTGGTACATGTGGAGGTTCACCCACGACCCCAAATACAGGCAGTGGGGCTGGGAGGCAGCACAGGTGAGCCCCTGGGATACCTAACCTCAGCACATCCAAAAAGTGTTTCACCCAATGATCCGTACCCATCTCTGTTCACATCTGAATGACTTGAACAGTGTCTGGGCCCATTCTGACAAAGGAACGTGTGAACGCACAACTGTCTAGTGCCCTTCTGAAGAACAAAGAACCGTTTTCTCATTATTTCTCCAGTTACCATTCTCTGTTTGCCTGATCTGTTCTGCAATGGCCAAGTTGCAGAGGCTTTCTGGGTTGCTAAAATTGAGGAATGTTAGCCTAATTTTAGTAAGTGACAAAACAAGCAGTGTATAGTCTAGAGAATCACTGCACCATCCAAACCGCTTTGAAGTTTATTGGTAATAGTGACATTCTTATTTTTTTTGGGCTGTTTGAAGCTGATATGCAGAATAACACCAAAAATGAATCTCATGGATGGGAAACATTAAAGCCTACAGAGCAGGTCTACCACTTATGAGACAAGCTTTCAATGAGAATGATAGATCTGTAAGCATGGGTTTGTTTGGGCAGCCCATGTCTAATAAATAAAATATGCAATGCCGAGGAAATCCTGTAATCCAGACAAATGGAAGTTAACTTAGTAATAAATCAACTAATTCTATTTCATTAAAGCACATTAACAAAACAAATTAGTGATTTATTTTCTTTTAACTTTGTAAAGTGATAATGTGGAAACACCCTGTACTCTTTAGTCATTAGTATTTATACTAATTATAAATCCCTCTTCTGGTAGGTCAAAAGGCTTTCCTTAAAAACCTTCCCATTAAAGATTTAACTACCTATGCCTACCTGGTAGAATTATGTGACGGTCATCGATTTATTTGTGATTCATCACATGCCCCGGTGAAACATTTTCTCAAGACAGTTTTTATTTTGTTGGAAGTGATTCCCAAGAGGAAAATGAGCATGTTGGCACTCTGAAGGACATTTCAGGCAGTCACTCAGAGTACCTACAAACTTTAAATAATGCACTACCTCTGCAAGTAAAGGAGCGAAACTTAACTCGTGTCAAACGCGTTCGCCTGAACCAGGCACAGGGCGTGAAGTCCCGCCAAGGAGAACAAGCACTTACTAGCCCTGTTTCTCTCAAAAGGTCACTCCCTTCCCAGAACAAAATGAACAAATTGAAATGGTCTCTGATGGGCACTGAACATGACACAGCAGTTTCATCTGAGGCGTGGTTTCAGAACAGGATCACCCGTAATGCTTAACGTTGTGACCTTTGTGACATTCTCACACTGGCGTCAGGATGGACGGGGTGGTGCGAGGGCTGTCCTGTTCAATAACGGTGTACCAGCAAAAGTCGTGTTCAGTCCCACCAGAACGGCTGAGATTCGCAAGCGGGCTGGAGTGGGTTTCCAACATTGCCATATAAGCAGGGTACTCCCACTAGACCCCCCCACCGTGCTGATTCCCCCGTTGATTACTAGGTGGAGAATATTGATGCACTCATAGTGAAACTCTGTTACATTGATTTGGGCATCAGAGTTGATTTCAACTGGGCAGATGCAGGGAGGCGATGTAAAAGTCACACTACATCGGTGTAAAAGTCACACTACATCGGTGTAAAAGCCACACTACATCGGTGTAAAAGTCACACTACATCGGTTGGTTAACCCACCAGTGAGGAGATGCAGTCCTCGGCCTTAAATAGATGAATAACTCACTCCGTCATCCATAACCCTCGTCACATCGTCCGATGTTCCGTCCAGACTATCTTCAGCCATTGGAGTATATATGACAAGTTGTTGAATCCCCCAAAACCAACTGGCCCCGACGGGTTCTTGGCAGGCTCAGAAAAAACACCATAAGTGCCTGTCTTGGCCAAGGTGTGGCTCCTAAAGCTGCTGCCGTGATCCCCTTCGAGACTACACCACCGAGCCACGAAACCAAACCCCCCTCCATTCTAGGCAAGGCAGCCGGTGGCTTCATCTCCCCATGGACAGTGTCCTTCCTCAAATGAATCTGTTAATCAATTGGGCTGCATATGGGCCATTCCACCGGCCAGTGTCTCCAAGGGGTTCCGAAAAAACTGGCCCCGACTGGTCACCGGTCAGCGTTGAGTTATTGCAAGGCCTTTGATGGGGTCTCCCGCAATGTGGCCCTACCCAGGCTTCCGGAAAGGAGGCTTGGACCAGACTGGTTAGGTGGATTGTGGAAGTGTGATCTAACAGGCACCAGACAGTGAAGTGTTGTGTGTAAGTCTGTGGTGTCGCACGCGAAGCAACGCACTGTGCCTTTCAGGCTTTTATTTTCAAAGGTCAGACTGAAACGGTCTTCTGGTGCCTCCACCTTCTCTCGCTCCTTTCAACTGCACGCTCACTTTGCTTTTCTCTCAGTTTCTTTGACAACCCCCACCACCACCCCCCCCACCACCACCTATCTTATCTGTCCCTTATTTCCTCTGTCTCCATCTATCCGTGTGTGTGTGTGTGTGTGTGTGTGTGTGTGTGTGTGTGTGTTGCCCTCTGGCTGATGGTAATGTCTGTTTATGTTGGTGCTCCAGGGAGCTGTTCTTGTTGTTCTGAATGCAGCCTGAGTGGCTGTAAGGGGATGGAGGGAGCTCCCCTTGTTCTACTGCTCCTCTGCTCCACACACCTCCACCTCTCCTTTCCTTCTTTCCCCACACACCTCTCCTTTCCTTCTTTCCCCACACACCTCCACCTCTCCTTTCCTTCTTTCCCCACACACCTCCTCCTTTCCTTTCTCTGCCCCACACACCTCTCCTTTCCTTCTTTCACTGCACCTTTCTCTTCTGTCATCTTTTCTATTTCTCACATGCTCTTGTTTTCTCTTTGCTCTGTCTCTCTCCTTCTTCATCTCGCTGTCTTTGATCAGTAACTAGGCTGTGCTTTTCACTCCCTCACTCTCTCTACAGTGCTTTCACCCATTGTCATGCCCCTGCTCCCCCTCACTTCTCTCCCCCTCACTTGTCCCCCCCCCCCTCTTCTCCCCTCTTCTCTCCCCCCCTCTTCTCCCCTCCCCTCTCCCCCCCCCCCTCTTCTCTCCCCCCCACCCCCCCCCCTCTCTTCTCTCCTCCCCTCTTCTCTCCTCCCCTCTTCTCTCCTCCCCTCTCTTCTCTCCTCCCCTCTCTTCTCTCTCCCCCCCTCTCTCTCCTCCCCTCTCTTCTCTCTCCTCCCCTCTCTTCTCTCTCCCCCCCTCTCTCTCCTCCCCTCTCTTCTCTCTCCCCCCCTCTCTTCTCTCTCCTCCCCTCTCTTCTCTCTCCTCCCCTCTCTTCTCTCTCCCTCCCTCTCTTCTCCCCCCCTCTCTTCTCTCTCTCCCAATGTGATAAAAAGCACCAGACAGGTTCCATAGAGTTTGATCTTCCTACCTTTTTCTAATGAGTCTGCACCATCACATCGGCTTATGTTTATACACACACTCACTCTCTCTCTCACACACACACTTTCTCACACACACAAACACATACTTATTCTTCTACATAAGGCGTCTGTATTTAGCCCCTAGGCAGCTCACCAACGTCCTAAATCCTAAGATTGACCATTAGTGAGAGTAAACATCTAAGATCTTGTGTGTGTTGGAAGTGCGTTGTGCCCAGCTGGTGTTCAGCCCTGTGTACACAGAACACAGCTGTGTATACACACATCCTGATCCAACTGGGGACAGTCACACAGCTCTTATGGATGACATGGGTGCGTGTTTGTTTTAATGTGGTTTGAGAATTTGGCTGGCCCTCGCACAAAAATCGGCTTCATCAGATCTGGGTTTTAGTCTGGTGTTAGTGTTTGGTACTTAACTGCCTCACAAAGATCGTAAAACCCAACGCAATACACATGCGTGCACAAGAAAGAGCAAAAAGTTTGAACTCCTTTGGAGGGATTCAGCTGACTTGCGACGGGGACAATAATAGGGGACAATGACAGATAAGAGGAGAGAGGAGAAGGCCCTCAGTCATTAAGGAAACTCATACTGTCAAACCGTATCAGTGGCCAGACCAGTTACAATCCTTGGGTTAGCCCTGATGAGGGCAGATGGAGTGACGGAGATAAGTCACATGTGCCCGAATAAATGCCTTAGAGGTACGTAATGCAGCTGTGTGTGAAACACTGCCAAATGCATGCGGAACTGTGTGTTCCAGATCAGTCATAGAATGCAACATGAGCATGAAGTCCTGATGAAGTGTTTGATTTTACATGGTTACAAGTCTGAAGCTGTGATGTTTTGGAGCGTTGTACTGGAATGGTCTCCTGTACTGGGTTTTTGTGTTACTGCACTATACATGGCTGCAATGTAAGTATGTGGTAATTAACTGTTTGACTCTGTCTCCCCTCTAGGCCATAGATAAGTACTGCAGGGTAAGCGGGGGGTTCTCTGGGGTCAAGGATGTCTACTCATCTAATCCAACCTATGACGATGTCCAGCAGAGCTTCTTCCTGGCCGAGACACTCAAGTAAGTTGTCTGCCATGTTGGTTTCAAAACTGCACCGCCGAGTAGCTTTCACTGGTGGCTGTTTTAGACTGTTCTGGGGTGAGTTGAAGTGGAAGCGTCCCCATGTCCTGTTGGTTCACTCTGAGTTGCTTGTAGATGGCTGTGTACTGGCAGCCCCCCCCCCCCCCCTCAGAATGCATTGGAACTGTGTGATCTGCTACCCTCTGCTGGTGACTTATCTCCCCTGTGCCAATCAAATGGCTCGGATGACCAGAGTGTAGTGGCTGAATGTTGTCTCCGGACTCTCTCCTGTCCAGGTATCTGTACCTGTTGTTCTCCAGCGATGACCTGATGCCTCTGGAGAGCTGGGTGTTCAACACGGAGGCCCACCCCCTGCCGGTGTTGCGACTGGCCAACATCACCCTCCCAGGGAGCCAGGCCCAGCGGTAGAGACCAGGGGGTCTCCAGGGAGTCATGTCGCCCTGCCTGTCCGCCTCCACCGCTCCTCTCACTGCTCCTGGCTGCCGGAGGAGAGAGCTCAGACCACCACGGAGACCAGAGGACTGAAACAATAGCGTCTCTCTCTGTCCTTCGCTCCTTCTTATTCTTTCATTCTCTAGCCCACTCTCTCTTTTGTTAGCACTTTCTGCTCATCAGAAGGACAGAGGGTGCTTTTGGGATTGGCTTTGAAAGCCCTCATCCTTGTCATGTGACTTTTGTTGAAACACTGAGCTCAAGTCTGGAGGTTTGATTTGTTTTCATCAAACCCTAGCTCATAACTGACAGACACAGGAGCGAGAGAGAGTGTACAGAGTCTGAACTGCCAGACTCTCTTCTGAAGGGTTGCGCATCTGACCGACAGAACATTTAGGACTTGGGGTTTGATGGTTTCTTTTTTTTTTCAGTTCTGACTTCTGGACGTTGATTGGCGGGGACAAGACAGACTGTAACCCTCCTGATCCGTCGGCCATTTCTGTTTACTGTCTTAATCTGAACTTTGACCTGGAACTGTATCAGAGTCACTTTATGGACCGGAGCAACGGCTTAATGCCTCCCCTTTTCTGGAACCACTCAACAGTAGACTGTGGATATAGAACTCTACGCTGCATTCTGCCATTTCTCTACACTTTGTTCTCACACTGTTACTTTTTTTCCCTGTCTTATTCTCTCTCTCTCTCTCTCTCTCTCTCTCTCTCTCTCTCTCTCTCTCTCTCTCTCTCTCTCGATTAGCAGGTGACATACGTAGCTCAGCCTGGCTTCAAATATGTTTTGCTGCTAATCGCCCATTGCTGTTTCTTTCCCCTCTCAACTTCGCCACATCTCTCCAATCCACTTCTTTCCTCAGGCATTTCGTTCTTGTCATGTCTCTTCGCTCCCCCAGTCAGTCCTCCAGTCTGGTAAATTTCCGTTCCTTGTCGTTTCCATAAATCACTAACACTCCACAGGCAGACAGGGAACCGGCCGTGTTTGGCAGTGTTTCCCATCTGCTGATAAAATGCCCCCCCCCCCTCCCCCATGGTTACATTGTTCTGCACTTTGTTGTTTGGAATTCTGTGAGGGAGAGGAGAAGTTGAGCTGCGGCCCCGTAGGAGCTGAAGACACAAAGCTCTCCGTTTATCCGTCACTGAATGCTTTTAAAATGACTGACATGGACCCATATTGATGCATTACCACTGGAGTTTTTCCTGATAGGAAGGGGCCAGGCGTTTTTCCTGATAGGAAGGGGCCAGGCGTTTTTCCTGATAGGAAGGGGCCAGGCGTTTTTCCTGATGGGAAGGGGCCCTACTCATAGGATTTCTACCTAAATTGTTTGGGGTTTTTTTGTTTTCATTCCAATTACCACATGCTAATGTGGGCTCATCCACCTGTACATTGAGTCTGTGTGGAGTGTTCTGACATTCATTCTCTATGGGGTTGTTGTCTTAAAGAACCTTTCTGCATATTAGTCTTGTTTCTGCCACAGTAGATGAAATGGAGCACACTGCTGTGTCCAATAAGATGTCTTATTGGTGTCATGGGTGGAATACAGTACAGTAGGTTAAGGTGCTGAAGGAGGATATTCTGAATGAAATGACAATTATGTTGAACGTATCAATTAATTTAAAGCCTTATCAAGTATTGCTATGTGACGCCTTTGGCCAATACTGTTTTATTTTATTTTTTTCTCAGTTTCACGAAATGTTATTCGTACAAGTTCATACAGCTGTTAATTTTCTAAGAATCACCCGGACCCGTGATGAAGGAATGCATGACGATGGCCCCCGACCACCGTCATAGAAAGCCATACCAACTCTTTCACTGTTTTGATCATCTGTCATTTTACTTAAACGAGTACCACCTACCTATATAGCACCTGTCACACTGAGCATATATTCCTTTTGTCTTTTTTTTTTTTAATTCACTGTCACACCCTCTCCCACTAGTTCATATCCCTCCTGGGGTCTTTTCCCGTCTCACATCTCCCTGCAACCATACTCCTTGTCCCCCTCTTGCTCAGTCTCTCCCTCTCATGGTGGTAACAGCAACAGCCTGCTGCTGTATTACAGTATCCAGTCTGTTTATCCCTGTCAGTCCTCATCTCACTGACTTCGTCACTGCTCACAAAGCCCAGGCTTTCTTTGGCGCCGTTTGTCGCAAGGAGGATGTTCATTTTGGGGAGGGGGAAAGTGTTCTGTATTTGTATTTTTACCGAACAAAAAAAAAAAAGATGTGTAAATATGTTTAAAATGAGACACAAATTAATTAAAGATGTTACAAAAAGTGAACAGAATAACTCAAAAGATGTCCTTGTATTGTTTGTTCCCGGTCCTTAAATCGGCTCACCTACACGACGGCATTCCCTTGTGGTGCTCAGCACCTTTTTCCTGTGCCTTTTAATAGGTCAAGTCTTTCAACTCCTGACCAGAGGGGGGCAGTCATGGTTAACAATGAATGTCAATGCATCAACTCAGCACTAAAGGTACCACAATGCCGCTTCATTCATTTAACAGATATTGAGATTGCATTGAGCACATTTTTTCACACCTACTGGTGATCATAGTCGATGTTCGTGAAACATGAAAGTTCACAATGCCTACCGTAGTACTACTGCCTGCGAATTATCAAAAATTGTGACTTTGTCAAACCACATCATTAATGATATATATTTTTTTTGTTGCTATTTTAAAGTTTGTTTTGCACTGTAACTGGCTAAATCTGAAACATACATTTTCTTTGGTAACACAAATGTCAACACAGCCCTGACTCGGCCATTGATTGATTGGTTCAACATTTTACAGAATGACAATGGGAACACCTGGCATCGTGGAAGATATGTTTTTGTTTTTTTTTCAACCTCAAGATACGATAGCCTCGCATCTTCCCCTTATTTCTCCAATTATGACAACAGGCAGAAAGTTCTGTTTGAATTAGCAGGTGGCAGGGCCTGACCCTGTGACATCTGTCTGACCTGACTGCACGTGTCGGGGCTTCCAGGTGAGGATATTTGGACACAACGGATGCTCCTGAAATGGCTTATTTTGCCCTTCATCTGCGCTGGTTGAAGTGCACAGGATGGGTGAAACTTTTTCCTGGGGGGAAACTTGGTAGTACATGAAGTATGGAATAGTTGTAATCATGTTTATTTCTTTTAGGTTTCAGCTTTAAGATAATAATGTATTCTCACTTAAAACATAACATTTGGTGAATAAAACAAAACTATCACATTTGCATTCTGGCTGAAATTTCACAGGGCCCCGAAAATGATGGTGGCTGATGAGATGATGACTGACGGCTGAGCTCTGCTGCTTGTCAATGCTCTACGTCACATCATGCTGGTGTATCAGCTGGAGGTCTGACCGATAGGTGATATTTTAAAAGTAGTCTGGCCGCATTGCCAGACCCCATGTTTGGCAAAAATTAAACACTGCCTTTGAACAGAAGAGCCTCACGCTAACTGTAAAGCATGGAGGCAGTGGCACAAGTTACAGCAGAATGTCTCAAAAAGAAGAGATGCAGGCTAACAGAAAGGACTGAGATCTGGGCTTTGCTCCAACCAATCGACATGCTGTGGGGGGACAAAGTAGGTGTTCCTAATTGATCGTTTGATCAACCATTTTGTAAATATACTGTATGTATTTCTTTAAAAATTGCCTACCATGTGCAGATTGAAAAGTACATCATCACTATACTAAGGCAGTATGTTTGTATATGACCTCAGTGGCATTCAAACCCATTTCCCCAGTAACCACGCCTTGCCTAAGTACTGTAAAATACTGTCAAATGAATGACTTGAGTGCCATCCATAGTAGTAACCACAACTGGTATCTACATAACCATCTGAACACTGGTAATGTCTTTAAGAATGGAGCAGGATAGTCAGCAAGGTGGATGAGTAAATCAGATGGGGATCTGGACAGGGTCAAAAATTTAAACGGAGCTGCTGCGAACCATCACAAGTCCTTTTTTGTTGTTAAATCAGGCTTCTACCTGGGCAAAACTCGACACATGGCCAATGAGAAATTGCCCATAGGCCTGGACAACGTGGGGGGGCCATATCTATGTGTGCAGCCATATCTGAAGATGGGGTCCCTAGACATAAGCCCCTTCTTGGGGCCTCCAATGCTGAAGTTCCTCAAATAAATTGTGTGATAATGTTGGGTTCCACCATTCAGAGGTGATTGAGGGATGGTTTTGTGCCAATCCCTGATTCCTGAGCCTAGACCTGGCCCCATTATCTCTTTTCATGATGGCGGTGGAAGGTCTATGACCGCCGTCCCCATGAGCATGTCACCCTCCTACAGCTCATGGATAAGACATGGCATGACATCACTAGTGACCAATGTCAAGTTTAGATTTTCCATGCCAAAAGATATTTCCCGCAGTGCATGAAGTATTAGGATGTTTATTGTGACGTGGGCTATATATCATGGCCAAATGCCGAAGACAAAATTGACACAGTGTAGTGGGTGCTAAACGTTGATATTTCTCTCATTTCTTTCCGATAGTATTTGTTATCATTGATTAGACAAACATGTTGCAGTGAACATGTTGTTTATTTGCATCAATGATTGTAGAAGATGTCTTACTTTTGTTTATGGGAAGGAAATTATTTTCAGTCAGTTGTGATGGGTTGTATGCAGAAATAGTTTTACCTAATGTGAAAAGTGAAATAAACTTTTAACAGATTTGTTAAAGGCACTTCAAAGACTCATTTTGAAACATGTCTTACATTGTTTGATGAGTTATGTCATTGGAACTGATTGTTAAACAGAGATTTTCCAATGTATTTCACCAAAAGCATGGTGGTTAAATCCTTGATCTTGTGGTGAAAAATGTTAACAAACAAAATGAAAGCAAAATCAATAGTTTTGAATCCAATATTTAATGGATTCAATTTGATCAGTTTGGAGTTTGTATTTCCAAAGTAATGATGCATTCTGGGATTTTTGACCACTGGTTGTAAAAGCAGTTCTGTTGAGCCAAAACAAGTCCCTGAAATGTGGGTACTGTGTCATGTATGTGCACCATGTCATCCAAACCAATACAACAGCTTTCAAGCTTGGTCCTTCATAGAATGTTAGTGGTATTTAATTAAGCACATTTAAACATATTTCACATCCAGCATAAATTGTGAGGTAAAAAGGTTTTCACAAAGCTCTTACATCTTTAACTTCCTAAACATGAATATGCTTTATTTTTCTTCTACATTGCCTGGAAATACATTGATCACTGGCAACATTTTTGTCTGGAAAAGTTCTTGCTACTAAAAGGTTTAAACTTGCTGACTGCATACCTCAGATATTATATCACATCACTTTTTTACTGCTCTGATTTGCCTTGGTAACCAGTTTAAATTAGCAAGAATACTTCTCAAGGGTTTGGGATATATTGCCAATATAGTACGGCTAATCTGTGCATCACGCATAAGAACTTAGCCTAGCATATTGGCCATACACCACACAGCGCCTTAATGCTGAAACGTTCCAACACTGGCTGGGTGCAGAACCAGTTTTTGTGACACTTAATGTGTCCGACAAAGCCAGCTTGTACAAAAAGCTGTCTGTGCACTAGGGAGCCATGTATAAGAAAATCTGTCCTGCACAGATCTCTTTTTCAGGGCATTAGTTGCTATGTTTTCTGATCAGCCTATGAAAATATTTATACACTATTGATTTCTATTGCAGGCAATTTGCCTACTGACCACTCCTTAACATTTCCTTACTGACTGCAAATATTTGTGTTGTTGGTTATCATCACCATGACCTGCTTTATCCAAACACACCCCGGAGTGTAACAGTGATGTATATTTGTGCGTGTCCGCATAGACGATATACAACAGGACAGGTATGTTCAGGATGGGACTCCACCAAGGTCACAGTGATCTGAATGGGTAAATACGGACTCGATGTCCCTAGCAAACAACTATCTTTTACTTAACATCCTAGAGTTTTATCCCGTAAACAAATTTTCAGACACATTTCCCCCAACTGCACTCATCCCTGGGGGAACTTCAGATTGAGTTGTTAATATCCTTGAAGATCACACTATCACCCGTTTTACTTAATGAAACACCTCGGAAAGGGAGGGTGGTGTTACTTTCTCATTCGATATACTACTGCATGACAGACCGCTAGAATGCTGAATTCGGTAGATCTGCGCTCTGATATGCAAGGGCCACATTGATTATCGAAAGGTCAGTAAGGTTTGTTATCCTGCTATGCTGAGATTGTTTCGACATGTTAACCACCCATAGCATGCAGACATTCATGTCATTCATGTGTGGGACAAGTTATTTTTGTCATTCCTGCTGTGTTTATATCTTACTGGCCTTGGTCTTTTACAATGGGCTCTGTATGTTGGGTTCTGTTGCGATTTAACTATTGGTGAGGGAAGGAGAGCAGGAGGGAGAGAAGAAGCGAGTACATAGATGCAATGGAAAGGGGCATGGATAGAGAGGGAGGTCAAGGGTTCAGTAGCAGAGGAAAATAAATTAAAGAGATCTTGAGTGAGAGGACTGAGAATCTTTCGGGATGAAATTGACATTTGGAGCACAGCTTGGACGGATTTCACTGGAAAAACTGAGGGTGAATATGAGGTACTTTGATGGGCCTGGTAACACAGTCCACGTCCCCATAAAGCTGGCAACTCCTACAGAAAAAGTTTATGGGAATATGCTTCCTCTGTGATTATCATTTAGAACGTGTCAACCTCTGCTCTCTCAATTGAAGGGTGACTGATCCCTTTTTGGTTGTGGCTGAATTTAAGTTAAAACATTGGTTTTGTTAGGAAGACTGATTTTGTTAACCTCATTGGTCAGAAAAAAAGAACTCCAAAATATTTACATTGGTCCCTCCCAATGGAAGACGGATTGGAAACTACTTCAATCGCTGAGAAAATCACATTGAAGCTTATATTAGACAAGGTGACTTTTGAGACCTTTAAACAACAATTACGGTAAATCTTGTTGAAAGGCAACATTTTCTGTCAAACAAATGCAACACTCTCATCTCAGCTCCCTCTTAACCAGCACACATTGGCCCAGACTAGCCCTGACATGGGCACAGACTAGCCCACACGATCACATCGGCCAATTCTTTAGCCTGTGTTGGTCTCAAATCGGGCCAATGTTGTATTCACTGGGAACAGAACCACAAACCTCTTTCAATTCAGCCCCATCATTTTCACTTAGCACCACATAAAGTTCAGTTTAGGGTAAAGCCTTGTGCTCCACGCTCGGCCCAGCCCTGCAGTCAGGGTCCCGGTGGCGTCTGCGCCCCGCTGTAAGTATGTTGACGCCTGGATTACTTCACGGCTCTGTAACCTCAGCCTCTGCACCTTCTTAACGTGGCTCCGTCTTAACAGAGAGTGACACCCACATTTATTTTCAGCTGTGCTCTATTAAATAGTAATTGCTGAGCTAGGAAAAGGGCCTTTGGCAGTCAGAGAGCACCACAGCGTGGACTGTCTGTGGCTCAGTCAGTGTGGAATGTCACAGAGGGATCCCACTATAGGATGTCCTGTATTCTGTGTTCCATTAAAGCCACTGCAGAGTGTTGTTATTAACACAACTGACTGGTTCTGGAGCAACTAATTCTACATTTACTGTGCTTCCTCAACTGGTGGCGATTTATTTCAAGCACTTTGTCTATAATCACTGTGCTTAGCGAAGGAGAAAGCACAACATAATAACCTTTCAACGGCGACCCGTTCAGAATCCCTGGCCTATTAGCGTCAAACACTTGTGACGCTTTGGGACGCAGCTCGGTGCTTTCTCCGTTACGCAGTTTGGAGTCGTGGGCGAGTGGCCTCCTACGTCACGCCAGTGTATTTGTGGGAGGATTCTCTCCAGGCTTGTTTACTTGGGGAAGGATTCCCTCCCGGGGCGCCAGGGTAGCCTAGTGGTGAATGAAAGGTTCTAATCCCCGAACTGACAAGGTGAAAAACCCTGTCCGTGAGCAAGAGGGTTAACCCTAAGGTGGTTGTTGTAAATAAGAAATCCTTGGCATTACTCTGTGAGCTTGTGTTTGTTCTAATTACAACAAATAAAGGGGGCTACCTGATGTTTTTGTTGAGTCTCGCTGCCACTGAGAATGAATAAAGGACCCCTGAGGACGGATGATGATGTCAGAGGAAGAGCAGGGTTATGATTACAGACACGTCAAATTGTGGAGAGAGACTAAATTTGCATGGATGTCAACAAACATATTAGACTGTTTCGTGTGTTGCCAGGAGCTGCCTGACTGGGGGGGGGGGGGGGGGGTTGATACAATATACCAATGTACCAGACTGTTTTGGTGAGCACTGTTTGAGAGTTTAAAGGCTTCCCTGCATATGTGTGTGTGTGTGTGTGTGTGTGTGTGTGTGTGTTTAATGCGTTAATGGCCCACAGCCTTCCCATATGTGGCATTGAGTGACTCACATCCACTTGGCACAGGGCCGAACAGCAGCAGGTGGAACTGCTTCTACCTCTACACACCGTGATCTCCACAGGATGAACAGCGCCCCTCGGGAAAACACACTGAGAGTACTTATTTCTCTTCCACACACATACAGACACACACACTCCTGCCACACACTCCTTGTGCCATCCACACACTCCAGTATACACACACTTCAGCTGCTTGCACAGTGAATCTGCTGAATACACTTCTGCCTCTCCTGTCCGCCCACTCACAAAAACCTCATTACAAAAAAGCTCTGTGCACCTGTTCCTCTGAAAACAGTTTCAAGTTGAATAATAGATATAACAACTACTGATGATAGGTCAACTTTCGATTTACAGACGACATGAACTGGAAGTCTTTTGTTATCCTCATAATGACCATGATTAAATAACATGACTAAATCAGGACAAAAACCCTGGAGATGGATTTAAAATTCCCAGACGATTCTGCCCTTCTTTGCCCTTGATTTCGGAAATGTTTTACATATGGAATTTATTTAATATGGAGATGGATTACCATGGATAATTTTATCAATTTGATTTTATGTTTTATGACTTACATGGTTATTCCTAAAATAAATGTAAATCGTATATATTTCCTTTTAGAAAATGTAAGTACAACAAATATCTTTGTGACTTCTGTGTTTTCCAGAACCTTTTAATTTTGCAAAAAAAACTTTTAAAATTGCAAACACTGAAATCTGTGCAATGAAATGTATTAATGCTTTATATTGGAGGATTCAGACAAACACAATATGTTTATTTCTACAACAAGCACGCAGGGCTACTATTTTTTATAGAATGTCATATAATTTCATCCCACGGGCGAAACCATCAACTTGAGTGATGAACTGACCATCTCACCGTGAGGCATTGTATTTTCACAGTTAATGCACTGCCGGGAGAGTTTGGTTTTCAGCAAGTGTGTGTTTGTGTGTGTGAGCATAGTGAGAGAGTGAAAGAACCAGGTGTGGAATGGCTGTGAAACTACAGAGAAGAACGAAACACAAACCTCCATAAGCTGTTACAAATAACATATTTCACCATCACTTTGTCCACACAAGGTGATAATGTCACTTTTATTCGCCAAGTAAATTTACAAATAGCCAGAATGTAACTCCATAAAATTGTGCTGCTGTCAAAATACAAAGAGTAGTTTACACAAAGACTGAATACAAAATATATACAAAAAATAACTTAAGGGTTTCTAGGCATTATGGAAATGTACTGTGGTCTTACCTCCTAGAAAATAACGCATGCTTTCCACACAGGACACATGAAACATTAAATCTAGGCCCTATTCAGCACAGAAAAAAGGTCATCTGGAGTCACATTGATCATCTGGTGTCACATAGATCATCTGGAGTCACATAGATCAATTGGAGTCACATACACTCACCTAAAGGATTATTAGGAACACCATAATAATACTGTGTTTGACCCCCTTTCGCCTTCAGAATTGCCTTAATTCTACGTGGCATTGATTCAACAAGGTGCTGAAAGCATTCTTTAGAAATGTTAGCCCATATTGATAGGATAGCATCTTGCAGTTGATGGAGATTTGTGGGATGCACATCTAGGGCACGAAGCTCCCGTTCCACCACATCCCAAAGATGCTCTATTGGGTTGAGATCTGGTGACTGTGGGGGCCATTTCAGTACAGTGAACTCATTGTCATGTTCAAGAAACCAATTTGAAATGATTCGAGCTTTGTGACATGGTGCATTATCCTGCTGGAAGTAGCCATCAGAGGATGGGTACATGGTGGTCATAAAGGGATGGACATGGTCAGAAACAATGCTCAGGTAGGCCGTGGCATTTAAACAATGCCCAATTGGCACTAAGGGGCCTAAAGTGTACCAAAAAAACATCCCCCACACCATTACACCACCACCACCACAGTGGTAACAAGGCATGATGGATCCATGTTCTCTTTCTGTTTACGCCAAATTCTGACTCTACCATCTGAATGTCTCAACAGAAATCGAGACTCATCAGACCAGGCAACATTCTTCCAGTCTTCAACTGTCCAATTTTGGTGAGCTCCTGCTAATTGTAGCCTCTTTTCCTATTTGTAGTGGAGATGAGTGGTACCCGGTGGGGTCTTCTGCTGTTGTAGCCCATCCGCCTCAAGGTTGTGCGTGTTGTGGCTTCACAAATGCTTTGCTGTATACCTCGGTTGTAACGAGTGGTTATTTCAGTCAAAGTTGCTCTTCTATCAGCTTGAATCAGTCGGCCCATTCTCCTCTGACCTCTAGCATCAACAAGGCATTTTCGCCCACAGGACTGCCGCATACTGAATGTTTTTCCCTTTTCACACCATTCTTTGTAAACCCTAGAAATGGTTGTGCGTGAAAATCCCAGTAACTGAGCAGATTGTGAAATACTCAGACCAGCCCGTCTGGCACCAACAACCATGCCACGCTCAAAAACTTTTTTTTTTAACTTAAATCACCTTTCTTTCCCATTCTGACATTCAGTTTGGAGTTCAGGAGATTGTCATGACCAGGACCACACCCCTAAATGCATTGAAGCAACTGCCATGTGATTGGTTGATTAGATAATTGCATTAATGAGAAATTGAACAGGTGTTCCTAATAATCCTTTAGGTGAGTGTAGATCAACTGCTAAACCACAACTGCTGTCACTTCTGTGTCTTTTCTAGACTTCCTTGACTTAGTCAATTGATCTGGTAGGTTTATTGGAAATCAGAAATTTTAATTATAGCTTTAAAAAAAAAAAGTTTTACCTTTATTTAACCAGGTTTGCCATATTGAGATTTTCAATCTATTTTTCAAGAGGGACCTGCCTATCCTATCATTGTTTTCTGTTCTGTCTAATAAAAATGTAAATAATATATTTCTTTTTTGTGATCTATAGCTGTCATCTTATGTAATTTTCTTACACACTTGCCTGAGGTTTGATGGTTCAGTCAGTGGTAACATTAATATTTACTCAATATCTGTTATGCTAAAAAAAACGATATGACGTCTCTGTCAGTCTCATTCCTTCCCCTTCTGCCCTGGAACTCTCTGTGAGCGCATAGAGGCGATGTAAAAAATTAATATCAGCAGCAGACCGCATCATATGGACAGTGGATGGGTACTGGACGGTAAACAACTGAGGTTTGTAGACAGAGATGAGTGAGATGAAAAAGGGACTGAGAAAAAGAGAGAGAGGCAGAGAAATATACAGACTGGAATTCCCCTGGTTTCATGTTATTGCTCATCAGTTCTTCTTCTTGGCTGTGAGTCAACTGATTCACCAGATAATGGGGACTGTTCTGTTCCATTTGGTAATGTTTTACCACGTTTTACACCCCCAAGGGTAACCCCTATAGCAGCTCATTCTCAACACACACCCCCCCCCACGCACACACACACACACACACACACAGACACACAAACTACTACTACTATGTTCAGATACGTTGTTTCCTTTCTTTGAATTTCCCCTCCCTGTCCCACATTCAGATCTATTGACAGTTACATGGAAAGTTCATCATGAGAGGTTGAGTTGGAACCTTCCCTGAAACAGGCTACTGAATACAGCTTTCAGAGGTCTTTCTATTGACCCAGAAGGGGCAATCGCCTATCAAGTTTCCTCAGAAAGACTCAAAATTTTTCTTTGTGTCCTAAAGTTGAGTATTTTTGACCCAAATGTAACTGTTCTATGTGTTGTGAAAGATCATGTGCAGGTTTTCATGTGGCTATTGGTGGATGGATTGTAGATACCTCATTGAAAGCTCATGCCACCCATTTACAACAGCTTCCTGTCTTCTAATAGTCAGTATACAGTCATAGGATATATCCATTTTGCTTACGATGATGTCAACCTACATAAACCCATCATGTGCACCAAAATTGAAAGGTTTAAATTAGGTAACGCTTACACATGGACATCTGTGTGTGTGTGTGGGTGTGTGTGTATATGTGTGTGTGTTCGTGTATGACTGAATTGCCAAATAATATCCAAGGTGCATATGATAACTTACAATTTCATGAAGGAATAAATTGATGTTTTGAATTACCGACATTCATTTGCGGGGCCTTCCCGGTTTCTACTTTAAAAACAATTAACCAGGATAATGTCTACACAGATAACCAAGGCCAGAAGGTTTTTTAAAGTTTACAAAAACAATTGCAAATCCATGCCCTCCTAACCATTTCTGTAAATAACACTCGGTTGTATTTTTGAACCTAGAAATAACAGCTTAACATTGTAGGTACTGAGTTACATTCTAGTATTTAGAGGGCAGCACAAACTGTCAGGTAATGTGTGAAGTCTAATGAGAAACCATCCGGAGTTTGGAATGAACGCAGCAGACGCTTCTGGTAACCTGGCAACACAAAAACCTCTCTGACCAATCAAGGGCTTTGCTCAGCGCATTAATATCATCAAATAGAAAGCCTGGTTATTTTAAAATTCCAACGCTACCAAAGCTGTGGATGTGCCAAGTACGATTCTAGGTAAATATGTGATAGTTATTTTTATAAATTTCTCTGAAATTGGCTAGGTTTCTGTTTGTATGGAACTCGTTTCGAATGTGGGGAAGATGTAGTGCGAATTTGGGGAGGGATGGGTTCACTATTTACCCAGTTGCTCTTCGGCTTATAAGAAGGCGTTCCTTTAGTTGATGCACGCTACAAGCTCTGACATTTTAGTGTGCGTGTCAGTACGAATGCTCAACTAACATCTCATTTTGCTATTTAAATGCCTTGAGAGAATACTTTTCTAACCGTATGTATACTTCTCATATCCGTAAAAACTGTCTGTGTGTGTACGTTTTGCAGCGGTTTAAGGTACTATGCTCATCTAACAAACGTATGTTGAGTGAAAATAGACATTTAGATGACTGAACTGTTGGTGTGGGTCGCCGAAAGTACATTTATGTTGCTGCCCACACATTTATAGCATTTGTTTTCTAATGAAGTTGGGAACTGTCAAACAAAACAGGCGCCTTTGTTAACTGCGTTTACTTGCCTTTTACCCTCCTACGCACAAACACTACTATACCTACGGTCACTGCTCTTCTAGCTAGCTAGTTGATGCGATGTACCAAAAGGTTTGACATACTCCTGTACATTATAGCTTACATCGCGTGCAGTGAACTTTTACCTGTTTTCTTGCTAGTTTACACGCTACAGTTTTGTATTATGTAACTGTCGTATTGTTTGCATGTGACTATCGTGTTATAGATAAGACATTGTAGCTGGTTCGTTCGGTTGCACGAGCTGCAGTAGTCGTATTTGTTAGCTTGCTATTTTCGCCGATTTCCATATTGAACTAGCAAGCTAGCAAACGTTACTATAGTGCGTGTTGTGAATTGTAGAATTAGCCAGCGTCCACCTGAAAGTTACTAGAACGATACAGTACGTATAATTGTCTTTTTTTGATGCCTTTTATTTCCAAAAACGTAGTTAATTTAAGTAATATTTGAAGAAATAAATGTCAGTCGTTGACGTTGGTTACCTACAATCTTAACATTTTTAACACAGAATTTGACCATTTGTTTTGTTGCTGGAGCACGATGTGTGCGACATCCGAATCATTTCGAGTAACATCTTTTATTTTCAACCTACTGCTAAGCTAACTACCGTAGCTAGTTCTGGAATAAAAGCATAATTGTCTGACACATTTCTAGAAGCTCAGGGAAGTATAGTTCTAGAAGCTCAGGCATGCGTTCCTTTTCATTGTTTTGTAGAGTAGGTGTTAAATTGGTATATAATAAAGTGGTCGTTCTGCATTTGAATACTGCGGTTTGTGATCTAAGTTGTAAATGGCCGTCATTGTCGGGTCGTTCTTAGGGCAAGCCATCTGTTTGGTTGAAGTAAACTTGTTCAGTGATCTCATAAAGGCAGTAATTCCATTGCATTCTGTTTTGGCACCTCCTCTCAGACAAACGTGTGTTCTTTGGAACGGGGTTTGAGAAACGACATGGCAAGTCATTAACACATTCTCTCCTCTTCTGTTGCAGTTTAAGACACTTAAAAGATGGCTAACAAGGGAGAGGCCATTACCACCAGTGAGAGTGTGTCCCACAGTGTGCTGAGCTGGGACCAGGTGAGTCGTCTCAATGAGGTCCTGACAGAGGTTGTACCTGTGCACGGCCGAGGGAACTTCCCCACTCTGGAGGTGCGACTGAAGGACATTGTGCAAATGGTGCGCACGCGGCTGGAGCTAAGGGGAATCGAAGTGAAAGATGTCCGCCTGAACGGCTCCACGGCCAGCCATGTGCTGGTGCAGGACATTGGCTGGAGCTATAAGGACCTGGATGTCATCTTCAGGGTGGATCTGCCCCGTGAGTCAGGGTTCCAGCTGGTTAAAGATGTGGTGCTGGGCACCCTGCTGGACTTCCTCCCTGATGGGGTGAACAAGGAGAAGATCACCCCAATGACCCTGAAGGAGGCTTATGTTCAGAAGCTGGTCAAAGTGTACACAGAGCAGGATCGCTGGAGCCTCATCTCTCTCTCCAACAACAACGGACGAAATGTGGAGCTTAAGTTTGTGGACTCTATTCGTCGGCAGTTTGAGTTCAGTGTTGACTCATTCCAGATCTTACTTGACACACTGCTCTCCTACTATAACTCCTCACCCAAGAAACCCCTGTCTCGCCACTTCCACCCCATCGTGGTGGGTGAGAGTGTGTATGGGGACTTTGGCGTGGCTCTGGACCACCTCAGGAATAAGCTGATCGCTACCAAACGGCCCGAGGAGATCCGCGGCGGCGGCCTCCTCAAGTACTGCAACCTGCTGGTGCGAGACTTCCGTCCCACGTCGGAGGAGGAGTTCAAGGGCCTGGAGCGCTACATGTGCTCCCGCTTCTTCATCGACTTCCCTGACATCGGTGAGCAGCAGCGCAAGCTCGAGGCCTACCTGCAGAGCCACTTTGTGGGCGAGGAGAAGAGTAAGTACGACTACCTCATGATCCTGCGGCGCGTGGTCAACGAGAGCACGGTGTGCCTCATGGGCCACGAGAGGCGGCAGACCCTCAATCTCATCTCGCTGACGGCCTTCAGGGTGTTGGCCGAGCAGAACGCCATCCCGGATGCCTCCAGCGTCACCTGCTACTACCAGCCGGCGCCCTACGTCCGAGACCACAACTTCAGCAACTACTACGTGGCCTCGTGTAACCACAACATTCCAACATGGCAGCCATGTAACTGACGCACAACGCGACTCGACAGGCAAGGAGACCGCTGCTTTGAGAGAGACTAAATAAAGGAGAAAGATATGTGCCAAAGAAAAGAGAAATTAGGCCATAACCGGTATTTCCCTCTGTAGGCATAAAGGATTATTTAAATGGACAAGTGTTTCATTTTTGTTTCTTCTTTCTCATTCCTCAGCTACAGAGGTGTTAAGATCATTGGATCCAAAGTGATATTTTTTTAAGTGTTATTTGGATTATTTGCCTTTTCTTAGATTGTAATGTTTGGTTTTTGTTGCCCCCTTTTCCCTTAATCTGAGTTTCAAATGAATGTCTTTATTGTAGAATGAGTTGTATTTGGTGCCTTACCTCTTATTTCTCCCTGATGTGTTAGTACATTTGGTCCATCTTTAAAAGAAAGGGAAAAAAACTATTGAGGAGTTTATTTTGATGTTGCTCCTGTGTGTATTGAAGAAATGTCGGGAAAAATAGAAAAAAAGCAGAAAAAATTCAAATTGTCTAGTTAAAAACAGTTAAAAATATATTTAAAAAATGTGACGCTTAAAGTGTAAAAGGTAGTAATCTGGAGATTCATTGGATGTTTAGTTCATTGTTTGGCACTATGGGATATACTCTTCAGTCTTTGGAGAATTTCCTGTTAGTGAGTTGGGGATTGTTTCTCCTTTAGAAGGCATCCAAAGTAAAAGGAAGAGCCGCTCATTTGTTTTAAATAAGGCATAAATAGGAAAAATTACCTATGACTGGCCGTCACTAGCACAGTAGTCTTCTAAAGTGCCAGCTGATTTAAACTCCACTCTGAATACCAAAGGCATAGGGCCGCGATCACTGTTGTCAAACTGAAGATTTGATGTCACATACAATGGATTTCTAAAAATATTATGGATTTTGGATTACACAAAGAATGGCTTGGATTTACCCGACTGTAAATGCAGGCTTTTCTTTGGATGTTTTAGTAAATTATTTTACAACTCAATTGTAGGGTAAGTCGGGTATTTAGTCTACAAACACTAATAGCTGCTCAACTTCATTGGAATTTGTGGAGTTTAGTTTCTTTTGGCTCCCGGTGTGTCTGTGCTGTGTACACTGTGTAGAAAATATTTTATTTTTTCACTGAATGTTGGTGACCGCCTCCCTCGATTCTCTGGTGCCAAGTCATTTCATTCGGACTGACAACCTCCCTTCTAATTCTGTTCTGCCTTGTCATCGTTCAGTCGGACAGAAATGCGTCTGTACTGCGTAAAGGTTGCATCTCAGCCGTGTTAAGGGACTCCCTCTCCATAATGTCTCATGTAACAGGTCAAGTAAATGAAGAAGCCCTATCCAAGCATTTTGCCTGTTTGTGGTAATGCTTGAAAACCGACTAGGAGAGGAATCCTTTAATGAGTATTGAGAGGCACTCCATTGTGACTGTTTGGGTCTTTATTAGCCCATCTATGGCCAAACGTATGTTTTGGGGAGTTGTTTTTCCTTCACACCTCAAATCTTTTTGTAGATTATAGACCTATCAGATGTTAACGGTCAATGTGGCACCGTCCTGGGATGGCAGTTCCAACTAATGCCGCCGAGGTTGCAAAGGAAGGCCGGCAAAGGGCTCCGCTAAGTGGGGCTCCTTTTAAGGGAAAGGCCAGTCTGTTCTAGGCTCCGGGAAGAGAGGAAAACCTTGTCCTAGCTGTACTGTACTGCCACTGAATTCAAAGGTCAGGAAGAGGCCTTCCCCTCTTCTGACTGACCCTTAAAAGGAGCTACCCGTGGTTGGGTCCAGAAATCCTTGGCAGGCCTTCCTTTGCGATCTTGGCAGGTGCCTGAAATGGTATCCCAGTCTGGTGCTGGCCAACCAATAGCTGCACCAGCAGTCTATAATTAAAGTGGGGAGGGTCTGTGGGGGATAGTGTGTCTGTGTGCCACCTTACATGTGTGAAGGCTGAATTACAATCCTCTCCAAGGGTTGGTGAAGGGGCATGCGTGAACCCTTTTCTGGTAGGGGTGGGGGGACTGCTGCCTGCCTGGCACATTCTACCAAATGTAAAGTGTCTGGAATTCCCTTCCCATTTAGATCCCTTCACGCTTTGATTTACATGGCAGAAGTTGCACTTAGATCTGCTGTAGGTATCTCGGCTCCCCCATCCAACTTTAAACCTCCATTTAGAAATTTCCCCCACCTGCCTCCATCTCTCTTTCTACTGACCTGTCAGTTTACATTTCTAGTCTACTGAGCCAAATGTTCCCCTTTAAGTATTTCTGTCCAAGCAAACCCTGGGAACATCTCTCGCAGACCTAGAAGGCAATGCGGCTCACACTGATGGCTGGGCCGCACTCCTGCCCCCTCCTCCCTCGGTTGACTCCCAGACACGTGCCAATCCTGCTCTTGAACTCCTCCTTGCGTAAGTGCCAGCAGCTGCCTCATCATGCCCCCCCCACCCTCCACCCCACTGTGACACTTTCCAGCTGCTGCTGGTGGAACTTGTGCAAGCTAACATGCACATACAGATAACCCATGTCCTAGGTCTTATCTAGCCTGTTCACAGGCTGGTTGCTGTGGGAGGTGGGTCAGCATGGTCTCCACTGGAGCGGGTCACACCCCTGGGTCAGGGCAGGTTGAGCTGGCTCAGCAGCCCAAATTAACGTGGACACTGCTTTTAACCTGGTTTAGCTTAGCTTCCATTTATGTGGTCACATTTCAGTGTGGACCAAAGTCTGAACCAGCAACTAGCCCTTAAAAGTGCCTTCAATTTGGATGGGTTTCTTTTTCTTAAGGGTGGGAGAATATAGGGAAAGGGGTTAGAAGTTTGCTATTTATTGTGTGCTTTATTTAATGGATGAGATGTTTTTCCGCCCTCACCATCAGTACCACACATTTGTGGGAGAAAAATTGGTAGCGTCATTTTGCATTTAGTAATTTAAAAATTATAATTATGGGTTGAGATGCTGGAATTGAATTATGGATCAAGCCTTTTTGTATCCTGGGAAATGTTAGCTTTTTTCCTAAGCCTGATCCCAAACAAACCTTCCTGTGAAACCTAGCTGTCTAGTCATTCCAGTAGTTCTTGTTCACCTTCTGTCTAAATTTTGTAAATTTTAATTTAGACCCCTCCCCTGACTTTCAGCTTATCCTAACCGCAGTAACACCCACCCAGCAAGAGCACTGAAAGCCATACATAACGTCTGAGGTCAAAGGACATCCCACTCCTGTGGAAGTACTTTAGAGGCTGTCTGTCTTACTCCAAGCCCAGCTAGCGGAGTGTACATGCACATAAGCTATGGAGGAACCTGTATGTGGGAGGTGAGCTGGTTCTCAGGGAAATGTGTTGAAGGGCTCTTCTAGACTTGGTGGATGAGATGTGAGCTTTTTTCATCTGATTCCTATAGTTGCAATTTGTGTGTGAGCGACTCTTCAACCATGGTACTGATGAGTTACTTTTTTTAGGGGGGGGTGCATCACTTTTTGATTCACTTGTTCATTCAGCTGGAAAGACCTTGTCTCAGCTGATAATGTATTTCTGATGCATTTCTAGAGAGGCTGTCAGTCATTCCCAGATACTGTGTGTTTGCCTAGTTTATCACCATATGGTGGTGTGATGAATCAGTGAATCTTTGTGCCAGAATCAGTAGCTCTATAAAACCCGGATGGAAGACTTACTGAATTCTGGTAAATCCTGTGTCTTCACCAGCTGTCTCTTACCCAGCCTTCATTTGTCATGGTTATTGTAGTCTTTGTCCTGAGAACATTTGTGCCTTTTATGAATGGTGACCAGCAACGTGTTATGTATGTTACCCCAGAAAAGGCTGGGTGTGAGATGCCTTGGCTATGTGATAGTATGTTGGTGGTATAAGTATGGATGTTTTTGGGAAGTGATGGACCCCTCCCCCCTTATTTTTTATTTTTTGTTCATTTATTTGTCCCCCTCGGTCTGTTGTAATTCCATGTGGTGATCTACAGTGTTACATCTTTCCTCTCCTTTTCTCTAATGTTTAAAGCACCTTTAGCGGTTTTCGGAAAGGGTTTGGGTGTGCTTTTTGGAAAATGGAGGCCTTTTCGACGCTCTTATTGCCTATTTTTGTATTAAGAGTTGTGGTGTTTGCAGCGTGTGTGTGCGTGTGCGCCAGGATGCCTGTGTGGATGTGAGTTAACTAAAGAGTATGAATTTCTCACACTAAATTGAAATAGTTAATGCAAAAGGGCTATGTCAGCTTTCTGATTATGATGACGGATCATTATACTATTTCATTTTTCAGCACTTTTACCTCTCAAGTTTTCCATAGGATGGAAATGTATATCAGGAAAATGTGTTTGAAGAGAAAAATAAAGTATTGAACCCCATATCTGTTGTCTGAGTAATGGTGTTGCTGTTGAGTTTTGTTCATTCTTATCGTTTCACTTTAAGGTTTTGAACACTTGACTTTGAAGTCATATCAGTGGTTGCATTGTGTTCACATGCCATGGGTTTGCTAGTGCTCATTCAGTGGCAATTCAGTTTTTGTGAATGTTTGCCTTTCCGATGTGTGGCATAACAGATCTTGATTATTAGGTATCTTAAGAGCTCTAAATACACGATTGCTTTCCTCTCTTTTAGCACTGATTGGAAAATAAAAATTAAATGGATTGACCCTTTTACGCAAAATATTGCATTTGTGATTTGCTCACCTCTCACTTTGACCATGCTAGCATTGCCCAACTGTCCCTCCACTCACTTTGCTGCCTTCTGCTAAAAAGATTTCTGCAACTTGTACCAGGTGACTCAAGTGTTAATGTTGTGTGGTCTGGTTCCATAATGATTTTAAACAGGATTATAGCGTATTAGGCCAATAACATCTAGACTCATGAATATTTACTGGAGGAGTAGTTGTCTTAAGTCTTTTTTTGTTTCCACATGCTTCCTGTCAGTGAGTTTCACCAGACGTTGTCATTTCAACTTCAGTAAGGACGTTTTTACCTTCGGTTCAGGAATTACAATTTAGGTTTCATCCCCAATTCTTCGCAAGAATCCCTTCTTAATAGTTCCTCAAATGTTTGAAGAACAATTGTTTTTCCAATTTGAGGAATTGTTGAAATTAGTTCACTTTGAAATGCCTCAATCTAAATAGGTTACCACCCCCATTTTAATGTTAGATCCTAAAGGATCTTCCAAGGATGGTTATTTTTAGATTTAGTGTTGTGCAAAATTTTAGAGGGCGAGAGAGTCAAATGTACATGTTCAAACTATCCATCCATATGTAATGCTGTTCATAACGACCACTCATTTTCCACTCTAACTGGAAACCTCAAGTGTAGAGTCACTGAATCACATCATGCTGCCATTCATAAAACGTTGACTCATCTGCTGGGTATGACTCAGACAAACCTAAGGGACGTGGCTGAGTCCCATCACGTCAACTGGGACATGTTGTGCTGTATAAATGAAACATGTCGTCTTGGTTCTGACTATTGAATTGGTAAAATAACGACCTCGCTTTTGTCTTTCCGTGGCGAGTGTCAATTGAACTCTAGCAGAGGCTTGTGTACTATGAACACCTGTCAATGCGCAGATGTCGTTGTGACATCCCTGCAGTGCTGTTGGAGCTTTACCAAATAGACATGCTTAGCCATTAAAGCCGTGGGGTGGACTCAATCTTTCAAATCCTTAAATAGGCCACACTGTAGCCTAGCTACTATCACAGTATGCTAAAACACGCTTCACTAGAGTCCTCGAGATAACATCATGCCTGTCATGCTCGGAAGGTTTCCCCCGACTAGAGGTGGTCAATTTCATTTCCTCCGTGCGTCAGTGGCTTGCGTGGAAAGGGAGGGGAGTGAGGGGTGACAGGTTTCCAGGGGGAGGGAGGGAGGGGACGGGAAGGGGCACAATGCGTCCCTCGCAGGTCTCTGCGCGGTGCAATGGACAATCAGCATCGGAAAAACACACACAAAAACACGGCTGGTGAATGTCCAAGCCGAACAATGCACGACTTCTGGAATACTGCAGATAGAAATATGCACGTAGGGACAATGAAAAGGCAGCACACAGCAGAATGCTTAGAGAGGGAGGAGAGAGGCAGTGAGGAAAAACCCCACCAGGACAGGGTCACAATGAACCTGAGTGTCCTCTCTGGTTACTCGCACACACAACCGAGGGTGGGGTAGTTCATCCCGAAAGCCGCTGTGTTTGTATCGGAGGTCTCTAGGTCTAAGGTCACTAATTAGCTCTGTTGTTGATTGAGGTTGATGTAACTGACATGAAGCATAACCCATTACTGCTTGATAACGGTAAAAATAATAATTCCAGGCCTGTCCATGTGCCGTAGTAGTTTCGACGTTAGGTCCAGGAAGGAGTAGAGGGAAGAGTTTCTAGGTAACACAGCGATCAGCTGTTGAGTGTAAAGATGTGTGTGTTGGAGTGTGTATAGATAATCATTTGGCGGTCTTGGTCAACGCTCTTATTGCTTGGGGGTAGAAACTGTACAGGGTCCTGCTGGTCGTAGACCAGAGACATCAGTATCACGTCATGCATGCCTTGTGATAGCATAGAGAGCGTTCTGTGGTTTGAATGGCCTCTCTGAGGTGCGTTGCGATGGAGGGCAGTGTGGTTGTCACACCAAGCGGTGATGTACCCTGTCCAGAGGCTCTCACCAGTACCGCTGTAAACCTTTTTGAGGACCCGAGGGCCCGTGCCCATTACTGTCAGGGCATGTGTGTGGACCATGTCAGGTTACTGGTAATGTTAACGCAGAGGAACTACCCGCCCTACCCGCCATAGTTCAGTAGTTGTCTTGCAACACACTGCCAGGTGTTATCTTGGTTCTGTATTCCAATCCTTGGGATTTGAAATGACACACTGACAATGGGGAAGGTGTCATTCCCCCCCCCCCCCCAAATTTTTTTTTTAGGTTAGCCAGTCAATATCATTTTGGCTGTGTAAAGAAAACCCTTTGGTAGCTATGGCAGTGTGTTTGGGAAATATATCCTGTTGCTGCTGTCAGCTGTTACATCATCAATGAAGACAAGTGAGCCAGTTCCATTGGTGGCCATACATTCACAAACAATACCCTCACCTCCTGCATACAGCATTATATTGATAAGGTACTCCTGTTATCTGTCAGCTGGTCAGCCCATGCTCTGAGTACGTTCCTTGGAATTCTGTCTGGCCCTGTGGCCTTGTGAATGTTAACCCGTTTAAGTCACATCAGCTACAGACTATTAGATGACAGTTGTTGGGACCAAAAGATGCTCTCAGGTGTGTTGCAGCATGTTGCCTTTAGTACAAGGTTTCCAAATCAGGGGACAATGTCATCGATACTGCACTTATGAATGAATCCAATGATTGCTCTAATGAACTTGTTAGGTTTATTGGATGAATCCAGGAACACAATACCCTCTGTTCACATAATAGCATTTTAGATCAGCTTCCACATCAACTAACCACTTCTGTATTGACTGGCAACACTGGTAATTCCTGTTTGAGTTTCTACAGAAGTAAAAAGAGTTCTGGTAAGAGGGATGGGATGTGGGAGGGGCTTGTATACATTTTTGTGTATTGGAAAAAAGTGGTACCGAGTTCTGTGGCTTGTAGCTGCACTGTAGACGTTTTGGTAAAATTGATTTGAGTTTCCCTGCATTGCAGTCGCTGGCCACCAGGTGGGATTTTCTTTATTGTGTTCTCCGGTGTAGTCTCAACTCTCTGTCTTGCGTCGCCTGGTAAACAGATTATGTTTGGCTCCTGAGTTGTCAATGTAATGCTCACAGTTCACATCATTGTCAGTGTTCGCTTTAAAACCCTACGAATCCTCCTGACTCAGCAGGTCTGAGTTCTGGCCTTTGACACTAACTTCTGAGACTCTAGCAGCTTAAGCAAACTGGCCCTCCCATTCAGGAAATGGACAAGCTGCGCAAACATGACCCATTCCCCCCCCCCAGCAACAACAACAACCCTAAAGCAAGGATTGCTATTTATAACAGGAGACATACTCAAGGTCCTGAGAAACAGGTAATTGGGTGGTGTAGAGAGAAGTGGGGAGCTGGGGGCAGATGCTACTGTGGTCGGAACAGATAGAGACAATTACCCCTTTTATACACAACAACATCTAATTAATTTACAATGCCTTTTTATTTTTTTTAAAGGGGAATCATTTTCAGGACACACACCTGATTGGCTGGTCCAGAACCCTGCCTCTTAGCCAGCTGAACAGTCATTGGTCTATTTCAATGTTTTGACTAGTTGACCAAAAGTACCATTCCACAAAAACAAGTTAGAATTCTAGGCTTTTTTCTAACAGCCATGATAAACAGAAAGGGAACTATGATCTTTGTAATGATTAAAGTTTTTTTTAGACCATATAGTGTAGATCTATCATCCAAAAAATTAATCAAATCAAATTACTGACTAGACTGGGCCTGACAAGTCCTCACCTCCCTTCCCAAAACATATTTGCATACTTGGGATAATACGTCATCTGTTATATTCTGTAATTGTAAGTGATTTTGGTACCTTCAAATAAATGGATATGATCAATAAGGGGTCTTCTGAAGACCAACACCGCCGTGTGTGTACATCGATATCCATAAGACTGGTGTATTCCTGACTGTGCACGTGTACAAACCTTCAAGCGTGCATGTGTCTCCATTTGTCTCTGAGGGCATTTGAGGTTGTATGTGAGCAACGCCAACCTCTATCATTCATTCTCCAGCATCCTGTTTGCATTACACGCTTAGAAATGAGTTTGAAACAGGCTCCTATCAACACACTTCTCTAACAAGCAAATAAAAAAATTCGGTGTCTGCTTTCTTTTCTTTCATCCAGTTGATTTATTTTCCAGGATTAAGCCAGCAAACCAGATTGGTAAAACGCGATAGGCCTAATGGATGTACCGTACTGGACCACCGAGGTCCAACGAGTGGCACAGCTCTGCTTCACATTATAGCTGGGGTAACTGCGGCCAGGAGTTCGAATCCTGGTCACGGAATACCAACAGTGCCCAGAGGGCGGAGCAAACATGTCTTAGACCCGCCCTGGGTGGATGGGTGGATGTTGGGCTGTGACACTCGTGATTGGTCGGGCACCCGCAAGCCCAATCATTCATGTACCTAACCAGCAATGTCAGTTAAGAACCAGTTGTCATTTTCCAAGACAATCTGGTCAAAGGCATTCAGTTGCTAGAGGACACGACAACACACAAACAACATAACATAAATAATCTAAAAAATAAAATCAGCCGCATAAGCACTACAATATATACATGGGAATAAACAATAAAACTACAAAGAGCAAGACACATACAGTGACTCTCAAGAAGTATTCAGCCCCCATGGATTTTACCATATTTTATTGTATTACACCATGAAATCAAAATGGATTTCACTAGTTTGTTTTGCCACTGATCAGCACCTTTGGCAGCACCTTTGGCATCAATCCATTTGGATAACCCTGTACCAGATTTGCACATCTGCACCATTTCTCAAGCAGCGTCAAGTTGGATGGGGATTGGGGACCTTGGGTGAACAGCAATTTTCGTCTCTTTCCACGTATTTTCAATTGGACCGTGGTCAGAACTTTGACTGGGCTACTCCTTTCATTTTGCCCCTCTCCCATAAAGATCACCTTCGTTAAGCCCCTGGACAATGCTGCTGTGTGCACAGTGCCTCCAAAAAGACCGTAACTCCTTTAAGGTAGCCATAGTCCTTCTGGTGGCCTCCAAGTTGTGTCTTTCTCACCTGGATATACCTAGAAGTGTTGCATTGTCCAAGGAATAACGTTGAATTACGGCCTTAACAACTTTGGAAGAAAAACACCTAAAGGGCGCTGAGCAGTACCTCTCAGTTTGTGCCCCTGATGCTTCCTTACATACGCCCCTTTTAATACAGAAACCCCATAAGCGCTTGTGGAGAAACAGGACAGACAGATCTAATCAACTGGAAATATGCTTTTTTTGAAAGTGCGAACACAGTTGATGTACTGCTTGAGCATGACTGTAAACACTGGATGATTTGATCATGTTTAAGCTGCCAAATGAGACTATAATCACTTGGCGGGGGTATTGTATTAACAGTCAAGATGTGCTGATCCCACAGAGGCTTATTTCAGGGAACTCCAGGCGTTGAACATTCATTTTCTCTATTTCACTCTTTCTTTGAATAGCGGGCAATCTTTGAAAGAATGGGTAGTTAATTACAGCAAGGCTGAGATTCATTGAGATTTTTGTTGAATCTGCTTATCATGCAATTTCCATGCAGCATATTCACTGTTAACTTTGGCTTTGAAAGGAGCATAGGTAAAAAGGGGTGAATGGGTCTAGACTGTAAGTAATTTACTAAGATAGACATTAGCTATTTAGGGTCATCTTGAAGTCAGGACTACTCTTTCTGTGGAGTCCCTATTCATTCAACATCAAAGATATGTGAAATGTAATTGACTGAGGCACATGAACCTTCTCATACCTGGTTCCTAACCTGCATCCACTGTAGTTACTATTTAGATTCTGATTGTGCCCACAGTGAGACGACTGGACATATCAACGTCAGATCTTCCTCTTCAGACACAATGGGTCCCTCACTTCCTGTGTACGTGGAGATCTTAATTTACTGACTTATGGCCTCAATGTGTCTTGATGAAAAATATTAAAAGAAATCAGTCAAATAACTTTGAGGGACCAGGATATCGGATCACTGTATTAATAGTTGGAAAACACAGATGCTAATTAATCACTCAGTGTGTCAAGGTGAAGTGACAGAATCGTTTTAACCGAAAGCCAAAAACAAAACACTGTTCCTGTGATCAGAAACTTCAGAGTATGTCGCGTCAGTCTCTTAATCCCTGTTAGCCTAGTAATGCTGATCCTGCTGCCTCAGCGCACACACCCACTTTACCAAGGAAAGCAGAACAAAAGGTGGACAGGTGTAGTCACTGTGTCCACAACTAATCCCTCCTTCACCGTGTCTACGACTAATCCCTCCTTCACAGACAGAGGTCTGTGGATGATGGATTCACTATCTCTTCTCTCCACCTCTCCATCTGTATAACCAACCAACCAACCACCAGCTATAATCCGTCTCGTATCATAAAATGGGCAAACATTAAAAAAAAATAAAAACATTGATGGATGTAGGGTTACAAACAGGGCAGGTGGAAGGCCAGAGGGAGTACGAGAGATCAGAGGAGAGGG
Organism: Esox lucius; assembly: GCF_011004845.1. Classification (NCBI taxonomy): domain Eukaryota; kingdom Metazoa; phylum Chordata; class Actinopteri; order Esociformes; family Esocidae; genus Esox; species Esox lucius. The sequence continues at coordinate 25,547,106 of NC_047584.1, read as the reverse complement.
AAAAATGAGGAAAAGACAGGAGGTTTTAATCAGAAGAAGACTACTTCATATCCTCCTGGAAGACATAGCTGTCCCTGGTAAGACAGCTGGAAACAGTGATTGTTTCCAGCATCTGCCGTTTCTTTGCTTCTTTCAGTTCCCCTGGTTTTAGAGGGATGATGGACCACAGAACAGTTGGATGCAAGCCACATCGTTGTAATTAATGCACAAGTGTATTGGACCCACCAAACCTACAATGAACAATAATCATGACAGTGTAAATGTTCCTTGTTAAATGATGCGTGTGATTAGTTTGTGCACTGACAAGTCATGGGGGCCACAGGGGGGTCTTATCCTTGGCTTAAGATTTGAAAGAACTGCCTCAACAGTCTCTGTGGTCAAAGTGCACAAAAACAATGTGTATGTGTATGTCCCTGACGGACGCGCCCCATCACAGTATGGGAAAATATACGTACCAGGGTTCAGCTCAAATCTCAGATCAACACTTCGTCTTTCTAGGGTCCTGTAAAACAGGATTTGAAAACTGCTTTTGCATTGGCACCCAAATTCAACTGGCCTACAAGATGCAACCCAATATTTGCATTGTGAATTTCTGCTATGTTGACAGTAGATCTATCAGGTATATTTGACAAGGGAGTAACACCTCTACTGTTTTCACTGCTGATAATTCAATTTTCCTCTTATCCTTAATAAAACATTTAGGCAAACCCAATCGTCTGAGACTACAAAATCTGCAATATTCTACAGAATGTAGGATGTGACCCACCAGTTAAGAACCACTGATCTAGTTTAGAGTTTAAGCAATGTGGAGATCTCAATATGGTCGGTCACTTCCATTTCTCACGAATGAGTGTGTGTATATTGACTGAAGACTGGCATACAGTGAGATAATGGTGCTATAAAAGATGCATTAATCTGCAAAAACTGTGATTGTCAACAAAGCCCCAACAGTCCCACTTAAATTGGACACTCAGAATGATTAAGTGTAAAAAGTGTAATTTATAGGAAAGAATTTCACAAATTGATCTTTTATCAGCCTAATCTGCATAGCAGTGTTAGCGACAGATTAACTGGTGTCATGATTGGCTGAAAACTGTGGTATAGTAAAAGAGACCAAATACCACAGGTATATCCACAAAAAAATTTACTTTTGTTATTTTGCTTGTAACCGACACTCACCTAAAGGATTATTAGGAACACCTGTTCAATTTCTCATTAATGCAATTATCTAATCAACCAATCACATGGTAGTTGCTTCAATGCATTTAGGGGTGTGGTCCTGGTCAAGACAATCTCCTGAACTCCAAACTGAATGTCAGAATGGGAAAGAAAGGTGATATAAGCAATTTTGAGCGTGGCATGGTTGTTGGTGCCAGACGGCCGGTCTGAGAATTTCAGTCACCAGATCTCAACCCAATAGAGCATCTTTGGGATGTGGTGGAACGGGAGCTCCGTGCCCTGGATGTGCATCCCACAAATCTCCATCAACTGCAAGATGCTATCCTATCAATATGGGCCCACATTTCTAAAGAATGCTTTCAGCACCTTGTTGAATCAATGCCACATAGAATTAAGGCAGTTCTGAAGGCGAAAGGGGGTCAAACACAGTATTATTATGGTGTTCCTAATAATCCTTTAGTTGAGTGTATATCAATAAGCAAACTCTGGGTCTTGTGGTGTATGACCAATATACCACAGCTAAGGGCTCTATCTAGGCCTGTGGTGTTCAACAAAAAGAGCCCTTAGCTATTGGATGTTGAGCATATACCACACCTCCCTGTACCACATAGGGCTGCATGGGGATTTTACTGCTCTCTTTAGGGCAGTTTCACCTCAGACATCGCCAATACCACTGTTACACAAATTTCAGCTGAAGCGGATGTGAATGAATTGGAATACAATTAAACTTCTGAACAAACTGAATGGATAGTGAACACAATCTTTGGTATTCAAAGAGCCTTGAGACCAAAACATCATGCCTTGATGTTGCTAGGACAATTTGGAGAAGTTTGTTTTAAAACACCAACCATTTTGGATTGATGTGCAATATGTTGTTTATGAGCAGAATCAATGAGTAGAATCACTATTGTACCTTAGCTGTGAAATTTAAAATGTAGTGTTTTTGATGACACAAACCAGCAGATACATGATGTAGTACACAATTTTCAGGGAGAGTTTTTGGTTGAATAATGCCACTTTTCACTTTCAAGTGGGCAGAAATAAGACTGCGTCTTTAAGTAAACTCCAGAAACCACATCAAACTACCTATCAGGTAACCACTGTGTAAACCAACCCATTGTGTTAACCAATCCTGTTGACATCTTTGGGGTATTCCAAAAAGATGGTGTAACAAATTTGCACAATGAAGTTTCACTTACTGAAAGTAAGTCTTGAAGGCCAACATTTTTTGGTTGACTCAATCGAGAGGACAGAGCTTATATTTGAAACAAGTTACAGTAGTGCTTATAAATTTGCATACCCTGGCAGAAATTGTGAAATTTTGGCATTGATTTTGCAAGTATGACTGACAAAGAAAACTGTCTTTTATTTAAGAATAGTGATCGTATGAAGCCATTTATTATTACATACAGCTCTGGAAAAAATATTGACCACCAGCATCTCTACATGTATGGCAGCCATTCCATTCCAGTGTCTGTTAAATTCCAACACAGACACACCTTATTTTACTTAATGAGGTACTGATTAGGTGATTACCTGAACCAAATCTAATTTAACAAGGAAAAGTATAAAAACCACTGCGGTGGTCTTCACTATCCTCTTGCAATAGGACCAGCTGGATGGCAAAAACAGTGCAAGTAGTATTTCAAAGTTAATTTGAATTAAAAAAAATACTATTCGGCATGACAAAAGAGTTAAAAAGAAAAGCTTTGAGTGAGGAAAAGAAGGGTTCAATTCTGGCTTTACTCAATCAATCAATCAATCAAATGTATTTATAAAGCCCGTTTTACAACAGCAGTTGTCACAAAGTGCTTTACAGAGACACCCGGCCTTAAACCCCAAGGAGCAAACAACAGTAGAGTTGAATTTCAGTGGCTAGGAAAAACTCCCTAAGGTCGAATTTTAGGAAGAAACCTAGAAAGGACCCAGGCTCAGAGGGGTGACCAGTCCTCTTCTGGCTGTGCCGGGTGAGATATTAAGAGTCCAATTGGAATAATAAATAAATTTCTCTGGGCTAAATCCAGAGTCTATTTGAATTTAGACTAGGTCAGAAGTATGACCAGGTGGACAAGGACAGGGACAGCAACGGGCCCCCCAAACCAGGTAATCCGCAGGTGTGGACCAGGACCTCATCTCCTTCTAAAATTAAAAACTGGAGGAAACTGAGAAAAGTTAGTATTACATCCCTCATATCCCCCAGCACAATAATATAGCAGTGTAACACCTTGGAACTGAGACGGGGGGGTCCGGTGACACTGTGGCCCTACCCGGGGGAGGCCCCGGACAGGGCCCAACAGGCAGAAAATCAATCCAACCACATTGCCAGGCATCAACCAAAGGGACACCCACCAACCGCAACCCCCCTGAATGAGGGCCGAGTATTGCTAGCGGCGTACAGCCCAATTGCAAAAGTGCGCAACAGAGAGTCAACAACAAGCCAGTGACTCTTCCCCCGAAAGGCATTGGAGGGAGGGCATCCCAGTGGCGACGAGAGCCCACCTGGCAAGACAGCAAGGGTGGACAGTATCAAGCCTACTTTACTGGCAGAGGGATACAGTAAGCGTCAGGTTGCTTCCATCTCGAAAATGTAAAAGACGGCGGTTCATGAGAACAAGGTCAAGCAACAGACAACATTGGGGACAAAAAAGCTACAGACTAGCAGAGGGCGAAAACGACTATCCACTGACCGAGATGACTGTCAACTCATTCAAAATGTCACTCAACAACCGTAGGGTGACCAACAAAAAGAATGACAAACAACAGTTGGGGTGAAGTGCACGGTGAGGACGGTTCGAAACAGGCTCCTACAGGCAGGGCTGAAGTTGTGCAAAGCTAGAAAAAAGTCCTTCATCAATGAGAAGCAAAGAAGAGACAGGCTGAAGTTTGCAAAAGACCATAAGGATTGGACCTTAGAGGAATGGAGTAAGGTCATCTTCTCTGACAAGTCAAATGTTCAGCTTTGCCCAACACCTGGTCATCTAATGTTACCCCATTGAACCCCACTGAACCCCATTGAAAACCTCTTGAATTTGATCAAGAGGAAGATGAATGGTCTCAAGCCATCAAACAAAGTCGAGCTACTTACATTTTTGTGCCAAGAGTGGCATAAAGTCACCCAAAAGCGCTGTGTTTCAGACTGGTGGAGAGCATGCCAAGACGCATGAAAGCTGTGATAAAGAATCTGGGTTATTCCACCAAAAATCTATTTCTGAACTCTTCCTAGGTTAAAACATTAGAATTTTGTTGTTGAAAAATGAATATGAATTAGTTTTCTTTGCATTATTTGAGGTCTGAAAACAATGCATCTTTTTTTTTTTTTTTTACTAGTAGTTATTTTATACAAATAAATATTCTAAATAATGAAATATTTATTTGGAATATGGGAGTAATGTTGTCAGTAGTTTATAGAATTAAACAAAACTGTTCATTTTACTCAAACACATACCTATGAATAGTAAAACCAGAGAAACTGATAATTTTTCAGAGCTGTAGTTGTTTGGCTCCTTTTTAAGGATCATAATGATGACAGAAATCACCCAAATGGCCCTGATCAAAAGTTTACATAAATTGCAGCATTTTATCAGTAAATACTGGCAGACAATTTGCATTCTTCTGCACGAAATCTTCACATGGGACTCTCTTGGACTTTCCAGCACAACAATGACCCTAAGCCAGAGGTCTCAAACTGGTTCCACAGAGGGCCATGTGTCTGCAGGTTTTTGGGTTTTCCTTTAAATTGGTTCCCAGTTCAGACCTAAACAACCAGGTGGGGGTAGAAACGAACCAATTAGTGACCTAATTAGTCAATTAAGTACAAGGTGAGAGTGAAAACCTCTGCCCTAAGCAAAAGGCCAAGTTGACCCTCCATTGGTTACAGCAGAAACATTTGAAGGTTCTGGAGTGGCCATCACAGTCTCCTGACCTTAATATAATTGAGCCACTCTAGGGAGATCTCAAACGTGCGGTTCATGCAAGACGACCAGAGACTTTGCATGACCTGGAGGCATTTTGCCAAGACCAATGGGCAGCTACACCACCTGCAAGAATTCGGGGCCTCATAGACAACTATTACAAAAGACTGCACACTGTCATTGATGCTAAAGGGGGCAATACACATTATTAAGAACTAAGGGTATGCAGACTTTTGAACAGGGGTCAGTTAATTTTTTTTCTTTGTTGCCATGTTTTGTTTTATGATATTGCCATTCTGTTATGACCTACTGTTGAATGTGAATCCCATAAGAAATAAGAGATGTTTTGCCTGCTCACCCGTGATTTCTTTACAAATGGTACATATATTACCGATTCTCCAAGGGTATGTCAACTTTTGAGCTCAACTGTATATGCTTTAAGTTGACATCTGACCTAGGTGAATACTTCTCCCTACCCTAAATGATTTTAAACTCCACCCCTCCTGAGTCAACAAATAACACATTTCTGCTCTCAGGGCCGATCTGCCACAAAGATGTATTTGAGTAAGTGTTTTTACACTACAATAGTATTATTCAGATCGAGATCTGTTGCCAGATTTGCGTTTTGTTTTTTATAGTTTCAACCACAGTGTCAAACCAGTTCCATGGAGGTTTGTCTGTAGGTTTTCCCTCTCATCTTGTAATTGATTAGGTCTCAAATTGGTTAGGTTCTACCCTCACCTGGTTGTTTAGGTTTGAAGTGGGAACCAATTTATGTGAAGAACCAAAAACCAGCATACAGTAAGCCCACCAAGGAATCGGCTTGACACCAGCGGTGTGAACGGTTGAAAATGTCAACTGTCCCAATTTTCAGACAGGTACTCCACTTGGCCTTAGAGTTCTGAAGACAAGTCTTGCTCAATGTGTACTGGACTGGAAAGAGCGGTGATCTAGAAAGTTTGGTTCTGTATGTTTCTCCAGCTCCATAAACAGGAAACCGAAAGAAATCTAAATAAAAATGTTAACATTGAGAAACAAATACTACATCCATCAACACCACTTGTATGACAGAGCACCATGTTACCAGGTGAACATTGTCTTGTGTCAAGCCACTTGACAATGTGGCTTGACAGACTGTCTGTTATTTTTCTAGTAGGTCGCAAGTTTGTTTCAGAGCATTTGTTGCTACGTTTCAAAACTCTCCTTCTGGAAGCTGAAAACAGAGTTTGCTCAAGCTCAAGTTTGACAGAGCTCATTAATTCAGCGTTCTCGAATCCGTCTCTGGTGGAAAGAACTCAAAATAAAAAGACAACATAAAATAAACAGGAATTTTTATTAATTTGAAAATGAGAAAACATCAACAGAATGTAACTTAAAAAGATCGACTTTCTTTAATCAACTCTGTAAGTATAATCTAATTATAATTTATAGACAGGAAATTAGGTTGAAATAAAACAAACAATAGATATTTGCAGTGATTGAAATTTGGCTCATGTTTAAAAACATTCCAACCCCCAAACCTTTTGAACAATAACTTATATTAATCAAAGTACTTAAATCATGTTCACAAATCAGAGTGTTACTCAATTACTTTAAGGCGCAAACTACCTAAAGTGACATTATTATAGGGTAAAACAGTGAGGTCAATCTAAGAAAAATGCAGGTATTCAATTCTTTATCAAATCAGTTGTAAACTGGATTCAGAACATTTATGTGCCATTTATTGAACGCTCCTTAATAAAGACAGTTTTAAGCGTAGTAGAAATGTGTTTATGGTCTCATTGTTTTTTATGTTTAGTCTTCATAATCTTGATAAATGATTGCAATCGCTTATGCTCAGTAAGAAAACCAAGTTGAAAAGGTTTAGTGTGGATACTGTGTTCTGGGACACCTAAAAACAACTGCACAATTACACAGCTTGTGGCAATAACATTTGGTATAGATGTGCAAAATGAAAACATGAAACACAACAGGAATGACATATAACACACATACAAACTACTAAGGGCAGGTTAAGATGGGCCCATGACACGTCCTGGGATGAACAGGAGATGTCACCCAGGCTCGGTTACAGACAGATCCATTTTTACCATGTTTCTTTGTCATCTGATTGTATCACACTTTTAATAAAAAAGAAAAAAAACATCAATATCCATCCTAGTGTCAATATCCATCCTATTGTCCTTCTGAGGTCCCAGGCAGAGTAAAATCCACTTACAGTCCAACCAGGTCTGCTGAAGCCCAACGGCTTATGGTCTGATCAAGGAGATTATCCAGACAGGTCCTGCTGGTCAGAACCAGGTTGCAGAGTAATTGATGTGCAGTTGGATGTATTCACCTGCTTTGAACCGTGGAATGGCGAGTGGCTAATGGCAAACAAACTGCATAACTATAGTATAGTAACAGAAGAGCCTGAGAAGATGGCCAACCTCCAGTTTCTAGGCGGAAATGGAAGCTAGGTTGTAGTTGACCGTATCCCTGAACCACAGATGTTTCCTGGGGACCACGAAAAGGCTGCATGAACTTCAAACTAAAAGTACAGCTACAATTATAATCATTATTCAAAAAAAACATATACATGGATCGCTTTTATTTTGTTAAAACTTTTTTTTCTCATTGCATTTAAACGCAGATAACGCTGTTGTCACTGTCCATTGCCTTAACAGATAACATCAGAGGTCAGCATGTGTCAGAGGTCGGCGCTCCGGGATGACAGATGAGTTTCACATAATTCTTCTTATGGTCCCCCATAACGACCAGTCTCTGTCCATATGCTAATCAAACATGTTCAGGGTTGACATACATTTCCACTGTTCTCAATCTGCCCGAGGGTGCTTCATCTGTGGCGGGGTACGAAATATTTCCTGCTGCTTTGTTGCCAGTTGACTCGGCATTAAAGTGGAGTGGACCCCCCCCCCCAGTCATAAGTGGTAAATAACACCATCCCACTTGGTTTGGAACCCGGCTAGTCTCTTAGAGAGGACTTGGCCTTAGACCGCTGTCAGAGTTTTGATTGGTCCATTCACACCTAAAACACACAAGAGACAAATGCAGACATGTTATAGTAAGTAAGGATAGAAACACTGCTTGTCTAGATGTTTTTAGTTTAACTATCAGGTAACCAACTGCACTGTGTGTGAAGTAGTCATCAGTGTACGGCGTTTTAACGGAGAAACTCTAGAGATGTTACTGTAAAGACATACAAGCCAAAGTATTCATATAGAGATGAGACAGGTTTCAGCATGTTAGCCGCTACTCATTAGCACAGCAATAGAGCGCCTGGCCCAAGCCATTAGACCACATGCACTAATACATGACTATAACATATCTCCATATGCATAGGGCCACTGTTCCAGAACATTCCCATACCCTTTACAAAAATGATTACAGTATGAGTCGTAAAAGGAAAAATGATTTTCTTTTACAACTTTGACGTCAGAGTGTTTGAGAGGTCCTCATACAGGCAGGCCATTTGTCACAGTGCTTTATTCTGCGGTCTCACAGCTGCTGTCTCACCTGGCTGGGTTTACGGTAATTCCTCAAGCGCTGCATTTCCAGCTGCATAATTTAAAAATACAATTTTAGTGAGCCCTTTCAAAATAACTTCCTGTCTGTTTTTAACCATCATCACATATTTATTAAGAAGAAAAAGCCTCAGTTTAAAAAGCACTTCATCGTCTGTCATTTAGACCCAGAATAAATAACTAAATGTACATTTAACAATTTACAGTTATGAATCACACTTTTAACAAACTGACCCAACTGCAATTACCATTAGGTTTTTTAGAACTTGGGTAAACTAAAAGCTATTTGGAGAACAGTTTGCCGGTTATCTGTCCATCTCCAGATGACAGATACTGAAGATTATTTTATTATATTATTTTCCAATAGAAAGGTATCATATTTAATTTTGGATCAACGTTTATAGTAAATATTAAAATGGACGCTACACTAAACAAATAATCCTTAGATTAGACTTAACTTTGTCATTGAACAGTACAAGTACGCTACAATGAAATGCATCCTGAACAAATAGTGGTTCATGACAAATGAGAAAGTAAGTTATTTGCTAAGTCATAGGAAACAAAGGGATGAGTTACACCTCCACTTATCTGCCAATCCAGAGATGGTTTAACCAAATAGCCTAGTCCGGGTAGTCCCTGGAGTACTGATCATTTGTCAATTAAATTCACAGGTGGGAATGTTAACATTACATTTCAGTGTCTACTGTGCGCGCACACACACACACACACACACACACACACACACACACACACACACACACACACACACACACACACACACACACACACAATAAAGTAACATTTAATGCCTAACCGTAACCCTAAACTTAACCAACAACGCCTGGACCTTAAAGAAACCCCAATTCTAACTATAAAATCAATTGTAAGTTTGACCCTAAACCTAAACCCTAAGGCAGAAATTGACTTTTGCCTCATGGGGACCAGCAAAAGGTCCCAATGAGGTATATTTTTTCTGGTTTTACTATACTCATTGGGACATTTGGTCCCCATTCGTTCAGTAAGACCTAACACCTAACACCCCCACACACACCCCCCCACACACCTTCTCTGCCCTTGCCATAAAAGGGGTCAGTTTCATAGTCATTGATCTCATTTGTATACATGACAATACTTTTGACAATTAAAGTATAAAAAGCTATGAAAATGTTACAATTAACAAATGATCTGTGTTGAGGGAATTATACGGCAGAAACTAGATACAGGCTGAGACCACACAGGGTGTGACAGTGTTTGTCCTCTGTGTGAAATGAGAGACGTCAGAGGAAATAGCAAGGGAAATAACCCAAGATCAATAAGCGCCGTAACCACAATGCAGCTGATGTGATTTGCAACACACATTTTTCCTCCTGAACTTATTGAGGCTTGCCGTCACAAACCCACCTAATGGTGAAATACTTATTGACATAATTAGAACTGGTGATTCATCATTAAATTATATGTCATGAATGACAAGAAATTTTATATTCATTTTAAATTAAGCCTATATGGTTCACATGAAACTGTGGATAAACAAGAAAGGAGGTAGAACACTTTCCGGAAGCACTGTACAAAATCATAATGCGTAGTGTTCTCAATGCTAACGCTAGTGTGCACGCACACGCTGCAGCCTGGCAGATGTAGGTCACCAAGGTTAGTAAGGTAAACAGGCTGGTGTATGTAGAGACTCACCCGTGCGTCATAATCCAAGACAAAGGGAGGGATGTCTATCTGTTCAGGCAGGATGCAGGAGAAGAGCTGCCGGAGGTTCTCTATATGATGGACCTTCTCCTTCAGCCCCGACACACTGAACGTCGTGAAGAACCAGGTGGACACCTGACAGGATAATAATAGGATGGATAAGAACTCAGGTAGCTAACTCAGAGACGACAAACAAACGGCAAAGAATATCAGGTTCCCAGACACAGGATAAACCACTTTCTACACAGAAAGTGCTCTGTTGGCCTTGTGTCAGGGGATGGAATTCTGCAGCAAAGGTTTAATAATAGTTTACTTCCTATGCACGGATGCGTTGGGAAGGAATGTGTTCAGGCTAAAATTCACTATGATGGAATAAGGTGATTAGACTTCCATTCTCCTATTCAGCATGTTAGTATTGGCTCTGCTTCCCATTACAAATCATTTAAACCCACTTATAGCATTTATTCTAATGATCCCACCGCAATTCCTGGCCGTTTTCCATAGCTACGAGTGATATCGGACAAGCAACGTATGCATTCACGATTCCCTTTTTATAAGCCATCCCCCTTTAGAAGGGCTGAATCACAACACTAACTACACAGATGAGACCAGTTTAAAAGTCAAATGTTTCAGTGCCTCACAACTAAAACCTGTCAAAGTAGACCTGCAATGGGGTGGTATGTGTGTATAGCCTAATATCCTTTGTAGACACAGTAATACATATACACGTATGACAACGCTATAACAGGATGGTAGACCTCACCTTGGAACGAAACGAAGGGTGGACAAAGTAGAACGCCTTCAAGTTATTTTTAAACCTGCAATACAAAACACAGAATGCATTCACTGTCACATTGGCTAGGGTGAAACGAAAGTGGAAGTGTTTCTATAATAATGATAAGACTTATTATGTCAAAGCATTTCCATTAATCTGCAACTACTCTAGGAGTTTCTTCAGGCCAAGGTACACCCACCCCCCATGAAAACAGTACACATTTGCTAATGCAAATACATGGTTTTAGTCAGACTTTATTTCACACAGAACTAACCCATCATCTCTTTGAGATCGTGTGGAATAACCACCCATAGCATTACAGCTTTACAGTGCAAACAATGCTTCATCAGTTCAGAGAACACCAGAGGGCCCGGTATGTAAGTGGAGCAGGGCCAAAATCATTCATCTCCCCAGCCAGACAGGTTCTTGAATCCGTCTCTTCCTGGTCTAGGCCTAGGGGTGGAGTAGCCATTTCCAAACCACTCCAAGAGCCAACTCTAAAGCAATACCTTCTCACCAAAACAGTGTTCCTGATGTAGCAGAGCCATTGATTAGTCTAGAGCTACACTGGGTAGATAGGAGCACAGGTGTTCAGTCAATACACGCGAGGTCACTGAGTTTCCCGTGAGGACCCTAGATTATCTCCACATGTGGTTCTAGGGGGAAACCGGTTAATTCTGGCTTAACATACTGCAGCCTATCATTACACTGGCTACGATGGAAACTCCGTGGACGCCCAAGTAAGTATTCAAAAGCAACACTCGATAAAAACCCCTGACAGGTACAGTTGCGCACCGAATATCTCAACAAACACAATGACTCATTTCAAACACTGTAATCGGACATTGTCCGTTAAGGGGGAAGTTGTGTTTGGCATGTCCAGAGACGCACACCGTCACAGAACGACTGGCTAAAACGGCCCCCGGCTGAGGACAGGAACAGTGTGTCAAGGGAAGGGTTTCTGCCTTCTGCAGGGCTGCGGGGTGGAGGGTGAGAAAATGTCTGGTTTTCATTTGCATGTTGCGGTTTTAAGCTCGACTACACAGTGTGATGGTGTGAATAGATTGGAGTACAAGAGTTTAGTAGTCAAACTCTTCTTAGCCTTTAATACACTGCTCTGTCCTGCAGGACTGAAACATTCGTTTTTTTACATTCTTACATCAGGTGAGCGCAATAACTACCTTGTGGAAACAAAAGACTGAAATGTTTCGGCCCTTCGGGACCAGAGTAGGCTACTCCTGCTCTAACAGATGTACTAAACCTGAGAGACGGGTTAGTGAGTATAATGTTGACATTGGCACTGCTATGTTAAGGTGTTGCAACTTGCTTCACATGAAGTTCATTCATGGCGAATCGCTATCTGTCACAAGGTGTGAGTTTTCGGTGAAGGTTACAGAGCTGGCCAAAAATTCAAATGTTTATTGAAATTTTAGCTTCTAGTATTTGGGGCACCCTCCCCTCCCTCCCCAATACATCCCTCTTTGTGAACCTTTGACCAGCTTTGGTGAACTATTCCAATATGGACTCCAGGTTTCCAAAACCTATGTGAACTCAAATGCACTCTGGTTAAATCTTTCAAAGCTGGCAATGTCTTCTTGGCCTCAGCAGTAGGTCTAAATAGTCTTCAGTTAATCGCTCTCTCCCACTTCACCAGATCAATAAAATGTGTGTGTTTGTGTGTGCGTCTTACTTGGCATCTACGATCTCATAGAGCTTCTTGAGGAATTCCGAATCCAGATGGTTTCGTTCTTCAGTCAGAGTGTGGAAGTAAACCATGACATATTCCTTGACTGTGATGTGATCCATGACGTGGATGAAGTACAGCAGGGCCTGCAGTGTTCAGACAAACACAAGCCAGGTCAAAGTTGGCTCACAGAGAAACAACATTCAGGTATTACTACTGAACCGCTAATACAGTGATGTTGCCTCAGAATTAAACCTGCTACCTTTTCCATGTCAATGAGGTTGACGGGAACATTTCTGCCCACAAGAACCATCACTGTCCTGCCATATATGTCAACACCTGTAAACAAAAACACACACACACACGCACTTAACTGAAAGCTTCACAGACAACACTTAACCAAAAGCCTCATAACACTGCCTCCTAGAGGAGACCTGGAAGTATTACACTCACAGAAACAGGGTGCCATGAGCAACACTATGGCACTGAATGAAAACAAAGAATTAAAGATTTAACCAAATACCTAAACTAAACCAAGTGAGTGAGTGTGAGGAGAGAAGAAAATTAGGCAAAAGACCGAAAGAAAAAAAACAAGAAAAAAAGAAAACACTGAACAGGAAGGAGAAAGGGGGAGTGAAAGAAAGCTGTCCAGCCTTTACCACAGAGGCTGTTTCATAAATGGCCATTTTTAATCCTGAGAACGAAAAATGAGAGAACGGATTATCGCACCCCCTGATGCGGTATTCAATGAGCTGGAAAAAGGATTTCACACACACACACACCTTACCAGTTTGATATAAGGCTTTCAGTGCTGCTATGTCTGACAAGTCCTCTGCTCTGGCTCGACACAACCAGCGGTTATAACTGTAATGACAGGAGAGGTTATAACACCATTAAGTCAACAGGGTGCAGCAGTGTAAACGGAAGACTAGGGTACCGGCTGCACGGTTGCTATGGAACTGACTTCCTCTGGTGTTGTTTCTGCATGGTAGCGTCAGAGAGCTGGCCCTGAAGGATGAGTTTGCGCTGTTTGTCCACATCTCCCTCCATCCGGGCAAAAGCATGAGTCCCGACCTGACCCAGATGTGAGTCCAGAGTGTCTTCCTCAGAATCGTCTACTCAGAGACAAACAGGTGCACATCATTCCAAATGGGGGGGAGAGAGAGAGAGAGAGAGAGAGAGAATATCTCCCTTAATATTGCAAACAAATCTTTCAAACCATTGCAGTGAAAAAAACACACAAAAACAAACATGAGTTATCACACTTCACACTCACTGGTCGTGATGCAGAGCTATTCTCACTGGTTTGTGTGTGCGTGCGTGCGTGCATGCGTGTAGACCTCAGAACCACTGAACCATCCAGCCGAAGGCATTAGAAGCAGCTCGTCCATGGTCCCTCTGGATCATGCAGAGTGTGTGTGTGTGTGTGTGTTTTAACTTAGCTGTTATTGTTTTTAGCAGTGCACCTGTCAGCATAGCTGGGTGCTGCTGTGTGGAAAAGATGAACCAACTGAAAGACACGGACCATTTAACAATTCAGACTGCTCCTAATAGTTTCCACCCTGACGTAAGGTCCATCACTTGGTCGGTCTGCGTGCCCCAGTACATTTTGCCACCGGCCGATATGACAGAGATGTTCCACTGACTCCGTGACAGATCACCCAGCACCCATGTCCACTGTGTCTTCATGGACACAGACCACCTGGTTTAACAGGAGGTACACCAGCCAACACAGCGTTGTCCGTCCTCCAGGAAATACAGCCCCAGCTTAGAGACAATCACTGGCGGCAACAGTCTAATGATGGCCGTGAATTTGTGACAGTCTTTCAACAACATTCAATGGAAGTCATTGCTATGGTTGCCGTATGGAAGAGGCTTCGTGCATTACAGCTCTGAGACAAGTCGTGCCTAGGGTGTTGTGGGAAATGCAGTCTTACCCTCCAGACTGCCTGGTTTTTCAGCAATGCGAATCTGTCTCTCTGGGACTACAGGCTCCCCCTCTGAGTTCCCGATGTCGGCTGGGATTAGTGGCAGGCTAACCCGCTCCTCTACCTCCGAACGGGGGTAGTAGAGAGGCAGCAGCTTCCTGTATGTGGGCTAAGAAACAGACAACGCTCAAAACCTCTGTAAAGGTTTGTCTGTTAAGTTTGCCTTTTTTAACATAATAAAGCTCTCGATAAACTGGAGACCTCATGTTAGTCTTGACATTTTATGTTCTCTATTAAGAACAAAGTAGCGTGTAATCGCAATGAAACATAACCATCAAAACAAAGCTTATTAAATATTATTTAATCCAGGTCAGGTACGTGCATCCCGGGAATGTAACTCCTGACTGTGCAGAGTAGAGGGGAACAAACCTCTTCGACGTCTGTCACAGCGAACACCACGGTCTCTATGCTTTCACCATGGTTCTCCAGAAACCTGCGGACCGTTCCTGCAGCGACACACAGGCAGACATACAGCTACTGACACACCATGAATGTTTCCCCCGAAGGTCAGGGGTCACGGAGAACCTACGGGGAACACTATGCCAGTGTGACATTTGACCTGCATGAGAGCTACTTAAAATGGTATGACAGAGTGTGCCGTTCTCCACTGTATAAGCGGTCATAGTCGGGGTTATCTGTGTGTACGGGAGTTGTGCGAGTCTTACTGAAGGCAATGTGTGTGGCATCCTCCAGAGGGTATCCTCTCTTGCCTGTGCTGACGACACAGAAGGCCACGGAGACCATGGCCTGCTCTCTGTAGGGACAAAGGAACGACAACTCGGACAACAGCAAAAGGGCTGACTGATCGCTCGCACGTGCGCACCCACGAACACCTGAACATGAATCTGTTTGGCCCTCTTTCTGAAATGATGGGAGAACTAAGGAAGTGACAGGTCAAATAATATATATTTTATCCTAGCTGTTTCTACAACATGCAGTTCATCATTGTTCTGTATGTTGAATAGGTACATAGATCTCGGGTGAACAGTATGAATTACTAGATATGCGTGAGGTAGCTTTAAGTGAATTATAGAACATTGTTCTCTTGTGTGTAAAGAAGGTGCCACCGAATCCAGGGGTTCTAAAACTGGAGGTGTTGAAAAGAAAGGTGTTGCATACTATAAAGATAATAAAAAAATTAATAAAAAAGTCTTATAGGTTGATAAGAAAACAACAAAAATAATATATAAAATGGAGGTTATTACAGTGCAATTAGGTGTTACTAAAGCACAAAAAGTTTTCAATACTGTTGGTTCCTGTCGTGGTCTCAACAAGCCCCTGATCTAATCCACAGGGCTGTCGCCCCAGGCATACGAAGGACCATGTGGAACAGGCTTCTTAGGACAATATGTTGTACCACTGCAAACAACACGCACAGACGACATGCACAGACAACCTGATGTAGTAGACTAAGGAGTTATTGTCTTACTTGGCGAGCTGCATGACATTCCTATAGCAGCTGTACAGAGAACTTTCAGCAGCCGTCCTGTACTTGGCTTTGTACTTGGGGCCCACGGTGTGGATAATGAAGCGGGCCGCTAGGCTAAAGCCTTTGGTCATCTTCGCCTCGCCTGTCCGACATCCTATGATAGACATGCAATAGCAGTAATACAAAACGATACTCATTACACACAGCAAAAACAGCACACAAAACATGATGCACATAAAAAAAATTGCAATCCTGTGTCATGCCTACATAATGCAAGGATCTATTCTGTCAAAATATTTCATAAAGATGAATCAGCTACGCCCCCTACCTTTCAGTTTGAGCAGCTCGTCTCGGAGCTCAGGCCCAGCGTGTTTGTGGATGCTCTCAGAGATTGGGTTCTTGTCCGTTAGAGTCTCGTTGCTTGTGTTTACGATGGCGGTGCAGTTCAGTAGGGCCACATCACCGTTACTGAAGACACAGAGGAAAGGGTCAGATATGGTAACAGAGACCACTGTGTCGACCTGTACTCAATAATACAAGGAACGACTCATCTCGTTGCCATCCACATATGAACACCAACGTTTGAGCCTGCGTGCGTTCAATGTTGTGATCCTGCCCAGAGCGCTTTGTGCAACTATGAAAGGGGAAGCTCTCTTAACAGTTTGATGGAGGCGCTGAGTTGTATGAAATCCTAGTATTTTCCCCCCCAGTGACTATCATGAAGACTTGAGTTGAGACCAGTACACAGTTGAGCAATAGAGGTTTATGACACCACAGTACATTATTTGGAAATGGCAAAGCCAACATGAGATGAAGTTTCAGAGTTGGGTTAATTTCAAGTGATTTTAAGACGCACACTGAAATTCCAACACCAGTTCAATTCTATTCCAATTGTTATTCAAGGAATAAGGACATTCGGAAATGGAATTTGGTTTACTTTTGGAATTCACAGGAAATGTAATAAAATTGACACCAACCCTGGTCTGTTTCACCTAATAAAATGTTTCAGCAAGCAAAATGGCCAATTGACCAATCGTAATTTAGTCACTACGTCATCTCCATTTTACAGCATTGCTACCTCAGTAAGGCAGAGCTGATCTACCTCAAAAAGGTTGAGCAATGTTTCGTCAGCCTTGTTGCACACATTTGTGATGATCCTCAGTGATCCTTGCACCAAGGAAGGGCATGCAGTTTGCTCGCTGAGTCTTAACCTGGTTAAATATAGTTCAAATAAAGCAATCAAGACACAACTCCTTAGGCTGGTAAAACAGGAGCAGAAAAATCATTTACCAAGACCTGTGCAAAAAGGCATTAGTTCAGTCCTGAGGTCTGTTCCTTTAACTGCAGCAGGAATGTGAAGAGGGCTTGGAGTGGCCTGGGTACTAAAGGTTTACTGAGCCTCCTACCAATAGAACCTCTGGACACATCATGTGCTCGGCCTTCCTTTACCACAAAGAGGATTTATAAAGTGGAGGGTAGAATGCCCACGTGGTGGTGGTGGAGTGGGGTTTAAATTAGAGAGAAAGAGAGAGAGAGGTGATTCAACACCCTGCAAGGCCCAGGAACTGAGTCACAAGGCACACGATTCCAGGGCACCTTGAGCAGCCGTCAACAGGGCATTTGATTTGAATTTAAAAGGTGGTGACTGTGACAAAAGGGAAGATCACGAGTGAATATACACAAAATAAACTTTTCTGGGCTCTGAGTTACTGGTAACGGAGAGACAGGTTTGGGAGGCAGGGGTCCAGTGTGCATGACTCACTATAGCACTATCTTCCTGTTGATGTCTTCTCTGTAGGGGAAGGGTGAGGGGAAGGCCTGCTGGCTGTCCAAACAGTCATTGCACTCATCCGTGTCCTTTCCCTCCAGGTCCGGCTGCCTCTCCCAGGTGGACAGAGTCTGGACATCCACAAACTGGGAGCGTGCTCCCAGAGGATCCATTCCAGCACCTCAAGGCCACACACTGCAAACAACGCCAGAGAAAGAGCATAACATGTATTCTGAGTGTCCAAATCCAAAAGACCAGTAGACGGTCAAGTATTGACTGACTGTGTGTTCACGCATTATCGGCTAGTCTCAGTGTTCATTGTTAAGCGAGGCTGGCATTGACAACCCATTCGGTAATGGAAAATCATTCTGGCACAGTCAAAGAAAGCCTCAACTTCTAGTGTCTAGACGATAAGTAATCAACCGAATGAAACCTCAGTTCCATAGCAGAATCACGACACACGGCACGCATAGAGATAACTTTGTTGTCAATAGAACATTGGATTAGGTTTTGATTGCATTTTTTGGCAGCAGTTAAAATAAATTGAGAGAATCAGGCAGGCAAGGTCTGACAGTCTTTCTTTCCCAGACCCTGCAGATAACTACATACCATGTATGAATGAGGGCCTGTCTTAAAGGGATAGCTCAATTAAATTGCAAAATGCTTACTGAAATTGGTTTCCTTACTATGGTTAAGGTCTGACAGCAATCCATGCTTTGGTCAGAATTGCTTTTATTCCAGTACATACATTTTACACATACAATTCACCTGTTGTAGAGCTGCTAGTGGGATACAACATACACATTTCCTTTTTTCCAGGTCCGGTTTTGATCTAACCTTTTAATTTGAGTGAACTAAGCCTTTAAAATTAGGTCGCTTTTTAGGAACTGTACTGGCGCATACAGCAATGGCACACGAGGGGAGGACAGAGGGAAATAACTGTTACAGCGCATTTGTCACCCTAAACACGGTATTCAAAAGACCAATGACAAAAATGAAGAGAAAGATTTTATAGCAAGTAAAATTTTAATCACTTTGGAAAATAGCCTATATTTATTGACAGTGAAAAATAATTTGAGTGTTTTTGCTTGTACGATTTTTTTAATCAGGCCCTGTCAGTGTCATTATCACCACCAAACATGAAGCTCGAGCTCAGCTGAGTCTCAGCATATTACGGTAGTAAAGCAGCGTTTGCCTTCGTTTTTCTTTCTTCGCCAACAACTGTATAGTACTGCAACGAATAGCATACTAAAATAGGAAGGAAATTAGATTAATGTAGCTAGCTAGCTAGCTAATCAGAACGCTAATCAGTAAAAATGAATTTCAGCTATACCCGTTCTCGGTCGTCCACTCTGTCGTCGACTCCGAGCAGAACTGAATTACAAAAAGCAAGTCATGATCTTCATGTCATGGCAAACTTGATTTCACGAAGCCCATTCCCAATCCCATCGCACTGTCACGTTTACTACAGTTGTTCGAGTTCCTGATCAGCTGATTCACGAGAAAGAACATTCCATAGAGAACGATAGAGGCCTCGATAAAAATAAAGTGTTTGCATATGGGTTTTTCAACATCTCTAAGAAGCGTAGTCAGATTAGAAACCCTGTTGACCATTGGTTTGTTACCTATGTTGTCAGTGGGTATTCCTGGGATAAGGCAAGCTCAGGTCATCTTGAAGGAGTTAATGGGAGTCAATAGATCATTCAGAATAATTTACATGATTTATTTTCGAACATGCACACAGTCAATCATTAATCTAGACAATTTACTCAACCATACATATCCAGTGTAACCCTAAGCAATTTTTGACTACACGAATTGTGTGTATTGCTTTAGGATTTTTCCCAAGCAATAATTTAGGTATCACCACCACTGTTGCAAAGCCAGATTGGAAGCCTGGTAGAAAATAAGTGACAGAGTAACTTCATTAGTAACATGGAATTCTTTAATTATCAAATACCTACACACAAATGGGTGTTTTTAAATCACAGAGCACTTTTATTGCAATTCTTATGATATTGTCATGCCTATAACCTAATTGTTGTACAGCACAATTGTACTGGTAGTAACACTAACTGACTAGCTATTTCACACCTGGTACACTGACACCCTTTGACCTCCTCCTCTGCAGCAACTCCAGCAGCAGGGTAAAACCAAACTCAGTGATCCCGGTCACAGCACAAATGTCACCGTTTTGCCGTGGCTCTAACTCACTTGCCATTTCAAACCTGTTACATATAGTTGTAACCCTTTGGAGCAAAAAGATCCTGCCAGCAGATAAAACTTAAAGGAAAAAAACAAACATACATAATTGTTGTAAGTGGTAGTAAATATGTATTATACCAATCTACTCAAATATAATTTGATACCATGAGGTCGATCACATTTTCACTTTGGAGTAGCTAATACTATTCTGGTCTCGTTCGGTAAGGAAAGAGGATGAAGAAACAAGTTCTGTTATGTTCAGTCTTGTAAACATTCCACACAAAAAGCCCTTTTACTGTTTTCTGCATGCAGTTAATTATTTAAAGGAGAACCAGCCATTCTAGAACCAAAAACTCCCTCACCTGGTTAAGAGGAGCCGGATATGTTTAGTTGAGCCATTTTTCTGGAATGCCCTTTAGGTGGCATTTTGAAGTTTCAGTGGTGATATCGATGCGCTCAGAGACGCCACAACGAGACGAACACACAGCCAGTCTTAAATATATCTATCTCTATGCTATGAACACACGTTTACCATTTCCGGAATTATTCCCAGAGATGTACGATGAATTACGTTTGTGTAAAAAAAACTAAATTTATGTTTAAATCCTCGCGATTCTTTCCTAGCAGGTGAATGTAGATATAAAAAAATTGGTCAATGTTATTAAACAAAAATAAACAATACATCGTTATGCAACCCTATAATACAGTCTAAAGTAATGGATACCAAACAAGTAAATATTATTGATCATTAATTATATTTATTATAATCGAACAAGACCAGTACTCATACAAAATTTAGATACGTATATTTTATTGGTCTCTCAAACTATACATGAATGTACATTTATCTTTTCCTTATGTTGGTTGACGACTCTATCTGGGATTGATCAGTAGGGTCTTCCTCGTGTGGCTAGGTAAGTCAGAAAACATCACTGGCTGGATGCTTCAATCAAGGAATTAGCAACATCGTTCTAGTAAGATAACCAATTGGGAAAGATATACTTCATTTTTATATTACGAAATGAGTATAAAGGAGACTCAAAACAGGTTTTTGTTTGTGTTATTTTCTAATTTAGCTGATTAGCGATGCATTGCAACACCACGTGGACCATGATACTACCAACCTAGCTAGCTAACATAGCTAACCAAGTAGTGAGACCTACCAAATCACATAATTCCACCCAAGTCATCTAACTAATGTTATTTACACTATAAAATGTATTTACCTAGTTATATGTTAAAGTACTGTTTCCATATAGTAATGTGTGTTATAGTTATACTTTCATGTAGCCTGGGCAGAGATGTTTGTGCTTTACGGAGTACAGCAGCTACTCCTTTTGCAGCCCTGTCCAAGCCAATCCAAATTAACTGAGTTGAGAAGGCAGCAGAAACCAACTGGAACCAACAGGACGACTTTAATGCATATTATTGCACACGTTTGCCCTTTGCGGCTTTGCTGATGCACAAAAGTTTATTTGTGTAGTGGAGTAAACTGATAATTTGGCCCCGGGTTGCGGTAACCTCTTTCTGAAGAGCTAGCGCCTGTACAGGTTTTTATCTCCAAGGCTGAGCTCAAACTATGTGGGCAGCGCTGCGCTAGGCACCTGTAATGCATTGAAGTCAGGGAGCGAGCTAATTCCTTGTCTGTTCACCCTATCACATTTATTTTACAAAGCCGTTTTTACATCAGCAGTTGCTATATATGGCTTTAACAAAACAAAAAAAACACTTTGTTCTTCAGTCAGGCATTATAATAACATTCATGTCACTATCTCATGTCCCCTAGCCTGTGATATCCCTCTTAGGTGGAGACCATGGGGTTGACCAAGCAGTACCTGCGCTATGCTGCCAGCGCTGTGTTTGGAGTAATAGGAAGCCAGAAGGCCAACATTGCATTCGTCACCATACAAGGAGGAGAAAAGGGACGCTTTGTGGCGGTTGCTGCATGCGAGCATGTGTTCATATGGGACACACGTAAGGCAGAGAAGGTGAGAGATTTTTTTTGTGAGACGTGTGTACGTTTCGTTGGCTGGCTACTGGCGTAGCGGATGTCGGGAGCGTTGTTGTTGCGCGTAGTGCCCTTCTAACGGGCCCCGAAGTATTTCAGCCCGTGGCTGTGCGCTAACGTATTAGATCACCTGGCCAGTGGCACCAAATTGTAACCCTATTAGTTTACTAGTTTTTCCCGATCGGTCGAGGTGACATTAAGGCAATTGTCTTGCCTTGTAACCACCTTCCCCTCTGTCCTCTAGGTTCTTATCCTCAAGGGGAACAAGCACGAGGTAACGTGCCTCTGTCCCTCCCCTGATGGCGTCCACGTTGCCGTGGGTTATGAGGACGGTGTTGTGCGAATCTTCAGCCTAGTCAGCGGCGAGAGCAGCGTGTCCTTCAACGGGCACAAGTCCGCGGTCACCGTCATTCGCTATGACGCTCTGGGTGCTGGGCTGGTGACCGGCTCCAGGGTGAGGCCATTTCTTGCCGTAGAGAGGCTTTCATCCATAGTGGAGCTAATGTCATGGTAACCCAAGGCTTGTGTGTTTGAAGTATCATTAGCGAGGTGGTCAACAATATCATCTCTCCCTTTAGGACACGGATGTGATAGTGTGGGATGTCATTAACGAGTGTGGTCTGTACCGACTGAAAGGACACAAAGACGCCATCACGCAAGCCCTGTTCATCAAAGACAAGAATCTTCTCCTCACATGGTAGTTCTAAATTCAAATGAAAGGCTTGACGTTTCGGGGGTGGGTTTGATTCTGCTAGCGTGTCAGGTGCTGAGAGATTAGGTTTGTGTGTTAGATGCCAACTTGACAAAGTTACTCACAGAGTTTGCTGGTATTCTGTGGTTGTCAATCTGGTATTCTGTGTTGTGTTCTCCAGCTCCAAGGACAGCTTTGTGAAATGGTGGGACCTGGACACCCAGCACTGCTTTAAGACCATAGTTGGACATCGCAGTGAGGTAAGAGATCCCTGTCTACCACTTGATTGCATCACACGTTTGGTTGACAATTGTTTAGTGTTTGAGGAGGTGATTGAATCACTTGTCTGATCAGATAACTGCCTCTCAGAAATGACTGGTTGGAACTCTTTGGTTGTGTGTTTGTCAGGTTTGGGGGATGGCACTGCTGAACCAAGAGAGTAGACTGATTACAGGCTCAGCTGACAGTGAGCTCCGAGCCTGGGACATCAGCTACCTACAGGAGGTACATGCACACGAGTTACAATGATCCTTCCACACATATCAATACATGGCCTGATCATGTATTATTGGAAAATTATTTTAAATGAAATACTGGTATAAAATGCTAGTCCTTTAACATTGTTGATTTGTGCATTGTTTAGGGCAAAGAGGCTGGAGAACCAAAAGAAAAAAAAGGGAAAAGCCTACTTGGCGAGGAGGGGGATGAGGAGGATGAAGAAGGTTTGGATGAGAGCCCTGTGGAGGTATGATGGACAGTGATCCTCTGCAGGGCAAACATGCTCTGTAATATGCAGCACTAAATAACCTGGGAAATAACTAAAGTATATGAACTAATAATTCATGTTATGACTGCATATCTAATAGCATATCTATCTGAAATGAATGTTTTACCCCTCTCCTCTCTCCCGCAGAGGATCTTGAGTTGTAATAAAGCTGGCTCTCTGCTGAGGGAGGCCAGGGACCGGGTGGTCTCCATGACCACTGATGCAGAGGCCAGGATTCTCGCGTGCCATGTACGTGTCTACTTACCCTCTAGTCTTATTGGTTTATTGACATTTCTCAGATCATGAATGTTCGTTCTTCCTTTCTCTGGTCTTCCCACCTTGCTACTCTTGTCAGGGCACAGAAGCGGTGCTGGAGGTGTTCAGTGTGCTCCCAGAGGACGAGGTGGAAAGGGTGATGGCCAAGAAGCTGAAGAAAGCCAAGAAGAAGGCCAGGTACGTTCGACCACGATTACTGATCACACGGTCAACACAGCCTTGGCAGAGAGAACAGATGTTGGTTAAGTTGCAAATCCTTCAGATATGATTAACACTAGGAAAGCCAGATCTCAAGAGACCCCAGTCATGAAAACGTCCGCTGTTTGTGTACAGCCATGCTAATGAATGTGGTGACATGTGAAGTGTTACTGCCCTCTGGTGTAGGGATGCACAAGCTGCAGGGGAGGATGTGCAAGATCCAGTGGTGGAGAGGAAACTGGCAAATGAGATCGTCAGACTGACCAACATCAAGGCGTCTGCCAAGATCAGGTAAATGCGCGCACATGTGCTAACTCTGACCCTCAGCGGCTCAGTCAAACCACCAACCAGCCAATACTGTGATGCGTCCAGATTTGTCATACTGTCTGTAGCGTATCTTTAGATGTGTTGACATACTGTGTGGCGGATATCTTTAGATGTGTTGACATCATACTGTGTGGCAGATATCTTTAGATGTGTCGACGTCATACTTTGTGGCGCGTATCTTTAGATGTCGCCTGCTTACTATGTGGCGCGTATCTTTAGATATGTAGACTTCATACTGTGTGGCGCGTATCTTTAGATGTGTCAACTTCATACTGTGTGGCGCGTATCTTTAGATGTGTCGACTTCATACTGTGTGGCGCGTATCTTTAGATGTGTCAACTTCATTCTGTGTGGCGTGTATCTTTAGATGGGTCGACTGCATAATGTGTGCTGGCGGGGAATTGAAGATAGCCATGCTGCTTCAGAACAACACAGTGGAAACCTACAGCCTCAAGACATGGAACAAGAATCCCACTGGCACTAAGACGTCTCGCCTGACGCTGGGGGGGCACCGCACCGATGCCCGCACGCTGGCCTTCAGCTCAGACAACATCGGCATCCTGTCTGCCTCTGGGGAGACTGTCAAAGTCTGGAACAGGTGACATGTCATGAACACGACAACGCATGAGAAAGTTTTCATGGTTTCCGATTGGCCGTCTAACGGGAAGTCCCTCCCTCTGTTCCAGGTCTACCCTGCAGGTGATTCGTACTATGGAGTGTGAGTACGCCCTCTGCTCCCTGTTTGTCCCTGGAGACCGGCAGATCATCTTAGGGACCAAGGTAACATGAAGATGCCGACATACACCCAGCCACAGATAATATTCAGTACGGGACTTATGCATGTGAACTAAAACCAATGTCTCCTGTCAGAGTGGCAAGCTTCAGATCTTTGACCTTGCGTCCGGAACCCTCCTGCAGACAGTTGACGCCCATAGTGGAGCGCTGTGGTCCCTCTGTCTGTCTCCCGATCAGGTACCGATTTTCTATCTGCCTTTTTTGTCCATCTTATTACGGAATGCATGTAGCGTTTCCAGTGCCATACTCCATTACAACCCAATACTTCTTTTTGTTATTGTTCTAAACAGAGGGGGATAGTGACTGGCGCTGCAGACAAGACTGTTAAGACGTGGGAGTTTGAGCTGATTAAAGATGGAGAGACTGCGCAGAAGTAAGCCAGTCTATCTACTTGACACTCTTTCATTAAAGAGACACGGTGTAGAAACGTGCTTCTAAACAATAAGATGACTTGTCTCCTCTTGTACCTTACCGAAGGAGACCGCTATAGAATTAGCTAGTTCAGGGTGGTTTAGCTTGAGAAGGAGATTATAAGTCAATGCAAACTGATAGACGAACCAGCGAGAAAATTACAATCGGGAATATGTAATTCACTCATTAATTAACTGTAACATCTTTTTTGTGGTTTGCAGGAGGCTGACAGTTAAACACTTGCGTACACTGCAGCTGGAAGAGGATGTGTTGTGTGTTAAGTATTCACCTGACCAGAGACTGTTGGCGGTCTCTCTGCTGGACTGTACCGTCAAGGTCTTCTACACAGACACGCTCAAGTTTTTCTTGTCTCTTTATGGACACAAGCTCCCAGTGCTCTGCTTGGACATCTCTCATGTGAGTACCGTGTGATCTTGCAATCCTAAACTAAAATCAAATAAAGGGGACAGACAATAGATCAATAGGGAGTGGGTTGGTGAACGTTTCTTTGTGTGTGTCTATTTAATCTGTCTTGGCTGTAAATAGAACTTTGTCCTCTGCCTTTCAGGACAGTGCCTTGATAGCGACTGGCTCTGCAGACAGGAATGTCAAGATCTGGGGTCTGGACTTTGGGGACTGTCACCGGTCTATGTTTGCCCACGATGACAGGTACAGGAAATACGATTCCAGAGCCAGGCCAAGAACAGTTGAAGTATGTTCAGCATCTAATAGGCTTTTTTGTTTGTTTGTATTAATTACACAGTTAAATTCCATTTGACAGAATAAGTAATTGGTTCATTTCTTTGATTTATATTCTGGTGCAATGGTCTAAACCGCTACCTCTGGTCATGTACTGCTGCAACATGGGCTTAAATGCAGACCACTTCCCTTTCACCAACAGCTCTCCATCTGTCCTTAACCACTGTATAGCAGAACAAAGCAGGAACATTACATATATTATGAAATTACAAAGATATGGTTGGTGTTAAAGAATATATCATAAAATATGATGCTGACCCTTTTCTGACAGGTTCTTTTCAAAATAGATTGGGTGTTGATCTGGCTACATTAGCCATAACAAATGCTGAGTGTCAACAGGAGACCAAGAACCAACATTTGAAATTTATATTTTTTTAATCATTAGTACTTTTTTTTAAACAATAATGTCTGAAAACTGCTACTCTATGTGCACCATATGTTTAATATGAATATATATGCTGCCAGAACACATCCTAAATTAGCCAGGTGGCAGATGGATGGTTCACCAACAGTCTTAAATTATAACTGAAATGAGTTTGGCGCTACTCCACGTTTCCAGTAAAATATTTAAGCTAATCTCCAATTTCGGAAACAATGTCCTTGTTAGCCACCTTTGACCGATGACATCACCCCATCTGCTCTTTCACGTTGCTGTTTTGTCCTTTCTCATGTGTTTTATTTCTCTCTGTCCCTGTTTGTTTTCTTAGTGTCATGTTTCTTCAGTTTGTCCCCAAAACCCATCTGTTCTTCACAGCGGGGAAGGACAAGAAGATCAAACAGTGGGATG
Organism: Esox lucius; assembly: GCF_011004845.1. Classification (NCBI taxonomy): domain Eukaryota; kingdom Metazoa; phylum Chordata; class Actinopteri; order Esociformes; family Esocidae; genus Esox; species Esox lucius. The sequence goes on along the minus strand of NC_047584.1, from coordinate 25,519,927 downwards.
CCGACAAGTTTGAGCACATCCAGACTCTAGAGGTGACATTCATTCCCGTGTCAATACCTCTCCCATGTGGATAGGTCTACATTTCCATGATTACATTCTGAATATTGATTAACGACAGCCACGTATGCAACCTAAATAATCTTTTGCATATGAGGAATTACATTTGCATTCCTTAACTGACAGAATTTTGAAATGGATTTTCAAAATCCCATCTGTGGTGTTTTTAACTTTAACCTCCGATCCCTACATGTTGTGCGTTGCTCAGGGTCACCATCGGGAGGTATGGTGTCTGGCCATAAGCCCTAATGGAGACCACATTGTGTCGTCGTCACATGACAAGTCCCTCAGGCTCTGGGAGAGGACCAGAGAACCCATCATCCTGGAGGAGGAGAGGGAGATGGTTAGTATAAGCGCCCCAGAAAAAGGGCCCTAGCTTTGGGTAAAACCGAACGGAGCTAGTGGATACAAATAAGATTTATTTGAACTGGTGTAATTTTCCATTCTCAAATGTCTTCAGGAAAGAGAGGCTGAGTTTGAGGAAAGCCTGGCCAAAGGGGACGAACCTGTGGTAAGTGCTGACATAATTTAAAACCTTTGGGAGGTAACATGTTTTTCTGTCTAACTAATATCTCGTGTGTCTCACAGGTTCCTGGAGAGAACAAAGAAACAGAGGCAGCACCTGCAGCAAAGAAGACGATAGAGACTGTCAAAGCTGTGAGTCTTTTTGTCAAATTAGTAGAGTGCAGGTGGTGTGTGTGTGTGTGTGTGTGTGTGTGTGTGTGTGTGTGTGTGTGTGTGTGTGTGTGTGTGTTACATCTAATTTGTGATGGCTGGTGTCTTCAGGCAGAACGTATTATGGAGGCTCTGGAGCTGTATAGATCAGAGAGCAGGAAGATGGAGGAGCATCAGATAGCCTGTGAGTCAGCTGGAAAACAGTTGCCTCCACCCAAGGCCGATCCTATCCTTATGGCGTTCGGAAATGTTTCCGTAAGTATTTTTTTTAAAGCTTTTTTTTATAAGATTGAAAGGCTTCTGATAATTTCCATATTGACCCTGTAAATCTTTTAGATTGTCATTTATATGTGAACTCCTTGGTTTTCCTCAGCATCGTTAGCAAAGAGGTTGTCTTTTATTTTATTTTTTGTCAATCTGAAGTGCTCTGAATGGGCAACTAGACCTGTGATGATAGATTACATAAAATACCTGAAAGATGTTTCTGTTCCATGCTAACATTCATCGTGTTACGATAATAAGCACATTGTCGCCTGGCTTCTTTACAGGCGTCTCGCTACGTCTTGGATGTGATTAAAAAGGTTCGATCCAGTGAGTTGGAGGTCTCTCTGCTGGTCCTACCATTCCCCTACATACCAGACTTGCTCTCTCTCTTCAACCTCTATGTCCAGGACGGCCTGGAGGTGGAGCTAGTGTGTCGCTGCCTCTTCTTCCTGCTCAGGTATGCTAGCCTCTAAATCAAGCTCTCCTCTGGAAGATAATGTAGCGGCGAGGCGGAGTCGAGTTACAAAGTATTTGTAAGCCATAAGCCATGCATAACCTGCAGACTATATAAATACTGTGACAATCTGAAGCCTGCACCTGACACTGAACCCGCAAATATAGAAAATGCAGCAGGAACATGCAGTGGGCACAGGTGTTGTTTTGATCAAGCGCTTCACCTCACATTGTTGGACAGACAGAGAGGCGTAAGTTGGCAGCTGAAAAGTAGCTTACATTTGAGAAGCTATGAGTTTATCTAACAGATATTATATGAGCCTAAACCTGCCCGCAGTGTGCATATCACCATGGGGACTGGGTTATGATATCAACCGTAGTATCACTAGCTTACTAGGCAGGTAAACTGTTGGGGGGGGGGGGCTCTTAGTTTCTGGTGGTGTGTCGGCATTTGTGTCTAAAGGCAGCCTCTGCACATACCAAAAATAGATCAATCTGGATTCAATGAAAGGGCACTTCTGTATTTTTCCCCAACAGAAACAGTGTCACGGGCAGTTAATGGCATGTTCCTCATGACACCGACCACACAACCATTAAAACAGGAACGACACACACTGCTCTACCCTCTTGAAGATTTGTGCACTCTTAGAGAAAGGGCGAAACGCGGCAGTAGTAACTATAAAGATTTTGGACTGTAGTATAAAAAAATATTTTATTTATTTCGTTGAATTCCGAGATGCCATCCGCGAACTCGGGAGGGAGGAATTCACAGGGACCTAGATGAGGAACTGAGTTCTGCACACTAGTGACGCGTCGCCATACAAGTAGTTAGTTATTCGGTTGTTTATTTATCGTTCTCATGCGCTATAAACATCCAGCAGACACTTCTCTGGCGTCTCTTGAGCTGTGATGAGCCTTATATCTCCCGGTCTGTCGTCACCACTGGTCCTTTCTTTTTGGTGTTTCTCCAGGATCCACTTTGGCCAGATTTCCAGTAACCAGATGCTGCTGACCATCATAGATGAGCTGAGAACCAACACCATCTCTCAAGTCAGAGGGATCCGGGTGTGTGAATTCAGACAATACAGAAACAAATTGACTCAAAAGGCAGATGGTCCACAACTATCCTAACATTGACTTTGTCTCCTCGGTGCCAGGACGTTCTGGGGTTCAACAGTGCTGGTCTCCAGTTCCTCCAGAGGGAGTTGGAGAGCAAAGAGGATGTGATGTTCTTTGCCGACGCCACTGGCCAGCTTGAACAGAAGAGGAGAAAGAGGAAGAAGAAAGAGAGGGCTGTACTTACCATCACCTAGATCGCCACAGAAATCAGAGGAATCAGAAACTCTTTTTATACGTACCGTCTTCCCCACATCACGCCCAGTAGGCTGCTGCCAGCGTGGCTTCAAACAGAGTTACTCTGTTTTATATCCCAACTGTTATCTGATTCTGATAGGACATAACAATGACATGCTTGGTTTCCCAAATAAACTGTCTAAGTTAATCATGTGGAGCCTCACTCCCTTGGGTTTTACACAAAGCCTGTGAATGAATAAATCCACTGAGGCCCAGTCAGAGTCCAGAGGACATGGTGTATGTATACATTGCAGGTCCCTGTGCAACCATTGGCTTGTAGAAAAGACATTGATATGAAACTCAGTCCTGAACAGATACATTTCATGTTGGACCCGGTCTGTCTTTGCTGCCGGTCACATGTGGTTTGGACAGGGATGATTTAGGTCTGTTTCTCTGGGTTTTCCTGTACTGCAGCCTTGGGGAGCAATTCATAGCTGGGAGAGAGCCAAACTGACCCGAAGCGGGATTCAGGCTCTGAGGTATGAAAAGTACAAAGTACTCGGCTGGGTTCAGCTTTGTTCACTGCTCTAGGGAGGTTTGTAATTAAAATGGAGAATGAAAAATGACCAGTTTAGCTGGGTAGTTAACAACTACAGGTACCTGGTAATGGTGGTCTTAACTAGGAACCTCCCAAAACTGAACACTACCAAGTGCTTTTGCTTTGTGCTTTTACGTCTGCGCAGGACGTTTCACTAGAGTTTCAGATCTGTCACCGATTACTAGTCCCAGAACACCAAGACTATCACTATCAAAGGGAACACAGGACAGAACTAGATTCTGTCAGCCACAGGAAATGCCTGCTTCCCTCTTGCCACAATTATGCTATACTGCCATCAGCTGGATAAAGAGGCAGATTCAGCTTAATTTTACTGCTACTCAGCCTGAATTTACAGTGATTATACCTCTTACAGTACATGGACTACATACAGTATTGCAACCACAGTCCAAGATACAGTGTTGTACCCATGGATGTAGCACAAAATTCTGGGCCCTGTACATAGGCGGTCTCTGAGGGCCCCTCCCCACTTTATTCAAGATTCAAACATTTTTGAGGGCCCCTCTACACATTAGGGCCCTATATACTTAGTACCCCTTTTCCCCCCAGTCCAACGCCCCTGGTTGTACCCATTGTTGACATAGCTCCCATCTTAGTTTACTGGGCCAAAGTTGGTTTAAAATGTACTGCTTGCATTTTGTTTCCATCCAACGTTAATCCTGCAATGATGAGCAATGTTTCATATCCCCATTAACATGTACATTTCCACCAGTGTGTTTGTATCCTGACAGCAGCGCACTGAATTAATGAAATTGACGCCTAAAAACACCGCTGTTCAATTTTTCTCTCGTGACAGACAAAGAAAACATTGACCCTGCGTCTATAAATGTTTAATAAAGACCGCAAACGTTTGAAGGGACTGGATTTGGCTCGTTAAGCCATACATATCACACCCCACAACCAGGGCTTCCTTAAGTCGAATAACAAAATGTAAAGCCGGGGAAATGATGCTACTGGCCAAATTGTCCGGAAGAAAAAAATCAACAAAAGATGCGCATAGCAAGCTGCTGCGAAGTCCCTTTTGATGCAACAGTAGTAGCTCACTTCGAGCGTGGCTAAATCTTTTGCGTTCTTGTGCCGCTGATATGCCAAACAACCCAATGCAATTAATACGCGCCCCAAGAAAACGGCACTCATCGTTTAGCGCGCGTAAAACCAGTCGCGTTAAATGTCCGCCAGCAAAACAATTTGGCCTAACCAAAAAACCTCTTGAGCTAGAGCCCAAAAGCACAGGTATGGTGAAGCCCCTAGTTTTGAGACAATTCTAGAGGTTGTTTTTCAACTGGCAAAAATAACGGTCTCAGCGGTTCTGTTTTGTAATTTTTTAAGCTGATTTAAAATGTTTAATGCCTGTTTTTATTACTGTATATTCTATAGATGTAGGCTATTTCTCTATTCAAACATTATTTAGCAGTGAAGACGCGTCAGAGAAACCTGTCATGTTAAGAACATCGTTTTGTACTTTATTTTGTCATATGAACATCTTGTCTAACATTTGAAAACAATGACAATAATGGCGTTTTCATTAGTTAATAGTACAAACGTCTGGGAAAAGGCTGCGAGTCACATTGTCCAGCGAGAAATGGATGCCCTGAGAACAACAATTACAATTCCTCAGTTGACCCAGACACATTCTGTACCAACCCAACAGCAAATCATTACAAAAACATCTGAACTGTAAATGTCACAATAATGCATCTTTTATTACTAAAACATGTATACTGCATATACATTTATATAAATGTTCAGATATTGGGCTAGATTTATTTCCCCTCAAAATGTATTCAAACATATTAAACTAAAAGTATGACCTAAATTAAAACTTGCCTTGTGCAGTATAGGCTCTTGAACACCTTTTCGGTTGCATGTGTGTAATCTTCTCTGCCCTTGCACAGTTTCTAAAAGTGAACGTTTTAACAGGCTGTACCGTTTAATGCAGCTTCTATGTGTAGAAATAGGTGTGGGTGCTGGGAGCATGTGGGTACCCTTTCATCTCACCTTGTGTAAGAGGACTGACTTAACAGATTTCTATTCACCTATACTGACATCTAATGTGCCCAGTTTCGAGACTGCAGTGTTATAACTTAGAGAATTTAAAGACAATGAAAATCAAGATGTGCATAGTTCAGGAGAAAGCAGAGAAGACCTTTGGACATATAGGAGAGGTTCCCTGCATTGGAATGGCATTTACAATACATAATATGTATCTGTGGTAGTCAATGTATGTACTATGTATCGAAGTTGTACTATAGACAACAGATACATAAAACGTGTAGATTGTATTTTCTGTATTTATGCAGGTGACCACTGGCCTAACTTGTCATCGAGTGCAATGAGTTGAATGCAGGCTAAAGGCTGACAGGGTAGAGCAGGGGTTTCCAGACAGTTCCATGGAGGGCCGAGTGTCTGCGGGTTTTTTGTTTTTCCTATAAATTGGTTTCAAGTTCACACCTAAACAACCAGGTGTGGGTAGAAACTAACCAATTAGTGACCTAATTTGTCAATCAAGTACAAGGTGAGAGCAAAAACCCGCAGACACTCGGCCCTCCGTGGAACCGGTTTGGACCCCCCTGGGACAGAGGAACCCTCCTTCAAGTACAAAGGTCTTAGCAGGCTCTGTTGACAAGACGGCGTCATATCCGGTGTGCCATGTACAAGGTTTTTCTGAAATAGTCAACTGTGACACCCTTGTAGACTGGAGGAAGGGACCAAGTGCATGACAGGGCACTACTGGACATGGCCACTGGGTGGCAGCCTTGCCGTTCTCATGGCTCTTGGCAGAAGCCACATATGGCATCCATGTGAATCAAAAGACCCCTATTCAAGCCTGTGTCGAGTAGATTACAGCCTTAGCACCTGTTCTGCTGTTCAGCCCATAATGGTTAAGGTTAGGCCTGGGTCCAACAGGGACAGGCCCCTGATCCCAACCCCACATCAGTACAACATTGTCATCGCATTAGTGGCGTACCAGAGCATGGAGGCGACGGACCCCAAATAATCCATTACCTACAATGTTGAAGTTCAAACAGCACATGACCCACATTTCTCACATTGAAGTACTGGACGTCTAGTGTTACCGTGGCATTTCTGAATCAGAGGACGTTTTCTGAACCAGAGGACGTTTTCTGAACCAGAGGATAGTAAGTAAACAAGGAGTCACTAAGCCATACCACCAGTACTTCCTCAGCGGGCCATATGGAACAGTACGTTAATTCTGCATGCAGCCCTCCAGCCAAATAGGTCTTTGGCTATCTGAGTAAGAAAATAAAATGATGGATTAGTCGAAGGAGAAACTGAGTCGCTCCTTGGTTGTTGCGTGAACGTGGTTGGAGACGTCCAGTCTGAGAGATGGGGTGGTAGAACTCTGCCATGCCAATCGTTCTTTCTTTTTTCTTCCTGTTTGAATTTTAAATTCAAGGTGGTATTGTTTTTATAAACTGCTCTTTAGGTATTTAATGTATGCACATATACACTAGCCATTTAGATCCTTTATGTATTCTTTGGGAAAACCAACTATTCTGACCATATTTTGGCTTTCGATGTTACATGTGACAATCCGCACCAATTAAAATGTTGATTATGTGTAAAAAGTACACTGAAAAAGGTGATTTGGATCTGGATGTGGTTTGTATCCTGCGGCCTTTCTGCTTCACCCCCCAGGACGTTCCCAATGCTCCGGCAGTCATGTGGATAAACCATTATCTGAATCTCATTATCTGTAGACTATCCCTTCCTTTTCATTTCCACTTTCAACGCTGAGAAGAATATATGGAAACCTTTCATAATAGGATTCCCATTTCCTCATTACACATTCCCGCGGTGCGTTCCTTGGAGAGGGTAATGACTGTTATACGCAGCGGTCAGGGATGTGAGTGGAGGTGTTCCCTCCTCAGCACCAGTCACTCCCACATGTTGAGTAGGTCAACAGCACGCCTATACTCATCTGGCCGGAAGAGAGAAACATGTTTTAATAACGGGAGTCTGTAGAGAGGGGAGAGGAAACCTTTTCTCCCCCTGTCACACACCAGGGTCAGCCTTCTCTGGTGCCTTATGAAGCCACACACACACAGATATGCCTGGGCACAAGCATGCAAGTGTACACACACACACACACACACTGACACACACTTCTTTTAAGAGCTCTCCCCAGAAATCCATGTGGCTGATGTAATTAGTCATTTTAGAGCCCCTGCACTTCATATTACTACCCATAAACAGACATTCAATACTTTCCTTTGAGAGCCCTGTTTATCCTAGGGTTTTATAGTCCATGCAGGCCCTCTCCTTGTTTATTCTCTAGAACAATACTGCCACTATGGTCCCCTGCTGGAATGCCATTCATTTGTCCAATTAAACACAGAAAATAAATACAAATCTATTAGACCAACTCTGGTCCGGTTTATTTCAAGAACGCTTGAACAACAGCACTCTGCCTGAGGATTTATGGAGTAGGCTTTAACGTAGCGGGACTGATCGGTGAAATGACATGTAATGGGATGTTTGTTAAAGATTTAATCTACAGTATGTTATTATCTAAATATATACTAGGACATAAATCTGGATTACACCCCAGCAATGGTATCTTTGTTTGTGACAAAAAAATAAAACTTTTGGAAACTAATCAAATGCATACACTTCCATAAAGTAGCTACTGAGCACAACATCTTGGTCCAATGGAAGAATGGATATAGCAGGCTGAGTTCTAGACCAGAACGTAACCAACAGAGCAAACATTTGTTTGGTGCTTTTTGTGTGTTTGAAAGTAAATGGTAACAACCAACGATACAATTTGTACAGTACTGTTTTGAACATAATGCAAACCATTTTTGTGCTAGAAACTTTCAAGAATTTTAACACTAACTATCTATGTATGCGGTAAAAACACAAAGAAATGTGGGGGGGTGTCTTACTGGGATGTGGGGGGTGTCTTACTGGGACGTGGGGGGTGTCTTACTGGGACGTGGGGGGTGTCTTACTGGGACGTGGGGGGTGTCTTACTGGGACGTGGGGGGTGTCTTACTGGGACGTGGGGTGCAGAGTGCAGTGCATCTGTCGTTATGATGAAGTTCCTACAGCCACCATGGGAGTGATGACATATGAGGGCGGATGGAGGGTCCAGAATCCCTAGACAGCCAACCAATATCCTGTGTTAGAAAAGCCAGACTGGATCTATAAATACCGCGCGCCAGAAACACAGGAACCAACGCACATAGGAGCATTACCCAAGACCAAAGCCACTAGTTCCTTATTGAGTTTAACACAAAGGATCCCAAATACCTGGAAACATATTGTGTGTATTGTTCAGGGCTCACTCACACCAACGAACACACTGTTGGGCATTGTGCACCATGCTGACCTCACCAGATGGGTCAAAATGTTCATTGTCAGCCGCATGATAGAGTCAGCTTGACTAGTTAATGTTTCTCTGTAACTGTACAGTATATACAGGCATCCCAGTACATTTTGAAGTTTGAATGGTGTATGGAACAAATTGTATGGACTTTGAGAATATAAACCAATAATATCAGTTTTATTTCAACACTGGAGAATTTATTTTAATACAGATCAACTTTTCCTGCACCAAACGAAGTACCACATTCATGTTATAGGCAAGTATTCTCTGTTCACTTAAAAAAATAAAAATAAACGTTGACTTTCATCTCTGGGCTGCTACTCTGTAGGTTTCATAGTTTGACAGTGGCCTTTTGAGGGGTAGATTGGCAATAGACAGGCAATAACATTTAGGGGTGAAAAGCAGCAACTAGCCATCTTTGTTAAGCATGTACAAATATTAAATCCATGTGAAGTAATCTGTACATTTGCAGAAAGGGATAAATTATACAATTTTAAAACTCCTCAAGCTACCAAGTACCATAATTGGGTACTAAAGTAAGCTTTAATACACCACTGTATTTGTGTGATTCAGAGAAATCCGGTTGATGTCTGTAGGTCGTGACGCTAGCCTCCTAAATATTCGTGTGTTTGTCTGAAAGGAACACCCAAGGACCCACCTACATTTCATCAGCTGAAGGCTGTGTTGTTGGTTTATGTTTACAGTGAGTTTAGAGTGAAGTGAGTTTTGATTTATTTGTGTATAATTACTAATTTCCTCATAACACTTTTTAATGGTAAAGGACAAATCATCCTCCATACTAATACTTTTTCTAATACTGTTTGTAATAAGTATTCAAATGGTGTACAGCCTTATTTAATCACAAGAATTAATAATATATTTATACTATATACTTTTTTATTATGTATTATAATTCTAAATATATAAAAACAATGTGTTGTTGAACATGCCAAATCAATAAGTCTCATAGCCTATAAAACATGGACCAGTCCACTGATTTCTAGTTTTGTACTCTGTGTGAATATAAAGGTTCACTACTCTATTAATCATGTCCTTCTATACTTTCATGTATTGGATTTGCAAATGCAGACCAACACTGCTCCAAGGCTGAAAAGTAAAATGTTCCGGGATAAAAACTCTTCTACCAAACATTGTATAGGCAATGGGAATATACTAGAAATGCAATTCAGTGATCTCAGAGGGTCATGACCCTGTGGCTGACTAAAGTGCTAAAATACAGTAGCAGCTGCACTAAAAGGCCTTGTAAACAGCAATGTACCCATGGGTATGTTGCCTTTTAGTTAAGGATGGCCATCCAGCTAACTGATATAATTTGTGGTCCAGTCTTTGCAATCTCATTGTTTTGCCACAGCTCCAAAGCCATTTCAGCTGGTCTCCTTTAAGTCTCCTGAGTAGACCAGCCAATTACAACCACCACAGAGCCAATTGTTTTAGTCTATCCCTCACCACACAACCAATTATAATACAATGACAAAGTCAAACCACTCTACTACCCAAACATCCTGCAGGGGACAGGAAGATGTTATAGATACTTTATTTCAGTGGGCATTTCTGTGTTTGTTCCACCATTAAATCAAGATGTCAAAACTATCTCCAAAGTCGAGGAAACATGGAATTATCGGACAGAATCAGAAGCTATTCCAAAAATGCCTGTGAAGTCTTAGTGGCAGAATAACCCCCCACATGCAAATCCCCAAGTCACTCCCAGAGTCTGTAATGAGGGCAAAGTGAGCCATGACAAAATGTGTCAGAATACCCCAAGAGGGAGAAGGGGTTGAATCTTTAGAGGGCAAGAGTGGTTCTTTTACAGAGGAACATGTGGAATCTGTGTCAAACATGTCAGGATAGCCTTTGGGGATGAGAAATTGAAGCCTGACGTGGGCTGGCTATTCCCTTTAAAGCTTTTTTTTTAAGATAGGAAAATAAAAGTAATTTCTTAAAGGAGGGTATGAACAATCTGTCCAAGATCCCATCTCCCAGACCACCCAGAAAGTGTGTATCTGTCAATCACCCTGGAAAAAACATGCTCTATAGTCTTTTATTACCACCTTGAAACTGATAAATGTAATGTAGTAATGCTCTGTGAATTCTATGTACTGATTATATGTGTCTTATGTGGTTCATTTAGTAGACCTTGGCCAGTGCTCTCTAGGGGTGTGGGAGGCTAGTACCAAAAAGGGGAAACCGACATGATTTGACTCCTGATTAACATTTTGTTTTACTAATTATCTGCAGACAAGTTAAACAAATAAATTCACCATATATTGGGTGTCCTCACTGCAGATAAAATAAATGATGGGTAGAGTTGTTCGTGGCTATTTCTTCCAGTGACATTACTCTGAGAAAAAAAAGAAAATATTCTCCTGGGCTAGTAAAACACAAAGATTCAAATAAAAAACAGTATTAAAGCAATAGAATCAAGGCATCATGAGATCATTGAAATGAAGCCCAGCCATAGTTGTTCAAGAACATCTGCCCAATGTTATACTAGCAGCTCTGTCACGAAAGACACGCCTAAGCAGATTATACATGGATAGGACACTAAAGCTAGTACAGTATATTCACACTCCCCATTATTTATAGTTGTGTGGTCAATTTCCATCCTGTGGAATAGTGCTGCCTGCTCACTACGATCACTAATGTAAACAAACACAAATACAAATGCACACGCACACACACATACACGACACACATTCAGACATGCTTATACGTAGAGGTCAAATGAGGGCGAAGAGAGTTGGTCCCCTGGGCTTCTGTGGCCTCTGAAGGGCCAGTTGTCTGTCAGCAGGCAGGCCTCCGAGCTCAGGGTAAATCCCCCTTTCAGCGGACAGACCTCTGGCTGGACAATCCAGCCAACACCACCACTGCACACTTGCCCACCCCAACACCACCCCCACAACCATCACACACTGGACACCAGGTATCACAGAGGCAGATGAGGAGAGCCCCATTCGTCCCGAAGACCCCCCTCCCAGAACAAAGGGAGGATCACGGACTGCTTCACATTAGTGTTTAATTAAGTTAAAAGACCTCTCCTCTCTCTGCCGCTGGTCTCTCCACCAATAACCCCAGCTGAAGTCATCTGTTCTTCCATGTCTCTGAGCTGGGATCGCCCACACCCCCCCCCCCCACCCCCCAACTCCGACCGCCTGCAGGGCTCTGGAGTAAGAGACACACAGCCAGGGTCCTCTGGTGGCCTCTGGCCATGGCTGATCTTTCACTCCTGCGATTAATTCAATAAAACCATTAAGCGTCTCGCTCCCTCCCTTCCTCACTGTCTCATCCTCTTCCCTTATCTCACCCCCCGGAGCTCCCTCCTTCCCTAACCTCACCCTCCGGAGCTCCCTCTTCCCTAACCTCACCCTCCGGAGTTCCCTCTTCCCTAACCTCACCCTCCGGAGCTCCCTCTTCCCTAACCTCACCCTCCGGAGCTCCCTCTTCCCTAACCTCACCCTCCGGAGCTCCCTCTTCCCTAACCTCACCCTCCGGAGCTCCCTCTTCCCTAACCTCACCCTCCACAGCTCCCTCTTCCCTAACCTCACCCTCCGGAGCTCCCTCTTCCCTAACCTCACCCTCCGGAGCTCCCTCTTCCCTAACCTCACCCTCCGGAGCTCCCTCTTCCCTAACCTCACCCTCCACAGCTCCCTCTTCTCTAACCTCACCCTCCACAGCTCCCTCCTTCCCTAACCTCACCCTTTCAGTTGTTGGGACGAATTGCAGTATGTCTGACATCATGAGACGTTTGTGTTCCTGGGTCTATAATGAAATATATATAAATACAGAGGATTTACACACCGCTTTTTTAGGACCCGAAGTTACATTACAGCAACGGCAGTGTCGGCAACGGCAACGGCTGGCATTACAACAACAACAAAAATACATTCAGTGCAAAGTCAGTGTAACATAAGATAAGCAAACATGAACCAGAAAGAAGGGGATGTGCCTAAGGGAAGGCCTTTTCCAACAGATGGACTTCAAGATGTTCCTGAAAGATGCTGATTGACACCGCAACAATCAACGATGATTGCATGTATGGAGTACCGGCATACCTCTCTTTTGCTTTTGCCTTTTTTCTCTTTCTCTATCTTCCTCTGTATTTTTGAGCGCCTCTTTGGAGCACTAGCCAGAACATTCTGTCTGTCTTGCAGCAAGGAGTAAATGTGACACAGTGACAATAAAGTCAATAAACCTGCATAGCCCATTGAAGATGGGTTGACTTAAGCTGTCCGTATTTCACCTGGGTTTATCTGAGACATTAAAAAATACATTTAAGGTAATGATTCTCTTCTATTCGATAAAGGTTAAAGGAAGAGTTAGAAATGAAATGATTGCAGATTAGATAGATAATGGATAGGGTTGGTCTTGGGTGTTGAGTGCGTTAAGGACTGCTCTCAAATAAGGTTCTCGGAGGGCTGGAGAAGTGAGACCAGAGTTCCCCAAAGCAGTGGGGGTCCTCATTCTGAAGCTGCCTTACGTACTGCCTGAGTAGAATATAAATTACACCCGAGGCGATTAGCCGCTCATATCATATAAGAGGGTCATGTATCCGAATTGTAAAAATAAAGTGTGTGTGACACCGCTGCTGTTTTTGCTTCCTCTCGTCGCACATTTGCGGCCCTCTTTTCCATTGGGTAAGGGTATCTTTTAACACCCAATGGAAACATCCATCCGCTGGTCACCCCAGCTACAGAGGCAGGGGGAGAGAGACAAAAACAAGACGCAGTAAGAGAGAATGCGAGCGGGAGTAGGTTGTCCAGCCATAATGTGCGACAGTAACTCATGTCAGAGCTAGGCAGTGATTCATCACCTTTCCAGCCAGGATGGGGTTAATGTTTTTTTCCCTCCAACTGCCTGACACTCTACCTAGCGCGTGTGAGGACAGCTTGATGTGTCTGCGGCATAATTTATGACCACTATCATTGCCTTTGTTATTTTGGCCCTCTGAACTGTCATTATCGCACCCTGGTACTCATCTGCCCGTGAAGCCATCTCTCTTGCCGGCGTACTCCGTGGAACATGAGTGGTGGAGAGGGAGGAGGTGGGAGGACATTAGGGGAGACAGGGAGGATGTGTGATCAGCGGGTGAGAGCAGGACGAAATGGGGGAAATGCCGCAGGGAGATGGGGTGACGTTGCAAGACAGGGTGACCCTGGCCAGGCCTTGGCTGACATTTGGGCTTTGAGTGGCAGAGCACCCTTCTGGTCTTGTCAACAGGTGTGAGTTTCTGCGTTTCATTTGTGGAGCTGGAATAGTGATTCGTTTTAGCTTTGACTGACAATTTGCCTGCGTGTCCTTTTTGGACTTGTCACAGGTCGACGTGCGACGAACATAGGATGTTTTGTTTCAGAGACCTTCTCCGTGAGTTGCCAAAATCTGAACATGGTTTGGAGAATCTCCCCAAAAGTGTGATCCCGTTGTCCATGTTGTGACGAGACGTTTAAAAATGCTTAGGTTCTCAGTGCGAGGCCAAGCTCCCGGTGTAGTGTGTCGAGGTGTTTTTTGTTGCTGTTGCTGTGGTCTCACCGTGTGGATGGTTCCCTCAGGGCCGCTAAACTCACAGAACCTAGCAGGTCCAGCGCCAACACATGTTCGGCCCCGAGCCTGTAAAACACATATTAATCACCTGATAATTCAGAAGGAAGCGATGAAAAAGGGACGGAATGCGTATCGAGGCCTCAGACTTGTTTATACATTCCAATTTACAAGAACCCTGCCGCTGCTGCTGTAAAGCTGGCAAACTGAGAGGGGTACTTTGAGGTAAAAATTGTAAAGGAGATTACCTTTTGGCATGAATTTTTTTCAACCCTCTCTTCTTTTTTTAATCGCTGAAGTGAGCAAGGGCTGCCCTTAAAGTGTCCGCTGGTCCTATGCATCCAGTTTGTCCAAGTTATTTTTGTAACCCGAAAATGCATCAACAAATGTTTTTCAGCCATCTCCTGTGTTTGAGGTGTACATCAGCCAGTCAAATCTCCCTGGATGAATTGCTTTATTCTTACTTTAAAATTTCCATCTGTTTGTAATGACCTATCAAACACACTGGCAATGACTGAAACAGGCTCAAAATTATTTCATGCATGAATCTTTTACCTGGTAGTTGATCTTGATGCATTTGTCAGCAATTTATGGCTAGACTCAACACTTGCATCACAAAAACAATAAAAAATTACTTTGATTTGGATGGCCATTGATTTCTTATGATCTTTAAAGATGTTTTTAATGAATAATTTAATATTGTTTACTTTCCATTTCAGTTAAATGGGTTGAAATAATGGCAACTTCCAAATATCTATGTAAGGATAATATATATATATATATATATATATATATATATATATATATATATATATATATTATGAGAGAAAGTGACCTTTTAAAATGACCAAAATGCAGGAATTCCATGCAACATTTCTCTGTGCCAGTACAATGATTTATATGCTATAATTCAGTCAATACCTTAAACATTTTTAAAATCCCCAAAGCTTAGAGAACCTTTATACACTGACGGTTGCATTTATACATATATACATATACAGATAGTATGTATGTATATATATATGTATCTATTGATATATGTTTATGTGGATGGTTGTTTCTAAAAGTAGACATGAGCTTGGAATAGAGGAGGGGGAGGAGTGGAGAAGTGAGAGGAGGCAAAAAATATGATCAAGGGATTGTGGTGTGTTGGACTGATTTTGAGAGGCGAGAAAAAAAGACTTGGAAAGCCACAGACAAGATTAATATGCAGTTGATGGGAAGGTTTTCACGACAGGGTGCCAACAAATAAACACAATTCAGGGATGCCATCCCCCTGGTGGGACGGGCCCCCTGAATGAACACCGCCATTCTCCAAATTCTAAAGAAGGTATCCAGTGTCTGGGGGGGGGCCCGGCCGCTGGCCCTCACCCTCAGGGGACGGAAACGTTATCCCGTGATCCGAGAAACCGGGAAATCTCCGCACGATAAGGTTCGCCGAGGCAGCTGTGGACTAATCTCCAATCCATGCCAGCTGTAACATGGCACAGATCACACTCTGCCATCTGATAGCAGTGTGAAAATGAGCCAAGTCATTTAAGATAAGTTTCAATCAATTTGCTTCCCGCAACTTGCGTGTTACTACAACACAAGTTTTTCTCACCCAGAACCACTAGGTCGGAAACAGACACGAGCACATTTTTGCACATTGCGATTTGACCCTCTGAGGTTTCCGTGTCACGAAATATGGTGGGGCTCGTGCGGACCATGGAGCCTGCGTCTCTGTTGCTGATCCGGTTGATGTTTTGGATGGGCATAAAGCACTGGTGTCTCTTTAATGATGTGTTAGTCATCGCAGGACTTGGTGGGAAGGCCCATGGTCATAAGTTGGCTCTACGAAGAGTCACGAATGGGATCATTCCTGAGCCGTGTTTTATTATCCAGGAGCTACCAGACTGGCTGCGTTGTGTTCCGCCCCACATCCCCAGCTGAGACTCTTTTACAACCTGGTACCCACCGAGCCGGCTCAACCCGGCAGAGCCACAAAGCCAGGTACACAAACTGAACTAGCCACGGATAACACTGTGAAATCGTCAGTGAGCGATGACATCACAATGTGACACCACGATTCCCCAAAGTGGTCTTCCTGTGGCGGATGACAGCAGATCTCTAACGGCGCTGTTGGTGAGAACTAAAGCAGCAAACGGTCCCTGCCTTTTACGGGACTTCGATTGAGTGGGATATTTTAGGGGGGTTCAAAACCAACTGGAGGCTCTAATTGGAGAAACAGAGGTAGCAGAACCTGACCCTGGTAAAGTATGTTCCCTCCAGAGACCTTGAGTGCCCTGCTGGATCAGCTTGTGTCACTCTCTGCATCGGAAATGTCTACCCTCCTCCCCTCCTGGCTATTAAAGTCTCCGCATGGACTGGGCTCACTCGGAATCCATAATTGAAATAATTTTCTATGTAACAGACGGTGAGTAACGTGAAACAAATAACTTACAACATGTAACAACATGTTGATAACGTAGACATTTAAATCTCTTTTTATCTTGCTCAGGTCAGGCCATAGTGTCGGCCTCATAGCCGTGCTCTGCGAATCTCAACACTGTCCAACATTGTCCTTGGCAAACAAAGCCTCTCAAACACCCACTTAGGGGGCAAGTGGGGCACCCGCCCTGCCACCCGGCCTCGCAGTTTGCCCAGCGATCCAGTGTGTGTACACTATGTGATTTACAGTATGTGCCACTTGAAACTGGTCAGCAGAGGGAGGTATGGAGGGCTGAATCTTCCTGTGGGGAAGTGGTTTGTGGTTCCGCCAGGGCTGCTTGCGGCTTG
Organism: Esox lucius; assembly: GCF_011004845.1. NCBI lineage: Eukaryota > Metazoa > Chordata > Actinopteri > Esociformes > Esocidae > Esox > Esox lucius. The sequence goes on along the minus strand of NC_047584.1, from coordinate 25,502,885 downwards.
ATCCGCCATCCGGCCTGGTGGTGCGGTAGCGCCGGTGCTCTCTGATGGGCAGTGGCGCGCCGTTCTTCCAGATCCAGACAAAACGGCGACGAGCAGACCTGGGACCTCATCACTTTCTCAAGCCCAGTCTGAGCTCCTGGTGACACGTATCCAAGTGCACACCCAATCCCCGGGTTTAAATGTAACACTGGAGTCTGGAGTAGCATGAGGGCCTGGGGCTGTCAGGCTTGTCACCAAGCTCCCGGCTCTATGTTGTCCCTCCCCCTTGTTCTTAATGTTGTCTATTATTTTTCGTCTTCTTCCTCTTCTTCACCTCTTCCTCTTTTACCTCGTCTTCTTCTCAGAGTCCTCACAGAGCATCTTCCCTCGACTCCTTTATTTTCTCACTATCTCTTCTGTCTTCTATGCAAAAGCCTTTTCAAAGAGGGATCTAGATTAATAAACATGGCAGATGCATATTGGATTCATGTATTGTACATGTAATGACAGCACAGTTCCCTGTTTTACTTATATACAGTATTCGCACGATTTGACAGTAATTACTTCCACTAGTGACCAAAGAACATGTATGTATGTAGCTTTAAATTAAGCAAAATTTGGCTAGGGATTCTAGTTGGGCATGGTGGTTGGGATGGTGACAGGGCGTGAACACTACTGTTTCAGAGAAACCTTACTCTTTAGTCCTGATCTTATTTGAACCTTAACCTTAATCCTAACCACACTGAAGTATTAGAAAACCCTAAACCATTGTGTGTGGTGCAGTGCTTCCATCTGCCTTTGTGACGGACTATTGACAAATAACTTACACACGTGAACCGGAACACGTAATTGCCCGTCAATATTATTGTGTATAAGTTAATATTATTGTGTACATGTTAATATTTTGGAGGCTGTGTTGATATTCGAGGGATACTTTAGATGTTTGAGGGATTTAGAGATTTTGGGGTAATTTACTCTTAACCCAAAGATAGATGATCTGATGGACACCATATATTTTCTCTGCTCTCACAGTTTGAAGAAGGTTAATGTACAGCATATCATTAGCTTAGCGCATCTGCTGGTTGTCAATTAATAGATACTAGCCAGTTTTCCTGCTTTTGACAAAAGCTGGCTAGTATCTATTCATTGACAACCAGCAGTTGCGCTAAGCTAATGATATGCTGTATAAAAAATAGATTCCATCAACTTCCTCATTTACAGACTGTGGAATACTTTGGGTTGTCTGCCCTTTCTTCAAGTGAAACTTATAGTGGGTTCGTAAACAAAACGACCTGGGAAGGAAGACAGTTATTTCTCATTCTGATCAACATTTCTTTATCAAACAACTGCAAACAACACACAGAAAATCATGTTGGACTTGGATGTAGAAGAACTCAGGCCTACCCCCCGGCCCACGGCCCCCGGCCCTCTCCAAAGCCAAGGACTCCTGTGCTTAGTTGAAACGTGTTGCGTTTCTCAGAACCCAGGAGGACACACCTGCTGCAGCAGATAGCTACTAGCTGCTAACCGAAGACACACTGGCAGGTCACAGAGGCCCTTTACCCCACAGAGAGATGAACACGGACAATCACGAGTTAGAGACCCATTGTAACATTGGCCTGTGGTCCTCCATTGGGTATCGCACGGTAACGCACTCGCTTATGTATGGGGGTACTTAGGCTAATTAGTACAACTTAGGGCAGCGCAGTGCTAATGCTACATTGGTTTTGACATTCCAACGTTGTGTGGAAAATATGTTTGTTGTCAAAAGCAACTGGACTATCAGCCAGAGTAGCTCAATTCAACTTGTTAATTCATGCCATGAAATAACTCATTTATGTAGACACATTCAAATTCTGAATGGGTGTGTCTCTGTGTTTGTGTGTGTGTGTGTGTGTGTGTGTGTGTGTATGGCAGGAGGTGGGGGGCGGCTGGGTTGAGGATAATGTTCAGCGCTGGTTTCAAGGTCACAGGCCGATGTGTCTCTCCCCCCTGCCCCTTTTGGGGGGTATTGTAATAGCTATGCTGACAGACACGCTGCACCAGCTGGGCCAGAGTTTACCCACTGAGCAAAACAGGACCCTCTCAGACATACACGCAGAGTAAATAGAGATGCCAGGGGCCTTGGGAAAAAAGTCAAGAAAATAAAGATATGTATTGTTGAATATGTGCTCTCTGGTCCCAATAAAGTTTTAGATCAGTCTTATCCTGAAATATGGACAGAGACACAGAGCGGGCCTCTTCCTTCGTTTGTTCAGAATTTATCTGAATACATGAACGGTGTCTCTTACGTTGTAAGACGAGTGTCCGATTTAGTCACGGTCATGTGCTAAATTCCGCTTGACCCACAGCACCTGGCTGTTGACAGTCCGAGCTTTCGACATTTTAATTGGACACGCCTCTGGGCAGATCAAAGAAAATCTCTGCCACATGACGCACATACACTGATTAATCTGGCTAAACAATGTGCTGCAACCTGATGTCCTTATTTCTAACGTGTCTATGTGAGAGGACATGGGTGGTAAGGGGCTTGTTGTCATCACCACCACTGGTGTTCAGAGAAAAATCTGTCTCCTCTCCCTCGTCTTTCTCCTTGGCAAGGTGCGGCTCTCCTTGGTGCAAGCCATCCATCGGAGCTGTGACTTCCTGTTAGCTTGCCCATGCAGACAAACCTTTTTCGGCTGGGAAAAGCGTCGAGGAATCCCTCTAAAATGTCCTTTGTGGAACCTCTGTGTAAAGATTTTGTCATTTTCGAGGGTCTATGATAAGATTGGAGGCACAGTTAATTGGATTAGTGGCAGCTTCAAACATTTATTTTTGAAGGCCGTCATTCCTGTTCGTCATGTTACATCATATTACATTCATACAGTGTATTTTATTCTAAGACCTAGTCTTAGACCTAATGGACCCCTGGCTCAGTAACAGGCTGTGGTAGTGTAGCCGAAGACCTAATGGACCCCTGGCTCAGTAACAGGCTGTGGTAGTGTAGCCGAAGACCTAATGGACCCCTGGCTCAGTAACAGGCTGTGGTAGTGTAGCCGAAGACCTAATGGACCCCTGGCTCAGTAACAGGCTGTGGTAGTGTAGTCTAAGACCTAATGGACACCTGGCTCAGTAACAGGCTGTGGTAGTGTAGCCGAAGACCTAATGGACCCCTGGCTCAGTAACAGGCTGTGGTAGTGTATTCTAAGACGTAATGGACCCCTGGCTCAGTAACAGGAAGTGGTAGTGTAGCCGAAGACACAGTGAACCCCAGGCCCAGTGTAACAGGCTGCGGACATCTGAGGCCCAAAGGGTCCTACTGGAAAAGCAGACCAGATAAGAGCCCGGGGCTCTGGTGGCGCTGATCCAGGAACAGCTGGAGAAACACAGGTCACATGGGAGCCTTTCCCTCCAAACAGCTGGGATAATAAACCTGGTCAACCCAGCAGCCACCCAAGCAATACAAACAGCCACCCAGGCAAGCCAACGCACACAGCCTCTGGACCACGCATCATAGATTCTACATGGTCTGTAGAGGTGAAAGCAGTCATTATCAAGTAGGTGTTCATGAAATATTCCTCAGTTGGCATCGGGACGAATCCAAACCAGGTTACTGTTGACTGGAAACTCACTGGGTACTACAAATCAACGCTGTTCAAACATAATCGGTCAAGCCATTGTGTTGGCAAAGTTATATTTGAAAATCGTATATAGATTTTTAAATGGTGAATGTAATGGCTACAGGACAATTGAGAGCAGAATTGAGAAGTGGTAGCACACATTTTTTTTTTAAGTGTGTGAACAAAGGTTTAAATGACATTGATCTCAACCAATTGACCTAAATGTCAACATGGAAATGATTAGGTCTGCCTAGAGGGATAAATTCTCTCTCTCTCGCTCTCTTTCTCTCTCTCACACACACACACACACACACACACACACAGACACTTGCAGGAGCAAGGGCAGCTGACCTGGTCCTCTCCATGGGAAGAGCTCCTTGTTTGATCCTCCATCCATCTGCCTTGCCTGTCTACACTCTGACGACCCTGAGTTATGGCCTACTGTGGGTTTGTATGTGCGTGTGTGTGTGCGTGTGTTTGCGCAAGAGGCAGAAATAACTCCTCCAGCACGATTTGACTTATTGATGTGATTATGTGCGCAAGCATTTAAATGTTGACGTGCAGCGAAAATGACCTCAGTCCCAACGTAATGCCAACCACAGCCCAGACAAAGAACAAGTGTCAGACAAAGAACAGACTGGAGGGTAACCCGCCAGCAGCCGGTCAGGTGGTGCTCTGACGGGTGGAGGAGGAGAAAGAGGAAGAAAGGGTGGAGGGATTAAAGCGTCCTGTTTCCAGGGAGTAATCATTAGTGTGCAACAAGATTGTTCACAGCTTATCAGAAAATTCATCTCTCACCCAGGGATGTCCACAAGTTCACCAGCCTGACAGAACCTCCTGTCTGACAGGCCAACCAACCAGAACCCCGGAAACTACATTTAGGGAATGGCGAGGGGGCGCGGGGTTGGCACATGTGTGGGGTTGTTAGAGAAAACACACTGCTATTTTCTCTTTTCTCTCCCTCTGCTGTCAGAGAGCTGTTATTCATGGCATGCAGGCTGAATGTTTTCTCGAGGATGAATGTTAACTGAGCGTGATGGTGAGTGTGTTTCCACACACCAGATAAGAGGAGATAAGTGGAAGTTCAGGAATGGGCAAGTATCATTCTCCTTAAAAAGGGAAACTTAAGAGCCCCACTGTCAGTATGGCCAGTCAGTTTATAGCTTCCCTCCTGCCGGCTCTGGCAAGTGATTCACTGTGTAACCTTATCTGTTCAATCCAGACCCCCCTCTCTGCTCTAACTCCCACTTTCAACAATATCCTCCATAACACATCCACCTGCACATGTATGTAAGCTCACACCTGCTCAGGACATCCCAGCTGGAATATCCTCTGTAGGCTTCCCCATTTAAACCATCTCCATTCAACCAGATTCTCCTGCCACGTTGACTAGACCACATGGTACCTGTGATACCTGTGATACCTGTGGGGGGGGGGGGGGGGGGGGGTTGTATCCACATTTAATGAGGGGTTTTATGAGGGGTTGTATCCACATTTAATAACCTACGGACTGTGTTCTATATTTTTATTATCGTTCTGTGTGGACTAAAAGTAAAAATTATATTTAAAAAGTATATATTTATGAATATTTGTACATATTTTATATTAATTGTGTTAATAGTTTTATCCAACGTTGCTGGCCTGGGTTGAAACTCCAACAGAACTTCTGCCTTCTGCCAACATTCCAGAATACTCCTTTCTCCAGAAGCACAGAGCTTTCATCAGCTTTAAATGATTTACATTTTTACTGAGCGGTGAGACGTTGTTTTCTGTCAGCCTCTTTAGCTAAACACTCCATATCACAAGGACACAATTTGGAGGTCAAAGGACAAATCAGTTAAAACCCATTACAAGCTAAAAACAAGTGCTATAAGTATGTTCAAGTAATAACAAGATATAGAGTGTCCAACCACTCTCTCAGAGTAAGTGAAATCACGCTTTGGTGATGAAATATCACTTCCTAATTATATAAAAAATGTTAAGGCATGATGTTTCATGTTCTAAATCATTCTGTGGGGTCTTTCTCTTATATATCATGAGAAAAAGAAAAGTGTATTCAAGCTGACTGATTCATTTGCTGCAAAAGCCTTTTGTGAATGTATTTGTATGTGTTCATAAACTAATTGAGGATTCACTTTGCATGGCTATAAGCAGTCTTCAAACACAACAGCAAGAATGGTCATTGTCAGACAGTGTAACTCCACTAACTTTTGCATATATAGTAGTTGAGTCTTGTAGATACAAGATTGCCGGCTCAATAACATGCCAAAAATGTGCACCAGCTTTCAATCGTGTCATGGTAGGATGATATGTGATGTAACTAACACAGGATGCAATGTAAAGTGAGTGCTGTCCTTAGAATGTTTAACTTTAGAACCTGGCACAAATAGAACAGGGAACTATATAGGTATTCGGTTGTGATTTCACCCCACATGGTAGTGAAAGCCCAGCGTTGCAACCAGGTTTTATTGGAATACGTAGACTATTTTACGTAAATCCATGGCACCGATTTCATATGATATGTTACATTATATTAGGTTACATTACAGTACGCTACCAAAACGTTAAAAACATTATGGATTGGCTAAAATGTAAAATATTTTACGAATGCTATTAAAATGTATTATTTGTTATGAATGCTAGACAAACGTATCATATGTTGCAAACTGTACAAATACGTATGATGTTACGAATGCTACTAAAAGGTATCATGCATTACAAATTTGCACAAAGCATCCAAGCCATGTTTCAAACCAGCGACGTATAGGTCAGCAGACGGGCGTCCAAACCATTGCATACAGGGATAACAGATTTGGGGGAAGAATAAGTCACTACAATAAGTAATAAATGCATTTTAACATTACAGTTAATGTTAGCTATCACAGCACTGGGATTCATTTTGGGTTAAGGTAAAGTATCACAGCACTGGGGTTAAGGTTTGGGTTAAGGTAAAGTATCACAGCACTGGGGTTAAGGTTAGGGTTAAGGTTTGGGGTAAGGTTAGAAAACGAAAAAGGTTAGGTTAAGATTTGTTTATGGTTAGGTGTCACAGCACTGGGGTTAAGGTTAAGGTTAGGTATCACAGCACTGGGGTTAAGTTTAGGGTTTGGGTTAATTGCTAGATATCACCGCACTGGGGTCAAGGTTAGGGTTAAGGTTTGGGTTATGGTTAGAAAGCAAATCATGGAACATATTGACCTTGAAACACCACTACTCGCCTCCTCAAACAGGAAGTTCCTATTTAGAGCAAGTTGTCTGTGGAGCTGAAGGACGGAGGGTTCAAAACATGGCCTGCCAATTGTTATTTCTTTTCTGGATTATTACTCTAACGTTACTTCAGATACCATAATACATTTTATGAAATATTTACGTAAAAGAGTCTACGTATTCCAATGAGATCAGGTTGCGCGCAGAAGGGCAGGGAAGCGTACCCCTTATTCACATATGAGCGGTAAAATCGCTTAGTGACAACGGGAGGTAGGTGAAATCTAATTTAAAGAAAACGCAGGAGATTTGACTGGATTTCTCTGCTATAGCCTACTGGCAATTCAAGAGAAGCGTGACAGCCCCCGTAGAAACGGTTCATTAGTGGAAATAGGCGCATGCCATTTGTTTACAAAAATACATAGCAGATAGTATATCGTTTTGGTTGATAGCAAAAGCTAGTACTACTAAACACGTATTACGTATTAACCTATCAAGGGCAACTGTTTGTCTGAGACTCTAAGCAGTCCTTGACCATGCTACACGTTTCTAATATTATATTGTCTCGATAGACCTTGAGTGTGATGTTACATATTTCCTCCTGTTTTACTAGTAAAATTAGCTTAGGTTAGGTTATGGACTATTCAGTATTTTAGTACCACATAAAACCTTTCCTATTGGTTTTCCGCTGTGCTCCGATTGGCTTTTCTCAAATGGGTGGGGGGAAGAGATCTGGGCTGACGTTCTGATGTTCGTCTCATTGACGAAGCACATTTGCTGTTCCCAAAAGTAGAATGTTAGGAGCTGAGTGGACTGTGTTTTGTAGATGTAGTCAAAGTGTCTAAACACTGTTTTGTATTGTATTTAGTATTGTGCGCGAATCAAAAATCTGCGCAGATGTGGCATGCTAGAATGCTCACGCACTATAGTCATCTTTCTTAGGTTGTGCCTACATGGGCTTCACTAAACTCCCAATGGAAAAAAAAGTTGTGGTCTATCTTGGGTTGGTTGTATCCCTCTTTGGAAACGATCTTTTGAAATATGGTGTGCTACTGTTGCTCTTTGTGAAGATATTCTTTGTTTTTCAGACACATGAACAGAACGTAGCAGGTTACATATTAACTACTTTGTAACTACATTTACAATGTATGGGTTGTCAGATACTAGGTTTTGGCAAATCAATTTCCATAAGTCCATAGCGCTGTTCATTGAGGCAATGCTTGGAGACTTAAAGCACCTCTAGCAGCAGATTTGAAGATTTATGATTTCCCTGTCAACTAATAGAATTCAGTTGCTACAGCTCTACAATCGATGAACACATAGCCAAATACCAACTAATTGTTAATGTTCACAGCTTGTGTTTGTCCAGCTCTTTGCCACGAGGCAAGTCTTCAGGGCCAAGGTAAATGTTTTAGCTGGAAGCAGTGCCGTGGTAGCCTCCGTTCACTAGATTAACACCCCGTTTTTCTTGTAAAACTATCGCTTTCTGGTGCTCCAAAATGTATTGTGGTATTGTTTATTCATGTCCTACTGATGTTTATTTTGTTTACAATATGAAATGAAGGCCACATTCAAAACTAGTGTGGGTGGTTTAACATCAAGAATGTACTTAAAACCAATGATGTTCATATTAATCATCTTTCTAACTTTCTGTGGGGGCTTTTTTAAAGTACAATCCATACAGTTAAAGGACAGTTTTTCATTCCAACACTAGTGACCAAAGTATTTCACTCCAAAATCAAAATGTTGGGTTTTGTAAACTAATCCATCCAATAGTTAGCAATTACCTCTTTTTACAATGCAGTGCTCTTTTGTCACAGCCACTTTTGAACATTGAATATTTTGTAGCTGTAGCGTTCCAAGTTATTTCTGTAGGTAACTAAAAGCTAAGTCAGCATGACACAAGTTGTATTAAATGTTAGTCTTGGAAAATCCGAAATATGTATATTTATGTTAAGTATTTCATTAACATTTAACAGAGATATGCAGTCCTTGGGGAAAAAAAAAAGATTTTGAATTAAGATGAAAAGGGTTTCATATTAAAACACTACTTGTCCTTCAAACATTCACATGTATTACATTTTATTGCTATTCAGAAGTAAGCAACATAGCCAGGAAAAATGTAAAACGGTTTCATGGTCTGAAATAATCATTGAACTTTTTACTGTGATGATGCTGTCCAGATTTCCAACCACTTCTCATGCTTCCATTTATTTATTCACACTAATGTTAGAAAATTGCAATTTTTCTCCATGTAGACAGATAATGTTGACAAGATGTTGGACATTCACAAGTGTTACCTAGACCACTGCAAGTTTTAAAGTGCCGTAACTGGGTAATTTTAAAGTTTAAATTTTAAAGTGAGGATTATTTTCTGTTTATTATTAGGTAAAACCTAAAAAACTAAACAGGAGTTGATTCATAAGACACTGGTCCAGAAACCAAATTAGTTGAACAGGCTTTTGGTGGACTTGATGCCTTTGGATGAGGAGCTCATGTATGAGTAGTGTGTTGTAGTGATGGTGTGGCGTGATCTGGCCGTGAACACAGGAATGCTGCGGGCCAGATGTGCTGTTGAAGGACGGCTTCATGGCCTGAGCCCTGGACAGACGCACCTCTCTGCTGTCTGAGGAGTGACATGGGCCCTGGCAGGAAACCGGCTGTCAGGCAAACGCACAGATACACACAGACACACACACACACATGCACACGTACAATATAGAATAATGAAAGTGAGGCAGTGTTTGAATTAGAAAGTACGACTGTGCGTGGACATTCAATTTCTTCACACCAAATAGTACTTCTTTAAATAGTGAGAAGATCTGACCATCTGATGAAGCGTGGCAGAGCGTTGAAGGCATGACAGGGTGGGCGGGGTGTTCTGGTTGGCTAGCACCCCTCCCCCAGAAACAGAGATCCCACTAACCCCTCAAGCACGTACCTTCCACACTGAATGGTAAACCTGTGGACAGCACATCCTTCAGCCTCCAATATTCTGTAGCTTAACATTAAATAACAAAAAATCTGATTTTTTAGATGGATTAGGTAAAGAAAGGGAACGATTAATAATATTAATAATATCTTGTCATTCGTGTTAGGCTACCCGCAACATATGAATAATTAATCACATAGATGTAATTCACAAATATACATCTATGTGATTAATTATTCATATGTTGTGGTAACTAGCTTAAGCTTATTGTCCACATCCTGTCTCAAACCTAACCCTTACATCATCTCCACATGCAGACCTAAACCTGACCCAAACCCTAACTTCCTGGCTTAAACCTAACCCTAACTTCAATGTCAACATCCAGACTTAAACCTAACCCTAACCATAGAATCGTGTCCACATCCTGGCTTAAACCTAACCCTAACTTCAATGTCAACATCCAGACTTAAACCTAACCCTAACCATAGAATCGTGTCCACATCCTGGCTTAAACCTAACCCTAACTTCAATGTCAACATCCAGACTTAAACCTAACCCTAACCATAGAATCGTGTCCACATCCTGGCTTAAACCTAACCCACTAACCCTAGCTTCAGGGCCACATCCCAGCTCAAAACTAACCCTAGCTTCATGATAACATGCTGGCTTAAACCTAACCCTAACCCTAGTTTCATGATGAAGCTTAAACCTAACCCTAACCCTAGTTTCATGATGAAGCTTAAACCTAACCCTAACCCTAGTTTCATGATGACATGCTGGCTTAAACCTAACCCTAACCCTAGTTTCATGATGACATGCTGGCTTAAACCTAACCCTAACCCTAGCTTCATGATGACATGCTGGCTTAAACCTAACCCTAACCCTAGTTTCATGATGAAGCTTAAACCTAACCCTAACCCTAGTTTCATGATGAAGCTTAAACCTAACCCTAACCCTAGTTTCATGATGAAGCTTAAACCTAACCCTAACCCTAGTTTCATGATGACATGCTGGCTTAAACCTAACCCTAACCCTAGCTTCATGATGACATGCTGGCTTAAACCTAACCCTAACCCTAGTTTCATGATGAAGCTTAAACCTAACCCTAACCCTAGTTTCATGTCCACCTCCTCGCTTAAACAGAATCACTTCTGACTAATAGACAGATGGAGGAGGAAGGGCCTGGGTTGGAGAGCAAGCTCTCTTTCTTTCTTTCTCTCTTTCTTTCTCTCCCTTCATTTTATTTTTTCTCTCTGTAAGTTGCTGTGGTCTGAACTTGTCCACAAAGGGCCAGCGGGAATATTTACAGCATGTAGACATGTGAAGGTCGGATGCGTAAAGTGGCCCTGATGACTTCCACAAATGGCAGCTCTTGTGGCCCCAGACCCAATGCAAGCGTGTCAATTAACGGTCGCCAGCAAGCGTCCCAAAACGCCACAGTGAGAATTCTGTAGTAAATCGGGGGCCTGCGAATTGGCTTTGTTGACATCTCTGAGCGATAATGAAAGAGTGGAGGCGATCGTGCGTAAATCTATGTGTGTGTGTTTGGGGAAGGGAGGGAGTGTAGACGGTTCCCTGACGTCGGAAAAATGGGACGGAAACCCATTCTGAACCTGGCAGTCAGAGCTGTAAAGGGAAGTCTGGGGCACAGAATTTGTGTCCAGAGAATAATTCACTTAGAAAAGTTTTTTCCTCCTTAATTTCTGATCTGGCAGGCCTTTCCCCTCTGGATAATTTAGTGGCTGTTCCTGGGGCGCGGTGGGCATGGGAATGAATCAACTACAGACTGAGCCCTGAATGCAGCTTCAACACTTGGAGAACATGTTTAACATGATTGTCTATCACTGACCTCTTTCTGTATTTAAGAGCAGATATGACACCACTTGTTTCAGATGGAAAAACTGTAAATACATCTGTTCTTCACACACAGAATCCATTTCCATATTAGGTCCATGCCAGACCTAGGTTCAATTACATGATAATTTAAGTAACTTTATAGAGTATCTCTATCCTCCCACATATATGCAGATGGCCCTTTGGGGTTCCATGGTGAATTTATACATGGGGCCCTCCAACTCATACATAAAAAAAATAAAAAAAGTTAAAAAAAAAGTTTTAGTGGAAAACCTCTTGATGGTGTAGAAAAAAAAAGTGCACTTTAAAGTTAATTTCCTGCTTCTGTTCTGCAATTTTACACATTCTGCTGGGACTACTAGAAATTATGGGGTAAAGCGTCAGCATATTTCTTGTCTATTAATTTTGCCATAGATCTGTTAGCTTACAACTGATTGATCAGTGACTGACCAGAGGCAAACTGCCAAAGCACAACCACAAACAGAAGTCAGTGTACTCTACTTCTAGCCCTCAATAGTAAGTTGTGTCCCTAATTTACAAAAAAATATAAATACAAATTTGATTTGGGTCGGGGATCCACCTCGCAGCCTGAAGGGCCTAAGTGGCAGCTTGGTTTACCTTATACAGTTGATGAGATGCCTTTTCTTATCTTCACCTGGTTTTATAACCGGTGGAACTGTTTGACCCTAATCCGTCAGTGTCAAAGGTCAGAGCATCCCCAGACAGGCTGCCAGTAACGTGAATGAGAGAAAATATCCTGAAAGGTTTTGGAACTTCATGTGGTTTGTTGCAAAAATGCTTTATCAATTGGTGTGTGTTTAACACTTTGCCAGAGACTGGGAGCATAACAGTAAAAGTTTAAAAGCAATAATTCCAGGTCTTGAAACATGGCCAATGTCAGAGTGGCTTGGATTATTTTTAAATGTATGTATCAGATAATTAGCAAATGCCGTCCTTTACATGTGTATCCCAATCCAAATGGTTAAGCTGAGGTGACTCAGAATGTGCACTTCAGAATCCTGTAAATCATAAAACTGATGTCATATACAGTTTCAACCTCCCTGCACCATTGTTCAATCATGTAACGTGCAAAGAGATTCAAACCAGACGTCCAACTGAGGTTAATCACTAAATCTTTGTATATCCTTGCACGTTGAGTGACATTATCACACTAAGGGATCTCAAGCACACTAAATCCTTGTGATATGTCACAAATTGGATTTGTGATTTGATGAAAAATAAAGTGTTTCAAAGTGCAGTGCAGTGAGGCAGGATGAAATGCAGGACGGTAAAGAGACAGAAGGAGAATTGAAAGAGAGAGAGGGATTAGTAGGCTAGTATAGTGTGGGGACCCCTGAAAACATGGTCTCTGGATAGAACCTTTAATCATATCATGAGATAACATCGTGAAGGTGATTAGAAACATATAACATTCCAATATAAACATCTACACATCCTAATCCTCAAGTCTTTTCTATTGCCCATTTCGTATGAACCATTTTAGAAATTAAGAGGGATGGTCCTGAATTTTTTTTAATTTGTAAGCACAGAAATGGCATTAGGCATTTCCAATAGATCTTGGGTGAGGTGCATTTGACATCCAGGGACCCAGTGAGCTTTAATCCGGCCCACTCACATTTCCTCCAATTCCCCGGTAAAAAGTTCTAGTCATTTTATCAGAAGAGGGAATAAGAAGGATGGAATGTCGGGGCTTTACACCTCAGCTCTACCTCTTCCTCTCTGAGCTGAGGATTTTCTGGAGTATATGCAACAGGCAATGGCATGCACGCATGCATGAAGGAAGACACACACACCCACACACACAGCTGATTGCTATAACATATCAAATCCGGCTTTGGGTTTTACAGTCCTGGCCTTCCAGCAGGACTCCTGAAATAGATATCGCAGAGAACCAAAGTTGGTGAAACCGTGCTGTCAAAGACAATCTCTCAGCCGCTCTATTTCACTCAAATTCTTGAAGCGCATTTTATCACCGGTGACGTGCGTGAGACACTGACACGTTACTGTAAATATGTTCCCTTGTCTTTCAGTGAACGGTGTGTAGAACCATGGACGCACACGGACATCATTTACACTCCTCTTTCCTCAGTTCTTGGAATAGAGCTTGTATCTATAAAACAGTTGGTTTTGTATTCCTAGTGGGACCCGGAAACGAACGACCTGTCCATCACCTACTGACCAGCCGGCTGGGCGGGCCAGTACAATAAGCCTGTCTTCTGTCAACAACCTGACAACATCACAACATCACACTGCTCAGTGTCACGGAGCGACCGCGCAAGTCTGGTTAACAATATGTCAGTGCCGGTCACAGCGTCGCACCCGGGCTCGTTTCAATACGGGAGCCACAGTGACACCATATCGCCTTGTGTGTTTGATATCACAGCCACTGCGACAACATAGCGCCTAGCCTGTGCATTCAGCAGGTGTGGGAGCATGGCTCTCCTGGCTGTTGCAACTATGACAACATCACACCCCTCAGTATGTGACAGTTGTCACCACACCCCAGATATCATACATTGCACTGTGTGTTGGTGTTTGTTTACAGTGTGTGTGCCGTTTTGACTAGTCTTGTTGAGCCCGGGCAGGACGGACCTCGTCCATTTAAATGTACAGTAAAAGGCTCTTCCCTCTAAACGGCAACCATGTTATGCAAATCGATGAGTATCATTTCCGATGAACATGTTCGTTCTCTCTCTGTCAGTCTTTCTGTTTGTCCGCTATGCCAAGCTAGCATACTGGCGTCTCTGTTGTCTTTTTGTCCACAGGGATACAACACAGCTGTGGACAGGCAAAGTCTCTCCATTGGTTATGTCATAGAAACACACACACACACATACACACACACACACACACACACTGATCCACTCCCCCTTCCACGGGCTGTTCGCTTCACAGCTGTGGCCTTTAGCATTAAACAAACACATACTTCCCTTTAGCTGAACCATGTAAAGTGTTCAAGTATTACCAGCAAGGTGCTAAAACTAACAGATATAAAACCTGAAAAACAAGAGTATGCATGAGCAGAGAAACATGCAAAAACCCACACCCCTATACATGCATGTACACACACACTCACTCACACACACTCACACACACACTCAGACTGTAATCAACCATACAATACACACACACTAAAACACTAACTTATACACCATGTTACATTGATTACCTCAGCACTAAGCCCAGACATTAAACTGGACACAAAGTCCAGAAGTGACACCTTAGTCCAGGACTTAATTCTGTGCAATGGCGGGTGTTAGAAAAACACATGATGTAGCCAGTTGTTTTGGGGGCAAACGGAGCAGCCATCATAAAAGCAGGTTTTATTAGCTGTTGCTTGATTTGTTCCTGCAGCCCGTAGAGTGAGCTGCTAAATCAATGCGTCCAGCTGTTCTCTGGGCCAGTTCTCCGGGCCGGCTCTCTGGGCGCGCAGCAGGTGTATGGCCCACTAGGCCTGGCTGTCACACACACCCGCTCACATAACAAATAATAATGTCCTCCATACACAGCCCATCCATCACCCGTATGGTCAGGCCCAGAGAGGCCGTCACTGGCACGCTCACACAATGGTCCCCCCAAGTGCACACACACACACACACACACACACACAAATTCACACAGACAGATAGAAGAAAGGAGGCTTGTCGGTTGGAATAGCTGTATGCCTAAAAGTACACTTTCATACAGTAGAGAACACACAGTAACCTGCACAGGGAAACTAGACACAAACACACAACCATACATTCACACGCACAATACACACTTAGAGAATCACACAAACATACACACATGCTAGCCTTAAAACCTAACCTTAATATTAACCTCCATATCCTAACTTTCATGCCTAAAATTAACCTTGCCCTAATGCCAGATTGGTAATGCTTAAACTTAAAAGCAACTCCAACTCTAACACTATGCCCGATTGAATGTTTTCCCCAAAAACTAACTCCTAAGCCAGAAATCCAATTTTCCCTAGTGGGTACCTGTCAAAAAACCTAGGGTAGATCTTTTTTTATTTAAAAAAATAAATAATTGTGTGTGTGTGTGTGGGGGGGTTATACTGTCTTTTTGGGGACTTGCACACTTGTGTGAACATGGGTCAAACACACACACTCACACACACGGCCTGACACAAGGGGGCCATCTATCATAGTTATGGTCCAGCTCCACTCAGAACTCTGCCTTACAACAGGGCCCTAAATGACTTAAGCCAATGGAGAAACATTTTCCATTTACTAGGTGCACCAAATGGGAATAAAAAAAACGTCTCCCTATCCCCTGCGCTGTGACCATTACATAGGATATCTGGCGTTCTGGACAGAGAGGGGAAAAAGAGATCTAATTCACATATTTATCCGGGCTTTCCAAACACAATAGTTAAATTGTGGTGGGGCAAAATCAATTAGTCTTACAAACAGCGAGGGTCCACATCTGCTGTAACTCTAAACGAGGGGTCAGGGAGTGGTGGGGGGATCAAGGAGGGAGGTTAAGGATTTGGCAGGTGACGGCTGCGTACTCCGCAATAGACTGGAGAACAGAGAGAGGAGGACAAGGAGGAGGGGGCAAGGAGGAGGAGAGTGGGGAAGTTGAAGGAGGAGGAGAAGGAGTACGGGTAAGGAGCAAGGAGAGGAAGAGGGTGGCTATGTGATGTGCAGTACAATACCTTCTTAGCTGTCCAGATATAACCATGATCCAACATTCAACACCACCCGCCCTCATCCTGTGTGTGTGTGTGTGTGTGTGTGTGCGTGCGTGGGTGTGTGTGTGTGTGTGTAAGACCTGCAGGCTACTTTAATATTGGGACAGTGGCAGGGAGAGGGACATGTCTTGCTACAGGTTCAAACAGCTGCTGCCCAGTTGCCCTGTTTCACAGATGAAAGGAACACAGCGGAGGGCGTAGTGTGTTTGTGTTCATGAAAGTGTGTGTGTGTGTGTGTGTGTGGGTGGGTGTGTGTGTGTGTCTGTGTGTGCGTGTGTGTTTGTGTGTATACGTTTGACACATGAAAGAGTGAGGCAGCAAAAGGCATCACTAAGAAATATGCTGTGCCTCATAAATCAGAGCAGTACTGGTGCATAACTTTAACAGAACCAGACAAACGGACAACTGTGTGTGTTTCTGTGTTCACATGCATGTCTGTGTGCTTGTGTTTAACTCTGGCCGAGAAGGTCTGTCTCAGGCACAATCTTTACCCACTTTTTTTTTTATCCCTTAAGGACAGTCACATAAGAGTTGTGTTCGAGAGCAACAGAACGACTGCAGACAACTCAGGGGATTGATCTTAAAATCACCTTGCAGCAAAAATACGACTAATAGTTATTGTTTCTGATCTGTAAGTCCTTAAGGATTTCCCCATGATATGTTGTTGCTTTCATCCTCTTGAACGCGGCCAGTGATACATAATTGTGATCTGATAGTATTGACATGTCATTATCATTCATCAAAAGCCATGTTCCAGTCTCTGATTGGTTGTTGGATGGCTGTTGAATGGTGTAGATTATTCCACAGTCCAGTGTGACCATGTTGAATGGTATAGACTAATCCACAGTCCAGTGTGACCATGTTGAATGGTGTAGATTATTCCACAATCCAGTGTAACCTTGTTGAATGGTATAGACTATTCCACAGTCCAGTGTGACCATGTTGAATGGTGTAGACTATTCCACAGTCCAGTGTGACCATGTTGAATGGTGTAGACTATTCCACAGTCCTGTGTGTCCATGTTGAATGCAAAACCAAGGACTGTAGCTAACTAGAAAATTCTTCCATTGATCAGTGTTTAAGACATCCATTTAGGAGTGCAGATTTTGTTCAATACAATGTGAGCCTGACTGTAAGAAAACAACTGAGATGTCAGGGAAACAATTAGGAAGTAATAAGTTGCTGTTAATTCACTTACCTGGTAAAATAATTAATACAAAAAATGAATGAAAGAAAACAGATTTGAGGTGTAAAAGTCTGAGAACGAAGATGTTCCTATTCCTGGAGTGAACCATATTTGGTTACTCCTCTGCTGCTCAACATTTCATCACTCAAGACTTCCTCTTTCTAGGGGAATCACTGTCTGGACCTTTGTAACACATCCCAGTGGGTTTTAAATAATGTATGTATATTAAAATATCCCCCCCACTACTTAACATACTGCATGATGTACTCCTGAGGGCTAACACATTTTATACGGGACATTTAATTTCCTGAACACTACTTACAACAGGGGCTCAGTTTACACCCCTGTCACATTATCTGCCGTGAACCAGGTCAGCTGGTCTAATTACACTACTGTTCTGGAGGACAAGAAATGGTGAAAGAATGAAACAAATGACTACTCAATTAACATGGCCTCATGAGAGAACTAACCGGTCTGAGATGACTCTCTTTATGACATTAGGTTGTACATACAAAACACTACGGGAACAAGCCTTCATGCAGTTAATGCATAACTTCAGCACTGTATAGAGTTTCAATTACAGACATGATTTACAACATATATGAATGATAGGTTAGTGGTGCTTTCCACAGGTTGTTCAGGCCCCAGTTCAACATCTCAGTGTGCATGGCTGTTCCTTCACTGATTCACTCAAAGTAAAGAAATCATCCAGACCACAATAAGTCTTATTATAATTCCTCAATTAACATGATATATAATACATAATACAGTAGCCAAAACAATGCATGGCAAGTTGTGGCTGCATACGTTTACACTAGAGCAACTATCAATATTGATTGCTGCAGTAATGATTTTGTAATGAATGCACTCAGAGAAACAGTGAGGTGGTTGGATCCAAGCACAGAGCGCAGGATGTTTATTCAAAATCCAACAGAATCCAAGGAGCAGGCTGGTAGGTCATCGACGGGCCGGCAGAAGGTCAGTACATGGGAGCCGTATAGCGAGGAGCTGAAGTACCGGATGGATGCTCCCAAATGGTGGTGAGATGAAAGGCAGGCACAGGTCAGGACACTAGGAAGGTAGTCAGAAAACCTACACCGAGGACAACAAGGGATTAGTACGGGCTTAGTAAAGATACTCGCGAGACAAACAATACCTCACAACTGAAAGGAGACACGGACCTGAACTAAAAAGGGAACACAGAACAAACACGGGTGGTTAGAATTCAGGTGATTGCTAACCTGAGGGGAGAGCGCCATGGCGTTGTCTAGGGCTGGAACCGGAGAACGACTTCCCAGATTTAGAAAATTGTGTCAAGTTTATTTATGTTTACTGTATTTTATATAAGTTTGCTAAGCCCTGATAAATACTACATTCTGTATATATTTTTAAAAATGTACTTATATATACAGTATATCACAAAAGTGAGTACACCTCGCACATCTTTTCATGTGACAACACTGAACAAATTACACTTTGCAACAATGTAAAGTAGTGAGTGTACAGCTTTTATAACAGTGTACATTTGCTGTCCCCTCAAAATAACACAACACACAGCCATTAATGTCTAAACCGCTGGCAACAAAAGTGGGTACACCCCTAAGTGAAAATTTCCAAATTGGGCCCAATTAGCCATTTTCCCTCCCCGGTGTCATGTGACTCGTTAGTGTTACAAGGTCTCAGGTGTGAATGGGGAGCAGATGTGTTAAATTTGGTGCAATCGCTCTCACACTCCCTCATACTGGTCACTGGAAGTTCAACATGGCACCTCATGGCAAAGAACTGTCAGAGGATCTGAAAAAAGAATTGTTGCTCTACATAAAGATGGCCTAGGCTATAAGAAGAGACCCTTGATAATCCAAGGGATAAAATACAGGAATCTGTATTTAAAACAGGATACCGTATACAGGAGCTCTCTGGTCGCTCACAGCAGCATGGCAACCACAGAACCAAAAGGGTAAAAGAGGTAAAAAAAATGTATTGTTTGATACTGCGTCCTCTTTTGTTCAACTTGCATATGAATAATGTGAAATACTGGATCATTCCTTCTTATGCTGACGTCTACACTAAAAACATACAATGCTGTCTTTCCGCGAGCCTTTCAAATTTCCTCAGATGACAGGTTTAGGAATTGTCATTGTATTTTGTTTCTAAGGGTGGGATGGGTCCTTCAGTATGTAAGACGAGAGAAACCCTCTCTTTTGTTTATTTACAAAGCTTTCTTCTGGAAACTTCCAGAATCTCTTACGTCACTTGTCAAACAATTAATTGACTATATTGCTGGATTTATTTAACTTATTGTTAATAACTAGTCTGTCTAATGTTTCAGGAATTAGCCACAGCTAATTGTAATGACACTGAATACTATTGATAAAATGAAGTAATTATACTTCTATATAACATTTTGAAGCTAATATGGCATATTGACCTATTTGTTTGACTATTTAAAACAGCATAATGTTTTACTATATTTTGGTAAACCACAGTTGTTGGGCTTTTTATGTAAAGGTTATGATAAAGATTCCATATCTTAATTTGAGCAAGTTTCTAACATCATGCAAATCATCCTGCTGCAACACCACATCAAACAGTAGCACTTTTATATTGTTCACATTAACTTAGACTGGTTTTCGGTACTGAATAAAAATCTGAAAATACAACAAGGGCAACCCCCCTCATAGATATAGTTGAACTTTATAGAATACAAAGTTTGTGGATACAGAATGAAGACTGTAAAAACACTGTAAACATTGCTAGGGCAGTTTAAAATAAATCCCAGACAAAATTTAGATACAGCCTTTGCATAGTACTTTGCTTTGTAAGACTATCTTCCTGAGACATGTGAGACAGTTTGACATAAAAGAGACCAAAGAATAGGCCTTTTCATGATCTAGTTATTCACAATAACACGTTTCCTAAACAACAGAAAGTAGCACAAACGTGTAATATGATACAGTAACAAACATTTTGAATTACATGTAACTACCCTCTCAGAAAATATCACGGATTTTACACTCTAAAATGAAAACGAAAGTCTTTTAATTAATCTGAAACCAGTTATTTATTTTCTGTATTTTTGGATTCCAGACTCTTTCAGTTCTTAAGTGTACCATAAACTAGTGGGAAAAAATAAAACAAGAAACCTTCAGTGGGTAATCAAGATAGGACAGGCACTGCTATAAAAAACATACCCTTGTAGCTAAATTGGTAAAGCATGTTGCCTTCAATGCCAAGGTTGTGGTTAAATTCACAGGGGGGTGGGGGATTTAACCACACTACTGTAAGTCAATCTGGATAGCAGTGCCTGCTAAATGACTTAAATGTAAACATTACAGTTTTAGAAATGTAGTGTTTGCATTTCTATGTAGGTCGGTAGAAAAAGCCTAATGTCATTTTATGTATTTAGAAATTTCCAAAATGCTCTCTCTCACCATATTCTGTTTTCAACTACATTCCAGCTCCCTCTGCCTCAACACAGTCTATACATAGATTCATATACATACATGATCATTTTAAATGGTCTCAATATCACATGTAATCCCAATTTACAATAATATGATTGTTATTTTGGATGCTCTTCGAAAAGGTAAGATTTCAGATGTTTTCTGAAAATGGGCAGGGACTCATTTTGTGTCCTTTTGCCCTCTGCATCATTGCGGACTGCCCTTTTATTAGTTCTGTTGTACAAAACATGCAATGCACTGCTCAAGCAGCATCTGACGTGTGAAGAACAATATACCCAACCACTTACCAAGCAAAGCCACCAGGGGGCCCCTGACAAAAAATCTCTTAACTTACCATTGATTTTAACTTGTTAAAATGGGGCTCCCATTGATTAAGCTAGTCACTCTTGCCCTTGTTATGATGGTATGTCATTACACATTTTGCAGGAAATTTGCTTCATACCTACAAAAGAAATTCTCCACCCAATGTCAAAAATGTATAAAATTACCACAAACGTTAACAATGCAACATGTTATCTACACATAATGGCGAAACGCGTAGAACTCTCATATGGGCCTGAAAAGACCACAGACAAGAGGTTATGAATACACAGAGGTGACAGTTGAGCCTATACACTGAGCCTGAAGTTTCACTAGGGATCAGAGGGGTGCAGGATCATCGCCCTTGATCCTACATCAACTGTCAGGAAGTAGGTTATGGCTTCTGTGAGATAGAGGTCAATTGTAGGAAACAGTATAAATACCTCTGAAGTCCCAGTTTGGAATCATTGTGTGCCATGTGTCAGAATGGGCATGTGTTTTATTTTGAATGATGGCCATATACTGTTTAACTACGGATATTCCCCCGGTTTGATCAAGGTACAGATTATGTTCAGAGTAACGCTCTTTTAACAGAATCTCTTGGACGTTCAAAAGGAACACAGATATTTATATTCCTCGCGGTGCATTTTTAATGGATCCTTTGTATTTGTCTGCCTCTGAAAAAGTTTAGACTTCCCCGGCCTCTTGACTTCCCTGTCCCGGTATTTATTTTGCTGTATGTGCTGCCTGTGGTGATGAACGGGAGAGGGCCATAGCTACAAACTGACTAAGGCCTCCAGACTCTCCCTCCTTTTGGATTGGGACAAGGGGAGATTTATGGGGATGAGCCCCTCTGCTTCCCTTTTCCTCACCTCTCTAACCCCGTCCCATTCATACCATTCACCTCTTTCTCCATCCTCCACACTTCATAGATTACAGCTGGTCCCATGCCACATCACTAATCAGAGCGCAGGGCTTGCTTTAGCAGCCTGGTCTCAGGGCCATATTAAACATATTTGACATATAGCATTTCTCAGCATAGCCAAGGTGTACATTACCTTTTAATGGTGTATTTGTTTTTGACTGAAATTAAAGTGACTGTGATGTATGTTTCCAAATCTGGGATCTGAGAGAGAGAGAGAGAGAGAGAGAGAGAGAGAGAGAGAGAGAGAGAGAGAGAGAGAGAGAGAGAGAGAGAGAGAGAGAGAGAGAGAGAGAGAGAGAGAGAGAGAGAGAGAGAGAGAGAGAGAGAGAGAGAGAGAGAGAGAGAGAGAGAGAGAGAGAGAGAGGATTCTCACTGGACAAATGCCAGACACAGGTAAGCGAGTGAGACAATGGCATTCCACCGATTTATATCTATTTATATTCAAAAAGTATAATTTTCCTAATCCACAGGGCCAGAGAGCCACTACAAAGCCTGGTTGATAACCAGGCATATCATTCAGGCAAATTACCATAGAAATCAGACATACATTTGCGTCCAAGATCATAGCATCAATGTTCCATTAGAGAACAGGTTTTGCCAAGGGACCCAACAGGGATGTACTTCGTAGCAACCATTTTCTATCAGTATTTTCGTTACAGTGGGGGTAGAATGAAACCCCTTAGTCTTTTGTCTTAAGGCCGGGGTGTACTGTGCCTCGGTCACATGGCGCATTGAAACATTTGTTTCATGAAGTCGAACATGGCGTGCTTGCATCCTTCTAATCTTTCACTTAGAACAAAAAAGGGAGTGGGAGACAGTAATATTATCCCGGAGCAAATGGAGGTGCGCAAACTTCTGAACAATCACAGTGAGCAAACTGAAGGGAAACAAAATAAAGCTAGAAAATTAATCATGTGTGTGAACTGCCAAAATGCCTCCCTGACAAAGCACAACCACCCCTAAAACGAACATCCACAATGCCCTCAGAGTGTTAACCCTAACAAGCCCATGGGTTTATGGGCTATACCGATGTTTGAGATGTTTTTGCTCATTAGTCAATTTACAATTGAGGGTACCAAGTAATAAAACAGATACAATTATGAATATTAGTATGATGATTTTTGGAACATTCCTACACACACCAATATGTTTTTGGGGACCACCTATACCTTTCTTAGAAAGAAACACTCCTTTTTAATAAATGTAATTACCAATGTGATAATATATACACTATTTTACTTTTCTAATGGATGGGTCAACTGAAGAAATGCATATTTTTGTAACTCCTTTTTTCCAACAAATGGGGTACTTTTGTTTTTATAGTGACTTGTTGTAGATGTTTTTCGGCAACGACAATTGGTGAGGTGTGTATAGATGCCACCAGGTTGTGTCTAAAATTAAGGAAATACTTTCAATAGAAATCACCCGCGAATCAAAGAAGAAATGAGAAGTCACCCTCTGTTTAAGGTCAAACTGACATTGATATATGCTGTACACGGACATTGATAAAATGTCACTGCCGGTCATTGTGTGCTATTTTTGATCTCATTCACACCGTAGGAATGTACAGGTCAACAAGATGTTGTAGAGACTCAAAAAAGGAGTCAAGCTATATCATATTATCATGTCAAGGGAGCATCTCCCTTAAAGTAGAGCCACAAAGGAACTAGGCCATTTTCTATGCTTCATTTCTGAAGACGAAAGGTGTCTTGTGTTTATTGAAATGGCCCCAAAAAAAAGTTTTTGGACATGTTTCTGTCCAATAGTAAGGAGCCTTGGATATAAAAGTACCTCCATACAACACGACCGAATTAAGCAGCAGGAGACAAACCAACAAACTACATCTTTAAGCAAACGTGTAGATTTAACTCAGGAAAGATATCAAAAATGCGTTTCAGCATTTTCTTATTTGCCATGTTGGTTGCAAAGACTATTCAACTACAATTAAGTGACTGCGGATCAAATGCAAGACAGCCACTAAACACTGATATCTCTGTAACTTGTGGCACCAGATCTATTGGCCTGGCAATCCTCATCTGTCCTGCTATGTACAGTGGCTACAACGAGTCCCTGCTAATCCTCAACGGCGTTGTGAATGACCCGGCCTGCAAAGGAACCGTGGACACAAGTGTAACACCGCCCGTCTTGAGGTTTGAATTGAACCTCACCAACTCTTGCGAAAGCACGTTCAGGACGGACAGCGCTCCAGGCACAGGCGTGTTCTCGGACTTCTCCAACATCCAGACAGTCAACATCAGTGGTGTTGTC
The DNA here is from genome assembly GCF_011004845.1 of Esox lucius. Lineage (NCBI taxonomy): Eukaryota > Metazoa > Chordata > Actinopteri > Esociformes > Esocidae > Esox > Esox lucius. The sequence continues at coordinate 25,478,451 of NC_047584.1, read as the reverse complement.
CGATCAAACGACCCCACCATAGGGACAGTCAGTTACAATGTCGACCTGAGGTACTTTTACTCCTGTGCCTATCCCTTAGAATACCTGATCAACAACAACCAGATAAACACATCTGGGTCTTCCATTGCAGTGAGGGACACAAATGGGAGTTTCCTCAGCACGTTGAGCCTGGAACTCTTCAGTGATCCTAACTACACTACGCCCATGATCATTCCGAGACTTGGTATTGAGCTTAAAACCAAAATCTTTGCTCAAGTCAGGGCAATAAACTTGACCACCCAGTACCACGTGTTGCTGGACAGATGCTACGCGTCCATGTCTCCTCTGCCCGCTAACTCCACCTTCTATAACCTGTTCGTCTCTTGCTCACAGGATTTAATGACCACCATTTATGAGAACGGAGACAGTCAGCACGCCCGCTTCTCGTTCACTGCCTTCCGCTTCAAGGAGCAGCAGAATGAGATATTGTCGACCTACTACCTGCACTGCGTTACCCGTCTCTGTGAGAAGAGCACCTGCAGTGCGTTTAAGCAGTGTAGACGCAGGAGAAGTGTTGACCCGGCCACCAATGCTGGAACGACAGATGTCCAAACCATCACCTCCCCTCCTATAACCACTAAATTAGAAGGCTTTGGAGAATCGCAACTCACTCACCAGAAAAACGTTAACTCTTTTGGTCTTTGGGGGGTGGTGGGTTTCCTGTCCTTCCTATGCCTCGTCGCAGTTGTCACGGCAGGTGTCTTCTGCAGGATGCTCAACCGTAAGAAGACTGGGAAAACTGCTCCCGACGCGAGCTGGTAAATGAGGCAACAGCTCAAAGCAGTGTGTCCAGGTGGAGGGTTGACTTACTGTAAATTGTTTTCTTTTAGCAAGAGCAAAAATGTCTGTTTTATAGATGTGCTCCAGTGTAATCTGCGAGATATTAGCAGTAATGTTGTACTAAAAATATGAGCTTTAGGGAAGAGGATAAATGAAGGCACTTTATATCACTGTTTATCACAGGTCATTTATTTGTGTTTCTATTGCAAATGCATGCACTTTATGATTAAAAACATTTTATTCCTTGATAAGATCCAAAAAACATAACATAACATTTACATTGCATTTCTTTTGTATATTATTTCAAAACAAATCCATTGAAAAAATAATATACATAATTCTGAAGTGGTTTTTAACAAAATGTAAATATTTTTTTCAGACCAGAGTTGGTGGAGTGTATAGAGTGTTTCAGACCAGAGTTTGTGGAGTGTATAGAGTGTTTCAGACCAGAGTTTGTGTAGTGTGTAGAGTGTTTCAGACCAGAGTTTGTGGAGTGTATAGAGTGTTTCAGACCAGAGTTTGTGTAGTGTGTAGAGTGTTTCAGACCAGAGTTTGTGTAGTGTGTAGAGTGTTTCAGACCAGAGTTTGTGGAGTGTGTAGAGTGTTTCAGACCAGATTTTGTGTAGTGTGTAGAGTGTTTCAAGAGTAGTGTTACTTTACCCTTCAAAGTAACTTACATATAGATCGCAGGCAGGATGTAAGACAATTCTGTGGATTAAGTATTTCTGCCCAGGAAATGATGTCTCAAATAATGTAATAAATTAAGTAAGTTCCTGTCCCAAACTCTACACACAACTTATTCCTATAAATGTAACGTTTTATTAGAATTTTATTAGAATTACATTTAATTTATTTAGTCAAATGATAATACAGTTAGTTACAGATAGTTTAAATAGTCATTAATGATCTCTAAAACCTGTTTTTATTCATTTAGGAAAGCTATCACATTCACAGATACAATAATTATTTGAGGATTGAGTTTGGAGTTAAATAATGCCCACTATATGCTATTCTAACCACAAACGATGATCATCAGAGGGGCATCTGATTTTCCTGAAGGAGCACTGATTTTTATATAGAATATATACACGATAGATGTGACGATCTAGAAAATGAGCTAATCAATGAGCAAACCATGTCTTCTGCATACGAGCAGCAACTTCGATCTATGTTTGGTTTACGTTTTCAATTTTCAATGTCAACAAACAAATAAGAGAAACCCCTGACTGAATTTTACTGAATGACAATTACAATTATTTTAATGTAACATTCATTTTGTTTTGAAATAAATTGTAAGAAAAAAGTTGAATAAGCAGTTTTGGCTCCCTTCAGTGGTTGGCTGTGTCTTTACAAGCTCATGAGTGACGTCAGAAATGAACTTTTCCAGGGCTGTGCCTTGGTAAGTGCCCGCAATGGATTTGTCTCAAGTACATAGTTCTATGATAGATTATACACTCACCTAAAGGATTATTAGGAACACCTGTTCAATTTCTCATTAATGCAATTATCTAATCAATCAATCACATGGCAGTTGCTTCAATGCATTTAGGGGTGTGGTTCTAGACAAGACAATCTCCTGAACTCCAAACTGAATGTCAGAATGGGAAAGAAAGGTGATTTAAGCAATTTTGAGCGTGGCATGGTTGTTGGTGCCAGACGGGCCGGTCTGAGTATTTCACAATCTGCTCAGTTACTGGGATTTTCACGCACAACCATTTCTAGGGTTTACAAACAATGGTGTGAAAAGGAAAAAACATCCAGTATGCGGCAGTCCTGTGGGCGAAAATGCCTTGTTGATGCTAGAGGTCAGAGGAGAATGGGCCGACTGATTCAAGCTAATAGAAGACAAGCTTTGACTGAAATAACCACTCGTTACAACCGAGGTATGCAGCAAAGCATTTGTGAAGCCACAACACGCACAACCTTGAGGCGGATGGGCTACAACAGCAGAAGACCCCACCGGGTACCACTCATCTCCACTACAAATAGGAAAAGAGTCTACAATTTGCACGAGCTCACCAAAATTGAACAGTTGAAGACTGGAAGAATGTTGCCTGGTCTGATGAGTCTCGATTTCTGTTGAGACATTCAGATGGAAGAGTCAGAATTTGGCGTAAACAGAATGAGAACATGGATCCCTCATGCCTTGTTATCACTGTTCAGGCTGGTGGTGGTGGTGTAATGGTGTGGGGAATGTTTTCTTGGCACACTTTAGGCCCCTTAGTGCCAATTGGGCATCGTTTAAATGCCACGGCCTACCTGAGCATTGTTTCTGACCATGTCCATCCCTTTATGACCACCATGTACCCATCCTCTGATGGCTACTTTCAGCAGGATAATGCACCATGTCACAAAGCTCGAATCATTTCGATTTGGTTTCTTGAACATGACAATGAGTTCACTGTACTGAAATGGCCCCGACAGTCACCAGATCTCAACCCAACAGAGCATCTTTGGGATGTGGTGGAACGGGAGCTTCGTGCCCTGGATGTGCATCCCACAAATCTCCATCAACTGCAAGTTGCTATCCTATCAATATGGGCCAACATTTCTAAAGAATGCTTTCAGCACCTTGTTGAATCAATGCCACATAGAATTAAGGCAGTTCAGAAGGCAAAAGGGGGTCAAACACAGTATTAGTATGGTGTTCCTAATAATCCTTTAGGTGAGTGTAGATCTATGACAGATCTATGATAGAGAAAGTGACAGACTTTCTCTATCAGTGACAGACTTCTTTAAGATTCGGGGACCTTTGCGAACCTCCCATTTTGAGCTGGCTGAGTAATATCTTTTTTAAATATATATGACCCATATGTAGAATATAGATCATATGTCAATGGCCAAAAAAATCCGAGTTTGAAAGTGATGTCTTTTGTTGACAAGGGGAACATACTGGCCCATGCATGACAGTACACCATGTTTCACGATTTTCTCCTGACAGCAGCACTTTTATAACCTGTGAATCAAAAATATTTTTGTAGCCCGTTTAAGACATTTTGATGCTGAGCTAGGTAATGGCAACTGCCCCTGGTTGGTCGAAAGACTACAGCCTGCCGGTCAACAGAATATCCCTTTTTTTTTTGCAGTAAAATAGTTGCGCTTTCATTAGCAGAAACGAGGTCAAAGTGTAAAAACGACTGCATTTCGTGAGGGTATCACCCACCTCTCTGGCAATTTATGAAACTCAAGACACCCTTAGTCTTCATAAATTAAGCATAGACAATAGCCAAGTTGCTTTGTGCATCTTCTGTAACTGATACAGTAGGTTCCTCTGACATGCTAATATGATATACAGTGTTAAAATGTGTTTTCCGCCTCTCAATAATACCCTGAACCTATATATTCATATGTCCCATAATTGTTTATTAGGAAGCAGACAATGCAGTGACCTACATGTGCGCAAGCAGGTCCCTTTGACGATAAACCCCAGGGGATTTAGCTACGCTCCGGTAGAACCAAGAGCACAGTGTCAAGTGTATGGCTGTACGGCCTGAGACTTACAAGGACCCAGCGCCCAAGCTGTCTGAGTCCTAGCTGCAAAGCTTCCCAATTCAGATTTGGTGATTGGAGGGGCAATGGGAGGTGTTTGGCATCATCCAGGGGTTCATAAAACCACTCTTAGAATGAGTTTAGCTGAGTGTAGGGGGGTGTCGCCATGGGTCATTGGAACTTGATTGGGGAACAACGTTGCACCATAGGGTGGATCTGGTCCTGTCAAATGACCTCTTATTCCTTGGGCGTTATTCGACCACGCAGGGTAATCATCAGACTCTGTCACTCCCACGAGATGCCCATTCCGTTATGGACACCCCACTCCGTTTAACAGTTGGCAGCAGACACTGAAATCTCCTAACTCACAGTTTTTGTGAAGACCGGGTCACAGAGGTGCTGATTCAATTCAGTGGTCATTTTTGAGGCTGTACTTTTGGTGCGTTAAGCCGTTATCCTGTTAAGTGTCCATCCCAGTCGGTCAGCTTCCGACTTGCGACCGCTGTTCCAATTTGCTGATGTTATTTGTAATGTTCGGCATATACTGTCATAATATTTCTGACTGTTCCACTTAACACAGTGAATAGTTTCGCCGTTTTTGTGACCGAGGCACATGCGATTTGAGCACTGCAAATTAGGCCCCTTTTGGAACTGCAGTTATCTCGTTGCTTTGTACCCTGTTCATGCAATTATTTTACCTCATCTCTAACTCATCTCTCATCTCTAACTTCTGCTTTTGGTCTTCAATTTCCTTCAGATTTACAGCCTGACCAATGATCCTTCAGCCATTTAGTTTTTACCTACACAATGTGACAGCAAATGGTTGGCTGGTGGAGGCCAATGGTAATGTTCTTCTCGTTGGGGCAATTTAGAGTCTCTTCCGCACAGGGGTTGAATACTTTTGCAAGCAACTTATGTCAGTTTCATATTCCTCATAGAACCAGTGTCACCTTGGAATAATTGATTTTAGGCAAAGCCTATAAACAGCCCCTAGCCATGTTATATTGCCAATATACCACACCCGCTTGAGCTTTACTGCTTCCATGGCAAATGTACTCACTCATCTTGGTAATACTTTATAATAACGTGTAGAATAACAAAGAATGACGTTATAAATAGTGTATTCAGGCTATCATGTGAAAATTACACGGACTGTAATCTATGGTTCAGCCACACCTCACCTTATACACAAACAAATAATTGTCAGTGGGAGAGCTAGAGATAACCTTGAAATATTGAATGTTGTCAATAAACTGAGATCAACTTAATGACTTTGCTTTAAGTAATGTAAAATGAATGTTATATTGCATACATTTCTATTTACTTTTGGTTAATGTTCACAAGCAGGTCAAGACATTTGCAACTGTATATTTTCTTTCAACAAAGCAGTATACCTTCCCTTTCGTTTGTTATCATTGTATGATAAATGACTGTGCCATTTTGTGTTTTCTTACAATTTAAGACCAGCAGTATAGGTCAATGGGGTGTTGTTGGGAGTCAAAATGAGGGCCATCAAAGGTGGAGTTTACAAAGAATTAAACACTTTCTTCATGAAAAATCATCCTAGTATGCCATGTTAACCTATATTTTAAAGAGCATCAACAAAAGAATTAGGTCCTTTTCTTAACCAAAGGCGTACTGAGTTTCATGATTTGCCCTTAGGTCTGGTGTGCGGCATCCTCAACACAATGTACAGGAATCGTTAGAATCTGCAGAATGACATTTTCATTGTTTTGATCCAATCCCGAGCAGGCGTCCAGGCAATAAAAGCACCTCAACACACCTGAAGAGAATCAAAAGAAGACAAGCCAGCAAAGGAAACATTTGAGCGAGACAGTCAAGGTATGAACACAGCAAGAAACAAAAAAATGTATCTTCTCACCTTTTTCCTTCTGGCCATGATGGTCACAGAGACTAGTCAACTAACATTAAGCGACTGCGGACCAAATGCAAGACCTCCACAATACACTGACATCTCTGTCAATTGTGGGAGTTACTGCATTGACCTGGCTATCCTCATCTGTCCTGCTATATACAGTGGCTACAACGAGTCACTACTTATCCTCAACAACATCATGAATGACCCAACCTGCAAGGGAACCGTGGATGTGAGTGTGACACCGCCTGTCTTGAGGTTCAAACTGTCCCTCAACAATACCAATTCTTGTGGCAGCATCGTCAGAACATTCAGCGCTGCAGGCACAGGGGTGTTCTCTGACTTCTCCAATATCCAGACTGTCAACATCAGCGGTATTGTCCGATCATCTGACCCCACCATAGGGACAGTAACCTACAACGCTGACCTGAAGTATTTCTATTCCTGCGCCTATCCTTTAGAATACCTGATCAACAACACCCAGATCTCTGTGTCGGCGGCCTCCATTGCAGTCAAAGACAACAATGGTAGTTTCATCAGCACTTTGAGCCTTGCACTCTACGGTGATGTCAACTACACTTCACCCTTGGCAATTCCGGCAAAGGGTCTTGATCTGAGGACCCCAATTTATACGCAAGTCCAGGCTACCAACCTGACCTCCCAGTACTATGTGTTGTTGGACAGATGCTACGCCTCAGTTTCTGCTTTCCCTGCTAACTCCACTTACTTCAACCTGTTTGTGCCTTGCAACGTTAATCCGATGACCACTATACTTGAAAATGGACAGAGTCAACATGCCCGCTTCTACTTCCCGGCCTTTCGCTTCATGGAGCAACAGAATCAGCTGATATCGACCTACTACATCCACTGCATTGTTCGTCTCTGTGAGGTGAGCACGTGCAGTGCATTCAAGCAATGTAGCAGAAGAAGAAGAAGTGTTGATCCTTCTATCCAAGCTGGAGGGACAGATTACCAAACCATCTCCTCCCCTCCCATTACCACCAGAGTAGAGAACATGTTAGCATCAAAAGAACTACTCTCTGGCAGCCACAGCTCTAACTCCACCTCAGGTCTTGGGGTGGCTCTAGGCATCCTGGCCTTCATCTGTATCATTGCTGTTGTCACGGCAGTAGTCTTCCACAGGAGGCTCAACCGTTAAAGTGGAGACTGTAACCACATATTGTACATGACTTAAAAACTGTTGGCAAGTATCCACATTAGCGGAAATTGTGTTCTCCAACAGTTTACAGTAGTCTACTCCTGTCAATCTACTGCTCAACACATTTCAACTGCATACTTTTATAACAGACTCAATTTGGTGTTTGATATTTTGTTTAAATTACAGAATTCTAGAAACAGAAGAAGGATGGGATTGATTGTCAAAAAAATTGTTCTCTACTCTTTTGTAGTTTTTGCTGTACTGAACTTCCCTGTTCAATTAAAAATAAATTGTTATAATTATGGTTAATGTATAATGAGGTAAGTCGAGTCAAAGGGGTTAGTTGAGCCATCCCGTGTTTCCAGGAAACCATAAAATGTAATCATTTGACCAAATATTTCATGGAGTCTATAAATGAAGAAACCACATTGTTTAAGTCATAAGCAAGTTAAGCCCAAACAAAACCATTGTGTGAGGGGAGCAGACATCCTAGGGGCACAGTATCTGATCGAATCCCTGAGCAGACAAGACAAAGAAGTGTTTTCTGAGTGAGGTAGTTACCCTAAATCCCAGGTTGTTTATATAAACGAGAAGGTTATCAGTTCATTTACCTGGTCAAATACAATGAATGAATAAATAAGGCAAATATGCCTTGGGGTAACTTGACAAGTTGACCCCTTCCCAGTGATATACGCTCCTTTACAGGTATCACTTCACAGGTATCACTCCTTTACAGGTATCACTTCACAGGTATCACTCCTTTGCAGGTATCCTAAAAAAGAATGTTGGATGTAATCCTGTATTTCCCAACGTGTATATGATTTTTAATTGCCCAATTTACGCTTGGCATGGATGTCCCTGTATTGTGATTAGGATTACTTCATATGGTTGTTTTATAGATGTAGTATGAATAGACTGTCTTAAATTAGCAATAATAATAATAAGTATGTGTACTTAAAAGCTTAGGATGAAATGCATATTTTTGATGTTTATCACATGGCTTTTTTGAGTAAAAAAGATTTCTCTAACATATTAAGTAACAAAATAAAATAAAAATGCTTTCAATTTGTTGTTTTGATTTATTTCATATCTGAATTTCTAAGTCCTGCACTTTTTTACCCCACCAACAAATTTGGTATGGATTACACTTTATTTAAAGGGGTGGTTAACCTGATTTTGCAATCCTCTTAATGGGATGATCAACCTAATTCTGCAATCCTCTTAAATATCTAACCAAAGTCTTATCATAAACGTGCACTCATATTTTGATTGATGATGCTCCAATCTTTTTCAATTTCTGAGACTTTCTCGGCAGGATCACTGAAATCTCCTCCTGATGCCAATTATTTCCTTGTGCATCATACCACAAATTCAGTTGACATCTGTTTTACTGGTGTTGATGCATTTGGTGAAAGACTATAGCAATGTATCTTTGTTCAGCATCCCAAAAAACCCAAGGATCAGGCAGAAATGGATTATGGGTCAAATTAAATGTTCTAATACAGCTGTGACCTGGGGAACAGGCTATGTCATCTGTGAATTCATTGCTGTTGGTAACATCTGCGGCAATGTTGTTTTTGCATTCGCCATGTGGGATCAAAATGGTATTCATATTTATGAGCAAAGTGTCCAATGTTATTATGTTCAATGTTAACTTTGCTATTTCTATCAGATACATTTGGTAAACCCAATTTTCTGATTCATGACTTGCCAATTATTACAACCCCATTTTCATTATGTTTCTAAAGGCATGTGATGCATCATTGGACAGAAAATGCTGGAAGATGGTGTGCAGAAGTTGCACAAAGCTGCAGATCTCTTGTTCCAAAAGACTAAGATCCCAGTGACTCGTTCAAATATGGTCGGAAATCCAACCTACAAACATTAAGAATAATTCTGAGGGTGGTTTAATAAAAAAATTATTAACTTTATAAGAACCTTTTTAGAAATGTGTTGCTGGCATCCAATTCAAAATGGGCATGTATTTTTCCAAAAACAATAACATGTCTCACTTTCAACATTTGATATGCTGTCTTTGTACTATTTTCTATTGAACCTAAGGTTTAAATGATTTGCACATCATTGCACTGAGTTCTTCTTTAAATTTTATGCAGCATGCCAACTTTTTTGGAAACGGGGTTGTACACTAAAACAACTTTTGTGATAGCAATTTTAGATGAATAACATTTACATAATGATTAAATAAAACATTCTGTATTTACACTATCAACGTAACGTTGCGCGTGCAACGCTTTGGCCAGACCCCTGATCCTGAAGGTAAAGAAACTCACTGACTTTGTTGTTTAACTACTAATTAATATGGCATTCCCTGTTGAACAACTGCTTTTGCTGGTGAAAGTAGAATTTTTTAGTACCTCAGTACAACAGGCAGTATCTGTCGGTAAAGTGTACCAAGTTACTTCGGAAGGTGACGTGCAAGAATTGACATTTTAACCAGTTTACACTCAGCCTGGTCTCAGGACACTAAGTAGACAATTTTATGTAAATTTTAGCCAGGGAATTTTCGTAAGATATACTACATTCAGTAAAATGATGCTAGTTATGGAAGCCATGTTTTGAACCAGCAACCTTCCATATTCTAGACAAGTGTGCTACTCACTGCTCCAGTGAGGAACCTGTCACTTATAAGGGCGAGTGGTGTTGTCACATAAATATGTTTGAAGTGATTTTCTTGGTAATCCTGACCCAAACCATAACCCTAACCTTAATCCCAGTGCTGTGATACTTAGCCTTAACCATAACCTGAACCCCAGAGCTGTGCGACCTAACCAAATCTTAACCTAATCTTTTTTGTTTCCTAACCGTAGCCCAAACCTTAACCCTAACCTTAACCCCAGTGCTGTGATATCTAACCTTAACCCTAACCCCAGTGATGTGATGCCTTACATTAACCTAACTTTAACGATAAAATGCTTTTATAACATATTCTAGCGACCTTGGTGTTGCTGTTACTCATCCTGAATCTGTATATCTACTGTGGGTCTCATCCAAACATCGGCAGATCGAAACACAGGTTAAACATTTAGTGAAAAATTCATCTTAGCGTTTGTAAATATCATAAGTTTGTCTGGCGTTCATGTGTTATATTATGTTTTAATAGCGTTAGTAACATTTGATATGTTGTAATAGCATTCTTAAGATATGTTACGTTTGAACAATTTCGTTATGCATCATACGTTTTGTTGGCGCATTGTAATGTAACCTAAAGTAACGTCACATATCATACTAAATCAGGTGCCATGGATATATGTAAAATAGTCTACGTAGTGTCCTGAGACCAGGTTGAAGAAAACGTACGTTCGACACAGATGGTGTTCTAATTTAAACCATTGTAATGTAAAATTCCTCTTGAATGCCCATATTGCAGACTCTACCATAAAATATATTATAACAACAATCACTCAAAAGGAGTGAATAATGATACAGTACGACAGTAGATATTATACCCATGGCTTTGCACTATCCAACTCAACATTAGGTATTCTATAAAAAGTTTTTTCTATATCCCCACACAATTTAAGGACAAAAACTCTAAAAGGATGTCAATTTTGCATGAAAGTTATTTTAAACATCATGGAATTGTAGCTTGTTTAGATGAGTACTTGTGACGAAAGAATGTTATGTGGCTGGTTTGTTTTCAATAGACCATTGACTGTGAAGCTGGGTTAAGTGAAGGGGTCTAGACCATCGTTTCAGCCAATCAGGTGTGTACTGAAACAAATGTTACCATATCTTCAAAATTGCATAGAAATGACTTCAAAATCCTTTAAAAAATACTGAACAGTAATTTAAGTAATTAAAACATATTTAAACATACACATTTATTTCACTTTTGAAGTCTGATAGTTTTCATAAGCTTTGTTCATTTTGCATAGTTTTATACAGGTCACTTATGATGTTGTTTTTACATACATTAGACAGAATATCACAAAATCAATTTGACATGTAAACTTATTATGGATATTTTACAGAAGTGAAGGATGTGCCCGAGGATGTTTTAATCTACCCTGATTGTCATGATGCACTAAAGGTTTTTGTCACATGGTAGCATGTAAGATGCCCCAACATCACACCTCTACATTCCAAAATGACTAAAAAGCACAAACGACTTTCAGGGCTGGTTATTTGTTCCCACAGAGTGAGTGGACAGTAATAATATACTCCTTACTCCTTTATTTCGTTTTTTCGTTTGTCACCTGTATGTGTACACCAATCAGCCATAACATTATGACCACTGACAGGTGAAGTGAATAACACTGATAATCTCGTTATCATGGCACCTGTCAGTGGGTGGGATATATTAGGCAGCAAGTGAACATTCTGTCCTCAAAGTTAGAAGCAGGAAAAGTGGACAAGCGTAATGATCTGAGCGACTTTGACAAGGGCCAAATTGTGATGACTAGACGATTGGGTCAGAGCATCTCCAAAACTGCAGCTCTTGTGGGGTGTTCCTGGTCTGCAGTGGTCAGTACCTATCAAAGTGGTCCAAGAAAGGAAATGCGGTGAACCGGCGACAGGGTCATTGGCGGCCAAGGCTCATTGATGAACGTGTGGAGCGAAGGCTGGCCCGTGTGGTCCGATCCAACAGACAAGCTACTGTAGCTCAAATTGCTGAAAAGGTTAATGCTGGTACTGATAGAAAGGTGTCAGAACCCACTGTTGTGTATGGGGCTGTGTAGACACAGACCAGTCAGGGTGCCCACGCTGACCCCTGCCCACTGCCGAAAGTGCCTACAATGGGCACATGAACATCAGAACTGGACCACGGAGCAATGCAAGAAGGTGGCCTGGTCTGATGAATCACACTTTCTTTTACATCACGTGGATGGCTGGGTGTGTGTGCGTCGCTAATTTGGAGAACACATGGCACCAGGATGCACTATGGAAAGATGGCAAACCGGTGGAGGCAGTGTGATGCTTAGGGCAATGTCCTGCTGGGAAACCTTGGGTCCTGCCATTCATGTGGATGCTACATTGACACGTATCACCTACCTAAGCGTTGTTGCAGACCATGTGCACCCTTTCATGGGAATGATATTTTCTGATGGCATTGGCCTCTTTCAGCAGGATAATGCGTCCTGCCACAAAGCAAAAATGGTTCAGGAATGGTTTGAGGAACACAACAACGACTTCAAGTTGTTGACTCCAAATTTCCAAAATATCAATCCAATCGAGCATTTGTGGGATGTGCTGGACAAACAGGTCTGATCCATGGAGGCCCACCTCACAACTTAACCCCTTGACTTAAAGGATGTGCTGCTTCCGTCTTTGTGCCAGATACCACAGCACACCTTCAGAAGTCTAGTGGAGTCCATGCCTCGACGGGTCAGGGCTGTTTTGGCGGCAAAATGGCAAACTACAGTACACAATATTAGGCAGGTGGTCATAATGGCTGATCGGTGTATGTATATGCATGTATGTATGTACATGTATGTATATACAGTAAATGTATATACAGCTATGGAAATAATGATGAGGCTACAGCACCTTTTTCTTTCCTTTCCAAAAAAGTTGAAAAGGAAGGTTTGAGTGAGGAACAGAAGGGTTAGAATTACGAGACCTCTGCAAATTGAACACTTCTGTTCCTCACTCAAAACCTTCCTTTTCAACTTTTATGGAAAGGAAAGAAAAAGGTGCAGTGGTCTCTTAAGTTTTTCCGGAGCTGTATATGTCTGGTACATAGTATTGGTTCAATGTAAATTCTTAACTACTTAACGCAAATGGACCTAAATATTGACCTAGAGAATTATCTGCTGTGATCGGCCTTCCCTCCCCGGCGTATTCATAAATGGGTTGACTGCTGAAACTGGAAAGAGTATGCTTTTGTCCCTCCTGTCTCTTATCACACCTTAGATCTATTGAATAAGGTCGTTTTACAATGCTTCTCTCTAATCCCTGCTTCCATCTGTGGAATAAGTTCATATGAAAAAGCTTTGAATTTAGATGAATTCAAATTTTATCAATGAACCGGATAAGCATGGAACGGGCTATTCCACAATATGCTAACATTGCCAGCTCCTTCATGACAATGCAACAACAATAGAAACAAGAGAATAATTGTCTACGATAAGTCCTTGGCTGTGAACACTGAGGAACCTAAACATACTTATTCTCTACCGTAGTACAGTTGGTATGAATTGGAGCCTGTTCGCTGCTCAGCCTCCTAAAATCAACAGTCTTCTTGTCGTTTTCAAGCCCACAGTTATGGTGTCGACAGCAAACTTGGTGAAGTTGGTGTCATGCAATGCCACACAGCCCTGGGTGCACAGAGAGTGGAGCAGTTGGCTGAAGACATATCCATCCTTCAGGATCCCCATTATTAAGATGCAACATGAGTCAATTTGTGAGTATTCACAATAGCAGGAGAGTCCCTGAAAGTGAATATCTTCAAAATTGTTTTCCAATGCCCACACTATCAGACTGAGCATTTCATGGGCAGAAGTATTTATTTGGTATAGTAATTAATAAAATAATTTTCAGAATACTGCAAAGTAATTTAAGCAATTTAAATAATATTTAAACAAACTTATTTCAGTTTTGAAGTCGCTTAAAGTTTTAATAGGCTTTGTTCATTATTTTGTGTAGTTATAAACGGGTCACTCATGACGCTGATCTCAAGCAACACATTTCTAAATGTTTGGGGCGTGGGCCTGTTTACCACTGTGTTGCATCGCATTTGGGAACTGAGAAGACCAGTGCTGTCGTTTTTTAAAAGTGTTTTTCCATTCTTGCTTGATATGGGAACGCAGCTGCTCAGTTCAGGGTCCGCTTTGTCATATTTGTCATATTTTTTGTTTCATAATGCGCCAAATGTTTCCAATGGATGACAGGTCTGGACTGCAGACAGGCCAGTTTTGAACCCGGACTCTTTTACTACAGAGCTATGTTGTTATAATACATGCAGAATGTGGTTTGGCATTGTCTTGCTGAAATAAGCAATCCCTTCCCTGAAAAAGATGTTGTCTGGATGGCAACATATGTTGCTTCAAAATCTGTATATATTCTTCAGCATTAATTGTGCCTTCACAGATGTGCAAGTCACCCATACGATCACGGATGCTGGCTTTTGAACCAGGCGCTGATAATAAGCCAGATGGTCCCTCTCCTCTTTAGCCCAGAGGAATTGGGCTAAAGAGGAGGAAACAGCGTACAAAACAAAGTTGAAAAGGAAGGTTTTGGAACAGAAAGGTTAAAATTAAGAGACCACTGCAAATTGAACGCGTCTGTTCCTCACTCAAAACTTTCCTTTTCAACTTTTTTGGAAAGGAAAGAAAAAGGTGCAGTGGTCTCTTAATATTTTCCGGAACTGTAACTGGGTAGTGCTGGGAGTTGAGATGAGACTGTCAAAGGTTGTGTTTAAAAATGATTTAATAGGACTGGAACACAGACAAAAGAAATACACCATTGTCTCTGCCTCTTTTCTTTTTGAGCTTAAGGTGTGTTCCATTGCCCCTAGGCATTGTGCTTGAAATCCACGACACAATGTAATATTTTGAATACACAGGACGACCTTGTTTCTGTCCAATCCCATGAAGGATGTCTGTGCATAAAAGCTGCTCCATACATCTCAATCAAAAAGCAGGAGCCAAGACGGCAAAAGACACTTTGGAGCATGACAGTCAAGATATGAAGACAGGAAGGACTGTAACAATGCTCTTTCTCAATTTTTGGGGGGTCATGATAGTCACAAAGACTAGTCAACTACAATTAAGTGCCTGTAAAATGAATTTAAGACCACCAGTGTACACTGATATCTCTGTAACTTGCAGCACCAGATCTATTGACCTGGCTATCCTCATCTGCCCATTTACACAGGTTACAACGGGTTCATGAATGATCCAGCCTGCCAGGGAGCTGTGAATGCAAGTATAACTCCATCTGTCTTGAGGTTTGAATTACCCCTCAACTCAATCAACTCGCGTGGCAGCACCTTCAGGACAGACAGTGCCACATCCAGACATTCCGTGATGTGGTCCGACCGCATGACCCGACCAAAGTGATGTGGTCCGACCGCATAATGTGGTCTCTGTGAGAAGAGCACTTGCATGGCATTCATGCAATGTCCCAACCCTGCCAGGAGGAGAAGAAATGTTGCTTCAGAAACTTTAGATGGAGTGACAGTGTACACATCAGCTCACCTCCAATCACCATCAGAGCAGACAGCATTGCGCCCATAAAAGGACAGCGATCTGCGAGCAACAGCTCACATGCTTCTAGAGGTCTTGGGGTGGCAGTGGGTATCCTGGGCTCCATCGGCATTATTGTCATTAAAGTTGCAGCAGTCTTCTACAGGAGACTCAGAATGAAAGTATAAACTGCTCCAAATTGCATTTAAGTGGTACGGTGTAGAACAACAGGACATTACAGCAGGCCATTATTTGCCTTCACTTGAGTACAGATTTCGTCCTCTTCTCAAGACTTGATCTCACTGTGGTTGAAGACAGATCACAGCTTATAATACTACGTTAACATTAGTTATAGCAATATTTCAGTGTATTAAAGAATAGCACATTTATTTGGATAGACTTCTACAGGTTCAGGCTGAATAGTTTCAGTATATGCAAGTACTGTAACCCAAATGCCTTAATCTCAATTTACAATTGTTTTACAGATTTTTAAACCAAAATTGATTGAACAAAATTGATCTTCATTAAATAATTTATATCTCTGTTTGTCACAATTTCTTTTTTTTAATAAATCTTTATTCTTCTTCAATTTTCACAGGGCTATGTCTCACTAACTGCCCTGGGGCATTACAATTTGATCCATGGACCAGAGGGAAAAGTGTTCCCTATTGGCCCTCAGATGCCACTTTCAGTAGTATCTGGTCTCCTGCCCTGGAACTGAAACGGTCAGGCACTTCTTAGCTTTAGTGTCAAGCCAGCAGTGGGATACGGGGAGCTATACTGCTCATCATCACTTTATAAAACAATCCCACATGTTAACTTAGTACACATTGCAAAGTGAGGGAAAAGGAAGGGTAAAGACACCCAGCTTGAAACCGGGACAATACCGGGCAAACCGGGACATCTGGTCACCCTAAGCTAGAGACAAGGATGACAAACAGCCAGTTCATCACTTGTCTACTACAGCATACACTATGAAAACTGCAAAGAAGCTCTCTATAGCTACCAACCAGGAACCATAAGCTAATGTTATCAACGCTAACAATAACACTGAACTCTGAGGATTTTATTGGAAAAGGTAAATATATTTTTCATATTATTATTCATAACTTTTTTCTCTATCGGGCATTGGTGCAGAACCGCTTTCTGACTGGTGAGTAATTGCAAAAGGCTGTAGTTGTCACAGATGGTGTAGTGGTGGAGAGGAGGAACCAGGCACAGGCAGAGTGGCAGTCGATGTTGAGCGTTTTTATGGAAAAACAAACACTGTGCACTTACACGAACTGAATCGAAAACAAAAGGGCACGAACTAAACCACTCACCACGCGCACAAACGGAGACAAGGAACAATGACCGACAAATGAGGGGAGCGGAGGAACACCATTTAAACACATACTGATGACTTAATTGGGACCTGGTGTGAGTGACAACTGGAGACAAGACAAATGAAGGAGTCCGGGGTGAGATCATGAACCATGGGAAACCGGGAAAAGCGGGAGGAGACGGAGCTGTCCGTCACCTCAACGTCACAGTAATTGTTTTTTTACTGAAAAAATCCTACGTAGTGCAGCTGTAACTACAGTGGCAATGGGCAAAGTTTATAACTTCGTAATACATTAAAAGAAATGTTATGCTTTTTCCAATTTACCGAAATCGTACCAAACCGTGACTTAAAATTTTCGGTAAGTACTGAACCATGAATTACAGATGTACAGTACAGTACAAGAATGCAAAAATTGTCAAAAGCAAGGGTAAAGTGCTAAAAAAACATCTGAAAGACCAATATCTTTCTCCTGCAACAAAACAACAGTATTTCCTCAGGTTTTTTACCTTTTACTTTTTGTAAGATGATTACCTGTCTTTTTGTGAGAACATGTCCAGGAATAAGCAACTAAAAGGCCAATCTTGAACTGAGGTGTCCACTTCATCAAGCCACGATGCCACCATGCTTGGAGGACTGATTGAACCCTCACACACTTCTTACTTGGAAGAGTTCATGCCAGACTGAGATGATAAGAAATCAAATGTGAGAAGTCGCTGTCACTTTCCGCATGTACAGACAGATGGGACATTTTGGCGGAAAGTACAGATTGTTTTGTGAGTTTTTAATTTAGAAAGGTGGACAAAGATCATGCCATTCCAGTGAAATAATTGATCTATTTAATGATCCAGATATCACAATATCAATATCACAGAATGCCGATACCTAGATAAAATACTATAACAGCTTGCATAATTCGGCCGGCTGATTTGGTCCTCATTCCTCCGGATAAGAAAATGAATGACCTAACTATTTATTGCAACATCTAATCCTTTTTGATTGGGGTAATTCAATCAGACCATTTTGGAATAAGCCACGCCATTGTGATCAAAGTGAATTCACTTTCTTGTTCTGTGTGGGTTGGTTACATCTCCTAGAATTGGCTGCATCTCCTAAAATACCTCCAGGATGCAGGATGGGTCAACTCTGCAGCCAAATGAGTGAATGAGTCTGTGAACCGAGTCTGTAAGTCAGTCCGTGAACCCAGTCCATGAGCCCAAGTCTGTGAACCATATTGTGCAAAAAAGTGACGGTATTCAGAGACACCACTAACAACTCTTCTCCATCAAACACCTGTATTAAATATACTGTAAATGTTTTTCTCAATATTCCACTTCTGACTCAGCCTGGGCAGCACATTTTAACACATGACCACCAACATCATCAATACATTAAAGTGTGCATTTGCTGTTAGGAGACAGAGTATCTGCTACTACAAGCCAACAAGCCAACCCTTTGTGGAAAGTTTACCTTCTTTCTGGTACAATAAAGTCCTGAAGGTTTTTCATTCACTACCAGAGTCCCTGGTGGAATATGGCTGACTCCGTGGCCCCTAACGCTAGGCTATATGTCAGAGGATGAAGCTGTCTGCCTGGACACAGGTTGTAGTATATCTCCCGTCCCGCTGGGGCAGAAGTCCCTTGCTTGTCCTCAGCTCAGGGGAGCTGGGGGTGATAGATGAAGGAAGGATGCTGTGCACCCTCAGCAGGGGTAGACAACAGGTCAAACCCCCACCCTCTTCTTCCCCACACACACTCACACACACACACACACACACACCCACAGCACATATGGGGTATGTTATGCATGGGTTTCATTTTTAATCAACTTGCTTCGCTGGGAAGTGAGTAAGTTCTGAATTTGTTTTTGAATTGTGAGCACTTTCATACACTGCAATGTGGAGTGCAGCGAGGGGCGTCCTGGGAACCATGCAACAGGGGGTGCCGGGTCTCCCTTTTCGATTGCTCTCGTGTGTCCAGGCATATATACTGCTCTCATTTATTCTGTGAGGGCTTGCTTTTTTGTTGAGGGCAGATTAGTGCAAGCGGGTTTCCGTCCAGTCTGTGTATTTGTGCGGGCTGCAGACAGACGTGCACTGACCCCAGGCAGCAACTGTTTACAGATCCTGTGTGTGATGGCCTCCATGCGCTAATATGTTAACATGAGCAGCCTTGAAAAGCGGCGGCCCCCGGCCCCTGGGCGTGCTAAAGATATTACATTAGTTTACGACTAAACAACGGGAGGGAAAGTGGAAGACAGGCGAGTCGGATGTCCCGGCCAGCGGATGCCCCACGGGGGGTGGGGGGTGCGTGCATGGGGGCGTTTGGGGGGGGGGGTGTGTTTGGGTGATCCGGGTCACTTTACTTATCTTGTTACTGAGCCAACCACCACAAACTGTCTGTCAAATGATAAGTGGGCCGACTATGGCATTGTGTCATTAAAAGGCTTCATACTGAAAACAAAATTACATTCGGATAGTAAACAACCCGTGTGTGTAATACATTTATTGACCTAAAATCTTTGCTTTGCTTTCTATCTCTATCTCACAGACAAATGTCCAGCTGGCATCCACAAAGCTACAGTGTATATGCAAAAAACAATGAACACTTATTGAAAGGTAACATTGGTAAGTTAAACCCTCTGTCGGCCAGAAGTGGAATTGAAGAAACAAATAAAAACAGAGAAATAACTTGAGCATAGATTAGCTACTGAGACTTGAAAACATGACACCATCTCTGAAAAAAGCAAATCATTTATAGCTAAACTGTTTGTTATAATGTTCATGTCACCAGTGATTTTACATGTAGTAATGTTAGCCAATACTGAGGCTGGTTTATCACATTTTAGTTAGCTAACGTTACTGTCATTCACATTGCATTGTGGGATCGTTGACGTGCTGTGCGCTGCCTGCTGTTACCTACCAGCCAAACTTTTTTCGAATTTACTCTATATAAACTAATTGGTCAAATTCTACTTTAAGAGTTCACCAACGCCATATTTCTTTTAAATCTGTTGACCTCTTACCCAACTTTACTACACTGGGACTCTTTTTGGACATAATTAACAGTACTACTCACCCCTGAACACCCGACGCTAAGTATCATTAAAATGCCTTATCACCAGTGTTGCCAACTCCTCAGTAAGGAAAGTTGCTATTGGCTGTCCTAAAAGTTGCTAGACGTCGCTAAATGATGTCATCACCTAATTTGCATAATTTCCCATCAGCATCATGAATGGATTTATTTTTTAACATACAAAACTCTTGTTGGGGAAAAGAATATACATGCGTATTTACAAATGTTGTCCATGTACAAGAAGTAATCACCTGAGCAAAAAAACAAAGAACAAATCAAAAAAGGGGGTGCAATTTAAGTCAAAATCAAAAGGCTAGAAAAAGAATTAACATTTAGAGCGACACACAAGGGGAGATATCATCGTGGTCATGGATTAAGAGAACTGCACCAACTTCACGTGATGGACGCTGCCTGTAGGAGAGGAATAACGTCGTAGGAGAGACAAAAAGTGAGTAAAAACACCCTAATTATGTTTAGAACTACAAATTAACTTTCTTCTGTCGATTCTTTTCTTGTTTGTTTTTTTTACCAACCCTCCTCCTTTATCCGTGCTTGGGATCGCCAAAAGTTACCCAAAAGAGACACTCTGGCGGAGTGAATTCACATGGATGCGGAGGAGTTAACATCTCCTGCTCAGACTGAGGAACTGCTGTGCGAGGACTGGGCCGCCTGTGAGTGCTTTCAGATGGGGGAGGGGCCCATGGCAGCACCCGCTGCTCATTGAGAAGAGTAAGAACAAGTCTCCAATAAAACCACAAAAAGTCGCTAGATTTGTCGCTAGGGGGTCTGAAAAGTCGCTAAATCTAGCGTCAAAGTCGCTAAGTTGGCAACACTGCTTATCACTGTAATTGTTCTGGCTACAACACAGAGAACTATCGTATTCATGTAAAGATAGCAGAGTTAGAGGCTCGGCTTCAGACACAAATGTCAGGCAAGGATTATGTTAGTGTTGAAATAGAAAAAACTGGGTCTGTGCCACCAGAAAGAAACAACAGTATTGTTAGCCCCCCGGCACAGCTCCTGCAGCCAGGCAAGAACTTTCTCTTGGTCACTGGGAAGAAATGCCTTCGACCAGTTAAACCTGAGTCATTGCTAAATCCAACTGAGACTTTCAACAGGTTTTCCCCACTGGAATCGGAGTCAAGGCCTGAGCCGTCTTCGGAGGCGAATGATTTGCAGGCATGTTCTACCAGTGGCCTTGAAAAACTGAAAATTTTAGTCATCGGCGATTCCATTACCCGCAGTATTAGACTAAAGAATCAGCCGGCGATCATACACTTTTTACCGGGGGGCAGAGCCAATGACGTTGCCGCAAATCTGGGGCTGGTGCTAGCAAAGTCTAAAACTGGCAAGTATAGAGAGTACAGAGATATTGTTATTCACGTTGGCACCAACGACGTTAGGATGAAACAGTCAGAGGTTACAAAGCAGAACGTAGCATCAGTGTGTAAACTAGCTAGAAAGATGTGTCAGCATCAAATAATTGTCTCTGGCCCCCTCCCAGCTAGGGGTGGTGACGAGCTCTACAGCAGACTTGCGCAACTCAATCGCTGGCTGAAAACGGAGTTCTGCCCGTCGCAGGAGGTAGAGTTTGTATATGACTGGCTCTCTTTTTGGGACTCTCCCAGAAATAGGGACAAGCCTGATCTGCTGAGGAGCGACGGACTCCGTTCTAGCTGGAGTGATGCTCTTCTTTTATCTAGGAAAATTGACAGGAGTCTCACTCCTATAGCCTCACCATGAGATAGGGTGCAGGTCAGGCCGCAAGCCAGCCTGCTAGCATAGTGGAGTCTGTCGATAGCATAGCCAGAGTAGTTAGTACAGTTTTACCTATTGCCACTGTAACTCGTTCCAGGCTGAGAAAAGTTAAACAAGGTAGTGCTAACAAAAACAACCTTATTAAGATAAAGCCTTCCTCCACCTCGGTCACAAATAAAATTTTCAATGACTATCAGCTCGCATCTCAAAATGGGACTCCTAAATGTTTGATCCCTTGCTCCAAAGGCAGTTTCAGTAAATTAATTAATCTCTGATCATAAACTAGGTGTTATTGTAACAAACACCAGGACCAGAGTGGTGTGGGTCCAATTGCAGGAGTGCAATGGTAGATTTATTTTTTCGTCGCACAAGGGAGTAGGCTAACACACAAACGATAAAGCCAGGCAGAGAGTCGGGAACCAGAAGATCAGTCCTAGAGGGCGAAGGCACAGGCAGGGATGAGCAGAGACGTGAAACCGAAATGCAGGCCAGCAGGTCAGGAAGCCGGGAGATCATACAGCGGAGACTACAGTACAGCTGGGAGAGACGGTAAGGATATCCAGGGGCAGGCAGAGGTCGGTGATCCGGGAAGGCAGTCCGTACAAGTAACTACACCGGGAGGGTAGGCAGGGAGAGACACGACGGGCAGACGAACAGGTCAGGACGCAGGATACTGAAAACGAGGAGAGAGGACGGGACAAGAGGGTAGAGAACACAACAGGCTGGGAATCAACAACGAAATGAGAGCGCGCGATCGATTGCTTGGCAGGTCCACAGGGAACAATACCTCACGCTGGAGGGGAGGAAGGGCACAGGTTAAATAGAGGGGTAAACAGGGCACAGGTGTTCAATATTCAGGTGATTGGGATCTGGAGTGTTGGGTGCGTTCATGCGTGCTGGGAAGTGGACTGGTGGCAGGTGCAGAGTGTGGCAGGGAGGAATCGGACCGGGAGTGACGGGAAGACCTCACAGTTATTGGTTTATGTGAAATGTGGCTAAAGCCCGATGAATTCACTGCCCTAAATGAGGCCTCTCCTCCTGGCTATACTAGAGGTCAAATCCCTCGTGCATCCCGAAAAGGAGAGGTTGTTGCTAATATTTATGACAGTAAATATAAATTTACTCTCAAACACATCACTAGTTTTCATTATTTTGAAGTTTTACTCATGAAAGTTAACCATGCCAATAAATCGTTTTACATTGCTACTATTTACAGAACATACACAATGTTCCTCAATGAGTTTCCAGAATTCTTGTCTAACCTTGTAGTCATGGCAGATAGTATTACAATTTTTGGCGATTTCAATATTCATATGGAAAAGTCCAATGATCCTCTTCAAAAAGCCTTTGAAGCCATAATTGACTCAATGGGTTTTATCCAACGTGTCTCCAGACCAACACACTGCCACAATCACACCTTAGATTTAGTCCTGTCGTGAAAAATAGATATTGTAGATCTAATAATTTCCCCCCAAGATCCTGGATTATTGGATCACTGTCTTATTACATTTACTGTTAAAACAAGAAATCCACTTGCTCCGCAAACAATGAGTTTCAAAAGCCGTACTATAAATTCTCGGATTCTCTGAATATTCATTGATATTCTTACAAGTTTGCTCATCAACGACAGAGTAAATAAATCTGTAAACGATCAAATCGAGGATCTAAACTCATCACTGTGAAATACTTTAGACACAGTTGCACCACTAAAAACAAAAGAAATACACAACAAGAAACTTGTTCCCTGGCACACAGACAATACTAGAGCACTTAAGCAAGCCAACAGAAAATTGGAGTGAAAGTGGCGCTCCACCAAGTTGGAAGTATTCAGACTAGCCTGGATAGACAATACACTACAATACCGAAAATCACTCACGTCTGCTCGATCAGCTTATTTCTCCAACCTGATTGAGGTGGACAAAAACAATCCAAAATATATCTTCGATACAGTTGCAAAGTTAACAAAAAAGCAAAGCTCAACAAGTGAAGTGGGTCTTCACTTAAGTTGTAATGCATACATTAACTACTTTGATGAAAAGATCATCACCATTAGAAAACAAATAACTGACTCCTCCTTAAATAGATATGGTCCTCAAAATCTCAGTTGTCCTGAGAATGTCCTGAACCTCCCTGACCAGGTGTCAATGTGGACACTTGAATATTTTGATACCGTATCTCTCGACACTTTCACTACATTTGTAATGACTTCTAGACCCACAAACTGTCAGCTAGACCCGATTCCAACTAAATTACTTAAGGAGCTATTTCCTGTGCTAGGTCAGCCAATGTTGAACATAATAAATTGCTCCCTTTCCTCCAGATGTGTACCAAACTCACTAAAAATAGAGGAAATTCATCTGGATCCCGACATATTAAACAATTATAGGCCAATATCGAACCTCCAGTTCCTCTCAAAAATCTTAGAAAAATGTGTTTCCCAAAAACTGAATGCCTTCCTGATGACAAATAACATTTATGAAATGCTCCAGTCCAGTTTCAGACCCCATCATTGCACTGAGACTGCACTCGTGAAGGTAACAAATGACCTTCTAATAGCCTCAGACAAAGGTTCCGCATCTGTCCTGTTGCTTCTTGATTTTAGTGCTGCTTTTGACACTATTGATCACTCCCTTCTCTTAGAGAGACTGGAAACCCATATTGGGCTACATGGACATGTTCTAGCCTGGTTTAAATCTTATTTATCTGAAATATATCAGTTTTAGTGTGGATGGCATATCCTCTGACAAGTCAAAGGTATGTTTTGGTGTTCCTCAAGGCTCGGTTCTGGTCCCATTATTGTTCTCACTATATACAGTGGGGAGAACAAGTATTTGATACACTGCTGATTTTGCAGGTTTCCCACTTACAAAGCATGTAGAAGGCTGTCATTTTTATCATAGGTACTCTTCAACTGTGAGTGACGAAATCTAAAATAAAATCCAGAAAATCACATTGTATGGTTTTTAAGTAATTAATTTGCATTTTATTGCATGACATAAGTATTTCATACATCAGAAAAGCAGAACATAATATTTGGTACAGAAACCTTTGTTTGGAATAACAGAGATCATACGTTTCCTGTAGTTCTTGACCAGGTTTGCACACACCTCCATACAGACCTTCTCCAGATCCTTCAGGTTTCGGGGTTGTCACTGGGCAATACGGACTTTCAGCTCCCTCCAAAGATTTTCTATTAATTCTGGGTTCAGGTCTGGAGACTGGCAAGGCCACTCCAGGACCTTGAGATACTTCTTACGGAGCCACTCCATAGTAGGATGTTGTTGGCCAAGATCTCGCGATACATAGCCCCATCCATCCTCCCCTCAATATGGTGCAGTTGTCCTGTCTCCTTTGTTGGGATGGTGTTCTTGGGGTTGTACTCATCCTTCTTCTTCCTCCAAACACGGCGAGTGGAGTTTATACCAAAAAGTTATATTTCTGTCTCATCAGACCACATGACCTTCTCCCATTCCTCCTCTGGACCATCCAGAGGGTCATTGGCAAACTGCAGATGGGCCTGGACATGCGCTGGCTTGAGCAGGGGGACCTTGCATACGATTTTAATCCATGACGGCGTAGTGTGTTACTAATGGTTTTCTTTGAGAGTGTGGTCCCAGCTCTCTTCAGGATATTGACCAGGTCCTGCCGTGAAGTTCTGGGCTGATCCCTCAGGTGAGATCTTGCATGGAGCCCCAGACCGAGGGAGATTGACGGTCATCTTGAACTTCTTTTGTAATAATTGCGCCAACAGTTGTTGCCTTCTCACCAAGCTGCTTGCCTATTGTCCTGTAGCCCATCCCAGCCTTGTGCAGGTCTACAATTTTATCCCTGATGTCCTTACACAGCTCTCTGGTCTTGGCCATTGGACAGGTGTCTTCTATACAGGTAATGAGTTCAAACAGGTGCAGTTAATACAGGCAATGAGTGGAGAACAGGAGGGCTTCTTAAAGAAAAACTAACAGGTCTGTGAGAGCTGGAATTCTTACTGGTTGGTAGGTGATCAAATATGTATGTCATGCAATAAAATGCAAATTAATTATTTAAATATCATACAATGTGATTTTCTGGATTTTTAGATTCGGCCTCTCACAGTTGAAGTGTACCTATGATAAAAATTACAGACCTCTACATGCTTTGTAAGTAGGAAAACCTGCAAAATCGGCAGTGTATACAATACTTGTTCTCCCCACTATATGCTGCCTCTAGGTTATGTAATCCGAAATCGCAATGTACATTTTCACTGTTATGCTGATGACACACAGTTATATATTTCAATAAAGCATCGAGAAGCCCCAACATTTGCTACTTTGGATGCATGCATTTCAGATATTAGGAAGTGGATGACAGAGAACTTCTTGCTCTTAAACTCAAGAAAAACAGAAATGCTTGTTTTAGGACCCAAAAAACAAAGAGCGTTGTTAGCAGATCTCATTGTGAACCTCGACGGCTGCATGATCGTATCCCAAAAAACTGTAAGAAACCTCAGCGTTACCCTTGACCCTGACCGCTCCTTTGATGAACGTATAAAATATGTCTCTAGATTACTGCAATGCTCTTCTTTCTGGTCACCCTGACAAATCAATAAATGCTGCATACGGTTGCTAGAATCCTAACTAGAACAAAAAAATGTTAACACATTACTCCTGTACTAGTGTCCTTACATTGGATGCCTGTTAGGGTTAGGCCTGTTGTATTGTTAACCTATAAATCAATACATGGACTTGCTCATACTTATCTTGCTGAAATGATCCAGCCATACATACCTACACATAATAATTGCCTTATAATTGTACCTAAATGTTCTCAACAAGCAGCCGGAGGCAGGGCCTTTTCTCATAGAGCTCCACTACTGTGGAATGATCTGCCAATTAAGGTTAGAAATGCAAACTCAGTGCAAACTTTAAAGTGTCTTCTAAAAACTCATCTCTACAGCACGGTTTATGATTAGGTGTAGCCTGGCCCAGGGGCGCGAAGGTGACCAGAAGGCCTGATACTGTTCACCCTTGTGGTCTTGCCAGGTGGGCTCTTGTCACCACTGGGATGCCCTCCCTCCAATGCCTTTTCGGGGGAAGAGTCACTGGCTTGTTGTTGTCTCTCTGTTGCGCACTTGTGCAATTGGGCTGTACTCTGCTGGCAATACTCGGCCCTCATTCAGGGTGGTTGCGGTTGGTGGGTGTCCCTTTGGTTGATGCTTGGCAATGTGGGTGGATTGATTTCCTGCCTTTTGGGCCCTGTCCAGGGCCTCCCCTGGGTAGGGCCACAGTGTCGCCGGACCCCCCCTGTCTCAGTCCCAAGGTCTTACACTGCTATACTATTGTGCTGGGGGAGTAGGGTCAGTTCTCCTTCCCCACTAAGTTCTCCTTCACCACTATAAATCTTTGTTGATATGAGGAATGCATTTTCTGAGTTTTCCCAGTCTCCTCCCGTTTGAAAATTTAGGAGGACATAAGGTCCTGGTCCACACCTGTGGAGTACCTGGTTTGAGGGGCCCATTGCTGTCACTGTCCTTGTCCATCTGGTCATGCTTCTGACCTAGTCTAAATTTAAATAAACTCTGGATTTAGCCCACATGCATTTATTAATTATTCCAATTGGAGTCTTAATATCTCACCCAGCACAGCCAGAAGAGGACAGGTCACCCCTCTGAGCCTGGGTGCTCTCTAGGTTTCTTCCAAAATGTTGGCCGCCTTAGTGAGTTTTTCCTAGCCACTGAAATTCAACACTACTGTTGTTTGCTCCTTGGGGTTTAAGGCTGGGTGTTTCTGTAAAAACACTTTGTGACAACTGCTGTTGTAAAAAGGGCTTTATACTAGCTAGCTGATGTTGTTAGCATTTATTGCTAGCATGAGCTTTTTTTTACTGACTCTGCTAGCTATTCTTATTGATCAAAAACTCAACGTTGTATTACTCTAAATATTTGCATATTTTAGTAAGTGATTGTATTTCCAAGCCCCTACACTGTAATTTAAATAAGAAAGTAATTAGCCCTTCTTCAAAATCATTAGACCCTAACCAACTTGGCAATGGCTGCTCAACTAATCTGCTGATAGCTTGCTGATTATTACTATTAGCTTGCTACAATCCTTAGTATCTTGCTTACCTGTCAAGGAGAAACATGGCCAACTCAGAGTCACTTTTCAAGTCCAGATCAGTCTGTGTATTTCCTCCATCTTTTGAAAGCAGTGCCTGTATTTATTATAGTTTTCTCTTGAGCTTTATTTCAATTTCTTTGAGACTGGTAACGCTTTTTTTCTTTGGTGCACTACAGCTAGACAATGGTGGTGCTGGACGCTTGCATTCCTTGGCTCTTTCCGTTTGAGTTTCGCTAACACAGGAAGTGGGAAGAGTAGAACGAGGTGGCAAAGCTCACCACCAAGATCAGGAAATGGGGGAGCTGCACTACAACTGGAACCAAAACATACAAAACAAAATCATATGGGCGATTAAATATGCCTACAATAACAAATAATTGACGAAGGGCACTATTTTAAATGACATGTTTCCTCAATACCTTCTGAAATATAATTAGAACTTTTCTAGTATTATATGGTGGAAACCTTGGCTTTGAAGCCTATGATTTGATTGGCGTGTGAGCACAGGGTAATAAAGCATGTGCTGAAAAGCGTGTATATAGGCGTACCATTTCAGTTCCGTAAGTCTGCTCCCCATGCAAAGAGAGGTGAAACTTTCTCCTTCATGTCTTGTGTGGAAAAGGAGGAGGCCGATAGATCATCTCATTGCAGAGCTCACAGCAGCACGAGTTCGAGACGTACACCTGGCCCCATCCAGCATGTCAAAAACACGCAGACGTCACTGTGCGGGCCCAATGCCTGGTCTTTAGATGTTCAAGCTGTTTAGGAGGTTGACAAAATGATTCAGCCATAAGCTTGACCTTCCCATACAGTACACAGAGTTTTGAGTACGCATTTAAAAATGAGCATGTGCTGTAAACTTTAACTGCAATAGATTCAATGTAATGTAATAATCTGTTTCACAAACATACACTGAGACTGGGGGGAGAGGGGAGTGATCTGGAGCAGTTATAGATTCATAAAGAACGCCGGGTAACCTTTTACCGCAGGGGATTTTGGTCAGTCACACAGTGACAGTCACATTGTTCATTAGTTTTAAGCAAATTCAGTTTGAAAGAAAAGTATGCACACGTGATAATAGGTTTAAAATATGACGACAGATACCATGACAGATATAAAGTTTGAATTCCAATATTACCCATGCTTTACATTACAGAACACTGAAACAATACAAAAGTAACTAGCACTATAGATGCTTATTGGGTATTTGTTCCTTTTATTGATTCCCCATCCTGTCCCATCAACTTACACCCCAGAAATGCAGTAGATATCTTATATCAATTTGCAATTTAATCCCTGTATACACTACAAAGCCTACAAGTCTCTTATTGAAGTAGTATGCTGCTGTTGATGTATGGCCATGCTGACAAGCTGATTTATGACTCTATGTCAGAATAGAATATCTCAACTGGTGATTAAGAAAGTATCATGAAAAACCCACCGATGGGGCGACAAGGTGGGTACTGTTCTTTCTTGTAAGTAAAGTGGGATTGGTTTAAACACACGAAATGTGCATTTTGATGGCATCATTTTTTGTACACATTATTTTCAACTTGTCACTTTACATCAGATGCACAATACTGCAAATGTTGGTCATCATGGTTTACCTACGAATCACTAGCTTGCTTGAATGTATATTTCAAATATTGCAACTATTTGTTTAACCAACTGTCTTTCTAGCTTTTCTGATCGTACTGTGGATATAAAAAGTCTTAACACCCCTGTTAAAATGCCAGGTTATTGTAATATAAAAGAATGAGACAAAGATAAATCATGTCAGATCTTTTATTTGCCCACTCTTCCTTGCAAAAGTGCTCCAAATCTGTCAGATTGCGAGGACATCTCCGGTGCACAGCCCTCTTGAGATACCCCACAGATGTTCAATTGGATTCAGGTCTGGGCTCTGGCTGGGCCATTCCAAAACGTTAATGTTCTTCTGGTGAAGCCATGCTATTGTGGATTTGGATGTGTGCTTTGGGTCGTTGTCGTGTTGAAAGGTGAACTTCCTCTTCATCTTCAGCTTTCTAATGGACGCCTGAAGGTTTTGTGCCAAAATTGCCTGGTATTTGGAACTGTTCATAATTCCCTCCACCCTGACTAAAGCCCCAGTTCCAGCTGAAGAAAAACAGCCCCAAAGCATGATGCTGCCACCACCATGCTTCACTGTGGGTATGGTGTTCTTTGGGACAAGTACAGGGTTGTTTTTGCGCCAAACATACCTTTTGGAATTATGGCCAAAAATTTCACCCTTGGTTTCATCAGACCATAACACATTTTCCCATGTGCTTTTGGGGGACTTCAGCCGGGCTTGGATGTTTTTCTTTGTAAGAAAAGGCTTCCATCTTGCCACCCTACCCCATAGCCCATTCATATGAAGAATATGGGAGATTGTTGTCACATGTAGCACACAGCCAGTACCCGCTGGAAATGTCTGCAGTTCCTTTAATGTTGCTGTAGGCCACTTGGAAGCATCCCTGACCAGTTTTCTTCTCGTCTTTTCATAAATGTTGGAGGGACGTACAGTTCTTGGTAATGTCTCAAGACACCAATTGATTTCAATATTCAGTCCAATACCATAGCATGTTTTTTAAATAATGTATACTTGGCGTAGGGAAGATTAGGTTGCATGGGTAATTCCTCTGAATTTTCAAAAAAGACCCACTAAAATACCTAGACCATTATGTGATTACCAACACATTCAAATACCACACGCTTTTAATATTGGCATTTTCAGTTAAGCCATCTGCATTACATGTTGTTTTTACCTAATTATACAGTATTTCACAATTTAAGAGGAAACAAAAAACGAACTACCTAATTTTTGTCTGTGCATCAGCTCATTTGACCAGAGTTGTGTATGTATGGACGCGAAAAAAATAGACTTGGTTTCTGTGCAATATGACACCACTGACAGCATTGATGTTCACATTCCAACTGATTTCACTTCCATGCGTTCTAGCCCCAGTGAGAGCACTTTGCGTACATGCATATGCGCAAGTGTGAAAGTCGTGTTTTAGCCTTTGAGCACATGTTGACAACTGGTTGGAGAATTACTAGATGGGAATATTGATCCACTGAGCATTTCTGATTAGTCACGCTTAGGGTACAGCTCAATAAATGTTTAGTAAAATTTTTGTCCTTTATATAAAGTCCAATAATGTGATGTGCACATCAAATAATACAACTTAATTATACATCTTACATAGTAAAGTGTCTTCATTGTTTTAAAACTATATTGTGATGGATTACTCTTTTGCTTCAAACTTGATTGGTTTTGTGATTTAACCAAATGGATATTTCACTGGAATCTCAGGGCCATGTGCGATGGACAGTGAAACTTATATTGTTGTTCTCTCTTCCTGGTTGACTAGGCCAGCTGTGTAAATGTGTTGCAGGATGTGTTAGACAGTGAAGGAAATAAACGATCTGTTGATTATTTGGCTGTTCATCCCTGACATAGCCGTCTATTTTCTCTCCTTCACCCCATGTCATTCTTCCTCTTCTCCGTGAACACAACACACACTCCTGGACACTCAACCCATACTTACAGACACTCACGGACCCTCATCCCTACACTCACAGACACACCCAATCCACACTCTCTGACACACTAAACCCACACTCCCTGACCTACAGTTTCTCACATTGTTTTTGACATACACACACTGTGCCCCTTCAAATAAAGTAATTGCTTCATTCTGTTCATCCTATTAATCCAATCCGATAGGCTGAAACCATAGACAGTCTTTGAAAAAACTGGACCCTGGTTTTTACTGTCCTGTTCTCACAGTTAACATGGCTGAGCTAGGGAGTGAGAGAGGAAGAGAAAGATACAGAGAGAGAGGTAGTAGCAGGAGGAGGTGATGAAAGGGCCATCTGGCCAGGGAGTTGGCGTATATCAGCGTATTAATCCTTAGTCCCGGAGTGACGAGTTGGAGTGAGAGAGAAAAGGGAACAGGGGAGGAGGACCGGAGTCAACAGACTAACAACAGAGTGTATTGCCAAGAAACGGAAATGACCAATAATTTGAGAATGATCACAAAATCTTGGGAAACAGGAATTAAATTAGTCAGACATGGTTCGCTCCCACTGGGACAGCTGACTATAATATGTAGACATATTCTATCTCCATAGAGCAAATTAATCATCAGAAAAGTTTTTATTACGGAGGACATTTTGCACAAAATTAAACTGCACACAAAGCCGAGTCAAATGTTTCCCAGTAATAAATCTGCATAGGACACAAAAATATTGCAGAGGTGTTTTAATCCCAGATTGAGACTCAACAGTACGGTAACTTGCGGAGTCTTTCTGCGGAACTGTTCACCAGAGTCATTCCACAGGGTCAGGGAGCATGGGGAGTGAACGAGGTGTAAGGGAACATCAGTGAGCAGTGTTGTGTCAGGGCTGGGGGTGTTGGTGGAGGGGCTCGAGGAGAGACTTGCTGAGTGAGTATCCATGTTTATCCCTCCACAGGGAGACAGCTGTCGTTGCCAATTCCTGTGAATGAAGAATGGCCACCCAACCTGTGAACTGGACAGTCCCGGAAGTATTTGATGTGGACGATGTTTCACTTCCACCACAACTGTGAGGCTTTAAATTAGGCCAAGGCCTCGTCCAGAGACACCCCTCGACCACTACCCAATAAACACCTGCAGAGCCGAAGAAATACCGTAGTCATGTGGCTTTAGCTCTACCAGGACTTATTGCTGTGAGTTTGACAGTAAAGTCTTCTAAGCTCCTTTCTTAGCTTTACCAAATATTATTTAGGTGAAATTGCCCATATATTGGGATGTCTGAAGTTCCATGGTGTCATAAATAAGTAATGAAACAAAAGGGTGTGATGCCAAATATACTAAGAGCTTCTAAGAATTCTTAGGCACAATGTATCGCATAATGTCTGGATACAGCAATATGCCACAAACCCCCAAGATGCCTAATTGGTATTATGAACTGGTTACCAACGCAATTAAAACAGTAACACATTTTATTGTCATACCCATAGTATTTGGTGCCATATACCATGTCTCAGCCAATCAGCATTGAGTGTGCTGTAAAATGGATGTCTCAAATCTTGAATGCTGATTCATTCATTTTGACAATGCTAATTAGGCTAACTCTAGGCTGAGGCAGAAGTATACAATTACTTAATGTGGATTATGACACCATTGGCCTTCAGACACAACCCAAGATGAGGGGAATTTTTTGCTAAATATGATTTTTTAACAGACTATCCCTTTAAGTGCTTTAACTACCCACAGGGTTAGTGTGAATTCCATTTAAATCACAATTATTTCAGGAAGTACATTTCAATTCAACAAGGAGACCTTTTAAATTAGAAGTTTGTATACTTTTAGATTTGGCTGAAATTGAAATGGAATTTACCCCACTTTTCCAACACAAACCTGAGAGAAAGAAGTAAAAGAAAAAATATATTGCTGGCCAATCAAAGAACTCACAGTATTTACAACCAGCTGACAGCCAAGGTTGTCTGAATGTCACCAAGGCAACCCGTGGGTGCCCGCAACAAACACCTTCCCTGTTTCCGAATGTTGTTGTTACATGAGGTCATACTGTGACCTCTGCCCGGGTCACCATTCTACATTACTACCTGGGGAGTCTATAAGAGTTCCTGTTTCATTATTGGACAGTGAAGCCACTGTTAGAAGGTAATTGCTAAGCACTGTACATCTATACGGTACACAACCATGACTTTCGGTACATATTTGGGTCATTTTCTAACTTGGCATTGAGACATTGTATATCATGTTGAGTTATCTGCTGTTTCATGGATCACATTACTTTTACTGAGAAGGAAGCTGAGTTCCTCCATGCTCCAGCCCCTATGCGGTAGGCCCTGTCCTGCCTCCTCTGTGGCTCCATTCTCCTGCCTTGGCTCTGCCTCTTCGTTCCCCATCTGATTATAAACCTGCTCAGGATTTTACCTGCTGAGGCCATGAAACTCAACCAGGCAGTAAACGCAGTCCTCTCAGCTCCAGTGGTGTTACTGAGCCCGGCACAATACTCTCCAAACCTGGCTCGCTTTTTTCTCACTCCCCTTTTTCAAATTCTGTCCTGTTGTTCGCCGATGGGAGGCTATCTGGAGCGGATGTCAACACAGAAGTTATTTTGCTGTTTGGCGGGAGGTGGTGGCTTTCCCAAGCAATCAATACACGGCAGCCATACCTCTGGAAATCTATCAGGGTTTTTTCTTCTTTTTTTTATGAGGAGAGTGAAGCAGTAAAAGTTATTTTAAAAGGTCTCCCCCTGTCCGTGTCATGTGCGACCTGCACTGGAGCGTGTAATCGTAACAGCATATCCATGGCCGGAGAGGACTCACAGGCCAAATTGTCTATGTCATCGCTTGCGCCTGGCCGTGAAATGCAGAGCCTGACATCATCGCCCCTCGCCGAGGGAGACGGGGAGAGACTTGGTAGGGGTGTGTGTGGGGCAGGGGTTGACGCTGGGAATGTTGTATCTGCTCAGGTCGTTACACTGTAAATCCCATGGTAGACATCTGAAATTATTACCTGGTTTCTTTTCCCCTTAAAATGTTGTTTTCCCATCCCTCCCCTGCACGGCCGTCCTGTGTGTCAGAGCCTGGGAGGATTAGCACAGGACAGAGCCAGCAGGAGACATGGACAGACACCGAATTAGTCCTCCGCAGCTGAAATCAGATCTGTCACCATCTATCTAAATTTCCCAATCCCTGAAAAGCGGCGATAAAACGGGCGGTGGAAATGAACGTCAACGACATCCAATCTGAGACGGTCAGGGGGTTTGATGTGCGGTGTGGAAACCGTGCCCACTCTCCACCACAGTGGCCGACCGATGCTTCTGCAGACAGACGACAGCTGCAGTCCCGAGGGACTCAACACGAGGCCGGCGTTCTTCAGCCGGCTCCTCGGGCCTTTAAGTGTTTGACAAATGACATATGACAGAGCTTATCTTCCTCTGCCCTCTGGGACGCAGCCAGCGGGAAGAACCTTAGCCGTGACCTTGGAGTTTTAGATTGCAAATACATTTCGGAGGAGACGTCCGGGCCACCACCGTTTGACCCCAACACTGACGTCTTGCTGCTGCCCCGACCTCAAGCGCGCTTCAGGCACACTTCTGTACACACAGCCCCCGCCAACCAACACCTGATGATGGGATATCCCCAGAATGCCACGACGGGAGGTTGCGTTTTTGTCCCGGGGTTTGCTAGTGTGACCAGCGTCAATGTGCTGCTGACAGTTTCGCTTCCTCCACAGACAGTTCGTCCGGCCCACACCGGGCACAGACCCGCAGTTCTCTGCATCGCGACGCACGTGACCTCACTACGTGACGTAAACGTTTCAGCCGTAGAAAGAAAACAAAAAAGTACAATTGGACGGCCCGATGAGTGACATTTCAAGCTAGCTATGTAATTAACTAGCTTGAACATTTTGCATTTTAGTCAATAAGCAAATGTTCTTATTCCGAGCAACATACGGTACGCGCATTAAACTAGGAGTAGAAAAACTGTGTGTTCGCACGCCCTCTCCAAAAAAATCCCTGTGGTTACGAACAGAGTGAATAAAAACTCAATTTATATTTATAAAGCCTCGTGTTGTGTATATATTTGAATGGGTATGACTCACTGAGAATCGACTTAGTTTGCCTGCACGGTTACATTTCAGCCGCAGCGTTTGGTGTGGATCTCATGTTGGGAGCATGCGTCACAGCAACATAGCTGTCAAGACGTGTCTATTACATTTTGGATGACCCACTCAGTACCAAATGTACATCTTCCCCTGTTTTTCCCCCACCGCCCTCACCCTGGAAAACTCTCACACTCTCCATCTTTCCTTCCCTCAAGCAGAGGGGCCCTTGAGGTCGTGTTAAGTTTTTTGACAGGACCTCAGGGACACAGAGGTGCCTGGCTGAGGCAGTGGGGGGGCCTGTAAACGCAGTTCCCGTCCCCTCAACCCTGACCCAGTCCATTAAAACACACCGGGTAGGACACAGTCACACTGCCCTGTAAAACTTTCAGTCCATGTTCAGAACATACAGACGATTAACCTACTAACTTCACTTTCAAGAAAGATGCATTTAACATATCTCATTGTGTTTAGCCCCTGACTGAAGGTCCCTGAGATAATGCCTTTGCTTTAGCTCAGCGGGCTAAAACAGTCTTGTGGCACACACACGCGCACACACACGCACACACACAACACGCATTCAGTACCAGTCAGATTAACAGAGAACCCTATTGTAAGGTGTGTGTCTGTGCGCCAAAGCAAAGGCTGTGATTCCTGGTGGGCTGGCTCCTCTGAACAGGTGGCCCACATGTGGTGAGTTCCCCTCACATACATTCTTTACAAGGAGGACATCTCTGTCATCGGACGACTTTTATAAACTGGAGCATTTTGAAGGTTTTTACACATGAGGATAGCAGGGAGTCGCGGAAAGGGGAGGTTTCACTCCCAGCGTTTCTATCCCCTCCATTCCCTCCTCACAAAAACACAGATCTGTCAAGACAAATCTTATAGACACATCCTGTTGGACAGCGGCTCGGCGTCTTATTACTTCTGGTTTTTTCTTCAAAGCCCCAAAATAAAGCTGGATGGGAGTGCTGTTGGAGGGAACCCCGGTATTTTGCAAAGAGCCCGGGAAACGGTAGGGAACACACAGAACCCACCCAGAGCTGTTGCCTGCAGTGTTCTCAGGGGAACTCTCAGCGGTACAGGGAGGTAATTCAGACCATCTGCAGCAGGCGTGCAGTGCAGACGGAACTTTCTCTTTCAGGAGCCTCCATAAAACTGGTCAGGCCAGAGGCAGACAGAGAGATGGAGACATTCACACGGCGTCGTCATACAGCGTGATGCCAGCGGCGGCCACCCACCGCTTCACGGGGGGTCCTGTATGGCTAAATTAATCAATTTTACCAGGATAGAGGCTCCCCAGTCATTTGATACACTCTCTCACACACACGGACACACACGGACACACCAGAATTATAGAGGCAAAGTTGTGTACACTACATGTTCAGTATAGAGTTTCTGTCGCCAGGGTCTAAAGCCACGTCCTGTTTAATCTTCCATGTGGCGTGTGATATCAGAGGAGGAAATTACAGGCACAGTAAATGCATGCTTGTGAAACGCTGGAGAAACGTTAATGTCATTTTTGTGGGCATATTAGTGGTAATGTTACCATGTCGAATTATCAGTCTACTCAATGGGCCAGTGCCTCACTGTAATGGCTTTCGAGAGTGCTGCAGTGCAACAACAACAAAAAACTGGCAATCACACATTGCACTGTGAGCCTCGTGGATGTATGGTTCTGCATCGGGATGTAACTTTACATGTACTCAATACCATAGCTATCGCTGTTCTGCACTTCTCAAAATATATTAGAACATCCACGTTTATTAGAGACCCTATCCAAACATTCTCAGTGTCTTGAGATGTTCGCTATCAAATGTCGTAAAGAATCTTTAATATCATTCAAAATATCACTCAGTCCAACTCCATGCGGTACATTGCGCCCTACCGCCACTCTGATGGATGTTCTCCTTCATTTCTTCAAGCCTGGCAATCAAATGGCTTTTCATGTTATCTTGCTTATAATACTCAGTTTGAAGGATTCCCTTCAGAGAAATTGAAATTTAATTAAAATAATAATAATAAGTTAAGAATTGACTAGAATCCAAGTGCTTTAGCACCTGAACCCTAGCGAGTATAATAAACGTCATTGGGATATTTATAGCATAGTATATGGAGAATGTCCAATTCCCAGCTCCGCAATAACGCCCATGCATCTGTTAACCGCATCAGAGAAGCCCCCTTTGCCCAGAGAAGGATAGGGTGAAAATAGAAAAGTGCAGGCCCTCCATGTGCCACTGTACACTTTCTATTAACTTAAAGCCCCCGGTAACCTAAAGCAGCTTGCCCTATCATGTCCAGACATCCAGCTATAAATACATACATACATATATAACAGGCTCCATCTTTATAAACAGAGCCATACAGCACTGATTGTCATAATATTATAGAGAATATAGTAGCAATCTTGAACACATTTTTTAGTAACCTATTAATTTAACTATATAAACTCACCTAAAGGATTATTAGGAACACCATACAAATACTGTGTTTGACCCCCTTTCGCCTTCAGAACTGCCTTAATTCTATGTGGCATTGATTCAACAAGGTGCTGAAAGCATTCTTTAGAAATGTTGGCCCATATTGATAGGATAGCATCTTGCAGTTGATGGAGATTTGTGGGATGCACATCCAGGGCACGAAGCTCCCGTTCCACCACATCCCAAAGATGCTCTATTGGGTTGAGATCTGGTGACTGTGGGGGCCATTTCAGTACAGTGAACTCATTGTCATGTTCAAGAAACCAATTTGAAATGATTCCAGCTTTGTGACATGGTGCATTATTCTGCTAGAAGTAGCCATCAGAGGATGGGTACATGGTGTTCATAAAGGGATGGACATGGTCAGAAACAATGCTCAGGTAGGCCGTGGCATTTAAACAATGCCCAATTGGCACTAAGGGGCCTAAAGTGTACCAAAAAAACATCCCCCACACCATTACACCACCACCACCACAGTGGTAACAAGGCATGATGGATCCATGTTCTCTTTCTGTTTACGCCAAATTCTGACTCTACCATCTGAATGTCTCAACAGAAATCGAGACTCATCAGACCAGGCAACATTCTTCCAGTCTTCAACTGTTCAATTTTGGTGAGCTCGTGCAAATTGTAGCCTCTTTTTCCTATTTGTAGTGGAGATGAGTGGTACCCGGTGGGGTCTTCTGCTGTTGTAGCCCATCCGCCTCAAGGTTGTGCGTGTTGTGGCTTCACAAATGCTTTGCTGCATACCTCGGTTGTAACGAGTGGTTATTTCAGTCAAAGTTGCTCTTCTATTAGCTTGAATCAGTGGGCCCATTCTCCTCTGACCTCTAGCATCAACAAGGCATTTTCGCCCACAGGACTGCCGCATACTGGATGTTTTTTCCTTTTCACACCATTGTTTGTAAACCCTAGAAATGGTTGTGCGTGAAAATCCCAGTAACTGAGCAGATTGTGAAATACTCAGACCGGCCCGTCTGGCACCAACAACCATGTCACGCTCAAAATTGCTTAAATCACCTTTCTTTCCCATTCTGACATTCAGTTTGGAGTTCAGGAGATTGTCTTGACCAGGACCACACCCCTAAATGCATTGACGCAACTGCCATGTGATTGGTTGATTAGATAATTGCATTAATGAGAAATTTAACAGGTGTTCCTAATAATCCTTTAGGTGAGTGTATGTATAAAACAAAACTTATTTCAGGCTGGATATTCAGTCTCATGACAAAATGAAATTCATGTATCCATGTATAAACAAAGCTGCTGATATTTAATTCTCATATATAAAAATAAATGTTGTATATGTAATTCTCATATGTAATAAAACATACTTTTAATAAGTAATTACCATATAGAAGAAAAAAAAAGATTTGGAATTCTAATCTATAATAAAAAAAACTGTTGATTTGTCATTCTCATGTATAGAAAAATTAACTACTCATTCGTTATTCACAACAGCTCATGTTAATGGAGTTGAGGTGTTAGTTATGACCAGTGGGATTCCAGTCAGGCGGTTATTTGCAGTGTTGTGAACAGGGAGTCGGCGAAAGACTCGGGCGAACGCAGCACTCCAGCGCGGAGCAGTGTGACCTGGTGTGAAGCTGTTGTTGCCCACAGTGACACGTCTATATGTCCACACTGAATTCTATGCTTCATCTGTGGCCACAGACCCCTCTTCTAAGCCAAGGAAACACTCTGGGCAAATAACTACACTCAGTGTAAATAACTACACTCTGTGTAAATAACTATACCGTGACAACCCGACAGCAACTGCCTGACAGTGTTGAGATTCACGCACACCCATCATTTACACAAATATGAACACACATAGGAAATACCTAAAGATGTTGTAATGTGAGCAAATTTGAAAGTATGGGTGTATGTGATTGACATGGATGTTGGTGGTTTTGCTGCATGTTCATCAGTATGTGTGTGTGGGTGTCCGTCAGTGTTCTTATGAAAGTGTGCTCGAGGGATCATGTGTGGGTTTGTTCCAATATAAACCATTTCAGCACAGCTGTGGCCTGTTCCTCAATCTATCGTCAGAGAAGCCTTCTTAAATCTCCCCGACATCATCTGTCCTTGCCCAGTTCACAGGCTGGCCAGCTATCAAACTCCTGAAGTTTTTGTGTGTGTGTTTACCAAACACTTCGTGATAAGTAAGCTCCCTGCCTTTCTCTGTCGCAGCTCCTCTACAGAACGAAAGGGGGTTGATTAGGACACTGATCAGTCGAGACTATCGTTCGTCTGTCGGTTTTTAGGTCAGTCAGAATGAAGCCAGGAACTGAGGTGATAGGGTTTTAGAAGTTCATACCCCTGAATCAATGCGAGCAGGATTATCAATCATTGATTTTACAGAAAGATTAGAAAGGTTGTGAAGATTCTGTGGTTCACGTGACACGACTCAACTGCTGTACATTTGAGAAAACAATCCTTATTTCTCCTTCCTTCGTTGTCTGCTCCTCCCTCTCCCCACTTGGGCTCAGCAATGGGGATCTGCTGGTGAGCCAAGCCAGCCAGGAAACAAAGTGTGAATTTTACAGAAACCTAAATGCACCAGACCCAAGGGGAGGGGGAAGAATAAAGAGAGGGAGAGAGTATTGGAGAGAAAGAGGGCGGACAAGGGTTTGTGAGGGGAAGGGGTGGAGGGATGGAGCGAAGGAGTAGTGAGAGAAGACGAGAGGGGGTAAAGAGGGGACCAGATGGAGGTTGGATTAGACTCCTTCCCGGTGACTGTTCAGTCAAATGTCATATTTCACATCTACTGAGGGTCTTACACGCAGAGAGAAACACAGGAACATATGAATGTAGACACACGCACACAAAGACACACATTCATGCACAGACAGCCCCTCAACCTTATGAGGGCAGTGTGTTGTGAAGCATCTTGATTGACTGAGCTCTTTTCTGACTGCACTGACTTTTGCCCTGAACCAAACCTCCGTTCCACCACCAGCGAAAGTTAACCTAGTATACCTCTGCCAAAATAACTGGTTCATTGAAAGTACCATAAAATCAAATCAAAAAGGATTCACAAAGGTTTATTTTTCTCAAAGCATTATAAGTAGACTGAGAAGGTGAACATAGTCTCATTCTCCAGCCATGTGCTACATATCACACACACACAACACTCACACTGCGATCTGATCTCACAGTCTCATGTCAGTATTCAACATTTGTGAAATCAAAAGTCTATAGGTGAAGTGACAATAAAATGTGTCAAACTGTAATTGTCAAATAAACAGGATACACTAGTTATACAACATTTAATTAAATACTTACTTGCCGGGTCCCTAACAACAGTCCAAAAAATTTGAATTAATTCACTACACATAGAAAAGTAAACACATAAATATATGACAACAGTAAGAAAAAAACACTGATTAGAATACTAAAAGTGGTGAAGCCATAATTTATAGTATTTAAAATGTGTATTGGCTATGTATAAAATATGCATTGGTGTGATGCTGTTAACAGTAACAGAGTCCGAGCATTAAACAGAAGTCATGTAGCAGCAGTTATGAAGTGGGCGTGTAGCAGGAACTAATGTATGTCTGGGTGGGTGTGCTCAGTCAGTTCAGTGTTGAGCAGTCAGCTTGCAAACAGAAACTGTCTGGGCCTGTTGGAACTGGATCCCAGGCCCCTTCTGTTCAGCGGTAAGCGGTCGATCAACATGCTCCCGGGATGTTGTGTGGTCCTTGATGAAGCTGCAGGCCTTCGTCAGACAGAGGTTCGCATACCGAGCAATTCCTAGGTTTTGATGCAGCTGGTTAGGATGACCTCCATGATGGCACCTTAAGTAATATAACCGCTGTTCAACACCTTGACCTGATTGTTTGCATTTTAAGTCAATACGTTTTGTGGTCGGTTGAATGTTGAGGATCTCTTTAGTATAACTCTCTACTGAGTATCTCAAACGCAGCTCCGTTGATATAAACTGGGGCTTGCTCCCTCGAATCCTAGTCAACAATAATATCCTTTGGAAGACGTTGCAGCAGTTAAGTATTGTATGTTAACACATTATTTCGTCCAGCACTGAACTCAAACATGCTACCTTACTGTCCATCTACTGTACCATTCCCAACGCGCTAGCAAACTGCCATTCCCAACGCGCCAGCAAACTGCCATTCCCAACGCGCTAGCAAACTGCCATTCCCAACGCGCTAGCAAACTGCCATTCCCAATTCCAGAGGCGTCGCTAGGATCACAGTACATTCGGTGCTTAGCCCACCCCCCGCGACAGAAAGTACAGGGTTTTGATTTCGATGTACACGCTAGCGGCCTACACGTCTACAATGTCGTAATGCAACATCGAAATTAGAGATGAATAGATCGGGGACTATTTTTTTATTATTATAATTTTTTGGTCAATTTGAGATCCGGGGCTATTCAAGATCCGCGGCTATAGCTCCCAGGCCTAACGACGCCACTGCCCAATGCTTTTGCAAGCTGCCATTCCCATCGCGCTAGCCGTTGCCCCCTATCGGCCAGTTTTCAAGACATTTCTTTAAAAAACACATTTATTTCCCCACATGGAATACGTCTGACATAGAGGCGAATCTGGAGGGATCTCTGTGCACGCGCAGGCTTGACTGCATTCAGCCAGATGGTGTTGGAGGGAAAGGCTTTGCTGAGAGTGACCGGTTTTTGGATGAGGCCGTTTGCATGCGTAATATAGCAGGG
Organism: Esox lucius; assembly: GCF_011004845.1. Classification (NCBI taxonomy): domain Eukaryota; kingdom Metazoa; phylum Chordata; class Actinopteri; order Esociformes; family Esocidae; genus Esox; species Esox lucius. Next base: position 25,435,925 of record NC_047584.1, on the reverse strand, counting down.
TAAGGATACATTAGCCGTTACTTTCTCAGCAGTGAGCGTCTTAATGACCTGTAGAGGCCACAGCATGGAAAGAGAGACTCACATATCCACCCAAGAAATGCAGGGAAGGAGTAAAAAAAAAAGGGGGAAGTAAAAGAAAGAGAGAACGACAGAAGAATTGAATAAGCAGAAATGAGAGACAAATAGTCTATAAGCTGAGAAAATGTGAATACAGCTAGGGTTAGGATCAGTAGGACTGGCTTTAGAGTATACTTCAGTGACTGCGGTTGAAAGAGGGATAGAAAGAAAACCAACTAATGAACGGCTACACCCCTCAAATCCCTCTCCAATAACACAATACTGCTGTTGTGGATGGGATCCTCCCATTCTCTGTGTATGTAATGTGATATTTATGAGATTTTACATACTTTTAAATAGTGTCAGATACAATTCAACGTGTCCCACCATTGTAGTTATTAGTGATGGGCGCCAGTATCATTACTTTGATGTGAACATTATGTAATTGTATCTGTTCATTCCATCCTCTTGCTCTCGATCTGCTGCTGGGGCTGATTTGTATCACTCCAAATTTCCAGCTTCTTCCTCTAACCCCAGGAAACTCTTTGCATCCTTCTTTTCCCTCCTCAATCCTTCACCTCTCACCCTTTCCTTGGTCAGTTAATTTGTCAGCACGCTAAAAGGTTGATGAAATCCGCATATCGTTGTATTGATTCACTCGAAACACACCAAACTCTTTTCTCCCATACTTGCCAGATTATATCTCGCAACTAGAGATGTCATGTCTCCCGACAACCCGCCCGTTGACCCCCCCCCCACCCCCCACCCTCAGACCAGTGCCTACCTTGTGTGTCATGACGAGTCATGCTTTTTGTTAATCAGATGTTCAAAATATATCTATATAAGTTCCTCCTGTTGGCTCCATGAGCACGTTTGTCCATTCTAATAAAAAGGAAATAATCCAAACCACAGTGCACAATGTAATTACAGTTTGATGAATCCATTACAAAAAAATACTACAACCATAATAAAAGTGTTCTTGTTGGACCACAACAAGGGCACAGTCTACTCTGATTATTGTGATAGTCACGTTTTACCAGGTAGACCCACTGTCAATTTTGACAGGCTACTATACATTTACATCACATTCACATTATTTACAGATTATTATAATCAGTTGAAAGCATGTACATATAATAGATTATCTTAACAAAACCTCCAAAATTATTTAGATCCTTCATGATTTTAATGTTTAATTTAAGCCAAAAGAACAACAACTTCTGCTCTTTGCTCATCAATACAAAATTCTCCCAAGACAAACATTGAAAAGTTAATCCCAGTACATTACAAGAGACTGTCTGTCCTTTATTTGTGTCACCCCATCTGAATTTATTGAAATTATGAACACGTGTTGTTTTTACGTTTATTTCATAAAGCCCTTTTTTTACATCAGCATTTGTCACAAAGCGATTATACAGATATCCAGCCTGAAACTCCAAAGAGCAAGAAATAACAAGAATGTATGCAGTGCCTAGGAAAACTCCCTCCTAGGATCGGGACCTATTAAGAAACCCAGAGAGAAACTGGACACTGAGGTGTGGCCAGTCCTCTTCTGGCTCTGCCAGACAAAGATTAGAAGAAGACATTATCTTCATGGGGCACATCAAGATAACCAGCATGTCAATAAATGCCCAGTGGGCTGTGTCTGGAATCAGGAAGGACCCAGGTCAGCTACAGGAAGTGATGGCAGGAATTATCAAGCAGGAACTAGATCTGCAACACAACAAGGAGGACTTTGGACAGGAACATTGAGGAGTCGTCAGGCCAGGTAGTCTTGGGGGTTGGTCCAAGGGCACAGATCATCCTAAGACACAACAGGACACCAGAAAATGTAGAGAGAGCTTTCCTTGGATCCATAGGGATACCTCAGCATATAAAACGAATGAAACATAAACATCCGTTGGCACATAAGATTGCAGCGTAAAACTAGGGACTGAGACATGGGCGGCCTAGAGAGACTCTGAAGATAACACCGGACAGGACCAACCAGGCAGGAAATAACTCCACCCACTTTGCCAAGCACCAGACCATAGGGACACCAACCACATGCAAACCTCCCTGACAGAGGGCTGAATGTAGGCCACAGAGTTCAGTCCCATTGTATTAGGGTTAGAGACAGCATGGGGTGACATGAGCCCATTGACTTCCAAATGGCATTGGAGAAATTATATCCCAATGGAGGGAAGCCTGCCAGGCAAAGACAGCAAAGAGGGTTTGGGCCAAAATACACTTAATACTAAAGTGCTGAAGCTTCAGTAAATATTTAAAAGGTTGAGACTCTGTCTCTCACATTAATCGGTTGATCATTCCACAATAATGGAACACTTTCAGAGAAAGGTCTGCCTCCAGCTGTTAGTTTAGAAATTCTATGTACAGTAAGGAGGCCTGAGTCTTGTGAATTGGTCCTGGTGTACATGCCTGTGTAGGTATGTACGGCAGGATCAATTCAGAGAGATAACTAGGAGCAACTCCATGTAATTATTTGTAGGTTAAAAATTAAAACTTAAAATCAGCCCTAGCCGCAACAGGCAGAGAAGCTAGTACTGGTGAAATTTTATATTTTTTTCCAGTTAAGGTTTTACCATACATTTACCATATATTTAATGAAGTTTCTATAGTTTATTTAGTACCTAATAAGGGTAACTGTAGAGAAGAGCATTGCTGTAGTCTAATCTTGAAGTAATTATGTGCAGATTAGCATTTCTGCTTATTTCGACAAAATTGTTTTTGTAATTGTCTAAAAATGGAACAACAAAGGGTGCCCCTGATTTATCAGAAGACCGACCATCCACACATACAAACTCATATCTTTCTGATAGATAGAACATAAACCAGGCAAAAACGAGTCAGGGGAGACCAATGTGTGTTCCCAAAATCTCCAAAAGAAGAGAGTGTCCAAGGCAGCACTAAGGTCAAGATGCATGAGGACAGATGTAGAAATGTATGCCATTAAAAGGTCATTTACCTCCTTCATGAGTGTAGTCTCATTACTATGATGAAAACTGGACTGGAGCATTTCGTAAATATTTTTAGTAGTCCAATAGAAATAGAGTCCTATTGACAAGTGTGGGTTTAGAGCTCATGACTATTTTGGTAAACATGTTGATGATTAAAAACTTCAATTGTGCCCATTGATCTGAAGTCCTGACAGTTCTGTGCAATCCCAGGACAACTGTGTTTTGGGAAAGTATGCATATTTAGTGAGGTGTCTGTGATTTATTTTCAAATGATCACAATCTTTTCGTCAAAGAAGTCCAAAGCAGAAGTGAAGGCCAAATATCTCACTTGTGGATTGCTGATTTTTTGTTAACTTTCCAACTGTATAATTTTTTTATGGTTTCTGGTCTCCTCAATCAGGTTGGAAAAGTAAGCTGATCGAGCAGATGTGAGCACTTTTCACTATCCCATTGTCTAAATATTTCAAACGTGGTGGAGAGCCATATCCGTTCCAATTTTTTGGGATGTTCACTTCATGGCTCTGGTACTGTCTGTGTAGCAGAAAATACCAACTTACTAAAGTTAATGTGCAGGTTTAAGTATAGATCCTCAGTTAGATAGTTATTTGGGTTGTCCGAAAGTTCACATAATTCCAATGCAACAGAAAGGAATACTGCTAATTACCTTTAGCTCATCAGGGTTGAATAGATCCATTTATGTGGAGAAATGGTTGTGGAAAAAAGTTGATAGAAAAAAGTTGAATGTTGACAGAACTAACACTTGATAAGCTCGTAAATAGAAATTAAACCTAGAGTGTCCATTAAAAGTAATGAATTTTTTTTGGGAGATTGCCAAGTAGTTAATAACAAGGAGCTTATAGCAAGCACTGCAACAGGAAGCAAACCGCAACAGGAAGCAAATACATGAACACAATAAGTTTCTGATAGGTGTGATGTTCTGTGATATAGATGGTATAACTTATTATACAATGTGTATGTTTGTGCATGTATTCGTTCTATGAAAAGAAATACATTCTCAACACACTAGTATAATGATATTTTTCACCTATTGCACACTTTTTATCTATATGCCACTTTCCAAAATTCCGAAACACTATCTAACCTTTATTTACACATAGTATTCCCACCAAACAACTATGTTGCATTGGCTAAACTTAGTGGGCCATTCAGTTTGCACTGATCTAGGAAAGTCTGAGCATGATTGAATTTCTAGGCTACATTTTGAAGTGTGTCTTCCTTGGCATTTTTTGCTGTTTCCTTTTATTTTTCTCAACCCACGTGTTGCTTTGTTTGGCTGTATTTTTCCATGCTCCTCTGTGTCATTCAAGAAAGGAAATTCAGGGTAATTTTTTGTATTTATACTTTATCATGGAAAGTCTTTCACAAAATACCATTCTCCCCTTGTAATTCACTAGCATAGAGTCAACGACAAGATTTCATGGATTGAGGTTCAAAGTAAATGTACAGTAGCTACAAAATGTAGCTAGTTAATTATCACAATTGTCAACCTAAGCTAGGTTTGTGTGGCTTGTACTGTAAATTAGCTAGGTTCCAAATCACTTTGAAATTAAACGACAAGACAACTGTTTTTAATAAAACCAATTTGGTTCAAAGCGTTAGCCTTTGTTAGCTAGCCGGCAAATCAGCCAGCCAAGCCAGCTAGCTTACACAATTCAAAAAACATCACCAGAGTTTAGACGATATCTAAAGACTAAAGTTAATGCTAATTTTTCTAGCTACCTTTTCATGCTTGTGTTCTTCATCAGCAGTCTTTAATTTTAGAGAACTACTCCTGCAGCTACGATGACGCGAGCTACATTGTCAAAGATGGACATGTAGACTAACGTCTGTGCTGAAACATAGATTCTATGAAACCAAGATCATTGCCTGTCCAGCTGGCTTCACTTTACAACACACAGCAAACAAATATATTAAACTGATATACAGTACAAACCACTCATATTAATATGGACTTTACAGATGAGTGCCCATCCGTAATTAACATTACTTCCCATGAGAGGCACAAATGCCCTGAAAGCAACATCCAGTGAGCTACGACCCAGTTGGGGAACGTCCACAATAGCTAGGGACACTACAAGGAGGTTGTCCATTTTATTTTGCTGAGAGTCTAATATTTTAAAGACTTTCCTGCTGTTTTGTTCTTCAAAGAGCATGGCCATTAACACGTTAGTTACCGTTTGCCTGATCCTTCACATCTCACACCCACACACACACAAAACATGTAAGACAGGGTATGCCATTGATCAGCACAAAGTCGTGAGACTTATCGCCTCTCATTTTTAACCGCCGCGAGGTCGGAGCTATTTTGTTCTTCCCACAGGTGTTAGGGGTTAATGCTGCTGGTCATGTGATCTGCATGGCCTTAGTGCTGCGGGATGCCAGGGAGGCCTGAAGGCTGCGAACAGGCCAGGCGGCCTTCGTCTGGGTTAGGAATAACAGTGTTAACAACCTCTCACGGAGCAGAGGACAGCACCACATACACAGCTTTTCAACACAACACATTACAACACAACCTTTCAACGCATGCTCCTCAATACTGTTCCGAATCCTTAACACTGGATTGTTGTGTATTAGTAATGGCAGGCTACCACCACAAGGCTGTGGCGTTAGAAACTTGCCACCACTTTAACACAATGACTGAGACTTAGGAGTTGGAGCAGTGCAGCGAAACGCAACGGCGACATACAGTAGAGATGGAGAGGGCAGTGTGGAGATGGAAACAGTTGACCCGTTTGACCTAAGTTGAGAGCATGAGCTTACATTTTGTGTCATCGTAATTTTGCCAAACGGTAAGCCTTTTAATGTAATACAACTGAATTTGAGGGCCTGTTTGAAACGGTATTAAGATGGACAGTATAATGGGGTTCCCTGAGTATCAGTGAGAAATCAACGAGCAAGTCAGTTTCCACGGTGTTGCCTTACTGATTGAAATCTAGAGCCCACTAGCTCTACAGGAAACCTCAGGCCCCGCGGCTGTGCTGTAGTTGGTTTTGCACATACACATGTATGACACCCCCCCTCCACACACACACACACACATACAGGCAAGCACTTATTCACAGTCTCTCTCTGTGTCTCTCAGTCTCTCTCTCTAACACATACACACACACACAACCTTCTGTAGGGGTATCCAATTCCCCTTAATGGTGAATTCCCACTCTGTTGAAGGTCATAATGGCCTTTCCAGGCTAAATTGAATAGCATGTCTTCCTCAATGAGGTGCAGAAACACTGAAGGCGCGGTGGGCCTGGAAGAAAAAAGAGAGGGAGCAAAAAGTCGATCAAACTTTTTTTTTGTATTAAAACAAGGTCTGGAAAACGAGAGTTGGAGATTGCAAATGATGGCCTGAGGACAGAGACGCTTCACAGACATTGGGTTGTGGAGTAGCTCTGTGACCCACTACCAAAGGAATCACTGGCTCTCCATCTGAGTGGGGCTGGTGACCTTTTTGAATTTTATTAGTATAGTTTCTAGGCTTTTTATGCCTCATTGACAGTGGAACGACTGAACGAGCTGAAAGAGCAGCAGGCTGGATTTGAACATATGCTACAGTGGTATATGTAGGGCAGAGGCTGAAGCTTCGATTGATGGATCACACTCAGCCAGCTGATAACTTTTCACAGTCTTGATTGTGGTTTAGGCCAGCAGTAGCCCTAGAGGGACTGAGAGGAATGAATGGCTACCCCTACGTCCTCTATGCAGTTGATTCCATTTAATGTCAATGCAGCCTTGTCTGTGTTACTGCGACTGGACTCCGTTTATCATGCAATTCTACTCTTTGTTACAGATTCACTCAGCTTGCTTCACATGCGCAGACCATTGGTATGTTTTAATTCACAAAGTCCTTCTGGCTAAACTCTCTCTCTACCTCAGCAGACTACTCCCTTTCACCACAAGCAGTTACCAGATACTGTCTACAAGGTGGTAGCTACTTAAAGTCACTACCGCCTTTAGGCAATACAGCCTTCTCCTATTATGCATGAAAAAGACAGAATAGCTTGCACTCTAGTATGCTTCCCCTAGATCAGCATTTCCCAAACTAGGGGGTGCAACCCTATATGGGGTCCCTGTGATTTCAAAAAGCCGGGAGAGAAATTGGGTAAAAATTATGCTTGGTTTATAGAACCGAGGTTAGCCAAGTTAAAGTAACAGTTGTGTAATGTGGTTGTATTAAAATGTGGTTGTAACGTCTTAAAAGTTAAATGTACTGTAGAAAGATGACTGCCAAGAACACATACTGTATGTCTTCTGTTTCCTTCAGGGCCCCCTAGAACAGTGGACAGGACCAGGCAGTAAATCAGATGAGGGGAGAAACAACATCATCAATGATAATGTTATTTTCTACACTGAACATCATGTACAATTATTGCCTGACCTTGATCAATTTCAAAACGTACTTGCTTCAGGTAAATTAATACGAATCATTTTAAAAAGTATTTCTGGTGAACAGTCATCGCCTTTGTTTTTTTTTTTTTGGTGAAGAGCAGTGGGCCAGCTTCCAACCCACGTGTGATGCATCAATAAATGTAGACTGGAGGCAGTGGCATAGACCGCTGGTCCATCTTAGACCACATGGCCTCAATTATGACGGTAAACAGCAGTCAATGAATACCTCACTCATTTTAGATTACGGGGCAGCAGACTTTTTTGTATGAAAACGGGGGCAAAGGGCGCTTACTGAGCAAGCAGCGTTGATAAGACCCAAAATGGTGTTGAACATGCATAAAAAAACGCATATCTCGACATCAGCTGTTCCAAGTCTGCTGGATGCTTTGCTGTGATGAAGCAGGTTTTGGGAACTCTTCAGGGGGTCCTCCAGTTCAAACATTAATAAAACATTTCTGGAATATAACCAGGAAAAGAGTGGTTGCATTCCAGAATTTATAGTCGGCAGCTGTTGGTGACAGAATGTCGTTGCTTGCAAATCATGCTGACATTTTTCACTCCTCCACTGAAATGAAAACATGAACAAGAATATGCACTTCATGCTAACTACAACAATAACAACAAAAAGAACAATGACAAAAAGACGTTAATTCGCTTTCAGAGCTTTATTCAGTGATAAATCAGTGGCAACCACTGAAATACGTGTGAGATTGAAGCATACTTTTGGTTTACACCAGGTAGCCGTTTGGTGAGGACAGAAGGCGTACGGTAAACTGATGTCGGGCATGTTGGTGATGTTTGTCACAACGTTAATGATCTTCACAAAACGATGACACACATGAAACGGCCTATAACAGTGTCTTAGGAGAAGGCCCTATTTGTCAATAATGCTTTCTGTTTACACAAATAGGCTAACTATGCAATGTTCCAGCCTGCACTAAAAGGATTTTTTAGTGACCAAAAAATTGCATTATTAGATTTAGTTGTTTGCGTGTCTCTAAAAAGAAAAATGAATTTGAGATGTGTGCATACTGGGGATTTTGAGTGCTACTGTACATCCTATAGGCAATATAGTTTTACTGTTTTATAAATATATATATATCAATTGGATACGCCACAGCCTGTTCTCTGCCATATTATAAGTCATTTTTTCCAAATGAACGATGGGCTGCCTACGCTTCTAACTTCGGCTGCACATCTGTCGGTCTTCACGGTTGTCTTAGTGCAATTATTCGCCTGGCCTTTTCACTGCCTCTGAACTAGCTGCTTCCCTAGAAGCAGCTATTCCTCTTTTGCTCTTGAGATCAGTGTGAGGCCATTGAGAAGAGACCCAAAGCCTTTACAAATGCTCTGTTGAATAGTCAGGCCTGCTGCATTCTTTTACGCAGGTGTTTCAGCATGTGTTTATTTAAAATCACTCACAAAATAAATGATTGCACGGTGTCATTGTAGCTACGGTAGAGTCATGTGATTTTATTAAAACGGACAAGAACATAATGTGGTTTGGGTTTACCCCAGTGGAAGAACACCCCATCCATGCAGTGATGGAGGAGGTGAGTGTGGACTCTACATTTGATCCACAAAGTACCATTTGCAGCGGTGGCTGACAATGAACACGCACGCCCTGAAACAAGGAATGGCCTGTGTTAAGACCTTATTAACAAGTCAAGATCGTGCTGTGGGATGTGTTGACGTTGACAATAGAGCTGATCACTGACTAGAGGAAACGGAGGGGGCCAAAATCCCCAATCCACAATAATGGAGCTGAAGGGAAACAGGTGGAGGGGTCTTCATGTGTCCCCATTACCAATGTACTAATGTGGTCCACACACAGCCGACAGTTGTGAAGAAAGTATGTCAGCGCCTCTTCCCCTTTAGGAGGTTGAAAGGATTTGGCATGGCCCCTCAGATCCTCAAAATGCTATACAGTTGCACCAACTTGACAGACTGCATCATCGCTCAGTGAAGCAACTGCATGGCCCTGGATCTCAATACGCTTCAGAGGGTGGTGCGAACGGCCGACTTCATCACCAGAGCCACACTCCCGGTCATTCAAGACCTCTATACCAGGTGCTTAGAGAGGAAGGCTACGATAATAGTTGATGACTTTGAATAAATCTTTCTACCATATTTCTACCCTGTTCTATTTTTAGTTTTTCTACCCAATTTCATGATATCCCAATTTGAGGTTTCTGCTTAATCACAGCATCTCCCAGTGGACATGGGACAGTTGATGTTAAAATATGTGTCCTCCGAAACCCCTCCAATAGTGTTCCGGTTGTTTTTGTGCTTCTCGCGCAGCCAGGTGGTGTAACCCAGAATCCATGCACGCTGGATGGAACGCACTCTCCGGGCCTTCAACCGCGATTGAGCTCACAATCAGTCAGAACACAATGATGCAAGGCAACCATTTTTGATGACTAACTCCCCAAACCTGGACAGGGCTGGCTAATTGCATGGCCCTCCATGAGACCCCTGGGCAAATCCGCAGGCAGGATTCCAACCCTGGTCACATTCAAACCCCGGTTACTGCAAAGCAATCTGTACATAAACCTAAATTACCCTGTACACAAGCACATTGACTCAGTATAAGTATTCCCTGTAAATACATGTTATTGGTATTGATTTAATTTTGTATATATTTTCTGTTAATGTGACCCTTAACACTGTATATTATATTAATTGTGTGAAATACATACATATATTCTTCACTTCTCCATTTTTAGTAAGTGTTTTTGTAGATGTTCTACATCTATTGACTATTTCCTGAATAACTATGTACAAACTATCTTACTATCTGTAACTATCTGTAGAACATCTAAAGATTGACCAATTGAGAGTCTCAAAGTAAAGTGTAACCAAATGCGACAAGTTATTTTGAGAGTAGATCTACACCTGTTGTTACCGAACACGTGCAACAAATAAAAACACATTAAAAATAATTAGATTTTAATCACTTGATTGACAGGTCAGCTGAAAGATAATTGGTAAATGTGTCCACCTCTGACATTGTATAGTCAGGTACTACTTATGATCACAGTTCACCCCTGGTTTGAATGACTGGTCGTACGGGGACACACAAAGTACCTTCTCAGGAGTCAAAATAAGTTAAATTGACCACAAATGTGAGCGAGAGGTTAAGAGAGAAGGAGACAAATTGAGAGAGAAGGAGATGAACAGAGAGTGAAAAAGAAGAGTGGGAGGAGGAGAATGGAGTTGCCAGTTCTGACTGAAACGGAGTGTTATTCTCCACTTTTTGCCTTCACTGAGACACATGTGAGGAAACTGGTAGAGAACAAAGGATTTCTGCTGGTGTTGTATCTAACACACACATGCACAAACCACTTTTATTTGGAGAGCCTTTCGTACATAAAAATGATTATTTGATTTGCAGCTGGCTTCATTTTGTGTGTCCTTATTATGTCATCCGAGTTCAGTGAAAAATTAATTTCCTCTGCATGAATGAGAAAAGCAGGAAAACATATTTTTAAGAGAAGAAAACAGAGGACTGATCATTTTCTCATTCCACTAAAAGGGAAAAATAGGGAGAAAAAAGGACTGCTTAAACATTTAATGGTTTTCTGGTAGTCAAGTAACATACTTTGTATAATTTAATTTGTATAGTATGAATGAAAGAAATAATATACAATAATATAGGGTAACGTTGACTAAAATTGTGAAAGATGGCCTCTGGGTGCTGGTAACACAAGGACACTTTAAACATGCTGCATCACCAGTAGCCACCAGGGGGGGGTTGTGAGTCTGCTTTTTAGGCAAGATGGATCTGGACATTACTATCCCTGCAAGGGTACACCTAATGATAAATCTGTCCGGAATCCCATGTGACCATTGTAGCCTTGAAGGTTAGGGCTATTGATACAGGAATGTCACTTTTTATTCCACAGCTCCTAACATAACAGCTTGTTACTGGTGAGGACTGACAAGGCACAACCGCCAGTGAGCCTTGTCTGTCTAGTTCTGCTGCTAATATTGACCTAATATAATTATCCCTAGGCCTTTATTTTAACCATTCAGTTCAGCATCTCTTCCAGTGGCCATTGAGGAGCTGGGGATAAAAGGAGTCCAATAAAAAGGTCTGGATATAGGCTTGGAGGGCGAAGGCTTGTAGCACCTGTCACAACCACAGGGCACTGAATGTTATTGATGGTCTTGAACACTTGACAGGGCTGCAATACTCCAGTACTCGTTGCATGTCATCATGGGCTGCCTCATTGTTTGCAGGAGAAGCAACTATAAGTTTCCATAGGTGTCCAGGTATATGTCCTGAAATATTTGAATCCCTTGTGTAATTAATAATATATGTGGATTCAAATGAAGTATTAGTGTCAGTGTGTGTGATCAGAGCAAACGGAGAGAGATATGAGCAGCAACGCAATTGTCACTGCCCCTAGAGGCAACTGTTTTTTTGCAGGTGTGGAGTAGTGATTAACTGATTCAGGTCAGCGAGCAAAGTTCACTGTCAGCACAAGAGATAATATTTAAGCAATCAACAGAAGTGAACACTCTACCTGATGTGTTGTGTTGTAGCACGTGTTCAACAGTCTCACGGGGGGGTGCTAAGGTGAAGAGTCCTCCCACTGCACTGTGGGTACTGGCCCCCGACAAAATGGCATTGGTGCCGGGAAAGACACGACGTCCCACGAAGCTGAAGGCGATCCCATCTGGGACTGACCTCTGACCTCTGACTGAGAGGGGGGGCGCAGTGGAGGGAAAAGGGAGTTGAGATGGGATAAGATCGCGAAGGACACCAAGACGATTGAATTTTGTTTTCCCCTTTCGAAGGAGGGGTTTGAGGATTTAGGGAGAAATCAAACCCCTCTCGCTCCCCTGGCTCTCCCCCCCCACGGTCTAGAGCGTTGCAGCTGTCCCCTTTCCTTCTAATTTTTCTCTGTCAGATTTCAGCCTATAATTAGCAGAAAGACCTCAGTGACTTCACGCACACATCCGTGTGTGAGGCGGGTGCGTCCCGTAACTAATGGACTAAATCCACCCCCCCCACCCCACCCCACCCCACCCCCAGCACTAGCCTCCCACTGGCTGGAGTGACAGGTTCACATGTAGAGACTTAAAGCAGCTTCTTCGACGGCTGAGGGAGGCAGCTTTAAAGGGCAACCCCGTGGCGTCTCCTTCCACTGTGCCGGGGCAGCACTAAACCCCCTACTGAGCCTCCGTCCGCATCGGTCCCCTCAGCATTCCCTACGTGGCGCACTCTGACACACCTGCCTCACATTGCTTTTAACGGTGAGTTTTATAGAACACTTGAAGATTCTAGCCCTGAGATCGGAATCTGACCTGCGCTGATTGGGGAGGTCAAAGGGAGAAGCTCTGCGCTGGCCTGTGGCAGGAAGGGAACATGGGCAACTTTTCCGTGACATCCACGCACAGTCCATTATGCCCTACCTGGCTGTGTCATCTAAATATACTTGTGATATTATGGGTCAGCAGTTCTCTTCTGGAATAACTAATGTGGAAACCTCTTCCCAGCGCTGTGATTGGTGACCGGAGCATTTCCATAAACCCTTCAACCTCATCTTGATTTAGCCACCTGTTATTATTCTATGTCCCTAAGCGGGGGGGGGGGGGGGGGGGGGGGGGGGGATGGGGGGCATAACCCCGCCAAAAATAACATAATATTTTATGTAACTTTTGTAATCAGTACGTTGGCTTATTTTTAGTAGGGTTTGTAGAATGTTAGTCTTCCTCTCAACAAATTACCATTAAACGTTATCAATAAACACTGACGTCTGCCTCTGTAGGCCTATTTGTGGGGGTTTTAAATAAGATCTTCATGACCTTATTGTTTGAAAAACACTGAACACCTGTGGTGTTAACAAATGCTAAAACTAAATGATCTACATCATAACTTTTATATACAGTAAATTTGTGTATGTACACATTTATTTATGTTAGAACAATGACAGATGATAAGAATAAAAGTACAATTAACTGCAACGGTCACAATGTCTTCAAAGTTGGGAAAGGTCATCGAAATTGATAGAACAGCTTAAAATTCAAGAAATTCTATTCACAGTTGTAATACCGACGTGTTAGTCAGCGCGCAAAATGTGGCAAATTCTGCATGCATTTGATACAGAGAACTATTTCAGATGAAACGTGACACTCATCCTAGAGTAAACCGTGATGTTAAAGATATTACAAAGTCATTCTTTTCTCCCTGTTTCTCACACTTCATTTGGGCATTACTCAGGGTTATGTAGGCTTTCTGTGGTTACGCCGGCTTTGTGGGGTTTATCGCGTTTTCCTGGAGTTTCACCGTCAACTTGCCATGCTTAAATCACACATTATGTCCCAACAGATGTGGTTACCATGTATGGCATGCAACACTTACACCTTACATCCTATGCCCGGGAACGGCTTGATTGTTTCATTACTCGCGTGGTACTCAGCCTCGACCAATTAGTCCTAGCAGAAAGGTCATCTATCTTTTAGGAAGGATTCGGAGGAACTCAGAGTGGGCTGGCATCTGACCGTTGAGCTGGTGTTTGGATTTCTAGCTGCATCAAACATCAAACTGTTTTACAGTCCAGTTGTCATAGGAACCAAAGGGACGCATGGGAATAATTTCGATGAAAATTCTCTAATCTAATTTAAATTCACCACTGAGCTGTTGTTAACATAAATACTTCTGACTTGATACAAGGCTTCCTGTGAAGGGAGAGAAGTAAAGCCAGTTGAGTTTGAGTGACACGTTCATATGGGGGAGACCTTCACCATAGCAACATAACTTCAGTTGCTAGGATAACACGGGCAGATGGATGGGCCTAAGATTTTCTGCAGAGACCGACAGTAAGAGCGGGCATGCTTGGGGGGGGGGGGGGGGGGGGCTGGGCGAAGGGCAGGATAGTCTCAATTCTCCATGCGCCAACTCACTGTGAGCCTACAGAAATTACTTGGCACAGGAAAAATGTATTAGATTCAGAGGGACAAATTATTAACCGGTATCAGTTGGTGGGTGTGGGTAAAGGTTGCTCTAGAAATACAGCGTCTTTTTCCCAATAAATCAACAGCAGGAGGTGAAGTCAACGTGCTTGCCGGGGAGTGTGGAAGGCAGCGTGGTGTGGTTTAACGCGGCGTTGGGATCTTAAGGGCCTGTACCAAAATAGAACAGCAACAGTGATCTCGCGCAGCAATTCATTGCACCTCTACGAGCAACTGAGCCAGCCGACATTTTCAATCACCACAGAGGTTGTTTGTGTCCCCCTGTGTCATTTGGGGAAGAGTGTCAAGGTCCTACGCCCCTTATACTTGCCTTGACAAAATGCACAGGCAAAAATGGTGACTATCATGATAATAATTATAATTATCTGATATTTTTACTGCTCTCGTGCAGCTGTTTGTGTAGGATTTGCTTACATCGTCATCATAACTATATTCTAAAATGTATTTCATATCAATTGCATTTCACCTTATCTAAATGTGAAGTAAGTAGAAGAGACTTAGTGTACTTTAAGCAGCAGGCACTGACATGCATTAACACAGTAGAAGAAGACTTAAACGTCTGCATGGGTGTGGCTGTGAAAGGCTGTATCAAAATAATACACACGAAGGCAGTCCGTAAACACCTTCGGATAATTTATTAAGGTGCTGAGAGATGCAGTGTTGAGGTGCACGTCGTACACGATTGTCACACTGTCTTTCTCTCTCTCTGTTTCAGCTGCTGGAATGGTCTCCCTTTGGCAGGAAATTGCGGGAAATAATGGCACAGTGTTGTTGTTGATTGGGCACAGAATTGGCGGCAAAAACATTTAGCATATCTGTGGGTTTAAGCCTTCCAATGTCATAAAATTAGCACCTTTCCAGAAAGATAGTGAATGTCTGGACTAGAACCAGGCAGAGCATTGGGGGATATTTTGGCAGCTGCTGGTCCATTGGTTAATGATGGATATTTCTGTTTTTATTGACCTGTCAAATCACATCTAAGACAAAAAAAAAGTCCAAGGCCAGCCCGAGAAGATATTCAGCCATTTGATCTCGATAAAGAGAAAATAAATAGCTAAATCTTTTGTTCACATAAATTCTAAAAGCTTCCTAAGTATTCCGAAATTGAATACAACCATTTGACCGACACACTTTACAACTCATGAACCTGCTGCCTGCAATGTTGTCTTTGGCAGATTAATCCACATGCTCCCTCGAAAAGAAATAAAAGGGATGAATAGAGATATGATATGTACTTATGATGAGTAATATACATTTCTATACACATATTCAAGGGAGAATAAACATTTGTGCGCGCGCACACACACACACGCACACACACGGACAAGCAGAGAAATGTGTTATCCTTTGCAAACAAGGTACAAATCCTGACAACTTTGCACACAAAGTTGAGCTCCCTTTTAGCCTCCAAAGTAAACGCTGGTTCCTTAGCCAGCCAGTGGACTTTACAAAGACACAGTGTAGTTATCACCTAGAGTGTGAACGGACTGCTCTCTTTGCTTTTTATAAAACAGCCAGGAGAGCCAAGAAAAACACAAAATTCACTTTATTTACTTTGAAAAGATGTAATCTCTGGCGGATATCTCAATGAGTCTTTGGCCAAAAAAGGCTGAACTCTGGTGCCACTTTTACTCTGCTCCCACACCTTTCCATTCCCTGTCTCTACTACAGGTCTATTTAGCTTTCACATTCCTCACATTGAAATGGTTCACCAGGAACAAGATGTGTTGGACTCTGAGAAGAGAAAAAAAGTAATTAATGCATTATTTTAGTGAAAATTCCCCCCACCCCCCACCTTCCCAACAATATCGTCACAGCACACATCACATTGGCTGACACATTGACCTCCCATGTGCTGTAAAGAACCAACCACCCATTTATCACACAGACAATGCCAACGCATAATCAACACGTAGTCATCTTACAGATGACCTCACCATCCAAACAGAACCTAACTCCAAATCCACCCAATCACCTTCACACTCTCTCCCTTTCCTTCAGCACCCCTCTCGCCCCCCAAACACACGGGCCGTGTACACACATGCCATACACACGACACACACAAACGCCAGAGCGCGAGCTGGCCGGATACATCCCCTGTGGTGATGGTTGCCGTAAATCAGTGTACTGAGAGATTGATGTGTGCCGTGTGGAATCTTCATGTGATGTGGTGATATCTGGAACAAGTACATACAGCGGCCCCCCACCCACATGCCAGGAGAGGCTCTGGGTCCCACTTTTAGATTTCCACTCACACAGACCTTTAATGTGAAAAGCCCTCGTCACTGTATCCTGATGAAATGCTGAGGAGATACAAATACAAGAAGTTGCTACGTGGGTCCGGAGTGTGGGTAGTTGGGTTGGGGTGACTGGGGTGGATGGGTTGGGCTGGATGGGTTGGGGTGGGGTGGATGGGTTGGGTTGGATGGGTTGGTTGGGCTGTATGGGTTGGGCTGTATGGGTTGGGCTGTATGGGTTGGGGTAGATGGGTTGGGCTGGATGGGTTGGGGTAGATGGGTTGGGCTGGATGGGTTGGGGTGGATGAGTTGGGCTGGATGGGTTGGGGTGGATGGGTTGGGCTGTATGGGTTGGGGTGGATGGGGTGGATGGGTTGGGCTGGATGGTTTGGGGTATATGGGGTGGATGGGTTGGGCTGGATGGGTTGGGGTGGATGGGGTATATGGGTTGGGCTGGATGGGTTGGGGTGGATGGGTTGGTTGGGCTGGATGGGTTGGGTTGGATGGGTTGGTTGGGCTGGATGGGTTGGTTTCCTTGTTTTTCACTGGTTTATTTCCCCTCTTAATGCTCATTAGTATTTCCATTATCTGGAAATGTAGGACTACACCTGCTGTTTTTATATTGACTATGTAGTACAGCAGACACCCCAGTGGAGGGCTTGCGTCAGTTTAAACTTGAAAACACCATATGCCTTCATCAATTCAGGTCCAATTACAGCAGACATAATTAATCACAGGTCCAGATCAAGTATTCTAAGAAAAGCATGCCAAGCTATTTTTTGCAGATGGGAACGTGAAATTAAACTCGTACTCATTCATCACACTTGATCACACTGATACATACTGTTACTCTAGCATACAGAACAACATTCCACACTGCTCAATTCACCTTGTTTTCAATTGTATGCTTTTACTTAAATCTCACTGCATACATTTTCATAGATATTTTTTGTCTTTGATCATCCTTTTGATGTCTCTAGAAATGTAGTCCATTGGTGGCAAGTTATCTCTGTAGATCTCCAAGATTGTGAATTGTGTTGAGGCATAAATCTGGTGAAGGTTATAAAAAATTGTTTAAGCATTGAAAGTTCCAAGGAGTAAAAACAAAGAAGTTTGGAACCATCAAGTCCAGAGCTGGTTGTCTGACCAAACGAAGTAATCGAGCAAGAAGGGCCTTGGTAAGGGGGGTAACCAAGAACCCAGTGGCCCTTCTTATAGAGCTTTGGCATTGCTATGGGCATGTTTCTGAGCCGGATTGGGAGGCTGGTCAGAATTGAGGGTAGGATGGATGGAGCAAAATACAGAGAGGTCCTTGAAGAAAATCTGATCTAGAGTATAAGACCATATTGACCAATTTAATCAATCATCAATTAAGTCTATAACAAAAACAAATTTTGAGAAAGTGCATGGGCCAAAATATTTAAAAACCTTTTTAAATACTTTATACATCTGACTAGTAGTCGAAAGCTGTTTTACCTAACTCTGAATAAGCCTGCAGTGTCCCTAGCACTAGCCTGCCCCGTGAGTGTGTTTCATGTCCTATGAAAATATGCTTAGTTAACCATATGTTATACACTCACCTAAAGGATTATTAGGAACACCTGTTCAATTTCTCATTAATGCAATTATCTTATCAACCAATCACCTGGCAGTTGTTTCAATGCATTTAGGGGTGTGGTCCTGGTGTGGTCCTGAACTCCAAACTGAATGTCAGAATGGGAAAGAAAGGTGATTTAAGCAATTCTGAGCGTGGCATGGTTGTTGGTGCCAGACGGCCGGTCTGAGTATTTCACAATCTGCTCAGTTACTGGGATTTTCACACACAACCATTTCTAGGGTTTACAAAGAATGGTGTGAAAAGGGAAAAACATCCAGTATGCGGCAGTCCTGTGGGCGAAAATGCCTTGTTGATGCTAGAGGTCAGAGGAGAATGGGCCCACTGATTCAAGCTGATAGAAGAGCAACTTTGACTGAAATAACCACTTGTTACAACCGAGGTATGCAGCAAAGCATTTGTGAAGCCACAACACTCACAACCTTGAGGCAGATGGGCTACAACAGCAGATGACCCCACCAGGTACCACTCATCTCCACTACAAATAGGAAAAAGAGGCTACAATTTGCACGAGCTCACCAAAATTGGACAGTTGAAGACTGGAAGAATGTTGCCTGGTCTGATGAGTCTCGATTTCTGTTGAGACATTCAGATGGTAGAGTCAGAATTTGACATAAACAGAATGAGAACATGGATCCATCATGCCTTGTTATCACTGTGCAGGCTGGTGGTGGTGGTGTAATGGTGTGGGGGATGTTTTCTTGGCACACTTTAGGCCCCTTAGTGCCAATTGGGCATCGTTTAAATGCCACTGCCTACCTGAGCAATGTTTCTGACCATGTCCATCCCTTTATGACCACCATGTACCCATCCTCTGATGGCTACTTCCAGCAGAATAATGCACCATGTCACAAAGCTCAAATCATTTCAAATTGGTTTATTGAACATGACAATGAGTTCACTGTACTGAAATGGCCCCCACAGTCACCAGATCTCAACCCAATAGAGCATCTTTGGGATGTGGTGGAACGGGAGCTTCGTGCCCTGGATGTGCATCCCACAAATCTCCATCAACTGCAAGATGCTATCCTATAAATATGGGCCAACATTTCTAAAGAATACTTTCAGCACCTTGTTGAATCAATGCCACATAGAATTAAGGCAGTTCTGAAGGCGAAAGGGGGTCAAACACAGTATTAGTATGGTGTTCCTAATAATCCTTTAGGTGAGTGTATATATGGTTTTCTTTTAGCTGTCTTAGACACTTCATTGTGCATCACTTTTGTTGTCACTTGTCAACCAAAGTGTTCTTAAATGTGCTTTCTAAATAAATTTGACTTGACTTGACCTCTACCATGACCAGGAATAAAACTATATTCATGTTTTAATCACCAGATGTGTTTCAGTAGAATTACACAGCACTGATTTATAAAATAGATCATTTCAAAAATAGTGTAATCATCTCTCTTTAAATAACTCTATAATAATGTATTCTTGCTATCTAAATAATCTACATACCTAAGAAATTACTTTGCATAATGCCTATCTGCAGGTGCTGGAACATTTAGCCTGCATTTACGCGAGCAGGGCCGGCCCTCCAATTAGGCAAGGTTAGGCAGCCACCTATGGCAGCACTTGAATTTGAGGCGGCATTTTGACAATTAACAGCCACCCTCTGGCGCCCCTGATCAGCAGCACCCTAGACACCGTGCACCAACATGTTTTATGGACATAATCAGAGAATGAACATAATCTGCCTAGGGTGGTAGAACGTCCACGGCCGACCCTGTATATGAGCAACCCAATTCTGACCTTTATTTCCAGCATGTGTTTTTTGACCAATCAGATCAGCTCCAGCTCCAATGGAGCAAATTAGAAAGATGTATAATTTGCTGTTAAAGGGATAGTTCAGCCAAACAAAATAAATACTGGTTTTCCTTACCATTTTATCAGTCTATGCCAAAGGTATGACATTTGTGGCACAAATCCCATTGAAGTACTTGGGCCATTAATTGCCTTCATCTTTGAAGTATCAACAATGGATTGTGAAACTCCATGAATGTTTTTGCATTATATTATAATGTTCCAATGACTTGAATGGGATATGTGATACAAATCTGAAAATGTTAGCATTTGGAAACAGTGCATCCCACTGCCAGGAAAATGTAAATCTTATATTGCAAGGACACCCATGTTTTATTTTGTAATTTGGTTAACTAACCCTTTAATAATCACGAAGCCATCGATCAAACTCACATGTTGATGGATAGATTTGGTGTGCTGTTTGAATTGCACTAATTAAACACAGTGTCATCAAACTGAACCATCCGAAATAAATATAACGACCTGGTGACATATGAGGAGTGTAAACTACCAGGGACGTGGCAATAAGACAGAACCCGAGATAGAGAGAGATGGAGCGAGAGAGAAACCGAAGGGGATGTGGAGGACAAGGGAGAGAGAGGGGGAGAAGAACTGTTTCCTGGCTATTGCATTACAATAACCCTATTAACCTATTAAAGAAATGATCAGATGATCAGTATGTTGCAATCACAGACCTTATCAGTCTGAAATGGGCCTTATAACCTGTAATGGGGCCTTGTTTTAGTTTCATTACAGAATACACAGCACAGGGAACATTGAGACCTCCACTGGTAACAGTATATCTACTGGTTTAGGTGATTAAAACAGCTCTGAGCCAACGGACTGACATAGAGTCTCCAGGAATGTTCCACTTGACCATCCAGAACATACCAAGTGAGGACTGGGGGGTTGTTTAGGTTACACAGTACCTTCCCAAAACTTCTTGGTGAACATAAAATAGATGATAGAAAGCAGCCGCCATAAGCAACACTGTCGCTTACATGTGAAAATGCAACCTGTATAATGCATTATTCAATTACAACATTTTCCTGTGTCGCCACAACTATTTGATGAGTGTAATATGATGGGGCCCCTAGAAAGTATTCAGACCACTTCACTTTATTTACATTTTGTTGAGTTATGGACTAAATGTTTAACTGAAAAACAAAACTGACAACAAATCTACACACAAAACCATATAATGACAAAGCAAATCTTTTTTTGTGCCAACTTGAAAATAATAACTGAAAACTGAAGTAACCTTTGTGTCTTCACACAGATGTTCAGTGGGTTTCAAGTTGGCTTTGGCTGGACCACTCAAGGACATTAGCAAACTTGTCCTGAAGACATTACAGTGATATCTTGGATAAGTGTTTCAGGTTGTTGTTGTGCTGAAAGATAAATCTTCAGCCCAGTCTGAGAACCTGTGCTCTCTGGATCAAGTTTACTTCAAGAACATCTATGTATTTTGCTCCGTTCACCTCTGCCTCAAACCTGACTAAGGTTTTCTAACCTTTATTTATACAGGTTATCTAATTGAGATGAATCTGACTTTGAAAATAGACCTTTCCCAGCCAAGTCTGCAATCCCCAAAGTATGAAGTTCCCACCACGCTCCCTTGCCGCAGGCATGTTGTTAACAAGGTGTTGAACGGTACCTTGTTTTCGCCAGACGTAGTGCTTGGCATTCAGGCCTATAGCTAGATATTGAACTCATCAGATCAAACAATCTTTTTCCTGATGCTCTCAGAGTCCTTCAGACGTCATCTAGTCTTTCTACCTGACCTGACTGACGAAGTGCTGCAGAGATGGTTGTCCGTCAGCTTTTGCTACCTCTGCAGAGAACCTCTGTAGCTCTGTTATAGTGGCCATTGGGTCCTTGTTACTTCCTTGACCAAGGTCCTCTTGGCCGCTTAGTAAGTTTGGCCGGACAGCCAAACTAAGTAACCGGGCAGGAAGAGTGTTAAACGTTCAAAACATATTTTCACAAGGATGGAGCCCAAAGTGTTCCTGGGAACTTTCCATGCTATAGCAATTTGTTTTATAACCTTACCGGGATCTATACCTCAATATAATTACAGTGGGGAGAACAAGTATTTGATACACTGCCGATTTTGCAGGTTTTCCTACTTACAAAGCATGTAGAGGTCTGTCATTTTTATCATAGGTACACTTCAACTGTGAGAGACGGAATCTAAAACAAAAATCCAGAAAATCACATTGTATGATTTTTTTTATAATTAATTTGCATTTTATTGCATGACATAGGTATTTGATTATCTACCAACCAATAAAAATTCCGGCTCTCGCAGACCTGTTAATTTTTCTTTAAGAAGCCCTCCTGTTCTCCACTCATTACCTGTATTAACTGCACCTGTTTAAACTTGTTACCTGTATAAAAGACACCTGTCCACACACTCAGTCAAACAGACTCCAACCTCTCTACAATGGCCAAGACCAGAGCACTGTGTAAAGATATCAGGGATAAAATTATAGACCTGCACAATGCTGGGATGGGCCACCGGACAATAGGCAAGCAGCTTGGTGAGAAGACAACAACTGTTGGTGCAATTATTAGAAAATGGAAGAAGTTCAAGATGACGGTCAGTCTCCCTCGGTCTGGGGCTCCATGCAAGATCTCACCTCGTGGGGCATCAATGATCATGAGGAAGGTGAGGGACCAGCCCAGAACTACACGGCAGGACCTGGTCAATGACCTGAAGAAAATCATTAGAAACATACTACGCCATCATAGATTAAAATCCTGCAGCGAACGCAAGGTCCCCCTCTGCAAACCAGCGCATGTCCAGGCCTGTTTGAAGTTTGCCAATGACCATCTGGATGATCCAGAGGAGGAATGGGAGAAGTTCATGTGGTCTGATGAGACAAAAATAGAGCTTTTTGGTCTAAACTCCACTTGCCATGTTTCGAGGAAGAAGGATGAGTACAATCCCAAGAACACCATCCCAACCATGAAGCATGGATATGGAAAAATCATTCTTTGGGGATGCTTTTCTGCAAAGGGGACAGGACGACTGCACCGTATTGAGGGGAGGATGGATGGGGCCATGTATCGCGAGATCTTGGCCAACAACCTCCTTCCCTCAGTAAGAGCATTGAAGATGGGTTGTGGCTGGGTCTTCCAGCATGACAACGACCCGAAACACACAGCCAGGGCAACTAAGGAGTGGCTCCGTAAGAAGCATCTCAAGGTCCTGCAGTGGCCTAGCCAGTCTCCAGACCTGAACTCAATAGAACATCTTTGGAGGGAGCTGAAAGTCCGTATTGCCCAGCGACAGCCCCGAAACCTGAAGGATCTGGAGAAGGTCTGTATGGAGGAGTGGGCATAAATCCCTGCTGCAATGTGTGCAAACCTGGTCAAGAACTACAGCAAACGTATGATCTCTGTAATTGCAAACCAAGGTTCTGTACCAAATATTAAGTTCTGCTTTTCTGATGTATCAAATACTTATGTCATGCAATAAAATGCAAATTAATTACTTAAAAATCATACAATGTGATTTTCTGGATTTTTTTTAAGATTCCGTCACTCACAGAGTACCTATGATGAAAATGACAGACTTCTACATGCTTTGTAAGTAGGAAAACCTGCAAAATCATCTGTGTATCAAATACTTGTTCTCCCCACTGTATATCTCAGAGGTCTATTGAGAGTTTCTTGAACTCCATGGCACGGTTTTTGCTCTGACACTCTAAAGTGTGTGACTTCATATTGACAGGTGTGTTCCTTTCTTAATCACATCCAATTAATTGAATTTGCCACTGGTCCATCCCAACCCAGAAACAAGACAGGGATGAAAAAAGGACACAGGATGCAAAGGAAGAAGTGCACCTACTCCACTACACACACACACACACACACACACACACACACACACACACCTTGCTCCATCACCCTGAGGCAATTTTTTTGACCGTCCATTGAACACAGGTTTTCCAGTCAAACACAACCACCTTTCATGTCTTCCATCCTCTCTTCTTAGTACCCAGCTGTTTAAGGGTTGCGCATACATTTGGTTTTATGATATTATTAGTAGCATACAAAGTGTTTTGTGTTTGACTCAATAATATTGTTCAGACCTGAACTAACATATAGTTAAAGCACTCAACATCTACAACAGCGAAGCTACATGGAAAAGGGTATCATGGCTTTGATTACCACCTTCCTGTTAGGTTAGGCGTGGTCAACAGACGTGGTGCTGTTTGCGAGGTCAGCGTCTAGACATCGGCCAACGCCGTGGCGATCACGGTGTTAAAACGAGGCCCTGATTTATTAAGTACTAATTGTTGGTGTGAATGTCTCTCCTGCAGCCTGGGGTGGGTCACTGACAGTCTCCGCTGAGTGTGAACTTTTATCAGCTGGCAGATTCATTGGGTCAAACCCCCTGCTGGGGACGGAATATTTTTGAAAAGTTGCAAAGTTGTTACCACCACTTGAAAATCGTCCCCTTCACGTCCTCGAGAGGTATTGTTTTGATTTTTTTTTTCACCCCCAACTGGCCTGTGATTGATGATGGGTTACTGCCAGGGAAACTGAGTAAGGAGAGAGAGAGGTGGGGAGAAAGACGAGCTCTTAAATAAGCCTGGCGCAGGGTCATCCGTGCTGCTCGGGGGTGGTGCCGGTGGCTGGGGATGTGTGTTCACGGCCTGGCAAGAGGGGACACATGACGGGGGATAGCGGGCGTGTGCGGGAGCCCCCCCCCCCCCCCCCCCCCCACCCCCCCCACCCCCCACCCCCCCACCCCCCTCTGCTCGCGCTATTTGTGGAGCAGAAATTCAACCACGGACACAGACTGTCATCTCATGATGGATCAGTGAGAGGGAGAGAGTCCTGGGAGCCAGGCGAGGAGGTTACGTGGAACCAGGAGAAGTGAGGAGGGTGAGACAGGCATTGGGAGGAAGGCAGCTTATTGCCACGTGGGATTCGGTGGGGAAATATTTAGCCGTCAGTTAGCTTTGCGTTAGACCTACTGCCACAGAGATTCACGGCTGGAAAATCACTGACCTCAGAGTTCATAATAAAAAAAAACACCCATACATGCCTTCATCACTAAACGTCCTATCTCAGGCTGTGGCATTCCTATCAACATTAAGTAACCACGGGTTTCAAAAGAACATTTCTGCTGTGTATCCAATCACGACACCCAAATAATAAATCTATTACTGGCTTTCTTTCCATTCACAAACGGTACCCACTGTTAAAATGTCATCATCCATTTGTTTTGGCTCGATATGCAATGGATTCATGCAGTACTCCTGACCTTTGGCATTTGCCTAACAACAAACCTCCACCACAACTGCAAAACCATGAGTCTAGATTATACATTCATCTCCACCTCCACGGTCCCTGTCTCCCAAAAGAAGTGTTCAGTCCCCACGCTAGGCGCTCCCTCTTCCCTCCGCGCAGCCCGGCTAGGTTTGGAATAGCAACAGTGACCCCGGGGGTGAAAATCTGCAGATCCTGTTACCGGCCCCCGTAGCCCACCGCCGTGCCGTCCATGATTTATATATATATGTGGTCTGAATTTACAGCTTGTGAAATACTCGGTTAACAGCAGAATTGAGAACAAAGTGTGTTGGGGAGTGGAGGACACGCAGAAACAATGGACCTGTCGTACAGGAAAACTAAGTGTGTGTCTGCCTGTGTGTACCAAAGAGGGAGAGCAATAGAAAGGGGGAGAGGGAAACTATTTAGGCTGTGGCACCTGGTTTGAAGTGTAGGAGAGGGGAAGTGTGGCATGGCTGGGTGTCATTCTTTTAAGATGTGAGGAAGTGCCGCTGGGCTTCATGTATTTACAGCGATGAGCTTGCAATACTGCGTACCTTTTATGGGCGCAGCAAAGCCTGTATCCTTCTGCCCTGCTAGTAAAATCGAGGAGTGATGTTGACTCTGGGGTTCTATTACGCAACTAACAGCCATTAACATTTTCCTTTTCCAATAAGCCTATCGGTGAAACAAGCTGTTGTACATTACCAGAAAAACATTTAATAATTTGGGTTACATGTATTTGAGGCAGTTATTTGTAAGGGAGGTTTTTCCCTTTACCCTCCATTTAAAACCACAATGTTGATTTATACAATCTACAAAAAATGACTTGGATTGAGATTAAAACTCCAAACGTATATTGCCTTCATTTCCAACTAGCACAATTATTATACATAATTTGAGAATTTCAAAAAATTTACCTTCTGTCACTAAATTACATTTTAAATGACACCTTTTGCAAGTGCTTCCATTCCACTGCCTTGTCTGATGTTCTCTTTTATGGGGTCTTGTCATCTTTTTGCTGCCCATAATTGTCTGTCGTTCTGTTAATTTAATAAATATTTTTTACTGGATTTCTGTATAATTTTTTCTCTGTGTTCAATAATAAAAATGAAAATCACATAAAAAGCCTAAAAAAGTTTTTAATGACCATAACCAAATGCTAAATAATTATGTGCTGGTTGTGTTCACGTTTTAACCTTTGAGAGCCTTTGGTAGGAGGTGAATGCAGCTCTGTGTTCTATCGGCCTGGGTCATTTAGCTCCTCCCCCTCCTGCTGTAGGTCTCAGGTGGATTGGTCTGGAGGCCTGCCTGGGCTGCCTCTTGTAAAACAGCCTGGCTGCATAACGACATTCCCTACCCCCTCGACGTATCACACATTTGCCCTTATCAAATGGATGCTTTACATGTAATCTCTTCATTCATGGACTGTCAGGTTATATGTTTCATGTGTAATCTCTATTAATTGCTTGTCATGGGAGATGCTGGATCTGTAATCTCTTCATTAATTGGCCGGGCCAGATGGAGATCAGAGAGATCAGGGGCCAATGAAAAGGGACAGCCAGAATGTTACCCCGAGACACTGTGGGTGGTTGTTGTAGATCGGGGGTTTTCAACCTGTGGTCTGTGGATCTGCATTTTTTTTCTTGTAGACATTTATTCTTTAAAAATTATACAGTGAATATTAATGGTATTCTTTAAAGCAATTTTTACTTACATTTTGACAATTCACATCTTATAATAATAATAGTCTTGTATTTATTAACACAGATAAATATTGTATGAGTTGGTAGATATACAAATGTAAAAACTATATCTCTTATTCTGCACATACAAATGTTTATTAAAAAAATAAATTATATATCTATATGTATATACACAGTGCGGAGAACAAGTAATTGATACACTGCCGATTTGGCAGGTTTTCCCACTTACAAAGCATGTAGAAGTACTCTTCAACTGTGAGTGACGGAATCTAAAACAAAAATCCAGAAAATCACATTGTAAGATTTTTAAGTAATTTGCATTTTATTGCATGACATAAGTATTTGATACATCAGAAAAGCAGAACTTAATATTTGGCACAGAAACATTTGTTTGCAAATACAGAGATCATACATTTCCTGTAGTTCTTGACCAGGTTTGCACACACTGCAGCAGGGATTTTGGCCCACTCCTCCATACAGACCTTCTCCAGATCCTTCAGGTTTCGGGGCTGTTGCTGGGCAATACGGACTATCAGCTCCCTCCAAAGATGTTCTATTGAGTTCAGGTCTGGAGATTGGCTAGGCCACTCCAGGACCTTGAGATGCTTCTTACGGAGCCACTCCTTAGTTGTCCTGGCTGTGTGTTTTGGGTCGTTGTCATGGTGGAAGACCCAGCCACGACCCAT
This sequence comes from Esox lucius, assembly GCF_011004845.1. NCBI lineage: Eukaryota > Metazoa > Chordata > Actinopteri > Esociformes > Esocidae > Esox > Esox lucius. The sequence continues at coordinate 25,408,190 of NC_047584.1, read as the reverse complement.
CTTCAATGCTCTTACTGAGGGAAGGAGGTTGTTGGCCAAGATCTCACGATATATGGCCCCATCCATCCTCCCCTCAATACGGTGCAGTTGTCCTGTCCCCTTTGTAGAAAAGCATCCCCAAAGAATGAGGTTTCCACCTCCACGCTTCACGGTTGGGATGGTGTTCTTGATGTTGTACTCATCCTTCTTCTTCCTCCAAACAGTGGATTTTAGACCAAAAAGCTCTATTTTTGTCTCATCAGACCACATGACCTTCTCCCATTCCTCCTCTGGATCATCCAGATGGTCATTGGCAAACTTCAGATGGGCTTGGACATGCACTGGCTTGAGCTGGGGGACCTTGCGTGCACTGCAGGATTTTAATCCATGACGGCGTAATGTGTTACTAATGGTTTTCTTTGAGACTGTGGTCCCAGCTCTCTTCAGGTCATTGACCAGGTCCTGCCGTGTAGTTCTGGGCTGATCCCTCACCTTCCTCATGATCATTGATGCCCCACGAGGTGAGATCTTGCATGGAGCCCCAGACCGAGGGAGATTGACCGTCATCTTGAACTTCTTCCATTTTCTAATAATTGCGCCAACAGTTGTTGCCTTCTCACCAAGCTGCTGGTCCTGTAGCCCATCCCAGCTACAATTTTATCCCTGATGTCCTTACACAGCTCTCTGGTCTTGGCCATTGTGGAGAGGTTGGAGTCTGTTTGATTGAGTGTGTGGACAGGTGTCTTTTATACAGGTAACGAGTTCAAACAGGTGCAGTTAATACAGGTGATGAGTGGAGAACAGGAGGGCTTCTTAAAGAAAAACTAACAGGTCTGTGAGAGCCGGAATTCTTACTGGTTGGTAGGTGATCAAATACTTATGTCATGCAATAAAATGCAAAATGATTATTTAAAAATCATACAATGTGATTTTCTGGATTTTTGATTTTAGATTCCGTCTCTCACAGTTGAAGTGTACCTATGATAAAAATGACAGACTTCTACATGCTTTGTAAGTAGGAAAACCTGCAAAATCGGCACTGTATCAAATACTTGTTCTCCCCACTGTATATATATATATATATATATATATATATATATATGATATTCTATAAATGGTCTAGTTTTGACTCAGCTGTCTGGCTTTCTGACAGGTCTTAAAGAACTCTGACAGTGTTTTGAATTTCTCTTCACTCCCTCCAGGTTGAGCTGTTTCTCTGACGTAGAATAACTTTAAATTCAATGACCTCTACTGACAAATATTTGTATTTCTCCTCCCCAGAGTAGCTGGGAGGGAGGAAGGGCATGAGAGATGGAGTGATGGGGTTGGACTTCCTCCCAGTCTCACCTGGACAGAATCCATCTATGGACTAGCATGCATTCAGTTCAAACACAGGCTGTGCCCTTAGTGTACATCGTGGTGTAACTGTTGGCACGGAAACAAAGACAACGTCAGAAGTTGAGGTGAAACAGAACTGTGGGTAATTATAGGTAATAATTCTTTATAAAGTACATTTTAATATATAGCTCAGCTCAGAAAAATTTAATAAAATGTATTTTGAGCAGACAAATCTGGATACTTGGTAACGGTTCAGTACAATCTTTTACAATGAGTCCAACTGGTTGATTAGAGAACAGACAGTGAGGACACCAGTTTAAAATCCCATCTCAAAGACTTAAACCTGCATGGGGCAAAGTCCCTTTTACTGCCCTGGGCCATTAGGATTTCTACTTAAAGCCCTCCAAAATCTTCCATCCAGGGAACGACCAGGACCGATTCTGCTTAGCTTCAGAGGCAAGCTAGTACTGGGAGGGATGATACCATGCAGGACTTCATTTATTGTAAAGGCTTTAAAATGTTGGCACAATCAGAATTGACCATTACATTTCAATCACACAGAAGCACAGATCATCCGCATTTAACTGAGCCCAAAAAATGACATCACATTTAATGTAACCTGATGTTAGGCTTTGGTTGTATCATTTAGACCATGGAAAAACTGACGTTTGAATTTAGATTTAGGTTGTTAATCTAAATACAGGACTGTTTTGAAGTGTGGCTTTACTTCCCTTTCTGCACCTTGAGAAAATAACAGAAGATATTCTGATGGGAGACATTGATCTTTCTGGTGAAAGTAAGTACACAAATAACAACAAACTCTGATAAATGTCAACCCCTGCCCAGCAAGGGGTTATCTGAACAGTTCAAGGGGGCAGAGGAGAAAACAGCAGTGGAAACGTCATAAATCAGACAGATTTTAGAATCTGATGACAAACCTAATTCCTGTCTGAAAAGAGCCGAGCCATCCCCTCCTGACTGTCATCGAAGCCGGCCTATAAACATTGCAGCTGTCACCCAAGCTCGTCTGGATTGCCAAGGACATGCCATCGCACCTCACGCATGCTCTTTCTGTGGGCCAATTCTGGAATGGAGGGGCTGGCGAATTCCACTTTGCATTTTGTCACATTCAGCCCTCCCCCTGACCCCCGACCCCACCCCCTCCTCCCATGACCATCTGTCAGGACGTTCCTGCGGTAAAATCAATGGATTCTTCTGTTGCTCCTAAAAACAGGTTGCGAAAAGTGAACATGGAATCATGGTTTAAGGTGGAGATTAGGAGGTATGGTATGGTATTCAGGAATTAGAGGTGGAGGCGGGGGGGACAGAGCGACGGGGAGCAGGAAGAAGAGGTGGAGTCGCGGGACGAAGGGATGGTGAGCAGGAAGAAGAGCTGGAGTGGGGGGTTGGAGGGATGGTAAGCAGGAAGTAGAGGTGGATTCGGGGGATGGAGGAATGGTGAGCAGGAAGAAGAGGTGGAGTCGCGGGATGGAGGGATGGTGAGCAGGAAGAAGAGCTGGAGTGGGGGGTTGGAGGGATGGTAAGCAGGAAGTAGAGGTGGAGTTGGGGGATGGAGGGATGGTGAGCAGGAAGAAGAGGTGGAGTCGGGGGATGGAGGGATGGTGAGCAGGAAGAAGAGGTGGAGTCGGGGGATGGAGGAAGAAGAGGTGGAGTCGCGGGACGGAGGGATGGTGAGCAGGAAGAAGAGCTGGAGTCGGGGGATGGAGGAAGAAGAGGTGGAGTCGGGGGACGGAGGAAGAAGAGGTGGAGTCGGGGGACGGAGGAAGAAGAGGTGGAGTCGGGGTACATCGTCCTAAATGTTGCCACTGCTGAAGGTGAGTAGAGGACATTTAGAGGCCATTTTACTCTCAACAAAATGCTCTGCCTCACGTATGCATTCATGCACACACCAACCACACACACACACACAGACACACACACACACAGACACACACACACACAGACAGGCTTGGGCGCAGTAGTAACAAGATAAGCCTCAGCGTGTCTGGTCTGTAACCAATACTACTCAAGCTGGCAACTGAGTCGTTGGAGAAAAATAAGAGGAATATAAAATTACACAGAGATGTCTAAGCATCCTGGGAGCAAGTCTCAATGTTCCAAAACTGTAGCATTAACTTTAACCTCTAAGTGGAAGACGAGCTTTATGCCAGTCCATAACACTGACCACACTGCAACTCTATCGCCAGGTCATTAAAATCAGCACCGCTTACTTCTCTGAACTAAAACAAAACTATTCTGATTAAAATGGCGTGTAGCCAATCGCAAATAGTGATGAAGGGTGTAAGATTCGAACAAGACTATAGAGTAGTCATGATGTAATAGTTATTGTATGCTCAAAAGGCTGAGTTATATGGTCAGTATAACATGGTTAAGACCTGTTCTTATGCGTGACACATGACAACATGCCCGGATGCAGCACTTATTTGCAGCACAATTATATTGGCAATACATATACTATATATGATATTATACATTCTCATTAACGTGGCTATCAGCCAGTTAGACAATCTCCCTGTCAGGGACCAGGCACTGCAGGTTAACTATAGTGTGACAGTCAAAAGAAAATGGTGGAGTTTTTAAACTTGTTACCAATTATCTTGTTGTTGACAGTACCATTAGAGCCCGGCACAAGAAGTTGACAACCAGTTAGTTGGTAAAGCAACACAAATGACTTAAAATTGGTTTGAATTATCACTTATTTCAGTGGAGCAACATTTGAGCAGATCGGTCTTTACCCGTAATCCACAAGTCGTTCAAATTCCTCACTAATTGCATCCAATATCTAGTTAAACATTATCGTTACCAAGAATTATGACTCCGAATAAATGTGTAGCTAGCAGACAGGAGGCTTCCCCCGTCGACCTGTTTGGACAGAGTGATGGCCGTAACACATCATAAATAAGAGGAAGAATGGAGCAGGCCAACTTCCTGCATAATTAAAGAAATGTGCTCCATGCGTTGCTGTGAATGCCTGCTGTTGTGTGTGCACCCGATGTATGTATGTTGCACACACACACACACACACACGCTCGCACACACACACACACACACAAATGTGTTTGTATGAATGAAAATAAAGCAGTTTCCTGAATACTTAATGGGGGAGTCTGAGGACTGAGGTCAGGGTCCCAGTTCCAGTCTGGCTTTATTAAACAGCACTCGACGGCATCTGAAGAGGAACAAGGCTTAACCAGTCAGTGACCGCTTTAAGACTTGCTGAACTTAGAGTCGGCGGCTGCTTCCCCCGCTTATGAATAGATTATAATATGGCCTTCAGGAAAATGAGAATGAGGAAAAAGTAGTAAATACTTGACTGCAGCGGGTACCCTCAGCAAAGAGGACTGAATAAGCTCTGACCTTAAAAGAATCAAACATAATAATATAATGTTTTTTTTTATTTTTTTATGGGAGAATATCAGACCACTGGTTGGCATTTCAACAGTCATATCATAATTAAATTAAGGAGTGACTGTGGGCCAACATTTTATGGATTTTAAGTCACCCACTGAAAACTAAAAACTAAGCCTCTGTGCACAAGCAAGGATAATCCATTCATAGTTGTGTCTATATGAACAGACAGCAACAGTTAAAATATGCTTTGCATAATTATTTAAGTAGAAAAAGGTGGGCCTGTAACACATATCGAAAATAATATATTGTAATCCAAAAGTAATCTCAAATTAATGTGTGTGAGTTAATGTGTATGTATTCAAGAGGGTGTCTGTCAGAATATCGGCCCCTTGACCTCAAAACGGCCCCCCAAATCACCCTCTGAAGCCATGAACTGCTTCTCCAGCCCCGGGACTTGTCAGTCAACAGTTTTCGCCACGCTTAAACACTAATTGTGTCAGCCGTCACTCCTAGTGATCAAGATACCAGCGCCAAAGGATTTCCAAAGGCCAGAGAAGTAGGGCTTGAGTGGCTGTGATTGTTCTCATTCTCCCCAACCAGCTCCATTGTCATTTTCGGCATGGCAATCACAGTAATAGCCTTGTAATTGGCTTTAAGTGGATTAGGATCGAGGCGCGCCAGGCGGGGCTTATGCGGCCTGGAGAGAGAGAAGGATGACCCGTCTGTGCTCATCTGGGCTGCAGTGGGCTTGGCTGTGCAATGAGGTCTGACTCTGAGGGAACTACCCTCTAGGAGATACAGAGCAATACTGAGACTGTTTCAGCCTAAGTTGAGGTTGAGGTCACCAATTTTTTGATTTAGTGATTTTGTATGTAAACTGGGTAATCATTTTCTGGGATTTCTAACTTAATTATTCCAATTAAATTAACTTCTTAATTTGAATTAATTGAAGACTGCATTGAACTGAACAGTGGACTGGGGTATAATTACATCTTCAGCTTTATGCCCTGTTTATTCATCTGTTAACATTAAATCAATGAGAAAAGTAAGTGCTTCACTTAATCTGTGTTCACAGAAATTTAGCAGACATTCTTACACAGAGCAATTTACATTCCTGAGCACAAACATTTCAGGCCCTACCCACTGAGCTACACAGGACTGTATTTCTGATTGACATATTCCACATTTACAGTGAATGCAGCGGTCTCAACCAATGTAGGAACATTGTCCTTAAATTTGAATTGCGCTGTAATGCCAACTTTTGGTGATATGGATTGACTGGAGCATTAGGCCTCTGACTGCATTCCATCTCCTTCCATCGAGGAAAATGCAGCAGAGCCCGTCGCTTTGCTGTTACAGAGCAGAGAACCTTGTTCAATTAACAGGCTCCTTCCAGAGGGTCCCTCCTCTTTTTTGCTGCTGTAAATTTAACTTGGCATTCCTTGGTGAAGCAGGTGTTAGGGATTACTCTGGAAAGCGCTTGAGGAAAGAGGGGGACGGAGCGTTGGCAGCAGGGTGGAAAACACAAGGGCGTAGGGTGCAGTTGCTGTCAGACATCTGAACTTGAACTTTGTGTCATTCTTGTGCTGAGGCAGTTTTTCCCTTCATCTCAGTGCTCATGCAGATAGGTCCTTTTCTTCTCAGGGCAGTGCTTTCAAAAGAATGCTCCTAAATGACCTAAATGACCCAGGAAAACCGTGGGGACGTCTAGGGACCTCAGACATCTCCTTCCTTTCTGTTTCGGTGTGGCGCGGGTTGTGTGTGTCGATATGAGGCGGGTTGACTTGCCACACCTGTCCCAGTCGACCTTGCCACTCCGCTCTGACATCCCACTCGGCACCTGCCATCTGTACCCAGGGGACGAGTGTTGCTTGTGAAGACCTTAAGCCCGTTGTAACCTTTATTGTTTCCTTTAAAAAGCCAGCTGGCTGTGAAACAAAAGCTGCGGTAAGACAGCGAACATCCGCTTAGCCAACCGGCTGTGGACACAGAGGACCGGTCTCGGTCAGAAATCAGCCTTGCTGTCCTCTGTCACAATGTCACTGCATGTGGCATAATAAGACACAAACACACACACGGGCGCGCACACACACACACACACACACAAATAGACTATTTCACATGCCCGGTCTCGCACTGGTGAGTGTGTCTGTATTCGTAAGCGCTAATACTCACCACGCACGGATAACTTTGTTTTCCAACTGTCTGCATATCAGGGATTTAAAAGGGGCTTCGGCCCAGGGAAAGCAGTTGGCGAGCGTGGTCACAGTCCTTTGAAAGACATCGGTTTTAGGTGCTTATTGAGTGTGTGCAGCTATGCCAAATTCCACCTTGGGAAAGCAGAGCTCTGACCCAGCTTCCCGTTTTCTGCAATCGGCGCATGTTGCAATGCCACCCCCGGCCAGGCGTCTCCAACCAGGGTGGCAAGACAGCTTTCAGCAGACCTGTTACCAGGGATCACTGTTTAATGGCGCTATCATGACCAGAATAGACCGCTGCTTTATGGAAGTAATCAGTCAGGCCTGTGCCTAGGGGCTGTTTGGAAACGTTAGCCGTGAAATATCTGACAAACTCCTCCTCGTCTCGTCTCTGTCCAATAGATCCAGGTGAGGGCCATGAAGGAATGCAGCTGCCACCCAGAAACCTGCATTCAGACACGCACCCAGGGCCCCCACGGATAGATTGATGGTGGGGGAGCGGAGCGAGCGCCGCATGGCAGTCCCAAAATCAGCCCCCCATGTCAGCCATGTTGGCCTTAACACAATGGACACGCTCTTAAGCCCACAGCCGGAGAAACATTTTATGTGACAAGCTTTATAAAGGTGATTTATAGGATGCATGTGTGTTGGCAGAATATTTTCCAGAATATTTAGATATGTGTATGGGGGGGGGGGGGGGGGATTAGCTGGGTATTTTCAAATGCTTGAATGATGGTTGTTTCCCGCGTCTATCCATCGACCGTTAAACAAACTTCCTGTGAAAATAACGAGCGCAGCGAATTGGGAACTCTGAATGGTTACTCGGCAAGAGATGAATGCCACACCAAAAAGCAGGCGCTACTTGAAAGCATTTCTTACATATTAACTGCATAGAATTTCGCATCCAGAAGTAATTGTAATGTCTACCTCAGGGTCACTGGTTGAATATATGCTAAAATCTCTATTGTAGACTTTACATGAAGTTACTATTTACACCTGTGCGCTAACTGTACTGTCTACTGTCGTACTCTTAACCATTCACCTAAGAATTTTGAGGAGATCAGTGACGGCATTTGAGGATATCCCTGCTAAAAGATACTGTCTGTCTTGTTGAAGACCTGAACCAAACCTCCTCTGGTTTTTATTTCCACAAATCATTTTATTCAGATCTTGTCTGAGCTGCTCAGGCTCCACAGAAAATGAGGCGCCATTCCTAATTTTCTTTTCTCCTGGATCGAGGCACGGGGACACCTGTTTTGATGTATCTGGGCTATCCCAAAGTTCCCCCTTTCCAAGCACACCCCACAAACCAACACACATATCTGTGCTTTACCACCACGATCCGCCCTTAACAACCCCCCACAAAAAACACCAGGCTTTTTCTAAACACTGGCAAGTTGAAACCAACAATATTTCAACATCTTAGCCCTCTCCCTGCTACATTCATATCCCTTTTCAAACCCTGGACATTCATATTCCCACAAAGCTCAGTTTGGCAATTGTCAGAGTTTAGTAGTTGGGTCAGCTATCCAGGTTAGACACACCATCCACAGGCCCTCTTTGGACACGGTCGCTCTGGACCGGACCTCACTCATTTAACCATTGAGGCGATCCTGGTGGGGCGTCTCTATTCTCAGCAAGCCGCCCGCCACGGGAGACCCCCGGCTGGGCCAGGCCTCTTCCATCTGGGCCCTTAGGTTGATCAGAAACACCTGCCTGAGGGGGTGATGGTATCTCAAACATCTCTGTTCCTTTCAGAGGGGGGAAAAAACGATTTAAAGAATTTCCTGTTGCCCTATGTATCCACATTTTAGAGAAAGTGTGTGTGTCTGTGTTAGGGGGGTTGTAGGTATGGGGGTGCTGTTAAAGTGTGTGTGATACTTCATATTGACATTTGAGCTGCACAATGCTGTTTTTCACACACTGAGGAAAGGGAAGCCATGAATCACCAACCAGTCAATCCAGAACACGTTCTCTCCTCCTTCTCCTGTCCTCCTCTCCTGCAAGCGGCCTGAAAAGTAGAAACAGAATAATTATTTCCCGATTACCTGGGCAGGCAAGAGGTTTCTGTCCGTAATTTTGTAAAGTTGTAAAATCCGATTTGATAGCTGGCTGTAACTTTGCATTCCTTCATAAAATATAGTATTTCAAAGCATTTAATATAATAAATATCTATGCAGTTGGCAATACATCAATGTGTTGCTTCAGTTGGGCTAAGATCGGCCCTCCAGAAGTGTTACTCTCAAAACACATTCAAGATGTTAACTTTAAAAGGTACTCGACGGTACTGGAATCTTGGTAGTGACGCACAGGTGATTTAGTGTTGTAATTTTCTTGTCAGTTGTGTAGCAACACATTTAGATAGAGAATCTGCTGACAGTACCTTAACGATTGGCCAGTAAGACCTCAGGAATCCATGGCTAAGTAGAGAATAAACACAAGAGGGCAATAGTTTTCCAGAAATCTTACCAGACTTTCAAGCTCAGCCAGAAGTATTGACCATCAACAACAACAAAAGAAACTTTACCAGCCCCCCAAAATATTCAACATTTTTAATCCCCTTTTTTCACAGTTAACAGTCCTCTTCTTCGGTCAGAATCTGGCCCGGTAGAGTTCCCTGGGGACACGAATCACATCTGGGAGTCTGCAAACTTGTCTGAAATCTACTCTCAGAGAAAGATCAATGACCGGAGAGAAGATTATGGGATACCTTCCAATCAGCTTGCTGTCACTCAATTTGGTCTGAAAGCCCAGTGATAAGCACTGGAACCGTGTCAACTTTGTCAGTAAAATGTCCAGACTGTCAGAATTTTGTTTCGAATCCCAAATTGTTCCAGTTTCATATTTTACTATATGGCAGACATCTATTAGTCAGTCAACCAGGCGGATTGTTTGAAAATATAAGTGCCAATGAAAGAAGCACACATGAAAAGTTGTGGGGTTTATTCAAGCTGTTTTTTCACTTCACATTCATCTGAATCTGGCACTGGAAGGCAATGTTGCGATACAGCAGAACTGTGTTATAGCAGAACCACTGTGTATTATATAGGCGCTCTGCAGATCTCTGCTCAGGTTCCTCCAACTGTACGTGCCTTTTCTCTGTAATGCTGAGGTAAGTTTATGGTGAGGAGAATTTGATTTTAAATGCTGCTGGAACCATGTAGGTGATATCAGACAAATAACGTGAATGATCATTGGAAATAATGTCCAGATAGATGGAGCGTTGCCAAATAATGAAAGCGCTGCCAAATAATGAAATCATTGCCGCGCTCCTCTCCGGTTCATCCACTCATTACTGTAGTCACGGCTGGAAAACAGGTGTTTCCAATACTGAACCTCGTCTCCACGGTCCCTGACCCCCTTCACTCTCTGATGACGGTTCAGATATGATATTTCATGGTTGGAACTGTATGCATGATAGGAAGTGATTGGGCAGGCCAGTTCTCCTCTGAGGACATCCATGTAATAGATGCTGATTTTGCCTGCCCAATCACCGGGGTCTGCAGGTCTCTGTAATGAGGGGCACTGCAGGAGCAAGAAACGGATCATCATAAATAATGTATGGCTTGCCTCTCTCTATCAAACGTTCGGACGATTATTTTCTGCTTTCCTCTGAAACAGGTGGCAAATTTACGGTATGTCCAGCCCCTCCACAACAACAGGACTGTGTTATATGATGCACATGGGCTTGATTCCTTTTCTCTCTGGCAGACAGAGCCACAGCACAACTGGAACTGTCTTTTTTCCCTTTCCATTTTGATCGATGTGTTTAGTCATTGGTTGAAACTACAGAGAGCAGATGTGTTATTGGATACTGTTTACATAATATGCTGGTGAATAATGTTCTCCGTCTTTACTGTTCCCTACAAATAGTAAGTGTGTCCTAGTGCATTTTCCTAAAGCCACGGGGTGGCAAGATGAAAAAAAACAAACATGTTTTACTAATGAAATAAACCCTAATTATTTCTGAACAGTGTGGTATCATATGGCAGAATATCAAGTCTTCTTTGCATGGTTATACAGCTGCTCTATTCTCTGTGTTGTTGTTAGCTGTTATCCACTACATAACGGCACTGACGTCTTACATGGTTGACAACCATAAATGAATCCAAACAATTGAAATGAATTAAAATGTTTATTGAACTTCTGTGTGCTTGGCACCTGTATCTACAGTTTATTTTTAAAGGCCTTTCAAAATAATAATTTTGCTATTTCCCTTTTTTCCACACATTCATATTCGAGATTGATTGGCCCATAAAATTGTATTGTTGCTTGGCACTTAAATACACTTATCTACAACACACCAAAACATACTTTAAAAACTCTGTTTTCTTACTGTCTCTTCTTAACATTCCACACAACAACTTTAACGCTCATGGTTTTTTGCAAGCGTTCCGCCATCTTATATATATGATTCTAAAAAGGTAATCCACTCAAAAATAGTGAAGCCATTCCAGCCTGAGGAGAGGAGTTGATAAGGTTGTGGTTATTTCACTATAATTCACTGTACAGCTTGTTTAGCATCACACTGGACAACATGTCCACTGCAGGGACTGCAACCGGCTGCCATTGACACATATATTGTCCCTCTGGCCTTCTGACCTTTAAGTCATTGACTTCCCCCGTCCAGTAAGTTCTGCAGTTTATTATATTTACTCTCTGTGCCTTGTCCTTCATCTTCCCATCATCCTCTCTGAGCGGCCAGGAGTCAGAAGGGGAAATCCTTTATATAAATCAGGCATCATATTGAAATGAATTATCCACAGCCCTCTCAGTTCCTTCGCGGTGTTGCCACTGTGTTACGGCATAATGTTGTCCGAATATCCTGTCAGAACTGGAGCAGTGGAAGTGAACTTCCCAGATCACACGAAGCACTTGTCAGATCATGTTTGAGGCTGGATAGAGTCCAGCTAGTGCGAAGGCGAAGGAAACGAAGAGGCTTTCATTACTGTTGCACCGCTGGAGATCCATCCACTCCCGAGACTCTCTCCACAGGAACATGGGGGGTGCCACTCATTAACCAACGCCCCGTGTGTCCCCAAAGTTGGGGTACAGTGTTCCGAACAGTCACTGAGAGGGTCAGGTCAATGTTTTCGCTGTGCCCTTATAACACTACTGTGGTAATTAAATAACAGTTTCGCTCCCTAGTTTAAAGCCTGTGGGGTGAAATTCAAAACAACTTATCACAACAATAAATGAAAAGTCTTCCTTTCAATTTTTTTTTTTCTTTTTTTTTTTTTCAAGGTTCAATTTGTACCTCAGTATTACAAACAACGCTAAATGTAAAACAACTCAACATCCATAGCAACATCTCGACAGATCTGTCACATTGCAGAACTCGCAGGACGGTGACAACCCTGTTTCACACCATGTGCATAGACATCTGAGAGGAGGAGCCGTATTGACGGCCATCACAGGCTCCACCGCCCTGCTGGCCAGATGAGGGACTGCCGATCACGTGCATGCTGTCCATGCCACCGTTGGACAGGTACTGGCGCTCGGCAAATGCCCCCGCAGGGGAGGAGGAGCACAGGAGGCCGGGCTGAGGCTTCTCGGGGCTAGCAGCTAGGCGAGGGGAGGTGGGAAAGTTGTATCCATACAGGTTGTAGGGGTTGTGTAGGGAGAAAGCGTTGTAGGAGCCCTGCTGCACATGGTGGTGGCCCCCGCTGAACATGTGTGCGGAAGAGGGGGAGGAGCCTGAGGTGGAGGAGGCGGAGGAGGAGGAGGGGCCGGAGGCGGAGCTAGCGCCCGCCTGCATCACATACTGCAGCTGGGAGGCCGAGAACGAGGTCAGCTGACTTCCGTAGGCATCCATCTTCCCGCCGCCGCCGCCGCCGCCGCCGCCTCCGGACAGACAGCCGTGGCCGCCGCCCTGCATGCCCGCGGCGATCAGGGAGGAAGTCCTTTGGGGCAGGAAGGATTCAGACTGCTGGGCGGAGGACACGGCGCCCCCTGCTGCCTGGAGTCGTCCATAGGAGCTGTCTGCCAGGCCTCCGTAGCCCTGCAGGGCCGCCATGTTGCTGCGGGCGCAGGCTGGGTACTCAGACAGGCCCATGCCGCACAGCTGACTCTCTCTGCAGCCCACGTTGAAGGTGTTAGGAGCCAGGTGGAAGGTGGGCGGAGAGCAGGAGGGGGACAGGAGGTGGGCTGCACCAGAAGGGGAGGGGGTTCCTGTGCTGGATGTGGTAGGGGAGGTGCCCGTGCTTCCTCCTGAAAAACACACAGACACACAACACAAAGACTGTGAGACCGTGAGCCAGCACTACAGAGGACAACAACAACACAAGCACAAACTGTCTCTGCTGTTTGATCTTAACCCCGTTAACAGTTTAATGCTGACACATCAGCCATTTAATTCACTGATTAGTCTAGAGGTTAGAGCTTCTGACTAGAAACGTAACATTTCCTAGATTGAATCTTCGTGTGAACAAGGTGAAAAATTGGTTCTTCTGTGCTTAAGCAAGACAGTACACCACAGTTGCGCCTAGGTCGTTGCTGAAAGTAAGACGCCGCTCTTAAACATACCTGGTAAAATAACTGTAAAATGAAATAACACCTTCACTTTTTCAACATCTGACTTTAAGGGCTAATTGCATGACCGCATTACTTCTTTTAAATAGTACTATTTATGAGATCTTAAACCTGCTCATAAATTTAACAGAACTTGTTTCGGAGCCTAAATGTGGCTTCAGTTTGGTACAGCACATGTCTGGTCAACAGAGCTTGCCCCTTTTCTCAAGCAATCAACCATTCATAATATAGACATGTATGGAGTTAGAGAAAAAAAATCTCTCTGGACATAACTTTGCAAGCAATAACTCAAGCTTCAAGAATTAAATGATGGCTGCGGGATCTCACTTACATATTTCATTATTAATGAGAATTTGGCCCACATTCCTTTTTTCGTTAGAGAAATTCAGTTTGAAACCAACTAAAGAAAAAACACACTGCATAACTAATTCCGGACCCTTTCTTGGCCCGGAGTTCCGATTCTGACTGCGCCATGTGCCTCTGACAGAGCCGCTGAGCTGTTCTGTTCAGCTCAGTTCTGCTGGGTTCTGTTGGCCAGGAGAGGGAGATATCATAGTGATGTCATGTTTTCCCTCTCTGGTCAGGCCGGGGTTAGAGCAGCTTCAGCGCGCCGCTGAAGGGAATTGTTGATTAACCCGATGGACGGGCCCCTGGTGCCGCTGGGGGGTATCGGGTGGAGGTGGGAGGGGTGACAAACAGCCCACCTCTGTGTCCTTTGCGGTGGTGTGCTCAAAGTTCATCAGCGATGCGACTCTAATTAACGTCTAATCGGTTTGGAGGGGTTTGTGATAACAAACAGATGTCGCCACGGACAAAACACTGAGCGGCGTAATGTCATCAAAAAATACTCAAGAGGAAAAGATTGTCTTGATTTAAGCGGCCGGGCCTGTGAAACAAGCCATGACGTCACTGCGCTGGGTTGCGCACGCTGGGGAGTGAGGCGGGAGGCTTTCACTAATACCAGTCATGTCACAAAGCCTTCCAAAAGCCATAGGGTTAATTCATTAACGATTTCATTTCAGGGTCTGGCGGAACGCGAAACAGTTCAGCCGAGTCCAAGTCCAACAGGCGTGCCGAAACAGGCGCGAAGGACTTGGACAACTGATGTGTGAGGCAAGGGAAGGACGGCGTAACGTAAATTAGGACGTGGTTCAGGGACAGTTGCGACGTGCACACCTTGCTGTTTCTGCATGTTGGTGAAGTCCTCAAACGTTAGGGTCCTCACAGGTGGTCTCCAGAACGCGTAAGTCTCCATGATGGCCTCCAGACCAGTCCTGTGTGAGAGAGAGAACGAGAAACTGAAACAATGGGGGTTAGTGTGAGGGATGGGTACATTAAAAAAATAACACGGCCAAGGCCAGGGTTGTGACAGCAGAAAAGATAGTCAAAAGAGCTCGAATGAGACGTGGGGAAGGAAGGGCTGAAAACAAGTGAGATCAAGAGAGAAGAAGTGTAGTGAGACTGGGAGGAAACCCAAGCCGTTAAAAGGAGCAGGTTTTTACTGCGATCATAAATCTGTGTGACGTTTCATCTAGAATCTGTACACAGTTCTCCTTCCTGTGTGATTTACTCCTGTGTGCGCCGCTGGGCCCTGTCCCAGGGAAACAAGGGCCTGTGCCGACCGTGTTATTTTAGGGCCAGAAACACCCGGGCCATTTCAGCTTGTTAGCGCGCTACGCTAATCACACTGAACCTGGGCATCAGTGCGCTCATTCATAGCGCTCCGGACTAAAAGCAAACAAATGCGCTTTTCGCCGTTTTAGCTCATAAAGTAATTTGACACCAGACATAATCCAATTGACGACATAGTCATAATTTAATGCCTGAGAGAGTTCTATATTAAGATATAAATTCATAGAGGGGAAACAGCTCAGTAGTTCATTTACAAATTAGCTTGTGTAATAAGTTCTGTCTTTTATTGGTTTCAGCTCGCTCTAATGTGGAATAACTACCCCGTTTAACAGCAATGAGGTAAATGACTATCACGCACTGGTTCGGGGTGTGTATGTGTGAGGATACATACGTTTTCTGTCTATAAATATCGTATTCCTGCATAATCTTTTCATCTGTCATTTTCTGCAATGAAATTCTAATGCCACTTCATAAATCAGGCCCTCTATTGTTTGAAAAATGAAAAAAGATGTCTCAAATATCTGTGCCGATAATGCTCTCCAGATGGGAGTGGAGCTTTCATGTGCTGTGGATCTGGTTCCGTGTTATATATGATAATTCTGATCCAGAGAGAGACAGAGGGGAAATGGTGGAAAAGGAGACAGCGAAGACAGAGATAGAAAGGGTGGAAAAGCAAGACGAGGAAAAGGGGGTAACTGATTTTATGTGGAGCAGCATATGGGATTAGGGTGTACCTCGAGGGGATTATTTCCATATTAAAGGACACGTTGGAGAAAAGGACAGATTTACGCCGCGCAGCATGGCGAAGGCCGCAACAGGTTGTATTACATTAAACTCTAGTTAGCGGAGAAATATATACCTGTTTCGGCCCGAATCCCGAAATCCTTTGGCAAAGGGGTTGCGGTCTATCTTTAGTCTCGTTATCTGTGGGGGGGGGGGGGGGGATACAATCAAAACATATTACATACATATGAGCGATGCACGTGCTGTGGAGGGAAACATTGGATGTTTAAATTTAAAGATTCAAAATAAAGGAAAGCGAATAGAGGAATACACGGAAAACCCCTCCCGGAGTTGACTGTATCAAAACTCAACTGATGCTAGCCAGACCTGCATGGCAAGGTGGCATTACGTAAAGCCAAGTAGGTGGGTGGGGTCAGACCTGTTGGTTCTGGTAGGCGGTGACCGTGGTGAAGACTGTCTCGGGGAAGCTGAAGGTCTTCACTCCCTCTCCACTGGGAACAGGCTTGGTGGGGGACAAGTCACTGCTGAAGTCCTTCCTTATCACATGGACACGAGGCTGGTACTTATGCATGGAGTGGAGGATTATCTGAAACCGCAATGAAACCATAGTGGTTACGTTCTGAGTAATTCTGTGTGTGTGTGCTTGTGTCTGTGCTTGTGTGTGTGTGTGTGTGTGTGTGCACATTTGTCTGAGCCCCTTACTGTTATGAGCGTAAGAATGTCTGAGCTACATTAGAGCTGTGAATGTTGTTGAGAGGTCAATGGAACTTAACCAAAACAATGGAAAAACCAGGGAAAAGCACAGGCCAAAGATCACGTGAGAAATATCCGATAATCTCCTATTATTCCCGCTGCGTGAGCAGACATTTAACTTATCATTAGTACGCAATATTCACACTATGATGAGGTAGAAATCACAACAGGATGCTTATACGGACCACAGCCTCAGAATATGTTAATGCCTTCATCACCAATCAACTGAATTACGGATAAAGTGTGACTGTAGACTAGCTATGCTACAAGCTAATACAAACGGGAGTTAGCACTAGCTTCAGACACTTTCTAAAGCTGATGAAGACAACTTCGACATGTTATTCCAAATACTGTATATCCAAATCCGACTTCAGTAACAACATTCTGGGTCCGGTACAATAAATAAATCATGATGGATTTGACAAACTTGGTTTGGTTGGATTTTTGACTGAGCCCCAACGATGCCGTCCCTCTTCTACCCCCCACAGTCTGCATTCCACTGACCTCTTTACTGCATCTATAAGGAACATGAGTCCACACTTCTGATGACAGTGGGGGAGAGTTAAGTCTTTAACACCAGAGAGCCGGACCAAGGCGTCAGGCTACGACGGCCCAGCCTTCCCTCCGGCCCTCTGTCTGCTCTTAATTACAGCCGAGTGAAGAAAACTTCCCTGGAGCCGCAGACAACTAAGGGGGTCATTTCAAACAGCTATTGGGAAAACAGTACCAAATAACAGTGACAGTTAATGTAATATTCCAGCTAGGGCCGCCCATTCTCTTCACCGGGCCCCCCCTGCTCGGCCCACGGGACCCCCAGTTAGGACCAGGGTTCTGCCTGGGGCTGAGTTAGGTCATACACTCACACGTATACAATATGAGCTCACAAGAACACAGGGAAGCCCAGGGATATTGTTTGACATATAGTTTGTTGTCAACAAACACATGTAGTAATGTAATTTACGGTAACAAGCCTACTGTAGTAAGGCAGTGATTTCAGTGACATATGAATCAGTAACATACAAATCAGCTTTGCAAATCAGCAGCGCACATTTACTTTTGCCCTTGTTTTAGTCGTAATTCACTTTTAGTGTTAATCATATTTTATTCATTTTATCTGCTTTTAGTTTTAGAACTTGGGAGAATTTTAGCCTAGTTTTAATCACAGTCTTTTTAATCTAATAATAGTGCATTTTCTTTCCCATTAAATTATTCTTAAAAATCCCTTTAGCACATACAGTATTCAGAAAGTCTAATCTAAATGCCTGCGATGTTCCATTTGTGATTATGGCCTTCCAACTCACAGCAACTCCCAATGTGTTTGGGAGCATCAAAGATTGAAATGTGGCCACCGATTAACATCTCACCAAGCCATTCTGCTTTTAATCACATTGCTGACCCACCAAGGACGTCACACATTATCCAGCCAACCACCATGACTGAGCTTGCGGGCGCCCCAGGTTCCCAAAAGGAGTCACTAAAGTGCAATGAGGCATGGCAGCGTCCGGTACCCACCCGAAAAACCCAGGAAATAGTGCTGAGACAATTCCCATCATCCTCTGACAAGACCTCTGGACACCGTGGCAATTCCGCAAATAGAATTAAAACCCTGATTCGAACGAGGCAGCTTTACCTTTTTCTGTGTTTAATTTAAAATCACTGCTTCAAGGAGATGCGCATGTATCCTAGAGGCCGAAACACCACTTAGCTAGTGTTGCAGCTGATAGTTCAGACAAAAAACGCCACGTATTAGTTTACCAATTTATTAGAGAACTTATTCACAACAGTGTACAAAACTACCAACAATAACGTCACTGTAATATTATTAATAGCAATGATGAAGGTATGCAGTACCGATACCCCCGCAAAGGAAAGACAGAAGCAAACACCCGCATAATAGTACAACCGTCAACATCCGACTGAGTGAGTATCCGGACCGATCCGAACGATTAAATAGACAGGTATAAAATCTGACATAGTGATTGGAGCGATCTGGTGTCAGCTGATGAGTCGCTGACCAACTACCACTCAGGTTTCCTGAACTGGCTGCACTAATTCACTGATACAACATTACATCTGATTGGAGCTAGGGAAAGAGACAGAGAAAGTTCCAGTTTTTCCACGACGGTTCCAGAATATTAGCGTTCATTATCAGCACAAAATCGAGACTGCTACTCCAGTAAACTGACAACTTACAGACCATATTCACTGTTAATGGCTGGACGGCCCAACAAAATTATGGAACCCATTTTGGGTCTAAGCACATTCATAAAGATACGCTTATTGACCTGAGGATATTAATACGACTTCACGTCACTTCATTATTTAACATGTACATTGTTTTTTTGCGGTCAAACTATCACTTGTTGTGGATCTGTCATGGCGATTCACCACATGCTAAGCAGCAGACCTTCAATCTCTCAAGCTCTGGGAAAACTGGTCAGTGATGGATGCAAATAGTCAGCTCTGACTGTCTCCCTATCTTAACCGTTGAAAGGTGGAGAATCTGAGCTTTTCAAAAAATGAAGGAAATAACATAATCATTTCGTCAAATCCGAAAATAAAAAGTCATTAGCAAGAGTTTTTTTCCCCAGCTCTCGTTATTGGCAATGACATTGTTGAGGTTTTCTCATCCTAGTCACTGTTGATGAAATTACCAATAGAACATTAAAACTTTTGATAGAGAAGTTTGACTGTTATGCAAGTTAGAGGATGAAAGGAAGCATGATGGGACAGTTGCCCACCAATCTGCCGTGCGGCTTCCCACATAGGAAGTTCCAAAATGTATTTCCTCTCGCCCCCAGGCCTCCAGGGAAACAAAGGGCTTAAAACAAGACTGTGTGTGAGAGAGAGAGAGGCCTTGCCTGACTCCCTTCAAAAAATGCTGCGTCTAACACCCATCTGTTATTACATTTGTCAGAAGAACAGAGCTGCGATATCATCAGCTGGCCGGGTGGAAAACAGGCTCATACAAGGAGCGGAATGTGCCAGCCCACCAGCGTCTGACTATGCTACAAGAAGCAACGGGAAGCCATTTTGAGTGCTGATTTTAAATGATGTATCTCTCCATCACGGCTGGGAAGGTTGAGTCCATCTTGAGTAATGGCATTACCTAGCATCCCTAAATCAGGAGCTCAATGGAGAAACAAATTTTCACTGGCTCTTCTGACTGTTCTAACAATGTCGAGGCCCTGTAATCAAAGCAATCTGGACAGTAACAGCCCCTAGTTGTTGTCATGAAGAGATCCATCTTGTGCCACAACTACTTCACGGCTTATCAACTGTTTAAGCATCAGTCAAAAGAGGCAAATGAATTGAAAACACAATTTTCTTGAGACTAGTCTTATACAACAATAATAATCAAACTATTCATAATAATAATTAGGGGCTGCTTGTATTTCAAACATGTTTAAAGTGTATTTTATACGTGTGTGGCCCTCTCACAACCTACATTTGCCACTAAATCCTCGTATTAACGTACTGCCGTAAAAGTGTTAGCGTACAGGTTTAGGAGGGCGGATGCTGAACCAAATGAAGCCGGCTCACCGGCTCACTCACATGACCCTGGTCATCCAGCTCATTGTTGGTGAGCTTAAGCTTGTCGAAGCTGACCACCTGTCTCATCCAGGTGTCCCCAGAGGCCAGAGAGTCCGGGTGGATGTAGACTCGCGGGGGCACAGGGGAGTCTGCGTTTCCAGCCACCATCCATTTAGAGCTGTGGTACACATACCTGGAAGAGAGACACACCATGACAGCGGAATCAGCGCCGAACCTCACTTCACTTTTGAGCCTCTTTGTTTTTCAGCGCTTTTTCTAAAGTTGGTGACTTCACGCGCGTTCTGTGTTGCAGATGCCAATCTTGCTTTCAGTAGAGACATCAAATATCCCCACTCAAACTACATATGCTTTTAACGACATATTTCCAATTAAGCCTAGTCATAACATTTTATGTTGCATTGTGAGTCAGGGTACAATATGGCCGCCCCACCCAGCACAGAGCCTCCCCCTCTCTGACTGACTGGCTGGCTGGCTGATTGAGAGGGACTCCAGTCCACTGTAGCCCCAGCCACAGCTGTTTGTCTTTAGTTCTGGCCATGCGCAGAGTTGAAAGTGCTTAGCTGCAGCGCCTCTGCCAAAGTCATCACTCAGCAGTAAAACAAGGACAAAACTTGAATTTGGACTCTTTGCTATTGCCTAGCAGTGTTCCACCAGCCTGTTTGTCTATCTCTTTCATACACACACACACACAGGCTGGACCACTATGTACACACACACTTTCTACCCTCTAAAACACACACACACATACACACAAAGACTTGACCTCAGACCAAACACACACCTAGAATGCCAGGCGTTTTGATGTAATTTCCTGTTTGGAGTGCTGTTTAGGGTTACGCTCTGTGTAGCAGAGAAAGTGTTAAAGAAGAAAGAAACCATAGCCCCAAACAGGACTGGAAATGTGATTAGTCCCCTTTCATCTCCTATAAATGTGTCATCTGGCTCCAGCACAATCAATAAAGATCGGACTTTATGTGACACCCTTCGGGACAGATGGGGAAGAGGGACGCAGCCCCTCATCCGAGACCACACTTTTTACACATACACAGACACAACATATGTACGCATGCAACTCATCAAGCAGATATATACTTCAACGGACACAGAAATTCAAACATACGCACACTATAAACGGACACACACTTGCCCGAACCGGCGCTGTATATTGGGTTACCTTACTGACAGAGTAAGTATCACTATTACATTAGCCTGGCCCATGGTTGACTGGTGTGTGTTCCCAGTTTGCATCATTAAGTCAGGTCCTGTGTATGAACATGTGTTTTCTTGAGTGTGTGTGTGTGTGTGTGTGTGTGAGAGAGAGAGTGTTTTTACAAATAGAGGATGAAGACCTACACATTGCTGGTGTCTGTACTTTTTGTTTGTGATTCAAATTGATTCCAACTG
The DNA here is from genome assembly GCF_011004845.1 of Esox lucius. NCBI lineage: Eukaryota > Metazoa > Chordata > Actinopteri > Esociformes > Esocidae > Esox > Esox lucius. The sequence continues at coordinate 25,386,684 of NC_047584.1, read as the reverse complement.
TCCACACAAAAGACAAGTCATTTTAGGAGATTTAGCAAGCCCAGTAAAAACAAGAAGTTCCTGAAGAGAGGCTGAGAGCCTAAGTAAAGCAAGTAAATTCCAATAAAGGCTGCATTTCCAAACCCCAACTCCATGAGAAGTATGAGCCTCTCTAGTGACAGCTCGGAGCTCAGTTTGAAAAGCCCTGTGGTAAATCCCCAGTCAAGAAGAAAATCCTATTTCATTTTACAAGGTATTTTGGCTTCTAAAATCCTGTGATATTTTGGTTCTCCAGGCCGTTCCCTCTTAGACAAATGCTGCAGTCAGTGAAATAGTAAGGGTTCTACGGTCCCTCGAAGAAAAATGTACATCAATAAACAAATGGGGAAAATAACACATAACTAAACAAATGGAATTAAGAGGGGTTAATCCATCTTGAATTCAAGACAACCCAACTCGTCACAAAGTATGTAATTTTATCACATCTGTAGCACAGCTATACCATAACAGCTAAGACACTGCAGTATGTCCACAGTTCTGCCACATCACCGGTGAATAACATTTTGAAAGGTGTCCAAAAGCTGAGGTAGCAAAGCTCTTTCTTAACATAATATTACTCTATGGTCAAATGACCAAGTTCATAAAAGGACACCGTCTTGCCATTTCAATGTGAATAAAGCTACCAATGGCATAGTCAATGTCTACCCTTACCTACATTATATGATAACTATGTTTCAGTTTCCCTCTGGTCCCTTTCTCAGCCCCAGACAAGATTTTCCTTCAGATACTTCTAACGGAGATATTCATCATAAAAAAAACTATCCCCAAGCTTAACATAGAATAATTGACCTTGTTCCAGGCTCCATTTAGATGTGTGTGCATATCTGTATTGCTTTTCACCAAATTAATTGCACAAAAAAAGACGTGTACATTTGTTGTTTTGCTCTTGGTCGGTATTTTTCTGTCATAAAACACACAAACAAACATTTCATGAACAGTAAACTATGGCAATGGAGTTGGAGATTGTGCCTATTTTGGTTTGACTGAATGCGATCGTAAATTGCAGACATGGAGATTGTCTGTTCCAACACCACGGTCTAGTTCACCCGGCCCACAACACACGCCCACCTGAAAAATATATTAGGATGACGTCACCATACCTGTATCTCTTGTTGTCCACAGGCACGATGTCCATTGCTATGTAATACTGCTGGTGTGGGTCCAAACCGACAATCTTTACTCGCATTGCAGGGAACATCCGCCTGATCAAGAAAGAAAGGGAAAGAGACTGTTACAGTAGCAACTCAGACTTATTAATGAACTGGAAAAGACAATTAGGAAAAGACAAGGAATTAACCTTGCACCATGTTGAAATTATTGCCTATAATTCCATCCATGAGATCCGAAATAAATGTCAATGTACCGCTGGGTAAAATTTTTAAATGCTTTCATGGTTTAAAGTTTGACCAATGTCTTGCCAGTCATGTGAGGTCATTTTCACTCTCATCATAACAGCAGCTACACAAGTAATTTTATGATAATTCATTCAAATGTATTTCTCAATGTTCCATGGCTTCATTAAATAAATATTATTCAGATTAAAGAAAGTAGGTAAATTAATCCTTTAAAAGGCATGAAACTGTTAAATGCAGGAGCTGGCAACAAATCACTTATCCTTAAAAAATGTGCAGACAATCAAGAGACGTTTGTTAGTAATGCGAATAAAACCACAGCAGGCAAGTACGTTTAAACGCGAAAACAAAGACATATTAAAAGTAAGACTGCTTCTTTTTTTTATTCCTAATTTTACACTTCAAAAGCTGCATTTTTCTTTTCATTTAAACGTAGTAAATCTTCACCCTCGTAATGAGTAAAGAGTTTTTTTCTAACTTCCTTTCTCCTTTCTCCTCTGGATTTAAGGGTTTATTATTAGCAGAGGCATGAAATACATGAAGCCAGTCGTGTATGTATACTGCATTTAAAAGGGGAGTAATTATATTTATAGGGCGATTATCAAACATAAATCTTATTCATGAATATCTTGAAAACATCGCTGATCATATATTGTATTGGTAAGCTGATTTGTGTTAATATATGTATATATAAGACAGTAGTACAGTTGTGAACATAAAACGCTACAACTAATCTACAATAGAAGTTCGAAATGATACTAATACAGTCTAATTTGTAGTGTTGCGTGTTTAACTTACCAAAATGTAGTTAAACACGCAAACCATTCCTTGCCATATCTCAATAAAATCATGTAGAATAAATGCCAGTTTCAGATTAATTTAGATACAAGACAAAATTAAGTATTAGATATATAGTCTAAGGAAATGGAAAGACAAATATGTGCTATACAAATATCCATATCCGTATGTTATGCTGATCTGCCCTCTGTCTCTTTAATTTATGTCAATGTATGTCAATTTAAACCTACAGAGGAGTTTTCCAGAACCAAAATCAAGTGCATTTTAAAAGTTGGTCCAAGTGGGTGTATGGTTATATCTAATTGTTAAATAAACACATTTTAAAATAAAAACAAGAAATGCTCATAACATAGCCTATAGAACACACCTTCAGAAAAGACCAAGGGCAAAAAAAAGACATGTTCCCTTCTCATATTGCGTGATCGTTAAATTCAGAAATGGACGGGAAATAGCCCGCGCTCCATGCGAGAGTGCGCGGGGGAAAGGTCATCTTGAGAACAGTACTAGGTTAAGTTATATGCTCGGTTTGGGTTGTAATTGCTGCCCAGGCCAAAAGAGCAAGGAAACTGAAAACATGTTTCAAAGAGATTAATTAGAAACAGTTCCTTTCTTCCTTTCTGTTCTCTGACATCAGCCATGGAATACCCTCAAACGTCATGTACGGCCTGTGATTACAAAGCGGCCCTTGCGCGTCCGGAGTCCATGCCCCCATGTGCAACACATTAGCACCCTCAAAAACAGCGTTAGATGGGTAATTCTCATAGCGCAGAACTCGTCTTTTGCGCAGAATTGTGCTAGGTGTGTGGGTGAGTTTGTGTGTGTGTTGTGAGAGTGCCTGTGCATGCGTGTGTGTGGACATAATAGGCTATGGGTACAGTCTCAAAGTCCACCCGCTGTGAAGCCGAAATATGTTTTTAATAACTTGGCAAAATTGAGCAATTACCATTTCTGGGTTTGCAGAGAACTTCATAAACAATTTTCGTCATCAGAGACAATCGACCGTGAAAAATACAACGGCCTACAGGCCTACTCTGCCCAACAGTAAGATAGGGCCAACAAATAAAACACGCAAAGCTTATTCAAAACCGTATCATAAAGCGCAAATAGAAAATATAGTATATTATCAGAGGAGTTGTAATTAACAATGCAGTAGCTGCTTAATACCTTCCCGCTTTTGTGATGATCATCTCCGTGCCAATTTCATGGAAGCGCTTCCAGAGGTCTGCACACTGAAGCTCCACCTGAATCTCCTCCATGGAGGCAACCGGTGAAGGCTCGCAGGCGGTCGGGGTCAGGTCCGCTGGGGAGCCGAAGGAGCACGAGGTCCTCTCAGCAAGACCTTCGCCGTCCGAACCCGGGCTCGCCTCGGAATCTGTGGAGGTTAAAACGAATATGAAAAACTTGTCTTTGATTATTGATCTGTTTTTAGAGTCTTTGCCCCATTGAGGCCAAATCACCTGCAGCAGAGAAACTCAGAGAACCGACCAAAACGGACTTGGATTTCAAAGATGGAAATATAAATATGACTAGAAAACCTATTAAATTTGCGTTTGAAATTTGATAAAGTATACCCAAGATTAATGCGGGCTTAACTTGAAATGTGTAGCATATTTTTACATTACGAAAAAATCACACACAAACGAAATACTTAAAGCAAAAGAACAAACCACATGCTACGCCACAGTCAGAAAGACAGTGAAATTATTAAATAGTCCTAACAATATAAATGTGGTTATATGGGCCTAACAACCTGTCTATATGAATGGAATCCTATATAGGCTTATTATTCGAATAATAACACAGAAAATACGAACTACAAAGCAGTATGTGTAATGTCATATATAAAGTTACAACAAAGCCAAAACAAAGTTTAAAAAAACGATAAGAAACTATATTTCCCAGATTAACTGTTCCTTGTTTCTAAATAAATATATTGCATTTAGACTTACTACAGGCTGAGGCATTTAATACTAAGAACAGTGATGAAAAACATTTACCAATGGATACATTCTGAAATAATTAATTCTGAATTAAAATTTGTTACAAATGTACAAATATTTGCCAATATGTAGTATTCTGTTCTGTATTTGAGGCCCTGACAACATGTTGCTTTGCCAAGACAGTTTATGCAGATGCCGAATCTCTGAGAGCTTGGAGTATAACCTAGGATTTAGCAGGGCTGTCCCTAGCATTTCGGGGTCCTTTAGTAAAATTTTGTAAAATACAAAAAAACAAACAAAAAAAATGTGATTTATGGCAACACTACAGATTTTGCCATGGGGCTTACAGAGAAAACAATTAAAGTAAAATGTCTTGCAAATGCAATTAATTGTCATTTAGCAAGAGAAATATTTTTTAAAAGCAAATGTCTTGCGATTTTACACGTTGCTATGACGCATGCCATTTTAATATTAAATCTGAGTTATATTTATGATCGGTTGGCATTCCGCATTACTACTCCCAGTTTAAAAAGCTGGCTAAATGAACTGCTAATGTAAATACTGGACATATCTTACATAATTGAGAGGCTGTCAGTGATGACATAATAAGAGAAAAACTGCTGAGCCAAAATCGTGACATTCAACAGTAAGTAAAATACCAAAAAAAGGTAGTAAACTATTTGTTTGGGGGCCCCCTAGTGGCCTGGACCCTTAAGCAGCCACTCACTGCAAATCTGCCTGCGGGCCCGCCCTTCGTCTAACCACTAAGTTATCACCACCAGGAAACAGAGACAAAAGCTTGGAGTGAAGACATGAAAACACAGCAGGTAGGACAGCTTAACCAGAGACGAAGAGGGACATAACAGAGATGAGCGTGAGAAAGTGAAAGACAGATGAGATAAGAGAGATTGGTGTGTGTGTGTGTGTTCGTGTGTGAGAAAGATAGAGGGGGGGGTGCGGAGAAGGGGAGTGTGAGAGTGAGGAGTGAGACTTTTCATCATCCTCTTGAGAGATCCTTTCAGCGTAATAGTGGTGATGAGCCTCTCCCTCACACCCTGCGTGTGAGCCGCGGAACATGGCAGACAGAGCGCCTGTTGCATGGCTCAAACAGCCTTACAGCCATCAGTCACTACGCAACGAGCAGCCATACTTTAGACAGGAGGCCAGGCCAGATGTCTGTGCCTGCTCAGAGCCATCATGGCTGCCACTGCTGCTGTCCCTGCACTTTGCTGTCGTTAAGTTGTATCGCGTCCACCCAACTAGCACTCACTAAGTTGCCGTTCTGTCCTGCTCATGTCACCAGATCAGTCCCTGCCACCCACAGCTATCCACTGTCCCCCTTCACAATAACAGCATGCTGTCAGTCTTCCTAACTGTAAGTTGCTCCGGGATAACCATATCCTGCTGAATGACTGTAAATATGTATGTAATCACCGCAACCATGTGCAGAGCTACAGAAGTATGAGAAAGAACAGTACTACAGAACTACGGGGTGGACCGAAGCATACAGAATGTGGGAGACAACGAGAAAGATGCAGCTGACAGTTATGTTGAAGGTGGATGTAGAGAGAGAAATTGAAGGCTAACCTCCAGCACATTGCTGACTAGGCAGACAATCATAGGCAGTACACCGATTAAGACTACAACCACTGCTAAACAGTGAGGAACACCACTTACTTTACCAAAACCTAATTAACTCATTTGTGGTTAGGCAAGAAGACATTATCTTGTGTTCGGCGTCATTAGATGGATAATGGAAACGGTGCGCACCATGTCATTTGAACATGGATAACTAGGCTAACATTTGGTTGAGATGTAGACCCTTGAGATTACAATATTTACGATACTGAATCACTTTTAAAGATTACCAAATGTTAGTTGAATATCCAATGTGATACAACTGTTATTTCAACAACTTAAAATTCAGCCACATTCCAATGTAAAAACAGTGTCTACATGTTGTTTTAAGTGTTAGTCAAATGTCAATCAATGCACTTTTCACCTTTTTAAAGCCCAGAAAAGTTTAAATAGCAATGCAACATTGAATATTATGTTAATATGACAACTAAAATAATACATTTCTAGGTATCTTAACATAAATATGAAGACATTGATGTTTTATTCATTTTATGATTGAATCGTAGGCTTAACTTTAAGTTATTTTAAATGAAAAGGTATTTTATTATGTCAATACAATCAAAAAACATCTAAAGGAAAAAGAAAATTATTGGATAATTCAATCTGTGCCCACTGACTTATTCTGACTTCAATTACAGTTTGTCTACAAATTAATAAATGATAGGCTATGTTGGATTCAAGTCTCCATCTCAACCAAAAATCTGTGTGGTACAATGGTCCAAACCACTACCTCTGGTGAACATGTACCACTGCAAAATGGATTTGAGTCCAGCCAACTGCGCTTTCAGCAAAAACACTCTCCTCTATCTTTTCCCAGCCTCTCCCCTGTCCAAACTAAATATGTTAAATAATAATATTAGTTATTATTCTATATCTTAGACTTTTGGTTGAAACAGGAGATGTGAATCTCACATGTAAATTAATCAACTAAACAGATGGAACCAAAAGATACATCTCCTTAAATTATGATAGTTGGTTATGATGACAACCAAATACAGTTTAATATCACAAAAACCCTTACTCTTGAGGCTTACATTAACTCTTGTTACATTTTGTTTAATCCTGGATGAATTAAAATAAAACCTGTTGGTGATTTGCAAATGCTATATGGGCCTAAATGTCATCATGAATGTTAAAGTGTGATAACATTGACTAACTCGGTTAACACTAAAGTGACTTTGGTAGCAAGAGTTTTTTAAGTGGGGCACACTCAACAATCATTCCCAGATAGCACAATGATAATAGTGAGTGATTAATATCAAAGAAGCAAGGCCATGGACTTAGAAACACCCCTGACTGGGAGAGCAAAGTGTAGCTGTAAATAAACCGATTCTCCAGTTGGAGTTGCTCCTCAGCCTATACATTTTTTTCTCCAGATTTTGGATGGTTTAAGATCTGATGTTGTACAGGTATAACCTTAACACGTGCTATTCAAGGCAACAAAGTCACCCTCAAAACAACAGTTGATACGTTGTGAATGTTGTTTTCGTCCAACGTAACAAGTAGACACACAAATCACACTAATAAAAAAAAAAAAGTTTGTGCACAGTCGTATACCCATGGTGTTTGTTAATAACTAGAAGATGCAAAGACTATAGATTTCTTTAACTAACAAAAATGTGTGGTTGTGTCACGAATGAACAGGAACAATCGGCTATTCATATAGAGTATGACTGCATCTGTTCATTAGTGATCCTTACACTTCCCATAAAAGGTAAACCCTTCCTATGGAAACCTCTACGTTCATGAATAGAATATGCATTTAATACAGTTGTAACAGAGTGGGTAAGTAGCAACCTACCAACCATGAAATTGCAGAGTAACCCAATCCACCAAAAGCAGAACCACCTGTTTCCGTGTGCATTTATTTCAGACACAAGTTAAGGAGATGCAATAAAATCAAGATTAAACCTTTATAATAGTGCAGATATGTTGTCTCACATTTTTGGCTTTTCTTCTGAGTGAAATAATTTCTAAGGCACACGATGGTTCAGAGATAAACAGCTGTCATTTGAATTTCATGCAAGTGAGAATTTAATTATAAATTATCACGATGCAGCCTCGATGTGACATTGATAGGTTAATTTTGGAACATCAGAGCAAAGAATAATCACAATACTACTAACTATCGGTGGGCATTTTTTTAATTTATTGTAAATATTTTTTCAACAATTCAGTGACAGCATGCAAATTCTGCTGCGTCCTTACAGGCATTAAAATCACTTGAAAAAATTTGTGTACATGGTTATCTATATTATAATATCATACCGTGACTACTGTCAAAGCCTTTTTCCACTTACAGGCCAGTAATTGGCTATCTATAAGGGATATGCCATATGTTGTTTTGTATTTTCAAATCTCGTAATTTAGCATTTATTTGTAAATCCAAAATTTAAAATAATGTATCATATCATTCCAGGTTTCAGACGCTCTGTCCCCTTCTCTTTAAGGCACAAAAGAACGCAATCGCGCGCGCGCGCACACTGCTTCCAGTAGGTACAGAAATGTACACTTTGGATTGACAATTAAATAACCCAATTGAAAATAGGCTTAGTGACATTTCCAGGCCTGAAACTAATGTTTTTTGTAAAACATGTTGGCTCTCTGGGAATAGATTGCAATTAATTTAATTAACAATTGTTTGTTGGTGGTTTTCTTACTCGTCTCCCAAGACGTGCCTTTCAGTAATGCTTATATGACCATGCCGTTCGGTTTCAAAGCCTCAAATGGAAGAAAAGTAATTATGTAAAAACGTGTAACCGTACAGGCTGACCACAGAGGCTAGATGCTTTCAATGAGGGCTGGTCTACGCGTCTGGAGGCTATTGTCAAGGGCAAGTCTGGATATTCAAACACTGTTCTGTATGACTTAGAGCTTTGGTGCCAACCTGCCTTTTCAATCAATGACCCTAACTGAAACAGCTCATGTGAAACGGTGGAGGATTTAAACTGTCATTGACAGATTGACTCGCTGCGGATGGTATAACTGATACTCTGGATCTCAGCTGTGAACAAATTTAGTTTTGTTCTCATCATTTGTGAGGCATCATCTAAATACACAACACTTGTAACTGCGCATCACGCACCTGGTACGCGGCTGGCAGCAAATTCTGTGCGCTAGGTTCATTTTCATGAAGGCTTCACAGCCATGCAGCTCGAGGCCTCAATAATGAATTGGAAAATAGTAGATTAACAGATTGTGATGGCAGATAATATAATAACATGAATTATAAATATTATTATGACTAGGCCTACTTGCCTAAAATAAATGTGTATATGTATGTATAGGTTTTGCGCATATAATCATTACTGTAAATAGCTGCCCAATGCCAGGCCTATTTTGATCATTAGCTAAGCATGTATAGATCTAGCCAATATAAATTTTATAAAAATCAAGAGGGACTCAGAGAATGGTCGAGAAAAGGCTATAAGACTGCTGTGAATCCAAGTGTATTGGAAATTGATTGGAATATTGAGAAGTTGGCTTACGATATCTGTTAGGTGTCTGTTTTTAATAGTCTATAATGAGCCGGTGGAGATAATCAATTCGCCTACGATTCATATGAGGCCTAAGAGGATTCGAATAGGATATGGAACATCTCTTTCGTCATTCAGTGAGGTAGTTCATAATAATGTAACGATATTCAAGCCAAAACCTCGAGATTGAGTCATTCACGTCTGCTTTTGACATTAGCCACTCTTCCAGGAGTTCAATGTTTTTCAATTCAAACCTGCCCTCAAATCTCACAGGTCATCGAAAAGACCAGTCAGTAAGTCGATTTTCTAAAACTAAATCACAGATAAGTTCGTTTTAGGTTAGCACTAAATCGCCGTAAAATGTTTGCATTTTAAAATAGTTAGTAGGATATAATGTTTTTTTTTTTTAGAGGGCAGCCTTTCCACCATAAAATGTCTGGAAAGGGTAGGCTCCTGTACTTGTATTCATTTATCACCCAATTTGCTACAAATTGAAAATGTGTTGATATTTGTGATTTAGGAATATCAAATTTTGACAGTAATACAAACTCTGAATATCTTCTAGACTAGCCAGAACTTTGTAAATGGCATCTTAAAAAAAGTAATATTATTAAATAAAATAGATTGTATGGCTTAAAAGTGATTTGACTAGGCTATTCTGAGCATAACAAAATAAGAGCAATATGGCCAAGGATTGACTGAAATCAGGTAGGATTTTTTTCCCCATTTGCATTAATAATCAGCATATATTTGTAGACAAAACTGAGGCGTCGCTTCAATATATAACACAAAGTGTTACACGTTTTTCTGCCTTAAAATTTTTCATTATAGTCATATGCTGCATACAATTCGAATAGAAAATATAGCTAACACCAAGTGCACAGAAAATATTATTGGCCTATTCACACTCACGCTCTTAGCATAAGGCCTACACACAGGAAGAGTCATTTATTTAGATATACATTTCATATAATTTAAATACGTTCTCTATGGCTCTGCACACACGCATTTTCTCAGTATATTTAGACACAAAAGCATGCGCGGAACCCACACTCTGCCTTTGGTGGACTATAGCCTACTATACATACGATATTGATATTGGTATGGCACGGAACAAAAAGTTAGGACTTGGATTAAATCACACAAACCTCCGTAAATATATTGTAGCCTCTCATGAATGAAGATAAACCGTATATGTTGAATGTCGCTGCACTTGAGTCAATGGCCAATTGTACTACATCAGTAGAGGCACGAGTGAAATAGAAGTCAGAGCCATTTAATGCTGTAAGGCCTCTGCGAAAGGAGAGGACAGTGGGCCTAGACGGGACGTTTGCCTTCTACCACTTCTATTCATTTGGAAGACAATGATAATATATAAAATTGCACAATATTGACATTCTTCAATAGGATACTACGACGTTCTGACTCAAATTCCGAGACAATTATTTAAGTGATAGCATTTATTTAAAATCAATAACAAGGGCCTACCTCCATAGTGAATTTAGACCTACACAAAGTTAATACATCGGTAAAATAGTTTGATTATTGTTATTTAGGTATACTAAAAACATGTACTATTTATGGACACCATTAGACTACAGAGGTTATATTATTCCACCATAGTTATCTGAAGAACAAGTAAAAACGACTCATTATCTTAGAAATGACGTTGAAATAGTTGTATTTTCAGTATTCCACTTTTCCTTGAAATATAATCCATATTTTTGAGATGAAAACATAACAATATTGAACAACCCTGAAAGAGGAAGTGATTACGCACTGACCGGGGTCGATATCCAGACAATGCCCAGGATCGTCGCTGTCTCCTAATTGTCCGTCCGTGGCGAGGCTCTCCATAGACAACTCCAGCTCCTTTTCCTCCCAGCCCCGGAGCTTTCTCTTCTTGTTTGACCCGATCAGGGCTTCCACCGAAAATGCGTGCGCTCTCGAGCTTAGAGCAGCGGCAGATCGCCTCCTGTCACTCATTTCTCACAAGTCAAATCCACCAGAGGGAAAACAAAAACTCCGTCCACGCAGCAAGCACAACGAAAACACGCAAGTCAGGGTTTACAACCGTGCAAAACTCGCCAATGACGAAAGTAATCCAAAAACTACAACTAGAAATTGAGTTTCAAACCTCTATAGAAATAAAATGCCATCCCTACGGCGCATTTGATTGCTCAAAAGTTAGCCAGAAAATATATTAAATGCTATCGGTCGCTTTTTGTCTCTCCGTTCTACTTTCCAGCCTGTTTCTTTTTCTTTCTGTCCTTCACTGCTCTCACTGATACTCACTTCTGGATCGCTTTTTTTCAAAGCGTTAAGGGCAACCCTCTCGCTCACTGTCAAATCCCGCGCGTCCAATGAGAAGCATAGAAAGAGAGAGAGCCAAAATGTGTCAACCAATCGCAGATGAGAGAAACAATAACTCATGGAAGATGAATCCTAAACTGGATCCTGGTAACTGAACATCAACTAAATTAACATCGTCAGGGCTTTATGGAAAATATAGGACAAAAAGTACTTTATCATTATTACTAAAATATTGTTAATGCGAATGAAATAGCTAATATGCACACACTCATAATAAGACAAATATGATATCAATAATTATTTGAATTACTATGACAGGTTCTTTTATTAATCTATATTCAGTTGGGAAATAATAAATTGTAAATAAAAGTATCCACATTAACGTAATGAAAGAGCCGAGAACAAGTGATATTTATAATGCGAAGATATAGCCTGAAGGATGGCTAAGTGTCCTTAATTTTGATAAGGAGAAATATAATTTCAGACTACAATTTACTGAATTCTAACTGCATGAATATGGCTTTATTGGTTTCAAAATTAACTAAATTAATTAAGTTAGCCTATATTAGAACTCCATGAACAGCTGAAAATCCACACGAGCTCAAAGACCGTGACAGGTGGTCAGGTCAGAACCAAGATTATTTGTTTAAAAGGAAATAGGCCTATAAAAGAAAATCTGCAATTAAGTTATTAAAACCAGTGAGGGTGGTTCTTGTTCTGAATTGTGAACTAGATTCTAGAAAAGTGTAAAAATAATATGCTGTTTAAATTGCATTGATGTTTCCTCTTGTTGCGAGTACAGCAATAGCGCAATCGCATCTAGGCATACTTAATGAATAATGTTTATACTTTCAAACATTTTAAATAAAGAATAGACACGTTTTCCATTTTTCAGGTCAGAAGATTTGGCATACGTTATATAAATGTCATGCTTCGGATATTACACGTTTTATTACGTTATTTGTATCCGAAAACGTGAGTTAAACACTTTTATATGTGACTCAAAGAAATAGGTGGCCCAAAAAAATACATATTTCGGCTACGGGAGACACTGATCAAAATGTATTAAGTGAGGAGCCTCTGTTCTTCTAGACGAATGTCTGAACACTAAAGCGTTTGTGCAAACGTTTATCAAACAAATAAAACCAGAGTGCAAAACTTCCCGTGTATCAACATAGTTTTAGATCACCTTTTTATTAGAAAAGTGCGTTTGAGACTTAACTGGAATCAAACGAGGTTTCGCTGGGTCAAATCCACATAATAAAAAGTAGCTAGGTAAAGGAATCACTTTGAAACAAGCCTAGCCTTACTTTTATTTTATTACCGGGATGAATGAGGTCTACAGATTGAATAGAATGTGCACCTATGGCTTTGAGACTTCTCTGTATAGGCTAATGAAATGAGCTGTACAAATAACTTTCTTAAGAATAGTCTTAATAATAATCTCCATGTTCGGGTTTAATAAAAAATATGATATTGTGCTGTATTTTATAATACTTAATTATTAAATAATTATTGTCTGTATGCAACCCTGATGCAGTAACGGAAGGGAACTACATTTCCAATAAATACACTTCATAAGCAACTCGTTATTTTGAAATGATTAACCTATATTAATACGCTAAATAAAAAATAGAAATGTGCAGTCAAATTATCATTAACGATAACAAAGATTAAACGAGTTAAAAACGAAGATCAATGTAATTCAAGGTATTATTGCTGATCGAGGGCCTATCAATGTCGACGTTGATGTTCATAACCTGTCAATTGTAAAAAGACCAAAATACTAACGTGGTGAAATAACACAAACTTATCCTTGTTTCATGCAGGTATGTAGCATACAGTCCAATTTGTCTTTTACTTGGTTTCAGATGAACGATTGGGCAAGAAGAACCTAAAAAGTCAAACGGGAGCGAGGTTTTTGTTGCGCGAATAATTGCGAATATCTGTAACCACCCCAAACCGGCAATGTAAACAAGCGTCAACTATGATGAACATTCCATAGATAGGTCTATAACAATATTGTAATGCGCAAACGCTAAAACACTTAAAACGTGTTAAGCATGTTGCCATCATGCCAGGATTTAGTGCCCCTTGTTATGGCCACGTAGCCATAAGATTGCTGAAGGCAAATGTGTGCTTAATGTTCGATATGCTATTCCAGAACAAAGAGTCTGAATCCCTTAGAGCCACAGAGAAGCACTAAGCCTTATAATCTTCTAAATACTGCAGCACTGTTGACCATTCAGATCCCAAATTGTGGTTACTAAAAAGTGTGAAGGATGTCATCAAAGGGTTTTTCATAACGGCACTATTATTTGGATAATTAAATTGGGTTGGCTAGTTTAAACTATCCAGCCGGGTATAATTTAGTCCATTATAACGTGGTTAAAGTCTTTAACACTCAACGTTCTCAGTCAACTAGTGCTAAAAATCGTTTAACCCCGTGACCTCGGCGAAATAAAACATTAAATAGAGGACACGGGTCAAGACGCAGTAAACTAACCAAAATAACAATCTAGACATGTACACTCAACTGACACGTAAGGGCCTCTTGCCAGTTTCAATGTAGGGTCTGCATTAACATGTTTTATATGCACTGCTATTTAAGAACCTACTAAGAGTGTTTCCCATTTATTCACTCTTGCTAGAACTTTAAGGCCGACTTTGAACTAGGTGTGATACAGACATCGAAAGACAATTGGCGCTACTCTCGTGTCAGCTGTACCATTCAAATTTTACATTTACATTAAAAGCATTACACAATACCGACAGATCAGTTCCTAGGGAGATAGTAACCCATGGCAGGACAGGCTATTGGGGCTGTGTATTTATGCGCAGGCTAACAAATATGGAGTAAATCACACATTTGTCACAACATTGCACACGTTGTCACACATTAGAAAAACAACTGAATCAACAATTAAAGGCAGTAGCATAGTGAAAAAATGCAACTCAGTAAACATCACGTTTGCCTAAAAAGTAGGCTATCGATCATTTATTGATTACAATATGTTTTAAAATACATCAGTTTAGCTATCTTTTAATTCATCTCGGTTTACATTCGAAGCATCTGTTTGTCCTCCACTTATTCGTAACAACTGCAATAGGCCTGCTTTAGCAACTTCGTATTGTAGGAATTTCGTTCAGAAGTTACCGGACGTCAATTTGATAGATTGCCAAACGTCTTGATTCTATATTTAGTGACCAGGATGGTTAAAAAACATAGCTCGCTTGTTGATTCCCAACTGCGGAGTACAGACAGTGTTTCAAACATGCACATTTACTGCAACAACCGAACCCGTAGCAGGCGTTTCCCATAATCCAAGGCAAAGACAACGTTCGTAGCCTAAACATTTACCTGTCGATACTAAAAGGATCGAAAAAAGGTAGTGCTGCTCTGAGATCACCTTACATTATAATGACAACGCATAATATCCCAAAAAATATTTTACAAATATTGAGTCAACAATATGTCTGCAAATATTTCCGCAAATATTGAGGCAACTAATTCCGTTAATAAAAATAAAAATCAGCATCATCCTCATAACCCGAAAATTCAACATTTGCTAATTGCGCACCTGCCGAATATCCGGAACAAAACTCAATTGGGCAAAAATAAAAATACGAATAACATTTCCATAAGAAAATGCATTTGAGACCATATTAGTTAGGCTACACATTATTTAAGGGTTATGTATTTTACACGATGAACGAATAAATGAATAGGCTATGCCTATTAGCTATTATGCTACCAGTCTACGCCTAGCAAAGCCAAACAAAAACGTAAACAAAACGAATATGGTGGGCAACATTCAAAACAGTTAGTGTTAATTAACTTACAAAGTTTTTTTCCCACCATTACATTTTTCAGTTTTAATTAAAATACAACTACCTTCATTGCAATCTGGGTCCAGTCATATGTGTTAGGAATGTAAGTGCCTTTTTCAGTCCAGCGAAAGTATTTCACCGACTCTAGAGGAGCAGGCAATTCCGACGGCTGCTCTGATGGACACAGCCTAAAGGCTAGATACATGGGTACCTACTGGTTTGCAAACTGGACATACTCTGTTACACATGCTATGAGAGGTCTTTGAACCCGGAAATATTGGAAGCATGTCTAAAATTAAATATTATTGACATATATTTTGAAAGCCCAGTGTAGTGAAAGTTTTATGTCTATGATTTTTCCAAACACTAGCTAGGTTTCCATGAACTCCTGTGGTACTTTTGTCTACATGTAGAATGTTCGCATTGAAAGTCAAGCAAATCTCAGTCATGACAATCATTGTCTTGCAGATACATTTTTATTTCACTTTTCCCAAACTCAATCCACCAGGGTCCTTCCAAGGGTGCACCTTTCAGTTTTTGTAATTGCACAAGACAAAAATGAAGGGTCAATCTGTCAAATTTATAAGCATGTACTCGATTTTCAGAATATTAATCTCTTACAAATGCCATTTACATTACAAATGTTTCAGTTATTTTTGTCACAATGCATCTGTTACAAAAGAAATGCATAGATGGAAATGTGTCTTGTAAGGTTGAAATAACACTCTGAAAGTTAAGAAAAATCTATTTTTCTGGGAAAGCTTGCAGCTTTGTAATGCCAGTGAGGGAGTGTTTTATGAGCTAAACAAGAATTAGTTAAAACAAATTATTACAAAGGCTACATGGGAATTGATCATAAATCAAGTTTACTCACTAATATATAATACATAATATATATTCATTAGATTGATACTGATTAAATATATTGTACTTTCCATCTATCTATCTCGATAATAACAAAGCAAAAACATGTTTTAAGAAATGTGTGCCAATTCAATGAAAATGAAAAACAGAAAAATCTCATTTACCTAAGTTTTCAGACCCCTTTGCCATGACACCGCAAATTTAGGGCAGATGAATCCTGTGTCTTTTGATCATCTTTGATATGTCTCTAAAACTCCACTTGGGGCAAATTCAGTTGATTGGACATGGTTTGGAAAGGCATATCAACCTATCTACATAAGGTCCCACAATTCATTGTGTCAGGGCAAAAATCAAGGCATGAAATCCAAGGAATTCCTTTTAGACTTCTCAGATATAATAGTGTTGAGGAACAGACCAGGGGAAAGTTATGACAAATTTCTATAGCAATTGCAAGGTCCTAGCACAGTAGGCTCTATCCTTGTGAAATTGAAGAAATTTGGGACCACATAGACACTTCCCAAAGTTTGCCACCTGGCTAAACTAAGTAAGTGGGAAAAAGTAGCTTGGTCAGGGAAGTGACCAAGAACACAGTGGCCATTTCAACAGCTTCCGTGTTTTCTCTGCATAGTTCGGAGAACCTGACAGAAGGACAACCAGGTCTGCAGCACTCCAACAATCAGGTCTTCATGGTAGAGTGGCTAAACAGGGATGCTTCTCAGTGGCAGAGACTGGGAGACTGGTCAGGGTTGAGGGAAGGATGAACAGAACAAAATACAGAGAAAAGCTTGAAGATAACCTGACCTAAAGCATACAGGAACTCAGACTGGGGCAAAGGTTCAACGTTCAGGGCAAAGAATATAAGGTGTAAAACACAGCAAAATGAGGAGAAAGTGAAAGGGTCTGAATACTTTCTGAAGGCAGCATATGTAATTGGGCAGAATTGTATGGGCTATCAATGGAAGTCTGATGTTCATTCCACCACTCAGAGGGGAACAAAGCTGCAGTCCGACATGACCCAACCAGTTTGTTCTCAGGTAAATATGATCCTGGAAAGCTACGAGTCCAGTTCCCACAGATGTTGTGCTCCATGAGGGGGACCAGATATCAGTATAAGCTGTCTGGAGCTGAAGATCTACTCCAAGAATTATAGGGCAGCTGAGCTCCCTATATTCCATATTCTCCCGGAGACCAGAGCCCTCAAATGCACCAAAATAATGGTGCAGTTATTATCCTATTCACAGTGCCCACTGTCTGATGACTGGTGTGTGTATGTGCATATACTATGAATGTATATGTATAAATGTGTTGTGCCTAAAGCTTGTTTACATTACAGGCAAATAAAAGATAGACATGGTTTGCGTAATAATTTCCATAGCGTTTCAACTTATCTCAAGTCTTCTTTGATATTTCTCTGAAAATGTAGTATAATGTAAAAAAGCCCTTAGCCATAGTAAATTGGCCATATGCAACCGTACGCCATACCCCCTTGTGACTCATTGATCACACACATACATACATATACATACATTGATCAGCCATAAAATTATGAACACCTGCCTAATATTGTGTAGGTCCCACTTTTGCTGCCAAAACAGCCCTGACCCGTCGAGGCATGGACTCCACTAGACCTCTGAAGGTGTGCTGTGGTATCTGGCACCAAGACTTCAGCAGCTGATCCTTTAAGTCCTGTAAGTTGCGAGGTGGGGCCTCCATGGATTGGACCTGTTTATCCAGCACATCCCACAGATGCTCGATGGGATTGAGATCTGGGGAATTTTGAGGCCAAGTCAACACCTTGAAGTCGTTGTGTTCCTCAAACCATTCCTGAACCATTGCTTTGTGGCAAGGCAAATTATCCTGCTGAAAGAGGCCAGTGCCATCAGGGAATAACTTTGCCATGAAAGGGCGCACATGGTCTGCAACAATGCTCAGGTAGGTGATTCATGTCAAAGTAATATCCACATGAATGGCAGGACCAAAGGTTTCCCAGCACAATATTGCCCAAAGCATCACACCAGGAACACCCCACAAGGGCTGCAGTTTTGGAGATGCTCTGACCCAGTCGTCTAGCCATCACAATTTGGCCCTTGTCAAAGTCGCTCAGATCCTTACACATGCCCATTCTTCCTGCTTCTAACACATCAACTTTGAGGACAGAATGTACACTTGCTGCCTAATATACAGTGGGGAGAACAAGTATTTGATACAATGCCGATTTTGCAGGTTTTCCTACTTATAAAGCATGTAGAGGTCTGTAATTTCTATCATAGGTACACTTCAGCTGTGAGAGACGGAATCTAAAAAATCCAGAAAATCACATTGTATGATTTAAAAAAATATGTATTTCATTTTATTGCATGACATAAGAATTTGATCACCTATCAACCAGTAGGAATTCCGGCTCTCACAGACCTGTTAGTCTTTCTTTAAGAAGCCCTCCTGTTCTCCATTCATTACCTGTATTAACCGCACCTGTTTGAACTCGTTACCTGTATAAAAGACACCTGTCCACACACTCAATCAAACAGACTCCAACCTCTCCACAATGGCAAAGACCAGAGAGCTGTGTAAGGACATCAGGGATAAAATTGTAGACCTGCACAAGGCTGGGATGGGCTACAGGACAATAGGCAAGCAGCTTGGTCAGAAGGCAACAACTGTTGGCGTAATTATTAGAAAATGGAAGAAGTTCAAGATGACGGTCAATCTCCCTCGGTCTGGGGCTCCATGCAAGATCTCAGCTTGTGGGTCATCAATGATCATGAGGAAGGTGAGGTATCAGCCCAGAACTACACGGCAGGACCTGGTCAATGACCTGAAGAGAGCTGGGACCACAGTCTCAAAGAAAACCATTAGTAACACACTACGCCGTCATGGATTAAAATCCTGCAGCGCACACAAGGCCCCCCAGCTCAAGCCAGCGCATGTCCAGGACCGTCTGAAGTTTGGCTATGACCATCTGGATGATCCAGAGGAGGAATGGAAGAAGGTCATGTGGTCTGATGAGACAAAAATAGAGCTTTTTGGTCTAAACTCCACTCCCCGTGTTTGGAGGAAGAAGAAGGATGAGTACAACCCCAAGAACACCATCCCAACCGTGAAGCATGATATGGAAACTTCATTCTTTGGGGGTTGCTTTTCTGCAAAGGGGACAGGACGACTGCACCATATTGAGGGGATGATGGATGGGGCCATGTATCGTGAGATCTTGGCCAACAACCTCCTTCCCTCAGTAAGAGCATTGAAGATGGGTCGTGGCTGGGTCTTCCAGCATGACAACGACCCGAAACACACAGCCAGGGCAACTAAGGAGTGGCTCCGTAAGAAGCATCTCAAGGTCCTGGAGTGGCCTAGCCAGTCTCCAGACCTGAACTCAATAGAACATCTTTGGAGGGTGCTGAAAGTCCGTATTGCCCAGCGACATCCCCGAAACCTGAAGGATCTGGTGAAGGTCTGTATGGAGGAGTGGGCCAAAACCTGGTCAAGAACTACAGCAAACTTATGATCTCTGTAATTGCAAACAAAGGTTTCTGTACCAAATATTAAGTTCTGCTTTTCTGATGTATCAAATACTTATGTCATGCTACAAAATGCAAATTAATTACTTAAAAATCATACAATGTGATTTTCTGGATTTTTGTTTTAGTTTCCGTCACTCACAGTTGAAGAGTACCTATGATAAAAATGACAGACTTCTACATGCTTTGTAAGTAGGAAAACCTGCAAAATCGGCAGTGTATCAAATACTTGTTCTCCCCACTGTATCCCACCCACTGATAGGTGCCATGATAACGAGATGATCAGTGTTATTCACGTCACCTTGTTATCGGTTGGTTGATCGGTGTATGTGTGTGTAATAAATACATTGCTTAAAGAGAGTCCTCAGAGATTTCACAGACAGCACATTTTAAATGCATCTATTTATTATGTAAATAAAAATATATTGCAAGCAATTAACGCAAGGCACCAAGCTTCATGAATGGAAACAATGTACGTAATACAAGCACAGTCGATGAAGCACCGGGTGAGCCTTCCAGTCCACGAACACTAGAGTCACAGCGTCTTCAGTCTCAGCAGAAGCCTACTCTGTGGTGAACCTCCTTGAGGACCGGTGCAGCCAGCTCCCTGGCTCTGCTGGCCCCATCGGCCAAAATCCTCTCCAGGTGCCCCCTGTCCCCCCTCAGTCTATCAATCTCCTCCCTGATCGGTGTGAGGCGCAGCACCACAGCCTCTGCCACCAGCTGTTTGTATTTCCCCGTGTCCAGACCCCTTGCCTGGCACACGGCCTCCTCCACCGTGCACCCTGCCAGCGCGGCATGCATCAGCACCAGGTTAGACACGCCCGGTCGAGCCTGGGGGTCAAAGGTCACCTCCGAGATGAAGTCGGTGACGGCGCGGCGGATCTTCAGGGAGATGATGTCTGGCGAGTCCGTGAGGTAGACGGTGGCCATATTCTGTGGATCTGACTTGGACATTTTAGACGAGGGGTCGCGTAGGGATTTCAGCTTGCGAGTGGAGCCTGTTTGAAATGGAAGAAAATAGGCCTTGTTATGGGTGGGACTGACATGTCTGTACATTACTATTGTCAAGGTGTATGTACGTGATACCACTGTATCTGATGAAGAGATGAGTCCCTTTGTAATAATGTCTCAATGAAAACCAGGCATTATTTTACCAATGGGGGTAAGGGGAAAAGACATGGTCCCTTTCCTAATGAATTCTTGGTTCTAGGGTGATTTAGGAGGATCAGGTTTTGATTGGGTTTCAAAGAGTTGGCTCGTGATGGACAGTTCTGTCAGAAGTTGCTGCTCTCCAGTCTCTTTCCCACAAACAGTCCAGTGGAATGCAGCCAAACAGAGCACACGAAGACAGCATCAGTCATCTTGAGGACATACCCCTTTCCGCCTCCCCAAGTCTATTATCACTTTATTTCTCAGATATACGAAGAAAGGAATGGTCCTTTAATCAAAGTTCCATTGCACGCATGGCTGGTTACATCTTGTGCTTTTATGATCGTGATAATGAAGCAGAATAAAAGGGGATCTCAGAGTGGTGTTCGGTATCCATCAGCCATGTGTCTTTGTAACTGTGTCCATCTGGATGTGTGAATCAAAATGACTTTATCTATGTGGTTTTAATAACTATTCACAGCACGGACATTTTCACATTGTGTTGCAGTACACAGTGTGATTGACAAGGGTTTCATTCAAATTGACGGGGATAAAAAAACATTAAAACCAATGTACCTGGACTAGATATGGTGTCCCTGCAGAGTTACTGGAACCAATGCTAAAGATTAGCAAAAAAAAAGGCTATAAAAAAAGTGAGACAAAATGTTGTTGACCTTCATAAATGAGGCAATAGCAAAATGTATACTGAAGGTATTTTTTTTATATTTATCAAAGCAATAATCAAGGAGATTAATGACCTAGTTATGATGAACCTGCCAGGAAAACGACATACGCGAATTTTGCCCCCACACACAGTGAGGAGGGCGGTTCAAAAAGCACATGTTATTCCAAGGATCACAGTTCAGTTGAAGAAGTTGTCTTCAAAACTACAATAGACACCACACCCATGCCAACAAGCTATTTGGACATTTTGCCAATACTCTGATCTGACAATAGAAACTGGTTCCAATCAAACTTCCAATGACATTCAGTAAACTAAAGGTGCTGACATTTGTCTTGATGAGAGGCTTTTTTTGTAGACATTGTCAAATTAACGAAGTTCAACTTCTTTTTTTTTTTTTTTTTTTACCTCAATTAAAGGGTATTTTTTTTAACAACAAAAAAGTTCCCAGTCTTTGCTGATGTAAAACATACCCTTTTGCAGCCACCAGCATACCTGGCATAAAAAACTGACATAAAGCTTGTCATGTAGGTTTCTTTGCAGTATCTCGTAATTTTTTTGATGTACATTGGATGCATGTTTCATTGAACTTTTCACAAAAGAGCCCCTTCCTTCCTGTTCTGCAGCTTAGCGCACGAGAAAGACAGTCAGCAACATACAGAGAGATGGATGAGCAAAACATGCACGTTTATGAGAGAGAGGGTAAAGGACATGTACTTCACTGCCCATGTCCTCAGACAGAACCACGGAGTGGTGGCAACTTACTAAGCAGAGCACGCGGCTCAGGGAAGAAGTCTCCGTACATGTGGTTGAAGATACGGGCCAGGTCTTGGGCCAGCTCCAGGTGTTGGACCTGATCTTCTCCTACTGGAACGTGAGTGGACCTGTCACATGATAGCAACACCCCACACGTACTGATTTAAAAACAGACGCATACAATGTTCATTCACTTGCCGGAGCTCATCCACAGTAGTCGATTAGAAAAGCTGTGACTGATCTCACTTGTAGAGGAGAATATCTGCAGCCTGCAGGACAGGGTATGTGTACAGTCCCACGCTCCCCTCATTGTTTTGCTTACTCTTCATCTAGACCGGGAAAGAAAGATAGAGGTATGGCAAGAAGAGAAAGAAACATTGCCAGGAGAGAGAGAAATGGAAAAGACAAGGGATGAACGATAAAGTCGGTGAGCTTCTTATTAAAAAGGCACGTTGTCTCTTTACGAGAAATCAGCACTCTCACAAACTCACCATGGCTAAAATGTTCTGCCTGACGTGAACTCATGTGTTGAGTAAACAAAATCTGGGGGTTTTTTTTTGTGTTTTTCTCCCAGCCTTGTAGAACATGAACTCTGCTGGTCGTCCATTCCTTCCCTCTGGCCTCTTAGTAAACTGCATGTGGCCACGCAAATCACTGTCATTACGAGAACATTAAAACAGATCTGGCAGGTGAGGAGGATCTGCTAAACATGTGAGAGGAAATGAAGGAAGAAATGGGAGGATACCGTTTGCCTTCCCAATCGTGTGCCTCGGCCACTGACATCAGGGCATAATTTACAGCAACGGATTGTTCCCAGGCAGGTCAAGTCAGCCGCACGCGTCCCAGGACAAGGGAGTCGAGTGTTGACGAGCATGGGCAAACAAGCTCCACTGAAAATAAAACCTTTGTCAATTATAACTGTTGACCGTTTCCTCATGTTTGCAGCATTTGGTCCACGTGGAGATATTATCAGCCAGCCCCTGGACCTGTTTCACTGGGGCCTTCTGGTATCGAGCAACTCTCTCTCTCTCCCCTCCACTACTACTCCACCATCTCTCTCTGTTATACTAAATGTAAAAACAAATGGCGGGACTATACAGCACTTAATCTTTGTTCATCTCCCATTATCTACTTTTAACATACTGTAACTGTAAATGTGTCCACCAGCCGTATATCCATGTATATTATATGCTCACCAGCCGTACAATATACTTGTATTTACATTTGTATATTGTCTACTTATGTTGCCTACGACTAGCAGCACCTTTACACTAAGTAACAGAGTGCGTGTACATGTCATTAATGAATAAAGGTAAATCTTACTCTGACTCCACATGTCAGAGTCAAACAGAGGAGGTTCTCAGCTTTCAGTAGATATATTACACTACTTATTTTAAGCTCGTAAGTAGCAAAATATGACTTTGCGATATAGCTTCAGACTTGAACAAATGCGATGTTTTTCAGGACATTACTTTAAACGGTTAAGACTAGAACCCAAAATAGATTTGTCTTGGAAATTATTGCACACGTTTTTTTTTTTCTCTGTTTACCCCCCAAAACGTTCCTATAAATCCTAAGATTTTAACCCAAGACATTCACTGGATTTGAGCGTGTGCATCAATACTGTAATACAACATGTTAGAGGAAACTTAATTTGTTTTATTATGACCGCAGAAGTCTATCACTTACACTTAAAATTCCCAAGAAATAAGATGACTAGAACCTTAAGGTTTTGTGGTACCAGCCCCATTACACTGTTGACCTGCCGGCAACACAGGTTGAACAGGAATTTTCTGACTGGATCTTCGACTGCGAAGTATAATCCACATCTTGGTTGCTTTCTTGAAGTAAGGATTTTATCAATCAACGAAAGGCCCGGTTTAGGGTTTAAACAACCCAGGAAAAGGTTTAGGGTTTAAACAACCCAGGAAAAGGTTTAGGGTTTAAAATGTAGTCGGAGCTCCAGTCTGCTAAGGCTTCTTGCAGCACTGCCTTATGGGAAGTTGTGATTTCCTAGAAAGATCTGTTCCCATGTAAACTCACCCAGTGGCTGTATCAGTGTGTGTTCTGTACCACGGGAGTCTCCGGTCGTTACTCACCTTCCATTGAGGCAGATGTCTGAGACGGGGCATACTGGTGAGACAGCCGAATATCCAAGACAGTTCTGCATGTTCTGAGACCTGTGGAGAGGCGAAACCACACAACCAGTCAGTCATCCTGGCCACAGCCAAAATATTCTTTATTGTAGTATTATTTTATAGTCAGGCCACCTGTACAATGAAATAATTGTCAACATCAACAAACATAAGTAAAAAAAAATTTGGATCCTCTAGGGACAGGTGGTGGTGACTCTCCGGCCCCACCATGTGGCAGAGATAGGCACTACAATGGGTCCACTATTTCAGCATGCCATAACAGGTGCTCTGTGACCTCACTGCATCACACAACAACCACCCCATCGCTCACACTCGCTCTCCTCCCAACTTAATCTGTCTACTTCTCTCTCCCTCAATATTTCTCTCAAATACACACACCCACACACACCCACACACACAGGTCTGGCAAACAACTCTCAATACAGACAAAAATATGCAAAGTCCTTCTTCTTCAGAATATTAAAGTTTATGGGTGCTGGCAAAGTGGCAGTCATCCCTATCCACTTAAAGCAGATCCTAAAGGGTCTGTGTCAACTCCACAGCAAGGACTAGTTTTACAGACTTGAGGCGTTTAAGGATTTATTAAACACTCTAGATGTGAGATAGGACAGATCTTAATGAAACCATGGTGAGAAAGGCATCTTTACTGAACTTGAATACACAGATGCATTCAAATACATTTGATTAAAATGCAACACTTCACATTGAATGTAATATTTGCTGGAGTATTTAAAACAAAGATGTTACTAGTAGTGTTTTTCATTACAGGATGATTGAGGAACTTATATGCCAATGACAAGAGCTATGATCTGACTTGCAAGTTATTCATTACACAGTAGATAACAATCCCCATTTTACTCCATTAGAAGGAGAGAGCTATGACATTCCAATAAATCCTATAGCTTTGGGGATCTACATCAAGAGATGATGGAACTTAAATATGTTTTTTCTATCACACACACATACACGCATACACACACACACACACACACACACACACACACACAACTCAATTTCAAGCTGAAGGCCTTAATTTAAGACACAATTGATTTCAGGATTTTTTTCCCCCAATGAAGTCAAATGTTTTCTTTGGACAGTACGGGTATTTGTACATGTGTAATAGACTCAGGCTCATGTGTTCAATGGGAGGTCTCTATTGCTGCCAAGATATGTGGCATAAAGCTAAACAGGAATAAAAATAGAGCTGTGTGTGTGTGTAAAATCACAGATGGACCACACATTAACAAAACACAAAAAGCACTTGCTGACACACACACACACGTCCGGAGAAAAGGACATATCCATCCTGGTTACACTACTTTTCCTGAAAAGTGGATAAAGAAAAGAAAAACCTGAAGTTGTGCATACGGTCAATATATCATTATCCTCCTCCTCTGAGGTAAATGTTGGTTTCTAAGTGTGTGTGTTTTCATAATCCCTGTGAATTCGCAGAGCACACAGAGAAGATAAGGATCGCAGAGATAAAATAAGCGTTTTAAAGCTGCCTGCGTTACGTTAACATTGACAGCCTGCCATCATAAAATAAACATTCCAACATGGATGTGGTCCCAGCTGATTCCTGATGACATGCTGGGAAACACAGCCAAGGCAGTCGACTCAGACCGCCAAGTAACAAACACACCCAGCTCTTTTCACCTGTTTGCAAAGCCACATCAGAATACGGGCGCAGACCGCATGTACTTACTGAACTTGTGAGGACACTAAAGACAAGGAACATCTGACCTTGTGGTATTTTGCCAGTCCCCGTAAGGAGAAAGATTCAGGGGTTGGGGTTAAGTTGGCATTTACAATGGAGGTCGGGTGTGTAATTGGGATTAGGGATGTAAAACACAAAATAGATGGGTTGTCTGGTGTGTGTGTGAGTCTGTGTCTGTGTTTTTGCTTTAAAATATTTGTGGGACTAACAAAAATCCTCAATTGTATAGTAAAATGTGTATGTTTCTGTTTAAAATGTTTGAAGTGTAGTCACGTGAATCAATCAGTCAAATGTATTCATAAAGCGCTTTTTACAACAGCAGTTGTCACAAAATGCTATTACAGAAACACCCGTCCTTAAACCCCAAAGAGCAAACAACAGTAGTGTTGAACAGATACAGTACAAACATACATAAGGTAAAGACAATTCAACAACATTTTCACTTGCCAGTTCCCTCAGCACAGTTAAACAACAATGAAAATAGTGTGTGTGTGTGTGTGTGTGTCTGACTAACCTGTGACTGCTTGAACAGGATCGATCTCTCTGGGTCAATGCCACAGGCCAGCAGGCTGGCAGCCATGTCCAGTGTGTTGACCCGAAGAAGGGCGGCGTCCTGTGGCTGAGTGATGGAGTGCAGGTCCACAATGCTGTAGACCACCGAGGGGTACTGGCCCTGCAGGGACACCCAGGTCTCCAAAGTCCCCAGGAAGTTCCCGAGGTGGGGGACTCCCGTGGGCTGGATCCCTGAAAACACGCGACCACGTGGAGCCTCCTGGAGACGGGGGGGGGGGGGGGGGGGGGGGGGGGGGCGAAGAAAAAGAGGGTTGGAAGTCAGAGTTGTTGCAGGAAATTGGGCTTTCATGGATTAACTGGTGAGAAGACTTAAGAGATGTAACTTGAGACCAAATTAACAACATGATAGAGGAAAGAAAAGTGCAAATGTGAAAAGGAGAGAAAGAAAATATAAAAGTAGCCAGCAGTGGTGTTTGTAGTTTGCCAATTTGCAGACTGGGAGGCATAGGCTGTACTTCTGTAACTGAGATGCTAAATAACAGGTTATGGGAACCCGATCTAGCCAAGACAATATAGAACATCTCCAGCCAGTCAGTGAGGACACAGGACCACCTATGAACGCAGTGCAGACTGTCCTGTTGACCAGAAAGGGGTCCACTTGCCCAAATAAATATATAGATCAAAGGGACAATCATCACTTTAACATGTACTTTTCCTACATGTGCGGAAGAAAACATTGTATGCAGCACAGACATGTGCCAATCTCTACAACTAATAAAAGGCAAATTCATTATTGAGCCCTGTAATACATTTTTATCATGTTGGTCTGTTCTAAAGCCTCAGGACCATAGTATTTAATCCAGCAAAACAAATGTCAACACAAAACCAAACAATGTTTCCTATCAGGGAACACAACCACAAAGCTAAATGTGCTGCAATCTGGTCCTTCCTATATCCAGAGTACACCATGATAAACTATATGACCTATATGAATAAAAATAGAAAGTCAGAGAGGATGAAATATGTATGTATGTGTGTGAGTGTGTGAGTGTGTGTGTGTGTGTGTGTGTGTGTGTGTGTGTGTGTGTGAGAGAGAGAGTGTGAGTCTTAGAGAGAGGTCACATCCAAGAGCACCATACCCCACAGCATATCAGAAAACAAAGGTCTTATTTTACAGCCTTGGTGTGGGTTGAGGAATGGGCTCTTTCCCCTCTAAGAGACAGAGAGATCACTCTTCGCTTTCGTATCTGTGGGCAAATAGTGTTTCTGATTCTTCTGGGTTTTGGCAGCCTCGGGTCTGGCATCGGCCTACTCCCATAAGACTTGGCATGGATAAAGTCGGCTAGCTTCTGGCCTCGGTCCATTCCTACTAGCCATGGCATTTGGCCCAGCCTGCAGTACACTGTGGTGGCAGTAAAGAGGGAAGGGGAGTAGCATGGAGCAGGACGTGGAACTTCACTTATGACTTTCCCCTTATTTTTGGGGCCAAAAACACTGAACAAAATTACATTTATCAGGAGCTGAACTCAAAGATCTAAGACTAAGTACACAAGAGGCCTATTTCTCCCAAATATTGTTCACAAATCTGTCTAAATCTGTGTCAGTGCGCACTTCTCCTTTGCCAAGAAAATCCATCCACCTCACAGGTGTGGCATATAAAAATGCTGATTAGACAGCATGATTATTGCACAGGTGTGCCTTAGACTGGCCACAATAAAAGGCCACTCTAAAATGTGCAGTTCCATCACACAGCACAATGCCACAGTTGTCGCATGTTTTGAGGGAGCGTGCAATTGACATGCTGACTGCAGGAATGTCCACCAGAGTGGTTTCCCGTGAATTGAATGTTCATTTCTCCACTATAAGCCTTCTCCAAAGGCGTTTCAGAGAATTTGGCAGTACATCCAACCGGCCTCACAACCGCAGACCACGTGTAACCACACCAGCCCAGGACCTCCACATCCAGCATATTCACCTACACGATCGTCTGAGACCAGCCACCCAGACAGCTGCTGCAACAATCGGTTTGCATAACAAAAGAAATGAGTGGGCAAATGCTCACATTCGATGGCATCTGGAGAGGTGTTCTCTTCACGGATGAATCCCAGTTTTCACTGTACAGGGCATATGGCAGACGGCGTGTATGACGTCGTGTCGGTGAGCGGTTTGCTGATGTCAATGTTGTGGATCGAGTGGCCCATGGTGGCGGTGGGGTTATGGTATAGGCTCGCTTGTGTTATGGACAATGAATAATGGTGCATTTTATTGATGGCATTTTGAATGCACAGAGATACCGTGACGAGATCCTGAGGCCCATTGTTGTGCCATTGATCCACGACCATCACCTCATGTTGCAGCATGATAATGCACGGCCCCATGTTGCAAGGATCTGTACACAATTCCTGGAAGCTGAAAACATCCCAGTTCTTGCATGGCCAGCATACTCACCAGACATGTCACCCATTGAGCATGTTTGGGATGCTCTGGATCAGTGTATATATGACAGCGTGTTCCAGGTCCTGCCAATATTCAGTAACTTCGCACAGCCATTGAAGAGGTGTGGACCAACATTCCACAGGCCACAATCAACAGCCTGATCAACTCTACGCAAAAGAGATGAATTGCACTACATGAGGCAAGTGGTGGTCACACCAGATACTAACTGGTTTTCAGACTCCCCCAGACCCAACCAATACAGTGAAACTACACATTTTAGAGTGGCCTTTTATTGTGGCCAGCCTAAGGCACACCTGTACAATAATCATGCTGTCTAATCAGCATCTTGATATGCCACTCCTGTGAGGTGGATGGATTATCACGGTAAAGGAGAAGTGCTCACTAACACCGTTTTAGATTTGTGACCAATATTTGAGAGAAATAGGCCTTTTGTGTTCATAGAGAAAGTCGTAGATCTTTGAGTTCAGCTCATGATAAATTGGGGGAAAAATTGTTGCGTTTATAATTTGTTTCAGTGTAGATTATTCACCAGCACAATGCTTCTGTTAAGCAAAAAAGCATAAACAATTCTTCAACGGGACCAGTTTTTTAATGTTAAAATGAACTGCTTGCTATGCGAGTGTGAATAATATGTTCTCTCAAGCCATAGTTTACACTTGGAATTTTATCTATGTACTTCTTTTCACTCTAAAAAGGACAACAGGTGTCAAACAATGCCGGGCTGCAAAATCGTGTTGAAACTCATGCTGTGTAATTTGAGATGCAATCACTGAAATTCTTTATCTTTACGAATCTTTCAAAAAAAAATTATATGAAGTGACATCTCTCATACACTCAACAAACAGCAACAATAATTACTGTCAGTTTCTTGAATCAGATTACTGCTGTTCTGAGGCCAGTCCTGCCCACTTTGTCTCCGTCGGTTGGGCATAAGGTATCTGAAAATCACTGCTCTCTGGGATCAGATCCCAGATCATTAAAACGTGAGCACTCAATGCAGACAGGCAACTGTGATTATGTCATCACTACATCGGAGTTCCGACCCAAGATTGTAGCCAAGCGAGGACAATCTCAAGGCTACAAGTCAATCGCCAGAGACCTCGATGTTCTTGTTAACACCGTTTATAACAACAAACAGGAAGCTGAAGGCTCATTCTACTACAGCCAACCTCCCTGTGCGTGGCTGTAAGCAACACTCTGATGGAAGATCCCAGCAAAGCCTTGTTTGAGTGGTTGAGAAAGCGCCTAGATCTACCTCCACATGGATTAAAGCTGACTTTCAGACCCAAGGTAGTTTCAACTTGCACCTTGCGTGGCTAACTCACTGAAACCGGCTTGTATGGAAGGACACTGGGGAAGAACCCTCCAAAAGAGATTAGCCTAACTTAATTTTTCCAAAACACGTCACAATCCTCTGGGCGAATATCCCGTGGACAGATGAGACCAAAGTAGTTTTACCCTAACCCAAAGTGAAGTTTCACCCTAAACCAAAGTAAAGTTTGTAAAAACATGTATTTCGAAATATCTGGATATTTTTAAAGAAGTATTATACCATTTCACTAATAAAATGATGTTCAGTGCACATCACTAAAACGAAATCCCATTGAAAACATGTGGAAGGGGCCAACTACCAGCAACAGAGCCACACGTCCTTTATGAAAATGTGACAAGCAGAATTGTATTGTCCCGTACATTTGAGAAATGTACCGGACACATGCACTATGACCTAATAAAAAATGCTAATACAGGCCAATGTTTTTCAAAGGAGGTTGTTTGGCATATTAATGGAGGGTTTGTGGCGGATCATTTTTAACGGCAAAAAGACAGCTACAAGCGGGCTAACGGAAGCCATGGTGCAGAGGTTCAGGAAGCTCAACCACGGCTGTAGGAAGCCTTGATTGCAGTAATTTTGGCCAAAGGCCGTTACCAAATATTGAGTCTAGGGTGTCAATAACGGAGTCAAAGTCCCTTCTGTTCATTTTCTGCTTTAAAAGGAAATATCTCCTGAACCAAAACAAAGGTCCTCTAACTGTAACATTGAAATAAAGAACTGCAAAGACCAAATGCTTTCCAACGTAATTTCCAACGTATTGTTTGAGACAATTGTGAGTTACTTTAAGAAAGTGCAAAGGTGCCAATACCTTGGGCCACGACTGCAACTGTAACAGAGCCAACGACGCTGAGGGCCCCTTAAGAGGTGTCAGAAGTGATTTGGGTGTAGACGGCCTGAATCTGGCTCATGCGTGTTCTCGCCTCGGTCTGACACGCCAAACGCATGTTACCCCCGCTCAACCTTTCCCGGGGGAAGCCATTAGCCATGCAGGCATGTTAATAGTGTCATTTGAGACAATCGCAAGCTAACAGTCAACCGTAACCGATAACTAGGCAATCAGGTTATCATACATCACATCGCAGCCGCCTGCCTGACATGCTGCTGTGTAGCATTTCGTCAGAGAAAAGACAACCTTTTAACATGCTCCAACGGTTACGAGAGAGATAGTCAAATATTGACAATAGGATTAGTGTAATTTAAGGCAAACTATATTTATTTTAGGGGTTGCCATTGCCGGACAAGACCAGAGATATATGCATTTGAAACTGTATACCGTCAAACAAGGAAAAATAAAAACTAAACGGGGACGAAAATACTAAAAAGTTTTCGTTTAAAGTTTCTGAAGCAAAATTATCAACATAACCTGCATTATGAATGCAATCTAGACTCTGCGCTAGATGAAGTCTTATCCATACAAAACCTCTTACCCATTCATAACCCTCAACCCGGCCCACTTCAGTTTTTTTTTACCACATTCACATCTCTCACATTCTATTTTTTTCTCGTCAGGCGTCCTTTACTTTGGTCCATCTCGCTCTCTTCTATCCATTGGGGGCCGGCTGATGACACCGTCGCAGAACCTTTGGGTGTTCTCTCATTATTGGTTCAGACTGGCGCGACGCCGTCCAATCACAGCGTAGCCTACGTGATGACGGGTTTCTTCAATCCACGTCTAACATATGGTAAAAACATAACACACGGTGTGTGTGACATTAACGCCACCAGCTAGAGGGATTACTTACACTTACAGGCCATGTTCTCACACTCTCCAACACTTACCGGGAATGTATGTTTGTTCGTGACACGTGTGTAAGAACATTATGTTAAGAAACAGTATGGTGATAGTGTTATAGGAATGTGTCTGTGGACCCAAAGCAAGATTTTCAGGGTGTGACAAACTTCTTCAAGAGGCATTGCAGGTGGAAAAGCAAATCCCATCACCCAAACAACACTAACGATATTACCCAGCAACGTACCGTAATGTGCAACGCACGGCTTCTATTAAGCAGAAAAACCACAATCGTCTATTGGAAAAGATTCAGTTAGTTAGAAATACAGAACTGTTTTCTTTATTATGACCATTTTCCCCCCAAGAGAAGTCCTAAGGCCTTAATTCCATAGAAGAGCACAAGCCTCCTCTTTTTCCAAATTATTTTCCAACCCACATGTGAATAGTAGCATATGTACAGACGAGGAATGCCAGAAATCCTTTGTTAATTGACTGCAAAGTACATTGGGGTAACGTTTTTCCACTGGAATGTGTAATGACAATACAAGTACTGATCTTCTATGGAGCTTTTTTCGTAGAATCTCCAGGTGCTTCAACAGCCAAAAGCAACCATTTTTCTAGGAAGGGACAACCAAGACGTGGAATGCTGCATCCTCTAATGATGGAGACTGTCCAATCATGGGATGAGTGGAGAAGGTGGTCCGAGGACGATATAGTAAAGTGTCTTGGTCAAAGGAACAACAACAGGTTTTTTGTATTGGCATTGTTGGCTCTGGGATTCCAACCAGCAACCTTTCTCAAACCACTAGACATATCTATCGATCTGCAAAGCTCACCACCCAAAGATAATACACTGTCACCTTTTATTTCTGTCTGTTTCAACACGTTTTTACCCATTAAGAATAACAGCATTTTCAGAGTTCCAGAGTCCCCCAAGCCAGGTACTCCGCAGATGTGGGCCAGGACCTCATGCCCTCCTAAGTTCAAAACTGGGGAGAGACTGGGAAAATTCAGAAAATGCATTCCTCATATCAACAAGGATTTATAGTGGAGAAGGAGAACTTAGTGGAGAAGGAGAACTGACCCTACTCCCACAGCACAATAATATGGCAGCGTAAGACCTTGAGACTGAGACAGGGGGGTCCGGCGACACAGTGGCCCTATCTGGTGGAGGCCCCGGACAGGGCCCAACAGGCAGGAAATCAATCCACCCACATTGCCAAGCAGCAACCAAAGGGAGACCCACCAACCGCAACCACCCTGAATGAGGGCCGAGTATTGCCGGCAGAGTACAGCCCAATTGCACAAATGCGCAACAGAGAGACAACAACAAACCAGTGACTCCGCCTCCGAGAGGCATTTGAGGGAGGGCATCCCAATTTTTCTTGTTTTGGGGAGTTTCTGACTTCAGTCTCATCTTCAGCAAATCCCAATTTTGGATTTAAAACGTTCCCGTTTTTTTCTCATGATGAACTCCTTGGTTGCATTTGTTGTGTTTGGAGCCATTGTCCTGTTGCGATGTGAAGATTCCTCAAATGAGTCGGGCCACTGACCATCAGGCAGTCCTACATGAACCAGTGCTGATACTAAGCTAGTAATTCTACTTACCTAGAGGAAGATCATTAACTGTTACATTTATTTTTTTCTTTGTGATGAGTTTGGCGACAGATGAAATTAGCATATCACTAGCTAAGTAGAATTGTTGGGAATGTCAAGGTACAGTAGGCAGCTCCCATTCAAAAGCAAGGAAACTGCTTTAGAAATGGGTGATTGGTCATTTTTGTCCTGCTAAGTTGTACAGAACATATAAATCTATATTTTTAAAATCCTGCTAGGGTAATGATATGCTTACTTAATCCCCATACAGGAAGTTTAGAAGTAAAAATCTATGAGTTTGTCTGACTCAAAATCTCTCAGTGTCACTTTGAACTAGGCTCTCTCTTCCACTTTCAGACTTCCATTCTCAATAAAATTGCCTGGCTGCTGTCAGTATCTGTGTCTACACAGCCAACTCCATAAATCATGTGGTTGGATTGCATTGGGCAAGAGGCAGTGGCCCCTATTCCAGCATGCCAATTCCAAAACGTTTCAGCATTGCCACCAGGGGCACCGGCCACTCCCGCTGTGTACCGTCAACCCCTCCATGAGCCCATGGAAGCTCTCCAGATCCAACCCAGCGTGGGGAGCACCGGGCCAGGCCTAAGTGCCGGGGATTAGACCCTCTCTTGTATTTCTGTTTGTCCGTCTGGGTTCCCCTCTCTCTCTCCCACTGAGAAACAGACACACAGGGTCTAGTGTTCCCCCTTCATCGCTCTCCCTTCCTCCAACCCCACGCACCCCATTAACAGATACCATGCTGAACTGGCCCCTAGGAGGACTCGGTCCTGCCACTCCTCCATCCCTCTCCCTCCATCCCTCTTTCGCATAGGGACCTGTTAAAGCAGGCGACCTGCCGAGCCCCACTTCTGTGAGCTATTGAGCAGGAAATGGTGTTTAATGTACATCCTCTCTTAAAGAGGGTGATAGAGCTGTGTATGCGTGCGTGTGTGTGTGTGTGTGTGTGAGAAGCCTGTATCGGATTACACCCCTGCTAGAAACAAAGTGTGAATTACCACAGTGAAAACATGAGGGCAGAATGAAAGAATGAAGAAAATAAAGAAATAAGGGTAAAGCTACAGAGCAAGGAGGGTGCAGTGGAGGACTCAGAATGGGAATGAAAACCAACAAGTAAGTTTGGGTGAGGAGAGAGGGAGGGAGGTTCCTCCTCTATAAAAAGGAGATGTGAGGGGCATGGATGGAGAAGCGGGGCCCAAACGGACCGTTTGATTAAATCTGTGGTTGACGTGTGGGACAGGTGAGATTGATGAGGTTCCTCTGTGCTTCACACTGCGCAGAGAGCATGGGCCAGAGGGGGGAGAGGAACAGAACCCGGCAGTGTGGCGGGCCAGGGAACGGGGCCTGCTCACCCCGTGAGGTCCCCCGGCTGATTAATGGGGCTGGAGGCCCTTCAAAAACAGTGCTCCCTGAAGACAGAAACCAACAGCACTCCAAAAATAACCAGGAGACAGCCCAGCGAAGGCCTAGCTAACCTACCATAGAGATACAGATATGGCCGAGGCCTAAATCACAAAATTGAGCAATGGCCCAGGCCCATAAATTCAATAAAACAATGGCCTAAGACTAAGTAACCCCAATAACAACTACTACCCAGGACTAAGTAACCCCAATACAACTACTACCCAGGACTAATTAACCCCAATATAGCAATGTTGCAGGATTAATTAAGCCCAATAGAACTTTTAAACAGGACTAACTAACCCAATCAAGCAATGGCAGGGGACTAACCTGCACAAATGAGCAATGACCTAGGATTAACTAATCCCAACTGAGCAATGACCCAGGACTAAGTAACCCAACTGAGCAATGACCCAGGACTAACTAAGCAAATGTAGCTATAGGTGCCCAATTAGGAAACCAATACCTGGGACAAATTAGGTCATTGCCAATAGCATTTGGTACCAATAATAGGTCTTTGCGTTAAATAATGAGAGTTTTAAATTGCCCTCTAAACGCATTTCCTCACTCAAAGAGTTAATTTAGTTGTTTAATTTTTCTCCAAAGTCTTAGGGGTAACTTTAGTTTTCAAGTAGAACAAATAACACCAAGAGCACATTAAAGTCAGGAATCAGCAAAAACAACCTGGAGACACTTCATAAATGATTCAATCTATAATTATGGTAACACTCAGACCAGGGCTAATCTCTGCCAGGACTTTCTCTCCATCCCTCCCTCTCTCTCTCTCTGAAGAGTCCAGTAATTTCCTCCTTCACAAGCAGCGTCTGTTGACTTGAATGAGGCCCAAAAGTATGATATCAGATACTTGGTACATTTTAATTAAAAATGTCAGACCATATGTCCAAACCTCTGGGTCCACCGAGTATGACATGAAGTTGGGAAGCTTGTTAGACCACCTGGGGATTAACACGGACGCATTTAAGAGACTTAAACTTCTCTATTATTCCATTTAGGTACGTAAAAAAAAAAAGAGGAATTGCTGACATTCGGGGGGGAAGTTTGGACAAATGGCTAATGTGCGCAGCATTTGCGAGCCTAGCGGGCCAGTGACAGATGTAATTACCTTGTATGGAAGGGACTGGTGAGAATTAGTGGGCATTTCTGACATTTGAAAATAAATAGAGCAATTAATGAATGTACTCAACCTGAATTCCATAATGTTTGCTTGTTTCCCTCCTCCTTCCCATGTGGAGCTGGGGAGCTGTTCTAATGGTTTTAGCTGACACCACAGCGAGTGAACTTGGAAATGAGCACAGCACAGAGGCGAATTAGAAGTCACTTCTTTTTTCCTGGGGTTTGGGGCTGAGATGATTGATATCAGCCATTAGGACCACAGGCGAGTCAAGGAGCAGACATGGAGGAAGGAATGGAGCACCATGTTACACGGAGCTGTGAGGAATCTTCACGGCTGCCTAAAGCTGCTGCAGCAACAAATCTACACCCAGGTTACCCCCTCTGCCTCATCAACTGACTTAATATAAGTTCTGCCTACACCACACCCCGACCTGAAATAGATTTACCATTATGGCTTTCACAGGTCAGTTGTACATGAAAGTCCATCAACTGCCCGCAAACTCATGCTGGAAAAATGTTAATGAAAACATGCTGATACATTTAACGCTTGGGGTAAAAACGTTCAGTTCAACTAAAATATGAACTACTGTATGTCCCGTCCCATTACAGCCAACTCAGAGTTTTGGAGGTGCTTTCAATTAAAAGGTTTCCTGATTAACCATTTTGACGCAGAGTGAAATGACCTGGGTTTACAAAACTGTTATCCAGAAAATATGACAAAAATCATAATCTTTCTGGATAAAAACCTGTGATTGTTTTCAATGAAAAGGTCAAACTAAATTACTTCATCAAGCATTACTTTTTCTAGGACTGCTTGTCAGAGGCCTGTGAGTCCGGAGTAGATGCCACGACTCTCAAAGAGATTTTCAGATGGATCTTATTAGGCTAACTACCTACCATACTGACAGGTGATGTCAGTCTATACCCAGTCCTACCGAAACAGAGTTTATTTTTAAACGGCACATAAACCATAAGGGTATTATCATTATTAAGAATGTCACAGTATTATTCCAACCTCAGACCGTGTATATATGTACACACTTCTTTTTAATTGCACAGGACTTTTTAATTGCGTCAGGTGTATAAAGGCCAAGTCAAATGTCCTTGTCTACTCCGTAGGAGCCACATGGGTTATAGTTCATCTCTCTATTGGCCCACAGAGGTTCAGTGACTTTTAACAATCTTTCCAGCTCAATGCCTTTACGCACATCACACCTCCGGGCATTGTAAGCGTGTCCGTATTTGCCCGCAGTCGTCCACATTTGGAGAAAATTTAAACAAATGAAAACCAACACTTCATTTCTGATGTTATTCCTGGTAATGAAGCACTGCTGCGCTGCTTTCGGTTGCTTCACTGCGATCCCCACCCGCCTCTAGCATACACCTCAGCGTCTCGAGAGAAATCGGCTTAACAAAATACAGACGCGCATTCCGTTCCTCTGCACCACGAGGCAGTCATTAGGGCGTGCAGCTCGTACATCACCAAGTAAGACGCGTTGTGTGTAGGCTATGTCGGTGTGGCTCTAACTGGCACATAGTAACGCATAAAGTGCAGAATAATCAGGCCTTGATGTGCTAAAACACATTAACTGTTACCAGCACCAAGGGAATAGTTGTTTGATGGATTTAGCGATCCATGAGCTTGTGCAGGTTGCTAACAGCATTACGTGACACATAGGCTCAGCACTAAAACTTGCATTATTAGGTCCTAAGGTGTATTAATGACACATTTACATGATTTACATTTTTGATAGAGTTTCAAACAAAATTAGATGTTGTGCAACAGCAATCAACCAAATCAGCTGATTGAGCACAGGAACTATTTAATATATGATACATTGATAGGAGAACCATGCTTTTCAAAACAGAATACTTCAGTGTGCAGGATTTTAATCAAGCCCATTCTAGTGTTATCCACATGAGGGTTGCTGACTGACTGCATTAAGTGGTAGGTTAGAACAAAAAGGCTGAATGAATGGTACCCAGGTTGTTGCCTCATCACTGTACAATTAAATATGGAAATTAATTGAATAAAGCCTTCTAAACCTGACATTGCATGAACTTCACCGTGTCTTGTAACACCTGGTAACAGTTGTCTTGTAACATCTGGAAAGAGTTGTCTTGTAACACCTGGTAACAGTTGTCTTGTAACACCTGGTAACAGTTGTCTTGTAACACCTGGTAACAGTTGTCTTGTAACACCTGGTAACAGTTGTCTTGTAACACCTGGTAACAGTTGTCTTGTAACACCGGGTAACAGTTGTCTTGTAACACCGGGTAACAGTTGTCTGGCAACAAATGTAAACATTTATGATGCCCAAGGACCTCACACAATACATAGCTCGAAAAAACCAGAACATAGGCAATTAGCCAAAATTAGGAAACAATTTCAAGCAATGTAAACACCATGATACACACAGTGTCTGATGACCCTACAAGCTCCACACGACCAACTCTGATAACTAAAACAGGAGTAGCCATCCACAACCGATTGCTGGCATTTCCCACCAATATGGACAATATAAGGTGTTAGCTTGCCAGGAATTTCAGTCACACGCTAAACACGCTAACTATTATACTATCTTGTAAAAACTGTAAAATGACTAGTTAGCAACATACATGTTTTACAAGATAATAAACAAAAGCATACTTTTCACCATGCAGTGTACTTAAGAGGCTGCAGAGCTGAAAATAGCCGTTCTGGACAGATCAGACCAAGATTAACATACAAGGGTGACTACAAGAT
The DNA here is from genome assembly GCF_011004845.1 of Esox lucius. Lineage (NCBI taxonomy): Eukaryota > Metazoa > Chordata > Actinopteri > Esociformes > Esocidae > Esox > Esox lucius. Next base: position 25,347,525 of record NC_047584.1, on the reverse strand, counting down.
TGTGGAGGAAAAACTGTTAATCCCAAAGGTCTACTACATAACAACTCCCTCATGAAATATGGTGGAGGGGGTGCTATGGTTTGGCCATGTATGACTATAGATACCTTGACAAAACAATAACAACTTTTAAGGAGATTGACTGTCTACCCTCCTTTAAAAACTAAATACACTGAATGGTGTAGGGAATCATCTAAAAAATTATTGAAGATATATCTTTTTAAACATCCCAGAATGTTTCTTACAACTTTGTTACTTTAGTATTTTGATCAGAGGTAAATTATTTCCAAAATAGGCTATGAGTGTTGTTCAGCTCAGTGTTATACAAATTACAAAATAAAAAACTCTGTAGTGATTTGATGCGTACTTCTAATGCAACAGACATATTTACCACCTCTGTTAATCTCTGTTTTGAAAAGCTAATCCTAAATATGTACCAGGGGAACGAGCTTCAACAAGGCTTGAATATCCATCCATTTAACATTAATGTGTCGCCTATACTAGTCTAGCATAGATATGAAAACGATAAGTAACAACATCCATCTTGAATATCCATCCATTTAACATGAAAGTGTCGCCTATACTAGTCTAGCATAGACATGAAAAGGATAAGTAAAAACAAATCAGCACGAGGTGATAAAAAACTTTGAATAGATGCGCTGGAAGGTTTATCAGCTAGCAAAACTGTGACAGATTCTTGAACCTAAGGTTTCAACATCAGCACCATACTATTCCCTTCTATTTTAAACACTAGCTAAAAACGTAAAACATACAACAATTCTGCGTTTGAAACACACTACCTTTCTCTCCACACATTGTCCAGCGCAGAATAATCGTCTTAGAGAATGATGCTTTTGAATGACTGGGAAAAGACGTTTCACATTACCCATTATGGGCAGCGCCATCTTGGAACCTGACAAGGAAGGAACTACGGTGACTCCCTCAGCACAATCAGAGCGTTAAAGACAGAACAAAGTCAGTGGCCAAAAAACGATATACCTACACTGTGCATTTGTGTATGCTTTTTGGCTGGGCTGCTGGAAAATATTTTAGCTTGTGTCCGGTTCTTTTCATTGTTTGAAAATATGATTTGGAGTTTAGCTGAATTAAGTAAAAAACGTTTTTAAACAGAATAAGCACGGAATACATGTACACATTTTACTTGCTACTTGATGCATCATGCCTGAGAACAGTTCTTAGCTGTGGTATATTGGTTATATATCTTTGTTCTTTATTGCTCATATATTTGGGCAGAATATTACTATACCTTTATTAAAAAAAAAAATGTTGCATTTAAAATAAGTTTAAGATGTGAAAAAAATTTTTTTAGACGTTTGTAGTATCTTAAAATCTGTCTCCAGCTGCTTGGTCAGCCATTGAAGCAGTAGAGTACATGATAGTGTCATCAGCATATAGATTCATTTTTCACTTTCATATCTCATCACTGATATTGTTTATGTACACAGTGAACAGTAATGGACCAAGTATTACACATTGTGGGACCCTTTTAACCACCTCCTGTTTCTCCAACTGGATGCTTTCAATTCTAACCTGCCTTCAATCCTTCAGACAGTCATGAAACCAACGACAGGCACCCGATTCCAGTCATATTGATGACAGCTTACCCTAAGGAATTGCATGGTCTTCAGTGTCAAAGGCTTTAGACAAATCTTTGAACAGGGCACCACAGCACTTTCTATTATCAAAGGCATTAGCAATATCATTTACAACGCGTGCAGTGGCCGTAGTGGTACTGTTTATGTCGGAAGCCAGGATGATTTCGAGAAAGAGTATTGTTAACAATTAAAAATGATTGTGGTTACTTATTCACCAATGACTCTAGAAATGTAGTCAAACAGGAGAGCTTAAAGATGGGCCGATAATTATCCAATTCATTACCAGCACCTCCCTTGTGGAGTGGTAAAACAAAAGCTGTTTTGCACGCTTTAGGAATCTTTTCCTACGAAAGCAATGTTTTCATTAGCTGGCAAATTTTGTCAAGAATAGCTAGCAATGCGAACGTTAGCTAGCTAAATTAGTGGAGTCCCGTCAATATGAACTAGCTACTTAACGTTAGGCTGCATGTAAAATCAATTTGATGACATCAAAATAATAAAAGGTTTAGATACTAATTATTTGTCTTCTTTAGAGGTACCAATGCAATGTGTGCATTGAAAACATCACAAACTCAGAATCGCCTAAAGAAATGCTTGAATGATCTTATCAGGCAAATCAAGAATGGCTTTTATTAAATAATTCATGACTCATGATTGAGTTGCTGATGTTTCATGGCATTGTGAATTTCTTCCCATTCATCAGTGTTAAATCAGGGATGCAAAACCTCCTCCAACCACAACATTATTGCTGATTCATTTTATGATGTATTTGGCAGCTGTAAAAAACAATCCCATTTAATGATTCAATAAAAACAGAATATTGTATGAGGTGGTGGTGTTTTTTGAAAATGTGATTTCACAAGTGAATACATTTTTTAATGCAAAAACTGTGAGATAGCTAGCTACATTGAATTGGACATTGTCGATTGCTTTGAATATTGTTTAATTTCCATGTTTTTTCCATGTACTGGGGAATATATATATATATATACATATATAAATATATATATATACATATATAAATATATACAGTATCCTTTAGTTTACACTATCCTCCTACCACATACACATGTATAGCTTCGGGACTGACGTGTGTGGTTTAATCTGTCTGAAACCTGTCTAGTTGATGGGTGTTGTGTCTGGCCAGATAAAACTTCCCCAGCAGCTGCAGAACTCCAGTCCATACCTCTCTCATTACGAGAGAGGCGATATATGTGATTATACACAGAGGTGGATTGGATTTCACATGTTTGGAGGGCACGCTTGGTTCAGACCCTTTGTTTTGCCCCCGTAACCAACATCTGCTGCTGGTTTTTCCCACCTTTGCATCTGGTTGTATTTGCACAAATATCATTTCATATTCATTATTATTTCCTGAGGCGCTGAGCTCATAATGCACCAGATCTCGGTGGGAATCCTCTCCCGTCTGAGTTGGCGGTTGGTGTGGCTAGCTAGGTGTGTGTGTACGTGTGTGAAATGCATGTGCGTATGATGGGACCAGTGTTGGCTGGTCTGGCCACTCCACCTTTGAAGCCTCTGGCCCCAGCTTCCTGGCCACCCATGTGAGGTTGGTCTCTCCTCCTCTCCCTCACACCAGGAATCCCCCCTCACATTAAAATGACTGCCGTTTTTTTTTTAATTTACATCTTTATTAATATGGCAAAAAAGGAGAGTTTTGTGTTTGATCCCTTCGTTTTGTTATCACACTCTTCTTTTACACACGCCCAATTACATCTGCACCACTGTGAAATTATTTAAATTAGCTTAAGCAAATACATAAAGGTCAGGCCTTGCTTCATTGACTCTCAATGCTGCCTTCTGCATTCTTTTCCGTTTCAGTCTGAAAGACATCTGTGGAAAATGGCGGGAGGAAAAAACGATGTCCATTTCGTGCTGGAGTCAGCAGAGCTCCCGAGGCTCCTCCCGCCTGTCCAGACGCCTGCTGGGAAACTGTGAGAAGCCGCCAGCTTGCAGAGTGACAGCCTAACCCTTTCATCACTCTCCACTGATCACTAATTGTCTGTCCTCTCACCACACGTCCATCCCGGGGGTTTATTTTTGATCCTCCGCCACTCGACTTCTCACCCTCCTCCAGCCCCATTACCAGTCCGTCTGTAGGCAGTGAATCGGGGCCTAAACCCCCCGTGTCTGGGCATTTGTATTGGGCCCGGGGCCTATTGACCACCCCTCCTGAGCTGGGGAGAGAATGGGCAGGGTGGTGGCGACCGATGAGCCACCTGTGATAATAGACCCAGGCAGGGGGGCAGCAGCCTAGCCTGGGCCTGGGGCTCTGCGGTGCTGTGCATGGGCCTCGGTGTGGATCAACGGGTCCCTGACGTCGGTGTATCCTGACACTGAAAGACAGACCCTCCCCTCTGACACCGCGGCCCCGCTGAGACCAGGGGGCGTCCGCCACCCAAGTGGATGGACAGATGAGTGGAGGGATGGATGGATTTGAAGACACAGAGGTGGGCCAGAGAGGTCAGAAAATCGGAAAATATAAAAAAAGAAAATCCCTGCTTCAGTTAACGGACGGGGTGCCTCCATCAACTGGTCATGTTAGGCCAACAGAAACGTTTCCTAAGCTCCTATTATTTTCTCAGTGTGAAAGTCTCTGGAAGGAAAATAAACATTTTTTTGCAGAAAAGTATTTTGTGTAAAGCAATGTTTGCTTCCACAAGGAGGTTCTGGCTTTCATTAGGGCAGAAGCGTGTCTGCCTGTCTCTGGTAGCCTGCAGGCAGGCAGAGAAAGACGACCAGCCAGTCAGAGTAACAGGACTAAAATCCCCCCATGCACAATAGAGAGGGCCTTTAACTGAGTTATCTCTGTCACAGCGTCTGATGTGACTGACACCAGAACACCAAGCACACGACCAGAGGTCATCAAACAACCTTTAGTTTGCAGATAGACAGATAATAAGGCCCATGCTTTTTCTTTCTCAAGTGTGTGTGTGTGTGTGTGTGTGTGTAATACAGAGAGTAGGGAGGTGTCCCGGGGGGGCCAGTGTGTTTTCAGCACCTTGTCTCGTTGCCTGTTGTACTGCTGACAGAGAAGGAGCTCAGGTCCACACCTCTGTCCTCACTCACTGCTTCTCAGTCCACAAGAATAGAACCCTTCTAGACTGCACTGAGTCCCTGATCAACATTTATCTCATATAGGTGTACATTTAAAAATGCCAGGTACCGAAGAAATACTTTTAGGCATGCACTGTGTTTGAAGAAATGTGTTCTGGACATTTTACAGATGCAGTCCCCTTTCCCATGGGACGCACGTCATCACACTTGGTGGGAAACTCCATGAATTCTGCAAGGGTCCGGCGGGTTTTCTCACAGACAAACCCAAACCAACAGAAACAGCCCCGTCTAGGCTATCTAAAAGACACAAATGTCCATGAAAGCTATTTCTACAAGAAAGTATAAAGTCGGATCAAGACAACACACAACAAGGGTATGTGTTCACTGCCCGTCTCCACAATAACAAGGTCTGAAACTGAATGCCTGCCCGAACAACATTTAATCAAAGCCAGCCTCTTGCACAAATCAGTGCTCACGTTTATCCGAAAATGAAGGACTCTAGTAGCACAGGACGTCTCCTGATTTCACCACAACTGAAGCCTAGCATTAGTCAGAACGACATTGTTCGTTTTGTGTCCATGCCGTAAAAGAAAGTTTCAGGCTGTCTGCAGTCAGCATTGGCGCATGGTGGAGGGCGGCAGCGACGGCAGCACTGCACATCGCTTAAACCAACTGATAACCGGTGGAGCTCCGGTGGACCGGTGAACACAGCAGACGGTGTTGGCTCAAGTGTCGATTGTCTGTCGTGTACTAGCCTAGGTGGAGTTGGTGTTTGTTCGGGAGTCGCTGGAAACACCCGCAGCGTTATTACACCAGACGTTCTCTTGTTTGAAGACCAAAAGCCAGCGACGGAAAGCTCTGACGTTGTTTCAGATTATGAGATGAATTAGAGGGGGTCAGTTAATGAATTAATTTCGACTGAAAACGCGGTAGAACAGCACTTTGTCCATGTTCACCTCGTGCGAAAGAATGGCATCCCCTGGTGTCACGGGGTCAATTATGAGCAAGCACAAATCAAGATGGAGGCTGTTTTAAGTTAAAGTTGCGTGTGTTTGTGTATGTCCATGTGTACGTCTGTGTGTGCGTGGGAACGTGTGCATGTGTTTACATGCGTCTGTGTAGTGGATGTGTAATATCTGGTGTGGGCCTCATCTCTGTCAGCACGTTGCTCTTCAGAGTCAGGGAAGGGTATCGCCTTACAGTGAAGTCATCTCGCCCTGGAACCTCTCTCAGCAACAAACCCTGTAATTTCAATTTGCATTCAATTTCGGTGTAATCGCTTTACATTCTCCGTGGTGAATACGGACCTGTTGCTGGTGTACGGTGGGGACCAGAGAGAGAAGAACCAGAGAGAACCAGCCATGGGTTGGATGCCCGGCCCATGTAGACATGGGTCTCCTCAGCTGCAGTAAAGGGACAGCGAATTGGGGCCAAATGGTTGTTGGGTCTAGTCCCGAGGGAGTGCTCCATGGAGCACAGGTGACTAATGTCAAGTGACATAGTAATGATCCAGTTTTTTGGAGATTAAAGTGAGTTAAGTATTCTGACTTTGCCTTTGCATTCAGTGGAATCTTTCAGATGAGAACCAAATATGCTGTCCCTCCTCTGCCTTCGTGGAACCTTTAATCAAGCTCTGATGATCAGCTGAACTAGGCTAGAAGACAGAAAGTCCAGTCAGTCGTGTGAGGTGTAAACACGTGCTTTACACTAAATTAGCGAGCATGGCCTGACAAACCCAAACCAACAGAAACAGCCCCGCTATTCTCCGGAGCTGGCATGTAATTAGCTATGCAGTTACAGCACAACGTTCTGAGACACGCACAGGATCTGTCAGCCACCTGGTTACGGACGCTGTCCGATAACGAAGCGGAGAGGAGCTGAGACACATCCGTCCGTCTGGGGTTCCTCTCCACCGCCAAAACATGGCTGCCCCCAGATGAAACTATAAACATGTCAGGCAGATCACTGCTCAGTCATTGGTGGTGGCTGTGTGTGTGTGCTGGGGGGTGTTCGAACATTCACAGGAATGTTGTCGATGATGCCAACGTTGTTGTTTAACTTTGGTCCATAAGTCACCAGTTCACAGGTGTGTCAGGGATTTAGCGTTGTGTCAGAGATTTCTATTGTATTTTGCTCTCCAAATTAAATGTTCACAGCAGAAACATATTTAAAATGATGGACACTATGCTACATACTTGTATTAATCAGATCTTTTTAAGATAGGAACATTGTAAAATGGACACAACCTTCAAGCAAATTTGTAACTGTACTCATATTTTGCAAGGATCTTATTAATTTCACAGATTTCATACTGAAACAGCCTAATTTAAAAGCATGTTCACAAAACATATATCAATTCAGGTTATCATATCCTCTTTGCAAAGTTTTTAACCCGTTCACTGAATACTGAATATGACATTGAATATGTTTTTATAATGCATCCAATGAAAATATGATTTGGATTATAAGTAGTTTTATTAATCAGAACTAGATTATATACAGTATGTAGTAAGTATTAATCAGAACTACATAGAAATCCTTCTCTTTGAAATCAGAAAGTGTCAGTTAGTGCAAGAGACCTGCCCTTTTCCCCTTCAAAACCATGGATAGGTAGGGAGATCATATTCTCACAGTGAGGGAGACAAAGAAATCGATCCTACACATCTGCTTGATCTAAGCAGCGCTGCTTCCTAACCGCCTGCTTGCGTTTGTAACCCACATCCTCTAATGTGACTATTGTACTTTACCGAATGACTGTATTCACTTAGCATTTCAAAAATGTTTCACATTCCTCCCAACGTTTGTTCAGCTGGGTCTTACCTCAGGTTAAACAGCTTCTCAGCTCACAAGGGATTCGCACCCACAACCTTCTGGCCCATGGCTGAGAACAGGCTGCCTCTGCTTTCTGTCCACCTTGCCCGCTACAGCCTGAGCAAATAAGTTAACCATAATTACATTTCCTGATTTTCCAATTAAGACGAGGTCACAGTCAGTCAACGTCTTACGGCCAAACAGCGTATTTATCTTTAGAGGGGTGATTTATTTGATTCACGGAGGTATGACATATAACAACATGTTATAGTTTAATTAGTTTAAAGAGTTACTCTAGGTGTTGGAGAGAGAGAGAAATACCTTTACTGGGGCTGAATGGTCACCTGGCCTTTCCTAACACTACTGAGTTGTGTAGGTGTTGTACACTCAATCCACCTTTAACCCTTACCATCCTCACCACTAATTCCTGAAACCTAAATATTAGGTGTAAATGTGCAATATGGAATACAAATTCTGAGGGCAAGATAGAGATTGACCTATCAAAGATTCCAATACGCACACAAACATGAACAAACACTTCTCGGATACATTTTGGTCGAGTGAGATCCCAGACATAGTCCGGTCATAAACCTAGCGACATGTTGGAGTCCCACCAAACTTATCAGCTAGTCTTCTCAGTCACATTTCATCAGGACCTTTCCTCTGTAGGAGGGATCCAATTGGTGCAGGGTGCACAGAGCCCTAATAAACACCATTGCAACTACAGCGAGACGTGTCAAACAGTCCTCTACTTTAGATGCTAAAAATAACGCTGTTTATTAATTCCCAGGTTAATGCAAATACAACTTTGGTGATAATACATCATTTTGCATAATCTTTTTTCTCAAAAACATCAGTTTTGACTACAGAACAGAGCAAATACATTGGAGGCTCAACCTTTACACTGTCTTTGTGATTCTGATGCAGCAAATGCACTAGCAAATGTGCAAGCAGATGGTGTCTTTCCCGTGTGAAGGTCTCCGCCTAGTGGCCAGACCGAGGAGTGCTTCACAGGAGTGAGTGGGGTCCCCCATTCACCATGCTCTCCTCTGATCAGAAGAGACAGAGAGAAACAATTAAGTGTCATGAACAGAGCTAACCATCCACGACCACTCAGGGAGCACTAGGATAATGAGCCCCAAATGCAACCACAGCTCACGGGTGAACGAAGTGGAGGTGCGCTACACTAATGAAAACGATACGAGTGATCAGACCGTAAAGTGTGCCCAACACAGGGGGATTAAATATCATAAAGGAGAACAGAGTGTGTGCCGGAGTCTGTGTGTATGTGTGTGTGTGTGTGTGTGTGCGCGCGCGCGCGTGTGTGCGTGTGGGCGGGGGTCAATAGGTGCGTCAGAATGACACCACATCTGCGCATCAGCAGTCCCATCCCTCCATGAGAACGATCATTGATCACGCCAATCAAGGGCCAGAGAAGAAGAGGATTCGGGTCGGGAGCTGAGAAACTGGAGCCGGGTTGCCGTGGAAACCCAATACAGCGCACGTAAACAACGCGATCCGTTGGTGACATCTGGAACAGATTGGACCAGGGTGCCGCCGCTGCCCTCCGCGCTCTCCATATGAAGGGATTCATTACCGTATTTATTTGTGCAGCTAAACCCCAGTCGGCCGATGGGATTATGTAGTGGGAGATTCAAAGTATATACTAAACAAACAGACCTAGTAAAGCTGGATCTCAGCTATATCCTGAACAATAATGGATTTACAAGGCAAGAGTTTTTCCTTTTCACAACCTCTTCATTTTCCAGAAATTGAAACCAGACCCAGAGAGGGAGACGGAGAGTGGTCTGCTATGTGCACAGCGAGGGGGAGGGACCTGGGCCAGCGTATTTATCATAGCTTTAAAAATCTGATGTGAGGGAGACAGTGAGAGAGAGAGAGAGAGAGAGAGAGAGACGGAGAGAGAAAGAGACGGAGAGAGAGCATGGTTACAGCATTATGTAAGTCTTAATACAGGCAAGTTGATAGGAGTCAATTCAACTTTTTCTCAAACGGAGGCTTTCAAACATCCTACATTTCTTCTCCTCCTCCCTGCTGTTTCTTACTCCTGCGCTCAGATGACATTTCTCTTTTTCCCTCTCTCTCACATTCTCTCCCTTTTACCTTCTCTTACCTGCTACATATTTATTTAGCGTTCTTTCACTGTTGTTATAGTGGATAATGAAAATATACCAACCCCTTCTTCACATTTTTTTACCTTAACATGTAAGGTGAAGAGGGATTCAATTATATTTTTTCTCACTAGAACGAGAAAAAGTAAAAGAATGTTAAAGAAAATGTTCAACATGTCTTGCTTGCATATCCCTTCAAAACAGTTAGTTAATACATGGTGGAAGCAGCTTGGGCATCCATTACTGCTGGGAATCCCTTTAATAACTTTGCACAACATACACTGATGAAAAGATGTTTTCAAAATTGCCATAGCACAGTTAATTTGGAAATGAACCACGGACAGCAATGTTGAAATGTTTTCTCTGAATACTAAGCAAATGTGAAGGTGTACAGTGTAGAATCCTGCCTATGAAATTTACAAAACTGGAATTTTAAACAATGACATCTTGTCTACATTTCCCCTTCCTTTACCGAACAAGACAGGAGTAGTATTAGCTAGTCAGGTTTGGTTTAGTTTAGGGTGATAGTACGTTGAGTTTCCAAAGCGAGTATGAAGAGTGTACACGTGAATGCAAATTGAAAGACGGACGGCGAGAACGTTTAAATGGGAAAAATCACAGGCGCTTGGAACCATTTTGTAGATAAAGTATTTTAAACATTGAGTTAAACATTAACTGCAGATGTATTCTAGTGATTTATTCTTAAATGTATGCCAGCAGTACAATCCACATTTCTTGTGTATGTCCCTTTTAAGCACAAACTGAGACTGTACCACTCAGAAATACACAACATCCATTTGCTTTCGGTGGGTCAATACATGGGACGAAATACGTTACTTGTTGCTAGTCAAAGTAATTCCACAGGATATGTTTAATAATGCAAATAAACCATAAATTATAGGTTTCATCAATGGTACTATTTTAGGCATTTAAATGATTCAAATGAAGCTGTATTTTAAATGCAACAAAATGTATTTGATTTTAATTTAAGACTGAGAACAAATTGTTGTTTTGTTTTTAATTCAACTAAATATCAACATATTAAGAATATGGTTTTTTTTCTACCTGGGTCCCTGTGCACTGACTAAATCTGGTTTGATCAGTTATTCATTTCTAGACAAACTGGGACAAAAGCCTGACAAGTAAGTGACAAGTCAGTTGCACAGTTTTTATCAAATGTTGTTATCTAGTTGAGTTGAGACAACCAAACACCATTCCAAATCACATTGGAGCACACTAAGCTAACAAATGATTAAGTTGACAAATTATATGGACTCACAATCCCAATTAAACCAGATAGAATGAATAAAGAATAAGATTAAGAAAATGACAGAGAAATATTCAAGAATTAAGATACACCATGTGTACATGTTGGTATTTGCTGGATTGTCAACCAAACCCACCATAGTATTACTATGGTGAAAAGGTAAATAGCCCAAACTTAATGTTGTCGTACAAAGTATTTTTTCAACCCTTACATCATTACATCTTTGGCCATATTCACATTAGTGTAACTCTATACTTAATGTTCAGTATCTTTACATCCCTGCGTTGGACTTGAGAGACTTGTTCAGGTCCTGTCCCAGTGATGAGTGAATGTGACGGGTGATCGCCCAGCCCGACCCAGTGTTGGTTTCTGATTGTAGTGGACAAGCTCAAAGTCCCTGTGTGTGTGTCAGCACCTAGAAGGACCAGTCAGAGCCCTGATCTGGAGCAAGGGGAAAACTGTCAGCTATCACGCACAAACCCAAGATGACAGGCCCAGATTGCAGACAGGAGAAATAGATAAGAGGGAAAGTGAGACGAGAAAACTGGACAAAGGCTGATACACCCCCACATTTCTCTCCCCAACCAATCTACACCTCCCCCTACACAGCTTCTGCTCTGTCTGCCCACTCAACACCAGAGGAACAGTGACAGAAAAAGAAAATGAGCACTGTATTTATATAACCTGTCCACAACACAACTCGATGGATCGGCATGTCAGCACCCCTGGGGAACATCTAAGCTGTGCCCTAAAAACAGGCCTCGATATCAAAAAGCCTTCTGGCTGCTTTCATTATCTATCCCAAATGCTGAGCAAAAAACCAAGACTGTTAGGGAGCGTCTGTCTGAAAAAGATACAGATTATCAGCTCTGATTATTTTTGTAATCCCCCTCCCTCTTCTCCTCGGGTTTTCATCTGGTCTTGATTTTTCTCTCTGCGTCCTCCTTCTCAGTCTCTTAGCGTTGCAGTGCCTCCCTAGCCAGCCATCAGCCAGCCAGACCCGGGGAAAGCCGAAAGGAGACTCTGCACTAATTAGGCCTCCTCCACAGAGCCAAGAGGAAGTGAAGCTGCCAGGTCCCCTTTCCCCCACGATCCCTCACCCTGGCTGGGCACAGACCGCCCGGGGCTGGGCCCCTTCCCCCTGGAGCTCTCTCTGAGTGTGAGGTGCCAGCTCCAATCTCCCCGCTTTCTCCTCACCACTGCTGGGTTGCCCCTCCTGGGAGAAGGGGGACAGTAAGGGAGGAAGGAAGAGGAGGGGCGAGGGGTTGCAGTGGAGAGACAGATGGGTTCTCACAGTGGTTCTCCACCCCTCTCTGTCCAAATGAGTCGGGATTGTTCTCCTGTCAACTTGTTATTGTGACCTTTAAACGAACAGAGGAAGGCCTAGGAGTCTGGAGGCAGCTGCATCTGTGAAACGACACACACACACACACACGGTATATTCCCAAATACAGTTCACACTCTGACACACACATGTCTGACAGACTCCTGAGGCAGATCGATGTCCACACGCAGCCGATCACCCCAGTGTGCTCCACAGATGTGTGTTGCCAGAGTTACCAGCCCAGAACGGCATGAGGCGTTCATATTTATATTGTGCTTAAGAAACTAAACGTGAAGACGGCAGATTTTACTGCCATATCTTGACAATTTTATGGGCTTTACCATCAAGGTCTCAGACTGATATGGAACTTGTGACAGGGAGAGGATCAGAGAGAGAGGACAAACATGAAACATTTCTGAAATCTGCTTCATACCCCCATCTTTGTCTCTCTTTTGCCTTCTCTCATCTCTTCCTCCTCTCTTGTTCTCTCTTCGCACAACAATTACATTTCCTTGATCTGTCTCTCTTTGTCTCTCTCCTCATCTGTCTCTCTCTCTCCCTCTACTTGAGGGCTTGTTTACATTACGCGACATTATGCAAGCTATCAAAGAAAACCTGAGAGAGCAGGTTATTTGGTTGCGTAAACTTGCAGATACCGATAGCTCGAGATGCCACAGAAAGCGTGCACCACATTTTCGACAGAGCGTCCCCCTGGAGTTTTCCAAGTGTGAAGACAATTTTTCCTGAACTTTATCAAGTTTCTGTGAAATTCGAACGCACGTTGCTCGATTTTCCAGCGACTGACGGCCATAAACCAAGATAAGTCTTTCGGGCATTTCTATTCCATCTCTCGTAATGTAAACAAGGCCTAAGAGGTAGTTAAAGTGTCAGTTTGTGAACAAAGTCCAGGCCAAACTACTTCCCCTAGAGGTTTCCGTTACTGGAACACACACCAGAGGATCCCTATAGAGCATTCTACACAACACACACACACACCAACACACACAAACAGACTGCAGCGGAGTACTCCTGTCGAGCAGACTCCACAACAAAGACAACACACTGTCATGTCGGTATGGGACCATATCTGTGTATTCAGTACATGTGTGAGTCGCGTGGTAACAAAATAAAACATCCTTGCCAGCACATTTCATTCCTTGAAGGTTTTGCCGTTCCTGGTAACGCTTGCTGTTAGGTTGCAGGAAGGTTCTGTGAATGCTTAACTCTGGATCCCGGAAAGTTTTCTTGACAGGTTTTATTAATGCAAATTTAATATATATATATAAATATATATATATCAATAACTACTTTAATTTGTCACTGAATGTTTTAACAAGACTTTTAATTACACTTTTAGATTATGTTGGTTTAACTTGCATTTGAATACACTTCCTTAAATATTACTCATGCAAACACATTTCTTGGTTATTGTGACACAACATCAGTGAGATTCAAACCTACTGTGTGATTTTCACTCGAGCCACGGTATTAGTCAGCCGGGCCGCCAGGATGGTGCTAACATGCGTTTTTATTTCTAGCCGTTAATGGTGATAAAGATGAAGCAGGTTCAGGACATGATTATCTGGTCTAGAAACGCAGTGGAGAGACACTATATCAAATAAACGTTCCTTCCTCTCATAAATTCCAACTCAATGAATAATATCCCTCACTCAAAATGGTGGGCATTGAGTCAAAAACATAGATCTGGTCAACACATGAGCTCCATCTCACTGGGCTCCCGCCTAAAGAGACCAATATTTAATTCAACATGAATACATTCAACATTTCCAAAAGTCCCTTTCTGAAGTTAGGTTTTGGGATAATTACTATTATTAATCAGTAAAGAAACGGTTCGGCTAAAGTGGTTATGATAATCAAGAACACATGGACATGTGTTGTTGTGCGAGCTGTGATATAATTTTGAAACAGAGAGCATCCTGGTGTAACTCCCAGATGAAGTGTTTATGGCCTCTGGGCTCTTTGTCTGGTTAAGATGTCGGGAAGATTCCCATCCTTATTTTCAGACCACACAGAGGTCAGATAGACAGGCAGAGGTTGGGTGGCTGGTTACAGCCAGAGGGGTTGTAGCCATGGCTCCACTATATGAGTCAGGCATGGGTGACCCCAGCTACTGTCTGTCAGAGCCCACGCCCAGGTTATGTTGTTAGCTTAGAATTACGCCACAAGATCAGTCACTGACTCCTCTTCAACACATTACCACTTAACGGAAATGTAGTTTCTTAGTTTGGTGATAGTTTGGGTGTTGTTGTGTATGTTATTCTCACAATGTTCTGGGAATGGTGTGGGATAATTGGCTGACTTTGGGACATTCTCAGCATTTTTAATACTCAACAAATGTTTGGTTTCTTACTTAAAGAGAATGTTTCCTATAAAAATAAACCATGGTTACATTTAGCTTAATTTTCAGAAGAATCAATGAAACAACTTTTATACATCTTCAAATTATGGATTCTATTTGAATAGAGTAACATTAATTGTGTTGCCTTAGTTCAAATTTGACAATACAGGAATGGCTCCTACTGATGCTTTGTCACAATAAATAAGAAATGTGTTTGCGTCACTACTGCCTTAAGTAATTGTGTCTAAGCTGTCCTTGGAGTAAAACATAAATACAGGGAACCAAAAATAATTTAGGGGTGTGATTACAGCATGCAGTGAACATTTTAAGGGAGTAAAATTTTAGAAAAAATAAAACATTTACAGAACCTCTCTAGAACCTAGAAGGTTTGTTCAACAACTTCCAAAAAAGGAATTTTACGTCTCTCGACGCTATACCTCAAAACATTTATCGTAATGTAAACAAGCCCATGGATACGATTGGATATGATGGATCTGGGGCAGGGAGAAAAAGATGCGTAAAAAGTTATTTCACCAATGCGAAACCAAAATCGTTTCAACAACTTCCAAGAAATCAAAAGTGCTAACTAGGATGGCCCTAAAACAACCACGCGGCTTCCTTTATTTTTTATCATAAAGACAGGCTGAATAGGAGGGGTACATTTGACCCCCCCGCCATGTTTCCCCTCTTCACTTCTTTGGAAAAATGGACTGCCAGCAAGCAGCGCTTTCAAAGTGAAACACTAGAGTGGCAGATCACAGGGGCCAAGAAAAATGATATTCCTCTCGTTACAACTCCACGGCCGGTTCCTTTGTTGTGGGCGCTTCTGCTTTTAACTAGAAACAGGTCTCCCTGTTCTCCCCTGTGTTTTGGAGCTTCCCCCATACACACCCACTAAATATACACACACACACACACACACATAATTTCTCCATGTATTAAGACCTGGCGATGGCTTGTCAAGCCTAACGCCACGTGTGCGCGCACACGCACGCACACACCCTCTCGCCAGTCAGCGAGACGCAGGGGCAGGTGGGGTGAGGGGTCGGTGGGGTGAGGGGTCGGTGGGCGCCCTGACTCCACCGGGCTGTACGAGAGCCCGGGGAGTTTCGTCCAGGTAGATCTGCTACGAACGCACAGGGCGGGGAGCCGATCGGACACCTCAGAGAGCGAGGGATGGAACATCCCTATTCCCCGCGGAGCGTGTAAACCTGTCAGCACCATCCTTCTCCCTCCACCTGTTACACACGCCAGACCGCTGACTGGGGACTTGTAATCAATCAAAAGCAGGTTCACGTTTCGAGAAACGGGTCTCTTCTGTAGCTCTGCACTGACATCGGTGTATAATGGGGCCAACCACCGTATCAGCCAGCTGCTTCGTTAGGGGGTCACAGGCAAATGGAAACGCGTTGTTCTTCTTTTGTAGGATTGTGGTCCTTGACTTGGTCAAATAACTTAAGTATAGATTGGTATTTATTGTGTTCACTTGGTCATAAAGAATGATACCATTTGGCCAGTAGGAGGCACAGTTGTAAGTATTCACCCCTAAAACCGTGTAACTTTTGTATAAGTGTATTTCCTCGTCCTGAAACAATTTACCTCAAGAACCCATGAAGTCCTCCATGACTGATTTTCCTCCATATTTGACCTTTTGGAAAAGCTTCTAAAAACAATATATCATCTACTTTTGGTGCAGTTTCTACTGATGACAAGTTATCAATGAATCTGGAAATAATACACGTCAGTTTAAATCTTTTGTGACAATGCCTGGGAATGCATGCTACAGAGATGTTAAGAAATATTTGCACAGCATTTGAGAGAAATAAGCTTTCTGTGTGTATGGAGCATTTCTGGGATCTTAAATGTCTATTCAGGAAACGTGGGACCAACATTTTACATGTTGTGTTTGCTTTTGTACAGTGCATATTATTCTGGTACATGAGGGCTCTCCAAGCAATGTGTGTGCCTTAATTGTTTTATCTAATAGAAATGTTATATTTGTTTTGCAGTTTGTTACAACAGTCCTGATATTACTGTGCTGCATGTGATGCCTCTGGAGTTCTGAGGGTAAATACACGTAACGTTGGTGTTTTCACTGGTGTAATTTGAGAACATATAATGAGAAAGACACTGCAATGTCTATCCAAATCTTTAGTCTGCAAGTGAATTCTCAAAGACGTGGGTGAGCCTAATGGTGCCTTTGTAACAAGCGGGAAGGTAACCACATACGTTTGGATCTAACCCACTTCAACTGGAAATTACTCTTTAACAAAACATCTCCCCCATTAGCTTAGACCTTTTCCCCAGGTTGTCACTGACTCAAAAAATTACCTCAGTAACAGCATTTTCGACAGCAGACTGCAGCAATTACACAAAGAAATAAGTTAAAACAAACTTACGCACACTTACACTATAGGTTACATTACGTATTTCTGCAAATTGTACGTTATTATTTTTTTTGCTGAAATTAACAGAATGAAAGAAAATGCGTTAGACCCTGATCTAAGTCAGTAGATGGCAATTCCAGAGCTTGAGAAATTCTCTTGGAACTCTTGGAACCTCTCGGAGTGCTTTATACTAAACCACCATGGGCTCTTCTCAGCCACTGACTGAGGATCAGAAAAAAAAGATAATTGACTCTTACAAACCAGGGAAAGGCTATTAATAGATACCTAAATGCTTCCTGCCTGCAATTTCCACTGTCTGAAATGTCATTAAGAAATGGAAGTTGAACTATAGACAAGATCTGGAAGACCAATAACAATGTCCGATAGAGCTCCAGTAGAACCACTTGTAGACTAGAATGCAAAGCAGAAATGTCACATCACTGTAAAGGACCTGCAGGAACCTGGTAGGTCTACAGGAAGAGTGGTGCACAGATTCATTGCACAGTTGTGGACTGCATGGACGAGTCTCATCAAAAACATCACAGCGTGAAGTGTGCGACAAGCCCCTTAGATATAACATTGGCATCTTAGAGCCAAGAGGTCAGATGAAGTGAAAATGTAACTCTTTGGCCACAATCAACAGAGGTATGTTTGGAGAAAAAAAGGAGAAGCATTTGAAGAAAACTACACCTTGCCAACTTTCGAGAATTGAAAAGGCTGTAAGATGACTACAAGAAACATTTGGAAGCTGTGATTTCTGCCAATGGGGGTGTTACTAAATAAGTACTGACGGATACGATACCCAAACCATGGCATGTGCCACATTTACTTTTAAATTTTTTTCACTCAGCAAATAAATAGTAACCGTTCATTGCAATTTAACAAAATAAGTACAATTCTATTTTGTTCACTGCAAAGGTTGTTATCTTCTTTTCACTCAGAAAATCAACAAAACATGTAATTTTTGGTGCAAGGGGTCCAATGTTGTGCTTACAACCAGTGCCGGCTCTAGCCTTTTGGGGGCCCTAAGTGAATTTTTATTTGGGGCCCCCTCTCCCCTATAGGTCGGGAGCTCACTAGCAGTCAGAGACTCCCTAGCAGTCAGGGGCCCATTAGCGACCACTTATGTTGATTTGCCTGGAGTCGGCCCTGCCTACAACTGTATGAATATAGATTTTAACACCAAACATTTGGTTTTTGGTTGATAGTTGATTCAACTTGTCGGCCTTTGCTTTTACCTGTGAAACCTATAATTGCAGCTACTATCTATTCATAATATAAAATAACAGTTATAACATTATGATCCATTCTCTAAAAACGTACACATTGTTGTAGGAACTTAAAATATAGTTATATACTACATTTATTTTGTAAATTTATTTTGGTTATATTTGATGATTTCTTGCTTATAGCTCCCCAGCTCTGCCGCCATGTGTTGGAGTTTACCCCGGTGAACGAGAGGGTCGTTTCCCTGCGCCTACGGGTCGGGGATAGGTCTCTCACTGTTGTTTGTGCCTACGGGTCGAACGGCAGTGCAGAGTACCTGACCTTCTTGGAGTCTCTGGGAGGGGTGCTGGAAAGTGCTCCGACTGGGGACTCTATCGTTCTACTGGGGGACTTCAACGCCCACGTGGGCAACGACAGTGACACCTGGAGGGGCGTGATTGGGAGGAACGGCCCCCCTGATCTGAACCCGAGCGGTGTTCAGTTATTGGACTTCTGTGCTAGTCACAGTTTGTCCATAACGAACACCATGTTCAAGCATAAGGGTGTACATCAGTGCACGTGGCACCAGGACACCCTAGGCCGTAGGTCGATGATCGACTTCGTTTCATCTGACCTTCGGCCGTATGTCTTGGACACTCGGGTGAAGAGAGGGGCTGTCAACTGATCACCACCTGGTGGTGAGTTGGATCCGATGGCGGGGGAGGAAGCTGGACAGACTCGGCAGGCCCAAATGTACTGTAAGGGTCTGCTGGGAACGTCTGGTCGAGTCTCCTGTCAGAGAGATCTTTAACTCCCACCTCCAGCAGAGCTTCGACTGGATCCCGAGGGAGGCTGCAGGTATTGAGTCCGACCATGTTCTCCACCGCCATTGTCGAAGTGGCCACTCGGAGCTGTGGCCATAAGGTCTCTGGTGGCAATCCCCGAACCCGGTGGTGGATACCAGAAGTAAGGGATGCCGTCAAGCTGAAGAAGGAGTCCTATCGGGCCTGGTTGGCTTGTGGGACTCCTGAGGCAGCTGACGGGTACCGGCAGGCCAAGCGGGTGGCAGCCCGGGTGGTTGTGGAGGCAAAAACTCGGGCCTGGGAGGACTTCGGTGAGGCCATGGAGAAGGACTATCGGCTGGCCTCGAAGAGATTCTGGCAAACCGTCCGGGGCCTCAGGAGAGGGAAACAGTGCCCTTCCAACGCTGTTTACAGTAGAGGTGGGCAGCTGTTGACCTCAACTGGGGATGTCGTCGGGCGGTGGAAGGAATACTTCGAGGATCTCCTCAATCCCGCCGTCACGTCTTCCATTGAGGAAGCAGAGGATGAGGGCTCAGAGGTGGACTCGTCCATCACCGGGCTGAAGTCACAGAGGTAGTCAAGAAACTCCTCGGTGGCAAGGCACCGGGGGTGGATGAGATCCGCCCTGAGTACCTCAAGTCTCTGGATGTTGTGGGGTTGTCTTGGTTGACACGCCTGTGCAACATCGCGTGGCGGTCGGGGACAGTGCCTCTGGGATGGCAGACCGGGGTGGTGGTCCCTCTTTTTAAGAATGGGGACCGGAGGGTGTGTTCCAACTATAGGGGGATCACACTTCTCAGCCTCCCTGGGAAAGTCTATGCCAGGGTACTGAAGAGGAGAATACGGCCGATAGTAGAACCTCGGATTCAGGAGGAACAGTGTGGTTTTCGTCCAGGCCATGGAACACTGGACCAGCTCTATACTCTCTACGGGGTGCTGGAGGGTTCATGGGAGCTTGCCCAACCAATCCACATGTGTTTTGTGGATTTGGAGAAGGCATTCGACTGTGTCTCTCGCGGCATCCTGTGGAGAGTGCTTAGGGAATATGGGGTCCTGGGTCCTTTGCTAAGGGCTGTCAGGTCCCTGTACGACCAAAGCAGGAGCTTGGTCCGCATTGCCGGCAGTAAGTCAGACTTGTTCCCAGTGCATGTTGGACTCCGGCAGGGCTGCCCTTTGTTGCAGCCTGCAGTCTGTTCGTAATTTTAATGGACAGAATTTCTAGGCGCAGCCAGGGGCCGGAGGGTGTCAGGTTTGGGGACCACACGATTTCGTCTCTGCTCTTTGCGGATGATGTTGTCGTGTTGGCCCCTTCAAACCAGGACCTTCAGCATGCACTGGGACGGTTTGCAGCCGAGTGTGAAGCGGTGGGGATGAGAATCAGTACCTCCAAATCCGAGGCCATGGTCCTCAGTCGGAAAAGGGTGGCTTGCCCACTTCAGGTTGGTGGAGAGTGAAAGTATCTAGGGGTCTTGTTCACGAGTGAGGGAAGGATGGAACGGGAGATTGACAGACGGATCGGTGCAGCTTCTGCAGTAATGCGGTCGATGTATCGGTCTGTCGTGGTGAAGAAAGAGCTGAGCCGCAAGGCAAAGCTCTCGATTTACCGGTCAATCTACGTTCCTACTCTCACCTATGGTCACGAGCTTTGGGTCATGACCGAAAGGACTCAGTTAACAAATAATTTGTTAATTGAAACAATTAACAAATAATTTTACTTTCAGTTTCACCAAGTATATGTCATGGTCTATTTTTATCAATCTCAGTTCACCCTGGGATAATTGTTTGCATTACATGTTCACAGAAACAAACTCAATCTAAGCCAGGCAACCTCTGCATTTCCAAAGTCGTTTGTTGTCTCGTCACAGTAACGGGGCATAGCCTTCCCTCTCTTCTCTCCCCCTGTGGGCCTTGCCCAGCAACGCCGCTGGCTGCTTGTCTTCCATCAGAGGCTGATGGTGAACCTTCCTTCCTGGCTGGGTGGGTGGGTGACCATGCTAGAAAGCCTGGTTCCTAACCAAGAGGTCAAATGCCCTTCTCTGGCTCGATGCGGAAAAGCACACCAAAGCACACCATTCTTCCGACACTCTTTCCCGTCTGTGGTTTTGATTTTGCCGTCTGATATTGCTCTTTTTCAGGGATTTCATACAACGTTGAATAAAACTAAGAAAATTGCATAAAGCTAATCCGGCGCCACTTTTCATTTGGCAAATATGCTTTTGTCTCTGTCACATGTTTGTGGAAGCCGGAGCGACCAGCAGGCTTCAGAGGCAGCGTTGATGCCAGTAGCGTTTGCGTGTAGCGTGCCGCAAGTGAATGCTCATCTTTTTAGCATTAAAGCTGATTGACAGCTTTTGATGGAAGCTGGAGCGTTGTATTTTGGCTCACTTTTGGGTAAAAACACACGCTGAAATACACACTTGTGTATGCACACACACTAAAAACATTGACACAACCACTGAAACCAAAGTGACGCAAAACATTTGTCTTTTGTAACGCAAGATTTCTTTAGACTGAACTCATATATTTTTCTCTTTGACCCATGACCCCTAAAGGCCACAAGACTCCTTAGTTGATTCAGTGTTCTGTCACTGACATCAGGAAAGCCGGGGTTCCCATGCATCCCTACCTCCCCCCACCCGTACATCTGCTGCATAATCATTAAATGGAGAAACCCAGTAAAAATATATTGACTTCCCTCTGCTTCTTTGAGCTAAATATACTTGTGGAAATGTGGGAGTGATTGGGCTCAGTAAACGGCGTTCCTCTGTCTCTCTGTGCAGCTGTAACTTATTGACTGGCTGATTTTCATCAGTTGTGTTTTCTCTCTCGGCCCTGTGATGAATTACTGTCACAGAACATCGCATCCCAGCACGTGAACCATGTGGGAGACTGATGCGTCTGTACCCCGAAGAACATGTATAAGCCATAAAAATACAAACACTAGTGAGGAGATGTGAGTCTACAGTGGTTGGTAACACCCCTGAATTAATGCACTGCCCCCAGCCAGAGACCAGTGTTCAATACCCACCTCAGAAACTGACTGAACATTGACTACAAGTTACATTATTATATCTCAGGTGATTTTAACACTGGTCTGCATGCTCGCCTAACTGACTGAAGCTGAGGCTGTCAGACTTTTGCTTGAGACTGCATTTGTGGTTCCGACCTAAGCAGAGCACATCAAATGTAGAGTATACGAGTGCCTGGCTTGTAGTGTTGTCCTTTGCATACTCCTTGATGAAAAAAAAGTTGAGGGCCAGTGAGTCATTTGAATCAGCCAGCAGTTGGGTTTGATTCTAATTGGCCAGAGTAGCGCATAGTAATTTGCATAATGTGTGAGTGGATTGTAGAGGCACAGGGAGAGTTGATTAGAGGAGATGTCATAGCAGATTCAGATTCCAGCAGCAACTGATTGACCCTGAAGCCTCTCAAATTAGCCCGGAGGACGTCGAAAGTATTAGAATGCTGAAAATGGAAACAGCAATTTGGGGCATTGCTATTTCACAGGCGTACTAAATAAATAGAAATTGGTATTGGAACTTGTTTGATCGTGGCTGATCTGCAATTCACTCCAGGGTATTTACAACATACTGTACGTCAACTTTGGAGTGAGTCAGAAGTGATGTCTGTCAAGTCTTTTATGTCTCCAGAGTCGAGCGCAAATATTCACCCCAGTAAAGAAGCAGACAAAGATAAGAGGAGAATGGAGTTTTACAAGAGGCTTTAGATTTTCACTTTGGATAAGGAGAAACAGACCCATTGATAGAGTGAGATCTGGTATACCCACATGAAAATCTAACGCCTCTTTGCAGTTTGAGGGTATTCCCCTGTTGTATTCACTGTCGTATACAATGTTTTCTATTGTAGTATTTACTGTAGTATATACTGTATTATATTATAGACTGACTGCAGTGTGAACTGTGTAATACTGTAGTATAAACAGTAATATATTGTAGTATAGAATGTAGTTTACACTGTATTAAGCTGTAGTACATACAGTAGTGTTTTTGCAGAAATTCTTGTAGTGTTTATTTGTTGTTGATTTATGTTTGATATAGAAGCAGGGACAAACACTAGAATTGTACATTAGTAGGATTCTGGACTGAACCATTCAGTGTGTCTGCTGCTTACTATTACCAGTAGAGGACACCAATTATGCTCTAAACTTGAAATGTTTTTTATCCATGGGTGGCACAAAGAGGGATATAGGGGAAGTTAATATACATTTCTCCCATATCAGAGGGATATGGAAGGGGGTTATTATATACATTCATATATTATTTTCATAACAAAATGTAATACAAAATGATAAAGTAAGCTCCACATTAACACGGTGCTGCTGTCACATTCTGTACCTAACTATAACTAGTGGAAAGAAGAGGGATATGTATTATAGTACAGTTTACGTTCATGATTGGTGGGTAAAGCTGAAATTGGCGCTGGCAGGATGAGGAAGTGGCGCTCTCTCTGTTCCTCAGGCTCTCCTGTGAAAACCCACTGACTGGACAGTTCTCCGGCATCTCAGACAAATTCACAGACACACACAGGCCTGATACCCAGGCCTAACAAACACACACAAGTACACAAAGACACGCACAAACAGGCCCTCTCTCTCTCACAGACACACACCGTTACAGCTGTAGTACCTTCAGCCAGAGCCAGACAAGAGTCACCACTCGTCTCGTGAGAGCTGTCCAAAGTGCTGAACACCACCAATTAACCTCCTGGTAATCCGGACCCTGAAAGCAACCTGAAAAATGTGTACAACTTTGGAAGCAGTGTGAGGTATGGTGTCACAGTGAGAATACAGTAGAGCGTGGTTTGAGTCATTAGGGCCCTCTGGCAATTAAACTGTGAGTTATGTTGTCAGTCCTTCCCAGACCTCAAACATCGTAGAGACATTCATCAATCGTTCCCTACATGGCTTTACATAAACACATTTCTGGCCTTTCTTCACAATGCAGTTATGAAGAAACCATGGATAACTGCAGAATCTCCCACCATTAAACAAGGAGGGACAGATCTCTGAGACACCCCTGGCACAGTTTTGTATGATGTATGATGCATTTCCTAGGTATAATAATCTCAATACTGATTGTAAACAAGGGATTAGTTTTCAGAAGCTGTTGAATTGTCAGTCTTCACCTAATGGCAGAGTTGTACCTGGAACAGAATGCTGAACATTGTAGAAGTATAAAGAATAGAACACAATCTACTATACTCTTCCAATCTGACGTTCATGTTTGATCTGAACTATCTGAACATTATGTGCTGTAATGTATTTTCCTGAATGTCTAAAGCCTCAGATTATATGTCCAACAATTAACCAGCAGTATATTTTACAGATACGTATAAATAAGGTCTGATGCATAAGGGCTGGCAAACATTTTCATCATGCCACTGAGAAGCTTGGCAACTGCTACTAGTTTTATGATGCCTGAAAACAGCAAGTTGATAGTTACCAATAAATACAACATGTTTCTCCAGCTAAGAGGAGTGTTTTGGTTTTAATCACACTCTATACAGTCTTATATAGGAATACAGGAGTTTACTCATAAAGAGAATTAAATGTTTTTGGATATATTTCTAAAAACATAATAGCTGAATTTTGTTGCAGTCCGTTTGCATTAACAGTAAAACAAAACAATTCAACTGAAAATATGCAATGAAGTTCCTAAGTGCCCAAAAACTTAAATGAAACAAACAGTGTTTTTGTGTAAAAAATAAATGTTGGCGCTTTTCCCCTTCACTGTGTGTTTTCGGCATGGATTAAATTATTATTTATTTTACATTATGGCCATCTTGGGCTTTACTGTTATTTTTTATGGTGCTTAGTGCAGGTATTTTGTGTTATTTCTTCAGTACTGGTTACACCTGATGTCACTACATTGTGGATTTCTGCATGGCATTGTTTGTATTGATTGATGCCTTCTCATCACAGGTCTTCCATTAGCTGTAATTGTATCAGACGTTTCAGTGAGTTTGGCCTAACATACAGCTCCGTAAAAATGAGGAGACTTTTCTTACCTTTCCAAAAAAAGTTGAAAAGGATATTTTTTTGTGAGGAACAGAAGTGTTCAGTTTGCAGTGGTCTCTTAATTTGAACCCCTCTGTTCTTCACTCAAAACCTTCCTTTTCAACTTCTTTGGAAAGCAAAGAAAAAGGTGCAGTGGTCTCTTAATTTTTTCCAGAGCTGTATCACCTACTTTGTATCAACTTCTTAAGTCTGCAGGGACAGTTCTCAATTCATTGGGTGGTAAACTGAACAAAACTTTGACCCCTGGTCATCTGTGCTACAGTCCCCTGATCCAAAGACTCTGATCTGCAGCCAGCATTGTTATGGGCCTCAGTGCACGGTGGAACGAAATGGTGAGACCCAAATGTATAGAAAGAGGGGAGGAGGCTTAACTAGGGCAGGAAAACACACTAGCAATCCAGTACACATGTCCCGGGCTGGCCAGGCCTTAGCCCGGGGGAGAAGCAGCATGTGGAGGAGGATTGGATGCAAGATAGACGCCGTGATAGGCATCAGAGCCAGCTGTGCATTAACACAATTTACACCTCACTTAGGGCAGGTAACGGAGCCAAAGGGGTCGCCAACGCGTGAGACTTGGCCAACACCTCAGAAACCCGCCTTCGTTCCTAAACCGCTTTCAACACCGGGCCGCTGACTTTGCCTTCGCAGTCCTGGAATAAAAACAAAATAAAACACTCAGCAAAGAGCTGTTTTAAGAGGCCCGGCTCGGTTACTACAGAGGTTGTATTTACTTGGAATAAATTGAATTCCAAAGTAGTAATGAAATAGAGGCAAAATCTAATTTAACATCACAGCTCCCACTGTTGTTTTAGAACGCTTGAACAACGTTTTCGGGGTGTTTCGTTACGTTCGTGGCGAGTTCAGCCACTGTGACATTTATTGAATTCAGTCTTATTCCCTCACTCAAACTATATAATCTATCCTCTTTCTATGCACTAAAAAAGGTGTGTGTGTGTGGGGTGGGGGGGGGGGTTATTCAGTCTCCTTTTGAGAACAGGTTTGTCATTTCCAGAGCGATTTCGATTGTAACAGTTTCCAGTCGACAGGACACTGCACACACAAAAAGATGAAGACAACAAATAATCAAACACACAAAAAGAGGTAGCCTTTCACTCATATCCAGAAAGCTACACAGACACAAGCGCGCAGACAAACACCAACACACACACACACACACACACTCCAGTGAGTAATGTCACTGTCACTCACTAATTCACACTAACCATCCAGCCATACACACCACAGAGAAGGATTGCTATGCTATCCCAACTGTGTGCCTTTCATCAGACACGTACAAAGAGGGAACAGGGGCCCCATACTGCTGACAGGGGGGGTTCGTGTTGAGCCAGTGTCTGTGGGTGCGGGTGGTAGGGGGGTGGAATCAAAGGGCTTCGGCCAATGGGATGGTGCGGAGCGTGAGCTGTCCGGGCCCCTGACACTGCCATGCTCTGTCACACGTATGTCACATGAGAGGTGACAGGCCACGAGAGCAAAGCAGGACAGGTTAAAGGACAAGGTAAGACATCTGCAATGTTTTTCCTCCCCCCTCCCCCCCCCCCCCCCGTGGCATTTGTTTGCACATCCTGTAGACCTCCGTTCATAGCAGAGCCTGGGTTACGCAGAGGGAGAGGACGAGAGCGGAGGAGGCTGGAGTGAAAATTCCAACGTGCATTGTTCAGTAACACCATCTCGCTTTGTAAACAGATACGTAGTTACCTCCTTTGACTGTATTAATGTCATTTTGCAGACACTCTTATCTCAAGCGACAGTAGTCAACGCACACATTTACATACCGGCTTGATTCATGTAACAAGTAATGAATTCATAATAATTTACATGATAAAATCTATAGTGAGCAAAACCTTGAAACTGTCTAAAGATAACACTGTGTTGTTACATATGCTTTTTCATATACATGTTTATTTACTTCTAATACACAGCTATTCTTCTAGAAATACACTCAAACAATGTGCTTTGAACTGAGAATGGCTAAATGACCATCAGTGAGTGACAGGTGTAGAGAGGGAGGCAGGTTTGCTATTTTAACGCTATGCACACATTTCTTTGAATGACAGCTACTGTTGCTGAACAGTATAGGAGGAAATGTAGCACGATGGCCATGGGATATTACAGTATTTAGAAAGCCTTTATTTAGTATTACACTGCCCTCAAGTGTTCAGTGTTCATACTGTTATCAGTCACAACCCAGGATATGCACAGGCCAAGAGTTACACACAGGATACAAATAAATAAGAATACCATAAATTATTTTCTCTCTTTTCGGATTTGTTGCGTTAGAGGTTGACACTGACTTTCAAGCTGTCGATTAACGGTTGTCCTATTTTTTTTTAATCCAGGTTATGACATTACCAGGAGTTTTTAAGTCCATCCCGAAACCATGAGCACAGGCTGTAACCGGTGAGTGGGTCTCTGTGGGTGGATGCTCTGGTCCGAAGGGGACGTCAGATGCAGTCACATGTAGCCGACATGGATAGTCCAGAATATCTCAGTCAGGAAAATGTAAAGACAAACAAATTGTAGTTTTACATCTGACAAATCTGTGATAATTTATATCCAGGCTACAGCAGAGCTACAAGGAGTCCGTACTGTAGTCTATACTATTACTGTAGACTATACTGTTACTGTAGCCTGTATTGTCACTGTAGTCTATACTGTTACTGTAGCCTATACTTACTATAGCCTATACTTACTGTAGTCCATACTATTACTGTTGCCTATACTGTTACTGTACCCTGTATTGTTACTGTAAGCTATACTGTAACTATAGTCTATACTGTTAGTGTTGTTGTGTCTTACTGACCAGGCTGATGTAAATTTGCTTCACGGACTCTAAATTATTATACTGCTATACAATTTGCTATCAATTTCAGACTGAGAAGTTTTTTAAGTCATTAGTGGTGACAATAAAATGGGGGATGTGAAAAGCAAGGTCATCATCATGAATCATCGTTAATCAGAGTATCGATGCCAATGACACATTTTTAAATCACCACTGGTGCAAAACATTGGTTTCTGGGACCAATCAGAAAGGTTTTAGTGTGTTTGCATGGGCCTGGAATAGCTTGATCTAGATGTGGGGTCACCTGATTTAACAGGATTGTGAGAAATACTGCGCATAGAACAGCAGAGCAGTTTTGTACTAAACCTAGAACAGTTTAAGATTTTTTTTTTAAGTTACACCTAATTTCAGAAAGAAGCCTTTATAACAGAATGGACTGGGCCATGCACTAAATCCTTCCATGGGGAAATTAGTATAATCAATAAAGATCATAGACAAGCATTGCCTTATGATCTTTCGGAACATCCAAAAACATTTCTGAATCACTTCCAACCATACGACTATAACTACTATTACAAAACCATCCAAAAATATTTTCACAAACTCTGATTGTAAAAGGAAAAATGTGATATTGATTACATCACCTTTTTAAGTTGGTGGGGTCACGGGCCAAAATGTTTTGGTGGAAGTCCACCATGCATGTCCCCAGCTGTACTCTCGTACTGTAGATAATGTGCAATCTGGCTCCCCTGTCTGCAGGTTGCTATGATATCAGCAAATTTTCAGTCTTTGTAAGAACAATAGGCCCAAAGGTCACGGCGGGGTCAAACTCACAGGGTAGTTGTTTATATCCAAGATTAATTTTCATCAAAGGCACATTTATAAAAAATATTTTTTTAAAGTGTGAGGTGTGCGGTATATTTTCTAAGCTTATGTTGTGTCTATGCGAGCAGTTACGTCAATCACATGACGAGGCACACCAGTGGGTTTTACAGCATAGGCAGCTACACGTAAGTCCTGATGCTGTAATGTGTAGCACTGCAGTGATTGGGGATGGTGTCTTATAACCTGGTAACATAGCAATCTGCCTGTCTCCACCATGCTCTCCCTAGCGAGAGAGGAGCACTTCAGTTCAACACTTGGTCAGCGAGGTATTGGCACGTAGGCACATTTTCGAAACGTGTTGCCCTTTAACATACACACACACACACAAAAGGAAAGAATCGCACAATAGGAACAGAACAAATTGCGCTGCAGACCCATGAGTTAAACAATGTAGTTGTGCTTGTGTGTCAAAGAGGACTAGAGTGGCGAGCTGGATCAGAACATGTTTTGTATATGTTAGAAGGATAATGTGTTATAGTGATCATTCTAAGATCAGGCTTACCGACATTTATTTGAGGGTACGGATGTTTTTAAAATGTCTGGCGTGAAGCCATATGTTAAAAATTGTTGCGGAGTTGTACTATGAACTTCGGTTTAGAGTTCATAGTACCACACTACAAAGGAGGGAGATACAGTTTAACCATTTGCTGACTTTATTTACGAAGCTATTTTCAGAAAAGCAGCTAGTTGTTAAGACTTGCTGTTCACAAAAGCCTTGTAAGAATTGAGGAAAACATTTTTTATTTATTGGACAGTTGTATGTCTGTTCGGTACTCTGTATTTTCAGTAATTTTCTGTTTTCATCAAGTGTCCTACTACCCCATACTTCTCCACAGATGTTCTACCGATGCTAACTGACATTTTGTGAAATCACAACAACTAGGTAAATACATTTCCTATTCATCTTGACAAACTGGTGCCTTTCACTTGAAAGTAACAAAGACATGACTGCGCAGTTTTTTAGTATTGTTATAGTTTTTATATCCAGCAAACAAAATAGAAATGTTAATAATGTATTCTACTGTTTCTGTTGGGTTAGAATTTTACACAAGCAGCAAGGCCAGGAACTATATTCCGAAATGATTTTGCTTTTTTATAACAAGTGGTTTTTCATTGTTGTAATCAGAATCAAGTCAGAGATGGAACAGAGCCCCCTTGGAAGTTATAAATACTAGTTGCATACTAAGATATAACTCATTCATACTTTTAATAAACAAACTTTAATTGAATATACAGTTGATATAAAAAGTCTACACACCCCTGTTAAAATGCCAGGTTCTTGTGATGTAAAAGAATGAGACAAAGATACATATTTTTCCACTTTTAATATGACCTATAACTTGAACAATTCAATTGAAAAACAAACTGAAATCTTTGAGGGGGGAAACCTTTTGATTTTATTACGGCACTCAGTCTTTTTGGGTACGAGTCTATTAGCATGGCACATCTTGACGTGGCAATATTTGCCCACTCTTCCTTGCAAAAACACTCTAAATCTGTCAGATTGCGAGGATACCTCCTGTGCACAGCCCCCTTCAGATCACCCCACAGATGTTCTATTGGATTCAGGTCCGGGCTCTGGCTGGGCCATTCCAAAACGTTAATCTTCTTCTGGTGAAGCCATGCTTTTGTGGATTTGGATGTGTGCTTTGGGTCGTTGTCGTGCTGAAAGGTGAACTTCATCTTCATCTTTCCAATGGACGCCTGAAGGTTTTGTGCCAAAATTGCCTGGTATTTGTAACTGTTCATAATTCCCTCTACCCTGATTAAGGCCCTGGTTCCAGCTGAAGAAAAACAGCCCCAAAGCATGATGCTGCCACCACCATGCTTCACTGTGGGTATGGTGTTCTTTGGGACAAGTGCAGGGTTGTTTTTGCGCCAAACATACATTTTGGAATTATGGCCAAAAAGTTCAACCTTTGTTTCATCAGACCATAACACATTTTCCCATGTGCTTTTGGGGGACTTGGCAGACCATGGCTTTTGCTCTGAGATGCAACTAAGAAAATGTCAGGAAAACAGCTGAACTTTATTTGTGATCAATCAGAGTCACTTTAAATGATGCCAGGTGTGTAATGACTTCTATTTAACATGAGTTTGAATGTGATTGGTTAATTCTGAACACATCCACATCCCCAGTTATAAGAGGGTGTGCACACTTATGCAACCAGGTTGTACGTTTTTATTTTTAATTTTTCCCCCTTGAAGATTTCAGTTTGTTTTTCAATTGAATTGTTCACATTATAGGTCACATTAAAAGTGGAAAAAGTTCTGACATGATTTATCTTTGTATCATTCTTTAACATCGCAAAAACCTGGCATTTTCACAGGGGTGTGTAGACTTTTTATATCCACTGTAAGCACCAACGTTTTCCATGCTTTGTTGAACAACTAAGACCATCCACTATAAAGATCTTTTCAATTTCACTCTAATCTCTGGAGATACTTAAAAAGTATGGAAAACTGCTCATGTCATTCTATGTCAGAACGGAGACTCTAGCAACCTTGACAATTATCACCCAATCTGTAAATTATATTGTACAGCAAAGATTCCAGAATTGCTGGTGAATAAACAGCTACAATATTCTCTGACATGAATATGCACAAATCAGGATAGAGCACTGTGACTGCAACCAGTCTGGTGGTAAATTACATTGCTAGGGCCTTGATAAGATGAAGTGTGTTGCCCAATTTATTGGTCTGTTAAAGGGACCTTTGAAACAGATTATTTGCTTTAAACTATTTATTTAAATAATGTTGCATGTTTGTGGTGTCATAATTGGTTTCATGATAGGACTCAGGCTACTGTGACAGAGGTGGTCATATTTGAACTTGTTGATGTACATAAAGGTGTACCCCGAGGCCTCATTCTGGGTCTTCTGTTCTTAATGCTGTATATTTCACTGACATTGGAGACTCTGTGCAAAATTGTACAGTATGGTATCCCACTGCACTGTCTATGAACCAAGCCTTTGTCTACTTACAGTCTGACTTCCAAGCATTAGAGAAGTCTCTCTTAGATGTTAAATTGGTGCTGAATGCAAACAAACAAAAATACATGATATTCTCTAGGTTGCATAACTGTGGTTTGTTTCATTCTTAAATTACCATCCTTGGCCACAAACTGAACGACTTGATGACAAGTTCTTTAAAAACGCATGTTACTGATTTATTGAAAGGAAATGAAAAATTCCTTTAAAGAAATAGGTTCTGTATATCTTTTGATATTAAAATAGAAATAGTCCAGGCCAGTTTTATGTCTGTCTTGGACTATGGGGATAGAATCAACTTCTTATAACATTTAATTTTGTCTTTCAATGTGCCCTTTCGTATTTATCTGGGGATATATAATTTCTATTACACCTGTCTCCATCACACCTGTCTATCACACATGATTCTATTGTTACCTGTCTCCATCACACCTGTCTATCACACATTAATCTATTGTTACCTGTCTCCATCACACCTGTCTATCACACACGTTTGTATTAATCATGTTTCTATTATACACCTGTCTCTATCACACGATTCTATTGTAACCTGTCTCTGTCACACCTGTCTCCATCACACCTGTCTATCACACACGTTTGTATTAAACATGTTTCTATTATGCACCTGTCTCTATCACACGATTCTATTTTAACCTGTCTCCATCACACCTGTCTATCACACACGTTTGTATTAATCATGTTTCTATTATACACCTGTCTCTATCACACGATTCTATTGTAACCTGTCTCTGTCACACCTGTCTCCATCACACCTGTCTATCACACACGTTTGTATTAAACATGTTTCTATTATGCACCTGTCTCTATCACACGATTCTATTTTAACCTGTCTCTATCACGCCTGTCTCTATCACACATGATTCTATTACACCTGGCTCTATCTCACGTTTCTATTACACCTGTCTCTACCTCACGTTTCTATTACACCTGTCTCTATCTTACATTTCTATTGCACCTGTCTTTATCACACATTTCTATTACACTTGTCTCTAACATACATTTCTATTACACCTGTCTCTATCACATGTCTCTATCCTATAGTTTTTTCTTGATATTCAGCTGGACATTTGGGCAACATGGTTGCATCCAGAAGGAGTCATATACTCCCAAACATTGACATCCATTGATTGATTTTGTCACAGAGGAGTCATGGGAACATTAAACAATTGAATTTCATAATTTGCTTGGCGACCTGCCTTCAACTAAAAATTGTTAAATCTGAATGTGACTCTGAAACTGTTACTCTGTTTACAGCTCTTATAACCAGGTGACCTTGGTTGAACTGACATAACTGTTACTCTCTGTACAGCTCTTCTAACCAGGTGACCTTGGTGGAACTGACATAACTGACTAATGACATTGTGACAGAGATCATATATCCAGCAGAGAGGGGGTCCGCTGTGCCGAGATGGCCATGGTTTGTCTCACAGACTTTGAGGAGTACGCCAAGGAGCACCTCTCCAAGGCCACCTGGGACTACTACGCGGCAGGAGCAGACGAGTGCTGCACGAGGGATGACAACCTGTTGGCCTACAAACGGTTCGTACATCTCCCCGGTACACAACCCCACAGTTCAGTTCACTAGCGTCACACCGAAACTGTTGAGTGACAACATCTCGTCCCATCGTCTCGGTAACAGGATCCGACTGCGACCGCGGATTCTCCGCGACGTTTCGGTGAGTGACACCAGGACCACGGTGCAGGGGACGGAGATCAGCTTCCCCGTCGGCATTGCCCCCACCGCCTTCCACTGCATGGCCTGGCACGAGGGAGAGATGGCCACCGCCAGGGGTGAGCACAAAGACGATTCAACAGCAGTAATGGTCGATCTGCGCAGGCCGACAGCTTTGTTGTCACTAAGCATCATAGGGGAGGGTCCCCTCAACGTCTGTCTTTCCCCTCAACGTCTGTCTTTCCCCTCAACGTCTGTCTTTCCCCTCAACGTCTGTCTTTTCCCTCTCGTCTGTCTTTTCCCTCTCGTCTGGCTTTCCCTCAACATCTGTCTTTTCCCTCTCGTCTGTCTTTCCCCTAAACGTCTGTCTTTTCCCTCAACATCTGTCTTTTCCCTCTCGTCTGTCTTTTCCCTCTCGTCTGGCTTTCCCTCAACATCTGTCTTTTCCCTCTCATCTGTCTTTCCCCTAAACGTCTGTCTTTTCCCTCAACATCTGTCTTTTCCCTCTCGTCTGTCTTTCCCCTCAACGTCTGTCTTTTCCCTCAACATCTGTCTTTTCCCTCTCGTCTGTCTTTTCCCTCTCGTCTGTCTTTTCCCTCTCGTCTGTCTTTTCCCTCTCGTCTGTCTTTTCCCTCAACGTCTGTCTTTTCCCTGAACATCTGTCTTTTCCCTCTCGTCTGTCTTTTCCCTCTCGTCTGTCTTTTCCCTCTCGTTTTCTCTCTCACCCTCTCTCGCTACCATCTGTGTGTCTTTCCCTCAGCCGCCGAGGCAGTAAACACCTGCTACATCACCAGTACGTACTCCACCTGCTCCGTGGAGGAGATTGTGGCGGCGGCCCCTAATGGCTACCGCTGGTTCCAGCTTTATGTGTACCGGGACAGGAAGCTGTCTGAGTCCATTGTTCACCGTGTGGAGGCCCTGGGCTACAAGGCCTTAGTCCTCACCGTCGATGTGCCCTACACTGGGAAGCGCCGTGACGACATACGCAACCAGTTCAAGCTGCCTCCGCACCTCAAGGTCAAGAACTTTGACGGGGTCATCCAGGTAATGGTAAACCAACATAACTGTCACTATGTTTTTTTATTATTTTCTTTATTTTTGGATTATGTTGGATTATTTGATTTCACACGACTGACTCAACCTGCAACTGAGAAGTTCCAGTGAACATAGCTTGTATTCCAGGCACCACATCATTTTGCAATTTGAATGATTTTTTAAAAATAATTATATATTTGAACTTTTTGAATTGTTTTCAAAACACTGTAGGAGTTATGGGTATTATGGGATTATAATGGTATTCCCTATACAAACAAATGCTAGAACAAATAATTTTATAAGTAAATGAACCCTATTCACTTATTTAAAAGAAACTATGGGTCCTATTACCTTCAAATCTGAAGCGTTTATGACCTCAAAAGAAAACCTCTGCATTACAAAAATCTCTACTGAGTATAATTAAGGTGGTATTCATTTGAATGGGTCAAACGTCTTAGTTATAACAGCAGGTTTCATCTGAAGACATATCTTGGAGGACAGTCCCATGGTAACATCTGATCTGCAGAAGGGAGTGAAAGTCACGGCAGGAGTCACATCCTCTTGCAACATCCCTCCCAACTGTCCCCACTGTCCTATGCTGTGTCAAATGTATCCATTTCTATCTCACACGCTTGGGGTTTTACAAAACAAAACCTTCAGCGCCAGAACCTCGAACGGCCGCGTCGTAGCGGCAGTGAGATGGTCACTGTGAGACAAGATACAGGAAGCCTCTATCATCCCACACAGAGGAAGCTACGCACTGTGAATGCATTACGTTGCCTCGCTGTACAATCACAACTAATGATGTGGAACTATTTTCGAAATTCCGACTAGTGTCGTGTGTCCCATCCCGTCCCCCCACCCACGAGGCGTCGTTCTATGACGCATGTACTGCGTGTGCCGCGCGCCGTAACGTGTCACGCTTCTCTGGTCGGCGCCCCGCAGGAGGCGGCGGGTCCGGAGGAGTACGGGATCCCCGCCAACACGCTGGACCCCTCCATCAGCTGGAAGGACGTGTACTGGCTGCAGTCTCTCACCCGCTTGCCCATCGTCATCAAAGGCATCCTGACGAAGGAGGACGCCGAGCTGGCCGTGGAGCACGGCGTCCAGGGCATCATCGTGTCCAATCACGGAGGGCGCCAGCTGGACGGAGGGCCTGCCACGGTGAGCACGGTCGACCGTCAACCCGGGTTTCACCTCTGACCCGCGCTGCGGTCGGGCGCAGACACAACGCAAACGTACCGTCAGCGACATGTCGGGGTTGAGTAACCGTCCGTTTGGCGGGACCTTTTCCAAAAGGCTTGCCGCTCGTCTCCCCCCCCCCCCCCCACTGACAAGTAGGTTTCTGCTTCTCTGCTGTGTTTTCGCCCGCTGTCCGCCCCCGCAGATCGATGCGCTGTCAGAGATCGTGGACACGGTCCAGGGGCGGATTGAGGTGTACCTGGATGGGGGGATCCGCACCGGCAGTGACGTGCTGAAGGCCGTGGCGCTGGGGGCCAAGTGCGTGTTCATTGGCCGGCCGGCCGTGTGGGGCCTGGCCTACAAGGTAAGCGTTGACGCTGACGCACGTCCGCCACGCCCGGGTTAAGGTCACATTCTGAGAATGACAAGGCGTCCCCCTCCCTGCTGGTGTCTGCTTCCTCAGGGTGAGGACGGGGTGCGAGAGGTGCTGCAGATCCTGAACGACGAGTTCCGTCTGTCGATGGCTCTGTCTGGTGAGTGGGAGGCCTCGGTACGTGTGTGATCACCTTCCTGTTTGGGACTGAAAGACATTGGTCAGCATCCCATCGACGTCAAAATGATCCACTATAAACATGTTGTCTGGACCCCCACCCCCCAGATTGTCTCTGTCCCTGTCCATCTCATCATGCTTCCTACCTGGACTAGGTTTTATAGACTCTGGACATAGCCCACATTTATTTATTAATTATAACAACTTGTACTCTTAACATTTCCACCCGGCACAGCCAGAAGAGGACTGGTCACCCCTCTGAGCCTGGCCCCTCACTAGGTTTCTTCCTAAATTCCGACCCCTCGTAGGCAGTTTTTCTTAGCCACTTCAACACTGTTGTTGCTTGCTCCATGGGGTTTAAGGCTGGGTGTTTCATAAAAGCACTTTGGGACAACAGCTATGTAAAAAGGGCTTTAAAAATTTATTTGATCGATTGATGGTTTCTCCTCCCTCAGGATGCAGGAATGTGGCTGAGATCAACAGAAACCTCATCCAGTTTGCCAAACTGTAACACGGGGGGGTGCAGGAACAAGCTAGATGACTACAGTGACAGCAGAAAAAGCAAGATATCCACTCAGTTGGCGTAACTTCCCATTCCCACGTCCAACTGGAGTTATGGACAAAAGTACGACACCTCTTGAATCGTGGAGAACCAAAACTGAATGAGATGTCAATCTAATAAATCCTACATTTTAATAGTTTCATCAGTTTTGACTGCCTGAGTTCATGGAAAAATAACCAGACACATTGAAATACGAGCAAGCATGCAATGCGGCCAACAAAATCCAAATGGTTATTATTCAGCTCATATACATTATGTTGACATTGACAGGTTGTGACCATAGTTATGTCTACCTATATTCCTAACTCTCATTGGCTGCTGACCCAGAATTAACCCATCCATTAGGAGAAGTTGGCTTTTGCAGCTCTGATGAGGATGGCAGTGAATATGGTGAATAAAGTGAAAAGAAAATCTGTTAAGTTAGATTTGCTTTTAGGTCAGAGGGTAACTATCCCCCAACCAAAGCAGATGGGAAGAAGATATTACTGAGCACTTCTGGTTTGATTGTGTAGAGCATTCCGGCTCATAAGGTTGTGAATGGAGCTGTGGGGGAAATGTGTTTGGGTGGTTGGTTTGTTGGAGTGGTGTTACATGGCCAGTACAGTTTCTCTGAGATCCAAGTGACATCACTCAGAGACACAATGACCTGAGAACCACTGTCAACCAAATAGAGTAAAATACATTTAAAATCATTTCTGCCTTGAATCTTTTTCCTATTTTGTTACTTTTTCTTCTTCTAAAACCTGAAGTATTTAGACAACACATTTCTAATTATAAAGGGGTTCTAAAGAAATCCATTTTACATGGCCGAGACAAAAAGGCTGAGCAACAAGTCATTGTATGCATCTGCCTTTATAACACCTAATGCACCCAAAGGCAAAGAGGTGAGGCTTACAACAAAAAAGAGAACTGACACAGGAAGTGGCTGAGGTCTTGGTTAGATTTTAACTGTCTTTGCTTCTGTTCACATACTGATCAACATAACAGTCCCAGTCTGCATCAAGCTGCCGCGAGGAGACAAATAGTCATCTGAAAAGCCTTTGAGAGTGCATTTCTGTCTGGTGGTTGTTGTGCGTATGTCGAAAGAAGGCCCGTCATTTAGGGAGAGCCTGTTCATAAGGATCACTTCAAGGTAGGTTGTTTTCTTTCTTCTTATGATTGACAATGACAGATGTAACGTACACTTCCTATGAAGTTCACTACAGAATCTGACCAAGTCCAAAATCTACAATATAAGCTTAAATAATGAATTGAGGCCCTAACGGTCGTTAAACTATGTCTAATTAGCAATATTATTGCCCACTCGAAATATATAAAAAGAAACTGACATTTTACAAGCAAGATCCTTGTGAGATACCGCAACATACGTTGTTGAATGTCAAAATTGAAAGCGTATACGTACAGTATAGAAACAATATGATCAGAGAAGACATTATATCCGCATAAGCAGCTGTTGGCCTGTTCTGAGTCATACTGCAGAATTGTTCCAGACCATTTACAAACGACAAAAAAGACAGTTTGAGCAGTTTCATTTCCCAATCTGAAAGTTGTTTAGAGTGAAGAGTGAAAAAAAAAATTATTAACCGTCTGGATATCTATTCCAACATGCTTATTATTCTGTTAATGAATCATAATTTCCATTTTGAAAGTTGTAGGAGTGAAAAAATGTAACTTGTTGATAAGACATCTACAGTATTTCATTGTGCTTGTTTTAGTGTTGTTTTATGTCTCTGTTAAGGAATCTTTCCTTAAGGGGCAGCAGGAAGTCCAGCAACAAACCAACTGAGATGTGGTAGGTTGATTGGAATGTTTGTCATTTTTTAAGTTGCATCTGTCTAGGAACCAAAGGGTTACTAGATAAAATCTTAGTGAACGCATGATGAAAGACCTGTCTTTCTGTTTCTGAGAAAGGCAGTGAAGCCCAGGTTGTTGCTGTAAATGTGAATTTGTTAGAATACAAGATTATTGTATTCCATAAACATCCATGAGCTGAGGATGACCCAGCGGCTCTCGTGCCCTCTGTCCATGTTCTAGGGGCAGTGGAGAGGAGAAGGAGAGTGGCCAGGGGAGGCTTCACAGGAGACTGTCTCGTCTGGGGAGCAGAAGCTCTCTTAGAGAGCCCCCAAGACCCCCACCCCAACCTGTCCAACCTCCACCCCCTGTCCAGCTTCCGGTCCCCGCTCCGGTCCCAGTCTCAGCCCCGGTCCCAGCACCAACCTTGGCCCCAGCAGAGAGGCCCATTAGCCCACCCCAGAAACCTCCAACCCATCAAATCCCAGTCCCTAAACCATTGGCGCTTCCCCCCAGAATCCCTGAAAACAGCCTGAAACCAAGCCTCCCTCCAAAGCCTCTAACCAGAGTGTTCAGCAGCAACAAGCATGGTTCTGCAGTCCTACAGGTACACACTAACATCCCAAATGCCAGACAGAAAAAAAGAAAATATGTTGGCCTGTTACTTGGCTAAAAAAATAGTTTTTAAGTCCTAATACTATCTTAAGAGGGTTTTTCAGTGATCATCTGAATGTTTGCTAACCCCATTAGACATTGATGAGACATTGAATGAAGTGGATCTAAATCCTTAACTGATCAGACACTGAAGTGGATCTAGACCCTTAACTGATCAGACACTGAAGTGGATCTGGACCCTTATCTGATGAGACACTGAAGTGGATCTAGACCCTTAACTGATGAGACACTGAAGTGGATCTAGACCCTTAACTGATGAGACATTGAAGTT
This sequence comes from Esox lucius, assembly GCF_011004845.1. NCBI lineage: Eukaryota > Metazoa > Chordata > Actinopteri > Esociformes > Esocidae > Esox > Esox lucius. Next base: position 25,308,077 of record NC_047584.1, on the reverse strand, counting down.
GATCTAGACCCTTAACTGATGAACACTGAAGTGGGTATAGACCCTTAACTGATGAAACACTGAAGTGGATCTAGACCCTTAACTAATGAGACACTGAAGTGGATCTAGATCCTTAACTAATGAGACACTGAAGTGGATCTAGACCCTTAACTGATGAGACATTGAAGTTGATCTAGACCCTTAACTGATGAACACTGAAGTGGGTATAGACCCTTAACTGATGAGACACTGAAGTGGATCTAGACCCTTAACTAATGAGACACTGAAGTGGATCTAGACCCTTAACTGATGAAACACTGAAGTGGATCTAGACCCTTAACTAATGAGACACTGAAGTGGATCTAGACCCTTAACTAATGAGACACTGAAGTGGATCTAGACCCTTAACTGATGAACACTGAAGTGGGTCTAGACCCTTAACTGATGAACACTGAAGTGGATCTAGACCCTTAACTGATGAGACACTGAAGTGGATCTAGACCCTTAACTGATGAGACATTGAAGTTGATCTAGACCCTTAACTGATGAACACTGAAGTGGGTATAGACCCTTAACTGATGAAACACTGAAGTGGATCTAGACCCTTAACTGATGAACACTGAAGTGGATCTAGACCCTTAACTAATGAGACACTGAAGTGGATCTAGACCCTTAACTGATGAAACACTGAAGTGGATCTAGACCCTTAACTGATGAGACACTGAAGTGGATCTAGACCCTTAACTAATGAGACACTGAAGTGGGTCTAGACCCTTAACTAATGAGACACTGAAGTGGGTCTAGACCATTGATTGAAGTATAACCTTATTAATCCTGCTCCAGGGGTTTGAAATGTTCCGTATTGATGAGACCCTGTGTGATGTCATCCTGGTGCCTGGGGACAGCACTGACACCTTCCCAGTACACAGAGTGATCATGGCCTCTGCCAGCGACTACTTCAAGGCCATGTTCACAGGTTAGTCTGGGAAAACCACTTTGAATAGTGCAAATATAATTAAATATCAACATTCATTGTGTCACTATTAACTGCTCATCATTTGACTCAAGCTGTTTTTATTTTACGGAACTTTCACTAAGACCTAGGCCACAACAGAGAAATATATGGAAGGAAGCAATGCCAGTCAGGTTCTGCAACTCATCTGAAAATACTTGCAGTTCAAACATTAATTGATAGGAGTCGGTTTGGTCATTATGTGTGGCCTGATTCTGTTGTGTTTGCGATCACCATCAGCAGCACCATTTTCATGTTACTGTTGTCATATCAAATCGTTTTTCAACATGTTTTGGGGAAATCTATAACTCCCCATCAAAAGACAAAATGATCCATGCAAAATCCATCTTAAAACAACTGCACAGGTTAACTTTACACATGTTAACTTGGATCTGCATGTATGGATCTGCATTCTCCATACATCTCTCCATACCTCTCCATTTTCCTCTGTCAAGGGGGTATGAGGGAACAGGAGATGAAGACTATCAAGCTTCATGCGGTGAGTAAGACCGGCCTGAAGAACATCATCGATTTCATCTACACATCCCGGCTGAGGCTGAGCATGGCCGACCTTCAGGACACTCTTGAGGCTGCTAACTTCCTGCAGGTCCTCCCTGTCCTTGGCTTCTGCAATGACCTGCTCAGTACTGAGGTGAGTGGATCAGCACTTAGAAATGTCATCAACAAATACTGAGAATTTTTCTTACTGTGAAAAACTATAAATCATGGTGCATTGTTGGGAAGGCAAATCTAAGTAAATCTATCAAGTGAATGGGTTAAGTGTTTCCAATTGTTTGACTGGTACTGTGGGTTTAACGTAAACTGTCCAAAACAAGGGCACATCGTGTAGTGAACACAGTTCATGACACATTGATACTTTATAGTATAGAAATGGGCAAGTGTTTTTAATTTTGACGTGTTGTCCAGCCCATTCATCCATTAAGTGCTTTCAATCAGTCTCACCCCACATACAAGATAAAGTCAATCAGAGTTTCAGAGGGTATGGGTCTGTTCGTCTATTGACTCGTTTGCGGCAGATGAGAATGATTGCAGGGCTTACTGTGCTACATCAGACCATGATCAAGCCAAGGTGGAAGTAAAACAAATAATAACTTGAACTCAAGTTATGTTTTTCAAGAACCATATCTGGTCAATCATTATCTCGCAACACTGATTGTTTCCTAGTTTGCTTAATGACCCAGCATCCTCCCCTGACCTACTTTCACATGATGTTGGGCTAAGCAAGGCAAATGCTCGGTAGTCAGTGCTCTCAGCTGTTGATTTTTCTCAGCTATTTCTGCCCAAAGAAAGCCACGGGAAAAAGCTTAATGAGCACTTCGAAGCAGAGGTTTGTTTTTTTGAGTGACATTTGTAATCCCTTGGATTTCCTTAATTTCAAATTACGTGATAGGGATAAAACCATTATTGACGTATTACATTTGTCAAAAAAGCACAATCTATTATGTTTACTACTTATCAGCACAGATCACTGCTGATATCACAGGAATGATGATACCTGTTTCTAGTGAGAGGGGTACAATTCTCTGCAAAAGCTTGTGAACTGAGAAATGTCATGATGCATAAAACAGGTAGACAAAAATAATAACATTTTGAAGAAAAATAAACAAAATTTGATGATGAGAAATGCAATTCATACACGGATATAGGCAATTCCATTTTCTGTATAGCTCAGTGGGTAGAGCTTGCGTTTGCGTTTTAAGTAAAAAGGTCAACGTTCGTGGCTGTGGGCCGGTGAATGCTTTCTTCTTCCAAACGCGAGAATATTTCCTAGTTGAGTCCCCAGTCTGATAACTAGAGGAATGGCTTAGAGAGTTGTGCAACAAAGGACCCATCTCAAACGCCAACTTACCCGAACCTGGCAGAGAGTTGTTGCAAAAAGGCAGTGCCAAAGCTGCGAATTGGACATAGGAAAAATATTTTTTTTACTGTAGAAACATACGCAGGGATACGATCCATTTTCTGGTGTAAAATGACATTCACCTACCACATATGCTGTTTTTTCTGTGTGTGCTAGATCACTGTTGATAACTGTCTGGAGGTGGAACACATTGCTGGGGAACTGCTCCTGGAGGATGTGCAGGCCCACATTGTACAGTTTGTGTGTCAGAACCTGTCAGCCCTGCTACAGTCCGGTCGCTACCTGCAGCTCTCCGAGTCCAGCATGTCCAATGCCTTGGCCAGCGACAGCCTCAAGGGCTTCACCGAGATGGAGCTGTACCGCGTCGCGCGCTCCTGGATCGACCATGAGCCCTCTACCCGTCTCCCGGCGGCCCACTCCCTGATGCGCCACGTCCGCTTCCCCCTCATGACTCCCACAGAGCTGCTCCAAATCTCCCAGGAGGACGAGGAGCGCGAAGACTCCGGGGGAGCCCTGATGCGCTCCAACACGGCCTGCGTCAACCTCCTGCTGGAGGCCAGCAACTACCAGATGATGCCCTTCCTCCAGCCCTCCTTACAGACGGAGCGCACGCGCATCCGATCGGACGCCACCCACCTGCTGGCGCTGGGCGGGGTGATGAGGCAGCAGCTGGTGGTGAGCAGGGAACTGAGGCTATACGACGAGGACAGCGGCCACTGGAGGGCATTGAAGCCAATGGAGGTTCCCCGCTACCAGCACGGCGTGGCCCTGGTCGGGGGCTTCCTCTACATCGTGGGTGGCCAGAGCACGTACGACACCAAGGGCAAGACGGCGGTGGACAGTGCCTACCGCTACGACCCTCGCTTTGACCAGTGGCTCCAGGTGGCCTCGCTCAATGAGAAGAGGACCTTCTTCCACCTTAGCGCCCTGAAGGGGAGGCTGTACGCTGTTGGAGGCCGGAACACATCCGGGGAGATCGGTGAGGCACCGCTGTCCTGGAGACGTTTTAAACGTTTGAACTGCGATTTGTAACGCATGCATTCACAGAAAGAAATGTCGCACTTTGGCCAATTTTGGTACGGGGCAGAGATAATTTTTTCAGATTTCACTATGATGTCCATGTGCAGGGACAATGATTGTCAGAAGTTTAAATGCACCTGGCTACTTAACCAATCAAAACATTTTGGTTACGTACTGTGGCCTAATTGAATGACGGTTACACAACTAATACATTGACACACAAATAACACATTTATTTAGAAATTGTAAATGTTGTATTCATTTGCTTCACTCTTTCAGACACAGTGGAGTGCTACAACCTTAGAAAGAATGAGTGGACGTTTGTGGCGCCCATGATCGAACCCCACTACGGGCATGCTGGAACAGTTCATGGTGAACTAATGTATGTCTCGGGTGAGTTTCTCAGACCACAGACTGAATGCAAACGTACCAAACAAAAACAAAAAGATGAAGACTAGAATTAACTGTTGTTATTATCCTGATGTAATCAGCTCAGTTTGACGGGAGAGTTTCTGAGTTAATGAATTCAGGTAAACAAAGGCTGTTTGTTGACCTGTTCTAATCCACTCTTACTGCTTAACGGCTTTGATATAGTTTAATAACGTTGTATTTCTCGATTGTTCTATTTCTTGACTATTAACCTTGAGATAGAAACCAGTTTTTCTCATTTTGACAACAGAAACTGTACAACTGAGTTGTAGATACAAAACTGCAGGCCGGGAAACACAAAAGACCAATAGTTGAAATAGGTCAGACTGTAGGCTCACTTCCTGATGCGGCTAGACAGAGCTTTCTATTTGACATATGCAGTGAGAGCCAGAACAAATGTTTTGAAATTGCCTCTTTTCAGAGTCTGTGATCTAGCAGTAATAGTTCTGGCTAATAACTCAATATAATTTCAAAACACCACAAAGGGCATGAAGAACACGTATTCATTTTAGGAACTTTTAAAGAACAGGTTAATTGTAGTACAACTACGAGCAGCTGCTTTCCACCCGAGGCTTGCATGACCTGGTAATGGACACAGCTCAATGCAACACACAGAACCACATCCTTCCTGTTTATACCCAAACGCATCTATTTTTCAGTGATGCTTCTGTCCCAATCTACATTGGTGGTTGACGAGGCCTTGACCCGTAGTCCTAGTTCACCCCGCGACATCTTCACTCTTTCTTTCTCAGTATCTACCTCAGCACCCATTACCATAAACCTTCCCCTTGAACACTCTGTGACAGGGTGTATTCCACATCGGATGAAAATTGAACCGAAGCCTGGAAATGAATGCGCTTTTCTTATTAAACCCATAGCAGAGCACTATGTTTTAGGAAACCCGTTGTCACGGGTAACTAATAAAGCACATGTCAATCCACTGAACCAACAGGCGGAATCACCAAGGACACGTTCCAGAAGGGGCTGTTGTGCTATGACCCCGACACAGACACATGGAGTCGCCGTGCCGACATGATGGAATTACGTGGCCTCCACTGCATGTGCACGGTGGGCGACCGGCTGTATGTCATGGGAGGGAATCACTTCCGGGGCAGCAGTGATTACGACGACGTTCTGACCTGTGAATTCTACAGCCCCGAGGTGAGACACGGCACAAGGCCTGGCTGTTGGAGCCAATCACATGAGACACAACCGCATTACCCAAAAGCACATTCACCCTGTTGCTTAACCGAGTCCTGGCGTTGATATGGCAGTCACAGGGCATGACATTTTAGGAACTTTCCATAGCAGGCAATTAATGACGATGGGGACAAATAATACAGAACCAAATGACCCACGTAGAAGAGCGGAATTCCGAGAATTCCTCATACGGTTGCCCCAAAATGACCAGTGTTCCCCATCCTTCCCTAGGCGAACCAGTGGACCGCGGTGGCAGCGATGCCGCGGGGCCAGAGTGACGTCGGGGTGGCCGTGTTCAAGGGCCAGATCTACGTGGTGGGGGGCTACTCCTGGAACAGCCGCTGCATGGTGGACATCGTGCAGCGCTACGACCCGGAGAAGGATGAGTGGGACCGGGTCTTCAACGTGCTAGAACCCCTGGGCGGGATCCGGGCCTGCACCATGACCGTCCACCTGCCCGAGGGCTCCGTGGATGACGGACAGATGCAGGACTACCCACTGGACACCGTCAAGAGCTGAGGGGACAAGCACAAGGACATGGCCTTTCCCACTCAGTTTCCAAGGCTGTAAAATGGGAGCATTTGGCAAGCTACAACTGTGGGAGAAAGGGGAATGTGTGAAGGAGCACTTCTCCAACAGGTCCTCCTGAATACTAGGCTAGGTTTGCTTCAGCTTTTGGAGTCTTTTTGTGTTATCAAGTTTTGCTTCTGAATATCTTCTTCTTGATGTTTGATGTGGAGCACTTTAAAAAAAAAAGGAAACTTTCAAGGAGATTGTTAACAAAGAAATGACTGTAGTAAGAAATAAAAATAAGCCACACCGCCACTTCATGCTTTATAAACCACACACACACCCAGTCGACAGTCATCTAACTGGTCAGGTATGTGGGGGGGTTTAGTGGTGTGGGTGGAATGTAGAGGTCTTTTCATGTGTTTCAGATGTAGCCTTGACACAGTGACACCATCCTTCAAATTCCAGATAAGACTTCTGAGAGAGGCCCTGAGAGCAGACAGAAGTCTAAACTGTTGGCTGTCACAAAGAGATAGAGGGCTTATATGTTCTCAGAAGACCAAAATGATTCTTTTGAAACCATCCCATATTGATGTTTGAGTAGCGGTGACCTTTGTGTGTGTCAGTACAGTGCCTTCAGAAAGTGTTCATGCTCCTTCAAGTTCTTCACACTGTCTAGCATAATACGTTTCATTTCAAATGTATTCAATATGTTTTGCCATCAGTTGACACACAATACCCCATAATGACAAAGTGAAAACACATTTTTAGGTACTAGAATAATAACTGAAAATGTAAAACTGATATATGTCATGTGTATATATAAGTATTCAGACCCTTTGCCATGACATTCTAAATTGACCATTGATCATTCTTGAGACTCTTGACTAATGTCCACCTGTTGCAGATTCAGTTGAACGGACATTATAAATCCTACCCTTCACAGTGCATGTCAGAGTAAAGCACCAAGCAATGATGTTAAAGAAACTCTCCGTAGACTGTAGATCTATACTTTTTTGTTTTAAAAGTGGCAAGGATGAACAGAGCACAAAACATAGAGGTATTACTTTTTTCCAATACATTTCTAAAAATATTTTTTTGCTTTGTCCATCTGGGGCAATGTGTGTAGCGAGGTGGCAACATTGATTATTAATTACGTCTGTAACACAACACAATGTTGAGGAAGTTAAGGGCTCTGAATACCTTCTAAAGGCGATGTACTTTGCACAGGTTATGAAAACAGGAAAATCTCATCTTTTTATTAAAACATTTTTATTGAACGAGTTTAGTATAAACATTTAGGTCCAAGATGACATTTCAGATTGGTACTTAATGACAGTTAGACCCGTTCACTCGGCCCCTGCTGACGTGTTCTACCACACAGAGTTATTCACATTGGGAGCAAACATGTAGATAATCTGTGGCCAAGCCTGTCAAAATAAACCAGCCACAGCCACTAAATCTACTGCATATTTATTGACTCTATGTTGGTTCCCCGACAGGCTTCACCTTGACTTTCAAATCCTCACAGATTGTTTTCCTTGGCTGGTCTGGGGCCAGTAGCCTTGGCAGTCGTCCTTGGGAGATACTGGGGAATAAAACATCCCTGCCCAACCTCCGTCCCTTGCTTGTGCCTGCCTATACGCCAGAGCGAGAGAGTTATTTTCGGCACATAACCTCAGGCTTGTAACAAGTCGTTTGCAGAGAGCGGTCAGTGTTTTGATTGCTCAGCATAGCGAGGGACGTGTCCAGACAGGCTAAAAATTCCAGAGCACTGCTCCTTTGAAGCTAGCTAAAAAAAGGGGGCTCTCTGAGAGGGGTAGAATATTCCGGGACTGGGCCATGTCACTGCAAGGCGACGTGTGCATGGTGACTGGAGCTTGCGGGTTCCTGGGGGAGAGGCTGGTCCGTCTGTTACTGGAGGAAGAGAAGTTCAAAGAAATCCGTCTCCTGGACAAACATGTTCGACCACAGGTCGTACAGTCTCTGGAAGGTAAATCTGTAGTTCATGTTTCCATGTCTACTTGAACTGGTGGAGATGTGGACCTTTTAAACCTTGTTTTCTTTGGCTTGTCTCTTCTCTTTTTCTCGTGGGTTGGTTGTCAGAGGTCAGAGGCGACACGGTGCTGAGTGTGTTTGAGGGTGACATAAGGGACAGGGAGCTGCTGAGACAGGCCTGTCAGGGAGCGTCGTTGGTCTTCCACACCGCCTCTCTCATCGACGTTACCGGAAAGGTGGACTACAGTGAGCTCCATGGGGTCAACGTCAAAGGTAGGATCAGGTTTTTGCCAAAGCTCTGAGTTGGGATTGACCCCAGGCCCCGTTGGTGTACTAATGAATCTGACATGTTCCTCAGGAACCCAGCTCCTTCTGGAGACATGCATACAGGAGAGCGTGGGGTCATTTGTTTACACCAGCAGCATTGAGGTGGCCGGCCCCAACCCCAACGGGGATCCGGTCGTCAACGGCGATGAGAGCACCCCCTACACGTGCACCCTAAAGTTGCCCTACAGCAGGACCAAGACGGAGGCCGAGCAGATCGCCCTGCAAGCCCAGGAGGAGGTGCTCCTGAATGGGGGCCGATTGGCCACGTGCGCCCTCAGGCCCATGTACATCTACGGAGAGGGCTGCCGTTTCCTACTGGGCCACATGAGCGACGGCATTCGGAACGGGAACGTGCTGCACAGGACCTCGCGCCGCGAGGCCCGGGTGAACCCTGTGTACGTGGGAAACGTGGCCCTGGCCCACCTGCTGGCTGCCCGCGCCCTGAAAGACCCCAGCGCAGAGCCACCGTCGGGGGGAACTTCTACTACATCTCCGACGACACACCCCCCGTCAGCTACTCTGACTTCAACCACGCGGTTTTGTCTCCGCTGGGCTTCAGCATCCAGGAGAAGCCCGTGGTGCCCATTCCGCTCCTCTATCTCCTCTGTTTCCTCATGGAGCTGCTGCAGACGCTGCTCCCGACCCTTCCGGCAGTTCACCCTGCCATGAACCGGCAGCTTCTCACGATGCTGAACACGCCCTTCACCTTCTCCTACCGAGTGCGCAGGAGGGACATGGGGTATGTCCCCGGCACAGCTGGGAGGAGGCACGCGAGCGCACCATGGATTGGGTGGCTTCCCAGTTGCCGAGGGAGAGAGAGCAGATGAAGGCTAAGTAATAGGCTGAACCTATTGCTCTCCATCATCTCCAGTCTCCAGCGTATTATCCTCATTAGTGTGGTATGTCAAAGTGTGTATTAAAGTTTTGTGAAAACATCCTTAAGTATGATTCCTTTTCCTGTTTGTTCTCACTGATGACCACTCTGCCCGGTACATTTCCTATGAGAAGTGCGTGAAAAGCAGACCCTCTGCTAAATCTTAAACTCTCTAAATCTTAAACTCAATAGGCCTACACGTCCTTGACCTAAATCTCCACAGAAGAGGACTGTTTTCCAAAACAGAAGTTGAGCTCCGTCGGTCAGATTTCAGTCTTCTCATTAACATTCACTGGTATAAGGGCAGAAGTGAGAATCTATTGCTTGAGCCCGGTGACAGTGACACATCCCCATCGGCAGAGAGCCGGCATTAAAACAAACCTCTATTGATCAACAGTGATGTCGTCACTCAGACAATGGCAACCCCCATACAGATAAACACAGGGTCATAAACAACACGCAGACCAACAACTGAGGCAAGAATGTCGTCGTTTTCTCCGGCTTAGTTTACTTTGCCAGCTCAGTTTTAGGTCAGAACAGGGGCGGAACTTACCACAACCCCTTTGAGCACTATAATCAGATGTTGTAACTATTTCCTTGCCAGACATTGCAAAATAACATATTTTCTTGCGTTTGGTTGCTGCTCATCAGCAGGAGATTAAATGGCATTTCTAAAGCAAAAGTGAACTACAAGACATTGCATAATTAGTGGGAGGCAAACAAGGTTGTTCAAACTCAGGATCTGAAACACAGTTCAACAACCCAAGCGGCAAAGCCACGGACCAAGTTACCATTTCTGGACAGTTTTTTTCAAGACAACTGGCTGGAAAATGAAAACAGCACAAACTTTTCTCAGTATTCTAGCCTTGTATATAACATCTGCACAGGGTAAGTAACCACTCCCCTCTACGAAATCAATGAAATGAAATTAATACACTATTCATTTACGAGCTATACATGTACACGAACATACTGTTTAAATATCGTAGTTAGTAATTTTTTTGTGGAAAGACTGCATCTGTCTCTGTTGGTATATTGTTGTTGTGTTTGATGTCAGATTTCTTCTTGAAAATGTGTCCTCTCATTTCCACTGTCAGGGAAGGATGAGGCGTATGGATCCGAATGTGCCGACTTCAACAACAAGACCTGGCTGGAGTATCGTCAGCAGGGCTCTAAGCTACAGGTGCAGTATCTGCTGTTCACACGCAAAGACACAGACTGCGCCAGCCTTTTCAGTCAGGAGTCCCTGAACAGAAACACGGACTTCAACTCCTCCCTACCCACCAAGATCATTGTCCATGGATACAGGTGAGGGTGAATAAACTGGCATGGTGAAGACTATTCACAATGGGGTCTACGTAGCTCTAAACCTCATCCGCCGTCTTCCTCTCGTCCTTCTTGCTCGGTCTTCAGGGCTCTAGGGAGTAAGCCGTCCTGGGTGAGGGAGCTGGCGCGGGCTCTGCTACAAGCTCAGGATGCCAATGTGGTGGTGGTGGACTGGGTCTATGGGGCTCCTTCGCCTCACAACCTGGTGGTGGAGAATTACAAGGAGGTGGCCATCCAAATCTCCGTACTGATCAACAGGCTGCAGGTCGGTCGCCTCCTCGCTCGTTCAAGTTTACATGATGATGAATCTTAAATCTGCACTGCACATCCAATTACAAGCAACGCAAATGGAGAAGATCTGACGTCTGTCCCACAGAACCATGGATGCAAACTGGAGTCCTTTCACTTCATTGGGGTCAGCCTTGGGGCACACGTGTCTGGGTTTGTGGGGACTCTGTTCAAGGGCCAAATAGGAAGAATCACAGGTGAGCATGTGCCCCTTACCCAGTCCACTGGGCCCCACTGTCAGCGGAACTAGGCTGTAACCTGTAGGGCCAGACAACAGCTGGTCATTGCAAACAGGGCCATCACTCACAGGCCGTGCCTCGTTAAGGTTTGCTATATTCCGAATCTTTTCCTTAAATTCCCAGGTTTTCCCAGAGTCCAGGTAGGAGAATTCCCCAAAATCAGGCGGAAATAATAGGCAGATCTAGAATCATCCGTGCAGGATTTCTGGAGAACCAGAATGTTGCACCAAGTAATCTCATCCCTGCCGATGAGGCTTTCAAAGAAAGAGCGTATCCCGGGAAAACAACAAGTGCAGACATTGAAAGGCACCCCTCTGAATGTGTGCACAAAGCGGCCGTTGCCCTTCCCAGGACACACAACAATGCATTTGATTGTCTATCAGTACATTATCTATAGTGTTTTTGTCTGCGCCCGAGGCCCTTCGATCCCTGTGGGTCCCAGAGGCTCTGGCATTATTAGTGTCGGCACTGCCACCAATGCCTTAGACACGCTCTGTCTCCCCCTCTCCTGTCTCTCCTTAGGTTTGGACCCAGCTGGACCCATGTTTAAAGGAGCCGACACGTATGACCGTCTTGACCCTTCCGATGCGTTGTTCGTTGAGGCCATCCACACTGACTCTGACTGTGAGACCATAAACACGAATTGCAGCCATTGCAAAAGGGATTTCGCTAACAGCTTTGTTTTGAGAGTGCCGAAATTGTGCCTGTTAATGCCCTACGAGTTATCTACCGACTATCAGCCAAATGTTAACTATCTACGAACCCTTACCCTGAACCTTCTTCTAAAACTAACCCTAAACTTAGCAAGCAGTTGTTTATCAACAGATGAGTATTACTATCTGTAGAACATTTAGAGAGGGAATTTGGGACTCTCAAAATAAAGTCTAACAAAGACTTTTATTTTCTCAATCTTTCTAATTTGCCGCGCTGGTAACTTTGACGGATGACTAAATGCACTCTTTCCTGTGTGCCCTCATTGACCTTTCCTTTTTGACTTTTCCTTTTTGACCTTTCCCGCTCAGATTTTGGGATTTCCATCCCAGTTGGTCATGTTGACTTTTTCCTCAACGGTGGGATGGACCAGCCCGGTTGTGCGCGCTGCCAGGTTTGCGTCAAGTGAAGTGGGCCGTTCTTCCCGTCCAAACGGTTTAACCCAAGTCCCTGTCAGCACTAGACCTCAACAATTATCTCTTCCTTGTTGAAAAGAAGGTAAAGAGTGGGATTTCATAATGTCCACTTAGAGGAAATGTTGGTAGAAACTATAACAACTGTCTTCACTCAATATCCCCAGCCTAAACTGCGGAGTGAGCATATTTCTCACCAATTGTTTAGCAGTCTTAACTTTCACTATTTAGGAGCGGGTAGTAGAAAGTACTCTGTTTTTATCCCAGGAATCAGTCATGACCAACTGGTTATTACCTAGCAATGTATCAGTCATGGCAACTGGGTTATTACCTAGGATGTATCAGCCATGACCAACTGTGTTATTACCCATAGGAGGGTATCAGCCATGACCAACTGGGTTATTACCAAGGAGTGTGTCTGCCATGACCAACTGGGTAATTACCTAGGAATGTATCAGCCATGACCAACTGGGTTATTACCTAGGAATGTATCAGCCATGACCAACTGGGTTATTACCTAGGAATGTATCAGCCATGACCAACTGGGTTATAACCTAGGAATGTGGAGGGGGAGAGAATTCAGTCACAATCCTATTAAGGATCAAACTACTGCCCGAAATCCTACTGATGAACAAGTTGGTGTGATGCTTTACCAGGGATCAAGCTATTATATTGAAGCAGATGTTGTTCCCTCCCGGGTGCATCTCTTACCTTGTCTTACAAGATTCAAGTTTACATACAACTCTGGATAACTTGGCAATCCACACTGTTGTGTTACTAACTTCCCTGCATTGCTTATGAACTGAATAAATGTAACTTCTTGTTATCTGGATTAATCTAATTCTGTAGTAATTTCCTCAACAAAACTAACAGTTGGCTGTTGGGCTGGCTACCTGAGAATCTTCGTATGTTGTCAGTTCTTGTTTACTTTCCAGTGTACGGCTATGTGATCTGTGACCACATGAGGGCGCTCCATGTCTACATAAGTGCATTGAACGGCACCTGCCCACTGACGGGCATCTCTTGTTCCAGCTATGAGGACTTCCTCGAGGGTCACTGTTTAGATTGCCAGGGTGTCTTCAAAGGCACATGTCCAAAAATAGGTAAGGGCTTTTTCAACATGACAGGATTTCCCCAAAATATTATACCCACTATTTTGTACATTGGTACATTGCTCATACAACTGTAAATATTATAAAATTGTTACACAGCCAACTAATGCACCTATTAGTCAGCTGTGTAAATATTGGAATAACTTCAAAATATTTAGAAACCCTATTCAAATATAGCCGGAAGTTCCCAGCACATATTCCATTTTGACTTTATTGAGGTTTTGACTCATAAGAGTAAAACTTGATTGGGATATGCCGGACCAGATGTGACAGTTTGGTAGAAACAGATAAAACGGCAAATGTCCTCTAAAAGCCTTTCATCTGTTGTACATGCAGAAGGATTACTTTACATCTCACTCACGCTGTTGTCTTTGTACATGGTTTGGTTTAGTTTAATACAGAACAGCGGCATAACAGTCAATCCTCTTCCCCGACAAGAGAAGTTTTTTTCTCCTGACAACCTCAACACCACTTTCTGCGGTGAGTGTAGGCATAATGTACCGATGTATGACCACAGGGCTGGCGGTCCGTCAAACGATTGGTGGATGCTCAGTAGTTAAACAATCCCCCAAAACCTTTACCTGACACTTGAATGTCAAAATACATGAATACCCCCAAGGTAATGATCGAGTTATGTGTCCTCCCCATCTACCCTCCCCTCTGCTCTGTTTCTCTCACCCTGTCCCCTCTCTCTCTCCAGCCCATCCTCATCCTGGTCCACCTGAATGTGTCCATCCTGGACAAGAGTGCTGAGGTGCAGGTGACGCTGAGACGAGAGGACTTCCCGAAACGGCAGCAGAAACTCAGGGCTGTAGGTACAACCACTAACTCAAACATCTGGGCAGACGCTGCCTCTATTGGTCTTAGCCTAAAGAAACACATATTTTTTCTTAATTCACGTGTAGGAAGGAAAGTCTACTTCACGATGTGTGCAGTAGACAGTATGGTTTACATCATGGCACTGGGATGAGGTGGCATGGTCGGCGTCGCTTAGCTGGGAAAGTGTAGCACCCACTTGATGCCACCCAGCCCAGTCCATGTCATGTAAATGCTCCATTCAGCTTCCCTCCCGGGGAGCGTCATGACCCCCAGTTGTGAGGACGCCCGGCTGGAAATCAGGGGTCGAAACACAGACCCCACATGAGAGGACACACGACATGGAATCCATGCTTGGTTTTACTTTGCAGTCGTAGCGTGAAACTCAACCGACGCCGCAGGGTTCAGGCTGCTTAAAGCATGCTAGCTAACAAGCATGCTAGCTAACAAGCATGCTAGCTAACAAGCATGCTAGCTAACAAGCGGCAGGAAAGCTTCATGGGCGATGCAAACTGGTCCATGTGACTTCCGGGTTGGAAGCGTCAAAGGAAATGCAGAGTGGCTTGATACGGAAGCCTAGGAGGAAGGTCTGCAGCGATCTTCAACTCTAATGAATCCGTTGGGTTGTTGCCAATCCACATTTTATTTATTCACTGAATTGGTTGACATGGCTCTTTTGATGTTTCTTTAAGAAACCCTGGGAGTCTCATCTAGAAGCCCTCAATGGCAATGTGTATGCAAAAACGAATGTCATCCAATTTGGGTTGTCTATCCATCTCTATGCACCAAACTTAGTGACATAAATATACACAGCCTGATTCACAGCTGTTGACAGTGTAATAAGTAAACATGGATTATATTCTCAGTAACAGGCGTACTGTGTGTGGGTGTGTGTGTTGCAGCCAGACGGACAAGAACGATTACAGGAAAGTGATGGCCCATCCAGTGCCGTTATGTGAGATAGACTCCATCCAGGTGAAGAACACTGGAGCACGCTTCTACAGACAGGGAGACATTCATTTTGTCTCTGTCTGCATATCGGAGTTTCCCTCTGTCAGGTACGTGTCCCTTTATCACGTTGCCATAAGTACATTCACAAAAACACACTAGCACACACACACACACACCACACCAGCAAGGGCTGGGCATGTGCTGACTGTACCTTGGCTGCACCTTTTCTTTCTCTTTCAGGGAGGTGGTGCCCTTGTGTGTGAACAACATAGACGTAAGACGAGGATCTCCGTGGAACCATGATTTTGTGCATCTGTGTGGGGATTCCTGAAAACCCTCATGCAATAAACAGTCTGTGAACAAACATCTGCTTCCTTTTCCCGGTCAACATTCCAGTAGTCTGAATAGCCTCCACTTGACTACTTTCGTCTTTGTTTAGGCATCATGGGAAATGCTTTGAAAGGTGTTAGTAGTAAAAACCAAGCCTATTCTGGCCTTTCAGTTATCATCAGGTCTAGGATATAACATGGGGACCAACCAACAGCTCCTGTTGGGGACATACATGTGAAGACTATAATTTGTTAGTGACGGACAGCCTACAGCCAGACCACACTATTGTTATTTTGAGTTTTCTAACAGCATTAGTAATGCTGTGTATAACCATTCCAATTAAGCTAAATGTTACTTTATTCACAGGCACTGTTGACGCCAAAAAATAAAAGTTAACTGGAATGTGTGTGCGTTCTCTTTACTGTACCTCTTTACTGTAATTAAGAACTATTAAGAACGTTGAGAGTTTGAGTGCTTCCTTATGTTTAGCATGATGACGGACAGAAGAATGAGTAAAAAGATGACAGTCAATGTATTTCCACCAAGAGCTTTAATGGAGAATCATTGGCCCCATGAAAAACAATTGATCACATCCTGTGTATATGCAGTCCCATATTTGTTTGGAAAACAACAAAAACAAAACACTCCTATGTTTTCTGATTAAATAAATGTGCAGTGTGTGAGAAAGCTCACGTTCACAAGCACATAATGCATCAGTGTATGTCTGCCAATCTGGAATTACTCTAGGCCTATTAAGAGCAAGCCCTTTCTAGCATGTCCGCATTGACACCATCTTCTCATAGGTCTTCACAAACACAAACTTATCAATAGGTAGCCAACCCAAGAAGAAAGACACAAGATTAGTTTGATGTGGAATCATAATACAATAAACCTACCTGACACAACCTCTGTGTCAAACGGCTGCCCCTCCAGATGAGTGACGGCTGAGTGAGTCACACAATAAATACGCTACACTGCCATATATGTGATCCTAAGTAATACACTCGGCTTCATAACACAAGTCTGATCCGTGTCGAGGGTCTTTCCTGTATGATCATGCACATAGGACATAGAAGAAGACGAGGTACGTTAAGGTGTTTGGCAGGTCCGTTGTCCCCCAGGGGAAACCACTGTTACATCCCAGGTGATCTTTCCTGCAGCTGCACTGGTCCACTCAGGAGTATGACATTCACATGTTATTGTGGTTCCTGAGATGGTAAACATTTTCTAATTATTCTAATATGCACATCATTACTGTAATAAGGTCAACCCGGAACTGTTTGCTCTCCGGGTGAAACCATTACAGTTTGGGGGTTTCCGTGGGCGCCAGCGGAGCTCTCCCTCTCTGGTATCGCATTGGTAGGGTCCTGATGGTCTCCTCTCCTGTGGAAACAGCAGAAAACACAGTCACTGACAGCTTCTGTTATGAACTGTCAAGAAACACTGTGTCCAAGTACAACTGTAGTTCATTGTCCATGCTATGTACACACCTGCTCTTACAGAATAGTGTGTTTGTGGCAACTTCATCTCACATTACCGGGACTTACAGTGGCGTGGGCCAACTGGTCGGGGTTAAGAGTGAAAGAGAACACTGACCTTTGACGTGACATCGACAGTAACATGTGAGTCACAACCCTCGCTCCTCTCTCAACAGGACACAGAACGTTCTCAACCTTCACCCTTTCCAACCTCCTAACTTCCACGCTAGCCTTAGACTCTGGCTAAACTACAACACTGTAGCAACTACTGTAATTTCCACACTAGCGTCAGCCACTGGCTAAACTACAACACTGTAGGTGCTACAGTAACTTCCACACTAGCCTCAGCCACTGGCTTACCTACAACACTGTATCAGCTACAGTAACTTCCACACTATCCTCAACCACTGGCTAACCCACAACACTGTAGCAGCTACAGTAACTTCCACGCTAGCCTCAGCCACTGGCTAACCCACAACACTGTAGCTGCTACAGAGTAGCCTGTGCCTGAAGGTCAGCAGCCATTACAATGACAGCTGAACCAGAGCCCTTCACCATGCAGCTGTCCTGGAATCCAACCCACTCCCTCCCTTCCTAACGAAACATGATCTGAGGATTTTGGGAAGGGAGGGGGTGCGGGGGGGTCGTGGCTAGACACGTGGATTAATGGCATGGCACTGGACCTCTGACTGCCAGGATATCCCCAAACTTTCCAGCATGCTCTAATCCTTGTCCATGTCAGGCAATAACACCCAGCTGACCAGCAGCCTCCCAACCCCGCCCTGCTGCCTACACATCCTGTTCCAAACTACAGACCTCCAACATCGTGTGCAGACGGTTAATCCATCTGTCTGAACTGACACAAGCCACCAGGGTTACTCTTAGGTAAATGGTTTCATAAACTGTTTCATAAACTTTACCCTAACAAAAATTTGACAATAGTGAAAAAGACCATGGCACTTTCATGGTGTTTTGAAAAATGCCGTGGTATGAAGGTGCCTCAGTAATGGTTGCAAATGCCATGATATTTTCTTGCTATATTAGTAAACAAGACAAATAACATGAAATTAGCTACCATGGTATTTTTGTGTTGTTTGTGGTGATTTGTGTAAGGGTACAGTTTATGAAACTTTTTAACAATAATTTGTCTGACGCTTAAGAAGATTTCCGGAAGCAACCATGGTTCCGGTGCAAATACCAGAACATATTCCTGTAATTTTTCACATGATTAGCTCAGGGATTCAGTCCAGCAACCTTTAGGTTAATGCTCTTAACCTCTAGGCTACCTGCCAGCCCTGTGATGCAATAGCATGGTATTAAGTGCATGGCAATGTAATCATACTTCAAGCAAAAAACATTGTACCTTTCCATGGAAGGATCTGCATTAAACTACGGTCCAAAGAATGCAATACCATGGTACCTTTGGGCTCCAATGGCATTAACTGATTGAATTGGTGTAGAGGTGATTAAACTCTGTTAATCTCTGTTGAATTTACTTTCAGTGCTCCTCCCTCCCCCCCCCCCCCCCAACAAAAGGTGGGTAAACTGTCATAGCAAATACAGTCAACAGTATTGGCACCCTTCATAAAAATTACAAGCTGGATAATACATATTATTAATACAAGCTTTTTGGAAGAGATGCACGAAAGAAGCCCTTCCTGAGACCAGGACACAAATAGCAAGATCTGAACTTTGCCGAGCAACATTGGAGCAACACTGGAATTGTGTGTTGTGGTCAGATGAGACCAAAATGTAGCTTTTTGGCCGCTCACACCATCATCATGTTAGGGAACAAAAGGTGACTGCATACAAAGAACGGCACCTCATACACAGTAAAATATGGTTGTGGCTCTTTGATGCTTTGGGGCTGTTTTGCTGCCAGAGGTCCAGGGTCTCTTGTTAAGATCAGTGGCATATTTAATTCCATTCAGTACCAGATCATTTTAGCCCAAAATCCAGTTGACTTTCCCAGAAGGCTGAAACTGGGCCGCGGTTTGGTCTTCCAACAAGGCAATGAAGCACAAATCAAAATCGACACAGAAATGGTTGCGGCAACACAAAATCAAGGTTTTGCAATGGCCCTCTCAGTCTCCCTACTTGAACCCAGTTGAAAATCTGTGGTCTCAATTGAAGAGGGCAGTTCACAAGAGAAAACCAAAGAATCTCAGTGAATTGGAGATGTTCTGCATGGAAGAGTGGTCCAAGATCCCTCCACAACTGTTCTCCAACCTTGTTAAACACTACAGAAAGAGGCTGAGCGTTGTCATTCTCGCCTGGGGAAACCAAACACTGACAATTGGGGTGCCAATATTTTTGGAATCTGCATTTTCACAAAAGTTATTTGTTACTAACTTTATTTTGTTCCAAAAATCGCTTTGAAAATAAAAAGCATCAGGCTTACCCATTTGTTTAAGCCCAAAATATTATTCGTTTCATGTGTGGTTCTTCATATATATACATTTTAGGTCATTTTCATAAAGGGGGCCAATAATTCTGGTTTTTCTTTACCCATAGGGTTGAATAATTATACAATCAAGACATGTGTGCCAAACGTTTTTCATAAAATAATTGACTCCACTTTGATGTTACGTTTGTGTCAGCAGATGACAAAAAGCACCATTAAATCCATGTTAATCCGACGAAATAGATTTTAGAAAGATGAAGGGCGCTGAATACCTGCTGAAGGCACAAGAGCTGACTGCTCTCCTATTTTTTCACCTGGAAATTCCAGTTGCACTTCCATCTCCATCGAGATGATGCAGACGTAAACTTTAGACCACGAATCCCCAGAAACAGACAGACCTTTGGGTGTTGTGTGGGTACCCGCCAACTCTGATCAATCAAATCATCTTCCTCTCAGACTCATTAAAATAAACATTTTACTAAGTGTAAATGTACACCCATTGCTCATGAGAAAACTAACCAGAACATTCAAATACTAGCAAAGCACCACATGCCCTAGCAGAGTTTAGAGCTGAGTTAGTGTGTGTGGACACACATACACATACATACATACACATGCAGTACCTGCCCATCCGCATTGTCATTGCACAGAGGTGTACTTACATGTATCGTAAGTAGTGGCCCAGTGAGTTAGCTCCAGCACCCTGCACTCTACCTCAAATAATCCCTCTCACTCCCATAATCCATTAAGGACCCGGTCATATCGGCAAAGTCTTCCAGGACAAGGCTGGTGGAGTCCTCACCGAAGGGCATTTCCATGTCTGAGGGCCAGGGCTGACGCTGGAAAGGCAGGCCCCGGGGTTGGCGCGGGGTCGCTGGCGACGGGATGGGGGCCTTGTCTTGGACCTGCAGCCGGGGGGTCAAGGGCGTGGGTGGGTCTGATCTCTGGCAGGCCGGCAGTGGGTCCACATCTGCCCCTGCTGCCCCCTGCTGCTCCACTGTTGCTGCCTGGAGCCGGAAACTACCACTGCCAGCCTCAGCCTCACTGCCTGGGGGGGACGGGGCTAAGACATGGTAGAGGCTGGGGAGGCGGATATCGAGGCGCACGCCGCTCTTGGCGAAGAGCTTGTCGTTTAGCGCGTAGAGCTTGTCTGCGATGTCATTGCCCAGCATGACGGAGAAAAGGCGAGCGACGTAGCGCTCCTTGGACAGCATCATATAAAGACGCCGTCTGCGCCACGAGATGTACTGGCAGTCTGTCTCAGCCGTCAGGGTCACCTTGGGACCAGGAAGGTCAAAAGGTCAGAAGTGAGTGTGGAGGTGAAGTCGAAATGTTCATAACTCATTAAAATGCATCCGTCCAGTACCTGAAAATTCCCCTCCTCGTTAGGTCTGAGAGACTCCCACTCAGGAGAGTCCAGGAACTGGTGAGGGAAGATGTAATGGAGGAACTGTCCTTCCAGGGACACGCGAATCCTGTACATGAGATGGGCAAGAATAGGTGATAATAACAGGAGAAAAAAAGAAGACGTAGTTTCAGAATGGGTCACAGCACAGTTTCACATTATATTTTAGTCATGTGGTGGACACTTTTATCCAGAGGAGCATAGTAGTGAGCACATAAATGTTAATGTTTCTTTGGTACTTTCTCCCCACAGGAATCAAACCAACAACCTTGGGGTTTGAAATGTCATGCTCTACTTGCTGAGCTCCGCGGGGACTAACATGTTGTTGCTTTGATTCAAAAACTGACTGCTGCCATGCTTATCACCTGTCTAAGGGCTTTGATATGGTCAGTCATTCTCCATATCATAGCATTTACTGAGCCCAGGATTAAGCATAATTAAAGTTGTTTAAAAATGATCTCAAAGAGAGGTCACAATCGTGTAGGACACTAATAGGGATCGGTTTTGGAATCTGTTGTTGACAAAGTGTATATACAGTTATGTGAAATGTATGTATATTTTTAATGTATTTGGACACATGGACATTTTTGCTAAATTGCAACAGCATTCAACACCCACTTTGAAATCATGAATGCAATAAAAATGAATAGAAATGCCCTTTCCTAAGGACCCAGGGTAAATCAAGGGATCTAAAGGCCTCTCACACTACAATCAATGTCGAAGTCAGAAAGAAGCTGCACAGTCACAAACGTGGCCTAAATGGGAGGTCAGTAAGGAAGCCTCTGCTGAATATCAGGACACAACTGACCTTTTCCAGACAACATCTGGGTACAGACAAAAACTAATGAAACAATATGCTCTGGACAGATGAGTCAAAGCTGGAGTTGCAATGCCGGATGCTATGTTTTGCGAAAACACAACACTGCCTTTGTTTTGCTAAGTAGCTGTACACAATGAATTCAGTCAAAATTGGACTTGTATTAGACTCTGGCGATATTGCCATCTTGCATGCTGCTGAGACTGTACTGAAGCCCCTACGTTCAGTCTGTATCAGAATAATTACTGATAAAAAGATCACTAAACTTGATCCAAAACCTTGTAACAAGTGAACATAAATATTTCTGCCCTTAACCTAAAAAATCAGGTTAAACATAGACCAAGAGAAAAAACATCTATTCTTGGATTTTCAGTCACAGACATTCCTACAGTGATCTTTCATGTATGACTTCATGTTGATGGTATTAGTTTAGCAAGTGAAACTGGAATTGCTTGGCATAAAAATGTCACGATATCTAACCAAACATTCCTTTGTACATTATTTGCATATAATAATTAGATCCACTGAAAATAACAACAACATAGAAGCAGGTCCAGGTAATTGGTATGATTAGTGACCTAGCTGGTTTTCTCTGTTGCTTTCACTTTTTCAAAACAGGTAACTGCACAACTTTTGAATAAATCTTCATAATAAACCAAACATTATGCAACATTATGTTGTCTTGCAAGTGATACATATTTCATTTTTGGAATAATCAACAACGGAGACTGTAATTTATCCTTAATTAGCATTCAGAATCACTACCAAGGTAAGAAAGATTGCAATTTGAGACTAGATGAATCATCTAAAAATAGATTTTAGTATATACATCCAAAAATAGATGAGATTAGTTTAAAAATGTATGTATTTACTTTTGTGTATAATCATTTGTAATGAACTGATTAAACCATGTTTGAATAAATCAGATATTGAAATAAACAAATCAAAAAAAATTGCAGATGAGAATGATAAGCTACAGTGGTTTTCCCAAGAAAACATTATCATCACCTTTATAAATGTCTAAGAAAATGTTAGCACAATCATTTGACCAAAACCAGAAAATCTGCAATGATATGAATATAAAATCAGAGATTATATTAAAACATTTATATTATTGATAATTTCTACATATAAAGTCCGGGATGATACGGCAATCTGGGCCACTGCATGTTTATTGCTTTCACCAAAACCTCTCCACTGTCTCTATCTAAGGAAGCATACAATTCTACCAGGTATCAATTATTTTAATTCAGACTGGAATATATATATATATATAAAAAATTTTTTTAAGTAAAACCGTAATAACGGAATTCAACTTGTTGCACCAGATAGTTGCACCAGATAAGAACTAGTGATCTACACTATGCAAGACCCACTCACCCCCTGTTCCAGTTAAAATGTCTGTCTTATCTTAATGTTCCTAACCCAAGAGCCACAATGCCCTAAGGCAATGACCTCAAGGAGTTGTGTAATCAATCAGTTTGTGTTTGCATGTAAATAATGCAGAGTACAGACATATGAAAGAAGATTCAATGTGAAAAGAAAAACAGCCTGAAGACAGCTCTGACCCAAATGAAGATCTAGCTAACAAGTATTACAATGAGTGGCAAATAAGAAGTTGAATAATGAGTTTGTCAAGTAAAAAACAGACAGTTCAAAATATTTTCAATGTAGAAAAGTATGGAGAGAGGCCACAGGCATTTTCACCATTGCATTCTTATGCTAGCAGTGATGGGAAGGATAACCTACTTTCATGAATCAGAATACTTAGACAGGATCATCAATATGCACCTTACAGTCAAGATTAGAGACATCAGTAACTAGTATTAAACGATACTCACTGATACCAAATTAACCCTGTCAAGGTAGAATACATCAGTGAATATCATTAAACAACATTCAGCAAAGCAAGAAAATTGCTTAGTCCACTCTAAATTTTCCTAATCCTGGCAGTCATTTTATATTTAGAAAATGCTCCAACTGTTCAAAATTCCACAGTGTTGGAATATTGTCAAAAACACTTTATGCTTTTTTAGTTTTCTGGGCAAACCAAAAGGTAATCCATAAAAGGAAGTAGTAGGATTCCTGGTTATGGAGGGTAACCATAAACTAAGAACATTTAGGCAAGGTTACAGGGCATTTTCCACCTCAAAATAAGCATTCATGAAATAATGTATATAATTTATTTTCATAAATTGTCATGACAATATTGGTAGAGGAACTAGTGGAAATAAATTCAACGTCACCACCAGTAATGGGTAATAACTCAAGTTCTAATTCCTGAACTCTCCTGGACATGCCTGTTGTAGCTACGTGTTACGTTCATCACTGTTATTACAAGATATGGCAGAACATATTGCAAGCTGTTAAAAGTAAGAAAACCTGGAGGAATAACATGAGTCTGTTTTGCCAGAAAAGTCCTCTTTACACAGATTTACAGCACGTTCCCATCCCTATTTAGCTTTATGTCCACTGTGGACAGGCTCAGGTTAGGTTGGACACTTGCTATACCTTCACTAAACTGTTCTGACTAAAACAAAGCTGATAATATTAGTTGACTATTAGAAGTTCTAAATGGTCTGCACACATGCATGATGTGTTTACATAACATAACATGTCCAGATTCTATACTGTTGAAGCCATGTTAGATCCCATTAAACATTACATGGAGAATATTTAAACAATCCTTTCTAAAGTAACTGAAGTCCACTAATAAATTACATTTGGAAGCATAAAAGTCTGATGGGACAAAGCACATTTTCCAAAAAAAATTTGGATACAGGACTTAAACCGCAGATTATTTAGACCAGCTTGACAAGCTCTTACACCATATTGGTCAGAAACCAAACTTGGGTCAAACACATTTTGAGAATTCCTCAGCACATGAATTAATTTGCCCGGCAGAATAGAAATAATTGAATATTTCCAAATAAGCTACATTAGCCACAACTCAAAAATATTACTTCACCTAGCTCTGGTTACCTACTAGTCTTGTATTACCATTCATTCACAGATGGTTATACAAGGTAATTAGCTGCCTGTCACTAAGGGGTCCAACTACACTAAGATACTGACACAAGCACTCGGTATCATACAACCCCTGGGTTCTGATATTTCAACCACACGGTCCCAATCCCAAAAATCACAAACTCGATCTTACCTAAACAGCAGAGGCGCGATGGTGTAGCTGCTTAGGACATACAACCTCTTGAAGATGTTCCGTGTTTAATTATGTCACTGGTAAGTAATAGTATACATCTCTCTCGGGTTTCTTTGGTACCCATTCTACACTACTGTCTTAGTTCCAGAGATAAAATGTGAGGACTCACAACATTCACTTGGAACATACACTCTACTTCAGGTTTTAACTACAGGTTTTAACTTCATGGGTCAGGTTTCTGGGGCTTGCCTTAACTGTGTAAAAATTTAAATAAGGTTTTAAGATTTTAGCCTATACATTTGAAACAAAGTTGGTTTGGTCTTTATAGTTTGAACAGTTCAAGAGACACTGTTACGATTAATTAGTGCTAATTAATAATTTGTCGACAGCCAGTTTAAAATTTGAAGTTGGGATGGCCTAAACACGTGAAACAATGTTGGTTTCCACTGTAGCTTGAATGGTTCAAGAGAAGAAGATGCAATGCAATTCAGTCACCCGTTTTAAAGTTTGAAACAAGTTTGCAAATAATAACAACTATAAGAAATGTCAAAGATTGAACCCGAGGACTCTTGATGAAAGCCCCAGTAACAAGACAGAAATAAATCACAGACCGAAACCGGGCGACCTCTTGCTTCGTAAGCCCAGGTTACAGAACACATTCTCGCTTTCACCAATGACCCAGGAGAAACAAGGGCTAACTGCCTTGCTCAGGGGATGCAATCCAGCAACCTATCAGTTACTGGGTAACGATCTAACCCCCAGGAAACCCTGTTGCCCCAGACTAAGGTCTGCTCTAACATCTACAATAGAATGCCACCAATAATGAATAAAGCAATGCGTTATTGATCATGCATTCTCCGTGGCAGGCTATGCAATCCTACACTCGCCCCCTCACTCACCTGCCAGACAACAGAAAGGACAGCTGGTCGATGGGCGTCTTGCCCTCCACTGCATACGTCTCCCCCTCACATAATGGCAGAACCTTGTTCTCGCAGGCCTCCATTATATCCTTGAACACCTGAACGGGCACATCCAGGGGCAGGTAGACGTTTGAGTAGAGGGTCGACAGCTCCGGGCTTGCAAGGCCGTCCCGCCGCAGCCTGAACACAAGGTGGCAGATCTGAAGCACACAGGCCACCAGCAGCAGCAGGTTCCAGGTGAACACGTCCAGCCCACACACGGTCATCCACCCCCACACAGCCAGGCAGACGAAGGCAGGGGCCAGGAAGGCGAAGATGAAGAGGCAGCCGTAAGCACCGCTTCCCCCCATGTAGCCCAGGAACAGGAAGGTGTTGCCCAGGTGGTAGAAGGCCCCCTCCGTGTTGTTGGTCCAGCCGTCACATGGTAGATGGCGGTAGAGAACCACATCCAACAGGGTAGAGTTGTCTGCACTCATCCTGGACGCAGGCCGTTCAGTAGGTTCCAATGAAAGCGGTTGCACTTGGAATAGTCCTGTTAATTAAAAGCGTCTAGAGCTTCCAGAACGTTTGTCACCCACTCGGCAGCAAGTATTTGTTGTTGCTGTTTCATCAGTGACACTGAAAATTTGCCACGGGAGTTGGTCTTTTTCTCAGAAGTTCAGTCAGTTAATGTCAACACAGCTAAAACGTAAAAAAAAACAACATAGATATAAAATTTAAAAAAAGGTGTTCCCTTTTGCCTTGTAATACACAGCTGGCCGACAGGTTGTTGTCTCTCTTTGGTTATTACACTATAAACACGATTGGAATGGATTTCTCCTCATATTGTGATCCTCTCCCTCTCTCTCCGGACCTTTCGTCCCTTCTTCCCACCCTTTATTTTACTGTGTCTATGTCCTGACTTTTTTCTTTTTTCCCCCTCACCCATTTGCTCGCTCTGGAGAGCTCACAAGTCGGCACAGTGGGGGGAGAGGGGGGGGGGGGGTTGAGGGGAGAGAGACCCTAAAAGGATAACCATGTTTGGAATTGAAACCCAAGGAGAGCCACAGACAGAAAGCAGACCAGCTACTTAACATAACACTGCTCGAATGAGAGGGAGGGAATGGAAGAGTGAAACGACCAAGTGACAAAGTGTCCATGGTCATGCGTCTAGGTAATTCACACCAATAACATCTCTCCGCTAGGCCAAAACTGATGTTTTCACCAGAACCACTGTCTAATCTCACTTGTCCACTGTTGCGCCATGAGATGGGCTCTACGGATTCAGCGATAGTGAAGTAGGATGAATTAAAACGTAAACATGAACCCCCCTCCCCCATACAGGACATAGAATACCCCACCAGGGACACTTTTTGCAGAGGACAAGGGCACATGTCACTGGGATAGGGGTTCGAATAAAGTGAGTGTCTCTGATCAAACCACTTGAGATATTGACATTCAAGCTGGTGTTAGACAAGGACATGCCTTACCTAACACCCACTGCTGGTATGTTTGGTATGTTTGTTTTGTTTTCCGACATAACTCCATATCGGGGAGGACAATCTGTGATTAAAGCAGAAAAACGGGACTAATACAAAAATTGTGTTGTATGAGGCAAGAAATCCGTTCACAAAATACAATGCATGATTAATAGCATAGGGCCTAACTAGACATAGACAATGTGGGCTATATTCTGCTGATTACAAATTGCATGTTCAGGAAACACTTGAAATGTAGGAGAAACATCTTCTGCTATTGTAGGGAGCAGAAAATCCCCCAAGCTGGACTAATAACTTGTTAACTAGAAAAGCATATTACTAAATGTGCTGCGCTGTTATCTGAAAAGCGCATTCACACGCTGGTAAGGACGCATTTCTGGGTTACTGCCAACGACGATGTGCCCGCTGGCATTGCCCACAACATAATCATCATTATATCACAGACTCAAGCTTGAATAGTTTGATTTATTTTGGTTTGTGGCACTTAAAAGGTGCTGATATAATTTTTATTTGATCACATAAAAACATTCCTGTTAAGTCCCGTTAAGTCATGTGCGCAGGCGCCACACAACTTGACTTAAAATGCGTGTAGGCGACATGTAACACCCCAAAATAATCTTTATCTCCTACACATCTACTTTCAGCAGCAGGCAAGTGGGAAAGGTCAGTGTGTAGCTGGTTCCCTGGCAAGTTAAGTACATACAGGGGACAGGGGGCTGGGCCAAGAAAGGGGGCGAGGGCTGGGGACTGGCCAAGGAGACAGGGCTGGGCCAAGAAAGGGGACAGGGAGCTGGGCACTGGGCCAAGAAATGGGACAGGGGGCTGGGCACTGGGCCAAGAAAGGGGACAGGGGGCTGGGCCAAGAAAGGGGACAGGGAGTTGGGCACTGGGCCAAGAAATGGGACAGGGGGCTGGGCACTAGGCCAAGAAAGGGGACAGAGGGCTGGGGGCTGGGCCAATAAAGGGGACAGGGGACTGGGCACTGGGCCAAGAAAGAGGACAAGGGGCTGGGCACTGGGCCAAGAAAGGGGACAGGGGGCTGGGCACTGGGCCAAGAAAGGGGACAGGGGGCTGGTCACTGGGCCAAGAAAGGGGACAGGGGGCTGGGCCAAGAAAGGGGACAGAGGGCTGGGGGCTGGGCTAAGAAAGGGGACAGGGGGCTGGGCCAAGAAAGGGGACAGAGGGCTGGGGGCTGGGCTAAGAAAGGGGACAGGGGGCTGTGCCAAGAAAGGGGACAGAGGGCTTGGGGCTGGGCTAAGAAAGGGGACAGGGGGCTGGGCATTGGGCCAAGAAAGGGCCAAAAATGGAGCACCTACTGTGTTCTTCTTATTGATGCTGTATACACAGTAGTATACAAAACAGTATACAGGACACAACCACAGCTACATAGCATAAACTGTCCATAAACAAATTGGGTTGGGTAGAATTATATCGTGGCAGGCTTTGTTGTGAGTGGAGTATTCCTGGTTAACGTCAAAAAGTTGTAAGTCACCTCAGAAAAGTATTTAATGCCATTTGAGTAGTGTTCATTTGTCCAAAACGATTGAAGTAAAACAAAGAAATAATATTATGAAAATTAAGAAAAAGATCTGGGTTTAAAAACAATTCAGTATTTTGTGCGGCCGCTTGGAAGAACACTAAATTTAAGCAATTTGTTTTGGTAGACTGTCATGCTATTTTATTAAGTTGTCCTGTGGTAAATTCTTCCAAGCTTCTCCCAAGATTTCCTGTACCTCTTATTTAAGACTTTGGCTGCTTTAAGTGCTTGTTGAGGTCCAAGTAATCCCACGTAGTTTTAATTATGTTGAGATTGGGGCTTAAGTTAATCAGATTAATCAGATACAGTTATTGGGTGTTCCACTCGATTGGGTTCCACTTCTTCATGTTGTTCAAATTTCTTCTTATTTCTGCTTGCTATCTCACAAAGATATACATTTTCTCATGCATTGTTACTTTTTACTATATTCATTCTTAAATGCATTTATTTTAATATTATATATAACAAAGAAACAATGTACAGCTGAATTGCTGTAAGCAATTTTCTCAGGGGGGGTAAGACTTTTGCACAGTACAGCAATCTATTTACAGAATTTGGGACATTAGCACTGCTCATTTTCATTTAGCAGTTCATTCAGAGCATAGGCCATCGAATGACCTCTATCTCACCGCTCATTATGTTTTATATTAACAAGCTCTGGAATAATCTAGTTTTAGGTCTTGGAACCACTAATACCACTAATTAGGCTGTTTACAAATCAGATCAGTTTGGTTGTGAGTAATGGTGTAAAATATCAGAATTGGGCTGTCTGTGTAAAAACAGCCGTTGATGTAGGAATTCAGATATGTCAAGTGTTATACCAGGAGTTATTTTAAGCCAAAGTGCAAAAGCACATACCAGGGAGAGCAGCTGTCACATGGCAGCCTCAAACAGGAAGTAGAATATCAAAGGATTTCCAAAGCAAGAAGATTTTTGCAGGGTAGAAGCCAAGCTGCTTTTGTATACAGACAGCCAGGCAGGGCTAGTCCAATCCAAATTCTAGTCATAGGCAATGTCATTGCAAATTAGCTATACAAAAAGAAAATTTTTGCTGGCCTGCTTTGTTGCAACGTTGATTTGGATAAACACACGTATTGGTCACTCGCGTGTGGTTGGAGTAATGCTTTCGGCTACCTAAAAAATGGGCTGGTTTACAAACGTTTCACTACTTCTATTGTCTTGTGATGCGCCAACCTTTGGCTGGTCTAGCAACTCAGCATCGCAAAGTCTCCCGGGGCTTTCGCAATATGGCGTCTGAGAGTTTAAAACCTCTGTGGTGACAGGGGAAGAGTACTCTGCATATTCAAGTGTGCATAGTTGATAGGACAGGCTTCAATCTTGTAGCTACACGATTCATTCCATCGTGGTCCATTCTGCCATTAACAAAACATACACTCAAGTCTCACTGCATAGAATACTTTAATCCCAATCAGAGGAACAAAATATTAATAATATCATTGAAAATCAGAAAAGGTTTCTTAAAAATGCCAACCTAATGTTAGATGGTTCCTCACCCAGCAAGTGTTTATGGACCTACAGAAAGGTGTAATCAGAGATTCACTTTTTATTTCAACAGCACACTTTAGCTACTGCAAGAAAAAGGTTAACACTACTTTTTATCCCCATAAACTACCTTCAGGGTAAGGAAGCATTTAACAATAAAAAGGTTAAATTCTCCTTAAAGCCCACACACATTTTACTCAGTGCAACACCAGTAATGATTTTATTATTATCATCATCCTTGAAGTGATCAGACCTTCCCCTTGAGTTGAGATATAAATAAAAATAAGAAAAATCCAGAATCCCCTTCAAGACAGCCAGCCAACAACACACTGCAAGAGAAAAAAGATAACTAACATTAAAAAATGTATTCATATTGTGCTCAGACTTTCTGAAATGGATTCTATTCAATGTGACAGGGAAGGTCAAGCTTGTCACTATGGCAGGCCATAGCCTTTGGGGGGCCCTAGGTGACAGAACACTAATCACCTGGGATTAGGGTAAACTGACTTGCTCAAGGACAGAAGATATTTTTCACCCCACTGCAAAAGAATGGAAATGTGTCGATCCCCCTCTTGAATTATTTTTCTGCAATCAGACACCATGGAGTGTAGAGAACCTTTAGCAATTTCACAACAAGGGTAATTCATCATAATTTTTCATAGGCGTAAGAAAATATTTGAAATGTTACTAATAATTTCCTGCAATATTTCCCCATTTTGCCACAGAGTGGAAAGAAATGTTTCTTAATAGCTGTAATGGTAATTATTCATATAGTACATTCACACATTATTAATCATGGATAGGAACAGTGAATATTTTGTGATATATGCTCAGCTTATCATATTAATCAAAGAAGTGGATTAATTGATACTTTGAAGTCCGAGTTGAGATGTTGATGTCTGCAAGATTTTTAGATAGCTGGCCAAACAAACAATCTAAGCACGCAGGACATGCCCAGGGGCCCTGACCTCAATGTGTTAAATATTAGGACATTTGTTTTAATGACATCAACAGTTCAAATTACATGAGAAAGAAAATGGATGAAAAGGGAACTAGAATCCCACACTGAAAAAAACACGAAGGACAGGTCTGCAATCATTCAATTTTGTCAGCTGACCGCTGCAGA
This sequence comes from Esox lucius, assembly GCF_011004845.1. Classification (NCBI taxonomy): domain Eukaryota; kingdom Metazoa; phylum Chordata; class Actinopteri; order Esociformes; family Esocidae; genus Esox; species Esox lucius. Next base: position 25,276,835 of record NC_047584.1, on the reverse strand, counting down.
CAAGTAAAACCACAGGACCCTACGATCTACAATAAACCAGACAAGCTCAGCGTCAAATGTCTTTCTTGGGCACTTGCTCTGCGATGCATACCCCCGTTCGAGTCTACCAATAACAGGATACCTGCTGATTAAACCGGTACAGTCACTGCAAGAGTGAAACCGCAGGCACCTTTTCAATACAATACCCAAAGATGGAACGTAAAGGTAGCTGTTCAGACAAGCATAACTGCATACTGTAAGAAGTAGGGCTGGTATCACAACTGCCTTGCGTCCTCCTTTCAGCTGCACCTCTGACAATATTTTCTCATCAAGTACTTGAGGAGAACCGATTATGTGAGTCTTGTTCTAGGCCTAAGACATGCACCTAGCAACAACAAATACTTACCAAGCAGAGATCAAAGAGCTGCATTAAATCTTGAATCCGAGTGCCCTCATACATTCCTTATGTGCCTCGATAAGATTCGTGCAACTTTCCTCACCCTTCTCAATGATGCTGTAAAAGGAAATTATCGTCATCAGATATACTTTCAATAAACATGCAAAACACACTCCCAAGATCTAAAACATTGTAAGCCTACCAAGCATCCCTGACTTTCTTTGTCTCAGGGCACGCACAACATGGTTTCAGTGGTTTCTTCTGCTGTTGGCCTTCATTGGCAACAGACTCGATGCTGGCAGCAGATACGGAAGACATTTTTCAGACTGTATGCAACGGTAAAAGCGATTAGCATTATGACGATAAAAGTTCATTTTTGAGATACTTTTACAAATGTGTGTTAAAGTGGCATTCGTCATATATTAGGTAGCTAGGTAAGGTAGGTAGTTATTAACTCAAAACATATTTCAAATATGTTATTGTAGCTGCCGCTGTCACCGAACTTTAACTAGCTAATACGCATGTTACGATGTATCACTTCATGAGTTTGTCAGGTAATACTCATTATTCGTGCTGAAATTCTTATTTCGCCCAACCACAATATATTATCAACATGAATGCAAATAATTCTTATGAATTCAACTAACATACTTAGATAACCGCTATGCCTTAACACACAAGGAAGCCAATGACAACTCACGTGTGTCCTTACCGTCCTTCCTTATAATTCCTTCCTTATTTTATAACTCAATTGTGGACGTCAGAAAGATTAAAGAATTACTTCCGGGTAATGACATTTCAGAAGAAAAGTCTCCTTCTGTATAAGTTGGAAAGTATTTATTCATAACCTATGGAGAAGTTGTGTGTAACATTAAAATGTAGTCATTTTTTATTTGGGGTTTAAAGCATGTTGTTAAGAAAAACGTTTTCAAGCTGTGTCTGGTTGTAGGTTTGGGAGGATAAATGTCACAAATATGTTAACATTTATTGTAAAGGGGCCGTGTGTAGAATCCTGTTTCTAAACAATAGCACTTGTCTCCTCGTGGTCTTCCCTAACCAAACGACACCGAAATAGTTTCAGCTACTCTGTGGTGGTTTATTATGGGGAGGATAGTATTGCGAGTGTCTAAAGCGAGTATAAGGAGAATACAAGTCATTGCATCATCTATTCCGTAGAAAAATATTATTTGAAACATGAACTTTAAATATTAACTGCAGATGTCTACTGTTCATTTTAGCAAGCATGTATGCTAGTAATACACCAAAAATCATAATGCCCCTTGAAAATATCTTGTCATATTTTTTACGCTTTATTTATAAAGATGGTAGGAAATGTTTTGCTTTTTTTTCCTGAAACAGTGAGCAGCTTCCAATGTTGCAGCTGTATGTGAATCAAAGGAATACCTTAATTAGACACCAGACCATCAAATGTTTACATTTTAAGCAGGACTATGTAATAAGGAATGTTGTAGGCCTTTTACTACACTAATGATCCATGCATTACGTTTTTGACAAGTTTTTAGCATTCTACGCCCTGTCAGTCTATCCCAAATGTCATGGATGAGTCTTGGTAATGCTGTTCAGGTTTTGCTTAAATATTGAGGAATGGTTAACATTTAATTAATATGTTCTACCAGGGAATACAATGTAATAGTTTTTCCTCCAATTAGTGTTGATTGTTGTAATTAAGAAAATGTTCGCTTTTAAGTTATTTAGCAGTTACTCTTATCCAGTGCAGCTTTCATACAGTGCCCCATGGGAAACAAACCCACTAAACAGTTGTTACATGAAAGATCAGTTACAATTTATTGGAAGCATGATAGTGATGCAATGCACATAAATAATGCTATACTGCATCATAGAGATGGCAGGTCGCCTAGCAGTTGACAACAGTGGGTCAGCCAATCCTGAGCTGATAATGTGGAATATCACAAGATAATGTCATGATTCTGGCCCCATAACATTTTCCTACAGTTATAGTGTTTCAGAGCACCATGGTATTTATTTAGTTGTAGTACCATAGTACATTTGTGTAAGGGAAATGTTATGAAGAAAATCATTCTTGAAGAAAATCATTCAGTAGCAATTAGTCTTTTTTTTTACATGTAGGACCAAACATAAACATGTTCAGATTGATATCCTAGGAAACAATTTAATGAAAAAAATTTGCCAAAACAATATCAATATCAATAAATATTGTTAGGAAAATAATATTTTCCCACAACATTCTTCGTGCATACAAAAATAAGTTTCATACAGGCAAACCAATATGACACAGTGAAGTTTAAGTTAGGGGCTAGTATTACCTGACAATTCTGTTTGATGTACTCAGGTTGCTTTGAAAATAGAACGCATTAGAAATCCATTAGGCCAGTCGATACATATTGATCGCATTGTTTAGAAGTTTTATTTAGTCTTGTGTGACCTTTACTTGACTCAGATTGGCAGTTAATTCCTTTTACCCCTTACATTACTGAGCTTTCATTTCTGACACGAAACACTGTGACCTCATCTAACATTCTTAAAGCATTTACTGGGAGCTTAACTAGAACAAATGGTATTTCAATATAGTATACCACCACACAGATAGACACACAGATGACTTTGTAGCATGAAACGTGTAAAAATACCAAAACCCAATGTAAAAACTTAATAGTTGTTTGTTAATTATTTGATGGTGAAAACTTCTCAGCATGTTTCTTGCTCGTTTTCTAGATCAGATGACGATAATTGTATTATTCAAAGCCAGCTATTGTATTTAGTATAAATGTAATCCCGTCCTGTCTTTTGACTGGGCTTGATTCATGGGTGCATGAAGCAGAAACACTGAATTGTTGATGAGCTGGGAGGGGAGAGAGAGGAAAAGGACAGAGAGAGAGATAGAGTGTAAAGTCTGGCAGACACTCTCCTCCCACCAAACCGCTTCAATAAGCCTTGGCCACAGGAGCTGTGATGGAAAATTACCCCGAGACCGAAGACAGGTCTGCTCAGAGCAAAGTTCGACTCGATTTCTCACCAACCCAGGGAAGGATGGCCAGCGCGGTCGGCTGAACAGAGGGTCTGTGTTTTGCTTCTGGGATGGCAAACTTTCAAGCCCCGGTCGGTACACGTACAGCCCGCACCTGTGGATGGAGAGCTATATTTCTCCCTCAGCTTAACAGGCAGTCTCTATCTGTGTATGGCAGTGAGATAGCTGTGGAGAAGGAATGTATACGCCAGCTGCAGAGTGGAGTCTGGGTCATCCACCCATTCAGCTCCTTAAGGTATTGTCTATCCTGGAACAACACAGCATAGTTAGACCTTAGGGATGTCTTGGCATTTAGTTGGTCAAAGAACAACCCAGCACAAGACAGAAAATGCCTTGGGTGTTTACCAAAGTATCTCTAAAGTGTGTATTTTAAACATGTCTCTTAGAACTGGCTGTGAGCATCCATTTTAATGTATTTAAACCCTTTCTTATTGTGTCTTCTAGGAGTTACTACATCATGTGTATGGTTGCCATCACATTCCTGAATTTGATTGGGATCCCCATGGAAATAGCTTTCTTAGATGGGTACAGTGGAGTTGGCTGGGAAGGATTCAATGTCTTTTCAGATACTCTGTTCCTGATTGATGTGGCTCTGAATTTTCGTATGGGTATCATCTCTGAGGACAGTGAGGTAAAGAGGCTCTGACTTTTTTTCAGAATCAATCTGCATTTTATAATCCCCTTCAACAAGCATGCAATCCCAATCTGCCCTATCTGTTTTCGTTTCAATAAATGAAAGGGGCCAGATTAACTGAACCGCTGGCACATGTTCTAAGCCTGCAGCTGTTATAAGCAAGAGGGAATTTACAACATTTGGAAGATAACAATTCAAAGAAGTACATTCATTCACAGAGAACTATTTACAATATAGATTAGGTAAGGGCACATTTAGTTTAATATTCTCATGAAAATAACTGGCACAAAGTTACTTAGGAGCGAGATACTTACATTCAGTCACTTCCAAAAGGATTAGCCACCTTGATAACAATGAGCAAAAAGGTTGCCTTAAATTAACACCCCAAGTAATGGGCTATATTATTATATTATTATTATTAAACTATATTATTTATACTAATACAAATACTCAAAAGGCACATTTTTGTTCTAAATATGACAGGTGTCAGTTACTTCCACCCCCAATGATTCCTCTCAATCAATTCAAACAAAATGTCATATGCATTAACATTTTATTTACAGTAAGTACTTCACAGTCTTAATTAACTGCATTGTGGTCTACCATCACTCCCTGTTCCACTGAGGTGTAAAAATGAGGTAATACACATACACATTTTTTTTCATCTATCACCATGGGATGAACAAGGAAAGGGAGGGCCCATAAAGTACTGAATATAGTGGTATCAATCATTTTGACACAGTTATTTGGAAAATGCATTTATCATTTGAGAAATGTGACTTTGGTTGATTCTTTTTGAGTCATTAATGAAGATCAATATATTCCACATTATAGAAAATTACTATATGGCTCGTTACCTGTGTTTATTTCATACAGCCTTTCCTGCTTGGCCCTGTGAGTGTGCATAGATGATGAAACATGAGGAAACATGACTGGATCATTGTTATTTTAAGGACTAGTTTATTTCAATAAAAAAATGACATATATGTTTCCTTACAATGTAAGCAGGCTATGGACCAGTTTAGACAGAAAGCTTTGGTTTAGTTTCTCTTGCTCTGTCTCCAAATGCTACCATTTCAGCATTTGTACCTGCTACAGATATTATTTTTTTGCACATTTTGTTGGAAACCTACAAAGTATCTAAAACTCTTTATTGTGAAGCTTAGCAATGTCACTTGTAGATTAATTGAACATGATGCATAAGAAATGCCACTATTGGTACCATGACCTGAATGGATTTGTGCAATGATTGCTAAAACATTAATATGTGAAAACTGTCGTGGACACTAAACCAAAGCATGGATTTCTGTCATACCTTGTCCACAGACTGCTTACAAGATAAGGAAAAAAACATGTATTTTGTACTTTGTGTGATTTATCCCTTTAGTAACAAGGATCTGTTCCAGTTTTAGGCCAAGCTTGTCTAAAATATGAATCTTAAAGTTTGGCCAGTTGAACACCCTGTCATGTTTATATTAATGAATACACTTCTCTATTAATAGCCTCTGATGTACATTCCTGGTGGCATCATTGCCTCATTCTTGGACAGAATCCAAAAACATGCAGCTTCAGTTGAATTGTTGAATTATTCATTTGTTTGAGGCATGTTACTAAGCAAACATCAATTAACTGAAAATCGACCCTCCGTTTTCCAATTTCACAGGTGGCCATCCTGGATATCAAAAAGATCCGTGTTATTTACCTAAAGAGTTGGTTCATACCAGATGTGATTGCAGCATTCCCAATTGGCTACATACTACTAATTGCGGTGATTACACATTACACCTCCAACCTTTCCAGCATAACGCTTTTTAATTCTTTCGCGAAATCATAACATAGTCATCTTTGTGTTTTTATTTGCGACAGGAGTTACAGTCTCACAGTGATACCTCCGCCTCGGGGTCCAAGGCCAGCAGGATGGTGCGAATTCTCATGTTTGTTCGAATTATCAGTCTCGTCAGGCTTCTCAGAGTTTCCAGACTTGTTCGCTTCTTTAATGAAGTTGAGAAGGTAAGTGTCAGTATTTCTATGTTACCTTCTCCCCATGCTGAAATACCACAAAGTCACATCCTCCAAAAAGAAACAAAATGTGTCATGCATAAGAACGGGGGACGGGGACCGCACAAAATGTATGCACTCTTCTACTGTACGTTGTTGTGGACATGATGATCTGCCACAACGATTAAATGTAAGCTATAGCAGTGCAAAAAAGTAAAGGGGTTGCCCTTCTGGTGGTACAGTCCAATCGATATTCCTATTGGCTTCATGTTAACCATAATGCTCTTGTTTCTTTCTCCAAAGGTTTCCAACGCCAATCTGGAGTATGTTCAGCTGTTCTTCCGTATCCTGTCTTTGTTTATGATGATGTTCCTACTGTGCCACTGGAACGGCTGTATCCAGTACTTTGTCCCGATGCTGGAGGAGTTCCCATCCGACTGCTGGGTCAGACAAGAGAAGCTGATGGTAAGCCCCACACCCGCTGAGATGTGTACCAGCTTAGCTGCACGAACAGGGTTAGCTAACCCAATACAAACCTTGCTTTCTCAATTCCAGAACGCCACCGTCGGGGAGAAGTATTCCTTTGGCGTGTTTCGCGCTCTCTCTCATATGATCCAGATTGCGTACGGCTCCAACGAGTCTCCAACAAGTGAGGGCTTGTCGATTAATTCCAATTAACATTTTGGTTCATAGAAGCTGTCAGGTTTCCAATGTGTGTTTTAGGCCAGTGCAACATCACACACTGGGTATTACGCTGCACCTACGTTTATGTACTTGGTGTTTTGTTCCCTAGATGAAGTGGAGCTGTGGGTGGTCATGACCAGCATGCTGTCTGGGGCTCTGATGTATACAGTACTGGTGGCCAATGCTGCAGCCATCATAACCAATGTAGACCAAGCAGCAAAAGCCTATAAGAACAAGGTATAGTTAGTATTAAAGGGGTTAAAGTCCTAAGCCCTGGCCCCTTGACCTTTTGTAGTAATGGCATGCCATTCATGTTTGATAATACACAGATGAATCATCTTGATGACTACATGACCTTCTTGAAGCTCCCGAATGACCTTCGGCTTCGCATCCAGAATTACTACCAGGCCCGCTACGGGGGGAGATGGTTTGACGAGAAGAACTTTCTCGTTTCAGTCTCCACAGCTCTGAGAGAGGTACGTCAGACCTGTCCTGTTCTACGGAAATTATTTAAGGTTGTCACTGGGCTCCATCGTTCATTAAACAGATCTTTGCACATTTATCCGTGTTTAATTTGAGGAATTTTATCGTGATGTGAAAAAAATTGCTTTATGTGTATGTGTAATACAGGAGATTCTGACGGTGATGTGCTCAAGTCTGCTGAACAACGTACCCATGTTCCAGAACCGAGACGTTAACTTCCTGAACACCGTCCTCCTCCAGTTTCAGCATGAGGTCTTCCAAGAGGATGATGTAATTTTTCACCGGAACGCGCCCGGGGACCGCATGTTCTTCATTGAGCACGGCCAGGTCCGGGTGGAGACAGACTCCTTCCCTCAGGAGCTGGCTGACGGAGATTACTTTGGAGGTCAGGCTCACATCCGAGTACCACATTTCAGCACAATTCATTCAAACTGTCATTTATTTGTTCAGACTAGCATTCTATTCAGGCCTTCACACAAGAGTTTGTGTAATCAGGAGATTCTGATTGTCGAACCTTATCCCTTATCCACTAGTATTCTATTCAGGTCATCACACAAAAGATTATGTAATCAGGAGATTCTGATTGTCAAACCTCATTCCTCATCTATTTCTTACATAACTGGAAAAAACCCAACCCCCTCACAAGTTATTCTTGTTCTCCTGTTCTACATTGTAGTTGAAATTTAGGCTTCTAAATATATATTGCCTACTCACGTCACCATATAATGGCTACACATTGTTTATTGGTACAACCCTCCAATTGCACATCTCATTATTATGGATTTTCTCCAATAAATGATTGACTGTCATGACCAAGGTTTAATCTAGGCATCTTAGTTTGACATTTAGCAGTGTGAAATAGAGAAAAAAAGACAATGTCCCAAGTAATCAAACTCTTACTATAATTGAGATCTTCTGTTTGACAATGCCCTAAAACATAGATATTGTTTTGTTCTTTGTCTAACCTATCTTCAGAGTCCTGCCTCATGACCAAAGGAAGGCGTTTGGCCACAGTTCGGGCTCTTACTACCTGTCAGCTCTTCTCTCTGTCCTCAGACCGCTTCCAGATGGTTTTGCAGGGATTCCCTGATATCAGGAGAGACTTGGAAAAGTTTGCAAAACAGGACAACGCAGATATGATACATTTCTAGCACAGCGCATCCATTTAATAAAGACGAAAAAATATTCCTGAACAGTTCCTCACACAGATACAAGGAACAATTTGGAACTAAATAGCTGTTTCTAAGACAAGGGTAATTTGTGAGACAACTGGTTCCAGTTAAAACCTTGAACTAGTGATATCTGTGTTTGCAGCATGTTCTTTTGTTGATAAATGTAATTATATATTACTTTTAAAAAAATAGATCTAGTTTTATAAACAAATTCAATAGTTTGATTTATTGTACCCTTTATAGGGAAGGTTGTTGGAGATTAGAGGGTTAAGATATACAAACCTCCCTACCCTAGCAGTCTTCTGAATGCAAGTAATGGGTGATAAACCTGTTGGATTTTCTAACTCTGGTTGGTTTCCGATAGTTACACAAACACTTTGCAAGCCACCTTTATGTGGCTTGCTAGGCTAATATAATCAATAAACCACAAGTTACCTAAAAACACTGTTTTAGGGTATAATCAGGCCCTCAAAGAAGGGCCTTGAAATGTGTTTGATTTGAATTGCATATTTGCAATATTAAAGCCTAAAAGGTAAGTGTAACAATTTTTTTATTCTGGGAATACCCCTCCAAAGATAAAAGGGTTCTCAGTAGAACCATTCAGAGAGGGTTCCTAAACAACCTTGAACTGATGAAAGAGTTGTTGTTATAACCATTTGGAGGGGGTCATTTGAAGAACCAACTCTACATTCAAGGTTATAGATTAAACCTGATGTAAAAGGTTCTACTTAGCATAAAAAAGTGTTCCCCTATGGTGACAAACTGAAGAACATACATATATGGTTCTACGTTGCACCCTTCTCCCCCCAGAAAACATGTTGTGTTAGTGCTGGGCTGGGAAAAAAGCCTGTGCAACCTGTAGCCCCATCCATGACCATTATTTGTGACCACGTATATATACTTGGTACTGTACAAACTGGTCAAACATTATTATACTTTATTTATATAGGGGTTTGATTACTACATATCTGTTCAAACTAAACATATCTACATATTCTGTAGATGCTAAACTGCACATCATACAACCATTAGTCTGAATTACTACTAGATATAATATAGATACAGAATAAGGACAGTGCAGATTATTGTTGCTTTTTCAACAACAACAAAAACATTTCAGGACAGGTTATGATTCAGATAGTGTTTTTGTTTTTCAAATTTGATCAATGACAAGAAATATAAAAGTATAAATGTTATTTTTTAAATAAATCCCTTTATTGTTAATGCGTCTGTTACATAATACAAGGTGCATTGGATTATGAATCAGCGGAAATAAAGAAGAAAACAAGAGTTTGAGTTGACTGAGAACATCTGGATTGTTGTTGTTCTTGTTGTTGTGTCAGCCATGTTTGCCCATCCCAGCAGATGTTAAACCTCTGCACTGGAGCCCTAGATTGCAGGTCTAGCCAGCCGTCTTCTCTTATCCAAACACACACACGGTGCCCGAGGCCAGCCTATGTTTGTACTCATACAGGTAGTAGGAAGCCGGAGGGAAGTTACACTTCATCTCCATCCTGCCAGGCACCACGTGGACCGCCACCGCGGAGCCCAGTCCCTCCCGCAGCTTCTTCAGCATACGAGAGGCCAGGTAGCTCTGGGCCTTCCCCGGGTCGTCCTCGATGGAGGCGTAAACCTCTGGAGGTGGGTTGGGGATCTTCCACTCCAGGTCCACGATCAGCTGGTGGATTCGGCTCTTGTCCAGAGAGGTTGGCGCGTCCCGGTAGCACGCCACCACATGAGGACACGGTGCTACAGATGACACAGACAGGAAGTTGTTGGGCTGAGGGGTTGTCTCCTGACCCTCTGCCCCGTCCTCCTCCGAGGGCCCAATGGCAGGGTGTAGCATGACAGCCCAGCGCAGCCAATCATAGTTCTTCTCCAGGGTCTTCAGGATGCTGGCGGCCGCCTCCTCTGGGCCCAAACGGCTCTGCATGGCGTCTTGTATCCGCTGTTGCACATCCGCCTCTGCCTGCTGCAGGAAGTAGCCGGAACAGCTCCCAACAGTGGTCTTCATCTTCCTGTAGAGGCCGCCCATGCGCTCAGACCAGGTCTTCATCAGCAGGGCCTGGTCTCGGCACGTCAGGGAGGCCTGGACGAAGAGGCAAAGTAGACCCGTGCCCAAAACAAAGTTCACCTGCGGGGGGAAGGGTAAATACTAGTATAACAAAACCTGCCATGACCCTGTGACTCGTTTTTCTGCAAATATGAGAGAAGCACTGCGACCCCCTTAGCTGATTGGTGCTCTACTAAACAAACAGATGGAATCTTGTGGGATCAGCATTAGTCGAGCCATGCTATTGGGCTATTTATATGATTCAGAAAATCTGCTGCAACAGCAGGGCCTGAGGCGATTCTTCAAGTTCACACGGTGCCCAGAATAGTGTGTATTTAATCAGTCTCACGTCAGACATTTTGCTGCAAATGTTTGTGCGTGATAAGTTCCAAGGTTAACGTAACAGATGTAATTGGATTTTTCCTAAGGTTAACACACTTTCTACCCACAAGTGTTGGACTAGATAGGGGTTCATTTGAAATATGCAACAGCGTTACAATTGTCTCTGTTTTAACTAACTAAACAACCGTTAGCTTGTATTATTAAAACATTAAGGGCTGTGAGTCTGTCTCCACAGTCTGTATGTACGACCCTGCTAGCTGTGGATTTGACATTAACACAAACAGATAAGGGCACTGGCAAATAATATGTTAGCTTAGTGTTTATTTGACAAATTATTTTAGTATAACAGTTGGATCAAGGGTCAAGTACAGACAAAAGGTTTTGATCTTTTGAACTTTTTCCTTTAAAACGCCAGTCCTCTTTTCTATATCAACAAGGTTGTGCTTGCTGCTGGTTACCCACTCATCCACCTTTATACCAAAGACATTATCCTGTATACAACACTATGCTGACCAAACAACAACATAGCTTTAACAACATCCAACATGGCTTCTTTGACCTTTTCCTATTACCTAACACCGAACAAAACTAAATGTATGCTTTTCAAGTGGGTACAAATTGAACCTGCGAGTCCCTTACACAGCTACCCCCTGAATGGGTTGTGTGGGTCATGGAGTGTGTTGAACACTAGAAATATTTAGATAGATGGCAGGAATGTTCTCTCATGTTTCACACCCATATCCCCCACCTTAGGTTTAAAGTTAATAAAAAATGTCTTATTCCACAAGAAAGCCTCCGCTACCAAGTAAAACACCTAAAAACGACCAACCTGTGTATCCTGGATAACGGTTACATCTGCTTTGTCATTGGCGCCCACCTTCAACACTGGTCACTGTGACCTTCAAACTTTTTTTCAACTCACTCTTGTTACATACACGACACCAGACCAAACTTATTGCTAAATTCCCCCTAGGCAAACCAACCCTTTACCTTACTAATCAACATCTGCTATTCCGGTAACTTGTGCTCTGGTAGGTTAATCTGTGTGTTGGCCTGTCCCCTTGTAACTGTATACCTTTGTCTAGGTCGTCACTGAAAATGAGTATCGGTTCTTAATCAACTTAATAGGTTAAAGAGCGGTGAAAAAAGAAAGACGTAATGGACTGTGTGCCAATGATTTATACCTCCATTGGTTAGAGACAGTGTGCAACACGATGACCTACTTCGGCTGTTGGGCATTGTATGCTGATAGCTAAAGGTGTCCTGATCCACACTGACCTTGACACAGAAATCCCTCATCTCCCAGCGTTTGGGCTTGCTGCTCTTGACCAGCTCCTCCAGCAGGGTGGGCTGGGTTGTCAGAGCGGACACCCCCATCAGCCTATTGTGAAGCGCGGTCAGCTGCCTCTCCAGACGGTAGTCAAGGACGTACTGGAGGAACACATCTGTCTCCCGTTTGGTGAACTCAGGCTGGGCCCTGACGGCCATGCCAAGCTGGTAGTAGACCACGGCCAGGTCATCCTCCAGGCGATGAACCTCCTGGTCGGTCAACAGGCCCTGCCCTGCAGTACCCAGTTCCTGGTCTATGTAGTCCAGGTTCTTTCTGGCCAGGTCTGTTTCTTCGGGTGAGGTACTGCCACCAAGGTAGTCACAGATGCCCTCTACCAAGGTCCTCATGGTTTGCATGTAACCAACCGGCTCCAGCACCTTCCCGAACATTGCCATGGCTAGTTGGATTAACTTACAAAATATCTGTCCTGTGTAAAATTGAACGCTGAAGTGCTGAAGAAACAAAATATAAAATAAGTAATTACAGTAGTTTATACAAATACATAGTAGTTGATATTTAGAAGGCCAATATCTACTAACTGTAAATTCCCTAATCATTTACTGTCAATCATTGTTATATTATGCTATTCAGAATTACATGTAAACTGGCTGTGATACATCACTCACCTGTAAGAATGTTTCTCATAGCAGGTATGTGGTGACCTTCACTGTTTCCTCAGTATTTATACAATCCTGCATAATCAGGGATCTGATAAGATGGTCCTCCACTTTTCAGCTCTATTAACCTTCTGAATGCTCAAGAGGGTTAAAAGCAGAGTAAAGGAAGTGGAAGTGAATATGAAAAGAATGTTAATCATTAATGTTATGACAATGGTAAGTCATTATTGTTATATATTATCATGTGTGCTACAAACTGATGTTTTGTTTATTGATAAGTCCTCCTCAAAAGTAATCAAAAATCTGTCAAAGAAAATGAAAAAGTTAAAAACCCCACGACGATGGGTGGCAGTATAGCATTTTTTCCTGGGGATGCATTATCTTCTCTTCTTCGGTCTTAAATACAAAAGGAGGTCGCGCCAAATTCAAAACGTATGATGTAGTTAGCTGAACATACAGTGAAGGTTTTCGGGATTTTATTTAAACGATACACCGTAACTTTTAGAGACTTCTGCTTACAGATGGACCCGACGGCACGTTTTTTCGGAAAGTTGCGAAACCTAGTCGTAAACTTGGAGACCGAAACTGCCAGTCTTCAGCAGGCACATCAGAACAACGACGATGAAGGTAAAGTCTATAGCTAGTAGTACTAGTATTAATGACTAATGTTCTTTATGTCTGACATAGCTTGGATAAGTACAGTACAGTAACCTTGCCAATAATAGTCTAAACGAATTGGCCAACAGCTCTTATGTTCCATTGAACGTCACCTGTTACCGCAGCACATTTGCCATTCCACCGCCGGCTATCGGTATACAGACGTTATTAAACCCTTAATAAAATTCCAAAATGTATGTGCTTGTTTTCGCATACATACACCTTCATTCAAATTTTTAGGCAGTGCGTAAGCGAGACATGGAATTCATGTTTGATTTTGGATTAAAGTAACGGTACTGAGTAGCATTCCACTGTTTTAGACAATGACAGTGTTCCAGTGACGCAAACAGTGCCCATTCAAACCGTGGAGAACATTGCAAAAACCGCCCACTACAGTACACATTAGAGAAATCTCGGACAAGGAACGTTTCTGTTTAAATGACCGTACGATACTTACAGAGGTATAATGGTATAAGTGCTGACGAACTTGATGCCAGGTGGTTTCGCCACTTCTGTTTCCTCTAAACGGTTTGTTTAGCTAATATATGTCAACCTGTTTCAGATCGTGACGTCGAAGTTGCTGTGTCTGCTCTACATGAGTTGCACTCGGAGGTCAGGGCCCTCAAGGTAACTTCCAACTTGGCGGCTGCTGGGTTTTCTTTCTCTTGCAGTGAGCTTGGTAGCTAATAACGTATTCTAAGCTGTTCATAAATATTCACACAACTGGCTTGTTTTCCAGGGCCAGGTAAAGAAGCAACTGCTGGCCCAACAGGTGGAGGAGGATAACATGAGGAGCTTCATAACGAAGTGTATGGTGCTAAAGCAGAGGACCACAGAGGACATCCAGAGACTAAGGAAACACTATGAAATATATGGCTACAAAGCACCTACGAACATACAGAAAAATCCAGGTAAGAAAGTATTGCCATTTTAACCTTCAGTTAAGGAAGGTTTGGTTTACTTTACATATTTCTAACCGAATGTTCCCATCCGAAATGCTGTGAATTGATCTAGAGCGATCGTCTCTCTCCTACAGAGTCAAATAGTCAGGATTCAGATGCTTCTGCTATGGAGGATGAGGCAGAGTTAGGAGAGGAGGACCAGGTGGAGGTAGAGGGACATCAGCCCTCTGTGCCCTACGTTGACCCAATGCGTACCCCCCAGCTCTCAGACTTTGGCCTGTCAAAGATCCACCTGAAGAGGGCATGTGGTGGCACAATGTTTTCCAGCGTTGAAACCCCCACACCCACGAGGACCTTCCACCTGCCCTCTCTGGTCTCAGCCATGCAGCCACCCATCCCCAAAACCCCCAAGTGCACGCTGCGCATGGACGAAGACGACGAGCTCCAGACACCCCGCATAGTGGACTTCGGCCTCTCCGAACACACAATGTGTCTCAACAACGACTTCACCATGGATCTTCAGTGCAAGCAGTCTTCCAAGCTTCTCAGGTGTGTTGTGTACTGTTGGTCTCTGTGGTGCTGTATCGGTCAGCCGCGACCTCTGCTGCTCAACTGACTTGGATCAACAGTGTGTTTGGTTAACAGCCTCCGAAGGTCCATCCATCTTTGTCCAGAAAGGGATGCCCCATGTTCAGCCTTCTTATGTAGGTGACGTCCTGTGCTCTAAGTCTTATAGAATGCTGTTGTTCTGTTAACAGTGGATCGGTGTCCTCTGGCTTGGGAGTAATGTCGCCGAGACCGGCACATGTCCTCTCCGCCCCGCTGTCAAATCCAATGGCGCACCACCTGGCTACCATGGAGTCCCCCAAGGCCCCCGTGTTTTCTATCCCGGGTCTGAAGATCACAAAGTTGCCGCAGCGCGCCCCGTCCCCTCCTCCGCGGGGAAGCAATGACCTGGGGTCTCCGTGTCGCCTTGGCAACCTCCAAGGCACCCCTGAGGTCCCGGCATTTGAGACGCCGTACATCAACAGACTGCTTAGTACCAGGAAGGTGCGTCTAACTTTCAACCGGTCTGTTTCTGTCAGCGTGCTCCATGCAGTACTACACGTTATGCTCACACAGAGGGATTAAGCGTCTGTTGTATAGTGAGGGGGATAAAGGTAAACCACTTCCACTGTTACGGAGTAGACCGCTAGGGAAATTAGTTCAGGGAGAATCTATGACCTTTTTGATAATTTTATATCTAATAGTCTGACTCCATATTGTTTGTGAACAGACGCAATCATAAATGACCATGGTATGCTGGAAGTTCTTAGAAAAGGTAGCTAAACTTTCGTCACAAGCCAAACATTTAAAACTTCATGTTTTTCACGGCCCCTACGTTATCCTCAATGCTCCTCATTGGTCAAGTACAGAAAACAAGGGATTGTGTATCAAGCTGGCACTCAGGGATGGCTAGTCTGGTCACTTCGATGTGTGTGTGCCTGCCCATATCAGTTATCATAAGCACCCCTAAGGTGGAGGTCATTTAACACTAACCGTACTGTGAAATAGCATGTGTTCATGGGGCTAAACAGACTCATTCGAAATCCAAGACTCAGGGATTCCAAGTCTGGTCACTTAGACACTTATGTGTGTGTAATTATCAGTGGCCCTACGAGCTCGAGTATTAAGATGAATGAGCAATGCCGTAGTAATTTATATTCCAAAGTAATACAATTTATTCCAATTACGTAATGAAGTTACACTACAAAACATAGTTATATACAAACACAACAATTATAACAATTCATACTATAAGTCTACTTAATATAAGTCACTATAGCACAAAGGTGTGCCAAGAGCTTCTGTTAACAACAGAGTCCAAGAACTAAGTCAAGCTTCACTGTTTATCCCAACCAGCATTCACACTTACATATATCCAATTAGCACCATCCAAAGCTAGACACTTGGTCTTGCAGGATTCTTCATCTGGTAAATATTTACCTGTAACAAACGATACATAACGTGCAGCAATGAAACCTATTGGAGAGTTTATCCCTTTATGGGACACACATTAAAAGACCATACATCAGTGCAGTTAATCCAATTAAAGTCATATTTGTACTTTATTGATTTGTCAATCCACACACCTGGTTGGTCTTGAGCAGATGGGGTTACCTTGGCCCCCACCGTGTACAGTGGGGCAAAAAAGTATTTAGTCAGCCGCCAATTGTGCAAGTTCTCCCACTCAAAAAGATGAGAGGCCTGTAATTTATCATAGGTACCTTTCAACTATGAGAGACAAAATGAGAAAAAAAAATCCAGAAAATCACATTGTAGGATTTTTAATGAATTTATTGGTAAATTATGGTGGAAAATAGGTATTTGGTCAATAACAAAAGTTAATCTCAATACTTTATGTACCCTTTGATGGCAATCACAGAGGTCAAACCTTTTCTGTAAGTCTTCACAAGGTTTTCACACACTGTTGCTGGTATTGTGGCCCATTCCTTCATGCAGATCTCCTCTAGAGCAGGTACGTTTTGAGGCTGTCGCTGGGCAACACAGACTTTGAACTCCCTCCATCTATGGGGTTGAGATCTGGTGACTGGGCCACTCCAGGACCTTGAAATGCTTCTTACGAAGCCACTACTTCGTTGACCGGGCGGTGTGTTTGGGATCATTGTCATGCTGAAAGACCCTGCCACGTTTCATCTTCAATGCCCTCGCTGATGGAAGGAGGTTTTCACTCAAAGTCTCACGATACATGGCCCCATTCATTCTTTCCTTTACACGGATCAGTCGTCCTGGTCCCTTTGCAGAAAAACAGCCCCAAAGCATGATGTTTCCACCCCCATGCTTCACAGTAGGTATGGTGTTCTTTGGATGCAACTCAGCATTCTTTCTCCTCCAAACACGACAAGTTGAGTTTTTACCAAAAAGTTCTATTTTGGTTTCATCTGACCATATGACATTCTCCCAATCATCTTCTGGACCATCCAAATGCTCTCTAGCAAACCTCAGACGGGTCTGGACATGTACTGGCTTAAGCAGGGGGACACATCTGGCACTGCAGGATTTGAGCCCCTGGCGGCGTAGTGTGTTACTGAAGGTAGCCTTTGTTACTTTGGTCCCAGCTCTCTGCAGGTCATTCACTAGGTCCCCCTGTGTGGTTCTGGGATTTTTTTTGACCCCACGGAGTGAGATCTTGCGTGGAGCCCCGGATCGGGGCTCATTTTGTCTCATTTTGTCTCTCATAGTTGAAGTGTACCTATGATGAGAATTACATGCCCCCCCCGTCTTTTTGAGTGGGAGAACTTGCACAATTGGTGGCTGACTAAATACCTTTTTGCCCCACTGTAAGTCCGTTCTTTTCAGCAAGCAAATAGGCCCATTGGTCTGAGATTAGGATGTCCTACTGAGTTAAGATGCTAGGCAACACAGCATCTTCAACCTTCCAAAACACATCTTTCATTACACTACAGAAATCCCCCGTTTGGCCCCCGTCAGTCTAAAGCCAGTGACGTTGCAGTGGTGTTCCAGAGAGATGTCACGGATCTGAAATAAGAACATTGTGCCAGAGTTATAATCACTAGGAGGCTCGCCACCACACAGCTGCCATAGACATAGTCCCACCACGTATATTCATATCTCGCAGCCAAAGTGGAGGCGCTGGTCAGTATCTTGGCTGGCTGTCTTTGCACGGTTTACTTCCACCTGTGCCTGACTGAGGTGGTAGTTGGTGTCCTGTAGAAGCTGTTTCACTATTACCATGGATTCTGTCAACGACTGGGTGTTTTCCCTCATAGAATGTGTCCTCCCACCAGGTTGCAATGTCTGTGTTCATTGGGACTCTACCTAGGATATGCAACTGGCCCAATGTGACATCCTCTGTCATTTCCAAACAGACAGTGTGGTTAGCTGGACCGGTTAACCCCCGTAGGAGAATGAGTTCATTTCACTGATGACACAATTGAGTATTTGACACTTGGATGGCATTAGCATAGCCGTGTAGAGAATGTACAGTAATCCGTTTTGTATCGTTTATAGTTACCGATTGTAATGTATTACATGTGCAAATTACATAACTAGCAGTCTCATGACATGATCTTGTAGTTGCCAACATGTCAGTTCCATTCCCACTAAAATAGCCGGTGAAGTGATCCAATTTGACAACTTGGTTGTTAACGGCAACACCTAATGTGTAAATAGAGTTTGGAAACAGCTGTTCTGGTAGGAAAAAAGTTATAAAAACCAACCGTTTTGTCCAATTCAAGTGAAACAATAAGATCATTGATGGTGTGGGGTCTTACCCAAACAGAGATCTAATGTCTCCTGCCGTGCCGCTGCGAGCAAGTCCTGGTTCGACAAGCCAAATCCAGTTCTGACTGAACAGCCTTTATGATGTTATTACCCAGTGTCAGATGCTGGAAACCTGTAGCCACTTGGTTTGAAATCCAAGCCGCATACTGTGATTTCCTGGCCAATTTATGTATTGGACAAGGAGTTACCAGCCCCAAATAGGCCAGTCACATCTGAAATTACGTCTTGTGTGGGTGTGTGTAGCTCGGACAGCTAATCTGCCTTTATAATCTGAAATCAGAGCCTCCATTTGTCTGTAACCATGTGTAAGTTCTGTCGTCCTTACTGCGATGGGCCTGGAATGCTGTCAGAACGTTGGATAGGTTGGAGGACACATGGATCATAACTAGATATACATCATGCAAAAGGGTCTCGTTAACGTTTCTTTAAATTTGGGAATAAAATTTTATTTGTTTGAACCCTGGCCAGATGTGTAATATGTTGTTCATGTGCATAATCTGTATGTAGAATCCATATCGTAAATCAGTCATTCAAGTCCACATTTTAAAGTGAGCGGTTCTGATGATCTGGGGCCCAAATCAGCATGTAGATGACATTACACACATTTTGGAGAACGGTTTCTACTTATCAATGGCGTTTTTACAACCAGTGGCCAAAAGTCACAGAATGTGTCCTATAAATTTGAATGTAGGCATTTTTCCCTCACTGCTTCTTATTGAACATCCCTGTCTCTAGAGGGGTGCTGCTGGTGGTGAAGCAAGGCTTGAGCAGAGTATTGGGGCAGGAGAGCCCCCTTTCCTAGAAATTGATGGTCCCACCCAGACATTCAACCTTGGAACCCCGCTTGTCAGAGGACATTGCTCTGAGCCACCCACCCCCGAGATGCCGGACCTAAGCTCTGTAACACAAGACATCTTTAAGGTGAGTGGACTGGAAACTGGTGGAAGTTATTTTTGTTCTAAGAAATATGGGTACTACTGTGCCTTTCCTGTGTACAGACAGATGGGGGAATATATTTCATGTTTGTTGCTATAATATTTTATCCTCTGTGCTGGGTGTTTTTTGTGGGTTTGTCTTTGATCTCACAGTTAATTTCCCAGAGCAAGAAACTCCCAACCATAGAGATTCAGTCACCGTTAAAGCCATCAAACATCCACACTGTAACAGGAAAGGAGAACAGGTAAACTCTCATAATGTCACAGAGAAAATAACAGGTTTATAAACCAATCTTAAAGGTAATCCATCTCCAGTAGATTTAGTTACTACTAATCATAGCTCTAATCACTCTGTTCCTTCTCCAGGGCCCAAAGTTTAGCTGTGATATCAGAGATGGAGTTCCTGAGTCATCCAAGTTACCTCAGACAGATTCCTTTGACCAGTCTTAACCAGGCCATTCAAAAGATCAACAGGGCTACAGAAGAACAAGGTCATGGTCAGTCAGAGGTTAATTTAAAAAGAAAAAAGGACCTGAAGGGTTTTTAAAATTCACAAAACCATAAAATACACCCGAGTTTAAACAGTTCTACATAAGAGTCGACCAAAATGTATCCAACAGCGTTCTGAGATACCATTTTGAGATGGTACACCCCCAGTAAAGTTGTCCCTTTTAATATATTCGGACACAAGGATGTGTGAGCTAAATGGCCAACCACAATTATTTAAATGTAATTTCTTGGTTCAACTAGTCAAGTGACCCATTCATTTTTACCATAGACATTTCAAAAAAAGACTGGTTATGGATGTTTGCAATGATCAATCAGTCCGCAAAGCTATCAAGTTAACAATCTCCTTCAAAGCTCAGAAATCAGTACTGCAAAATGTAGATATATTAGAAAAAAGTAAAGGGTACAAGACTGTACCTTTTGGAGTGTGAGTGGGAAAATCAACTACTTATCCCATTAAACATTTGCATTCTAGAGTGTCCAATCACCAACGTCATATACCAACTCTAAAGCATGGAGGCGGTGGCATTTTGGTTAAGCTGCCCCTAAGGAGAATTCCTAAGGAGAATGAGGCCATCTGTCAATATGCTGAACTGAACATGGATCTTTCAGTATGAAAATAATTCAAAACAAAAGCTACAGAAATTAACAGAATGACTCGAAGGACAGTTATGGAATGGCCAAGTCAAAGCCCAGATATCAAGCCTATCGAAATGCTCAGGGGGGACTTGCCCCTGAACATGATTCACAGTTAAAGCCGTATGGTAAAGATTGGGAAGGAATTCCCCCAGTCAATGTAAGAGACTGATACAGTTACAAGAAATGGCTATATGAAGTTATTTTGGTAGATGTGGCAACACAAGCAATTGAAGCTAAGGATGTATGAATTTTTTACACACAACTACATTTGTTAATATTGGATTAATACATGATTCCAAAAGATAATCTTTCAGTGTCATTTGTTAGATTAGGTAACCTTTATCTGGAAGTATTATTTAATATTACATATCCATAAATCAAAGTATGTAATGACAACTTTCCCGGGGAGTCAACTTTTTCACAACAGTATATTAATTGCTTTCCATTCTCTGACTATTGACTGTCAAGACATTTTCTGCATTATACCTGGTCTCTGATGTGCCTCCTCCAGGTGGTGACTTAGGCCCTGCAGGGTTTTCCATGGAAGAATTGAAGAGGATTACAGGGGTGGGCACCAAGACCCCTATGTACGTCCTGTGTCTGACTGAGATGAAGAGGCTGGAGCGTGTGCAGGGAGTAGGAAGCAGTGACGTGTACAAAGTCCTGTTACAGACACACATCTGATTAGGAATACAATGACATTTCCTATCTTTTTTTAAATCTCCCAAAGGACTTAAGCCTACTGAGTGAAGTCCCATTTGCCGACTGACCTGATACCCATAATTTGATGAGTTTATACACTTTTGTTTCAGTTCTCTAAATTCTGTAGGTTCACAACTAAACTCAAATTCACACTTCTGTAGCTGTCTTGTCTGTGTAATGTATTGTGTGCATATATAACCTCCAATAAATATAATTAAGCCTGATTGCTTAATTTAGAAGTAATCTATCGAACAACATACCTGTAAATGACAACTTGAGCATCATAAAATTCACCTCCACCAATTGAAAATTAAACATTTTTATTCAAAACATTCCCAGACATTGAAGTATGGTTTAACTGCACCATACAAGACCATTTTGATAAAAATAAAAAAAAAAGTTACTCATGTCATACACCTATGCAATTGGGAAAAATGTTGAAATATAGACAGGCCAGGTTGTATCAATAGGGTCTCATGCGCCCTGGGAGAGGAGGTGCTCTGTTGGGAGGGGTGATGGCGATGTCCAGGTAGTCTCCGATACGAAACCGCTGGGACTGTAAAGTCATGGCGTCATCTGGACCCTTCCGCCCGGACACCGTGTTTCCTATATCCTTCACCCTGAAACAAACCAATCAGAAACACTTGGCTATGGCTGCTCATTTTCAGTTTCCTGCATAACTATAGAATTAAAAGTAATTACTGGTAGGTTACAGTATAGTGGTCGTGTTTCTAATGCTTTGTGTGTAGTATCACCATTTTAATATTACAATGTGAGCAGGCTCTTGAGCAGCCTAATGTTCTCTACCACTCAGCCATTGGATTTGCTCTAAAATGCTCCTCATAGGACATCACTGCACTTCGTACACCTCCATTAACTGGTCATCAGGATACTACCCAACATCCACCGACTGATGTTTATTTACAAAACCTTTTAGGCCTCACTTCCAGATGTCTACTGCACACCTTCACATACAGCACCCGATCTGCTAGTCGCATATAGTAAAAAAAAAAAAAAGAATCCCTAAAGCAAATACTTTCAGCTCAACAAAACCTACAAATTAAAATCAACTACAAAAACTGTCACAGTTGCCACTTCTAAAGGCACAAACATTTACTGACAGCTGTAACTGCTGTATCGTGATGTGCCAGTTCGTTGAAGTTCAAACATATCCTGTTTTCTTTGCTAATTACAAACATGTTTGTGTCTTGCTGTGTTTTTATATTGTCTGCTGACAGGTCTTTTTCCCCCTTGTATGCTGCTAATCTTTTTAGTGGTATCTGTGCAAGGTTTTAAATCTACATTTGGAATGCAGTTTTGAGAAGGAAAAGAGTATAACAGCAACTACTAACAATTGCAGTAGTTACCAGTAACTAAATAAGGTCTAGTTCCTTAAAACTGCCATTAGTCTGTGTGCTAATTCCATATTTTTTGTCTGTCTCTCATTTAATCCCAGCACCCAATCCATACCGGAGGCCATTATTGTAAATAAGATTTAGTTAAACTGACTTGCCAGGTTAAAAAGAAATTACTTTTCTAAATCGTAAAAACAGTATGTACACATCAAACGCTGAGAATATATGCTTTCAACGAAACTGCTTGATTTTGAAATCCAAAATTAGGAGAAAAGGTTAGAGAACACTATTTCAATGCAGGTCTGAGAATGACTCATCAATTACCTGTAACCTTGTCGCTTGGGGTCCGGGTAGACTATGGCAAATCCAAAATGTGTGCCTTTTTTCCGAGCTTCAGGGTAGACCTCTTTCACAAGACTTGTGAGCTCCTTCAGCGTGGCATCCAACCTAAATTAAACACTTGCATAAACATCCACGCGATGGACAGTTTGTGTATATAATGAGGTATTCTGATGCCATCTAGTGCCCACCCTACAGCTGCTGATTAACAGCCTTACCAGGTGTAAATCTGGAGCTCGCTGGAAGGAACGTTCCCTCTACCGAACTCGTCCATCCTGTGGTGCCTGCCATTAGTAGTGGTGAATACTCTGAGTAGAAGTGGACAAGTCTGTTGGCACATTTTTAAACAATTATTGGCACAATCAGCAGATATCTAAGTAATTAGGAAATAGACTAGTTCACACAAGTCTGACGAACTATGAAACTGCCCTTGCAGAGCCCATTATTGCTAAGATTGGCAAGACCGATCTGTTCTTGACGCTTGGTCAGTTACCAAGGTAAGGGACAGTCGCACAAAAACGTGCTTGTATTTATTTGTCCTCAATATTACCTTCACATAGTCAACACAGCTGTGTCAGGGATTGGCAAATCTGACTATTCTATTCTTAACATGTATAATATTCCACCCCAAGTTAATATAGAACAGGCTCAGGGCTGCCACCATAACCGGCAAAGAAAGGGAATTATTTGAAAGCATCAGTGTGGCTACCGGGGTGAAAACTGATTTTAAGTTGAGTTGACTATTCGGGCACACATTCAATCCTCGTGGTGGTAAGCAGTGTACTTAGAGATTATACCCGGCCCTTTTGATGAGAATCGGGTTTTCCCCCTCGATACCAAATATTTTTCAGTAGGTTTATGTTAAGCCTATGTAACGATTCGGAACTAAGGAAGGGAGTAATTTAACAAATATTCATAACGTTTCGATTGCGAAGAAAGCTAATCGTTTACATGTATTTCTTTGGCACAACTGTACATATTGTTTGTTATAACTATGTATTTTTCCAAAAACAAAGTAAATTCATATTTGAGTAAACACTTAGAAATCCTACTACAGTACTAAGTAGCTAGATAACCAGCTGGAGCTGGCGCAATAGGCTAGCTAACGACATTAACATTAGCCAAATGCAATATCGTTTAGTAGTTACCTTCTCTCTGTCGACCGGTTTTTCGGGTTCTTTCTTAATTTCTTCTTGTGTGACCCTCGATTCTACAGCCATGCTTGCCAGCGTTTGGTAACGTAAGAAATTCTAACGAATAGCTACCACACAAGTTTACATGAACGGTTAACTAAAGTAGATGCAGAAAACAAATACTAGTCGCTTGTTGATGATGTCAGATACATGGGTGTAAACGAGACTCCATGACCACCAATCATAATTCTTGAAATGTACACGAGACGCCACAAAACGTCCCTTTTGTCGAATACCAACAGCCACCATTTTGGGAGTCACCACTACCTCCATGCATTTTTGTGACCTTATTATGGTACACACATGCGTGGTGACTGGCTGTCGGAATAGAAGAATACCAGGGACCTCGTTGTCTTTTTACCGTTTCCCGCGCGATCCCGATAGAAAGCAGCGTTGGATATCTGCTGTGAACCGCCAGGGCTGGCTGCCAAACGACGGGAGCAGGCTGTGTAGTATCCACTTCATCTCAGGTAGACAGCCAGTATCGTCAATAAAATAGTGCATGAATGAGTTCTCCCAAATCATCAGCTGACCACTATACAACTTCACAGCTATTCCTTAAAAAGCCTTTTTTTTTACTGTATACTTATATTTTGCATTTTGTTGACACATTATTTTATTTTTCTTGAACTCCAGGTAAACAGGTGAAGAATCCACGCTCGCCAGACTATGTTCCCTCTGTATTTACATCAGCTCCCCTACCCCCAGAATCAGAGATGAGGGAGGAGACTGGTTCCTTTGATATCTCAGACAAGCAGGAAGCCCAAGTGGAGGCTGCCAATGCCTTGCTGTTCCTGCAGGGCCAGGGCAGGACCCTGGTTGACCTAAGACAGACCCAGGAGGACCATGACGTGGCCCATAGTGCATCCTCATCCTCTATTAGTGACAATGGTGAGGAATCTGAACCAGTGTCTAGTGACCACAAAGCCAGGGGAGGGAAGGCCACCAGAAGGCCCACTGCCGAACCTAGTAACTGTGAAGACATGCTTAAGGCCTTGAAAAAGGAGAACCGGGCTCTCCGGGAGTCTGTGGAGAAAATGGCGCTCTCAGAGACCTCACTCCGGAATGACCCGGAGAAGGTCAAATTTTACACTGGCTTGCCCAACTTCTTTGTATTTGAGACAGTGATGTGGCTCCTTGCGCCACACATGAATGGGTCCAGGAACACGGTGAAGCTCTCCAAGTTCCAGCAGCTTCTACTGACACTGATGCGTCTCCGGCTGGACCTGAGGAACCAGGACTTGGCTTACCGCTTTGGCGTTAAGGTTGGCACGGTGACAAGGACAGTGCTGAAGATGGTTAATGTCATGTCCACCACACTGGTACCAACGGCTGTCTTCTGGCCCTCCAGGGCTGAGCTCCGCAAGAACCTGCCGGCAGCTCTCCGCTCGACCTACCCAGACTGTGCTGTGATCATAGACTACTTCAGTGTGACCCTGGAGAAACCTGGGTCAGAGGGAAATCTGTTGTGTGTGAGTATCTGTCTTGATGTGCTAAATTATTCCTTTTTTTAAGCCCAACAACTGGTTCCTTGTTAGACAATCAGGCTAATTGAATTGACTTTAACCACCAGGGTGCCTCAGCGGGAAGCAACACTCTAAAGTACCTGATCGGCATGGCTCCGCAGGGCGTGGTAACCTTTGTGTCCAAAGGTTCACCGGGAAGCGTGAGTGACAAGAGCCTGGCAGAGAGTTGTGGCTTCCTGAGCAAGCTCCTCCCAGGAGACATTGTTCTGGCCGACAAGGACTTGGATATCGGTGAGTCGGTGGCGATCCGCGGTGCCCAGTTGAATATCACAGGTTGCCAAAGCAGAGAGGGGTCCGAAGGGAGCAGAGTTGTCCCACTGACAGACATTTCCACAGAGAGGCTAAACGTACGGCGGCACGTGGAAAGGGTCGTCTCTATGATAAAGCAGAGGTACTCCATGCTGACGGGCCCGGTGGAGAGTCCCTTCACAGCCACAGAGCGGTCATCCAACACTGCCACCTTCGACAAGATTGTGCAGGTTGCCTGTGCCTTGAACAATCTGTGCATATCTGCTGCTCCCCTGGAGTGATCGTTCTCGTGCTGTCACTGGGGTGACTTCCACCAGGACTGCCTCCACCGGCGTTGATGACCCCTTTAATAACCAAATTCTCCCAGCTCCGTTCTACAGCTGAATTTGTTGATGACCCCTTTAATAACCAAATTCTCCCAGCTCCGTTCTACAGCTGAATTTGTTTGCTGGAATTATATCCATATTATTGTTGTTTTCTTCCCCCTTTCTGGATGTAGCAGAATTTGGTTTTGTCATTTGTTAAGTTCATCATAAATTCTGGATACTTTTCACATGACGTTCCTTACAGTTAACTTATGGTTTTGTGAGTGAATTTACACTTTTGGACCATGAGTAGGTTTTCCAGAGACAGTTGGATTACTCACAACAGTAGGACTGAGTCTCATTCCCGGAGACTTTGTAGCATTAATATTGTAAGATGCTTCTAACTAAAATGTCATTAGTAGAGTAGCTGTTTCCTTGGACCTTAATTAGTAACAATACAAAAGTCTTTGGGTTTTCCAGATAACTCATTAGTTAATTGTTTTCCTTTTTGTACTTTTTTTCACCAAAGGTCCCTGCTTAACATAGAATCACTATGTATCTATCTGACATTGACCACCTATAACTTAAGAAAAAAGTTGCCAATACCAAGTTGCCAAAGTATTTGCAATTTTTTCTAACATGTGATGGCCAAAATGAAATTCGGATGACTGGATTAAAAGATGTCTGTGGCTTCAGGTTTGTCTTTGCGCTGATCTGTATAGAATAGGTCTCTCTCTTTCTAAATACCCTGATGCCTTTGCGTGTTTGTGGATCACATTTTACATGTGTATTTTCTTTTCTTTAAACACTTGTTACATAGGCTAGTGGCTGCTGCTCCCTGAACTTTTCTTTAAACAGCCATTACAAAGTATAGTTAAGTAATAATGGTTTGTGAGTATGTAATGGAGAAAAAGTTTTTTTTAAATAATTCTGCTGACCTACCTTTGTTACATCTAGCTCCACATCACCTGAAATCAACTGCCTATTTGGTTTGATGTAGATTAAAGGTAGGCTTGCACAATTAATCAAAATCACATTGAATCACATTGAAATCACAATATTCACAAGTGCAATATTCATATTGCAAGAGTGTGCACCATTTTGGAACATGTCAACCAGAATTTATAGCGGTGTAGTTCCTGGTCTTCATTGTTGAAGTACAAGCAACTAACAAGCCTTGTTCATGCTGATTCCGTTATGTCATGACAGTTTGGTTTCATCAATGAGATTACCCTATTTGGTTGCATGCTATTCTGTTAGTTCAAATAAAGTCAACTAATTGTTCCACATAAAGCCATGCTGCTTGGTCTTCCAACAGTTTATCCAGGTGTTTGGTCAAAATCTCCTGCAGAATCACAATTTAGTTTTTTAACATATTGAGCAGCCCTACTTAAATTTGATTTGGCAAACGATCACACAACCTGATTTTACTGACATTGATTTTGAGGCATTGGTGATAAAAGTTTACTGATGTTTGTAATGGCTGTTAAAAAAATTATGAGCCGTGGATTACAGATTCTCTTGCACCCCATTACATTGAGTTGAAAATGAAAATTCTGCTTTGGAGGATCGTTGCAATTGGGAAACAAGGCCCAGTATATTGAAACAGTAATGTGGTGTTTAGGTTCAAGTGCCTTAGTTGCGGGTACTACTGTAACAAAATGGCTGTTTGTTGTTGGTTTTTTAAAGAGATTTATTTTTAAATTACACAATGCCTCTTCAGTTCATGGCTGTATACAAAAATGTAAAAAGTAAACTCACGCCTTTTGTTGCTCTTTGTCACTTGTTCTAAAGTGGATTGTGGATTCTCCATTAGTGTTTGATTTGTGTAATTTCTTATTTTCATGTCATGAGGGGGCATCTGGGGTTTCATCTTCTATTCTCAATTGAATGCTTATGTGGTTGGCCTATTGCTTGAAGTTAGTAGTTATTTTGCCCAAAACCTTTTACCAACTTGTGTGTATTTCACTGTATTTATACTTTTGATATTTCTTTTCAGCAGTAAAGGTTAGGGGAAAATTTTCTTTTGTGCATATTTAAGTGTTTGACTGGTTTCAGTCTGTAAGGACTGTTTACTGTTATTGGGAAGGTTCCTCTGCTCAGAGGTTACTGCCTCATGATACACCTAATATCTGGATAAGTATTTTACCTATTGACTAAACACATGTTAACTTTTTTTTAAAGTTGATTCTGTAAAGTCACATTTGCTTACCCAGCATGCCTTTACAAATATATGTGAGGGATACCCACCCATGAGTATATTTGTTATTGACAGAGACATGGTGTTGCACTCAAGGAATGCCAACCTTGAGGGTTCCACCTAGTGGGTTATAAAGTATTTCATACTGTTCACATAATGCACGAGACTCACAGGAAGCATGCTCGTTGGGTTCTACCAGGACTGGTTCTAGACGTAGATGTCCAACCACTTGGGAAAACCCCAAACAATATAGGAGAGGGGGCTAAAGCCTGCAGCCGGGTTCTGAATATTATCATTTGGGTTCCAGCTGAGAGAGTAGGCAACTATTATAATATGTCATCACGCACAACACACTCAAAACAACTGAATGAACAGAGAATTGTTTAATTGACAAGACCAGGTAAACTAGATGAACTAAAACAAGCAGCTCTGTAATGAGTGCAATACATCCAACCACTTAAAGGTTGGATTAGGTTAGGGAATTAAAGATTATTAATGACTTCTGATGATTTTTGAAGGTCTTGTATAGCTGCCCTTGTCAGCATCCCCTTAATGAAAATAGTTATGTGCATATTTGCTTTTGAAAGTGAATATTGAAAATGTTTGTGCTGTCTGATTTTGATTTTAAATAAACACGTTTTCAGCGGTTTAGCTGGAGGAAAAAAAGAGTCAATGCCAAGTTGTATTATTCAATACCTAAATACATGTAGGTAGCCCCGCCTAGAATATGTGCGGTGCTGACGTGCATTGGTCCCTCACGTGACTCCTGGAATGTTAACAATGCAGTAAGTGTCCAACTTTGTACTGCGTTCTAATTCTGCCTGGAGTTAGGAGAAAATGGAGTCTCTTCTCATGATATTTACTCGGGCCTACCGTTAAGAAAAAGTTCGATACACTGTCGAATGTATTTTGAAACAAAGCATTGGATTAAAATGATTCCGAAAAGGTTATTTGATTGTATAATTTTCTTTTGGATTTAAACTGAATGATACATCTATCACATGGTAAGTGCAACACTTCATCATAATTTGGGAAAACTTAACTACTTTGATGAACACAGACGTAAAAGTTATGTTCAGTACTGACTTATTTAAATACAAGATAAAGCCTTAGAATTCCCCAACACGACCAGCGTTTGGCGAGAGGAAGGCTGCTGGGACAGAAATTCTCCCTACATTGGAATGTCGGGCTGATCAGGCTGCGAAGTTGCGTTCCTCGCTCAGAACAGACTATAGTTCTTAAAACTTCCAGGGCACTATTGAGAACAGAAGGCCTGACACGCTTTAAGTCTCGAAATGTTACAACGAAATCAAATAATCGACAGTAAAACCCAATAATTTAATTCGGTTAGCCAATTGAAACATACAAGACAATGGTAGAATGTGTCTTTCCCTTAAGCAATATGGGAGGGGGTTCATCGTGGTAAAATAGTATTAAAATGACGCGTAAGGTATTTAAAACACTGAAATGCTTTTCAATGTTTTATTGCAATGACGTTGGAATCTTTGGACGTTTCAGGTCCTGTTTGCTTTCAGTTGTCCAGAAGCTTATTATGGTAAATGTTTTGTGACTTATGAAATTCCATATGGTCTCATGTAGACGGGCTGCAAATAGTCTTCTGTATTGTGATGTCCATTTATTTTAATGATGCGGGTTGGTTGCATATGTGGAATTAATGACAGAAACTTCTAGATGGATGGTTATTTTGTTTCTAATGCTTTAACCAATAGCCTAAAATGAAAAAAATGTATAGAGTAAGACCTGTTTGAACGGCAACAATTGTCTTTGTTTTAGATTATTTTGGGCAACCTAAATTATCAGCAGTAGTAAATTGGCACTGCTGCAGCCATGTGTTTCATTCAGGTGTGCAACAGCACACGAGGTACATGGTACGAATCTTGGTCAACTGTACCTTTAAACCTAGTTGAGAAGGCCGAGAGATTGATAGCCTATTATTTTATTGTATGACAGTGGGCCTGACAGGATCAGATGTAATCCTTTGATAGAGGCCGTGGTTATTGTATTGATAATAATTTAGATGATACTATGTTGTTTGGATGCTGTATTACAGGTGGCTAAAAGTATGCCATGGTTAGCACCCATATTAAAAAATACATGGAGTCACTTGATGCTGTATAAACCCAATGGTATAAGCACAATGGTACATAAAGGTATTTATGTAATTTCTGGAGAAGAGTTGTAGACATCAAGCATGACTGTTCTGCACGTTTTCCATTTTCTTCTACAGCAAACT
This sequence comes from Esox lucius, assembly GCF_011004845.1. Lineage (NCBI taxonomy): Eukaryota > Metazoa > Chordata > Actinopteri > Esociformes > Esocidae > Esox > Esox lucius. Next base: position 25,246,050 of record NC_047584.1, on the reverse strand, counting down.
GCGTCTCCAGTATGTACATTCAAAACATACATTTTCTTTAGTTTTTAGATATTCCTTATGTGTTTATTGTTGAAAACAAATAGTGCATTGGTTTAATTCAAGGAAATATGGATTTAAAGTTGGGTGTGGCTGTTTATATCTGTTGCAAAAACAAAAAATAAGTAAAAGAAAGCACATTAGTAAGAGATTATTAGAAACGGGCAAATCCAAAGCAGCAGACCAATGCTTAGCCCGAGCACTTTAAAAGTATGCAATACGGTGAAAAGTTGAACCAACCACATTACAAAGGGTACTTTTATCAAGTTCTACTAGTAATAATTTGACAAAAATAAATTCACCTGGATAAGTGCATGAAAAATATATTTAGGTGTACATTATCTATTCAGAACTGAGATCAAGAGATGTTTACAGAAATAATGGTATGTCATCAATGATGTTACAGTTTGTAAAAATGTTATAATGGTTGTTATTCTGGTTGTTATTACTGTTGTTATTATGGTTGTTATTACGGTTGTTGTTATGGTTGTTGTAATTCAATAAATCACATGGTTTTACAGGTTTATATAATGGGTCTCAGACCTTTACAATAAAGAAATGATTAATTTGGGGTTCAAGCAGTGAAGCTGCTGAACCCTAATGTAATTGTTAGTTTTTCTGTTATTATAATTATTTCTAAATGTCATTATGTATTTGGTGATGTATCCTAAATGGGTAGAAAAAGGTAGGAGACAGACATATTGTTCTCTTTTGTGTGTTATTATTCTACACACTGACAGTTATTCTAATGAGCCCTGCCGATAAGGCTAAATTATGTTTTCCTCCATCAGATCAAATTTTTATCAATCATAGATGTCTACGGTATCTTTTGCAACTTCTACAGAGTCAAACTCGGGTGTTTAGGCATGAACTGGGCACCCCAGATCCTGTGTAGTTAACAATACATAGGCTATCCTGACATGTTTAAGGAGGCAGGTATATAATCCATCCACCTGACAGATATAGCATATCAATTAAGATGATTAAACAGCATGATCATTACACAGGTGCACCTTGTGCTTGGGATAATAAAAGGGCCACTATAAAATGTGCGTTTTTGTCACACAACACAGTGCCTGCCACAGATGTCTCAAGTTTTGAGGAAGCGTGAAATTGGCATTCTGTCTGCAGGAATGTCCACAAGAGTTGTTGCCAGAGAACTGGATGTTCATTTCTCTACCATAATCCGCCTTCAACTTAGTTTTAGAAAATTTGGCAGTATGTCCAACCGGCCTCAGAACTGAACACTAGGGTTAACCGTGCCAGCCCAGGACCACCACATTAGGCCTCTTCACCTCTGGGATTGTCACCACACTAGTAACCAAATGGCTTCGTGAAAACATCCCTGAGCATTTCCTGTTCTGCAGCGCAGTTCAGATGGACGACTGTATCTTCATGCCTGGGTGGTTTGATACATTATAACAATTTACTTGATCACGCTTAAAGAGAAAATAAATGTCATATTTTTTTTATTGTTACCCAACTATCACGGCCCTTCCTCATGATACTTTTGATAATGCTTTGTAATTGAATCTGCTTGTAATTCTACACTTGATTGAGGGACCTTACAGACGCGAGACAGAAAAAGGATTGGTAATTTAAAAACAGTATTGTGCAGTCCTTTCTTCAACTGAAACTGAGGCTCAATCTTTGAAAGTCTGTATGTAGGCTTCATGTATTTTTATTTAGTCAGTTGTGTTGGTCCACTCAGCCCTGTGATGCAGTGTTCAGTGTTTTAATGGTAAAGAAGAAGTTGGGAAAACTGAGCGGCAAATGCAGTAAAACAAAAAAAAAGGAGCGCATCACTGTACTTTCTATAAATATTTCCAAAAAAAAAACTTTTGTCATACGTCAAAAGAAAGTGGATAAACTTGCCTTACTTGCATTTACCCCCCACTAGAGTTTTCCTGTCGTTACTTGTGGAATGGAATGCTCAGTGGGTCAGGTGCAGTTCTTAAAGTATCACAAGAATAGGCGCTGAGGCTAAAGAATCTTGAAGATTGGGCAACCGTGTTTGTGAAACTTGGCACTTCTATCCCAAGCAATTTTTTTTTCTAGTAGTGAATACTGTATTAGTGTCAGAAAAAGCCTCAAACACCCAAGCCCCCCCCCCCCCAAAAAAAAAAAAACACATAGCACAGAAAGAGAAAGATAGTGAGAGAAGGAGGTATTGATGGTGCTGTGCTGGTTTAGACTGACCCAGGGGATGCTGCTGTTTAAAGCTGTCCGAGGCCTCAAAGCCTGCTGGTCTGTTGGACTCTTGCCATGTCCTATAGCCGCTGAATTGATATAATAAAGCTAACCAACTTTCTTTTAACTATTGTCATAGTCTCAAACCCCGTGCTATAAGCATTTACCTGGGTTATCAGCAATTTAAACATGGCCTTAGTGGGAAGCTGCATAGATATCTATGGGAAATGCTGTACTGTAAAGAGTTTCACCACATTTACTGCAACAAAACCACTGTGCAGCGACGTGTGCCTTGTTAACCTAGTGCCAACAATTCTTGGAGGCGTGTTGGTTGGTAGAAAAAGCCTATAAACCAGATTCTCCCCATTTCTGTAAAAAATAATATATTATATGCTAACCAAGTTTGACCCCTTGGGCCACCGTACAAGCATATCTGTGTAGGGAAGAAATGACCGTTGTCATAGGTGCACACAGATCCACGGCATTAATAAAGATGTTATGCATTGTTGTTGACGATTTTCTCTTTCTACCACATGGGTGAGTACAAACACACAGACCTCCTTCATGCCCTATGTTTTGTCATGGAGACTAGTGCTGACTCCATAGTGTTAATAATGTTATTGGGAATAAAAATGTAAAGGGATGTTGATGTTGGATCACACAGGTGTGTGTTGCATACTGCTGAGGGGACGTGTGTTATTACCACAGCTCAACCATAAATATACACACACCATACTCTTCCGCTTACAGTGACATGTCAGTAAAGTTTCCTGTTCTGGCTTTGCTCCACAGGCGCAGATGGGAGCAAGAATGGTTTGGGGCAAGGGCACCCTTGTGACCCCTCACATGACTTGGAATAAGGAAGAATGTGACCCCTAAAACACTCGAACATGGGATGCCAGTAGGATTCTTGTCAGCAGGAGCCAGCCACACAAAGACAAACAGAAAACAACAAGAAACCTAAACTAAGGCAGAAAGAGGCGGAATAGCAATCTCTCCACAGATCTCGACCCCTGGGAGGCACCGTCTATTTAGATTACAGTGCTACAGAGCAAGCTTAGGTGCGTGTGTGTGTGTGTGTGTGTGTGCGCGTGCGTGCGTGCGTGTGTGTGCGTGAGTGAGTCTGTCAGTTGTGTGTGTTTGTGTGAGAGTGCTTGTTCCTTAGAATAGATCCAAAAAACAGGTGAGCATTATGAGGCCCAAGACGTTCCCCACGGCTCCGTATGTGGGCAACACGCGCCAGCGCCTCCAGGAGATCAAGGAGGGCCTGAAGCAACCCGCCAAACTTGTAAGCCAGGCCCTCCACGGGGGCGGCTCCCGGGGCGAGGGGGGGCGTGGGGCTGAAGGCAAGGGCAAAGACCCCGGCAGTCGCCAGCAGCAGCTCAGGTCCCCGCAGAAATTCAACAATTACCAGAATGCTCTGAGGGAGATCCGCAAGTCCCTCATGCCCTTTGCCAACGAGTCTGGCACCTCCTCTGGCTCCGCCCACTCCGCTGGAGATGTCAACCGACAAATGCTGCAGGACTTGGTCAACGCTGGCTGTGACCAGGTGAGGACCGAGGAGTGGGCTTTTTTCGGAATGTGTGCGCGCACGCATACTGTCAAGTGGGTGAAACTGCCCTCAGTCTGTCATTGTGTCAGCTTGAATGCTGGTTGTACCACAATATGCTGTAAGTGGCTAACAGAGATTCCTGTCATACTATGCAGTGATAGAATACAGCATTTCTCAGTGGTACAGTAGTCACACTATGCGTAGCACAAAAATGACAGGTTCGTTTTTTTTATTTTTATCATTAACCTGGTCGAGTTGGCTGTTGTAACTGGGAATTCAATTAATTGAAGTGACAATGGTTTGGTTTAGGGTAATGGTAGCAGTTAAGATTAGTGTTCAGGGTAGTGGCAACCTTTTACCCTGATCAAATGACCTCTAAGATCAATGTTATGGACCACCATTGTGTTAAAGGGATATTGCAGGATTTTGGTCCATTATCTTCTTATCTCGGAGTCAAGCACAATGACTGGAGTTTTATTCTGTCCACTACCATTCTAGTAAATTCACATCCAAGCATGCACAAAGACTAACTCTCATTAGAAAGAACCAGTTAGAGATGTCAGCATTTAGATTTACAAATCAATTATTTAATCTGCCTGGGGGTGTAGATAAAGGGCCTCAATGCCTAAATTCCAAAGAATCCTTTAACAAGTAATATAATTTCTGCCTTTGTGGGTGAGCTTTCTGAGGAATAAGATTTATAACAAAAAATACTTCAAATATCAGTCAGATTTCACAACCTTCTTGGCCCTCTTAATGTTTTCTTCGTCGTCTTTTAAAACAAGAGAGTGAAAGCACCCCAGGGAAGGAGAAAAGGAGGGAAAACGATGAAAGAGGAGAGGGAATGTTTCAACAGAACAATGTCAGCCCACCTTCTGCCCACAGTATGTTGTATTGTACTACAGTGCTCATAATTTGAATTGATTTTTATTGATTTCATGTGATGGTCCAACTGACGCCCAGCCTAATGGTGCTCATAAGAAACAAACAAAAGTATTTTATTATAATAAACAGATTAAATGCATTTAACATTTAAATTAATAATTTAGCAATTGAAAAATGTGTACAATGTGTAGACCTTACTACATTCTACACGATACAGTTCTCTTCCCCCAGGCTGCATTTTGCAAGGTCCTGACAAAACCATTAATTTAGAGTATTTCCAAATAATCAGGATGTCAACACGGTCCTGTGTCTCTTTAAAACACTTGTATATAGCCTAAAATCAGGTCAGAAAGAGCTTTGACTGTTTCTGTATTACGCTGTTGGACTGCACCATGCACCAGTCACTTTAACCAGACTCAGGACTGTGGCTGAAGGCTTCTGGACAGGCCTGAGAACAGGCGCTGTTATGCCAGTGCTCGGCATCTGAAGAATGCTTAACTCAAGCCTGTACACAACACTGCTGAGAACCCCTCTGCACAGTTGTGATCTTTTCCTTCAGAGAGAGAGTGAGAGTGGGAGAGAGGAAGAATGAGCGAGACATAAGAAAGCTACAAGACCCATCAACAACTGCATTGATCCGAAAGCTGTTTCTGTGTGGTTGCAGATGGCCTTTGGTACTTTTTGGTCTAAGTACACACACAGATTTCTACAACTCCTACTGGGGGAGGGCGTGTAGTTCAGCATATGGTTGGACCTCTAGTACTTCTAATTGGCTCAGACCAGAGAGAGAGGGAGAGAGACAGAGAGAGAGACAGAGAGAGAGAGAGAGAGTCCTGTCAATACAAACAGGAAGTGGCAGCAGGGTGGAACTGTTTCTTCTGCTCCCATCGCGTTTCCACAGACAATCTGCCAGCGTTCTGTCTTCCTCTATCTCTTTCTTTCTCATTCTCTCTGTTTTGTTGGTCTTTGTCTTCCCTCACATTCTCGCCCATTTCCCTTCTTTCTTACCTGTATTCTATATTCCATTAATTCGTCTTTCAGCAGCTTTGTATATTTATTTTTTGCTTATTTTTTTACTAATGTGACTAATCCAGCATTGTCAGGGTTCAGGCTGACTACTACCATTGTAGTGATTAATTATTAATGGGCTAGGCAGAGGTCACCTGTCAGGATGAGTGTGTCTGCCACACGGCTGTCTGTTCTTGTTAGTGACCCTGTTAACTATACAGACCAAGTTTTGTGTCCCATAAACTAGTTATCAAGAACATTTGTGACCATTTTGCAATTTGTTTTGTATGTCTGAAACACTTCTGGCCTTCATCCTTTTTTTTTTATATAGGACTGATTCAGAACAGTGGCACCAGGTGAGTGCCGTTAACTACCAGGTAAAAGTGAAATTAGAAATGTTTCAGCCCCTCGGGGACCGTTCAATAGCCCTGCTGTACAGTTGTCCTCCATATTTCATGACCTGAATACATTTTCATAATCTGAGATTTTACCAGTATAGTGTATTCCCAGCTTTAGCCGGATGGGCTAGTGGGCCAGTTTTCTGATGTTTCCTTGTTTCAAGCAGCCTTGCCCATAGGACCACTGAGCAGACCACTGGGCTCTTATTTTCCTACACATTCCACAGCCCTAATGGCCGCCACAGTGAGTGGCCCCTCGGGTCTCAATCCCACCCCCATGGACCCACTAGCCTGATTCTTATCAGCGGCCCGCCTCCTCCTCTCCTCCAGCCACAAATTACACAGCGGGTTACATAATCACCTTAAAGGAGGAAATGTTTTGGTGGGGGGGAGAAGGGGGGCACTGCATTGGGGGGTAAGGCGTTGTGTTCTGGGGGGGGGGCTCTATTCTACTCCTCCACCTTTTTCCTTGATTAAAACAGGGTCGCCACTGTGTTACCATACGAGGGGCCAGCCAGCCATATGTGGAGGAGGGTGGACAGGAGACGGTTATGTTGCGTACACCAAGTTTATTAAAACCTCTAATGTCCGTCTGCCACATTTTGGTAACAATGAGATTAACAGGACGCAATAGTCTTATTTTGTGTTTATGTGTGCGGCCTGCTTGTACATGTGTTTGATTATCAGTAGGAGAATATGTCAGAGCACTGTTTGTTTTTCCACAGGCCTATGGAGGTTTTTCTCACTCAGCCTGTCCATTCAGACTGGTTAAGGTCTTCCATGTGGCTCCCATTTACTGGGTCCCAGTGTGTTGAGGACCTGGGTTAAAGATAAAACACTTTTTTTCCAGGTCATGAATCTGTGTTTTCTCTAACCTTTAGAGAACAGGCATCTTTCTCAATGAAGAGCCAGAAGCTTCTGTGAATGTAGTTATTCTCTATACTTAGTTGCTTCCTGTGCCCGTCCCCTTCTCTTAACTCTACTAACATATCTGCTGCTGACCCTCCACTATCTTCCTGTTTCAATAGAGGATCTAGCCTGATGTCTCTGTATGCTCAGTCCGCCTCCTTAGACAATGTTTGTAATGACGGTGAAAAAAGAATGCAGCGCTGTCTGCCTGGCTTTTGACATGCTGCCCAAATACTGTAGACTGTCCATTTGTATCGAGGTTGTATTTGCAATAGCCTTAGCGCTTAGTCCTTCTGGACTACCACAGAGTCGTCTGATCTGAGCCGTGTTCACAGGCTGACAGTAGGTGGCTTTCAGATTGCAGGCCTACCTAAATCGTGGACGCAGCAGCTGGCGAGGTGCTGCTCGTTGTCAGCGGACACGGGCTGCTGCAGTGCATGGAGAAAAAGGTGTACACCTAATTGCAGACACAGAAGATCTTTGTATTACTCTACTCCACCTTGTACATTTCATAATGTGGAATAAACTGTGTGTGTGTATTTAAACTGTGTGTGTGTGTGTGTGTGTGAGGGCAATGATGTGTTTGGGATAACTCATTGGATTGGAGCTGTAATCATTATGGCATAAGGACACAGTGTGGTGGAGGATGTTTTAGCCTGGAATCCACACGGGAGCCTGGAAGACGGACGGAGGCAGAGCAGGAGACAATCAGAGAGCACTGAGAGAGATGGGAGGAAAAGACAGACACAGAAAAAGGGATTTCCAAATAGCTGGAATTCTTTGCTTCCTGGCGTGAGGAATGTTGGGAACATCTGTCGCCATGACAGTAGAGGTCAGGGTTGGAATGCACCGTCAGGCCTGGCCCATACTTAGCCTCCACCCAGTCTTTGCACAGGGTGGAGTGGGGGCGGGATTGAAGGGGGAAATGAAGACAGAAAACACGAGTGAGCTAGACAGAGAGAAATCTGAGCAATAGGCAAAGGAGAGGGTGGGACAAAGAGAGGGAGTGAGACGTCCACATTAGCAAGAAGAGCAGGCCTTCAGTCAGCGCTGTCCTCTAGCTACAGTGGAATTCAACACACAGACCCAGGCCACTCACCATAGAGACCATAAACAGAAATGAGTGTTTATATTCGGTTTCCTGTGTGTTAGTCTGTGTGCGTGTATGTTAGTATGTGTCCAGCCAAAGTGCACGTGAGGGAGTGTGTTATATGAGAAAATCGCAGATGGAGAGACCTGGGTCATTCCATTTGATATCAGTCACTTTTCAACACACTTTTGATCAGTGATTTTAATTCAACTTTTCATACGTTGTTCATCTTTGGGCCTAACTGCTAAAAAATAGAAGAGATAGAGTTGCAGAGGGGCGGTCTTGAAGGACTTCCCCGATATGCTGAGCACTTGTCTGGTTTTCCTTCACTCTGCAGTCCAACTCATCCCAAACCAAGTCAGTTGGGTTGAGGTTCAATTTTAAATATTGAATAGCTTTATTTTATTAATGTTAATTCATACTTACTGTTAACAACCTCAAGTGGTTATTGAAGCCGAGCAATAGTATTTGGTTGCAGTTCTTTAACTGACCAGCAGAAGTGGTGTGTCTCAACTGAGGGCCGCACTCAGGTTTGGGTAGAATGACTTTAGGGTGAGGTCATATGCCATTCAGGGGTATTTCCTCATGTAGGTGTGGGTCGTCTGGTTAAAGAACGGCTGCAGCTTGTGCCCTGTTTATTTTCTAACTCGCTGCTCTTGAATGACTTGTTTCTTGCAAAACCCCTACCAGGCAGAATGAAAATTGCAGGATAACTAGGATGCCATTCATACAAAATCCCAAACCATGAACAGTATGGTACTTAAATGTGCCCTAAAAATAGCCCTACTCTTGGAATGTTGGTTGCAAGTCAAAGGGCAGGTTGTATGTTCTCTGTTCATGTTGTTGTGTGGATGTGGATGAGGCTGGCTCAGGAAGTGGCTGGTGCATGACCCCTTAAACAGAGGATGCAGGAGCCAGGCCTGCTGGGGGTCTGGTTTTATCCTCGCCTGATGTATGAGAGTAGAGGATACTTTTCACCAGGGGTAGGCAACTAGATACAGCCACCAGCCAACTTCGTAATGGTGGAATATAATAAGGTAACATTTGTGAAGGTTTAATGAAGGCATTATGAGTAACTTATTAATGGTTATTTAATAATTTGTAAACAGTTATATTGCATTGGTCAAAAAAAAAGTGTTGTAACTTATCAGTTCTTTTGTCAGTTTTTCAGCTGTTTACAAATGCACTTAACAAATGTGTATTTTCAATGGTTGCACAATGGAAAATTTGTTATGTTTTCCCTTTTGGCAGTGATGAGTTGGCGCTCTGAGAAATAAAGTTGATGGCATGCGTAGCCATAGAATGCTGCTCCTACAATAAATGTAAAAAAAGATTCAAGACATTGCTTTTGTTCATTGCATAAAATGTTGAGAAATATTAGTTTTATTACAGAACTTCATTAGACTAATCACAAAAAAAAGTACAGCCATCAAAATAAAGACAGTGGGATTCTTATGATGTAATGTAAGTTTTCTACAGATGCAACGGAAAACATTTGTATTTCATTAAATCAATTTCAGTCATGAATGGCTTTAGAAACATCTTTACAAAATGTTTCAGTCGCTGTTAAAAAAAAAAGAATACTTAGCGTCAAGGTAAAAGTGGGAAAGATTTGGTGAATGAAAATGAAAGCAATCACTCCCCTGAGATTATAAATGGCAAACGGATGTGGCGCCCTAAAACAGAGGAAATAAGTGATTTAAAAAGTAGAGATCATCAGAAGGGCGGGTCCTGCCCGTTGCTAATTCTCCAATCTCTATTAAACTTTATTATTTGTTGTTTTGCCACCAGGAAATGGCAGTGCGGGCTCTGAAGCAGACGGGCAGCAGGAACATTGAGGCTGCTCTGGAGTACATCAGTAAGATGGGATACCTGGACCCCCGCAACGAACTTATCGTCCGGGTCATCAAACAGACCTCGCCAGGTAAATATACGCCATCATATGTATGCACACGAGTGTTCAACTTGCACCTAGAATAGGACTCCAGTTACCAGCTTATTTCTGCCCCCAGGCAAAGGAGGCGTTCCTAACTCCATGGACCACCGACCGTCGCTAGAAGGAACGAGTGAGGGCGGCATGCCTCCCTACCACCAAATGGGGGCGCCGATGTATGAAGGTGCCGGTTATGGGCCTGAAGCCACCTACATGGGCGCCCCCCCTGTCATGAACTATATGATGCCCCCCTCTGGTGCAGCACAGGGCCCTGCCATGGGAAACCCGATGGGACGTCCATCCAGCATGGGAGCCTACCCTTCGGCCATGGCAGCCCAGGGCAATCCAGGGAACCCCATGTACCCCCCAGGGGCCCCTCAGAAGGCCTACCCAGCCAGCATGGAACAGGCCATGATGGCCTACAGTGTGCCTGGAAAGCCCCTCCAGCTCCAGCCCCAGGCACCGGGAGGCCCCGTCCCCGGGACCCACTACGATTATGGCCATGGCCGGCCACACATGATGGAGCCCTCAGGCTACGGTGTACAAAGGAGCGCCTCCTTCCAGAGCAAGATGCCACAGCTGGCACCCGACAACTACGTCAACATGCAGACGAAAGGGGCCATGGGCCAGAACGGGGGAGGGTACCCCCCTAACCTGTACCTGACGACCCATTCCCACCCCCGGCAGTCCAGCCCCACCTCACACCAAGTCCACATGATGTCCCGCTCGCCCGGTGGAGCCGCTGCCGCCGCCTCCATGGGTCCAGACTTCTCGGACATCCCCCAAGGCCTCCTCACGCCCTCCAGAGCCAGCCTCAACCTGGATCTATACGAGCAGCACCAGCACCACTGGGCCGGTCCTCAGGGGCCTGATGGAGCGGCACCAGCCAGGCAGCCCCAACCTCAAGGGCCCTTCCGTGGTGAGGTGCGGGTCCCCAGCAGGACCAACTCCTTCAACAATCGCTCAGCTCCCCCCAGCAGCATCCGGCCCACCCTGGCCACCCCAGCTCCTGGCAAGCAAGACCCGTCACTGGGTCCACCGAACACCATCACGGCGGTGACATCGCCCCCCATCCAGCAGCCAGTGAAGAGCATCCGGGTGATGAGGCCAGAGCCGAAGACGGCTGTGGGGCCGTGTCACCCTGGCTGGTTGGCTGCCCAAGAGGCTTCAGAGTCCCTCGCCTATATGCCTGAAGAGGGCTACACTCTGGAGCCTGCCGCCCAGGAGCCCCGCTGTCCACCACCTCCGTACCCCAAAACCCTGCTCATAACTGGGACTGCTTCAGAGGCAAGTCCCATGGAGATATCAGCGGGAGCTATATGTGGAGCCGCAGACCTCAACACCCCTGCTAGGCAACATGGTGGAAGTGGAGGGGGAAAGGCAGAGGAGAACCAGAGCCAGGTGAAAGAGAAGGCCAAGTCTGGTAAAGGAGAGAAGGCAGTGAAGGACAAGAAGCAGATCCAGACCTCGCCGGTTCCGGTGAGGAAGAACGGGCGTGATGAGGAGAAAAGGGAGTCGCGCATTAAGAGCTACTCACCATTCGCTTTCAAGTTCTACATGGAGCAGCATGTGGAGAATGTGATGAAGACCTACCAGCAGAGACTTAACCGCAGGCTACAGCTGGAGCAGGAGATGTCCAAGGTGAGACCAGCAGAGACCCAAAGGTTCTACCCAAGGAAGTGTGCATGTTTACAGTGTTTTACAAGTCAGCTTATCTTATTTAAATATTCATTCTTACCTCTCCTTACTCCAGGCTGGTCTATCAGAGGCTGAACAGGAGCAGATGAGGAAAATGCTGAACCAGAAGGAGTCCAACTACAACCGACTGCGCCGTGCCAAGATGGACAAGGCCATGTTTGTTAAGATCAAAACGCTGGGCATCGGGGCTTTCGGCGAGGTGTGTCTGACCCGCAAGGTGGACACGGGGGCCTTGTATGCCATGAAGACCCTGCGCAAGAAGGACGTGCTCAACCGCAACCAGGTGGCCCATGTGAAGGTAAAGCTGAATCTAATTGATAGTGGCGTGGAAATTCACTTGATGACACTCCGATGTCGGTGTAATCGCGGCACCAAAACGTCCACTTTGTGTGGACAGGACAGTAACGGTTTTAATATTCTTTCCAACACCAAGGCTGAGCGCGACATCCTGGCAGAGGCAGACAACGAGTGGGTGGTGCGTCTGTACTACTCGTTCCAGGACCGTGACAGCCTCTACTTCGTCATGGACTACATCCCTGGAGGGGACATGATGAGCCTCCTGATCCGCATGGGCGTCTTTCCCGAGCCGCTTGCACGTTTCTACGTGGCCGAGCTGACCCTGGCCATTGAGAGCGTCCACAAGATGGGCTTCATCCACCGCGACATCAAGCCGGACAACATCCTCATCGACCTGGACGGACACATCAAGTTGACCGACTTCGGACTCTGCACCGGCTTCCGCTGGACTCATAACTCCAAGTATTATCAGAAAGGTGGGCAATCGATCCCTGTTCATGTTTTTCCGTATGTCTTCTACTTGGCAAGTCGTGAGTGACACGCCAAGTCCTCCGTTCTGCTCTGTTCAGGGAGTCACGTCAGGCAGGACAGCATGGAGCCCAGTGACTTCTGGGACGACGTGTCCAACTGTCGCTGTGGCGACCGGCTTCAGACCCTGGAGCAGCGCGCGACACGGCAACACCAGCGCTGCCTGGCGCACTCCCTGGTGGGCACTCCCAACTACATCGCCCCCGAGGTGCTGCTGCGTAAAGGTGAGCGCAGAGCGAGGCGCGGCGGTCGTACTGTATGTCTGAAGCGTATCATGAGCTTTTCAGCGAGCGGCCGTGGTCTTGTCCCCGCAGGGTACACCCAGTTGTGTGACTGGTGGAGTGTTGGAGTGATCCTCTTTGAAATGCTGGTGGGACAGCCACCCTTCCTGGCACCCACACCCACCGAGACCCAGATAAAGGTCAGCAGTCAGTGGATTCAAGCCTCAGTAATTCTGTGTGGTTTTTGTACACCCAGACAGCGTTTATATGGTTCATCACCTACAGTTCTGGATCATCCCTGTCCTGTTTTCTCTTTCTCCTCAGGTGATAAACTGGGAGAGCACGCTGCAGGTGCCACCACAGGTCAAGCTCAGCCCCGAGGCTGTCGACATAATCGGACGCCTCTGCTGCTCTCCAGAGGAGCGTCTTGGGAGCAACGGCGCCGGCGAGATCAAGACTCACCCCTTCTTCAACCTAATGGACTTTTCCAGCAACCTGCGCACCCAGCCCGCCCCCTATCGGCCCAAGATTGCCCACCCCATGGACACGTCCAACTTTGACCCAGTGGAGGAGGAGGGGGGTCCTGGTGCGTGGAGTGACAGTGGGGACAGCATGCGGGCCTGGGAGGCCCTCTGCACCCCACATGGGAAACACCCAGAGCACGCCTTCTATGAGTTCACCTTCCGCAGGTTCTTTGACGACAATGGATGCCCATTCCGCTACCCCAAGCCCCCTGAGATGAGCCACAGCCAGGGGCCTCCAAGCAGCAGTGGAACCAGAAGCATGAGTCCCGAGGAGGAAGAGAATGAAGAAGAGGAAGAGGAGGAGGAGGAAGAGCACGGAGAGGGCTGTGAGCCCGTGTACGTGTAGAAGTGCCCAGGCTGTTGGCTTTTTGAAACACAGCCTGTCTGTTTCTCTCTATCCAACAGAGCACCTGGCTGCCAGCCTCTCTTGTACCACTGCTCTTCTTGGAAGTGTGAACTTGTTTTTGTGTGTGAATGTGTGTATACGAATGCCTCTCTGTATGTGTGTGTCTGTGAGTTGTGTGTGTGTGTGTGCGTGCGTGTCTGTGGGTTGAGATATTCGGAACAGCATGACCTGACATCTGTTTAACAATTCAGACACTACTGTGTGGAATCTCCAGTGTGAGCAGAGAGACTACAATAAGAACCCCTGATCTGGGACCAACAAACAACCAACAGTACAAGGGCTAGTGATGGGGATGGTGATGCCAGAGGACTGTTCTGGAAATGGACTAATCAGAACAGGAACAGATTTTCTATGAAAGTCTCCGCTGTGCTGTGAAGGTTTACAAAAGTGTTCAGAGTTTGAAGCTGGGCTTGTGACTGTGTGTGGTCCTAGTGGTTTTAGAGCTCTATCCCATTCCTCTTGCCTTGCCTGGTTTTACAGAGATCACTTCTCCCCGGTAGACCTTATCCCAGGAAGTAAACATGAACACTTCCTCTTCTACTTGACTCTCATTTTCTGTAATGTTGGGACGAAAAGCAAGATGTGCTTCGGAGACTGAGCTGAACGTTAAGGTTGGACTGGACTGAACTGACTGGCGGTAGAGGGGAAGAATCAAAATCCAACACTTCTCCCACAGCTGTGACAAAATAAGCTACACAAATCTAGGAGGAAGTAATGGGATGTCCTTTGTAGCTAACTACCGCATGTCCTATAAAACCATTGGGTAATCTTTAGCATTGCCCTCAATGTTATTTGGATGTTTTCCAAAGGTAGCGTTTGCCAGTACATGGTCAACTACCTGTGTGTTCTGACTTCCGATTCACACCGTTTTTCTTTCCAAATAGGAGATGAGGAATAACATAATCTTGGTCGAAGTGCCTTCCTTTTGTCAAAGTGCCAGCGGCTACATTTTTAATTGAGTCAATCAGTTCCCTTTTTTAAATATGATTGCTACGTTTGGGTTGAGATCATTTCTGCAACAGTTCTGAGGAGGTGGACTGAAATGTGTTATTGGTTCTTTGTTACAGATATGGCCCTTACGATTGCATAGAAGTTTGCAAAGCAGTCAAGCCTATCCATGTCTCCACACAACACATATACAGTACATACAGTCAAGGGCGTAGGTTTGTGTTTCATATTGGGGGGTCAGGGTATGTTTCCTGGGATTGTCTGTATTATCCGGTGGGTTCAAATTGGGCGTGGGGGGGGGGGTCTTGATATCCCTGTCCCCACTAAATCTACACCCCTGCATACAGTGCTCCCTCCAACAGTGTCATGTACAGTGACTTTACTATTGCCAAGAGCAGTGCATTTTTGCCACCATGATATTGCAAAGATCTATTTGCTGGTGGATCACCTGCACACACACACACACGCACGCACACACACACACACACACACAGGCATGCACATACACACAGTATTATACAGTTAACTCATCTGTGATAGTATGACTATGTGCAATACAGAAAATACATAAATATAGTTTTCTAAAGACCTACAATTCTCCCTTTGACCTTTTAATACTGAAACACACTATGTACAAATATATATTATATTGGTTTATATGTTTTCCATTTAATTACATGACCCTATGCTGCTTATTATTGTGATTAATATTATTATTTACATTTTTATCGTTGTTTCACGTATACATGCTTATTTTCCTTTGTGCAAAAAAAGTGTGGGTTTGATTGCTAGTATGTTTGGTTTGGAAAGTGACGAACTGTGTGCCTTCTAGATGAATGTTGGTGTGTATCTATCCACCACGACAATGATGATGATGATGATTATCAGGGTTTGTGTGGAATATTGACAGCATCCTTTCTACTCTCTCTGCAACCAGGCTGGACCTGAGTGTGGGGGAAGAGGGGGAAAAGAGAGAGACCGACCAACAGAGAAAGATGTGTTTCAGGTGCAAAAGAAAAGCAAAGCAGGATCGGTTATATTATGTAAAATGTATGAATGAATAGCTTTTTCTATATTACAAGACCAGGTATGGCAAATGACAAAGACTTATGTATTATTAGTACATTTTAATACATCCTAAAAACCACAAGTTAATTTGACTCTTTGATATTATGCTTGTGTGACAGAATGGTGTTGTGTTATGCAGTGGAGCAGTTCTCTAAGAAATGCTTTATTTTCTCATATTTCTGAACTATATGCTTATTGACAATCAGCCGTTGTCTGCAATCAGTCTTTTATCTTCACGTTAATAGCTGTTCCACAGTATTCTATACTACTGACTGGGATGGGTTCTACCTTATGTTAGTTCACATACAGTCTGATTGCATCCATATCTCAAAAAAGAAAAATAACCTAATGATAGGGGCATAATGACAATTGTTGTTAAACGTCAAAAAAAAAATTTTGCTTTCCTGCATGACAAAATCAAATGAATTGGAACGTCATTTTTAAATGCCTCCTTGTATAACGGACTGGGCCTCAAATTCACCTAATTTGATCGTCGTTGTAAACACAAGTGGGATTGCCCATCCACATTCACCAGGATGGACTACTCAGTGAAAAATAGCTTTATAAAGAAAGTCAGTTTTGTGGTGTGTGTGAGTGTTTTTTGCGTGTGATGCGTGCCCTTGATGTGTTCCCTGCATCAGAGTTTTCAAAGTGATGACTGACAATCTTTGACTGATTTGAGATCTTAAATAGTGACTCACCATACAAACTTCTTACTTGTACCTTCTTTGTATTTTTACTCTTGGGGATTTTCTCATGCCTTTGAATCCTCCTCAATGTATAATACAGTTCTGTTACTCTTGAATATATATTTATACAGATATACATATTTTTTGTATCTTTATTCTTTTTTCAATTCCTCTGAGCTAACGTTCAAACCTCTTTGTCTACAGTATTACAGACGGCATAATATGGACAAACATATATATCTTCTTTTTTACATTTGTGTGTAAAAGAATTTGTACAAATGCTGTCACTGTCCTTACATGTAAAATATATGTATAAATTAAATTAACCAACTTTGACTTGTTTTGTTGCATTTGAAAAATTAGGCTTTTAACCCCTTTAAGCAGAAAATGGTGAAAACGGCAACTTAAGGTGAATTTTCCACACCTGTGGCTTTTTAAATTGCAATTAGTGTCTGTGTATAAATAGTAAATTAATTTGTTAGCTCTCATGTGGATGCACTGAGCAGGCTAGATACTGAGCCATAGGGAGCAGAAAAGAATTGTCAAAAGACCTGCAAAACAAGGTAATGGAACATTATAAAGATGGAAAAGGATATAAAAAGATATCCAAAGCCTTGCAAATGCCAGTCAGTACTGTTCAATCACTTATTTAGAAGTGGAACATTTGGGGATCTCTTGATACCAAGCCAAAGGTCAGGTAGACCAAGAAAGATTTCGGGCAAAACTGCCAGAAGAATTGTACGGGATACAAAGAAAAACACACAGGTAACCTCAGGAGAAATGCAGGCTGCTCAGGAAAAAGACAGTGTGGTTGTTTCAAGGAGCACAATTTGATGATACTTGAACAAAAATGAGCTGCATTGTCGAGTTGCCAGAAAGAAGTTCTAAAGGCATAGGATATCTTGTGAATATTGATGGCAAGATGAATGCAGCATGTTATCATTAAATACTGGCAGACAATTTGCATTCTTCTGCACAAAAGCTGCGCATGACCCTAAGCACAAGGCCAAGTTGACCCTCCAGTGGTTACAGCATAAAAAGGTGAAGGTTCTGGAGTGGCCATCACAGTCTGACCTCAATATCATCCAGCCACTCTGGGGAGATCTCAAATGTGAAAATGTGAAAAAAGATGTGTTTTGCCTGCTCACTCATGTTTTCTTTACAAATGGTACATATATTACCAATTCTCCAAGTGTATGCAAACCTTTGAGCACAACTGTATATTTTGTGTGTATATGTGTGTGTGTGTGTGTGTATATATGTGTGTATATATATATATATATATATATGTGTATATATCTATATCTTTATAAAGTTTTAGCTTTTTATTACCATTCATATTGTGATTGCCTAAGGATAGCCAATATTCACAAAAACACAATTTTAACAAAACGTGTTTTACAGTGGAAATGTTCATTAGGTTGGCGTTTTCCCTTAAGTAACCCTACTTTACATAATTGCCTTTAAGTATTTGTAATTTCGCATACTCTCTTCTCGTGCGATTTAGTTTGAGCTTACATTTACACACTTCTTTCACCCATCACTATAGTATACCATTTCAAATATTTCCAAAACAAAGTTAAACTTTCGAGTATACCTGTCCAGAAAGACGCACTTTGTTCACATGTATCACATTCTATTCGGTTTGAAGGCGTTATTGTGAAAACTCCGGTCCTTACGTTCAATATTGTATGTCTGTCTTGTCCGTCAGCTCCAAAGAGGCTCGCACCGTTCTAAAACTCCTCGGCAAAGGTCTCCATGCATGAACTCATTGGCCCGGAGTACCGCTTAATCCCACAATGCAGCGCATGGCGCGTCATTAACGAGAGACCATGATGGCGGCGGTCGGTGCACCAGAAGTGATTTCACAGCTGGAAAGCGCTGCCAAAGTTTTAATGGTGAGAAATAGAATCTCATTTTTTGTGTGATTTTTGGCGTTTGTCTCGTTCTTGGTTATATTGTAAGTTATGAGACGGAGAACCATTGAGCAGGCACAGATATTTCTCAGAAAAAGGATTGCGATGCGTGGCGCAGTGCTGCACTGCTGTCTCCATCCCGCAAAAATCCAGCATAGCCATCATCTCCAAAAGCCACTAGTCTGTGGCTATGTGTTAGTGGCTGTTGTGACGATGTTTCCTAAGAACTTCATTAGTGGAAGACATGTTTACAGGACTAATTCAGTTGTTTATTTTCATAAAATAAGTAGTTATATTTCTCTCACCCTAGACAGAGCATCCCAGTTGGCATTGCAGCCCGCGACGCGTTAGAAGACACGCTGTTGATTCTCCATGTTCCCTATGAATAGCTAGCTATTAACTGACTTACTCGATTGATCATCAACGTTCTGCAGCTGTCGAGAAGTATGCTGTCTCAATTAACTGATCGTTAAGCACAACTTCAGTGAAAGAAAATGTATATTTTGGAAAACATTGTTAGCTATTTATCGGAAGTGTTTGGCAGTAGAAGTTGGCTAAAAGTTATTGACCAAACACTTGAAAACACAAAAAAACTATGCTTGTTCAATTTGTCGCTTCTTCATTCTTGAGTTAAATGTATTCTACATTTTTGTTTGTTTAATACCTATGTAATTATGTTATAACGATTTAGCTAGTTCTTTGATTCAGGTGCATAACTTTCCAATGTGATGTAGGTGGTTAGCTTAGGCAGGCTATGTCAGCCATGCTGCATGTTGCTGGACAGTGCTGGTAGCCAATAAACCATT
Source organism: Esox lucius (assembly GCF_011004845.1). Taxonomy (NCBI): domain Eukaryota; kingdom Metazoa; phylum Chordata; class Actinopteri; order Esociformes; family Esocidae; genus Esox; species Esox lucius. The sequence continues at coordinate 25,226,948 of NC_047584.1, read as the reverse complement.
CAACAGCTCCAATTAATTCAAGCTTACAGTTCAATTCCTGATATAGTCTTCATAGATTGATTTACCATCTTGGAAATGTAATCCAATGTATTGTTGTGAGGCCCGTCACACTTTTTAAATGTTTTTGTTGTTGCTATGGCTGCATATTTTTGTATAAAACAAGGCAAAAGTAAAGAATATCCCCATTTATACAGTCCAGCAGTTATATATCAATGAATTAATCCTTTTAAAATATATATTGTTTTTAATGTCCGTCTTTTACTCCTCTATTACCAAATGTAATATTGTTGATGATTATTGGGCATAAAGTGAATCACAAACTGCACTGAAACGGTCTTACCCCTACACTTGACTATAACCTTTAGCTTGCATCTTACAATGGGTTAAAATTGAGTTGCTAAACAATTGGCAGCACATGTGTGTATGTGTATTTATAAGGAATGGGTGGAAGGACGACTGGGGGAAGGAAGGTCCCATCGTGCCTGTGGTCAGGACCGATAAAAGGTTCTTTCTCCCCTCCTGGCTGCTGTGAGTCAGAGTTGCTTTTACTGCAATTAGACCCGGAATGTGATTTTCCTGCTGAGCTGTGTTGTAGCCACCCTCATTGGCTGCCCTCTGGTGTGTTTAGCTGTGCCTCTGTAGGGACCTTTTAAAGTGGGCCTTTCTCTACCTAGTTGAAATGTGGTGTAATTGACTAATGGTGTGTGTGTGTGTGTGTGTTCAGGCACCGCCGTCCATGGTCAGTACAGAACAGAGACAACACGCAGAACACACATTTCTCTCCTTCAGGAAGTCAAAATCGCCCTTCGCTGTCTGCAAGCACATCTTAGGTAAGAGTCTGACTGCGTATGCTTCAAAACACTACAAGCGTTCTTGAATGTCAGGACAATATTTACCTGGAAGGGAATGTTTTGTTGTGGAAAAAATTATTTGCTGCATTATTTAAAGGGGTAATCCAACCAAAACCACACATTCCTATGAAACCACACATTTCTTATTATTTATATAGTTAAATAATCAAAGGTTTGTGAGAACAATGTTTTGTTGAATGTTTTAGCATTTTGTAGTTAGTAAGATTGCAAAACGCATGATTGGTTTGCAGTTAAATTCTATAAAATTTACTACAAAACGCATAATACAATGCTCAATCTGTTCAGCCTGTCAAGCTAAATTAAAGTAAACCTCTGGCTTGGCAGCTTAGAAAACACACCTATGCACTTTATCACCAAAGTCTTTTTTCAGGTGAAATAGTTGATAAATCACTTAAACTGCACTATTAATTTAGGAGTTCAAAACTTGCCTTGTTCAACGAAGATGTTTGCCAAACGAGATTCATGTCAAGTATGCCAGTGTCAAGTCACAGATTGAAGAGTCAAGGCACCCAAGCCTCACCATCTCATAATTTAATTGACAATTGAGTCTGAGCAACACTTCACTGCTGCGCGGGGACAAGTTGTCTACAGAGTCCAGAGTAGCTAGCAGTTGTTGGTGAACTTTACAGAAATTCAACTGAAGATCGTGTATGTGGTACTACTAAGCAATAACTAGTCCGGCACCCGAAAGCTATTACTGACATTTCTGAATCACAATTTCTGAACTCTCATCCCTTCCTCCATTTGAGTTCCAACTAACTAGCTATTGGTAAGCAATACAAGTCATGTTTCAATTTCATACCACTCAAATCTATGACACAATATTAGCTAGCAAGTAAATATTTGCATATCATACAGTGGAACAAAATAGGTTGTGTATAAATCATATGACTTGTCTAGTTAATGTAGAATTGAAAACCTCAGCACTTGAACTCCCCGCTTACAGTATTTGTCACAAGTACATTCAAGTTTCTGTGTGTGATGTGGTTACACTCACAGATGCGCGAAAGGGGGCATCGCTTTTCAGGCCAGAGGTTTTCGTATAGCCTCTAGTAACTGCTTTGTGTCATAGTAGTTGAAGACCCCTCACTGTGTACAAACTGAACAAAATATATTTCACAGACGGATCACGTAAAATGTGTTTTAAGGGCAGCATTTGTGTTTTACCCACTTTTGGGACATCATCAGGCTTTCACCAAATTGACAGAGGTTACATTTATTTTTTCCTTTGGGCAGGGGGGGGTGGGGGTTTATCATAGGCATCTGAGGAAAATGTGAACTTTTAGGACATTTCCATGTCGTATTCAGGCTTTGAAATGCCCTTGTCTGAAACAATATTATTGTCTATGTGTTAGTGGCTGTTGTGACGATGTTTCCTAAGAACTTCATTAGTGGAAGACATGTTTACAGGACTAATTCAGTTGTTTGTTTTCATAAAATAAGTAGTTATATTTCTCTCACCCTAGACAGAGCATCCCAGTTGGCATTGCAGCCCGCGACGCGTTAGAAGACACGCTGTTGATTCTCCATGTTCCCTATGAATAGCTAGCTATTAACTGACTTACTCGATTGATCATCAACGTTCTGCAGCTGTCGAGAAGTATGCTGTCTCAATTAACTGATCGTTAAGCACAACTTCAGTGAAAGAAAATGTATATTTTGGAAAACATTGTTAGCTATTTATCGGAAGTGTTTGGCAGTAGAAGTTGGCTAAAAGTTATTGACCAAACACTTGAAAACACAAAAAAACTATGCTTGTTCAATTTGTCGCTTCTTCATTCTTGAGTTAAATGTATTCTACATTTTTGTTTGTTTAATACCTATGTAATTGTTATAACGATTTAGCTAGTTCTTTGATTCAGGTGCATAACTTTCCAATGTGATGTAGGTGGTTAGCTTAGGCAGGCTATGTCAGCCATGCTGCATGTTGCTGGACAGTGCTGGTAGCCAATAAACCATTCAACAGCTCCAATTAATTCAAGCTTACAGTTCAATTCCTGATATAGTCTTCATAGATTGATTTACCATCTTGGAAATGTAATCCAATGTATTGTTGTGAGGCCCGTCACACTTTTTAAATGTTTTTGTTGTTGCTATGGCTGCATATTTTTGTATAAAACAAGGCAAAAGTAAAGAATATCCCCATTTATACAGTCCAGCAGTTATATATCAATGAATTAATCCTTTTAAAATATATATTGTTTTTAATGTCCGTCTTTTACTCCTCTATTACCAAATGTAATATTGTTGATGATTATTGGGCATAAAGTGAATCACAAACTGCACTGAAACGGTCTTACCCCTACACTTGACTATAACCTTTAGCTTGCATCTTACAATGGGTTAAAATTGAGTTGCTAAACAATTGGCAGCACATGTGTGTATGTGTATTTATAAGGAATGGGTGGAAGGACGACTGGGGGAAGCAATACAAGTCATGTTTCAATTTCATACCACTCAAATCTATGACACAATATTAGCTAGCAAGTAAATATTTGCATATCATACAGTGGAACAAAATAGGTTGTGTATAAATCATATGACTTGTCTAGTTAATGTAGAATTGAAAACCTCAGCACTTGAACTCCCCGCTTACAGTATTTGTCACAAGTACATTCAAGTTTCTGTGTGTGATGTGGTTACACTCACAGATGCGCGAAAGGGGGCATCGCTTTTCAGGCCAGAGGTTTTCGTATAGCCTCTAGTAACTGCTTTGTGTCATAGTAGTTGAAGACCCCTCACTGTGTACAAACTGAACAAAATATATTTCACAGACAGATCACGTAAAATGTGTTTTAAGGGCAGCATTTGTGTTTTACCCACTTTTGGGACATCATCAGGCTTTCACCAAATTGACAGAGGTTACATTTATTTTTTCCTTTGGGCAGGGGGGGGTGGGGGTTTATCATAGGCATCTGAGGAAAATGTGAACTTTTAGGACATTTCCATGTCGTATTCAGGCTTTGAAATGCCCTTGTCTGAAACAATATTATTGTCACACTTTCCAAAAAGTGTTGAAGTTTCTAAAAGTGGCAATATTATATATTAACAGAAACATATTTATATGTAGTTCCTTTTCTGTAGCCCTCTGACTTTAAATTAATTTTCTCCCAAAACTGATTCCTAAAACAAGTCTGAAGATTTGGTCGATTTGATTTAATAAATTATAAAATGTATCATGAATTTGGAAGGTCAAACTGCACCTTGTTGACTCTTTTGTGTGGTGTAACTAGACCACCGATGCTCTGTAAAGTACCCACATTTTTATAGATTTAAACAAACAATATTGTAATTACAAAGTTCACGACCTTCAGCTGTCAACTCCATCTTAACGATCGATCAAGTTGGGATATTTGTTTAGGTTCCAGGGTGTTTCTTGTTATTAGGCCTCGGTTTTCCTCACAATGAACACATGCCTACATGGCAAAACATCAATTCAGATTTTTGTCCTTTTTTTTAAATAGTTTTTGATATTCTACAGAAGATCTGTTTGTGTTTCAGTTTTATTATCAAGTTTCCGTTTCATACAAAAAAAGGGGGGGGGGGGGGCATTTGTTGTCAACTCTGCTAGTCGGTTCTTAAACAGGTCACTGAGGGCTAAATCTTAAGTTTTCCTATTTTCACTCTGTGTGCTTGTATATAATCCTTATGTTTGTTTTGTTACAGCAAACATTGTCACATCACTGGCCACTGCAATGTTGATGGTTTTTGTTTTTAGTCCCAGGCAAAAAAAACTAAAAACCAAACATCAATGTTATATTTACATTTGACGTTTTAGTCATTTAGCAGACTTGTGTCATGCAGAGCAACTTCCAGTAATGAGTGCATACATTTTCGTACTTTTTGTTTATACTGGATCCTGTGGGAATCTTCCTGTGGAAAATGTTTATTCACGCATTTTATTCATTTCTTCACTATGCCTTAAATCCAAGTTTAAATTATGTTGTTTGCAAAAACAAAACATTTAAAATAGGGATTTAAGTCACAGTGGAATATTTGAAAAACAACTCTGTGCAGAGACACCTTGAACCAGATTTGGATGTAATGTTAGTTGGTTTGTAGTGTTTGTCATCTGTAACCGCGGAATGTTTTGGCACAATGTCTACCCCATTGGCATTGAGTAATTGCATGCCTGCACTTGAACACATTTTATCTGGTGAATCATACCTCATGAGCATGCTAGGTTTACACAGTTGTTTGACATAGTGCCGGATCAGAATTGCATAGGCTCATGATTCACTGAGCACAGAAGAAATTGTTTGGACTGACAGGGCTGTCTGAAGTAGAGCCTTAACAGAATTGTGTATAATTAACGTTGACAAGAGGAGAGGAATATTTTAGACTGACATAGTGCCCATTCAGAATGGCAATAGACTCACTTAACAGTCACAGTGAAAATGTCTGGACTACTGTTAGCAGAAATGACAACGGCAACAAAAATGTATTTCAACAGAAGAATAGATTGATTGATGTTGTATGTATCACTGTTCAGACTTTCCTACTAACCTTTACAAATGTTTTGCTGTGGAATTTTATAGTTATTTCGCCTTTTGCACTAGCAGCGAGGTCTAAATCAAGTTTAACTGCGGCAACTTGGAGAGTCATGCCAAGTTCAGCTTTTTTTGTTGAAGAATTGCATATTTACATGACATAGCTGTTGGCTGAACTAAAGTGTAAATGTTGATAAGAATAAAATCTGTTACTAATAAAATCCACTAACTTTTTCGAATTTTGTTTCATAACAAAAAAGTGTGATAGAAATAGATCTAAGCCAGTTTTAAAATAAATGTACATTAATCTACACCAAATATCTTCTAGCATCAGAACATACGAGGGGAGGACAAAAAAAAATAGAACACCTAACAATATAGTAATATCAAGGACCTAATATGGAGTAAGGCCACGCTTTGCATTCAGAACAGCTTCAATCCTGTCTTGGAATGCTGTCATACAAGTCCTGAACTGTGTGGAGTGGTGTATTGCACCAATCTTTAAGATGAAAAGCCTTTAGGTCTTTGAGGGATGGAGGAGGTGGAAATGTTCTTGCACTCAGCACTTCAGAATTCCCATAAAGGTTCTGTGATGTTCAGATCTGGTGATTAGGGAGGCCATGGAAGGTTTCATTAAACCACTCAAATTTGTTTAGCTGTGTATATTGAGGCATTATCCTCCTGGAATATTGGAATATCGTGAGGGAACAGTTTACACTGTGGGGTTCACCTGGTACTGTACAATGGCCTCATTCATTGTCCGTCGTACTACCGTCAAACCCGTTGACCTCCCACAGCATGACTGGTCATACCGTTACGGATCCCCCATCCTGTTTAACAGTTGGCTGTTCACATTGTGGGCTGAAGGCATCGATTTGGCTTTCTCCGGATGTAGGAAAACCTTTTAAATTCCAGCTTTGTAAAACAAAAAAATTAACAGTTTTTGTTGAGACTAGCTCACAGTGGTACTGATTAAATTCTGTGGTAATTTTTGAGGCTGTACATTTTTGTGGCATCGAGCTATCCTGTTAAGAGTCCACCTATCCCTGTCAGTCAGCCTAGACTTGTGACGACTGTTGGTCTTTGCCGATGTCATTTGTCCATGTTCAGCATATGATTTGACAGCATTGACACATTGAATAATTGTGCAGGGTTTTTTTGGTGAAAAATGCCCCTTAGTTTGTTCACCAACTATTTGGCCATTTTGGAACTCAAGTATTTTGGTCATGTTGCTTTGGAAACTGAAATCTCAGTGCTACAGATTGCCAGACCTCCTTGATTGGCTCACACATGCACTATGTACTGCTAATTGGCAATCAACCTAATTTGACCTCTGCCGGTGCAGTTGTGATTTAGTTACTTCAAAGTAACAGTCCATTTCTGTGTGGTGTTTCAGTTTTTTTTTTAATCCACTCCCTGTGTATGTGAGTATCAAAAATGAACAATAAAACACAAGATACTTTGATTAGATAAGTCTTCATCCACAATGAATCAGTACACATTGAAACACCTCTTTCTAGCCCGTCCACTGGAACTACAGTATATGGGCCATGTATTGCATAACCGTTGTGTAAATTGGCTTCAGAAAGTATTCAGACCCCTTCCCTTTCTCTACATTTACCCCATAATAAAGAAGCGAGCATTTTAGAAATGTGTGCCAATTAATTGAAAAGAAAAAAATAATATATACATATATATGCACAATATACATATATACGTAGGTATTCAGAGCAGTTGTTCAGTACCTTGTAGATGCGCCTTTGGCATGGATCAAAGCGTTATTTGCATACTCTGATATGGGGAGTTTCTGCAATCAGGTCTCCCTACCGATGTTCAATGGGGTTCAGACTTTAGCTGGGCCGCTCATTGACATTCACACACTTGTCCAGGAACCACTCTGGCGTTTTCTTGCCCCTGTCTGAGGTCCTGTGTGCTCTGGATCAGGTTTCCTTCAAGGATCTCTCTGGATTTTGCTCCATTCATCCTTCTCTCAACCATGGCCAGTCTTCCAGTGCTAGCCGATGAGAAGCATCCCCTTAGCATGATGCTCCCACCGCCATGCTTCACTGTAAGGATAGTACTAGCCAGATAATAACTGGTACCTGGTTGTGGCCAGACGTAGCACTTGGCCTTCAGGCCTAATAGATTGATTCAGATGATCTATTTCCTCCTCATGGCCTCAGCGTCTTTCAAGGGGTGTGTCTTTTATTCGCGAGTGGCTTCCGTCTAGCTACTTTACCATAAAGGCCTGATTGACCGAGTGATGCAGAGATGGTTGTCCTTCAGTCCGTAGCACAACAAAATGTGGGGGAAGTGAAGCAGTCTGATTACTCTCCGAAGGCAGTATGTCTGAAAAGACCTGACACTCAGTGTGTCATTTTGTGAATTCCATCCACAGAGACCAGTAAGGTGGACTATGTGCTGTTCCAGGCTGCCACGGCCATCATGGAGGCAGTGGTGCGGGAGTGGATCCTGTTGGAGAAGGCCAGCATTGAGTCGCTCCGAACATTCCTCCTCACCTATGTCTTACAGAGACCCAAGTAGGCGTGTGTGTGTGTGTGTGTGTGTGTGTGTGTACAGCATGCATTTGATTCTCAACTAGTATCAACTTCGTGCAAGCCACTGATGCAGGTTTAACTGACCCCCCCCCCCCCCCAGTCTACAGAAGTATGTTCGAGAGCAGATCCTGCTGGCTGTAGCGGTGATAGTGAAGAGAGGCTCTTTGGACAAGTCCATCAACTGTAAAGGCATCTTCCATGAAGTCAGCCAGCTCATCAGCAGTGGAAACCCCACAGTGGTAAGACACTCGGGCCTTATTCATGCACTTGCTAGAGACACAGGTACCCGTGACTTACCTAGTGGGCAGTGTGCGGAGCCGGGGGTTTTATCACCGGACCATGGCTCCGCTCGCTGCCATGGTTCGAACGATTTAACTTAAGATGCTTTTAGGGAACCGGCCTGTATTGAACTGTCCAGGGCTCCAACAACTCATCAACAACGCCTATAATGATAAATAGTTGTTGAGAAATGTAATTATCGTTAAGCTGAATCTATGTGGGCCCCGGCAAAAAATAAAATGAACAAAATGGCGGTGGCTGTGTCTACACCAGGGGATGGACTTGTACAACTCAATTAATTTAAAATTGACATTGGAGAAAAAAATAAAAAAATAAACGATGTGCCGAGCTGAACTTGCATGGTGTGTGAGCCTTGCAATTTGGAGTCATATCTAAAATTATAAATATAACTGTTGTCATTGTGCAAGATTCGGGGAAAAACACTTACATATTATTTTTTTTTTAACACAACACCTACCTTTAAGGCTTGAATGTAGAACTCTCCTGTGTCCACTAGATGGCGGTCTGTGTCTTTGGGAGAAATGTTAAGGTCTTGGTCTCTGTAGATCCCATTCCTCTGTAGAATGGCGTCTGTCATGACATGACATAATATTTGACCTCTGAACTGTTTGTGCCCCCCCCCCCCCCGCAGCAGACACTGGCCTGCTCCATCTTGACAGCCCTGATCAGTGAGTTCTCCAGCTCCAGTAAGACCAGCAACATTGGCCTGAACATGGAATTCCACGGCAGCTGCAAACGGATCTTTCAGGTCAGTCTTCCGCCACCCTCGCCTCTCGTTCCCCCTCCAGCTGAGTGGTCTGACTTGGTTGGGGCGGGGGGTGTCATTGTGCTTGTGTTGACACCCTTAATGGACCTTTTTTCGTCCCGCTGTTTGTTTCCAGGAGGATGACCTGTGTCAGATCTTTGTGTTGACCATGGAGGTGTTGCAGGAGTTCAGTCGCAGGGAGAACCTCAACGCTCAGATGTCCTCTGTGTTCCAGAGATACTTGGCCCTGGCCAATCAGGTCCTCAGCTGGAACTTTCTGCCACCCAATCATATCCTTTCCTCGTTTGGTGGATTTGAGTTCGCTGGTGGGTAGTAGTTAACTCCTGTTTAGGTCGTGAACGGGAACTACTAATTTGGAGTGAAACTCTAGTCTTGTTTGTTAGGTGTGTCAGAGGAACATTGTTGGTCTTGGGTGCATTTTTGGGGTGTGGCATATGGTCATACCAGTGCGTTTCAGTTTTGTCGCTGTAATTTGTTCGCAAGTGTTTCTGTAGTCTTTGTGCGTGTGCGGTGTGTCGTCGCCGGCTGAAGTCATCGGAGCGTTAATCCCACTCAGACTGGCAGCCTCTCTGTCCCGCCTTTCTGTGTTTAAAGGGATCTGATGTGGCGTCGCTGCCATCCAGGATTATGTATCACTTTCAAAGAGCCTCTGTCTGTGCCCATACCATATATCAGGCCCCTTTAAGGGGGGGGGGGACAGGGCGAGAGGGTCGAGGGCCGCCAACCTCTTTAAACTGCACAGCTTGTTGAGTGTCCGTCTGGAATGCCAGTCATGCTCCTGTGCGCGTGTCCATACGTTCATGTCTGTCTGTGTGTGTTTCCAAGTGGCAATTAGTCTGTATGTGGCAGTTGTTGGATCAGAGAACAGATTTATGGAGACCTCTGGGAAGGTAGAGGCGCTGGCCTTCTTTCTGCTGTGTGTGTGTGTGTGTCTGTGTGCACGTGTGTTTCGGGTCTGTGTGTGTGTGTGTGTGCGCGCGTGTGCGCGTGTTTGTGTGCGCGCATGGGTGTGTCAAGGGGCCGCTTCTCAACTGCATGCCTGACAGCCGTGGCCTGTTAGCCCCCCTGCTCAAAGACTTTAAGACACCACCGCGTCTCCGTCGTTCACAAACTAACCGCCCGGCATGTGTGTCATCTGTCGGCGCTCGCTCCCCCATCGGGCCCCGGCGTGTGTCGTGTCTTATGCCCCCCCCCCCCAAGCCTCAAGGCTGCTCAGGTGCTCTGAATGGCTGCGGTGGATGACAGACAACTTCCATTGACCCGCCCCCTAAATTGAGCCACTCGGCCCTTGACGCAAACACAGCCACCCAGTAAACAGGTAGTTAGGCTTTCATGGGTATGGCTGTCTTCACTCAGGCAAGGAGCGGGGGGAGAGTGCAGGGAGCTGGATGGGGGCGGGTTGGGGGGCATTCCTCCTGTGTTATTTCACATGGCAAGGCTACAAGCAAGACTTAGTGGAGGATGTACCACTTAAACCCCCCCAACTCCTTAACATAGCTTGGTACTCTTAACACGTCCACTGCCAAAATGCTGCGTCTGAATACAATGGCCTCAAGTCATCTGGACAGAGGAATACCTAGATTTAATACAGCCTTTCACAGACCTCAGGTTAGGGCTGGTAAAATAGGAATAAAGTGATTTGATATGGAGATTTATTTTACTCATTAAACAAAGCTTTTTTCATTTGCTCAAGCTCTCCACTGAAGGGGTACTTTTCTGTTGAAAAAGGAATTGTAGGTGTAATAACAGGCTTTGATTGAAAGGGAATGAAACTCAAAAATCCATATCAGATAAACAGTCCTGCCATTGTTTGTTATTCAGACCTGGGCCCTCTGCTCAATGTTCTTCACACACAGTACACACACGAACATGCACATGGCTTTGTTAGTTTACTAAACCGTAATTCGTATGAATTATTTCAGTGCTTGGAACATCACTCCCAGCACGATGTGTGCACAACTGTAATGCCAGTAAATGGTAAACCAGTGTCATCTTGGTGGTAGTCTCATCTTAGATCTACTGACAGTAGTGCAGCCGTGACACGGTTGACAGGCAGCTGTAAATGCTGGGCGCTCAGAACGTGACTATATTAGTGTTGCTGAGAAGTCCCCCTTCGACCTGGCATCCAGATCTGTTTCAGTGCAGCTGGCCAGAGGTCCGCTGCAGGGATCTATCTCGGCCTCTCCTCCCCCTTTGTGTCAGTGGTGGAAGTGAGGGAGTTACTGCGGAGTTGTGCTGCGGAGTGTTGGAAGGCTTCACTGTGTGATGATGGAGACAGGTGATGTGTGGAAACAAGAAAACCACAGCCATGTGCCTGAGTCACTCCAGGAACATCTATCACTCCACAAGCATTCATGCTCCTATGCGCGTACACGCACGCACGCACGCACGCACACGTGCACACACACTGCAACACTCACAGAGGGCTTTAGTTATGTATAATAATATCCATTATTTGAACATTGATCCAAATGTCTGGAATAAACAGTATAGCTCCCCCAAGATCGGCCAGTTTATTTATTTTTTGCAGCAGCGTTTGGTTTCTGTCTGACACGATCTACAGCCAAAATGTTTCACCTCTGACTTCCGTTATGTCTGGAAATAACCATACCCTGCTGCCTTTGACCCTACTAACCTCATATCATAAGGTCTCGCGTGGCGGTGTCATGATTTAGACGTGCTTCCCTGACACGTTTTCAACAGCGAGCAATTTGGTTTAGCTGCCTTACTCAAGGACAGTTTTTCTAACTGAAGGATTCGATATAGCAACCTTTTGGTCGCTGGTAGGATGGTCTAATCACTAGGCTGACGCCCAGTATGTGGGACATACATCGTCTGTCTCAGCCAAGTCGGTTCGTAAACTCAGCAGGTTATAGGGACTTGTTCTCATTTGGACAGTCTGAATTGTGCCTGCAACTAATTTACATTTAACATTGTAGGCGTTTAGAAGACACTCTTTCCCGGCCCAACCTTAACCGTCAAAAGTGTTTGGTATCAGTCATTGTACCTTAATGGGGCTCTCTCTCTTTACCCCTGTCCATTTCTTTACATCTCTCTCTTTACCCCTCTCCATTTCTTTACATCTCTCTCTTTACCCCTCTCCATTTCTTTACATCTCTCTCTTTACCCCTCTCCATTTCTTTACATCTCTCTCTTTACCCCTCTCCATTTCTTTACATCTCTCTCTTTACCCCTCTCCATTTCTTTACATCTCTCTCTTTACCCCTCTCCATTTCTTTACATCTCTCTCTTTACCCCTCTCCATTTCTTTACATCTCTCTCTTTACCCCTCTCCATTTCTTTACATCTCTCTCTTTACCCCTCTCCATTTCTTTACATCTCTCTCTTTACCCCTGTCCATTTCTTTACATCTCTCTCTTTACCCCTGTCCATTTCTTTACATCTCTCTCTTTACCCCTGTCCATTTCTTTACATCTCTCTCTTTACCCCTGTCCATTTCTTTACATCTCTCTCTTTACCCCTGTCCATTTCTTTACATCTCTCTCTTTACCCCTGTCCATTTCTTTACATCTCTCTCTTTACCCCTGTCCATTTCTTTACTGCTCTCTCTTTACCCCTGTCCATTTCTTTACTGCTCTCTTCACCTCTTTCACTTTACATCCACTTCTTTACTCTGCACACTCTATCTCTGTAGCTCACTCTCCCTTTACCTCTTTCTTCAGGTTCAGTCAGAGTTCTGGAGGACCAGGTCTATTTATAAAAGGCCAAGGCTGCTCAAAGGAGTGGGAAGAGATACAAACTCAAACGCAAAGCTGGCACCTGTCTCAGCGTGCGCGCGAATGTGTGTGTGTGTGTGTGTGTGTGTGTGTGTGTGTGACTGAGGGTTCGGCCCAGTGGAATGCATGGCCTGCCGGTGAGTGGCTTTGATCTGGCTTGCTTGTGGGAGTTTCTTCACTGGGCCTCAGAACAGACAGGAGAGAAAAAGACAAGAGCAAAGGAGTACGAGATAGTGGGTAACAGTGAAGGTGGACGAGATAGAGGGCAACAGTAAAGGAGGACAGTGGGCGATCTGATAGAGAGCTAGTGAGTGACTGACTGGGTTTCCACTGCACTTAAACCTCTGAGGCTCTGAGAGAAGTTAAAGTGGCGAAAAGATCAAAGCGAGGGGGGGGAGACGGTGACCAGATTCCACTGACTGAGGGGTGTAGTGACGGGCTTTGGGTGCGTGAGAGGCGGTGTTCCTCATGTTGATGGCCTTAACCTTGGGGTCACTGGGTCGTCACTATATTGCCATGTTCGAGTCCACGCAGAACGTGATGCTGAAGCCAACAGAGACCTGGAGGGAAGCCCTGCTGGACACCCGCGTCATGGACCTCTTCTTCACGGTGAGTGGACTCAGTCGCTCTTTCATTTCTGTTTGTAGCTGGCTGTCTTCTGTTGTGCTCTTTACCAGAGATTAGGAGAGGGAGAGTTTGAGCTGAGCACTTTGTAATAACATTTTTAGCCAGACGTGTAGTACAAATTATTGCAGTTGAGTATTTTTTTTCAGGGCTGTGAAATGTGTGTTTATAAAGGGCTGTTTTTAGTAATGGAGTCTGCCTATTCTGGCTTAGTGGTGTGGAAGAGAGTAGGTGTGGAACAAATTGGTCACCTCTGCCTCAGCATACAGGCTGTCTGTGCTTTGGTTTAATACTGATCCACTCAACTCTACAAGTTCAAGTCTCTTGCCAGATTCCACTCCATTCACCTTCAGGTAGGGTTGTCTGGTATCCAGTCTTTGATTTGGTAAATCTTGGCACATGCAACGCCAGGGTTGTGGGCTTGATTTTTCCACAGGAGGGGCCAGGATGAAAAAGCATGAAAATATAGGCAAGCACGACTGTTAAGTCGCTCTGTGTAAAGAGCATCTGCTGAATGACTCAAATGTAAATGTGTCCAGATGTCCCTATCTTTCTGCTGTTCTTGTATCATGCAGTAATATACTACATTGTCTTTGGACTGTTTCTGTACCAGAGCCCTGAGCTAGAAAATATGGAAGCAACTTACATAGCAACTTACTAACTTACAAGATGTTTAACTGATTAACATCAGTGGTAAATTTAAAGTGTAACTTGCTGAACTATCTGATGCTGCTCAACAGTGGATTCTAACTTTGAAATGGTTTGTTTGTTTTCTTTAGTTCACAATTTTTTGTGAACTAAAGAAACTATAAAAATGTTTGGGACAATTGAAAATCATACTGTCAGTATTTCAAACAGTATTTCAAAACCCAGATCTCAAACCTATCGAAATGCTGTGGGGGACTTGAAGCGGGCCGTGCATGAAGAAAGTCCTCAAACGTGACACCGTTAAAGCAGTATTTTAAACAAGAGTGGGAAGACATGTCCCCCCAGTCAATGTAAGAGACCGATAGACAGTTAAGCGAAATGGCTAGAAGAAGTTATTTTAGCCAAAAGGTGCAATACCAGCAATTCATGTTAGGGTTGCACATTTCTGCACTATGAAATTGCATTTCTGTTTATTTTTAATGAATAAATTATTGCGACAGTGTTATTTAATAATCTACATGTTATGCGATAAATTAGGTTACCTAAATCTGTCAGTAGTGTAGAATTGAGGATTACGTGTGTCCAAATATGTGAAAAAAACAACTTCCAGGGGGTGTGCTTTATCATATGACTGTACTGTATGTGTGTAAACCCCCTGTGGCTTTGGACCAAAGATCTCCATTGTATTCCATCTAACCAGCGGCCGGTCTTAGTTCTGCTGTCTTATAGCTCTGTGGTATTTGTGGTGGGTGGGGTGTTTGTTATTGTAAGACTGCTGCAGTGCTGTCTGGCTGTGTGTCTGTGTGTGTGTGTCTGTGTGTCTGTGTGTCTGTGTGTCTGTGTGTCTGTGTGTCTGTGTGGAACTGTGTTTTGTGTGTGTGTGTGGAACTGTGTTTTGTGAGTGTGTGTGGAACTGTGTTTTGTGAGTGTGTGTGGAACTGTGTTTTGTGAGTGTGTATGTGTTGTGGATGGCCAGCTGCTGCACAGCACCTCCTCAGCTGTGAGGGGGGACGACCCAGGGACACGTGCCGCCAGGTTCAAAGTTCAACCTGAGCATTGGCAGGATAACACCCTAACCCTGGGATTAGGGGGCCCCGGTTAACAGCACCCCCTGCCCCAAACACCCACTTAAGGGGCCTTCTAAGGTGTCTGTCTTTTAATGGCTCCACTCTGGAGGCAAAGTGGTCAAAAAAAGGTTGGAGGAATGCAGATGATGGTGAGAAATGTCTACCTCCAGGTCTGTTTCGGTTAGTCCACCATTAGCTTGTTTGCTGACAGTATGTTTGTTGTGTACCCACTCCATGTCTACACTGCCAGCGCTACGCTCTCTGATTGTTTCACATGTAGAATCTTTTGGCCCCCTCCATGAAGTCGGAAGCTGAAAGGACAGCCAACAAGTAGAAAAAAATAGGCAACTTCTGCCAGAGACATCCACACCCTTGCAGCCTGCTCTGTGAGCCAGTCACGACACTTAATATGCAATGTAGGCTAAGTGCACATTGACTTTATAATTAAATCACAATGGATTTGTTTCCATGAAGCAGCTGCCCATGTCATCTGCAGGGAGTTAGTGCTGTGTCTTTAGCCAGCTATACATTTTGCTGTGGGCTGACAATATGGGATTATGTAAGGCGTGGTTCTTCAACAAGCGGTCCGCAAGCCAAATCCAGCCCGGTTTATCAGTTTATGGTGTCCCTTTGTTAAATTCTTAGTTTTTCTCTCGACAAAAAACGGTGGAAAACGAATAAGTGCCAAAGTGCTCCCTAGTCCCTCTCGATGGCCCTCGTTCTGCATTCTCCAGTGGTACTGAGACGTTAACCTGTTGAGATCTGTCAGTCAGTATAGCCCCACATCACAGATGCTAAAAGGGACAGACTCTGTCTGCCCGCCTACCGGCCCTTTCTCCGCGGACGAGATTACATTGCCTTCACCGGTGCGTGTCTTCTTACAGAACAAGGGAAAAGTTATTTGAGCTGCAACCAAAAGGTTACATTTCCCTACACATGATATTTACTCATTAATAGGACAGACAGTCCTGTGATGTCAGAGTTTGTAGAAATCTATTTCCGGAGCAATCCTTTCTGAGTTTAACGTCCCCAGAGAGGTGATGTAGTTAGGGGGGCTGTACTCTTCTGACGAGAGGAAGAAACCTTTCCACAAAAGCTGGTCAGCTGAGATGTCATGAACTGCCTGTAGTTTTTCTAAAATGATTTCTGTGGTCTGTCCTGAACTAGGCACAATGCTGTATCTGATGTTCCTGATTTTTCTCTGGCCTTCATTGATTTAGCCACACTTTTTCTGGAC
Source organism: Esox lucius (assembly GCF_011004845.1). Taxonomy (NCBI): domain Eukaryota; kingdom Metazoa; phylum Chordata; class Actinopteri; order Esociformes; family Esocidae; genus Esox; species Esox lucius. Next base: position 25,210,649 of record NC_047584.1, on the reverse strand, counting down.
ATCCTACTAGGGTAAAAACTAACCTTTGAACGGATTATCTGCCAGACATGAGGTTGGGACCGAACGTCCTCTTAGAAGATTATCTAAACAATTAACAGAATGTTCCGTCTGTCATCTTGCGAACTTGTTAGCTAGCCGTGGCTGTCTGCTCACATCCTGGGGTCTTCACAACAATAGAAACATTGGCATAGCAAGTTGGCTAACATTAGCTGGCTACGCTGAGGGACATGCCAAACAAAGCTTAGGAAAGATATGCTGCTGCCGCCTTCTGGTTTGGCTGACACTCTGTAATTTGTGCTGATCTGAAAATAAAGCAAATATTGACCGCTGGCCCCCTGATCAGAGGTTGTAAATCCGTTCGGCAGGGCAGGGTTAGCCTGTGCTGCCGATGTGTCCAAGCCTTAACGGATCTGAAAGAAGTGACAGCGGTTAGAGTTACAGTGAGTAGGCGACATTCTCCGCAACACTCTGAGAACGTGGTCAAGGCTGAGGAGGGCAGCTTGGGATGTGGATTGAGATCGGAAAATTATCAGGCGTTCCATGTTCCAGCCATGGTGTGTCTGCTGATGGCATCTGCCCATGTTAATGTTATCAAAGTAGGCGGGTCCTCCATCTCCATTGGCTTATCGCTCGTGATGACCCAGGTGGCAATTGGCAGATGCCACCTGATGTTGGCCCAAACAGGTCAACATGCAACCTCAGGCTGGATCAGCCATTGAATTATATTGTTCTGCTTGAACCAGGAGATGGTTCTGCCCGTGTTGGAACAGTCACTATAAAGGATGCACAGATGAGACCCTCCCTCTCTATAATCTACACTGTTCATTTCACACTTGCAAAGGCTAACGTTCTCTCCATTGGCTGTATTATAGGTCTACGGCTGTTTTTGTCTTTGGTTTTGACTTTTATTGGATTTGGACTGGTGAGGGGAGAGGTTTTGATTTGGGATTCTTTGTGTGTACTAGCAGGGATGTGTCTGCTTTAAGGAAGAACGGCTCATTGTTTGGCACACACACACACACACACACACTACAGCTTTGTTTGCTCAGAAAACACAATCAGCGCTGCGTCTGGGGGCGTCGGGCCTGTGATGTCGTGAGGACGGCTGACTCCTCCTGGGCCGCAGTAACTGGATCTGAATGAACGAAGGAGTGGGGGAGGGAGGGGGGAGGGAGAGGGGAGGGAGAGACAATCTGACGGAAGCGCTCGGTTGAATTGAAAAAAATAAATAACAGAAAGGCGAGCCTGCAATCCCCCTGAGGAAACAGACACCAGGCTTTGTCTCCTGCTATAAATAGGAGACTCATTCTCTCTCTGCAGAGGAGTGCCCAGTCTTGTTTTGATTTACTCCCCTCTGCCCTCCTGCCTCTCTCTAACTATAGTCGGACCCGAGGCGATTGGCATAGCTAGCGTCGCGCGGATGTTCGCTAGTGCAGCTGTTTTCAAAGCGTGTGCGGCGTGCAATCTTTGGCCTTGCGCTCTCTCCCTCCCTCCTCCTCTCCCTCCTCCCCTCCTTCCTTCCTTCCTTCCCTCCCTCCTTCCCTCGCCTTCACTCCCGTCCTCTGGGGATATACTTCACACTCTGGAGAGGGCAGCAGCGGCACTGCCCAGCAGCAGGGAGATCTCTCTTCTACGCTACATTATCTTTAAAGCCGCTTGGCCGACGGACAGCCACTACAGCTGGACGAGAGGGAGAACTGAAGGGAGTGAGACAAGGAGGTGGATCTTGTGGAGGTGGAGAGGGAGAACTGAAGGGAGTGTGGAGGTGGAGTGAGAGTTCTGTTGGGTGTCATGCAGATAGATGCAGTGGGCACTTTTTCAGGGACGAGGACACTAAAAGAAACAGAGGAAAAGCAGTCAGAAAATCGACAGAGATCTAACCAAGCATTCAGAGGCTGGCATCAACAGCCTGGCAACAACAGCCTGTCAGCGATGCCTGGCTGCCCGGTGTCGACACAGCCCATTCATCGTGCTTCCACTCCGACAGAGAATGAATGACAAGTCGACTGCTAATGTGCGTCTTAGAAGATTCTCTCTGGGTTTGGTTGAGGCTGCGTCTGGGAGAATAAAAACCGTCTCGGCCATCGATTTGGGATTGTCTTTGGTGACGTCCAGGTCTACACTGTTCTGTGAGCGACTCTTTCCGGATTGATCTTTCCGTTCGAAATTGTTTCAGAGGACGGTGAGTCTGTCACTTGGATTTGTCTCATGTGCGTTACCTGGTCGTTCTCCGTTACAGTCCTCTGTCAGGACTCGGGTGGTTTGACTCACTTTAAAAGCAGATCGGTGAAACGATGTCAGGACTTTCTTTCCGTGTCTTATGTTTTGCTTAGCCAATCTCATGAATGTCTCATGAAAGTAGCGGAGAAACGGGGGTTAAAGGGAACTGGGTGGAAAAGGGGAGCTGTGGCTGTCAGTTGGTCCCTGGTCAGATGTCTGTGACTGGTCCTGGTTCGGCTGGTTATGTTTGTATTGTGTATATGAAGAAAGGGGGGACATTGGATTGGGAGTAGAGGGATATGAATCTGCATGTTATCATTTTTATTAGTTTCTTCCGTTAATGTTTTGTTGTCAGGATGTCTGGGCATGTCTCTCCGTGTCCTATCTCTCAATCGCAGCATGATCTTTTGTAAAACATGACCAAACACTGTTGTGGTCAGATTTTTATGTTTTCCATTGTCATCACCAGGAAAAACACTGCCTTTTAAAACGTCATTATATCTGCCCTGCAGAAGAGGAAAAAAGTCTGCCCGTCTAACACAACACTCACCTGCCCTGGTTTCTCCCGGTTGTGTCAGGTCCACAGGAAGATCCGCGAGGACTCGGACATGGCCCAGGATTCCCTTCAGTGCCTGGCCCAGTTGGCCTCCATGCACGGACCCATCTTCCCCGACGAGAGTGCTCAGGTGTCGTACCTGGCCCACTTGGTGGAGGGGCTGCTCAGCATGATCAACGGGTGAGTCACGACGGGGCCCCCCCCCCTCTGCGCGCACCAGCTCTGGGTTAGTGTGAAACCTGGGGCGGCCTTCAGATGACGCACGCCAGCGCCGCAGGGTTATCATGGTGGCCTGTTTGTGTGCCTTGGTGTGACTGTAAGTGGTAGTTTGGTCTGGAGGCCGGTTGCATGGGTAATCAGTATTGTGATTTGTATGTAATCGACTCATGTGTCCTCTCAGTAGAAGTAGTACTTATCTCAATTCAGAAGACTCTCTAATGTATAAATAAAACACACGCTCTGCTTGGAACTTGTGACTCAGTAGGCGGAGTGAGTTAGGGTCTCTCTCCTCTTAATCACCTATTCCTGGAGCTTTCTTTTCCAGTTGCGTCATGGGAAAGCCATGCGGGCAGGACAGCCAATCTGCAGTGATTGGCTGTGCTGCTCGCAGCTCTGCTCGCAGTCTCAACTCCATCTGATAGGGGTTAGAGTGTGGCACGGTTCTAGGCAGTAGGTTGGCTCCAGCGGGCCTCCAGATAGCTGAGGCTGTGGAAACATGTCTCTGTCCAGGGCAACAGGTACCCCTATGGGCTCCTGGCAGGAAGCACGGCATTTAGCTTAGTACCTTACATGGTAGAAGTGATTTAATGAATTGCATTGAAAGGCACATTTTCCAGATTGATTAGAAAGATAACTGCCGGCATTAATTCTCGGTTGCGTTTTGGTTGTGTCTCCCTCAGAATAGAGATTGAGGACTCTGAGGCTGTGGGCATCTCTAACATCATCTCCAACCTGATCAGTACGTTTCCCCGTGCAATCCTGACCGCCCTGCCCGGTGAACTCTTCACCTCCTTCATCAACTGTCTCACCCTCCTCACCTGCTCTTTCGGACGCAGCGCCGCCCTGGAGGAAGTGGTCAGCATTACTCCTCAACTTGACTGGCTGGAAAATAGTCTGTCCATCTTTTTAACGTAGAAAAGGGAACATTCAGTCTCTCCTTCTCTCCCCCCTCTCTGTAGTTGGATAAGGATGATATGGTGTACATGGAGGCGTACGACAAACTGTTAGAGTCATGGCTGACTCTGGTTCAGGATGATGAACATTTCCCTCGTGGCTGCTTCGTCCAGCCCGCCATTCAGGTGTTCAACTCCTACATCCAGTGTCACCTGGCTGCCCCTGATGGTACCCGCAACCTGGTGAGACACAAACACACCTGTCTGCCTAGAAGGACATAGCCGGTTGTTTTCGTGGTGATTGACATGTCAGTCCATCATTATCCACTCCTTTCACTTTTAGTTTCAAACATTCACCCTCTCACTCTGCTGTTTTTTCTTTCTTCCTCCAACTCTTCATCCGTCCCGTTCTGTCGCGGCGTCCGTCTAGACAGCGAACGGCGTGGCGTCTCATGAGGAGGATGAGATAAACGAGTTGCAGGAGGACGACCGGGAGCTGTTCTCAGACCAGCTGGCCAGCATCGGCATGTTGGGACGAATCGCTGCCAACCACTGCATCCCTCTACTGACTAGGTATGCGCGCACACAAACACACACACCCAGCTCTTAGACCTCTAGCCCTGATAACTGAGCTTCGTGTGTTGAACTCTGACCTATGTGCGTGGTTGACCTCTGACCTCTCCGGTTTGACAGTCTGCTGGAGGAACGGGTGACACGGCTCCACGGCCAGCTCCAAAGAACCCAGCAGCACCTCATGAACTCGTCGGATCCTGGGTCAGCGGACCGCAAGGTTCTGGACGACCTTTACGAAGACATTCACTGGCTCATACTGGTCTCAGGTCAGTGGATGACGATAAGGCACAGTTCACAACGTGGCGCTAAAGTTTCATATCTCATTTCCACCAGCGTAACAGTCTGCGAAGCACTCAGTCCGACTAGGTTCTGGAAGCACGAAATGGCTCTGTTTAGGCTGAGCGGTGGGCTGTGCTGGTATATTGGCGCGTGGCAGGAATTTGGTTTCGGGGAGGGGCAGGCCACCAGTTGTGCAACTGCTGCTGTGTAGTAAATTGTTGCAATCCCAGCGGCTTCAGAATTCCCCCTATGGTTTAAACTCCGTTTGGAGTCCTGAACCTGTAGTTAGTTCTCAGTGTTTTGAAGGGTTTCTAGGGCGTCCTAGCAGTGCTATGCAGAACCCTGGGAAACAAGGTCATTGGTTGTTCTCAGTGCACAGCTACACAGGCAGGAAATAAGACGTTGTGCTCTGTGAGAAACCATTTCTTTATCTCCTCAAGGGATTGTTTCTGGCCGGTTGTATGTGTCTGACTGGGGTTGTGTTTTCCAGGCTACCTCCTGGCTGATGATCCTCAGGGAGAGACTCCTCTGATCCCAGCCGAGGTCATGGAGTACTCGATTAACCACTCCACCGAAGTGGACATCAACACCACCCTGCAGATACTGGGCTCACCCGGGGAAAAGGCCTCCTCAATCCCAGGGTGCAACAGGACAGACTCAGTCATCAGGTAACAGAGGAACCCGTGGTTGGTCGTAAATGATGTACAGGTTTAATGTCTGCAGGCTGGGTTTTCGCTCCGGCACAAAGTGGGAAACAACATCTAAATGCGATGGCTGATTTGAAGGAACCACAGCCAAAGGACACAAGGTCTTCCGTCAGCCGGACCAGAGCTGCTCGTCCCCCGCCAGAATCCCGTCGACCGCTCTTAGCCACGGATCTCATGGACGGCCTGGATCGTCACTTTCTACAGAAGCCCAGCTCTAAGCCGTAGCCTTGTTCCCTAAGCCCCGTGCTGTATGAAGTGTCTCGTAAAACCTTCTGCCCCACGGCGCCGCATTGCAACGGCCTCCCCTTCTGTCCCAGCGCTGTGGAAAGGCTCCCCTAGCCCCGCCGACACGAGCCGCCTGGCATGGGACCAGTCCGTCGAAAACACACCGCAGCCACGCCGATACCCCACTATGGCAGGGAAAGCGCGGGCGACCAGTGATCCTAGTGTGAATAGGGCTCACTGGTGTGTCCCTCGGATCACTCCGCTGCCCAGCGAGGCGGGTGTGTTCCCTGGGGAGGGCGGGGGTGCCCTGGCACTGACGTAATGCTCTGGCACTGCCGTGGCCATGCCAGCCGCTAACACACACACACACACACACAAACACAGAGAGACAGTCCCTCAGAAAACAGACAATGTTAACAAAGTTCTAAATTGTAGCAGCCTAGCCAGCCTTAGAGGAGCTCGCCCAGCACCGACCAGACCGCCACTTTCCAACATCACGTTATCCAATTAGGGCAGGCCTAGGTGCAGCTAAGAATAGAGGCTGCTGGCGCGTGCCTGCCCATGTGCGTTTCGGGGTTATGGGGTACACGGGCAATCATATAGGGAATTTAAAGGTGGGAGGATCCTGGAAGTGGACACAGAGTTGTTGCCTGTAGGGGCACTGGGACAGAGGACTGGAAAGACAACAGGCTGCGCATCGGGTTTCCTAATAACACTGTCTGACCCCAGCTCTGTTAATGTCAGTGCGCTTTTGTTTTTGCAAACAATGTGAAACAGGGCACTTGTGCTGTGTGGGCACGTAGTGAGGGCCATCTCTCACATATAGAACACTAAGCTGCACTAAGCCCCCCCATCTCTCTGGCCTTTGTGTGTGCGCGTGTGCGTTTCATGTAGCAGATACAAAAATCTCATATCTCTTTTGTTATCCAAGCCTCCTCTTGCTCATCCTGGCCTTGGCCTCACATTACAGAATGTACCCCGCTCACCTGCCTCGCTGCGTCTTTTCTGTCTTTATCCGTCTTTTTACCATTTCTTTACCTTTCTTTTGCACTTAGCCTTTCCTTTTTGTCCCTTTTATTATTTCTAATTTCTTGTGTTATTCACTATTTTTCCGTCCTCGCCCCCCCCCCCCGTGTGTGTCAGGTTGCTGTCAGCGGTGTTGAGGACGTCGGAGGTGGAGTCACGGGCTACCAGGGCCAGCCTGACCGAGCTGCTCAGCCCTCAGATGGGGAAGGACATCGTCTGGTTCCTCAGACGCTGGGCCAAGACTTACCTCCTGGTCGACGAAAAGCTCTACGGACAGGTACCACGACCTCGTCTAAATATGGCAGTACGGAATACAACACCCAAAGTCCTCTGGAAATAACAAAGGTCCACATAACACTGGTATTGTAACGGCCTGGGCATTGATTGGACAGATGACCTTTGACTTCATAAATAGCCACTGAGCCAGTCACTGAACCCAAATAGATGCTTGATATAATGAGAAGTGCACTGGCCTTGTGGTGGTGAAAATGCCAGGGATTGTCTTCTATCACTGTCTACAGTAGTTCAATCGATCCGTTTTATTTTCTAAAGCCCTTTTTACATCAGCAGTAGTCACAGTGCTTTTGCCCAACACCCAGCCTGAAACCCCAAAGTGCAAGCAACAAGGGGCTTGATGCACAGTGGCTAGGAAACACCCCAAAGGAAGTCCCCTTCTGGTTGTGTCAGGTCACCATGGTAAGAGGACAAATTGTAATTATGGGCTTTCCAGAGTCTATAAAACATAGTCCAAGTCTGAAGCGTGACCAGGTGGACAATCGCGGGGGGGGGGGGCGTGGGTCGTCAGGTATCGTCTTGATCTGCAACACCACCACGAGGACTTTGGACAGGGACAGCTACGAGACATTCAGGCCTTGTTGTCCTGAGGTGTGTTTGGTCCAGGGGCTCATGTCCTTTAGTTTAAAAGTTTCAACGGGCCAGGACATAAGGACAGCACAAACACTTTCCTTAGATGTACAAAACAAAAAAATATAGCAGTGTAAAACCTTGGAGCTGAGATGGGGTGGTCCAGTGACACTGAGCATAACACCCGAATAGGGCTCAACAAGCAGGAAGTCACCCCAACCACATTGCCAAGCATTTACCAAAGGGGACACCAGTGGTTTTGGGTTCTTGAACAACATGGATTATTTTTCATATGTAATTCATCGTTAAACGTTTCATAACATGCATTGATTCAAGCCTCAACTAAAATATTGTTGTATTGTAAAACAAAAACACAACGACCGCTGGTTTTGAGACATTTGTTGCCCATTCATGTGTCCTGTTGCTTAACTACCATGTTTTATGTTGATACATATCATATATACAGTCAGCATTTTAGCATGTTTACTGTTTAGAATATTTTCTAAGTTCTCCTCCAGTGGAACAGCGGAACTAATGCTATCCACAAAGAATTCATAGCTAACGTTAGCCAGAGTTAAACATGTTAGTTTTAGGTTTGGTTTATTTCTTTGGGGAAATTGTCTAGCTGTGGGTCTCTCTTCCATTCTCCTGTCTAGAAGTAAGCAGGTTCAATAAATTGAGGGGTGAAGTGTTAAGTGATCCAGGAAGAGCAGTGTGTGGTTTTGAAAGCTATCCAGACCCCATGCCTTTTATTAGAACATGAACACTGTGTTTATATTTGGAAAAATACTTGGTTAAACATTTGAGCCAATAAATTGGTTGAAAGAACATTTTTCTCTCAGTCAACCGTGGTTTATTTTTCTTCATGGGGACGTCCCTAATCTCTGTTAAGCCTTTATGTCACGTTTACACCAGCAGTCAGGGAACTGTCACCTTAACACTCAAAGTCCTCTATTGAAGTGTGCTGTTAAACCTGATTTGCTGTGAGCTGGGGCTTTACCACTGTGTATACTGCCTTTTACCAGCTCAGTGGACACCAGAGCTGTTCAATTTCCAGCTGTCACTCCACCATTTCACACCAGTCTTTTGTACTTCTTGTAACACCTCTTACAGATCAGTATTCCCCTCAGCACGGCATTTGGTGCCGATACAGATGGGGCCCAGTGGATTGTGGGATATCTTTTGGAGAAGGTGATCAACAACTTGTCGGTGTGGAGCTCTGAACCCGAACTGGCTAACGACACTGTGGAGCTACTGGTCTGTCTGGTGGAGAAGAGGGAGAGGTGACACTGATTATATTCTGTATCCTAAGACTAACATTTACACTGCTCCAAAAAAATTAAGGGAACACTTAAATTACACATCGGGTCTTGATGAACTAAATATATTAAAGATCAAAATATTCACTGTACATTGTGTAATTCATTGAGAACAAAATTATGTAACGACAGTCAGTGGAAACCAAAATCACCAACCGATTGAGGGCTGGATTCAAACTGAAAATCTAAGTAAACAATTGAAATCACAGGCGGTTCCAACTCATCACTGCAACTCATAATGTGACTCAATAGTGTGTTTGGCCCCCATGTACCTATATGCACTCCTGACAACGTCTGATGAGATGGCGGATGGTGTCCTGAGGGATCTCCTCCCAGACCTGGATTAGGGCATCAGTGAGCTCCTGGACAGTCTGTGGTGCTACTTGGGGGTGTCAAATGCACCGATGCATAACGTCCCAGAGGTTCTCAATTGGATTCAGGTCTGGGGAACATGAGGGCCAGTCAATGGCATCAATGCCTTTGTCATCCAGGAACTGCCTACATACACTGGCCACCTGAGGCCAGGCATTGTCCTGCACCAGGAGGAACCCAGGGCCCACAGCACCAGCGTAAGATCTGACGATTTAATCCCAGTACCTAACAGCAGTCAGGGTACTGTTGGCTAGCACGTGGAGGTCTGTGTGACCCTCCAAGGATATGTCTCCCCAGACCATCACTGACCCACCGCCAAACCGGTCATGCTGGATGATGTTGCAGGCAGATTCTTTCATGTCTGTCACATGCTCAGTGTGAACCTTCTCTCATCTGTGAAGAGAACAAGGCCATTACAAGGTCATTATGTAGGGCTTTGGCAGCGCTCCTCCTGCTCCTCCTCACACAAAGGAGCAGATACAGGTCCTGCTGCTGGGTTGATGCCCTTCTACGTCCAGCTCTCCTCATGTAACGGCCCGTCTCCTGGTATCTCCTCCATGCTCTTGAGACTATACTCTGAGACGTAGCAAACCTTGTGACGGCACATATGGATGTGCCATCCTGGAGGAGCCGGACTACCTGTGCACCCTGAATGGCTTGCAGGTACTGCCTGATGCTACCAGTAGTGACAAGGACACTAGCAAAACGCAAAACTAGAGAAGAGTCAGTCAGGAAGGATAAAGAGAGAGCAATTGTCTGTGGCCACCACTTTCAAAACCATTCCCTTTTTGGTGGTTGTCTTGCTGTTGCCTCTCCAGTGCACCTGTTGTCACTTTAATTTGCACCAAAACAGGTGACACTGATTCAGAATCGTCTGTGCTTCCTAACTGGACAGATTGACGTCCCGGAATTTTTATTGACTTGGTGTTGTACTGTGATGATTACATGTTCCTTTAATTGTTTTGAGCAGTGTATATCTTTTTTTGTAATGAATTTCCACAAATGTGTTAAGACGTGTTTTGGCTTTTTCATTATAGGGTACTGTTTTTAGGCTGATTGCAAAAACAAACCCTGCTAACTGTGGGGGAAATGAAGGGGTCTGAGTACTTTACAAAGGCACTTTATATTGTGTCCCAACACAAACATCTAGCCTCAGTGTTAGCATCTGTAACTCCCCCTTGTGGTCAAGTGTTTAAAAAAACAAACATATTGTTCTCTTAAAAACAATCAGCACATACCAACAGACCTTTCTCCTCCCTCCCCTCTCAGGGCAAACATTGTGGTACAGTGTGAGAACTGGTGGAACTTAGCCAAGCAGTTTGCCAGCCGGAGTCCTCCGTTGGATCTGCTGTCCAGCTCTGTACAGAGGACCCTGATGAAAGCCCTGGTTCTGGGGGGCTTCGCGCACATGGACTCTGACACCAAGCTGCAGTACTGGACCGAGGTTGGGAGCCCGACAGATCTCTAAGAGAACACACAACAACAGAGCACCTGAAATGGAACTAGCATGCGTGCGCCCCCTAAAAGGGGCGAGGAGAACTCAGCCAGGGCTGAAAAATCCTGTGTCATTTCTGATTTCTAGTATCTCTTTTCCCATAGACATTGGTAACACATAGTGAGATCGCTGGTTTCATTCCAGCCACTTCCCTTTTCTGCTGTGGTGATTTGATTTAACCACGCTCCCCTTGAGATATGAGGAGCAACAAAGTTTGAAGCTAAATGATTTACACCAAAACCTTTAGATCTCCCTAGAGTTTTTTTATGGTGTGACTATGATCCTCATAATGATCTTAAAGGCCTTCCTATAGTAATCCAAGACGACTCCAAAACCGTTTGGACAGCTCTGTGGCACCAGCTGTCTTTGCTTCCAGCTGCTCTGTCTGTAGTGAGCACAGCACAGTACAGTGGCCTATTAGAGATGAAGAGGTGGAAATGGAAACAGCCTGCAGCTGATCTTTCTCTCTCCTTTTCTTTCTTTGGGGGATTCGGGCCAGGTCACTGTAAAGCACTTTACAATAAATGTTGATTGACCGAATGTGACTGACTGTCATGTGTCTCCTGCCCTCCCTCCAGGTGCTACACCCTCTCCAGCAGCGCTTCCTCAACCTGATCAACCAGGAGAACTTCCCTCAGATCTGTCAGGAGGAGAATGTGAAGCGGGAGATCGTCGCCACCCTGGAGGCACTGTGTGGCATCGCCGAGGCAACGCAGATCGACAACGTGTCGTCCCTGTTCAGCTTCCTCATGGACTTCCTGTCCAGCTGCATCGGCCTGATGGAGGTGTACCGCAACACGCCCGAGACCGTCAACCTCATTATTGAGGTGTTTGTGGAGGTTGCACACAAGCAGATCTGCTACTTGGGAGAGGTGAGGACATCTACCAAGCATTCTCTGTAGTGAAAGGCACGCAGTTCACGAATTACAGATCACTGTGTGTGTGTGTTCTGCCAGGAGCAAGTGAATTGCCTATTGGAGGTCCAATCGGGAGAATTATTGCTGACCACCACCTCTTCTCCCCCTCTGCCCCCAACCCCCCCACAGTCTAAGTCCATGAAGCTGTATGAGGCGTGCCTGACCCTGTTGCAGGTCTACTCCAAGAACAACCTGGGCCGGAAGCGTGCCGACGTGGCTGCTGAGGAGGACCAGTACCAGGACCTGCTGCTCATCATGGAGCTGCTCACCAACCTGCTGTCCAAGGAGTTCATCGACTTCTCAGACACAGGTGTGGACGGTGGGTCTGTGTGTGTCTCGGTCTGTCTGTGTGTCCAGCATCCTTCCCGTTCACTGTCAGTACTGTTTGTCCTGTCTTCTGGGTGCAAGTTAGTTGCCCGTGCTTACAGTGCTTTGTGTGTTGCCCAGACGAGGTGTTCCGGGGTCAGGAACCAGGTTCTGGAGCGACGGGTCGATCTGTGTCCGCTGCAGACGTGGTTCTGTTCGGCGTCAACATCATACTGCCTCTCATGTCTCAGGACCTGCTGAAGGTGAAACCCAGGGCCAATGCTTTTACACTGCTTCCTTTCCAGGGGAAATTGTAGCACTGTGTGGTGATCTAATACAAACTGTGGTTAACTGGTTTCTGTCTCTGCGGCCAGTTCCCCTCTCTGTGTAACCAGTACTACAAGCTCATCACCTTCATCTGTGAGATCTTCCCAGAGAAGATCCCCCAGCTACCAGAGGAGCTTTTCAAGAGTCTCATGTACTCCCTGGAGCTGGGCATGACATCGATGAGTTCAGAGGTCAGCCAGCTGTGTCTGGAGGCTCTGTCCCCCCTGGCCGAGCAGTGTGCCAAGACCCAGGAGAAAGACACACCCCTCTTCATGGCCACACGCCACTTCCTCAAGGTGAGGCGTCTCCTCGTTTTAACTGCGGGGTCGGCTTCACGTGCACATGTTTAAAAAGAGGCTCTGTGTAGTAATGGGCAACATCTCCCTCGGTCTAGTTGGTGTTTGACATGCTGGTACTGCAGAAACACAATACTGAGATCACAGTAGCAGCGGGAGAAGCATTCTACACACTAGTGTGCCTGCATCAAGTGCGTATCCTTTGGTTTTGCACTTCACACACATCTGTTTTTATTTGAGACAGGCCTTGTACTTCCTGTCGATCTAGTTCGATGACTTCCTTTTCTGCTTTTCTCTCCGTCCCTCATTCCAGGCGGAGTACCAGGAGCTGGTGGAGTCTCTTCTTGCCACGCAGCGAGATGCCGTTGTCTACCAGCGTCTGGCTGATGCCTTTAACAAGCTGACCGCCAGCAGCACGCCACCCAGCATGGACCGCAAACAGAAGGTGGCCTTCCTCAAGAGCTTAGAGGAGTTTGTGTCCAGCGTAGGGGGGCTGCTTTGTGTCAAATAACCACTAGCGCCTGGACTTCCCCTCCCACCTAGCCCCTATTTCTATGTCCGATCCGCTCACAGACGATCTACCTACCTACCTACCTACATTGAACACATCTGACCAGGCCAAGCCCCGGAGAAGACAGACAGACAGGCAGACAGGCAGACAGACAGCCAGAGGACCAGCACTGTGAGACAGACAGGAAGGGTGGAGACGAGTGACGTGAGGTTAGGACTAGGGTGTGGTTTGGTCTAGTTCCACATCTCCTCCCCCTGTCCTGCCCCTAGGACCCCAGTGCACACAGACAGTGGTTTTTGGGGGAAATAGATGATGGACAGGTGAGGTCAGAGAGGGATGGACTTCACTCCCTGCGCCCCTCTGTTCCACGATCGTCCAATCATTGTTTACGTTTGCCAGTAGGGGGGTTTGGATGAATGCAGCAGGAGGGGACAATCTGTTCAGAGAACCTTATGCCCCTCCCTCCAACTCTTCCTGCCTCCACGCCCTCCCCCAGAGTGCCTTTGTTTTCTTGTTTGTGTCGTGTCGGCTCCGGTCTGTCTGTGTGGCCAAGCTAAGACGTGTCTTACTGACAGCAATGACTGTGTCTGTCAAACACACCAAGAACACGGCAAAAGCGTGCACATGCAGATCTCCATGACAACCAGAAACTTGGTCCCACCACCTTATCAGGTTGCTGTAGCTGTTATTGGGAAGGCAGATGACAAAAACCAAATCACTTTGTGTTCATCAAGAGTGTATATATGTTTTAAAAAAATTGAAAAAGTGTTTAAAACAAGGACTGAAACATTTTTATAAGAGGATAGATGGCAGAAGAGCAGAATTCGTATGGTTATGATGAGTTCACATCAAGAAAAAAGGGGCAAGTTTGAAAACCTTTAGATTTGATTTTGGATTTATTTTTACGTATCCCCTTTTTTTCTCTTCAATTTTGTGATATCCCATCTATGATTAAGGCCTTGCTTGCTCTCAGCAACCCCTATTGGACTTTTGACCGACAGTGTCAAGATATGTGTTGATTGAAGCACATCCGATTCCCTTCTGGCCATATTGTAAAGGGAGACCTTACGGGCTGGAGCAAAAGCATTTTTCAGTGAAAACCCTGATTGAGCTCACAGGTGCACAAGCTGCCACAAGGAGTCGCTACAGCGCGATGAAGCAAGGCAACCAAATTCAAATTGCAAACCTGGACAGAGCTGGCCAATGGCTCCGCCCTTAGGATTGCTGGGCGAGTCCGCAAGCAGGATTCAAACACTGGTCTCACAGGGCTTTGATTATCTTTATTGTTCTGGATTGTAATTCTCCCCAACCCTCTGTTTTTCTTGCACCATTTCAATCCACAAAATTGAAAAAGAAATTGAGCCTGTTCAAAGGTTGGGCCCCAGATGTTTAGAATACTGTTATTTTTCTATGTCACAGCCACTCTCCACTTCAAAACACACTGGATGGAAGTTCAAGTCCCATTTACTGAAGAAAGCAATAATGAACCAAAAAAGGAACAGAGCCACTTATTTTAACCACGGCATTTGAGACGGACTCACTGGCCTTTCTGTTTAGAGCACTACCCTGGTTGTTTTGGAATGCCTGAATTAATTGTATTGAAATGTAAAAGTGTACATAAACTTATTATATAAAATATGCAGAGTTGTGTTGTTCCTCTTCTGTACACGTGGTGGTGTTTTCATTTTTCCCACCTTCATGTTTATTAATTCCAAATATTGAAAAAGTTCCATCCATTTCTAAAGATGGTTCTCAAAAACAGCTTAGGTTAAAGCAGTTTGGGTTTTATGTGAACAGCGCAATTAGTGAAGCCGAATTCAAGGGTTAGGCCTGTGTCTGAGTGGAAAGGAGGATAAAGGGTTAGCATGTGACCTATCATTCACCAACCCATTTTACCATGACGTTCACAGTAAAATTCAATGGTTAAACATATTACATTTGTTTTCAGCAAATCTTAACATATTTACATTCAAAAAATGTAATGTTATAACATTTAACATTATTTCCATTGTGTGTATACTTTGTTTTTGTTTCAAGCGTAATGCAAAATGGTAAGCAACAGGGAACTTTGAATATACAGAATAATTAATTGTAATTGTTTTGTAATTACCATTAGGAATGGTTGTCAGGAATTTGAGTTGGCACCGGGGGAACGTCCACAATGGGTGAGATATAGGGATGCGTCCGGTGTTTCCCGATGGCAAGGTACTCTACAAATTGGCTATTTTTAATGACAGGGCAGGTTAAAATGGGCTGGGGCGGGTTGATTTACAGATTCAGTTTATAGGAAAAAATAGCTTTGGGCGGGTTTTTGTGGAGTCCGCGGGTGATTTTCCTGTGTGCTGTTACAAAGATTTGGCAACCCTGGATGCATCCTCAAATGTCTGGAGTCCTCTACCTCTAACCTTCTCTATGGTTGTCTACAAGCTGCATGGTTGACACGATGTGAAACCGTAGCAGGGTATTAACGCTGCAAGGAAGCTATTCATGCAGAAGGCCACAGCTGAACCGTGAACACACCACAGTAAGCAAAATACAATGTTGTGCCGTTTTAATTAACATGAATAGTTGCTAGCGCGGTAGTAGCCATATAATTAGAGCTTCTCGAACGTGCGCCATAGAAGTAGCACACCAAACTCTTGGACGCTAGCTAACTTGCTAGCTATGTGTAGCTAGTATCTGGTATCGCAAATAGCAAGTTTAACCGTCACATCTAACAGTTTGAGACCTAGCTTGCTACGTCAACTACACCTCCATGTTACTTAACACATATTTGCTATTAATGTTGTCTGTATAACGTATAGGTGGCGACCTTCTACTACCCTAGCAAGTAGTTTGAAGCCATGAGTGACAGCGACGACGATGTCCCTCAGCTGTCCGCGGCCACCCTTGCTGCCCTACAGGAGTTCTACGCTGAGGAGAGGGGCGGGCTGGTGCAGAACACGGCACCGGTAGATAAGTTCTCAGTTGGGGCGGTGGAAGAGGACTGGGTACGTTGACAGTGATTTGATGGGATGAACAACGTATAGGTAGACAATTCCGTCGTCCCACACAGTCTGGTGTTCTCCCTCCATCGCGAGCTCTATGGCTACATTATGGTTTAAACGTATTTATATTTGTCCACTAGCGTATGAGCCAATTCTGGTACAACGATGCGACAGCAACACGGCTAGCGGAAGAAGTAATCCAGGAAGCTGGAAAAGGTGGCAGGTTAGTTTTTTTTTTCTGTAATGTCTTCACACTGCCCCTTCCAGCTGGCCAACATGTTGCTGTTGTTGCATTTTACATTCCATATCTGTTACATTCCAGGATAGCCTGTCTGAGTGCCCCCAGTGTGTACCAGAAGCTGAAACAGGGGGTGGTGGAGGGCTCTGGAGGTGTTTCGGCTGTGGTTCTAGAGTACGATCGCCGTTTTGCCACTTATGGCCAAGAGTTTGTCTTCTACGACTACAACGAGCCTCTCAGCCTGCCAGAAGATGTGGCCCCGCAGAGCTTTGACATCGTCCTGGCTGACCCACCCTACCTGTCTGAAGAGTGCCTCACCAAGGTCGCCCAGACTGTCAAGTACCTGGCCAAGGGCAAGGTCCTTCTCTGCACTGGTGAGCTTTACATAGTTGCTTGGGCTTGTTCCCTTCCCCACACTCAGAACATTTAGTAAATGCATTTTTAAACTTATACAAGAACAATAAGGTATTGTTGTACCCTTTTAATCTAATATTATTTTTTCACCTACCACGGTCCTTTAGGTGCTATAATGGAAGAGCATGCAGAGAAGCTTTTGGGCCTAAAGATATGCCGCTATATCCCCAAACACAACAAAAATCTGGCCAATGAGTTCCGCTGTTTCACAAACTACCCCTCAAGCCTCCTTTCCTGAGGCTGTATAACCCTCAGTGTGTCCACAAACGGTCTTACTTACATCAACCAATTTGGACTTGAAGGATATCTGGGACTGTTGAAAGGAAGAGCTGCCTTGTTGTCCATTGCCTGTCAGACATTCAAGGTTTCATTTCTGGGTCTAAGTTAACAAAGAATGGGGATGGTTTTAAAATATTTCTCATCTCTGATAACAGAATGATCAAGTGAATAATTGTATTCACATGCTTTATTTCAGTGTAAATAATATTTTGTATACACATAGACAATAAACATGTCTGAAATGTAAAGATCTCTAAACTGTTGGATATCAGTCAGGTGTAATTTGTAGGACCTGGTACAAATGTTTAGGTGATTGTGTAATACAGCTTCATTCACCAACAGATGGCAGTGTGCGCTAAGAAGTATAAAACTACTCTATTTTCACAGTCTTCACAGGGGTATTCAACTCTTACCCTACGAGCTCCTAAGCCTGCTGGTTTTCTGTTCTACCTCATCGTTGATATTGCAATACCTCTGGCATGATATTATAAAGATTTAATAAGTTCCAAATTGCTTTTTACTTCTAGGGGTAGTCTTTAAATACATAATCATAATCTGCCATTTTGTTTTGCCATTACATTTTGGGTAGAATTAACAGTAATTTACCGGCTAACTTGGCTAACTTGGTTTTGGTAGCCATTTCTTCAGCTCCCAATCCTAAATGGAAAAGCTGATTGCTGTGGTTACCATAGTAAGCACAGAAACAGTCAAGGACAATTGATAGGACAGGCAATAAACTTGGACATTTACGCCACAAACGGTCACCAAAAACATCTGGGTGACCCAAGGGCAACCTGCATGTAAAAGGATAGGCAAAAAGAACTAGACATTACCCAGAGGTAGGGTTGCCACCCGTCCCGTAAAATACGTAATTGTCCCGTATTTGACACTTAGGTCAACTCTAAAAGTATCAGCACCCTTCATGAAAATGAAACCTATGTTTTGCAGGAAGAAATATATAATTTCAATTAAATGTTTTGTTTGAGAACGTCTGTTGAAATTAAAGTATAAGGCTTCCTCTTTTGTTTGAGACCAAAATATTACTTGTTTGTGTTTATGGTTTTCAAAAGACCTATCTGAGGCCCTTCTGAAAGACCGATACCCATGAGTTGATATCCAAGCAGTTAGAAGTACATAATTCCACTATTCGACAGATCTACAAATGGAGACCAATGGCACACTACATAGGACAATTCATCCCACCGAATTCAGGCCAAGAGCTGACCAGAAGATTGTCAGGGAAATTTCTTACACTGATGTGTTCTTACTGATTAAAGGACTGAGTCCCCATGTTTGGATAAGTAAAGGAATGTAGGTAGAGTGGGGTCTGGTGTTTGTCTCAGGGAGACATCCTTGAACATCATCCTTGACCGGCACTAGTGGATTAGTTACTCGTAAATTAGTTAATCTGTATAACACTTTTTTAGGGTCTATCCTTGGGTGTCCAGACATTGTGACTCCTAAAGGTTGAAAAGGATTACCATGTGAATGTGTTTTATTGACATACATATTACCACACCCCTTTTTCCCTTCTTTAAATGATGATGCTTGTCCTGTTTTACTTTAGAGATTATTCATTGTTACTTTGTAACCTGTGTATTCTCTCGCAAGAATAAACTGATTATTGTGCAAATTGAGTTTTCCTCTGTCTTACCTACCATTTTCGTAAATAGTTTGGACTTTAGAAATTGCCATCACAAGATGCTCACGGAAATCTCGAAGAAACCCTGGATAAAATCAAGGGATCTACAGGCCTGTCTTGCCAGAATCAATGTGAAAGTGCATGAGTCGACTGTCAGAAAGAGACTACACAAACTTGGCATTCCTGGAAGGTCAGGAAGGAAGTAGCCTCTGCTTTAAAAAAAATGTAATTAGACAACTGAAGTTTTCCTGACAACACCTGGGCAAAGACCAAAGCTAGTGGAACAATGTGCTCTGGACATATGAGTCAAAGGTAAAGTTGTCTGGCCACAATGCCTGACACTATGTTTGGCAAAAATGAAACAATGCCTTTAAACAGAAAAACCTCACACCAAACAAAAAGCATGGAATTGGTGTCATTATGGTTTTGGGCTGCTTCAGCCAACTTATCATTTAGTCAACTTTTTTGTACTAGAGAATTCTTAAGAATGTGATGCCATCTTTCAAAAGCTGAACTGAACACTGATCTTGCACCCGGACAATGACAACTGCGTTCACTTTTTCACATGACTGTAGAGGTCGCTGTAGCAGCGGTCACATGCCAAGAGTGAGTTTTATTGCATCGAAGTATTGATATGCACCCATTACACTCAGAGCCGCTTAAAAATATCGTGGCACGTCTAAACGGCCAATTATAGAAATGTATGAACAGTATGTCCTCCAAAAGTGTATGCTGTCTTAGTCACCATATTCATGTCACACCAAGAGAATTATGAGGGTCCACGGTCCACTTTGGGACTTCGAACTCTTCAACTTCTGAGTAACAATCAGTAATTGTCATAAGAATTTTGGGAATAATATTTTATTAAATTCATAGTTCTACAACTTTGCCTGAAAACTTAGCCTCATGGTTGGACAACAGTTTAAGAAAATACATTTATCCACTTTGAAAAAAATAAATGATACTCTGCATGAATACTCGTGAACTTATAAAACGATACAGTTAGTAGGCCCATCATAACATCTTAGTCAAATTTAATTTATGAACAAAAATGTAGCTTCCACGTCAACTATACGTTCTTATTAGATCGAAGCTTGCCGGCTTTTGGCTGTTTTCTCGCCAGGCTCTGGTTGATGCCCTGCGCGTTTCTGTCCTTTTCCAGCAAGGGAACACATGTACATCCCACCGCAACAGAGACGTACGTTTCTGTATAAGAGTAGCGCCCTCCAACGCAGTCCCCAGTTCGTCGCAGAATGACCCATGGCATGTACACAGGGGTACTTCGGTACTGGTTGCTCTCCTGTCCAAAAGGACCTGTCAGACAGCCTTTACACAGACAATATGCCTCCGGTATAAACCTCGGATACCTAGCCGGTTCGTGGGAGATCCTGTTGTAGGACAAAAACACAAAATAATTAAGAAATAAATATGTTATTATTCAGAGGGGAAATATTGTCCGACTTGTCATTTACATCCAGTATTCCTACCTGTATGCCCAGGGAGATATACTGAGAAGGTTGACGGGGATACGAGACTTTCTGTCGCGGACAGGACGACCCGCTGACGGGCAGGTGAGATTCTGCCTCTCCAAGGGTGCTAGCTGCAGAGTGTGATGAAACGCGCTAAGGACGCCCACCGACAGCCGACCAAACATCTGCTCAAGGATCTCTTCTGGTAAGTCCGAACACTTTCGGCTCCGGGATGACTTCTTGGAGCCCTTGACTGCTGATGCCGCTTCGCATAGGAGCACCAGACTGAAAAACACAACAGCTGGTCGAACAAACATTTTTGAGAACTTGTGCAAAAACCCAAATACTGAACTTTAACTGAAATCAGACTGAAAAATCGTATTTTCAGGCTATAAAGAGCACTAGGTAGCGTTTGACGTCTGCGAAAACCTCAGTACATTTTGGTTCCTCCCATGTAATTCTTGTTGCGCAGATGGAAACATTGCTGTGCGCTCTGGAGCCACACAGATGTTTTGATGAAATTCAGGTAGCCTACTTCATTTCGAAATATTTTCGATTGGAATGTAAAATCAAACAGTCCTATCTCTTACACAGCCAGCTGTGATTGACATAACATGTTTTTATAACTATTATGAATTCAACCATCAGCGCTCGAACAAACGCCTAAGCATACGGAACCAACATACAATATTAGCTGAATACGTTTAGTTCTTAATTGTATTTGTAAAGAAAAAGGTTACTTGGGATAAATTATCCAAAGGAAAGCTGGAGCTGATTAGGTGGCCATGACTAAATGTAGTCAAGACAACAGCATTAACACCCATAAGTGCCAAGTACTCATTAGAGACCAGTTTCTTGATCCTGGTTTAAAATCCCACCTTCAAAACACCACCTACAGCACAGCGCCTTTCACAGCCCTGGGGCGTGGGGTTTGATCTTTGAACCAACCAGAAGAACCTCCAAAACCACCTTTAGCATCTTCAGCTCTCCCATCCAGGAAGTGACCAGGAAAAACCCTGCTTATCTTCAGAGCCAAGTGAGCAGTGAAATGCAGGGTGCTATGCCCCTGGCGTTTTCAACTGAGATCATACTTTCATCTCATTTGCAGTGAAATAATCTAATGATGCTTTTGAGTTGAACAATTAGGGCCAATTTCTCAAACATAGGTCTAATCTTAGTCCCTAAACTAAACAAACAAAAACACCAAGCTGAATGGAAATCTTCAATGTCTCCAATGATCTCTTCTGATGTCTTAGTCTTGGACTAGGCTTTATCGGTGTCCCCAAAACCAGCCCTCAATCTATTACACACCTTAACACTATGCATCCTAAAGAAGCAAACATTTTTGTTGAAAAAATATTTTATCTTAAATAATACAAATAAAATAGTTCACATGACAAATCAGATACACATCAGAACTTTTTTACCTCATTCTGAAGACAAGACGGAAAAGCTTGTAGTAATTACAATAAATTGCGCTAACTATATATAAATATCAGTATAACGTATTATTTTAAATGAAAAGCTTCAAAACTGGAATAAAAATGAACTACGTTCCAGAGATTACTGTGGAAATCATCATCATCATCATTTACACCATAGGTTTTCCTAAATGTGTTATGGACGCTGGAGTGAAACTTGTCTACTGTCTACTGGAAGGTGATATACAGATACTCGTGTTTTGAAAACTGTTTCCTGAGGGGTTCAGTGTGACTGGCTACTCTGGAAGTAGGTCATCTCCCAACTCTTCATCTGCAAAGTCATCATCCTCTGTCCGCTTCTTGGCAGCAGTCTTTGGTCTCTCTATCTGGGGTCCCAATGGATCCACATATGAGGCATCTACACACACAAACAAACACATTTACAGTGGACAGTGAATTGTACATGCACGTTGCAGTCTTCATTGGTACATCTTTATGATAGAGCTTGTGTGTCTCACCTATGTCTCGCTGGCTGCTGGCCTCATAGGGTTCATGGGAGCCTGGCAGTGCCCTCATCTTCGCACTCAGTCTCTCCCCCTTTCCACTGGTGCCATGACTGCTGTGTCCACTATCTGAGAAAACCACTTTGTTATATAGAGGACTCTGGATTAACATAACCGGCTTCAGTAAGGATTTTGCTAATGAGGTCATTGTAAGACCAGGGTTCAAGCCCTGCTTGTGGATTAGCCCAGGGGTCCCAAGGGGGCGGTGCAATAAACTAGCACCGTCTGGGTTCGGATGGTTAGTGGTCACATTTGTCTGCCTTCCATATTTGTCTTGGCTTCTATTGAGGGCGTTTTCAAGTACAACCCGGTTTCAAGAAAGTTGGGACACTGTGTAAAACGTGAAGAAAAAAGAATGCAATGTCACATGCAAATTATTGGAACACTATATTCAGTAGAAAATGGTACAAAGACAACATATCAAATGTTGAAACTGAGACATTTTGTTACTTGAAAAATATTTGCCCACTTTGAATTTGATGCCAGCAACATGTTTACATTTTTTTGGGGCAGGGGCAATAAAAGACTGGAAAAGTTGTGTAATGCTAAAAACTAGGAGGAACATCTCAACTAATTAGGTTAATTGGCAACACATTAGTAACATGATTGACTATTAAAAAAAAAAAGAAAAGCTTCCCAGAAGATGAGTCTTTCAGAAGTAAAGATGGGGAGGGGTTCATCACTCTGTGAAAGACCGCGTAGGCAAATAGTGCCTCAATTTAAGAACAATGTTTCTCAGTGTAAA
The DNA here is from genome assembly GCF_011004845.1 of Esox lucius. Classification (NCBI taxonomy): domain Eukaryota; kingdom Metazoa; phylum Chordata; class Actinopteri; order Esociformes; family Esocidae; genus Esox; species Esox lucius. The sequence goes on along the minus strand of NC_047584.1, from coordinate 25,187,786 downwards.
ATTGCAAAGAGTTTGGGGGATCACTTCCAAAAACCCTTGTCTGTGAATACATCGCTGCATCCATGAATTCAAGTTAAATCTTTACCAGGCAAAGAAGAAAGCATGTATAAACAAGTTCCAGAAACACCACCGCCTTCTCTGGGCCCGAGCTCATTTTAGATGGACTGAGGCGAAGTGGAAAACTGTCCTGTGGTCTGACTAATCAAAAGGGACCATCCGGCTTGTTATCAGGTCACAGTTATCAGGTCAAAGGAGACCCCAAAATGTTGAGCAGCTGAAATCAGATATCAAGCAAAAATGGGAAAACATTTCACTTTCAAAACCACGGCAATTGGTTTCCTTAGTTCCCAAACGTCTACAGAGTATTGTCAAAAGAGGTGATGCAACACAGTGGTAAACATGAACCTGTCCCAACGTTTTTTTTAACTTGTAGCTGGCATCAAATAGTATTTTTCCAAAAACTAACATTTCTCAGTTTTGACATGTTATCTTGTCTCTGTACTATTTTCAATAAAATACAGGGATACATTATTTGCACATCATTGCATTCTGTTTTTCTTTGCATTTTACGCAGCGTCCCAAATTGTCTGGAAACAGGGTTATAGTCAACGATTCCTATTGGTTGGGAGGAGTCAACCAATGAACAGAGAGCACTGTCTTGTTAAAATTGGATGATTAAAATGATCAATTCATTTGGATTTTTTTAAAATATTAAAATACTTTTTGATATTAGAATTATTTTTTTTTTTGCGTGTAAACTACACATCACTAGGATTACTAATGATGGAAAATAATCCATCAAGTTTTTTTAAAACCCTCCCGACAAAGGAAAGACAATGGTGTCGAAATCTAAGATGGACAACAATACACACAAAAAGCAAACGCACACTTGCTGCAGTGCAGGAGTGGGAATGATTGAGAAGGTACAGCATAGTGTTGCGTTAAGAACATTGTTCTACTTCATTTGTAGAACTGTGGGTGGACAGGAAATATGAAAAAATATGTCAGTGCAGCTTTTTGGAGTTAATTAAGGACCAAAAGTCTTTCCTGGGGCAACATTTGTTTGTCACCCATGTTTAAGCTATTTGACTGCCATCTAGTGCCAATAAAAATAAACACTGTCAAAGATTTGGACTCTAGCATTGCAGGGCGTGGCAAATCCTTTAATAGTGGTTTGACACTTTTTTTCAAACGCAAAACAAAACTACTTCATAATGGAGCCAGCATCAACGGTGCTGCCCATGTGTTCCCATACATCATAGCAGCACTGGTTCAAATGCAAATGCTCTAACTAACTCTATGGAGCACACAGACAGAATGAACCTGCTTGTGTATTGTTAGGACTTTCAGTACCGTGACACCTGTAACTACATAGATCACATTTAACAGACATTGTTCCCTTCTTTTAGAGACAAAAACCAATAAAAGCTACTGCTTAATAATACCACACACTTCTGTTCTATGTGAATGATTGAGAGACAGAAGTGAGAGATTCTGTGTGCCTGTGGCAGCTCTAGGCTCACAGGGCAGGTCCGTATGGAGCTCCAGAAAAGTGGGGGACAGGCAAGAGACTCCCACTTCCCACATCTGGCAACAAGGTAGTCGTGGAAACAAATCCAAGCACAAAAACAGGAAGAGAAGGAGGCCCAATATTCCATTGTCCCTCACAATCCTCAAATCTCAGTCTTCCAACAAGCAGCAGATTTTTCTGCCTCAAAAACAGTATTTTTTCTTATACACCATGACCATCTAGCTTCCTATTTCCTTGTCAAAGAATCATCTCTTACTTCTTTTGAGCAACAGGTTAGCTTACATACTCAAATAAATGGGAAACATGGATTTGGAAGTGTCTGTGACATGCTTTTCAGCCATACTAGATCCTAAGCAACAATGTAGTCATGCATAGTTGGTAACTTTGCTGAATGACAACAACATCAGTTTTAAATAGAGACCACTCAAAAATGCAAAACGGTAAAAAAAAAAAGAACTTAAAAACACTTCTCAAATATCTGAGTACATTTTCAGCTGTTTTTCTGTCTGTGTTCAGTGCAAACATTCTCTTGAGAGGGCAAGTTGCAGGAGGGAGTCATTCCTGGCATTAACAGCTAACAGCAGCCTGCTAAAAGATTTCTGGTGCACTGGAAATTGAGAGAGTACGACTACACTGTGGAGAATTCAAATCATGAGTATTAAAATGTTGGTGTTTCCTTTTCCAAATACAACATAACTTTTTTTCTTTACTCTCAGTCCTAGTTACTGTTTACACATTATACTGTCACCTGAACCAAAGTGTCTTTGACAAATGACTATGGAAGAAATGTAACAGCCTGTAGTCCAGTGCAATGCAGTGCCTACCTTGTCCCTGGTCCAATAGAGGACTGTGTTTAGGCTCAGGGCAAGAAACTGAACAGATCCAGAAGAAATATTATGCGGAAAGAGAAGAGAGACAGCAAAGAAAAAGACAGGGAAGGACAGGGACAGTGTAAAGGATCAGGCCAGAACAGCGTTGAGTCAATATAGCAAGTGCGAAAGGAATTCAAAATGACAGTTGGTGAGCGGAGTGAATTCATGTAAAAAGCATGCTGTTTGTCTTCACTACCACACAAAGTGCAAACACTGTCCCGCTCACCTGGTTTGATATCCACCTCTGCAGTGTCACGAGAGAATGGAAAAAAGGAGCAAGTAGATTCAAAGTTGATGCTGTGACTGTTTCGCAAGATGCTTTTTGAATGAGCTGGAATAATTATAATTTCAACACTGGAAACGTGAGCGAGTCTACAGGACACTGTAGGACTAAGCCAGTAGTGGAATAAGATTAGCTGGCAGGGATTTCTAGAGTTTAAATCCATACTGTTGAAGTCCGGTATAGACACAGTCAGAGATGTATATACCCAAAGCTATATACCCACCCAAGGACCCATTTGTCCTTTTATATTCCAGTAACAAACAGATAAAATGTTGAATTTTTTTAGGGGTGAATACTGAGAAGGGTTGCAGCAGCTGGACTGGAGAGGCACACAACACAGGAGGCTGGTACCAATGGCCTTTTTAGGCAGGGATTGGACAGGGTTTGAATTCCCCACCAATCACAGCAGGTGTAAAAGGATTACGGAAGGGTTAAAAAGGAGGAACGGGTTACTATCAGTCTAGAGATGCTGGAGATGTACGTGGCTAGAATGACCTACAGTAGGACTGGACAGGTGACCATTTCCTACAGACACTCTAATGTCTATTCATACCTATGGTCTTCTTAGGCAGTGTGTGGACAAGGTTTGGGCTGCCCACTTCCCAGGCAGCAGTAAGGAAAACACGTATAACTGGATAACTCTTTGCCAGGGATTGCCATCTAAATGGAACTGATCAGGGTTCAGTAGCGAACAGGGATGCCCAATTTCACTTACCACTGCTGGCGCTGCCCTCTCTCCGGGCATTTCTGGCACTGCCCTCCCTCGCCGACTTCACCCGCTACAGAGCAGACAGAGGGATAAGAGGGTGAGGATGTCTCTGTTCAAACCTACCATCAAAACAAAAGAATAACCACACAGACCCGTTTTTTTGTCCTACAGTTTGTTGGTTCCTATGGTGGAAAAAAAAGACACTTGTACAAAGCAGAACAGAGAGTTGGGTCTGCTCTGTGATGACGTTAGGAAATCCTGGGCCAGCTAAAAGCAGGAATGTGAGCTGATCCAAAAACATATTAGCAATGAATTAAGAACAGATGTTTCTGATTTACTGAGATGTTGGTATTCTCCCTATTTGCCACTGAGTATATACAGTGGCCTCTAGTGGTCTCAGGTGGAATTGTGTCAATTTCAGGAGTTGTAGATACTGTAACAGTGAAGTAAATGGTGAACCTGTTCCCTGATCTCCTTCATCTTCTCCGCCTTCTTTAGTTTGGTGGCATAATCCTGGACCTCTTTCAGCCCCATGTCTGTGCATAGCCTCACCAGAAAACGCAGGCCTGGAGGAAGACACGGGAGAAACACAAAAACCCCATAGAGAAGTCCGCATCAGTACATTCATTTAATAAAAAAAACAAAATCAGAACAATATGGAAGTATTGCTGAGAGGACAAGAAGGGATCTAGGTGATTACATTCAACGTTTTCTGGGAATTTCCGGTGGATGTCCTTGTAAGTCTCTAGGGATTTCTGGTAGTTTCCTGAGGATGAAAGAAACAGGAACAGAAGTCTTTGTACATGGACCAGTTATTATCTTTACTATGTGATGACAAATTAACTCAGTCAGTACAATATATGGATGAGCATTAGCCATGTAACGGGGGAAAATAAACTCACCACTCCGTCTGTAGCAGCTGGCCACCATCAGCTGCCACTTCACTTGGTTTGGCCTGAAACCACAGAACCAGTTAGCAATATTTCAGGGTTCAGACATGAACCTGTCCCCAGCCTATTGGACACACATCATACACAACCAACCGAATCGCTAGGTACACACATCATACACAACCAACCGAATCGCTCGGTACACACATCATACACAACCAACCGAATCGCTCGGAACACACATCATACACAGCCAACCGAATCGCTCGGTACACACATCATACACAGCCAACCGAATCGCTAGGTACACACATCATACACAGCCAACCGAATCGCTCGGTACACACATCATACACAACCAACCGAATCGCTAGGTACACACATCATACACAACCAACCGAATCGCTCGGTACACACATCATACACAGCCAACCGAATCGCTCGGTACACACATCATACACAGCCAACCGAATCGCTAGGTACACACATCATACACAGCCAACCGAATCGCTAGGTACACACATCATACACAGCCAACCGAATTGCTCGGTACACACATCATGGTAAGATGAGAACCGGAGACTTACTGGATGAGTGTGGCTCTCTCAAAGTACTGGGCAGCCTTCTCACAGAACTGAGTGTCAATGAAGTAGGCCCCCAGCCACTCAATAACCTCAATGTTTGAGGGAAAATATCTGAAGGACTGAAACATAACAAAGATCATGGGGACAGTTTGATCTTCTTGTGACCTATTGTAATACAAGAACAATTACAGTAGTTCCAAGAATTTTTAAGTTTGAATCTATATAATTTAATACAATGTAATAAGCATTGAAATGTAGAAGTCATGACTCTGGTGGTTTACATGCTGACAATGTTTTTGCCACAAAGATCAAATGAAAATATGAGCTGTGCTCCCACTGCAATTGTATGTATCTAAGGGCTTGGCCATACAGACAGGTCATTGTGATTTCAGTAGCTACTGTAAATCAACAGCAGTAGACCACAATGATTTGTCAAGCTCAACATATGAATGTACTTCTGTGTTATCATTGTTCTACTCTGTCCTACCCATTTAAACTTTAGTTTTAAGCTCAAATGGATTTTCTCTGTCTGTTATTATAGAATGCAAGGTCATCCGGGAGGTGGTTCTGAAATAAATAACATCTTTGTGAGAAAGCACTGAGTCTTGTTGAGGGAGTAGTTCTCTCACAAATGAGAAAGAATGGTTCACTGTTCCCAAGTCAGCAACACTGAGGTAAATATGGTCAGTCTGTTGATCTGACAACGAATTATTGCAAGGCACATTATGTCACAAAGCTATGGGAGTAGGTTTTGAGAAAAGCTGTAGCATACCCTACAATGGCCAATTCAGTAATATCTTGTTTCTAAATGAACATATCTGAAAGAGTCAAAATGTTGAAGACACAGACCTCATAGTAGTACTGGAAGGCTTGAGACTTGTCTCCCTCGCTATCGTACAACTCTCCCAGTTTAGCCAACACCTTGGGGTCTGTGGGCGTCACACTGATCAGCTGCATCAGCCATTCTATGGCCTGGTGGGGGTCCTCCAACATCTCATAGCTGAGCTACAGTCAGGGATCACAAACATGCAGGTTTCTGCACACTCCGCCGTAGCGGAGGCTTTCCAAGTAGCGGACAAGCGCTCTCATGGGAACATTAGCTCAATGGGATGCAGCGTTCAAAGGGAGGACATTTTGGTGAGGATACAGGCTGGCCAGCTGCCACATCACCTGTGAACTGTTCCTCAGGATGGCGTGGAGCTTCAGGAAACAGTCCAGGGAATCCTCCAGGCGCCCCAGACGCTTATAAGTCAGACCTGAGGAGAGAGGACACGCCGTTAGGATAGGTGGACAATGGCGGCTCCCGTTATCCGCGTCCGCACTGACGACTCAGCTCACCCAGGTTATACAGGGCCTCGGTGCAGGACGAGTCATTCCGGAGAGCCTCCTTGTAGAACTCAGCAGCTTTCTCGCGGTCGTTCTTCACGAAGACCGTGTTGCCCTTGTTGATGAGCGCCGCTGGGTTATAGCGGTCCGCGGCCATGGCCAGGTCAGCGTAACGGTCAGCCTGGTCGAAGTCCTTTTCCTGAAGGGTCAGAGGTCATTGCCCCAAATGAGATACATATGTCAAACAGCTCAAATGAGTACACCAACGATGGTGAAACATAGGACTATTGCCCTGATATGACTAGATAATAGTCTTACTAGGAAGTAGAGGAAGGAGAGGTTGGTGGCTGCAGCACTCTTCACTCGGCTGTCTTTCTTCTCAAACGTCTTCAGGGTCTCCACAGCCTGTAGCAGGATCTCAATAACTTAACATTACTATAACATTGACAGTCGTGAACTGTTCACGCCTGCGAGAGCTTAGGGCATGCTCGAAAGATTGTTGATGGATTCTTGGTAAGTAACGATTCTTGAGAGCATCAGCTGAAGTGTCTTCTGGAAGCCTGCCTCTACGGAGATCTTGTATACCAAATACTTTGAAAGACATATTTTAAACCATATTTTACATCTTTCAAATATTCTTTGCTCAGTGGGGAGCCACTGAACTAAGCAATGGTCTCGTTGAGGAAAATGCTCCTACACCAAATTTCTTAATAGACGCGGCCGAAATGTGGAGGCATTTTCCATATGTTAGTGATCTGTTTCATAGAAATCTGAACATTTGCCACAGATTTAAGGAAACCAACCATACAACAACCCGACAAAGACACGAAACATACAAACCAATGAGGAGATCACATACCTCGAGCTTAAGAGCCATGGAGATGGAGAAAAGGCAAACAATCAGAATGGAGGGATTCAGTGGAGGAGAAAAGCTGTGGTTAAACAGCTGAAGTTGAGAACCGACACACTGACAGACTGCACAGCCCAGCTGCAGCGATACGCATGCAGGACGCAGTACAATGGAAGGAACACACACCGGATATGGTACGATGAAACACTCACACCAACCTGATTGAAGTCCCTCTGTCTCAGGTAGGTAATGGCTTTGTTAATCTCCAGATCGTTGGCCAGTTCAATGTACTGGGAGCTCTTCACCATTTCCACACACCTGCAGGAACAACACGCGCATTGTCTGGATGTGCCAAGGAGACTACGGTCCACGTTTACCCTGTGGTGTCGGGTTTGGAAAAACCCACCAGTCAAAACCGTCGGCGAACGTCGCCTCGATGGCGGGAGCGATGAGCTTGGCTGATGTCATGATGAATTTCTCAGCCAGTGTTTTCCTGAGGCCAAGAGAACAGAATCCAGTCAGTAGCCACAAGCAATTGAGTGAGACTACAGATGTGAAAACAACAGCGATGTTTTGCATAATGGATGAACGAGAGTTACCGTTCTCTCTCCATCTGGTGAAGCTTGTCATTCTTTATGGCTTCAATCACCAGGTTGGCATGGGTGTCATCCTGGAAATGAAAAACAAGCAAGGCTGACTTGTTAGTGACATGCAGTAAAGATGACTATGATAGAGTCAAAAACATTCCAGGTGCTGAAGAAGGCACCCTGGTGTAGAATGAAGCGCGGCTCACGTTGGGCGGAATATACTTGTCCTCCTCGTCGATCCCTAGAGGAACACAGATAAGCTTCTGAAAGGCCTTCTTCATCCTATCTCTGTCCCCAATGGCGTAGTAACACAGGATCAGGTTGAAGCCTGACTTAATGTTGGGGCTCTCGCTCATGATGTGTTCAAAGGAGGTGATGGCGTCCGAGTACTGGCCCATGCGGATGAAGACCACGCCAATGTTCTGCATGATCTTGATCCTCATCTCCTTGTGGGAGTTGGAGATCTGGTCCAGGGCCATTCGGTAGAACTTGATGGCCTTCGGATAGTTCTTTTGCTTGAAGTAAATGTTGGCCATGTTCACTTTTAACCTTCCTGAAAAAGAAAAAAAAAAAAGGTCCTCACAATAGTTGTCCAAGCCAGTAAGATTGTCAAAGCTAACCCAAGCATTTTAGCAACTAATCTACTGTGAAATATGACATTGTTCTGGCACCCACCGGCATTACTGAACATCTTGTTCTTCACAATGACCTGGTAGGTGTTAAGGGCTTCTGCGTACATGTCATTGTTAGCATACTGAGTTGCCAAGTTAAACAAGACCTGAAAAAGGAGACAACATATCAGCAGTCACTGGCCGCTGAATAGTTAGCTTTGACATTGGGAGACCGATGTTCAAAACCTGCTCACTTATTAGCCTAAGGGACCCACGGAGGGCAGTGCCATTGGCCACCAGCATCCAGTCTTAAGTGGTTAGTCTGCTGACTCCTTGAGCTCAATCAAGGTCGAAGTCAGGACATTGCGCTCCATCTGGCGCACAAGGAATCCAGTCTAGACTTCCTGGTTGACCGAGCAATGTGATAAGAACCAGAACGGCAACGGATATGCTTTGGAAGACACATATTTTGGCCTTGATTACCAATTGGATAAACAGTGATCGGACCAACACTGAGCACTAAAGACAATACTTCTTCAACACATGACACCCATTAGTGGGCGAAGTGGACTGATGAGTATTTCCATTGACAGTTGCGATCGTACTCACTGAATAGGTGAGGTCCAAGTTGATGTGGTCGGCATTGCCTGACTGCTCTCTCTGTCTCACCAGTGCTCTCTCCTTCCGTCCTGCCTCCTTAGCTCTATCTAAGGACTGCAAAAACATTGATAGACAACACAAGCAGACAGTCATAGGTAGAGCGTCACACATTCCTAAGTCTGCAATGGCTTAGTCATTCAGTAGCTAAACATCAAGGGGGAGACTGACCAACTGTAGGTCACCACGGCCGTGCGCAAGGCAGCTTTCCTCAATCAGATCGTTCACCTTCTTCTCCAGGATCTTCACCTTCTCATCCGGACTGAAAACACAGAAATATACCTAAAGTAACCCTCATATACTGCTCCGGAAATAGTTAAGAGACCACTGCACCTTTTTCTTTCCTTTCCAAAATAGTCGAAAAGGAAGGTTTTGAGTGAGGAACAGAAAGGTTCAAATTAAGAGACCACTGCAAATTGAATGCTTCTGTTCCTCACTCAAAACCTTCCTTTTTGACTATTTTGGAAAGGAAAGAAAAAGGTGCAGTGGTCTCTTAATTTTTTCTGGTGCTTTATAATTTCATCAAACATACAAGAATCACAGAAGAATTCCTTGGAACTGCATAATAAACAGAGACAGAACAAATACTTACGTATCTTCACTTTTTCCCTCTAATGGAGGAGCCGGACCTTTGGACTGACCCAGCGGGTCAAATGTAGAACCTGAAAACATCAGAAACACATAAATAAATGTCTTACTATAGATTCTTCAAAGTAGCCACCCTTTTCCCTTCACCTTTGCACACTCTTGGCATTCTCTCAACCAGCTTGTGAGAACGCCAAATACACCTGAATGGGTATGTGTGTCCAAACTTTTGAGTGGTACTGTATATACACACATTTTCAGACTTTTTTGAGAGCGAGGAAAGATAAGAAATGTTTTTATCGAAAGCGCAGCAGTGCATTAACAGGAAGATCGGTTCAAAGCACCAGACCACACAGTTATTATTATAATTCCAATTTTAATAAGAAAGTAATTTAAATGTTTATTTTAACTGATATGTTCCAGTCAGTTAGAGCATCAGCAAATAAAAAAATCTATAATAATGATCACAGAATTACACAAACTGTGACTCAGGGGAGAAACGTCACGATAATAATAAGGACTCTGGCAAATCCAGCAAAGTTTTCATTGAACAAAGGCTCTGAAGGGGCAACTAATGACAAATATGTATTACAAAGCGGTCTAATGTTCAATTGTCACATTTTACAAGGGCCAGTGCATGAGAACCGCCCAGACGTCTCTCCCTTCCTCCCCTGTAAACTCACCTCTGATTATGGCTGAAGAGTAGCCAGCTGCTCTGACTGCAGTCATAGGCCTAGCTGTTCCTTCCTGTCAGACAACATGACACACATCCACATCTCAACAGATACACCAGAGGTCCAGGTCACTAAGCAACATCTTTGTCCATATTGTACTGGGTTATAATCCAGAAGGGAAACTACATAGAGATACAGCATACTACTGAGGCTCTCACCTGTACAGCTCCAGTCATGGGTCGACCCATAGAAGACGCAAGTGGCATCCTAGACTACAGAACAAAACATCCCAAATTGACAAGGGAGACAATTTCCAATCAGAAATTAAGAAGTGTGTACAGTCCGCTCAAATGATTGGCATCCTTCCAAAAAGTTGTAAAAAAGAAAAATGATAAGACAGGTAATGAGCAGCAATTCTCTATACCTTGTGCAACCCTCACAACACCTCACTGAGCCATTTCCTGTCCTTTAGATTGCAGAATGCATTGCGAAGGATTATACCACTCCTCCATACATCTTTCCAGATCCTTCAGTCTGCACTAATCGACTGGCATCGTCAATTCAAAACATACATTTTCTACGAGATTCAATTCCAGAGACTAAGATGGCCATCAACGTGTGGACAAGTTTCACTTCTCTAGCAGAGGAAACAATTTATAAACAATACTCTCTGGTTTATGTAAAACATTATTTTTTGATCATCGTCAGTCATTATTAAGGGCACCAAATACTTTAGAGGGGAGCATGTCAATTAGGTCTTGAAAAAGTAAAACTACATTAACTCAATCAGTCAATAAAAATGGTTCATATTACTTTTTCATAAACAGACTCTATTCTCTTCACTTGACAAGGTTCATCTTACTTTCTGTCAAGTATACTATGATGACAGAAGCTCTCACCTTCAGAAGCCTGTTCTTACTGCCAAACCTGGTCTCAGCCTGAGTGTGAAATATCAAACATACTTAAAAAGAGTAGCACTTGTGGTTATTCCATCTCAAGCGTACTATATTGCCTCCCCATCACTCAACATGGATTAAGAACCAACAAGTAAACATACCTTACACAATCCATTGACTTACCCCGAAAGAGGTCCCCAATGTCAGTCCACCAGTGGAAGTGCCAGGAAACTTGGCAGTCATCTTAGAAGATTAACACAAATAATTGTTATCGTTAGAAACACATTTGTTACTTGCATTTGCCTCATTGCACAACTATCCATCCCACTTGTAACATACGTTAGACTTAATACATGTACATTTCTGCCCGATTTGCACCTCTGTTTAGATGCTAACTGCATTTTGTTGTGCTGTACTTGTTCAATGACAATAAAGTTGTGTCTACAGTTTATTTCTTATGGAATTTTACATTCAACTGTAGGTCATAACAGAATGGCACAATCATAAAACAAAACATGGCAACAAAGGAAAAAAATTAACAGGCCCCTGTTCAAAAGTCTGCATTCAAAAGTCTGCATTCTTGCAGTATTTTGTAATAGTTGTCAATGAGGCCCTGAATTCTTGCAGGTGATATAGCTGTCAATTGGTCTTGGTAAAATGCCTCCAGCTCATGCAAAGTCTTTAGTTGTCTTGCATGAACCACATGTTTGAGATCTCCCCAGAATGGCTCAATTATATTAAGGTCAGGAGACTGTGATGGCCACTCCAGAAACTTTTCCTGCTGTAACCACTGGAGGGTCAACTTGGCTTTGTGCTTAGGGTCAATGTCATGCTGGAAAGTCCAAGAGCGTCCCATGAACAGCTTTCTTGCAGAATACAAATTGTCTGCCAGTATTTACTGATAACATGCAGCATTCATCTTGCCATACATTTTCACAAGATTCCCCATGCCTATAGGGCTCAACCCCCCCCCCCCCCCAAAAAAAAAAAAAACATCAGTGAGCCACCACCATGCTTCACATTGGGGATGGTATTCTGTTCACTATGGGTCTTGTTGACCCCTCTCCAAACGTAGTGCTCATGGTTGTGACCATAAAGCTCTATTTTGGTTTCGTCACTCCAAAATACAGTGTGCCAGAAGCTGTGAGGCGTGTCAAGGTGTTGTCAGGCATATTGTAACCAGGCTTTTTTGAGGCATTGGTGCAGTAAAGGCTTCTTTCTGGCAACTCAACCATGTAGCTAATTTTTGTTCAAGTAACGTAGTATTGTGCTCCTTGAAACAACCACACCGTCTTTTTCCAGAGCAACCTGTATTTCTCCTGAGGTTACCTGTGGGTTTTTCTTTGTATCCCAAACAATTCTTGTGGCAGTTTTGCATGAAATCTTTCTTTGTCTACCTGACCTTGGCTTGGTATCAAGAGATCCCTGAATGTTCCACTTCTAAATAAGTGATTGAACAGAACTGACTGGCATTTGCAAGGCTTTGGATATCTTTTTAGATCCTTTTCCATCTTTATAAGTTCCATTACCTTGTTACACAGGTCTTTTGACACTTTTCTGCTCCCCATGGCTAGGTATCTAGCCTGCTCAGTGCATCCATATGAGAGCTAACAAACACATTGACTATTTATAAACACACAAATTGCAATTTAAAAAGCCACAGGTGTGGGACATTCACCTTTAATTTCCATTTTCACCTGTGTGTGTCACCTTGTGTCTCTGTACCAAGGCCACTCCAGTGAGCTGGTATGTAAACGTTCAATCAGGGCCATTTGGGTGATTTTTGTTATCACTATGATTTAAAAAGGAGCCAAAAAACTATGTGATACTAATTAAATAAAATACAGTTTTTTTTATTTTCAAAATCAATGCCAAAATGTACAAATGTCTGCCAGGGTATGCAAACGTATGAGCACAACTGTATCTATCTATTTCAGTAAATATACTATATCTTGACATATGTGACACTTCTATCACTCACAGGTGGCCTTCTCCCATGGCTTGTCCTCACTGCTTGCTGAAAACCAGCATCATTGTCAAGCTCCTGTAAAACACAAGACACAAATTCAACATTACTAGCCACACATCTTCACAAATTTAGTATCAAACAAGACTGAAAATGTAAAGTGTTGTGAAAAGTATTTGCCCCATCAGACTTTTTGCATTTGTTTATATTTTTGGTACTGAATATTGTCAGATCTTCAACCAAATATTAGATAAAAGAAAACATAAGTGAGCAATTAACAACATAGTTATACTTATTTCTTTACTTATATCTTGATTAAAGAAGGTTATCTAACACCAAATGCCTGATCATTGGTATGAGATTCTTAGTGTGGAATGCAGTTTTTCTTTTTCGCCAGACATAACGGGGCCCAAATGTTGCACTTTTGACTCATCTTTCAATACAAAATTGTTCCAGAACTCTTGAGACTCATCCTGGTGCTTTTGGAAAAACTCTAAACAAGCATTATTTTTAATATGCTGCGGTTTCCTCCGTGCTACTCTGCTATAAACCCTATTTTTTCACATCGGAATACTGCATGTTTAATTACCCAGCACACCAAACAAATAGAACAAGCACCTAACATTGGTTTCATTTTTTTCTCTCGCACTCCCTCCGACAGGTGGCCAAATACTTTTCAAGGTACTGTAGTAGTAGCTTCAAATTAAGAACAAAACTAAAGAAAACACTATACTTATCTACCTCTGCATCAAAGGTTGGATTGTAGTCGTTGTAGCCCGAGTACAGGTCATCCTCTTCAGCAACAAGATGCACATGTTCCATGTTTGCTAAGCATTAAGGCACATGAGAAGGAAATTAAAAACAACAGAGACAGATGTATGCATTGTTACATTCATAAATGATCATAGAAAGACAATTACTACAAGAAAACGAAGGGCATGGACTCGAAAGGCAAATTAACGGAGCTAGCAACGTTACTTGCTAGGAAGTTCTTCAGATGAATAGGCGTTGCATAGATGAGCTAAAACGTACTTGCCAAGCAGGTCGCTTAACTGAATAGGTTTCTAATATGTTGTTTTCTATAACTAGAAAAAACTCTGAAGCTAGCTAGCTATTGAAAAGAGTAAGAAGACATCGACTGCAAATGTTAATATATAAAAAAGACAATTGCAAGAAGAATTAGAAGCTGGAAATGTTGTTGTGAGTTTACTGATCCCACAATGCAAAGCGAAATGGGTAGTGTCAACTTGGTTACAAAGCCTCGATTGGTTCAAATGTAGATCAATCAAACCAGAGTTCCATTCCACGCGAAACCGTTGCTAGGATACAATAACGCCTCGATACACTAACGCCTCATCTGGAGCGTTATTGCGTTTTTGTAGACCAGGAATCCATTTTCATTTAATGTAAGGGCTCAATATCCCACACCTTCTTTATATTTCAGTTCAAAATAAACATTAAAAAACTAGTTGAAAACAAAATAACTTCTAAAGAAAATAAAATGGGTGTTGAGATCAAAATGAACATAATTACGACGGTAAGAGAGAAGGCCGGAGAAGTAAAATAGTAGATGGATTTTTACTGTTACTATTGTTACACATGCAGGTGGTGGGCTTAAAATGTCATGGACTCAACTGTAATAATCTTCACTTGGAACTGCCAGAATAGGACTGTCGATTCCCACTCCTCTCTAGGTTTCCTTCCAGGTTCTGATCCTACTAGGGAGTTTTTTTACAACTGTTAATGTAAAGGGGGCATTATAAATAAATGTAATTGACTGATAATATCTTAAAATAAAAGCTGACAATGTTTACTTTTACTTCATAGTTAATTGTTTTTAAGGGTAATCTAAAATTTGCACGGATCCATTGTCCGTTAAATACAACTGAAGAAGTGCTGCCTGCTATTTATGTATTTGTCCTGTAATGTAGAATTATACATTACCCCAACGGGTGTGTATACACCGGCATACACCTCCAGTAGATGGCAGTGCATGCACTTTGTCAGTGGTCAACAGAAATCTAAACAAGGCAGAAGAAGACCACTGAGCAAACCTGTGTGAAATGAGCTCCTCTGAAGGGAAGATTATATCCGTAATTGGAAGGTGAGCGAAAACATTATGCACATTTTACCCGCTTGTCTCACAAATCATTTGAAAGCACTTTATATTTTAACACCCTTGTCCAGGATGATGAATCAGACCACAAAATATGTTTTGTTACGTTAGCTAGGCTTGGTGGCAGGATCTAATGACAGCACATTGCGCGTGAACTTCGAGCTAGAGTGGTCAGCTGACCATTAACTAGTTAAACTTCTAACTTAACACATTGGTGTGGTTATTTCACCCTGTGTTTTATGACGATAACTTTGTCTTTATTTCATATGAACTTGTCCCCGAGTCGCCTTCCCCGTCCTATTAATAAGAAATAATATGGTTCAATTTGCCTGACCATTCAAACAAATCTTCTGCTGACTTTGGGTAGCAAGGCAAAAATCCCGTGACAGTTTTGCTAGAAAACAGAAATGCTGATTCAACCGTTGGGACCTTGAACCAGACGAGATCTAACTATAGCTGGTTCATATGCCTATCATTTATATGTACATCACATGATGTAGTGTTGTATTATATTATCTGAATGAAAATGTATTTTTTCCAGAAAAAAAACGTAGAATCTGATAAAGCAATCGTTCAGTATCGCCCCCTCTAAAGAGAATGTAGCCATTCTGGGGCAAACCAACTTTCCGGTGGGAGCAGTAAAGATTGACTGACTGATAACTCTTGCTTGTGTGTTTCAGTGGGCTGATTGGGCGCTCCTGGGCCATGGTGTTTATGAGTGGAGGCTACAGAGTGAAAGTCTATGACAACAAACCTGGCCAGGCTGCCAGGGCCATCCAGGATGTCAGGTCAGTCCTAGAAAACGAGTCGAAAACATGAACAAATCATACATAACATGCATAATGTAAAATACCCCTCAGTCCTCTTTGCACTCACACATCGGGAATGAAACGTTTGACTCTAAAGTCAAAATGACACACACTTTCTTTTTATTAATGTATTAACATTATCACAAATCTCTGTAAAAACAGTTGTTGAAAAGGAACAAAACGTTTCGCAAACTGCAGATTGCTATTTTTCAACAGCTACACCTAGCATCAACAGGCCTCAGTACTTGTCTCACTCTGTACACCGGCAGTATCAGGGGCTTATAACTGACAGACATACAGGGCTCATGGCCTGAGCCTGGCCTACCAAGACAGAAATTACTTCCTGCAGGTGGACAGGCTCCAGAACCAAAACATAGTTCTGGGCCCAAACGGCTCTACTCAGGTAGCATACGCTCATGACATAAGCCCTGGCAAAATGTGTTGAATAGCTTGAATCTTTTCTCAGAAGTTTTTTTGTCATTATTACACATTAACAACAGCGTTATTGGTAATCAAATGCTTGGTTTCCAAAAGACTTCCTCAACACTGCAGGCATAAGTAATGCAATATAATAAAAACAAGAATAAAGCTAATATATTAGAAGATATGTAAACAAGCAGTAAAATACCTAAGTGGTAATAGTGTCAACCTTAAACTAGCTGCAAGGAGCTTCATGGCAAAATGTGTTGAATAGCACCTCTGTGGTCATCGAAGAGCTTGCAAGCTGTTTGTCTAGCTCAGGAACCTGATTTCCCATGACTCTTATGAAAATGTATTTATACACTGTACTGTGAGTATATATTTACTTCAGTAGAAAGGGCTCGTCTTGAGCACAGGTGTCAAACTCCTTTGATGGAGGCCCAGCTGGCAGGAGTAATTGCTCCTACCTGGTACCGGACTGAAAATTATGGTCAGTAATAAGTTAAAAATCCGGCTGCCGAATCCGGCCCACGAAGCAATTCCATCCAGCCTGCGGTAGGTAATAAAATAGTTTTCAGTGGAGGTAAAACATAACTCATTCTTATACATCTGAATTTCAAATATTTTGACATTATAATCGACGTACTGTATACGTTTTTTATTATTGCCCTTTTCTGGCCTGCAAATCATTCCTGATTAACAAATGACAAAACAAATGTGGCCCTCCATTTAATTTCAAAATCCTGATGTGGCCCCTGAGCTGAAAATGTTGCCCTCTCCTGAATTAGACCATTTGTGGAATAAGTTTGACACCCCTGATCTAGAGGCTGATAATATTCTGGGGTCCTTGACATTGTTCTGTAAAAGTACTTATCTCGAAATTCTAATACTATGGTATATGTGAAACATCTGGTTGTTGCAAAAAAGCTGTTTTGGAAAGCCTGCTCATACTATTCAGATTTGCTCTCTTGGGAGGATCACTCAAAACATTAGTCACAGTAAATGAACCTTTTTTGACTTTAGGGGGCGTTGTTTGTGCATTTTTAAGCATGTGTACTCTCTTTCATATTACTTGTTAAACAAGCTTTCACGTTCCCAAGGGGAACTACTGTTCACAGTATGCATGCTCAGAATGTTAATGTGATCAATGTAGATCATACAAATTTGATGCCAAGTGGGGCTGACAGCCGGTAGCCCCACTACAGCGTCATTTTGTATTTCAGACCTGATTGGCTGTCTGTCTGGCACCAACATTAGTTGGCAAGAAGAGCGAGGGTAGATTGTCTTAGCTAGCTTGTTAGCTTCACAAACACAGGATAACTTGAGAAAATTGATAAAGTTGATTTCATACTTGAGCACTGGTTTGAAACCCTTTTTCTGGATGAGAAATTTGAAGTAAAGCGACTTGGTGCCCATCAGCCACAGGTTTTTGTCATCACTCAAACTGCTGGTGTAAGTAACCGCAGGTTTAACGTGGCGTGGTTTTTGAAGAAAAAGTGGCTAACGGTTAGCATACAACTGTTTTCAATGTCTGCTATTTGGTGGAGATGGTACTTGGTTGAGGACGGGTTACAAAGATGTGAAACATCTTTCTGAGAGGATTGCAAAACATGAGAGCAGCGGGAGTTATCTGGACAATGCTGGGAAATTGGTTGTACTTGGAAGGGTAAATGTCGCAGCCCAAGTTGACAGTGCATACAGGCGCTCCATTGAGCAGCATAACAAACAGGTGGAGGAAAACAGGTACGTTCTCAGTCGGATCATAACATGTATTAAACTGTGTGGAAAATGTGAAACCGCACTGCGGGGGCACAACGAGTCAGTGGACTCCCTGAATCCTGGAATATTCAGATGCATTTTCGAGACTATGTGTGAGGGCGATTCGAGACTTCAGAGGCACTATGACGCTCAGCCCATCTTCAAAGGGACATCTAGCACTGTTCAAAACAGACTGTATGTATGAAGTGTACAGGGAGGAGATAGTCAAGCAAGTGGACGAGACAGCATTTGTTGCCTTAACAGGCATATGAGACAACTGATGTCTCCTGTAAATCACAAATGGTGGTTGTGTTGCAATACATGTTGCCTGACAACACAGTGACAGAGAAGTTTTTGGAGTTTGTGGAAGTCAAATATAAAACTGGACTCTGCCTCTCTAATAGCATCAAGGGTGTGCTGGAACCACTGAAGCTGGGATAAAAGCTGATCGCTCAGACTTATGATGGTGCGGCTGTAATGAGTGGATACGTCCGAGGGGTACAGACGCTAATGAAAGAGACATGCCCAGTTTGTTCACTGCTATGCTCACCAGCTGAACCTCACCTTGCAGCAACTTTGTTCAACAAGAATGAGCATCCTGAAGGTGTTTTTTGCCACCTTTTTCTCTGGCGCTCCAAAACGTGTTGCGGCACTTGCTGAGGCAACACAGAGACTCATTCCAAGGCCCCCCGCTTTCAAAGTAGATCTGTCAATGCAGTTTGGGAAAACCGCGCTGCGCTGCTCCTGTGTATGGAGGACATACGCATACAACCAGGATGGGATGAGGCCACCATAAGTGAGGCATACGGCCTGTCAAAAAAACTCTGGGACCGAGCCTTTCTGCAGCTGCTGGGAAAAAAAAATCTTCCTAATGCCAGAAGTTTATGTTTTATACAACACTCTGCAAAAACGGAGCATCGATGCATCTGGGATTAGCAGTGCGCTCACCCGTTTCAAGGCGAATGTCTAGAATATGCTGAAGCAAACTGATGAATGGGCTGCCACCATTCATGATGGAACAGACGAGCCAGGCCACGAGTAACCAACACAGCGCCGGTCAAAGGAGGCATGCGACACAGTCATCTCCCAGGTGGAGCAGAGGTTTTCAAAAAGTGACCACCTGATTGCTGCCAAGCTGGTTGACAGTTCGCTCTTCCCACAATTTGTCCTGTCATTCCCTACATCTGAGCTTGACTGTGCGGTGAAACTATGGCCTCTAGGAAATGAGGAAAAGTTGAAGTCTGAGCTGACCACTCTGTACCACCACACAGAGTTTCACACTGGTAAGACGGCCCTGTCTCTGTTAAGATCCATCCATGAGAACAACCTATAGGAGACCGTCACTCTGCTGAAAATTATCATAACAACACCTATGACCACATCCGAGTCAGAGGGGAACTTCTCCACCTTGAAGAGGGTAAAAACCTTCCCTTGCAATACCATGGGACAGCCGCGACTCAACGCATTGGCCATGTTGTCCATCGAAAGCCAGCTGATTCAGCAGCTACATGACTTAATTCCCAAAGTCATCAAAGTTTGCCCAGAGGAGGAACTGCTGTGCCACCTTTCTCTTCAAGTGAGCCCTCAGCCTTGGTGAGTGATAGCATATTTTATCATCCTGCCTTTGTGGTGCTGGTCCGTGCATTGGTCATATTTTTGTGCTGGATGGATTGATATAGATGGTGACGAGTGTCAGTGTGTCCATGCTTATCTATTAAGGTTGTTGTCATAGAATGGATCTGTATCCCTAAAAAGTTGTATTTCCACTTCGTTGTGGCCTTCAGTGGTGTTGAGCTCATTTCTGTTCCCGTATGGGCCTGTAGGCACATTGGTTCTGAGCTTGGTTGCATTCCTAATTTAGGTTTGTAAATTTGACAGTGGTAATTGTACATGTGTGTGAGAGAGGAGAGAAATTACACAAGAATGTCTCGTCCTCTCCAGTATGTGTACTACAAACCTGGTAGAAGCAAGCCGCTCTGTCGTTTAGTGTTTTGTCGAGCCACACTGTTTGTTAGCAAGAGGGAGTTTTGTAGCTTTACTGGTATGTATCCTATATTTTGAAATGGTTTGTGCCCCACCAATTTTTTACATATAAAAACGCCACTGCACATTTAAAAAATATCCACACATTCCATCTGTCATAACACAGGTCTCATCATAGAGCTCCCGGAAAAATTACCTTTTAATGTAATCTCCTCTGTTACGTAATTTTCCAGTTTGAAAAACAGACTTTTGTTTGAATTGTCAAGTGCTTTGATGACTTTGTTTTCTTTGTTAAACAGAAAGCCAAACTGGCAGCACTCAGTTCATAATTGGTTTCATATTCTTTATAACTGTTTGTCATTGTGTTTATTAAATAAAGGCACATTTTTTTTAATCAGGTGGAGCCATGTTCACCCCAATCATCATGTTGTACTTCTCATCCTTCCTGGTTTTACATATTCCACAGGTCAATGAGTTTCTGTATAATAATGGGTCACTGAAAGCCCTTGGTTGTCTGTGTGGCTGCATGACATCTTTTCGATGTGTGGTGTGCCAGGAAACAACTTGAGGAGCTGCAGGAAGCCCACATGCTGAGGGGGGATCTAAGCGCCTCAGAACAGCTAGCCCTACTGAGCAGCCACGATGACCTCCCCCAGGCACTAGAGGGAGCCTTCTTTGTTCAGGTACAGTTGGATGACTGGTATAAGTAATAGGGGTTATCTGGTTGCATTCACACTGACGTTGTTACACAAAAATGTCACTGCATAAATAAACTCAAACGTTAGTGTTAGCTATCTTTTACTGCAACAAGGCATTAGGGAGGGACATCGTATCACATGTGGCTGATTTATCATGTTTGCCCTATTAAACGGGTACGGAAAAATCGCTGTCCAAAGTGTTTTTCTGCTAGCCTACATCAAAACATTAGTTCAGGCATTTTCGGTTACGTTAGTCACTCTATTGTCATCAGAGAAAAAGATAATTATGAGGGTAATGTTTGTTGCAACTTCAGATTAGATTATTGCGATGTTTATAGCAACGTCAACATTCTTACCTCTCGGCCATGCATCCCTGGGTTTCTCCCCCTGGGTTTCTCTCACAAATATGACATACAGTTGATTGGTTATTTGTGATGTGTAACCAGTCAGATAATTCTGCGTGCGGGACATTGAGACATACAAGCAGAACCCTTTCAGAGAGATGCGGCTGCCGAAGAAGAATATTATTTTATCGCCCGTTATATCAGACAAATGAACGATTCTGATTATTGTAAAAAGTATGAATATTGGATCTAATTAACGGCCAGGCTGGTAATCAGTCGACCCCCAGTATCTGTCGTCTTTTGACCTCAGAATCTGTCAGAACAGTGTCGCGTGTTCCTTCTGAAGGTGGCGTGCAACTGACCTTTTCACCCATTCACAATTTTTTTTTAAATCTCTTACTCAAACCTTGCATCAAGTGTTGTTCATCTAAATAAAATTGTTGCTGTGTAAAAATGCTCCAAACATTGCTGAGCAGGAACCTGCAAAGAAAAATTTAAGTGGTTTGCCTTACTATGGGCTGATTTCGCAGACACGGATTAAGCATAGTCTAGGACTAAATCATTTAGTTCAATAGAAAACTCCATTGAGCTTGTTTTTTTTGTCCTAGACTAGGCTTAAGCTGTGTCTGCGAAACCAGCCCTATATGTTAAACTTGGAAACCCGTCTCAGTGTTTCACTTACGATCATTTGACTATATAGTGCCAATTTGCCCATTTTTAAATTAGACAGGTTGTCTACGTGTGCTTTAAGGTGACAGAATAAGGCTGGGGTATTAAATAGGCCACATTGATTTCACAGTGATTAACCATAACATCACTTATCAGAGGGGTGTTGCAGAAAGCTGGATAAGTAATTTAGCAATCTCTGTAAAATCCGGACTTGAGGAAACTTAGTTTTCGGCTCCAGAAAGATCTGGAAGTGTAGCCTGATCATAAACCATAGCCACAAAATGTTGAACCAAACCTGCTACCCACTAGGTTAACTTGATCTTATCATTCAGAATAATAATATTTTCCACATAGTCAATCTGGCGATCCTACTCAACCCATAAATTGTCCAATGCAACCCAAAGTGGTTTCGCTTTAACTGTACAATCTCTGTGTATTTCTTAATGATTGTTCCCAAGTAATAATTTAAGTAAAAACATGGCTGCCGCCAAAACCAGATTGGAAGCTTGGCAGAATATAGCTGAGAAATTTGTAAGTGGCATGATCAAAAGGGCCTACAAAACATGGGTGCCTTAGTTAGCCTGGAACGACACTCCAACTGACATACTATTAAAAACATTGCTGTTCCTCTTTGAGAGGATGGTACGCTCACGGGGGCATAGGAGAGATTTTGGCATGGTATTAACACAGGCTTAATCATTACAGTTTATTGAATAGACCTTTTGGGTGACTACGGTACTTTTGTCTTGTATGGAGGACAATAGAGCAAGTTTTGTAATGTTACAGGGAAATGCTGCTGGGAAATATTTAGAGTATTCGTTTCCTCCCTGACTGGTCCATCTTTGAAGCTCATTAGGAACAAATTTGCTATATTGTCTTTTCCTCACCTCGACTTACAGGCCTGCCATGTTATTAGGTCAAATGGGTCCCTTCGGAGTTGGATTGTGTTTTTTGTCGTTCTCTGTGTTAGGGACATTAAATTCTGTTTGTTAATGTGTCAGGTATCCTACTCACCCAGCCAGTTGCTATTTCTGTTTCGGTGTTTCCTCTACATTGTAATTAAAAAAACATCCTCCCTGTACACCAGTCTCTCTTCCTTGTCAACTTTATTTTCTTAACATCATTTGACATTACCTTATAAACGTCATTGCCTAATAATAACCAAAGTTCTCTCCCTCAATTAACCATTCTCTAAAACTGTTCATGAATCGCCTCCCAGACTCATTTTTAACTTTACAAACTAGTATTATGTACAATATATTCACTGCAGCACAGAATAGTTTTTCTGCATTAAGTATCTCTACATTAATTTACTTGGCTCTAGCCATTTCTCAATGTGCTCCTCCTTATAATATTATTTACTTTATGTAAAGTATTATTTAAATAGTAATTTCATTTATTTATATATAAATATGACATTTAGTGTGTATAGTGTACATTTTCAAATGAATAATTACTAGGGAAAAATATAAACAAAATTACTATTTAAATTACACTTTAAATAATGCTTTTTGTATATAATGTTTAACCACATGCTTTTATTTTGAAGGCAAAATACGAAACCCGGGAATCTTATTGTCTCTGCCAAGTCACAAATGTTGCCTATATGACGCTAATCTGAGGTAGCCAATTGTAGCTATCGAGTTGTGACAGTTAGCTAGCTAGCTTGTTTCTTACCGTTGGTTGACTCTTAGACCAGTGGTTCCCAAACTTTTTCAGTTACTGTACCACCAACAGAATTTTGCTCTGCCCGGAGTACCCACTCATGTTCATTTTACTAGTAAGCCTGTGGTGTCATTAATTTTCTCAAGTACCCCCTGTGGAGTGGCCAAGTACCCCCTGGGGTTCTAGTAACCCTGGTTGGGAACCACTGTCTTAGACGATGGCTACCTGCTTTATATCAATGTGACAGCCACTTACTGACTTTTCCACAAAGATGTGCCCATGCACAGACACAGCCATTTATGTTTCTCTGAGCTCACTTGCTAACATGATTTTCTGAATGTTGGGTGCAGGATGTTGTTGCTCTGCTCTGATGCTCATGCAATAGTGAACTGCGCGCAATGGTAAACTTGGGGGGGGGGGGGGATCAGATATCATAAACAATTTCTGTTTTTCTGTGGCGGCGTGTCACAATTTAGCAGCAGCGGAGCACCACTCTGATTACAATAAGAGAGAAACACTGCAATGTGTCTTTGGAAAAGTAATTTTACCATTTAAATTAGGTATTCACCCCTAGAAACACAATATATTAAGCCAGATAAAAAAATTAAATAAAAGTATGGTGAAAATAAATGTTCTATCAATGAACAAAATGTTTTTTCTACTCTGATTTTATTTCAAAATCTGTGAAGTCAGACAATTGTGTGGTAACATGTCATAGAAATATACTCTGGTTACTGGACAATGGGGAAACACTATCATATTTAATAATACTTTCCAGTTACTGGTATGGTGCATGTGTAAAACACATCAATACATCTGAATTGTCATGTCAAAGTATATTATTTTGTGTAAGTTTCCTCATAGTACACAGTGCACCATCGGATTAATATACTTCTTTCGACTAAAAACAGCAGTTTGCTCATTTTCCTCACCATGTCCAATATACCTGGAAAAATGGGTTACCTTGGCAGGCCTTTTGGGCAAGTTTTATGTGGTATTGGTGCTTTCAATTTTAGATGAACCTGGCAATCCTACTTTCAGATTGATGCTATAGTACCCGATAAACACAAATGTTAGCTAGAAATGCGTTTTTTACCAAGTAGAACATGATAGGTTTTTAACTCAGAAATTGGCAGTGCAGTTTGTTTAAGTAAGTTTAAAACAGAGTCTCTACCTCACATCCTGGCCTTGACTTTGGTGTTATTTGAAGAGTAGATTTCAGGTCTGTCTCTCTGACCATGTGTGACTTGTGTTTTGCCATAGAGGAATTTTTTAAAGATAGCACTGGTTGGCACAGGGGACTGGTGAATCATTGGTAGGGGATGACTACATGTTTAGGTTAGGGTTGAATTGTTTTTCTCAGTATGGTTTCTGTGGTGATACCTAATAAGCAGTAATGTCCGCTTTACTTATCACAATCTTGGTACCATAGGAAGTAATTCTTGAGAGGCTATTGGTTAACCACCATTCTTGAGTGAAAATTCCCCTTTCTGATAAGAGGAAATGTATCTCAAGGATACTTTCCCAATTCTTCCTTTTAGTATTAAGAATAGTGACATGCAGAAGGAAGAGGAAATGTCTTTCAACTATGTGCTCAAAATATGTCTGAAATCTCAAATCATGTGTCCCCTAACTTAATGACTAACAGGAACATAAAAAAAAAACTGTTCACACTAAACAAACGTGTGTGTTTTTGTACTTGCAGGAGTGTGTGTTTGAGGAGGTCGAGGCCAAGCAGGGTGTCTTCCAGGCGGTGGAGAGTCTGGTGGGAGAGGACGTGATCCTCAGTAGCTCCACCTCCTGTCTGTTACCTAGCAACGTGTTCGCCCGGGTCCAGAACCGGAAGCGCTGTATCATATCTCACCCGGTCAGTTAAGCTCAAGTCCAAATCTGGCATGCTACTGTAGTCCCTAGGACACTGCCTTTGGATAAACCCTTCACACCATAGAGAAAAGATGCCATTTGGAATGTACAAAAACTCTCTGTCTTCCTTGCAGAGTCAGTACCTTTGGTGGTTGTATGTGGGAATGAGGCATCCATTACTAAAGTGACAGTTCGTGACCTTCAGGTTCGAACCCCATAGTTTGCCACACTGCATTTTATTGCGGTCTAGATTCTAGACTCATGAAGACTAGCTAAACCCAGAAATGTCACCCTTACTTTCACCTTGATGCAGTAACTAATAATACATACAAACACTCAAAACACAGTTCATTTGTGGCCAGAGACCTTTACCTGGAATTGGTCCGTTCTGAATTAAGTTTGGAATTTCATGGGCCACACCCCACAGGAAACATCATCCTTAATTTAACTGGAAACAGGTCAAGTCGATTCTATGACATTTAAATAGCCTATTGATTCTGCGTTTATTTAGTTTTGACCGTGTGTTGTAACTTAAACGATTGACAGGATCTGATCTTAAAGTTAGCTCGAGGCTAGTATGAACATGTTGGGCCAGTGAATTTGGATGTCACCGGGCCGACCAGGTACTTTTTCTTTCAGTTTGACAATCCCGCTTTGTCACGAATGATGAGTGGCACTTATCAAGCACTCAAACATTAGACTATGGAACAGAGCTTGAAGACAGTACACTGAGTTTATTTGAGGGAAAGTGATTTACAGAATTCAACTTTTAACAGTTTAACATAGTAATCAGATTGCTGGCAATATGGTGTCTACAGTTGATAGTTATAGTATAAAGTAATAATCACACTGCGTTTTATGAGGTGATATCGTAAACAAATGTAGCCTATGAATAGCTGAATATACACTCACCTAAAGGATTATTAGGAACACCTGTTCAATTTCATATTAATGCAATTATCTAATCAACCAATCACATGGCAGTTGCTTCAATGCATTTAGGGGTGTGGTCAAGGTCAAGACAATATCCTGAACTCCAAACTGAATGTCAGAATGGGAAAGAAAGGTGATTTAAGCAATTTTGAGCGTGGCATGGTTGTTGGTGCCAGACGCGCCGGTCTGAGTATTTCACAATCTGCTCAGTTACTGGGATTTTCACGCTCAACCATTTCTAGGGTTTACAAAGAATGGTGTGAAAAGGGAAAAACATCCAGTATGCGGCAGTCCTGTGGGCGAAAATGCCTTGTTGATGCTAGAGGTCAGAGGAGAATGGGCCGACTGATTCAAGCTAATAGAAGAGCAACTTTGACTTAAATAACCACTCGTTACAACCGAGTTATGCCGCAAAGCATTTGTGAAGCCACAACACGCACAACCTTGAGGCAGATGGGCTACAACAGCAGAAGACCCCACCGGGTACCACTCATCTCCACTACAAATTGGAAAAAGAGGCTACATTTGCACGGGCTCACCAAAATTGGACTGTTGAAGACTGGAAGAATGTTGCCTGGTCTGATGAGTCTCGATTTCTGTTGAGACATTCATATGGTAGAGTCAGAATTTGGCGTGAACAGAATGAGAACATGGATCCATCATGCCTTGTTACCACTGTGCAGGCTGGTGGTGGTGGTGTAATGGTGTAGGGGATGTTTTCTTGGCACACTTTAGGCCCCTTAGTGCCAATTGGGCATAGTTTAAATGCCATGGCCTACCTGAGCATTGTTTCTGACCATGTCCATCCCTTTATGACCACCATGTACCCATCCTCTGATGGCTACTTCCAGTAGGATAATGCACCATGTCACAAAGCTCGAATAATTTCTAAATGGTTTCTTGAACATGACAATGAGTTCACTGTACTGAAATGGCCCCCACAGTCACCAGATCTCAACCCAATAGAGCATCTTTGTGATGTGGTGGAACGGGAGCTTCGTGCCCTGGATGTGCATCCCACAAATCTCTATCAACTGCAAGATGCTATCCTATCAAAATGGGCCAACATTTCTAAAGAATGCTTTCAGCACCTTGTTGAATCAATGCCACGTAGAATTAAGGCAGTTCTGAAGGCGAAAGGGGGTCAAACACAGTATTAGTATGGTGTTCCTAATAATCCTTTAGGTGAGTGTATGTGCATATAGCATACCAATTTATGGGTTCTACAGGAACCTAATGCATATAGAATACATGTTCAGGCCAATAAAAAGTCTGTTTGGGTTAGTAATCTTGGCATTATCAGAACAGTGAGAAATTAGTGAGAGGAATCAAACAGGAAAACAACTTCTTTAAATTGCACAAATGCCTTGCATCAAACTAGGAGGTAACATGTTGGTGTGAGAGTTACATAGACATGATGCTTTATGTCTATGTAACTCTATCTAAAGTAACAAATTAATGACAGCAGAAAACTGCCTGTAGCACCTAGGTCTATAGTGATACTGGAAGAAATTATACTTGTAAGTGTAAAGAGAGAAGACGGCAGGTCGTCTCTCTTTCTTGGTTTGCGTGATCTGATCCCAGCTTTGCCAGTTTGGCTGACATCAACTTTTAGTCTGTTATTATTATTATTATTATTATTAAGTAGACCGCCAACATTTTCATGTTGTCAGAAAGTGGCCCATTGAAATTGTATTCCAGATTTGTGGTTAGTTGCATTTAAATTCCAATTATTTTTAATAAAAAATAATTGTAATTTCTGTGTACTTCTGATCTCAAACCCAGGGAGTATTCGGTACAGACTGGCCCTGGGGTCTGTATGTATGTGCATGTGTGGTAAATGTTAAATCCCCACCATGGTTTTACCTCAGTGCCAGTCTGGTCCAACAGCTCTGCACGTTTTGTAGAGTAGCCCTGCTCTTCAGTATCACCTGTTTATACTGGCTTCCAGAGTAGTATGGTCCAAAACAGAGGAGTAAGAACACACTGTGTAGGTGTAGCATAGCATTTCAGCGGTTCCTCCCAAGTCCCCTCTCACTCGTCTGCGCTGACGTGACAGAGATATACGTCCAAGTATTGTATTCAGCCATTTTGTAAAAAAAAATTAAACGAATGATTATCTCTTCCGTATAGGTGAACCCACCCTACTACGTGCGGCTGGTGGAGCTGGTGCCACACCCTGAGATGTTGCCGGGGGTGATGGACATCACCTTCGCCCTGATGACCTCGGTGGGCCAGGCCCCAGTCAGGCTGAAGAAGGAGATTGACGGCTTTGCCCTGAACCGTTTGCAGTACGCCATCATCGCTGAGTCCTGGAGGCTCGTCCAGGTGGGAGGCAGGCTGATCCTGGGCAACCCTCCTCTCATCTCCCTGCATTGGTCTGTTCAATATTTGGAAACCAAGTGGTTATGTATCGTGAGCTTTGGCTGAGGTGGGCATTGGTGGTTCTTGTGGACGAGGGTCCGTTAGTCGGGTTCGGATCGGGTTTGGTTCTGATAAACGTGTCTAAGCAGGACTGTAGATGGTCTCTGTCCAGTCCAAACTTATGGCGGTGGTACGGTGGGGACTTGGGGATTGACCTTCTCGGTTGAAAAGCTCTCAGACCACTACACGGATGGAGGAGGAGTTGATGGGATGAGTCTTAACAGGAGACTCACACAGCCTCATTGATTTCGTCCCAAGATTTGCTGTGTTTGAGTAACACA
The DNA here is from genome assembly GCF_011004845.1 of Esox lucius. NCBI lineage: Eukaryota > Metazoa > Chordata > Actinopteri > Esociformes > Esocidae > Esox > Esox lucius. Next base: position 25,158,802 of record NC_047584.1, on the reverse strand, counting down.
TGAAGCCCAATTCAGTGTAACTCCCCCACCACCACTACCACATCAGATCTTTTCACATCAGACTTCTTCAGTGCTGATCTGATGGATTGGTGAGAAAAAAAGAGATCAGAATTGCGTGCCTGTTTAAATTACAGTCTTAGTTCCTACCTTGTTTAAAGAATTGTCAGGGTTATAGGTCAGAGGTTAAGCGATGTTTATGATCCGCTTCATTTTACCTTTAGAAAACACGTGAATCAAGCTTTCAACAAACAGATGTAATATCGATGCACAAAACAATGTTAATGAGCTAAGAAGGATCATTTCCCGATGGGCTGACGATATCTACTGCTTGAATATCACGGTTGGCATTTACAATACTTACAATACTTCCATAAACCACCTGCAGAAATGTTACGGCAACATTTCATGCATTTACATTAGGAGCCCTCCACTTATCTACACACCTTACTCCAAAGGTTTAAGGATCATCTTTTTTCTTTGAGAAGCAGACTCAGATCTGTAATTACTGCCTTTCACCTAACATTGCCTAAGGGCGTGGAGATGTATCCAGTTATGCAATCCTACAAACGTTGGCAGTTGAGGACCATGGGCAAATGTGAAATGCTAGGACTATGTAACCTATGAAAGGAATTAGCAATGTAAGTCTTAAATGGTAGCTGACTACAATGTTCTGGGGTTTAAGGGATTAAACCCCCACTGTATGTATGAGAAACAACCATGCCCCTTTGATCTTCGGTCCACAATCCCACCCCTGTTGAACAGGTAGGTAGTATCACCCTCGTCCTGATACATCCAACTCCATCAGAAATGAATTGGCTCAGCCTCACGGGAGCAGGGAGGAGATGTATGAGACCTCATTCATCCCCTCTGGACTAATACCCACGGCCAGGGCTTTCATCAGTCGCAGGGCTCTAATAGCTCCGACAAAAGATTGATCGCAGTCCCTCCGTCAGTGCGTGACGAGAACGGAGCATGTACCGTCCCCTGGTTACCCAATGTCTTCTTTAGGGGTGGGTGAACTTCACAATGGGCTCCCTGCATTCAGCTGCCTGACACGGTACATGTTGTCCCGGTGGTTTAGTTACAGTGCACCGGCTGTATCAGGCCCTCCGTGGACCGGTCTGAACTGGTCTCACCGCCCAACCCAGTCCGCCATTGATAGGCAGTCCTGCCAGTAACTACCCAGGAAAAGAGAAACAGTTACAACAGAGGGTGCTTTGTCACAACAGCGCGCCGGGAGTCGTCTGAAACTGACATGCTCAGAAAAAAAAAATACAGGTGTACATAACCTGTTGCACTCCTGTGGAGTGTGTAATCTCGGACAGGGGTGTGTGGGTGACAGTAAGGGGAGAATTGTTATCAGAGTGACCAGTACCTAACAACCCAAGGTTTTTACCCTTGCTTGGCTTACCACATTCACATGTTAGGTCAGGGATTATGAATCTATCAGCATGTGACCGGTACTATGTTTTGGTAAGGATGTGGTTGAGCCTAGTTGCTGAGATTGAAGATGAAGCCTTAAAGGGCTGCAGTGTCTGAAGGCTTCAGTCATCGTTGGATCACCTGGTCCAACTAACCGTATTCCTGTTGGCCTCATGTTTCCTACCGGTGTTTAAGGACTGACATCCGGGGAAAGTAGATATGAACCATACAGAAACAATGGGATCTGGATACCCTATCCTGCATTTCATTTTAGTATCTGGCTAGGGTGATTAATTTGACATGCATGAACCACCAAATTCACACCCAGTAGGAGACAGACTATATGCTACAGAAAGAGACACGTAAGCAAAGCAGTCATACTGTGAACCATGCTGGGATGAAAATGTTTTTTTGTTTCACTGAGAAACTGCTTGTAAAGAAACCTAGAAAATAAGGAACTGAGGGTTTCACTTCATGGAAAATTGTAAAGGGCATCTTTGAACATGAAAAATAGACAAACTGGAAATGTCAAGATTAAAAAACCATCAGTCATGCCTTTTCACTACCTCTCATTTGGCAATGTCGTTAATCTTCATGGACCAATTTGAAGGAATGAACTCCTTCACAATAGATTGTTTTCTTAGTTTTTCCTTGTAAAAAATATGCAACAACAGTGTTTACATGCAGTGGAATGTACTTAAACAGCCAGAACAGGCCGACCCACTTGGTTAGCTCTTTCGTCTGTGTGCATTAGCGTGTTACTATTGTGTCTCTACAAGTTATCCTTGGCTCACAGACGGGTGACTTGAGTCTTCAGAGTTAAAGTTCTAAAGCTCTAGTGAACTCATTAATTCTAACCGAACAGTGAGGTCACTCTCCAATGGAAATCCTATACTGAGAAAGACTGGGCTGTAGTTCAGAGAAGGCGTATTCAAGTTGCATCCATTCCCGTATGCATGTCATCTGCGTGCTTATGTTTCCACCTTAACAAGTTCCTGTAGGAACTCAGACCTGTAACATTCCTCTATGTCTTGGCATGTTGAGCACAGCTTTAAAGCTGTGAATTGCAACTCCCTTGGTTCTATACTGACAAAAACCTCACACTGCTGATACCTTTCAAACTCTGTGATCTGGGTAGAAACTATGTGGGGGAGGGGGGGGGGGGGGGGGGGGGCGGTGGCCTACGGGTGGTTTGCTGTCCAAGCCACCAAATCGGTCCAGATGTGCTCTCACCCCTCTACTTTCTCTACACCAACAGCTGTACCTCCAGCAGTGCGTCAGTCAAACTACCGTCTCATCATTGTTGGCGACAAGCCCATGTACTGTGGTGAGGTTCGACTGGCTTGTTGCCTGGTGAAGTCAAAACAACACAGATGGTTGTCAGTAAAGACAGCATCTCGACCCCTGGTGATCAAATCATTTTAAATACTTAGACCTCAATCTTCCAGTCTAACCTGACCCAGGTCTATTAATTATTCCTGTAGTCTATCCTGACCCAGGTGTGTGTGGGCGGGTGTGTGTGGTGGTTTGGGTGTGTGGTGGTTGTGTGGGTGGGTGGGTGTGGTGGTAGGGGTGGGGTTGTGGGCGTGTGTGGTGGGTGTGGGTGTTTGTGGGTGGGGGTGCAGTGTGTAGTCAGTATTAAAGAGTGCAAAAAAACTACCAGATTTGGTAGTAATGTGGTAATGTTTTAGGGGTAAAATCTGTACCGGGTCCTGTCAGTTACAGACTTGAGGCAGTGGCAGTACATGCTATGCCTGTCATGTGGTAATACACAGGATAGCATATGGCTTGGGGGCCTAAGGTCATTGACAGATTTTTAGGTCATTCCTCTGACACCGTGTGGATGGCCAGGAGTTTGGCCGCGTTGGTGAACTTGGCAGTTTGCGCCATCTGAAGCAACTTCGCACCTATGGCAGTGCCATTGATGTAGCCTGTCAAAATACACTCAGTGGTGGAGCTGTAGTCATTTTGAGTATCTGATCACGTCAAATCTGTTCAGCCTCCTAATGGGGAAGATGCCCTGACCTGCTTCCTTCAACTTCAACGGTCATGGCGACACCCGGGAACTTCTAAATCACTTTGGCTCCTTGGCTTTGGATGTGCTCGCCTTTCCATTTCCTTTAGGCTACAACCAGCTCCATTATGTGTCGGTCCTGGGCATAACGAGAAGATTTAGGATGACCTGTTTACAGAATTGCCGAAGGCCTTTCAGGCATGGCCTGGCTTGGCTGCAGCTTGCTGTGCTGTCATGGTCTGCCTTATCTGGCCTTGTTCTTGAGAAAAACACTTTGGCGGGTCCAGTAAGGTGTGAGTGTTGGATACATGAGATTACTGGACTATTCCCACCAGGGTTTGGGCTAGCTGATAATGTTAGGAGTTTATTCATGGCACCAATGGACATTTAGTATTCACAATCATTCAGCCCAGGAAATACTGAGTACATAGGGGGATCTGTCTGAATGAAAGGTCATTCATGTTCCATTGCTATATTGTTAGTGTTTTACCATAAGGCCTAATTACAGTTCAATCCAATGTCATTGTTAGTACTGCTTCATGGCACGGCCTAGCTGCCCCAAATATGCGCACACACACACACACAAATCTTGTGTTTGAGTCAGCGCCAGCATTGGAAAGCAGAGTGGCTGAGAACGCAGCCGGTCAGCCCAGGTGATTAAAGCAGAGGAAAAGACCCTTTTTACGGCCGTCCCCTCCCTGTACGCCGCCTTACGATGCCAAGATAACGGGCCTGTTGTTGGCCCATGGGAAGCGGACAAAGACAACCCTGTCCCCCTCCGCCTACTTTCCATATCTGTGCAGGAGCTTTGATTTCCCCCGGTCGGCCAACAGGTATCTGTTCAGCGGTAATGGGAGTGTGGAGCTGGTGGCTGCGGTTCTTGTCCCTGGTCTGGCAGTGACCCCACAGCCTCAGCTCTCCACTCTACCCTCCCATTATCCCGGGAGACAGAATGGGATGATTAGGGAAACCTTATCCAGTGGGAGCAGCTCTCATGGCTGTCTGGTGGCCTGAAAGATGAAGAGTCTTCTGGTCTGTCGCCACAGACCGACATGGAAAGACATCCAGACAGACACAGACAGACATCCAGACAGACAGACACACATTCAAACCCAGGCCGATAAAGGCCGTCGGTCATTTGTTTGGCCGGTAAAGAGAGTGTCCCCAGCAGATTTGGGGATATTACTGAGGGTGAATAGTCCCTCATCTGTGTTTTACAGGATGGGGTTATGCATTTTGTTTTTTATGTTTTCCCTTTTGTTTTTTATTAATTGTAAGTTTGTTGCTTCCTCCCGTTTCAGGACGGTGTCATCTCAGTCAGGGACATTGACCTTGTGATGTCAGAAGGTTTAGGAATGCGCTACGCTTTTATTGGTCCAATGGAAACCATGCACCTCAATGCACCTGAAGGTGAGTTCCTCCTTTGGCACCGAGCTCAACCAAAAACAGATCGAACGCCGTCCACATCCTGCTAAATTGTCCATTTACGGTCAGTATCGTGTGAAAACAGCACTCATGATAAGGCCATGATAACAGAGGTCGCCCTGCCATACCATGAACATTTGATTGGAGACGTGGGGACAGGGCCTCACAGGTCTCAGTGTGTGGATGTGCAAACAAGACTCTGACAGAGCGAGCAGAGCGTCATATGGATGGAGAATGTAAACGGCTAGTGTGAAAACTGCAGGCTGACCCTGCCGTGACTGCACCACACTGCTCAGAGAGAGAGAGAGGGAACACAGGCCACACAAAGCAGCCTTTTGATCAACCCAGATGAATCAACTCCTTCACACATGTAATCTAAAACCACTATTACCAGGGCGGAATACAATTCACACGTTCTATTTTAGCAGTGTTTCCTCTTAGTTAAGTCCACGGTCGTCTCAAGTATCAAAATAACAGAGGCTTTTGTAAGCCACATTCTCTCCAGGGTAATTGAGTGGAGCATCAAGTCAAATACAGAGCCCTTGTTTTCTAGGATGTGTGCATGTTTTCCGACATTGCATGCAGTACAAAAACAGAAGTGGCAAGTGCTTTCATTTAGCTTTCTTCTGGGAGAAAACATATTGATAAAGTTCTCTATTTTTTTTTTCTTCACTTGGTGCCCTGGTAGATACAGGTCAGTGTCATGGCTGCTTCTGTGCACACTGTAGGTATTCTAGTAGTCTAACCAGTCAACTATAACTGCTCTGTTCTAGCTGAGTGGCTGTCCTTTCCAAACAACACACAGAAGTGCACTTACACTCAGAAAGCTGAGTCATTTTATCAGCAAAACCCTAGACTTAAGGAGCCATGCACCTATTGAGACTGCACGGAAGTAGAAGAGAGAGAATCACTGCAAGGAGGCTGGTCAGGTGAGGTCTCTCCCACCACAACCAAACTCTTAGAGAGAGCTTAGTTGGACGTAGCTGGCAGTGGTCACACCGACGTGTTAGTTTTAGTCTGTCCACGTAATATTCATGTATACATTCCATGTTCAGCTTGGAAATAATCTAGTTAGGGAGAAGCATTTTACACTTAAGTCAATTCACTGAAATAGTTCAAACATACTGCTACTAAAACCCTTCAAGTAAAATGCAAGTAAATAAAAGTCGAAGCGTTCTTCCATTCTTGGTCTGTGTGAATATACTGTTTGTAATCAGATGATGGACACCAACCATGTGGAAATGGAGGTGCCAATAATTATGGACCAGTCCATTTGTATCAGTTCTGCTGCTCTTTTATTCCAAACAAAAATGATCAAATCACAAAGCAGATGTAACTTTTTGCCTTGGTGTTTTTCTACTGTCATTTTAAACTATAGTTGGAAAAAAACTACTGTCAGTTTTTAAAGTACGAAATGTTTTGGTTTCTTGGTGTTTCCACGGTATTGTTACAGCCCTAGTAAATATGAATATATCAACCACACTTTGGTTTAGTTACCTTGGCACGGGTTCAAATTGCTAAAGTTTAAGCCTTTTTTGCACAAATTTCATTCACAAAACAATGTTCAATTTGACCAGTCAAATGTGTTGTCCCTGTCCCGTGTTGTCCTTGTCCATCTGGTCATGCTTCTGACCTGTTCTAAATGTAAATATACTCTGGATTTAGCCCACATGCATTTATTAATTATTCCAATTGGACTCTTAATATTTCACCTGGCACAGCCAGAAGAGGACTGGTCACCCCTCTGAGCCTGGGTCCTCTCTAGGTTTCTTCCTAAATTTTGGCCTTCTAAGGGAGTTTTTCCTAGCCACTGAAATTCAACACTGCTGTTGTTTGCTCCTTGGGGTTTAAGGCCGGGTGTTTTTGTAAAAGCACTTTGTGACAACTGCTGTTGTAAAAAGGGCTTAATGAATACATTTGATTGATTCCTTTAGGCTCTGTAGTAACTCATTTACAGTATATACACATGTTCAAATAAGTCTGATTAACCCAAATTGAAGTTGCTGAATCTATTCATTCAGGCCTCCAGGTTTCAGAAGATGGGGAACCCAATTTGGAATCATAAGAACCACAAAGCCAAAACTTAAAGTTGATGCCTCAAAAAGTGTAAAAATGTGTTATGAGGGTGGAGATAATTAAATAAGGCAAAAAGAAAAACAAGGATTGGATTGCTGTCATACCTTGTACATTGACTGCTTACAGAGAAAGAAATCCACAGTGTTATTTTGTGATTTGGTTAAATCATTTTCATGTCTTCTTGCCCAGGTCTTGAGGACTATCTCAAGCGCTACAGAGAGGGCATGAGGAGAGTTCTGACCACATTTGGACCCGTTCCTGAATTCTCGGGGGAAGCGGCTGAGCGTATCAACAAAGTATGTCTTTGTCTGCGGTTTTGTGCGTATGTTAACTCCTTTTGATTATTGTACTAGATTTGATATTTTCAGAATTTGCTCGGCAAAATGCAAGAAGGTGCAGAAAATTGCGAGGACATTTGTTCATAGATTGCAATCTTTATGAATTAAACTCAATAATTCCAGTTATATCCCTTTGAAAATATACTGCATGTTTAATTCTGAGTTACTCAACCTATCGGTCTGATGTAATTCTCCTCACTCAGAGGAAGGTTGTCATGTGAGCACAGCCTGACCATAAGCTGAAAATGTCTTGCATGCGTAACATATTCTATATTAGACCGATTCAAATGCATTTTGGTTAAATGAAGGTCTTGCAACACCAGGTTGTCTGTTTGATTCTCACTAAGATCCAGGACTAAGAAACATTGCATTTTTCTGGACAAGAGTGTCTGCTGCATGAATGGCTAAAATGTAAACAGCAGTAAATGCATATAATGATATTTTTGTTAGACCAACATCTGAAAGAAATCCATCTAAAACCACTTTACTTGCCTCTTTACCTCCTCCTCCCTCTGATGTGTCCTCCAGGAGATGTGTGAGATGATTCCTCCTGACCATCAGAACCTGTCTGCCAAGAGAGAGAGGAGAGACCAGCTCCTAATGGGTCTGGCCAACCTGAAGAAGTGACCCCAGGGCTGTTAAAACGGGGTGGGCTGGGTTCTGACAGGGGCTGCTGTCACTTAAACGTCCGCCGAGGAGCGTGGTGATGACAATGTTTCTGAGTACTGTACCTTTCGGTCCTCACGCGCAGTCGGTCAACAAATCTGGGATGTTACTGTAGTCCTCACTCAGAATAAAGCAATCTGGGTATTTATTACTGAGGCATCAAAAAAAAAAATCTAACCACCATATTTGTTATGCAATCGACAGTTTGATCATCAGAAAATGGATTTCCTGGTTTAGTCATAACAAAGTGGCTTCTTGAATTATTAATATTAAGTGTGAAAACTGTATGTTGAAAAGTTAAGGAGGCTGTTTGCATCAATCGATGTCAAATTAGTCAAGACTATGGATTTTTCAGGGTTACTGTAGAATATTCACCAATACAAGTACCAAGTCATCAATAGTTTATGCCAAATAAATCATCACTTTGTCAGATATTTATACCCAAAATGACTTGAGAGTTAGCCTTTTGATGATTCGTTTTTTCCTAACTTTCCTAACCCATTACATTTTCACACACAATGCATATGAGCTTGGAACACCTACCATTTGACTTTGCCTTTTAAGGAGGGACTGTTAAGTATTTCTCATCATTTGAATTTAGTAAATCACAATACTGTAAGGTATGGCATCAAATAGAGCAGCATTTCTGACCTTTGGTCATGTGAAAAGTTTTATATAGAGTCTAGCCTGAGCCAGCCACTTCATACAATCAATCAATAAATTTATAAATCAGGATACAAAGAAAAAGGGCACACTCCTTAGGTTTACAAGGATTTACAGTGGAGAAGAACTGATCCTACCCCCCGTCACATTAATATAGCAGTGTAAAAACTTGGGGCTGAGACATGGGGGTCATGTGACGCTGTGGCCCTCTCTGTGGGAAGCCCCCGACAGGGCCCAACAGGCAGGAAGTCAACCCACCCAGACTGTGTGTTTGGGTGTAAGTCGTCTGGGATTGAGATTCGTTTTTGTTATTATTTTTATAAATAACAAATCTAAGATTAATCTTCCACAGGGCCGTGGATTAATATGTGCGGTTTATTGTTGGGAAAACAATGAGCTCTTCTGGGATTTTCAGAGGGTCAAGGCTTCAAGATATAGCAACCTTATCGCAATTTTCCCGAAGCTGGAGCTCAAATTAATATTGAACACTTTTGTGTCTAGACAAAGGACCTTTTCTTCCAGGCACATGTTAACATTATTTAGAAGGACAACGTGTACGAGTACAGATTTACTTACATTGATTGAGGTAATACTGTACATGATTGTAAAAGGTGCTGCATGGTTTTGAAACACTAAGAGCTCCTTGCCTGAAGTTAATGGGGGAAGTTGGTTTTCTAGGGGAGTCAGGCTACCAACATCAATCACAGTTGACCTAGAGAATCCTAACAGAAGCTTTATTGTTACAATATGGTGTGTAAGCAATTTCAGAGCAGAATATACTTGTATATGTGTGTGAACACTATGGGTGACCTTTGACCCGTTCCCAACCCATTAATAGTAATACATTTTAGTTTTTCCTTCACAAGGACAGAGATGCAGAACAGCAGGAATAATCTGTATTATCTGGTATGTTCTTTCCAGCCCACATATGAGAACAATCAGTAGATTGATCTTTAGTCACCGTAATGTCATGCCAACGTTGGCATTTGCTGTGGAGATTTTGATACAGAGGAAGCATCCATCATCACTTAACCACACTGTTGGTCTCATGGCGATTAAGTGCCTTACACGCCTTAAGCATTAATTAAAACAAAATTCCATTGTTCATTTTCCTTTAAGTGTCTGTCTGCAAACAGTAAGTTGTAAAGAAATCAGTTTAATTTCTGTGAATTTAGATAAAATGGCACAACTGCTAATTCCACAGTAGTACAATCATGTAAAGATGAACAAGAAATACGTTTTTACACAAAACATGACTTGAGGAGCAGTGCAGATGCAGTGTTGTGTAACAATTAGGCTTAGGGTTTGTATTCTCGGCTCCTCTAATTGTTTCCAAACTTAGCATATGTGTTAGTTGTCCCTAGCATGAGACTAATTCAGACCTGGAGCACGTGGTTAATGCAATTGCATGAGGAGCTGGGATAAATCGTCTCTAAAGATCTTCGGATCCTATTGCGTTCTAATGACTCATTGGGAGTACACAAAGCTAACTGAATTCATCAGGTGAGTGAGCAAATCGTCCTCACGCGTTGACTCGGGTGCATAGCTGGTTGGAAGGTCGCTGTGAAAAAAATCCGAATGGCTTTCCGCAACCTTTAACTATCCCTATAATACACCGAGTTGTAGCGACACGGTTGTATGTAGTATAATTTCATAAGAAGACATTTGAGAAAGGACGTGTAGCAGCCCCCGCGGTCCCTGGGCTCTTCACCCATAGAACACCTGCTGTAACTATTACGCTCGAGACAATCACATTTTCATGGGATAACAGATCAAGACCCGGGTTTGACGAGCCAATGGAGTGGCTGAGCGCTAATTTTCTTCGTCCCGCCTCCAGAAGATAGAGTCCGGTCAAGGAAATAGTAAAAACTCAGGTGCATCTAGCCAGAGCGTCAACCCAAAGATTTTGTCCTGTTTTTGTACAACTTGCACGTTCTCCCCTGCCGCGTTTACAGTTATCGATCTTTAAAGTACTTGAAACGACGTAGGATAAGACCACAAATTACATTATATTAATGGAAGTTTGGTAAAATTCTGAGAAGGTGAAAGGTGAGTTTATTTTTCTATCAGATTGGTTTCGTTTGTATTCTATCCTGATTTGGAACCATCCTGTATGTTTTTTATTTTTATATTATATTTATTTTATTTACTATTCATTTATATACAGTAATAAGATTTTTGTTCGGAAAGGGTGGGGCTTCTAATATTATTTCTATAGGTATGCATCGTGTACGATCTCTGCTAGACTACCTTTACTGTTTTATAAAGGAATAAGAATCCTTTAGGATGGTTCCAAGTCATGATAGAACTAAAATAGCATAGCATAACCCCAATATATGTCTTTACATAGCCCAACAATAGTCAAAGCACAGTTCGATTAGTATTTTCCCCTTTTAACCCTTGAAATAGCAATACTTTTCTCCAATCAATTGACAGGTTGGCCCTAAACTATTCAGGTTTCCATTTAAAAAAGAATACCAAACTGTTTTTCTAACTTACAATAGAATGTTTTTGTTCCTTTATTTTTGTAAAATGTCGGGAAAAATATCAAATGTAACTCCCATTAACTAGTATTATTCCTTAGGTTTCCATCCAGTTTAAGCCTATCATGCATTAGTGCCTTGCCTAATTTCTTATAATGTGACCGTAATTCATTACTTCAAAATAGGCAATTTATTTTTACTCAATATTAGCAATTATTAGTCATTTTAAATGGTCACTGTTTAGACTTCTGCCTGTAATCAATAACACTCCTTGTCTTCTCCTTACCGAATGAGACCCGAATAGTATCAGCTAGTTCAGGGAGGGAAGGATAGTACTGTGAGTGTCTAAAGCGAATATAATGGGTTGTCAATGCAAACTGATTGATGGACTGGCAACAAAGTTTACATGGGGAATATCTAAGGCACTCAAATACCTTTATTAGAAAAACATTATTTGAAACATTAACTTAAAACATTAACTGTAGATGTGTACTGGTCATTTTTGCTTGTATGTATGCTGGTAGTGCACTAAAAATTTTGCATATTGCCCCTTGAAAAATTGAAAAACTCAATCATCTTGACTTACGATGATAACCAAGTGTCTTCTGATAACATTTTGGATGTATTTCAAAGATATTATACTGAAGCTTAATTTACAAATGCAATTATTTTACTAAGATGGTATTACAATGAATTTCCACTCATGTCCACACCTTATCCCCAACCTAAGACACAGGAGCCAAGGGCACCTGAACACAAGCTTTTCTGAAGGGTTTTGGGGGTATATGCTGTACAGCTAGGCCAGCAATAGGGTCTGAGAAATGTCTCTCTGACAACTGCAATTAGTAAGATGACACCCCCAAGCCTTGTGATCTCGATGTGCAGCACGCCACGCTGGAACACTAGTGAAGTACCTATGAGACAGACCGTTTGATTGGGTCTTGCTCTGAGTTAGGCTGGCCTTTCTAGAAAATACATCTAGTAGGTTATGTCTCCCAGAGTGACAGCTAAATAGAGCCCAGGCTAACTGTTCCTCCCGGAGTTTTCTAGAAACAAAACCTTTGTGGTCTGTCATCAACCCTTCTTTCCTTCATCAGGTAGTCTGAGCCGAAGCTGCCTTAGAGATGAGCTGGGGGGCTCTGTACGCCCAACTGGGTGGAGTCAACAAGCACTCCACCAGCCTCGGGAAGGTCTGGCTGTCCGTCCTCTTCATCTTCCGCATCACCATCCTGGTGTTGGCGGCGGAGAGCGTCTGGGGCGACGAGCAGGCCGACTTCACCTGCAACACGCTGCAGCCCGGCTGCAAGAACGTCTGCTACGACCACTTCTTCCCCGTGTCACACATCCGCCTCTGGTGCCTGCAGCTGATCTTCGTGTCCACGCCGGCTCTGCTGGTGGCCATGCACGTGGCTTACAGGAAGCGCGGGGACAAGAGGCACATCATCGCCACATCCTTGCGCAGCGGCGGCGACGACAGGGTCCGGGAGGTGGACCTGGAGGTGCTGAAGAACAAGCGTCTGCCCATCACCGGGCCTCTGTGGTGGACCTACACCAGCAGCCTTTTTTTCCGCCTGATCTTCGAGGGGGGCTTCATGTACGCGCTCTACTTCATCTACGCCGGCTTCCAGATGCCCCGTCTAGTAAAGTGCGAGCAGTGGCCCTGCCCTAATCAGGTGGACTGCTTCATCTCGCGACCCACTGAGAAGACCGTCTTCACCATTTTCATGGTGGCGTCCTCAGCCCTCTGCATGGTGCTGAACGTGGCTGAGCTGGTGTACCTCATTGTCAAAGCCCTGATGAGATGCTCCTCCAGGATGTCCAAGAGACGTGCCTACCATCGCTCTGACCATGTGACCCTGGACAAGGCTCTACTACAGAACAAAAAGAATGAGACATTGTGCGTTACCGATTCTTCCTGCAACAAGAATGTGTAGGACAGCACAGTGCCTTTGTTTGTCCCTTTTAGACTACACGGAACTAGGAAGTAGAACCCAATCACTGTTTTGCTATTATGACTCAAGGCCATCCTTGCATTCTGGATTACATGTAGCGTCTGAGAGGACCGGTTTCAGCCAGAGTCTCTCTGGGCTCTTCCCTGTATTACAGATATGGACCATTGCCCTGACTGGTCTGTGGGGTGATGTTTTTAAGAGTTCTGAAATATTTAAAGTGATCTAAATTTGAGGTGACTGTATGTTGGTGCTGCATGTATTTCCATGGGGAGGTTAAATGTGAGTTATATGGGTCTAGAGCGCCACCTTCTGGGTTACCTTCAATTTGAACAGAATTGGTTTGCACTGCTTTACCGAAGCAGAAAATCACAAGTGTGCAGTACAGCTCATTTATATTTTCCTGCATTTAAACTGGCAGCCCGATTTAGATATCTGTTTAGACAAATTGTTTGGGGTTTTTTTTATAACAAAAAAATCTGATGTGATTGGTAAAAAGACCATTTAGTGAAAAAAAAACAATAATTGGTCTAGATGTGTGCAATCTAACAGTGATGTGTGACATTCTTCCAATACCCATTTTAAAATGCAATGTCTCAAGAGGGTTATAACCAGTGTCGAATAGTACAAGGATGGCTGATGTTGTTGAACCTTCTGTGCAGGGTTCCTGGACATGTATGAAGCCTGTTCCTGGACTGAAATGAATGCTCAATCAGGAAGACTTATTAGCGAGTAAACCTGGCATGGGCTGGATTGCCCCGTGGATGTCTGAGCATCATGCAACTGAGTGAAATGTAGCCTGTTGTTTGTTGTCAAGGGTGAAGAGATACAGAGCTTAACTGTGGTCATTTCTTTCAGCTGCTGAATTACATCGTCACACATTTCTTTTAATGGTAAGTAAGGACTGGGATATACAGGCACTAAAAGGAGTAGTTCCCTGTTTTACAACATGATGTGGTAAAGAGGTATTTCGGCCAGGATCAATTCTAATTCATGGTCCTGTTTTCTTTGAACAGCCACAACAATTTTTTTTGTCTTCGGACAATGCTACCTAAAGACAATGCACATTATAGGGTGTGTGATCCCCTGTGACCCTTATGAAGCTGCTAATCTCTGATTCAAGATCAAGTTAACAGATCACATCACAAACATTGATTTTGTAGCTAGTGGCTACATTTGAACCCTGTAGTTGCTTAATAAAAAAAACCAGTCCATGGATTTCTCCTGGCCTATATACAACTTTCAGAGAGTGAGGTCTTCTTAGTTCATGCTGTAAAATTCTGAAGTACTCTTAATATGCTCAGTCCCCCAAAAAGCATGTTGTAGCACATGTTCACCGTAATACTACTGTAATAGTGATAGTCTGACTTAGCTGTGAATATGTAAGGACTGTTCTACCAATAAGATTCATCGCATACATTTGTGTTGTCTCATGATTTAGATTGTCACAGAAAGCACTCTGTAGTTTATCGTTCTCTCAGCCTTTACAGTTATAGCGGTGCTTTTTGATTGTGTTTATGTTGTGATTATTTCTGTTTTCATCTTCTGATCATTTTGAAGAACTACCAAAGCCTATGTGTAAAATTCAGAAGTACAAATCTTTCTTGGATATTTTTGAAAACCTCAACATGGATACACTTTTTTTCTAGGGCGTTCTAACAGCATGTTTTGGGGGAAATTGAAAGATGTTTGCTTTTTTTATTAGATTTCTGCACATTGAAACTGAATAATAATAATAAAAAATTATACTGTTTATGTATTACTTTCACACAGCTGGACAGTTAGTTTTCTGGTAACAGTGATGGATTGCAACCTGTATTGGACTCTCTCTGCTGGGATGCACTTCTCTTTCCAGCCAAGAGAGGGTGGGAGATGATGGATGTGTGTTTTTGGGTTGGGTAACTGTATTTGCAGTGTAACTTATGACAAGTACATACATTTTATTGTAGTGAGTTTTATAATCATTAATCACATGCCAGTAGAATAATTAATTACTTACATAAATGTAAGACATTTCTGTTTACTTGATTATTCTTCTCATCATTTCAAACAAAAAACTTAAAAGGATAATCCACCCAAAACCACTAATAAATAATGCAAATATTTGAAAACAAAATATGTTCTGACGTTTTCTGCATTTAGTCACTATAATAAGCAATCAAGGAAATCAGAAATAATCTCTTCCAAACCCAAACTCGCAATGCTTTCTCTAGACTAGCTCTGGCTTGCCAGGTTCATTTTTTCACCTCAGTAACTAGGTCAGTAATATTAAAGATCAGAAAAACTGCACTGTCAATTTAGGGGTTAAAAACTTTCAACCTTGTAAAGATTTCGTTTCTAGTTCAAATCTGTGTTCCTGGTTTCTATGCAGTAGCAAGCCTAACGCAAGTCTCACAGCGAGGAAACAGCGAGAAAAAGTGCAAACTTCATTGCTTCATAGTACATAGGTGGATTCATCCTAAGGTGCAGTGTACTAATGATGTACAAATGTAGGATTCTTTCTTCACAGTATTGATAAATGAGGCCCCTCGAGTGCAAGTTGTTTTATGAGCGTTATGAAATGTGATAGTCTGTTATTCCAAGTTTCCAGTTAAACAAATATACCTGAGGCTGATAATGTGTTCCTACACAATTTTCAGATTTCATAGATGTACCAGACGTTTTACCCACTAATAGAACATATGGTTTCACAAAATGTCATGATTTACTGGGCCACGGTATGTCAGAAATGGCCAGCTTAAGTTCCTATTGTAGGCCAAAGGTCAAAATACTTTTCCCGGATGATAGCAAGCACTCCAAGACTGCATGGCCTATTTGAAACTTAAGTGATGAGTTTTAGAAGTTAACAGGGGCGTGGCGTACATCGGTCCATGGTGATGACTTTCTGAATTCACTCATGCATGGTCACACAATGTGACAGTCGCGATGGCTGGGAACGGGAGGCAGCTGCGCTTCGCGGAAACCCATCTCGAAGTTCAATTCGCAACGAAAAACTAACTTTTCTTGCGCAAGATTGGCGGCGAATCCCTGCGTGAAGAAGTTGTGCATGAATAACTTTGCCTGGCTGCGTTTAAAAGAGTTTGGTAAGCTGGCAGATGTGCCAGGATTTGGGGATGGGGATAGAGGGGAGGGCACCAGCTTCCTTGGGAGAGCTGTAGGCTCTCCGACGCACTCAAAATATGGCACCAATGGCAAATGGATATTGCTTTCGATATTTAAGTTGGGCATCTCCAGTCCAAGGTATGATTGATATGAGGTGTGAATTTCTTTCCTGGCACTGTCGTCCTAGACCGTGATGCTGATTACTCATTTTATTTAATGATAATTTCAATGTTGAGTATTTCGCTGTTATAAACGACAGTTTTGACCCTCTCATAAGCAAGGTCAAACAATTGATGACAACGGAATAAGGATGGACACAAAGCCAGCCTGGCACCCTCTTTAGACAGTTTGCGGCTTTTAAGGGAGCACACTTTAGGTTACTGTAGGCTTCCTGGACTTCAATCACTCAATATTCAATCAATATTAGGAGTACATATTTATTGGCAATCGAACCCATCATAAAAACATCATATTACATGTATTATATTTTCATGAACATCTGGAACATTTCGCTGATACACGTCTTTTGACGAAACATATTTAGAAATAACAAACAAGTGGATACATTCTAATTCGATATTCTATTCTAATAGGAATAGATATTATATTCTAATAGGAATAGATATTATATTCTAATAGGAATAGATATTATATTCTAATATGATAGTCTGTAGAAACCCTAATAATAGCAGTGATGACAATACAGGTACCCTTCACACAAATGGGTGTGTCCACACCTTAGAATATATATATATATATATATATATACATATATATATATATATATATATATATATATATATATATATATATATATATATATATATATATATATATATATATATATTTATATATAAAATGTTATTTTTTTTGTTATTTTTTTTACTGTTATTAGAGATACAGTTATTGGTTTATTCTTTATTCTAATGTCCTGATGACTTCAGTCGTTAAGTTCTTGTTTTTTATTGTTGCTCCAAGTATTTCCTCTGATCAGCACTTCAAATTCTGATGAGACAAGCATTCAACTAGGGTGGGACATCAGATCCATAGAACAATAAGTTTCCTGTAAAATAAAAATTACATAGAAATACTTATATATATATATATACACATAGTACCTGTCAAAAGTTAAGACACATTTACCTAGGGTGTGTCCAAACCTGTGACTGGTATAGCATATGTAAGTAGATAGAAATATGTTAATACTTCTCTCAACTTTTGAGAATAGGCATTTATTGGTGTTCAGTTTCTGTGTCGAAAGTCGATCTGGTATCTTCAGTTATTATTCCAATTATTAATAATTCACACAATTAAGGGTGACAACTAAGGTAAACCAAAGAATTACCCTCAATAAAATAAAATAAAATACAGTCGGTGCCAATGTCAGTATGCCTAAAGCTAAGAGAATAAATCCTTTTTTATGTTAGTTTGGGTTTGATAGGCTGAATATGTAAATTCAATTAAACATTTCTTTTTTGTTACAGGTGTCATATATATTCTGAACCATAGTCGATGGATTTATTACTCTCAATACAAGAACATTTTAGTAAGTTCCAACTATTTTATGTTTCTGCTTGTTTTAGGTGTATACAGTAGATTAATAAGCATCTAATGGCAAGTTCTTGTGCACAACTATAACAAACTGCTGTACATAGATAAAAAAAAAAAAGGCCAGTATTGGGCTTCATGCTCGTCTATTCAAGTGTTTCATGTGACCAGGCCTGGCACATATATATATATATAGGGGTTAAATATTGTTTTCAGGGTTTTGTTTTAAGGATCACATAAGAGTCATCGAACTCATTTATACTGCGTGACAGTATAGATTGAATAGGCAATTTCATAACGTATGCCATTTTAAGAATGGTGATTTTGTCACAACTTGCCATAAAAAAGCACACGTCTATATATTTTTTCAAACCACGTTAGGGTTTAGCTAATATATCATCAATAATTATGATATTAAAACATGTCTATAACTGCCTGCATTATCAATGGTAGTGTAATTCTGTTAATCACAGGTTATAATCCTGTTCATCACAGGTTATAAAGGGCTATTACAGTAAATTAGTGTGTTATATGGTCGGACTTGACCCCTATTGGTCTATTGGATCTATTACAATGGGAGTTGTGTGTGTGTGTGTGTGTGTGGTGTGTGTGTCAGGGCCTACACACCGCAGCCTGTTCTCTGCTCGCTGTTGTTTTTCAACATTATAATGTTGATCTCAGCACATGCCTGCTGGGCAGTGGAGCGAGCAGGTGGGGGGGGACGAGAGAGAGAGAGAGAGAGTGAGAAAGAGTGTGTGTGTTTGTGTGTTTGTGTGTGTGAGAAAAAGAGACAGTGATCCAAAGAAAGCGTGGGAGAGAGGGCTGGATGGAGAGTGTCAGTACAAATGGCAGGTTCATAGTGCCAAGCTATATGGTGAAATTTGGGGCTTCACAAAACGGCGTTGCAGAACACGTCTGTACTGTTCACGTGCTTGGAACGATCGATCGATTGAAACAATGAACTTAGCGGTTCGGTTCCGTAACTTCTTCAGGGCCATGTTATGGAAACGCTTTTAGTTAGTGCTCAATGCCTTGTGCCGATGTGAAGTGTGATTAACCCTGTGTGTGTTTGTGGGGGGATGAACCCCTTTCCGGCTCTTTCTCGGTGGGTAGCGCTTCTCTGCCCGTCATCCGTTCATCACCCGTCCCCCTTCACGCTGGGGTATTCATGCTTTCTGTTACACGGGTGTCCCTCCAACAGGTTGCCCTGACAGCCTCTTTTCCCAACTCTCCTTGCAATTTCTCACCCTCTATCCTCTGTCTGCTACCCCCCGCCCCCCACCCCACCCCCACCCCCAGACTGTACATTCTCCCTAGGCTAGAAATCTAGAAGCATGGGTGACTGGAGCTTCCTGGGGCGGCTGTTGGAGAACGCACAGGAACACTCGACGGTGATTGGCAAGGTCTGGCTGACCGTCCTCTTCATCTTCAGGATCCTGGTCTTGGGGGCGGCGGCCGAGGACGTGTGGGGCGACGAGCAGTCCGACTTCACCTGCAACACGCAGCAGCCCGGTTGCGAGAACGTCTGCTACGACCAGGCCTTCCCCATCTCCCACATCCGCTTCTGGGTGCTGCAGATCATCTTCGTGTCCACGCCCACCCTCATCTACCTGGGCCACGTGCTGCACATCGTCCGCATGGAGGAGAAGCGCAAGGAGAAGGAGGAGGAGCTACGAAAGGCCACCAGGCTCCAGGAGGAGAAAGAACTGCTTTACAACGGAGGAGGCGATGCGGGCGGAGGAGGAGGAAGAGGAGGAAGGGGTGGTAAAAAGGAGAAGCCGCCAATCAGGGATGAGCATGGGAAAATCCGAATTAGGGGCGCTCTGCTGCGTACCTACGTGTTCAACATCATTTTCAAGACCCTGTTTGAAGTGGGGTTTATTTTAGGGCAGTATTTTCTCTATGGCTTCCAGCTTAGGCCACTATACAAGTGTGAGCGGTGGCCCTGCCCCAACACTGTAGACTGCTTCATATCCAGGCCCACTGAAAAGACCATTTTCATCATATTTATGCTTGTGGTGGCTTGCGTGTCTCTTTTGCTGAATTTGTTAGAGATCTATCACCTCGGCTGGAAGAAGGTCAAACAGGGAATGGCGAACCCTGACCACGCGTTGCTGCCCCACTCCAACGGCGCGAGGCCCGAGTCCGTGACCTCGGCCTCCAGAACTGCCCCTCCGAACCTCAGCTCCCCGCCGACCTACACGGATGTGACCGCGGGGAGCGGCGCATTCCTGCCGCCCGCGGCAAAGTCCTCCACGGCCGAGTATAAGACGGACCCTACACAGGAGGAGCCGTCGTCCTCCTACCACGGGAGTGGCGGCGGCGGCGGCGGCGGCAACCACGGCCTGGCCGCGCGGCAGAACTGGGCCAACCAGGCCACCGAGCAGCAGACTCGGGAGATGAAGGCCTCCTCCCCCTCCCCCTCCTCCGATAGCGAGCGGCAGCCCGGTGACGCCGCTGCTCCCCTCACCCCCACCACCTCCGTCAGCCCCAGCTCCAGTGGTGGCAGCGTGAGTGGGGAGAACGGTGGTCAGGAGGAAGGTCAAGGCACCACCACGGTGGAAATGCATGAGCCCCCCGTCACAGACCCTCGGCGGCTTAGCCGGGCCAGCAAGAGCAGCAGCCTCAGGGCCCGGCCCGGCGACCTGGCTGTATAGCCAGCCCCCCCCCCCCCACCCCCCCACACCCAACTACATCTCCGACCTTCCAAAGCCCCCCCCCACCCCCCCCCCCGATGATTTTTCTGTGAATAAAAAGAGAAAGAAACGTAATTCAGAAACCAAAACAAACAGCAACAGAAAAGCAACGTGAAGCAGGGGATGGAACTGCAGATGGTGCCTAGAATACTGTTAATCTATTAACAGCAGTTGATCTCAGTGCAATCGATGAGTTGTAGCATTACACGTGATAACAAATGTGCACAGTGTGTTTGTGTCCATTAAAATGGTCTGACAAGTGGAAGGCTTTCCTGTGACGGGGGAATCAAGGGTTCCTGTTCCGGTTTAAAGGTAGCCTTTTCTTTGAGTTCAGCTCCTGTGGCCTGGTATGCTCTTGTTAGCCATGTTTCATGTTGTGTTTATTTATTGAACATAAAATCCTATTTATTCCAATTAGGAATGATACTGTACAATCTTCAAGTTGTTGAGTTTGATTGGCAAATTGCTGAGAACCAACTTTGAATAAAACTGTTATGTGGTAGTACAGGGTGTTTTGACAGCAGTTTTGTTTCTTATGTTTACTGTTATGCTGTTATATAGTTACTTCAAGTTGATTGAGCCTTTCTAAAAACAAGTTTCTTAAAACAGCTTTTTAGCATATTGTAGAAATTCCCTCGCAAGACAAAATCCGACAGAATGTATGGTCTTATGGTCATCTTTTCACTAAGAAGAATACTGTACAATGTCAGAGATTACATGCACTATGGGGATAGTATCATTTGCTTGTTCACAATATAAATGAAATATTTTTTATAATATTCAGGAAATAGCTTAGCTATCAGTGTTTGGAAAGATACTTTTTGTATTTTGTGTTTGGAGAGTGATTGTGGAATCTGTAAATGCAAAACTACAACTCACCGATTCACTAGCAGAATTGCTGGTGCATTTCTCCATCTTAGTTTTACCCAGGATCCATTTGCTGAACACATCAGTTACACATAAACTATAAACAAATGATGGGTCAAAACTGGGAGTTGAATGTGTTCTTGTAGACTACAGTTGTTATTAGGCTCCATGGTTCCAGACACCGCTCCTACAGTTGGTTCTCGAATGCAAAGATTGAGTAAATAAAGTTTTGTTTTTTGCCTGGAATTATAAAGCATACTGCGATATGCACAATAACAAATTGACATCCAGTTTTCAAGCCGTTGAAAATAAATAACAATTTAAGAGGGTAAATAAATCAATGACAGGATATTTAAATGTCACACACCTTGCCAATGCTAACTAGATCAAGAACATCTATATACTTTACATTTTGGAGGTTTCCAGATGTTTAGTTCAATCAAAAGGAACAAAGCTCTTTGACTTGATTGAAAATATTAGAATTTTTGACTGTGTTTATCACTGCCATCAAAAACATAATATCTATTTTTAATCATTGCATCTTTATGTTGAGGGGACTCACACTCATACATTACATGTGAAACTATTGTTAATCTTAAAAGTGCTATTTTTTTTTTTAACATAATTTAATTATACTGAAATCAAATTTCTTAACTGTAGTAGGTTTGTAAAAACCAAAAGAACTGTTTGGTACAAAGGCAATGACATAATGCCAGGATGAAAAGGTAATCTCCATTTATTTTCTTTTTTTTTTTGTTGCATTTCAGGTAACATCTTGAAGTTACTTCAACTATTAGCCTACTGAGTACAACACCTATTGTAAGCAATGAGATGCACAGTCACCTGTCATGTTAGTGAGTGATTGTAAAATTTTACTTTGTAGATTACCTGAACCACATTGATTATATGAAAACATATACAAGTCAATTCACAATACAATCACATAAAATAAGCCCTGAATTTCCTAAAATGACTACATCTTGTGAAACATCATAGATATGGTACAACACCTCTACCAAAACATGTATTTCTTAAATAGTTCTTATACCTTCACATGATTTGACATTAATAGTTGATAGTTCGAAAGGGATCAGGATTCAACACATTAACACACGTTTAATTCAACAAAAAACGTAGTTTTAACAATACAGTGATTATCAGAGGAGAGTATGCAATCCTTTACTTATAACAGTGTTGCTCTTATTGGTTTTTCCCAATGTATGTTACCTTTTCATTTAAACTATTTCAGTGTACCAAACCACAAAAAAACTGTGCATTTGCATTTGTCATTTTGGTTCTTAAAGTTTACATTTTAGTAAAAAGATAAAGGATTTTCACATTAGGCAAAACACGCTGTTCTATGAAGTTTACATTGGTAGGAGAGACAGAGGAAAAGACACAAAACTGTCAATGGTTATAATCCTTAAAGGAAAATGTCTTAACAGTTCGACACAGCAGTTCTTTACTTTAAGGACAGTATTTTTTTTTTATTACATCAAATGTGAATATAGGATACATCTATAAGTTAACTCATGGTCTGAGACGATTGCAGAAAGTTTGGATTTTCAAATATAGAAAAAAAGTGGGCTGTGAGTATTTTCTGTGTGCTCACTCAGTGCTTTCACTGTGTTCTCACAACATTCCTGTGACTCTCTAGTTAGCTTGTAATACAACGTCACACTAACGTTGAGAGAATGTTAGCTGGGCAGCTGGCCCTTCTTCTACACACAGCAACTTGTGCATTGTTTTGAGTTGCCCGCAAGCCCCTCATCCAGTAGGTTAATATACAGTAGCTCTCTTCAAACTCTTGACGTGTGTCATGCGGAGCGTGATTTCTCTGGCCAGTCCGGGAGTAGGAACCATCAACATTATGCTCAGAAACAGCAACCTGTTAGAAATGCTGTCTTAAGAGAAGTGCCTTGTGTATAAAATTTTGTAAGAACAAGTTGATGTAAATGTTAATTTACCTCAAATGTTTACAAAACTGTTACTAAATAAACTTTTTGTACCATATTTCAGGTGTATGTGGTGATCAATAAAATTGAGCCGGTATGTGGCCTACTGTACTGCACCTTGACTGAAAATTTACATGCACACACTCGCACATGGTGCCATCTTACAATGATGCAATGCTCCCAGCTCGTATACCGCCCCCCCCAAACTCCTAGTGAACTCTAAATATTTTAACGGCGAAAGTATTCTAATGGCGTAAGTCTACCAGAATCCTTATGCGCCAGAGGGAACACTCTCCAAGCCGCTAGATGTAGTTGCTACAGAACTATGAGGCATGGCAAGCATATTCAATTACATACCTCCCAAACTCAGACGGTTCATTGCGGCTTCTCTTGGGCTAATCCACAACCAGGATTTGAACTCTGGTCTCACGATTACGTCGATAACTGTTATTTTACCCCTCCTAGACATACAGCTCCAGAAAAAATTAAGAGACCACTTTTATTCAAAAAAGTTGAAAAGGAAAGTTTTGAGTGAGGAACTGTAGTTCCTGGGCTGTTTTTCATTCATATACTCTGTATGCACAGATCATCTTTGTGTCCATGCCACTTCTGCATATTCCTCACCTTCTATTCTCTTCACATAACATTTATTTTCTCCTACAAATATTTTTTAAGTTGTTAGGAGCTGGAAACACAAGCACCTCACCACACACCTGTGTATACTCTATGACCAATAACAAATCATTTGAGATGATTTCACGCACACACGCACACGCACACACGGAGAACTTTCACAGGCATATCATTTCTTAGGGGCGCTATGCATCTTGTACAAAAAGAGTTCACATTCATTGACCTTTACAAACTCTAAACATATCACCCCCTCTCTTCACATTCTGGGAGGATATGTGAGAATGTGACAGTGCAGCTGGAAGCAGAGAGGACGTAAACACAATGTAAACACAACCCCACATATTAAAGAGAGCGACAAGGCTGTCAGACTCGCACAGTGGAGAGAAACATCTATCACAAACCTATTTAGCATCATCAGCAGTTTACAACACTATGCCTTACAAGATGCCATATCCCCACGTTGGAGTTTGGTGCAAAGATGGCCTTTAGCAACCAAGATGACCAAGCTGGGAGTACTGAGGGCAATGGGATCTATCTACTGTAGTGTTTAGAAATGGAAATATCAATGTGGGAAACATCAAATATAGATACTAGTAGGCACAGAGTCAGTGTGCACTTGATAACTAGCATATAACAACAAATTACCTAAAATAATGTCCCTTATTAAGGCAGTTCCTAGAACACTAGATTAGAAATGCTTTGCGGACTTATTGGAGAATAGAGAAAAAAGTGGGCAGGAGATGTATCACTGGCGACATAAAAATAAATGTGAGTCGAAGAGGAGAGCAACGTATTGTGTGAATAGATCCGGGCCTGCCAGACAGGCGGAGACAGGACAGAGGGCAAGCAGATAGGTGGTGGTGGTGGGTGGGTGGCTGGTGGGGGGGGCTGATGGCTGAGGAGTGTCGCTAGATGGCTGTAGGATTGGCAGGGGGCCGCAGTGTGAAGACTGCTCTGCGTGCCCCCAGGGCCAGGGCCGACACCAGCCTGCTGGGCCCAGGGCCGAAAACAGACAGCAGTTATTTATAGCCTTTAATCACCAAACAAATTCGCACTAGCCCCAGAGTTTGAATACTCCAGTCAGCCAGTCGGCCAGTTGGTACCTGCACGGAAAATAATGAATATACTGAACCTGGGGCATTTCTAGAGTTTGTATCCCAGGGCCTCAGACATGACTGTCCACGAGGAGGGGCTTGCCATGAGAGAGTGAGTTAAATTGTCCCAGTGACTGGGATGTGTGTGTGAGAAAACCGATCTCAACCGAGGCACCTATAAGCAGAGGCAGGGTGTCATAGTACTGGTCCCTCAGTCCAGGAATGGAAACCTGTCTTGTGAGTGAAAAAGCTGCATGTGTGTTTGTTGGAGGTCAACACTTACGGAGCCCACCAAATAAGGATAGGATGTGTAAATTCCATATGCACTATTCACCGTGTATCTGTTCCCAACGGAAGAAAAGAGGTACTGCATAAATAGTTAAATTATCAAAACCGTTTACACCCTAGCTGTCCTGGCCATCAAAGATAACCCATGTATTTTCCAAAATGATCGAGGCCAATGGGAAGGACAGATTAAACTCTCCATGAACTCACGCAGGGAACAAAGTAAACCAGTTAAGGTGCAGCAGTGTTGACGACTGACCCAGGGCCAAAGGCTCAATAAATCGGTAGGTGTTTTAACTTTAATCCCGCCATGTCTCTCCCTGGGCTTTTTAAAATCTTTCTTCACCCAAGGTCGGAGGGGTGTGTGGCGGCACAAAACGTTAGAAATGCAGTTGTCATCCATTCCAACCCCCCCCCCCCACCATGGTATGCTGCAGCTGTATGCGCAACCCCCACCCCTGCCCCCGCTCTGTTGTTTTATAATTAAATGGTGACATTAGTTCATATCATGTGATTCGAAAAGGATTCACCGCACATTGGAGGCCCTAATCGCCACCTATAGTCTGCCCTTGCCTGGACCGCAGGGCGTGCCCACATGACCCTGCTGAGCACAGCGCTTCCTTTATGCCCCCTGAAAGAACCGGGGATTGAGCCCAAACAAAAAAAAAACACAAGGGTGAAAAATGTTTTTTCACCCTGGCCCGCTCTTTCGCAGGGCTGGCTGTGCACACAGGGCCGTTTTTGCTTCAGATCAATGGGACAAGTTATTGGAGTCTGGCCAACTCCGACCCATAGAAAGGGAAAAAGCTGCGTCTTCAAAAATAAAAAAGGTTTTGTCACACCTTTGTCATAAATGCTCCCGATAAAACTGAAATGTCGGTTTTTTCTTTTTTTTTCTTCAAGTGCATTAAATTGATTGAAACCTTGAAAATTTTGGTTTTCTATATATCCACTCGTCGCTGGTTAAGTTCAGGCCTGAACACTGGTGTGGTGGATGGTGCACGGCTCTCTTCAGGGCTCTCTGAAATAAGGAAAGGATGGCCTTTAACGCCTTACGCCAGTCACACACAGAGACACTGATGCCCCTTTCAGATGCCCATTTTGTCAAGCTTGGCGGAGCAGTGCTCATGCAAGGAATCATGGGTATAATATTTACACAGCCATGTCCTGAGCTCTTAACGAGTCAACATTTTAAGCACTGTCTACCTCTCTGTGCACTGGAGGACACGCATTCGGCACACGCGACATACAGCCCCCCCCCCCATCAAAACACATAGGAATGAACAAGGGTGTTGACTTTCTCCAAAAGGTTGATATTGGACAGGACAGTAATAACATGTCAGAGAAAACAATGGGCAATTCACTTTATTATTGACACTAATAACTGTGAATCCTATGTTGAATAATTTACCAGCATTGTATCATTATAATATTGCATGGCATAAAACTATACATTCACTGAGAGAAATTAGAAAAGAACGCCACGTTTTTAAGGCAGTCCCTACAGAACAAACTTGTCACTGCTTTATGTATTCACTTCCTGTCATGTGTTCCTACCAACAACTTCTCATTGGTGAGCCTTAGTCTAACAGGCTTGCACCCACTTGGTCATTCTCAGGTGCTGCTATAAGAGTATTGAGATCTACTCTTAAGAGTTCCTAATAATATGACACTTCTTTATGCACCACAATTTAAGTCAGCCACCAACAGATAAGGGCCTTTTTTCAGTGAGCTCTGTGGGTCGCCTGTCACATAACCCGGAAAAGAAAAGTTACCACTATTTCAGGCAAGAGCCTACGTTAGGTGACTGTCACCCAGCTTTATGTGATCACCATCACCCCTATAGAACATGGAAAATAAACATACAATGTGAGGGGGGGGGGGACATTAAGAAATGAAATTATTTATTTTATCATTTTGGCAGACAAGTCACTCACTGCATGAACCTTATGTCAAGTTACACACTCACACCCACACGTACTTTCGGTACACAGATCAGGCACATTCAAATTAGGTGTTGGCGCCACCTGGCCTGTCACAGAACCAACTGTGACTTGGTTCCGTTCCTTGCCCGGCTCCACTCAGACCTCCTCTGGCCTTCCTCCACATGGGATCGGCAGACATCACTTGGAAGTCAATAGGCAAGGCGGGTGCCATTCAAAGAAAATTCTACGTCAAACCAAAATCCTATTCAGAAGTCAACATAAAACGAGGTATTCGCTTGTAATTTATTGATAGAAAATAATACAAATAAAACATAGGCCTAAAAGGAAAACAGTAAAAACAAAAATATATAAAAAAAAAAAAAAAAATAGCAACATTTTCAGGGATAAATGCAGACGTTTCTAGTGTAACGTGGATGCCTGCAGACGGCAGGAATCAGGAAAACGTCACCAGCCATGTCTATGATCTAATCCCGAAAGAGATCTGTCCACTCTGGTTCGAACAGCGTTTCCATTGTTGTCGTGTTGACAGAATATCCCTCTCTAGCCTGAAGTAATACAGCACCCATTATCAAGTGCTACAGTTTGAACTAAATAATCAACATCACGTAGCTTAAATGAGGCAAAACAAAATACTGGGATTACAACCTAGAAAAATTATTTCAAAATGTAGTTTTTTTTTAGGCAGGACACCATATTCTTCATTCCTGTACCTGAAACTCCTCTGAAGGCCCAGACTGTACCCCATATAGCCAACCACCACCTTAGGACAAATAAAAGGGAAAGACAGACACACAGGAGAGCTCCACACTGCAGCAGGTTTAATTCATGAACTAATTAATGCTCTAAACGGAGGAGAGAGAAATGGCACACTCGGCACAAACTAAACACATCCCATATCGTCGTGAAAAGAACAAACGTACAATTGAACCAAGACCAACCAATCAGCCAGCCAACCAACTAACCAACCAACCGTAATAAATAAATGTCATCTTTAAAAAGGCTCCCGGGGGTAGAGTGGGGGTCAAAGCTGAGGAAGATTCAGTGGGTCTTTCTGGGGGACATCTTTGCCCCTTCCTGTCCTCTACTTTCAAAAATATTTACACATCATAGCAGGCAGCCCAATCTGGGCTTAGTAAGTAATGCTACATGAAGCCAACGGAGTCGCCCCACCAGAACGAGGGAAGAGCAGCAGTTCGTGGGGATTCGCTGTTCACACGCCAAGCAGTCCACACATCACCCCCGGCTTGTCCCCTTCCCTGACCTGGGGAATGAGGTGACCTCCGATCAGTCCTGGGCATGTGCAGTCCCTTCTATCCTGACACCCACTGTACGCTCAAAGCTGGCCTGAGATCCGTGAGTAATGGAGGGGTAATAGTGAAAGACAATACAGCCCAGTTGTGAAGCTGTTCAAGGTGGAACTGGAGGGAAAGAGGACGCTTATCCTCATCTCCTCTGTGATGGGTCGAGGAGTGGAATCTATTCCCCGCCTCCCCCCTCCTCATCCTCCTCCAGGCGGCGCTCTTTGTAGAGGTCTTTGACCAGGAGGAGAGGGGTAAGGATGCTCTCCAGGACGGTGCGCTCCAGAGGAGTAGAGGAGAACCACGGGGCGTCGTCAGAGCCTGAAGCCTCCGGCTGCACGTAGAAGATCTCCGTGCTCTGCATCAACGACCCTGGGCTGAGAGAGAGACCGAGTTACAGCCGTGTGGCCCGGACAAACTGAGGAATGAGCGGAGGTCATAGGTCAAGGGGCGGAGACTCACCACTTGGAGCGGTACAGCTCATACAGTCGACACTCGTGCCTCTTGACTGGGCAGTGCACGGAGCTTCCTGGGCCGCTGTCCGAGTCGTCGGCCGGGTCACCAGCCCCCTCCTTACGTTTCCTCTTCCTGGATCCGGTTTGTGCTGCCCACGGACACAGAGAGACCAACGTCAGACGGAGACACCCGAACAAAGACTGGCGTGCGTGCGCGTTTCAGGGGTGACACTCACAATAGTGGCCCTGCGACGAGGGCGAGGAGGAAGAGGAGGAGGGGGTGGGGACACGGATGCAGACGGTGGTCTCCCGTGTGGCCGGGTCTGTGCAGTCGGGACCGAAGACGCTGGCGAAGGAGAGGCGCAGATGCTGCTCCGCCGTGCGCAGGCCAAAGTACTTGGTGTTCAGATAGACCAGCGATCGCAGCAACGCAGCCGGGCTCTGGTCCCCCAGCAGCTTACAGCTCCACAGACACTGCTCCTCCACGCGACCCCATCGGGAACCTGGAGCGCAGACACACAGCGGTACCGGTCACAGCACCCCAGCGCCCTCCAATCACCAATACGGGTGCAATCTAATTATTCTAATCGTGGAAGCCCTGTGCCCAGGGCTTCCACGACGGAGATGGATTTAGCCCGCTCCATGTTGGAGTAGTCAGTTTTGGTCCCTCCTGACCAGCCGGTTGAGTTGGACGTACCA
Organism: Esox lucius; assembly: GCF_011004845.1. Classification (NCBI taxonomy): domain Eukaryota; kingdom Metazoa; phylum Chordata; class Actinopteri; order Esociformes; family Esocidae; genus Esox; species Esox lucius. The sequence continues at coordinate 25,129,188 of NC_047584.1, read as the reverse complement.
ATCGGTTGACTACATTACAGTGGTGACGTCTGTGCTGGAACATTCTCCCAGTCCTCTAACCGTCTCTATGAGTGTACACTATTTACCATCAGGCATCACGCTGGGCTGCCAGCCTCTGAGGACCTTGTTGAGCTCCTCTCCAAAGGGTTGGTAGCACGGGTCACTGAACAGCTCATCTGTCCTGCCTTTGGCCTGCAGATGCTACGTACAACCAAACAATGTGTTACCATTAGAGAAAACTCAAGGAAACACACCTAGGCCTGGTTATGTGGCCTGGTAATTATCACTAGACATTTAAAATATTGAAGGCAATAAGTGGGAAAGGAAAGATGAAGGTCAGAGATAAATCGAAGCTGCATACTTATAGGCCAGCCATGGGAATTGGAATAACAAGTATAATTAATGGACATGTTTTGTTTACACAACCAGTTTGCATTTCCTGTAATTCAACAAGGCTATATATACCGTAGAGGTGTCTCTATTGGGAAGGGTCAGGGTTCAAAGTTGAAGGATCTTAAGACCTTGCGTGCAACCAACGACTACAATAATGTTAACCATAATTTCATCCTTAATCAACTTGCTCCTAAGACCCCACCTCCATCTTCCAAAATAACAAGCTTGTCTGGTGAGAAACTGCAACCCAAATCTCCATGGTTACACTGTACATTTGTCATTCAGGAACAAGTCCTCTTCCGTCAATCACAGCAACAGCCCTCAGACATCAATAGCCAGACTGATTGATCGCGTTACAAACACCTAGCGCTGCCTGAGGTTATAACAGCCTGAGGTTATAACAGCCTGCTCCTAACCTGACGGCACAGAGAGGGAGACTTGAAGTAATTCTGGACCTTGAGCTCAATTCAGTCAATGTTCACAGATCTTTTACCTATCCAAGTTTAGTTAGAACCAAGTTTGGAGGAGAGAGAGCGGACCAACAGAGGTGACTGACCTGCTGGATGCCAAGGCAGAGATAGAGAACGCTGTCAGGTTCATAATGCTCTCCATTGGGCCGTCGCACCTCAGCCACGAATTGGGCCAGTGCCTGGCCGAGCTCTGACGCTTTCAAAGAGAGCAGGTCACTGTTGGACCGGGCCGGTGGATGTTCTGAGGACAAACAAGTAGAACCTCGTACTTAATTCAATAGTACACTTCATACAGAACGCCCAGTGGCACGATAATGACATTAACTGCGGATGACATTTACTGTGGATGATAATACCTGCTGTGGACGACATTTACTGTGGATGACAATACCTGCTGTGGATGACAATACCTGCTGTGGATGACATTTACTGCAGATTATATTATTTTCTGTGGATGATTCTCACTCACCCAGCTTGGTGTCAACTTTCCCTGTTGCATTGCCCGATTGGTCGGCCGGGGACAGCGCCCATCGTTTCCAGGCGTTGACCCCATAGCGACACCTAAGGGGTAACGAGCGCCCCTCTGCTGGACCGTCTGGGGTGGGGGGAGGGGGGGAGGAGGGGTCTACATCTACAGCTCTTTTCTTGTGTCCCTGAAACAAACACACAGCTCCTGTGAATAAGACTGGCCATGTCTTTTATAAAACAGCATTTCTGATAGCATCATTCATGGTTTATATTTTCGTGTCCTCATACAAAAACAAAATAGCAATCACAGAGTTTCAGGATGTGAACAGCAATAGAGTTCTAATCAGCGGGCACATTTTGTTTCAAACCAGAGCAAAGGACAAAGGTCAGGATCAGTAGGGTGATCACCTGTCTTTTGGCTCTGGGTCGGGGGGTCTCCTCCTTCTGCTCTACTAGCAGAGGGGGCAGCGTGAAGCCCATGTCCGCGTCTAGGCTCTCCAGAACAGGAACTGGGTCTACCACAGGACAGACAAACAGACAGATGTAAGGGATGACCCGGTCAAAGCCCACCACACATTGGACAGAGGGAGCCGGCTGAGCTGAACTTGACCTGACCGTGGGGATGGAGGGACTTCAAACAGCCATTTAAAGTAACACAACTGGCTCCTCTCTACAGTCCAGGGCTTAATCTGCAAGTCCCAGGTCATTCAATGTAAATCTACACACACCTGGCCACTTCCTGATTATAAATGCATTGAAATTAGTCATTACATCCACTTATGAGTCTGTCAAACATGCAGTCCAGAAATAAACCCAGAGGAATTGTCATCAGATTGGTCCATGTGTCCCAGTCATATCGGGTAACAATACGCAACTACACAGAGTGACAGCACAGTCAAATGATGGCAGCTCGGAGACAAGATGTTCCACAACCGAGGAGGATGACAATGGAAACTCCTCCGTGTGTTTATATGCAGGAGGCGCACCTTGAGGGAAGTCTTTCTCCAGGTCCAGGTCTGGTTCATACTTCTCCTCCTCCCCCTCTGATTCAGAGCTGCTGCTGCTGGAGCCACTGGACTTGGCGTCTCCTTCTCCTTGCTCTCTCTTCACCTTCACGTCTGAAAGAGTCAAACAGACTCTTACCTGTGGCCTCTACAGTGGAGACGCCAGTTCAAGTAGACAATAGATGCGTACTGGTGTGTTTTGTGTCCTCATATAACAAATTAGCAATCACAGCGTTTCAGGATGTGAACAGCAACAGAGTTCTAATCATCAGACACCCGAACGTATTGGAGTTTGGTGCTTTCGGGACAAGCAAACTGCGGAGGTGAAGTCAACGCTCGTCTTTTCTTCTCTGCATGCATGTATACCTGGCTTCCTGTCTTCCGCGATCATCTCGGCCATGGAGATCAGGTCAGCCTCGTGGGGGTCACTGGGGACTTTGGCCTTCAGCTCGTTGATGGTCTGGACAATCTGCTCCGCCCCCTGCAGTGTGGTCGGCAGGAACACCGGCACTGGAACCTGGGGGAGGCGCCGGGGAGGGATAAACTGGTCGCTTAGGGACTGTTAATTGATTACCTGGAGGAATCAATTCAGGGACAACATCCCCTCCGCAATGTTACTGTCAATATCAGGAATATCACAAACGGCCCTCAAATTTACAACCCAGATCACAGTGTTTCAGGACGTGAACGGCAGGAGTTCACAGGACACATAATGGGACTACTTCCTGCCTGACTGTGTGGATACAGGGGCGTGTCTTACCGGGACGGGGAGTGTCAGGGGCGCGGGCGTGAGCTGGGCATACAGGTTCATGGGGACGGGGATGAATACGGGTACTGGGATGGGGACAGGAATGTACTCCCTCTTCACCCCATCATCCTCATCTGGAGACAGAGGCACAGGCCAAAGGACCATTAACTTATATTTTGTGGGATACAAGGTACTGCACCGGTCAAAGGCCAATTTAAGGGAAATACTGATGAATTTACCGGTCTGTAAAAGCTTGCTCTGCATGTGTGGCTTGCAGTAGGTGGCCTTGGTCATAGTGAGAGGCTTGCAGAGTACAGCTTTATTCTTCACATCCTTAAGGATCCCTCCACTGGTGAATGACTGACTTAACATCTAGCACAAAGCAATGACAAAATAATTAGTTTCTTTACCTAACAGTCAGCAGTGCTGGAACCTTAACAGGGTTCTTAGAAACATGCGTTTTTTTTACTTACCGCAATGTTTGTGGCCTCAGTTTGAATCCCAAATCCTGTCAATAGGAAAAAACAAGGTTCCATAAATCAACCTGACTGTTGCACTTTAATCCAAAATAAAAGAATAAGATAAACGCAAACAAGCACCAAGCCTGGTGTTCTCTGGGCCCTTTTGTGTTGCCAGATTGGGTTCATTCTGCTGGCAGTAGAAGCGGAGAAGACACTGTTGGTCACAGAAGTGCTTCATCTCTGCTCTCCACTGTACCGACTCGGTCAGGTTCCCTTGCACCTTACAGCAGTCACAGCGAGCCGCCTGGTGGACAGACGGGGAAACACCATTCAAACAAGACAGATGCAATCACCCCAGGGAAGGGACAGTTTCTAAAAATGTGTTACTAATTTAGGCATGCCCTCTGACCTTGTAGTACCACTCGTGGAACTTCTTGGCACAGGTTTCGCTGCAGAAGTCCCTGGACACCCCAGCTAGCTGCCTGGTTACCCCTCTCTTGCACAGCTGAGTACAGTAGTTACAGGTGACACACTTCAGACCCAGCCGCTTGGCAAAGTCCTGCTTGTACAGCAGCTTACAGCCTGATGATGGGGATCAAGAATAACCACTTTTAGAGGGGACATAATGTCAAGGTTCAAGTAATAAACAGTGATGCTGTAGATCAGGTCAGCAAGAGGCACATCCCATGTTATTTTGGGCCCCTTAAAGTATTTATACCCACACATATTTTATCTGATTGTTTCTCAATGTAATAAATGTACGATGCCCCACCCCAATACACAATCTCATCTTGGCGTTATTGTACAATGATGTATTATAATTAGTATGTTTAGGGCCCCCTGACCATCCTCGGACAAAAACCGTCCTGTGGCTTATTCCAGTCGCCTACACCTGCTGGCGCTCTATTCACATTTCGACTGGGTAAAGCGCCCCATCAAGTGGTGAAACAAAGCAAGGGCACAGAGAAATACGGGATGTGGACAGACATCATTCAGTCATCATTCTCTTGCTCTTACGATAAAAAAAAAAAAAGACCAGATAACAAGGGCGTAGATTAAGGAGACAAATGAGTGAAGCCACTGGCAGACCTTCACTGCAGAAGGGCCTTTTGACTCCAGAGAACTTGACAGTCTCGTGGAGCGTCTTCTCCTCCTGACAGTACTCGCAGAAGGTGACGATGCAGTGGAGCTTCTTGTAGTCCTCACAACAGATCTTACTGCAGAACTGGTACACTTTATCCTGGGAGGGAGAAACAGATAGTCAGGCACTGTCGAATGCTCCGGTGCTTCTTAGTTTTGACCCACTTGAGATTTGTCACGCACCAAGAGGGAGATGCACAGGCCTCCAGCAAAGACTGATAATTGGTGGGTGACTGCCTACAATTGTCTGAACAAGAAGGCAGGAAGTGTGGTTCAATCAGGAGAAAGAGGAAATAAAAAGCCTAGAATATTTGTGATCCACTATTTTTTTAACATCCCTAGTTACATATAACCTGATTACAGAAAACATTAGTTACGTTACCAAGCACCAACATTGCCATCTGGTAACATTCAAAATTAAGTTACAATACTTGGATTAGTTTAACATTCAAAAGCATTTTTACCAAAATTAGGGATTACAAACTACGCAATAATCAATATAAATTATGTTACATGCAATCTCAAAGCTGATTTATACTTTAACAATTAGATAACAATATTGAGTTTGAGTACTGCTGGACTCAAAGTAGTGTTGGACAATTTTTGACAGGTAACTAGCAATTACAATGGACTATATTTAGAAAGTAACCCAATCCTGACTATTATGTAAAACAAGTTCATCACCACAAAATTAATTTACCTCCCACTCCAGGGTTTCAGGCTTTAGACTGAACGCCCCTCGACAGTAATTACATTTCAGCTGGATGTTGTGGTTCGTTGTGGAAGACAGGGGAGCCTGTCCATTGGTTACAGTTTGAATGGTTGCATTCTGAGAAGGGGGGGGGGGTGGAAAAATACCCTTCAATCATTGAAGAGCTGCACAGTGTAAGACATGTTCTTTCTAACGTGAAACCTAACATTAAGCAGGCTTTTAAAATTGTTCAAATGTTATCCTGGCAAAACACCTGATGTGTCCATATATAATATAGACATCAGGAGAGGCGTCGGTGCATACCTGGAACTTGGTGACACATGTTGAGCTGCAGAAGTTCAGGACCTTCCCCTCAGGTAGAGTGGCCTGGTACTGAGGTAAAGATGTCTTCTTACAGAAGTGACACGTAGGTTCCGAGTCTGCAGAGAAGAAGAAACACAAAACACCCCTTAACACAGTAAAACAATTATAATAATAATAATAAATAAAAAAGAACGTACATAAAAAGGATTTGGTCAAAATCGGGTAAAGACAGGTACTGACTGAGGACGGTGGTAGTGGCACTGGAGATCTTGGACTTGTTCATGCAAGCTGTGGAACAGTAGGGCTCCATGGTGCCGCTGGGTCCGATGCAGTGGGTGACCTCACTGGACCGGACCATGGCCCGGCATCCGGTACACATCGTCATCTTAGAGTGGGCCTGCGGGGGGGGGGAAGGGGAATACAAAAAACGTGTGTCGGCCCGTGACTGAAACATGCGTACAAGCGTCCGAGGCTCCCGCTGCCCCTAACTGTAAAACTGACACGACCCATATCCAAGACAAGTTCTGGTCATACATGACCCATATCCAAGGCAAGTTCTGGTCATACACGACCCATATCCAAGGCAAGTTCTGGTCATACACGACCCATATCCAAGACAAGTTCTGGTCATACACGACCCATATCCAAGACAAGTTCTGGTCATACCTGCTTATAGTCCCGGATGCAGTTCTGGTGGCAGAAGCGTTTCTGCTGGCCGTCGATGATGAGGAAGTGGTTGGCTGAGGCGCGGCTGGGCAGGTAGTCGCCACACTGCTCGCAGCAGTTCATGATGAGCCCGTTGGCCATGCGGTAGCGGTTGAAGCAGGCGTCGCTGCAGATCTTATGAGTGACCGTCTTAAAGCTCACCTCGTGACGGATCTGTTGGAAGGATGAGGGGAAAACGGGGCGCGCCATTTTAAAATGTAGCCGAAAATCAAATCACGGCGAACGAATGGTGAGACTGCAGCGAGATTCTGGCCGGCGTTGTCGGCCACTGTGAGATGGCAAATCAACCTCCATTTGATGCCAACTGTTTGCCATGCGGTAACCATGGTCACCAGACACAAGGCTTGGACAGACACAGCGGACGAGAAACGTTGTCGTCGTCAGCCATGTTGGAGGGAGAGCGAAAGGGACACTGGAAGACGTCTCATAACGAGTCTCATATTCACCCAATACACTTCTACTGATGTGAGCGGATCACCTTCTCTTGCGCCGAGTGCAGATGTGCCAAAGTAAAGATTTAGTCATACAGCTTCTAGCGATACCACCCGTTTAGATCTAAAGGAGCTCATTGGGGCAGAGGGTTGAAGGGCTAGGGCCACGTGTGTTGTAGGACGGAGACGTGTGCTGAACTGACCTCGGTAAGTTTGCCACAAACAGTGCACTTGGTTTTAATGGAGGACTTGGGTGGGTTCTGTTTGTTCTCGTAGGCTCCCAGGCAGCCCGTGCTGCAGAACTCCTGGAACGACTCGCTGGAGTCCACCTGGGCCACAATGGTACCCTTCATTGTAGTGATGTCCCTGAAACACACACACACACACACACACACACCAGAATAAATTAGTGAATTAGACACACACACACACACACACACACACACACACAACTGGAGTGAGGCTGCTCACTTCTTGCACATGGTGCAGCTCTTCTTGGGGGTGGGTTTGTGTGAGAAGGCCGAGAGGCAGGTTGTGGAACAGAACAGGTGTGTGGATCCTTTCCGCTGGTACGCCGTCTGGCCCTTCTTAAGAGGTTTCTTACAGTTGGCGCAGGTCACCTTGACTGTGCGAGGGGGGTTATGTGAGCCAGAGGGAAAGGGTCCAGGCGGTTTGGGCAGGGAGGCGGCGGGCGATGTGGAGTCCACCCCTGTCTGTTTTTGGTTCCGCGGAAATGAGGCTGATTGGGAGATCCACGAATCTGTGGAGAGGAAAAAAACAATAACAAACACACATTAACACAAACTTGAGCACACCTGCACAAACAGCAATGTTAAAATGTGAACATGGTCCAGCTCAACGCCATCAAAACCATAAGAGTGAGTGCTTATTACCAGGCCTCTGGTGGGTCCCTGTGCCTCCATTCTGCACAGGCTGGCTAGTGGTGGAGGCGTTGCTGACCCGGCCAGGGTTAAAGGTGTTCGGGGGCCTGCCACTACTGATGGCACTCTGGGCGTCAGGGTTCAGACTGAAGGTGCTGCTGATCTGCAAGCCGTTCTCAGCGACGCCCTCCCCGCCCCGCAGGGACGTCACACTCGTGATCATCAGGTTCATGTCCCCCTCCGTTTCTGCCTCGGCTGCGGCGGCAGAAGGCCCAAGCGTTGTGACGCTGGCAATCTTTATCTCAGAGTCGGGCTCCGTGCTGCTCAGGATACCTCCACTGTCCGGTGAGGGAGGAGCTCCGGCTGTGGACAGTGAGGAAGAGCCTCTTTGCCCCACATCCTCCTCATCATCAATGACAATGGGTTCTGTGGGTGCTGCTGATAAGGTGGGGTGTGGACTCGGGGTGTTGGAGGGGGCTGATGCTGCTATTGTGTTTACTGTCGCCATGGTTTCTGATTCCAAGGGGCGGAGCTCAGGGCAGTCAGAGGGGGCACCAGCTTGCGTAGCAGACAGGGTGGGGGAACGTTTCCCTGAGGGAGGTGGGGCCTCTTCCACCAACACCACATCATCATCATTGTTCTCCAGAACCCTGGAGGGTTCCTCTGTTGCTATGGCAGCGGGAGCCTGCGTTCCCACGGGGGGTGTGGTTTGGTCTGAGGGAGGGGTGTCTGGGTCCATGGGTTCGTCTTCTGGGGCGGTGCTCCCCTCCCTTACCCCAGGCCTGGGCTCCGAGTCCCCATCCATCGTTTAGGCTGCTACAACCTGCTTCAAACACAAAAACTGAGTTATTAGAAGCCCACCAAAAGCATGTTGAATGTAGCCATCCCAGGTAAAATGTGAGGAATAAGGAATACAGCCAGGCACTGTTTTTGCTGGCTGTTCGGTTGACTAACAAATGAGCTTACGCAGCTTCGGTAACGACCAGTTAAGAGATAGCGGTCGGTTTCCAGATAGCCAAATGATTAGATCACCATGACGTGGCTCCTGACACCTCCATGGGCATTGTAGAGAAAATGCTGAAAATGCCTTGATGTGTACAGCGAGCGCTCGCGTCAGAAGAACATGACAAGGTTGCATGTGAATCTTGTGGCAGGGACGAAAGTGGAGCATAAAAAAACAAAACAACGCCTGCAGTACCAATGACCGTCCAGTGGAGTCACTGTCCTGCAAGAATATCAATCTCTGCCCATTTTGCCCTTTATCCTTACCCCAAAACCCCTTTAAGAATCGGTCTACTTCTTTCCGGCCTGTTTCTCCTCTCCTCATTCAGACCTCTATCTCTCCACACAAACGCAGACACACATCTAATCCTCTTTCAGTCTCATCTCTGTTGCCAAGTGATGCAACACTGTGGTTGCCATAGTGATCAGGGGAGTACCATGGGGGTTGGTTGTTCTTTGAAGGTAGACATCAGGGTCACGTTTTGCATTAGGCACTAGGCACCAAAAAGGAGCTGCAACCTTCTAATGACCATTAAAAACATCCCTAACAACATAGCATGATAGAAATTAAAACAAACAATCTACTGGATAAATCCCTTTGAATTCAATCACTTCCTGACAGCATCCCTTCAAATAAAAAAACACAATAATAAAAATGTAAAAGATTACCATGCAGGTGTTTCCCTATGAACAAAGTTATAAGAAATTGAGCTTTTGGACATGAATGCAAAAACATTTAGGAGATAAGACATCCTCAACGTTAAACCATTTTGCATGCACCACCACACACAGAGACAACCATATCTTGACCACTGGAGAATATAAACGGTTGGTTTTGATAATAAAATTAATTAAACAGACCCATCCCTACAGACCACTGCAATTTAGCTGGTACACCTATGACATTTAAGTTAAACTGAAATGTTAATGTTCACATTTATCACCAGAATATTATAAGCTACATTTTGCCATTCAGGTCCAAAAACCTACTTTCTGATCACTTCCACAATAGCCAAATATTTAACATTTAAATCATTAACTTTGATGGCATCCCTCATTGAATTTCTAAAATGTACATAAGGGAGTAAAATATCCATGACTTCTGGTATATTTGTTTTACATTGGGATGTAACATACAAATGTATGTTGCTCTCGGAAAGGAATCCAGACCCCTTCACTTTCTCAATTTTCTTTTTTTAGCCATCAATCAACACCCTGTAATCACAACAATGACAAGTTTTATTTATCGTTTTAAATAAATTTGAAACATCACTATGATGAAGCATGGTGGTGGGAGCATAATGCCATGGGGCTGTTTCTCAGCAGCTGGGAAAACAGAGGACATTTAAGAAAATCTCATCCATAGTGCACAGAACCTCAGACTTGGCAAAAGATTACTCTCAGCACCACAATGACCAGAAGCACTGACAGTAATGCTGGAGTGGCTTCGAGACAAGTCTGTGATCGTCCTCAAAAGAGACCTGAAGATCACAGTTCACCGACACTCCCCATTGAATCTTATAGACCTTGAGAGCATCTCCAAGGAAGAACTGAAGAAATAGCCTAAATTAAGGTGTGCAAACTTGGCAGAGGCATACCCAAGAAGACTCAAAGCTTTGATCTCCTTTGAAGGCGCTTCCTGTACTAAATAAAGGTTCTGAATACTTATGTACATTACATATTTCTATTTTTCCCCCCTAAATTGACACACATTTCAAAAGACGTGTGTTTTTTCCTTTGTCATTATGGGGTATTGGGAGTAGATTAATGGGGGGAAAATATGTAATCAATTGTAAATAAAGTCTACAACACAAAATGTGGAGAATGTGAAGGGATCTAAATACTTCCCGAAGTCACTGTATGTCCAACTCAAGAATCTGCCATGCTGCAAATAATTTAAGTTTCTACAGAGACATAAAACATTAATGATGCACAGCCTTTCAATTTAAGAAAGGTAGAGGATATTTTGCTGATAGATATGCCAAAAACTTGCAGTCAGCCAGAGAGTAATAGAAAATTCCCTACTGCTGCAGGCGGACATGGCACGCAGTACCTCAAGTATGTAACGCAAATGGCCCTGAAAATGTCTTCTGAGTTTTGAGAATCTCTCTGTTCTGATTATTAAATACCAAAACAAACTAAGCCACAACAGCTTGAAGTAGCTCAGTCCAATTTGCAGAGCTTTTAGTTTCTATATCAACATTTTGTTATATCAGGTTTTGTTTAACATTCATACCATTATGGGTATCAATAACTTTTGTAACAACTGTAATTAAAAAAAAACCTTTCATATTTGCTCAAATGAGCCTAACTATTAAGCACACGTACCACTCAAGTCCACTTCCATCTTTAGATTCTAATAAAAGAGAAACAAATGTTTGTGAACTTCAATGTCTCTATCAATATATTGGCTTGTTACAGCCATATACCTTTTTAAGGCAATCACATAAATTGGCAATAATAAGTAATGACGTCCAATTGTAACTACTTCCTGGTGGTTAATGTAAAAGTGTGTGGAAGACTTTCAGAACCATTTCAAATTGTCTAGACTTTTTCGCGTAACAACACTTAATGAGACATTTCTATATTCATAACAAAATTATATTTATAATTGAATCATACTTGAACATTTTTATTGTAAAAATATTCCAAGTAAACTAATTTGGTAACTTAGTCTTCATAGTTTACAGTCACGTGTTTGCTCTGACAGCCTGGCGAGCAAAATATTGCTGAAACATTGCGTCTAACACTGGAAATTCTATGGAGCTACTGCACAACCTGGTCAAATGTTCTACTTTTACAGCCCATAAGTGTTTAGATCACCTCACAAAACATGAAAAGCAATGGCATGCAAACACACTACAAGTCTTAGGCACTTGTAACACATATACAGCACCCGCTGCGTTATTCAACGGAGCTGACCTTTAGGAATGTGTACATATACCTTGTAGAGAATCCATCCCCTTGCACTGCTATCAAAATGAAAGCGTACATAAGTACAGACGGCTATCTGTACATTCGATCAGGAGGGGTTCAATAATGCAATTGTTTGGGAGGTGAAGGTTGAAGAAATTCTTCATTGTCAAAGCGAAGTATACTGCTAATTTACCTAAATTACTATTGGTTCTATGGGTGGTCAGTGTAGTGTAGTGCAGCCAGTACAACAGAGTCTTGTGACAAATATCCGGATAAAAATATAAATGTTTTCTCAATGTCAGGTTAACCATTCCTGTTTAAATGTCCCACCATTGACAGCCTGGGTTGCTGTGAAGAAGACAGGAGTGGTGCGATTTTCGCCTGTATTAACATTGTTACTAACTTAGCGAACGCCAGGGACGTCACTAGGCCTATTTTAGGGCTAAAATATCAATTAGCCCCCCCCCCAAATAAATCATATCAGTCAATGTATTTTCTCTGATTTCCTTTTTCATCAACCTTTCCATCGCATCTAAACTTCTTACAAATTGTCTATAAATTGTATACAATCGTGTTCATTTGGCAGCATGTTCGGTTGAGTGTGACACTTTGAATGTAACTCGCTCATCTGAAGCCAGTTGTCTTCGGTAAATAGTAGCTAATGTTCATAGTGGTCAAAGAAGCAAATCCTATCAAGTTCAAAATATAATATCCATGGAAAGCAACAGTATGTTTCGCTAATCAATATAATCTTTCAGCTAGCCCACCAAATTTTTATAGAAATGTATGGAGGTTAAAAAAAAAAATTTAGATCTTAAAAATGTGTCATTTATGGAAATTGTTTAGACAAGTTGCAGGTCGTGAAATTCGACTTGCACAACAGACCACAAATCATGTAAAAACAAAGTGATCAGTCTTTCTTCTTTACCGGAATGCAAGAAAACTTTCCAGTAGACACTTCCGAGAAGGTGGCCAATTATTGGGGACGGTGGCCGATAATAGGGGGTCTTATTTTTTAGCTACAACACAACTACTGAAAATATAAATTTCCCATTAATGACTTCATCAACTGATTACTCTGTACAAGAAGAGATTTTTCTAAATTCTGTTGGATATGCCAATAATAGGGGGTTCGAGATTAGTTATGTTCAATTCTTCGGTTTCAACGGAACACAGTTGCAAAACTGTGCGTGTTTCACAGATTCATGTTTGTTTGGGTTTGAAGTTAATTTATTGCAACGTATTTTGTTCAGAGGAAGGGAAACCCGCTTATTAAATGTTTCTTTTTCAATTACGATATATTTTTTAATGACTTCATTCCGAGATGAATGGGCTAATGACCAAATCTGTTTGGAAATGATTCAGAATGATTCCGAAATCTCGCTACGAAACAGAATATGTACTAGATGTGGACAAAAGTATTTTGCCTACATAGTACATCCATTTTTGTGCCTTTTGTTGCTGTAGGATGGATGAGGACAGTGGGGATTTTTTAAATTAATTTGGATAGAATTTAAGTCATATTAGATCAGTGTCTAACACAAACTATGAGACATACTTTTAGACAACCTTGACCAAAAATAACCTTATTTTACACCCAATGTTTTGGGGAGTATGCCCAGACCCCCCAAAACAAGGCTTAGCCCCCCCCAAGGCTTAGCTATTGGAGTTGGTTGCATCGGTGCAGACGAAAACAGACCATGTCATTCATTATAATTATTACACGTAGATATGATTGCAATTACAACATATTTGTTGTAATTGTTAGCATATCCATTGAAACTTCAACTATCTGGCATTTTGAAGTATAACTAGCAAAAGTTGTGGAGTTGTCGATGGAGGGCAATAGAAGAAGAGTTTGTTTTGCCGGCCAAGTGGGCGTTCCCATATGCTGTGACATCAAATGGAAACTATCAATTGAAAATGATGGCCATGGGCATTTTTTATTAGGAATATTATAAAATAAAATGTTCAAGTATATTCAATGTTATTTTCAAAGGAGAAAGATTAAACACCGGTTGGTTAGTTTTCTAAGACACAAGTTGTGAAAAAATATGAGAAAAGTAGTGAAAAGCGACCACAAAATGTGCAAAGCTGACCTGCTTCACACAGGAGCATGACTATGATACATGAGCACCTGAAAAAAATTATATTTTTTGGTTGTCAGAGAGCTCATTCAGGTAAGCTTTATGACAGGAGTTGCATTTTCTAAAAAAAAAAATTGGTCACCTTGAATGTAGCAACACAAATCCTATATTCTAGTTGAATTCCAACTAGAGCAATAACTAATTGGAAAAATGTATTGAAACAAGACTTACTTTCTAACTTTTCTCAGTTTCCTCCAGTTTTAAACTTTAGGAGGACATGAGGTCCTGGTCCACACCTGCGGAGTACCTGGTTTGGGGGGCCCATTGCTGTCCCTGTCCTTGTCCACCTGGTAATTATTTTGACCTAGTCTAAAATCAAATAGACTCTGGATTTAGCCCAGATAAATGCATACATTTTTCCAATTGGACTCTTAATATCTCACCCAGCACAGCCAGAAGAGGACTGGTCACCCCTCTGAGCCTGGGTCCTCTCTAGGTTTCTTCCTAAAATTCAGCCTTCTTAGGGAGTTTTTCCTAGCCACTGAAATTCAACACTACTGTTGTTTGCTCCTTGGGGTTTAAGGCCGGGTGTCTCTGTAAAGCACTTTGTGACAACTGCTGTTGTAAAAAGGGCTTTATAAATACATTTGATTGATTGATTAACAAAGGTAGATTAAAAGTTTATAAATGTTTTCAGATGAGTTGGTGATCATTAAAATGTTTTAGGTGCATATGTAAATGATCAGTAGTTTCACATACAAGTAAAAATATATTTCAGCGCATTTTCCATTAAATGTTTTTGTTAGATTGCAATAATTAGGGTATTTATAATATTAGCTTATGAATTAAATGTACTTGAATATTTTTTTCTGCTAGAAATTGTGTTATTTGGAAAACCCATGGGCTTAAGGTGTACACTTGGTACCCATTAAGTCCAGGTCAGATTTTTCATGTTATAAAATATTTTAACTTGACATAAGTCATAAAACTAAAATGTTATCACCACCTTGCTTTGTAAACATTGCACAATAAATAAAGACATTCTAAACTATTTTGATGATCGATTAATCTTATTATTGCAATTAATACATTAATCAAATACAAAAACATCTCAACAATGCATTCGATAAAAACAATGCATTCCCTTCAAAACGCGACCTACGACATGATGCCCAACTGATATGAAGCTCTATGAAAAGCCGACCCTTAAGATTCAGTTATGGTTATGAGTACGTAAGTCTCATCTATCTTTCAGTGCTATTTAGCTCTGTTTCAAGTAGACCCAACTAATCAATAATGACATACGTTGCCAGCTATCACTGCACTCCACTGCACTGCCCACATTATTGGTCAAACATGTATCGGTAGTGATGTTCTGAGGATGCCTTGCTGTGTCAAGACCTGGGAAAATATTAATCCCTGAAGGAACCTTGAATTCTACCTGCTCCCTCAGAGAATTCTAAATGTCAGGTCATCAGTCTGTGACATGTAACAGAAGAGCACCTGGGTCATGCAGCATGACATGGATAAAAAAATTGTTTTCAATGTTTAAATGCCCTAATTTTATGTCTTTGTGTATTGCACTTAATTGTCTGTAGGCCCAATCTTCATGTAAGACGTCCTTTAGTGTCTTGAAAGACATCCAACAAATAAAATCTATTATTATTATTATTATTATTATGTCCACATCAGAATTTTAAATGGCCTAGTTAATGTTCAGAACCTCAGATGTTGTGGAAGGACCAGGAGAGAGCAGTTCATGCTCAACAACCCACAAATGTTGCTGACTATGCAGCTCAACGGAGAAGAGTAGGACAAAATTCGCGATGCGAGACTGATCAACTAAAACTGACCTGGGCAAAATAAGAATCATGGTCCAGAACCAGAACGAGGAGTCCTTTGATCCGGCCAGCTGCCCCTTCTAAAAAACAAGTAGCCAGGCAAGCCTAGTTCGGCCGGCCCGCAATAGAAAGTGTTGATCATGGCTGCCCTCTCAAGATTTTAACGTAGGTCGCCCACGTGAAAGGCTGTGTCTTTAACCACAACACCACAGAGCTGACCATTTGCCGGGTGTCAGTATAGCATATTGACATTATATAATGTTTTCAAGGGAAAAGACGAGGGAATCGTGTAGCCAGCAACGCGTTTGACTATCCTGAAGAAATGCTACGACATAATTAGAAAATTCACCAGAAATAGTCGCAATATAACAGTAAACTAGCAATGGCCGTTCTTCTAGCAGCAGGATATTATGCTAGCAGCGCTAACATTGAATTATATAAGGCGATATAGTTAACGATCTAGTCTGTCAATCTAGTCTGTAATTTTATGTTTAAAGTCCATTCCAATGTTGTTCTTGTCTGTTCTTTTTTTACATACTAGATTGTTAACTATATGGCCTTCTAAATGACAATGATGGCTTTTATTGTGATAATAATCTGAGTGCTGCCAGCATAATATCCTGCTGCTAAAATTACGCTAATGAAGCCTCGTTTGGCCATCACAACAGTAAACAATTTCATTTTAGGCTTCCAGTAGCTATAGAAGGTTGTAGCCAGCAAAGTTTTTGTCTATTCTGAACAAATCCTCTTTTACCACTGGCCGTTTAAACAGCAAATTAGCCATTCGTGCATGACATTGAGTATCTATCAATATAGGTGAAAATATATTTATAACGTAGCTACATAAAGTTATAGCCAGCAAAGTTTTCGTCTGTCCTGAACCTCAGGCATCGTGTTGACTGTTACAGGAGTCGAACGCGGGACCTGTTGTTCCGTAGCCCGCATCTCTAACCACTACGCTATTTAACAAGGAGCAGTCAGTCAGTCACTCAGGGACGGACAGACTCAGTAAGAGAAATTCGCTCTTTAAAAAAAAAATAACACTAATTATACCCGTAACATCATGCTGCATAATTATACTAAAACTAATTAAAAGTCAGCCGACTCACAGTAAAAAGCAGTAGCCAACTCTACTGCAGGTCTGTTCACTCAGCACAAAAGACTTCAACTTTGAAATGGCAATTTTGGTTACTATGAACATAACTATGGACCAGCAGGAGAACACACATGCATTAGATGTCAATCATTCTTCCACACTGGATGGTGGCTGGATAGCTAGCAATAAACAAATTGAGAGGACATTACAAAACAGTGCCTCCCAGGGGTCTGTTTCTCTCAATGAAGACACCTTTCCGAGGATTAGGACTCAGAGACCTCTTGTGCCCTTTGGATAAAGCTAGATACGGTATGTGAACAGACATTTTCCCTGATTATGTTTATTTTTTAAATCTAAGAAAAGCAGGCCTCACTGACAAGAGGTGCTCCGAACTTCATCAAAATCACATCGCTTGTCAACTCCTATTAAAGACCCTACTGTTGCTACAAATTACATATTAAATAAATGCAAATTAGGTAAGTTAGCCATTGTAAAGGCAAACATCTTCTGAAAATAATAGTGTGTTTGGCCTAATAATTTCCCACCCCTTAACAAAAAGGATGTTGCAGTCATTGCAGCAAAAAAAAAAAAAAGAATATTAAACATTGTGTTATTTTCTCATTCATGTTGCCTTTATTTAATATTTTTTATTGGATAAAAATCTGAAAACATTTGAATTACAGAAATATGGAAAATCTGTGCTAAATCAACATCACCTTGTCTTCACAAAACATTCTCTATGTCTTGCCTTTCGAGCAACAACAATGCAGAATTTTGGTCAATTATGAATCAACTCTTTGGGCTGAATGAAGAGTCAAATCTGGAGAAAACCAGGCCCCACACTGATGTTTTTCAGTGATTGGGAGGCTAGCCAGTATTGACGTGAAGATGAACAGAGCAAGGTTTAGACAGATCCTTCATGAAAACTTGCTCCAGGACACTCAGGACGTCAGACCTGAGCGAAGGTTCACCATCCAACAGGACAATGAGCTCAAGCACACAGCAAAGACAACATCCAGAGTTGCTTTAGGCCAAGTCGGTTTATGTCCTTAGTAGGGCTGTCCCCCGAACCAAGATTTCCTTGGTTGACTGAGATATGAATGATCTCTGACTAATGGGGGGAAACTAAGCCCATGAGCCGTTTACGGGGGTCATGTTAGAAATTGTCAACGCTAACACCGGCGAATGACAATCACATAAAGTGTATGACTCACTACAGTTGATGGGCTTCCCAGATTCATCCGCTGTAGGCTAAAGTTATTTCTCATGTTTGTCCTGATGTTGCTGAACGACAGGAGGCTACAACAACTAGCATGTTGTAATTTAGGAAGCGAACTCCAAGTACAACATTTTAAAATATAGTTTAACATGCACAACAGCAGAGCGCGTCAATTCAACCACGCACACTGGAGACAAATATTTCAGAACCAAAGACAGCAACGATATCTACAGTGGGAAAATGCGCTCGCAGTTCAACTTGTTGGGGGAATGCCTCCGCACCACATCTGCCAGACGAGTGGTGAACTGTGTGCTACAGAGACAGAAATGTGACGTATGCAAAAACTAAAAACTAAACAAAAAAAGACAGCAGGAAAATGAAAAGGGTGGCCAAAGAGAGTACCAATTTGGAAAACAAACTTTCTATTAGTGTTGCACCATTGTCATACATACTATAACCATATATAATTTCGGTAGCCCATCAATTTTTTTAAGGGATGGATTACATCAATCACCATGCCCTCAGTAATGGACTGGTTCATAATTAGGTAATTTTAAGTAAATTTTTGCAGTCGACCTCTGTAACATGTTAATAGGTAAAGCAGAATGTGTTCAGCATCTTACTGTTAGCCCCTACAACATGTTTGTGCGCAATCTAGATCTGATCTAGTTCAGTATGAAATTCACAATTAAATATTTTCCAGATATTGTAACTACTACATCAACTGTCTCAAATCACATAACTGCTTTGAAGGCTCCGCTTTTGATAGCTAGATACAAATTTAGCAAAGTGGTTAGATTTGTGGTAGCCTAATTCAAGCTTCTCTTGGCATCAGTGGATAACAGCAATGAACGCCACCTGGCTTTCCTGTCTAATATCATTTGTATTGCACTTTCAGGAAACTCTGAAAATATATTTTTTGTTAATCATCTAACTGAGTTGTGATGTCTCTCCTGATAATACTGAGTGAATATAAAACTTTTTGGTGCACTCATTAACATGTAACCTTCAGATTACAGAGGCTAAGAGGTTTGGGAGTAGCATCCCTTGTGCTCAGTGCCAGCATTGCTGAAAAAGCTGGGGCAGAGTGCAGCCAATGGCTGGTGGGGCAACAAGGTTCCCTAGATTTGATAATCAAATTTATTTTTCAATCAAATTTATTTATAAAGCCCTTTTTACAACAGCAGTTGTCACAAAGTGCTTTACAGAGACACCTGGCCTTAAACCCCAAGGAGCAAACAACAATAGTGTTGAATTTCAGTGGCTAGGAAAAACAGCCTAAGAAGGTCGAATTTTAGGAAGAAACCTAGAGAGGACCCAGGCTCAGAGGGGTGACCAGTCCTCTTCTGGCTGTGCCGGGTGAGATATTAAGAGTCCAATTGGAATAATAAATACATTTCTCTGGGCTAAATCCAGAGTATATTTGATTTTAGACTAGGTCAGAAATATGACCAGGTGGACAAGGACAGGGACAGCAACGGGCCCCCCAAACCAGGTAATCCGCAGGTGTGGACCAGGACCTCATCTCCTCCTAAAATTTAAAACTGGAGGAGATTGAGAAAAGTTAGTAGTGCATTCCTCATATCCCCCAGCACAATAATATAGCAGCGTAACACCTTGGAACAGAGTCTGAAAGGGGGCAAAAACTTTTGCACAGCACTACAGGAATTTGAAAATACCCATTCTGTTAACTAAATTCAACACTCATTGACCTCTATTAAAAAAAATCCCAATTTGTTAACCTTCTTGCAGACCCACTTCACTAAACTCGTTTGGTCATTTCCTTTTTATTTTTGAGGGTGCCAATTTTACACTGAATAGGTTGTTTCCTTTTTGTTTTTGAGCATGCAAACTGCTGTTATTGATAGAGCAGATGACACTCGTAAGAAAACGATAAGATTTTTGTTGATGTTGATTTATTGATAATGTCAGCATTTAAACAGAAAATACTTTCAAGACGTAAAGATAACTGGCTATGGTTATTAGTTCGTAACATAGCTTGAGAACAAACAATCTGGTTACCCTGTCAACTCTAAAGCCGGTTCAATAACATTAGCTAGGTATGTAGCTAATGTCAAAATTATTGTCCTAGGACATTTTAAATATCCGGACATCATCAATTATCCAAAAGCAGTTCTCTCCATATACAGTCGCTATTAATCATGTATATCAGGAAGGATGAAGTCCCAACCGCTTGACTGAATTAAAATGAGGGTGCTTTTTATGTTGATGTCCATTCCCTCACAGATTTCATAATAGGAAATGGATTTGGATGCATCCTCTAGCCTTCTCTATGGTTGCCTCTTCCCCTCTGTTCTCCTCACACGAATCATGTGACAGGAAATGCAACAGGGAAATTAACTGGGGTACTGTTCAAGATCACTAATCAGTATCTTACTTTTTCAAAAAGGCTTCTATACATGGCATAGGAAATCCAAGGCTTACAATCAATGTTCTTATGCCTCCAAAAAAGATTTACATGTTGTGGTTGGTGGAAAGGTAATAGCATCTGCAAGATTGTTGTGGTTTCTTTACATGAAATGTAACCAAATGCATTATTTATCAGCCTAAAAACATTTTATTTATATATATATATATATATATATATATATATATATGTGCAAAAAAGACCAAAATGTGATAAAACCAAGTCAATGATACAGATAGAGCAAGGAGACACTGGAGACTGCAGTGCAGCACTGTGAATGTACTCTGCATTCACGCGTCTCCTTCCTGCAAAGGGCTTGGACAAGCAATGTTCCTCCAACAAGATTTATCAGATGATGCCTCAATCTTCACAACAAAAGGTCTGGTTTAGAGAAACATTTGGCATTCAAACGAAACAATTAAAAAAGGAATTACAGAGACGGCACATGGGCCACATCCTTCACCTACCTTTACTTTCCCTTTGATTGAGGGGAGTGACCCATACATTCAATGGGAGATACTTTTTAGGCATGGTGTAATTACAATGAGAACATGTGCCCCATGCCTGTGTCATCCTCATATCCCCAGTTGTTCCAGGCACTCTTCTGCTCTTAACAGCCATGACAATTTGGTCAGATTAGGTAATGCTCCTTTACCCACTGTTTATGGCTGAGGCATGATGATGCAGAGTGAAGCAGATTCTTAACACCTGCATTTCTTGCTCAATTACAGAATATTCCCGCTATTAAACTGTAAACGCAACTCCTGTTGCCATACCATGTCTAGCTCTAATATTAGCCGATTATCCCAAAAACATAGCTCAATACATGAAAAGCCTACAACATTTGGCACAAAGCTCTGTCTTCCTTTTAACTCTGTGCCCTTGAATACACAAATCGAGTAGAACCTCTACATTCGAGTGCGAGGACTCCGGCTCCTCCACTCAAGGCAACCGGATAACGATATCCGACTGCTCAGCCATAATTAGTATCGAGAAAACTATAAACGAATGGTTTAAAACTTTAAATTACTAAAATAATTAATGGATGCCCGATAACCCGTATGAAGAACAGATGAGAGGGGCAGATGGGGGCAGTGTCAGTGAGCGAACTTGAAGACCACAATACGCGGTTCAGTTCCGTTCCCACCCGGTGCCCCGGCCTTCCACTGAAAGGATTAGCGGCGAACTGGAAGGAGAGGCAACCAGACCGCGCCATTGTTATTACAGGAAAAAATAATCATAAGTTATTCGCGACTATTCGTGAGCTATGTGATTTTTAGATGCATAACCAACAATTGTACAGTACAGAGCAACATGTATTATTCACGTTTCAATCCTCAATGCTGCTTCAAATGTCAAATGTGATAGAAGGCTACATAAGAAAAACAACCGTGCTGAGGCGAACATCCACCATTAATCAGTGAACATTATTCGTTTTCTTAAGTGTCTGAAAACCAAAACCAATGTAGCTATTGTTTTTGTGATACGGGTGTTACGTAAACCTTTAATTGGAAAGTTACCCCAGAGAGGCTACCCGGGGCAATCACAAAAAAATATGTTGCCACTCGAAGGGGGGCGCTATAATGTTACGTCTACCAACTGCCCTATTTTTGTCATTAAAATAGTTGACAGACCTAAAACATATTTATTCTCAATGTGTGTCTTTTTTTTACAAGACTAATCCAAACCTGAGGGGGTAACTTCATATTTTCAACAAGGGCTACAATTTGCCCCCCTTCCGTCAGCAAACAGCATTGCCTCACGTCCGCCATTAGAGAGCGAGCGAAACAATACGAGAACGTTATAGTACCCTGCCACGGCAGAGAGGGGGAGAAAATCTCAGGCGGGGTAAAAATTGACTGCTAAGTCGTCACAAATGTTGACTTTATACCATAGCAGAAGCCTCAATGGAGCCAATGGACACCAGTCTAACACCTCAGCTAGTTGTTGAAAGTTTGACTAATTAACCGTAAAATGTAAATAAAACGTCTCGGAAATTCTTACCGGAGTAGAGCTCGAAACGATATAGCGCCACTTTTGTGCCTTGACATACATCGACAAACGCATGCGCACCAACGTAGAGACGTTCTTGTCTGCGCGTGGGAGGATACTGCCAACGAGAGCCTTCTCGGTTTTCGTCGTCGCGCAAGCGCACAATGTTCAATCAGGAGTGGTGCTGTCGACAATTAAATTGCTCTCGTATAAAGCATCTATCTGAAAGTTATATATTTATATTCCACATAACCATTAGCCACTCACATTATATATTAGGCAAGGATTACGGATTTTACTTTGACATATGGTGTGTTTACGTTTGGACCGCAATCGAGTTCGCGTCGACCACATTATAAGAGATCCAATCAGCATTCAGCCTGGTCACGGTTGTGTTGAGGTCCAAACAGCACACGTTCAATGCATTACATAATGATTTTTAATACAAGATTACGCTGTGTTTCATTATTTAAAAAAATCAAAGTGTCGAAAATGTCAAACACTCTAGCAATCAGCATATGGGGAGATATTAAAAACCGAGTCAAATGCGCTTGAGCACATCTGGTAACTAAAAATAAATCATATGAATTCTATGTTCGAATCAACCTCTTTACACTTTGATAACTGTATTGGTGTGCACTGAGCTGTGCGGTAGACAAATACATGTTCTCTACAACAATTTCAGAACCGTGGTCTTGCAACGAAACAGTGGGGTGTGACAAGACTCACATGTTGAGAAAGCACGGGTCACTTCTATAAAGCACACAGGACTAGAGGGCGTCTAAAAATGGCGGATCAGGTGCGTTTACGTGAGATAAAATGTGGTCCTGTCGTCAATAATGCGCCCATAACAAAATACAAACCAGGTGTCCATACTTTAATAGTCTACATCTACAAACTTACCGAATTAAGTCGAGCCAAGGACATTCATTATTTCTGTCATGGTGATGATGCTATAACGGCGATATTTGTATCTGTCAGAGTTTGCTCATATGCTGAATGATTCAAGATCCAGTGATTCTGACACAGCTCTAAACCTTATTAAGACTGACTAAAGGAAAAAAAACTGTCCCTAGACTTTACTGTGTGGGGCATTATATCGGCATCCTTTCATGGTCTAACTCCGCCTAGCGGCGAATGTGTGTATTTCAATCAGATGAGTGTGGGTGTATGTGTGTGTGTTTACCCCAATTCTTATATGCGGGGGTTAAATGTTAGGATTAGTCCAAAACTTACCATTGGGCTAAGGGTTAGAATTAGAATTACCGGATAGGGTTAGGTATTAAGGCTAGATTAAGTTTGGGTATACATGTTTTTTTATTGAGGTTAAGATTAGTAAAAATAAACATCTTTGAGTGCAATCAATTATTTTGGTGTCCCCATTTAGACAGCTAAGGAAACACTGTATGTTCTTTCATTGCATTACACATGAGGACCAGAACTCTTCAAAAGTATAATAAACCAAGGAAGATACACACAACTAAAAACATTTTGTCCATTCATAACTGTTAGAAAAGCTATTTTTGGCTTAGGGAATAGGGTTAAGATTGTGGGGTCAGGGTTAAGATCAGGATTTCAGGTTCACTCTTCCAGGCTAAAGGTTAGGGGAAGTAGGATGTTCAATGTGAATGCATTGTAACTCACTAAAAGCTCTTCACTGGCAAGATTAATTTGTGTAGAGTGGACTGTTGATGCTACAATGTGTGTCAAAACGAACAGCTAATCTTATTGAGATGATCTGTCCACTTACCTAAACATCCGGTTAATGCCTTGGCTTTGATCAGAAAACCAACCCAACCTGGTAGCAGAGACCTGAATTCAACCCCAATTGGTCACACAAGCCAAGTCAGTGCTTATTTTCTAACCAAGACCCATTATATTAATATGTCATTGAGATATTACTAATAGACATTTAGAAGTTGTGTATCTGGACCACCAGCAATTGTGGGTTCGATTACAGGCTCAAAATGGCCAGAAACAAATAACTTTATTTGTAAACACGCCAGTCTGTTTGTTCAGAAATGAAAGCTATTCCACGCAGGAAAATACCAAGATCTCGTAAAACGCTGTGTACTACTCCCTTTACAGAACAGCACAAACTGACTCTAACCAGAATAGAAGGAGCGGGAAGCCGCTGATGCTTGACGCCATCTGTCACAGTAGAGGCAATGTGATGGTCTGGGGGTGCTTTGGTTGTGGTAAAGTGGGAGATTTGTACAGGGTAAAAGGAATCTTGAAGAAGGAAGGATATCACTCAATTTTGCAATGCCATGCCATACCCTGTGGACAGCGCTTGATTGGAGCTAATTGCCTCCTACAACAGGACATTGACCCAGAGCATAGCTCCAACTATGCAAGAACTATTTAGGAAAGAAGCAGTCAGTTGGTATTCTGTCTATAATGGATTGTCCAGCACAGTCACTGGATCTCAACTCTATTGAGCTGTTGTGGAACAGCTTGGCTGTATGGTACATCAGAAGTGCCCATCAAGCCAATCTAACTTGTGATAGGTGCTTCAGGAAGCATGGGGTGAAACCTCTTCAGATTACATCAACAAATTGACAACTAGAATGTCTCGCAGAGGTCTGCAGGACAGTAATTGCTACAAATGGTGGATTATTTGACAAAAGCAAGATTGAAAGGAACAATTATTTCATTTAAAAAATATTAATATTAATATAGAAAATAATATTAATATTATTTCCTATTCAAACTAATTTAATGGACATTTTAATAGGAAACAAGGACATTTCTAAATGACCCCAAACCTTTGAACGGTAGTATATATTAAGTACACATCAAAGTATAATACATTGCTGTATTTTATTTTTATTTATTTTACCTTCATTTTATCAGGCAAATCAATTAAGAACATATTATTATTTACACTAACAGCCTAGCAGGAGACAAAGTGCTGCCTGTATGTAATGTCTACTGGCATTGCCCCCCCAAAAAAAAACTTTTCCAAAGAGCATGTCAATGCTTTCTGTTCCCTGACCTTTGGCCCTACGTCCCCCAATAGTGCAGAACACAGGGCCAATTGTAGCAACTTTTTTATTTTTATTTATCAATTAACAGTCACTGCTGTACTAGACCACAAAATGTGCAACTGATGGCAAATTTTAACTCTAACATAGAGCCAGCCGTTTCATCATAGAAGAGAAGCTGACAATCAAATAGCGTACAACACAATGCAATGTAGGAACACTTATCACACTGAAAGAGTATCTCACAACATCATGGTGCACAAGACACCTGGGTGAATGTGTTGTAGGAGATGACTGACTGGTAGACTATGCTGACTAAGCAAACGCCTACACGCCCGGAAACTTCTTACAACCTCTTTATAGGTTAATGAAGGCCAAATATGACAGACTCTTCCACCAGCCCTTCCACAAATACAGACAGAAGTGTCTGGGAATGACCACGGTCTGGTCATAAGTAAATGTATATTTCTGCCATGTCTCATCTCATGTGAAACATTCTACACAAATAAAGACACAATCCAACAGAGTCAAAATCAAACACTGGAAATGTTGATGTGGACCACAGATTGTACAGCAGAAGGTTCTTGCTGACCCAGGCACAGTTCAGGATACCGTTTTATTCTTTGGATAAGATGCATTTGTCTTAGTTCTCCTGCAGGGGGCACACCATGTCAGCATTACCTCTCTTAAGCCATGATAGTGCTGTGAGAAGGGTCTGCCGGCCAGCTAGGCTTTTAATTGGCCTTAGCCAGTGAGTTTTGACATGTTTTTCAGCTGTTTCTGCCTTCATGAACCAGTTACTACATTCACAGGCTGGTTCAAACTAGTTGTTCTTGTGTTGCCTTCTCTTCAGTGTGCATCAGTACAGTGACGTCTTTCAACGATCCATTCACCTTCAACCCTCCTGTACCAGCAGGCTCAGGGTGTCATCCTGTCCCCCTGCAAAATACCTAGAGACTGTTTTTCCAATTCCAAACGGTTTTCAAATTCATAGGCACAAAGCACTACTCAATGGTGATGACAGATTCCTAGTATTACAAACATCAAAATCAAATAATGCTATGGTCAATATCTGTTATTGGTACAATTTTAAATCCTTATTGGAGCAATTATGCAATATCAAGAGGGCTCCATGAATATTTTGAGAACTGAAATAGTTTTGAAACATCAAGTAGCTATTTATTAATACAATTATAGTATTTTACAAAACACAATGAACACCAGGGAGCAACACAAGGCAGCTTGATAAATACATGTTGGTGAATAAATACATCTAAGCAATAACATCCATATCTTTAGACAGTAAATAGTTGGTTCTGGTAGAAACCCCTCATAATTTCTTAGTAAAAATCAAGAGCTGTTAATTCTAAACCAAATAATTTATTTACGCAAACAATGTATTTGGAAACAAAAAGTTTTACTTCAGATTATCTGATTATCTAGTAGGCAATTGAATGCTGTGAAATCAGTATGGTTGAGACAGTTCTGAATAATAGCAACAAAAATATATTAAGTTGAAATGTTTATCATTCAACAAAAGGCACTCAAAAAACATTTGTAGCTGTCCAAGAGCTAAATCCAGATACTCATTTTGCAGGAAAGACTGCGGTACAAGCCGAATCGGTCCTGTGTTATTCTCAACAGCCAGAGCAAAGGAACCACATTTATGGACAAAGTTATTTATCAGTATTACCTTTTGGTCAAGAGTGGATTGAAGAACCAACAATGTCCTCAAAATAGATAAGTCACCCAACAACATGATCTTTAATAACAAGGTCTCAATTGAGGCATGATGTTAGAGATACCATACACGATCCTGACGTCTAAAGGCATGGCCACTGGAAGTACACCTGCCCCTACCAAAACTACCAACCATAATTTATATGTTTCTTTCAAAAGGTTTATTTGCACATTACTAGTCACTTTGGTTAGAAGAGTGGAGAATTGAGATCCAGCCACATTAGGCCCTTTGTTGGGATACGTGTAACTGATACTGCCTGATTTGGTCAAAACTGAAGTGATCAATTGGCTTAATTGAACTAAATTAAACCTAACCGGTCTTCCAAGTCAGTTGTTAAAAAATCTTGCAGCTCTCTAGGAAAAGGGTTGCCTACTCCGGCACTAGGTTTACACGCCTTTCCCCTGCCCACAACCCTAAGAAATTACATCTAAATGCAAATACCTACAAAAAGATCAAGCTTTAAATTAATGATAAAACCTTAGCATTTAGAAATTATGAATATGTAAATTACAACAGCAGTTGTTAGGAATTAGCTAACAAGCAAATATCATGAACATGAATAAAACGCAAGATAATCATGCTTGAAAACTAAAGGAGGTAAACTTGTAGTGTATTAATGTAACACATCAACTGAGCTGGAAGTCTATTTAGAGAACTGGAAAAAAAATCTGTGACTGGTAGATTTCACACCACACAAAAATCTAACAATACAACGTGTCTAGCTTAGAGGCTGTAAGTTAAAAATCAAACCCCACTACTATACGGAATTACCATCAGAAATCCTAGGTGTGTTGGTCAAAATTTAACTCAAAATCAAACATGCACATTGTCCAAGTAAGAATACATATAGTGGATATAAAGAGTCTACATACACCCCTGTGAAAATGGCAGGTTTTTAGGATGTTAAAGAATGAGATAAATCATGTCAGAACTTTTTCCACTTTTAATGTGACCCATAATGTGAACAATTCAATTGAAAAACAAACTGAAATCTTCAATGGGAAAAACCTTACAATAACCTGGTTGAATAAGTGTGCACACCCTCTTATAACTGGGAATGTGGCTGTGTTCAGAATTAACCAATCACATTCAAACTCATGTTAAATAGAAGTCATTACACACCTGCCATCATTTAAAGTGACTCTGATTAATTACAAATAAAGTTCAGCTGTTCTAGTAGGATTTTCCTGACATTTTCTTAGTTGCATCTCAGAGCAAAAGCCATGGTCCGCAGAGAACTTCCAAAGCATCAGAGGGATCTCATTGTTGAAGATATCAGTCAGGAGAAGGATACAAAATAATTTCCAAAGCATTAGATATACCATGGAACACAGTGAAGATTAATCATCAAGTGGAGAAAATATGGCACAACAGAGACATTACTAAGAACTGGACGTCCCTCCAAAGTTTATGAAAAGACGAGAAGAAAACTGGTCAGGGTGGCTTCTAAGAGGCCTACAGCAATATTAAAGGAACTGCAGGAATTTCTGGCAAGTACTGGCTGTGTGCTACATGAGACTGAATCCAACTGAACATCTGTGGGGTGATCTGAAGAGGGCTGTGCACAGGAGATGTCCTCGCAATCTGACAGATTTGGAGCGCTTTCGCAAAGAAGAGTGGGCAAATATTGCCACATCGAGATGTGCCATGCTAATAGACACCTACCCAAAAAGAGTGCTGTAATTAAATCAAAAGTATTAGTTTATGGAACCAGGTTATTGTGAGTTTTTTATTTTTCCCCCGCAAAGATTTCAGTTTGTTTTTCAATTTAATTGTTCCCGTTATAGGTCACATTAAACGTGGAAAAAGTTCTGACATGATTTATCTTTGTCCTATTCTTTTACATCACAAGAACCTGGCATTTTAACAGGGGTGTGTAGACTTTTCATATCCACTGTATAAGAAGTGTTTACAGTCTCTTCAACTATTATTGGGATAAATGAGCAAATAAACCACACTTTGCCAATGATCTGCTCTGATGTTTCACAAAATGTATTTACCAGAAATTATTTCAGGTGAACATCCCAAAAAAAATAGAAACACCAGCTTCTGCTACAATATGGAACAGCTACACCCTCCCCTTCCTCAATCACTAAAAGACTTGATCTTCAAACCCGTTAACGAATAATGGCAAACTGGGTCAAGTGAAATCCAACAGATAAAATTTGACACATGCACACTTGCTGTTTAAGTGATCAGTTACTGAATAGTGTTGGTAATGCAATCAAAATCACTATGAAACATCTTAAAAAGATCTAATGATTGCTTCCACAGAGACACATTTATTATTTACATACAGCCCCTTCAAGGAACTGGATTGTGGAATTCCATTATTCCCTGTTTTACTGAGGCAAAATAATAAGTCAAATTATTTGGTGATTCTAATATTTTAGGAGGAATCCTGTACTGCGTCCTACCCATCTAAGCATCTATATTAAGACATTCTGCTTCTTTACACACTGCACGTTCATCCAATAAGTCAGATTAACGTGCCCACTCTACTGATAAAATTAACTTGCAGACACCCAACCCAAGAGTCTTTCGAGTGACGGGTCAAGGATTTCCCTGTGGATTATTGAAAGTGCTTGAGTACCTTTGGACCTTGTGTATTTCAGTCAATTATTTTGAAAATGTTTATGCAGCACAGGATTTTAAATTATTTAAATGGAAACATGAGATGGGTTTTAATTCCAGATGTGCATCCATGATGAAGTCCTTGCTGACCCAAAAGGCGGCCTGTCTATATACACATTTCTGTTTTAGAAAACAAGCAGTTTAGTCCATTCTTACTTTCCTACACTCAACAAGTTTGACAATGTGCAGTTTGCTAAAAGTTGTTTAAACACATATTGATTCATGGTATGTAGCCTATTTGTGAATTATAGATTTGTAGAATAAAGTTGCTAGCGAAACATACTTAAAATAAGACTTAATGCTTAAAGGGATAGTTGGTCCAATTATTTTTTCTTCTTCCTCAAAGTCCACTTATCAAACGATATTCCGGAATACAGACATTATTTCAAACAATCCATTATTCTGCTCTGTCCCATTCAGTAATTAGCGTTATTAGCATTGTCCAAATTCATAAATGGAAAGGGTACATACCTTTATCGCAAAGCTGCATTGCAAGCGGAAAACTACTCCAATACACTTTAAACTACATTCAGTTATCTGTCGCGGTATCAGTATTTTTTAACTCTACACTGACGAAACAGCTGGCAGAATTGGCCGAATTCAAACTGGCACTAGCCGACTATTTCCAATAGCCACCATACACAGCATCTAATCTCAACAAGCTTTGTGATTACAGGTTGCTTTGCCCAGCTGGCCCATTTTCGTCAGTGGACTTCAGAATAATATTTGTTATTGTGGAAAATGCCATGATCATAAGAAAGGTACGTGGGAGGGGAGACTTGAGGTTTCACTAGTTGCCAACCCCATCACCTAGACGACCGATCCCAAGATCCTCCAGATCCCAATCACAACAAACACAGCACTCCTCCCAGCTCCCCATCACCGAAATACTAAGCCCATTCAAGAGTTTGTGATAGCTTTCTAAACTTCTTTGATCCTAAAATGCCTTCCGTGTTTACGAATTAGCTTATCCTAGTCTGTATTATTGCTCCTTTTTCCCGCTCTTTTTTCTTTATATATCTCTTAATTCTTACTACATAGATGTCGTGTGCCATGTCACAGGAATTTCATAGTGCAGGATGACGCTGTGTTATTCTGTGCATTTGATAAATAAACTTTGAACTTCTGCATTTCCTTTGGATCGACTTCTGCATGATCACATCTTGACCACACGGTTTGCCTGCTACCGGGGTTTTTGGTTTTAAATTAAATTCTACCCGCTCTACAATTGGGACAATACGTCTGCCTCTCCCGTGTTGCATTGTGGGAGAATCAATGGAGTATCTTCACCAACTACACATGCAAAGTTTGCGAGAAGCATTTTACAGAGCAATTGCATCAAGTTACACAGTTCAACCCGTGGAGACAAGACAGATAAAGTAATACTTCCAATTGCTATGTTATAATACACAACGTACACACTGCCTCCGGATATTCTGGACAAGGGTTGGGGATTAACGGGTTCACCATCACCCCCCTTCAAACTGCTGTCCAAGCTTCTATTCGGTCAATTCATCATGTGTATTATGGTTAGAACAAGTAAGGCTGTATCCCCCCCAAAAATTTCTTCCTGCTCATATTCTGAGTCAGAAATAATAGATAGTCTATGTATTTTCCTTTCTCTCTCAAGCAAATAAAGTTTGAATGTCCGGGGTAAATATCAAAGATAAAATAACTTGCATTCTAGCTAGCGAATCCTATAGTTTACGCGTGGATTGATACAATTGTGAACAACACTGAATGGTAAACACAGGAAGTACCCGTTTATTTGAAATAGAGAATTAAATCGCAAAATTTGAAACTTTATTTTCAAGGAACACAACATCGTTATGAACTTTGAGGTAAACAACACCACTTAACTTTGAGTAGTTTTCCGCTTGCAATGCAGCTTTGCGGTAGTGGAATGTATGGTTTACATTCATGAATTTGTACGTTGCTAATTACGCTAAATACAGACTGGGACAGAGTTGAATAAGGTAATGTTTGAAAAAATGACTATGTGAAGGACAAACTCAGGGAAAGTGGACTGTCACCGAAACATGATTTTTGGACCAACAATCCCTTTAACTTATGTCAGAAAGAGATAGAGTGAGCAAGGATTGGTCACATTTAAAAGACAAGTTATAGGTACAGATAGACAGGAGGCTCTTCTGGAAGTCCCAGTGGCACCCCTGGTTTCAGATGCACTTCTGGATTCTGTGGCACCGCTGGTTTAGGTGTCCTAATACTTGGTTTTTCATGGTCCATATTTTGTTTGCCTGAAATATGCCTCCTGCACATAGTCATTAATGTGTTACGAACATAGTTCTTGACATCTTTCCATGTCCTGCTTTGTAGAGCTGGTTCAGCCGCAATACATGCGTCACATTCCCTTTTACCTGGAATCTTCATCAGTTTAGTGAAATCTCCCAGCTGTCGCCTTACTGCAGCACGAGCCTCGTCACTCCACATCTTCTGTTTCCTTGGGGTCTTTACAGCTATTGTACCTGCCTCCAGCCTTTCCCCCTGACCCTCTCCAGGTATAGTCATTGTTCCACTAACCCCTTCCATAGCTCCATCTGCCTCTTTGGTTTCAGTCGGCTTCTTTGCGACTCCTTTCTTCGTCCGTTTCCTGGGATCCCTTCTAATAAGCCCCTTTTTCCTTTTAATCGAATTCACCGTGTTGTACACATAGTTTTTGATGTCCCTCCACGTCCTGTCTTGTAGAGCTGGTTCATTGTGCAGGCACATCTCACAGTCCTGTTTTCCGGGAACCTCCATCACTGAGATAAAGTGTCCCATCTGGCGCCTCACAGCTGCCTTGGCTGCATCACTCCACGGCCTCTGTTTCCACACCTTAACAGTGACCGCAGAACCTGTCCTCCCGGAAACGGTCCCCAGAGGAACTGCAACGGCAGGCCCCGTGCCGCCAACAGGAGTCTGCGTATGTAGTGTAGGTGTTATGACCGTACGCACCAGAAGCGGTTGGGCGGGAAGCGTTTCAGCAGGATATGACCTAGCAAACTGGGTCTCCACAGGATACGTCCCTTCAGGATATGTCCTTGTAGGATTCACCCCTGAAGCATACGGCCTCGCAGGAGATGAGAGGTCATAAGGACTCGAAGGGTATGATCTTGTAAAATGTGTCGCAGCTGTGTCTGACCTGGCAGAGCGGGTTTCGGCGGGGCAGGTTCCTGCGCCATAGGAACCTGCTGAATAGGTACCCGCGGAATGCATCCCGGTGGGATGTGCCCTCGCCGAACCTGTCCCTGCCGAATATGGCCGTGCGGGATGGGATCCCGACGAAAATGACTTCTCAGGATGTGTCCCAGTGTTATAAGACCTTGAAGCCTGCGCCCCCATTGTATAGGACTTAGCTGAATATGTCTCTGTGGGATATGTGCCTATGAAATACAGAAGAGAAAGGATTTATAAACATGTGTCATTATCATATAAGGCTACTGTGAAGAACCTGATCATCAAATGTTTTTTGAACCGAGGATACCTCATTAGCAGAGGATACCTGATTAGCCACTACATGTGGTTGTAATACACAGACTGGTATAGGTTTTCTTCCTACAGATGTATCTCTACACATCTTACGGTTTTACCCAGGGGAGGGCAATCATTTTGGCTCGGGGGCCACATCAGGACTTTGAAATTAAATGGAGGGCAACATTTGTTTTGTAATTTGTTAATCATAAATTATTTCAGGCTGGAAAAAGGCAATAATTAAAACATTTAAACAGTAGGTCCATTATAATGTCTAAATAATTAAAATTCAGATTGATCTGACAGTAAATTAGTCCGGGGGAAGAGAATAACAAACAAGATCATACACCAACAGCAAAAGACATTTGTTCTTAAATAACTCCAACATGACCACAGAAATGTATATATTATTTGTTTAAACCCTAAACTAGCTCCTATGATTACCATACTGAAAACATTGATGATTAGTTGACAAGATAAATTTGGCGTTCTGGTAAAACCAATGTCAACGTGCTGTTGCTAACAGTTCAGCTTCCTCCACTGACAGCTGGCCAGTTCTAAGAAATTCATAATGGGGATGATTCATTATTTGTTGAAACCCCTTTGATAGCGATTACAACTCAGGTGGGTTTGGCGTAAAAAGAGCCATGATCATGCAGAAAAGAGCACAATCCACACTGATGTATAGTGGTAGATCTGATGTTGTAATGGAGTTTTACTTTCATGGGCATCATTAACCTTTTAGGGTACATGGCAACATCAAGTACCAGGAGACTTTAGGCCCATCTGCCTAAACTGACCTCCATACCCACACAAAAAAAGATTTTGCAAAGGCAAATCCCACTGAAACCCTGTGGGGTGAGCTGACAAGGACAGTCCACAATGCGGACCATAAACTGAAGAATCTGTAGAGTTTCTGTATTGAGGAACAGTCTCAAAACCCTGTGTTCTCCCACCGCATCAAACATTATGGGAGATGACTCAGAGCTCTTATCTTAGCAAAGAGAGGGTGACCAAGACACTACATCCAAGGGAATATGCATGTTTTTGCATGGTATCATTATTTCTTGAGTTAGTGCCAATAACTCTAGAGGGTACTGTACATTAGATTTAACCTTCCATTATATAAAAGAACCTTTGACATCATGGTGAAAGTACAATAAAATATATCTAACAGTACTTAACATCATTTATATTATAATCAAACAATTTTATGAAATCTTATAATTATTATTTTGTTAGATGAGGTAAGGCAGCCAAATCTTTTGAAATTGTACTAATATTCAATTGAATACATTTTCTGCTTCCAATTCATGGGTTGAATTAAACAAATAACTGAAAGTAATTCACCACATAACTATTTAACTGCAATATTTCCACTCAACACTAAAAAGGTCAAATCTAAAAAAATGTAACTACATTTTATATTGAATACCCAGTAAAACAACATACCATGTGTAGCGACAACCATTTCCTCAGATGGGCCTGGAATTACAACTGGAACCTGATCCATTGCAAGCAGCAATTTGCTGATTTCCGCTAGATGTGCTGCGTTTTCAGCTAGTCTGTAGTATTCTTTGTGGACCTGCGTGTCATGTCCCAATAACTTTGCCACTTGATCCAATTCACTTTCATTCAAGTTCAATATTTGGCAATGTATAGCCACCTCTTTCCTTACTGTTGTGTGGATCAGACTTTCAGGATTGTTCGCGTCACACTCATAAGCAAATTTCCTCAGACAGTCAGACCCTCTGACATAGCTTGCTGCATCCAGACTTCGTGCAAAAACATAAGGGTTTTCTTTTGACACTCCAACCTTGTCTCTGTTTGCAATAAGGATGTCAAGAGATGAGATCATCCTGCCCGTTATTAGGACCGGCATGGTTCTACCGTTTTTGCCTTCTATTTCCACCCTGGTTAATTTGTCATCACCAAGCTCTTGCTCCAGCCTTGACAGGCTATTGAAAATGTCGGCACTAGCTGGAGCTTTCTTCCTGTTGGTGTACGTTTCCAAAAGCATTTTTGCAACCTCTCCTGTTCTTTTTCTGTTGAAAAGAGCAATCTGTGCAAGAAGAGTTTCATTGAGCTTCTTCCAGACGGCATTGGTGGGATTTTCAAGCAATTCTTGCTTTGCTGTGTCCTCTGCAACCTTGAGAAATTGTTGAAGTTTGATCAAATCCTCTGTCAGTGAAGACACATCAACTTCATCACATTGAGGTATAGCGTTAAGAGA
Organism: Esox lucius; assembly: GCF_011004845.1. Classification (NCBI taxonomy): domain Eukaryota; kingdom Metazoa; phylum Chordata; class Actinopteri; order Esociformes; family Esocidae; genus Esox; species Esox lucius. The sequence goes on along the minus strand of NC_047584.1, from coordinate 25,093,804 downwards.
CAGACTGGAAAAACATTTATTCCAATCATTTTCAAGAAGTTCAATGAACCTTTTGGCTTGTTTCTCCGCCTCACAGTCCTCAGTCATACGACTCTCTCCAAAAGCTATTTCGGTAGCTCTTTTTAAGGAGTAGCCAATCTTTAAAGGAAGTGATGGAGTCTTGTACCGGTCTGAAGCAGGATCAAAACCACTCATTTTCCTGGCAGCATGAACTGCCAATTTGAATTTGGATGGTACACATACTTCATGTAAATATTGGACACCACAGTCCATCTCATTTACAGTAAGCACAAATCTAGCCAATTCCCTCATTTTGGATCCAATGTAAGTAAACTGTGACCTGGCATGGCCATGCTTTGCAGATAGTGCACTGCCATATTTACATATCAGAGGATCATTTTTTATATGGCATAAGATGTCATCTTGATTCATATTGTGTATGATTTCCTCACATCCTCCAGCAGAGTAGACAGGCAATGGAAGAAGTCGAGAGGACGCAGCCTGGACTCGTATTCTCTTTCCTCCCTTCCTTTCATCTTGCCCTTTTCTGGCTTTACATGAGCTCTCATGCTTCCATAAATCTATTTTGTTGAAAAAACCCAAACAATATTGACAAGGCAGGCTATCACGCACAGAAACACCATCGTAACAAGGTATTTTCTTAGTCACAACTTCCCCATCTCCACTTTGAAGAACTTCAAAGTTGTGTTCATAGTTGCCTTTGTTGCGAAGTTGGTCCAGTAAGAGAGACCTGATTTTGGAGAGTTTTGGGAAGCTGATAGCATGAGCAACAGCTGCTTCTTCTGCATGCACCCTTTCCAAATGCCTGGCTATTTTGTGGTGTGGTTCACTACAATACAAGCAGAAATGTTTTTTGTCCCATTTTCTTTCATCTGTGGTACTACTGGCACTGACAGTCACCTTAGTACTGGAACGTAAGCTGGACCGTGTACCTTTCCTTGGAGCAAATCTTTTGCGCTGAGGTTTTTTAGCTTGTGCTGACTTTTTTGGGGAAGATTCAACGTTGTCATTATGGCAGGGGTGTTCTGCATTGGATTGAAGAGGATCTGGTTCACTTAGGCTGTTTGAATCCAGAGTTCTGTCTTCTACGTCATCAGAAGAACTGTCATCACTTGAGCTGTTCTCTTCTGCATTCTTTTTTATGTCACATAAAGCTTTCTCCATGTCACATAAAGTCTTCTCCACATCACGATTGCTGTCACTGTGTGGAGGGATTTCCTTGTGTAATGGATCATCCTGGTGTTCCCCATCCATCATTTAGTAGGCAGGTACCACCTGCACCCACACAAAAACAGAATTGGTTATTAGAAGAAACCTAGCCTAAGCTATGGTAAACCTAGTCTATGGCAGCCATGTTAGAGTTCAAGTGTCCTAAGCACAAGCTGTGTGTATGTGACAAAATAATATAGCCATAGCAAGTTTGTTCCTAAAAAGTAACTAATGAACACTAGTTGAGACTGTTATTGCTTTCCAGACACAGGAATTCTAGAGCAATAAAACACAAACGGCAACAGGATTTACTAGATTTTTTAATTCTTTTTTAAATGTTGTTAAGTGAGGAAATTGGGACTCAACTCACAAACCAAATTTTGTTGATGGTTATAGTTAAACCTTTCCTAAATTACATTAAATCACAGAGCGTTTCACAATAATCCTAAATCTAGTTTCAAACTAAAGTATAGAGCTCACAGAGACTGAGATGGACATTTTCGCAGAATATTTGTTATGCCAAACTATGGAAGTGATAGGTGCAAGAACACAATGTAGCCATAAAAAAAGTTGTGTAAGACAAATTACCAAAAAGGGCCTTCCGAATTTTGGGAAAAAGGCAATGGCAAGAATAAAATGTGGAAAGCCAAAAGGAACTGTCTTACCAAATTAATCTGTACTAAAACAAGTTGGAGAGGGGCATAACGTTTTGGCCTTAAACGGTTGCCAATGGAACTGGATCGCTTGTCTTAATTGATTACGTAACTGCTGACAACAAGAGCAGAATGAGTACTTAAGTGTAGAGAAAAATGTTCACTGTTTAAATACAACCAAGGCATTCTTTAGGGGCAAAAATTTGAATGTTCTTGAATGGCCGAAAGTCGATTCTGAGCATCTTCTTCACTTGCTGAAGACAAGACAGAAGCAGGCAAAAATGGCCCAAAAGAAGAGGACTGCAGTACCAATCTGGAATACATTACTGTAGTTATTCAACATTTGGCAATGTAAAATCAACTGGACCTAATAAAAACACATACATTTAATGAAATAAATCGAATTGAGGATGTGTGAAAATAGCAAATCAAAGTAAAACACTGTTGTCAGCAATTGTGTGGGACGCTAAATTGACAACTATCACTTATCTATCGTATAGTGGACATGGTGCAGTAGACCGTATGTGACAACAAAATAGTTGACAGAACTAAAATTATTTTTATTTTTTACATCGTTAACGCAAATCGGAAGAGGTACCGTAACGGAAAATGTTCAACAAGGCAGAGCTTTGCTCTCCTTCCCACAACAAGCAGCCAGCATCACGTCCGCCATTAGAGATCCAGCGAAACAATGCAACAGCAGGGGGATTGGGGAGAAAATCTTAGACAAAACACTGACAGCTAATTCTTCAAAACCCTTGACTTTATAACACAATAGGAGATTCCACATTGCCCATGGAGATCTGTCTAACGCCGGAACAAGCTGTTGAAACTTCGACTAATTAGCTGTAAAATGTATATAAAACGTCTCTGAAATTCTTACCGAAGCACTGTAGAGCTTGAAACGATAGATAAAACGCCCCCTTTGTGTACAGACACGCTTGCGCACTAACGAATTCCTCTTCTATATTCTGGCGGCCTAAAAACAGTCGTATAAGATGCATGCCGCCACCTACTGTATGGTATGTACGCAACCGTATCATGAAAAAAACCCAGACCTGAGAAATAGGATAGTGTATATCCACCACACTTTCCCCAATACTTCTTCTTAACACACATTAGGCCTTACCCACCTCCCACTGAAACCCGCAAAAACAACCACTCCAACCAACCTCTCAGAGCACAACACAATCCTACACATGATTGTCTATCCTGTATACACCAAAATCCTGTATACTCCAAAAATCACAATTATGGCCATCTTCTTAGACTATCTACTGTCTCAGCTCATACAATTGATCACAATGAACAATAAACGTTGCAAAATCTAGCTTCCTAAGTCAGTGTCTGCATCCCTACCATGTTGCATCACTGTCTGGCTTTCTACAGTCCCTCTCCATACACCATTTCTCTCGCTTTCTTGCACAGCCCTCACTGGGCAATACTGCCTCCCCCACATAGGACGCTCCATGGAGTAAACTGCATGATTACTACCAAAAAGTAGCATTATGCATCCCTGGGACCCACAACACTAAAAACATCCACCACTGTGACACACTGGCTTCACACTAACAGGTTTGGCAAATAATTCCTGCACAGTTTATAGGCATAAGCCTGCACTGCAATAACAAAAATAAATATGTACCAAAAGTAGTAAAACCATATTCAAAAATTACAATATAGCTGACTTGGGTTTATTTTATACAGCTTTATTTAAATCAAGTGTCAAATGTGTGCAGTGAATGTAATCTTCCCCAAAAGCAACAACCAACATTCTGACAAGTTTCCCACAGGAAGTCTCACTGAAGTTAAAATAATTACTTTTGTTTCATGACTATGGCAGCAGCACAATTTTACAGGAATTTCTAGTCATTCGAGTAGCTTTAGAAAAAAAACTTTGATAGGAAAAACTTTTAACAAGTATATTGATTTCAAAGTGCACATTTAATTTCCTCAGGAAGGCTAAGGTAAGAACATTATTAAAACTATATTTTGGAGTTATATGAAAAAGAGCAGTAATTAAATCAAATCAAAGCGATTATGTAAAAACACAATGAAAAATAAAAATTAATTCAGGATCTGCATTCTGAGATGACAGTGTCTCACTCAGTGGCAAATGCCTGTTGTTGTTGCTATTTTTGTGAAACCATACCTTAAACTCCCATTGCACTCGGCCACTGAAAAACCTACATTCAGAACAAACAAAAACCACGCTTAATCTGGGATTTGGAAACATATTTACACTTTATTTATCAGGAGACATAGCCTCGTGGTATCAGACTGCAACAGGATCAGAAGTGGAACACACACACACACACACACACACACACACACACACACCCACCCAGATAGTAATAAAACCTTACTATTTTAATGAACTAGACTTCGACTATAGACATCAGAATAATGCAGGCGAGAGCCTGTGCACGAGTCAACAGGCAGGTGTGATTGTGTGTTGGTGTTAGCCAGGGCTCCAGGATTGGTTGCACGTGCAGATTCTTGGCAGTGTTCGACTTAACTAAATGCATCAACCTTAGACAGACAGAACGATGTGCATAAAACGTTGACAGGCCAGCAACGGCATTGCATTAAACAGAGACAACATATTTTCAGAATAAACTAGACATGGGTGTTCCTGGTGAATTTCACTTAGTTGCACTTTGTTGCCCGTTTGACAAAGAGGGGACATTTTTCAATGATGTTGCTTTTAAGGCAGAAGGAATCCTCATGTAAAATGAATTCCCACATCTTTTAAAACAAGGATGGCAATTCCTTCATATTACAGTAGATTATCATTGATAAATGTTTGTCCGATATTTATCCAAAGTCAACAAGGGGTTGTCAGTGCCAGAATTTTCTTAGCATTTTCATCACTGTAAATGACGTGGATGTGCATTCATGAAGCTCTCATGTAGTGCTAGACAAAATAATTAAGAGTCCTCTTCTAATCCCAAGAAGCAGGATATCTCACTTCTAAGGAATGACATGTTAGGCCATTAGTAAATTAACAACCGAAGCGTCTCGCGCTGTTACATGCTATAATTTAACCCACTCCCACAGTGACAAAGGTACCTAAAACAATGATCATCATTATGGTACAGACCATGAAATATAGACAACTCCAGAAAGGCAAAATTCAAAAACTCTAAATTTAAAAAATAAAAAGGTTTAAAATTGTGTAATTGGCCAAAGAATTATCTTGGTCCAAATAATCATCTGAGAATAATATACACACTACCTGCAAGCATACTATCAACAGCACTCAGGTCCCAGAAACAGAATAACATCTGGCTATTGGCTTACACTTTATTTGGATAGTCCAATGTACTGCAAACTATCTACGGCAGCTCTCCTTGAGTAATTGCTTGGTAAGGTTCCAATTAGGTTAGGTTAAAAACAAGGGTAAAAATGACCTGGGTTCCAACATCTGGTTTCCAGGGGAAATGGAAGTAAGCACTGAAGATACTGTTTCCATAAAAAAATAATAGGATGTTTCAAAGTTTACTTTGGCCCTGTTAGGGACGGTTAAGGGTTAAAGTTAAGGTTAATGGTTAAGGTTAAAATAAGGGTTAAGGCTATGGTTAGTGGAAATTTGGTAGAAATGTTTAGTTATTGAGCATTCACAAAGCATCTACTTAAGGACTATCCAAATAAAGTGTTAGCGGATAGTGCACGCATGTGCGCACGCACACACGCGCACACACACACACAGATACACACACACACACACACACACACACACACACACACACACACACACACACACACAGACAGACAGACACACACACAGACAGACACACAGACAGACACACAGAAGTTAGACTTCTGTTAGAATGTTAATCGTACACACAAAAATATACATGAGTGGACAGGGTTGAGATGTTGAATTATTGTTCTCGTCATTCACCCCTTCTTGTCCTTCATTCCATGTAACAGTCTTTCAAACTCTGGGTGGATGCTGAATGTCCAAATACTTTTTCTGAAGGTAGCCTGGAGTTGTGTAATTGCACATCAGAGTTAATGTTTGTTCGAGTGTCACCTCCCAGCCGGTGTGTGGGATACAAACAACTGGCGAACCCCTGGGAAGGTGCTACAAATATATCATTGTAGCTGAACACGGTATGCACAGATGAGAAGCTTCACCTAGGAAAAGAGAGTCTGACATCAATCAAATGAATTCATAAAATGTTATTTACAGGGCCCTTTAACAACTTGTTAAAACAGATTCCAGCAGCCTATACCTCTCTAACCATGACCAGAGCTTGTGGTGGAAGTTTGTGCATTCGTACCTTGGCTGTAGGTGACTCTGCTAGGCGAATGAAAAGTTTGTTGATACCCGGCACTGGGCTGAACGAGTAGATGAAGTGACTATCCTATGGGTGCAAATGAACAGGGAAAGAATTGGTGACAAGAATCGGTCAAATAAACGGCCAGGTAAAGCAGTAAACAAGCTATAATCCAGACCTCCGGGCCATTAGGGGGAGTACTTCTGATATGGAGTGACACTCACCAGGAATATGGGCAGCTGGAACTTGTCGTTGAGCACCACGGCATGGACACTGCAGGGCCCGCACAGCCTGGCTGTGATCTCACTCAGGAAGTTAGCATGGAATATGAAGAGCAGGATGCCAGAGCCTGGAAGGAGACGGAGAGACACAAAGGTTAGGATGTGAGATGCCCTCTGGGGTCAGGCGATGTCACCATACCTGCGACATCTTTATATTATATCGGAACTTGACTCACATGTGGAAACGCACATCAGCGTAGCAGAAGATATATGCATATATATTCATTTTGAGGGTCCTATATTTACATACAGCTCTGGAAATAATTAAGAGACCTCTGCACCTTTGTCTGTCCTTTCCAAAAAAGTTGAAAGGGAAGGTTTTGAGTGAGGAACAGAAACGCTCCCAATTTGCAGTGGTCTCTTAATTTTAACCCCTTCAGTTCCTCACTCAAAACCTTCCTTTTTGTGAGTGAGGAACTCAATAGTGAGCCCTCTGAACCCTCCCCTCATCGTACTGGCTAGGGTTCCCTACCCTCTCCAGGTGTGTGAGGCGCTGGTTTATAGCCAAACTCCAGGGAGAAGTCTGGTCCTTCACACAGTCTGTGACACGCCAGAGGGAACACAGGCTCCAGCAGGGCCAGACGGGTCTCAAAATAAGCGCGTATAGTGTCCTCGGCCACGCTCGACAACCTGGGGCGTGTTGGGGGGTTGGAAGGTGGGTTACGGCGCAGGCAACAAGAGCAAAGAGTAAAATGTGCGTGACACGACGAAAAGACGCTCACATGCTGATGTGGTCCTTGATGAGGTCGTATACCAGCAGGTTGTTGCTGAGCTTGGCGAAGTACACGGCTGAGTTCTTGTGTTTGGAGAGGATGTTGCAGTCGGCCCCATACTCCAGCAGGAGGCGCACCACATCAGCATTCCCCCTCTTACACGCCTGCAGAACAGAGGATGCTGGTAAGGAACTAGACGTCTGTCACAAGGACTTTGGCAGCGATGAGGTTATTCACATACAGGAGTCACGGACGAGTTTAGTCTGCGCTTTAGGGGGAATAGATGTTGCTTCCCAATTAAACGGCATCTTTCCATCACATTTATTTGTATTTAATCTTCCTCTATACCTTCATCAGGGCTGTCTCCCCTCCCAGGGTCTGAGCATTTACATAGGACCCTGCCTCCAGGAGGATAGCAACTGTGGTCAGAAAGTTCTGAAATGAGAGACGGAAACAGAACATGCTCGGAGATTAAACCATGCATAGCCGAATAGCAGCTCAACAGTTTGTAACAAAGTGGCCTGAACCCGGCCGTTCCTGTGTTACCTTCTCGGCAGCGTGCATCAGGGCCGTGGTGCCGTTCTTCTGCCGCCCGTTCACCTTCACCCCCTTCTTTATCAGCAGCCTCAGGATGTCATCTTGCCCCCCCGCAGCTGCCAACATACTTAGGGACATACCGCTGGAGTCCTGCAGGATGCGACAGAACAGATATACACACACACCCCTTTTCATTAATGAGAAACAAACATCTTCCAAAACCTCTGGTTGCAAAAGAATACATGCAATATTGAATTGGATGGGTTTTGGGGACGGTAATCATGTCCATGACTTACCTACTAGGGTGTTCTCATTTCACCAAATAGGAAATGAGAAATTCCTACTATTACAGCTTGATCAAATCTCCAAGCTGTTGTCCATAACAGTTGTTGCTACTGTTCTAAATCCCTTTTGGGAACACTGAGTTGTCACAGAAATATTTACAACAATGCCCCAATTATGTAAAACTTATTTAAAGCAATTTACTACTGCAGATGTGAACGCTTATTACCACGGAGTAGGCTCTAGGTTCAACTTGCAGTGGTTCCCAACCCTTTTCAGTTACTGTGCCCCCGACAGAATTTTGCCCTGCTTGGAGTACCCCTGATGTACCCCCTCATGTAAACTTCACCTGTAAGCCTATGGCGCCATGAGTGTTTTCATGTACCCCCTGTGGAGAGGCCAAGTACCCCCAGGGGTCCTAGTACCCCTAGTTGGGAACCACTGAACAAGGGAACAGTGGATGGACTCAATACATGTGTTGCTTACTGCTGTGCACTTAAGAAATGCACTGGAACGCCACAAAAACAGCTTCCTTGGAACCCAGCTAGGCAGCTCCCCCGGCATCTCCCCAATAACCCATATGTTAGGGTGTGCATTGCTCAAAAAAGTAGGGGTGCAGAGGTGTCCCCACTAGGGAGATTAAAGACACTGCTGCCTCCACAAATTACATCATGGATTTCCTGCCTCTGCGAGTGTGATTTCACTTGTTGCTCTTTGAAATACATTTGGAACGTGTTGGCATTTATTTGAAAAACACAGAATTTTATAAAAATAAATGTGCACAAATGTCAAACTTAACAGAAAATACGATACTCCCAATAAAAGCAGTTGAAGTTGGAATATCCTTAAACACACAGACACACACAGACACACACAGACACACACAAGTAAAAATGTCTTGCAGCTTTGAGAGTTTACGTCAAGTAACAATTTATTAACCAAGCAAATATAGTACCTTGCAGTACAATGTGCATCTAGGGGTAACGAAAAGACAGTTTGATAACAAATACAGTGGCTCTCATAGCTCTTCACCGCACATTTTGTTTCTCGAAAAGTGGGATTGAAATAAAGGCCGGACTGTTATTGATTTACACAATTTACATTTTGTCTGTCCCCCATGAATACATCTGTACGGCCTCTCAGGCAAGTATTGAATTTCAAATTAAGATTCTTCCATAAAAACCAGGGAGCTTTTTTATTTTATTTTAAAGAGTCAAAGGACAGTGATTGGCTGACGGGTAACGACAACAAATTTGACATTAAATCTCTTTAAAGCATTGTCACGTTAATAATTATGCTGATGATGTATTAAACCACCCAGATACAAACAGTTGTCCTTCTAAACTAAGCTGAAAGAGAGGATGAAAAGGGATATCACCATCAGGCCAAAGTAGCGGTTTTAAAATGACAAGAGTTCAATGGCTGTACTTAGTCCACAATGTTAAATAACCAATAATAATAATAATAATAATAATAATAACACAGATAATAAAGATAAAAAAACGAATCCTGCCTGCAACAAGGCACTAAAGCAATTGTGCAAAAACAGAAGCACAGCAAAAATAATACAAATTTTAGCCTAAGCCTTTTGCAAAGCCTTATGTTGGAGGCAAATACAACATCACATTACTGAGTAACTGGCTACTGAATTTCAAGTACGGTGGTGGCTGCATCATGGTGTGGGTATGTTTGAGATCGACCAACAGGATATTGTTTATGGAGCTGATCATAAACAAAATCACACAGGAAAGCTTGCATTACTTTGCTTTAGAACAGAAACCTGAAGAGGAAATCCCATTTTAGCATCAAAGGCTAAATCAATACTGCAGTGGTTTATATGACTGAATATTTGACCAAATAAAGTTAAGACTTAAATGACAACGTAATAACTTTGTAACAATAACGTGAACATGCAGCAAAATAATGCCATGACGTTTATCTCTTCAGAGAGTAAATACTGGAATGTGGCTGATCAAATTTTTCCCTGGTAAAATGGTATACTCAGGGACACCATTTATGTAGACACAAAAGTAACATAGCATAGTGGGTCCATTTTTTTAATTAAGAGCACTGAAGAGAAAGGCTAAACCTTTCCCCGCTTTGATTCCTGGTGCTACCAGAGTTAGTGCGAAGTAAACCAGTGCACATACTCAAATACTCTGTGAGAGAGAAGTATTGTGGTTCGCTCATCACATATCTACCATGCTGCTCATGACAACATCATGTCAATAGGTCTTACGAATAAATCCTAACAAAATTGCAGTAGAAATTTTGCAGTAATGGTATTCAAATGATTTACTCCATTTATTTACAAGATTCCTACTTGAACCGTGAACCAATAACAAAGAGAAGGGTTTACTTGTAATAAAATTAAAATGGATAAAATTCTATTAAAAATCAACAGCCATCAAACCCTACGCAAAATTAGTGTTGAGAGAACCAAGTCTAAATATGGTTAAGACACAAGTGAATAATCGCAACAACACTATAAAAAGTCAAAATATTTAGTTTGATAAGAAGCAATGAAGAAAGGACATGGTCAGCTTAATTTCCCACATTCAATTTAGTAGGAAAGACTGAGATACAAGAACAGGTCCTGTGTGATTCTCCAAAACAAAGAAACCATTCTCCACGCAATGCAAACACTTCTAATTGGCAAAGAACGTCACTTAACGAAAGGAGTGGCCTGAATGCTGAAATGCATTTAACATTAATTGTGATAACCAATTTTTGTGAAGTTACTAGCGACCATAAACAAGCCTTCAGTTTAAGAACCATGTTGGACATGAATGAACATACATTTGCTGACATAAAGGAATGCCCATTAGGAGTACAAATCTCTCCTGGCCAAACCAAGCAACAGTCACTCATGCTGGAGCTGGATTATCCCACCTCTTTTAAAGAGTTCAGGCACCCACTTTTGGAATCGGTTGGAAAATTATCCTGCAACCATAAACTGACCCTTTGCTGTGAATGTCACTGACTTTGTGCACCTGGTGGGTACATTAAGAACTTTTTGTAATCCGAAAGTGCTAACTCTCCCAACTAGGCAAGCCTAATCAACAACGCCTTAAAGCAACTTGCCAGCAAACTGTTGGCTCAATGAATCATGCTCCTGAGGGTATCCGGCTAAGTAATAGTAATGAATAAAATGTAGATGCAAATATTAGCAAACACTAGCAGGATTGAAAGGGTATAAATAAAACGATATAACATCACACTCTGACACATACCGGTAGCTAGGAATACTAGTTAGCAATAGACCGAAGTAAAATATTAATGGTAATAAACTCAACCATGCTTTAAAAGCAATTTAATTATCAACTGAATTAGATGACATTTTTCTCAGAGCAACACAACCTACACCACAGGCGGTATTACTCTTTTGTGCCGGATTTGACTGAAACTTAGTTGTCTTGATATTCTGCACTTTCATTTAAAATGTGTGATTCATTTAAAATGATTAACGCTTACATTTTCTTTGCCATAAACACCATTTCTGAGCCACAGAAACATCCATAGTGGAAATACAACTGAATTATTTTTGCTTGTTTGTCAATTAACATCATGGCAGTACAGCAGAGGCATCCAACTGTTGAATAAATTATAGATATAAAACCTAACATGCTACCCAAATAGCCTAGTTGCCCTAACTGAAAGTTAAGGCTGTTATAGCAGCTAACTACAGTGGCCTCTCTACTTCTGCATTGCTTGAACAGACAGGGTACCAACATGACAACAGTTTTATTTAGTTAAATAGTTCATATTAAAATAACATGATACTGCTAATTATATAACAGAATATTTTTTAATCCATCAGTCACCTTTTTGTAGCCACGTTCTTAGGGAGCTCTAGGGGAGCTGTATCCATTTTAGCCATGAATTAAGTACTGTATAGGTAGGCCTTCTCGTGCTGCAGCAGTTGCATGACAACACTACCTGAACGTTGTCCCAGTACGCTTTTAATATTTGACGTGTCACAAATCTGTAATAGAATGTTATTTTTTAATTTGAGATAGCTTGTTAGCTCAAGCTTGAATTCAATAGAACTGATTACTAGTCACATGGACTACCAAATAAGTAACAATACTTATGCAACAATAGAAATGCCTTTCTTTCTGGTCATTACATGCATTGTACAAGGTACCAACACCAAGATGGAATTTTAGCTATCAATCATTGACAAACTTAATTTAATGTATTTTGCCCTAGGAGTTATGAAAAGCTGGGAGAATATTCCAATTGATTCTACAATTAAGTAATAACTTGGCGGTGATAAGACATACAAAGTCAATACATATATTCAAATGTTTTTATGTATTAGTATTTGGTAAAAACGTTATATAATTTGTCTTTCACTTTTAAAATGTGGATGATTGTGTAGAATCTTTTTAGATGTAACCTTAAGCCTGAAACATTAAAAAATTGTGCAGGGGATGTGCAGAAATTCCTTATCAACTGAATGCCATATTTTTTATATATATATATATATATATATATATATATATATATATGCTAAAAACATGACACCATTTTCAAATGGTGTTAGCAGTCTGAGACAAATGTAGTATGTTAATCCATTCATACCCCACAGCCACCAGAAATAACCCGCTACATTTCCAGGTTTGCTGGTCAGTTGTTTTTACTCAAATCCTAACCTACAAAAACACATTTAATAGCTAAAAATACATCAGTACAGGCAAGAATACACATTAAACATTTTGAATACCTGGAACCAGATCCATTTGGTAAAAGCACAACAATAATGTGATCCAAGAGATTTAACGGTCTACGTTTGCACAACTGTTCATCTACGATCTTGTTATAAAGCAAACATAATCCACTGTACTTGGTACATGTTCTCTATAAATGCAAAACATATACAGTGGATATAAAAAGTCTACACACCCCTGTGTAAATGCCAGGTTCTTGTGATGTAAAAGAATGAGACAAAGATAAATCATGTCAGACCTTTTTCCACCTTTAATTTGACCTATAACATGAACAACTCAATTGAAAAATAAACTGAAATTTTTGAGGGGGCAAAATTTAAAACTCACACTAACCTGGTTACAAAAGTGGGCACACCCTTTAACTAATACTTTGTTGGAGCACCTTTTGATTTTATTACGGCACTCAGTCGTTTGGGGTAGGTGTCTATAAGCATGGCACATCTTGACATGGCAATATTTGCTCACTCTTCTTTGCAAAAGTGCTCCAAAACTGTCAGATTGCGAGGACATCTCCTGTACACAGCCTTCTTCAGATCACCTCACAGATGTTCAGTTGGATTCAGGTCTGGGCTTTGGCTGGGCCATTCCAAAACATTCATCTTCTTCTGGTGAAGCCATGCTTTTGTGGATTTGGATGTGTGCTTTGGGTCGTTGTCGTGCTGAAATGTAAACTTGCTCTTCATCTTTCTAATGGACAAAGGTTTTGTGGAAAAATTGCCTTGTATTTGGAACCGTTCAGAATTCCCTCCACCCTAAGGCCCCGATTCCAGCTAAAGAAAAACAGCCCCAAAGCATAATGCTGCCACCACCATGCTTCACTGTGGGTATGGTGTTCTTTGGGTAATGGGCAGTGTTTTTGCGCCAATCATACCTTTTGGAATTATGGTCAAAAAATTAAACCTTGGTTTCATCAGACCATAACATTTCCCCATGTGCTTTTGGGGGTTTGTTTTTGCAAACTTCAGCTGGGCTTGGATGTGTTTCTTTGTAAGAAAAGGCTTCCGTCTTGCCACCCTACCCCATAGAGCATTCATATGAAGAATACGGGAGATTGTTGTCACATGTAGCACACAGCCAGTACTTGCCAGAAATTCCAGCAGTTCCTTTAATGTTGCTGTAGGCCTCTCGGAAGCCTCCCTGACCAGTTTTCTCCTCGTCTTTTCATCAATTTTGGAAGGACGTCCAGTTCTTGGTAATGTCTCTGTTGTGCCATATTTACTCCACTTGATAATGACTGTCTTCACTGTGTTCCATGGTATATCTAATGCTTTGGAAATTATTTTGTACCCTTCTCCTGATATTTTCCAACAATGAGATCCCTCTGGTGCTTTGGAAGCTCTCTGTGGACCATGGCTTTTGCTCTGAGATGCAACTAAGAAAATGTCAGGAAAATCCTACTAGCTGAACTTTATGATTAATCTGTCAATTTAAATAATGGCAGGTGTGTAATGACTTCTGTTTAACATGAGTTTGAATGTGATTAGTTAATTCTGAACACAGCCACATCCCCAGATGCACTTATGCAACCAGGTTATTGTAAGGTTTTTATTTTTCATTTTCCCCCCTCTAAGATTTCAGTTTGTTTTTCAATTGAATTGTTCACATTATAGGTCACATTAAAAGTGGAAAAAGTTCTGACAGGACTTCTGTGTCTCATTCTTTTACATCACAAAAACCTGGCATTTTAACAGGTGTGTGTGGACTTTTTATATCCACTGTATTTCAGTCAGTTATCATGAGCATTTCTACTCAATAGGATTTTATATGGTTTAAAGGAAACACAGGGTAAGATTCGATTCCAAATGTGCATCCACGAGGCACTGTTGCCATTGACAAACCCAGAAGATTTGTTATTAAAACACTTAATGAATGACAATTGCAATAATTTTTTTTTGAATAAATATCTTTACCTCATTTGCTAGAGTTGCAAATGTGTATCCAATGAAAGGATTTGCTTTTTGGCACCACATAATACATTGGGATAATGTAATTTTGAAGTTCATTGAATTCAAAAGTCGTGTAAAAGTATGCTAAACATGTTTTCATGCATAATATGCTACTATGTAATTGCTACAGATACATTTGCAGAATTAAGTAGGTAGTAATATTATATCCATAAAATGCTACTTAATTTTTGCGTACGGTCAAATAAAATCAAAAGCTATGCCCTTGTCTTTTCTTACCTTGAATCCTGGGAGGTTTCAAAACATGTTAAAGAAAATCATAAAGACAGATAGACAGGAGGATCTTCTGGAAGTCCCAGTGGCACCCCTGGTTTCAGATGCACTTCTGGATTCTGTGGCACCGCTGGTTTAGGTGTCCTTATACTTGGTTTTTCATGGTCCATATTTTGTTTGCCCGAAATATGCCTCCTGCACATAGTCATTAAAGTGTTATGCACATAGTTCTTTATATCTTTCCATGTCCTGCTTTGTAGAGCTGGTTCAGCCGCAATACATGCGTCACATTCCCTTTTACCTGGAATCTTCATCAGTTTAGTGAAATCTCCCAGCTGTCGCCTTACTGCAGCACGAGCCTCGTCACTCCACATCTTCTGCTTCCTTGGTGTTGGCAAAGCAACAATACCGGCATCTTGTTTCTTCTCTTGACCCTCTGTAGGTACTGTCATAATTCCACCAACCCCTTCTGTAGCACTATTTGCCGATTTAGTTTCTTTAAGTTTCTTTGCAGCTACTTTGTTTGTCTGTTTCCCAGGGTCCACACCTGTAAGCCCTTTTTTCCTTTTAATAGACTTCACTGTGTTGTGGACATAGTTTTTGATGTCCCTCCATGTCCTGTCTTGTAGAGCTGGTTCATTGTGGAGGCATATCTCACAGTCCTTTTTACCAGGAACCTGCATCTTCGAGATAAAGTTTCCCATCTGGCGCCTCACTGCAGCCTTCGCCGCATCATTCCACGGTCTCCGTTTCCACACCGTGCCCACTGTCCCTGCAGGACCGGTACTCGCAGGACCTACGCTCAGAGAAACTTCACCAGCAGATACTGTCCCGACAGGAAGGGCCTGCGATGGAAGGTCCTGCGATGGAAGGTCCTGCGATGGAAGGTCCTGCGATGGAAGGGCCTGCGATGGAAGGGCCTGCGATGGAAGGGCCTGCGAAGGAAGGGCCTGCGAAGGAAGGGCCTGCGATGGAAGGGCCTGCGAAGGAAGGGCCTGCGAAGGAAGGGCCTGCGAAGGAAGGGCCTGCGATGGAAGGGCCTGCGATGGAAGGGCCTGCGATGGAAGGGCCTGCGATGGAAGGGCCTGCGAAGGAAGGGCCTGCGAAGGAAGGGCCTGCGATGGAAGGGCCTGCGATGGAAGGGCCTGCGAAGGAAGGGCCTGCGAAGGAAGGGCCTGCGATGGAAGGGCCTGCGATGGAAGGGCCTGCGATGGAAGGGCCTGCGATGGAAGGGTTTCTGCTGGAAGACTATGCACACTAAGTGTTGGTGTAATAACTGTACGTGATGAAAGTGTTTGTGTAGGATATGTTCCAGCAGGATATGGCCTTGGAAATTGTCCCCCCGCCGGATATGGCCCCAAAGGATATGAACTTGGAGGAGATGAAAGGTCATAAGGACTTGCAGGGTATGATCTTGTTAAATGTGTCCCTGCAGTGTATGACCTGGGAGAATGATTCTCTGCTAGGCAGGTCCCTGCAGCATATGTACCTGCAGAATAGGTCACTGCAGCATGCGTTACAGCAGGATGTGGCCTTGAAAAATCTGTCCCGGCAGAAAATGAACTGGAACAATGCGATCCCAAAGCATACAGCTTCTCAGGATACGTCCCAGCATGATAAGACCTTAAAGGCTGCGCCCCCACAGTGTACGACTTAGCTGAATATGTCTCTGTGGGATACGATGTCCCTGTGGGATACGAGGTCCCTGTGGGATACGAGGTCCCTGTGGGATACGAGGTTCCGGTGGGATACGAGGTCCCTGTGGGATACGAGGTCCCTGTGGGATACGAGGTCCCGGTGGGATACGAGGTCCCGGTGGGATACGAGATCCCGGTGGGATACGAGGTCCCGGTGGGATACGATGACCCTGTGGAATACGAGGACCCCGTGGAATACGAGGACCCAGTAGGATATATCTTTGCAGAATCTGCAACTGGTTCATACGTCCCTGCAGAATATGTCCCTATGAAATTTATAAAAACAGAAAAGCATTCATGAACACATGCTTTAACATTTATTTATTAAATAATATACCAGTGGTATTCAAAAGTCAGGGTTGCAACTTTTGGGTTGTATTTTGTTAAATAATTTGGCACATTTAATGCCATGTTTTAAATACAGTTTGGAAACATCGGGAAGGGGGTTTTAGCTGAACGAGTAATGGATCATATATAAACCATGCGGCTGAGGTACATCTGTACCATAGGCAATGGCTTAGTCTGACTGACCACCCTACTAAGAGGTGCACATTTAAATTTGCAGATTTAAGGTGTGTGGGACCTGCTTGCAGATCAGACTTGTCCAGTATCTTTAGAGAGCCGGAGGAAAGGATGAGATCTTGATGTTACTGCATGTCCATCTGCTAATCCTCCACACAGTCTGGGCTCTACTTGTAGAAAGCAGGCGACTCTTGTACATGATTGTACATTTAAATCAAAACTGAACCCATGTCTCCAGGATCCCAATGAAGACTCCATGAGTACTCCAGGCTACATAACAGCACAATTATAGAAGCCTAGAATAATATAGACAAAAACACCATTGTATTGCATCTGGACAGTTAATTCAAGTTTTAACATCCATACAGGATAATTTAACATTTAGCATGGATGCTAAATACATTTCAATTCTATGGGACACATTTTAATAGTTATTGTGTACTGATGTATTTTCCGGCAATTTCGTTTTTATCATAAAGTGGTAAACAGAGTTTTTGCCAAAAGAGCAGTAGGCAGACTCAA
Source organism: Esox lucius (assembly GCF_011004845.1). Lineage (NCBI taxonomy): Eukaryota > Metazoa > Chordata > Actinopteri > Esociformes > Esocidae > Esox > Esox lucius. The sequence continues at coordinate 25,076,171 of NC_047584.1, read as the reverse complement.
ACCCACACTGGAGAAGTACATGTACATGGGAAGTAGTGGCTTGGAGTGTTGCACCACCCAAGGGCCCCTAATGCAGGAGGAGTTTCCAAACTGTTTTTAAAACTGCCTGTGATCGGCACCCAAGCAGAGGCTTCGATAAGCTCTGGTTCTTTGGTTTCAAGTAATAAATATAGCAAAATAATTGGGACCCCGCTGACAATTTTTGAATACCGCTGTACTATAGAGTAATACTCACTAGGATGTTTTTGAAAAGAACTGGTTAACATGCAAATAGCCCCCCACAAAAGAAATAGGATTTTCCTACTCATTAACAATATTCTTAATGAGTAGAAAAATATAAAAATAAAAAAAAAAGTTGTCCAAATACCCTGTAAAGAAACGGATTCTCACCATGTGTGGGAGAGACTACGCTTTCCTCAGACGTCACTGGAACAACTGGAACCTCATCCATTGCAAGCAGCAATTTGCTGATTTCCGCTAGATGTGCTGCGTTTTCAGCTAGTCTGTAGTATTCTTTGTGGACCTGCGTGTCATGTCCCAATAATTTTGCCACTTGATCCAATTCACTTTCATTCAAGTTCAGTATTTGGCAATGTATAGCCACCTCTTTCCGTACTGTAGCATGGATCAGACTTTCAGGGTTCTTCGCATTACATTCATGTGCAAATTTCCTCAGACAGTCAAAACCTCTCACGTAACTTGCTGCATCCATACTTCGTGCAAAAACATAAGGGTTTTCTTTTGACACTCCAACCTTGTCTCTGTTTGCAATAAGGATGTCAAGAGATGAGATCATCCTGTCTGTCAGTAAGACCGGCATTTTTCTACCGTTTTTGCCTTCTATTTCCACCCTGGTTAATTTGTCATCACCAAGCACTTGCTCCAGCCTTGAGAGGTTAAGGAAAATGTCGGCACTAGCTGGAGCTTTCTTCCTGTTGGTGTACGTTTCCAAAAGCATTTTCGCAACCTCTCCTGTTCTTTTTCTGTTGAAAAGAGCAATCTGTGCAAGAAGAGTTTCATTGAGCTTCTTCCAGACGGCGTTGGTGGGGTTCTCAAGCAATTCTTGCTTTGCAGTGTCCTCCGCAATCTTGAGAAATTGTTGAAGTTTGATCAAATCCTCAGTTAGTGAAGACACATCAACTTCATCACACTGTGATACAGTGTTAAGTGACAGACCGGAAAAACATTTATTCCAATCATTTTCAAGAAGTTCAATGAACTTTTTGGCTTGTTCCTCTGCCTCACAGTCCTCAGTCATACGACTCTCTCCAAAAGCTATTTCGGTAGCTCTTTTTAAGGAGTAGCCAATCTTTAAAGCAAGCGATGGAGTCTTGTACCGGTCTGAAGCAGGATCAAAACCACTCATTTTCCTGGCAGCATGAACTGCCAATTTGAATTTGGATGGTACACATACTTCATGTAAATATTGGACACCACAGTCCATCTCATTTACAGTAAGCACAAATCTAGCCAATTCCCTCATTTTGGATCCAATGTATGTAAACTGTGACTTCGCATGACCATGTTTTGCAGATAATGCATTACCATATTTACATATCAGAGGATCATTTTTTATATGGCATGAGATGTCATCTTGATTCATATTGTGTATGATTTCCTCACATCCTCCAGTAGAGTAGACAGGCAATGGAAGGAGTCGAGAGGATGCGGCCTGGACTCGTACTCTCTTTCCTCCCTTCCTTTCATCTTGCCCTTTTCTGGCTTTACATGAGCCCTCATGCTTCCATAAATCTATTTTGTTGAAAAAACCCAAGCAGTGTTGGCAGGGCAAGTAGTCACGCACAGAAACACCATCATAAGAGGGTCTTTTCTTAGTCACAACTTCCCCATCTCCACTTTGAAGAACTTCAAAGTTGTGTTCATAGTTGCCTTTGTTGCGAAGTTGGTCCAGTAAGAGAGACCGGATTTTGGAGAGTTTAGGGAAGCTGATAGCATGAGCAACAGCTGCTTCATCGGCATGCACCCTTTCCAAATGCCTTGCAATTTTGTTGTGTGGTTCATTGCAATAGAGGCAATAGTGCTTTTTGTCCCATTTTCTTTTACCATCCACTGTTGTACTACATGCACTGACCTTCATTTTTGTGCTGGAACGTAAGTTTGACCGCGTACCTTTACGTGGCACTACTTTCTTTCTGTAAGCTTTTCTAGGCTGTACTGAAATTTGGGGGGATGAATCAGACTCATTGTGGCTTTCTGCATTAGATGGAGGCGGATCCGACCCACTTGGGCTGTTTGAATCCAGGGTTCTGTCTTCTACCTCATCACTAGAACTATCATCACTTGAGCCGTTCTCTTCAGCACTCTTTTTTATGTCATATAAAGCTCTCTCCATGTCACATAAAGTCTTCTCCAAGACACACGAACTGCTCTCTTCATTGTCAACAGGCTTCTCTTTCCCATGTGAAGGGTTGCCTTTGTGATGGGGATTTCCAAAGCCGGGACGATTCCGGCGGGAACGACAATTTCCCTCACAATGAGGATTTCCCTCAAAGTGTGGATCGGGACTCCCTTCGCAGTGAGAATCCCCCTTTTGGTGTTGAGACTCTTCAGCACTTTCACTCTTCTTTTGCACATTTAAAATGTCTTCTTCCTCATTTATAAAACTCTTCTCCTTGCCACTTAAACTCTTCTGCTGAACAGTGCATGCCTGGAAAAGAACAAGTAAATGTAAGATTCAAAACACCTTAAGAAAAATGTATCTCACGAAAACGAGCATGAGTAGCTTCAAGTTAGTAGCTTTAACCCTCCACAGCATGATTATGGTAAACTATATTATAGTAAACAAAACGGATACCCACTGCCCCTGTATATGAAGAGAACTTTTAAAAAAAAGTGAAAATCACATAGTATTGCTCAATGAAAACACCTGTGCGGTACACATTGTGAGTCATTCAAATGAGCACCTCAACAATGTGCAGATTTTTCTATTACAGCCAAGTGAGAATCAAGGCAATGGTTTTGTAGCACCAAACCGCAGGTAGACTTCAATAATAAAAACCACATGTGACCCATTCAAGGAAGAGTTTATGGCTTTATTGTATTAGGCAGCGAACTACAACGTTTTGACATTGTAAATATGTCTGACGAGGAATTAATAGTGTGATGTTAGATGAGATGCTGAATGGAGACGAGGGAGGTACAGAAATGAAGGCATGCATCTAGCCCTAGATTTTGCCAGTGCCCTTGTTTTGTACCCTCAATATATTCAGTATTTTGTGAGATGCCATAAAGTGCATTAGGTGAGTGATTTAAATCCGTTTCCACTTAGACTTTTTTTATATGATCCAGGAACATTTGGACGCCTATGAAGATGAGGGGGGAAAAGAACCTTGTCCAGAGTAATTCAGGTACTTGCCCAACAGGTATTAAGTTGCAGCAGAAAGTTTGAGTTTATATTCTCTTTTAAGAAGCAGGGTACAAAATGAAAGTGCCCTTAAAAACTTTGTTTGGAAAACAAAAACACTATTGAGACCTTATAATTGCACATCAACTAAACAAGACTATATTTGACAACCCAAGTAATAGGACCAAGCAAGTCAAAGTAATAGTAGTTTGTTAAATGTGAAAAACATTACAGTTTATATTGTACAGTTAATATTCCATTCTTACAGAAATAGTATGGCAACATTTTATGTTTTAATTATTTCAATAAGCTGTAAACCTTTTAGCTTTGGGGCTATAATTTGTTGATAGTGAGGAGGATTATAATGCTATGAAATAAAGTCAGCTGCAGTTTTACATGCGACGCAAAAATACATTTCTGAAGGCATTACTGTACCTGCGGTAAAAGTTGTATCATAGCTTCTCATGACCTCTTGCTCATCAGGTTCTTTGTCTGTAAATGAGAAGAGCAAATCTGTCTGAGAACTGTAGCAGTATCCACACTAGTGTATTAAAATGACCTACCAATTGTGCACAAAAAACACCAATCAATCCAATGTTAATGTAAGCTTTGGTAATTAAATGTTGCATAAAATACCAGTGTATTAGGTAGGGTAACAGCCAACCCTTTAAAAAAATAGCAATTTCATAAACATGCTTTACTTGCACAGTGACTTTTCCTATACAAGCTTCACACTGCTTTACAAAAAGTAGGTAGCTCCATTAAGGCTAGGTTAAATGACTGAGTAGTAGGTCATAATCTGCTTACCCGTGTATGCGCACCGGTCCTCAATGGATGCGGTCGGCAGGAATTGTAGTAAAATTCTCTCCTTGCAATAAATGTCCAGGGATTCAACCTCTGCATTCCATTCCTGGCTCTTAGGTTTTATTGAACGTTGACACTATCATAAACTGGGTGTTTTAAACCCTAATTACTTATTGGCTTAATGCTCTGGTTTATGAAACGGTATGCCACAGGTATGTTAAAACCATTAGTGTTCTAATTGTGTTGATAACCATTTTATAACAGCAATAAGGCACCTCAGGGGTTTGTGGTATATTGTCACTTAACGATGCGTTGTGTCTAAAACAGCTGTTAGCTGTGGTATACTGGGTGTATACCACATTCCTCATGCCTTATTGCTCAATTATAACACGATCAGTGGCTGAACAACTGTATACAGGTTTAAACCAAACTGGCGTAGTGACAAATCTTTCTACACTAATATAACCAACACATTCAAAACTCTCTCTAACTTCAATTTGCATTGTTTTGTACTGTCCCTGCAGTAATTTCATGGCACTGATGTATGTGCTATAGCAGAACGTATCACAGCACTCTGTCCTTGCCCAAGTCGGTTAATGTACATTTTTGTTGCAAACAAAGTTACAGGATGTGAAAAGAGAACTACTGTTGGTCACAAAATGTTCCTCATTTGAATGAACTCACAAGTATGACCACACACACAGAAGCCACTAACACAGGTACATTTCTTTAATTGACTCATCGTGACTATTAAGTAGCCAAACCAAACAAAAACATGGAAAAGCTGGGCTCCAAAAGAACAGGAGGGGCAGAAAAAACAGATGCGCCCTGGGATTGGGCTAAAATCCTTTTTGGATGGCAAAACTTACCTCTTGGTCCAGATTGTAGTCCTCTTTGGAATTGAGTGCCAGCTTCACAGACATGTAATCGCCACTTTTGACTGCATCACGCAGCTCACCTGAGACACACAAAAACTCCCATCAGCAGTTCCCTACATCTATCCACAGTGTGAGAGGTCCATGTGCAGCTATTGTACAGCGGCTGGTGAAAAAGACAGAGCCAAGACACTTACTAGGAGATAGAGGTGGAGCAGAGAGAATCTCATCCTCGCCATTTAAATGTTTCTGAAAGTCCTCCAGTGTCATCCAGTCCAAGTTGAGGTCCATCCCGAGGTTAAGAGAAGCTTGCCCTTTGTCTGTCAGTCATAAACCACATCCAATAGTACATAAGTATTACATTAGTAATAGCAATTACATGGGCCCCAGTCCAGATGTAATGTATCGCATCGGCTGTAAAATACGGGTGTAGATCTTACAGGACTGGATAGGTGTAAGCAACACTGTACTTTTGTAAAATATGTCTATCCACATTTTCTACACGGTAATCACTGAGCCCTCGCCACTTTCCCTGAGCTATGACCTCATCAAAACCAGATGTAGTTTCGATTGCCATCATAAGTCATGATCCAATTTACAAATGCTGCCCACATGGCCCTTAACATAACCTGAGGGGAAGAGTGAACAACTTTCCTCACTTGGAGGGTTGAAATGACTAAACAAAAAAGGGTCTAAACAAAAAGGGTCTAAACAAAAAGGGCTGCAAAGAATTAAATGTAATCAGTACGACTATGTGTCAGACTCGGTCCTCATTGGTCAGGCTCCTGGTGAGCTGCGTAGCTAGTTAGCCAACTCTGTAGTGAGTTAGAGAACTCCATTCATCACTCTTCCATGCTTGGGTACATGCACTGCCAAGTACACTTGGACGAGGCTATTTTAAGCATCATTCAAGGGCTGAGGGTGTAGGGGCAAGGGGCCGTCTACTTGGCGTGTGGAGTACAGCCTGTGGGTGTCGGGGCTAACCAGATTTGTCGGTGCTCTCTAAAGGGTCTTGATTGTCATCACAGGCAATGAAGAGGCGTGACTCGCTGTCCTCCCTCCTCCTCCTCCTCCGGTCATCCTCTTGGGTCCTCCTTTCCCAGCGTGGAGCTTCCTCCCTCCGGTCTTCTCCACCGAACTTTGACCTCTGGGCGTGCTCCTCCTCTGTATCCATCTTGTCATCCATCTCCAAAGCAGCATGGCTCTGACTGGGCCGAAATGCTATTAGAAAATAAGCAACTAGTTAAGTTAAGGAAAATTGACACAGGTGTAATAAGCAACAGCCATCATATCAGTTACATTCTTGTTTGTCTTTATTGAGGCTGTATAAGAACACAGCCACTGCATTTATATGCAATTCAGAAGCCCTGCAGGGTAAGCTTGAAAGGGACTCGTGGAACTCATCTCACCGTCAGAATGTTTGGTCTTTTCAGGCTCTGCCTTCCGAGCAGGGGACTCCTTTGTCGGCTTGGTCCTTTTCTCAATTTTACCTATCAGCTGAAATATTTACAAAAATATTATTTCAGATTTTACTTGAGGCAGTTTAAAGAGAGCAGAAAAAAGTGAAAGATTTTGACAATTTAAGAGGCTTTCCAGAACCTCTGTATGTTTTGCCAGTAGTTCTCAAAGCAGCGACCATGAGCCAAACTGGTTCGCTGAAAATTGCACACTATGTTGTTCAAACGAGGCTGCTTGGCATACCTTCGGTGGCTTTGTGTTCTCTGGAGCAGTGGGTGGGTGGACCATCTGTTTACGGGGAACGCGGTCCTTAGCCTCACAGTTCAGCAGAAACTTCTCAAACAGATTAGTGGACGCAGCGGGCTCCTTATCCCCGCCCACCTCCTCTTTAGACTCCTCCTCCCGCGGCTTGCTGGTGCTGGCCCCTGCGCCGGAGGAGGAAGAGGAAGACGAGGAAGACGAAGAGGGAATTTTCGGCAGCGTAGGCGTGGCCTCCTTACCCTTGGCTTTCTTGTGCACCTGGGTGGGAGCAGGAGTGTCGCTGGAGTCAGAGGTCGCTGCGGGCTCATCGCGGCTCTGGGCCTTGGAGGTGGTGAGACTCTTGAGTCTGGCGAGGCCGCTCGCAGAGAGAGCGGGCGACAAAGACTCCGGCTTCTTGGCTTTTTTGTCTTGGAGAAAGTCCTTGATGCCCTGCAGCTTCAGTTCTGACTTGCCCTTCTTATTCCTGGGCCTGTCGTCAGCGCGAGACCTCTCAGTCGCTGTGGTATCATCCGTCTGGGACTCCGACGGCCCATCACTAAGCTCCTCCTCCAGGGGGGCAGTGGCCTCATCTTCAGTGGACTCCAAATCACCCTTCCGATCCCTCTTTGACTTCTTATTCCTCTTTCCTTCCTCCACCTTCTCTTTCTTCCCATGCTTTCCGCCATCCTTGGCCTTGTCCTTCCTGTGCTTCTTGGAGGGAACATGGATTTCTTCCTCTTCGTCAGAGTCAACAAATCTTTTTTTGGAGTCGGACATCTTGGTTCCGCGGCCCGGGGTTGGTGGCGGGGAAAGCTCATCTTCATCAGACTCTGGTGCAGGGCGAGGCCTAAAGTCCTCCTTGCGCTTGTCTTTCTTTTTTTTCCTCTTCTCCTTCGAAGGTGAATCCTCGTCTTCTCGAGGCTGCTTCTTTTTCTTCTTCTTCTTAACAGGCAGGTCTGCAGGTTTACCTTTATCACTGTCACTGTCAGAGTCAGCATCGAACACATCACTCTTCATGGGCAGCTTCTAGAGGAGAGAACACATCCGTATCAGCCACTTAAAAGATTAATTAATATCCATTAAGATTTGTTTTCAGTGCTTGACTGTTTTTCTTGTGTAATAGCTCTCATAGATCCCTAGCCAAATGTGCAGTGCTTGGTATATTAATGTCACATGTACACTTTGACCAGTCCTGCCTATGAAAGCCTGTAGCACTGTTGAAGTAGGTCTCTTGGTAGCTCCTCTGATCAGACTCCTACTTGCTTAGGCATCGAGTTGGGGGCGGGGGGGCAACCTGATCTACCTAGGGTCTTGGTGGCCTCATACAGTTTCCACTTCTTAATAAGTCAATTTCTTGGCCCCGAGGTGAATTCGAGGCCTTTGAAAGATTTTCATACCGACCCCCTGATCCGTGTCTTTCCACAGTTGTATCTCTTAGTCTGCTTAAAAGTAATTTCAGTTCTCTAACCAACACAGTGAACCTACAGAAATGTATTAATATATCATAAAACTATGTAAATCACTATAATTTAACACACGTGGAGGCCAATTTCCGTTGTAATTTTTTTTATGGTGATTGGCTCAACCTGAGCTAATGTCAGGATTGCCATTACAAGGGGGTGGAGACTTATCCAATCATATTTCAATATACTTTCATTTAAAAACAAAAAGGCACAGCACGTAAACAAGTGAAAAACAATCTTCAAAACGCATAAAACTCTTGGGTGTAGACATTCTATAGCCAGTTTAACAGTCAGTCCAACAAGACATTTTTTTATTCCATAAATTAGACTCACCAAGCCTTGCTTATGATGGCTATGATCCTCCGGGATGGGACTTACCATGCCTTTCTTAGCATCTAGGTCTTTCTTGGCCTTAGCCTCAGCCAAAGCTCTTTTGTAGGCCAGCAGCACCTCCCTGCAGTCCTCGAGGTGGGCCTCAGGTTCCCAGGTGTCATCATCTGATGTGTAGTTCTTCCAGCGAACACGGTACAGAACCTCCCCCTGAAAACAAGGCCAATTAACGGCTGTAGTACAAAATGGAGAATGTATGCAGAATGTTCTCTCTCTTAACCAGGTCTTTCTCACTCCACCGCATACGATGAAGACTGCGTGACTGCATTAGGCCTGCACCTACACACAGACTGTGACGTAAATTAAAAACAAAACAGAAAAATGAAATAGAGACTTATTAGGTGTAATCCGGATTAACCTCTGGCTCTTAGAAAACACACACTCAGTTGTGCACACAGCCAGTATTTCTCCCCATCCGGGTCACTGGGACAACAGAGACCCAGTCAGAGGAGAAAAAGGGAGGAGCCATACAGACCTCTCTGACGGGACATTTTGCTCGCTCTGAATCACATAAACGCCTTCCATTTCAATTGGGGAATACATGTGAAAATAAAACAAGAGCATGGCTGGTTGTGATTGTAAACAAAGCAAAATACATGTTTCTTGGCTCCGCCTTTCTCGATTATCCTCAGAGGCGGTTTTCCTCTCCCTCCCTCATGCTATCAGCTCAGTGGCAGTTAAGATGTTGAGTGACAGCGAACCCATGTGTGTTGCCCTCGCTTCATTTAATGTTTCAGTCTGAATCACTAACCCCACACACACACACACGATAATGGGGATACTGACTGAACAAAAACATTTTGAAATGTAATTCATTAATGAAAGAAAACAACGCAGCACCCAATACCTGTGTGGATAAAGTAATCAACCCGCTGGATACAGTAATTACCGTAAGTCACTTTTAAGAGCAATAAATGCCACCAAAAGCTTTCTAGTAATTGATTAGCCTCACAATGTTTGAGAATTTTTCATAATTTTTAACTTTGTTACGTCAATAATGACAAGGTGTCTAGGTCCTCCTTATAGGGCAATACCATGACAATACCTCCGCCATGACGATTCATGAGATTCTTACGGAGGAATGCCATGTTAGTTTTATGTCAAACATAAAAGGACCCATGTCTACAAAAACATTCCACTTTAGACTAATCTGTTCACAGTTGCAGAACTCTTGAGGATGTTCTATTTGGGTAAACCTAAAACAAGAGTTAACGGTCTTCTTAACAAGCAGTGGTCTCCGTCTAGCTACTCCTCCGTGAATACCACTTTTGCCAAGTTTCTTACCGACGGAGCCTCATAGGGAAATTCACTGCTGCCCCAAATGTTCTCCGTTTCTGAGAGTTTTGCACTGACAGCTGTAAGGTGGAGCACCAGAGCCTTAGATATGGCTTTGGCAACTATTTCCAGACTGACAGGCATCAACAACCTTTTTTTTTCTCCAGAAGTTAAGGTGGCATCAGAGACTGCAAACCTGTCTGCGGACACCTCTGGTGGTAATGGCAAATGTTACTCAGCTTCATATTGGGCATGTTGATGTCATTTTTTTCTCTCACACTCCCTTCATATGAACTATAACAGCCCACAATAGGAAAATCTGCAAAAATAGGGCAAATACCTTTTTACAGCACAAATACACATTTCATTTTATTTGCAGATGAATGGTAAATGTGGACAAACAGATGTGACAAATGGAAAACTTCTCACATTCAAGCATTTCATTGAAAAACATCTCATCAGCTAATTTCAACTGTTGTACCTCATCAAACCCCAAATAAAAATAAACACAAAAAAAGCAATAGCCTTCAGTTTATGCTTAAAATAAACTAGAAATGTTAATCTCTGGGACGGTCAGGCCTTGCAGCCTTTGCATCTGTTTGTGAACTTGAGAGCGATCACATTACTTCAGACCCACCACAACCTTTTACTAAAAACGCTGCAAGAGACAGCACTGTTATTGTCTCAACAATGGCCTGCCCCTCCAACAGAGGTACCTCAGACTTCTGCAGCAATACAGAAGCTTTCCTCTGTAGTGTCGTATAGTGATATCACAAGACAAAAATGTGATAGGTGTTCATGTCTGAATCTCAGAGGCCTTTGCGAACCATTTTTCGAAATGGGGAAGTATTGGTTTACCAAAATAGACCTAAAACCAAATCTGCCCCCCCTCCCTGCCCCAAATTTTGATTACAGCATACCCCAGGAATATGAATGAAGGCCTACCTCAGGGAAAACATTACAAAACTATTATGTTAGGCCTGCACACGTATTACAAGTCAACTGAGCCATGTCAACTATTTCCTACAGTTCGAAATCGGGCAATGGGATGATGCTCCTTCACCTAGTACTATTCACGTTCACATTTTCAACTAACCAATCGATTGCAATACCATTCTTGTTCCTGATTCAGCCACAGTAACTTCAAAATGTATGCGTCTAGTTGCAGCGGGCTCTTGTATGAGGTCCACTTGTAACAGGTAGCCTTATGGAGCAGTTTATTATCTAGGTCCATAGTGTAGCTTACTTTAGACTTTATTTTCTGCAAGAACACCAGGCTGGTGATCTCGATTTTCATGGCCGTAAAACATATATATTGATAGTGACTGTCAGTTTGCTTAACGTCACAATAACAAAGATAATCCCAGCAGCAGTGGTCATCTGCGGTTGCCCGCTATGACGTTTAACGTTAGCTAGCTACATTAGCACTTAACATTCTAGCATAACCAGCAAATTAACACATGTAGTTTGTTGACTAACCAATTTAAGACAATTGCTACTTAGTTGTGTAAGCGTTATCACTGAGGCTTTGATGTATGTGCAAGCATCTGTGAAACAGAGGATCTGGCTAAAGTCCAGAAGGGCGACAGAATAACATCAGTCCGTCCTTGGCCTGTAGTGTGCAAGAGGTGCGTCGTGTGGGCAAAGTTGTGTTGCAGCCATTTCAAAATCCCTGTGCGTGGACATTTTGGCATTTCAACATTAATATTTTAAGCACACGTTTTTTTTCCTACAGTCACAGTCCCTAATTATGTAAAAGTTACGGCAAACTACAGATTTCAGTGCCAGTTAACTGGCTAAAAACAAACTGCTTAAGTTAGCAGTTTAGCTAACGTTAGCTACGGCTTGTTACCTCCTCTGTTCGCATGTCAATAATCCTCTCCACTTCGTAGACATCTTCAACCTCTTCTTCACTTTCTCCAGCCTCTGGCTTCTCCGCCATTTTCTATTTACAGGAATAGCTACACAATTAGCTAGATAATCTTTACTTTTCCGTTAAACGTCGTTATGTTCTCACTTTCTGTATTACAGGGGTAAGGCCCGGCTAACTAGCAAAGAGAACAGTACACGGTAAGCTAACGTTAGCTTTTTTTCATTTGCTTCGATAGCCACGGCGACTGTCTCATACCCGCTACTTCATTGGCTAATAGAGAAGGGAGATGGGCTACGCGGGCCAGTCTGTGTAGGCGGGGAGAAGTGATGATGATCATCGAAGCATATCACATATTTTCATGATCCAGTTTTACCCAAAATAATTGATTTTATACTTTAAAATAAATACAAAAAATTGGATTTGACCATAGCCTGACAATAGATGCTGCCATTGTTCACACATTACATCATGGTGAATATTCTCAAGATATAGTTATGTGATTAACTGTTAGATCCACTAGGAGAGGCATCAAATAATAATTAAAGTCAATGATCTCAACAAGTAGATTTTGCAATATTGAAAATAATAACAATGACAAACGTTTTGCTGAAAAACACGTGACTTTCCTATTTACATAAGGTATTTTTGTGTTAGTGATGACATTGTATACTTAAGATGCACATCCAATAATTTCATACGATAGACATGTTATTAACATGTTATACTAAATGTGTAGATTCACAATACCATACTCACTGGTACCCCCTTTTAGGTAAATTCTCCCTTTACCTCAGCTTACTCTTTAGCATCTGCTAGTAAACAGTGTTCCTCCATAAACTGGTCACTCCAAAAACCAACCCTTCCTTTGGCTGTCCTTTTACCTTCAGTGGTCCGAACAAATTGCAAAATGCCTTTAAGCGTAAAACGACAAAAAATAATAATCTTAATAAAGAAATTAATATTTGATCAAAACTTTTATGAACTATAATTAATCAGTCATCCATGACTGTTTGACTGGATTATAAATATAAAGTGACGTTTGCTAAACTACATAATTCCTCTATCAACATGAAATAAAAATACAAACGTTTGTTGACTTTAAATTAGGCAATTGTTCTAAAAAACAAAAACAACTAAAAAAATACCCAGATATCTCAGACTAGCGCACCACTCAAGAGCTCGTTAGTTACACCAGGGCGACTGCTGCACACGCCAGTTCCCCTTGTTCCCGCGGCTATGGTTGTGGTGCTGTGTTCCTTTCTGGGAACTTTAAGCAAATTAATCTCCAGCCAGCATTAACTGAGTGATCATACAATCAATAAAAAATGTCTTCCAAACCAATGGTTAATGAGCTTCATTTTTACGGTTGGACTTATTTCAAAGAATGATCGTTCGATGGTTCCAAGGATTTCACTTTACCATTGCAAAGCGAGTATTAATTGTTGAAGTGTTCACAGTATGTCAACTGAATCCTTTTGAAAACCCGTGGTTTAAATTCAAGGGGGCAGACCAAGAATAGACTACAGGATCTCATGGATCTATAAAGATTCAGTACGGAGGAATGGTCTAAATAAGATCCCTTGGTAGGTATAATCCAGTCTCATAACAAACTGAATTATTAGAAATACCTGTAGAATTTTAACATTTGTCATTTGGACTGATTCCATTGAATGCAGGCTAGTGGAGTGTAGGCCTAATTCCAATGTTCCAAATTAAAATATACCTCGTTTGATGTATTTTTTATATTGGCCTAGACTTACTTATCTTTATCAAGGGTGACAATAATATTTAAGTGAATATAACACTACTCACGGACACTTTTATTACCTTTACGCTATACCATGATGGCTTAAAGGTACAGAACCTCTGGTGGAGCTTAAGTGCAGTGAACAGGTGAGGCGATCAACTGAGTTTACTTTCTGGATTCAAGTCAATGTTTACAAGACATTAACTGCAGGAACTGCATTTGTTCGGAAAATCGAAAATTAAATTAACTGCCTGCTAAGATTAGACCCGCATGAAAAATGTATGTTAATGATAACAGCACAATGGTGCGCGGTGAATAGGCGTGGCCTACACAAGGGGAAGATCTAATTTACGCTGCAACTGAAGTTTATCTTTTCGTGTGAATCAGGGTTGAGATAACCAGGACCAAAAACCCGAGTTCAGGATTTCTTCATTCATTTTTAATGTTTTGGTAAAATAATGTCCCTGGTTATTTGTATGTATGTAAATTTGTCCCCGTTACCATTGCGCACCGGACTGTCCCCTCTCGTGGATACCGTTATTTCTCTATTTTCTTGGCAAATACAAGAACTTCAATGGGGATTAACAGGCATTTGTGCAGGATTGCATTTATAGCGACTCTTCTCAATTTTTCTTCTCATGTGAGTGATGATCAAATGGGTTAAAGTCTTCCTAATTGACATCAAGTTTGTATATTACGTTATACGACATGACAAATTATATTAGCCTAAACTACAGTATTAGTGTTGTTGTCTAAACATAAATTGCTCTAAAATGACAAAATATTCTACATTGTTATTTCTTTCTGTAAAAATCTAGAGAATGACATGCAGCACATTTTGATAAAGACGTGTACCAAAGCCTTTGTAAATATATGTAAAATACTACAGACCAAAATATGATTCCTTTTAAAATCATATTTGAAGGTGAGGGTCATTCCTTCTGAATGTGATCCGGACTACATTTTACTACAAGATGAGGAGAGCTGCTACAAGGACCTGCTCAACATGAACATCAGCCAGACTGACTCTCAAACAGGCAAGTTAATTATTTTGTGGAAAACAATTTGTGTTCTAACAGGATGAGATGTTCAAAGAGGGGCAAAGAAAACCGTTTAGGAAACAGCTCATATGTACACCACAAAAAGTACCTTCAATTAAGAGAAAGCAGTGATGGAGAGGTGTAGGGACCTCTGTTTTATGTGGAATCTATTTTTGAGCCCTGAAAAACACATCTCAGTGCTGAGAGCCTGGGTGTCATTATCTGAAAATGTAAAAAGGGGAAAGCAAGGTTCTTGTAGCTATTATTTAAAGGTTGGTAGTATAATGCAATGACCTATTTGATTCACTGTGCTAAAACCCTCATGTTACCATAGTTTCTCATTGGTGATGAGAAAGAGCTTTGGGAAATGCATTCAGTAAGTATTCACCCACATTTAAACTTTTTCATAATGTGTTAGGTTACAAAGTGTGACTGAGATGTATTTCATTGAGATTTGTCCAGTATGTCTCATGATGCTGGTCCGGGTTTGACCGATGGTGGTGGTCCGGGTTTGACTCCTGATACTGGTTTGGGTTTTCACCATGATGCCGGTCAGGATATGACCCATGATGCTGGTCCGGGTATGACCCATGATACTGGTTTGGGTTTGACCCATGATGCTGGTCCGGGTATGACCCATGATACTGGTTTGGGTTTTCACCATGATGCCGGTCAGGATATGACCCATGATGCTGGTCCGGGTATGACCAATGATACTGGTTTGGGTTTGACCCATGATGCTGGTCCGGGTATGACCCATGATACTGGTTTGGGTTTGACCCATGATGCTGGTCCGGGTATGACCCATGATACTGGTTTGGGTTTGACCCATGATGCTGGTCCGGGTATGACCCTTGATGCTGGTTTGGGTTTGACCCATGATGCTGGTCCGGGTATGACCCTTGATGCTGGTTTGGGTTTGACCCATGATGCTGGTCCGAATATGACCCTTGGCTTGCTTATGTTGTGGTGTTACAGTAGCCTATTTTCTCTTTCCTGTAGGGTGCAGGGGTTATTGGGATCACCTGAACTGCTGGCCTCACGCTGCAGTCGGGGAGACCATGTCTCAACCATGCCCCAGATTCCTCCACACCACAGGTAAGGCCTCATACAACACAGACACAGCTTCAACGTTATATGTTAGAACATTATTGTCAGAACACACATGGTGTATATGTGTCAACAGGTTTTGTGTGTCTGGTGTTGTTTAACGCACAGTATCGAAGCCAGGGTTAGCTTGAATTACTGTACAATATTTTGTTCCTATTGATCAATGCTCGCTTCTCTCACAGGCAGAGTTTACAGGAACTGCACAGAGCACGGCTGGACTGAGCCGTTTCCATCACATGAGATAGCCTGTGAGTATGCCTTCAACGAGACCTTCACCTTCCCTTTTGAGGTAAGACATTGTGTTCAATCATCGTCCACAAAGCAAAGGGGACAGAGATCAGCCAAGTGTTAAGAGTTTAAACCTAGTACTAATTGAAAAAAGGGACAAAGACTTCTGAGGATAACAAATCTCGTCTCCATTTCTCCTCTACCTTTACTTCACTGAAAATAATCGGTTGGTAAAAACATTTGTAACATTTGGCAACATAGCTGGGACAAACAGAAATTGTGAGTTGTACACTGATGTAATAGTCTGTAGATCAGCTACTGTCCTGTAGGTTTGTCCCTCAAACTCTAATCTAGCAAATCTGGTTCTAATAATTAGATGGTTAATAAGATGAATCGGTTCATTTGCAACTGAAGTTGTTGGATAAATGTATAGGAGGCTAGCTCTCCGAGATCAGGGTTAGAAAGCCCTGCTATAGGCAATATAACATGTCCTCAGGGAGGGAAGTTAACCTGCCTTTTATGGTGATTTACAAAGGTATCCTTTCTCAGCATTGCGTTTGTACTTAGTGCATTTGTAATAGTAGAGTAAATCACTATATGAAATGTTCTGGTTCAGAACTGTTTATTCCAGTCTGTTCTGTGTAGTCTTCCTGTTGGGATGACAGCAGTGCTAAACTACAGTGATTTAAGAGAGGGATAATGACCCCTGCCCCCCCCCCCCCCCCCCCCGTCTCTCTCTCTCTCTTTGTCCCTCTCAAAGATTAAATCACAACTCTTACATTCATAAATTCACAATGCTTAATATCATATGCTATTTTGGATTAACAATGTGGTTTTCGTTTTCCCAGGCTCACAGGTCCCATGGCTACTTCTTCTATGTGCAGGTCATGTACTCTGTGGGCTACGCCATCTCTACCACATCCATTACCATCGCCACGGTCACACTCTGTCTGTTCAGGTGAGTGGACCTGGGGGACGTTCAAGATGATGATTGATGATGAGCAATTTAAAGTTGTGGTGGATTATAAATGGATCTCATCAGTGGTATAGAACTGATCTTTACCACTTCTCCATTTGCCCAGCAGGCTTGTCATGCCAGCAGTTCAAGTGCTTTTTTGACTGTGTCCACTCTACAAACAAGGGTCGGGGCCGGTGGAGGCGTGAAGATATGTCTTCTGGTCTATAGCCCTGTCTTTTTGATCTATCCCACAGGAGGCTCCACTGCACTCGTAACTACATCCACATCCAGCTCTTCCTGTCCTTCATCCTCAGAGCCACCCTGATCTTCATCAGAGACGCTGTGCTCTTCTCCTCGGACGACCACTTCCACTGTGACTCCTACCCGGTACTTACTGGTGGTCATTTCATAATGCTGTTTTCCTCATCCAGGTCTCTTAATCAGTTACTGCCGCGGCCAGTCAATCAGCCAATTACCTAACCGGACCATAATTATGTTCAGTCGGCCAGATTCTCAGCATAAACACTTCCAATCGCTCTCTCGATCTCTATTTCATTAGGTGCATTCACTAATCAGACAACATGCATCTTTTTATAGAAAGTCCTCACAGGACTCCGCCGTTCTGTCTGGTTGACTTATGGCTTTGCCAAACGATAGCCATCATATCAGACATTGCTATCTGCCCCTGTGGGAATGCTTCTCTTGAAATCAGTAAAAGCTTTGGCACTGTCAGCTGTTGCATCCGAGCTCAAGAATGGCCTAGGTTTAATGTATATTTTTGCTTATCTATTTCTCTCCTTAATTCTCACTACGTAGTTGTCGGGTGCCATGTCACAAGAATGTCATTGTGCAGGATGACGCTGTGTTGGTTCGGTGCATTTGACAAATAAACTTGATTCATGGCTTACATCATATAGACATGCACCAAAAGTTCAAACCGTCTTGAACTCAAGACGTCTACACATACAAGGGTTGGAGGCATACACTGGAGATGGGCACACCGCGACGGGAAACACTGCAACTGAATCTGCAGTGATAATGAATGTGTAGCGGATGCGACAAAATGCGCGGACACAGTAGGCGTGATAGAGGCGGTCTGTCTTTGTCCTCTGTCGCCCTCAACAGGCCAGCTGTAAGATTGTGACGATGTTCTCCAATTACTGCATCTTGGCTAACTACAGCTGGTTGCTGGCCGAGGGACACTACCTTTACAGCCTGGTCAGCGTCTCCCTGTTCTCCCAAAAGAGGCACCTTTGGTGGTACATCATCCTTGGCTGGGGTACGCCAAAAGCTTTGTATTTGCTGATAATAACAATAATGTCTACTATCAAAATGGATTGTCTGGGGGCTCTGGCATGTTTGAGCACTTGCTGGGACATATTTACATAATAATGAAATAATTGTACACTGCACATGGACTACATAAAGACAGAACACACCCCTGTTTGACTAGAACCATGTTCCGATAGCTCTTTCCCTGTTTTATTGTCTGACTGTTTGTGTCTACAGGTTCTCCGATGGTCATTATAATAGCCTGGAGCTTGGCTAAATATATCCATGAGAATAAAGGGTATGTTCTGTCTGTATTTGAGATTCCTTGTCAGAATGTATTTATGGTCCCTACTAATAACGTGTGTCGTGACTTTGAAGTTGCTGGGAGACGAGGGGGTACGAGTGGATCTGGTGGATTCTCAGAGCTCCCGTTCTCCTCTTCATTGTTGTGAGTTGAGACACAATCTTTGATCCCCCTAAGTAAGTTGATGATTTTCTTTCAATAAACGCCTAACTCACAGTCTGTCTCTTATTTAGGTTAACTTGTTGTTTTTTCTGAGTATCATAAAAAT
The DNA here is from genome assembly GCF_011004845.1 of Esox lucius. Classification (NCBI taxonomy): domain Eukaryota; kingdom Metazoa; phylum Chordata; class Actinopteri; order Esociformes; family Esocidae; genus Esox; species Esox lucius. The sequence continues at coordinate 25,057,502 of NC_047584.1, read as the reverse complement.
CATAGTGGCTAAGTTGAGAACGCAGGACATGCATGGAAATGAGTTTAATCAGTACAAGTAAGTTACATTTTATTATTTTTTTACAAAGAAAACTATTCACTAACTACAGAACAAATAACTTTTTTAATGTTGATGAAATCTATGTACTTGTGTACGTTTCAGGAGGCTTGCCAAGTCCACCTTCCTTTTGGTATCTCTCTTTGGTTTGCATTACATCCTCTTTGCATTCCTCCCACATCATGTCAATGACATATGGAACTTCATTGAGCTGGCTTTCGCCTCCACTCAGGTACAGTACTGTCCTCATCCCATCTGATTTGGGGTAGTGTACATGTCATTCTATTATTATTCTGTTTTTACACATTGAGTAGGGGACAACGGGTTAAGTTGAACTAAACTTACTTAGTTGAGCAGCTCCTTGTTTCTAGGAAACCATTATACATTTAAGTTGAAGTTACTAAAGGTAGTGGTACTATTTTATTTAGTAGAACAATCTGGAGGGGATTCAACTCACTGTCACTGTGCTCAATTTACAAGAGACCATGTTTTTGTAATCTTATCAAAATTGTAATGTTTTCATATTTTTGTTTTATTCTCAGCGATGAACAACATCTTGACATGTATATATTTATCTTCCTTAGACTTAGATTTATATTTTCCTTGACTGAGTGATGTTCAATGTAAAAACTGCTGCAAATTATCCCGATTCACCTAAGACTTCATATGTGCCTCCGATCTGTTCTAGGGGTTTGTAGTAGCAGTGCTATACTGTTTTTTAAATGGAGAGGTAAGCTGAAATCCACACAATTAGCGTTGTGAACTACTGGGAATAGAGACATGGCAATGTCTAAGCCTATCTGTTGACCTTTGCCCTCCTCTCCACAGGTTCAGCATGAGGTCCAGAGGAGATGGCGGCGATGGAGGCTGAAGCAACGTTTACCAGGAGAGGCCAGGCACCAACATGGCTCCATGGGTCTAGGAGGCCATACCCAGGTGTCCTTCCTTCCCCGGGGACCATTCACACACCACTCCAGTCTGGTGTAACACACTCCAGTCTGGTGTAACACACTCCAGTCTGGTGTAACACACTCCAGTCTGGTGTAACACACTCCAGTCTGGTGTAACACACTCCAGTCTGGTGTAACACACTCCAGTCTGGTGTAACACGTGACATGCCGGCTGACAATCAAAGGATCAGACCTCATTTAATTACAATCAATGTTAAGTGTATTTGGTCTCCATGTCTGGTATGGATTTACTGTTCTGACCTTTCATCATATATACACGGAGGTGACAGCACCTGTTATAAAACCGTCAGCATGACCACGAATTCCAAAAGACTTCTGCAAATGCTAAAGTTAATTTTTATTTTTTATTGACTCAATGATGACTATCTATGTAGAGTCCATGCCTTACAAAGATATTTAGAACTATAACCATCCAAACAAGAGCTGCTGTTGTAAAGTTGAAAGCAATGTGCTAATGTGTCCGTGACAGTTCCAATTTAACCATCTCATATCTGTTGTTACAAAGTGCCTCGCACGTCTTGATGGCAATTAGAAAATAAAAACCTATCATCTATGTATTATCAAATTAATTGTCATTAATACGCATCTGTACATTGGTTGCTTGTCACCACCACTGGCCTACAAATGATCATTTTGAGAGGAAGATGAAACTTGAGAGGAAAAAAGGGAAATTAAGGGCTTTATTACAACTTGGAAAAGTTAGGAAAAACATTGTAGAGCATTTGAGAATATGCAAAATCCAGATCTGTGTTTCTACAGAACAGTGAAGACGACTGGATAGGAGCAGGCAGCTTGAATGAGGCCTAGAGGGTCTGAACATACTGCTTATCCATTCCCCAAGACACATCTCAGTCACTGTGATTCCTGCCAAGGCACAGATGTCCTAATGTCTACTGTGTTCAATAGTCCTTAGCCAAGGACATGACCCAGAGTCTGTCTCCGACAGAACAACCACAGTTCCTGGGATGTCTGTGTGTTAGGAACGTACTGCCACAGCTGGAGCAATGGACGCGCCAGGATATTTCACCCTTGGCACTTCCATACTTGCCCCCCCCCATCCCCTAAACCCCCGGGGGCGCCGCCTGCTTGGGCCATGTGATGGACATGGCGCGCGGCGGTGCCGTTGAGAAAGAGCAAAAATGCCGCGGTGAACTGGCACCAGAAGGTGAGTGTGAAGCCCAGGGGAGAGGCGTGCTGCCACAGCAGGGCCGCGAACAACGCCACGCCGGCCGCGGACAACGCTGCCGCCACCAGCAGCAAGGCCGACCCCAGGCTCCACCGCCGGCGTGAGTCCTGTCCTTCACTCGCCTGCGACATTACTAGCAGCTCCAGGCCAAAGATGCCTCCCACCACTGCCAGAGAGACAACAGAGCGACACAGGCTCAACGCCACTCCCTGAACTCCAGATTCACTGCGGTAGGTGGTGCAGTTAGGGGGGGCTGCTGGTTCCACCGCAGCCTCCCAGGTGCAGAAGTTCCACAGACCAAACATCCTCCGGCCGCCCGCTAGCAACCAATAGCCGTCGCACACGGCAATGGAGGAGAGGACAATAGCCAAGGCCGTGCAGAGAATGATTAGGCTGCGGATCAACACCTCCAGGAAGAGAGGCTGGGACTTCCTCTCTCGATGGGCTCCTCCTGGCAACTAAAGCAAGGGGATTGATTTGGCAGTTAGAGGTTGTGTAGGTATAGTAGATAGGTGTGACTAGGAAAGGGACAAAGGACAAATATCAAAATAAAATAAAAAGGAAATCTAGTTGTGAAGTACAGGAGGGGCATATTGCGAAGGTACTCGATTGTCAACTGAAGGGAGGAGTACTGGTGGCAGCAAGAAGGTGGCGCTGTTGCTCCTTTTGTGAGAATTATTGGGAATCCCTGTAGCACTCAAAACATTTAATAATGAATAATACACTATGTAACAACATTTTTGTTCCTGGGTAGTAAGTGTTATTTTGTAATTTCTTATGCATAAAAAGTAAAGAGAATGGCTATTAATCGCCACAAGCTTTGCTTTTGTGAACAGGACAGTGATATTTTGAAATGTACCTATTTCCAATGAAAGAACTGGCGAATTTGTGTCTTTTTGTTCTCATAGAGTCAGAAAAAAACAACATATGAATCCAAATGAACATGTATTTATTCTAAAGTATTACAAAAATGAGTAGGTATATCACGATTATACTGTAAATCACATTCATGATTCAGCCCCCAAATGTATCATCATGTTCTTGTTATAATGTCCTTGGTAGCGGCGTTCAAAGTCCAATATATCCTGGTGGAAGCTCTCGCCTTGCTCCTCCGAGTATGCTCCCATGTTCTTCTTGAATTTATCAAGATGTGCATCAAGGATATGGACTTTGAGGGACATCCTATTACACATTGTGCCGTAGTTCTTTACCAGAGTCTCAACAAGCTCCACATAGTTTTCAGCCTTGTGATTGCCGAGGAAGCCCAGAACCACTGCAACAAAGCTGTTCCAAGCTGCTTTCTCCTTACTAGTGAGCTTCTTGGGGAATTCATCGGACTCCAGGATCTTCTTTATCTGTGGTCCGACGAAGACACTTTTCCGACCTGTGGTAGTGCGCCTTGGTGTCCCTGCTGTCCCAAAGGCAAAGGTAGCAGGGAATTTGGTAAAACTGCCTTGGAGACCCATCAGGAATGCCACCATTTTCTCCTATGACCTCCCAACCACACTCATGACATGTATCCACTTAGGCAGCTGGAACTTAATTGAACTGGAGGGCTTCAGGCCTCTGTATTTACTATTCAGTATACTAGTATTTGTTCTAGAGGTTACTTCAAGTTTACTTACCACTGAATATATCTGGAATGTTCTGGAAAATAGGTACATTTCAGTCACTGTCCTGGTCATAAAAGTTAGGTTTGTGGGGACTAATAACAATTTTCTATACTTTTGAGGCATAAGCAATTAAGAAATAACACTTACTACCCAGGGAAAAAAAAAACAAAACGATTTTATATTCATGAACAACTTCCCTCAAGCACAACACTTCACCCCAATGCATTTTTTTAAAACAGTAATGGCGGTACAAAGGCTGAACTGGGGTGAGAGTTAACCTTTAACACTACTGTAAAACAATCTGGAGCACGGAATGTTCTAACCTTGATAACTTAGCTCTACCGCGGAGATTGAGACAGCAGATTAAGACGAACCTTTCACTTAGGACCAGATCCAGCTGTGTAGAATATCTTGAATGCGTTCATTCATATTAATTCAGACCGTGAGCATTAAATAAGCGAATTAATCTTAAAATGTTATGAGTCCCTTATATCAGCTCATTAATATCCTGCCCTAAATATGATTTACAAATATGTTGGTTCATTAGTTTTTTTTAATAAACTGCTCCGGAAAAAATTCGGAGACCACGGCACCCTTTTCTTTCCTATCCGAAAAAGTCGAAACGGAAGGTTTTGAGTGAGGAACAGAAGGGTTAAAATTACGAGACCACTGCAAATTGAACGCTTCTGTTCCTCACTCAAAACTTTCCTTTCCAACTTTTTTGGCAAGGAAAGAAAAAGGTGCAGTGGTCTAAATTTTTTCCGGAGCTGTATGTTTTGGTTTTACAGTTGTTGATTTCTTAATCAAATAAGCCTGACTTCATACAAAGTAGAGAGGTTTGGGATATCCTGAAACATGAGCAGCCGAGGTCCGTACAGGATTGTGGGATATCTGGGAGTTGGAATGCATTTATTAAGGTGATATTAAGTTAATTAGAAAAAGTAATCATAAAAATTTAACAATTCATAGGATGAGAGAATTTAAATGAAAGTTTGTTCTGTTCCAATAGGGGATTTCTCAGCACACATTGCCTGATGACAGATTAAAATATGTTATTTAGACACTTATCAACAAGAGTGCATATACTGACGAATAAATAAATCCGAAGAAAAATATATAATTAGGAATCTAGATAAACATATTTCTAGTTTTTATTTAGAAACATATATTGTGTGATTGCCAAGCAAATCTAGTCATTGAGATAATTAAAAACAGAAATATTTACCTTCATCTGAATAGCTGTCATTGTATGTTTCCCGCAGCTTTATCCGCTTAACGCAAATAATTTGAAAACTCGGTTTTCAAATATCAATAAACAGTTTTCTTACGGGGTTAATTTCAGGCGTGTTATTAACAAAACTTTCGAAAAAACGTCTCCTTCGGGAATAGCCTATAACACTTCAAACTTCCCTTCCCCCTGGTTATTCAGCCCAAACCAATGTCTTTTTTTCAGCAGTCCAGTCACGGGACACACTGCTTTCGCCAGCAGAAAACAGAGGAAGTTCGAATTTTCTTTGACTGAGTGCACACAACCGAGACTTTCGGGGCAGCATGAATAGCCATTGTGGAATCACAAACGCTCACGATTTCTAATGTATACATGTAAGCCCAGCTGATTACTGCATGTACGCACTCTAGTGGTGCAAAGCTCAATATGCCTCCTGTGGCCCACTCATACTGGTAAACTGATAAGCGCGAAACAAGATGTACAGTGTACTTCATGCAAGTAGCTGATGCACCATGCAAGAAAGTTCAGTTCTAAATTGCTGAGTTTATATTTACCCAGTATTCATAGTATGCAAAGGTAAGCAGTTGTGATAAACATGACAATAACTGAGTACGAATTTCACTGATACTATCTACACTGATCAGCCATATACACAGACTTGGCCTGCAAATTCCACTGATCTCAATCCAATCAAACATCTGTGAGATGTGCTGGACAAAAAAAGTCAGATCCATGGAGGCCCCATCTCGCAACTTACAGGACTTAAGAAATCTGCTGCAAACGTCTTGGTGCCAGATACCACAGCAGAACTTCAGAGGTCTAGTGGAGTCCATGCCTAGACAGGTCAGGGCTGTTTTGGGGGCAAAAGTGGGCCCTACACAATATTAGGCAGGTGGTCATAATGTTATGGCTGATTGGTATAATTGATGTTAAAGAATGAGACAAAACATTTATTTGATTTTGTGAAGGCACATTTCAGCACGTCAGACACAAAATAGACTGCATCTAAAAAAAAATATGCAAGAAAGACAACAGAAATGTTTAGAATTATTCAAATTTTATAAAATTCTGGAGCTTAAGAACCAATTGAAAAATTCACAAGGAGGTTGCTGGTGGAAGACAGCACATCTCTGTCCGTGGGGGCATTTCCAGGGTCCAGTATTCTCCGTGTGACCACAGGCACTTCATGCTAGGCATTCACATTGTTCACATTACACAGGAGCCAACATACCCGGGTCAAAAACCTATGTAAAATACTTGCGGTGTGCTTGATTTAGCTAGTTCTACAGAACCGTTTAAATAGTCTAAAAAGTGTTCCAACCACATTTAAAAGGTGCTCCAACTCCAATTGCGCGGCATAATAAACCAGATACACCTCTAGTATTATAAAGTATTTGACATATGTATTTGCCCCAGGTCTTGCAGAAATGGGCATTTTCCTGGAGCTTATGGCATCGAATAGGGATGAGCTGTGGGCGGACCACAGTCAGTTCTTAGATTCCGTACTTCCCTTTCAGCTCCTCTACGAAGTCAATGTACTCCTTCCTGGCAGCTTCTTGGCTCTTGCCTATGAATGTCATATAAGAGAAGGAAAACACATGTTGTTAACATAATGAGAAACAGTTCAAGAAGTGTTTTTCTGAACCAGTACACTTTGAGTATAAATGTACTGAGCTGAACGTCTTCTCAGTAGACAACGAACTGACATCAGGCACTGACATGCCCATCTTGGAGCTGTGATTACTGGTAGCAATAACACCACGTGGCGACAGAAGTACAAGGGAGTGGGTGTGTCGAAAAAGTGGATACACTGAAAGCAGAATTAGTGAGCTGGGCAAACATGTTGCAACTCTTATGTGGATAAATATGTGGCTGATTCCCAACAAAGGACCAACTCTCTGGATCCCCGTAGTGATCTACTGTGCATGTTGGCAACCCACTGAAATGCAGCCCAAAAAACAGCAGGGGACAGGGCAAGATGGTCAGTTTCATCTCCAGGTAACCTCTTCCTCTCCCCTGCTGTACAGGCTGAAGGAGGAAGCGCTACTGAAAACACACCTTTTTCCTTCTCCCAGGCATCCCACTTGGCTTTGCCAGTGAAGTCCAGCATCCCAGGGCGAGCTACCGAAACAAAGGGAACGATACTCCATCAACAGACAGCACTTAATACAAGGCATCTAGAATTGAGGGGCATCATAAAGCTTTGGATAGTGGCTGACTGGCTCACCGGTGTTGATGTCGCCCACTTTGGCCTGTTTGAACAGAGCGTAGACCCTGAGCATTTCTGCATCTGCTGGCTTGGCCTTCAGGTTCTTCACCTCCTCGGCAGCCTTATCAAAGTCTGTCTGGGTGGGACAGAACAGAATATTAGGGTCAAAGACAACTAAAACACAAAGAAATCAGAGATGACGGAGGCAGACTTCAATGATAAGCTTCTGGACAATCTTACGTGGAGATCTGGAGCACGTGTACGCAACAGCAAATTCACGCAGCTTACCAAATGTTGCAAGACCTTAGTTCTGGGTTAAGTAAGATAACAGCACAATGAACAGATTGATACCCAATAACAAGATTGCAACGTACAGTAAATGCTAGACTTTCACGTCGGTCCGTTTGTCTCAGCCGACCAAGTCGTGCTCACATTATACTATGAGCAACTCGTGAGGACAGAGTGGCAGAACATATGAAGAGGTACTGGTGAGACAACCAGAGCTTCTGGAGAGAAAGAGGACTCAACCAAATAAAAAGAAACTCTGGGCTGCCAAGTTGTACCCAGGCAGTACAATGGGCTCTCTGAGTGAGCCGAACCCCACTTCCTCACACTAGTCACACTGGCCTTGTCACTCTGCCAACTATGCAAGGAGGTAGATGGGACTTTATAGACAGGCTGTGTTTCACTTACTAGTGTGCCTAGGAAATTAGGAATCATGGCAGCATCTTGCCCTGCTTATAGGCCGGCTTCAATTACTTTCTCTGACAACTGAATGCCTGGTTGCTGCCTGGAATATAATCAGGAGTGAAGACTCTAATATCAATCACCCCAGCCAGAGTCCAAACAGAGCCAATCATCTGCAAAAAGGGACCCAACAAACCCATTCCCCAGCCCTAAAATCTCAATGTTAGGTTTAAGCATTGGTTGGCTGAGCAGAAAATGTTTTCAGACACCCTACCGATACTTCACTCTCACTGCATACCACTGATGTATTGTATCCTCTTCCATCACATGTATCCTCTTCCATCACATAGCAAGCTCACACACAGAACTGATATTTTGACTGGTATAATATTCGCTAATCAAAACATATTGAAACACAATGCACACATCTCTTTCAGGCCATATTGTGTGTAACACCGTTTTTGTGCATTTGGTGTCTGACAAAGTCCAGCATGGAGCCATTGGGAAAACATGGCACACTTGCAATGCCCAGGGGTCCAGTATAAAATCTTGTATGGATATTTTAGTTCATCAAATCTGATGCATTTAATATTTATTCAACAGAAAAATATTTCTAGTTGTTACAATTACTGAATTTACAGAAACTGCTAAATGTTCTCCCTAGGGACCTGTATTTCTTGTGTCTCAACAATAACAAGCTAAAAGAAAAGAGTACATAACACATGCATAAGTTATAAATGTACTTAATCAAGTCATTATATTGAATTGAAAAGTTTCATTACCTGTTTGTAATTTGGGTATTTTTGTGGGAACACTTGCTGTCTGTCTTAACATTGTACACATAGTTAAACATTCAAATCCTGGCCAGATGTTTCCTAATATGCACATGCCAAGCTCTTGTGCTTTTTAGCAAGACAACATCTCAACAAATGTTCATTACAACTCTTCATTGTTTATGATAATGCAAATATTTCAAGATGTGAAAACTGTGCTTATTATAAAGTGAAGACACCAAATATAGAAAACGCTGTATCTCACACACACAATTTAACCTGACACAAATTCTTGTTGTTTTCTTATTAGATATTAAACTTTCACACCAGCAAATCTCAAACTCCAATCCCAAGACTTAAGTTTGGTACCTGAACACATGATGCAAGACTTGGGGTCTTCATGCAGCAGCAGTCTGCTGAATTGAATTGTAATTTAAGCAACCTAAGCATTTAATGCTTAGAAACCATATTAATTAATTGTTTGACCGTGCTCTGCAGCTTCTGTCTCAAAACATTATCCTGTGAAAATTATATATAGAATACTGAATGAGTAACCACCTAAAAAAACAGTTCACAAACCTAACGTACAGAACTTGAGTTAAAATTCCTAATTCCCATTCACAAGGAATTGTGATGAGAATAATTATTTCTGGTTAGATACTAACTGCATTTCATTGTACTGTACTTGTTCAAAGACAAAGTTTAACCTAATTAGCCTTTCTATAATCTATAATATAATTATAGCATAGCCTATGCCATGATTTATCACAGACCCGTACAAAATCTAGGCCTAAACTGTCAATAAAAAGTAGCCCACTGCGGTTTTCAAAGACACTGGAAAGTCTGAAATCTCTAACCTCTTTCAGACCAACTTTCGCAGGCTACATTCAATATAAGGCAAAGTTCTAGAGTCATTCTTTCTTTCTAACCTAAAGATTTGATTTTTGACCTCAATCTAGATATCTTAATGTAAAGTACCATACACGTCATCTACTTAGGTGTCTGTAGTACAACTTCTCCCACCCAACCTCACAAAAGCTCCTCGCTCATTGCTAAATCTACCCATAGGGTATGGTAGCTTGTGAACCCATTGAACCCAGGTCTACTTCAAGATATACACTATACCATTTATATGGAGTATCACACACATTGTAAATATAGATCGTATAGCACTAACACGCCAAAGTCACAACAATATTTACATATTAGTAATGAAGTTGTTATTAAAGAGTTTTAGAAATAGGCCCAAATCCTTTTAAAATGGATGATTTATCTTTATTTAAAGCGATGACTACAGTCACCTTCAACACGTGCAGTTCAGAGCATGCTGGTTGCCCTGTGGTAAGAATGCCTTAGTGAGAAAGAGAGTGTAAATCCTTCACATCAGTGTAGATGATTTTAATTGGCTTATATGGAAGCCAGATGTAACGATCGGCCAGCATCGCGGCTAATTGTGGCAGGTTGGCCTATAAGAAAAGCTAGTTAGCCATACGCTAATGGCTTTAGCCAATGTATACGATTTAAAAAAAATAAAAAATTAAGAGATATAGATGCACAGAATATGTATGAGTGTTTTTTCTGGTAGTTAGAATTACTGGATATTTTTTGATTCAAAATGATGCAGCCTTTTACCTCCCGCAGACTAGGTAGCGAAAATGCATGTTTTATAGCAGTACACTAATAAACCCCAAAGAACAAAAGCTTTTTACCGTTCTGTGAAATAACCCTAGGGAGCAAAGTCCACACACACAAAATCAACGCCTCGGGTTAGGTTGAAAGCCGTACCGCACCCTTCAAGCGGTCTGACGTGACAGTTGTACCAAAGGCAATCCTCTGGTTTTAGACTGAAATCCGATTATTAAACGGAGTTGGGAAACTAAAGGTTTGGTTCAATCTAGGGATAGCATCAACATGGGAATGTAAATAATGTGATTAAAGGCAATAACGTTAAACGAAATTGCAATTCAAGCTTGATACCTAATCGTCAAGCAACCAGCGGAGATTACTAACGTTAGTGGAGAGGAGTCAAGTACCAACTCCCAATAATGCGACAGGCAAAATTGAAAGCATGTTCGAAATAAGAGAATATGCTTTGGTTCATGGGTAAAGCTAGCTAACCACACAATACACTACTAGTGTTAGCCAATCGACATGTTAGCGAACCTGAACTTCATCCGGGAACTGTAAATCAATAATACAGAGATGCATGTTATGACAGGTATTGTAATATAACATCCAAAACAATATAAATTCGACACAAACCTCAGACATGATTCTAAATTCCTTCTGAAGGCCCTTCTTACAATCACAAAGAGAGTGCACTGTCTTGAAATAACGGAAAAGAAAAGCACAAATTTCGCTACCGCTCCTATGAGTGTACTTCACCAGGCAATACCGCCCCTTCAATTCCATTGGTAAATTCAATCAGGAAGATTCGTTTATTTGGCCCGGGTGCCTGTTGTAAGCGTGTTGAGCACCGGGTGAAAGTTGATTACATTCGTTTTGAAACCGATCAGCATTCCAGGCTTGAGCCGGTTGCCCCGCTCTAGCCTAAGGGCCAAATAGGATCAACCCCATTTAGTGATTTGTAGGATACCATGTTTTCACGTGTCGAAGTTATAGCTTTTGATAATAACGCAATATGTACCTTCCTAATGATTTTATTTGTTGCAAAAAACAGACATTTTATGGAAAACAGATTGTAGCATATGTGTTTCTGGATGATGCAACACGCTGTCTTTTATTCAACACGACCAAGGAGCGTAGATTATTGGGTTATTTAAGAACGATATTCCTCCCCGCTTTTGCCCGATGACACGAGTTTATCTCGGCAAAATGTATAGCACTCCCATTGAATAACCCTCCACGCAACATCTTTGGTTATCGGGTGAGTAAATGTAACCAATCATAGCCCTGAGTTTATTGTGGACGAGTGGTCTCACTCAGAGGAGGTTAGAGGACGCTTTACGATTATGGAGTGCGCTGCTGAATCAAAGTCTAGTCAGTTGCTTCCATGAAACAACCCATTTCCCCAATATCCTTAGTTTAGAAATGATGATTTTGAAAGTTCCACCCACTTGACTACATTAAATTGGCAGATGCCTTCAACCGAAGTGTCCATTCTTAAACGGCCTTTGATCGTTAGATACCTCTAACATTCTCTATGGGAACCACTATGTAGGGTAGGGGGCACGGCATTGTGCTACAAAATGTGAACTGCCACAGCAATAAATATGTATCTATCCTCTCTAAACCACTCTTCATACCTTCCCTATTTTCCTGTATTGTTTCTGTATATATCGTCACATACATTTGACAGTGCTGTGTTATATGGCTGGCACAAACTGGCAGAAATGTCTCATAACCTGTTCATAACAGGCATGGGAAAAAAGACAGACAAGAGATTGTGGCTGTCAGGTTAAAATACACTCCCCAGTGCCTCTAAATATTTCTTTTTTTAATTTCTTTTTTTTAGATTAGATTAAACTTTATTGTCATTTGGGGTTATTTACCTGGATTTTGCCTTTCGGGTAGGATTATATAGGGATAAAAAAATACCATTACGCCATCACCATGTTGAAGTAGATCATTTTGATATAATTAACTGGCAAATCCCTCCTGATGACATCATTAGAGGACCAACCTGTTCTGAAAGTAAGATCCAGTTGACTGGATGAAATTGAACATATTACAATAGTTATTGCATATATTACAATCATATATAACTTACGTTAGTTATAAAATTACAGATTGTGTGAAATCATATACAATTTCATCGACACATCGAGTCTGAGTAGAAAACCTCTGTACAAAATCGTTTGCTTTTGTCTTGCGGAAGTAACGTAAACCCGGAAAGTGTCTGAATCTACGGGGATCTACGCTTGTATTGTTCGTTTTTAAAATGACTTGCTAAATATTCATTTAGAAACGATATGAACTAGCAGGCTTGTAATAATTATTTCTAAAAGTAAAAATCGGCTTCCTCTAAACTAGTACGAGCGTGTTTATAACCAGGAGGCTTAGGAAATAGAAAATTAGTTAGAAGTAAACGAACTAGCAATGTCTAGCGAAGCTGTTCTTACTGTTCGATTGGTAAGGTCTTTTGAACATAGAAACTTCAAGCCAGTTGTATTTAGTGGCGTCAACTTGGATCAAACAGTACAGGAATTTATCCAGTTTGTAAAAAATGGCAAGTAGGATTTTGTTGAACACATTAGACACTGCAAATTCACTTGTCCATGTTATTATTGCAGCCTCTACAATATCATGCTGTTGATGTATGCCAGGGTTCAATTGTAAAATAGTACACTAAAACCATTTCATAATTTCCATAAATAGCACATTTATGCAGTTTACATGGATTAGGACTGGACACCTCAAAGCAACTATTTCGTTATCATCTAGTAATAAAAGGGAAGGAGACGACAAGTTGTCCATGTTTAAAATCCGGTCTTGTAAACGCTGTAGGCAGGATTCTAGTCAGTGCCCCTTCAAAATTGATTGCATCTTTCATAGGCTAATAGCGTGCATTATTTTACGTTAAATTGATGTTCAGTTGATTGACAGGTGTAGACTGCTAAACAGAAGTCATTCCTTTTCTTTAAATGCTTGTCATTGGTTCTTAGTAATACTTAATTGTCATGGTTGTTATAGTCTTTGGCGGGGACACATTATACTGTTTGTCTTTTCTTTTCTAGACGTCGCCACAAGGGGGGGTCTTCCACCTCCATTCAAGAAATTTGGCTATGGTATGTTACGGCTGCTTGTCCGTAGTGGCGCCAACCTATGTCATGTCTACTAGCTCTTGCCCGTAGTCAAAGAAAAGCTGTTGCATTACCTAGTGGGTAGGTTAATGGAGTCAGATTAAGGGCTACACTAGCACATAGACACTTGTTGATGGCGAGGCTGGAGTTGATTACATTTGGAGACGATTAGCAGAAACTCTTAATTTAATGATCTTGCACTAAATATCGTGGGACATATTGGCATTTATTAGTGATAAAAGCAAAACATTGACTTGTTGTAATTTCACCTTCTACATGACCTGTCTTTCAAAGACACAATGAAGATCATCCACCAGGCACATGGAGCAAAGGTATACTGACTATTTCCTGCTGGTTCTGATCATTTTTCTATGAGTTGTGGAAAATAAGGTGAACTCTGCCCATTGCTTGGCCTAAATCACGGTTCTAAAGGCAGCCAGTGATGAAAAGGCATGCCCTCATTATATAAATTACCTGTTTTCAGACAAACGAGTTAGTGATGAGTTTGGATGACGATGACACTCTCATCCTGCAAGATGGACTGACTCTTAGAGCTGCAGGCATTGGTTGGTATAGACATTACCTTCTCTTTCCAGATTTGCTGTATGTCACATAAGGGCTGTTGAGAATTATGCTTCAAACTTGCTTGATGCTTTTAAGTAAACATATTGGTGGTCATTGTTTTCTATGCCTTATTTTTTTGCAGCCAATGAAACAGAATTGGCCTTCTTCAGGAGGGATGATTATGAGGTCTTTAAAGCCAATCCCAAAACTGCCTGGTGATAAGATTTAGTTTATTGTCTTTGGTCCCCCTCTTCATCACTGGAAAAGGGATTCTGGTCAGACATGGAAAAATGTTTGGAAGATGCCAGGTTATTGCCAAGGGGAAATAAAACTTGGAAGTATTTTATTTTCTCATCACATCTGTGTTTTAGGAACTTTGGTGTGCCTCTGTATGTGTACCTTTCTTTGCTAAAATGCGCTGTTTTGCTTTAAAGAGTTGCCTCTGTGCTAAATAGTTTTAGTTTAGGACATGTTTCATTCAAATAAATGTGATTAAAACTATACAAAAAGATTGTGAAAGCCTCCTTCTCACTTCCACTAAGTACCGTTCAATGGCTGAAATGACACACTGATATTTTGCCAGGCAAGGCAGTGCCAGGAAGACCTGACCTGTCTGAATTATACAGGTCAGGCTCAGTGCTGGCAGGTATCTAGGTGGCATGCAGAAAATGTATGCTAATGAAAGACAGAAAAGGCGAAGTCCTGGGACGCAAGAGGGTTGATAAAGATCGAACCTTCCTGCCTGATGCTCCTCCCTGGAGTGCTTCATCACCTGCCTTGATCTGGGATGGCATAAAAAATTGGTACCTGGAAAACCAGGATTTTCTTGTGCAGATAAAAACATTGAACCACTAGAATAAAATAAGAACTGTAGGAGGAAAATGAATGAACGGAAACAGCCCTCTCCCAAGCTTTTTAACAGCTCTGCGGGAAGGGTGTGTGAGAAGCATCCTGCCCCCTGGAAGCAGCCAATTGGGGCATTGGAGTCTGTCAATTAAGCTTAAGCTGCAATGTCACATCGTGCTCACACTCACTGGAGTTCTAAATACAGCTTCTGTATACTGCTGCTGACTATGCCAGCAACCATGGTAACACCTCAATGGGATAGACACTGCACAGATCCAGCCACTCACCAATCTGTATGCTGCATCAAGCAGCCATTACTGCGAAGCCCTGCCCAGGGTCAGACTCATTCTGTAATGTTTGGTCGCTATATTCCTTGGGTTAAGGCTGACTACCACCACCCCATAACCACAGGCCACCAATCAATCAATCAAATGTATTTATAAAGCCCTTTTTACAACAGCAGTTGTCACAAAGTGCTTTACAGAGACACCCGGCCTTAAACCCCAAGCAGCAAACAACAGTAGTGTTGAATTTCAGTGGCTAGGAAAAACTCCCTAAGAAGGCCGAATTTTAGGAAGAAACCTTGAGAGTACCCAGGCTCAGAGAAGTGACCAGTCCTCTTCTGGCTGTGCCGGGTGAGATATTAAGAGTCCAATTGGAATAATTAATACATTTCTCTGGGCTAAATCCAGAGGCTATTTGATTTTAGACTAGGTCAGAAGTATGACCAGGTGGACAAGGACAGGGACAGCAATGGGCCCCCCAAACCAGGTAATCCGCAGGTATGGACCAGGACCTCATCTCCTAAAATTTAAAACTGGAGGAAACTGAGATAAGTAAAAGTGCATTCCTCATATCCCCCAGCACAATA
Source organism: Esox lucius (assembly GCF_011004845.1). Taxonomy (NCBI): domain Eukaryota; kingdom Metazoa; phylum Chordata; class Actinopteri; order Esociformes; family Esocidae; genus Esox; species Esox lucius. The sequence continues at coordinate 25,041,734 of NC_047584.1, read as the reverse complement.
ATATAGCAGCGTAACACCTTGGAACTGAGATGGGGGGGGATCCGGCGACACTGTGGCCCAACAGGCAGGAAATTAATCCACCCACATTGCCAGGCATCAACCAAAGGGATACCCACCAACCGCAACCCCCCTGAATGAGGGCCAAGTATTGCCAGCTGAGTACAGCCCAATTGCAACAGAGGTTCATTTCAGAAAGGTAACAGCCCAATTGCTGGATCATTTCAGAAAGGTAAGTAGGAGCAAATCCATGTATTGATTTATAGGTTAAGAGTAAAACCTTAAAATCAGCCCTAACCCTAACAGGCAGCCAGTGTAAGGACGCTAGGACAGGAGTAATGTGTTTACATTTTTTTTGTTCTAGTTAGGATTCTTGCAGCTGTGTGCAGCAGTAATTGAAGTTTATTTAATAATTTGTCTGGATAACCAGAGAGAAGAGCATTGCGGTAATCTAGTCTAGAAGTAACAAAAGCATGGATACATTTTTCTGCATCAGTTTTTGATAGAAAGTTTCAAATTTTTGCAATGTTTCCAAGATGAAAATAAGCAACTCTTGAGACACCAGACGTACAGCCAGGAAGTGGGAACAGAAACCTGAGCCTGTAATGCCAAACATGGGGTTTTCTGGGTCAAAAAGCATGAGTTTCTCTGTGGGTGTCATGGTGCGGTGAGCAGCAGTGCCACCGTACCATAGTTTCACAAGTTCCCTTATTCTCACAAACACATCCCGGACTGTCACATGTTTCCAATCTTCCACACCAGGTCCCAATCTAGCTAATTTGTATGTGTATGTATGTTTCCCCTCTGCTCCCCACATTGTGGCTCATTGTGCTTGTCATGTTTGGATGTTGTGTATGTTGCCGTTATTGTAAGTACTTGTGTTATTTCATATTGTCGTTTTTTGCTGCGTTAGTCAGCCCTTTACTTTGTGTGTTTTGTGCTCTGTGTTTGTTTCTTTCTTATCAATTAAAGAATCCACACCGACTACCCCTGCCTGCACCTGGTTCCTTGTCCATGCAACACTGCACTACACCACTGTTTGTGACAGTGGGTCAGAGTCAGACTGCTGGTTGTCCTCATTTCGTCCAGTGGCATGCAAGATCTGTGGAGCTTGAAGATGGGTTGAGGTGGTTATTACTTACAATTAAATAATGTGTTTGCATGGCTATTTAGATGGGAACCCACACATGAAAACTGGAGGAAGAGTTCATGTTCAACTATGGCACTCTTATTCAAAAAGCCATGTCCACGTGAAACCACATGAAGAATGATTGAAAATGGGCAAATAATAATGGACATGTAGGCTGCATCTCTAAAACTGCATTCAAATTTCATTTGTTCCTATTTATCGTTAAAGACCCCTCATCTGAAAGCCGACAAAAAGGACATTATTTAACGCCAATTATTGTATGCTCTTCAAGGAATTCCTCATAAGCCGAAACCACAGAATCTTTATTGAATTAATTCCCGGAGTATAATTAGTGCAATCGTGTTTAATAATATAATATTAATTGTAATGTTTTTGCGTGAAGGGGTTACATATGATATCCACACAGAGGGTGCGTATACTTGAAAAGTAAGAAGTACCTTTAGGGCGTAGAGACGTTTGTTACTGCTTTTTGCCGGTAGGTGTCGCTGGGGTATCTTAATTGAAGACATGAGTTGGAGTTGCTCTTTTAACATATGAGACCAATAATTTTATGTACTTTTACCCAAATGTGGCATTGCAAAATACATATTGATATGCAGCATGGATTTGAGGATTTTGTTTTGTATGTATTTTAGGTTGAGCCAGACATACAAGTGACTAGGGTTTGGATTCCTGAAGATATATTTTGAGGTAAAACGAAAAAATATCAAACAAATGTTGATTTTGTAGTTAAATCCATAGTTTGATTTACTCCTGTCCCCATTTATTCATACCATCCTTTTTTGTTGATGCTTCATTGATTTGGGGTATTTATTTCCATATGATGGAACAAAACAGAATCTTCCAAGTCATTTTACATGTAATTTATCAGGTAAATTCTCAGTTTCTTTTTCTACACTCTTTTGTTGTCTAACTTGCTTTAAAGAATGCTCCTTGTCTCACAGCAAGTATGCCTTTGTCATTCTGAATAAATTATTGCACATGCATATTAATCTGCCTACAACCAACATAGCGTAATATTATATTTTCTTTGCAAATGCAATGGCTTTGAGATTACTTTTATACAAAATGCAATTTTAACTTAATATATTATTATCATATTTTGAAAGGAGGGACAGTAGCTGAGAATACTCAACTAATTGTTCTTGAGTTAAAAGGGAATCGTTAGCAGAATCGCTAGCCACAACACTGATCGTAACAAATTCTATGAGTCTGTGGAAGTCTGCCTGAGGGATCAAACACCATTCTTCCTAAAGATATTCACTTATTTGATGTTTTGATGATGGTGTTGGTGACCGCCATCTAACACGCTATGGTAGCAAATCTCCCATTGGTGTTGAATTGGGTTGAGACCTGATGACTGTGAAGGCCATAGCGTATGATTCACATCATTTTCATGTTCATCAAATCATTGAGGGCCCTGTGGATGGGGGATTGTCTTCTTAGAAGAGACTCAGCATTGACCCCTGTTTCAAAGTCACTCACATCCTTCCTCTTTCCTCCTCCAAAATTGAGGTCAACTGGCCTACTCAGCATTTTCATATTTGCCACAAACCATGGTAGGATATTAATTGCATAATTGTATCGCACAGTATACCTGTAGGGAAACATCGGCATTTGTTATGATCCTCTCATTTATTCTGTTTTTTCCTTACATTTTTCACCCATCTGTATGTAGCAAGTAATGCAATTTGTCGACCAATTACATTTGGAAATGAGGTGGCCATAACTTCCTACATAAACTGAGATTCTGTTGAGTAATAATTCATCGTTTGTATTTCAAGTGTTTTCAATGTTCAATTTCTTTTAGTTTTGGCTGTTGGGAACAATGATTCCTTCTCAACTCGACTGAACTAAAACAAAAACTAGTTGAGTTGCTGCTAGTGTGCTAACATCTTAGACTGAACTACAAGCAATGTCCGTGGTGGTATTGAAACCTGATTTCCACCAGTTATAATGTGATGTTTGATGATGGTGTTGGTGATGGAAAAGGATATGACTCAGAGTCATGTGACAAACACAGGTGTTTGTACGTGAATGTGCATGCATGTGTGTAGTTGTGGCTCATGTTAAAAGTGAGAATCACGCAGGTAAATATTGCTTGGGTTCTTATGTATCAATGGAGAATAATATACAGCCTTAGGCATCTGTGAAAAATGTGAAAAGCTTTTTATCCAAGCAGTCAGTGTTTATATAGTTGTAAATACACTTTCATGATAAATACAAATACAACAAAAAGTAACAAAACATTCCTTGTATTGTCTAAAAAGTATTTGATATCTTGTTAAATTGCTAGAAGAAATGTCATAAAATATTAGTTAAGCTGAAGATAGAAAACGCAGTTGAAGACCAAAAAAGCTGTTTGTATCTGAAGAACAGTACTTAAGGGTTTCTTCCTTAGGGGACAGAAGGACATCTAGCGAAATGCTTGCTCAGCGTCAGGCTGTCATCTGGCAACAAGGCACATGCTTAAACAGTCTTACAAGAAATTCTAAACTGAATTCCAAAGCTAATTGTTTTGATTGCTTTTGCAATTGTATTAATTGTTCTTTGTCTTTACTTCAATGTTACATTGATACAAACACGTACTGCTCAAATAAATGGCTTTAAATAGTTTTCTCAGATGGCCTAAACCTTTTGCACAGTACTGTAAATAATTAGAAATTCCGTAAATTACGCAAACCGGACAGCACCATCTTCATCTCATCTCTCATCTCATCTTCATCCGCTTATCGGGTATCAGGTCAGCACCATCTTATTTTAGCTTATTTTAAGATTGCTCCACTTGCTCATCTGTCTCCACTGACTCAGCCAAACAGTCCCATTTCCTAATGCTTTGTGCTTTATTTCATCACTTTGGGACATTTATTTCCATAAGATGGAACCAATCATTATCCGCAATGAATGATTTTACATATCATTTACTTATTAGGTAAATCCGTAGTGTCCTTTGCAACCTCACTGCCTTTCATTTGATAACTCATCAGAATTTTCTATTTCATTTCACGGATTGCCTGGGAAACACTCCAAGACAGGCATCAATTACATGAGTCATCCTTTTCTGTTGAGTGGCACTTTTTTGGTGTTAGAGAACATGTGAGTAAAAGTTGTAAAAAAATATAGTAATTTAGCTTTCCGTTACCTTAAAAAATTATTAACTTTAAAGCAGTTTTACTTTGTTACTTTTCTCCTCTGCTTGTGCGTGTGTGTTTGTGTGTGTGTGTGTGTGTGCATGTGTCACTGTTTGGGGAAGGGTGAGGTTTCAAGCTGGTTACCTGTCACTCTGCAGAGAGTTGTGGAGTAGAGGTGTCAAAGTGGCCTCCAGTAGGGCAGAGAAGTCTCTCAGTCAGAACTCAGACCTCGGCTCTGACACTAATGATCCAATTAGGCATCCCCTACAATAGCACTGTACAGTTTAAACATGCCCTTCAGTAAGGATAGAATTTAAAACAACCTATAAAATTCATAACGTTTATATGGAAAGAAGAAATAAGAATAGACTCATGAATCTCAAAACACAGATGTCTGTAGTTTTATATGGTTCCAGTATTTATTTATTATTTATATTAATTGAGTAATATTTCTTCACACTAAATAATGCTAAATAGATTGTACTCTGTAGTGTATCTCTTCATAGTTATACTGGATCTTGCCTGTAAATACTGTATGAGTAAATAATTAACCCACTGATGTCATCTACTGAAGGGGAAGTTGAGTATTGCAGACACACGCCCACAATGTTCTTATTACTTTTTAGGACCTATCATTTATACCTGATTCTAACCCTAACTATAGTATAACTCCTGACCTAAACCTATCCTAACTACAATATAAATCCTGACCTAAACCTAACCCTAACAACAGTATAACTTATAACCTAAATCTAACCCTGATTACAGTGAACATTGTTTTCTAAGAAAGGGAAACAAGCACACACACACACACACGTGTTGGTTTTTCTATCCTTGTGCAAACCAGAAAAAATGATCACCGATTTCCTCTATCCCCTAATGCTAACCCTAACTCAATGCCTAACGGTAACCCAAAATCTATCCCTTAAAGCTTGATCCTAAAATTAACTCCAATGGTAAGTAACTACTATAAGGAAAATGTATTGTTCTTTCGGATTTAATCCCAGTTTTGAGAAATGTTTGTTCCTGTTTACCTATTTAAACCTGTTCTCACACATATACATTGCACATTTTAGAATACATGTAAGGACATCTTGGGCCCAAGACTGTAATCCCATTCAAAATACAATATTTTTTTTTTAGCTAAAACGAAATCTAACCTGAACCATAAAATCAAATTTTTTAAAGGTTAGGACTGGCCAAATGTCAAAATGAACGGTTCCTTTACGCTGATCTTCATCACAGTATTTGATTTATTCGTGAGGCACCTGTCCAGAACATACAGACGGACACACAAATACACCTACTCAAAAACACGGACACCCTCATTTACCCTAGAGAGATGCATGGCAACCTTTTCATGCCAGAAAGCTGATCATGCATCAGCTGTAATGGTGGAGTGCTGATATATTCATTTGGGAATAAACAGGAGCATGATCAGAAGGCCATAATGGAAATGTGGCTGGACTGCGCAGGCAAGCCAGGACACTCAAGTTGACACCCATACAGATGGCCAGGCAACCACCCTGATGATGGAGATGTTGGCTTAACAAATCAAGGTACATTTGTTAAGGTGCATGAGGTGCATCCATCACTGGAGTGCGGATTGATTTGCATGTGAGTTTGCATGTTGGCAGTATTTTCTTCCTTGGTTTGTGATTGACCAGCGCCTCACTGTTCTGTAGGTAAGATTCATCCGGTAAAATATACAAGACGATTGTGGAAACTTAACAACCTTTATTAAATAATTGTGGAGAACCTTACCTTTAAGGAGCTCCTCATTGTAGCTTTCTGTATGGTAGTCTTTGCTGCAGAGGACATCTTTTTGAACCAGGTTTGAAGAGCTGGCACAAAGCCCAACAGTACTGCAGAGATCACTACACTGACCTGTCTTCTATATGAAGCTTGAGTGAAGAGAGAAGAGTTGAAAAGGCTACTGCGAGAATGAAATAAAAATAAATTCTGGATTGGTCCCTGCAGAGAGGGCCATGTCTTTACAGATTGGAAGTGGTCTGGAGGAGAACGGGCATCCTTTTTTAGCTGGTACAGTGGACAACCGGACAATGTTCTTCATGAGTCCTGTGGTGCACATAATGGACAAGGCTGGCACAATGTGGTTTGTTCTAATAACCAAAGCCATTGTGGTGAAAGAGAAAAACATTTGGGAGCAGCCAGTACTGGAGGGAAAATAATACTGACCTGGTCAGCGTGCTCTCTGAGACTGAGCGGGAAATGGTCTTGGAGGACTGCCATGAAGCCCTAACGGAATATGTGTGGATGGGTCTGCGTTGGCTGGGAGACAGCTGTCTGTGGGTGAATAGGGACCCCTGGAGTAAGAAGCTTGGTTCCAGGAAAAGAGGCCCCAGTGTCCAACCTGCAAACTCTTCTGTGGGGCCCTGTCAGCAGAGAGATGATGCTGGGAGAATTGGGGCTGCAAGAAAAGTCTCAGCTTCTACTGCTACTGAGACTGAGAGATTTAAGATGTTTTAGTTGCATTTGTCTATTGATCTACAAACTGAAAATGTGAGTTGAGAAAATAATTGAGACTATTGCATTAGATCGACACAGTCCCATTGTTGTTCTTTGAAAGTAGATAGCACTTATATTTGCCATGAATCACTAGGACTGAGCCATGGCAAATAATTACTGGTCGATTAACATTACGGTTGTGCTCAAGTAAAAGTCAAACTATTGTTGTACACTCACCTAAAGGATTATTAGGAACACCATACTAATACTGTGTTTGACCCCTTTTCGCCTTCAGAACTGCCTTAATTCTATGTGGCATTGATTCAACAAGGAGCTGAAAGCATTCTTTAGAAATGTTGGCCCATATTGATAGGATAGCATCTTGCAATTGATGGAGATTTGTGGGATGCACATCCAGGGCACGAAGCTCCTGTTCCACCACATCCCAAAGATGCTCTATTGGGTTGAGATCTGGTGACTATGGGGGCCATTTCAGTACAGTGAACTCATTGTCATGTTCAAGAAACCAATTTGAAATGATTCGAGCTTTGTGACATGGTGCATTATCCTGCTGGAAGTAGCCATCAGAGGATGGGTACATGGTGGTCATAAAGGGATGGACATGGTCAGAAACAATGCTCAGGTAGGCCATGGCATTTAAACGATGCCCAATTGGCACTAAGGGGCCTAAAGTGTGCCAAGAAAACATCCCCCACACCATTACACCACCACCACCAGCCTGCACAGTGGTAACAAGGCATGATGGATCCATGTTCTCATTCTGTTTACACCAAATTCTGACTCTACCATCTGAATGTCTCAACAGAAATCGAGACTCATCAGACCAGGCAACATTCTTCCAGTCTTCAACTGTCCAATTTTGGTGAGCTCGTGCAAATTGTAGCCTCTTTTACCTATTTGTAGTGGAGATGAGTGGTACCCGGTGGGGTCTTCTGCTGTTGTAGCCCATCCGCCTCAAGGTTGTGCGTGTTGTGGCTTCACAAATGCTTTGCTGCATACCTCGATTGTAATGAGTGGTTATTTCAGTCAAAGCTGCTCTTCTATCAGCTTGAATCATTCTCCTCTGACCTCTAGCATCAACAAGGCATTTTCGCCCACAGGACTGCCGCATACTGGATGTTTTTCCCTTTTCACACCATTCTTTGTAAACTCTAGAAATGGTTGTGCGTGAAAATCCCAGTAACTGAGCAGATTGTGAAATACTCAGACCGGCCCGTCTGGCACCAACAACCATGCCACGCACAAAATTACTTTCCCATTCTGACATTCAGTTTGGAGTTCAGGCGATTGTCTTGACCAGGACCACACCCCTAAATGCATTGAAGCAACTGCCATGTGATTGGTTGATTAGATAATTGCATTAATGAGAAATTGAACAGGTGTTCCTAATAATCCTTTAGGTGAGTGTAGAAAGCTACTCAAGTAAAAGTAATTTAGTCGCTTTTAAAATAATTAGCAAATTTTGCTAAGGTTACCTGAATGCTTGACCTTGTCTTTTGCATGCAATAAAGAGAAAAAGGAAGAGAGGAAATGAATGTAAAGTATGAACTGCATTTATGTAACACAAAAAAAACAATATGTTTCATTATAAAGAGCTCAGTGGATGTTTGCAATGCCATCCAAAACATATTTTTCCTTCACAAAATGCAAAACAAATGACTTCTGTGAGTGCCTATGTAACGTGTGAAGTGACTATTCTGTGCTGTCAGTATTTTAGACAGCGACGTCACTCGCTCTGTGACCTTGAAGTAGTTGTGGGGCGACTGTAGCGTCGCTTTACGAGTGACAGCTGTGATTGTGTTCAGAGGAATGCTGGTTTGAGCCTCGAGTGCACAGCAAGGAGCTATACACAAATTGCTAAAGCCTTCAAACCACTGCCATGGTGCCACTGCCAACACGTGCAGGCTGTAGTGATTGTACTCTGTAATGGATGTTTTTCCAAAAAGTTGCAAGGTAAAACACATGCAAAATATAGCCTACTGAAGTAAAAGTTAAGTTACATAAAAAAAAGTACACAGAAAAACTACAGTAAATGGAGTAATTGTAATTACTTCCGCCCCTACTGTTATGTTACTCTGTCAATGATAAACCCAATCTCTGAAAACAAAAGTAATGGTCGTCAATCGGTTGAACGAGGAAGTTGCATTTACCACTGAACTAAGAAAAATATACTGTATAGAGTATTTTAACTAAACATCCACTCCACTCTTTCCTTTGTGAAGTAATACAATATTTATTATTTGTTTTGCATTCTTTCTGGCACAGACCTGGCTGCTACCTGCTTCACTGAGTAAGACAACTAACTACATCATAATGTGAATGCGTCGCTTCATAATATACACGTCGTCTTTTAATTCCTCTGTCGAACATTAGATGCTTCAGCCGCATCTAATGTCGACCGATGGTTAAAAAACATTATTTCAACAATAACACGACTTGTGTCCTCCTGTTTTAGCTGGTCCAGAGTGGTTGACAGTGGGGGGAAACTACCGCGGGGGTCTAAAGTGAGCATGAGGAGACAACAAGCCAATGCCAACTGACAGACGGACAGGCCAGGAAAGTTTCAATTGGCAAAAGCTCAGGCACATCGTTTTGGAGAGAAAATATTCTAAATATGAGCTTAAAACAATAACCGCAGATGTCTTCTAGTAATTCCTGCTTGTATTAATCCTAATTGTACAGAAGAAAATATTTCCGATGAACCCTTTAATAACTACTATAATTACTTGTTTGGATAAAGTATGCCCACTGAGCAAAGCATTTTCTGTTTCTGTGTGTCACCCCTGTGTCCTCATAGCTTGGATGTGATATCTGATGTTAGACCTCGTTTCTGACCCGAGGGTGCCACGTTATCCCACATGGGTCTGAGTCAGCCTCGGCGTCAACATGGAAACTGGGTCAGAACCATTACAGGCTCCAGGCTCTATTACGGGACATAATAATGTGACACAAAAGCGGGTCAAACAGAACCGGGCAACAACCATACACTACCGCCTCTAATCAGATGACTCTGGACCGAAATGACCGCCTTGATCTTAACAAAGACTCCGGACCAACAACAGACTGATTGACGCTTTTATGGCCAGACAGAACTTCAGGATGTGTCATTGTATCACCGCCGACAGCTGACCCATAAACACTCTCTCTCTGTCCATCCCGTTTCTTTTTGCCCTATCTAGACACCCCCAGTGTAATGTAATGGGAGAACGGATTCAAGCAGGTTTTTATTTGCATTACTTTCAATCGACTTTGGAGTCAACACCAGTGTCAGCTACTACAGTACGCAAATCCAATGCCGAGAGACTAGAGCAGAATATAATAATTTAGTACCTGGACTGAAAAGGACATTACACTTAAGACAAGAGCTGACACAAAGAGCTGACATGATGATGCCATTTGAACAATTACAGTGAAATAAAAATCTTATAAAGATAAGGCACATAATGACCTAGAAAAAAACATATGCACGGACCAACCAGGTGAAAGCAATGGACAGATGCAGATAAGGACAATACTGTGCCTACTGGCGGTCTACTCACCTTTTTTGCAGTCTTTACATATTGCTGCCTAATAGGCCAAAAAGGATAACGTTTGTTTAGATAAAATAGTTATTGTCTTTGTCATGTCGTTTTACAGTGTTGCCTAATAACTGTATTTTGAACAGAAAAGACAATTTTGAGTGGATTGTTTCCTCTTTTTATTTTGTCATACATGCCATAATGTTTGTCATCTGCATAAACTAGGAAGGTTATCTGGATCAAAGCAAATAGGTAAAAAGTTAGAGAAAAAGCATGCCTTAAAAAAATGCAACAGAAAGGTCTTACAAGGGGCTGTTTAGAGTTTCTGAATGATCCAATCTCAATCCTCTATAAAATTTGAATATGAATTGGTTCCCAACCATATATAATGAGCTTGAGGATTTTTTTTATTAAGGACTAGCTGGTCTTGAGAGTGCATTTGATAAGTATCAGTTTTCAGTGTTGTTCTTGAGATAATGGGAAAGATAACGTGTACATTTCTGCAGTACAGTCTTGTTTTCAAAATGTCTGGTCCTTCTGGATGTCACCGAGTCCCAGTCAACTGAAGGGTATGAAAGACAGTGATGAGTGTGAAAGTTTACACCAGTAATAAAATTCAATGCTACATGATACAATGCATCAAGAGGTTTCAGTACCAACGCTGATGCAGGGATATATAGACATTGGTGGCGCCAGGCAGAGACCAGACAGGGCTAAAGCACGCCCAACCATTGACCTAGCCCTTTTAGCTCCCCCTGTCATATATTCCTGATGCCGTTTGTGTATGTACTGTAGCACATTACTGTAGTCAAGCAATGACATACAAAAGATTTTTCCTACAAAAAATATGATCCGGAGTTTATTCACAAACTCAGCAATTTATGTTTTAAACGAAAGATGATCGTGTGACCAAATCACAGGGTATCTACATGAAGGTGCCCGGTCTATGACAGAACTATCAAGTGTAGTAATAGTTTGATTATCAAAGTGTCTATTTTTTTACCTTGACAATAACATTTAATTTGTTTTACTTGCATTTAGAACCGGCCTAAGGTCTATATATGTATTTTGTAGTTGTTGAAAATCAAACTTTGTGAAGTGCAAATGCTTCATTATGGGCTCAAGTATACAATACATCAGCTTAGCAATGGAAATTACAGTTTTTCACAGAGTCAAAGATGTCATTTACACTGCTCACAGAGTGAACAGTAAATGACCCACAATGTAACCTTGTGGAACTCCATTATGGACAGTATCACGTTTAGTTTCAATATATTCTCTGGAAAATCCATATCTTCCATTTTCTTTCTTGGGATTTTAGAATGTTGAGTAGTTTGTGTAGATTGGTAGCAAAAAAATCTGATTGAATCACTTTTCATATTTCATTCAAAATATTCAGTAAAAAATAATAATAAAGGGATAAACTCTAGCCTTTTTTTTCAAGGTAGCATCTAGTGCATTAATACATATTTAAAGGTATTGTGTATAATATCAATAACCCCTCATTACACATTGACCTTAAAGGGTTTTTTATCACGATGGAATAAAAAAGGCTCATGAGGTAACTGAGCTTCTCAAACGTCAAGCTCATGAATTTATGATTGCTATTTCCATATCCTTATCTTCCAATGTGAGTGTGAGGGACAGGTTTACAGGGTACAACTGCAAATCCCCCCTTTCTCTGGCTAGGCTGTAAAGCTATCAAGAGCCAAGCAGACATGAGTGTTTGAGGAGGCTTGATTTTAAATGTCTTTTCCATTCTCTTGTTTTATGTGGCGGCTACCTGACTGGTCTGCCCCCCCCCAACATTCTTTCGGCAGCTGCGATGTCTTTCCCTGTTGAACTCCTCTGCTCAAATGTATAAGAGCATATATTTATAAATTGACTCTGTGGTATTGGTGCATAGAAGTGGTTGTGGAGTAATTTACATGTAACAATTTGGATTCCTATCTCCATTTCTTCTGGTCAAGGGGACAGACAGGTTTCAGGGTTATTCCTGGTACAATATATTCCTATCTCTGTTTCTTCTGTTAAAGGGGACAGACAGGGTTTTCAGGGCTGTTCCAGGTGTGCTACTATGTATTCTTATCTCTGTTTCTTTTGGTAAAGGGGACAGACAGGATTTTCAGGGTTGTTCCAGGTGTGCTATTATATTTCAGAGAGTTTGGCTGACAGCATGCTCCCCCTGGCTGCTGATTGTTCCCAGTGACAGGTCTTGTAGGCCTCCATGTGGAGGCACCACCCAGCGTAGCAAGCCAGCTGAGATGTGTGTGTGTTGAAAAGGATACCATACATCACACCCAGTGTATTTAACGGAACAATGTACTGGTTTAGCAAAATGCTTAAGAAAACAGCCGAGCCATATTCATGATTGAACATGACACAAACCTAACCCTGCACCCTTATAAATATAAATACCCCAGCTCCATATTAAAGTATTTAATATGCATTTTGTCTGCAAAATAATGTAATGTAAAAGATATAATTTACAAAGCGCATTATAGATCACCTGTGTGCTGGTGTTTCCCCCCCCTGTTTATAAATATATTACCACAGTAACTGCCCTAGGACGTTAATTAGGAATGCTGCAACTGAAGAGTTAGCCAGTGCATCAGGCACCCAGTCCATGTCTGCTTTTGCCCACCAACCCTCAGCATTGTGATGGGTGGAGACATTTTTGACTGGGCTGTGTGTACCGCTACAGCAGTCTGCGATTATGTCACAGACAGCACTGCAGCGTGTGAGTGTGTGTGTCTTAGACACTCAGGGCTGGCATCGTGTTCTCTCGTGGCCTGGAGGTCTGTTTAATCCATGGAGGTCACCGAGCGGCTCAGTGGTGTAGTGTGACCCTTGTCTGGAGTCCTGCTTCACTGGGCCAAGCTGTTTGCTGTAAGGAGCCATCTGACATTTACACAAGAGAGCAGTCAGACTGTTAACATGTAAATATTGCCCACTGAATTTAACCGCGGAAAATGTGTAATGTTACAGAAAATAATCAATGTATGTGTGTCTCCCCAAGCATATTCCAAAGCGCTGATGGACTAAGTCGTGTGGCACAAAGACGGACGAGGTCCAACCCCAGTTGGGCACACCAGCTTCGCTTCACCTTCAGATGTCCTCTGCAGGGCGTGTGTATTTTCTCCATGTTGTGCATTTGTTACTCACCCAGCCTTAACATGTGATGCCCCAGCCTGCAGAAACTCAGACAGAAAACACTTAGAGCTGTTTAGGGCTGTGTTGCGTGTTTGTCCCTAGCCCCGCTAGCTCATTGGGAAAAAACATTTTTGAGTGTCTCCCAATCTGACAGGAAGTCAGTTGTGTAGAGGGCTCATTTAGTCTGTTGACTAGGGGAGATTTTAGAAATGATTTTGGAAAGTTGTGGCTCCTTCTGTTAGATTAGATGTAAACAATGATGACAGTCTTAGGGATCAAAGGTCAGATGGCGCTAAAGTCACAAACAAGCTAATAGCGGCAGTTGGGCATTAATCACCATTGGATCGGACAGCAAAATTATCAGAATTTCGGTATTCAGCACCACAGGTCAGTGGACTGCGACTGCTGCCAGTAAAACTCATGTATCCAAAGCATGTGAGACCCAGAAAGACATTACATGATGTTAAACGGGAGATGACGAGTTCTTTGTTGTGTCTCGTTGTCTTGATGTATCTTGGCCAAAAGCTGCAGGCATCAGGCTCCATAAACAATAGTAGCCATAACAAGATATCTAGCCAATAAATGATACATTTGGTAAACAGACTCATTTTCAAATCCCAGTTTAGCTGCCTCTCAGACCTCAGGCAGAGTGAACTGTATTTAGGACATCACTGTCGTTGGCTAACACGCACACACACATAGTGGGGGGAGGGGGGGGTGAAGAGAGGTTGGAGACAGAGAGAGAATGAGGGGGAGAGACTGACCATCTAACTGATAAATAACAGATACAGTACTTCAAAGCTTTCATGCAGTAATTGGACTTCGTACAATGCTAGATGTGATGATAGCAGATGCTCCTGTCACCCGTCACATCCACGATGTTTTCTATCTGATGATTTATGTTCCCTGTTTCCCAGGAGTCTCTCTTTTCTTCCACAGTAGAGGCTAGGCACAAAGACACCCCCACTGCTTCCAAATCCCATTAACCGAGCCTTATAACCACAATGAAGATAAAGAATAGCAGGTTGTACCAACTGTCTGTGAGACGGATGGAAATCTTTTGAATAGGCATGTTGACTCAAACCAGGCCATCTAAAGCACTACTGTTGAAACGCCTGATGGGCCTTATAATGTTAGAATGTGTAACAAACGGACGATACTTACTCCAATGACTTTGTATTATAGCTCTGATAAGACCGGTGAAGGGCCCGGAGTTTGTTCAAAGAAAGGTTCTGCAACTTCAAGATTGTTAATCACATTGTGTAATGACCTAATTGACGCCCCTCAGGGGGCATTGCTCGTTGTGAGGCAGTTGTCTCCCCTCAGCTCCCCTCGGCTTCCTGCTCCCTCCCGTGTGTTTGTGAGAAACTCATCAGCAAGGAACGAGAGGGAATAAACACTGAAGCCTTGTTAGTCGCTAGCTTAGCCTGCTCAGACAGGGGTGTGAGAAGTTAAACCCCGGATCTGGGAGATAAAGATTAGTTAAACTAAACAACAGAAGGGACGCCGGTGCTGTGTGGAGAGTGGCAACCAGAAGCAGGATGGGGCCACGTTTTAGTCCTGTTATGTGTGGGCTTCAGGCTACAAATGGCATGTAAGCGCTCATAGTCAACCTTGTGTCTGTCAATGTAATGGAGGAGGTCCTGTTTCACTGTTTCAGTGCCCTTTTAATGAGTAACACAGCGCATGCTAATTCCTGGGCTTTAGCTCAGCTGGTTCTCACTGAGTGTAATATGACTGAAAACAAACAATGGTTAGAGTGCACCTGTTTTCATCCGTCTCCTTAGAAAGTATTTAGTGTCAAAATAGGCTTTCTTAGAGTGTTTTGACTACAACACTTGTAGTGGTCTAAACTAGGGTTTTAGGTGTTCAAAAACGCATGCAGCATTGACACATGGCGCTGAAATCCTCCTGCTTTGGTTTTATGGTAACATCAGGCTTCTTTGAACTTCAATCTGAGGCAAGGACACCATTTGTCACTGTGGAGTCTGTACAAAGGTCTTTTGGTATTATCTTATTTTCTCCAAAGTTTTTAATTGTTGTGTATAGCGGAATGTGTATAGCGCATTTTTTACATTGAGGGATTGAACTAAATAATTTCACATGACAAATAACACAAGTGCTTTTAAATGTCTCCTTCCAAATAGGCTAAACAGAAATACATTATATTAGACGACTCACTGTCAACATTTCCACAATATGGTTTAAGTGTTAGTTACGCTCTCTGATCCAATATTCTCCTGGTAGGTGCCGGGGATTTATAATTCATACATAAAGATGGCATGATTATTGTTTCAGTCTTAATCCAAATTGCAACAGGCTTTGCCCTCAAACTTGTTACGTCAGCGCTGCTCTACTCCCTTTAGTTGTTGTAGACAGGCAGAAACCGCTCGAAGCTTTCTCTGTTCAGCTCGGAGATCCAGCGCGTGTCCAGCCATGCCAAAACGAATACTTCCCCTGTCAACTCTGTGAAGCGTAGTGTTACTGGCACGGCGTTAAGCGCCCCAAGGTGAACTAGGCTTAAGGTTACAACACATTTGTTGTTTTCATTTTTTCTAATCCTGGAATAAAGTGATTCCTTTCTGGTGCACTTGCTTTTTCTACAGTGAATTTTAGAGCACTTACAGCCTTTCACCATTACTTCCCAAAGCAAAACAGACTTTCTAACGCTTGCTTCTCGGACTCTCCAGAGGAAGCGTGTCGTTGCTGCTGTGGTTGGCATCGTTATGGTGTTAGCTATTATCATAGCGATACCGCTGCTGGTCCATGCGTCCAAGACCGACGCGCACTACGAGATGATGGGCACCTGCCGGATGATATGTGATCCATACAACCCGAAACCCAGCGCCAATGCTTTGGAAGTCATGCAGGACCTGAGCGCCATCCCATCCCCGGCGTTTTCTCACGGGACTAAAGGTGAGCCTGGTCGGCCTGGGAAACCCGGACCGAGAGGTCCGCCCGGCGAACCAGGACCACCCGGTCCAAGAGGACCCCCGGGGGATCGGGGGGACTCTGGGAAACCGGGCTATCCCGGGCTAACCACAGGGGCGTCAGCAGAGGGAACAGTGAGCAGTGCTAGGACCGAGAATGGCGAGGACCGAGACTCCGCAATCGGTGGCACAAAAATCGCTTTTTATGTCGGTTTGAAAAACCCTCACGAGGGATACGAGGTGCTAAGGTTCGACGACGTGGTAACAAACCTAGGGAATCATTACGACCCGTCTACAGGCAAGTTCACGTGCCAAGTGTCCGGGATCTACTACTTCACGTACCATGTGTTAATGCGTGGAGGCGATGGGACAAGCATGTGGGCAGATTTGTGCAAAAACGGACAGGTAGGCTGTTACATCATATTACGAAAAAATATGTTCAACGTTACTTGGATACCTGCTACACTTCTGACGTTTTAGGTGAGCAGCAACTATCAGTAGGCATTTGCACAATTTCATCTTGGAGAGGTATTACGCACAGAATTCGTTCATCTCTCCAAAACCGCATCTGTATGTACACTGAATCCCATACAGTGCGTGTACGGTAAATTGATAAATAGGTTTTGGCTCGTGTAGTTGCCAGCTGGAGCGATTAAAACTTCAACATAAACACGAAATACGTTGTTAATTTCATTTTGTTCTGTGTTTGAAGCAGTCAATAAATAATTGTTCAGTATTGTCTCGTGACGGCGCGAGTGTAGGCAAATGTTGCAAAGTTCTTTACTACTCTAATTATGTGCCTTACTCGCAGGTCCGTGCAAGTGCGATAGCCCAGGACGCAGACCAGAACTATGACTACGCCAGCAACAGTGTGGTTCTTCATCTAGACTCCGGGGACGAGATCTACATCAAGCTGGACGGAGGCAAGGCGCACGGGGGAAACAACAATAAGTACAGCACGTTTTCCGGTTTCATTTTGTATCCGGACTAACCAGCTTCCCAGACATGCAGGGCTGTGAACTCTGCTCTCATTATTAGACTCTATCATACCTAGAGCAAGTTGCCCACTGTCCGGGCGCCCTGTAAGCGGATATTTGTCATCTGTACCTGTGGGTTTTGGTGCGCCAAAACATAGAGATGGCCGGTAAACAGAACACATTTCGGTGTGATGTGACATTTTTTGCTTGAAAGTCTGTGTTTCAACTCAAGCTATATAGCCTATGTATGTGTAACCAAAATAAGGAACAAATATCAAAATAAGGAGCCAGATGTCATATGAATTCATCGAGGTCCGTATGTTACATGTTTTATGTCTAGTTTATTTCAGTACACTACGTCCATTGAAATTAAATATTTCAATAAATTATGTTTTCTACTATTTCATTTTATTTTGTCGAATTTGTTGGGATGTTTAAGAGTACAAGTATTAATGAGCAATTTACTCAGAAATAAGTACAAACCAAAGGGTTATGCGTAAAAGTGATTACATTTGTTTTCAACGAGGTCCCCGATTGAATTACATACAAAACAATAATGAACAGTAAATTAGATGTTCCAGGCATACAGATAACTAGAATTTCAAAATATTAGGCTAGAATATGTGGCCTAACAGAATATATGTTTAAAAAAAGATAGGCAACTTTAGGATGTTATTCTGCTGCGTTAATCTGAATATCTGCAGAACGCTGTTCTTTGTCTGAAACCTTCTCTCCGCATTGTAACCACGAAGAAGCTTTTTCAGTTGTAATCTGTATTCTTGTTCCGCCACCAATCTTCAATCAGGGGTTTCTGTGCGTGTCACTGTCGGTGTTCGTGAAGGTGATGGTTGCAGGTGCAGGTGGGTGTCTTGAGGGGCACAGAGGCCTGCATTTCCTCGACACTGATCTGTTCACGCCCCGTTAATGTTGGTGTAAGCCTGGGATAAGAACCTCAGGTTCTACAAAGATGCCCCGTTATTTTAGTCAACAGCTTCGAAATCATACACCATCATACATTAAATAGATAGCACAACAGACCTGAAGACTCAAGGGACGCCTCCTGCCTGTTAAGCCTGTAGGCTGTTAAGATCTTTTCCCCTCAACCACATGGGTACACATTTGTTTAGTACTCTGTACTCGCACTTAATTTCTGTTATTGTATGCGTAAACACTTTGGAACATTTTTAGTTAGTATAATTAGGCATAGTTAAGAATTAAGATCCATGGGTTTGAGGTAATGCGACGTTTCTGGGCTTTTAGCACCATGGACAGCGCAGGTTAAGCAAGAACGGCGCCCTTTTCCCTACAGGGGGCGCAATGCCGTCCGGTGAGAAGACAGCAGAAGGGAATGGAGGTATGATAGTGCGAGGCTACAAAACATAACTACACAACAAAAGTTCTGCTGTCATACATTCACGATTAATTACGGTTGCGTAAAAAGAAGTTGGGGTAGTGAGTAGGTACCAAGAGCGTAAAATTGCTGAGTAGGCCTAGCGCAGCTCTCTCGGATTGTTTGTGGTCTGTGGAGATACATTTGTGTTCATTTATTGTTGAGAGCAAAACCTTTTAAAAGTAATTGTTTTGAAAGCAAAAACGAGTCTTCAAAGTAAAAATGCAATCAAATACGGTCTCTCACATTCCAATGTAGTATATCGCTCACAAGATAAGTCTGTGTGTCAGTGCGCTGATGGCAGTAACTTACATACATCAACTCCTGGCCGCTGCATGTTCCCCATGAAATTTGTGAAAGGCTCGGGGAGACTGGAGTCACCACAGATGTGCATTGTAATCATATGTTCCTTGGCTACAGTTGGCCAGAGAGGCTGATTGTGTATCCATCAACATGTTTTTTGTCATGGGATTTCTGTGGATATCTCTTGCAGAGTAATTTGCCAACACAATGGTCTGATGGTGAAATAGATGGCCTACTTCATTGTCTTCTCCCACAAAATAAAGGAATACACAAATGTAATCAGAAAGTTATTGGAAGTAGACTTTTCAAACTGATAAAGAGAAATACTAGTTCATTTCTGGGATACCAGAAAGAGAATACATTTTGTCATAAGCATGTTTTCACTTAGGGAGTGACCGTTATATCAACATTAAATCCACTTAAAATCAACAGGATACCCTTAGCAATAATGAGTTGGATTAGATCAATGAGCTAATTTAATTGATATCCTGTCTTTTAATTATTGTGTACCATAAGTCAGTGGTTTTACAGTTTGCCTCAATGGATCTTTGATATGTATATATCAGTTGGCCTGCCTTTACTATAGATAATTACTTTGAACAATAAATAAATCAACCTTAAGAGGAATTCCCATGTTTATATTTCAAAAGTAATCAAATCAAAAACAGTTTAATTAATGAAGGAGGACTTTCTAGCAACCATCAATGTAGAAAAGCTGGAAACACCCTAAATATTGCAGTTCTACTTGGTGAAATGGAAAGACAACTGGGATAAACGTATTTAACTCAGTGATGGGAACACAATCATCTTTCTTTCCTCTTCGATCTGACTTCAAAACAGCAAACAGCTTTCTCAATATCCTTGTAAACAAAACTGATTAGTTGATAATCCATTAAAAAAAATCGCACATCCTTTCTATTAACGGATGACCATTTAGCAGTTAATTCCCTTTACCTGGTCATTCATGTCTAAATTAGGAACTTTCCTGAACTGTTGAACTTGGCAGAGTACTTTTATAGTTTACTTTCTTACGCCTCTGTTTTTCTTCATGTCTCAAGATATGACATCAACCCCCATACTGCAGTGGAGCCTCCAATTCTGCAACAAGATAATTAAATCTCCCACACATTCACAAAAGTAACATCTCTACCATCTGTCATGACAGGGTTTTGTTTTCAATGTCAAACCGCACAACCACTAAAAGCTTTGTTAGTATATCGTTAAAGATGAAGGTGCGTATGCACAAGACGGGAAAAAAAAAAAACCCTGACAACATTAGAATGTAGAGTTAAAAGCCACTTTGAGTCAATTCAGCCTTTTATCAGTCACTAGATTGATGACATCATCTCATTTACATCAATGGAAGAGGGGACACAGTAACTTGAAGAGACAGACTTACTTAGAGGCAGCTTTGGACAATTTAAACTACGGTCATTTTAAAGCTTGGTTTATTAGCTATACCATTAGGTAAATGTAAATAAGATTACTAGTATTTTGCTACTAGATTGATATAATAAACCATATTCAATTGGTATAAAGATAATATCCTCTTCATTTACAAGTGATCGATGAGACCATCCCTCTGTCTATGAATTTGAAAGAACTTAAATTTACTCGAACCTCAGCTTATTAATTACAGTGGCTCTCATAAGTGTTCAAATTTATTTTCTGCTTTTTGTGTTACAACATGAAATCAAAATTGATTTCGATTTAGCCACTGATCAGCACCAAAAGAGTGTATACTGTCGAAAATACAAATAAAATCTATTCATTGTTCTAAATTAATTACAAATACAAAACAAAATATTATTGATTGTATGAGTATTCACTGCTTTTAGTAAAAATTTGGTAGCAATTGCAGCATTGACTGTATTTAGATGAGTCTCTAACAGCATTGCACATCTGGACATAACAACCTATGTACATTCTTCTGTGCAAAATTGCTCAAGCTCAGTGATGCTGAATGGGGACGTTTAGTGTACAGCAATTTTCAACTCTTTCAACATACACCGGACATTGACCTTTTTGTTTTCAAGCCACTACAGTGTAGCTTTAGTTGTATGCTTGGGGTCATTGTCCTTTTAGAGGGAACATGATTCAATTTCTCTGTATTTTGCTGCGTCCATTTTGACCTCTATCTTCACAAGATTTCCAGGCCTTGACGTGAAGAAACATCCCCATAGCATGATTCTGCAACCACCCTGCTTCACAGTAAGGATGGGGTTCTCAGGATGATATGCAGTGTTAGGATTGTTCCAACCCTAGCTTGGCACTGAGGCCGAAAAGCAAAAAAAACAAAGAATCATATCTCAACAAAACTAAGAATCATATTCCACTTGATCTCAAAGTCTTCCACATGGCTTCTGGCAAACTCCAGCAGAGATTATTTTTGCCACTCTCCCATTAAGGACATTTGTGTGAGGCACCCAGGCTATCGATACCATTTGCATAGTGTCTCCCAGAGGACTATTGTGGTGTAATAAGAAATGTCTGTTGAGGAAGAGTGGAAGTATATTCCAGGAAGAGGAGCATCTGACCACACTAAGTCTCCAATAGACCCTTAGTGATGTTAATCAGGTGTCCTGCATCACATTTGCCACTCTAAAGATCAGGAACACCAGGAACACCATGTTCTTGTCTCCTACTCTGTTCAAACTTAGGAGGACATGAGATCTTGGTCCACACCTCCTGAGTACCAGGCTCTAAAGACTTGTTGCTGCCACTGTCCAAAGTCCTCCTGGCTGTGTTGCAGATCAAGACGATACCTGACAATTCCAGCTGCCAGTCTTATGACTACCCCCCCAGCCTCCCCTCCACCTGGTTGTCCCTGTCCTTGTCCATCTGGTCATGCTTCTGACCTAGATTAAGTTTTATAGACTCTGGACACAACCCAAATGCATTTACTAATTATTACAACTTGTACACTTAAAATGTTCACCCAGCATAGCGAGAAGAGGACTGGTCACCCCTCTGAGCCTGGTTCCTCTCTAGGTTTCTTCCTAAATTTGGGCCCCTCTTAGGAAGTTTTTCTTGGCCACTATGCTTCAACATTGCTGTTGCTTGATCATTGGGGTTTCAGGCTGGGTGTTTTGTAAAAGCACTTTGTGACAACTGCTGATGTAAAAGGGCTTTATAAATACATTTGATTAATTTAGTTATTTGAGTTTGCTCTCATTAAAGAGACCTCCCAACATGTTGTGTTGTAGTACTATTTAGGAGTTTGTTTCCATTTAAGAGACCCCAGACACATTGTGTTTGGGTTTCTGAATAGTCTGGGTAGACCCAGGAACACATGCGATTTTAATGCTCATGACGAAAGGATGGGCTACCTTCACTAAGTACTACCTACATATTATGGTCACTTACAATTATGTTTATTTATCACAAAGGTGATATTCCCTTGCACTCATTTTCCTAGCTGTCCCTCAGTCGCCATCTAAGTGGTAAACTTTCAATCAACATACTTCACTATTACTCCTTTAGAATTGGTATAGGCCTCCTGATGTCCTCCTGATGGCCTCCTGATGGCCTCCCTTTCACGCCTGGATACTCAGATTTGGAGGACAGGACTGTTCTTGACAGATTCACAGTTGTGCAATATTCTCTACAATTTTCTGATAATGGACTTCACTGTGCCTCTGGGATATTCAATGCCTTAGAAATGTTCTTATAGTCTACCCCTGATTGGTGCTATTGCAAAATCCTATTCCAGATTTTCTATGAATGTTCTCCTAGTCTTCATGATGTCTTTTTAGTTATTCTAACTAATTGTGGGACCTCCAGAGACAACTAATTCACTAATCATGTGACATCTAAAGAGAATAGATTCCACCAAAGCTCATTCAGGTGTCTTTGCAAAGTGGGTTAATACTTATGTAATCCATTATTGTTTTATATATAGTTTTATATTTGTAACTAAATTGCAATTTGCAGATTTATTATTTCACTTAGACATGGACTTCTTGGGTTGATCAGGCAAAACCCCCCAGATTAAATTCATTTTAATTTAACGTTTCATGATAACATATGGAAAAGTGAATACTTATTAGAGAGTATAAATTACAATTCTGGTGGTGGCTGCCGGTTGAGGTCGGTCATTTGGTTATGCTACATGCATGAGGCCAGACACAGAGTGAAGGGAGCGCAAAAATACTTTTAATAAAATAACCCACACGACAAGAACAAGATTACAGAACGGAACAGAAACCAAGACAATGACCGTCAACATACCCTAAGGAAGGGGAAATAAGGACAGTGATGAGGAACACAGGAGTATGTGCTCCAAATAATGGAGAGAGGACATTGGATGTTTACATATGCTTTACATACATACTTTACATTTATACTTAA
Source organism: Esox lucius (assembly GCF_011004845.1). NCBI lineage: Eukaryota > Metazoa > Chordata > Actinopteri > Esociformes > Esocidae > Esox > Esox lucius. Next base: position 25,018,345 of record NC_047584.1, on the reverse strand, counting down.
TAATTATATTTTACATTTTCAATAAACTGCAGGTATAAAACTACATACATTTCAAGATCTTACACAGATTACATTATGAAAAAACTAAATGACACAGCAACTTCCTTGATACTTCATTGACACAGCTACTGGTCTGAAATCTTTAGGATCCTCTGGGATCCAGCAGGCTCTGTTTGACCCAGACCTGCAGTTGATGACCCTAGGAGTTTCAGTGTCTTTGAACAGATCAACCACGCCGTAAAAATGACAAATTTCTTAGTCCCGTTTTAGGAACAACCAGAACAAAAAGGTTTCTCAATGTTTTGGAAAACAGTGAATTTCCTCACCTTAATTGTGTCTCAGCATATTAGCATACTGTACATCCTACATTAAAAGCAAATTCAATGAATGCAAAGAGCAACCTATACCATGTTAATATGTGAAGGCAGCCTCTTGTAATAAGTCACACAAAAAATTATATCTGAATGTCACTTTGACTGGGCATGGATGTGCCTGCATGTGATGTGTATAACTACACCTAAATATATATTGTAGGCTTGGAATTTCGTCATTTTAGGGACGAGGCCATTTGGCCTTTGGTGTCATAAAAATGTTTGAGGCACCAAGACCACACACCAGGGCATGAAGGCCATTGAGTGAAATATAAGGATTTGGAGCAAACTTTATTTGTTGATAAGAAAAAAACACATTATTAACTTTTTTAGTATCATATTTTGAATAATAATGTATTATAACTGATAATAGTCTTACAACATATAAAGTTCCACTATCCTGTTTTAATCCTTGCAGTTACGTAAAAAACGACTTTTGACAGTAGCAGGCGCACAAAGGCCATGGTGGCCGTAGAGCGTACAATGATTTTTGGGGCTTCATTGCCAGAGCAAAGGGCTACGACGGCCATGGCCGTCATGGCGGTCATAAAATTCCTACGCAGACATATTGTATATTTTACTAGATACATTTTCAAACAAAGTAGCTTCAAAACATTTTTTAACTAAATATTTTGTCTTTCAAAGAGGGGGTTGTGGATGGAAAGAAAATGAAAATGAGAAACACAGACCTTAAATAGCATTACCTCATCTCAAGATTTTGTTGTGGTGGTTTATATTAAACCCAAGGTCACATGAATGGTTCCCCAATGCCTCCATATTAACAGGGGTCTCAATTCTCCCCCAATAACTGTCAGCCTGTGACAGTCACTGCTATTCACTGCTGCCCCTCCACTATGGTCAGAACGTGCCCCTTAAATTAAAGGCAACAGGTTTTATACTGTGGCGTAAAAGATGTAGCACACGGTTAACACAACAGGAAATGATATAACACCTTGTTCTGTGCTTCCCGTCTTTTTGGTTTAGCTCTCCCTCTCCAGGGAGACAAGAGGCAGGTGTGCTTTATGTTTCTCACTGACACCTGACAGACACTGTCTCAGAAACTAGATTTCCTCCATATACCACTAATAAAACACCAAGACGTTCTCTTTCGTTCCTGGAAACAAATGAAGAAGTACGATGTCTTTGGTTAGTGTTCAGCATCCCACACTAACTTGCTCTGACATGATGAGTCACACTGAAATAGGGTTTTTGTCTAGAAAATCTTTGAAAACTCTCAATATCAACGAAGGCAGAGTCACTTAAGGAAACATTTTCTCACAATTGTACCCATATGAGCTGAGAGAATTTGACTAGGGTTTGCCATTATTGTGCTACTGAAGTCGTTCCCTCTTGATTCTCTCTGGTGCTGTCTCCAGATGGGAAAGGAGGTCAGTCCAATCAAGAAAGCCAGACAAAAACTGCCTGTTGGTTAGTTGTCACTGAATGACAAAAACCTGAGATAACGACCGTCTGCAGAACAACACACACGCTCCCTGGAAATGTCACTTTCCATTGGTCCATATGTATCTCTCCCTGGGCTGGGTCGCAGACTGATGAGGTACCACGGCACACAATCTGGCCCGGGCTGGCATGTGGAGGGGTTGAGATCGGACAGGGTCTGGGTGATCTACTGGAAAGGGAACTGTTCTGAAATCAGTTACGTTTGTTTTCCAATGATCTCTAAACATCTGGAAAATGGTTTTGGAAAATAAGGTGTAATTGAAAAAAGATGAAAGAGATGAGATAATGTTGACTACTTCTAAGAGATTGCACAACACATCAAGACCCTGACAGGCTGGTGTTGTACACTGTCTAGGTGGCAGGTTAGAGAGACAGTTAGAGACATACACGTTTTAATCCCAGATCAAATGGGAAACATTTGCTTGGCAACTGGAGCGATGCTGGTATATAATAAATTCCTTTTCCTTTTTAATGTCCAGTGTACAATAAACCACTGGGTGTTTATTTTGTATACATAACCCCAAAAATACAATATTTTGTCAAATGTAAATCCCCACAGCCACCCCCTCTCCAACCTGTAGGTGTACCTAGTCTATGTGTCTTTCACGAGGTTTGGGATGAAGCATTATGTTTTCAACTGAAAACTGAAGATATCTTAATCTTAATGAGATCCAAATGCCCATCACTTTTGGAAGGAGACTTCACTGTGGCACTCACTGAAATTAAATCTCTCAATCCCTTGGCCCATCAGGGACTGAGAGAAAATAGAAGACATACTGTTGACACACCAGCTCAGAAGATATAAACCTCATAAGTCCTGTGGCACTCAGCTAAAATCCAAATCCTAGAGGAAAAGTTACAGCTAAACAGTCAATGGGGAGTTGGTGTCTTTACATTCCAGACAAGCCAAGTTTCCTATTTCCTTGTCTGACCTTGTCAGGCAACAGGCTCTTTTCATATGCGCATCATCTTAAAACACGACAGAAATCAGCTTCTCTGTGCTTGTCAGAGAGCTGTTAAATAATGGAAATGGTAAGAATGGGCTCAAGGGAACATTGTAAAGGTGTGCAGCTTCAACAAGGCAGTTTAAATGCAAAAATGTGTGGATGGTGTGTATGTGTGTGTGTGTGTATGTGTGTGTGTGAATATCTGTGTTGTGGAGATGGTGGAGTGTGTGTGCTTGCATATAGTGTTGTGTGTAGTGTGATCGGGTGTATCCTTTTGCATTCATTGGTTCCGTCTGAAGGAATGTCTCAATGTACACTGTGTGTCTGTGGAAACAATTTGCTTGTTTCCCGCAATGAACAATTAGCATAAGTCATTTGATTGGCATAGCTGTGGGTAGCCCCAGCTTCACCCTGTGGAAAGGTCAGGAGGTTACTAACCAACTAGAAACAGGGCCTTTACCAATGACCCACCAACTACCAGGGCACACCACAATGATATTCTGGGAGTGTCATGTCATATTTGGGGTTCCTCAGGCCTCAACTCTGAGCCTATTCAGAATTAATGAGACATTAAATTAACCTAGTGCAATGCTACATTTTAATACAGCACATGTCTACTTTGTATAATCACCTCATATTTATCTTGGGACTGGAAATAAGAATTTAGCTTTGAAAAGATATGTGGTACATTCCTTGATGTATATGTGTATCTTATTGTAGTGTTCAGGCGCCATTATTAGAGTGGATGTTTTGTGCTGGTGAGAGTCACTGAAGATACTGTGGGATATATTGGCTGTATTAGAGGCAAACTGTCCCTGAAGCTCTCCAGCTGAGACCACAGTGACTGCCTGTCGGCCTGAGGAGGCGTTTCTAATTATACACAGTACCTCAGATACTGACAAGCATCAGTGGTGTCTGCCCCCTGAAATCACAGTACTTTTAGAATCTGACACAATACTCAAATCTAAACAATAATAGTATGATACTTCTACATGTAGTTTGTTATATTCTGTAATATATGACTCTTTACAGAGACAGTATGCATCACATCACCCCAGTTCTGTATGTGGTTGAGATGTTTGTGTACCAGTTGGTCAATTATTGTATCGTATGTGTTTGCTCTTAAGAGACACAGACAATACAGTGATAAGTCAGAAAGCATGACATGTTAGCAGTTTGAATGTTGGGGGAGGCAAAATGGGGAGAATAATCTGAGAACCACAAAGAAGGAGAAGGCTAGAGAGGGAGAGAAACGGAATGGGAGGCACTGGGGGCAATGAGGGGGACAGATAGGAAGAGAAACGGAATGGGAGGCACAGAGGGGAATGAGGGGGACAGATAGGAAGAGAAACGGAATGGGAGGCACAGAGGGGAATGAGGGGGACAGAGAGGGAGAGAAATGGAATGGGAGGCGGAGGGGGGAATGAGGGGGACAGAGAGGGAGAGAAACGGAATGGGAGGCACTGGGGGAATGAGGGGGACAGAGAGGGAGAGAAACGGAATGGGAGGCACTGGGGGGAATGAGGGGGACAGAGAGGGAGAGAAACGGAATGGGAGGCACTGGGGGGAATGAGGGGGACAGAGAGGGAGATAAACGGAATGGGAGGCACTGGGGGGAATGAGGGGGACAGAGAGGGAGAAAAACGGAATGGGAGGCACTGGGGGCAATGAGGGGGACAGATAGGAAGAGAAACGGAATGGGAGGCACAGAGGGGAATGAGGGGGACAGAGAGGGAGAGAAATGGAATGGGAGGTGGAGGGGGGAATGAGGGGGACAGAGAGGGAGAGAAACGGAATGGGAGGCACTGGGGGGAATGAGGGGGACAGAGAGGGAGAGAAACGGAATGGGAGGCACTGGGGGAATGAGGGGGACAGAGAGGGAGAGAAACGGAATGGGAGGCACTGGGGGGAATGAGGGGGACAGAGAGGGAGATAAACGGAATGGGAGGCGAAGGGGGGAATGAGGGGGACAGAGAGGGAGAGAAACGGAATGGGAGGCACTGGGGGGAATGAGGGGGACAGAGAGGGGGGGGATGTTAACTGAAGTGAAAAGGCTATCTCCTCACAACACGTTGATATGACACTGCTGCCCATTTGCTATCTAAAAATAACCAAAAGTGTTCACTATCTTCGAGTGTGTCATGGATGCTTCTCGTTGGCTTGTCATTCACATCTGACCCATTAAACCTGGATCTCAGGCATAATCCAGCATGTTGATACATTTCAAAGTCGAAGTGGCCATACAGGCTGTTAGAGCAACATGGCTGGCCTAATGCAAGGCGAATCAATGCTTTTTGAATTATAATGAAGGGTACAGATAATAAAGAAGTCAGAAGTTTAATTGCTAAATTGTTATAAAATTACTATTTACTATTAAAAGAGGGTTTTGGTGCTGAATCCCAAAGAAGGATTTGCGAGCGCATTTTTTGTTTCCTCTTCATCATAAGAAAATAAATACATTCATTTTGGCTGATTACCTAATTGGTCACTTAGTGTGATGCAAAGACAGAATCTTCGGAGGAAAAGCCCTGAGAATGCATCTTAGTTTTCTATGCCAGTGAACAGATGTCCTTCCCTCCAACCATATTGTGAGCATCTGTGAGTACTGAGCATCTCTTCTGTTTGGCATGGTGTCATCTGCCCCCAATAAAGATATAATTAAGAATATACATACCATATATTAAAGAAATGTTTTGCAACTGTATAAATAAATTGGCTTTGTTGTTTTAGGGTGACCACTCAGAAACATCCAAGGTTAGGGTTAGGGTCTTTCTTCTGTGTCTAACAGTGGGTAAAGAGGAGATGTGTGACTTGGAAATGATCTTACAGAGAATGCAAAGATAGGAGATGGGGATGTTCATGTCAACAGAATTTCTGCTCAGCCCTTTTCTTTTGTTGCCACATAATATTAAACACGTTCCTCTTTTAATTTAAAATGTTTATTTATTTAATCATGTTTACATTGACTCTTGGGAAGGATACCATTATCCTAACATATCCAGGTAAATACATTCATCCAAAATAAACAGATTATAATCTGGAATAAATTCTCTTATCCGTACCTGGAGAGTTTACACACTGACCGCCTGACTATCTACAGGAACGTCTTAAGCTGCTTACTGTATTTTTCCAATTAGCGCAAGTGTGTACGATTAGCTGATTAACTAATTAGCTAATTGCTCTGTACTCACAGAGAAAATCCCCTCAATGAAAACAAAATATTTTGAACTTTTTCCATCTGCATGTTTCCCACTGTCTCTTCCTTTATTCTCTTTCTTTCACTCCATTCTTCAGTCCTTATTGCACTCCTATTTCTGCATTCCATGTGCAGCTCTAAGGTCAGAGGTGAGATCTGTTGGTTTTCCTATCCATGCATGCTAATGACAGCTTTCAGCCTTCACCCTTCCCTTCATCTCCAATGGAAAAGAGAACAAAGGAGTAAAGAAGTGAACAGAGTTCTGAGCCCAAACTATAGTCCACAAAGTCCTGCCTTCTGTTGTGACCCACAGAGTTCTTAGACCACTGTCCACAAGGATAACGTACACCTTGCAACATGTCCCAACCCACGCGGCTCTGCTAAACATCCTCTTTTTATTTTAATATATTGGCGCCTTGAGTTTCATAAGAATTCATAAAATGAAGAATGCCAACAGTCATGTACATATCATAGAAGATGTCATATACATATCATAGCAGATGTCATACATGTCATAGGAGGTGTCATATACATGTCACAGCAGATGTCATATACATATCATAGCAGATGTCCTATACAGATCTTAGCAGATGTCATATACATATCATAGGAGATGTCACATGCATATCACAGCAGATGTCACATACATATCATAGCAGATGTCACATAAATGTTGATATAGGCTACTTAAACTTGATCAAACACATTCTCATCAAAGTATTAGCAGAAGCTGCAGGGATGATTAGTTTTTACTGTGCTGCCTTCCTGCCACCAGGCTTTCCTCCTTGACAAACCACTCACCCTCCTTCATGGTAATTGTATGTCTATTTGCTATCTATTTGTTCTGTTGATCCATGGTTTCATCTGTACACTCTTTGAAATAATCATAAGCAGTGATCAGTACTTTAATCGTGATTTTGTTTTGATTGGAATGCACTGAAAGATGATTACTGCTGTTTGTTACTGTTATAGTACATCTGTTTTATGAAATGTTTGTTCCATTGACACGCCTTCAGAACAGATGGTGCCACAGGGTGGGGTCATGCTTGGCTAAACTATTCCATAGCCTTATTCTAAACTGAATTAAACAGATTTTCCCCCCGGTCAATCTACACTTAATAGCCCCAAATGACCAAGTAAAAGTTATTTGCAAATGTATTAAAAATTAAAAACCAGAAATATCACATTGCTTAAATATTCAGAACCCTTCACTCAGTACTTTGTTGTAGTGCCTTTAGTCTTCTTGGGTGTGACCCTGAGTTTGTTTTTGCTGAATTTGTCCTATTCTTGTCTGCAGATCCTCTCAACTTCTGTCAGGTTGGACGTAGAACGTAAACACATAAGCAGTTTTCAGGTGTCTCCAGCGGTGTTTGTTAGGATTTAAGTCTGGGCTCTGGCTGGGCCACTCAAGTCCCTGCTGCTGAAAAACATCCCCACAGCATTATGCTGCTACCACAATGCTTAACAGTAAGGATGGTATTGGCCAGGTGACGAGTGGTGCCTGTTTTTTCAGATGGGATTCTTGGCAATCAGGCCAAAGAGTTCAATCTTGGTTTCATCAGACCAAAACGTCTTGTTTCTCATGGTCTGAGAGTCTTTTAGGTGCAGACTCCATGTTGACAGTGCTGATATGCACTCTCAACTGTGGGACCTTAGATAGACAGGTGTGTGCCTTTCCAAATCATGTCCAGTCAACTGAATTAACCACAGGTGAACTCCATTCATGTTGTAGAAGCATCTCAAGGATGATCAATGGAAAGAAGATGCACCAGAGCTTTTTTCTGTTTTAATACATTTACAAACATCTAGTACACTACTCTGGAGTCTGAAAATACGACATCTCTTTCTAGCCTGAATTCCTTTACCCACTGCCAAACTATCAAGATAGCAATCAGCTCTGTTACAGCAAAGATAAAAATAATCTTAATTTTGCCATAATGTACCTGGAAGCAGCTGTCAATATTCAACACTCCTGGAAGACATTTTTAAGGACATATGAGTCAAAAGTGGATCTTTTTGGGAAATATTGTTCCTTTTTGTTTGGTGAAAATGAAACACTAGCACACCAAGGAGGAATGTACGCAGCTTAATGCTCAGACGTCTCCAAACGTCAAGGTTGACCAATCCCTGCCATCCACCCCAACAACCTATAATATCCACCACCTTAACTGAGCGTGCTCAAACAGAGTGATGGGTGAATATGGCATGTGGCGATGTGTCATCACCCTGGCGACGGTCTGGATGTTCGGTTAGCACGGTTGACTCTGATGCGGAGAACGTGCCTGTTCTGTGCTGAGCAGGGTCCCTGGGGTGTCACTGTGACAATTCATCCTACTGAATGGGGCCCTTCAAGGAGATGTAGTATCTCTGACACACTCTGACTGAGCCCCCTTATGCACAACAATCCTTTTGTTCTGATAGCAAGTCATCTGATGGTAAAGGAACAAACATGTTGAATACAGTGGCATGAATTGTGTGAATGGTGCTGTGCAATTCTGGTAAATAATTCTTGATTCAGATGGTTGACTGAGCAACTATAAGACAAAATCATCATAACAAAAGCTTTGGGGCGTTCTGTGTGTTACCACCAACATAACTGGAAGAAATCCACAAAGTGATCATCTATTTTTGCATTTGATCTCAATGTCTATTAGAATGTTGATGTATTTTGAATTTACAAAGATTAACTGGAGAATGGTGCCATTTGCTATTGGCAGCAATGATATGTATGTATGCTTTTGATTTTTATCCATTTGCATTTTATCAAGTGCTTGACTGACTTGACATTCTCACCTGACATGAGTGATAAGATTAGAAGAGAGGAAATAATCAGCTCTTTCATTTTAACCTGTTTATTTCAAAGGCTTCTAAAGGTTGCATTCTATAAAAGCAAAAGAGCACAAGGAGATTGTTTGCAAGATATGTTAATGGTCAAAAACAAGAAGTGAAAGATGCAGATTATTTATTATTTATTTTCGTCCCCAACCAGACATTTTTGGAATTTCTGATCCGATAACTAGTGAATCCTTTCTTTTCCAAAAAAGGCACACACTAAAAAAGAAATCAAGTGAGGTTTGTCTGTGGACTGTATCTTTTGTGTCTGACATTTCTTCCAAAGTCAGCTCATGTAAGTTCTATCTATTGTTGCTCTGGCCTCATGGGTGTTCACTATCTATCATGCACCTCTCTTTCTGGGATGGGAGGTCAGGAATAGTTTTGTAATGCTACAGCAAAGCCTGCAGTCATCGTGTTTGTTTCCAGATTAGGCATCATCGGAATCAATAACCGTCCTCATCGAGTGACTGTCAGGTTCTTTGTGACTGCAGATGGGATTGAGATGAAGGATGTCAGTTATGAGAAAGATTTCAGCCGTTCTCCACTGGGCTCCGATGGCCCCTCTTTGCGCCCCTTTCATAGAAACAGCTCATACAGCTATTAAGAGGCCACTTCTAAGCTAAGAGGTTTCTAAACTTTGTGGTGTAGCAGCTGTTAGCAATAAGATGGGAGTCAACTATGAGGAATATATGTGAACGCTGGGCTCATGTATTTATTTTATTATTTATTATTTACATTCTGTCCTGTACACATACATTGTTTATTTGCATACTGTGCTAGTACTCATATATTGTTTATTTTCATTCTGTCTTGTACTTCTACATTGTGAGAGCTTGTGACAAGAAGGTTCTGTCTGACATGTTGGTGGAAAATTAATAGTCCTCTGGCCTAGGAGTGGTCGGGCAGTTTAAGACTCTGCCTCTGGTGCACATGTACCTCTGTAGCATAGGTGTCAATCTGACCTAATGCTATTTCAGCAAAAGCTCTCTCACTACTTTCCAATCCAATAAAAAAAAGACATAAAAAAATAGATCTTAAAAAATAGATTTATTCTTGGCAAGTTACTCTAGAGGCGGTCCTTTCCACGTGAGATTCGGTATACTAGAGTATGAAAAAAGATCTGCACAAAGCCCTTTGACGTTGGTGCTGTATGCCTCTTTTGGCAATCCAATCACAATACTGCGGTATTAATTAAGACATTTTGCATTTACAGTGGATATAAAAAGTCTACACACCCCTGTTAAAATGCCAGGTTCTTGTGATAAGAATGAGAACCAGATAAATCATGTCAGAACTTTTTCCACCTTCAATGAGACCTATAACGTGAACAATTCAATTGAAAAACAAACTGAAATCTTTGCGGGGGGAAAATAAAAAATTTAAAACTCACAATAACCTGGTTGCATATGTATGCACACCCTTAAACTAATACTTTGTTGAAGCACCTTTTGATTTTATTACAGCATTCAGTATTTTTGGGTAGGAATCTATTAGCATGGCACACCTTGATGTGGCAATATTTGCCCACTCTTCTTTGCAAAAGTGTTCCAAACCTGTCAGATTGAGAGGACATCTCCTGTGCACATCCCTCTTCAGATCACCCCACAGATGTTCAATTGGATTCAGGCCTGGGCTCTGGCTGGGCACTTCCCAAACGTTAATCTTCTTCTGGTGAAGCCATACTTTTTGGATTTGGATGTGTGCTTTTGGTCGTTATCGTGCGGAAAGGTGAACTTCCTCTTCCTCTTCAGCTTTCTAACGGACGCCTGAAGGTTTTGTGCCAAAATTGCCTGGTATTTGGAACTGTTCATAATTCCCTCCACCCTGACTAAGGCCCTGGTTCCAGCTGAAGAAAAACAGCCCCAAAGCATGATGCTGCCACCACCATGCTTCACTGTGGGTGTGGTGTTCTTTGATGATCACATGATTTTGGGGGACTTCATTTTAGTTTTTGCAAACATCAGCTGGGCTTGGATGTTTTTCTTTGTTAGAAAAGGCTTCCGTCTTGCCACCCTACCCCATAGCCAATTCATATGAAGAATATGGGAGATATGTAGCACACAGCCAGTACTTGCCAGAAATTCCTGCAGTTAATTTAATGTTGCTGTAGGCCTCTTGGAAGCCTCCCTGACCAGTTTTGTTCTCGTCTTTTCATCAATTCTGGAGGGATGTCCAGTTCTTGGTAATGTCTCTGTTATATTTTCTCCACTTGATGATGGTATATCTTCACTGTGTTCCATGGTATATCTAATGCTTTGGAAATATTTTTGTTCCCTTCTCCTGACTGATATCTTCCAACAATGATATCCCACTGATGCTTTGGAAGCTCTCATGGCTTTTGCTCTGAGATGCAACTAAGAAAATGTCAGGAAAATCCTACAGGAACAGCTGAACTTTATTTGTGATAAATCAGAGTCACTTTAAATGATGGGAGGTGTGTAATGACTTCTATTTAACATGATTTTGAATGTGATTAGTTAATTCTGAACACAGCCAGTTATAAGAGGGTGTGCACACTTATGCAACCAGGTTATTGTAAGGTTTTTATTTTTCATTTTTCCCCCTCGAAGATTTCAGTTTGTTTTTCAATTGAATTGTTCACATTAAAGGTCAAATTAAAAGTGGTAAATGTTCTGACAGATGATTTATCTTTGTCTCATTCTTTTACATCAGAAAAATCTGGCATTTTCACATGGGTGTGTAGATGTTTTATATCCACTGTATATTGCTGTTAGTATTGAGTCATGAAAGAGGAAGACATCAAAAAACCATCCTGACATTGGATTCAAAATCATACATTAATCAGAGATCCTTATGGTTGTAAGTCGTTTATAATTCATATCATAGGTTCTTGTCATCTTTTACAATAACTTCAGTGTTTTTCACCACTATCCTGGCAAAGAAATGCAGATGCTTTGGAGCATATTTAAAGCCCTTTGGACTTTTGTTTGCCTTGTTCTCTATCAATACAAATAAATCCATGGAAGTGTTATATAAAAAACACTACATTTTGTTGATAAATAACTATCCGTTTACAAATAAATAATGTCCGTTTACATATCCAGAACTGTTAACAATTCCCAAGCTCATAAGGGTTCGTAGAGGGGAACAGGGAGGACCATTTAACCTGAAGACCAGACACTCATTCAGTCTCCCAAAGTTTCCCAAATTATGTCTCAGTTTGATGACATGAGATCATACTGATTTCTTCTAACCTACAGCGCAGCAAGCCCCACCCCCAGCAAGAGATTCTTGCATCCTGCCTCGCCCTTTCGGTTGGAAAAACAGATCGCTTCCTCTGTTTGTTACATTATCCATATACTGTAACTGTCACCTGGAATGTCTGACAGGATAACACAACTGCCTCCATGTTTTTCTGAGCGGAATGTTTATACTGTCCATAAGGATGTGTCCATAAGGATGTGTCCATAAGGATGTGTCCATAAGGAAACTAAAACTGTGTCTTCATGACATTGTGCAAGATTCTTAAATAAAATCAGTCATTTTATGTATTACATAATACTCGCTCAGATATCATCTTGATTGACTTAGTTAATCATTAATTTACGTAGTCCTATGCAATTCACATATTTAGTTATATCATATGGATGTATATTCTGTGTATAAAGCATTACCACACTGCAGTAGGTGTGTTCAAAACAGTAGCTAAAATTACATCCCAGTTCGAAAAACTTTATATTCTCGTGTTGCAAACTTCCACTGCAGACATTTGGACAACTTGTAATAGTAGGTCATTGGGCATTTGGCCTCAGTGTTTGTTTGGTGCTGGCTATATGAGTGCTGAATGCTTGTCCACTGCTGTGAGTGTCCATGCTGAGGTTGTACTGTTTTGATGTAGTGTCATCTCAATGAAGCCATGTGGGAGAGATCAGCCGTGACGGTTTTAGGAAGGCCCAAGTCCCCACCCTTTGAAATGAAAATGTTGGTCTGTAGAGAGGCACAAGAGAAAATATTAAACCTTTGCCTACATTCTACAACCTCACTGTAAAATCTCCTCTATAAAGCTTAGTTCTGAGTGATACTGTATACAGATACATCACTGAAGCCAAATCCGTAGAGCAAAAACTACAAGTTGCAGTACCTGACCTTTACATGGGACAATTTAGGATGAATAGGAGATCAAAGTCATATTAACAATATTCTGGTAAAACCTTCAGATTGTTTTTCATTTTCTCCGGCTGATTCATTAGCCAAAGACAATTTTGCAAACTCCACAGAAAGAAAATCACACACTGCTTTAATCTCACAGGCGAAAGGTCTTTGTTCCTCAGCTGCATTCACTGTGGCTTGGCAGAGTCCACCTCTGACAGAGGCATGGTGGCTAAGTTATGTCTCTGCTCTCCGCTCAACTCCGACTGATTTAAACCCGGGAAAACTGTGAATCAAACGTAACGCCGAGCCACGGCTCCTCAGATATGTGACATCTCCATCCATGGTCCCTATTCATAATACGGCAGCAGAGCTGGGCAGAGAATCCATCAACCTCGTCGTCGCCTCCAGGCCATCGGAGGACGTGCCGCCGCTATCAGGAGTTTCCCATCATTCTCCTGGAGTCGGGCGGCGTGCTGTCGCCCAGCTCTGACACATAATCACCACGCTAACGTTTCTGCTAACATTACCGCCGCTTCTTGACATTCACCACTTTAGTGGCTTCACACAGAGGATCCCTCCAGCCACTCAACATTCAAAAAAGAGAAAGATAAAGAGGGAAGAGGAACCGTGGTCATTTTGCAGCGGTACACGTGTGTGAGAAAGTGTAATGATGTGCTAAATTCATCAGCAATAGACAGAATTTGGGGTGTTGTGGAACACAACGGAGCTCTATGATTTACTGTTGGCGTTGATACACCTAGCCACAGTGGCTGTAATTCATTCAGGCACGGCACCACTTTTACAGTCTGATCCAATGCTGCTAAGATTTCAGAGAGTCAAGGGAAACAGTCATGGATAATGACACTCCTTGTCACTAAACCGCTGTCCACACAGAGTACTGTTTGCTTGCCCTTTAACATCCCCAATTACATGGCTGGTATACAAATTAGACTATGTCTCCCACAGGGCCACTCTCAAAGGTTAGTGACTGCGCACCGCATGGCAGATGAGGCCTTTTAATGAGCTAGAAACCCATTTGATTAGTTGGGCTGAATTAGACCCCACTCAGCTATCCCAGGTGAATATAAAAAAATGACATTTTTTTTTAATGGTAATAGCAGTGAGGTTTAATATATATTACAGTTAGATGGGAAGACCGTGCCCAGGCATGGAGCATCAGCCATTTGGTGGTCAAGAAATAGCCCCTTTTATTTAAATTTTGTAGATTTAGAAATTGTAATTTTTCCACTACATAACAATGACTTAAATATTTAAATGTATTTGGTTCACGTGTATTTGGTTCACATAACACAGTTCCCTTAACAATTTAAATGCAAATTGTATTGTTGAGCAAAGACTCCTGGGAGGTCACACGCACCACCAACATCAACAACAAAAGCGCTGGTGAGAAAATGTTTTTCACAACTTAATTGAAATTGAAGTGAGAAATAGTTACTGTGAGAGGGTAGAGATTGTATAATTGCTGGCGAAATTACAGTGACATTCCATTTGTACTCGGAGGTCAGAATTTCCGAGTTCCAATTTGGATGTTTTAACTGGAACACACCCCTCAAATCAGAATTCCAACTCGGAAAGTCAGAACAACCCCACTAGCCCCGAGTTCATAATCCAAGATGGCAGCACCTTGTAAAACAGTAAAACAGACATTATACGTATGGCATTTAGCAGACACAGAATAAGCTTGTTTCTCAGGCTTTTTGCTAGATCTTGATCATAGTGTTTTCAACATTTCTGTATTTTCAAGAACTTTCTGTTCTGATAAAACTGCCATGCAAGGATGCCTTATATATTGGCAGACATAAGTTAGACACAGTAAAAAATAAAGATTTCTACCACAAACACACATGAAGCTTGGGCACACCATCTCGCCCTTGAGTCAGGCAAATTGTGTAAGGTTTAATACAAAAAAATGTTGACTTGACAGACAAGCTAATTTGTTTTGAGAATTAAGATTAGCTTGTAAGCTACACCGAACTAGCTACTATTTACTAATTACTCTAATAATTATTAAGTCACTTGGGAAGTTTTGTAGCCGTCCTCCTACGCTAGCAGTACAGATGGTGGCACACTTGCGATCACTTGCCCTTTGTTTTATCTCTGATGGCCAACTCACCTCATGCTGGGTTTTCTGACCACCTATGCCTAGTGGTTAGCATTTAGCAATTGGCCTCAGTCAAATGCCGAGAATGGCCTCTGAGCCTAACAGAAAACGTGAGAAGTTACTGTGAGTAAAAGTCAACGAGGGAGGGGGACTGTATATCTTGCTTGTGCGCTGAACACATTCCTGAGTAGTAGCATGGGCTACTACATGAAACTGAATGGGCTGGCCATACTTTTTGTTGGGGGGCGGGGGTATTTGAATGTCATTGTCATTAAATGATAACTAAGATTGTTGACTAAAAAGGAATTTGAATAGAGATTCTCAATTGCAAATATTTGTTATTCTTCGAGTAGGATTAATCTGTATATGTATATAAATTCCAAAGTAGATTCCTGGACCACTTTATTGAAATAGTGCCTCCTGTGAGTTTTGTTTTTGCACATGGGTCTGAGATAATGTATTTACTCCAGTGACAATGATTCAGACATCAGTTACATTCACTGCACATGGCTGGCTTCATATAGTAGCCAGTGAGCAAGAGCTGAGGAATTTCGAAGCTTTAGTTGAACTGGAAATAGTGTGCTGCCGACTTTTCCAAATTGTATGATTTGTTGAAGTGTTTAATCATCTCTGTATGCATTCTCCGTGTTCACCTTTAATAGCTTGTCAGTGAAATGCCCTTATCAACAAATGAAGTCTAATGATGACTTTAACTGATGATCGCATTGATCCAAACGTTATAATACCGTTTTGTGGGAGTGATGCACTTCATTGACTATGATGAGATTCACCCCCCTAGCTAGTGTAGAAGAGATGCTTACTGGAAAAGAACACTGGCTGAACACCAAAAAACCCCTGCTGCTTCCCTCTTAGGTTCCATGGATCCACATGGGCCAAGATGGCTGCCACTGCTCGCTCAGTTGCTGTCCCCTCCAGTGAAATGTTTTGGAGAAGAAAGACACTGGTGCTAATTGCCTGTTGCGTAACGTTGACAGTACATATTTTCATCTTGCTGTACATACAGGGAAATGGTGGTGTAAAGTAAGCTAATTGACAGTGCGTGTGTGTTGGCAGCAGCTAAAGGAGGAAAGCTAGATGCTCTCTGATCCCTCATCACCAGCTGTGTCTCGTCACACCATCCCTGGGTCCCTTCACACATGCACAGACCCCCCCTACACACACACACACACACTTTAACTGCCTCAAACCCTGTTACTTTCTGGGAGTGCCGTGGGTGTTAACCACACATTACATTGTTCTTACAGTGCACAACTGTGATGACAATTGTCCTCCAACTATATATGTACAGTATTTTGCTCTATTTTTCCCTTTGCAACCCTGGTAGTGGAATTTACAGCACTAGATAAACCCGTAAAACATTCCATAATTTGGAGAAATTGTGTCAGGATAGACAAAAACTGGAAAATGCGTTTTTTTTTTTTAATGTTGTTAATAATACATCTCTGGTTCTAGTATCAATGTGTTACTGTACATAGAGTTACACACTTATAAGCAAACTAATTACTGTGGCTTGACATACAATGATGAAGCCTTTTGTATCCCTTTAAATGAAGATTTATTTCCCCACCACAAAAGATGGCACTGCTTTCCTTGGCTTCGTGCCTGGCTGTTCTTTTGGAATGCGTGGCACGGCGCATCCTGTCTGCATTTGAGGGGTCTTGGCAGAGCCTGTCTCAGGGCGCTGCTCTGACCCTGTCTTCTGTTCAAGACTCACGGCAGAGGAAAGAGAATGATCGATGATTTGTCGTCCGGACTACGGGGCGACGTGGCAGGAGCGCCCAGCTGGCCTCGACCCACGGACGCTGTCCTGTCACGGATGCACCAACAGCATACAGGTCGAGACCGGTCACACCTCGGCACAGCCCTCTCTGACAGCCGGAGGCAATTTTTCTACAGGTGAGGAAAACTTCTGCAGTTTGGTAAGCAAGGGGTTACAGTTAATGTCACGTTCATAACTGTGGTGGTGTCAAACTGATTGCTGACACACTTTACTTGCAAGTCTGCTTTTTCAGTAGAAACAGAGTTGTGTGTTTCGAATAACATGCTTTAAATTGAAATCAAAAATCTTCAAAAATCATTATAAACCTAAGCTCTCTGTTAATGTTTGCCTTACTATCAGGTTCACAAAGAAACTCCCAGCATGCTCAGTGAGAATACTGGATCAATTGGCGGTCTAAAGGGCATGAAACTATATTCATAAAGGCCACTAAGGGAGAAAGGAGTAATGCTAAAGATTTGTGGTTGAAAAGTTCAGGGCTGAAAAATGCAGTCTGACAAATTGAATGATGACCAGAGCGCTTCAACCACTTAATGGAAGAAAAACAAAAAAACACACACCAGACCTTGGCTGGAGAGCAGCCCGCGATGGGGAAAAACACTGACACGCCATAATAAACAAGGTCAAAAGCAGTCAGGAGAGGTTACCTAAAGACAATACAGTAATACTCTTTTATATTCACGGCTGTTTAGGCAGTCAGTCACGCCAAGTTAGTCCAAAGGAAGAAGGTCTTAACCCTGGACAGGAATGTCTGCTGTTGAATAGTGTGTCTCATGAAGAACAGCATCACCCTGGGCATTGTTGTTAAACTAGGTGTATTCACACAAACCATACTTTTGAAGTCAGTGCCTCTTCACTTTCTCCTCATTTTGTTATTATAAACTTTCTCCACATTTTATGTCAGACTTAATGTGTAATTGATTAAAAACATCTCCATTCATCTACACACTATAAACCATAATGACAAAGCGGAAAAAAGGGTTTTGGAAATTTGTGACAATTTATTGAAAAAAAAACTGAAGTAGCTAACAGAAAGATGAATTCAGACATTTCATTCAAAACTCTGTAGAAGCACTTTTGGCAGGAATCACAGCTTCAAGTCTTCTTGTGAACGATTCTACCAGCTTCGCACAATGGGATCTAGGCAGTTTCTCCCATTATTCCTTATAGATCCGCTCAAGGTCTGATATTCTCTGTAAAGCATGGGACGTTTTATAAATAGGTGTGTCAATTTCTTAATCACGTCCAATCAATTGAATTTGCCAAAGGTGCTCTCCAATAAAGTTCGAGAGATATCTCAAGGATGATCAAAAGACACAGGATAGATCTGAGCTCAATTTGTTGTGTGTTGGCAAAGGGGTCTGAATGATTATTTCAGTTTAAAACCTTCACAAAATGTTCACAAATTTCTAAAAAACTTGTTACCCTTGGTCATTAAGGGATATTGGGCGTAGATTGATGGCAAAAACATGCAATCAATTATTACTTCAGCATATAACCCAGCAAAACCTGCAGGATGTCGAGAGGTCTGAAAACCTTCCAAAGGCACTGTTGAACACAAATACCAGGCTCTTGGTACTGCCACTGCTTTGCAGTACAGCTGTGAGTTGATGTTGAGTTTAAAATGTTGCTTACCAATTGAGATTGGGGTCCTTGTATCACGACGCAAAAAACAGTATTATAAATGGTTTGGAAATATCATTAAAATAATATCAAAATCAAATTTTGGACCACACTGAGCCTTTAAACAATTATTTAGAGATTATAAAAGCAAATGACAAGCGCTGACTTGTTGTGCCTTCACGGTGTCTGGCTCCTGGGTGGCTAGTTGATCAGGTATTGACTAGATCCTCTAGAAGAGTAGCTAAATCTACAGGAGGAGGCGGCACTGTTATTAAGAGTCATTATTTAATTCAAACCCTTCTTATGGGGGACTATAGATGTTTGTGTTTCTGCATATTTCTCTTAACCTTTAGGAATCCATATACAGTCGGCTCTGATGATGATATGCAGAAATGGGTCGTGAATACCAGTCTCAGCGTATATCTCTGACTGCTCAGACGTGTGGAGGACCAGGAGGCCAGCCTCATTAGCCATTCTGTCTCTACCCGCCCCCACTCCTCCATCCATCCCTCTCTCCTGCCCTCCCTCCCTGCTATCATTTATTTATCTGCGTTAGCCCTCAATTACACTTGGTGGTCTGGGGGTCAGGGAGTGGGCCGGGGCGACCCCGGGTTCGACTGGCTAATGAACGAGGGAGAGACCCCCTCATGTTTATTTCCCAGCTTCACCGAGACCAGGGGTCCCTGGAGAGAGGGAGACGAGGCTGCTGAATGATAATCAGCACATTGTGTTTTAATATGCCCGGTCTACTCCGCCAGCATATAGATGGAGAGAGATGGAAGGATGATGGGAGAAGAGTGCCACTTATTGGGATGGATGATGGAGGTGTCTATGGAGGTGACTCAGGCTCTTGTCCCCTAAAGGGAACTTGTCAAAGACGGATGGGCCGTGACTCAAGCTCTCTGTCGCTCCCCTGGAAGCAGGCGGCAGTTTGTGTCCTAAGTGAATAGCGCCTCGTTCTACAACACAGACCCATCCGTTTTCAGGTTTTCGTTTAACTTGTGAGCAAATTCATTGAAGTAAATGCTTGGTGAAAAGCCCGCTTTTAGAGGTTACCATTATGTTGAATCATACCCAAATAGTGTTGTTGAATTCACCTATACTAACAGCTGTGGCCAGAGCTTTAAATAGGCGAATAAGCGGCCTGAAGAAGGATTAACTAGCCTATCAGCATCTTACATTCATATTTGGTTATTATTATAAAACAAAAGCTTACAAAGCTGCATGACACCACTGGTCCCTTATTCTTTAATACATTTCTTCAAATAAACTCCAGTTATTTCCATCCACTGTCCTCATGGTTTGTAGTTGAACATGCTTGATCAGCAGCGTTGTGAAGCAGTGTTCCGCTCAGTACAGTGGGCCACTCAAGAGGCATTTTCATTCAGACTGACTTTTGACTTATTGGTGTGTGTTTGAGGCCAGGGGTTTCTAAGCTGGTTTATGAAATGCCATGGGTCCTGTATACACTCCTTAGTACCTGCACAATTACAGGTCGGCCTGAGCGACGTTGGTTAGACAACAAGCTTGTATCAATAACGGGCACAATTCAAATCAAAGCAGAATTGCAGTTTTTATTCAGTATGTTTTCATCCCAAAGTCAACTTCCCTCAGAGGTGGGTCTTGAGTCCAGCCTAAAACCCTACTCCAACTATTACAGGGGTGACATACTTTCACTGTACACAATCACAAGTGTGTGGGTGTGTCTCCCATAGCTATGATCTGTAGCATGTTAATATACAGTATGTGTGTCTAAAACTGAAAGGTTACTCTCCTCCTGGGGTCACATGCCAGGGTCACACACACAGCACCCCTGCGTCCTCGCTGTGTTGACAGTTGTTTGTTCCCATACCGTTGTGCTTGCAGTCAAAAATAGACTTCTCTGTGCCCGTGCAGAGCAGGTCATCGAACCAGATCCTACCAGCTCCTGAAAGAAATAAAACACACAGCATATTCCATGCGATTGAACAATGCACAGTGAGCGCAGCGAAACAAAAACTCAACCAGGGGATCTCCCCAGCAACCAGGGGGGGGACCTAAGGACATCCAGGGGGGGCAATGGCAAAAGCTCCGTGGCGTTCTGGGAATGAACTAATAAGTACTTTGTGTCGCAGAATCTGGCCATCCATTCTGAGAGCTGTCAGAGTAAAGCCCGTGGAAGAACGAGTGCATCGATAAGGCAGAGCCCTGACTCACCGGGAGGGGCAGTGAAGACTGAAGAGGCTCTTTGGTACCCCAGCATCTTGCAGATCACCGTCCCATCCACTGCGTCAAAGTTGTCGTCACACACTGTACCCCACTCCCCCGACCAGAACACCTCCACTCGCCCACGACTCCCCCCGCCGGAGATGCGTACGTTCACTGTCACCGCAAAGATATTTGAAAATAACTTATGCATGCACATGTTCAATGAATTGTGCTGTATTCCAGGCTGTGGCCCAATGAATATTCACATTCATATTTAGTTAGACGCATATGTATCCTATTTGCATATATATTTACGTCAGAGAATGCACGTATAGCGCAAATCTGTCTTAGAAGAGGAATATTAGGCTATTGGGAGTGTTTGTGGTTGCCAAAGTGTATCAGCTCTTAATTGGGCCTACTGTCAATAAGGGTCAGAGAATCAACTCTAACTGTAGAGCCTAATAGAAACTCCATACCGTGTTTTAAAGTTTGCAATATTGTCATGATACTTTCAATTATCAAAATATAAATAAAATACACTCACCGGCTACTTCATTGGGTATGCCTTTTCAGCTGCTCGTTAACACAAATATCTAATCAGCCAATCGAGTGGCAGCAACTCAATGCATTTAGGCATCTGCTGAAGTTCAAACCAAGCATCAGAATGGGGAAGAAAGATGATTTAAATGACTTTCAGCGTGGCATGATTGTTGGTGCCAGGCGGGCTGGTCTGAGTATTTCACAAAGTGCTGATCCACTGGGATTTTCTCGCACAACCATCTCTAGTGTTCACAGAGAATGCTCAGAAAAAGGGAAAATATCCAGTGAGCGGCAGTTCTCTGGGCAAAAATGTCTTGTTGATGGCAGAAGTCAGAGGAAATGACTGGTTCAAGCTGACAGAAAGGCAACAGTAACTCAAATAACCATTCGTTACAACCAAGGCATGCAGAAGTGCACAGTTAATATGATGTCATTGTACTATGGAATAAGAACATTTCTACCACACATCTCTGAACACACAACATGTTGAACCTTGAAGCAGATGGGCTACAGCAACAAAAGACCACACTGGGTGACACTCTTGTCAGCTAAGAACAGGAAACTGAGGCTGCAATTTGCGCAGGCACACCAAAATTGGACAATGGAAGATTGGAAAAACATTGCCTGGTTTGATGAGTCTCAATTTCTGCTGCGACATTCAGATGGTATGGTCAAAATTTGATGTAAACAACATGAAAGCATGGATCCATCCTGCCTTGTATCAATGGTTTAGGCTGGTGGTGGTGGTGGTGTAGGGGAAATTGTCTAAATGCAACAGCCTACCAGAGTATTGTTGCAGACCATGTCCATTCCTTTATGACCACAGTGTACCATCCTCTAATGGCTACTTCCAGCAGGATAACGCACCATGTCACAAAGCTCACATCATCCCAAACTGGTTCCATGAACATGACAATTAGTTCACTGCACTCAGATGGCTTCCACAGTCACCAGATCTAAATCCTAGAGCACCTTTGGGATGTGGTGGAATGGAAGATTGGCATCATGGATGTGGTGGAATGGAAGTTTTGCATCATGGATGTGATGGAATGGAAGACTGGCATCATGGATGTGATGGAATGGAAGATTGGCATCATGGATGTGGTGGAATGGAAGTTTTGCATCATGGATGTGGTGGAATGGAAGACTGGCATCATGGATGTGATGGAATGGAAGATTGGCATCATGGATGTGGTGGAATGGAAGTTTTGCATCATGGATGTGGTGGAATGGAAGACTGGCATCATGAATGTGGTGGAATGGAAGTTTTGCATCATGGATGTGATGGAATGGAAGATTGGCATCATGGATGTGCAGCCAACAAATCTGCAGCAACTTGTGATGCTATAATGTCAATATGGACCAGAATCTCTGAGGATTGTTTCCAGAAACTTGTTGAATCTATGCCAGGAAGAATTAAGGCAGTTCTGAAGGCAAATGGGGGTCCAACCCGGTACTAGCAAGGTGTACCTAATGAAGTGGCCGGTGAGTGTATTTCTGATTGTGATGAAAACTACGCAAAAATATGACTGCACTATTTTGTTTTGGTTAAAATGAATTGACAAATATAGGTTTGAAGAGAGGAGGAGAACAGGTTGCAAACTAGGCTAGATTTGATTTACGTAGGCTGCTGTCTGGGATTCCACCCATATCACTGTTAGAATGTATAGGTTATGATTAGGATTCACCAGTTAGAATGTATATGATTAGGATTCACCAGTTAGAATGTAAAGGTTATGATTAGGATTCACCAGTTAGAATGTATAGGTTATGATTAGGATTCACCAGTTAGAATGTATAGGTTATGATTAGGATTCACCAGTTAGAATGTATAGTTTATTATTAGGATTCACCAGTTAGAATGTATAGGTTATGATTATGATTCACCAGTTAGAATGTATAGGTTATGATTAGGATTCACCAGTTAGAATGTATAGGTTATGATTAGGATTCACCAGTTAGAATGTAT
The DNA here is from genome assembly GCF_011004845.1 of Esox lucius. Lineage (NCBI taxonomy): Eukaryota > Metazoa > Chordata > Actinopteri > Esociformes > Esocidae > Esox > Esox lucius. The sequence goes on along the minus strand of NC_047584.1, from coordinate 24,995,183 downwards.
AGGTTATGATTAGGATTCACCAGTTAGAATGTATAGGTTATGATTAGGATTCACCAGTTAGAATATATAGGTTATGATTAGGATTCACCAGTTAGAATGTATAGGTTATGATTAGGATTCACCAGTTAGAATGTATAGGTTATGATTAGGATTCACCAGTTAGAATGTATAGGTTATGATTAGGATTCACCAGTTAGAATGTATAGGTTATGATTTGGATTCACCAGTTAGAATGTATAGGTTATGATTAGGATTCACCAGTTAGAATGTATAGGTTATGATTAGGATTCACCAGTTAGAATGTATAGGTTTTGATTAGGATTCACCAGTTAGAATGTATAGGTTATGATTAGGATTCACCAGTTAGAATGTATAGGTTATGATTAGGATTCACCAGTTAGAATGTATAGGTTATGATTAGGATTCACCAGTTAGAATGTATAGGTTATGATTAGGATTCACCAGTTAGAATGTTGACAGTAGCAACAGATGGGGTAAGATTGAAATAATAATTTAATAGTTTGGACAGAAATCTCCTCTTTCACCCCATAACTTTGACATACCCTAGCTGTGCCCACTGCCCATGTTTGTCTTGTGTGACATAACTGTGTAAGCTGTACAGTAGTGTGAAATGGAAATAGGGTCACAATATAGATCAGCCAGTATTCCAATATGATGCCTTTTTCAAGGGGAGGCTGACAGATCTTTTGCTAGATGTTTGTCCCTGGCATTTCAAAACTCTTCGGCCTACTGCCTCGTCACACCAAACACACAGCCTGACACGCTTACCTGGTTTCTGGGCCTCACCCTTCTCACCACGAGGACCTTGTTCTCCAGGATTTCCCTTCAACCCTGGAACACCTAGGACATAGAGATGCTGAAATCAAACAGGCCGTCACACACACACACACACACACACACACACACCGTACATAAACACACTAACCTGGCTGTCCCTTTTCTCCAGCCGGTCCTCTGGGTCCTACGGGAAGACAGTAGAAATAAATGTCAGCGCAGGAAACCAGAGTTGGACAGACGTGGTGATCAGCGTACACATGTTCTGATGCAGAGAGAAACCCACCTGTTGCTCCTATGGGTCCACGCATTCCCACTGCGCCGGAGTCCCCCTTCAAACCTGGGGACCCCTTTTCACCAACCCGACCCTCTGGTCCTGGGAAATTCACAGGGCTCTTTGTTATGCTCACTCTACTGCTACATACAGTATAAATGAAAACGCACAGACGTATACATGCACTGAAACACGCACACACACACACACACACACACATGCACGCACTTGCGCACACACACACACACACACACACACTTCCACACGTAAAACACAAATTAAAAAAAATGGCCTGTCTTTGGAATAACTTCAAGCGTGTCAAAAAAGATTTACCAGTGTTCCCTTTGTCCCCCTTCAGGCCTGCTATCCCAGGTGCCCCTGGGAAGAGTTTGAGAGGTAAAGGTTAGGGGTCATTAATGATAATACATTTGAAAGACCAGGCCCAGATTATTGTTGGGGACTGAAAATTGGTTGTTTACACATGAGCCCTTCATATGTGCAGACAAAGTATAAAGGTCTAGAAAGCAAAGGTCCTTGGTTAGGTTAGAAGTCCACAACCATGCAGACTTACCAATGTATCCCCTATCCCCCTTGGGTCCCTGTGGTCCTGGTAGGCCAGGTGGTCCTGAGCAGTTAACGGCTGCACCGTGGGTACAACACAGGATCAGAGACACTCTATGCAGCCATTACACAGACACGCTTCACGCGACCGTCCAGAGAATCACAATGTACAGACACAAAACCACGGCTTCCTCCGGTAACATAATGCGTAAAAGGTTATAGTTTAAGTTAGGGTTCTACAGATTGAAATGTAGAAGAAGTAGTAAATGGGTTGTTCAGCATTTCTTATTTCAATGCTGAGGAACATAAATAAACACATTTCACAATACTGATCATCTGATAGTCTATCAATATTGTGGGTCAAACAGGAATCGAAACAGAGAAGGTTGAAATGTGGAAGTGTACAAAATTATACTGGCTCATTTGAGCAAGTCATGTTTTTTTTTTTTTAAAACTATGTTTTTCGCTGGTGAGACAGGTCATTATGCTCTGGGATAAAAATAAATTATGTGTTTCTATGGTAGGCAACCCTGGAGGCAACCCTGGAGGCAACCACATAGCCTGTTGAACCACTCCGAGCAATTTCCTTATTTTCTTTACTGTGTCCATCTTGCACTATGAGGCATGCTGCGCCGCAGAACCATTTAAGTTACGAAACAGTCAGTTATGTATTCTGTACGGAGTCAATGGGAAAAAGCAGTAACTGTCTGTGACTTTCGCCACCAGAGCAACATGTGAATTCATTCAGAGTGACTGTTAAATGTTGTGTTTCAATTTGCCACAGCAGTGAGACACAGAAAAATAGATGTTAGTTTAGTTGAAATTGCAAAAGGGAAATGACTAATAGGCAATAATGATTATAATATAAAATGCTATTTTTGATGCTATTAACCAAAATAGGTTGATTTAGTCCACAGTCACCGTCCCGTTCCTACTTATAATTGGGCGTGAGGGAACATTTCCTGATGTTTTTCATACATACATGTATTGTAAAGTAAGCTGTGCAATGTTTTTTCTCTGATATATTGTTGAATATGCAAAATCAAATGCAACGCCAAGATTCTCTAGAATTGCTGTCAATTAACTTGATTAGATTTTCTCTCTGTTGACAAGACTGGATTTAGATTTTCTTTCCTAGGGCCCAAGACGTAGATTAGGAAGAACTAAACCTTCTTCTGAAGTCTTAGGGAAATGTATTATTTTCTTCTAATTTTTCTTATTGGGAAAATACACTTTTAGAGTGGCCTTTTATTGTGGCCAGCCTAAGGCACACCTGTGCAATAATCATGCTGTCTAATCAGCATCTTGATATGCCATGCCTGTGAGGTGGATGGATTATCTCGGCAAAGGAGAAGTGCTCACTAACACAGATTTAGACAGATTTGTGACCAATATTTGAGAGAAATAGGCCTTTTGTGTAAATAGAGAAAGTCTTAGATCTTTGAGTTCAGCTCATGGTAAATGGGGGCAAAAACAAGTGTTGCGTTTATAATTTTGTTCAGTGTACATTTTAAGATACATATTGGTAGAATACCTAATGTCAACGCTAGGAACACTTTTATTCTTAATCACACAAGACATATCTAAAGCAGGAGCCCAAGAATTTGACATTTACCTCAAACAATAACGTTGCTTTAGAGTGTGCTACAAGACCTGGTGGCCTGGTGTTTAGTTGTGAGGCAGAGGAAGGCGGCACCACATTCAGGAAATATCAGAGGTGACAGAGAGCGGGTTAAAGCAGGGACAGTGTTTAGCACAGTGTCTTGCAAACTTGGGATTGGAATGATGTGAGTTTCCTTGAGAAATTCTTTGGCTGTTTTCACCTAACAGAACATACAAAATAATGTGGAATCTTCTCATGGTCGATTGTACCTATGGCCTACTTTAAAATGGCATCCTAATACAAACAATAGTTCTAAAATGCTAAGATGTTTGTTTCTTTATGCCGGGGTTGGTCTAATCTATTTGCCTCCTTGAGTATTTGGTTAGCCATCATTCATGTGTTTACATAATGAATGTGAATTAATGTCATAATATGATTATTTGTGTGCTTCACTGATATTTGTATGTGCAGTGTTTTATCAGTTATGACTAGGAATACATATGCAGCTCCGGAAACAAATGAAGAGACCACTGCACCTTTTTCTTTCCTTTCCAAAAAAGTCGAAAAGGAACGTTTTGAGCGAGGAACGGAAGCGTTCAATTTGCAGTGGTCTGTTCATTTTTACTCTTCTATTCCTCACTCAAAACTTTACTTCTCGACTTTTCTGGAAAGGAAAGAAAATACTGTATGTATTGATGGATTCATGCAAGTCATGACATCTGACTGAAGACAGTGATGAAATCAGTATGTGAATCTTTTCTCAAACCCCCACTGGAATTGTATTGTCAGGAGGAAATGTGTTTGTAGTTTGAATAACATGAACAAGCCTACAGCAGCAAGTTGACATTGTATACACACTGTATAAATTGTATACAAAAGCAAGTGTACACAAGCATTAACGTCTCTCCATGAAAGCTTTTGAAGAGTCTGGTATTTTCTGCAACCCAAAACCAAGTTCAGGAAACCAAGTATGAATCAAGAATCATCTTTTATTTGGGATTGTGCGGGATATCAAGTGTACAGCGTCCATTTGTTCTGTGACTGATTGGGTGGGGGGGGGAGAGATAATGAAAACGGGGCAATCTTCTCCTGGCACTGAATCACCCGGCTCCACCTGCAGAACTGGCCCCCTGTGACACCGTTAATAATTAACCCAGCCTCTGACTGTCTCCTAGACTAAAAGAGCTCCCTAATAATTCAAACCAAATGATGTTGAAATAGTCCCAGTCTGTCCACTTGTGTGCAGAGAGATGTGAGTGTGGAGTGCTAAGTGATGTTCGCTCCCCAAAATGTCTCCGCGGCTGTCACTGTAGGACACCTACTTTTTCATACCCATGTGGAATGTTTTGTGGAAAGGGTTCTACGTGAGTGTAACACAGGTGAATTGTCATGATAATTATAAACCACCACTCAAACAAGGTTAATCCTAGGCTGTGTGGGATTATTGGATTTACCTGGTATTTCTTCTGATCTTCCAGGTGCTCCATCTTCTCCTGAAACATGAACGTGTTGTGTTCAGTGTGGTTAGAGTATTAGTGGTGGAAAAACAAGAGAACTCTTTGTGAGCTTCTGTTGTTATGACATCAAAGATATATCAACATTTCTCATGTGCAATTCTTTATATTAAGTTTAAGGCATATGGTTTAGGCTGGGATTAATTGAAAACCACCAGAGCAAAGGTTTACACATATTTTATCTTGACTATACAGCTCTGAAAAAAATTAAGAGACCACTGCAGCTTTTTCTTTCCTTTCCAAAAAAGTTGAAAAGGAAGGTTTTGAGAAAGGAACAGAAGTGTTCAATTTGCAGTGGCCTCTTAATTTTAACACTTCTGTTCCTCACTCAAAACCTTCCTTTTGAACTTTTTTCCTTTTGAACTTTTTTGGAAAGGAAAGAAAAAGCTGCAGTGGTCTCTTAATTTTTTTCCAGAGCTGTATATTTAACCCATGCCTCCACACTGAAATATGACAGGTAAATCTGGTAGTACTGTAGCTATTACCCAAAACCAGTCTTTGATTTATTTGACCACTGGCTACAGAGTAAATATAGGAGTTTGATTGAATCAAGCTGTCATAGTCTTAAGTTGTTTAGTAAGAGTTAGGTGAGTCACCTTTGGGCCCTGGTTCTCCTGGTTCTCCCTTGGCTCCAGGCAGGCCATCAACTCCAGTGTCTCCTTTTTGTCCTGTTTCACCTGCAACACACAGTAGACACCACTCTATATGCTGTTCACTTAATCATTCAGTGAATCACAATAAATCATTACACAGTACAACTGACTTGACAGAGAAAGGTCTGTATGAAACATCATTGACATTGAGTCTGAACAATGCCTAATTTCTCCTCTACGACTTTTGTTATGACAAACAAGACGATCGTAATGCCTTGAAAAGGGACAATTGTCTGTGCTACCTGACTGAAACAGGCTTCATTTCCAAGGCCTGCTAAACGGGGGTAGTTAGCGTCCATTGTATAGTTTGATAAAGGATGGCATTTGGTTAGGACGACCTATTGGAAAATGCCAGACTCAGACTCACAGGATAATCTGTTAGCCTGTGTGAAAGTCCATCTTTGATTGAGACTTCATTCGGGGTAAATGTCAATGCATTGACTATGCAGTGGGTTATTATGAAAAAGAGAGTCAGGCGCACTCCTCATCCTCCACATCTTCTACTCTTGACTGGAGATGACAGGTCATCAGTGGACAGATCATTACAGGACCGACAAGGTGTTGAAAGCTAATTGCCTGACTTCTCACACTTCTTGGTCCGGTCAGTAGCTATACACCCGGGGTATTCAAATCTGGCACTTTCATTGCAACCCCCTAATCAGGGACTTATTTAAACTTGGGACACCAGATGGGTGCAGTTAATGATGAGGTAGAACAGAAAACCAACGGGATACATCTCTCATAGTATACGAGTTGAATACCCCTGCCATGCACCATGCCATGTAGTGTACAGTAATGCAACATTATGAAAACTGTAAATTGGCTTTTGATATTCTGGTTTTGTTTGGAGATTATTGATTTACTCATTGCGTTGTTTTTTACAACACTTTCTCCTTTGGACGTTACCTTAACGTCTGCACTGCAAAAAGGCAGTGTGACAACAGAAGATTCTAGTTTGAGTAGTCAGGGAAGAAAGCTTATGCTACATACAGAATTGCCACTCCTATTTACTGGCTCTGAGCTATTGCAGTGACACAGTAATGCCACTACAATGGAGCATTGTTAGCACTGTAGGTAAACTCACCTGTGTCTCCCTTTTCCCCTCGTGCACCAGGTTCCCCCTTCATACCAGATGGACCTAGGGAAACCGTCAAAAATCGTCAAAAAACATTTGAATTACAAGCTTTTGGACTAAGGAGATTTGTTGTATTTCATTATCTTCTGTGGTTGTTGCACTTAGGACGAAAAAACTTAACAATGGGTCCCTGAGGGCCTGGTTTAGAACAAAACTGCATTTTGAGCATAACGATGCTTTTGTTTCCTAATGTATACTTTGTAAAGTATACATTAGGGAAAAAAGGTCATGCTAATCTCATACAACCCCGGGCAGATTGCACTGCAACTCACTACATCCACATGTGCTCAAATCTCAAATGGAATGTAATATCTGTTATAACCTGGAAGTCGTGCCATGTCTAAATGTAGCTACCTTCAAGCAAACTGATTGCGTTCACTTTCTCTTGAAGCACAGTATTGCTGATGTTGATCACACCCAGGTCCATCTTCAGTTGATCTAGCTGTCCATCCTCCCCACAGAGGCTATTGACCTGGACCTGTAAACTCTGCAGCTCTCCTCTGATAGCGGAAGTCTCCAGGCTGTTGTTTTTTGCAAGGACATGTAGCTCCTCCTCTTGGACCTTCTCCAAGAGAACATGGTTTTATTTACTATTAGGTGGCTAGACTATTGCAAATAGACATTAGCATATAACATTACTAGCATCCTTTCTAATCCCCTGTAAAAAAAAATATATATATATATTTCCACTTCGTCCTGGAAACCCACCACCCATATCAACCTTTCCCTGTTTTCTCCTGTTTTATTTTTTCCTTATCCCTGTAAAGGTTTTCCGTTTTCCCACTCAACTGGAGAGAACCAACCATGTCTGAAGCCATCCATAAATCACAGGTGTCAGTTCCTTTCATACTCTCCAGTGTCCACAAAACAGCAAATCCTTTGTGTATTGCGTCCATTCACAATACATACCACTGCTCTACTGCAGTGTCTGACAAAGATTTTGAACCTCACTTTCTGTATCATATCTGCTCATTGTAAGTTTCTGTTTGTTTTGGGTTTTCTTTTTCATGATTTTCTTCAGTTATGGTTCTAGCTTTGTATTTTGATCCAGTTTTGGGTATTTCTATGTTCTTCAGTTTCTGTTCTAGTTAATGGTATATCTATGCTTAGTTTGTGTTCTGATTTAGTTTATATCAATGCTCAAGTTAGCCACCCCCCCATTACCCATTTGTTTCACCTGTTTCTTTGCACACCTGTTCCCATCATCTCCCTGGTTTTATTCAGTTGAAGTTCTCTTCTACTTTGTGAGGTATTGTTGGTTCTCCGAGCACCTTACAAAGCCTTTTCTTCCAGTGATGTAGTTGATATTCCCATGTACTGACCAGTGTTTCTTGTTTTAGACCTTTTTGACCTAGATTCTAAATTTCACTTTTGTACCTTAGCCTTTCTCTGATTTTTGGAGTGTTTGGACCTTGTTTTGCCCTTTGAACATGTCTTCAAGTCTACCCTGTTATTACAGTCATTTCAATAAACATGCTGTACAATGCACAAGAAACCAGCTTCGGCGCCTGTGGTATTTCGTTACACCGATAATGCCCCCTGAATATCATATTTTCCAGTGTTTTTTTTCTCTTTACTGTCTTCCAACAGTACTGTCAGCAGGTCCAATACAACCAAGATGTTGTGATTTGTTAGCCCTTGCTGGCCATCACTCCAGCAATTTGCCACCGATAGACAGTACCAAAAGAGATGATCCAAGTTCCTTCAATGTTTCTGAAGTGTGTATGTAGAGGGGGGAGTGAACCCCCTGATTCATATTAACACTGTATGCACGGCTTAATTTGGTGCTGGCACAGGAACTAGCCATACCCATTCTATCACCTCTGTAAAACAATCTGTGACCTCACATGAATGGGTTGAATATCATATCAGAAAGTTACTTGATTGGTCAGACAACCCAGCTGGAATTCAAATAATTACTGTATGGTTATAAAAACGAGGCGGCGTCACTTATTATATTTATTGGTTCCTGTTCTTGGTGGTGATAACTTAAGTCTTCTCTCCCTTGTTCTTTCTCTTTCTTCACCCCTCACTCCTTCTCTCTGTCACTCTTTCCTTGTATAATATTCAGTCTTTATCAGTCTTCTGGTTTAGGGACATTTAGGTCATGCCTATTTTCTCTGCCAGCCTCCCCGATTCATGTTTAGACAAATGCTTTGTTCATTAAGTATTGTTATAAGAACTAGTATGGCCTTATTGTTTTCATCGATAAAATAAAGTTATTTGTATTATATGACTAGTCTCATAGTCCTTGTTATGACTCACACTGTTTTTTTGCATTACTCCTTTTTTTGTTGTTAGAGCAGATAATGACACAGGTTTGCGAATGGATTTCGCATAGTCCTTTTACGCGCACAGTAAAGTAAACGCTTATTTGAGAAATCGTCAATTCCAGTACATTTGTGCATTTACTGTATATATGCATTCTTACCAGTGGGATGTTGTTTTCAAACCACTGCTTCTGTGCCTTGGAGCCAGGAAAGAGATTTCTGGATTCCAATGAAAAGACTGGACGAGGGAGATATATATATACACACACACACACACACACATACACACACACACACACGCACAAAAAAAAAAAAAACACACACTTATAAGTCATACGTGTTAGATGTCATGGGAAAACTGTTTTTCATTTACCATATTAGACCAGCAAGCTTTTGAATGAACTTGAAGCAGTCAATGACAAACCACCCTGAACATGAAACAAGCCAACGTCTGTTAATGTACCTTTGTAAAGGACGAAGGCATTCACTGCAGTCAGAAAGATGAGGTAAACGATGATAACGTTCAGACATCCCTTTCCCGTTCTGGCCTTTGCTGGTTTCAAATCTGAGACATGTTGATAAGAACACGAACAACATTTAAAGTCATGTTCCAATCCACCCACACCAGGTACTGCAAGATTTTGTCCTGCAAGTTAATTGATCTATTTAGTGATTGCCTAAATCCTCCACGTCAGCTAAAGCAAAAACATGAAGTGCCTGCAGCAATCAAGGTCTACAGTAGAGTTGTTGACCTGTGACCAACTCCCTAGGCACACTTGCAGTTCTGAAATGATCTGAGACCTGGAGTCGTAAAATGGTCTGAGCCACTGCTTCTAGCCCACTACTCTTTCAGCAAAAATTGTCCTTTGTCTTTCCCCACTATCAAATAATTTATCAAAAATAACCCAGTAGATAACCAAACCAAGTGCATCTGCTAAACTACTACAATGTGAAATGTAAATGGCCTCTCTTCGTACCAGTGTAGTGTTAACTGGGTAAAGGTCATAGACTGAAATAAGAAATGCCCCTATGTCCCTTCTACCAGGAGTAGAATATGAGAAAAGTACCATTGAATCACCAGACCTTTAACACATTAAATACATACAAGGCAACATTTTGTCCATGTTGTTCCCATGTTCCACCCCTGCTTACCGCTACACTCAAGCGTGTGCAGGTCACTCCTGCTCAGTTCCAGGTCCATCCTGTACAGTGGGTTAATCTGGGTGAATGGGGTGCTGGGCTCCCTTCCTCTGTCTTCTCCTGTCTCCATGTTATTCCAAAATGACTGACAACCGCAACAATTTCCTACTCAAGACTCGCTTATCACAATGTATTTTCACAGGGGAAAACCTCACCTTTTTGACAGAACCCCTTACACTGCGAAACTCATCTGATTCAGGCAGATGTAGCAACAAAAAAAATGACAAGGATATTGTGTTACAGCAATATGTTGAAATCGGGAAGTGAAAAAGGGTACCCAACTCCACAATGACCCTGCCTCTGAAAAATGTACAGCACAAAATTTACAGATAGAAAAAAATACAGTATCAAACAGAATATCTGCTATTTCGCAATGTTTCAATTATCTGTTCATTAAAAAATTATCATTTGCTGTTTGGATATAAAGTTGTGCTCATAAGTTTGCATACCATGGCAGAAATTGTGACATTTTGGCATAGATTTTTGAAAATACGACTGATCATGCAAAAAAATAATTATTTAAGGATAGTGATCATATGAAGCCATTTATTATCACATAGTTGTTTGGCTCCTTTTTGAATGATAAAGATAACAGAAATCTCCCAAATGGCCCTGATCAAAAGTTTACATACCCTTGAATGTTTGGCCTGGTTACAGACACACAAGGTGACACACACAGGTGAAAATGACAATTAAAGGTGAATGTCACACACCTGTGGCTTTTAAAATTGTAAATTGCAATTAGTGTCTGTGTATAAAACGTCAATGAATGTGTCTATGTGGATGCACTGAGCAGGCTGGATACTGAGCCATGGGGAGCAGAAAATAGGTCAAAAGACCTGCGTAACAAGGTAATGGAACTTTATAAAGACGGAAAATGATATAAAAAGATATCCAAAGCCTTGCAAATGTCAGTCAGTACCGTTCTATCACTTATTAAGAAGTGGAAAAACTGCCAGAAGAATTGTTTGGGATACAAAGGAAGCCCCCCAGGTAACTTCAGGAGAAATACAGGTTGCTCTGGCAAAAGACAGTGTGGTTGTTTCAAGGAGCACAATACGATAATACTTGAACAAAAATTAGCTGCATGGTCGAGTTGCCAGAAAGAAGCCTTTCTGCGCCAATGCCACAATAAACCCTGGTTACAATATACCCAACAACACCTTGACACGCCTCACAGCTTCTGGCACACTGTAATTTGGAGTGACGAGACCAAAATAGAGCTTTATGGTCACAACCATAAGTGCTATATTTGGAGAGGTGGTGATCTCTGGGGAGATCTCAAATGTGCGGTTCATGCAAGATGACCAAAGACTTTGCATGACCTGGAGGTATTTTGCCAAGACAAATGGGCAGCTACATATATGACACATCGGCAACAACTAGGCTGGGAATACACACACACACACACACACACACACACACACACACAAACACACACACACACACAAACACACACACACACACACACAAACAAACACAGACTCTTAGATGTTTCACCTTGTCAGCTCAGAGATTCAAATCAGCAACCTTTAGGTAATTGGACCAATGGTCTAACCACCAGGCTCCCTGCAAGTCTCAGGCCTGCAACCTATATACACTGGCAGATGCACAAGTATGAAGTCCCAGTGGCAGGACAGCCCTGAACAGATACATCTGACTTTTGAATGCATCCTGCCATCTTGTGGTCATTGGATAGATCACAATCTAATGAACGTAAAGATTTCTCTGCTTGCCTAAATGTGCATTCAACACAGCTATTCAGTGTCAGTTGGAGTAGATAAAGAGAGGACCGTGGCTCTATCTGATTCTAAGTCTTATACCTGGTTTATAACTGGGAAATAACATTTCAACAGGTGAAGTAAGGTTATTATTTATTTTTTCATTACTGGAGGATGACATTAACAAGTGACGGGTCATGTTCACCAACAATCCGTACCCTGTCTCATTTGACTGACGGGTTGCTATAACATGTGGATAGATGACGCATAAAATCCCTAACCAGGAGTTTTAAGATCTATCAGGCCAATGTTTAGGCAGAGGAACATGGCCATAGGGGCAGGTTGGGGATTCCACTATCTCCCCTTCCTTAACTCCGATAGTTTATTTAGTTTAAAGCCTCTCCCAAACTGTGACCATTAAATATTTAGAAACAATACTGAGCCCTATCCCCTAACTGTACCCCGAACAGTCACATTAACCTCAAACTTAACCCAAAATCAATACATAACCATGTTACTTAGTCCCCGGATGTTAATCCTGAATTAACTTTAATTCAAAACTTAATCCTTCTCATCCATTCCTGAGGCAATGCTAATCTTTTAAACCTTTGGTTATAGATGTTTGCTTTTACTTCAGTTTATCTCCTTCACTAAATGTATAGATCGTTTTCTGTGTTTGCCAACATAGCTGCGGGACCATAGCCGTGGGACCATGTTTATTTTAAGGGGGGCGTGATAAGATATCTCAGTAGCACACCTGGATGGTTGACTTATAAACTTGAAAGAAAGTTTCCTTTTTATTTCAAATATCGGGCATGATAATGCCCACTTCAGGTTGGTGGAGAGTGCCTGCCTCAAGTGGAGGAGTTTAAGTATCTATGGGTCTTGTTCACGAGTGAGGGAAGGATGGAACGGGAGATTGACAGACGGATCGGTGCAGCTTCTGCAGTAATGCAGTCGATGTATCGGTCTGTCGTGGTGAAGAAAGAGCTGAGCCGCAAGGCGAAGCTCTCGATTTACCGGTCAATCTACGTTCCTACTCTCACCTATGGTCATGAGCTTTGGGTCATGACCGAAAGGACAAGATCCCGGATATACAGGCGGCCGAAATGAGCTTTCTCCGCAGGGTGGCCGGGCGATCCCTTAGAGATAGGGTGAGAAGCTCGGTCACCCGGGAGGAGCTCAGAGTAGAGCCGCTGCTCCTCCACATCGAGAGGGGTCAGCTGAGGTGGCTTGGGCATCTGTTTCGGATGCCTCCTGGACGTCATCCCGGGAAGGTGTTCCGGGCCCGTCCCACCGGGAGGAGACCCCGGGGAAGACCTAGGAAACGCTGGAGGGACTATGTCTCCCGGCTGGCCTGGGAACGCCTTGGTGTCCCCCCGGAAAAGCTAGAGGAAGTGTCTGGGGAGAGGGAAGTCTGGGCATCCCTGCTTAGACTGCTGCCCCCGCGACCTGGCCCCGGATAAGCGGAAGAAGATGGATGGATGGATGGAAGGATGGGCATGATAATTATTGAGGTGTGTTATAGATATTTGGTCTTTTAAGATTTTGAACTGAAATCTGAATTAATTCTCTAATTTGTGGTATTAGTGTCTAAAATTGTCATGGTGTATTATTTTCTTAATCATCATGCAAAGTCAGACGTCTGTTCTCTATCTTTCAATATATTTTAGATTAATTCCGACAAACCCAGTTACAAAGCTAACAAATTGCTTGGGTCTCTTGCTGATACTGTTTTAGATGTGTTCCATTGAGATTTTGAAAATGTATCACTAACAAAGCTTTTTTTTGTCACAATTCATTATGTAACACCAAATGCTATAGTGGGCCATCCTACACCATAGGATGAACCACACCAAACTACAATTTCTCAACAACCTATATTATATGGATTTAACATTCAAACAAAAACGTTTCAAGAACAACTACAAAAAGGTGTGAATAATTGTGCCACTAAACATTGTACTGTATCGCACTTGGTTATTGGACCCTGGAATAGTGAAGAACCCCATTTCTAGTGAAGAACACACTAATAAAGAATTGTATCACAAGTAACTCTTTACAGTCAAGTCCGTCTAAATTTAACTTCTGCTGAGTATTGATTACTCATAACATCCTCTAAGGAAATCAGTCATATTAACAAGGTGAGGTTAGCAATGAATAAGTATGACAAATGACAAACAGTCTTCTTCAATGGGCACTATGGTAAAATAATAGGCTACTTTGACTGTGAAAGGTCAGCTAAAAGAAGAAAATTAATAGCATTCGGATTAGCAAGGCGTTCAAGGCCAGCCCGGCTATAAAACTAAGCCTCAACCTGGTTCACAAAACATAAATTAAGTTATTTGTTTTAAATTACAAGAATGAATTGTTAGCTCAATTTAATAATTATTCTGTGTGTTGAAAAATACAATTCATATCATATGATGTGATGAATGGATCATATGAAGTGACAAGCAAAACCTGTCACACAATATAATATAGTGTCATACCATATGAGGTTTCATGCACTTTGCACAAGATTAGGCCTTGTGGTTATAGCTATCATCCTAGCAGCATACCCACTACGGCATGGTGACATAGATTTAAAAGTAATAATGACAAAAAGGTTGTTCATCTTTGGAGTTTTTATGCAAAAAGCATCACACTAACAGACATTGGGAAAAGGTACTGAAGTGGGAGTGCCAAAAATATACTGACTTATTGAAAAAATGACAAGGGGCAATTCACACTGTAACCCTTCCATGTCCTAATGATGTTTTCAGTACTTCCTGGTTCAACAAAGACCCCTCCTCCCCAAGGGTCAACAAACAATTGCCAGTTTAAATATCACAACAGTGTCACACCATATTATCTATTTCTGGGACAAAAGCTTTTTGATCAGAGCTGACTCAAAATATTATGTCTAGACTTGAAAATATCAGACTCACCAATAGTCATCTGTGTTATCATTCTGTACTTTATTGAGGAGAGTTGCATTTATTTTCCTTCGTTTTATTCAAGTTTGAACTTTGTGAAACTTGTGGAGTCATACCATATGAGCTTTTTCATGTTTGTTTGAACATTTCTGAAAAAGTGATAATTTGCATTAATGTATGTTCACATAGAGCAGCATGTTCTGAACAATAAAAACGTTTTTTGACAAAATTAAATATTATTTATTTGTGTTTGACCCAAAAAGGCCACGTCACGTCAACCACCCACCTGTTGTTTCATGTGTCCCTGCTGCGTGACTTGCGAAGGAAGGAAATTTGGAGCAAGAATATGGCCAATCCAAAGCTAAATGTGCCATGATGTCCCCATGGTGGTGGCAGTTTAGTACTAATGGATTTCTCCCAGGCCTAGCTGCAGGATGAGATGACTGAGGGGGCATTTTTTATAAATGAGGGGGCATGTCTAATTCATATACCCTTTGCAGTGTTTATGGGGAAACAAAACTGGGAGGCACAGATTCTATCTGGAGGGGCAATGCCCCCTTTGCCCCCCTGTGCCGCTGGGCCTGCACCACTAAAAATGTATAATTGATTTACATACTTTAATATAGCCTTATCCAGATAGTATGGCCTGATGTCAGTGTGTCATTTACTAAAACCAAATCTGTATACATTTGCTTCACCCATAGACAATTTACTCAAACCAGATTCTAACCATGCAATTGTGGTACTTAAAATAAATATACAATAAAATAAACAAAAGATTGTTAGAGCTTTTGAGCTGGTTATGTGTAGTCTATTAACTCCAGGCCAATACAGATCGCTCTGGCCTGGTTCAGTATGAGAGAATGATGGTGTCACATTCAAATTCAATGACAAGTGTAGCCTATATTGTTGCAATCTACAACCAGTTAAAAAAGAGTGATTATGGTGGCAGAATTATTTTCGTATGGTGTGATTTTGCCCTTGCTAATAGTCAAACCATGTTTGCACAATACACGCCAACTAACAGCAAACAGGAACAAACATACAGTAGGCTACAACAAATTGTTTCCAAGACATCTACGAAAATACTACTTGTGATTCTTGAGTTTGCAAACAGGTAGTTCGGATTCAGATTTAGCTTTTATTTGGAAATGCAACTATGCAAAGGTAGACGTCTACAAAATGTCCTTTTTGTACAGGCGCAACAGTCCCAGCAGTAGGTATGCATTTACAATGTTGATAGCCTAATGTTACTACCAAGATTAAGAAACTATTGAAACACGGACTGGGTGTTCACATGCTATTTACATATAGCCTATGTAATAGGAAGTTCAGTGTTCTGACTGTTAGGCAATAGAAAATTGTCAGTTGGTGGCAAAATGTATTAGCCTGTTACGCAATTACTGTATAGCTTGATGAATGTGCTATCTGCGCAGAGTAACGTGCCCATTTTGTGGCGAGTGGCCGGCGTTTCACTTACACCTTTTCAAAATAAATGATTAGCCTACAGAAGTATCAATGTGGATATTGTATCTAATATGACAATATTGTCCATGTTAAGCAATCCCGGTTAGCCACAATCGTATAATTATTTACAACGTAATAGTCCTACAGTACCTTCTAGCTAGCACAAATCAAATTTGTTACACAGAACTCGAAAAAAGTCGTTTCCAACTGCAACATGATGACTGAGTTTATTATCGTTATGCTCTAAACAAAATGTAGTCGGACTTAGTTTCTTAGTTTCTGAGTTCCCATTTACCTTGAAAGCACGGAAGTTGGAGGTCAGGGATTTCTCAAGTTGCAACCACTTAGTTCCTAGACATCTAGAAACGCGGCACCAAGTCTCCGACCTGAAGACCAAATCAAGAAATTTCCCTGCCTTACTTTTTTTCCAAGCTGTAAGCTGTTCTGAACGCACCAACAAATCCTGTCGGATTTATGAGGTCCTGTTGGGATGTTTCTTTTGTCAGAGGAGCATGTCAGTGTCTCACTTGGTAAGGTGTTGATGTACTGATGCATGTAGTAGAAATATTTGGTCCATAAGGAGGTTGTCTCTAGAATGTTTTTGTTTGTTGCTATCTGTGCTTGATCTTTTATTTTGGGATCTGCAGTTGTACGTCTGTGAATGACCGTTAGGTGGCTCCCTGACATTGTAACAGTAATGTTGACTATAGTTTTGCATTATTTACCACATTTAAAGTGATCTTTAGTTAAATGAATACGTTCGTGATATTAAAATACACTGTTAGCAGACCATTTTGAAATTTGGTAGCAGTATTTTAACACGTTGCTCTCATACAGCTGCCAGGCATACATACAATGACCATCAGTAATGAATATTTTTCCATTAAATTGAAATTTAGAACAAAACTGTGTATTTTGTATCCCTCCGCCTTTAAGATTTAAACATTTCTCCTACACCAAAAAAAAAAAAAAAAAGAGTTTACATGCATGGATTGTTAAGCTCCGATGCAATACATTGTTGCTCAGTGTATGTGGTCTGGCAGAGTTTCATCGTTCTGCAATGCAGAACTACGAATCAACTGAATCTGTTTCTGTCTTCGTTGTTATACTAGGCCTATGTGAATATATTATACATTCTGTAAGAATGACAATACTGTAGCCTATGTCTATCTAATTCTCCTAACATATATGCCTGCAGTTTTAAACTTTTTTGTAATTTTAATTGTTTAGATTACATATTAACAAATCACATTACTATACAGGAAATAGTTTAGAAATGCAGGTCTATTGTTAATTCGTTTCCTTATTTTTGTTGAGGTAGACCTACAGCTTTTTATTCCGGTTTCAAAAGAAAAGCTTTGAAGTCACTCGTGTGAATTTTTATGATCGTGAGGAAAGACATGATGTCCGTTTTTCCAGTGAACTAGACATTCCAATTAAATATTATGGAATGTTCAGCCCGTAGGCACTCTTAATATTCGTGAGGCAATTAGAACATTGCTGTCTCTTATAGTCTCCTATTAAGTGTATTTATTTATTTATTTTTCTGAAAATGCAGTTAATATCTTGGTGGAAATAAAGATCAACATCTCAAGAACACCGTTTTCCAAGAACACCAACACATTCCAGATGAACCTGTGCTTCGTCAGTTCCAAAGGGTTGGCAACACCAGGGCCCAGTTGTTCAGAAATTATCTGATCGGATTTCAGCTATTGGATTGGATCAAATCTTGTAAATGGATTGTTCAAAACAAAAACAAATATTCTAAAATCGGATTAGATCACGTAATCCAGTCTTGGTTTTGATCTGGATCCAACCTTTAGTATGTGCTGTTTTAGTAGGATTGGAATTTTAGTAGGGTTTTAGTAGGATTGGGATACCTTTGATCTAAAAAATGAGGATTATCCTGATCCCAGCAAAAGGGTGGATTCGGGGTGGATTTCAGAAACAAAATGTAATAGAACTTTCAAATTTGTCAAATTATACAACATGTGTCTCATGTAGTATATTCATTTCGGTTTTGCACTAAATTGAAAAAGTAGATAAAGTAGACATTAGGCCACGTATTGAGCTTTTCAGTAAAAAAATAAGTTTTAAATAAAAATGATGTCATCATAAAATAATCCCTCCAACAGCTGTCAATATCAAACAAAAATAATATATATAGACTGTTATTTTTCACTGTATATTATTTACAGTGACACAATCATCAGAGATTAATCAGTTATTGAGGAAGAAGGTGGATCCTCACAGGTTGAGTAGCTATTGCCAAAGGAGCTCAGAAAAAAGGCTGGAAGCGTTCACCTCTTAAATGAGAAAACGAAAAGAGCAGTATAGATTCGTCTGGCAAAGGAACAAATCATATGCCCAACTCCAGTAAACCAAACCCAGACTTGATATCCACCTCCTATGGGTTTCAGAAATGCTGGTCTCTCCACAAATTAAGAACTCTGAACGTTCCTTATTTTGCTATTAACTAAGCTATTGGACGTTTAGCCTTTTTATGGTTTAAAACACGTGTTCAAAAAATCCACACGTATCTGTGAAAAGGTATATTTGTTTGTTTTTAATTATTTGTTGTGAGTCACATGAGTGCTCTGACAGTTTGTAAGAAATTCAAAAATGGAAGGGGATGTTTGTATTTTTCTATTGTGCTGTTTTCTGCCTCTTCAGATAAAAACACTTAAAGTGACCCCACGCTGGCTTTTCTACCTGTTGTTTTTTACATAGCTAGTAGCCTACATAATTATGTGTATTCCCGTTTAGAGCACTGGTATCCGGATATGGTAATCTTGAAAAGTTTGTACCTAGATCAGGGTGACCAATCCAACGTTGCTTTGAAAAAACGGCACAAAAGTAAGATGGATTACCTGATCCTGGTTAGCAAAATAAGGGATTTCCAAATCCGGATCATTGTGATCCAGATGAAACCTTTTAAACAACTAAGCCTTGGTGACTGCATGCATGGTGTGGGATAACGTACCTGGCTCAAATGAAACAAAGTACAAATCATAGGGTTATTTATTATTACATTTAAGGACAAGCTAATCTGCAATGTGTGTGTGTGTGTGTGTGTGTATGAGAGAGAGAGAGAGAGAGAGAGAGAGAGAGAGAGTGAAAGAGATGTAAAGAGTGTTTGTTTATGTAATAGAGAGGTAATTGTATAGTCTGAAAGATATTATATTAAAACCAATTCAAATTGCAATAACAACCACTAATACATTGTAGGTTATAACGAGCGAAAATGACTTTTCCAATACCTTACGGGGTCTTTAGGCCGATGTTCTTTTCGCAGTTAGTGAGCAAAGCATAGCAGATGTATAACAACTGTTTTGGAACAAGTTGTTTGGTGGATTTCTTGAGTAAAATCTTCAGGTAGTCTACATTGTGATTGAACATTTTAATGAATAATTCGATACTGCAGCAAAACTTACATATGGACAATTTCCCGTGCACATATCCAAAGGCGTAGGCATTATAAAAGCTACATTCATCTTTCTACTGTGGAAGTGCAGGCTTCAGAAGGCAACATGAAAGGTGATATGAATAACCGAACGTTAAGTCGTCAATAAAGTCATTTGTGTAAATGGCGTCTCCTAAGACCCTGCTGCTATTATTCAATGCGCTTTATCTACACCCTGAAAAAGACGTGCTTCTCGCATGCCTGTATTTGAGACCTAGCCCGCGCACGATTTTGATTAAGCCCCTTAAACGGAAAAGACGACAGAGCTTTTGACTGGCTTTTTTTCTTGACCATATGATGGAAGCCTATAGCTGATCAAGCGGAATGAAGAGTAATTAAAAGCTATAAATTATCCTTAGCTGTCCCTCTCTAAGCGTCTCTCTGCAGGCAAGATAACAGCCCATTCGCCCGTTTACGGCTGAAAAGAATTTCGTCTCACAATGGCTACTTCGCAAAATGTGATAGTGATAGTGTCCTAATTAGAATTTAATTAAGTACCAACAAACAGGCCTAGCTTGTGGATAGAGATTTCAGCAGTGTCTGCCTAACCGAAATAAAACAATGTGGGCTGGACGTAATATTACGTTGCATCTGCAAATTCCCCCAACTATCATTATTAATTTGTTTTGAATTTAATGGTCATACATACGCACGATGGCCAACGCACAATTACACACGAAGAAAAGCTTTGTAGTGTGTGTACGCACGCAAAGAAAAATATATTCTGCGCGTGTGCGTATACACGTGTGTGTGTGTGTGTGTGTGTGTGAGGGCGGGTGCTTGCAGCAACACCAATGTCTAAACCCTACCTTTCCAAGTTGAAACATGGCCACATAGTAAGCATGTCTGTGTGACAGCATTTTTGACTATGTTGAAGAAAACTGTTGGCATTCAATGAGATCATTGATAATCACATGGTGAACATTTTATTACTGATGCCTGTACTGAATACCCATTGATGGTTTTTGTGAATTTTTTTCAAAAGGAAGAGCTTCAGTCCCAGACAATATCCTTATACATATTTACAAAAATAAATATTGAAAGACAGTAGAAAATACGTCTACAAGACAAATACAACAGAATAAAGGCTATAAATAAAGTCCAGAAGTGTCTTCTCTGATAATTTAGCTTCCTAATCATTTGGGCACATGCCATGAAAATACATCGAACTTATAAATAGATGACGTACATAGTACTTGCGATGTGGTTGAGAATACAATCTTGCGGCAGGCACGCAGCAATGACAATCGTCTTGTTTGGTTTTCTTGAAGCCCAATTCGTACGGTGTAGCGCTATTTAGCCTACTTACCTAGATACGCGAGACATTATTGGACGTCGTCATCCGTGTCCAAAAGTGTCTTGGTCATTGATTGGCCCATTGCACGTTCGAAGGGATTCACGCGCTTCCGGTTGGATTAGAAATGTGTGGGAGAGGCTGAGTGATGTGGAGCGTTTGTTAAGATCGAACTGTCATACACAGTGGTGAAAAGCTTGTGGCAGCGAGAGTAGCGCTCAATGCCTTGTCAGTCTTGTCATTGTCGGCGACCATGACACGTTGGAGCGTTATGCACGGGATGTCAACAATTTAAAAATCAACATGTGCCCTAATCCAGAGAGGGAGTAATGATCCTTTAGTGTGAACCGCATTGCCTAACAGTTGTCATATTTGGATACAAATACACGCCAACAAGTGGAATTAGTTAGGAGCTGTGATCGACTCTCTTTGCAGCCCTTTTCAGCGATGGAGGAGAAAAGGGATCTACACAGCCCAGAGTCGAGTGAAGGGGAGAGTGTTTCTCCTTCTCCCAGTTTGCCTTCGCCGCCTATCCTGCCACTCCAAGCAGCACAGCAGGCGCACAGAACCACCAACTTTTTTATTGACAATATACTTCGGCCAGATTTCGGCTGCAGGAAGGAGCAGGCCTTATTGGGGGTGAGGGAACGAGCGCAGACTTCCAGTCGAGATCGCGCCCACCCTTTGGTCGCTAGGCCAACTCATCCTGGGACACCATGCCAGGACTCCAACAGCAGCAGCGACAGCACTTCTTCCTCCACCTCGTCCTTGGGCTTGTCTCCTACACCCAAAAAGGGCACACCATCCTCGAAGGCAGACGAAAGCTCCGGAGGCGGCACGCTAAAGTTCGGCGAGAACACTTCTGTTATGGTTGTGAACGGAGGTAGAGGCGGCGCAGCGCCCACCCCTGAGTCTCAGCCGCTACTTTGGCCGGCCTGGGTTTACTGTACTAGATATTCGGACAGGCCGTCATCTGGTGAGAAAATAGTTTCTTGAAAGATCCCTTATCAGCGTATGATTAGCCTAATGTTATAAATGGGTAATTCTTTGGACGAAGTAGTAGTTTATTTTCCTTAACATCTTTATAACAGCTTTTTAAAAGATTAATTCGTCTAAATATTTATGTGATAATAATTTAACTAGGCTATATTTATACTTTCATTCTACACTATGACGAAGGACAAAATATGTAGCCTATACTGCAGTGGTCCTGTTACTAAGTGAAAAGAGAGCAAATTTAGGCTAACGTACTGAATGTATTTTCATCTGGAAGTAGGCTAAATTCAAAATTATGTTTTTATAATTTGTAAATATTTGAATGATAAATTATGGTTTTATTATGGGCTAATATTCTAATATACATATATGTACGGCATAAAATACGAATGAGGCCTAAAGTGCACTTGGAGAATAATGATTATGACAACAATGTATCATGTTTTAATCTACTGTATAATTTGACATTTATATATTGCTTTTATGATTAAATAATTGTTTTAATGCCTTTCAATTAGTTCGTTTTCAAGAGCAGCATCGGTGCATTTAATAATATGTAAACATGTGTGCCCTAACATTTCCCTCTTTAGTAAGTGAAATCTAGATCCCAGATCTGGGCCCACCTCAAATTCTTTGCAGATGTGACATGTTTCAATGTATGTAGCCTGCCTTAAAATTAAAATACTCCCTTTATTGGCCAAAAAATTATAGAGCGCTCCTATGTTTAACAGAACAAAGATTTGCAGACTAACTGTGTATTTACATTAGTTATAATTAAAATAAAAGTATATTAGTTATGACCTACAGTAGCGTTATTAAAAAGTACTAGAAAATCTTAGATCAATATAAACCAAACCAAATGCACCTGGATTAAAAATCTCAGTGCTGACGACATTTTGAATTAATTATACTAAACTAACAAACTGCATGTCTTTCTAAAAAAAAATCAGCAGGCCCTTATTATCTGCATATGCGCACAGTGTAGGTGGTTTACCCAACTGTATTTACGTCTATCGGGAAAATGGTAAGCTTGTACAATGAGACATGTGGTTATTACGTTCCAAACAGTTCCAATTAGTATTTTGGTATGTGAATAAATTAGACATGCCAAGATATCTTTTCATAATTACACAAAACGTATTATGTGTTTTATGTGTTTTATAAAATCAGTGCAACAATAACAATACCCTATTAAAAAAAAAACATTTGGGAAAAGCGTTGTTTTTTTTTTTTGAAAAATAGTCTTGGAACTAGACATAGCATCAAACACAATTTAGGAAATAAACGATAACGGAAAAATTATCCTATATTTATTGTATCCTAATATATATATTTTAGTATGTGTCTTTGTCTCAAACCCAATCATAACAAAGGATTTTAATATATACAGTAGCATAACAATATGTACATAGGCCTCATTTGCATTTGAAGCGAAATATTCAGACGTAAAATCAGGACATCTATCGCTTTCTTATGTCACCAAAAAGATCGACGAGCATCTATACGAGTTTTTCTTTGCCTACGTTATTTAGGCTACTTATGATCACACCTTTAACGGAAACACTAGGCCAATACCGCTGCTGTTGGCTTTAATCCAGGTTTTTGGTTTGCATGTTTTTGCTAAATTATTGTGATAATCGACCTGCAGCTAGCTTTAACTTCATGTGAAGGCTTCACACGAAGGCCTTGCAGCTCAGTTAACATTATTATATCATATTGTTCATTGTAATATATCTACCATTCAGATTAACTATACCGTGTAGGCTATATTGACGTTTTGTTTATTATTATTCAAGTGTAACTAGTCCTACCTAGCCTACAATGTTTATTTATTTTATTTTAAATAAAATGCAAAGTATCAAGGTATTTAATTTTATAACTAAGTCTTTATCACTGTAGTCTTGACTAAAATATGCAATGTAATTGGTTTTGGATGATGAAAGTCAGGCTAGGTCTCTGGCACTCGCTGAATATTTATATTCCCGTTTTTATTGTCGTCCCTACTGTAGGCCCAAGGACACGGAAATTGAAAAAGACGAAAAACGAAAAGGAAGACAAGCGACCCAGAACGGCGTTCACGGCTGAGCAACTCCAAAGACTGAAGACGGAGTTCCAGGCCAACCGTTACATCACGGAGCAGAGGAGACAGTCTCTAGCCCAGGAGCTCAACCTCAATGAGTCACAAATCAAAATCTGGTTCCAGAACAAACGGGCCAAAATCAAAAAGGCCAATGGCTATAAGAACGGCTTGGCTCTTCAGCTCATGGCGCAAGGATTGTATAACCATTCCACCACTACCATTCAGGAAGACAAGGAGGAGAGTGACTGAAACGTGCTTTCCCCAACTATGCTACACAAACTCGGAAAACTTTGGAGGAAGAGGATAAAATGTGTGGAAAGTCAAAGCTGTTGTAAAGAGATTTTACATTTGTTGATTTGTTCCATAGGCTTGTGTATGGACAAACGATTAAAGTAGCCTATGCCTGCAAACTACAAACATGATGGAAAGTGATTAGCCACAAAAATAAGACTGTGTATATATAATTTAAGAAGAAGGGGTAAGATATAGGACTACTCACCCCGCACTTTCTGGAGAATGAAATGATTGTAATCTTGATCGCGTTAGGCCTAATGTTTTGTGATATCTATATCAAACCTCGATGAATTTACAGACTGTGATCTGCCACATCAAGCCAAAGATTATATCGGAAAAAACAGCCTGAACAAACTACGTATTTCTCTGTTATAGCCAATAATTTCTTCCTGAACTTCAAGTCCCTAACAATCAATGGGCAACTGTTATCATTGCCTACGGCTTGATGTAGGCCTAGGCTTTGTACCGGAAGGATATATGACTCTTTACTCGTTGGATTCACAATATCTTGGAATACTACAAAGACACAGCTTAACATCAGACTATCTTGAAGTATATGTTATCTCCCTCTACGATTAGAGGAAATATATTATCTACTAGGTCGACATCTAAAACATGTTTCCAAATAAACATTTTTATATTGGAAAAAGACAACACTACTCTTTTTTTATTTTGCACTGCTCTGTGCAATATTTAAAGGATTCAATTAATAAATCGTTGTTTCTATGGAGTTGCTTTGCAGCTCATTGGCTCATGTGAGTGGGGTAATGGTATCCATATTCATACGGTATATTTTACAAAGCGACATTTTATTATGAGAGGCATGGTGATATCAGGCCTGTTCAGAGAGTTGCAGAGCATGAAATTGCTTTACCGTGCATCAGAGTCTTCGCTCATTTCCTCAAGTCTTTGTGTTGCGCTAGGCTAAAAAAGATAAAACCTACAATTTGCTCTTGTATCCAATGAGGGCCAGACAAAGCGCGCGGCTCAAAGCGTGGCTGGATTCTCAGGTCACGCGGCTCTCCTCAATATCATGCGCGAGGTCAGTGTGCACGAGAGTCCTTAAGTAAGATTGATTCCTTAATCACTTAAGGCCTACGCTGAAGTAGGCTACACACAAACTGAATAGACAATCAATCATAATAGTAATGAATGAGATAACCACAGTTACATGGAAGTTATTCTTAAATTATTGCTGCCAAACATATAACAGTTTCCAATGCATTTCGACTACTGTAGCAATTCATATAGACAATCAATTGAGAATAAATTATTCGATTTCCAATTTACGCAAAATACAGTGCTGCATCTTATCTAAATGGTTAAAACAGGAAGGTCCCTATTAAGACTTGGTTTTTAAAGTATATTACTTTTAGGGAGATATATCCGCCCAGTTAAAATAATAATAACCCTTTTTTATTTGTCACGTTCAGTGCACATCTTGTAAAAATTTGGATAATCTTTCGGGAAAAGCGTGTTACCCCGTATCTAATACACATTCTTTACACATTTTGAGACTACTCACATGCACCCCTAACTATTCCACGGGTGTTTTGCCAGAATCCCGTCAGAACGCTGTTATAAACTTGTCTTCTATAGTATAAAAACAATTAAATATTATATGACTTTCAGGCAAGAACGGTTAATGTTTTCTCTAAGATTGATTTTGTCTGCGTTTAGAACTGCTGTGGGCCATACTTTCTGGGTGACATAGGAAAATGCTATCGTTTCAAAACCACATGGGTTTTGAGATAAATACTATTGAGATAAATACATTCTTATTGCCCGAATACGTCTTAACTAGCCCTAGGCAAAATTGTGTCAGGAAGTTATATTATAGGTCTACAGTCCTAGATGTTATGTGCAACCGGTGCTGTCAATTAAATCTCAAATGCTGTTGCTCTAGGCCCTATGTCAAGTACAGTAACAAATAGGCGAGAGCTTGGCTGAATGCGTGTAAGCTTTGACCAAACGAAAGCGCCAGGGGGATGGTACCATTATATTACGTTGTTTCTGTCTGTGGAGGTTGGAAACTTGTAGCCTAAGCAAATTGTCATTTATTTTTTATACGAGAGCCTACTTACCATTATTTAACGAGATAATCTGTGATTGACAATCTGGTACAATACATAAGATTGGCTGCGTAAATCTGAGACACTAAAACAAATACTATTAAGAAACAAAATAGCTTTGAGTCATTTTTTAACAGACTGACCAATGGTGAGGTAATGTCTTTTGGATACATTTATCTCAATATCTGCTGAATTAATATTACACAGGCCTCTATCGAAGCAATTTATTGACAATATTTGATTAAAAATATTATGTATTGATTGACAATTTATATTTCAATATGCCAAATCGCTCCCTAACTGATTGCTTAATATATTGTATTTTAATTAGGGCCTGTTTTTACATTTATTTAAATATTATGTAAAAGGAGTGTTTGAATTTATATCATCAAACAATTGTTAATTCTGGTCAAGGGCCAAACTTCTTATTTTAAATCTGAATTTATCATTAACCATATATTTTCTTTTTGTTTTACTGTTGTTTTACCAGGTAAGTGTGATAAGAGCACATTCTTATTTACAGCAATAATCTGGGACTTATTATTGTTAACTGTCATGATCAAAGACGGAACAACAGGGTTCTTCGCCCTATTGGCTGGAGGAACCAGAGACCTTTCGTTTACTGGCCCAACCCACTTGTAAATATATTACATTCAAAAGAACGTAAGTAAAGATTTAATTCACTACGTAAATAGAAATAAAGTATTAAAACAGTCGAGACCGTTAGGCAGACACCCTTATCCAGAGCAACTTGTTAGTCTCACCTGTGTCTGGTAAACTCGTTAGCCAGGATGTCTTGCACCACATGTTTTTTTTTCAGCAAACCTTCAAAAAGCAAGAGAGCGTGGTTTTCCTTATGTTCATTTGTCATGCCCAACTTTAGATTTTCACCCCATCCTAATTATATATATTGTCTGCCTTTTCTAGGACAAATGTTGTGGGTATTGGAAAGTCTTTAAGAATTCAATATGCGATATGTTTGACAAACTTTAGAAGAAATACCCAAAAGGGTCTTTTGAAACAATTTCAGAATATTTTGGTTTCCTTTATTTTATAGAGAACTGTTTATTCTAGGGTGATGAGGCCATATGTGGTTTAACAGCATTTTTGGTAGCAAACGAAATAATTATTTGTAAGGCACAACAAATAGCCTACATTAACCTGCAGTTTAAGTTATATGCTTATCTTATTATAACATGGAAGCTATGATATGAATTTGCAATTCTTAACTAAAAGAGCTATTCATTGTCTCAACTAGAGTGCTTCTGAAATATTGTTTAAAATGTGATCATGCATTGCTACTTTTACGTGATCATATAAACTACAGTAAAATAAAAATAAAATACACAGTGCACTCTCGACCTACCCTGAAGCACAGACTACAAATAAAGCATACTGCCTACATAACCGCTCCTCTTCCTTTACCACACTACACCTAAGTAGCCTAAATCGTTGCCAGAGGTCAGAGAAGGTTGCCTATATCGGTTCTAAACTGGGCGCGCAAGGATCTTTCTATGGCTGTCACAATTTGCAATCATAAAATGAATGAACTAGTTTTGAAAACGCTCCGCTGGATGACTAAAATATAAAACTTTAATGTGGCTAAGTGAGCTTTAAATTGTTTGGCCGTACTATTGCATAATCGTTTATTACTAAATATGAAGGATACTGTAGATCAGCTTCTTTAAATATGTAATTTATTAATTTATTCAAGGGTAAGTGTTTGTTTTATAGTTGAAAACATATATGCTTTTATTCTGTCCTCATGCATATCAACACCGTGATTCCATAACCTAATCAACAACCGGAAGTTAGGTAGACCAGTTCAGCAAGAAATTCAGTATTACCATTTCCTTTGTTGCATAGAGAATAGAAAAATGTGAATGACTGTCATCATTTAAATAAAATAAAACTTGAATGGCTTTTGGAAAATGTTCTAATAGACCTAATAATAAATCAATTAGGTGCGCCAAGGACGTTCCTAGCCATCGCATGCTCACTATTTCACCGTGTCAGCATTGATGGTAGGCTACACGCAGTCTACAACTTCGGTTGAACACAGCAGAATTTATTGAGCTTTAAGGGCTCGTGTTGTTATAAATACTGGGGTTGGGACCATTTTTGAGACAGCACATAATTACTTTTGGCCAAATTACGTATCGAGTGAATGTCTTCCTGAAAAACCAACCTATTTCCGCTGGCAAAGAGGTAATCTGTCATCCACGACTCTATGCCCAAGCATGTGCTAAACCTCTACTCCAAAAGAGTATATGTTCAAACTCTTCATAAAATTGGAGTTTGTAGTTCAGAGTCATTTTAAATTATGTCCAGTGAGGGTATTCAAACACTGTAGGCTTAACACACGGTAAAATCCATTTGTCAGATTCAGAGACAAGTGCTTTGGCAGGTGGGCTGGATCCCTGCCTGTGCGTGTTTTCTCTAGTTTGTCTGTTCTTTGACATGCTCTTAGGAATAGGAAGAGACAGAGGTAAGTTGAAAGTGGGTCATGGACATGATATGATGCATAACGTAAAGACTGGCCCACCATACGTAAAGACTGGCCCACCAAATAAAGGGCAACATTAGAGCAAATAAAGTTACGCTTTTTTACGTTTCATTGGATAATAGGGGCATGACGATTTAAAAGAAAATACAATTATTTTTAAATATACATTAGTTTTCGGTATAATGTATTTTTTGTTTACAATATTAAAATCAAATATCAATCAAATGTAATTCATGTAGGACATTTTTAACAAAAGAATGAAAAACAAAATGTTTTTTAGTTTTTTTTTTTTAATATACATGCATATATCTAGATTGGAAATCGTAGGTTTAATTAAATCCAAACGGCATTAAAACAGTACTGCCACTGCATTTACACTATATATTGGAAAGTGATCGAAATAAAACAGACAATTAAAAGTCACACTTTAAAAGCACAGCTACAAATATATTTATTTTGATTAAAAAAAGAAAACAAATATTTTGCCGTTTTCCTGGGAACCTCAGGTCGACTGGCGCGATCTTCCAAAGAACAACGTTTTGGTAATGTCCTTTAGATCAATGAAAATGCCAGTGCAATATAATTTAAGGGACAGACAAGGAACATACTGTAAAACTATATCTGACGTATTCACGTGCCAGCCCATGTAGTGCTTTAAAAATCAATAAAGCAATTTGAAAACTAACAGGCAACCAATGCAGGGGCTTTAAAATAGGTGTTATGTACTCTCTCTTTTGGCCCTTTGTTAGCACCAATAACGGCAAATTCTAAATTAATTGGAATTGGTTAATTTCTTTCTTGGGGAAAACCAGACTGGAAAGTAGTCAAGTCTGGTATATGTATGTATGTGTTTGGTCGTGATCACACATGCAGTGAAAAAAATCAAAACAATATAACTGAATTAGCATTTCAGCACCATGTAGCTTTAGGGATGTGCTGTGAGTGTGTGCTCTGTTTTTATGTATTTGTCTGAACGTGTGATGCAGGAATACCCTAGGGTGTAGAATGTCCGTAACACTGCCTGTCCTCTGGCTACGATTCAGCTTTAATTTACATGCAAATGAAGGCAATATAAACAGAAAACACAACAGAACCTGACTGCATTGTATTCAGTAATGAACAATCAACTAGATTTTGCGCTCAGTGCTATAACTCCAAATCTTGGAAAACACCAAAACTCTAACGTGTTTAGTAGGCTCCTTAAACGTTAGACAGGCTCGTTGTACTCCAGGTTTGCATCCGAAGGAAACTAGACAACAGGAAGGAATGTCCCATCGTTGCTCTGGGAGATGGGCCTGTCTGTCTGGGTCATGCAACAGTGATCAAACCTGAGTGAAAACCTACAGGACCAGAGCTAACACAATGCTAAGACTGGGGTGCAAAACACACACGCACACACACGCGTGCACATGAACACACACACACACTCTGTTAAGATTGGGGTGGACATTGCTGTAATCCTGTCTGTGGAGGGAGGCCATTTTTGGATGGCCTCACAGTACAGTCAGTCACCCATAAGTCATTCCTCTTTAGTCTTTGATCATTGGTAGAAAGACTGTGTGAAAGACACACAGCTACACACACACCTCTGCACTACACACAGATACAGACACATAGCTACACACTCACACACACACCTTTACACTACACACAGACAGGGACACATCTACACACACACCCCTACACTACGCACAGACACATAGCTACACGCAACCCTACACTACACACAGACACATAGCTACACACACACCCCTACTCTACGCACAGACACAGCTAATCACACGGAATGGGTGGCGTTTCTGAAGTGGAGGTGCCTTGCTCTGTCTAGCAGACTGTCCGCCAGTGGGCAGCATGTGAGGAGCAGGGAAGCAGTTGTGGTGAGGAGGACTGATGTTGTTTTATCAAGTGCAGTTAAGAAAAGTAGCTTAGAGATGTAAAAGCCTCCCACGCCACCACTAAGCATGTGTGTGTGTGTGTGTGTGTGTGTGTGTGTCTATGAGCTCGGCTCACAGCTGTCCAAATCATATGCTACTGCCTAGATTAGAAGGTAGATATCAGCTGAATTGATTGTGTGTGTGTGTGTGTGTGTGTGTTTTTTTGTGTAGATAGATACAGGCGGTTGGTTGGGGGTATTAAAGCCCCTCCTGTCCTCCAACCCTCCTCCATTTTCTCCATGGCCCACCACGCTAGCTGGATTAGCTCATCCTCAGACAGACAAGGCCATGTAATGGAGGCCAACGCTGAGCCAGTTAGCAAAAAAATTACTTCTTACAGTGGACCCAGAACCCTTGGTGCTCCAACTAGACATACTATGTCATGATGTTGCTTCATACGACATAAGACTCATTTATAATGTCTTGGACATTGAGGTTTTTGACTAACAGGTGAGTCAATAGCATTAGTAAAACATTCACGTAGATTTTCCTCTTAAAGTAAAAATCAACATATATTATTAAGTGTAGTGATTGAATGTTATGTAATGTTATCTAAAGAAATCGTATGTAAAATGTATGCAATATGTCAAATATATGCAATTTAACAACAAAAAAAACCAAGATTAACTGTCCTAATTTATCCTCCCCGTATTGTGGATTGCAAATACTGAGCAAAGCATTTTCTAAGGCCCTCCATATGTATGCTTCATAATTCAAATAATTTTGGTGAAATGAATGCAGTTATTTGTCATCAGTGGACTTGTCTTTGCAGCCAGAGAAACAGCTCAATACATTTCATGAGATAAAGTAAGCATTTGAATATAATTTGATATTCATCTTAAAATGTATGATAAATGTATATGATACTGGGTGACTAACAATGTTTATTTTAATTAGGTAGTTGTTTTGTGTTTATCAAGGCACTCAGCTGTTTGACTTTTGAAGAGGATGGCCTTTGTGTGTGTTTTAAAAACTTTTCTAAAGAGAGAACTGATTTTTGTTTTTATTTCATCACCACTTATAATGATGAGAATCTGTCTCTTTTAAATGAACTCCATACATCCATTGACTATAAACCAAGTGATATCATGCTTTATATTTCCCTCACATGAGCAGGCTTTTTATAAGCCAGCAAAGGAGACAGTGTACTGCTGGGAGAAAAAAAGTAGAAGAGTTTGGGTTTTCTCTGGCTATGGACAGTTGAAAGGGGATATATATATATATATATATATATATATATATATATATATATATATATATATATATATCCAGTTGTGGGAGCTAGGTTCTATAGTATCAACCCTTGTAATAAAAACAACCTAGTGACTTTCGATGAAACCCCAAAACATCGCCCTGTACAGTGTGATTATCCAGCCAACACATACAACATCTGTAACCTCTGACCTCTAATAATGGCCAATGACCTTTGCTAGCAGGGTGGCCATTGTTAGCTGAGTATAGACAGTGGAAAGTCAGCTTGCTTTGAGTAAATCCTCCCCAGGAGTAGGGCACACTTACATAATGTTAAAGCTCCAAAACAGATTTCAACGTGTTCATTTAATACAATCTATTAGTTAATATGCTAGTTATTCATAATGATTGTAATTATGAATTGGGAATTGTGTACTGTACTG
This sequence comes from Esox lucius, assembly GCF_011004845.1. Taxonomy (NCBI): domain Eukaryota; kingdom Metazoa; phylum Chordata; class Actinopteri; order Esociformes; family Esocidae; genus Esox; species Esox lucius. The sequence continues at coordinate 24,962,799 of NC_047584.1, read as the reverse complement.
TCGTGTACCACCTTAACACTTCTGTCCCGTTGTCATAATGGGATGAGAAAATAAACAATTCAATCTGAGTGTATGACGGTAGAAGACGGGGAATTACAAAGAGCTACTTAAATCATTGTTCAAAACAATTGTCTGAAGAGTAATCAGCACCGTAACTTATTTCCTTTCTTTTCTTTCCCCCACTATTGTTTTACTTTAATGAATGAGTTGAATGGTTTATACAGCAATAAAAAAATTGAAATTGTAAAAATTATTTTATTGGTTATTTGATGACTACCTCTGCGCAGATCGTGGTCTTATCCATAGAGTCAGGTCTACACCACAGTAACATTCCAATTCGATTAATTTCCTTAATTCTTCTCATACTCTCCTTTTTTATAAGGCAAAATGTGATCAAGGAGGCAAGGAGAGAAAACGTGTTTAAAATGACACATCTCCACTACGAATTAAAACCTTCAGAGAAAGAAAAAACTGCAAACTTAAAGAAAACCTAGTTGTGGTGGACGTTTTGATTGTTAAAAGTGTAGCATATCTTTGTTTAAATGCATGCATTTTAAGATGCCACAAAAGCTTTTTCAAAGGATGTTTAGTGGATTTCAAAAATGTCTTAAGTCTAGGATGCACCTGAGCATCATTCACCAGAGGAGGCAATGATGTGAGGAGCAATCACCTCCATTCACCTATTAAGGAACTGACCCTCTCCCTCGTATGGCCAGCACCTCTGGGTTTCTGGGTGATGGAGGAGAGAAGGACTGAGGCGCCAAGGAGAGGTAAGACTTCCTGATGACAGATTAACATTGGATCTGTGAGCAGCGGAGGGTTGATCTCACGCACACACACACAGACACGCACACAGACACACACACGCACACACACGCACACACACAGACGCATTATGACAAGACACAAGACACAGGCACACCACATGGAAGCGAATGTGAGTATGCAAACACACACACACACACAAACTGAAGAGCAAAGTGCTCATCCCATGTGCTCCTCAAAGTGTTCAGGTTACAAATGGAAGGCATCTTGGGAATGGAGCTCGACACAGACCGTGGATAACTGCTTTAACACCAACCAGCGTCATGTGTGGTCCCAATGGAATTCTGTGTGTGTATATGTGTGTGTGTGTGTGTATGTGTGTGTGTGTGTGTGTGTGCGGTGCCAAATTTGGACCAACGTTAATTGCACTTGTATAACTGCATAATATTTTAGTGTCAGACAGTTATCAGACATAATGAACAGTTTTGGGGTCTACGAAAATGTGAGTGTGAGTGTCTGCTCAAGTGTGTATGCGTGGCTTTTTGTACATGTGGCGAATCAATAAGGAATCAATTAGAATATTCTAATACACTGATAAGGACGTGTGGAGCCGCAGGTTGTCATGGCTGGTCAAGTGATGGGAGGGGAAGAACACCAGCATTGGTTTGTTTCACGTGTGTGTTTGTGTGAAGGTTTGTCCTCACTAAATGGTGAACTCAATGCTTATGGAATGAATGCCTGAGAAAAGGATTCATAGAATCACCATTTATTCTGATCTACAGTTTTTTTTTTGCCTTTCTATTATTAGTTTAACGACAGTAGCCGTGCCTTAATTAAAGGGGCATTCCATGTAATTAGACAGGCGGGGATGGACAATGCGTGGCTAATTAAGCATAGCTATGTATATTAGACGTTTCCCTGGGCAGTTTACTATTAAGGCACAATGCTTATTCATCCCAGTAATGAACGTGCTATTTTCTGATGATAACATCGTTGAATGTTACCACACAACACGTCCAAAACAAATGCTGGGGTATATCAGCAATCCTCACAGAGGAGGGCATTCAATATGGCGCGGGTGAGAAATGCAGATAACTGTGAGCGATGGCTAATGCTCGTTCATCGCTCATCTAACACATTGGTTCGGGGCTCTTTAGCATGGACTGAATGGCTCCTTTGTTGAACTCCTATTTGTCATTTTCCCACTTCTAGCATAGGGGGTGGTGCGAGCTTTGCCGGGGAGACCTCCAGTGTGCATAGCTGCACAGCTGGCGTGTATAAGCTCACCCAGACAGTGACTGATTAACTTACTGCAGGTGCATGGCGAGACACTGCTCAGCGCCTGCCCAGCTCAAACCCAGCCGTCACACTCTGTCAACCTACTGTACCGCAGGCTTCCCCAGGTCCACTGCGTGTTGTTCTAGGCACGGCAATCACACATGGCCAAGACGTGACACGGATGTCATCGGAAATGCACTTTCAGCCACGTGACAGTCAGTGTGGGATAACGACGACAGGTTACAGAATTAAGGTTGGTTTGTATAGTAAGGGAACATGGTTCATGGTACCATTGTCGTTACAGTATGAGAGCATGGGACGCCAAACATGTCAGACTACTCATCTCTTCATCTCCAAAGTGATGCCCACCCAACCAGACACTAAGGCAGTGTCTCAAACGATCCCCTTTCCAAAGCAAAAAGGAGTGAACATTATTTAGGGCGGTAGGGTTGCGGTTTGGGATATTAAATCCTCTGGTTTTCTTCCAGTGATTCCGCGATGACGCAGCCGCCATGTTGTGTCCCAGAAGGCAACACGTCGTTTTTTTTTTTTTATGTACTTCCTAAATTAAATGTTTCGAATCTTTGTGTGGCTCTTGTAAAATGACAAGAAGGTTGCGCAAATTTGTGAAGTGGAACATGAATGGCGTCACTGAAGGGAGTCGTAAATGTGTACTGAAGTCGACGTTGGCTTGTTGATACCCTCTAAACTCTCTGGAATTCACCCTCAGAGTTTCATCAGCGGCACCTGAGAATAAAAGGGTCGTGGAGAAAGTCTGTAAAAGGAGTGTGGGGCTGGTTAGAGATTCACAGTAGATCGACCCTTACAGGCACATGACGCTCTATCACTGTCTATAATGTGCCTTGATGATACACTCTATTTTAAAGCCCTGATCTATGTGTACCAGGACGTGTTCACCTCAAAGGGTTATAAACGTCCTGAGCCTTGACACTGCACTTGGAGTCAGCCCTCACATCTGGAAGCCATTACACAGTTGCAAGAAACAGATTTTCTTTCAGCCCCCGTTTTGGTCTTGAAGATGGAGGGTGAGAGAAAGTTAGTTGTTTGGGTGTAAACAAAGTAACTCTATTTTGGATTCACTGGCGGAAGTAAATCATGCTCACCTGTTTTGCCGGGCGGATTCCTTTTTTGTTGTTGGGGTGTTGCGTTGACAGGAGGACAGAGCAGAGCTTAAGAGGGGAGTCTGTGTGGTCTGTTTAACACCTTACATGTGTTTCCCATGAACCTCTGTTCACAGTGGTGAGACGAAAGGAAAAATACTAGGATATCCAGCATCGAGGTCTATACTGTTTACAGGTAGATGTGTTCTTTACAAAATAAACAGTAGTAGAATTGTAGACGTGATATTTGATTATGTATACTACTTCTCTCTAGTCCAGACAATCTTCCTGTTCGCACATTCCGCAGTATGGGTACTGATGGTCAGAATCCCAAAAGCGCCAAGTAATTTGTTGGAATTCTTTACATTTACCGAATAAATGTGTATGGTGACACCAAAAGTTGCTGCCGTGTTGTTGCCTTGTCGTACACGACAGGAACACTGTCAGCCATATGTGCTGCCATTCTGTTGGCTACGAAGCCTCTGCTGCAACTCTGGGTTTAGGACATGCACCTCATCTATTTTCATTAGTAGGTCCTAAATGTATCCATTCTGTATGTTTTAGGGAATCAGACCTTCTCTGACTGTCTCCATTTCATACTGCACTTCATTTGTTCAATTTACTTACAACAAAAACATACTGAAGACCTTTTTATTTTTTTGTCGAGCAACCCTTCAGTACTTGCTATTTAGAGAGTGTACAGTGTGTAGAAAACATTTGGAAATCCACACTGTCATGACGTCCAACTTAGTAGTTAACCTTAACCTTCAGCTACTCGGGGAAAGTGGCAAAGGTCAAAGAGAGAAGAAGTGAGTTTTAGGCTTATGAATCCAGGCACGTCTCACCGTAACCATGGCTAATAGTCCTCAAACCAGGAGGATGGCCTTTACCTCTCTACTCAAAGACTGGTACACACATGCACGCATGCAAGCAGAGGTGGACAGGGACCAGATGTCAGCCCTGGCATTTTGAACAAACCAGCCGTTCTACCCTTCAGGCACACACACCGGCCCATTATTCTTTGTAGCAGCAGCCCAATTTGTTCTTGAGGCCAAGTAACCTCATTGGAAAATAATGACTATTTTGCAGGACAAAGCCAATTTGGACAGGCCCACTGAGCTAAAAATGGATCAGCCCATCTGGCATTTCCTTGATTTGCCAGATGGCCAGTCTGCCTGTGCATGCAAGCCACACACATACACACGTGTTTGAACACGTGCCACTACATGCACATGCCAATAAAGATCAAATATACACCAAACACAACTTTATACTGTCTTAACATATGGTTACAGTCAGACATACATCGACTAGGGGAGACTAGAGTTGGGTGTCACAGTTTTCACAGAGGAATGTCAGAATGGGCACGGTCTCCTTACGTTCTAACACTACTGCGAGCTCCGTCGTGGCCGTTGGCCAGTGAATGCGGATCTGGCTGACACTTCTCGATTGAGCTGGGGACATGCTAACATCAGAATGTCTTGATGAGATGTATGTCGTCAGGCTGTCCTGTGAGCACTGGGAGTCACTGCGATGAAACTGTAACTGTGAACTGGACATAATGAAATTGGTTAATTGGTAAAAAGAAAAGTTAGAGATGGACATTTTTATTGTTAGATCGAACAGTCTTCCCAACATAATTCTGTGTTTTTGTTAAACGTTTACAAGGAAAAACGTTTCCGTTAATTCTGTGAAACAGCCATCCGCTGTCTACCCAACACTGTAATGATCTGTTGTGATCAGACACATGGCCAACCATGGTCTACCCTACACTGTAATGATCTGTTATGATCAGACACATGGCCAACCGTGGTCTACCCTACACTGTAATGATCTGTTATGATCAGACACATGGCCAACCGTGGTCTACCCTACACTGTAATGATCTGTTATGATCAGACACATGGCCAACCGTGGTCTACCCTACACTGTAATGATCTGTTGTGATCAGACACATGGCCAACCGTGGTCTACCCTACACTGTAATGATCTGTTGTGATCAGACACATGGCCAACCGTGGTCTACCCTACACTGTAATGATCTGTTGTGATCAGACACATGGCCAACCGTGGTCTACCCTACACTGTAATGATCTGTTGTGATCAGACACATGGCCAACCGTGGTCTACCCTACACTGTAAAGATCTGTTGTGATCAGACACATGGCCAACCGTGGTCTACCCTACACTGTAATGATCTGTTGTGATCAGACACATGGCCAACCGTGGTCTACCCTACACTGTAAAGATCTGTTATGATCAGACACATGGCCAACCGTGGTCTACCCTACACTGTAAAGATCTGTTATGATCAGACACATGGCCAACCGTGGTCTACCCTACACAGTAATGATCTGTTGTGATCAGACACATGGCCAACCGTGGTCTACCCTACACTGTAAAGATCTGTTGTGATCAGATGCATGCAGGCACAAGCACACCGAAAACAGGCATTTACATGCACAGAGAGGTACTCGCTTTGATGGGCAGCAAGAAGAGGCAGATGCCACGGTACAGTTGGATCTTCACCTTAAGGGCTTGAGCATTCCACACAAATCAGTCACACAGTCAAACGCAAGACAACTTGATGTCTCAATTCACCCAGATAGGAAACTGGATCTGGATGTTACCTGAGTGCATATGAGAGGACGTAGCCTGCCTCCGTCTGTGAGTGCTTGTGAATGGACGTAGCCTGCCTCCATCTGTGAGTGCATGTAAGTGGTAGTAGCCTGCCTCCACCTGAGTGTATGTGAGAGGACGTAGCCTGCCTCCATCTATGAGTGCATGTAAGTGGTAGTAGCCTGCCTCCATCTGTGAGTGCATGTGAGTGGACATAGCCTGCCTCCATCTGTGAGTGCATGTGAATGGATGTAGCCTGCCTCCATCTGTGAGTGCATGTGAGTGAATGTAGCCTGCCTCCATCTGTGAGTGCATGTGAGTGAAAGTAGCCTGCCTCCATCTGTGAGCAAAGGGCCCTACACCCTGAGTTAGCCCTTACCTGCAGTAGACCATGCTATTACATAATGGTACCCATATTATGTCAGTGCCACTCCGGTACAATAAGATATCATACTACTCTACCTTCCTGATGTCGGCCTTTTAGAGAATTTCCCAATTGCTTGTACACCCACACACACACAGACACAGACACACAGACACGCACAGAAACGCAAACACACACTGTCAGAGTGTTAAAGTGGCATGACTGTTGCCTGCTCTTAAAGGAACAAGAGCTATTTGCATCACTGTCACCAGTAATCTGACAGAACGATGAGTGTGTCATTTTGCCTCTTCCCATTCTCAACATAACAGACAAAATATCAGCTCAGCAACAGAGATCTTATCAGCAAATCTTAAAGGCTGCTTTCCATTTACCATACATCATAAACCTGGTGAAAGGCATATCAATATCCACCACTGCGTTCCCCAAAGAATCCAGAAGGAATGTATTTTATATTAAACAAAATTATTCTTTTGCTGTGGTTTTCGGTACATTATGATGTAATGTATGTCCAAATGAGATCTGGCAAGGTGTAGATACCTGATGCCTTGACACCAGAAAAACATACATACCTCTAAGATATCTCATTGTAATTCAGAAGCTGTGGAGGCTTGGTTCTCATAGACACCCAGTTGAAAGGGAACTGGCCAAAGAATGTTTGCCATGCAGGAGTACTTGAGAAGAAAAACACATTTACTGACAAAGCTCATAGCTTTTTCAAAATGACCCCTGATACACAGACCAAGGCAATATAAGACCAGTAAACCCATGTCTGTAACCAACAAACACATTTTATAATGTACGTTTTTCATGTTTATTTTTTTATGCTGTAAAACATGGCTCAGCTGTAAGAAAGCTGTTCTCCATATGATAAAGAAAAAATAATATATGTCTTTGACCCTACTACTAGATTACATGACGTCACACCTGTCCGAGACAATGTTTAGTTCCATAGATACTGAGAACTACTATGATATATATTACACCATCTATCTCCACGGTCAGCAACTTGCTGCCCCAATACCATAACCGATATTTTGGGCCAACTTAATTTCAATAAATTATTCCACATCAGCATGTATTTAGGTCTATGCCATACATACAGTGATTACATTTGTGATGTGTATTGTTGTTTCTATTGAATTTTGTTGGTTTGTTTTCCCACATGGTTTCAGATCGGCGTGGTCAAGACGTGGCCCTTTTCGACACCTGATAGGTGTCGTGAATTTCTCAATTACATCGAGCTACAGTTCATTTCACATTATGAAAATCTGCAGCACTAGCCAATGTTGGTTCAAGTGCACTCAATGTTAAGAGTAGCAGGGGGTTAAAATAGATTATTCTCAGAATCAATAAAAGATCTGGCAAAGGACTCCTGTGCCCCTCAGTCATGTGGAGAAAACACACATGAAAAATGTGAAAATGCCAGCGAGCCTTTGGGAACCGTGTTGTGTTTAGTCTAATACCCAGGGTTCTTTCGTGGTTGTAGTATAAAGGACCTAGAACCTGAGCCAAAAGCAGCTGTGAAACCAACCCTTGATCGCAGTGCCGTTGCCTTTTATTAGATTTACCATTCAAAGGTAAGTTGAGAGCTCTGCATAGCGTAGTCGGCTTATAAGTGAAAGGGTCACGTCCTCCCCACTGATATTCCAGAAGGCTATTTTGTCCCCCACCCCAATGTTCTACATATAAATGCTGTAACATTTGACCAGTTAAAGCTGCCAGCCATTATGACACTCACTGAAAGCTGCAACTCCAAGGAACACAACCATTCACTTTTAATTTTGTTCTCTACAATTTTGTGATATCCAAAAATGATTCACAGCAGTAACTCCCAGCAAATCTTGGAACCACTGATGTCGAGATCTGTGTCTTCCAAATTGAATCCAATGCCCCTCTGGTTCTTGTCAAGCTGCTTCTTGTCAAGCTGCTATTTGACAGAGGTCTTACCAGAATTCTTACACTGGCCCTCTACCTTGATTGAGCTTGCCGTTATCCAAGCTGTCAAAAGGAGTTGCTAGAGTGTGACAAGGCAAGGCCACTATATTCCAACAAGAACTCCCCAAACCCAAACGGTGCTGGTACCACCCTTTCCGGGATCCTGGGGCTCATCCGGGGGCTCTTTCATTTGCACAAGTCAATGTTCAAGTCTTGACTGTGTCACTAGCTGAATAGTGGCTCGATCCAAATTGGCTAGCATCAACCAGGGAGCAAGGAGACATCCGTGGCAAAGGGTGAAATTTCGTGAAGCTATGGAGTCTCCCTCAAGTTGCTAGCGCGGTTGCAAGCCTAACTGAAGTCATCAGGTGAGTGAGCGCGCTCGCAGATGGGTTCACCCATGTGACATTCTGGTTGGAAGAGCAGTTTGGCAAAAACAGAATGGCTTGACTGAGGTGCCTATGAGGAAATCTTGCTGTGATCTTCAACTCTCCCAAATCTGTTGGCAAAAAAGTTGAAAAGGAAAGTTTTGGGTGAGGAACAGAAGAGTTCAATTTACAGTGGTCTCAAAATTTTTACCCTTTTGTTCCTAACTCAAAACCTTCCCTTTCAACTTTTTTGGAAAGGAAAGAAAACAGTGCAGTGGTCTCTTAATTTTTTATGGAACTGTATATATAAAAAATAAATAAAGCAATTGAAGGCAATGCAGATCATATTTTCTACACACACTGCCTTATGATCTTTGTTGATATTTTCTTGAACTTTCCAAAAGCTTTTGTACATAATTTCAGTGACTTTGTCATGAAAAGAAAAATTCAAAAAAATGTGTTTGCTTGAGAGTATGGGAACGCTGTTGCCAAGGGTTGGAGTACTGCTCGCGTAATGTGGTAACATTTGACATACAGAAAGTATTCAAACCCATTCACTTTAAATACTTTTTCTAATCTGGATTAAATTGTTTATTTCCCCTTATCAATATAATACCCCATAATGACAAAGCAAAAACAGGCTTTTGGAAATATCCCCAGAAACATCACATATATATTATTATTTTAAATCCTTTACTCAGTACTTTGTTTAAGCACATTTGGCAGCAATTATAGTCTCAGGTCTTCTTGGCTGTGAACTTACAAGGTTGGCAAACCTGTATTTAACTTGTCTCCCAGCCCCTGCTGCTAAAAAACATCCCCACAGCATTGTGCTGCCACCACCATGCTTCACTGTAGGGGCGGTATTTGCCAGGTAATGAGTGATGACTGGTTTCCTCCAGACAAGATGCTTTGATCAGATCAGAGAATCTTGTTTTGCATGGTCTGGGGGTCCTTTGGGCAAACTCCAAATGGGCTGTCATCTGCTTTTACTGAGGATTGGCTTCCATTTGGAAACTACCATAAAAGCCTAATGGAACTCTGGATCTCTGTCACAGTGACCATAGGGTTCTTGGTCGCTACCATTTGGCACGATGGGCAGCTTTAGGAAGTATGTTGACGGTTCCAAACTTTATTTAAAAATTATTGAGGCCTTTGTGTTATTGAGGACCTTCAATGCTGCAGGAATATTTTTGTATTCTTTCACTTCAAAACCACTTAAAAAATGGTTGAAGATCAGTTAATTTTCTTTTTTTTTATATGAGTTAGTATGTATCCGGATCCAGTATGTACCGGATACATACATTTGAAACAACAACTGATAGACAAAGTATAGTTGTTGGATCTAAGAGAAACTATATACAAAAATACCAGTAAGACATTACTACCTTGAAACCATACATTGCATAAAAGTAATGCTAAAGATACGTTGTCACAACCATGTATTTCTTTTAGTTTTTTGTTGGTTGGTGCCCCAATACTGAGCCCCACATGAAATGCTGAGCTGACTACGGCTGTTTAGTACCACAACATCTCACCTGAAATACAGGCTAATTATCTCAGAGGACCTATCTGTGGCGAACTGGGGGGAGGATGAGCGGTGGAGCGTTCAGACATGCTGGGGAGGCAGCCGGTGGATGTCTGCCTCCTCCCAGGGCGGATGACAGTGCCACTGAATGGCGGCTCACGGCACGGCGGCAGCCTTCCCTCGTCAGGGAATCGCTGGATGGTGTGATTACAGCACTGTCTCCCCTCGGTGCTTCTCAGTCCCCACATCGGCCCTGTTTGCCTCGCGTCACTTCTCGACTGCGTCACACACATCTGTCGCGGCGTTCACACTGCATCTCATCTCCGCCGGTCCGCCCACCGATGCGAGCAGAGGCTGTGTTTCGTGTGCCCATTTTTTCGGGGGGGTGGGGGGGAGGGTTTCGGGTAATTAAACTGTGTTTGAATATAAATCTATGGTGTCAGTCTGTGATATTTGTAAACTTCTGTCTCTTAGTCTTGACTCCAATTATAGAGCAGACAGTCGTCAGAAATGTCCATTGTCATTCCAGCATGTTTAACCCAAGCACGGAAGGGGGTGACAAGGCCAGAGTGGAGGATGCCAGAGGATCATCCTTCTTTCCTTATCAGTACTGTATAAATACAGGTAATGAAGGCGTGTTAATGTCTTCCTGGTCTCCTGGTAATGACAGGCCTCGTGTCCTCCTCCTCAGAGGTCATGACTACCCTCCATCACACACACTGAAACTGGACAGATACATAGAGACAGATGGATTACTCCTCTCCACAGGGTTTCTGGCAACAAGGTCACTGTGGCCTCTGTAGACACATCCCTTCAGGAAGTGTATTTGCGTTAAGTTGTCGGGAATTCTAACAGAAAGAAGGTAGGAGGGACTGATTGTTTCTGCCATTTTCGGCCCTTTTGACACAGTTGGCTAAGTGTTAAGTATTGGTCAGAGGTAGCATGCCTGTTGGATCCTGGCCCTCCTGCCTCTGGCCCTCCTGCTCCTGGCCCTCCTGCTCCTTGCCCTCCTGCTCCTGGCCCTCCTGCTCTTCTGGTTTCTGATTCCCTGTGATCTCAGTATTGGCTGTGCAGGTCTGTCAGAAGGATAGATCACGGAAACAGTGCTGATCCAAGCGTATTGTCCTCCCTCCCCTTCATCCAGGCAGCAATGGATAGACGCCTTTCCCTTGTCACAGACAACGCCACATCCTGCGCGGATGGCGTCTCATAAATCACCCGGCTGGGATTGGCTGTGTCGATAAAATGATAAACAACCTGCTCACTCAAAAACCTTTTTAGTTTTTTAAATGTGTGGTTGGGTACTCTTCTTTGTTGATCCCACTAGGAAAGGGACCTGGCTACAGTAGAGTGTGACTGTGCCTTGTCTGTTGGCTGAGGTAACAGTTTGGAACCAACCAACAGTAAAAGCTTGTTGGAATAATTACAACATCACACGTCATCTAACCCCATGTCTGCTATCGGTGTGACAACGCAGCTAGTTAATTGGCCGACATGTTGCCTGGTTTCATCACTATTAAAAATAACAAGTATTTTTTATAAAATGGAGAATACAATCACTTCCTCTGCGTCCTCTGCTTGCTTATCAAAGATAATAACAATTATGAAATAAAGTAGACATGCTTTAGGCCTACAGAGGCGATTGTGTCAACTGGTGGCACAGGACTGGACTTGTAGCCTGTGGCCAGACCTCTGTTCAGTGTCAGACAGCAGCCTGACGTACTGTAGTGTGGATTTGCTGGATTGGCCTCACCTCCGGGCCTGGGCTGCTGTGGAGATGCTATCAGCTCCCATAACAAGCGGAGCTGTCAGATCCACACGATTCATCTCCCAGACCAGAGAGAGACAGCTTCGGTCAGTCTAGACTTGTAGGCTGCATTTTGACACAGACGGCAGCACTGTCTCAGGAAGGTCTACCTGGGATATTTGCAAATTCTTTTTTTTTTGTATCTCGCATGAATTATAGTTTTTTGTGTTTTCTAGAACGTCGGGCTGATGTATGTTTATCGGAGATTTGACCTCCTGAATCACTGTTTTTATGTTGATTTGGACAAGATTGAGAATGAGTGAAATGAAGAAAGAGAGAATAAAAGAGAGGGAGCAAGGACCTTTTTATGAAGTGCCTTCACGGTCTAATGAATACAAATGGTCTCTCATCTGCTCTGGTCTGCATGGTTAGTGGAGGGCAGTGTGACACACAGAACCAAGCTGGCTACATGGACTAAGAAGCTAATCGTTAGCCTATAAGGGGCTATCTATCACATGACTAACCCTGTTAATATCCTTGTGTCTCCACATGATGGATGCTATGCTACCTTTAAATGCCGATCACTCATGCATGCAGAGGCATAATCATAAAGGGAAGTGAACACATATCTTAATTACCATTAATATCCATATGCCCCCATGTTATGACCGTAGGGATACGTTCAGCACAGCTCTGACGACATTCATAACCACTGATCACAGTGTATATATGGGTAATAAAACATGATTTATGTCAAAGACCAAGATGGATGGGGAGGGCTGAATTATGGAAATTAAAGGACAGACTCATGTTTTGTTTGACTTCGCCTGATAAATTGTCTTCCAGGATTAGCTTTTCATTGAGGTAATCTGCTTGGCAGTCTAAGGAAATCTGCCATTTTGTCTTGTCTTGACGTACCCACCATCCTCTTAATGTTCGCGGCAACGTTTCGAAGAGAGAGTGAGGGCACAAACAGCCCGCTCTAAAACCTGAGCCATTGTTGCCAGCTAACACCATTATCTGGCCGCGGTGTCTGAGCGCTCTCTCGGCGTCTTGGGGATGTAATCCTTGGCCTTTTCATTGGCCTGTAATGATTCTGGAGCTCTGTGGCTAATAGGGCATTATCAGAGCCTGCACCTCAGTGGACAGCTGATTAATGTCGGTGGAGATGACAGGGGCCCGGCCGGGGGCCTGATGAAAGGGTGTAGGGATTGGAGAGAGCAGGATGATGAATGAGCTACAGGGCCCCCACGCCCCCGTCTCATTAGCAGGGGCCCCGGCCCCGGCGCTGGACGCCCAGCTAATGTAGCGAGGCAGGACTGTGGCTGCGGACGGCAGCCCTGGGGAGAAGGATGCCGCAGGACGGGGAGAGCTGATAGCTGGGGAAGGAGGACTCGGGAAGGAGTGACCTGTCTGATAGCAGCTCGGAGGGCCGGCGCGAATTTTTTCCGATATGATATTAGGACGCCTTTTCACGTGACGCGGATACAGGACCACGACACACGTCTTGGGAGTGTCCCCAAGGGTCAATTACTGGTTCCCGCCGATGACAAACGAAAGCTACGAAAAGCTTTGTAAAAACGCGACACGATCAGGGATTTTCTGAAGTACCTTGCCGAAAAGGAGCTGGAATAACCCCCCCGGTGTTTTCAATAACACACGGCCCTCTCACTTCTCACGTTGGAGCTCCACTAATTCAATTAGGATGTAGTTTGAGGCTCTGAAAAGGCAGTACCCCTCAGAGACCGCATTATTCTCTGTCCCATCATTCTTTCGCACACCTTTGTGTGTGTGTGTGCGCATGTGTGTGTGTGTGTGTTTGTGTGTGTGTGTGTGTGCGCGCGCACGTGTGTGTCACCTCAATCACTGCCAGCAGCTCAGCAGCTGCACTCCTCCTCTGTCCATAAAAAGGCAATTACATCCAGAGTTATGGAGCTTATTGATAACTAATTAGATTATTCTTAGGAGGCCTGTCGTACTTCTGGTTGACAAAGGGTCATGTGACAGGGTCTGAGTGACACATAAGTGATAGGGGGCGTTGTAATAGGCTGCTCTCTTGACCCCTCCCCATCTAGAGGGCCAGAGAGCAAACAAGATGGATTCAGAATGCACTGCCTGAGAGGAGAGGAGAGGAGAGGGAAGAGATAGAGGACCACAAACACTTTCTCATGCAAATGTGTGTCCGTCTGCTCCCCTCCACTCCTCTTCAGCCCAATCTGGATGAACAGACAACGAGGAGGAACAAATGTCCCTATCAACAACTAAATACTATAACAGGAGAGTGAATAATTTGCTGTCGGTTCACTCTGTTTTCAGACAGGGCTAGAGACAGGGATTAATGGGCAGGGGAACTAAGTGGGAGCGTTTGTGACTAAAGATGTGTGTAAAACCAATAGGAATATCTGGAATAGGAATATCTAGAATAAGAATATCTGGAATTGAAATATCTTAATATCAAAATTGCTGCATACTGTAGAGCAATTTTAGTTTTTAGTGTATATCAAATATTTTCTATATGGTTACAGTATGTTTAATGTTTTCTACATGATTACTGAGGTCAAAGTTTAAATGAATAGGTCTGTATATCTATCACAAACACAATTTAGCATTTCAGTTCCATCGCATCCTGCAACTGGTCATGAAAGCATAACAATAGCCATGCAATTACTGCACTGGGCTCGCTGTATATTACTTGGGGAACACCAGTGAAATTATGAGATTAACAAAGGTGCTATAAAGTCCTATACAGTTTTTATCACGTCTGAATCTATATTACAGGATCCTGATTCAACGGTCTTAAGGAAGCATGGCGGGTGTGTATGTCAGCTGTCGGTTCAAGTCTAGGAATTGAATCGCATTCAAGGTATCAATCAGTTAGGCAAGCAAACAGCCTGTACATACCTGCAGTGTTATATAACCATGCTGGGAAAAAAGCATGTCCTCTGTGTAACAATACCACACAATCCCTGCATGTGTGTAAACACCCACATTTGAAAGCCGACGGCTGTCCTGTTCGGCACATACACACAAAAGAATGGGCATGGTTTAAGAGGGGGAGATCCCCTCCAAAACATAGCACCCCTAATTTCACGAGGACTTAAGGGCATAGGACACAGTGCAGTTGGTGTGAGACAGTGCCTCTGTGTGACTGTGATGGCCAGGCAGCAGGCTCTGTGGGTGGCGGGCAGCGCAGTTGTTTTGGGATATACGACCCCATGGGGTCAAAGGTTTATTAAAGAACCAGTACATACGCGTTTAAAATAGAGCCCTGGCCCACCCCTCTCCTGTCCTCTGCAACCCCCCCCACCTGCTCCCTGTGTGGCTGCTGTGGGACGGGACCACATTAAACACCCACACACACACACACGCACACACACACGTTGCCCTGGCTTTTCCGTGGAGGCAGAAAAAACACGCCGCGTAGAAAACGTTATCACGTCACGTCGTGGCTGTATATTCATGTCACCGGGTGATATTTGTGATTCGTTTGAGAAAATGTTTCGATGAATCTAATGTTGATTTTTGCTTGCAGCTCTAGACAGGGATGTCACATGAATCCGCTGAAACGTGTCTGTGACACATAACTGTCCCTTAAAGGTGAAAGAAACACACGTCTTCAAAAACCAAACGGGCAGCGTGCAAGCGACGACACATGTAAACATGCCGTCGATGAACCTGTGCCTTGTCGTGCACCGAGGTCAGGGTCTATTTCAAATCCAATTATCGGCGACTAGGATTCTCATGGTGATTTTTCCCAGCAAAGTGTTGCTCAAAGTCGTCTAAAGAAGAGGCCCTTCCCTCCTGTGGAACATTGATGTCTAGACGGATTCTCTCCCCTGAAAGACACTGAGGCCTCAGCCCTCACGTTCATCCTCTCCTCCCTTTGTCTGCGTGGTGTCTCTCCATCTTCCCTGCTGACCCGAGACAATCCCAGGCCTCCGCCACTTCCTAAACGTGTCGGGATAGTGAGACTCCCCGTCGGCCCGGCAGCCCCGGTTTAGTATTTAGTATTTTAGTATTTTATTAGGATCCCCATTCAGGGGCGGGCCCCATGATCACTCATGCCTGGCAGGAACACAAGAGAACGCCTGGCTGCACTCCAAGGGCTGGCGGATGCAGCTGTCAATCACGCGGAAAACAACATAAGACTGCTCATGACTGAAGACTGAATATATATTTGTTGCTATCATGGTCGACATAATGTTGACACGCCACGCATTCGCACTTCTCACATACTGGCCGGGGGGCAGTGATTGTGTTAAGTTCTTCACTCAAAATGGGGTTCACTATTCGGCTTGCAAATCTGGCATTGTTACAACTGTGAGAGGGCATAATGGCCCTGAACACTAGGTTGAGATTTGTTGTGTAGTTTCTTACATACCGGCCTGAGCTGCTTCCGTTCCCGTAAACATCCCACCTCCCTTCCTCCTTACTGTCCCGTGTTATCCTTGGCTAATAAGGACATGGGCCCTCCAGCCAGAGGGAGGAACCGTCGGGGGGCCCGGCTCAATTCACCCCAGAGGGGCTCCCTCTGCCCACAAAGACCACGCTCTCATTCTTTCATTATCAATACCTTTAATTGTCTGTGCCGTCGGATAATGGCTCTCAAAGCCTGTCCATATCAGCAATAACCTTCTGTCTATCCTGTATAGGAGGCCACTGTGTGTTGTGTTTCTCTCTGATTCCGAGCCGTTTACCCAGTGTGCACTGCAGTGAGATCTATCTGTTCTCTCTCTGCACAATGCTCTTTGGCGTTCTCTCTCAGGTTTTGGGAGGAGAAGCGTTCCGTGTGTGTGTTAATGCGGTGTGATTGTGTTTGAATGGTCCGGGCCCTCGGGGGGTGATCTGGGACCTGCTATTTACATATTGTTTATTAGTGGCTTTGTACATTGGTTGCGCGTGTTTGTTGTTTGCATTCCAAACCGTGGGCACTGTGCTACGATATTGTTGTCTTATTAATTACATTGCGGGGGTGTAATACAAATCTCCTGACACACCGGGCCAGCGGTCTTCAGCGCCATGCTTTATTATGTGAAGAAAGCGGAAGCCTTAATTAAACCACACACTTTTATTAGCGTTCCCTGTGTCGTTGGCTGCCTTCTCCATCAGTGTGAATGCATTATGCTGGTGGTTGGTATTCAAGTGCCTTTAAGAAATGAAAACAGACTAATCCCCTTTCAACTGCTGTAATTAGACAGAGTGTAAGGATCATTAGACAGTCACTAATTATCCGCTTAAACTGGCTCATAAATATTAGAAAGGCATTGCTTATAAATAGTGAGGGTATTGAAAGGATTTAGCCTGAAAGCAGATTAATAACTTATTGATGTGGAGGCATCAAACCAAAGTTGTTCTCCTGGTATTTACTCATATCTGCAGAATATTGTCTGACTCCATGTTGGTTTTGGCCATTAAGAAGAGTTTACAATATAAGCTTGTAATTATTTCTATGAATACTCTGTTAATTCTCCAATTTCTCTCTCGCTCTGCTTGTCTGACAGACCGACTAATGTGCTTTCTGCAGTGTGGCTGTTGTCACTCTGGATGTTGTTGATCTCTCAGCCAGACTGTCTCAGCAGGGGTCCTGGGTTGCTGATAGTTGCTGGACACCGAGCTGAGAGTAGAGGCTGCTGGTGTGACTTGGAGAGCAGTAGTGAACAGGTCTATTTTTGACTGACTGACTGTAGAGGAGTATTAGTATAATGTATTATTATTTTTTATTGCAACACTGAAGTGAAGATAATCTGGAGGCCACTGAAGCTGCCCTACAGCCTGTTTAGAGCCAAGCTGTAGAATCTGGACGTCTTTGCCCACATGCCTTTGATGATCGATACAATTAAAGATCTGCAATGTTTTCTACAATGCGTCTCAGTTGGCGAGTCTAACACATTCTTTCATAGGACCAAGCTGTCCACTGGAGTGCAGGTTCAAGCATGACAGTGCCACTAGCTGATGATTCAACTGTCTTTAATTTTCAGGTAGAGATTCTCCCTAGAACACTTTCTTTCCCTGTCCCAGAGCCTGTGTATGTATGTTCGTGGTGGAGGGAGTTGACTCAGGCCCAAATCATGTGTGAGCCGTGGCAGAGTCCTTGACCCCTCCACATTCTTCTCACTCTGTATTACATTTCCAGGGCTGCACTGGCCTTGTTACTCCTGTGTGTGTGTGTGTGTGTGTGTGTGTGTGTGTGTGTGTGTGTGTGTGTGTGTGTATGTACATGTACATGTATCTGTGTGTCTGAATGTGTGTGTTTGTGTGTAGGAGTGCACGCTTGCCTGTATGTTTGGCCCTGAACAACACCTCGGCGCTGTCAGAGCAAACTGGGTCGTCATCTATATGTGTCTGTGTCTGCGATGCCTGTGGGTGTATCCTCAACTGCTGCATCTGACAGGACTTCAAAGATCAACAGGCCGGCTATCCTGTTACCGGCACAGCGTTGCCGAAATGCGGGACTGTGATAGTGATGAAACAAATCCCCTTTCCCTGACCTGCACCCCGGCTGCCATTTCTGCAGACGAGCCAAAGAGCAGAACCCCCCCCCCCCCTCCGAAACCCACCCGGCCCCCAGGACAGCTGGCTGAAATATCACTACACTGCATAGACCATGAAATCGGACTGTGTGTTTATTGTCACCATGTTAAGGAGGGTTGTTAGTGAACTCAAGGTAAAAAACACAGAGAGGAACGGGAGCTGACGGAAAGGAGAAACAGATTGAGCAGATGGGAGAGGCTTGGAGATTTGAGGAGAGATGGGGATGGTAAAGAGAGGAGTTCAGCTGGGGGAAAGATGGTAGTGTGAAGGGGTGAGGGGTTGATGGGGAGAGGCTGTTGATGAGGGGGAAGAAGGACTAAATGAAGGCAGGCCAGGGGCCAGCTGTCTAAATTGGTGGTGCATTGGTGTTTCCTGGCAGTCAACAGTAAACACACATTCCAGTGCCAGGATTTGCCACATATACACATATAGACATTAAAACTCACAGACATGCACACTCACAGACATACACACTCACAGGTATACACACTCATAGACATTAAAACTCACAGACATACACACTCACAGGTATACACCCTCACAGACATACACACTCACAAGCATACACACTCACAGGTATACACACTCACATACATACAAACTCACAGGTATACACACTCATAGGCATTAAAACTCACAGACATACACACTCACAAGCATACACTGTCACAGGTATGCACACTCAGAAATACACACACACAGGCATACACACTCACAGGTATGCACACTCACAGAAATACACACTCACAGGTATACACACTCACAGGCAAACACTCTCACAGGCATACACACTCACAGGCATACACACTCACATGTATGCACACTCACAGACACACTATCTACAGGCACATAGCTTGCAGACACACACAACCTCCTGCTTCCCCAACTCTTGCATGCATGACCTCAAGCCATGGTTCAAATATTACTTCACATATTAGTATTATTTTTCCAGACATTATATAAAAAGTATTTAAATAGCCTATACTTGAAAGTAGTTGAACATCTGAATATATTAGAAAATGGGCTCTAGGCAATCCTATCAACCAATCAGGGCTGTGTATTTAAATTACTGCACATTTGTTTCTCAACGCCTTGATGATCAGACACAGCATTCTGAGGTCCAAAACAATCTCAGCTAAATAAATAAAAATCATGGTCACATTCTTTGATTAAACAAGCGTCACAGGTGTGACTGTTTCCACCCTCTTGTTTTTATGGTCCAGGTGTGGTCCCAGAGATCCAGAGACATGTGGAGGTCCTCAAATGCAATGGCTCCCACATATAATGGACTTGGACCTTTGTGGTTTCATTGAGAGTATACATTTCTGTCTCCTGGGCAGTTTTGCTTCCTGTGCTCATTTTGAAGCAAAATAATTGTGAAACTAAATTTGATTACTGAGAAGTTTAAATTAATGGAAAACTGCATTTTATAAAATAAATGCTGAACTGTGTTTTGTATTTTGCTCTCTACTTCACTGCCTGCTCAAAACGGATCCTAAAGAATTTTCCGCCTTGGGACATAAGCACAAACCAGTGATATATTAAACCTGTGGGAATTATTTAAAAACGCTGAGACCAAATGCTTGCGAAAACCAACTCCTCAGAGTAAAGTGAGAATGACTGTGGTAAACAAATGTTATTTAGCATTTTAAAATAAAATTGAAGCATTTTAATATAGCGTTTACTATTACAAGTAAGCCCAGTGGTCTTATTTCAGAACATTCATACATTGTTGTGTTGTGACAGAGGACCAGATGCCATGTTGCGTTTAAAAAACATAACAGTTTCAAAGAGCTTGTCGGACATTCAGCAGCCATCTGGTCTGAAGCCACAATACTGAAAGCTGCTTCACAGCTGTTGAGAATGTCGGGATATGTACAGCCACCTCCAAAATTATTGACGCCCTTGACAAAGAATGACAAAAAGGTCCGTGAAAATAACAACAAAGGTTTGAGTGTTCTCAGTGTACATCATGTGAGGCATTTTGTACTTCCTTGATGATTCAAGGGATTCAAACAAAAATGCATTCTTACATTAGACATGGATAAATTCGACATGGATAATTGTTATTGGCAATCATTTGTTTTCAGTTTTGTCCACTCTTCCCTTGCAAGTATAAAAACACTCAGCCTTTTCTGTAAGATTAAATAACACAGTGGATGTTGTCAGGAGTTATGTGGGCCTGAGTGTATTCCAGAATGTCAGAGGATCAGGAGTTGTGTGGGCCTGAGTGTATTCCAGAATGTCAGAAGATCAGAAGTTGTGTGGGACTTGATGTATTCCTGAATGTCAGAGGATCAGTAGTTATGTGGGACTTGATATATTCCAGAATGTCAGAGGATCAGGAGTTATGTGGGCCTGAGTGTATTCCAGAATGTCAGAGGATCAGGAGTTGTGTGGGCCTGAGTGTATTCCAGAATATCAGAAGATTAGGAGTTGTCTGGGACTTGATGTATTCCAGAATGTCAGAGGCTCAGTAGTTATGTGGGACTACTGGATGATGTAGAAATCCTCTATTTGTTTGTCTTTGCTGCTTGCTCTTTAGGGTTTCAGGCTGGGTATCCGTATAAGCACTTTGTGTTCACATGTGCTCATGTAAAAAGGTCTTTATAAAATCAATGTTAAAATATTTGATTGATGTGTTGTTATGGTAACATTAGTCACCAGGCCATCCCACTGTGTTTAAGACACTGGTAAAGTGGTGCCACTTTAAAATGCCTTTGAGGTAGTCACACACCAAACGTTTTCTTAAATAATCAAATAATTGAATTTGTCTTTTTGCTGGACATTTAGGACTGGACACTTATTATATTATATTTTTTGTGAAAAGTAATTCAACAATTACTGTAATTGTTAGCACTTCTAAACATTCACACAGCAAATGTCTTGAAAATAACACGTTTCTAAATTAATTTAAAACAACATAAATGACACCCACACTAGGTCTACATGTTCCAGAGACACAGCTGTGTGGAGGATGAGGTGTTCCTGGTCCAACGCTTCACCACGTTGTTCGGCCTGCAGTCTGGACATACCACACATACCCTGCCTGGCCCCTGCTGGTGTCCATCCACACAGCTGACCGCTCTCCATGACCCTGGCTGACCACACCCGTGGAAATGGCCAGAAAAGGCGGCACGCTTTTCAGTGTAAGCCGCACCCATGCTTAGCGCCAACAGCCTTGATCACGATGTATTGTTCCCCAGAGTTAGATCAGGCTATTCTTTCTTTGTTATTCCGTCCTTTTATGGCCCGGAGTCGGCGGACACGTGGGAAACGCCTTTGATCAAGCGCGCGCTCTTCTTTGTGTACGAAAACTACTGTACCACAACCGGGACAGGTGGCCAGGAGGGAGGGGCTAGCGGGGAAGGGGGGAAGACAAGGAGAAGAGGACACTGCCGTTCAAAACAAACTATGTGACCTCCTTGACCCTCAGCTTCAGATCCGCGACCCTTGACCTCTGAGGCACCTGCACAAGCTGGTCGTATAATATTGTCAGCCTGTTGCCATGGACTACCGTCCACCGACTCAGACTGCTCTGGAAACTGGAGATCTCTGGGTTGACCTCTTGAACCCAGGATGCTGTGCTGGCCATGACACCTTCACAATACCCACATGCTCTGTATACACACACCATGGGTGCACCTGCAGCACTGGAGAACCGCTTTCACTTGGAGAAATATAGGTCAACCGGTGTTTGAGGTAGAATCTGCGGTTCCTTTGATAAGGTGTAAAACACAATAGTGCTGAAGTTAATATGAAAAAAAAAGAACAATACTTTTGATTCAAGCCTAAAGCCAGCCATTTCAGTGCAGGTTTCCACGTAGAAACTGAATGAGTCCAAACAATTCCGTGCACCAGAAATGCACCTTGAATATGAGGAGACCAATAGGCTCCTGCTGTTTTGTTCATCTCAACTCATTTGGACGTGTGACTGGGAACGAATCAAAGAGAATTACTCTTTACTAAACCGACAGGCATCTCTCGCACAGATGGAAGCGAGCACACACACACACACTCACAAACACACACACACATTCTGTAGACACACATATGCAGAGAAAACTACACATGTAGGCACACGCGCAGATATATGGGACGTATATATATCACTAGTACATTTCTAGGCTGTGAGTGAAGCCTCTATGCTTCACCAGGAGCAGTGGGATGGACAGTGCTTTGACCTGGCAGGCCTACTGTCAGAGCTGTGAGGTCACACACTCACACTGAGCTCCACACATCTACAGTTTCAAAATCCCATATTTTTCTCCTTCTCCTTCTGACCAGTCCCTGCTCCATCTGGTTCATGTTGAAAGTGGTGAAGCCTATGCAATGTAAACATGAATTAGCCTTTTCTTGTCTTTAAATTCGACTGTACCTGCGATGTTCCAGCTACAGACCCACCTGTGCCCAAACGCACTCATAAGAGATGGCTTGTATGAAGAAAGAAAACGACCACGCAAACACGCTGAGACCGAACGCCCGCGAAAACAAACTCCTCAGAGTAAATAAATCGAATGACAATGTCAGGTTCCAATTGCAGAACCTTGTGAAACGTCACATTAGCTCCCCTCTCATCTCAGATCTTTTCAGATGACTGACAGAGTGTAACCAGCCGCAGCAACTATGCAGCGGGCCTCTTGGACGGAAGGCGTGATTTTTGCGCCCTTTTCCTGAGATTGATTACACACCGTGCATTTTCTAGAGACCTCTGGCTTCTTAGTGTATTTCTGGTGGTGAAACAGCACTGACAGCTTCTCTGCCGTGGCCTCCCACTTCCCTCCAGTAGTGACTCAACCCATTCCTGAACGCCATGTCCAGGTGTCACAGTCACAAGCTCAGACAGGACACACGCTGACTCTGAGGACACGGCCGCATGCTCACCCATTCCACCTGGGTATCATTCGGATGGCCCTGGGGAAAATCAGACCCCCTCTCATTGTTCAACCTTACAGGTTTTTCTCATCGGTACTTAAAAAAGATAAACGTGCCTCGTTCAGCCACGCAGAACTGCAAAACGTCCTTGGTGGAGACAAAATCAATGTCCCCTATCAATAACACGAATGTGGTTTGAGGATCTCCCCTCACTGACCCCGACTCATTCCTTGTTAACAGCTCATTAGCACCATGACTGTAGGCTGTTGGCTAATTGAGTGAATTGTCTACCTAGTGGACAGTGGTCTGATCAACTCTGCTCGGCGGTCCCTCAGATGCTGTAGCTGTTCTTGCTCCTGACAGGACCAGCTTGGCCCCTCAGTGACCAGATAATGAGCTGGATGTCTGACAGGTGTGTCCAGATTAGGGAGGGCTGTTCCTTCCCTCATCCTCCACCCCCACCCGTTCCCTCATCCTTCATACGGTGAACACCCCCACCAGCCAGACTGGCTCTAGCCACTCTCAAGAAAGAAAGAGAACATGTTTGACATAATTAATGGTCTCTCTCTATAAAGTGTGTCAAAGAGAGGAGAAGGGTTATCAGGCTGAAATAATTAACTTGGTCTGAATTCGCTGACAGTTTCCTTCTTTCAAATGATTCACTTTTTTTCTATTCTTCGTTTATGCACTTCTAGGATGAATGGCACAGGACAGATACTGGCGAAATGAGAGCAATTTAATCAAATACGGCTAAAAAGGATTTTTGTTATTAATTTAACCTGAGGAGAATTTTCTCACACTTATACATTTTTCAATAGATTATCACTGTCCATTATGAAGCTAATGTGGCATGTATTTTATTCTGGTTCCAAATGAAAGACGAGATGATGATTTGTAAAAATGATTTAGGTGCTTACACACATCTCCTCCATTACTATCCATACATTTCCCAACCCATATCTTCCCATCAGAGTAATTAGCCGTTTGTGAGAAGGGTCATTATGCCAGTCAGTGACAGACCTGGGCCTCCCTGCCTGTAGAGGCAAGAGTCTTTCAGGATGAGAATGAAAGGAAACCAGATGACTTTAATTCTCAACTTTGTTAAGGATATGTTTTGCTATAATTGCACAGAGTTATGTTTTGCTATAATTTTACCAGTAAATGTGGAAAAGACATTCCAAGTATTTATTTGTTGGTTTAGTTCCATTTTCCATTTTATCAAATGTTGATTCAACATTTATAGGGTTAGCGTGTGTCACTCTGTCTGTGAATCTGTTCGTCTGTCTGTTCATATGTTTGTGTCTGTCTGTCTGTTTGTTTGTCTGTGTCTGTCTGTATGGGAATCTGTTTGTCTGTCTGTGTCGTCTGTGTGTGTATGTATTCTGTAACACTGCAATCACCATTAGCACTAATTCTGTTCTTTGTTGAGTAGATAAAGCAAGGTAATTGAATCTGTCAGCTTGGAACCTCTGCCACAATCAGGAAATATGGGGCACTTGTGACTCAGATCATTTATAATCCTGAAATATCATTATGTTTTCTAACCTACCTCATCTGTGCCATGAAAATGCACCTATACATCTAATGACTGTAAAGAAAAATTGAAACAAGTGTGTTGTCTGTCATTCTGACATTCTTCATGTTTTTCTCGTCTTGAAAGAAAATGGAAAACAACAAAACAAAGTGCTCAATTCAATCAAACATACACTGCAGTATTTAGCCCTATTTTGCAGGTCTTTTTTTCCCATGATAAAGTCACTGCATAAACATGGCTATGGATAGTTTGAATTAATCACTGCCTTAAAGTCATATGCCAAATACAAGCTTTGGAGATGGTCTCCATGGCTTTTGTTTGTAAAATATATCAGTCACTCTGTTTTTTTTAATGCAGAAGCATATCCAGGGCTCTTTAGGAGTCCTGATGAAGCTCCCTAACCAATAAAACAGGACCTCTGAAGACCATTTAGTACTCACAAACTCGTTAAAGGGTAATGAATTAGGATAAAATGGCCATTGCAGGTCAACAGACAGGGCAACTTAAACATCTGGTCCCTGGCTTCATTTACACAGGCAGCCCATTTCATATATTGGTCTTCAACGCCGATTATTTTTCCGATCTGATTTGATTGGTCAAAGCACACGTCTGTGGTGAAAAAGCACGTCGGCGCTGAATTTAGTAAAAGAGGCTTAGGTTTCTCTTGTCAGTGACTCCTAATAGTGAGTCGGTCTACCATAACTCCGTCATGGGCTTCTAATGTGTCGTTAACATTTATTACACTGTCAAGGTGTGAGGGCAGCGTGCACATGTGCATGCACACACACAAACACACACAAACACACACACACACACACACACACACACAAAATCAATAGATATGGACTTTAAGCAGTGGGGTCTGGTACGGTAGGTGGTCTGTAACCCTCTGTGTCTCTGTGATTTATTCATCCTGTATGTTTCCCCAGAGCTGCCACAGACTCATGAGACGCCTGAGAGACTCTCTGTGTTGGTGGTTTGCTGCTCTTCACAGCTCTAAATCGCATTATTTCTGCCTGCTCAACAAATTAGAAGCAGAGCTTTGTCCTGAGGGTCTGCAGAGAGAGACGGAGAGCGAGAGAGGGAGTTAATGCCAAGGTAAGTAAATGCAGACTGTTACGCTGCTAAAGAGCCCATTCTAGTGGTGTAACAGAGGACACACTTTGAAGCCAACAAGCCCCAATATCTACAATCAACCTCCAATCTACTTAACGTGTTGGGGTTTCTCTGGTCAGATATACAGTGAGGAGAACAAGTATTTGATACACTGCCGATTTTGCAGGTTTTCCTACTTACAAAGCATGTAGAGGTCTGTAATTTATATCATAGGTACACTTCAACTGTGAGAGACGGAATCTAAAACAGCATATTTTTATAGAAAGGATATGTTTTTAAAACTGTTCATATGTTCTGTAAACTGTAAATCCCATTCAGCCATTGGGTGACAATCAGGGCATTGGTTCCACCACCTCTGCATTTGCCATGTTATTTAGCAGCCAAGTTGGCAGCCATGTTAACACCCCAAACTTCTGATTTCACGCCACAACGGTCTGAGGATGACATAGCTAACAGGCTACGCGGGTTCTTTTCATGATGATACAAAATAACACGAATCAATGGATCGTTTATTTTACATCAGCGGACACCCCTTCCAGAGAACAGACCCAGATTTGACGGCTCCTTTCGGAACCAAAGGCTAATTCAGTATGAATACGGAGGTACAGTGGGGAGAACAAGTATTTGATACACTGCCGATTTTGCAGGTTTTCCCACTTACAAAGCATGTAGAAGTCTGTAAAATCCAGAAAATCACATTGTATGATTTTTAAGTAATTCATTTGCATTTTATTGCATGACATAAGTATTTGATACATCAGAAAAGCAGAACTTGGTACAGAAACCTTTGTTTGCAATTACAGAGATCCTACGTTTCCTGTAGTTCTTGACCAGGTTTGCACACACTGCAGCAGGGATTTTGGCCCACTCCTCCATACAGACCTTCTCCAGATCCTTCAGGTTCTGGGCAATACAAACTTTCAGCTCCCTCCAAAGATTTTCTATTGGGTTCAGGTCTGGAGACTGGTAGGTCACTCCAAGACCTTGAGATGCTTCTTACAGATCCACTCCTTAGTTGCCCTGGCTGTGTGTTTTGGGTCGTTGTCATGCTGGAAGACTTCAATGCTCTTACTGAGTGAAGGAGGTTGTTGGCCAAGATCTCGCGATACATGGCCCCATCCATCCTCCCCTCAATACAGTGCAGTCGTCCTGTCCCCTTTGCAGAAAAGCATCCCCAAAGAAGGATGTTTCCACCTCCATGCTTCACGATTGGGATGGTGTTCTTTGGGTTGTACTCATCCTTCTTCTTCCTCCAAACACAGCGAGTGGAGTTTAGACCAACACGCTCTATTTTTGTATCATCAGACCACATGACCTTCTCCCATTCCTCCTCTGGATCATCCAGATGGTCATTGGCAAACTTCAGACGGGCCTGGACATACCCTGGCTTGAGCAGGGGGACCTTGCGTGCGCTGAAGGATTTTAATCCATGACGGCATAGTGTGTTATTAATGGTTTTCTTTGAGACTGTGGTCCCAGCTCTCTTCAGGTAATTGACCAGGTCCTGCCGTGTAGTTCTGGGCTGATCCCTCACCTTCCTCATGATCATTGATGCCCCACGAGGTGAGATCTTGCATGGAGCCCCAGACAGAGGGAGATTGACCGTCATCTTGAACTTCTTCCATTTTCTAATAATTGCGCCAACAGTTGTTGCCTTCTCACCAAGCTGCTTGCCTATTGTCCTGTACCCCATCCCAGCCTTGTGCAGGTCTACAATTTTATCCCTGATGTCCTTATACAGCTCTCTGGTCTTGGCCATTGTGGAGAGGTTGGAGTCTGTTGGATTGAGTGTGTGGACTGGTGTCTTTTATACAGGTAACAAATTCAAACAGGTGCAGTTAATACAGGTAATGAGTGGAGAACAGGAGGGCTTCTTAAAGAAAAACTAACAGGTCTGTGAGAGCTGGAATTCTTACTGGTTGGTAGGTGATCAAATACTTATGTCATGCAATAAAATGCTAAATAATTACTTAAAAATCATACAATGTGATTTTCTGGATTTTTGTTTTAGATGCCGTCTCTCACAGTTGAAGAGTACCTATGATAAAAATGACAGACTTCTACATGCTTTATAAGTGGGAAAACCTGCAAAATCGGCAGTGTATAAAATACTTGTTCTCCCCACTGTACCTCCGTATTCATACTGAATTAGCCTTTGGTTCTGAAAGGAGCCGTCAAATCTGGGTCTGTTCTCTGGAAGGGGTGTCCGCTGATGTAAAATAAACGATCCATTGATTCGTGTTATTTTGTATCATCATGAAAAGAACCCGCGTAGCCTGTTAGCTATGTCATCCTCAGACCGTTGTGGCGTGAAATCAGAAGTTTGGGGTGTTAACATGGCTGCCAACTTGGCTGCTAAATAACATGGCAAATGCAGAGGTGGTGGAACCAATGCCCTGATTGTCACCCAATGGCTGAATAGGATTTACAGTTTACAGAACATATGAACAGTTTTAAAAACATATCCTTTCTATAAAAATAGGCTGTTTCAGGCAGTTTCATAAAATTAATCACAAAGATATATATATATATAGATTCTGTTAAGATTACTTTTAAATATTCATCAGCATGTGCCAAAACATTATATTGATCTAATTGAGGATGGAATTTATGAATTGTGAAAAATAAATGCAATTCCAGTCCTAACACAGAAGAGTCAGAAATCTCCTACTTGGCCCGTATAGTTGTCCAAGCAAATCAAGACTTGTGCCACTGACAAAGGCATTTTCCCTGGGTACAGGCATCCTCAAGAAGAAGACCTCCCAGCTCACAGAAAGAATTTCAGCTGCTGTGAATGACGCTATGCTAAGCCTATAAAACTGTACCCATCTGCTTATTGTGCACAGACTGCTTCTGTTCACCAGCTCTCAGATTAATATAGTATACCATGTACTACTGTACATGCTCAGAAGAAGCATAAAATAAATCAAGGGATTTTTTTTTTGTTGACAAAGACACTATTTTGAATGTATTTTTGCATTCATTTTATTTTTTATAAATGTGAAATGCAATCTCTTAAATTATGCATTTGTCCTTTAAAGGTTATGTTGACATGAATACATTTATATACTGTTCTTTAGAAGAAGCTATCAAACATAACTAGGTACAGATGGCTTGATGCATTTGTCTTATTTGTGTGAAAGAGAATACATTTAGATATCAGACTGGAACGACATAAACATGATAGAAACACGATGAAACAAGATAATGACACAGTATAATGGCTATTGTGTGTGGTATGTTGCCAAATATTTTTATAAAGTTCAATATGTTAACACTTCTATATGTTAACTGAAATGTAAGTGGAAAGGAATGGCTTTGGTCTCAAAGAGTTAGTCAGGAATTATTAGAAATATATGTAAAAGTCTTAAAAAACTGTATTTTATTTAACACCCTGAGGTTTTTTTATTTTAGCTCCCCAAGACAGTGTAACCCTTATCACATTCACATTTAGATTTCTCTGTGTGTATTCATGCTAAAGACCTGTACTGAACTGCATAGGGATGTCCTGCGGATTGGGAAATAAAGGGTTTTATCACAGTCAGCACATCTGGAAAAGACAAGTCACAACATGTTTGTAGAGTCCCAACTGTTACAGATAGAAAGTTACATATTTCTAAAGTGGAGAGCCTACAAAATTGTCTTCTTACAAAACCAACTATCAGGACTGAAAATGTTGGATGACAAATTATTGAGTACCTCAGGCTCGGTGGACTGGAACACACAAGTGTTTATGGTTTAGATCTGTGATGCACCCAGAGTAATCACACCTGGAAAGACAAGTCACAAAATGTTTTGTAGAGTCCCAACTGTTGGAGATAGAAAGTTACATATTCCTTCCTAGCAGTCCATCTAAGGGACTGCCAGATGCATCATCATCATCGGGGTAGGCATCATCATCATTGGGGTAGGCATCATCATCAGGGTTGGTATTTTCATCATCAGGGTTGGCATTATCATCATCAGGGTAGGCATCATCATCAGGGTAGGCATCATTACCATCATCAGGGTAGGCATCATTATCATCATCAGGGTAGGCATCATCATCAGGGTAGGCATCATTACCATCATCAGGGTAGGCATCATTATCATCATCAGGGTAGGTATCATCATCATCAGGGTAGCCATCATCATCATCAGGGTAGGCATCATCATTATCAGGGTAGGAATTATCATCATCAGGGTAGGAATCATCATCATCAGGGTAGGAATCATCATCATCAGGGTAGGCATTATCATCATCAGGGATTTCCTGGACTATCTGCTCTGTTGCAGTGGGTCAGGCTTGCAAAAGCTTACTGACGTCATCGATGTTGAAAAAGAAAGGCACTGGTGCTTAGAAGGAAGACATGCAGGAATCTCTTACTATCCCAGGCCCATTGGAGCCCATGCTGTATACGCCGATGTGTTTCTATGCACTGTAGCAGTAAAGGCCAATTACACTGTAATTTATTATCATAAAAAATATATAATGTGTGTACCAACATCGGTTCTGGAACTCCAAAATGAAATTGCTACATGATCCACGGTACAACCATATTTCAACATTTCCACATATTAGTGCCGCCGACAGAATCAGTAGCGGAGTTGTTTTGATGAGACAGGGTTATAGTTTTGTTTTGGACATCGGAAAATGAAAGAAATATTTTTAAATAAAGAAAGAAAAAGAAGAAAATGTATTAAGGGCAATGATGTTTAACCCAGAGAATAGTTTGATCTTAAAATTTTCCTGCAGTGGAAAAATCTAAATACGACTGACCAAGTAATCCTTTGTGTGTTTCACCATTTACATTATGAAGAGACAAACGGGATGTATTAAACTCAAAAAACAACAAAACAAGAGCAGACATTTCAGGGAACATAACACTTATTTGCAGTGGACATTTCTCCAGATCTTTATGGGTTGTTTTGGTTGATGTAAAATTGCAATTATCTGTCATATGAGATTATTGGTCTCCAAAAGGTCAGTCAAACCTCATTCATGTGAAATATACGGGGGGAAGTGAAATCAAAGACAAAGATGAATGAACCTTTGTTGCTTTAAGGAAGATTTTTCAGGTATAGCTCTCCAGTTCGAACAATGCAGTATGCAATGTTTGTATTAAATGAGAAGATGTAATCAATGACAGGGCTTTTAATTGATACATTTCTGTATATCTCTTTTGCTGTACTCTGTTCCATCTGTATTAGACAACACATTCTGTGAAATTAAGCTATTTCAATACATTTATTGAATCCTTTCAGATTTACAGTATAGGACTATGAGGTTTGGAATTAAATGCTAGCCTAGGCATCTGTGAGGTGCAACGTTTTTTCTTACTTGTATTATAAGGTAAAATAAGTTATTATAGTAATGACTGATGCACTGGCAATCTGATTGACTGTTTCCATGTATCATATTTCAAATCTTCAGATATGCTGCACCTTATGACTCTCAGTAATCTATTCTTATTTCTAAAGGAAGTTCTGAAAATGAAGTAACAGCTCCTGTCAGCCAGTATGTTGTTCCCCTCAGATAGTCATGTAAACAACCTCCTCCAACCGCTTGGCAACAAGAGAGCTGTGTTTCCACCTCACCACACGCAACCACAAGGATGCACGCACGGACACACGCACCCACGAACACACAAAAACACGCACAAACACACAAAAACACGCACAAACACACACAAACACGCACAAACAAACACACGCGCACACACACGCGCACACACACACACACACACACACAATTTCAGTTACAGATACATTCTCTCCACGCAGGTTTGCCTTCTAATCGGGGGTGTCGGGAAAAAGCGAGAGCATCTCGCAGGAGACACAGGCTGCACAACGCACCTCGCGTTCACGGCCTTAACTCTCTATAAGAGCAGCCGAGTGTCGCCGAGACGAACTGCCTGTCAGTCAGGACCCACCCGCCTGTGTAAAGCTCACATGGTAGGCTGGCTGTGCCGGAGGAGGAAAAGACAATGTACTCTGAGATCGTTTACACACTCCAGTGAGAGAGACTAGTACGTCTGAGGCTGGAACAGATCGTTGTCCGTGTGGTTCTGAAGGCTGGGGATTATTTGCTGCAGGAGCATCTTTTATCGGCGCGGCGGCGGCAGTCGCAGGCTTACTGTGGTCAACTAGTTCGGACGGCGTTCTAATTTCAGCCACCTGGGCCTTGGCCGTTATGGACCACAACAAAGGTGAATCTAATGCAGGGGTGCTTTGAGGTTAAATGTCATCAGATTAAAGTGGGAACCAAGGTGAATGATGACTTTCAACACGTCTCCTAAGAGAGCAAGCTGGGAAAGGCGACAGGTCTTTTGAAGACTCCCACTGAGGAGATAACATGGGGCTACAGTTAAACCAATAGTTGGTGTGTGGTGTGTCTCTCCAAGCCCTGAACACGCGTTTGCCATGTCCCAATTAGCCGTGGTTTCACCATTGTGATCCAGTCGCCAACACAAAAGACAGTGCCAGCATAATCACATTCGGTTGTTCAAAACAACATGAAAATCAAAGCTATGGTAGGACATTTTGATCAAACTATCGGATCTAAATCTTTTGAAGGATTTAACATATGTCCTTTATTGCAATAAACTGTATACCTTATTTGAATCAGATCAAGTCCAGTTAGTATTCCTAGATCTGTTATGTCCATCAACCCACCCACCCATCTACTGTATCTTGACCTAGATCTGCTATGTCCATCCATCCACACACCCACCCATCTAGTCCTATATCTACTATGTCCATCCAAACACCCACCCATCTAGTCCTATATCTACTATGTCCATCCAAACACCCACCCATCTAGTCCTATATCTACTATGTCCATCCAAACACCCACCCATCTAGTCCTATATCTACTATGTCCATCCACACACCCACCCATCTAGTCCTATATCTACTATGTCCATCCACACACCCACCCATCTAGTCCTATATCTACTATGTCCATCCAAACACCCACCCATCTAGTCCTATATCTACTATGTCCATCCAAACACCCACCCATCTAGTCCTATATCTACTATGTCCATCCAAACACCCACCCATCTAGTCCTATATCTACTATGTCCATCCAAACACCCACCCATCTAGTCCTATATCTACTATGTCCATCCAAACACCCACCCATCTAGTCCTATATCTACTATGTCCATTCAAACACCCACCCATCTAGTCCTAGATCTGCTATGTCCATCCACCCATCTATCCATCCATTATCTTGAGAAAATTATAGACTGGTTGGTTTTTATTTCCCTGGGGGTACCCCTCCCGAACCCCCTTAAAAACTCGCATCCCCCTCCCCCCACCATCTCATCCCTTGCCTATCTCTCTCATTACCACCTTATCTCTGTGCCCTGCTCATAAGGTTTATCTTTTTAATTATGTCACCGCTAACCAGATGAAGAGGGTTGCTGAGTGCCTATCAGGCCTATCATCGGCCTGGTCTCGGGATGCTGGAGACCTTTCTGTCTGGTTCCACCTCCAGTCCCTTGGCACTGCTGTTTTCACACATCCAGAGCAGAACCTTTGTGTTTCGGATCCATTGAGTGGAGGCGCTAACCTGCCTATGTCACAACCTCAATTATACAGATTATCTCTCCCATATCTCACCAAAAGATTATTAATTGCTCATTTCTCAGAGGGGTGTAGTGTTACAACCAACCAACCCGGGCGCAGTCAAGCTGCAGCCTAAAATCACAAGGTTGGAAAAGATTGCTCTCACAGTTATAAGATTTTTACTACAAATGTATTTGCACAAGGGTGTGATTGATTGAGGGGGTTTCACGGCTCACAAATCATGCGGTAGTTCAACGTCAGTCTATCTGTACTCTTCAGATATCACAAATGTTTGTGGACTGGCTGTGGCGGCACCAGGTGTGTTGGAGGGGAGTCTAGAACAGCCGTTGCTGCAGCTTCAGAGGATCAGGAACTCTAACTCAGATCCCGTAAAAATGTGTCGCCCCCACAATTCCCACACTCACAGAACATGTTACCATAACAAACACAACCACACAACAACAAATTCCTGTAAAACTTTATCTATTTTGACACTGTAATAAACTCCCTGTACGCTGGATAATTTGTGGGACCTGCAGAAGGTGCTTCAGACACCAAGTGAGAGTTGAGGCCTAACAGCTAGCCCATATGTTTAGATTCAAGGCCTTCATGCACCAGCTCAGTGCTTTATTGCCCTCTAAATCTCCAGCTCCTTGAAATGCATGCAGTACTGAAAACGATGTGACATGACATTAGTGTTGAACCGGGGCTCCCAGGGCAGTCAAGGTCAAGTGTCATAGCTGCAAAGGGATCATCTAATCCCCCCCCCCCAGAACCTCAGGCCAAGACCAGGGCATCTCCTGAGGGTTAGAGGCACCAGAGGGGCTTAATGTCCTGGGTTTACAAACAATCCTCTGACTCCATAAGGACTTCCAAAAGAACACAAATTACCAGTCAATATCCCTGTCCATCCATGTGTTTATTTAATTATCTTCACATAGTTGTATGTATAAATAGCATTTTATTTGATAAAAACAATTTTCCACTGGATGCTCAGTGTACACTATTTACAAAGTATAGCCCATAATCTACCAACACACGTTATTGTTAAAGTTTCTGGGCTGTAACATTGCTCATTATAGAACATTATATTTCAGTCCACCATAACGCCCTTTCAGCATGTTTCATACCCTCCAATATTTTGTGTACCACACCATATCTGTTGTAGACAGCACAGTGCACTATCATTGCACACAATATAAGAGGTGAATGTGGAAGAAAATAATTGATTTGACTTTGCCAAAGAGATACCCCAGAGGATTGAACCTGAACAGAGGAGAAGAAGCCATGGGCTATGTAATCACTTGGTATCCATGACACCACAGACAAAAAAAACCTCTTAATAACCCTAATCTCCATTATGAGAGGGACTGTGTGTGAATGTGAGTGTGTGTGTGCATGTGTGTGTGTGCGTGTGTGTGTGTGTGTGTGTGTGTGTGTCGAATGTGTGGACACAGGAAGGCAAGGTAAAGGAAGCTCTTTTATGGAAGCTAAATTGGTTTTTCTGGAGGATTATGGGAGATCAAGTAGAGTGTTACATCCTTTAAATGTTCACCAATACTATGAATACGAGTCATTCATCTCAGCCCACAGATAGACATGCACATGCACACATGCACAGACAAAGTGGAATTTGTGAAAACCGATTATCTGGGAAATGAAATGTTGTTACCCATTTTAAATATAACTATATATGGGGAAAAAAATAACTACAACTACTTGTTTTCAGGGTTTTGAGGGTGAAACGGCAACTGAACCCCATCCTATTTAAATGCGTGAATAAAGCAAAGGGTAATCATTTGTGCTATACACTGCTGAATACACAAATATAACTGTATAATGATAATAACAGATGTGATAAATAATATTATGAATTTGCCCTCATTTTTTAAAATTTAAAGCTTTTGAGAAATGTGATTCACAGTAAGCTGCAGGTGTAACAATACGCAAACTGATCTGCTTGTCTGAACCCTTACTGCTCCACTCTGCTGTGGGTTAGCTCGTCCCGTGTCATGACCTACGACCCAGGCACCACCAGCCCTTATCAGCGACTACTCTAACACCCCTGGCGGGCTGTGGTGTTGCGTAGGACCACACACGCACAGCTGAGTTGATTACACACTGATGATTTGTGTTTGACCGAAAAGCATTTAGTCACGGAGCAAACAGCCATTGAGGTCGGGATTAGGATTCTATAGCATGTCATCCATTGGGTCAGCCAGCGAGGTTAACTGTGGGAGGGATTTAGCACGTTGTATGTGTCAGCAGGTAAACTGGCAAACCGGCATAGAGATAGACCGAGCACTAGCTGTATGGTATAAGAGAGAAGCCATCTTAAGGAACATGAACTCAATCCGTGGGTTTGCATAGAAATGCCCTGGTCTGGTCTTCACATTAACAATGATGCCAGATGAGCCTCAAAACTCACGGGCCACCGATACATTTCACATATCATATGATCTCCGACAATGGGGAGCTTTAATATCCTATGAAAATGGACTTTTCCTGAAGGAGCTGCTGGATCACCAAGGGGTCCATGACTGTGCCATGCATCTTCAGATCCTTCTTCAGAAATCTCAGTTGCGTGACACCCTGTGACAAAATGTCTGTAAGGCTGTCGGAGCAGTAAATCACTGTTCAGTAAAAACCGCATATGTTGTTACATAGTAACTTTCTTTCTCTCTGAGCTACAGCATGCAGCGTCGGTGTTCAGACAACATTGACTGACTTCATAGGTGATGTGTCTTTTTTAAATAAATGAAAATGATAAAACATTTTAAAAAAAAACTTTACGTTACAGAGGATGTAGTGGTGCGATTGGACATTTCCTAGTATAATAGGACTGGTTTCACACTTTCAGTAAAACACTAAATGTAAATGTGGATCATTATATACTGTACTGTATGTTTCGTGCCCTGTATGTGTTTGTGTGTGTGTGTGAACCAGGTATGGCTGGACAACTTCCTCCAAAATGGTTTAACATTGGTCTTGATCTTAGCTGACATGTCCCTGCCTGTTTGCTTCTATCTGACTGGGTTTCTGCGGTGACTCCGGGATTCAAATCCAGCACAATACACAGCCACTCATGTGTGACTCCACCATTGTTCGGCGTTTCTCTGCGATCCTCTCTGCTCAGTGACTGTCACAAATCCAATTGCGATCCCTAAGCTATTTTGAGAACCTGCTGAATTTACCTTAACCCTAATCAACGTAACTTAACCATTATTTAAAGGCTGCTTCTCTATGAAATGTTCAGGTGGATTAAAAACACATGACAAATTTCATGTTAGTTTGGTTAAACACATTAACCAGCCTTTCATTGGTTTCTGTTTCATGGCTGGGTTAGTTACATTTGACATGCAACATACAAGACCAATTAGTGCACAGTGCCTTGTACCCATTGAAAGATTTGCTTCACCTTGTCGGCTCTGGGACTAGAACCAGCAGCCTTTCAGTTGCTGACCCAACACTGTAACCCTTGGTCTGTCTGTGGCCTCGCGCCCCTACTCCCTGCATCACTCCAAATGCTACTCGGTTGCCATGACAGCATGGAGCCACATATCCCCCCCAAAAAATAAAAAGCTTTTGATTGACAGACATGCACCCTGAAGATGACCAAACAATACAGAGAGGAAGTCAGCCATTAGTCTGGTCAGAGGTTTTTAGCCTTCCCGTCATCCCTCTGGGGATGCAATGTTTATGTCCAGCTACACAGGTCTGTCTGTCGGTCTGTCTGTGCCTGTGGGGAGTTGACATGAAGGGTAACCGAGACTTACCAAAACACAGGACAGCAGCCCATTCACAAAAGTCTATGTGTAGTGCATTGATCGAGTTGATGCCAGTGAGGCAAAGTAGATAGAGGTGGGAGGATGGATTTAGACACTCCAATACACAGAACTAAAAAAGGTTATACAGACATATGTTATCCTTATACATTTTGTTATTCTCTTGGTCATAACAAACATAATATCCTGTAGTTTTGTGCCCCCTTCTGGTCATCTATCTGCATTATCATGATGGGAGATACAAACTGACAGGGAGTGGAATGATGTACAAATGATCACACTAGTATCATCTTAATAGTGTTAATCTGACCATTCTGTGCTCAGATAGTTGTGCAATTCATGTGGTTTTGCTTGCATCTGAATGGTAATAAAATCAAAACAATAACTTCCACCATATATACATATAAACATCCACCTTTAATGTTTTCGCTGGTTTCAAAATCCTTTTAATCATTTTAAATTAAACTATTCATACATTATATACCACAAAAGAACACATTACAATTTGCTACAAAATCTAAATGTAAAAATAAAGTAAATACTATTTCTGTCATTATGGTAATTTCACTCCCATGATTCAAGTCCTAATATTTCTTCCTCTTCTACTCTCATGTCTCATGAGATACTGACAAAGCAACACTGTCCCATTCCCTAGCTGTAAATATGATCTTAGGTCTGTTAGGCTACAAAACTCCATTATTACCTGTGCTTTCCCTGCTATGGAGCTGGCAGAGAGCAAGGAAGTGCAGACGGAGGAACTGGTGAAATAGGAGCATGATTGTGATTGATGGCTTCCCATTAGCTGGTGTGTTATCGCTTCGGTTGGAGAGCAACATTCAGCCACTGGGTTGTAACACAACACATTACCTGCAACAGCCTCAGACGTTTAAATAAAATATAGACCCTCTCACCAAGATCCTCATTCCCTGCTCCAGGCACCCTGGCTACCTGCTTTCACGTCAACCCTGATTTGCTGAGCATTTCCACTCAATAAACACGTTAGTATTCTTATTATCAAGCTGGTGTTTCAGTTCTCTGCAGGAGCTTGTAGCCATGTCCTGCATCCCTCTGTTCAAGCATCTCAGTCGCGGATAATATCAGGTGTAGTAGCTCACCAATTGTCCGTCTTTTTTTGGTGCTGTGGCGCTCCCCGTCAAAGTGATAGATTGTGACCGGTGAACGAGGTGTCCTGCATTACCCCAACAAATGATCTGGCCCCCGATGGCAGACCTTGGCCAAAGAGAAATCAATATCTCACCATTAAAATCAATCTGAGGAGAGTTAGGGAAGTGGCTGTCAGAGGCACCATAACATTAAACCTGACACTGGCCGTACATGAGTAATCAATATATACTGGTTCACAGATCATTTCTGGTCACCTTTTTAGCCATGATGGATGTCTCCGGAGCTGGTGATTCATGTTGTGACACCATTTAACAGGATTTGGCGCCGGTTTAGATGGCCATTCCTCAGAGACACTGGCTACATAGCAGCAGAGCACCCATTTCATTGTATGAACACCCCCCCCCCACCCCTTTCAATTTTACTGAGCCATTATGGATTTTGTGCCCTGCCGTGTGTGAAAACATTTCAGTGGCCAAGGTCAAATCTTGGCGCAGCGTTTTCATGTTATTAGCAAAAGTAGCACCGAGTTCACAACAGCCTTGCTTTGAGGGATGGTGGACAGAACTGTACCACATACAGCAACCGGATAACATGGTAGCACTACATAGTAGGTCCAATCCCAGATATCGGCTACACACGGCTACATCCCTTCACTGTCACATAAGTCATGGTTGCCACATCTTCACAATCCAAGACACGAATTTCCTATAGATGTTTCATGGGAAGGCTTCAGGAACATTTCTGTCCATCAGTTGTTAGGATGGCCACACAGAAACGTTCACTGAATAAAACCTTTATAAACCTTGTTACTGAGACTCTGAAGAAAGCGATTGTTCAATTGCTCTTCGTTAACAAGGTCAGATATGCTCAGTGTTTGTTTACAATGGGCATGTTCATTGATATATTTACAGTTCAACACGTCGGCACATGGGATTTCAAGTCACCGTCCCAGTAACCGCCCAGTCACCAACGGTTACAGTTGCAGACCCAGAAACGTACAATATGTCAGAGTCTGCATGGGTCTGAGTCTGGTTGACTTCTCTGACTCGGCTTTCACAACCACTCAAGGTATCTTATTTGGATATAAGCAGTTGGATAGGGTTAAAAAAAAGATCTGGTCATTGTTTTTAAGGCATTTAATCCTACCCAATTGCCCAAAACAAACTACTGAAAAACCAGGTCTAGTCAACAATAAATCTGTATGGCATACTGTTGTTCTATGGCACCTATAAAGGTTCTCAACTCAAATATGAGCTGAAGATGACAGGTAATAACAGCTATGTTCCCTCAGCCTAGAATTGTTAGATGGGAATAGCTAACGTGGGCCACTCAAGGTGAACGTTTCAAAGGAACATGCTATGACAACAGGTATCTCTACAACTCACTATCATGGTGAGAAGCCTGTTAAATGGTGGGCTGGTTGGGAAAAGAGCCCTTCTGAGTTTTTCCTTGCAGTGTATCGGAGTGCTCTCAACCTTGCCTCCTGACCCTCACTCTCTGAGAGGAGATAATTACTTGTCAGGAATAAATAGAGATTAATTAATTCATTTGCAGGAGGGAGTTTAGCTCTTCTCTGCACCACTTTCTGCTATGACACATCACGCCTATTGTTTTACTAGCTAGTTAGCGTTGAACAATAACATTCACACAGTAAATTGCCTCATACACAACCATAAAACCAAAGGGAAAAAATATCCACATATCTTGGTATTTAGAAACCATGAAAACAAAGGAACCTTAACTCCAGATTTGTACCTTAATTATGTGTCAATAGAAGCCTGTTTTTGTGGGCGGCTTGAGTAGACAGATGACATCAATCCACATTAGTAAAAAAAAAAGTCACTGTCTTGATTGGACAGCCAATAAAAACACTACATATTTGGACTACAGCCCTGGTATATACATGCAAATACATGTTGAAACAAGTAGGTTTAAGAAACCTAAGAATCATAATTAATAGTATGTTATCTTTAACAAAGTATACAATGTAGCACAGTAAAAGCCATTACCCAAATGCTCCTAAGAAACATTCTGCCTTCTGTGACCTGGAAATCACTAAACAAACCTATCATCGACAAAAGGCATTTTCTTTTATTAAACCAAAACAATCGCATGTTTATGTTTCAGAATGTGGATGAGAACATCACAGTTCAACCAGTAAATCCGCCACATCCTGAAGAGATACATGAAATAAACCAGTTATTTTTATTTCTTCATCTATTTCACTGTAGCTATAACTCTGACATGCTAGGAATTCCATGTTACCATGTTTTCAAAAAAGGTCCCTTTTTTGAATAGTAAGACTTAAATAGCATCTTCAGCGCCGTCTTATCCAACAGGCTGCCTTATCATGGTTGCCTTATCATGCATAGCAAAATGTATTATACAGAAACACTGTTTTGAGACACTGATTATTCCTAAACATGCTGCCTTCTAATTCAACCCATGTATAATTACATACAATATGTTTCAAAGAGTAACAATTTGAATTCCCTTCATGTAGCAGTCTTACCATCACTTGTTGTTACAGAAAACCCATTATCTATGTCTCCATTTCCAACAAGCATTACAACAAGAAATCCAATTCAAGGCCAACTGCATCCAGGAATGAAACACTGTATTATATCATCATGATGAATTTCAGATCTGGCATTAGATGTCGTCATCTCTGACCCAAGATCCCACTCATGACATGGATTCAAGATCCCACTCATGACATGGATTCAAGATCCCACTCATGACATGGATTCAAGATCCCACTCATGACATGGATTCAAGATCCCACTCATGACATGGATTCAAGATCCCACTCATGACATGGATTCAAGATCCCAAGCATGACATGAATTCAAGATCCCACTCATGACATGGATTCAAGATCCCACTCATGACATGGATTCAAAATCCCACTCATGACATGGATTCAAGATCCCACTCATGACATGGATTATTGTGTGCACCCACTGACTGAATAAGAAACGGTGAAGCCTGGTCTTGTTTTGAATCTCATCAGAGTATCAAAGTGAAATATGCCGATAACATTGTAAATGCATTTTAATTTTATCAGTTTAATTGAATGTAGCAACAAACAAAAAAGTCCATGTTTAGAAAACCAAGAGCTGGTTCTGTTGGTTGAAATACCTACTGGGACCCAGGATGCTGATGGCCTTGATTAAATGCTAAGATGCAACTCTTCACCTGGCCCATGACCACCAACCAATACAGACAATCAACATCAGATAAAACAACTGTGTCTGTCTGTGTGTGTATATAAAAAAATTGCATGAAAAAGACCATGGAATACATTTGTCTATACATATATGGGCTATAGGTTGTACCAGAATATAATAGATACAGAGAATGAATGAAAATAACTCAGATGATCGTATGTGTAAGTCTGGTCGGCACGATAGAGCCAAAGGCTATGCAAAGCTGGTGCTGAGGTGACCTGAACATAAGCCCAGCAGATATTGGTGCCTACTGAGTTGCAATCACAGATTGCATTGTGTATAGGGCCTATCGGCAGTTATTGTGCTTCTCATTAGGCCAGACACTGAATGTTTTTAACAAAGCTAACTGAAGTCTGTACCCCAAGGCCCTGAATAGGCACATAGGAGCCAACCAAAACACTGTCTTTTCCTATAACAAAGCACTTGTCAGCTAAACAGAAGCACATCATTTGTTGCCTGTGCATAACTGCTCCACCTCCAGCAAGGTTGACCAATCCGCATCAACGCTGCATGAAAACGTCCTTCTGCATCCTCCTTTTGGCTTTTTATTGCTATAAAAATGTCATTTGTAACAAAGGTTTGATATGCACAGAAGTTCTCAGTCTTGATGCGTCTTTTCTGACATAAGTCGGCATTCGTACTGGAAAAAAAAACAGAAAGCAAGTTGAATATTGAAAGCAAAACTGGCTAAAATGACTCTATACAACAAACATATGAAAAACACAGACTTAAAATATATTAAACATAAAATATGTATCCTCACCAAGGCTAGCTGCCGTCCTATGTTCCCCATGGTTATCACACCAGCAAAGAAGATGCAAGGTAACCAGGAGCGAATGTACAGGAAATCTGGAGAGGTATACCTGGAACAGAGCAATAGGAAACCAAAAACAAGGTTGAGAAATACAACGCACATATGTCCTGCATATTCCATGTTATAGCATTGTAGTAGAAGACTCACTGGAAGACTCCGTTGTAGACCAGAAGCTGAGTGGACAGAGTGGCCAGCAGGGCGATGACCACCCCCAGGCCAAAGCCGGAGCGGGACCGGTCAAATGTCCACCACAGGCCAATGGACAGGGCTGCCAGAGTCAGGGACAGCTGCACATTGTTGGCAAAGTCCACTTTCTGAGAAGGCTGGGGTTAAGGACAGATGAGCCTACCGTAGGACAGTCCACACAGGAACCGTGGTTTCCGATTCAGCGTTAAGGCCTTTTCTTGAAATGCCATCTTCGAAACACACCTTTTAAGCTTTACACATCCTGTGATTACTGCACTGTCACGAGGGCATCGATAGCACATACACTCAAAAGTTATGAGAAAATGCAAACGTGTGTTACGCTCAAACAAACTCAGTCTGCGCCAGACTGGCAGGTAGGCAGAGGATACAGCACTGGCATGGTTGATGCCCACAAAGACCGCCACACAGCGCATCACACTGGACCACTCCCGCTTGAACTTGTGGGGCTCGCCGAGACGACTGTCAATGCACGGGTACAACAGGCCAATAATGGCTGAGAGCCAGAGAGATGGAAAGAGAGAATTGTGAGGCGAGAAGATGCAGAAATAGGAACAGAACATCAGAGGCCGAAAATATGTCTCTATTGTCGCTACAGTAGCACAGACCACGCCATACACTCCTGTTAGTGTTGTTGGGGGTTGAAAGGCTGCCACACCTGCTATTCTAATGACACTCTAAAAAGACTGGTGTTGTGATCGGCCCT
The DNA here is from genome assembly GCF_011004845.1 of Esox lucius. NCBI lineage: Eukaryota > Metazoa > Chordata > Actinopteri > Esociformes > Esocidae > Esox > Esox lucius. The sequence goes on along the minus strand of NC_047584.1, from coordinate 24,919,579 downwards.
CTTAGAAATCAAAAAGGCACACAAGAACTTTAAACAAGGACTAAACAGATTGCTGTGGAAGTAAAACTTAATATGCACAATAAACGAAAAGTGCGCCTTCAGTCTTCGCTAGTCAATAAAAGCCAAGTAGATAATGGTTAATGCAAACGGTGCAAATGGCAATAAGAGGAAGAGACTGCATCTTGTCCCTGAGACTTAACAGCAGAGCACAGCAGTCTCAGGAGGAAGCAGGCCTGGGGGCTGCTTTTCTACTGGTCCACCAGGGACCAGCAGCTTCATCTACTCTCTGTGAAGTACACCCAGAGGAAAACTATTCAATAAGGTTGGTATTCAGGTCTGGCTGTGGGAACGCCTGTGTCTGCGTCGACTGTACCTGAGGCGGTCCCACAGCATGGCGGCACCCACCAGGCGGAAGAGAATATACTGCTGATGACATCAGGGGGGAACAGCGTGACATTCCTCTGTACCTGCAGTGAGAGAGGAAGTAAAAAAACAAAACAAAAAAACAAAGATTAGCTACAGTGAACAAAAATATAAACACGACATGTAAGTGCCGTCTCCTTGTTTCTTGAGCAAGAAATAAATTAGCCCAAAATAAATCAAAATTCTCTCAAATGTTGTGCTCAAATTTGCTTACATCCCGATTAGAGAGCATTTCCTCTTTGCCAAAATAATCGCCCATTTGACAAGGGAGGCATTTCAAGAAGCGAATCAAACACAATGACCATTACACTTTGTGCCTTGTGCTAGGGACAATAAAAGGCCACAGTTTTGTCACAATACAATGCCACAGATGTTTCAAATTTACAGCAAGTTGGCCTGCCGACTGTAACAATGTCCACTGGAGCTGATGCCAGAGAATCAGATGGTCATCTTTTCTACCATAAGCAGTCTCCGTTACCGCAGCCCACATTTAACCACACCGACCCGGGACCTCCACATCTGGCTTCTTCACCCACCGGATAATCGGAGACTAGCCACTCGGACTACTGATGAAACAGGTTTGCCCAGCCAAATAATTTTGCCTATAAACATCTCAGGGAAGCACAACTATGAGCTTGTCATCCTCACCTGGGTCTTGACATGATTGCAGTTTAGTATTGTAACCGATTTCAGTGTATAAGTTCTCATGTGAAATCCATAGGTAAGTGTCTAATGAATCAATTTCAACCGACAGATTCTTATATGGGAAACAGCAAATGTTTGTAAAAAAGGAATGTATAATTAGAAGACAAAAATGAATATAGGGCTACCTGCAGGAGGTTGAGCACTAGAGCCAGGAACACTCCTATTGAGAACAGCATAAACCCACGGATCACCAGGTTGGTGCTTCTGTTGGTGATCACCGCAATGTACGGTCCTCTGGAAGGAACGGTCTGACCGGATCCTGACCGCTGCTGGTCACTGACCACTGAGTCGGCCATGGCTGCCATGGCCGGGAAAACCGTGGACGCCAGGAGAGGAAAAGGGAAATGCTAACTCTGTCCTTTAATGACTAAACCGTCCACTGACATCACCAGTGCCCTGAAACACAGCAACATATTTAAATCAATAAGAAACACAGACTTCAATGTATACACACACCAAATCAAATATGCTGATCCTTAGCTAATAATTAGCCAACTTCGTATTTGCAGTACACTACACTCAACTCCACTTTTAGAGGTAAACTAGCTAGCTTCCCAGCACCCAAAGAACATATGTCTACAGTTAATGCGGGCTATTCCTTGGATACTGAAATACGTAGCTTTTGTTGATTTAAAAAAAAACTGCATTTTATGCTGCTCCACTCACCATTTAACTGCTAGCAAGTAAGTTACCCCAATCTTGAAAATATGGAACTCCTATAACATTAGAGTAATTTTTGGCACAGCCAGAGAAACGTAACAAGTTAGCTAACCAGCTAACTGAGGTCACTGATACCAGCTATTATTGTGCTGTAGGTATATAAGGCCAACCAGCTAAATACTAACGTTAGCTAGCATAATACTTTCATTAAGGGTAGAATACAAACAACTACTAGCTCATGTTGACGTAGCTCATATCGAGTTAAGTTACATAAACATAATTTGCTGGTTAGTTTTGAACAAAACAACCGAGATAGGTCAGTATTATTTCAGCTAACACATCCTGTTGATTAGCCTAACTAGCTAGCTAAGCTAGCTCTACTGCACAGTGCAGTACAGTTGACAAGCCAGCAATCTTCGTTAGACAGCTGATATGGTTGATAACAACAAGCTATGTCTCTTGAATAAAATAATAAATGTTACCTTCAATGTAAGAAATGTTTCTTATAAAGCTGAAAAAAAAACTAATTTCACATTGTTTTCATGTAGCAAGATTTAGAGAACTACCTTTGAAATTAGCCTTCTCGCTAACTTCCCGAAGAATTGGCTTTGGCACTGGCTACGTGGCCAACCAATCAGCTTCTAAAACGATCACGTAACCTCACACCCACCAACCACACTGTCTGCCCAGGTAGGATAACGCCTGTCTCTGATGTGCAGGTTATCACATTACTACGTGCACCAAAGTCGTTTGGTAGCTGCTGGAAACCTATTATAATTGTTTGTGTTGTTTTTTTCTGTCTCTGAGGCGTGTAAATCTTTCGAAGTTATTATAATTTTTTTTATCTTCTGGCCCTGATGAAGAATCTAGAACCTTGCCTACTACAAAAATCTGAAAATGTCATTGCATTCCCATTAACATACCTTTTTAAGCCCTAAGATTGTCCCAAAAATACTAAATTGTGGGGATTCACCCCTACTGAATAACTATCATCCCATACCTGAATTGTTTCAGCCAAAGTAGTCAATAAACAACCGAATGTTTCCCTCCAAGATTTTAATTGGTATGCAGTCAGGCTTCAGGTCAAGCCACAGCACTGTGACAGCAACATTGAAAGTTTTCAGTGATATTCACTGTGCTTTAGACACAAAACTGCAATGCGTTGATGTATTCATAGCCTTATTGAAGGCCTTTGATACTACGGACCACACTGCACTTGCGCAGAAACTTAAAAGCATCATGATACGTGATCATGCTCTACAGTGGTTGGTGAGCTACCTTTCAAATTGTCCCTGGTGTGTTAAGGCAGACAGCTGTCAGAAACCACAGAGCTGAATTCAGGTGCGCCACAAGTTTTCTCAAACAACATATAACATTATTTCACAAAATTAGCATGACTTAGAAGGTTGTTCTTAACTCTCCTTAACTCAAAATGGACAGATATCCATAGAGCAAGTCAAAACGTATACACACATGGGAGATTTGGTTGGAGGACAAGCTGACTTTTTCTGATCATATTGAGTATATTTAAGAGAAGCTTAAGCTGAAAATAGTAGTTTATGGTAGAAACAAGTGTTGTTTTAATCTGGAGGCAAAAAAGAGCTGGTTCAGTGCACATTCATGTATGTTTTGGACTACAGTGATGTAATTTATATGCAGGCCTCAATCGCTACTTTAAAGGCACTTCATTCTGTTTATCATTCGGCCCTAAGGCCTTAACTGGCATTGCATATATTATGATCTACAAGGCCATTTTTGGTAAGTTGCCAACTTATCTCTGTTCTGTTATACTAAGTCCAGAAATTAAATACAAACTGTGGTCACATACCTGCTAACTAGAACAGAAAAAGCAATGAGAACAGAAAAAAGGAATAATGTGTTTTAGTTGGACCTTGCTCCAGACCAGTTTGAGGAATTTATAAGATCGCCTGAGTCACAGGTTAATGAGAAATGTGACTGTCATTAGGTACATCAAGATACAACGATTTTATTGACTGACACTAGTTTGTTCATGTGCATATGTTCATGTCTGAAATTGTTTATATGTGTTTGTTTGTTATTACTGCAATAACAAACATAAACACATACGCAGGCTGAAATAGGGTTTTTCTATTGTATGAAATATTATATTGTCCTCCCACTCTCTGCTGCGATCTTGATTGGAACAGGTCCTTCTTGAAAAAGAGATATGTCTCAGTGAAAAAAAACTATATATTTAAAGGTGAATAAAAAAAACATTATTCAGGTTCTGCCTTGGAAGTGCAAATTCCCATGAGATTAGAATTGTAAATGGCACTGGTGTACAACATCTGACACAATGCCAGGCCAATTGGCCATATGGTGGTGCTTTTCAAAAGCTCATGTCCCTCACCCCAAGTGACATAGAGGGGTAACATTTGCAACGTAGATTTTCCTCCAAACACTGAACAAATTTGCCTCTAGAACCAGTATAGTGTGCCATTACGGACTTTGCACCATATTTCTTTCCTTTGGAGTGGGCGGGGTCTAACACAAATCAGGCGTGGGTATTCAGATCTTAATAAAGCTTGCGAACATGTTCAGAACAATTGTGCTTTAGCATGTTCAGATCGACAACACAGTGGCGTTATAAAGACCATGTTTTTATTATGTTCTAAACCGTTTGACATAGAGTAGGGAAATATTGCACATATGCTTGGGTATGTAAGTCTAGCTAAATTCTAAAGTGTGGTTTTGCCTGGGCCAGAGCTGTTGTACAGGGTAAAAAAAAACGTATGCAAGCTTATTGGCATAGCGGCCATGTTGTTTTAGCTAGACTGCTTTTAAAGAATCTGGCTCATGTGGACGCTACTTAAAACGTTTTATGGGGATTGGGATCATTGATCATTTTGAAAAATACACTGATAACCTATACACATCGTCTCATTGTTTATTTGTGATGTTTTGGAAAGTGGACTGAGGAGCAGAGAGGGAGCTAATTATGGGGAAAGGCTTAATTTGCCTTGATGGTGGCAGAATGGGTAAAATACTGAAAAACAGAAACACTGCTTGCAGCTTTAATAATTTTATTGATTTCTTCAGAAAACGGATACATAATTAAACTTATAATTGACAACAGCCATAATTGGATATGTATATCAAAGCAGTGTTCGTAAATGATGCATTTAAGATCACATCTGACATTAGACCTATTTACGTTTTTATTTATCCATTCCATAAAATCCATTGCATGCGTTTTAGTGATAAAACATAACAATAAATCATATTAAAACGGAGTGATCGTAGATGGTCTGTGAAACTTGAAGACGGCATCACGAGAGACGCGTAATCCTTGAAACGTCGTTATGAGCACTACACCTGAATACTGAATACCATATTCACGTGGAAATGCGTTTGAGGATTAATATGATCCACTCCACACTGTGACTGCCTCACCACCGTAGCATAAGCCTATTAGAACACACGCTGGAGAAAATCGAATGTGTTTGACTGAATAGTGATAGGAAACCTGAGGGGAGAAGTTGTTCAGCCATTGTCAATTAAAGATAACAGGAGGAAAAAGGAGGCATTTGCTGTTTGAGTGTGCAGGCAGGAGCAGGACAGGGATATTGGCCAGCTGTACTTTTGAGGCGCACACAAGTATTTTAAATTATTTGGCAAGAAGGTGAAATAAACCATATTTCAGTTTTCTCACATACTGTAGGAAGAGCTGTCACCAAACAACTACCAAGCACACCAGTTAAAAGATCCTCCTCCTACATCAACAGTATCTTTTCCACACAGATGGCTAGGATGTGCCCATGGAGGCCGGAGGAGAAGAATTCATTTAGAACTGTTATCGTCTTGGGTTTCCTGGATGCAATTGGGTAGCTCTGCAAGTCCCCTCCAGCAGTACCAGCATTCCCCAGGGATATGTCCTTAACCCTAATAATCAGAGTGATAGAGGGACCTGTTTGGTACAGGCAGAATACGGACGGGGGTTTCAGTTAGTTGTCAAGGGCTATTTGGAGGCCCCCTGACACCGGGGACCCAATTCATCATCCTGTCTGGCTCAATGTTAAAGGCTTTTTCATTACCAGACCTGTGTGTCGCAGACGGACACAACCCTGGTAAAAATGTGACTGATGGGGAAGGCGCAGACTGGGGCAGGCTACCGTTAAAGTCACACCCTATTGGCCTGTTACAGGGCTCAAATCACATATAATAGGCCCCTGACCTCTCTGTTGCCTCTAATTAACCTCTCCCTCCTAATTGTCCACCAATCCCCAGACAACAAGGAAAACTATGCGTTTTGCAGTGACACTATAACTTCAGCCTTTCAGAGGTGTTTTGAAACTGAAAACCATTGAGTGAAACAAAGGGACATGGCAAAGTATGTATTTCACATGGGCTGCCTGACAAATAAACCCTTGTAACACATTTAATGCTTTTGTGTATCATTTCTGTGGGTGATGATGGTGACACACTTTAGTCACTTGAAACATTATTAACGCCGTTAGCCAAATGCGATTGAGAATTGAGAAAGATTTATTGAAAATAAACCCATAATATGTATGTAATTACTTATTTAAAATGTCCCTTTTATGAACATCTGTGCCATAAGTGCTTACACGTTCCAGCATGCCACCAGGTCCACAGAGCTTAAAGGGTGGATCACTCATGGGGCATTGACATACGTATTCCCTCTCAAAGCTTAACTGACACGTCTCCATGTACATCTGTACTGTGTTGTGTTCACATTGCAGCAGAAGACTGGCCAAGCGGAAGACAAGTCAGGAATGAATAGAGAACCGCGCGAGAACCTCCCCCAGATGGTATATTGACATTTACAGCAACAATAAAATACTAGCTATCACATTTGTTGTACTGCCTAATGACTCAGGGTACTCATGGAAAGTCAAATTGACCGTAAATGCATGATTAGATATTCCAGAGGGACAAATGCTTATTTCTATAATTTTAAATACATTGGGGGGGGGGGACACAGGAAAGAATGCATACTGGAGATATAGAAACAGAGTTATTTGTGGTTCCAAGTCTGTGTACTTCATCATTGTCTATGAAAACGATGGCGACTATAGGCAAAATGCTAATGTCATTTAGCTGGCAACACGGAAGCACAAATACCAGAATGTGTGTGGCATCTTGGATGATAATGACAAAGTACGCTGTATCCTTTGTGAGCAAGTCTGGGGGAGGCTGATTACAGATTGCCCAGTGTGTCCTCACCCCCATGAGGACAAGGATTCTAACGCTAATCACTGTTGGCTCCACCACGCATTTTCCCATGTAGTTCTAAGGCGGGGAGATCAAATGGAATACACCAGTTACTGTATTACAGTGCTCTGCGTGTTAAATCATTTTTAGCTGTCCCGCATTTAACAGCCCATTTTCATACTGCCAAACTTAACCTATTGCACCACCTGCTGGCACTATCGCAGACAGCTCCTGTTTTTCAGGAAGCAGTCATCGGGTCAGAACTTTATATGTCGAATGTAGACGCACAAATGTGCTTCAAACAAACCATTGTATCTAATGGGAGGAATGTGAAGACATTATATAAGTGCAATAGGATGATGTTTATTTACCCCTATAGGACATGTACCGGTCGTCACACAGGTATCATTAGTGAACAGTCAATTTGAAATCCCTTACATAGTTTTCAGCATCAATTACATACGGTGAGACACTCCATAAATTCCAGTCAGCAGACACTTTATTTTCATTCAGGGGAGAGAAACATGTCGTAGCCGAGCCCTGTGATGCTCAGCTGCACATCCAATATAGGTTAATTGAAAGGAGGGAGATTCAATGCATCTGTTCTCATTGTCTGGCTGTGTGCAGCTCCTCTGTAGCACAAACTGTCAGTGTTAATCAGCAACCATCTCTTAAACAGAGACCATGGCTATCAGTGAGGTGAGCCTATTGCTATTCCGGACCAAACAGATGATAAATCATTTGTACATAATTAGTGCTCAGCAAGGTTACAACTGACACAGATTTTCATCTTAATTAGGAGGGAAATTTGTTCCATTAATTTAATTTGATGTGCATGAGTGGGTTAGCACCTAACTAAGTTAATCTTACACTTGTCAGTGTGGGCAAGAGGAGGCCCTTGGATAACAGGCAAATAGGAAAGATTGTTCTATGAAACTGGCTAGTTTCATATCAACTCTACCAATGTTACGCAGATAAAAGTAACACGTAAAACAAATTCAATGCATAAGGAAAACTTGTAGCCAAAATGTTACATACACCTCCAGTCAGAGGCTCTGGTGACTGAATGGAAACCCCCTGTTTACTAGTTTCAGGGTATAGGTAAGTCTGAGGTCTAGGTCTCTTTTCAGTGTTGAGGAAGCAAGGGTGTAGACAGTGTATAAAGCTGTAGTAATTACCCGAAAGAGACACATGGAGAGAGAGAGAGAGAAAGAGAGTGTGTGCCTGAGAGAGAGATTCTGACAGAGAGTGATTTAGGAACTTTGGGTTTCTGATGGAATTCTCCACTGTTTCCTGGGAGCTCAACCTGACAACTATTACCTGCACGGATGCATAGTCCATTATGGGATTCTCGACTTTAATAGAGTGTCCATCATATGAAATAGAGAGATGTCAGATGCCAAAGTCTTCACCACCTAGTTGAAGGTCTAATCTGCCTTGTGCTGTTCTTTTAGACAGTGCTGCAGTGTAACTTACTAATGTGGTGAATCTAAAAAGCTTACTTGAGAATATTTTAAAATGTCCACCATTACAAAGATGAAAACCACAACATAGACAGAAGACCAGACACTTTTCAACAGTTAAAACATCTTACATATTATTGTAAACTGGGTGGTTTTAACCCTGAATTTGAACACTGAATGTTTATTGTCTGAAAACCATGAGACATTATACCAAGGGAATAACGTCACACAACTTTTTACTGAGCCAATAACCCGTTTATAAAAGCAACAAGGCATGCTGGGCTATGTGGTATATTACTAAAATTCCACTCAAGTAATGAATCCAGGCATTCTATGCAGCATGCATACAAAAGCCCTTGTAATACACTCACCTAAAGGATTATTAGGAACACCTGTTAAATTTCTCATTAATGCAATTATCTAATCAACCAATCACATGGCAGTTGCTTCAATGCATTTAGGGGTGTGGTCCTGGTCAAGACAATCTCCTGCACTCCAAACTGAATGTCAGAATGGGAAAGAAAGGTGATTTTAGCAATTTTGAGTGTGGCATGGTTGTTGGTGCCAGACGGGCCGGTCTGAGTATTTCACAATCTGCTCAGTCACTGGGATTTTCACACACAACCATTTCTAGGGTTTACAAAGAATGGTGTGAAAGGGGAAAAACATCCAGTATGCGGCAGTCCTGTGGGCGAAAATGCCTTGTTGATGCTAGAGGTCAGAGGAGAATGGGCCGACTGATTCAAGCTGATAGAAGACAAGCTTTGACTGAAATAACCACTTGTTACAACCGAGGTATGCAGCAAAGCATTTGAGAAGCCACAACATGCACAACCTTGAGGCGGATGGGCTACAACAGCAGAAGACCCCATCGGGTACCAATCATCTCCACTACAAATAGGAAAAAGAGACTACAATTTGCACGAGCTCACCAAAATTGGACAGTTGAAGACTGGAAGAATGTTGCCTGGTCTGATGAGTCTCGATTTCTGTTGAGACATTCAGATGGTAGAGTCAGAATTTGGCGTAAACAGAATGAGAACATGGATCCATCATGCCTTGTTACCACTGTGCAGGCTGGTGGTGGTGGTGTAATGGTGTGGGGGATGTTTTCTTGGCACATTTTAGGCCCCTTAGTGCCAATTGGGCATCGTTTAAATGCCACGGCCTACCTGAGCATTGTTTCTGACCATGTCCATCCCTTTATGACCACCATGTACCCATCCTCTGATGGCTACTTCCAGCAGGATAATGCACCATGTCACAAAGCTCAAATCATTTCAAATTGGTTTCTTGAACATGACAATGAGTTCACTGTACTGAAATGGCCCCCACAGTCACCAGATCTCTTTGGGATGTGGTGGAACGGGAGCTTCGTGCCCTGGATGTGCATCCCACAAATCTCCATCAACTGCAAGATGCTATCCTATCAATATGGGCCAACATTTCTAAAGAATGCTTTCAGCACCTTGTTGAATCAATGCCATGTAGAATTAAGGCAGTTCTGAAGGCGAAAGGGGGTCAAACACAGTATTAGTATGGTGTTCCTAATAATCCTTTAGGTGAGTGTATATTGCCCACATTCTACACACCCTCGTGCCTTATTAACAGTAGAACACCTTGACTTCACAAGCTGCAAAAATCTAATTTTAATAACAAAAACATAGCTTAGGGACAAGGAGAGAAATCTTCTGCCAAGACTGACAAGCCTTCAGACGTTAATAGCTTCCTAATCATGACCATGGTAAGGATCCCGTAGAACCATAAAGGCATTCGATTTCTCTCTAGTGGCAAAACATTGTAATTGCTACTTTTAGAAGAAATGCAAGGGAATTCTGCTAAATGCTAAACGTATGCATTTTTATTTCTTTAGATGCATATTTGCTTTATAACTTTTTCCAATAAATTCAACACTCGAAGGTGGCCGTGTTGGATTCAATATAAATTGAATTTATTAAAAAAATTGCAGAACTGTGTAAAAATAACAGCTACATCTTGAACGCAGCTTTCATTGAAACCAAATCACGTGTTTGTCATGTGACTGTGTGCTGTACGGTAGACCTGTGCATAATAATACTTAGGTGGTCATGTTTCCGCTTTTATAGTAGTAGTCGTTGTTCTTACAGGCGATAAACTTAGGGATACTTAAGGACTGCTTGATTGTGGCGAGTTGACTTTCTAGCTTTTCTACCCTTCTGACAGTACCAACATATCAGTCAAAAATGGCGGCCACATCTGTTTTCCAGAGAGTGAGAACAGGTTCCAAAATAGGAGCTCAATACGACCAAGAGGGAAATCTTATTCAGGTAACACACTTTACTACAGTGCAAAACTGCAGTCTTTCGTTGTTTCAAATATGGTGCAATTTGTGTCATCATAACAGTTGACAACATTGCTATATTAACATCATTGTTGCTTTTGCCACTTCGCTAAGTAGCTGGCTGCTCACTGCTAGTTAGATGAACCAACTGACGTGTGTAGGTGGGAAATGTTTCTAAAGACCTTTCAAGATCTGTCCAGTTTTCACTGAAATGGGTTTCATGGAATACAACTTCTAGGTCTGGAATGTAATTTTTTTTGTGGCTTGTAGGTGGAGACGCGGGAGGACGAGGAGCAGAGTGTTAAGTTGGCAGAAATCCTGGAACTTCTGCTTGCTGCCGGATACTTCAGAGCTCGAATTAAAGGGCTGGGACCCTTTGATAAGGTGGGAACATGGCGGGCCCAAGCCCTTCTCCCGGACAGCTGTTTACCCTGTATATGACAACCAGTTCCCCTTATCTGAACAGTGATGTGCATGCTGTTATTAATAGGTTGTTGGAGGGATGACATGGTGCATCACAACATGCAACTTTGACATTGACGTGGATCTGCTTTTCCAGGAAAATTCTACTATTGGACAGAAAATGTAAGTTGCTTACTGACAGCATTCGTTGGTTGTTAATTGTTTGACATTGTTTTTTCACCTTGTACTATGATAACTCATTGATGGCCAGGAATCTAAGACATGCTGCAGTGCAACCTTCTTATTTATAGTGTTGATTTTTCGTTTCATAAATGTTTCCCTGGTGCAGAAATAAATCTATCAAAATGAAGTATATTCCCTCCTGTTTTTTTTTTTGCAAATGTCTGTTAAATTCCAGACCAAGAAGTTGCGTTCTTATAGATTCAACCTTTGTGTTCCATTAATCCCATTTCAGTGATAACTGGACAGATCTTGATAGGTCTTTAGAAACAGTCATAATGTTAACACAAACGAGTGGTACAGTAAAGGGTAAACTAAAAGTAAAATGAAAGCAATTAATCTATCCTGATATGGAAAGTTACTTTTGGCACACCTCAAACACATGACATAAATGGCTGAAAGTAGAGCTCCTCTTGCCTGGTGCTTGTAATGACTTTGTGCATTTCCCTGCAGAGCTCTGACAGAGAAGATAGTGTCTGTCCTGCCCAAAATGAAATGTCCCCATCGCCTGGAGCCCCATCAGATCCAGGGGCTGGATTTCATCCATATATTTCCAGTGATACAGGTATGAGTTGCCAGAGAGTAGTTGTCAAGTTGAGTACCACACTAGGTTTGTGTCATGCCTGAACAGTTGTGTATGTACTCTAGTGGCTGGTGAAGAGAGCCATTGAAACGAGGGAAGAGATGGGCGATTATGTGAGAGCCTACTCCATCTCTCAGTTCCAGAAGACACACAACTACCCTGAGGTGAGCCTGCACTGTTATATCAGGGTGGATTCATGACCGGGACTCCAGACCTACTGGTTCTTTTCTGATTGCAACGTTCTGAGCAGTTCAGTGAAAACCCTGTCATTTGGACCATGTGTTGTCTCTCCATTCTAGGATGAAGACTTTCTTCAGAGAAAGGAGAAGGCTGTGAGAGCAGTCTTGGATGTATCAGTGAGTCATTCTCCCACATACCATCTCGGTCAAATTCTCCTTGTCTAATTAATTAGCACCCTATTTGATTTTTCTCTTTTCCTGTGTTGACAGGAAGTGTATAAACCGCAGAGAAAGTACAAGAGACAGGTTGAAGCAGGTGAACTGCTGGACGAAGAGTCCAGGGTTCATTCCACTCTGCTGGAGTACGGAAGGTAGGTTACCTCTCATGACCTTGCCTTCTGCCTCTATTCTGTCCTTCACATCCAACTTTGTTCACAGTTCATACCACCTGTTCAGATTGACAGTTGACCCGGTGTGATTTCATCCCATTTGACAACTGTGTTCCTTCCATTTTCCAAATCTTTTCATGCATTTCATCCATGTTAGATTGTCAGATTGCCTTTTGTAAGTATATGGATGGACTTGTTCTCTGCAAGGAGTGCTTTTCACATGAATGCTATGTGTGTGTTAAAGTACAAATGACAGTACATCCCAGTTACCACAAGTGTGTGCGTGTGTGTTTGCATGCATGCATGCTTGAGTGCATACATTTGGTAATGATTTCCTTTAATGAAACAGTATTGATTTAAAATTAAATACCAATTTCTCCCCGATTTTAGACGCTATGGATTCAGCAAGCAGACAAAACAGGACAAGGTGAGCCTAATTTTAATCACATCCATTTACAAAAATCTCCATCATGACTTGAATCTCTTTGAAGTTAGTTGTAGAATGACATAAATTCCAAGCCTGTAAATACAAGGACAACACACTGATCATCACTACCACAAGAGAGACCTGTAGCTACAGTAGAAAGGGAAATGACTGTGATGAAAAACGCTGTGCCTTCCCTGTCCTGTAAAGGCCGAGGAGCGGAAAGCATCCCTGGTTCCGGGCTCTCAGGCCACACCCCCAGGCTTGACAGAGGTGTTGCAGGAGGAGGAGGACCTGCAGGCAGCAGAGGAGGTGAGGTCACGACACACGTATCCACATGAACCCAACTACATTAACCTTCCGTTTCCCAGTACTTCATCAATGCATCCCTGTTCGTGACGATATCTCCCGTCCTTTTCTCTCAGTTACGCATCAAAACTCTTATGACCAGCATGGCTGCCATGGCGACTGAGGAGGTAAGCACGACCTTAGTTCTCTTGGCCTTTGCCCAAACTGTAGTTGGTTTGTGTTATTATTTAATGTACAATATCAGTATAAATAGTGTTTTCCTGCAGGGCAGGCTAACGGCTAGTACTGTGGGCCAAATAGTTGGGCTACAGTCTGAGGAGATTAAACAGATCGCGTCTGAATATGCCGACAAGGTGAGCTACTACACATTTCCACTTTAAAAAAAAGATGTAGGCAAACATTTTAAAATAAATTCATCTTCCAGCAGTCGGAACTGTCTGCTGAGGATCGTCCGGAGCGATATGGCCCAGTACAGCAGCACCGGAGAATGGTAGCCTCCCTGACCAAACAGATCCAACAGAAGAACAAGCAGTTAGAGGAGGTGTGTGATGAAAGGATGTGGTACAATCAATGTTGTTTTCCTAATAGAAAAAATAAATAAAGGTTTGTGTGCGTGCTTGCGTGCATGTGTGTTTTAGCTACAAGCCAGGTACTTTGAGGTGAAATCGGCATGTGAAGAAGCAAAGAGCAAAGTGATGGAGGCCACAGAGCAGACAGAGACACTAGACAAAGAGTTGAGTGTCCTGGATGAGGCTGAGAGCCAGGCAGATACTAGGTGAGTGCTGACCTGGCAGAGCAAAGCATAAGGCTGTTATGCAGCGATTGTCGGTAATACAACCTGGATCTTGGACTGCTCTCATCTGCCCTGTGTGTGTGCCACAGTCTGTTGGAGAAGTTGAGGGTGCTGGTTGCTATGAATGAGAACCTGAAGAGCCAGGAGCAGGAGTTCCGCACGCATTGTAGAGTGAGTGATCAACTTTAACCCCAGTACATCAATGCCCGTAACTTGTTGGGCTTATTAGAATTGATTTATGGTCACAACAAACTTGGGGTGCCATTTGGTTTCAGGAGGAGATGGTTCGTCTGCAGCAGAACATAGAGGATCTGAAGATTGAGTCAGGAGATGATGGAGAGGACGAGAAGGTTGTGCACTGACGAAGCCCACCCAAGACCAGATAACCGTTTCTCCCCTATAGTTAACAAAAATTACTCTGTCTCTCTCTTTCTGTGTCTTTCAGGAGAGGAGTCAGTTAATAGACAAGCAGTATGACACAGACAGAGAGAAGCTACAGAAGATCAGACTACTGATGGTAAATGGTCCACACTGCCCTAACATTACTCTATTTGAACTGATATGATATTGTTCCTATTTCCATGTCTAGAATTTGCTTATGACCTGAGGCTGAACGTTGCTTTCTAATAGGCTCGGAGGAACCGTGAGATCGCTGTCCTACAGAGGAAGATTGATGAAGTGCCGAGCAGGGCAGAACTGACACAATATCAGAAGAGGTTCATTGAGCTCTATGGTCAAGGTAGGTGTCTTTGCCTCATCCACTTATCAGGGTGTGTTTGTTTGTAAATCAAACGCCTACCTTTTTTTTTTTGTGGTGCTTTCTGTCCTCTAGTTTCGGCAACACATAAAGAGACCAAGCAGTTCTTCACTTTGTATAACACATTAGATGACAAGAAGGTTTATCTGGAAAAGGAAGTAAGTGATTAAAGCATGCTATCACTAGATGCAGCCGTTCCCGTTGAAATCTGGTGTTTACTGAGCATCTTCCTCTGTCATGATGTTTCTTTAGGTGAACTTGTTAAATTCCATCCATGACAATTTCCAACAGTGAGTACTGTATTTTTCTTCCACATAATACAGTTCTGGGGTTGAATGCCTCGCACATACTGTACGATTGCCAACAGCTTGAGTATTTAAACGATTAATCAGTTAGTCTTTGACATGCAGTATCATGTCTGCACACCAAATTCAGGAGTGGAAACTCTCCCGTGGATTCATGGAGCCATCTGCTATAATCTGCATGTCAAAGACTAACTGTGGCTGTGAACAATGTACCATCTAAAACTATCCTGTTTGGTGTGTGGGGACTGGGGTCAATCGGATTTACTTCCTGTCTAAGTGTTGGTGTCTGGTCTTGCTTAGGGCAATGGCGTCTTCGGGGGCCAAGGAGCAGTTTCTGAGACAGATGGAGCAGATAGTGGAGGGAATCAAACAAAGCCGCATTAAGGTGAGAACTGTAACTATGTCTCTTATCTTCGCCCTCTGCTACCTAATGGCAGCTTTCTCTAAGCATGCCAGGTGCTTACTCCCTGTAACTCAGTGATTTATTGAAGACCACTAAGTGTTGCATTTGTTGCCTCGGAGTACAGCCGTTTCATTGTGCCCAGGAGTTTAAATCCTGGTTGCAAATTATCGACAGTACATGTGGGTCCTGCTTAAGTTGGTGCAGATTGGCTCAGTGCTCCCAGGTGTGGATATCGAATGGGAAGGTCTTGTCTCTTCGTGCTCTGGTGTGAGGTCAGGACATTGTGAGACCAATGATGATTGTTGGCTGGAAAGTATGCCCTCCTCCAGTGCGTATGTGCTGGTGTGTGTTTCTCGATTGAGAAGTGTGACGACGAGCACAAAAACTTGGTGAGATGTCTTGTAAAGCACAATTTTTGGCCTTTACCCAAACCTGTGGTGGAGTTGTTGTTGTGATGAGACAGGGCAACAATTGGACAGAAAATGTAGTAAAATAACAATTATGATAATGTTCATAGAAATTATACAGTGATATGGAAGTGGATAAGTAGCAAAACTATGAAGTATATTGGTCATGTGATTCTTCTCACCCGAATGTACAGATGGAGAAGAAAAAACAGGAGAACAAGATGAGGAGAGACCAGCTGAATGATGAGTACCTGGAGTTACTGGACAAACAGAGGCTCTATTTTAAAACGGTCAAGGACTTCAAAGAGGTGAGGAAAATGTCCTTGGTCTTTATGGTTGATCTGATGGAACTACTTTAATGTTTTACGAATGTGTTCTACTTTATTCTCTGAGAGCTGATCATTAAAAAAAAAGATGACATTTTCTTTCTCACAGGAGTGTCGGAAGAATGAAATGCTGCTATCCAAGCTGAGAACCAAGGGTGCTTCTTAATTCAAAGCCGTGCCATAAAAAACAACAATGAAAAAGTGTGTCTGGCTTTCAGCATTTTCTGTCATCTATGTTGTATTGCCTTATTGTGCTTACTGTATTTTCCTTTTACATTCCATGTTGATTTGCTGAACGCGGTGGTAGTGATGCTATTAGTATCAGGGCAGGGGGCATTCTTGAGGAATGTCAACTGCACTGTGACATGACGAATGTTCTCTTGACATATTTGCCAATTACCTGGCCCCTATGGCATTAACATTACTATGTACTTAATCTGGTAGATTGCTAGGTATTCCATTGAATTTTACTGTTGTATTCAGTAGCTTCTTCAGATATAATTTCAGATATTTGAGTTTCTACCAATGAGGCATACTTGACACTCAACTATAGCATTTCAATGTAATTAATGCTGCACTTTAATTTTGTGTACTTTTAATTACACATTTTTGCTGCCATTTGTTCACCTGAAGTTAAAGGTTTCACCCGTGTCTTATGCCGCTTTCATGTAAAAGGTGGTTTCAGGAAACTCTGATTTCGTAAATTCAAGCCTTGATAACTACAACCATTAACAAGTAGGATATTTCAGAATCTTCTATTTCCGACAAGCACGTGAACAGCATTTTTTCTATGTTGTCTATCCACAACTTTACTGTAATTTTAGCGCTTAATAAAATACACTAAGTCTGAAAGATCTGCTTTTCAATTTATTTTAAGTTCCGAAATAGGAAACTTCACAAAATTCTGTAACATTACAATTTAATCTGCCGCGCGTTGATTTATGGTTAATAATTGAGACAATGAGTGTACTTTGAAGGAGCTAATTATAATCAGTTAGGTCAAAATAACAGTGTCGTTCTGAGCAGTGAAATTCTTATGACATGGCACCCGGCATCTACGCAGTAGCATTAGTAGAATACAGTGGGGAGAACAAGTATTTGATACACTGCCGATTCTGCAGGTTTTCCTACTTACAAAGCATGTAGAGGTCTGTAGTGTTTATCACAGGTACACTTCAACTGTGAGAGATGGAATCTAAAACAAAAATCCTGAAAATCCCATTATGATTTTTAAATAATTAATTTGCATTTTATTGCATGACATAAGTATTTGATCACCTACCAACCAGTAAGAATTCCAACTCTCACAAACCTGTTAGTTTTTCTTTAAGAAGCCCTCCTGTTCTCCACTCATTACCTGTATTAAGTGCACCTGTTTGAACTCATTACCTGTATAAAAGACACCTGTCCACACACTCAATCAAACAGACTCCAACCTCTCCACAATGGCCAAGACCAGAGAGCTGTGTAAGGACATCAGGGATAAAATTGTAGCTGGGATGGGCTACAGGACCAGCAGCTTGGTGAGAAGGCAACAACTGTTGGCACACTTAGAAAATGGAAGAAGTTCAAAATGACGGTCAATCTCTCTGTCTGGGGCTCCATGCAAGATCTCACCTCGTCCGGCATCAATAATCATGAGGAAGGTGAGGGATCAGCCCAGAACTACACGGCAGGACCTGGTCAATGACCTGAAGAGAGCTAGGACCAGTCTCAAAGAAACCCATTAGTAATACACTATGCCGTCATGGATTAAAATCCTGCAGTGCACGCAAGGTCCCCCTGCTCTAGCCAGCGCATGTCCAGGCCTGTCTGAATGTGGTCTGATGAGACAAAAAGAGCTTTTTGGTCTAAACTCCACTCACTGTGTTTGGAGGAAGAAGAAGGATGAGTACAACTCCAAGGACACCATCCCAACCGTGAAGCATGGAGGTGGAAACATCATTCTTTGGGGATGCTTTTCTGCAAAGGGGACAGGACGACTGCACCGTATTGAGGGGAGGATGGATGGGGCCATGTATCGCGAGATCTTGGCCAACAACCTCCTTCCCTCAGTAAGAGCATTGAAGATGGGTTGTGGCTGGGTCTTCCAGCATGACAACGACCCGAAACACACAGCCAGGGCAACTAAGGAGTGGCTCCGAAGCATCTCAAGGTCCTGGAGTGGCCTAGCCAGTCTCCTGACCTGAACCCAATAGAAAATCTTTGGAGGGAGCTGAAGGTCTGTATTGCCCAGCGACAGCCCAGAGACCTGAAGGATCTGGAGAAGGTCTGTATGAAGGAGTGGGCCAAAATCCCTGCTGCAGTGTGTGCAAACCTGGTCGAGAAAAACTTATGATCTCTGTAATTGCAAACAAAGGTTTCTGTACCAAATATTAAGTTCTGCTTTTCTGATGTATCAAATACTTATGTCATGCAATAAAATGCAAATGAATTACTTCAAAATCATACAATGTGATTTTCTGGATTTTTGTTTTAGATTCCGTCTCTCACAGTTGAAGAGTACCTATGATAAAAATTACAGACTTCTACATGCTTTGTAAGTGGGAAAACCTGCAAAATTGTCAGTGTATCAAATACTTGTTCTCCCCACTGTAGAAAGCAAAAAAGTGATAGTTTACATTATGTATATTTTCTAGCAGCAATTGTAGAGAGTAGAAAGGGAGTATATGAACAATAAATAAATATTTTTTAGCTTTAGTCTTTTATCATTTTCTGTGCTTTCCTAAGTCATTGTGTGTGGTAGATGCCTTGCACAGAGGGGAGATGGCAACCGATGATGCGCTCTGCTGACTTCACCCTCTGGAGATCCTGGCCAGGAAGTATAGGTGTTTTGGAGCCGTTTTTACTGCAGAGTCTGTTGCCTGGACCAGGTGAGATAATCTTTGATGAACACACAGAGGAATTTGAAGTCGGAGACTCTCTCCACTTCAGCTCCATCAATGTGTATGGGGCCGTTTTTGTCCCTCTGCTGCTTCCTGAAGTCCATGATCATCTCTTTAGTCATGCAGATGTTGAGAGAGCGGTTATTTTCCTGGCACCATGTAGCCCGGTCCCCTACCTCCTCTCTGTAAGCGGTCTCATCGATGTTGGAGATGCGTGGCCGCGCAGTTACTGTTGTGCTCATAAGTTTGCAAACCCTGGTAGAAATTGTGACATTTTGGCATTGATTTTGAAAATATATATTTTATTTAAGTATAGTGATCAAATGAAGCCATTTATCACATAGTTGTTTGGCTCCCTTTTAAATTATAAGGATAACCCAAATGGCCCTGATCAAAAGTTTACATACCCTTGAATGTTTGGCCTTGTTACAGACACACCTGAAAATGGCAATTAAATGTGAATTTTCCACACCTGTGTCATTTGAAATTCCAATTATTGTCTGTATAAATAGTAAATGAGTTTGTGAGCTCCCACATGGATGAACTGAGCAGGCTAGATACTGAGCCATGGGGAGCAGAAATAACTGTCAAAAGACCTGTGTAACAAGGTAATGGAACTTTATAAAGATGGAAAATTATATAAAAAGATATCCAAAGCTGTTCAAATGCCAGTCAGTACTCTTCAGTCGCTTATTAAGAAGTGGGAAATTCTGGGATCTCTTGATACCAAGCCAAGGTCAGGTAGACAAAGAAAGATTCAAGCCAAAACTTCCAGAAGAATTGTTCAGGATACAAAGAAAAACACACAGTTAACCAGGCTGCTCTGGAAAAAGACGGTGTGGTTGTTACAAGGAGAACAATACGACGATACTTGAACAAAAATGAGCTGCATGGTCGTGGCGCCAGAAAGAAGCCTTTACTGCGCCAATGCCACAAAAAAGCCAGTTTGCAATATGCCCAACAACACCTTGACACGCCTCACAGCTTCTGGCACACTGTCATTTTGAGTTACGAGACCAAAACAGAGCTTTATGGTCACAACTATAAGCACTATGTTTGGAGAGGGGTCAACAAGACCTATAGTGAACAGAATACCATCCCCACTATGAAGTGTGGTGGCTCACTGATGTTTGGGGGGGGGGGGGTCAGCTTTAAAGGCCCAGCGAATCCTGTGGTAATAGATAGCAAGATGAATGCAGCATGTTATCAAAAAATTCTGGCAGACAATTTGCATTCTTCTGCATGGAAGCTGAGCATGGGATGCTCTTTGATTTTCCAGCACAGCAATGACCCTAAGCACCAGGTCAAGTTGACCCTCTAGTGGTTACAGCAGAAAAAGGCGAAGGTTCTGGAGTGGCCATCACAGTCTCCTGACCTCAAAATCATTGAGCCACTCTGGGGTTCATGCAAGACAACCAAAGACTTTGCATGACCTGGAGGCATTTTGCCAAGACGAATGGGCAGCTATACTACCTGCAAGAATTCAGGCCTCATAGACAACTATTACAAAAGACTGCACGCTATCATTGATGCTAACGGGGGCAATACACAGTATTAAGAACTAAGGGTATGCAGACTTTTGAACAGGGGTAATTTTTTTCTATGTTGCCATGTTTTGTTTTATGATTGTGCCGTTCTGTTATGACCTACAGTTGAATGTGAATCCCATAAGAAATTAAAGATGTGTGTTGCCTGCTCACTCATATTTTCTTTACAAATGTTGCAGTTATTACCAATTCTCCAAAGGTATGCAAACTTTTGAGCACAGGCGTGGACAGGGAGTACAGGAGGTGACTGAGTATACAGCCCTGGGGGGGCTCCGATTATCAGAGACAGTGCGGAGAAGGTGAGGTTGCCCATTCACCTGGGGTCTGCCCGTCAGGAAGTCCAGGATCCAATTGCAAAGGGAGGAGTTAAGTCCCAGGGTCCTCAGCTTAGGAAAAAGCTTAGCAGGCACAATAGTGTTGAATGCTGAGCTGTAGTCCACGTGAGCATCCTCACGTATGTGTTGCCTTTTTCCAGGTGGGAGAGGGTGTGTTGTCAGGGCAATGGCATCATCTGTAGATCTGTTGGGGCGGTATACAAATTGAAAGGGGTCCAAGGTGTCAGGATGGGTGGAGCGGATGCGGGTTCTGACCAGCTGCTCGAAGCATTTCATGATGTGGGAGGTCAGTGCTACAGGACATTCATTCAGGCAGGTGATGGAATGTTGAATCGGTACGGGAACAATGGTGGTCTATTTGGAGGAGGTGGGGACTACAGACAGAGTCAGGGAGAGTTTGAATATAGAGGTGAAAACCTCCGCTAGCTGGTCGGTGCACCCCTGGCCCTGGTGACTTCTGTGGGTTCACTCTTTGAAAAGCTCTCCTCACGTCGGCCATGGCTAGGGAGAGAGTGCGGTCTTCCTGGTCCTCAGCAAGCCTTCCAGAAGGAATGGTGTTGGTCGCCTCCGTGTATAGAACCGTGTATAGAAGATGTTGTTGGGGAGAGAGGCGGCAGGCTGGGCATCATTGCTATTTCAACCTTCATATTCTGTGATGTGTTGCAGTCCACACCACATACATATCTGGTCAGCTGTGGTGGTTAGAATAAAACGTATCCCTGAAGTCTCTGATGGCCTTCTGTAGGTCATATCTGGACCTCCTCAAAGCCTCCAGGTACCCGGAACTACAGGCAGAGTACCGTGCTCCGAGCTAAGCGCGGACATTACCATTTACCCAGGGCGCTAGCTGAAACCCAACATGAACAATCATCAATCAACAGCATTTAAATTACTTGAGCTATTATATCTTATTTTTTATATATCGTTTTTGAGTCGTGACTTTACGTAGCCAACTCCAAAAACAATGAAGAATGTAGAACTGACTTCCGCTGAAACTTTTTCTAACGATCAGTTTAGCAACCGCGTGACGCGTCATGACAACCCTTAGGCAATTGGTCGACCGTCTGCGGGGCCGGACCGTTAACCGCTCTTCAATTCATTGGCCGTTGATATTCATAGCTCCTCCTTTCTGTATAATCTGGTTATTTCAGGAGAAGATGCATTTCAGATGTTATTTTAGTTTAACTAAGTTTTCTTTATTTATTATCATACATCTTCATATGGAAGCAGCTTATATCCAATCAAAACCCAGTATATGAGTTGTTGTAGTAAGTCAACCTATCCGCTAGTAGGATCTTTGATTATGTGCAAGGTAAACTAGCCAGTATGGCGGATGGGGAAAGTGATTTGGAAACAGACAGGTTAGAATTGGAACTGGAGACTTTGTACATATACTCTAACGACAACTGTTCAGTGCAAAGCAAGGAATATTGCTATGAGTTTTGTAAGGTAAGCTAAATTACGTCAAATTCTGGTTTTATTTGAGAAAGGGGCGAGGAGTAGTCTGCTTCCGCCAATCGCTAGCTAAATGGCTAGCGTAGCTACAGTTAGCTACTCAGTTGTTCATTAGACATTACAAAGCAAGGTAGCTAGCTTAGCTAACAAACGTTACTTGGCTAACTGACTAATATGTCAGCAAAGTGAATATCGAATTAACTTATTAGCTATTTCGTAACGTAATTTGGCTATCTAGCAGTTATCACATTATTCAACCCACAACGGCCTAATGTACCGTATGATTTAGTTACCTAGCTACATAGATAGCTATTTAATGTAACGTCTTTCTTTTAGCTAGCTAACGTAGCTAACTTGAACGTTAGCTGACGTTACATCATTGTAAAGTTGAAAGTTAGCCGGAGTGGTAGCGTAGTTATCTTGTCATTGTAGAACTGGTTGCCTGCAAGTTAGCCTACTGATAATGTGTCCGGTTCTAGTTCAGCGTGCAAGAACAATACGGTACATAACCACTTTAGTCAAATACGTTTTTCTTAGATAGAATCGTAGAATGTAATTCCACGTTTTGTTTACATTTCGCCAGATAGCCTAGGCTACAATACCAGCTACACGGTTTTGCGCATCTCTCTTCAATACCTAATCCACAGATGACTCGATAATCCAATCATCTGCAAAGGCCTGTACATTTTACCCCAGCATTGTCTGACTGTCTTTCTCCGTTTCTAGCTGGTGGAGGAGCATACCGAGAGATTGCAGGTGCCTCTGCCCCAGCTGAAGGTGCTGCGGACGGCTCTTACCTGCTTCACCAGAGCCACTTCTGCGTACCCCGACGATTGTCAGCATGTCTGCTATGCTCTCAGCAGTCTAGCATTGTAAGCACCTATATACGTCTTACATTTTCATGCAGATCCAAATTCTGACTTTAAATAATTTTTTGCAAATGTTATATTATACACGTTTTTTTCAGGAGCTTTTTTGAGCTGATGCTGTTCTTTGGTAAAGAAGAGTTTCAAGAGGCTCCATTGAAGGACATACTTGCTTCATTTCAGGTGGCGCTAACTGTGATGTAGACTATTTGTACATTTTAAGTGCAAACGTGTAGTGCAATAAACTGAAAACCACCTTCTCCTAGGCCTGCCACCACCGCCTGCTGAGACACAGGAACATTTACCTGCTGCAAGTGAGGCAAGTAATCAAAGATGGTGGACCCTGGGAGAGACCGACTCTACAGGCAATCCTGAAAGACACTGGTATCACACAAACAGAAGGTACTTCTTTTACCCCAGCTTGTTTTGGAGTCAATGCATTCCCCTTGGTCTCATCTCACTCTCTCCTCCCTTTTCTCCTTCTATCTCCCTGGTAAAGTGGAGAAGTATCTGAGCTCAGAGAAGCCTGTGTTCTTTGAGCTGCGTGTTCGCTACCTGCAGGCTTGTGAGCGTGTGCAGGAAGCTATGGCCCTGGCTAAGAGCTGCTTGGAGCACCCAGTGGTGGGAAGGCACCTGTTCTTTCACCAGGCCTATCTCACTTGCCTGTATAAGGCCTCGCTGCACGAACACCTGAACAAAGAGGTATAGCTAAATGCATATCACTCGGCATCATCTTCTGAAAGACTTTCTAATTATCAAAGTGGATTCATTTTTTTTTTTTTTCGGCCCCCCCAGATAGCTGAGCTAGATGGCAGAGATGCTGTAGAGATCATTTGTAACACAGAGAGCCAAGAAAAAGATGAGCTGCTGCTTTCTCTGTGCAAAGCCTTCCTCAGTCAACAGCTACACAATGGAGACATGTACTACATCTGGTTAGTAATACTGTTATTTATATATACTACGTCTGGTCAGTAACACCGTTACTGATGCACTGCGTCTGGTCAGTAACACCGTTACTGATGCACTGCGTCTGGTCAGTAACACCGTTACTGATGCACTGCGTCTGGTCAGTAACACCGTTACTGATGCACTGCGTCTGGTCAGTAACACTTTATGTAAGATGTATATACTACATGTTGTAAATCTATTCAGGATTCACTTCTATTAACAGGGCTTTATAATGACACAATTGTAACATTGTAGACTGTGTGTTATTCATACAGGGATCTGGTGTTCCTCTGGAGCAGACTGTACCTCAGGGCCCATCCCTCTAAGCAGAGCTTTCTGTTTGAGTGTCGTCAGCTGATGCTCTCCGCCATCAATGCCAGAGCCATCTTCCCCTTCATCAAAGTGATCACTGCAGAGGTGGGTGCACAGCCCAACCAGTCACTTCCAAATCGGACACCCTTTCCTTTGCTTTCGATGGCGACTTGAAGTCCACTTTGTTCTATGATCCACACGATCAGTTGAACATATTCTGTCTTTTTCAGATGGGCAGTGAGGGAGTGCCGCTGTGTGTGGAGCTTTGTGCTACAGCGCTGCAGACAGACCTCCAGTCTGACCCTGTGACACGCTGCCTGCTGTGTAAGGCCATCGCCTTCCTGCTCCCCAGCGACCTGGAGGTGTGTCGCCTCTGTGCCCTGCTGGTGTTTTGCCTGGAGCGCAGTGTGGAGGCCTACAAGACCGTGTATCTGCTCTACACACACCCCGATGAGGAGCCCCACCACACCCCTGTCAGAACCAACATCCGCTTCTATGTCCTACAGGTTAGAAGTCACCTGGAAGGTGGGACACATGGTGCCCAAAACATTCAATTGCAAAATAGGGCATTTAACGAGTAAAAGATTGGAACAGAGACCATTGTCATGCTTTTTCTCTCCCACTCCTGTTCATTGAATTGCAATGAATTGTTGGGCCTGAATTGTTGACAAACATTCATTAATAATGTCATGTTAATAATTGTAACTGCTCATATGTGGTCCAGGTGCTGAAGGAAGGGCTGTTCTTTGACCCAGAGTTCTGGAATCTGCTCACACTGAGAACACACTGCCTGGAGTTGATTACTGACAAGGCCATGAGAGACGCTCTTAACGAGCTGAGGGAGGAGGAGGAGTGGGAGCAGGTGGAGGAGGAATGGATTCCCAGTTACTGGATGGAGGAGGAGACATGCAGAATACACACCGATTCCCCACATCTCCACGTGAATGCCAACACGGCACTGGAGAGCTGTAAGACAACAGACCCGGCGCCTGGAGAGGGAGAGGGTGGGGACCTCCCTGTAAGGAGGAGGAAGAAGAGAAGGTGGATGAGGAGAACGAGGTGTAGGTCTGATGTCGACTGTGCTGATGATCCGGATATTAATTTGTCCGTCAAACACAATCACAGTTTTGAAAACTCTGTTAAGCCGCCTGCCAACCGGCAAAGGGAATACCTGGCCAGGCACGTAAAGAACAAAATCCTTAAGAGGCGCGGCAGAAAACCAAGATGGCTACTTCTGGAGGTGACCAGACAAACCGAGAACAAGTCCCAGAGGGGGACCAGGGTGAAGGGAAGGGAGGGAATGAGATTGAGAGGACCACCAGGTATTGAAGAGAGGAGGGACGGAGGGGAGGATAAAAGTGAGAGAGAAGTGGTAAAGGGGGAAGGGGAAAAAAGGGGCCGTAAAAAGGTGGACAAGATAGAGAGGAGGCAGATAAGGGAGGGCAAGAGACCTTACCGTAGGACTGTACCTGGCATGGAGCTGTCCTTCCCTGAAAACGAAGTGCCTGTGGACCAGGAGGTGGTAGAGAACAGTCTAGAACCCAGTTTTAGTATTAAACAGCAGTACAGTGATTCTGAAAAATACGTTAACATGGGACAGCCTAATGGTCTGTATGCTGAAAGACCGTTTAAGTGTGACCTGGAAACAAATGTACAGCCTTTAGTGTTAGAGCCTTCTGTGAAAGAGCCTTTAGAAAGGGATCCTTCGGTTGTAGAGCCCCTAGAAGCTCAGCCTTCAGTGGTACGGACTTTGGGAGTTGAGCCTTCAGTGGAAGAGCCTTTGGAGGTTGAGCCTTCAGTGGTAGAGCCTTTGGAGGTTGAGCCTTCAATGGTGGAGCCTTTGGAAGTTGAGCCTGCAGTGGTAGAGACCTTGGAAATGGAACCTTCAGAGGTAGAGCCTTCAGGTGTAAAGCCTTTCGACTTCAAATCTTCAGAGGTAGAGCATTTTGATGTAGAGCCTACAGACCTGGAGACTTCAGACTTAACGGTTTTAGAAGGTCCCAGCATGCAGACCGATCCAGAGCTGGACGGTCCAGCCTTGGAGATGGAGGAGTGCCCACTGAAACTGTTCCACATGTACTCCAAAATCTCTAAAGTGACGGATGCTAAGGAACTAACTGTGACAGAGGGTGATGCCACAGTGATAGAGGCGGGGCTAGAAACCAACACTCAGGTTAGTAATTAACCTAGAATATATTTAGAATGGTCCTCTAGTACACCTGGTTCTGTTTATATAACCTCTTCACTTTGACTACGTAACAGCTTGTTTTCCTGCAGGATGAGGGCCCACCACCAGACAAGGCTCCAGGTCGTTCCAAGCACCTACGCTTCCACTGCAGCCACTGCCAGAAGCTCTACAAGGGAGGCAATGTGGTGAGACACACCCTGGCTCACCTGAAGCTAAGACAGACCAGGCTCAGCTGTGTCTTTTGTGGAAAACACTTCAGACGGTACAATCACGCCAAGGAACATGTTCTAGAGCACATAGAGGAACTGAGAACCTCCGTGCTCAATAGCAAGATCAAACCTGCTGTTAATGGGGATGCAAAGGTTATGGAGAAGCTTAATCATGCTCCAGAGAATGAGACTAAACCCAGTGACAATGTGACTGATTCTCCGTCTCTGGCGGACCAGTCTCCCAAACCCAGACGTGCTAAAGTCAAGCCAGTGGTCAGCAAGCAGAGTCGAATCATCCAGAACCTGAGAAACCTGATCAAAAAGACCCAGAATCTGAAGTGTAAAAAAGACACGGATAACCAGCAGGTGGAGGTGAAGGACGAGCAGGTGACCGTGAAGGACAAAGTGGTGATCGTAAGAGACGTGGAGTCGGAGAAAGAGAGCCAGGGCGGGGAGGAGGAGGAGGAGGGGAAACAGAAGCAGTACCACCTGTGCCCCGCCGAGGGTTGTGACAGCATCTTTACCAGGATTGGCCCGTCGCTGCTGAGGCACGCTGCTACCTACCACATGGAAGACTCTGCTGTCCTGGAGAAGACTTTCCAGTGGGGGAAGGGGAAATGCCTGATCTGTCAGAGGTAAGAAGGGTCTGTCCACATGTTATTTCCCAGGTTGGACTCGGGCACCTGTCCCAATATTCCAGCCCCCCTAGATCAGAATGGTCAGTTGTCGTACCAGGCGTGTCGTAGCCGGGTTAAGTATGTCTTGCCAGTGGACTGTGCTTCACTGGAATGGTGAAAGTTTATTTTCAAGCACAAGATACTTTTCGTCCTGAAAAGGGCCAGATGCCAGCGTTTCTGTGTCCATTGTTTGGTTTACACGCGTGGTGGTTTTTTTATGTTTGAGTTTAAACTGCCAGCAAAGGTGTCAAATTACTACAGGACAGGCAGATTCTAGTCCGATAGCGAGAGACTGCAGACTAATGCACACAAGTGCTGTGGGTTTCCTTTACCACAGTAACCTCCTTTACAGATGAACATTTCTGAGGAGTGATACTTTGTCTTAAATTAGACTGGGGTCACAATCTTTTTTTTTTGTGTAAATTGAGCAGCAATATACCACATTATTTGTTACTAGAAATGTGTATTCTTTGTCTTCGAATCATTACACAGTATACGTGTTGGTTTGGTGTTTTAGGTGTAAAGGGATTGACTGCCAAAATGAGTGGCTGGTAGATTTTTTTTTGTCTACCCAATACATTTGCTGGTGAGCCTAAAAGTTAAGTTGAAGCCCTGCCTTGAAGAATCGTGTTTTTTAAGCTGCCAACTATGTCAGAGCACTTAATGGTATATGAATATCAGCTATTGATATGCCAATGATTTTCTTATCATTGCATCCCTTGAGTGTACAATGGTGCAACTTAATGTCTTGTTTCCTTATTATGCTCCAGGATCCTGTTGGTGTTCGAGCACTACAGAGACCACATGAAGGTTCACAATGCTCCACTGAAACAGGCCTGCCCTCACATAAACTGTAGCCATCGCTTCAAGACCGTCCAGGAGCTCAAAGACCACATGGACACCCACCGGCCACTCCAAGCCCCCTGTGGTTACTTGGGCTGTGGGAAGATCTTCTTTACGATCCCCTCTCTCCATGAACATGAGTGGAGACATTACACCCAGCCCAAGTCTAAAGAGGAGGTAATTGTGTCCAAAGGGATGAGCCCTGACGGTGAAGCCCCCTGGAAACAGAGGGTGAAGAGCCAGGATATGACCGTGCATGGCTGGAGGGGACAAAGAGAGACACCAACTCCTAAATCCAGGCACTCTGATCCACATGAGAAGTGCATTCACTGTAGCAGGTAAAGGAGGCAGACTCCACACACAACTGGAATATGACACTTATCACAGCAACATTTCAATCATGAGATGTCACCTCATGCCAGGCCTGAGAAACTACATACTGATGACCAAACCAGTCTATAGCTCTGTTATCAGCTGCAACTCTGGAACCAGCCTATTAATGGTTTACTGGTAAATTAATTAAGGGGATACTCTGGGATTTTGGCAGAGGCCCTTCAGCTACTTCTCATTAGTCAGATTAATTTGTTGGTAGGATTTCTCTCTCTGTGTGCAGTATCTAGGACATTAGAGGAGACCGGTAGTCTATGGTATCGGCTAGTGACAAAAAATGTGGGGAAATAATTAAATGGCCTCATTGCCAGAATGGTGAAGTATCCCTTTCCAGCCTGGTTAACATGGTGTTACTGATGCATACCCTTTTCTGTTTCAGGTACCTTTGGAACCACCAACACTTTGTCGACCACATTAAGATCCACGATGCCCCCCTGAAGCAGTTGTGTCTCCACCTGAACTGTGGCCAGCGTTTCTCCAGAACCCAACTGCTCTGGGAGCATATGGACACCCACCGGCCTCTCCAGGCCCTCTGTGGGTACCCTGGCTGTGGGCTGACCTTCTCGCGCCTCCCTTTGCTCCACGACCACGAGTGGCGACACTACAGTAAAGACAAGCCCCCAGAACCAACCGGAAAGGAGACTCTGGCGGGGGACACCAATGGCAACAACGACGGCCACATGGAGACTTCAGATACCGGCGGTGCTGCCGTCACCACGCCAACGCAGCACACACCACCGAAACCCATCAACGGCTGTGATGGAGAGGACAACAAAGACCAAGCCCCTGAGACAGCCGACCCTGCCATGTCCCAAATCGCCACAAACACAATCCCCCCTGCCAGAATCCTCCAGACGTTCACCGAGACCATGACCATGAGGGAAGTGGACAATATCATCACTTTGGCCCAGGTGATGCCCGGTGGCGAGGAACCAGTCATTGCAGAACACAAAACTTTCAAACCAGAGGATCCTTCCTACTTACCCCTGGCCAAAGCTCCCCTCATCCGCCCACCCCCCTCCACGTACCTAAACGAGGCAGCCCTGAGCATGCGCAAGCGCAGGAAGCCCGGCGAAGCAGCTTCTGAAGGGCTTGTCAAAAAGAGCAAGGCCGCGGTGAAGAGTGTGCTGGGGAAGAAGAACGTTCCGGAAAGGGCTGTGGCTGAGAAGGAGGTCCCTCCTCAGAGACAGCGCTGCTCCAAGTGTTTCTCCTCCTTCACCAGTCCCGAGGACCTGGAGAAGCACATCTCCCTAAACACTTGCTCGTCCCTCTTCAGCTTTGACTCCGATGATGACAGTAAGTAGCACGTATGGGAGTGACGCTTCAGCTGGTGATCGGTTATGGGAACCAAATGACAATGACACGAGTCCTGGCCAATACACAATGGCTGCTTTAAAAAAATGTAATGACCGTACTTGTTTTGTACATTTTAGAAATGTAGCAGATGGTCCTATCCAGGAGAGAGGGGGAGTGTGTGTGTGTGTTTTTAAAGCAAGTATTTGTTCATGCAAAACTTAATTTTGATCCTCTCCTTCCCAGGTTAGTGGTGGAGGACTGGAGTGAAAGTTTTTTTTGTGGTGGGGAAGAGTGTTGATGTTAGGCACTACAGAGACTTCTTGAAGCTCCACAGTGCTCTTCAGGTGTGTTCTGTCTGTCCTCTGAACTGGACCCATCACAGGCAATACTAGCACACATTCAGCTCTGAGAGCTGTAGGGCCAGTTCCATGGCAGACTATTGGCACTACATCCTACTACATTCTTTAATCAGTGTTAATACTGCAATACACTGTACATAGGTCTAGACCAAACAGTTCTGCATTTCAGTAATTGCCAACCCTCATTAAAATACTTTCAGTAAGTATTGTAAAATCTCAGTATGAAGATTCATACTGTAGATAGGTGTTTCAAAAGTACTTTGAAATATATTCAGTTTAACCTATGTTTTAGTTCAGACATAAAATCTGACATTTTGGGGTCAATGTTATTCAGTATTTGAACAGAATTTTTATAATGCCAGAAATGAAAAACAGTTTCACAGTGTATTAGAAACTGGTCATCTATGCATTTGATGACAATTATTTTGTAAAAGAGCATTAAGATGAATGGGGGAAAGAAATCACTGTTAATGAACTGATAATGTGATGAATGATGTGCACTTACCTGCATTGGTCATTTATATGAACCAATGTTGATATTTATTAAGTTTGTACTTAATGTAAAAATATCCTTCTCAATTACTCTATTTTTCTTAAAGAAAAATTACTGACTTTGTTTTCAATAAACAATTTCCACTATGAACCTAAGAAGTGCTTAGCTGTGATGGTTATTTACTTGACAAAAATGACAAGATTGTCTGGGTCAACAAGGTAGGACGCACAAAGCGGTGAACTATAAGAAACTCTTTATTTTAAATCACAAATTTCATAGTTTCAATCAAAAGTATTGCTTCAGTTGGCTAGATCATAGTTTGAGCCAGACAAAAGTAATGACAGTATTATGTACAGGTTTGCATCACTTTTTCAAGTACAAAGAGGGATGAGGTCAGTTTAAGAGGTACACAGTCATAGTAGCAGACTGAGCTCTCCTTCAGAGTAAAAGCTCATTGTTGGTACTTAAAACCCCACTAAGTGTTCTTCATTACTGGTCTTGGGGGTAATCAAACCTTGAACCTCAAAGCAGTCCCTAACTCCAACTTGCTCGGGTGGCCCTACAATGTGTTGCGGACAAAATGTGGAGGCCGAGCAGATTATAAACCCTTCAACTATGGGATGCACTCATGACTTGATTGATGGAACATCGTGTCCCACTTCTAAATACAATGTGCATATGATAGAGAACCATTACTAAACATTTACTTTAGAAGGTCTATCATGTCAAGCCTCAGACAAATATAATTAGGAGAAGATGTAGTGCATTAAGGAATTCCAATTTGCTTATTAAAGGCTCAATTGATGCAAACTCTCCACTGGATTCTAATTATTCCTTGATCAGCTGTACTCCCTCAGCTTTGAGACACTTGAACATGCAAATTGAGGGCTGAAGGGAATAAGGTCATGGGATTTTAGCCATGGTCTCGTTCACAGTTCTGGCAGTGAAGTGTCGGAACAAGTCGGAAAACACTGGCTATCCAGGATCAGGATTGAAGAACACAGCCCAAGTTAAAGTAACTTGCAAACAGGTCTACACAGTAGTACTTACATGTAGTTACCACTGCGGTAGTATGGAGTACTAAGTTCTGTGCTACAACGGGCTGATGTGTAACAGGGTCAGAAGTGGGGATAAAGAGGACTAGCAATGGATGTGGCCAGGGTCTGAGGTATTTGTCATGCAGGGTTAAAAGGCACTGGCTAAAGAACAGGGTCATCCTATCAACAGGCTTCAGGGTTAGAACATACACTAGCCCAGGCATACATGAATGCATGCATCAAACTAATATGGCATTCCAGTCATTGTAACATGCATTTCAGTAAGTGAACGAGACAAACCGTTAAAAGGTTGAGGCTTATGCATAAATAGTTTCTAGGCTTGAGTTATTCCCTTCTTGACAGTACCCCTTGCCTCATTAGATGTACATACACAAACCGTGTTGGATTGGTGAACAAAATCTATTGTGAAGAAACAGTTTTCTTGATTCTGTTCACAAAGAAAGCCCTCTCCTCCCACTCTAACATGGGGAAGCTGACCTGAGAACACAAGTGCATTGTGGGTAGCAAGGAATCTACCCCTCTATTGTCCTGTAATAGAGCTGTAGACAAATGTGCTAGAAGATACTCAGAGTGCTAATAAAACAAAGCTTTGTCTGAAAGCAATGTAGTGAACCAGTACCTAGTTATTCAGAGAGAAGCTAAATCTGGTGTGCATTAAACAGATGAAACTACAATTAGGAACAAAACAGTTATTTAAATAGGCAACTATTCTCTTGTTAAAAAAGTAAAAATGTGTCACGTGTTGACTTGGATCATAAACATGCATGGAATTCAAGCCTTCCTATTGGATGTAGTATCAATATATCTATTTTTAATCAATGCTTTACAATTTATAATAAATAGGTGTGCTAAAATGCAGCATTAACACTTTCAAGGCTCAAAATGGAAGACCCAGGAAGAGGAAGTAAAACCAGACCAAAATGGTCCACATGCTGTAGCCTGGTAGTTGAGGAGGAGAGTGTGGGATTAAACATACAGACCTCTTTACTGATGTTAGTACTATCTGCCCCGCTGAGCTGGGCTTCTTTGTGTTGCTGACAAAACAGTGTGTTTATATGGCTTGTTCCTCTGCTTCAGTGAGAGTTGTTAGTGCTCCAGTCGTAGGGCAGGTAGCTGACTTTGATCTTCCCAGAGGAGAGGACACTCTGCAGGCTGGACCTCTTGGGCGACTTCCCCATGTGCTCCAGGATCCAGTTCAGCAGCTGAAGAGAGACGGGGCAAGTCTGAGTTAGGACAGTAGACTTAAAAGATGTCTTCCAGCTATTTTAGTTGTTGAAAAGCAATATTAAAAGTATAAATATGGTGATAAATACACACATTAAAGAGTAAAGAAAACGTATGAAGGAAAGGTGTAGAAATTACATGCCTGGCCACCCCATTTAACACTTTTTGGGCAAACCACTGGTCAGAAGGCACCCGTCTGAGATGGGCCTTTTGTTAATAACAAATTTTACCTGCAGTTAAGAAGTCTGGAGGAGGGTTTTAAGACATTGTACACATCAGTTAAAGGTGAAAGTGCAGCGTTTTGTTAACCTAACTTTATCCGGAAGAACAAATTCAAATTTATAACAGCAATCTGGGACCAATTACGGTCAACAGTCTTGCTCAGGGACAGAACCACAGCCTTTTCACCTGGGTAAGAGATTCGAATACATTTCAGTTACTGGTGAAATACATACTAACTACTAGGCTAGCTGCCTCCACAAAGCCAGTGCTGAGATACCTTTTCGTCCGTGCCTCCAAAGTCTGCCTTGTACCACTTGAAAATCTGGCTGAGACGGACTTCTCCCTTTTCAGAATCCACCATACAGCCGCCGTCGTCCTCCAGAAAGGCCTCTGCTGCAGTGCGCAGCTGACTGTCGACGTCCTGATTGGTGGGAGAGGACACCTCATGTGACCCTTCTCAAACTTTGGACTACAATAGATCGGTCCACTATACGTGCAGCATTTGAAGTGTACCATGTTGTGTTACCTGTGGAGTGTAAGTTTTGATGGGTGGACAGCCCTTAGCGCCACAGTTCAGGGCGAAGTGGACCAGGGGCTCAGCGTCTGGGAGAGCCACCTGGTGGACGAAACGAGAATAACAATTACAACCACTTTACAGATTGTGCCAAGGAACGCACATTTCACTACAAAAAGTAAATGGAACCACATGAATGTACGAGGATTAGTTAAGTAGCCTTTTCCGTCAAACGGAGTTGTGCACCTGTAGGCGAGGGTCAGTCTTAGAGAAGGGTCTGAGAAGCTGTGCGACACCCTTTCTGTTCCCCCTTAGAACTCCGTTCTCTATGTCCTGCAGTGTGAACACCTCTCCTCCAATCAGGTAGCTTACATAGTTAAAGAACTGCAAACGAAACACAGGGACAAAAACATGTCAAGGCCAGACAGTGCTATGTGGTTTGTCACTTCTCCACATCCCTAGATGGTCCTACCCTGTAACGCTGCCACATGTTGGTGGGGGCTCCCAGTCGGAGGTTTCCGTGGATCACCAGAGCATTATAGGTGTTGATGAAGAAGGCTAGTTTCTCCTCTCTGGTCAGAGACAGCAGCTCTACTCTCTGTAGCTGCACTGCCAGCTCGCAGTAGTGCTCAAACACCGGGCTCAGGGACATTGCCTTGTAATCCACACTCTGTTTGGAAAAACTTATCGTGATGTCATATTTTCATAGATCTGTTTCAGGGGAACATTCTTTTTTTCTTTGTTTTGGCTATTACCTTTCCATCAGTGGAGAGATACTCCGAAAACAACTTCAGGATCATATCCCTCAGAATGACTGACAACTCTGCAGCTGATAGAGAGAAATACATAAAGTAATATAATATAATAAAGTAATATAATATAAACTTGTATATACATACTGTGAATATATAATGTATGCACTTAAGTTTATATTATTATATATACAGTCATTTGCTAAAATATTTGGCCACCTAAGAAAACGGTTTAAAGCTATACAGGCAGTAACTGTTCATCTATTTGAGAGACAAGTTGGCAAGGAAAAGCACCATATTAGGGAAAAACCTTGAGAAGAACCAGCCTCTAAAAAAGTCCTCCCTACCTACCCTTTAAAGGGGAGCATGCAGCAGTCTGTCCTGCATTCAGGGCAGAGTGTGATGTTCCATCAGCCTGTACAGACTGTCACTCACTTCAAACTCCTCCCTCTTCCCTTTCTCAGCCATGCCCACCATGTACTTCCTGTCCAGTAACAACTGTCCAGTCTCACAAGCCTTACTTCGCTCTGGCGAAGTAAGGCTTGTAAGAGAATGATTAGGTAGAATCACAGAATAGAAAAATAGACTAAACATCAACGAGTAGAATCTATGAATAGGAATGTTCGTTCCACGACTATCATAGGACATACCTATGCCCCTGTCCTTCTGCAGCCAGCCGTGCTCCTGTGAAGCTGTTTCTGCACATGCTCAGTCCACTCCACTGACATCCAATCACACTGCTCCACTTGAACTCCTGTACCACATCCCCTAATAAATCCCTGTCACACATAAACTCAGCAAGATATGGATCAACGGCATCATTTGTGGGAACAGATACATTTTTTGTTTTGTTGTTGAATAAATGTTGCAGGAATGTAAGAGCAAATGATTGGAGACTGGAGAGGCAGCAGGCTGGCCTATAACTCAGACAGGCAGAGGCCAGGTGTTGGCAGGTCAGGGGCTATCAGATAACACTAATCCCTTGTCTCTGCAAGGGCCTCTATCTGCCGTGATGACAGAACATTGGAACTCACACACATGCACACCCTCATACAAGCGCACACGCGCACAGCTGGGGATGCTAAAACAAAACCTGTCTGTCTCATGTAGCAGACTCCTACATTCCACAAGAAATGACAGACAGACAGGTCTTCACCAGGTCTTCACCAGGTCTTCACCAGGTCTTACAGGGCTGATATTACTACCGATATTGCAACAGTACCATGTCGAATGAACCCAGTTATTATAGCTCAAGGTCAGACCCGTACTTCTACAGTAGTTTTGGGTTTCGACAAAATGGGTTTCAACAAAATGAAGATTTTGGGAAGAGGACAGACCTGTTTTCTAGAGTGGAGAGTTCAGACCATAGAACTGCAACTGGCAGATAACAACACCCCCCCCCCCCCCCCTAAACACATTTCACTGAATGTCTAAAAATTCTAAGCCTACTCCACATCAACCCAAATCACATGAGACAAAGGACTCCTGTGTGTCCACTGACCTCCATTAACACCTCCAACCGTGTCTGAGCCAGGTGATTGGTTCTCCTGTGGCAGGGGTGGGCCATCTGCTGGGACAGCCTCCTCCCTCACCAGGCGCACTAGGCGCTCCAACTCCTCTGGAGCCTGCAGTAAACAGTTCAATTTTAACCTTTCCTTAAGCAGGCAGGTCATTCAGGGTAAAAGTGATGTTCTACAAAAACAAACTGGTGACATTTGGTTTTTGGAAAGTAACTGAAGCTTATTTGGGTGAGGTCAACAGATAGACAATTGTATCTGTTTAGCTGAGACACTGAAAATGACAGCGGATCAGTGTGCTCACGCTCACCAATTTCTGTAAGTCATCGCCCCCCCCAACGTGGACACTGTTGAAGAAGATCTGAGGAACTGTGGTTTGTCCGGTCAGCTCGTTAACCCTCCCCCAGAGCTCTGGGTGTTCTCCCATGTCCACAGCACAAACAGGCAGCCTCAGCTGACCAAGGCTGTTCTTCGCCTGCACACAATGGGGACAGCCCATCACAGAGTAGACGACCACCCTGCCCAGCACCATGCCCTCAGTGTCCCCCATCTAAACAGCCCCAGAGAGGACAGAGTAGAGAAAGATGTTGAGGAAGCAGCTACTGTTGGTTGGTAGAAGTGAAAATGTCAAAATGAACAGGGCTTTTTCAACACTTTCTTGAGGTGTGGAAATAGTGATGTAGGCGTACCTAATTCTTTAATGGGGAAGCTACATTGATTAGCAATATGGGCTAATGTGGTAGATAATGTCCTGGTACACTTATCTACTTCTTCCTCAAGGCCAGCTTATCTACAGTCACTCAATACTGGATAAAGTCTATTATTCACTCCATTGTGACATTTAACACACTGGTGTGGTTTAAGCATGAATCTGTTGTGTTGAGGAATCATTAAATAAAACGATACTTAACCCTTGCTACAGACACATTGCCAGACTCACTATTACCAACTTCTTCAGCTAAATGGCTCCTATACCTTATTTAACTTGGCAAAAACCGTTGGTCGACTTTAATTTCACTTCAGATCTCACTTCCAAACAAAAACAGCATAAACAATCTGCAGCTGCTGACATCCTCAAACCTATCATCATGTGTCCCACTGTAGTCCAGCTAATTTGATGTTTAATGGTTATTCCCATGTAGTACAGTATTAGTACATATTTATTTATTTAATGTGGTTGTGTGCTGTTACCCTTGCAATCATCCGTTTCACTAGGTCATCCACTTCACTGCGGTTAAGTTAGCTGTACATTAAAGATTAGGACTTCCAACACTCCTTGTTTTTGCTGTTTTGTTCCATGTTCAAAAGTCAACTTTACAGTCATGTTGATTGTCTGTTGTTGCTGATGGTAGAGCAGTATTCCTTGAAGCTATTTTTGTTGATTATATGGATGAACGTTTTTTTTGGCTCAGAGCTATTACAAATATTTCATGGTAAAATTATTTAAAAACTTACCAATATTGAAACATTTGAAAATTAAAGGTAGGTATAATGTCCCTTAACCTATATTGGTTGGTTATTTTGACAAAAGTTCTAATTGGTCCAATTTATTTATTTGGGTATTGACATGTATATGATATATAATAATGCGTTCAAAATTATCAGTAATTGTCTGTATTAAAAAAATGCTAAACTAAAGAATACTGATTGTAGCCAGAACTTGCATTAGTTGGTTATTTTGATCAAAGTTATATTGGGTCCGAGTTATTGACATTTATTTGATCAAAAGTGCTTCTGAACATATTCCAGACATTTAAGAAACATTTTACTGTAGGGCAGTTGTTCCTGAAGTTATATGTAATGGTTATATAGAGAAAAGTTGTAATGGCTCAGAGCAATTAACGTTTTTCATTGAAAGGCAAATGAGATAAAAGCATATTGGGAAAATGTAGGCTAAGTTGTTTCTTTCTGGCAGTTTTCATTGACGAGGTATTCACGATCAAAGTCTGAATCTTCAGTATAAAGCTAACGTCACCGCAGTGTCCACTTCATTTTTCACTCCACTGCAGCCGTCCATTCTCTGGTAATTGAGTTCGTTTGAGGTTAATATTAAGACATCTAACCTTAGCTAGCACTAGCAGGGAACAGCTAGCAATGAACCTAAAAATGTGCGACGCCTTAGTGTAACGTTTCTGTCACTATACCACTGGTCAACCGGAGGCTATCATAAACAAATGTATATGCTCGAATATAACTATCTAATATGAAACAGTCTACAACGTTCGCCTGCCATCTAGCTATCTACTGTCAGCAGTATCTATAATCGTTTCCTACCTTATCGTGCAGCGTCGGACCCCCTCCTTTTTCTACAGCAGTTACAGTACTGTACTTCCAAATCTAAGAGATTAATAAAGGAATAAATGACGCCATTGTTGCTTTTGAGCCTTAGTATGCATTATTAAATGAAAGCAATTAACTAGTAAATTCTTTAAAGTATTACAGAGCTCATATAGCCAGATGGCACTGTGTGCGTAAGCTCTCCATCTCTGTCTCTTATGCTTTGGTCTGTGTCGATGGCAGTAAGAAATCGACACTGCTAGGAACCTTTCACGAGCAATGGTTTGTTTCCTTCCGGACGTTCTGGTTGCTATCCAGTTAATCTTAGACTCTAAATTAGAGAGAAGCGGATCGCGGAAGTGCAGACCCCTACTAGGGCTACTGCTTCAGTGTTTACTGGATGAAACATTAGATTTTATGTTTTTAAAGATGTCTAGTTTGTCCGATGCAGAGCGCAATGGCTTTAAAAATATGTTTGATATCATGTCAATGAAGGACATACTTTCTCTTAGCGACACAGTAACAAACAAACTTATTGCGGTGGGAAGTACTACCGGTAATATCTTAGTGGCTAGAACAGTTTGCTATCTGTCTTAATCAGTAATGGGATATCATAGTATAATTTCTATGGTGTCTTTGTATGTTTCAGAGGCAGTCGAGGCTATTCTTTCATACACCAAGGATGCTGAGGAGCTGCTGAAACGAAGAAAGGTGCACCGTGACATCATATTCAAGTACCTGGCGAAAGAGGGGGTTGTGATGCCCACGGATAGCGATAAAAACCAGCTAGTGAAGAAGACTCTGCAATTCTGGTCTACTGGCAAGGTAGACAGCCAGTCAGAATAGCATCTCACATGTTTGTTTTTATGTTCCATAAAACATTATTTTGCCTTGTTCGCTTATCTGTTCCATAGAACATTATTTTGCCTTGTTCGTTTATCTGTTCCATAGAAAATTATTTTCCCTTGTTCGTTTATCTGTTCCATAGAACATTATTTTGCCTTGTTTTATCTGTTCAATAGAACATTATTTTGCCTTGTTCGTTTATCTGTTCCATGGAACATTTAAATTATGATTTTGTCTCCTTATTTGTAGGCATTGGACCAACAAACCCCATCAGTTGTGACCAGCCTAGGTCTGAGACCATCAGCATCTTTGTCCTCTGAGACGGAGGATGGGGCTGGTTTTGACCATCTGGCACTGGCCAGACAGTTCTGTCAATGGTTTTTCCAGCTCTTCAACAGTCAGAATCCCTCCCTGGGTCAGCCACCTCAGGACTGGGGACCGCAACACTTCTGGGAGGATGTCTACCTGTGCCTCTTCTCTAAGTAAAAAATTATATATTTTAAGCTGTGTTAGGACTGACTATCATTTTATTAAAATGTTTGCTTTTTTTTGTATTTTCTTTGGTATTGAAGATGTTCTGTCCATACGATCTGTCTCACCGTTTCTCAGTGTTGATGGTGAACAGATGGAGGAGTTCCGTGGTTCTGAGCTAACCAGCATGCGCCTCCTGGCCTTGGCGAAGGATGAGAGGCTCCTGCTGAGCCCCAACCTGGAGCCTAACGGCCTGAAGGCCCTGTCCTCCCCCCACGGCCTGGTGCTGGTCGCTGTGGCTGGGACAATCCACAGAGACACCGTCTGCCTGGGAGTCTATGAACAGGTGTTTGGCCTCATTCGCTCTCCGCTGGAACAGAACAGCTGGAAGATTAAGTTTGTCAACCTAAAGATTAGGGGGCCTGAAGTCCTGGGAGGAGCAGGAGAGCTGGTCTCACCTTCGCTGACCTGCAGCCCCACTGAACTACAGCTGCTGTTGCTCAGATGACGAGGAACGTCGGGCGCTGCTGACTTTTCTTCAGAATCACTCAGGTGGAGAAACATGGACATTGTATAGGTAGCCATCTACCATATTGCTTTTGTTGATCTTGGGTTGTCAGGTCTTTGCAAAGCAAGGAGGTTCAGGTTAATAAGATTTACATCTGGTGTTAATGTGGGCTATGAGGAAGCGCTGGTTAGAGATGTCTTTGATGGATGTCAAAACACTAAATACATGATGCAATTTGTGTTACTGTCATGATGGCTGTAATACTCTTATGATTTATGTGTTGTTTTCTGCAACAGTATAATCTAGTGATACCTGACATACAGCTACTTCCTTGCTTAGAACAAGGACATTTAACCGAAAAGGATTGACCCTGAGCCAGATTATATCAGACATTTTGATGATAACCTTTTTTATTACGATAAGTAGCCTATGCCAGTGAAATCTGTAGTTTGAATAAAAATCTGTTTGCTAATATGGGCAATTTTTAATTGAACAATTGCCCATACAAGGGTCATTAAAAAACATGTTTAACCGATGCTTACCAGGCAATCATTCTGTGTTTTTATTTTGGCCCCCTTTTATTTTGGGCCCCTTTATTTGGCCCCCTCAGCCAATTGTTACCGAGCTGTTAAACCATATTCCAGGACATTTTCAGATTTACAGTAATGGAATAGGTTTTACCCAAAATTCTTCTGTTGTCTCATTTGAGTTGTCTCTTCCTCTGTGGTTCAGTGCCTGGGATCTGGGGATCTGTGCCTTATATAATATCATTTGTTTAGCTGAACCATGCCTCTAAAATCTGTAAATAGGGTTAGAGAATGTTTAGGACATTATATTGTAAAATATGTATCATACATGTACTAAAAAGAAAATAAATGTATTCGGATGCCAGTGTTCTGTTGGGTTATCATTGTCGTGTCCACTAGGTACTGTACATAATTACTTCAAAGCTTGACTTCCACCAAGCCAGATTGTTTGATTCTGTACATTGTAATCTATGATGAATTAAGATCATTGATTGTACTCTACTTCCCTCTCTGAAGTGAGAAAGCTGCAAACTTTGACAGACAGTCAAACAATGAGTTTTTAAACAAGGAATTTATCTTGACACATTTCAAGTACAGTAGCTCTCAAAATTGTTCACTCCCCTTTGAATTCTCCATATTTTATTGTGTTACAAAATGAAGTCGAATTGCATTTTAATCTGGAATGGTTTCTGTTGATGAACACAATGTCCATGATGTCAAAGTTAAAAATACAATCTGTGATTGTTTTTAAATAAATAACATATAATATATGTGCCATTATTCCCCTCCAACTGATGCCAATCCACACATCAAATCCACACTCATGGTTAACATTAGGATTGCTTAAGATTATAAATCATAATGAGATTCTTAATATCAGAGTGGTGTGAAATTATGGCTAATAAACCTTTCAAACTCAATAACTAACATCAATAGTGACAAAAACATTACGTTGTTACATAAATGCAAACGTCTTAGGCTTCCTGAAAATTGTTTAAAGCTATCTAGGCAGTAACAATTTGCTCATAAAACAGGACACTTACCAATAAATACAAATAAACACTGATACAATAAAATGTAATAAGAATTAATTTTATGCCCTAAAGGTAACTGCCATCTTGTGAGATTGCTAGAAGAAATATCATATACCAATCTGAAGAAACTGAACATCCTGAAGACAGAACATTTACAGAGGGATCCAAAAGGCTATCTGCATCTGATCAGCAGTAATTAAAGGGTCATTTCGGACATGGAAAAGAAGACTTATGGCAAATCCTGTAAGAAGCATATACCACAGAACTACTTGGAAAAGATGACTCAACAGTCTACCGAATAGAATCGCTTCAGCTTTGGACTTTCTGGGAGGCTACAAAATGTATATTTCTTATTATATCATTGTTTCTTTTGTGTTTACTTAAATGTTATAGTGAACAAATAAACACTTGGATACACATTTTTTACATTTCTTTTAGTCTTTTATGAAGTCCTGTAGGTGGTTTGACCATTTTGTTGGATTCCTCATAACCTTCACAATGATAGGATATAGTTTAGCCTAAAAATAATCATAATTTATTAGATATCAAATTGCATTTGAAACATAGAATGTTGCAGGAAAGGTGCCTTGGTGAGCAGGGGCTATACTTGTCATTTAGTTGGTGTTATGTTGAAAGCTGTTCCCTCTCAGCAATTGTTTCTATTGTTTTGTAAATGTCACAGAAGTGTACCGGTCTTCCAATTAACTTCCCACTGTTTTTTAATTACCCTGCTCAATTGGGTATGGTCATACTTGTCATGGGCAGAGACTGGGGAGTTGGCAAGGACCAAATGAAATATGATAGGAGGAAAGCCCAGACAAACATTAAAGCAATTACTGACCTGAATCTTTTTTTGTCTCGACAATAATAGTCATTTTAATGCGTAAGACAGCAAATACATGTGAGTCATCCAGTCTCAGCCCTGACTTAGATTTGCATGAACACTGGCCTTGCAATGACGCCATTAACTTCAAGGCAGTCGTTTTAATGCTGCGCCAGTCTTGGGCCCAGCTTGAGCCATTTTTACAAAGACAATGGCCAAGTGTTGCATAAGAGTCCAAAAGTATTCCCAGCTGTAATGGCAACCAAATGAATGTAAAAAAAGTAGGAATGTTAAAACATGCAATAAATTAATAGTGTATTTTAATCACATTTTGTTATTGGGGAAAATGTTCAATAAAAGCCTTTCATTTAAAAAATGATATTTAGTAAATAAATCTAATTTAATAACATTTTATTTTGATTTAAATATTAAGACTGCAAGATTGCGAATACGCCATTGCCAAGATTGCCCAAGTAGCAGTATGTGGCCTACAAAAGTATTATAGCTGTTTATTTTTTTTAAAGACACTGTGTTTGTAGACGATTTGACCTTCAAAGGCCAGCTGAGACCAGCAAAGACTGCTCTGAGATCAATCTGAGACCAGCAAAGACTGCCCTGAGCTCAGTCTGAGACCTACAAAGACTGCTCTGAGATCCGTGATGGAAAGAATTCTACAGATGGCTGAGAAGGAGCAGAGATGATCGGCCTGCGTTTCCTGGCCCTGCCGAGGCATGAAACTCTTATGGCCAGTAGGCCCTGGTATCCTGACACAGATGGTAGCTATAACAGGGCCATTAACACAGAGGCAGGGAGTCCCATTGAATTAACCTTAACTGTTTATTTAGGCAATGAGTCCCATTGATCTTACTCTAACCTTTAATATTATATCAGGGATGGGCTGTCCATGGATCAATTCCCCAAACAAACAAAAATACTTCACATTTACGAATTACACAGGGCCGACAACTTACAACTACGAGTTAGAATTGTAGTATACACATGGTGCAGTTTAAAAATGTGGTTGTGTGCATCAGCCTTTTTTCCTTAAAGTCGCTCTAGGAGCCCAGGTCAGCTAACTGCTAAGTTAGTCTGCTAGTTGAACTTCTATCATGTTCACATTTCCTACCAGAGGGCTCACATTGATTCAGTCACTTTCATAAATATATTACAAACTGCAAATATTATTCAATTACAATTGCTAAATATTCTCTACACCCCAAGGAGAAATATGTAGAGTTGCAAAAAAGGAACTACAAAGTGCATGTCTCTGACAACTTAATTATGTAAAGTTTAAGGGAGCCCTGCAGAGATACACCCTTTATATTCTAGCAAAAAGCCCTAAGGCTGTAACAACTAGGCCACATTTCGTGATAGTGAATACAATAAAAAACTGAACATGGACAGTGACACAAAATGTACTTTCACCAACACAATTTAATGATGGAGTGATAATGGTCCACTCGCTTTTTCATTAGTTTTCTCTTGCCCTAAATCTCTCTCCATCACTGTCTCTTTTCTCACTCTGTGTGAGCGCAGCCTATCCGTTGGGCTCTGTGTGGCGGGGTATAGAATGCAGCCGTGACTGTGGTTTTGGTGGGAAATGTTACATCTGG
This sequence comes from Esox lucius, assembly GCF_011004845.1. NCBI lineage: Eukaryota > Metazoa > Chordata > Actinopteri > Esociformes > Esocidae > Esox > Esox lucius. The sequence continues at coordinate 24,875,106 of NC_047584.1, read as the reverse complement.
GAAATTATTCTTGGCGCTCCCTTCAAAAGAACTGAGCTAGTTAATATCAAACTCTTTGGGCCGGGTCTCTGTGCTTTACTGGGCCATAGTTGTGGCAAAGGAAACCACCGTGACCATTGATCTCTGGCTGTTCACCTCACAGAAGGAATAATAACAAGCAGGCCGCCCCCTGCCTTTATGGCACTTGGCTTTTCCTCCGTTTAATAAGCGGTTTGTCCCATGGCACAGCTCTGACGCACAGCCTCAAAAATACCATTCACTGGCGTCTGACTGTGTGTGTTTCTGTGTGTTTGTATGTGTGTGTGTGTGGTGTGTGTGTGTGCTCACTGTGACTCTGAGTTTGTCTTTAATGGAGAAGTGTGTTTCTCATAAATGACATTGGAAAGTTGAAGCCGTGGGTCGCTCAGTCTTCGAAATAGTAGTTGTAGTTTTCGGGTGTCGAACTGTGGAAAGAGCTTCAATGGACAAGAATGTTGTTTTTGCCCTTCAGTTGGATATGACAGTTGTTATTATGTAACACAGTAGTTTTTTTAATTGATATGAATAAGTTCTAGTGAGAGAAGATGTTGGAACCATAAGCCCTTCTCAGAGACTTAGAGACAAAAGGACGGGTTCACTGAAATCCATGTTTGTTCTTTAGATAAACATTTGACATTTTATGTCTGTTTTTCATTAAGGTATAATATATAAAGTATGAATGTTATATAGAATAATTTTGTCCAACTTTTCAAAATAATGTAATGCTCAAAGAACAGTACTGAACTTAGTTCCTCTCATGTTTTTGACTTTCAGAGTGACATAATCCCATCGTTCCTCAAGGGGGCAGGCGTGCTTCATCAGGAAGAATAAAATGTTGATCCTTGGCTGATTCAAAAGCTTTTAAAGCGATTATGTGAAGAAAGTCGTCCATAGCTAAGCACAGCCTAGACTACTTTATTTAAGCTGGCAGTTGCTTGTAGCCCAGGTCGTGAACAAAACAGTAAATTTTTGAGTATATCGTGAATTGTCTGCCATTAAATTGATAGGGTTCTTAAGGAGAGGCACATTTAACTAGTGCCTTTCAAAGGTATGAAAACACGTATATTTCATTAGTTATTGAGGTGCCAGTAATTTATGGATGCACATGAAGCTTACAGGGACAGCATAGACCGCTCCAGAGCATAGACAATAAAAAGAGGATTTACAATTCGGGAACTATAATCAATCAATAGGCCATCATATTTCTTCTTTACATTGAGTGACAAATCACCTAAAGGGGGTAAATGTTTTTCTTTCCCTTTTTGTTCATATGATTTTAAATCTCAGAAGTGCTGTTCAACCAGAGCATTTCCACACTAGCCTTCACATACTTTTGGTGAGTAGACTTGTTGGGTAAAAACCTGGGGTTCCAGGTTATGGTCGACAAAATTCTGGGCAAGACCTCCATCGATTGACAAATGATGTCACCTTCTTTCCTTCTTCCTTCCTGCTATGTCAGCTGAATGCGTCTATTTAGAGCTGACATCATTGTTCCGTTTCAGGGTAAATTGGTGTGGACTGGAGAGGCAGGCCTCAGAGCTTCTGACAGTCTCTCCATGCTCCAGCTCAGTGTAATTTTACACTCCCATAATTAGCTCCTGTAAACACTGGAAACGTTAGACCACAGGGGAATGTACAGGATCCCAGGAAACAAACAGGCAGAGAGGAGAGGATCCCGTGTCTGTGACAGTCTAGTTTAGCATCAACGAACCTAAACAACGTCCAGAACATTTTCTATGGGAAAAGAATTGTGTATTTATACAAGAGGAATGTAAAAGGATAAACACACCTATATACGTGAAGCCAACTAGGATGTTTGAATCAGAAATAAACCAGTAGGAAACAATCCTTGTTCTGCATCCTCCTATGCAGTGGTTGAAGTGGGGTGGGATGGATTCAGTAACTCAGGGATTGTGTTGCTTGACTGACAGCTAAAAATTGGTTAATTCACAGCATAAAGTGGCAGTATTATAGGGTCTAGGCCGCCACTTTTTCCTTCATAAATAGACACAGAGTCCTTTAGTAGAAGGTCTATCACATTCTGGCCTACATACTGCAGTGTCCCTCTCTGACAGCCGGACCTCTGCTGCACAGCCCACTGCCCTGACAGCTCTCTCAGCTTGGCTCTATGGAGATGATCACGTTATCAGAGTGCTGGCAGGAGGTTGTCAGCTCGTGTTGGGCCTGCCGGCCATCCCGACCATAGCGGCCGTTTGGCGGATGTGTGTTCGTGCCAGCCTCCCAGCACCCGTCCTCCAGGACATCTGCTGCTGAGAGCTGCCGGCCGGCCCAAGCTGCATCTTAATCCCCGTCTCCCTCCAGCCTCTCCAGCCTCTCCAGCCTCTCCCTCCAGCCTGCAGCCCTCAGCCCGCTGCTCGCCTGTTTGTATTAATTGCCCTTGCCTTGCTCGCTGTTTGCTTCTGATTACACTCATTAATTTCAATTCCCAGGGAACCCCAGCCACCACAGCTTTACACACACGCACGCACACACACGCACACGCACACAAACACATGTTTGACATTTTACTATCCTTGTGGGGACCCAAGATGTTATTCCCATTGAAAACCCTAACCCTAACCCTAAACATAAACCCTAACCTCAACATTAACATTAACTCTAAACCTAACCCCTAAGGCAAAATAGCATGTTTTCCTTATTTGGACCAGTGACATGTCTCCACATAGTCAAATATTAATTGTTTAATTATCCTATTTATACATTGTTTGGGGATTTATGTAGAAAAACATTAGACCCCCCCCCCCCACACACACACGCTCCATGACAGGTGTACCTGTGGGTACTGACCTATGACTGTATCTTTTAAGCCCATAGCCCAGCCTCCAGATACCCAGCAAGTGGATCAGATTAATTCCCATGCCTCATCTTGATAATAACTTCTTCATCTCTGTTTTCTTCTTCCTCAAGCTCTTTCAGAGCCTTACGGAGTGTACAAAATGAAAGCATCTGCTCCTTCCTGGTGAATAGATGAGGACAAAGAGAAAACTCTAGAGGTTCTAACAAATAACTCAACAAAAAGTTATGAATGTTTTGATATTCAAGTAAGTGGTGTTAGATGGTAGTTTCTGTACGTGGGGAGAACTGCCGCTCTATTGCTGCGCATTGCCTTGCTACATCACTGCCTCAGCTGCATGGACTCAACTGCAGAACTCTTCTACTAAGCCTACATTTGGCTGACCAGAGGAGCAGTGAAAGTCTCACCTCCTACCCAGCTGCTGCTTCTCTCCCTCTCACTCTGTCACCTCACAGCCTGGGGGTTTCTGGGAAAACGAGTCTGCAGGAGTGATTCATTGTACAGCTGTACCCTAACAGGCCTCCAGGGGGCAACACCTAAGCTCAAACCCCTGCAGCCTGACTGACTTCCTCACACAACACAACCCACACACGGTAAGCCAATTAGAGAACAGAGCTTGGATGAAAAGGGAAAATGTTCTGCTCTAGATTTCCCAAGAGAAGAGTGTTAGTTTATTAAATAATTTTCCTCTGTGATTTTCAAGGGTTGTTTGTATATTACTCAATATAGTTATAACCCCGGATTCGAGCCACGGTAAATGGATTGTGGGGGCGATATCCTAGACCAAATCTCCTGCTCACCCCTGTCTCAAGACTGTTTTAGTGTTGGGAAATTATTTCTTAAGGGCTCCATCAAGGAAACTACACTGAATCAATGCCAAAACACTTGTCTATTGAAGGGGCTTTGTTCATCATCTGCCAGTACCTTTCTAAAAGACAAATAATGAGGTCAGGCTGTCTCAGCTCTGTTGGTAGTACAGAACTCCATTACCCAGGGGGCCTCAGGTCTAGAGTGCTTTCTAGGGGATGTAGTCAGAAAGTAGTATCATTGTTCCATGGTTTAGAAGGTCATATTGATACTGTGGCTGGCCTGGTTGGGCTGTCAACCCCCAGGTCTCCTGCTGTGTGTTTGTGTTGGAGGCCAGACTGCTGCCCAGCGGGCCTGGTAACCACTGGTAACACCAGTTAGAGAGAGAGGAAATCAATGTCCGCCGTGCTCTCTTAGAACCCAGGGGTGCATCTCAATAGTCTAATTCGTTCTCACCTCTCGTCTGGCTGGTTATCAACGTGCAGCAGCTGACACCCAGGAATGTGTTCATTTATTCTCATCTCAACCACAGCCCTGGGCTCCCCCTCTTTATTTCCCTAGACGACCCCATAAAACAGACCCTATAGCAGGCAGCGAGGGAGCCCCATGTCTCCATGGAGCCTCTGTCAGTATGTCATCGTATATAAGCCAGTTGGCACTGTGAGAGGAGAAGAGCAGAGAGGAGCAGAGCCATGAACAGCAGAGATGGGTCAGCAGATCTATCCCTCTCTCTTTATCAGACAAAGAGCTATCTGCACAAATCCTACACATACACTGAAACCCACACACGCACACACATTTCTTTAGCTAAATTGAGACACCAAAGTTGATTGCCTGTAAAAGAAATCCTCCTTTTACTAATCTTAAATCTTACCCTAACCTTAACCCTAATCCTAACATTATGCTTATTCCTATTCTCAACCCAAATCTCACCTTAACCTTACTAACATGTATGCCAAAACTTAACATACCCCTAATTCCTAAACCTAACCGATAATGCCTCATCCTTACCTTTGTTCAAACCCCAACCCTGTTTGCCCTCAAACTTGTTCGGAATTTGACAAAAAAAATATTTTGCCATTTATTTTGCTTTTATTCTGTTTTTAACCCAGTTTGGAGACATTTTCATCCCTGTTATATTGTTAAGTCAGGAACACACAGTCAAACGTAACTCAGCTGGGTCCTAGTGGAGTTGGACTCATCATGAAGTTGTCTCTGTTCAGAAAGTCCGTTCCTGTAATGGAGAGGTATTTGTGATGAACAGACAGACACGTGGCCATTTGAGACACAAAGAGCTGTGTCTGTGTGTCTCTCTTACTGTGTGTGTGTGCGTATTTAGCCCTAAGACACAACGTTGTGTGGGTGTACAGCAACAGTAAGCACTTCTGGCTTGAACTAGGTGTGCTGACAGCAGTGTTTCAGCTGGCAGAGGGAAGACAGCAGATTCCTCAGATGATACCTCCTCAATACAAATGTATCATATTAATAATTCACCTGTGTGTCTTTGTGTTGCAGTGGCTCGCTACCAGGAAAAAGGCAGAGTTTGGCTCCGTTCTCCTCTTTAAACTGATCGTTTATCCTTTTTCACATCACTCATTCTGTTTGAATGCTGAGAGGAAAATACATGCATCACAGCCTGTAGAAGCATCATGTGCAAGCTCGAAACATTTACGTTTAAATGCTAAACAGAGGCATATGATAGTTGTGAGTTTAAAGTCTGCTCTCAATGTGCTGCCATAGCTATTTCATAATACTAACCAGCCAGCACGCGACTCTGCTAGTACCAGTTGTTTTTCAAATATAGAAACATTTTGCAATTGTTACAATGTGTGTATGTTAGAAATAATCTTTCATTCAATGAAATCAGACATGATGCATCATACTGTAAAGTGGGTTTGTTGCAGTAAAACAGAGCTGCTTATAAATAAGATACATCTAGGGTCTATAGTCGCATAAGAGGAATTTCTATGTCATTACTTAAGTCTGTCAGACAAACAGCATAAAAATCTCTTTTATAGTTTGTCATCTGTGTCAGGGTTAGGACACAAATAAGTACCAATTCATCCTCAGTTCAGAAGAGAAGAGAGAGACGAAGAGGGAAGGGAGTAGGACCAGAGGTAAAGGGAACTGAGGGAAGCAGGCTCCAGTCTCCTTCAACCACACTAGATGCCCAGAAGCTACCCCCTTCCAGCTAAATTACAGGAAATTGCAACTTTGCTGCTGTTCGCCTGAATTAATTCTGTGTGTTCAGGGGGAGATGAGAGCGGGAGCAGCACACGTTGGCAAAGATCCTGTAGACCGTAGATGATGATGACGAGGAGGAAGATAAGAGATAAAATTCCATTGGAAGATAAAACAGCGGTAATGACATAGATGATGGCTGTGATAATGTGAGTAACAACTGGATCATGCATATTTTCTCTGCTTCTTCTTAGATGTGTTGACTCACTTAATAGTTTTTTCAAACATTGTGGTTGTCGTGGAAACAATGTTTGGGGGTGGACAGCTGTATAGTCATAGGGTCCAACTAGAGAATCCTGTTTCCCACAAATCTCTCATTGACAACAGTGCATGGTCAACATATTTGCAGAATAGACTCTAATAAAGTTTTGGATATGTCACTGGCTCACAACGCTTTGTAGTCACTGACTAAATGAAGTTCTTACAGCCCAAGCCTTCGGGAGTATATCCCCGTCCACCGCTATGGAATAAATCATTGTTGTTTTAGGTAATCCCTTCCATTACATCACAGAGCCATCGTTGAATTGTTACAGACGTTCATATTCCCAGTTAATCCCTGTCCATGAAGATAAATTCCATTGTTAGTTCTGTTATTGTTAGCTCAACTAGGAAGCTCACTTTGGCTAGCTCAACCAGTGCTATTACTTCGCATGTATATTCCATCAATGTTGAAATCCTCCCCCTTTTCAAATGACATAGTTTTCATTTGAAAATTTTTCTAGATGGCTATGTGCTAGATGGCTAGCTTAAGATTGATTGAAATAAATCTATTGGAGGTCATTTATTTGGTCCTTTTCTTGCTCATCCTTTGATCATAATACTGTCACTAATATTTTGAACCTATCAATTGTCTCAGGCCTCATCACTAAGCTCTGGAAGGCAGGATTGTGAGGTCTGCTTCCAGGTCCGGTCCTCGACCAGACTCCCACTCCCATGAACACGCCTCACGTTCCCACTCCCATGAATAAACCTCACTTTCACAATCCCATGAATAATCCTCACTTTCCAAATCGCATGAACGCACCTCACTTTCACAATCCAATGAACGCACCTCACTCTCCCAAACACCTGAACACACCTCACTCTCCCAAACACCTGAACACACCTCACCCTCCCAAACACCTGAACACACCTCACCCTCCCAAACACCTGAACACACCTCACTCTCCCAAACACCTGAACGCACCTCACTCTCCCAAACACCTGAACACACCTCACTCTCCCAAACACCTGAATGCACCTCACTCTCCCAAACACCTGAACACACCTCACTCTCCCAAACACCTGAACGCACCTCACTCCTCAGTTCACAATCACAGGAATTCCATTCAACTGTTCGCTCACCTATTTCTCATCAGCGCCACTATTTAGTTCCCCACTATCTACGTAGTGCCCATTTTCTTTTGTGAGGTCTTGTTTGTTTTTGTGAACTCTACTGACACCGGTTCAGAGCTGATGGTCTCCATTTTTAGCCTTGTGTACGGACCAGTTTCCGCTTGTTTTATTTAGACAATGTTTGTAGCATTTACCTGACCTGTGCCTTTGCCTGTGATTCTGTTTAGGACACTCAGCATGACTCCTTACCACCATTTATGCCTCCTTCTTTGGGTTGTTTGCCAATAAAGCCTCCTGCGCTCTGTGCTTGAACCCTGACCTTCTCCTGAGTATTTATTACAAGCATGTGATTCCTCTACACAAAGGTGGTGAACCCTTTGTATAACACCTACATAAATAACTATTACAATTTATTAACATAGTTTTGTTGAGCAAAACTATTGGAATCATTAATCAACTTACAGCTTAGATCTTCCAGATGTATTTTCGGGATCCATCAAGTATCAGGCCAAGTCACATATTTCTGCTGATTTAGGTACATTGAATGGTGTACTCTTTTACCATTATTCCTATGATAATTATCTGGCCATGTGAATTGACCATAGTGTTTCCTACTAAAAGAATTGTTTACAAAATGCAAATAGGCTTCCTATATAGGAACAGATCGTACGTTTCTTGACATTACTCGCAATAAAACATTTATTCTAATTATCATCAGTGGCGATGTAATCTACAATCAGTATTGGCACCCTTCATGAAGTGGTTTTGTGTCGGAGAAATTATTGTGTTGAAATGAAATATATGTCTCTCCTTTATGTTGGAGCCCTTTGTGTTGCTTATTTTTAACATTCAATTTTGCAATTACATGAACGGTGCAAATACCTCTTGAGTTGACTGTGTATAATGGGTTTATGATTATAAAGTGTCTTGCTTGTAGGGAACAATATCATGGCACCTATCGAGGAGAGGCAATCCCTGAACTCCATCCTAAGCCAGCTAGATGATGCAGGTACATTGTCAGGCCAAACATTGTTGAGTCTAGTTGCATTAAAAAGGACTGAGTGTGAATATATAGATATTTTGAAGAAAGGGATAGCAATTAGGATAAGCTAAGAGGCCTAATGGTTAGGGCCATCTGACTAGTGCCCGAAAGGTGACTTCTTCACATCCCCCTAATTATGTTGTTCTGTCCCTGTTTAAAACAGTTAACTCTAATTGGTTCTCCTTTTCTGTAACATTCCCCCCAGATTGTTGTTGTAAATAAGAATGGGTTCTTAATCAACTTGACTAGTTAAATAGTAGGAAACTTGAAATTGTTATTTTAACGGCTTTAACTGACCACAGCAGGACCATTTTCTGGAAACATTTCATGCCAGTAGGGCAAAAATAGGTTACAGAAAATGTTATAATGATCACAAGGGGAAAACATTTGGAAAAATATGTTTTTTAGCTACCTAACCTCTGAAGAATATGTTAACATCTTCACCAGAGTTTTCATCCCTCTTCCTTTTTTCCCGCTCCATGACTTTTCTCTGAAAAAGCTTGTCATTTTTGGATAATTCACTGAACTGGCGTAATCACAGAAAACTGTCTGGAATTACATCCACCAATCAAACACGATTAGTGGAGTGTCAGGTTCCTTGTCTTCTTCCCCTCTCTTTTTCTACTTCTCTTTCTCTCTCAGTTTCTCACATACACACCCACCCACACACATACTCATATATTGCTGAACTTATACAAAGTAGATTAATTAAAGCAGCAAGAATAAAAAAATCTCAGATTTTCCCCAAAATATATCTATAACATTTAATCTAATATTACTTATTTATTTTTGTTATATTCTTCGGACTGTTTGGAGCATACAGTTTGTTGCCTATAATAAAGAAAAAACACCCATGTAGCCCCAATGTATTTATGATTAAGGATTAAACATTTAATACTTACAAAGACTTGCAAAGTCAGCAATGCATTTTGTATTTTACCTGTTGAATACAGAATATTGATGCATATGTGTTTGTTGAAGTACATCTTTTACTCCTGTGAAATTTCTCAGATTCAAAAAGACTTATCTACTGATAAATGCAACTTTCACTTCTTTAGTGCCTGTAGAGTATAAACATGTTTTCCTAAGCATTATGATGGGATTACAGAGGATTTATTAAGTAGCCTGCTGCTTCACATTATGACAGCCCTATAATACTCTGCAGTAGTTGTAGAACATCCAGAGAGATGCTCTTCCTCATCATCCAGGCCGACTAATATGGAATTACTGTTGAGCCATTAATAATCAAAATGGCCATTACAAAAATAAAATTAAGAAATAAATTGAGAAAAAACAATAACATTGGTATTGCAAGAAAAAAAAAATAGAGAACAAATTCAGTTGTGCATATTCAAAAAGTAATAAAATTAAGCTTGTAAGTGCGGAAGAATGAGCTGTAATGTACTGTAATGTAATGAAAAATGTATTAGTGGAGGAGTGTTGTTTTTACGGTACCTATCTATTTTACCTTCGTCCCTCAGCTGGTTAGTGTTTGTTAGTGGATTTGTATTTGTTAATATATTTGTATTCGTTAACGGATTTGTTTTTGTTCTTCTAGCAACAGAAAAATCAAGACTGATGGTAAAGCGTTGAGAAGGCATCAACACCCAAGAACAGCAAGGAGACAGTCGAGGTGAGACCATGACACGCTGTGAGACAGCCTGCACAGGCACAGACAGTGTCAAGGTGAGTTTGGCCGTTGTGATTGAGTGAAAGTCTCTCCTGCCACAGGATGCTTTGAAATGTCTGTTATATATATGCATCCTAGCAGGCCAAGCCAGACAGTATTCATTTGTAGTGTCTTTAAATCAGACAGTGATTTAAAGTCAACTGTCCTTGGGAGTGCTGTAAATCCCAGGACATTAACAAAGTAAGTAATCAAAATGGCCAGCCACGTCAAATCCGCAAGGACAGTGATTGACATTTTATACAGCGCCTTGCAATTTAGAGGTATTGATAACATTTAATTTAGCACTAGATTCATTTAATAAAGGCTCTGTCAGGTACCTGATGTTTTCTGAGTGCTGGTTAAGAGAGTGCTGACGGGGAAGGCAGAGAGAGATAGATCGAGAGAGAGAGAGAGATAGATAGAGAGAGAACGAGAGAGAGAGAGATTGTGAAAGGGAGGGAAGGGCACTTTCACAACTCTTCAGTCTGAAAATGACAGAATAGACAAAGCTAAAGTTGTATTCGTAACTTTTCCTCCAATCGCCATGTGTCAGCAGGGCTGTAGCCCGCTGGCTCACATCCAGGGCTGGTTCTTGCTTTTTGGGGGCAGAATTAGATTTGATGTACCATGCCTAAGGACTGTGTCGAGGAAGTCATCCGTAAGAACATGGTCATGTACCACACCTTCTCATATCTTATTGCTTATCTACAAACGGCGTGGTTTGAGCCCTGAATGCTAACTGGCTATAAAAGCTGTGATATATTCAACCAATAAAGCACGGGGTGTGTGGTATATGGTCTATTTACTACCTAAAATGTAATTTATACTTCCACTTGAAAGTGGGAGCATGGTCACCATGTGTGCATGGATGGCTTTGTGCTTCGACTGAGGAAATTCCGACAGTCCACAATAAGTTAAACAAGTAAGTTAGCCTTTATGAACCGACATGTTTGTAGAAACATGTTGTTTGTACTAGCTATATGTGTTGATTTCAGCAGCGAAAGCCATCTAGAAGATTTGTTTCGCACAAAAGCCAGAAATACAAAGCACCCCTCCCTTGTTGACTCTTTTGTTGACTTTCACAAGCAGTTTCTTCTCCAGTTTTCTAATTCGCTCAGAGGTCACAATTAGCATCTAGATATGAAGCGCCGTGGGTGGTCAACAAAACACAGCATGAGCACCTAGGCTTGTTTATACCAGGTTATGCCAATATATCCATTTACTTCGCTGAACTTCACTCTGCCTGTTGATTGTGTTAGCACATATTTGTGCTCCCTATAAAGGTACAGCAATTGTGTTGCTCTGAACACATCAGATGGGGGGAAGAGTATATTTCCCTGGGTTTGCCTTCAGGGCAAAGTCCCTTGGACTGGGAAATGGTTCCATATTGTGTAACAATCTGAATACAGTAGACAGTGCCTACATGCTGCTGTATGCTAGAAATATGACAGTGCACTTCCATTTTTCAGGCCTGTTAACGTGTGTGTGTGTGGGAGGGGTTTGCCTGGGTTGTGTAGCACCCGAGTCACTGTCTTCTACAACCCATCCTTTCCCTGCACTGCACAGCACTTTACCCATTTGTCCCTTCTGTAAACGCAACCATCATGCCAGGCTTTTGTCTAGACGCTCGACCACACAGGGCGAAGTTGGGACCAATCAGGGGGCCCGCCATCTGTGTGTGTTTGGGTGTGTGTACGTGTACGTGTGTGTTTGGGTGTGTGTGCGTGCGTGTGTGTCTGTACTCTACACCGACGAGGTGACAAACAGACGTGGCAAAAATGTGAACTGAACTGTATCAGGGATAGAGAGAGGGAGGAACAGAGGGAGAGACAAACCGAGAGGGAGGGAGACAAAGAAAGGGAGGTAGAGAGAGAGAAAGAGGGTTGGAGCGTTGGAGGGAGAGAGGAACAGACAGAGCCAGACAGTGACAGAGACATACAGAGGAGCGAGTTAGGCCCCCTGAGTGAAGGGAATCTGTTCCCAGACCGGCACACAGACATGTCACAGACAAACCCTTGCTGCTGCTTTAATTAACACACTAATGACACTCTCTAACGACAGGCAACTTATCATCACACTTAATCACTGAGAGTGGAGTTTAGCTAACAGCTGGATTCTAGCCATCTGGTCCTTAAGAACAGTAGTGCGTAATAGAGATCACCCACTGGAAGGTTCTGAATGCATTGGACATCAGAGGAACATTAGCAGCTAGAAAGTGTTACCAGTAGCTGAGAAGCACAGTTAAACACACATTTACAGCACTCAACTCTTTCTTAAACAGCTTAATTTGGGCTCTTAATTACTTTATTGGTAGAATGACCAAAGATGCTATGGCTTGTGAGATTTTAGCCCAGCAGCATTGGATTCAGTTAGGGAGAGATTATGTTGCGGTGCCAGGCTCACTGAGTCTAGAGACTGGTGTGAAGCTTTAGATTACCGAAGCCAAATCCTGGTCGCGACATTCCGACAGTGCCCAGGGGTCTCTGGGAGGGTGTTTAATTAGATCCACTGGGATTGGTGGAGTGAATTTCTGAGATGTCTTGACATGTCAAAAATGCCTTGTCACGCTCCAGAACCTGCTTATCGCTGTTTGGGTCGGCAAGCTCATTCGTTGTTAGCCGCAGAAAATGCTATCCTCCACGTGCATAGGCTCGTGCGAATACTTCCTGATTGGGCGAATAATTAAGTAGTAGAACACAACAAGGGTATCGATCATCGACTCTCACAAACCTGCAAATTGGGAATTGAGAGGGGGAATTGAGAGGGGGAGTAAAATGGGGCGAATGAATGAATATAACACAGCTCCAAAAGCTTTGCCATGAAAACTGCTGTTATTACAATGGAGACAGGGCTGACTAAAAACACTCCTAATGGACGGGATACTGTATGTGCTGTGGCAGCCTCTTTGGGGTCAGAACCACAGTGTTCTGCTGTTCTGGTCTTCGATCGGAGAAAGAGGGAGGGAAAGAGACAGATAAAGTACGGAGGTAGAGAGTGGAGAGGAGCAAGTGGAGGAGGACCTGAGGAGACGGTGATTTGAGAACAGAAGCCGCCTCCCCCGTGACAACTGTGTATCTACCACTGTGAACTGACCTGCCTGACTGGTAATCTGCTGCTGACGAGAGGCCATGCGTGTGTGTGTGTGTGTGTATATGTATATGTGTGTGGTGGGCAATGATGGAAAGCACCCCATCTCCAACCTCCTTCTGGCAGCAGCCTGACAGCAGTTAGCCTGATAGCAGTTAGCCTGACAGCAGTTAACCTGACAGCCTCTCAGCCTGGATAATTGAGGTGATAGATACTGTTGACATTTATCTAAGTGCTGCTGAGAAGATTAACATATTGTTTTTCTCTCCCTCCTGCATCCCTCATATTAGAGGAGGTCACTATTCCAGGTCTTTTATATATGCTGATGCAATTAATAAGGCCTTGATTCTGCCCCATATCTCAGATTGTTTAACGTTTCCCTTTCAAGAGCCTGATAAACCCCCCCCCCATCTCTCCCTCTGCTGTTTGCAGCAAATTAGACTAATCTCCTTCAAGTTCACCCTCCGGCACTACATTTTCCTCTTCTTTTCTTCATTCTCCTTCTCCTGTCACCCTGTTGAAAGCCAACGCAGGCTGACATCAACTGGTAGGTTAATATCTGTCCAGTGTTTTACAATGCCTCCTCTAGGGATGTTTAATAACCATGGCAGCGCCTACCTGAAATCTCTTATCATATACCTCTGTGTTGGTGGGCGGTTCTATGGCAGTAATCAATTAAAGAACGGTCTTACATACAGTAAGTTTCAATTAGCCCTGCTTCGGCTGGAGGACCTTTAATAAGCAGGTCATTGTTTTAACAGAGGTCTGTAGTTTGAAGAGTTATGGTTCCCTTTTCCTTGGAGGTTCTTCAGCTGCCTCATATACTGCTGATAGACTACTGCCTTGCGTACTGCTGATAGACTACTGCCTTGCGTACTGCTGATAGACTACTGCCTTTCGTACTGCTGATAGACTACTGCCTTGCATCCTGCTGATAGACTACTGCCTTTCGTACTGCTGATAGACTACTGCCTTTCGTACTGCTGATAGACTACTGCCTTGCATCCTGCTGATAGACTACTGCCTTTCGTACTGCTGATAGACTACTGCCTTGCATACTGCTGATAGACTACTGCCTTGCATCCTGCTGATAGACTACTGCCTTTCGTACTGCTGATAGACTACTGCCTTTCGTACTGCTGATAGACTACTGCCTTGCGTACTGCTGATAGACTACTGCCTTTCGTACTGCTGATAGACTACTGCCTTGCGTACTGCTGATAGACTACTGCCTTGCGTACTGCTGATAGACTACTGCCTTTCGTACTGCTGATAGACTACTGCCTTTCGTACTGCTGATAGACTACTGCCTTTCGTACTGCTGATAGACTACTGCCTTTCGTACTGCTGATAGACTACTGCCTTGCGTACTGCTGATAGACTACTGCCTTGCGTACTGCTGATAGACTACTGCCTTGCATACTGCTGATAGACTACTGCCTTGCGTACTGCTGATAGACTACTGCCTTTCGTACTGCTGATAGACTACTGCCTTTCGTACTGCTGATAGACTACTGCCTTGCGTACTGCTGATAGACTACTGCCTTGCGTACTGCTAATAGACTACTGCCTTTCATACTGCTGATAGACTACTGCCTTTCGTACTGCTGATAGACTACTGCCTTGCGTACTGCTTATAGACCATTCTGGCCTCTCATCTGGCCTATTTTCCATATTGTTACATTTTCATGTTTTTTGTCGTTGTTTTTTTCCGTGTTTTTACATTCTTTTGTAAGTTGCTACGTACCCACTTTCCCTATGGGGCAGAAATGTCAAATGTGCCATGTTAAGATCAAATGTGTAGGCTAGCCCACAGGGATCCTGTCATTATATGTTTCTTTGTCCATTCCTCTCTAGGTCTGCATCACTGTCCAGGCTGGCTTCTATTATGCCATTACAACCAATTGACTCTGTGGTCACAGGCTGTCTGATCTCCGCTTCCTCCTCTTTAACTGGGCTGTCAGAGATGGGATCCGTAGATGAGAGGAGATGACAGTGCAGTAGGGTAAACGTTCAACAGCAGCTGAGGGGAGAGGTGCCCTGGAGAGAGGGAACTACAGTGTTGTTAGACAGAGATTAGAGTACAGGGATAATTTGCTTATCGCATCTGCTGTGATCAGGAAGCAGGACTCGGCCTCCTGATTGGCTGATTATCTGATACAGATCTAAGGGCTGCTGGGATCCAGAGTTTTCTAGGTTTACCGAAGGCCATCGAGGGGTACACTCTGATCTCCCCCCACCTCCCCCTTAACAATATAAACACATTTGGATTGGTATGGAGTCTGCTGATTCCTTGAGGGGAAGTGCATTTATGTACACTTCATGAAAACAGTAGAGAGAAGCAGAGTTGGGTTTGGAGTAAACAGAGCATCTATCAAAGACCAGCCGTGTCCTCTTTCTGTCCTGTTTTCATGCCACTCAATTATTCAGTATTTTTCCTCAATGAATTTCAATTCCTTTCAAACACATAAAATGTTCCCGCTTAGTTAAGGAATTCTGAGAGATACTTAATATTAATTTAAACCATTCTCCGTGATTTTAAATGAGTTTATATAATTTCTGTCTTGCCCCACACATTCTAAAACATGATAGAATGCAATCAGAGTATATATCTCCAAATACTTTTATTACAGAGCATAGTCTCTGTCCACAAAATACAAACAGTGTAATTAGATCTGTAGACTAGTCATCATCATCACCATCACCACCAGTCTAAATACATACCACCGGGACAGTTTACCACAATCAGAGAGAGGAGCGCTGTTGACACACCATTGTTTTGTGTGTGCACACGGTATCAGTGCTACCCTTTTGTTTCAAATTATTCTAAACGTCTCGTTTCTCCGACTGTCCTCTCAGAAAGAGGTGTAATTATCTGTCTTCCACCTGCTGTCTTAATGAGCCTCTTGTTGTCTCCATCGTCTCCTTCTCCATTCCTCTCTCTATCATAACCTCCTCTCTATCACTCTCTCCATCCTCTCCTCCATTCCCCTCTGTATCCAAACCTCCTCTCTCACTCTCTCCATCCTCTCCTCCATTCCCCTCTTTAACCAAACCTCCTCTCTTGCTCTCCATCTTCTCCTCCATTCCCCTCTCTATCCTAACCTCTCCTCTTTTTCTCCTTCCTCCCAACCTCTACCCATCTATCACTTTGTTTTCTTGTCTCCTCCCCCTTTCTCAAGCCCTCTCCCTACTGCAGTTCCCTTCCTCCCTTTCTCTCCTCCCTCTGAGATAATCTCCCCCTGGACTCCTGCAGCTGCATCATGTTATTGTCTTGGCCACCTGGGGGATGAGGTAAAGCCACAGCATTTAGCATTTCCGTCATTAACTCACGTCTCTATGTCTGTATATGTAACACAAGCACACTCACAATCACACAGATGATGTAGTTACATTCAGTTTGAGGGCCGGAAATATTTCACACGAAAAATAATAATTTTCTCTAAATTCTATCCCCTAACACTAAGTCTTACTCTAACCCTTACCTTAACCTAACCTAACCCCAACCTTAACCTCAATAACATAACTTTTAAGGCTAAACCTAACCTAATCATAAGCCTTAAACATAACCCTTAATGCTTAATCTTAACCCTAACCCAAACATTTTTTGGTTCCACCTCTGAAGATCTCAGAAGCCTATAGTATGTGTATGTATTTATGTACAGTATCTCACAAAAGTGACTACACCCCTCACATTTTTGTAAATATTAGATATATATATATCTTTTTATTCTATATATATCTTTTTATGTGACAACACTGAAGAAATGACACTTCGCTACAATGTAAATTAATGAGTGAACAGCTTGTATAACAGTGTACATTTGCTGTAACACAACACACACCCATTAATGTCTAAACCACTGGCAACAAAAATGAGTACACCCCTAAGTGAAAATGTCCAAATTAGGCCCAAAGTATCAATATTTTGTGTGGCCACCATCATTTTGCATCACTGCCTTAACCCTCTTGGTCATGGAGTTCACCAGAGCTTCACAGGTTGCCACTGGAGTCCTCTTCCACTCCACCATGACGACAGTGCCCAGTGCTGGCAACACTCATGCAGCCCCAGACCATGACACTCCCACCAGCATGCTTGACTGTAGGCAAGACACACTTGTCTTTGTACTCCTCACCTGGTTGCCGCCACACACGCTTGACATCATCTGAACCAAATAAGTTTATCTTAGCCTGTTCTGAGTGGAACCTGTCCTGTTAAACAGCTGGATGGTCTTGGCCACCGTGCTGCAGCTCAGTTTCAGGGTCTTGGCAATCTTCATATAGCCTAGGCCATCTTTATGTAGAGCAACAAATCTTTTTTTCAGATCCTCAGAGAGTTCTTTCCCATGAGGTGCCATGTTGAACTTCCAGTGACCAGTATGAGGGTGTGTTAGAGCAATAACACAAAATTTAACACACCTTCTTCCCATTCACCCCCGAGACCTTGTAACACTAAGGAGTCACATGACACCGGGGAGGGAAAATTGATAATTTGGCCCAGTTTGGACATTTCACTTAGGGGTGTACTCACTTTTGTTGCCAGCAGTTTAGACATTAATGGCTGTGTGTTGAGTTATTTTGAGGGGACCTCAAAATAACACTGTTATACAAGCTGTAAACTCACTACTTAACATTGTAGCAAAGTGCAATTTCTTCAGTTTTGTCACATGAAAGATAAAATAGAATATATACCCACTCCCGTGGGTGTACTCACTTTTGTAAGATACTATATACAGTGGAGAGAACAAGTATTTTATACAATGCCGAGTTTGCAGGTTTTCCTACTTACAGAACATGTAGAGGTCTGTAATTTTTATCATAGGTACATAACTGTGAGAGACGTAATCTAAAACAAAAATCCAGAAAATCACATTGTATGATTTTTTTATAATTAATTAGCATTTTATTGCATGACATAAGTATTTGATCACCTACCAACCAGTAAGAATTCCAGCTCTAACAGACCTGTTAGTTTTTCTTTAAGAAGCCCTCCAGTTCTCTACTCATTACCTGTATTAACTGCACCTGTTTGAACTCGTTACCTGTATAAAAGAAACCAGTCCACACACTCAATCAAACAGACTCCAACCTCTCCACAATGGCCAAGACCAGAGAGCTGTGTAAGGATCATAGGGGATACAATTGTAGACCTGCACAAGGCTGGGATGGGCTACAGGACAATAGGCAAGAAGCTTGGTGAGAAGGCAACAACTGTTGGCACAATTATTAGAAAATGGAAGAAATTCAAGATGACGGTCAATCTCAATCGGTCTGGGGCTCCATGCATGATCTCACCTCATGGGGCATCAATGATCATGAGGAAGGTGAGGGATCAGCCCAGAAATACACGGCGGGACCTGGTCAATGACCTGAAGGGAGCTGGGACCACAGCCTCAAAGAAAACCATTAGTAACACACTACGCCGTCATGAATGAAAATCCTGCAGCGCACGCAAGGTCCCCCTGCTCAAGCCAGCGCGTGTCCAGGCCCGTCTGAAGTTTGCCAATGACCATCTGGATGATCCAGAGGAGGAATGGGAGAAGGTCATGTGGTCTGATGAGACAAAAATGTAGCTTTTTGGTCTAAACTCCACTCGCCGTGTTTGGAGGAAGAAGAAGGATGAGTAAAACCCCAAAAATGGAGGTGGAAACATAATTTTTTGTGGATGCTTTTCTGCAAAGTGGACAGGATGACTGCACCATATTGAGGGGAGGATGGATGGGGCCATGTATCGTAAGATCTTGGCAACCAACCTCCTTCACTCAGTAAGAGCATTGAAGATGGATCGTGGCTGGGTCTTCCAGCATGACAACAACCCAAAACACACAGCCAGGGCAACTAAGGAGTGGCTCCGTAAGAAGCATCTCAAGATCCTGGAGTGGCCTAGCCAGTCTCCAGACCTGAACCCAATAGAAAGTCTTTGGAGGGAGCTGAAAGTCTGTATTGCCCAGCGACAGCCCAGAAACCTGAAGGATCTGGAGAAGACCTGTATGGAGGAGTAGGCCAAAATCCCTGCTGCAGTGTATGCAAACCTGGTCAAGAACTACAGGAAACATATTATCTCTGTAATTGCAAACAAAGGTTTCTGTACCAAATATTAAGTTCTGCTTTTCTGATGTATCAAATACTTATGTCATGTAATAAAATGCACATTCATTACTTCAAAATCATACAATGAGATTCCTTCATTCACAGCTGAAGAATACCTATGATCAAAATAACAGACTTCTACATGTTTTGTAGGTGGGAAAACCTGCAAAATCAGCAGTGTATCAAATACTTGTTCTCCCCACTATATATATATATATATATATATATATATATATATATATATATATATATATATATATATATATAAGGCACCATATTCATAATGCCTTTCAAAATCATTCAAGTTTGATCACTGAGTTATGAGGTCTTTTCTTGGCAGGGCTTGGGTGTTGTCATGCAGCTTCCAATACCGAATTATTGATCCAGCTATAATTTATCTATTACCTCTGTATAATGCTCTTTGGTCTTCAATTTAATTCAGATATGCAGCCTGACCAATGGCTTACCAATTCTTCAACAATTGGGATTTCATCCATAAAATGGGATAGCAAATGTGATTGTTTTACAGGTGGAGCCCAGTGGTAGGATAATTGTGTTCTCCTCAAGAAGGAATGACATTTGTTACTATCCATCTTTAATATTTCAAATTCATGACAGAAAGTTTAGGCCAATGTATATTTTCATGGCGGGGGGGGGGGGGGGGGGGTTACAGGTTTTTATGGTTGCATGATAAAATCCACTGGTTTCATCACATACAAAGAGGTTTCTTCCTAAAATTCGACCTTCTTAGGGAGTTTTTCCTAGCCACTGAAATTCAACACTACTGTTGTTTGCTCCCTGGGGTTTAAGGCTGGGTGTCTCTTTAAAGCAGACAACTGCTTTTGTAAAAAGGGCTTTATAAATAAATTTGATTGATTGATTGACAGTGTCTGCAATAAGTTAACAAACAACCACTAAGCTTAGCGGCTAGTGTGGATCTGATGGAAACTAGCCCTGTCACTCCGGTCCTACTGTAAACCAGAGGAAAGGAAAAGGGGGGGGTTAAAGGGGGAGGTGGGAGGTGAAAGGGGAAAGTCCTCTGGAGGGCAGAGAGTTGGCGTCCACTGAACCGTTCCCTACTGGAGCTGACATCATCCTGTGGTATGACAGCACAGAGACAAAGAGCAAGCATCTGTGTGTGCATCAAAGACTGGGACAACAAAGAGGTTTGTTTCTGGACAAAAAAAGGTTGGCGTAATTTGGTGTGCAGGAAATCAGATCTGTAGAGCCTGTCGAAATCTGATTGGACAATGCAGGTCCAGCCAGGTGAGTATGTGCAGTATAGACAATATTAAAGGAACAGGTGGATTTGTGGACACACAAGCATACAGGCAGCACTGTAGTTTATATCCTCTATTTTGTTCCCAGCCCAGGCAGCACTTAGAGCTTTCAGCCACCCGCTTGTCTTTCTTTCCTGCAGCAGAGTGCCCTCCCTCCCAGTAGTCTGTCTGTTTTGGTGTTGTGGTGATCTCCCGATCGCTACCAGTTTCCTCCAGCCAAAACATGAATTTGTCAGAGCTCTCAACCGTGACCACTTAGGGGGCAATTCTGGCAGTTGGCAAGAGGGGCGGGCATAAGGGGAAGACAGGAAGAGAGAGGGAGACAGAGGGGGACGAAAAAGAGAGGGGGGAGTGAAGGGGAAGACAGAGAGAGAGAGAGAGAGAGATAGAGAGAGAGGGAGCGGCTGCTCACCTATAGGCCTCCGTCCCAGATTTGGCCCTACTGGCTTGCTAAGTAAGTAGCTGCACGCAAACTAGTGATATATGATCCACCCCAGTGTCAAGTGCTTCCATAACGTTAAAAATTGAAGAGCGGGAGGTTCTCCCGAGCCTCTCAGATGGCTGTTTGATTCAGATTTTATTATCCGCGCTGCTTCTATAATAAGCAGGAACTGTCCTGTCGCATTAGGCACGCTCGGCGGTGCACCTCGTATCCCCCCACTTCCTCCTCACACACACACACACACACACACACACACTCACACACACACACACACATCCAAACATACACAGGGACACACGCACCACTTAGAGGAAATAGACTCTCCTGTTCAAGCCTCTCCTCTTGTGGAGACTGGCAGGCTTAACCCCTTTACGTCCATCTCTCTCTCATTGCTCCTGAGGGTGTCTCTAAGGTCCTTGGTGTGTGTTTGTGTGTGTATCTCCAAGGCAACAGACAGCTGTAGAGGTGCTGCGTCATCCTGTTGTGGAGCTTTGAGGTGACATTAATTAAACTGAAAAAAGGTCAATACCCAGTGATTATATCATTTATTAATACATGTAAGCTTGAGAATGAGCTAAATAATCAGGCCCCTGGGCTTTTAGATCACTCCAACTAGTTTTTGGTGTTTCATTTCATGTATTCACTGAACATGTAATACAGTCAGGCGCTGAACACGGCCAGTGGGGAAGAGCCCATGAGCTCTATCAGCCAGGTGCTTCAGATGACGCTTGTCCTTCACCCCACTGAACAGTATGATTCACACTTTTCTCTAGATGACAAGAAGAGAAAGATCAATATTGCAACCAAGCGGCAATTTAACTGTCCACCTAGGGAGTTGAATATCCCTGCCGGTGTTATTTACTTGATTTTTTAAGGTTATGTGCCTCTACACAAATAAACTCCTCTCCTACTTGTTTAGCATAGCTATGGAAGGCAGAAAGACAATGTCTAAAACTATTTAAAGGCTAGTTCACAGCATACAATGAAGTGTCCTGCATTTATGCCATCTTAAAAGCATATAGGTGGAAGAAAGCAATTCGGTTCTAGTTGTTTGATCGGTTTGGTCCAACATCACCAGTTGGTAAACAAGCTCTCTTTGTCCTGTTATCTCAATCAGGAACAATCTTGTGTTTTCCTCACCTAAAAGCAATCCCTTGTGGTCTTGTGCGGCCATGAAGAAGTGTTGTTTGTGTGAATTTGGACAGGTTATTAGGGGTTCTTTAACCCCTAATTGTAGTTCCTTTGCTCAGTCTAACCTTGTGCTCTTACAGGTGGGTTGAAGACTCTGCAGAGAGCTTGGATTGACTCTATGCTGTGAGTGTTTTTAGTCCATGTACAGTATATCTCCAGGCAGTCGTGGCGTGTCTATAACAAACGTGATCACTGTGTCCAGGTCCTTCAGATTATTGCATGCGTTTCCAAACGGCTGGTGTGTGGCAACAAGGTCCAAGGGAACACTTTATTACATGAACTGATCCAATGCACAATACAATACCCTTAATGGGTTTTTTATAGTCACACTATAAAGCTCCAAGTGTATCACGTTCACTTCATGAATAGCGCCAAAGCCCAGCACCATAGCCTTGATTGTCACACCAAATGGGTGTATTGCAAGATTATTATTATTATTGTACTTGGGTGAATTTCTGTAATTATTGAACATATGGACATAAGGACATGTGCGTTGACTAAATGAAGGTTGTGGAGCTCTGTGCTTTCTTGGGCTCTGTGCTGGGTTGTAGCCTTGTTGCAACATGCAATTCAACTGTTAGTTCAACTGCATGTTGCCATATTCCTTTTGCCAATTTCAATATTGTCATCATGTCATCTTCTTCCGCTTATCCGGGGCCGGGTCGCGGGGGCAGCAGTCTAAGCAGGGATGCCCAGACTTCCCTCTCCCCAGACACTTCCTCTAGCTCTTCCGGGGGGACACCGAGGCGTTCCCAGGCCAGCCGGGAGACATAGTCCCTCCAGCGAGTCCTAGGTCTTCCCCGGGGTCTCCTCCCGGTGGGACGGGACCGGAACACCTTCCCAGGAAGGCGTTCCGGAGGCATCCGAAAAAGATGCCCAAGCCACCTCAGCTGACCCCTCTCGATGTGGAGGAGCAGCGGCTCTACTCTGAGCTCCTCCCGGGTGACCGAGCTTCTCACCCTATCTCTAAGGGATCGCCCGGCCACCCTGCGGAGAAAGCTCATTTCGGCCGCCTGTATCCGGGATCTTGTCCTTTCGGTCATGACCCAAAGCTCATGACCATAGGTGAGAGTAGGAACGTAGATTGACTGGTAAATCGAGAGCTTCGCCTTGCGGCTCAGCTCTTTCTTCACCACGACAGACCGATACATCGACTGCATTACTGCAGAAGCTGCACCGATCCGTCTGTCAATCTCCCGTTCCATCCTTCCCTCACTCGTGAACAAGACCCCTAGATACTTAAACTCCTCCACTTGAGGCAGGCACTCTCGACCAACCTGAAGCGGGCAAGCCACCCTTTTCCGACTGAGGACCATGGCCTCGGATTTGGAGGTACTGATTTTCATCCCCACCGCTTCACACTCGGCTGCAAACCGTCCCAGCGCATGCTGAAGGTCCTGGTTAGAAGGGGCCAACACGACAACATCATCTGCAAAAAGCAGAGACGAAATTGTGTGGTCCCCAAACCTGACACCCTCCGGCCCCTGGCTGCGCCTAGAAATTCTGTCCATAAAAATTACGAACAGAACCGGTGACAAAGGGCAGCCCTGCCGGAGTCCAACATGCACTGGGAACAAGTCTGACTTACTGCCGGCAATGCGGACCAAGCTCCTGCTTCGGTTGTACAGGGACCTGACAGCCCTTAGCAAAGGACCCAGGACCCCATATTCCCCAAGCACCCTCCACAAGATGCCGCGAGGGACACAGTCGAATGCCTTCTCCAAATCCACAAAACACATGTGGATTGGTTGGGCAAACTCCCATGAACCCTCCAACACCCCGTAGAGGGTATAGAGCTGGTCCAGTGTTCCACGGCCCGGACGAAAACCACACTGTTCCTCCTGAATCCGAGGTTCTACTATCGGCCGTATTCTCCTCTCCAGTACCCTGGCATAGACTTTCCCGGGGAGGCTGAGAAGTGTGATCCCCCTATAGTTGGAACACACCCTCCGGTCCCCCTTCTTAAAAAGAGGGACCACCACACCGGTCTGCCATCCCAGAGGCACTGTCCCCGACCGCCACGCGATGTTGCACAGGCGTGTCAACCAAGACAGCCCCACAACATCCAGAGACTTGAGGTACTCAGGGCGGATCTCATCCACCCCCGGTGCCTTGCCACCGAGGAGTTTCTTGACCACCTCAGTGACTTCAGCCCGGGTGATGGACGAGTCCACCTCTGAGCCCTCATCCTCTGCTTCCTCAATGGAAGAAGTGACAGCGGGATTGAGGAGATCCTCGAAGTATTCCTTCCACCGCCCGACGACATCCTCAGTTGAGGTCAACAGCTGCCCACCTCTACTGTAAACAG
Source organism: Esox lucius (assembly GCF_011004845.1). Taxonomy (NCBI): domain Eukaryota; kingdom Metazoa; phylum Chordata; class Actinopteri; order Esociformes; family Esocidae; genus Esox; species Esox lucius. Next base: position 24,850,781 of record NC_047584.1, on the reverse strand, counting down.
CGTTGGTAGGGCACTGTTTCCCTCTCCTGAGGCGCCGGATGGTTTGCCAGAATCTCTTCGAGGCCAGCCGATAGTCCTTCTCCATGGCCTCACCGAACTCCTCCCAGGCCCGAGTTTTTGCCTCCACAACCACCCGGGCTGCAGCCCGCTTGGCCTGTCGGTACCCGTCAGCTGCGTCAGGAGTCCCACAAGCCAACCAGGCCTGATAGGACTCCTTCTTCAGCTTGACGGCATCCCTTACTTCCGGTGTCCACCACCGGGTTCGGGGATTGCCGCCTCGACAGGCACCGGAGACCTTACGGCCACAGCTCCGAGCGGCCGCTTCGACAATGGCGGTGGAGAACATGGTCCACTCGGACTCAATATCTCCAACCTCCCTCGGGATCCAGTCGAAGCTCTTCCGGAGGTGGGAGTTAAAGATCTCTCTGACAGGAGACTCTGCCAGACGTTCCCAGCAGACCCTTACAGTTCGCTTGGGCCTGCCGAGTCTGTCCAGCTTTCTCCCCCGCCATCGGATCCAACTCACCACCAGGTGGTGATCAGTTGACAGCTCCGCCCCTCTCTTCACCCGAGTGTCCAAGACATACGGCCGCAGGTCAGATGAGACGACAACAAAGTCGATCATCGACCTGCGGCCTAGGGTGTCCTGGTGCCACGTGCACTGATGGACACCCTTATGCTTGAACATGGTGTTCGTTATGGACAAACTGTGACTAGCACAGAAGTCCAATAACTGACTGCATCCCTCCCCTCCAACCTCCCTGCACACCTCCCCTCCAGACTCCCTTCACACCTCCCCTCCAACCTCCCTGCACACCTCCCCTCCAGACTCCCTGCATCCCTCCCCTTCAACCTCCTTGCACTCCTCCCCTCCAGACTCCCTGCACACCTCCCCTCCAGACTCCCTGTATGACTCCCCTCCAGACTCCCTGCACACCTCCCCTCCAGACTCCCTGTGCCCCTCCCCTCCAGATTCCCTGCACACCTCCCCTCCAGACTCCCTGCACACCTCCCCTCCAGACTCCCTGCACACCTCCCCTCCAGACTCCCTGCATGCCTCCCCTCCAGACTCCCTGCATACCTCCCCTCAAACCTCCCTGCATGCCTCCCCTCCAGACTCCCTGTGCCCCTCCCCTCCAGATTCCCTGCACACCTCCCCTCCAGACTCCCTGCACACCTCCCCTCCAACCTCCCTGCACTCCTCCCCTCCAGACTCCCTGCACACCTCCCCTCCAGACTCCCTGCATGCCTCCCCTCCAGACTCACTGCACACCACCCCTCCAACCTCCCTGCACTCCTCCCCTCCAACCTCCCTGCACACCTCCCCTCCAGACTCCCTGCACACCACCCCTCAAACCTCCCTGCATCCCTCCCCTCCAACCTCCCTGCACACCTCCCCTCCAGACTCCCTGTATGACTCCCCTCCAGATTCCATGCACACCTCCCCTCCAGACTCCCTGCACCCCTTCAGACTCCCTGCATACCTCCCCTCCAGATTCCCTGCACCAACAAGGATAACAGAGTAAATTAATCTGATGACAATCCAACTGAGGATCTAAACGTAACCCTGCGTAATACCTTATATGCAGTCACACAACATTTTTCTCACTCATACACAGACAATGCTAGAGCACTGAAGCAAGCCTCCAGAAAATTGGAATGGAAATAGCGCTCCACCAAGTTGGAGGTATTTAGATCAGGCTGGAAAGACAGTACTGTGCAATACCGAAAAGTGCTCACATTTACTTGACCAGCATGAGGCGAAAATAAATCCTAAATGTATTTTTGATACAGGTGCAAAGTTAATGAAAAAGCAACATTCAACAAGTGAAGTGGATCTTCACTTAAGCAGTGATGATTACATGAACCTCTTTGATGGTAAGATCGCCATCATTGGAAAACAAATAGCAGACTCCTCCTTAAATGAGCACAGTCTTCAAAAACGCAGTTGTCCTGAGAATGCACAGAATGGCCCTGACCTGGAATCAATAGGGACACTTTTTAATCCAGTATCGCTGGACACGTTCACTATAGTAGTGAGCTCTAAACCTCAACTGTGAGTTGGACCATATTCCAACTAAACTATTTGTAGAGATACTTCCTGTGCTTGGTCCGCCTATGTTGAACATGAATGAATATAACAATGTCCTCCGGATGTGTACCAAACTCATTAAAAGTGGCAGAAATAAAGCTTCTTCCAAAAACATCTGCTAATATCAAATATTTACGAAATACTCCAGTATGGTTTCAGACACCATCAGAGCACTGAGACTGCACTCATGAAGGGGATAAAATGCCTTAGACAAATCAAAGGTACGTTTTGCTGTTCTGCAAGGTTTGGTTTTGGGACCACTATGGTTTTCACTGTGTATGCTGCCTCTTGGTGATGTCCTCCGGAATCCCAGTATCAATTTGTGAATAGTGAAACATCTGGTATTTCGATGAAACGTGGAGAAGCCCCAAAATGACCTAACCTGGAAGCTTGTATTTCAGGCATGGGGAAGTGGATGACAGAATTTGTTTTGCCATTTAATTAAGTCTGAAAGGCTCGTGTTAGACCAGGTGACTTGGCCTTGTTCATGAGGCATGTTTGTATGATGTTTTCTGTGAATAAGGGTGTTCACATTTAAAACCCAAAGTGTCTTACCTCGTTCCCTTCCTTAAGGAACTTGGATTACACATTTAATCTCATTTTTTCTCAGGTGTGCGAACTGTTTGTGTGTCCATTTCTTTCCATTCTTGAATTCTTGGCAATACTAGCTACTACTATTTTTTTTAATGTTATTGGTACTATATAAACTTTACAATAATATATACAGCATATTGCTAAATATGGATGTTAGTGGAGGATTTAAACTGTGTGTCCTGTTACATAGCATCCTATGTATAATTTTGATGAATAAATCTTCATACGTAACAGGCCAGTTAAAGTGGTTTTAAGTCGTTGTATTTTTTGGTGGCTCACTGCATGTATATTTAGTTCTTATGCCAGCATTCGTTTTGTGAGGCTTTAGTAACAGTGGCTATATATAACCGGACTGATGAAACAGAGTTTCTCCCGCAGTGTGCAGCCCAAGGCAGGCTGGTTGCCTGCTGATTTAGGCGATACAGAGAGAGGAGAAAATCTGTACATAACACCAAGTCTGCTTCACACAGGAGACTACAAATGCAGCAATCAGCCAAAAACCTGTTATATAAACCATAATGAAAATACCTCAGCATTTTTACGTAACCTTTTGACAGGACTGGAAAATGTACCATTGTTTGGTGTAAATGAGACAAATGATTGCAAATGAATTGCACATTTTGGGGGGAGGTTACGCGAGAGGAGCATTTCCAGCTAATTTCATCCAAGCCCTGAGAGTAGGTTTAGTTTACTGTATAATTGAGCATCCTAATTTCAGTGTGTTTTCCAGTAGTGCTTCCTCTCAGTATAGCAGCTCCAAGCAAATGGGAGGTGGAGTGATAATACATCCAATTCTCCACAGCACTGAGTTTGACCCGCCACTAGCCTCCATGACGGATCAGCCATGGTGTTTAGCCTTCCAGCACTGTGGATCACATTAGGACACGCACACACGCACGCACACACACACACACAAAACATGGCACATCCTTTCGTTTCACAGACCTGGTCTCTGTAAGTTGTGGGCGCCCAACCACCTACTGTCTCTTTAAGACGCTCTGACTCACCGAAACAGATCAGCTCAGGAAGCTCAGGCAGCTCAGGGTGTCGACTGTGTGTGTGTGTGTGTGTGTGAAAGAGAGAGACTGTGCCTTCATGTTATATCACACTTCTTGCTTTAGTCCTACTCTTCCTCTGCCTTTCCGCAGTTTAAGCACAGCTGTTTTCTGACGATAGTGCTCTTAGTGTGTCCAGCAGTACTCATCTGGATCCGCAGATTAATAGAAATACCTCGTAGACTTTGAGAGGCTCTCTCAGATGTAAACGTCTCTCGCGCACAGGGTGACCTGAGGCGCATGGAGGAAACGTGCTCCTCACAGAAGAGTCAAATCAATCACACTAATATTCGCTGCTTTGAAATGACCACGGCCAGTGTTTGATCACTAGGCATGGAGTGGTGTGGCTGTGTCTTGAGTCATAATGGTGTCTCTGAGAGGCAAATATCCTACTTTGAATTGGTCTATTTTGTACTTGACAAGTATAATTAAGTGGTTAATCTTTTATAATGTACCTCGGATAGCTTATGTTATCCTTCCTAAATGTGTGACCCATCCGAAATTGACTACTTTAAAATGGTGGAAGCCCTTAATGGCCGTGTCTGTGCTACACCAGTGTTTTCTCCTATCCGTCTCTATGCTCACGTCTGAGTTGTCTTATATCCATCTCTATGGTTTAGCCTTATTTAGATACGCTCAGTACAGAAGGCTGGAGGGGTGGCTTGGGAGGACAACCAGACTGAGAATCCTGCGGTCGGCATCTGAGAGAAAAACGATGTATTCCTGCCAGCTGAAGTCAGATTGGACAAGTAGAATGTGTATGGCAAGAACCGTAGCTTGTGGGAGGAGCAGGCAGCAGTTTTCAACAGCATGCTTTTGACTTTAAACTCCCTCAACTTTACTGCATTATTAAATTGCATTAATTATTAAATGACTTTCATATCAAACAAATATTAAGCAACTTGCACCCACACATGAGAGGGTACCATTTTTTGTTTAGCTAGATAAATAAAGTAATTGGGCAAGTGTTCCAGTTGAGTTTTTCCAGTAATTTCTATGGCTCAGTTTACCTGCTGGCAGCAAATAGTGTGTAGAGACAAGGGTGTTTGTCTCCCTGAGGTGAGAGAAGCTGACAAACACACACTCTCTCTCTCTGATATACCTCCCTCTATGCATACTAGAGCACTCTACTGACAGACACATTTATGACATAGCATTCTAAACACATTCTCAACAACACCTCTTCGTTCCCCTGCTGTGTGGTTGCTAGGGTTACTGGTCTAGGGATCATTATGGTCTGGATGGTGTCAGAGAGCGATGCAGTTTATGTTTGTGTATGTACGTGTGTGTGTACGTGTGTGAGTGTGTTTGTGTGTGTGTGTGTGTGTGTGTGAGAGAGTGAGAGCCTGGCATTGCGTTGTGAGGCGCTGAAATTGCTGTCGTTGGTGCGATGGAGGGCGATTGCGTCACGATGGGCTGTGGGTCGCATGGTCGCGTTAGTCACGCCTTCCTGAATACTTTAAGAAGGCATCCAGGAAACCTGGTAGATGCACGCACACACTAATGCATACCAACTCACTCAAACACAGACATACAATTTAATGCATGGCAACTACCGTAGTTTGAGTTAACTAGGCCTTCTTCGGTTTACATTTAGTAAGAAGAAATGTATTGTGTGTTCCTGCAAAGAGACTGTGACTTAAAATCCCTTTTCTTGTTTAGAAAAAATAAATTGTATTAATGTATATATATATATATATATATATATATATATATATATAAAAATTCTTATTGTTATTAAAGGCCAAGTGCAGTCAAAATATGCAGCCCATCTTGGCTGTGTACTAAATGAATATTCAAATTGATTTCATAATGATTTACACAGTCAGGCCCAAAAAAGAACATTAGAAAACACAAAACACAATATTTTGCACATCAAATAAGAAAAATAAGTACTTTCAAAATAAAAATAAAAGAACTGCTCGGGGACTTTGATCATTAGGGTAACACTAAAGAGAAAAATTTTCTGGATTTTATATAAAATACATTTTGTGAAAAGTTCACAACATTTCATAGATAATCTGTGAGAGCCCTCTAGCCATCTCCACTCTTCCTCCACACATGCAATAAAGTTTGCTGCCTCATGTGGGGGATATCTCCTTCCTTTTGAAGCCTCAGACTTTTTTGGTCTATAATTTATACATTTACCTTCCTTGCTTCTGCGTGCATTGCCCTCCTGCATTTTTAAAGGCCGGCATTGAGGGATTTTCTGTCATGCTCTCTGGCTTTGTTCTGATCACGCAAGGTGCTGCTATTCCACAGAACAGGAACATTGGCATACACGCACATTTTAATACACATATTGACGCACATTTTCACACACACACACACACACACACACACTCACGTCAGACTTAGTGAAAAAATAGAAAGTTATTATTCATTTTTATACCCATCAATATTCCATCATGTAGAAAAGTATTGTGAAGAACTATAAATGTTTGATAAAATATTCTTTATGAAACTAACATGTATTTTAATCAACTTTTATAATATAATCATTTATTTTAAATTAATGCATTTATTGATTTTATATTTTTTATATTGCACTTTTTTGGTTCCTATTTTGCAGCCATAAATTCTGCAACTATTTATATGTATTTCGTAGATTCACATTTACTATATTAATATACAAAACTATATTAACTTATTTAATTTATCACATTAACATTCATTTTTTTACTCACAATATTTAGATCATTGAATGCCAAATACAAACATCAGAATTATACTTTATGTGATTTTAGATTAAATATATGGTATTGTGGCTATTTCTTATTGTAGCAGGACCATCCCACATTTAGTGATTGTTTAGTGATAGGTGCTGAACTTCATGTAAAGGTGCAGGTTGCTGATGTTTTTATAAAATTGTTCAAGCATTCTATTCATGGGTCGCTTTAGCTGATATAATTAATAAACTTATAAACTGAATTGGTAACATTCAGATTGTACCAATGTGCTAAATTTCATGCAAATTTTCCTTCTTTTTACTGTGATTCCTTTTCCTATATACAGTCTCCAGTATGCTCCTTTGTCTGGCCTCAATTCAAAATAGATATGTTTGTTTAATTTTTAGAGTATATATATGGTCGTAGTTTATGGAAATCAATTTGAAATCGGTTTGAATAGATCTATTGGTCTAATTTTCATCTACTATTTGACCAGCAGATTAGTTAATCAACCCGTCTCCTCACTCTTTCTTGGTTTTCTCTCCCCCTTGCTTTATTCAGTATTCTTCTCTTAGGCCGCATTCTTTGCTCAGACCCCCGTCTCCCCTTCATCTGCTGTCATTTAGATTCTCTCCTAACATCTGAATTTAGGTCAGCCTACAGTCTCCTCTCCAAATCCCCTCTCCCTGCTCTCTCGCTCCTCGCTTCCACTCTCTGGCTTCCCAGGAACACCAGGACAGAGGCGCCTCACACTAGATAATCTGATTGGGATACAGAGTGTTTAAAAACAACCGAAAGAACAACAGAGAGGGCTAGAAAATGTGACCAGGGAACGAGAAAAAAGGCTGAAAGGGAACGAAGAAGGAGCCTAGAGTCTTTGTGAGGATGCAGCTCACGTCTCGACCGCTCTTCCCAGCCAGCAAACACAGCTCCCAGTACTGGCACGGCGCGCATTAACAGACAGCCCCATATGGCTTCATTATGGGAGACACGCACACATACATCCATGCATGCAAACTCAGAAAAACAAGGAAGTTGGATGTGGATGTGTGCGAGGGTAGGGTTGAGTGCAGGCGGCAGTGAAGCATGTGGAACGCAATGGCAGAGTGAGTTCCTGTACCTCTGGCGCTCAGTGGGAGAGCCCGCCCAATTACCTCGATTTACACATGAGCGATGTTCACAACTGATGTATGCCGCGCCGTTTCTCTGATGCTTATTATAAACAACAAACAGCAAAACAACGAATGGGCGTTTCATTTTTATACCCATATTGGGGAATTGTTTTTCACTCCAAATATTGCTTCTTGAGTAAGATACTGGAATATTCTCAAGACGTAACGCAGTGCTCTTCCATTTCAAATTCCAGCAATTTTGAAGATATATTTTCAGGCATTTTTTATGATATTTTGTTTGTATTGGATAGATACAGTGGGGGGAGATACAGGACAGTTGTTGCTAATGGAGCAGTGCTAGATTTGAATCCAACTGCAGCTGTACATGTGTACCATGGCTAGTGGCTTAAACCACTGGACAAACTAAGTCACACAAACGAAATCACACCTGAAGGCAGAATTGCCATCACGAGTAATACTTAATACATCAAATTGCAACCTCTTATGTGGTCTACGAAACGCACACCCTTTCTCTTGAGCGCATCTTTTTCCATATCTTTATCTGTCTTGTGTTCATCTGGGCTTTAGTGACCTGTGGAATCTTAGGGGGTGATATGTGTGGTAGTGTGGGGAGGTGGACAAGCCAGCAGGGAGCTGATAGGACCGATTGCTCGGCCATGGAGACCAGCAGCAGGCTCTGTGCGCACCCCTTTATGCACATTACTGTTGTTAGTGTCATGGCGGCCGGGTGGATTAGTATGTGGGTGATTTTATTTCAGGTATGACACATCTCTGACTCATCAGGATCCTCCAGGAGAATACCCATCAAACATAAAGAAACAATCTTTTTCAAAATATTTTATTTAAGTAATTTAGCAGACATTAACCCAGAGTGCCTTACAGTTGTGAGTCTATACATTTTTATCCTGCCAGAATTTTTATTACCAGATTTCAAATGTATAAAAAAAAAAAAAAATGTTTTGCAACATGCTACATTTCCATTGCTGGAATGGAAGGTTTGTATACTGTATTTTAAATATGATATGTGTATTTCTTGACTAGCTATCTTCATGTGGAACTGACAGAATTAAAAGCAAACAGACGATTTAAAGCAAACAGACGTTAATAAAATGTGTTAATAATAACAGAAAGTATGTTAAATATATCAAATTCCAATTAGATGCTGCAAAACCAGCTGTATTTAAAGTTTTAAAACTAGGTTGCATTTGACTAAAAACATTCCATGACAGAGTAAGGCATTGTTGTGTTGGGATATTGCGCTGTTTCAGTTTTAATTCCTCAATATTCTTTGCAAAATCTGACAAAAAATCTCTGGGAATGTCAACTAAATTAAAACAGCAATAATAATCAGCAATTTATGGAATTTGCTAAAAAGAAATCTTTGACAGCAAGAGGAATGACGTAATTTCAATGGGCTACATTGTTTTTGTTGTTTTCCAATGGATACATCTTGCTATGCAGTCGCCTTAATGCTTGGAAATCTCTCAGATAGTAAAGGGTAGATCAGAATGTATCATTTGGTAAGCTAGCTAAGATATTTCAATTACTTTACATTGACAAATGTTTATGTTATCTACAGTTAGCATATCATATTTTCACTCAAATACCCTGTCATTGTTCAAATATGCAACAGTGTCAGGCACATATTTTCCCAGGTCAGGAAAGAAGCAGGCATTTGCAGACATATAACAGAAGTGCAAGTGCAATTTTGACAGCGAATTAGAACCGACATTTTTTTCAAAACATTAATTACCTCTTCCCTAATTATATTTTAGCTAATCTTGCTCTGGTTAGTGGATATTTTTTGTATTGTTGAAGTGTGCAACTGAGAGAGAGAGAGTCTATATATTTATATTCGTTTTTTTAGTACTCAGTCTTAAATTTAAGATGACTCCTGGTATTTGCATATTTGCAGTAACACATTCAGGGGAATATTGTCACAATTTCGCTACTGCCTGTACATTCAAAGTTCAGATCAAAATGAATGAGATGGGTTGTTGGGCAAATGTCTTATCTGTATATAGGCCTACTGTAGCTCTGGCAAGGTCTACGTAGGGTTCCAGACTAAGATGTTTTTGTTTATTTTTATTTACTGCAGTGTCTATTATTATGAAAAAAAAACAATTGCCACTCTGCTATATATTTTCACAAATGCCTTATTCTATCATCCCCAACATTCCACAAAAATATGTAATATGACTTTATGCATTTCCCATGTAGGTCCATCACATTTGTCTTGGGAATGTACTTATGCATATCTTTACAGCATTTCATGTTGTTAAAATGCAGTCTATTTTACTTTAAACTTTGTTTTCAATATTACTAATTAAGAAATGAGGTGGGCATGACTGAATGTGAAGGGAGTTGATTTCAGTGTTTCATGGGTGTTTCAGAAGACAATCAGAAGCAACAAACATTGCAGTTGTGACCAAGAAGTAGCTATGGTACATAGCTTCGCTGTGGAATTCTTTCAAAATTTAGGATTTCTCCCCTCCTGAATGAATCACCATCGCAAAACAGCCAATTGAGTTACCTGTGTAGCTAAAGCATATGCTTTTTTGCCAAGCTCATACCTGCTAGCTAGACTTTCAAGGTGATATTTTTCTGTCAAATCACAGTAATTCCAAGATTGGAACCTGTCTCAAAAATACAACTTGTTTAAAAAAGAAACTAACCAAAAAACCCAAATCATAGTCTTACAATAGCTATATATTAGGGCAATGCCTATTTTGCTTGTTCATGGCATAGTATGAAATAAGCTAGCATTAAGTAGCAGTTGCTGGCTAGCTAGCAGGCTAAAAGTTATTGTAGCTATAAACAATATGTACTCACCAACACAACACACTTATGTTATTTTTGACAATCTGCCAAATTTTAATTCATGTCCATGTGCATTCTTCGTGTCCTATGGTAGCAGAATAGGGCAGACTTCAGTGTGTTGTCTCTGAGATTATATGCATTTGGTTTAGCAAAATAGGGCATTCATTGTTAACATTATAGTATTCCAAACGTTTAATTACCCCGTTACACACTCAAATCCAAACTTGTTTTCCTGATCGGATAGATAAATACTATATATTGAACAACTCCATGTCATGAGCTCTTAGTGGAAAAAACACACCAATATATTTCACAAATACTTCATTCATTAAATTGAATTCACTAATATTTCTGAAAATGTGTCTAGGACCCTTAGAAGTTAATATTATATGTTACTAACATTGCAATTTAATATGACATAAATAAGATAAATAAAAAGAGCCAAGAGTCACTCTCAGATTAGTTCTGTTGACCATAAAGGAAAGAGAGAATAATTTTGCTCACCATGAAAATACTCATTGATGTGGCCCTTAACTACTGTCAACCCGGTGACTTTCAGGGTTCATTTTAAAGCTCTCCAGGGTGTAGTTTTTGTTACTTGTGTGGTAATGGGGTGACAGAAAGTGTTGGGTGAAGAAATATCCTGTTTGCGACAGGACCCTGTCTATTGTTCCAGTAACATATTGGAACCAATAACGTCTCTACCAGAGCAGGGCTGAGACCAGGCAGGAGACTTGGGGCTGGGGACAGTTTTGCCCTCCACCATCCTCTCCCTGCTGCCTCTGGCCAGATGGGGAACAGAAACAGATTATCTTGTATTTAGGTTCTGTAATATAGTACAATACATCTGGTTTTAGATCTTTTTCTGAGTCCAACGTTTCCTTACAATAACTGCAATTATACGGTATTGATCTATAGCCATTTAATAGCTTTACAATGTACTGGGCCACATTCTTTTATTTTTTGTTGTTGTAATGACTGTTGTTGTGGAACTAACAAATTAGCTGGCAGTTCTGAAAGATAGAACGGCGCACGATGAAGGACTGAACTTCCATTTTGTTTGGATGATGCTGAAGTATCAGGTGTTCTTTAGATTCCTATAACCCTGTGCCGTCCCTGATTACATTTTTTTAAGCATGTAATCCAGAAATAGGTTACTTTGCTATTTTCCAGCCCTTTGAAGTTCACTGGACATTATTTGATGTAAACCCATATGTTATTATAATATAATTACATATTTGAATTGCTTGAAAACACATCAACTAGATATTCTCATCAGATTACAATTTATTTAATGTTCTTTTTACTGTAACCAAGGCTATTTGGCTTGGCTTCATCTAGGTCATGTTAAGTTCACAGGCAATTGCGTCATCAATTACTGTCTTAATACAGACATGCCTGGACACACACATATACACTCAATTGCATGCACGCCAAAATACAGACATATTAGGCTATTTTAATTTCATCCTAGAAGTTACATCTTTTTTTGAATTAATTATTGTGCAACTAGATGTGCTCTGAAGTACTTAAAACATGTGATATTACTCAGTAGGATTACAATATTGTTTTTCCTTATGTTTTAATGACTGCTTTTTTGTAATGTGCTCTGATAGATGATGTAATATGACTGATTGTTTGAAATCCTTTGTGATATCTGTGTTGTTTTAAATCTGGAAACTACAGAATGGCTTTCTGCTGCCAATGGATAAACTGAAATACAGAACAGAAAATACCCAGTGGTTTCTGAAGAGTGTAAATACATAAACTAGCTTAGTCTGGCTCTGAAACTGAAATCCTTCATGTCTTATCGTCACATTTGTTTTTATTGTATACTTATCCGCCTTTTAAGAACAAGTGATTGAATACATGAATCAGTGGGATGTATGTTTGTATACAGTGTACATGGTAAACAAAGCATATTGAAAATAATGCTGTTTTAATAGGTTTAAATTGGCCAGAGAAACAATTACTTTACTTCTTCGATAATGACTAGCACACATTAAAAGCTATTTTTTAAAGCGGAAAACGGTAAAAACTGTACTTTAGATTTTTTAATTGGATTGCATGTCAGCAGTGGTTAATGGACGATCAATGTGTTCCTATTGTTGTGTTAAATTCCCATCAACACAGTGGGAGACTAACATAAATGAACCTGATGGAGAGAATGGAACCCAGCAGGTTCTAAAAGGGCAAAGATTGGAATCCTCAGGCAGTGGGAGGGGGCGGGGCTTGTTGCCAGGAGACGGGTCGTGCGGGTCTGGGGGTCATGCTGTTTTTATTGGACGATAAGGTTGACCCCCACAACACCTGATTAGCCCCTGACCCAGGCAGTCAGACCTGATCAATCTACTGATGCACACGGCTTTTCAGGGGGAGATTAGTACTGTGTGTTTGCTGACACTGACATCAGGCTGTAGGAACCAAAGGCACGTTACAACTCAGATCAATATGTAATACATTTACTATACCAGCAATCAATACAATTATGTTGAACTAATTTATGACAATTTGGAGAACATTTTCATTTGTTCAACAACACGTTATATACTGTAGCAGAATCGGGTGGTAGTTGTTATGTCTATGGGATTCCATGACAAATCAATGCTTGTCACATACAGTCCACACTTTCCACACGGCAGATCTTAATAATCCATCTCTTACATTACACTGGACAGCTATTACCACCAGCCCCCAGCCTGGATGACAGACAGACAAACTATCCTGAATTGGCCCAAAAGATACAGCGAGGAGACAGACGGACAACCAGAAATGTATTTCCATGGGAAAACTCTCTCAAATTCAGTGACCATGGGAACAGAACTATGTTAGGATGCGGGCAGTTTTATATTTTCCGTAATGGATTATCATTGTTTAGCACAGCATAAGCCATGTTTTTTCCCCATGAAGCTAGAGATGTATTGATTGTTGCCAGTGGACAGTGTCATCGTTGAATCATTGGGTGGATTCGTTATTGGGGTGGATTGCGCATGTTGATAGAAATCCAGCATGATTTAATAGCCAATGTTGACAGTTCTAAACATAATTTGATCTGTGTTGGCAGCATCTCGAACCTCCAGCACCCTCTCCTCTGTCCTCCCAATAGCCTAGCTCAGCCCGGCTCAGCCTGGCTTGGCCCAGCTTCACACAGTTCTGCCAACCTCACTGTAACGCTCACACAGACAGCTCTCTCTCTCTCTCTTTCATCCACGACTTGCCTAATTACTGAGTTTCCCTGCACCGGATGGGATAGTTTACAGCACACAGGACTTTCCACTTATTGTGCCTGGGAAAAGCAGGGGGAATCCGGGAGAGGCGGGGCGTGGAATGAGAGAGTTTGGCGAAGGAACACTTTGAGAAACACACTCTGTTTGGATAAACACAACATGCTCACATGACACCCCGCCAAGTCATCAGCACACGCCAGTGAGTGAGGACATACGCCACTTCATCATCTGTTACCAACAGAACCTCATCCACGGATTGCATGTTTGTGGTTAAATTCGATGTTTTTGAATCAAGGGATATGGCGAGAACTGGACAAAACTTAGGATATGTAAAATAATCAACAATTTATATTATTCAAATTGGTATAATGATGCTTTTGATTATAATTATACACATTTATGTTTTTTTGCAACTAATTATTCTTTATTAAAAATAAATAATCGTGCACGGACAATTGCTGATATGTTTTGCTTGTTGCTTATTTTATGGTCATTCCTTTTATTGATTTCAATGAATCTTTCATATTCAGGGCAGAGCCTTTGTACTTTCAGTTTGCGTTCATTATTTTCACCTGTACAACTTGGTTTAATTGTGTTTAAAAAAAATCTACAGTTAATGCTTTGTTTTTTTGTTTAATAAAAAAAAATACTGTTTTGTTTAATAAAAATAAGAAAATTAGGTACTTTTAATTTTGTACATGAAAAACAAGAATATGATTAATATTCTAATTATTGTATCAATAAATAAAAATGTAATCGCACCATGTTCCTGCACATATTTTTGCCCAGGATTCCAGCTGTATTCTACCATTGCCACAATATACCCCAGCAGTGTGTATTCAATAACCCTGACAATGTCCATTTTAGTTTTCCTAAACTATTATTCATGCAAACCAAAAAGTGTTGCATGCATACAGGTTCACATAATGAAGTACATTTCAAGGCGGTGATGGTTACAGTGATCAATGGAAAGTGATTTGTCTCCAACAGAAACAGATCTATTGGGCGTTGTTTAGCATAGCCGTGTGTTTTCCCGCACAGCCGGCCATTTATTCATCCGACCAATGCAGGTCTACCGTCATAAATCCCCCGGGCTGTGGTGGTTCTGTCCAGCGTAACCCGTCAGTGAGTGTATATGTGGCTGCACTGTCGATGAGTCTGACCCTGGCTCTATGGTCCACCCTCACTCGCCCTGCTCCGAGACAGATGGGAATTCTCCCTATCTGGGGTGTGCCACATGCATCCATCACAGAAGCGCTTCCGTTTTTTCTGTGAATTACATCTCCCAGTGCCGCCCCGCTGTCCGGTAGAGGCTGTCCATGGCCGCTCCATCACCCCAGCTATCCCTCTGTTGATGCTGTGTGGTATTTACCACCGCCTGCTAACAGCCAAGAGCTCAGCTATGGCCAGTGCAGGGTTTGTGGTGTATATGTGTGTCTGTGTGTGGGTGTGTAAGTCGGTGTGTGTGAGAGAATGTATTAGTGTGTTATGAAGAAATATGTGTGTGTGTGTGTGTGTGTTTGTGTGTGCATATGGTGAGTCATTGAGTTCTGAGCTCTGTTCATTTTGGAGTGCCTTTCGTCCATTTACCACAAAGAGGATTTTGCTCCAAACAGCTTAGAATCACACAGACACTCACAAAACCACACACGCAGCATTGATTCACACACACAACCACACACACAGCTTAGAATCACGCACACATTAACACAACCACACACAAAGCTTAGAATCTGTGCCACTTTGAAGTGTTTTAATCCTCGCTCTACCTTCAAACAACCTCTCCTGAATCTGACGAGACCAAATTGCTGGCACCAGCCGTATTCAGCTCCACAGCTCAGTCTGAACACATTTCAGTGCATTAGCTGCTCAGTCCGGGACCTTAATGCCGTTTGTTAGAACTCCTGTGCTGGTTTGGGCCTTCTTCTAGCGGAAGGCATGGGAGTAAGCGACGACAGCTGACAATACCGACCCATCTCTTTGTGTGTGTCCGTATTCACAACATCTCAAAATAATGTAAAGTTTACTGCACCATTCATAGCACGAATCCACTCAATGCGGACAATTTATGACAGCATAACTACATAATTACGTGACTACGTAACTACATGACTGCATGACTATCTGACTATGTGAGTACATGACTAAGTGACTACATGGCTGCATGACTACATGGCTGCATGACTACATGACTATTTGACTAAGTGACTACATGACTAGATGAGTTTATGACTATGTGACTACATGGTGGCATTACTATGCGACTACGTGTCTACATGACTGTATGACTACTTGACTACATGTCTGCATTACTATATGACTACATGACCTGTAGATGTGACTGCATCTTGACTGAGTCTAATTAACAGTTACTGTACACGAACGTGTCCTCTACTGTACTTATTAAGCATTACTTTAATCGGGGCCACTTGTTTTCTCATTAGTTCCCTCTGTCTTTGACACTCTGTCACTCCATCTCTTCCTCTCCATCTCTTCCTCTTCACCAATCCCCAGATGGGGTCAGCGGTGTGTCATAATACAGTATCCAATAACTGGGCCTGTTACAGCAGAGGGCCAAGGGCACCGTCAGAGAGCATTCACACAGAAACATGATTATAGGGTCCAACTCCAATTCCCTATTCCAAACCAAAAGGACCATGCTAGCTCTACACAATGAATTTTTGATCTGAATAGACTGCACCGTATCACTGGACCACATTATGCTCCATCTGTCAGTGAAGTGCTGTACTGTGGTTAGTTTTTCTTTGTGCCTATCTCTGTGTGTACTTTGGCTTAGTTCTTCCTCTCTGCAATACAACCAGTCACCTCTTTTTACCCTTTCTTCTCTTTCCGTGCTCTGAGTCGGCTATCATTTCACATATGTTTTTTTTCTTTACTTCCCTCTCTTTCTCTCTGAGCGAAATGCCTTCGAAACAATCTGATTCCATGGCATTTATTTCTAAACATGACGTTCTTGAGGTAGGCTGGCATATGGGCATGGCATTTTTTGTAAACGTGACGTTCTTGAGTTAGACTAGCATATGGGCGTGGCATTTCGAAATCAACTAATGTTGGAGGATTGGGTAATATGGGGGAAGATGCCCCATTTAAGATAAATGTAAAATGTCTGACACAAAAAAGAAACATTTGGAAAATATTTTGTTTGTGGACATGAGTGGAAATAAGTACATTTTAATGTGTTTTTTTTTTTTTTAGGTTTTTTAGATTTTTGGTTAGTATTCTCTAACTCTCTATTCGTCCCAATAGATGAATATGCTATAGGGTTTCTATTTTATCGCACCTGCACATGAATCCCAATTATTTTTTATTATTTTTATTTGCACCTTACTTACAGTTAAACAAAACTTATTTGAAAAATCTGGATTTTAAATTCCTTCAGATTGCAGACCAAATGCTTTGAATTATTTTGTAATACAGTAGGCTATTTCTTACAACCACCATCCTTTATTGAATGTGTTACATGATTGGAAATAGCATTTTAGTACACTTAAAATAACATCGTAACTAATATATAATTAAAATATTTAAAATAAATGTGTATATATTATGGGTGCTCAAGTCTATTTACAATGATGTATTATAAGTACACTAAACTGTTAAATAAATGGGTGCACTTAATTAAATAGTAAATAGTTCTTAAATACTATATTAATACTATGTTAATTCCATTTTCAGTGCATAAGTGCAACTTGAGTTGTTATAAAAAATACACTACACTAAATGTATTTCTTTCTTTGTGTTGGGGAATTGGGCTAGCCAGTGTCTTAATTACAATTAGAAATAAACGATCGACCATAAAAAGGCAAGATGCCCCTAACGTACTAACTTAAAATAGTACTACTTTACTCAAAACCATCTACCTTTTTCTTCATGAATAAGTGGATAAATCATCTCAAGGCTTTCCTACATGTATATTATTGACATTTTTATCTTAATTTAATTTGATTACATCTAAATTTAAAAAGATTTAAAAAAAAACATAAAAATGTATCAAGGTCATTAATATACCACCAAAAGGCCCATTACATATCTGTTGTCTTTTTTTTTATTGTAACCCTTTCTGCCTCTAGTCTCCCTTTAATTTTAAAATCTTCATCATCATGTTTTTCCACCATTGGGAGTTTTGACACTAATGCTAATTTACTCAATTAAGACACTATAGGTAAACAGCATTTTTTTTCTTTACACATGTTTAAATCTAAGAGTCACACTGATCCTTTAAATATAAGTTGTTAAAGACATGAATAAAATAATCGTTCAGGGAGGACATTTCTTCTGTGCAATTCCTCTTACTTAAATTTTTGTCTGAATGCCAATGGTGTCACATTCATCTGCCTTGCGCCAGAGTTAGCTAAGTTAGCATCAACAAAATTCCTGAATTCAAACTATTCACGAAATAGTAAACTCTGCATTGCAGGTCGACACCTGAAAAGCACTTTCATGTCACGGTCGTGGGGTGAGAAGGACACAGGCGCAGAGTAGAGTTGGTGAAGATAATCCATGTTTAATTCAAAATAAAGAAAGACTCCAGCAAAACAAAAGGCAGCAACCAGTGACGTGGGTAAACCTTACACAGGATAACAAAAACCAAAATGAACCACGCCTTGGGGCCTACAAACTAAACTTAAATAGGGTCCCCAATTGGAGGCAATAACTAACACCTGCCTCCAATTGGGGAAACCAAAAAAAGGAGTAGAGGTGGCTAAAGGCCACCTCCTGTCCTGTCCTGGCTATGCCCCGAGCCCAGCGCAGAGATGGCTAGGGGCACAGCCAGGACGTGACATTTCAGCTAACTTTGGTGTTGTTGTATACCTCAACATTGTTAAATAACCACAATAATATTTGTGATTTTTGTTCATAATTGAATGAATCCACACCTAGTTCCTTCCCCATGGGGAAGTGTCTTCTTGGTTCACTTAGTAAACACCAACGGTAGTAATAGTAAACATTTCAACTTTCAGGACAATTAGCAAATCAATGAATCTCCAGCCCTTGTCCAGAATGTCAGGAGATTGGTGGTGTAGCTGAGGCTCATGCAATCCTTTTTAGATAGGCCATGGAAGTAAAATCCAGCTTGAAAAAAGCTGGCCATCTCTCTCTTCCTCTAGCTATCAGTCCACCTATCTCCTTCTCTAGCTCTCTGTGTCCATCTCTTCTTCTCTAGCTCTCTGTCCATCTCTCTTCTCTAGCTCTCTCTGTCCATTTCTCAACTTATCTAGCTCTCTGTCCACTTCTCTCCTTCTCTAGCTCTTCGTCCACTTCCCTCTCTAGCTCTCTGTCCACTTCTCTCCTTCTCTAGCTCTCCTTCCCTTTTTGTAATCCCTCTTCCTGTATTCCTCTTTAGGATAATCAATATCAGAGTTTTTCCTTTTAAAGGTATTCCAGATGGTTTGGCCAGGCACTGGGATCAGAACAGTTAAGAAAAACAAGTTAAGAAAAACTAAAATGGTAGGGTGTCTGTGTGTGTGTGTTTGTGTGTTTTTGTTGCTGCATGTATGTGCACATGAGGTAGCGTCTTGCCAAAGCATTCCTGCTCACCAAATGTTTACTGGCAGTAAACTGACACGTCTTCTCCTGTCACAGAGCTGATGTTCGAACACTTATTTGTCATTGACCTAATTAGAAATGATTGACTTATAAGTGTGGGACAACCATTCCACACCCTGGCCAGAAGCAGTTAGCTTCCACAACAAATTAACATTGAGTGGACAATTTTTCTGGGACTGAGATGAATGGGATACTTGGAATCCCTTTCAAAGTATAATAGCATCACAGCAATGGTTTGGTACAAATGTAATAGTGTTTTACAGCTTTCCAGAACTCCCAGTCTTAAATGTCTGAACCTCCATGGAGCCAGGCACCAGTTATACCATCACTTTATGCCCCAAAATTTTTTTTGGGGGGGGACAATATAACAACATTTAGCTCTGTTGTAATGATGTGACAACATTAGCTCTGCTGATGATGTGAGTCATCTTTTCTTGTGGTGCAGTCAGGGGTGGGCTGGCAGAAGGAATGGATTTGCTGGAACATATTTTACATAGTAGGCCTGCATAACTTTTATATTTGCTAAGTCCTAATGAACAGGCTAATATTTGGGGCTCTGGGGGATGAAATGGGCTGGCATAGTGACCTCGAGAACAAATTATTATCGATGTGCTCAAAATGTCAGAGGCGATTTCTGGTTCTAGTCTGCCCCAGGGTGTTGTCGATGAGGAGTAGTTGATGGGAAGAATCAGGAAGGTAATTAAATGGAAATGCCCTTCCTCTCTTACTTTCTACATCAACTACTCCTCCTCCTCATCCTGCTGGGCCTCCTCAGCCCGCTCCTCGTCCTCCTCCTCAAGCTGTTTTATCAACAGGAAACGTTACAAGAGTGAACTTCCGATCGCCCAGATAAACCTCTGGGCTAATTAAACAGGCAGAGAGATACAATGTGTGTGCGTGCGCTTGTGCATGCGCATATGGGTAATCTGTGTCTCTTTATCTTTCCAGCTCCTCTCTGTCTGTCTGTCTGGCTGTCAGTCTGGCTCTGGCTCGGCTGAGCGCTGAATGCTGAGTGTGGAGAGCTGAATGCTGCACGGTGAAAAGACTATTTAAATGTGACAGTCCCCAGGATTAGTGGGCTAGGTAACGAGGATGCCAGAATAACAACCCAGTGAGGTGAACCCGGGGACAGAGAGAGAGAAACAGAGAGATGCGCTGAGAGGCGGATTTATGTGAAAAACTGAAAAATGTTGCCAGCGTAATTATCCCCAAAACTAACTCAACGCTTTTAAAGTTAGACTTTGAAGTTTCTCCCACTTTTGATTGTCAAGTTTTATCAAAGAATTTTTCAGCCCTCCAAAACTCAGCTCAGCTGAAATGGCCTCGAGTTTCAGATGCCTCTCATTTCTTCTCCTCACAATCATCATCTAAACAGAGAATTAATAGACTCTTAACTGACTTGTAAAAAAATGTAAAACTTTGGCCGCCTTTAGTGCTAGTTTTTATCTAGGTCCATCCACTGTGCTAAAGCAAACAGAGAGCTGTGCGTCATTCCCTCTCTGTTCTCCTCCTATCTCTGTCGGACGGCAGACGTCTCTAATCCTCTCGCCTTTGATTCCTCAATGGACTGAGGCTTAATGAGCATGTGCAAAAACACAGCGCTCATTGCTCTACTCACTGCTCAGAGAGACAAGCTCCAAGACAAGACACAAACACACCCAAACATACATTCAGACCCCTACCATAAAGTGTCATGAAGACATTCTTCATAGGCTAGGAATATGTACACAGCAGGTCAGACAATAAGGCTGTAATGCATGAATCTGTGTTTGTTCTGAATAGTTAGTGTTTGCTTATGTTTGCACGTGCATTTACATTATTTATGAAGTGTTATGCAACTCCTGCTACTTATGCTCAGACCTCGGAGACCTTGGCCTGATTCAACGCTTTGTTGTGACTTTAACTAGGAGATTTGAGAGTTTTTTTTCTTTTTTTTCTGATTACAGTATCGCTGTCAACGTCTTCAATAGGCTTTATGTTAGATAAGCTGTTAAAAAATGGACACAACATGCATGATATCACAGAGTGATGGAATCAAGTAGAGTTTTTTCTACTCTTTCAGGCATTGGAGAGGCCATTGGGACATTACAAGCTGTACTCAGCCAGGCTAGTTAGGGGTAGTGGGTAGGGCACAGTGGATAGGATAATGTTGGCCATGGGCATCTTTGGACAGGGCCACAGATTCCCACAACCTACCTATTTTCGTCTCTGGTATCTATCCTGCAATAGTGAATGGGCTGGGTTGATAGGCTCAGTTGGTCCTGTCTGTTGCTGTTCTCTGGTGTCCAGTTCACCCGCTGAATCAGCGTTACACCAACGCCCCCACAGAAGGCTGGCAGGTTCCCGGAATTTTCCTGGGCCAGCCTGCAGGGGAAGCGACGCCCCCACATTTAATGGCTCCCAAAGACGATGTCGAAGAGAAGCTACAGAGGACGACAGAATGCATTAAAAATCCATGCTGCCCCAGCCACATTGCAGCTGTATGAAGGCGGCCAGAAGACGGAGGGAGCAATGGCCACCGAGACTACGACAGACCGCACAATTCCCCCGAACCGCCACAGAGAGGTCGTCCCGAAGATGCTGCCAGTCTAAGGAAGTGGTTTGTTTGCTTGGGATTTTTCCCTTAACCCCCCACTCTGTGTCTTGTGCCTGTCTTTTCCCGTTACCACGGCTATGAAAAGCCCCCTGACACATAGTCCTGAGGAACTGACCCGCTGCTCCCTCGGCTGCTGGTATTATGTTGACCCAGCTGGTCATCCAGGACCTCTTGAATAATATCTTTCCTTAATGGACACGGACTTGAATGTCCACCTGCACAGCCGGAGAAGGACTAAGCCCAGTTCCTCTCCAGGTTTCTTCCCATGTGTCTGAATTTCGAGGGAGGGTTTCGTATCCAAGCTGGGTATCTGCACTTTTGACAACTGTCTGATGTATAAAGGGTGTATGAAACAGAAGTGATTGACTGTTGCGGTGGCCCCCCAGCACCACTGTGGTCCTTTCTGGACCTCCAATCCTTCTCCACTCGCCTTTCTTTCACTCCTTTGGCCTCCACTGCCCTGAATGTACTCTTGGGGGTATCTATTTGGAGACACATATGGGTGACATTTTGACAGACACATGCAGAAAAGTATCCACATTTAGTGATTCTGTTTGCACATACTGGACACAATACTGGGTGCACAGTGACTTGGAAAATCCACCATAAAAAGGCATTGTTATGACATCCCATTCCTCTGCAGTCTATTGGCCTCTTTGCTTTGCAAAGAGCATGTTAATGAAGCCACATAGCTTTATATTTCCACACAGCTACTATAGCTGTCAGTCTTAGGGCCTCTGTCGGCATTGTCCAGTAACACTCTTTAACTCCCTCCCAACCTGCATTTACTCACCTTCTTTCACTCTCCCTCTCTCTCTCTCTCTGTCTCACCGTCCTCTCTCTCCCTCCCTCCTTAATCTTTCTCTCTTTCTCTATATGTCTCGCTGTCTAAATATCTCTCTCTCCCCCGTTGCCTGTCTCTCTCCCTGTCTCTCTGGCATACTCACTTCCCTGTGCTGTCAGTTTGAACCCTACAGAGACAGACCAGACAGCCCCTCTGAACTCCTGCCACCCTGCCACTTGCCATCTTTTGACTGACGTCCCACATCTGCCATGTTGATGGAGATGCTAGCAGGAATGCTAAGCAGAGGATTGTTGTCTGGCAAGGGCCGCTTCTTGGGTTCCATGCCTCCTGTGCCTAGCACTTTGTCCAGGTCTTCCTGAGCATGCGACCGGTGAAAACCAAAGTCTCAAGTCACATTATACTGGTTTTATTAGTTCATTCAGCTAGGAGCACGGAGAGATGCAACCAATGGTTTGTACATTAAAACGTTGGCAACCGCATCGCCGACGGAGGATAGTCGGTCATACACCAGAGTGGTACTGCCTTCTGTAATGACATTAGTAAAACAGGGATGTGAACGTTCCCTCTGCTGTTTCCTTCTCGTACCCTTTGTGCCTCTCACAATGGAGGTGCGTGGCGTTTCACCCGGTGGCGTGCCACTGTGCAGTGTTTAATTGTGCAGTGTGAATTGGTGTAGTGTGTCCTTGTGTGGTTTGTCATTGTGAAGGGTTTTATTGTGTTGTGTGCCATTGTGTAACGTGCCATTGTGTAGCGTGTCATTGTTGAGAGGGGAGAGCTCTGCAGACGCTACCATGAGTCCTTATTCCCTCTTCTCTCACTTGTTTCTCTTTCTATTCCCTTCTCTCTTTCTTCCTCTCTCTCTGTCACCCCCCTCTCTCTCTCCAATCTCCCCCCTCTATTCCCATCTCTCTGTCACCCCCCTCTCTCTCTCCAATCTCCCCCCTCTATTCCCGTCTCTCTGTCACCCCCCTCTCTCTCTCCAATCTTACCCCTCTATTCCCGTCTCTCTGTCACCCCCCTCTCTCTCTCCAATCTCCCCCCTCTATTCCCGTCTCTCTGTCACCCCCCTCTCTCTCTCCAATCTCCCCCCTCTATTCCCGTCTCTCTGTCACCCCCCTCTCTCTCCATTACCCCTTTCCTTCCCTCTCTCTCCCTCACCTGTACTCTCTGTCTCTCTCCCTCCTCTCCAAACTCCAGACACCCTTCTCCAATCGCACCCCCAAGGTCCTACATTCTGCCTCTGACAGACATACGGTTGGAGTACCGAGGGAACTAGATCTCAAACCCCTCCTCATTATTCAGCATGTAGAGTGGGACGCAAAATGAATCCTATTTCTACTTCTAATAGGCTTATGTCATTTCATTAAAAGCGAGCGGAGTGCAATTAACAGTGCAACCCTGACGCTGCTGAGGAGAGCATGTCTGGTTCACACCCACGTCCCTGGGTCTTTGTAAGCTCTGAGGGTGCTCTCTCTCACTCAGTATAACCCTATTAAGCCCCAGTCACAATGTTAACATCACAGGTATTAGACAACATCTTCATTATGAGTAGGGCTGGAACAAAAGCCTTCACGATACAGTGTTACCAATCCAAGAGAAAAATGTGTGGCTTTCATTCGGTTACAAAATCCAGCCCCTTTTTTCTATGTAATAGTGTGAATTGGCCTCGGTTATGTTTCACTGCTCTAAATTCCACTTAGAAGCGGCTTAAAGGAGGGCGTCCCTGGATTGGTTCTATAACAGGAAGCTCACTAGAGCTGATAGAGACTTACACCTCTGCTATAATCATAAACAGTCAAGATCCTGCTAATGTGTCTAGTACACATGAACACACACACACGCCCAGCTCCAGACAATCTCGTCGCGTGGCCCGGTCGATGCCTGATTTCTCTTCTTTCAATTAAGTGGGCAGGAGTCTCTCACTCTTACTCTCTCTGTCCATCCCTCCATCGCACTCCATCGCTGCTGTCTCTATTACTTTATATCTCTTTCTGTCTGAGACGTGTGTTTCAGGTGCTACTGAAAGTACTGATGCAATTGTCCCGCTTGATGGTAAACGCCTGGCGGGTCATGTCCTTTAGGCGTCAGGTGTTTGTGTTTCTGGAATCACTGGAGCAGGCGATACATTTGTAATTTAAAGTGAAATACGATAATAGGATATTACTTATAGGTAGCCTACATTGCTTTGTGTGCTGGGAGTTCAAGCGTAAGTATCATGATTGTACGATCGCCAATTCGCTGCCCGTGGTTCTGGAACACAGTTAAATTCATGGAAAACCAAAAGCCTTCATCTCTGCTACCTACACCACTCAAATGTGACAATCTATTATCTACTGCCAAATGTGACATTTTGGAGGGCTTAAAAATTCACTTTGTCAAGGCTGGTGATGAATCTGATCTGCCCAGCCTACTTGTGTTGCCAGCACTGCTGTCTCTAAATCTAATAATGTTCTCCCCTTCTTCTTCTGTCCAATACCGGTAGGCACAGTGCAGAAGGAGTTGCTTAAACTGGCCCCATACTAATCTGCTGGGCTGGGTGATCCTGTTCTTTGAGACTGCTTCAATCATATCAGCCCCTATCACCAACCTCTTAACTCTCTCATTACATAATCATAATCAACTGTAATCCCAAGGATTGGGAAGCTGCTGCCGTCATTCCTCTTTTCAAAGGGGTCAATAAGCTTTCCCCTGACTGTTATTGCCCTATCTAATCTTGCCATGCCTGTTTAAAGGGTCTTAATACCTGGTCAACATCCAGCTAACCTGACACCTCGTGTCCCCCCAGTGTTACGACCGTGGTTCAGTCAGGCTTTAGAGTTTGCCATGTTTGTAGTTCGGCCTGCGTGTGATGGGAGGCGCAGGTGAGGGACTCCGTCATGTTACTTGTTTCATTGCTGGGGTGGCAATTTGTTGTCCTCGTGCTTAGAGTTGACTGGGTTATCTGCAGTACAGGCTGTTAGGGGTATGTTTTCATTCTCAAAGTAGATCACATATGTTTTATTTTATTTCACAACATATGTACATACAGCTCCGGAATAAAATGAGGAGACCACTGCAACTTTTCCTTTCCGAAAAAGTCGAAAAGGAAGGTTTTGAGTGAGGAACGGAAGCGTTCAATTTGCAGTGGTCTCTTAATTTTAACCCTCCTGTTCCTCACTCAAAACCTTCCTTTTCAAAGAAAAAGGTGCAGTGGTCTCTTCATTTTTTTCTGGAGCTGTATCTATGCTCTGAATTAATATGAAGCGTATTACTGTATTTGATCAACTGAAGGAAAAAGAATAACCCTGTTTGGGACAGAACTTTACAAGACAAAAGACATAAGAATTCGACTGTTGTCTCTCCTCACTACTCTAAAGGGTCATGAATGCTCCAGGAGTGTTTTTAGGGCAGTTGGTATCTCAGCACGAGCTATCTGCCGTCATCTACCTGATGGCAAGGTGACCCTAGACTGTGTTGAGATGGGCAAATATGACATTGCTTCAAAGATTTGCCAAGCTGGGCCCTGAGCAGAGAGCTGCTTTGGCCTGAAACATTTCACTGGAACTGTCATCTGCAGTAGCCAAGCCTCTGGCCTTGATGGTTTGCCATCAGACTTTTACAGGTATTGCTGGGGATGTATCAAAGTGTTGTGGGAATGTTTCAGTAAGGTTCATCTTGTCAACATGCTGCGCTTTCATTTTTGCCACAAAACCAAGATGTTGCTCTACTAACTGCTCTTACTGGTGACCTAAAAGTTCTTACTGGTGACCTATGGTATATTTGTGTTCGGTGTGGTAGCAGTGAATGCGGTCTGGGTTGGCAGGGTAGGGCACTGCCTGCCTAGGGTTTTTGGAACAAATGGACTGGAATGTATGCTATTGTGTTCCGAATAAAAATAAATCTGCATTGATTATTGCCAAATTCATCTTACGGATTTACAACAGCGTAAGGTGCAGAAGATGACCAGAAGTTTCCAAAAGGAAATGTATTAACGAACAGAGTGGCTTTGTGGTTGCGCTGAAGCTAGCAGGTTGTTCTGCTTATCCCTCTACAATCCTTGTCTGCTGACAATGTGTGGTCATGGGCTGGCTACGCTGACTTGAGTTATCTGCCAACTGTGATCCTAATTCATTCAGAAGGCTAGGTGAATGGTTTTCATCTTCAAATAAAGTAAGTTTACAAATCCTTTTTTAGCTATTTTCTGCAAAATCTACTCCCTGAATTTGTAGGCTAATAGGCCAATTTGTTTACTGGATTTAGGCTTTTTGGATTGTCAGTCAGACACGCTACTATTTTGCGTTGTTTTGTAAAGGGCTGCATGGTGCATAGCATACCCCATGGGAAAGAGTCTCACCTGACGAGATTATGGAAAAAAGCTTATTTGCTTATGCAATTGTCTGCTAATCTCACACTCAATTGCTTACTTTGCGAGTCATGCACACGAAACCGGTAATACATTTCACACGCGTTTGGATCGACTTGAGGCAACGCGTTGAGGCAGTCTCAGTAGATGCGTCTATGGGACAACGACAGCACAGTTCCCTTTAAGACACATGTAATAGAAATAGATTTGCTAGTGAGATTTGAGTGTTTTTCTCATTGCCTGCACTGACATACACCTCAATGCCCGTCACTGTGTGGTAGGAAAGTGCTAAAGACCTTAGGGGCCCCTGTATCAGGCCACCCGCAAAGAATACTTCTGGTCTGGACAGCAAGCTGCGGCCCCCTACCTTCCACTGCAGGGGCCTAGTGGGTAATCCTTCAAGGGCCAGAGATAGTTATGTCAGGAAGATGTTGGCTGGGTGGATACAGTGTACTCACTGCTTGGAGGGAGGGCCTGGTGAGTCTGGACACGCGGCTGATACTCTGACAGCTGGACTGTGTTGATTTGACTGGCCTCGCTGTACATGAACATGTGGCTGCTTTGAAGAACGACTGTCCCGTCACTAGGTTTGGCTTCAGGCAGCTGACATTCAGGCCCACCACACGAGGCAGAACGCGACCAGGTTTGGTCCGATGGGTAGAGGGTCCGGATGACATGTTCCCTGGGCTGTGATTGGCTGTTGATCTGGAGCCGGGTCTGGACCTTCAGCTCCTTCCTTTATGACACCAACCGGGGAGGAGTTCAATGCAGTGGGAGCGCACTTTATGCAACGTGTGTGAAGGTGTCACGCTCTTCCTCCATGAAAGGGGGGAAATCAACGAGGTGGTCAACGTTGTTGAGACTCAATGCTTTCCGGAAACGCTGTTGGCTGACTCTATACGAACAGCCCATTTATAAGAGTGCTGACCTCCAATGAAGGATTCTATAAGGGTACAGGCCACTGGTTCACCTGGATCCTAGTGTTGGGGATGGGTGTCCATTTTGAGGCAGTAGCTCTTCTTTTTCTAATTGGTAGGACTGCTTGCACTGTTGACCAGCCGGTTCTCTGTTTGTAGATGTTTTAATCCCGGCTGTTCATTTTTGGACCAAAGAATAGCTTTAGGCTAAGGAGCTTAGTAGGCCTCCTTAACTTTCTGTCAGGGGCAGCCAAGCTAACTGTTTGAAAGATGGGGGGGTGTTGCATGCAGGGACAGGGGCCTGTGGATGTGTTGGGCATACTGGAGGGGCCGCTGGAAGCAAGACTGAGGGGTGAATATGTTTGTGACCAAACCGGTGGGAATCTCAGGCTATTCATCATTATATGAGCCCTTCAGGGAGGGTTTGTGCCTGAATGAGAAGGTAGACTTGGAGCTGTTTGAAAAATAAGTTCTGTTTAGTGTTGTGCTAAACTGTACTGTCCTAAACAATTCAATGTCTTTGAAAAAAAAAAAAACTCTTTCTCATCTTCCTCTATGTCTTTCTCTTTCCCTTCTTTTCTCTCTGCTTTTGTCCTACCACCTCTCTCTCTCTCTCTCTCTGTCACCACCCCTTCAGAAAAGATTTTGTACCAATTAGACAGTCGTGTGGAGAAGCCAGGTGCCTTGCAGCCACACAACCCCAGTCCCAGGTCTAATTACCCCGACTCTACCCCCGACACCATTAACGCCCTGTCCCACTGACCTGCCAACAGGGACAGACAGGCGGAAAGACTGAGGGAGGGAAAACACAAGGTTGGGTGAGAGATACTCAGGAAGGATCTGAAAGTGGCAGTGGAGAGAGAGATAAACTTAGGGGAAAGAAGTTGAGAATGAAGAGAGATTTGAACTTTTACAATGTGGCGAGGCCTTCGCCTGTCAACTCCAGATGATGGTAAACCCTTTTTACTCATATAACACACATAATAATCAACTGGTTTATGGACGTTTAGAGATTGTGATAAGCATCAGGGGAATTCAACATTCAGTCCCGGAGGGCAGCTTCGGTTCTTAACTCGAATCACACGCAAAAAAACACATATGCCTCACCTTACCTCATTCCTCTCCATCTCATTTCCTCTCCCCAGCACCCCAAAACCTCATCCCATGGCCATCTGTCTTAATCTCATTATAGATGTCAATAGTCATGTGTGTTCTGCACCCAATCAACACCCCAATTACCCCCGAATTCCCCCTGAGTTCCCTGTCCTACCTCTGGTCGACCTGTCCTTCTGTTTACTCTGCTAACCACAGACAGCCATGCAGGCAGGCCAGCTCTGACCCAAACAAAGCCTAATTTCCTCATTTCACTGGGTCAACTGTGTGTGTGTGTGTTATCCGGAGCTTTGAACCCCTGTGAGAGATCAAACAGAATTCCCATCAGCGTTCCCAGCGGTGAGGTATGATCCCTTGTGCTGTGTCTCGGAATCCTGCCGACAAACGGCAAAGCCTCTGTTACTAACGTACATTAGCACGCTCCCGCTCCCTGTTTATCTCCCAGCCATGCACACACACCCACAAACCCACACAGACACACACACACCCACAAACCCACACAGACACACACACCCACAAACCCACACAGACACACACACACGCTTATTCAGCCTGACCTGATTACAGACTGATGTCTTCATTTGGGAGCACTAATAATCTGGCATGTTTCTCACATGGCTTTCATGTTACTCTTCTTTGCTCTCCTTCAATCTCTGTCTGCCTGTCTGTCTTCGCTTCCTATCTGTCTACCTGCCTGTCTGTCTACCTGCCTGTCTGTCCACCTGCCTGTCTGTCTTCGCTGTCTATCTGTCTACCTGCCTATCTGTCTACCTGCCTATCTGTCTACCTGCCTTTCCGTCTACCTGCCTTTCTGTCTGTCTGCCTGTCTCAGTAAAGATGTGTCATGCAGGGACACCGTGGTTTACAGACCGTACGAATCGGTGGACATTTATGGAAGCTGTAAGCCACCATATGGAGCAACTGTACCCCGAGCTGACTGACATATTGGGAATATCTGTGACTCCACGTTCTTGTCTGAAAGATGTATGGGATGTTTGACTGAAAAGGGAGACTGACATGGGACACATTGATGAATTCAACCTTGTAATTGAGTGCTTTTAGACTCTGTTCGGATACAATTTATTGCATATAATAAATTAGACCAGGAGTATTCTGTTATTTACCTACCAACCGGACAACTGTGTCTGGCTAACCCTAACCTCACTGAATGGTATGTTGGTGTGTCCTGAAGGTGGAGGTTATGGTGGAGATAAAGGCAGAGGTGAAGGTCGAGATGAGACAGGTGGTATAGGTGATGGTGGAGGTCAGGGCGGAGGTGGAGTTAAGGAGGGAGGGTACAGGTGAAATTGAGGGCGGAGGTGTGCGTGAGGGTGGATGTGGAGGTGAAACTAAGGGTCGGGTTAAAGGGGAGTGTGCAGGTGGAGGTCAGGGTGGAGGTGATGAGAGGGGGGTTGAAGGTGAAGCTCGGGTTAAAGGGGAGTGTGCAGGTGGAGGTCAGGGTGGAGGTGATGACAGGGGGGTTGAAGGTGAAGGTCGGGTTAAAGGGGAGTGTGCAGGTGGAGGTCAGGGTTGAGGTGATGACAGGGGGGTTGAAGGTGAAGGTCGGGTTAAAGGGGAGTGTGCAGGTGGAGGTCAGGGTGGAGGTGATGAGAGGGGGGTTGAAGGTGAAGGTCGGGTTAAAGGGGAGTGTGGAGGTGGAGGTCAGGGTGGAGGTGATGAGAGGGGGGTTGAAGGTGAAGGTCGGGTTAAAGGGGAGTGTGCAGGTGGAGGTCAGGGTTGAGGTGATGACAGGGGGGTTGAAGGTGAAGGTCGGGTTAAAGGGGAGTGTGGAGCTGGAGGTCAGGGTGGAGGTGATGAGAGGGGGGTTGAAGGTGAAGGTCGGGTTAAAGGGGAGTGTTCAGGTGGAGGTCAGGGTGGAGGTGAGTTTGGAGGTGAATGTAAGGGTGAAAACAATCTGATCTATCATACAGATCCCAGTTCAGTCACAGCCCCTGGTGGCCAGTACAGTAGATCTAACAGACAGCAACTAAATAGAATCCCTTTCCTCTGGTGGTTTCGCTGTTTTATTTGTCCCGTACGACATCTACAGCTGAACCCATACTGTATTTTAATATAATGTGCAACCGTCCCCAAAATTAACTTTCTCATCCTCCCCCTTGACTTCTACATGACCCCATAAATTTGCATATTACATCTGTGAGAACCGAATATTAAGCACCGGAGCGAATTAGGTTTCCTCCGAGAATATTCCCCCATGAAGGAGTGAACGGGCGGGCTTAAAACCTTTTGAAGATAATGTGATTTTTCATTTGGCTGATAACGACGTGTCATGGATGTTTCATTATTTGGACACCAAGCGTTTTTTTTTTCATAGATTACTGGGAGGAACAAAAATTAATCCGGCATCATATTATCTCCGTTCACACACAGTCACAGAGAGGCATTGGTTTCCGCGTTATTTGTGTCTGGCTGTTGCGTTGGCTGTTGCGCTGACTGTTGCGTTGGCTGTCTGAAGGGATCTGGTCTGATACGGGGATGCTGCGGTCTGACAGTCGAGGAGCTTATATTGTTATTGTGTCGACGGTAACTGAATAGGTCCTTACCCGCTGTGAAAAGCTTCTGTATGAATGTCCTACCTAATAAGGTAATAGTCAGTGTAACACATTACAGCGTGTAAAGTGCCAGTTTGCGGCAACCACGGAATGACTGAACCCTTTACAGTTTCTGCTTCCGTAAGCAACTCGAAGATCCAAGACGGGAAATCAAAAATGAAAATGTGACGAGCATCTTTCAAAGTGAAAAGCATTTACATGTTCACACTGTTACGGCTACAGTCAAGACGTATTATTATGTCCAGTGCTCTTGGCTACACTGCCGGGGTGAAGTCATTGTTCATCAGTTTTACCTCAGAGGGAACTCTGTGACCTATAGGCCCACTGAGGAACTGAGTGTTGGGTTTCAAGGTCTGGCTGTTAGATGCAGGAAAAAATGCCCTGGATAAGACTGATTTACTGTATATATGTGTATTAAATAGACATGAAGTCAGAAAGCCAGAGAAACCTTTCCGAATGATCTGTCAACACATTCTCATTAGAGATGCCTCTATTGACACTGTGTGGGCCCCAAATGGCTGCCACGGCACTTCCTGAATGTTTCCCCATACATTCTCCCTGACTCTTCCACTTCCTGAATATTTCCCCATCCATTCTCCCTGACTCTTCCACTTCCTCAATGTTTCCCATCCATTTTCCCTGACTCTTCCACTTCCTCAATGTTTCCCATCCATTTTCCCTGACTCTTCCACTTCCTGAATGTTTCCCCATCCATTCTCCCTGACTTTTCCACTTCTTGAATGTTTCCCCACCCATTTTCCCTGACTCTTCCACTTCCTGAATGTTTCCCCATCCATTCTCCCTGACTCTTCCACTTCCTCAATGTTTCCCATCCATTTTCCCTGACTCTTCCACTTCCTCAATGTTTCCCATCCATTTTCCCTGACTCTTCCACTTCCTGAATGTTTCCCCATCCATTCTCCCTGACTTTTCCACTTCTTGAATGTTTCCCCACCCATTTTCCCTGACTCTTCCACTTCCTGAATGTTTCCCCATCCATTCTCCCTGACTCTTCCACTTCCTCAATGTTTCCCATCCATTTTCCCTGACTCTTCCACTTCCTGAATGTTTCCCCATCCATTCTCCCTGACTCTTCCACTTCCTCAATGTTTCCCATCCATTTTCCCTGACTCTTCCACTTCCTGAATGTTTCCCCATCCATTCTCCCTGACCCTTCCACTTCCTCAATGTTTCCCTATCCATTCTCGCTGACACTTCCACTTCCTGAATGTTTCCCCATCCATTCTCCTTGACTCTTCCACTTCCTGAATATTTCCCATCCATTCTCCCTGACTCTTCCACTTCCTGAATATTTCCCCATCCATTCTCCCTGACTCCATTTCCTGAATATTTCCAAATCGATTCTCCCTGACTTTTCACTTTCATTTTCCAACTGCAGCAACACCACAGCGGGTGATGTCAAAAGGTCTGACACACTGAATATTACATTAGTGGGGCAACACGCAGGTTAAGGGTTAATTTAAGTTATTGGGTGAGGTTAGGTGTGGTCTGTCCCTCTGTTCGGTCTCCTGTCCATCTTCCTGCTGAATACTCTCTCTGTGTTAGCTCAATAGATGATCTCTCGCTAAACAAATACACCGTCTCAAACTCATCCCGCATGTTCCTCCAAACCAGAAGTTATCAGAAGGTTTCCCATAATATTTGGACAACATGGTTCATGTTTGCTGTGTAGTTCTCTCAATTGGGTCTAATGTCTAACAAATGTGGCCCTGAGTTTGTGAGGTTTCGTCATGCTATGCAGTGTGTGTGTGTGTGTGTGTGTGTGTGCGTGCGTGCGCGCACGTGCATGTGTCCGCACGTGCGTGTGTCTGTCCCAGGTGTGTGTGGTCAAAACCCTGTGTCGAGCAGATGATTAGGAGATGATGTGACCCTCAGAAGCACATCATTCCCACCTCAGGAGGAGTGTTTTCTCAGCCCTACTGAGACTTCACCGCAGGAATGCATGTCCGCCCCTCATCTCCAGCTCAACCCTCGCTGTCTGCTTCGGAACGGTTCACCATGACAAAGTCCTAGAGCTACGTATCTGTTGGTGTCCTGCCTGTCGAGGGTTTGCTTAGACTGGTTTTGGAAATCCATTCCATTGGTTTGTTGTTGTCTGCTGCTTGGAGAGACTGCTGTATTGTCAACAGCTCTTGGTACACACGTCTTCATTGTTGGGACTGTGTTCAGACGTGTGTTGTGAGGTCTGTGAGATCAGCGCAGTACTGAAACTTTCGTGACGGTTCTTTATGAAAGTTCTATGTTCTTCTATGTTCTACGTTCTATGTAAGCTCTATGCACTTTTTACGTTTTACAAAGAACAAGTACTATATATATATATATATATATATATATATATATATATATATATATTATAATACCTTCAATCTAGGAGTATTTTGTGATCAACAATTCAGTTCTCATGAATTGAAACATTTTCAGGGTACACGTCACTCTAATGTACACCTGGTTCTAATGTTTCATGGGTCAGAACCAAGTCAGATTATATTTTCTGATTGGACATGGATCAGTAACCAATTAGAGAAAAAAAACTCACGTCCATTCTTAACAAATAATTTCTATCAAGATATGTAAAAGAAAATAGCAAACCATGTTTTAGTGACATGATGCTGTGGTGCCATTTGTTTCTGTCATTTGTAGGTTGTGTACATAGATAGAGATCTGTCAGTCACCAGTAACCAGTAAGATCTGTCTGTCGTCTACTAACCAGTAGTCTGACCATTCATCTGTTTTTACATTTTTCACATTGAGCCGAGATTCCACAGTATTTCTTTACGCTCATACTGGTTTGTTTTACTGTAGGTTTGATGAGCAAGCCATTTGCCCACCCACGGAGTAAGATTGCTTTTATAAACCTCTCGCTGACACATTCCTGCAGAGCGTCTGTCAACCCCTGTCCAGTTCAATACTGATCAATATGGTTGGTGTTGTTCACGTTGACATTCATGCAGGCCAGGCCACTCTCTGTCTGGTGGTGGCTGCAGTATTGGAGAAGGTCAAGTCTGCTCTGATCAATGGTCCCAGAGCCTCTGTCTTCACAGACACGCACACGCACTTGCAAAGAGACACACACACATACACACTTTAACACACACCTTAACACACAACAAAACACACACTTCACCTCATGCCCTTTCAGACTAATGGAAACTCAGTGACCAGACACTTAATGAAGAAAGAAGGCTTGAAATACTGCGCTAGACAAGTGGGTCTGTGGTAGACCAGTGGAACTGCAGTTGACCAGTGGAACTGCAGTAGACCAGTGGAACTACGGTAGACCAGTGAAACAGCGGTATACCAGTGAAATAGCGGTAGACCAGTGGAACTGCGGTAGACCAGTGGAACTGCGGTAGACCAGTGGAACCGCGGTAGACCAGTAGAACTGCGGTAGACCAGTGGAACTACGGTAGACCAGTGAAACAGCGGTATACCAGTGAAATAGCTGTAGACCAGTGGAACTGCGGTAGATCAGTGGAACTGCGGTAGACCAGTGGAACAGCGATAGACCAGTGGAACTGTGGTAGACCAGTGGAACTGCGGTAGACCAGTGGAACTACGGTAGACCAGTGAAATAGCGGTTGACCAGTGGAACTGCGGTAGACCAGTGGAACTGCGGTAGAACAGTGGAGATTCTGGATCTGTGGAAAATAGGTGCCGGAACAAACTAAGCAAAATTCGAGAGGTGCCAAAGCACTGAATACCATATACCTGGTTCTGTGGTAACTGTCAGTGTTATCAGGATTATATTGAGGTGTTCCCCTGTGATTAAACCCTCTGTTCCAGGATCACAGGCCTGACAATCATATGGAGGAGCTTCATTACCATACAGCTGCTGACATACTCTGGTATCATGGGATTTGGTCAGTTGATTAGTTTAAGGTGGATTAGGTGTGTGTGTGTGTGTGTGTGTGTGTTGAAGCCTGTGTGTGTGTGTTTGTGTTAAGTGTATGTGTGTCTGTGTGTGTGGGGGTGTGTGTGTGTGCGAGAGAGTTATGTGTGTGTGTGAGAGAGTTATGTGTGTCTGTGTGTGTGATTAGACGATGGGGGTGATGCTAAATCACTGTGTAATTATAGAATGCCACTGAAGGATGTTGACTTTTCATCTTCAGCCTAATCATGACAGATCCAGTTGATCTGCTGAAACTCAAAGGCATACCTCATGCAGTCAGTTCTGTGTGTGTTCAGGCATGCTTGCACGTGTGTGTTAATGTGTGTATGCATCAGAGAAGTATTTTTTATTCTAATGATGCTGCTAAGAAAGTTTAATTCGAGCCAAGACTGTTTCTAGTCAGTGGTCGTTTGTTTAGTCCTGTCTATAATGACGAAGTGTGGATGCTACACTTTATCATGGAGCTGTGGGGATCAGTGTGTGTCATGTTTTAATCAACACACCAATGGACAACGTGACCTTGTCTTAAGACAGATTGAGCTCTGAGGAAGCAGGCAGCTGAGAAGAGCTTGTGGGAGGTGGAGGGAGGTAAGGGGAGGAGAAACTGAGAAAAGAGGAGGGCTAAGGGAGCTGAATGGAGTTAAGGGACGAGAGCCTGTGGATCGAAGAGGGCTTGGGGGATCTGAAGGAGGTAATGGGGAGGAGAAACTGGGGAAAGAATGAGGAGAGAAGAAAAGGGGACAAGAAACTGTGGAAGGGACGAGGAGAGGACAGGTAAACCGGGGAGGGGCTGAAGAAGGAGAAGAGGAGGAGAGGTAAGCGAAGGAGAGACTGATGGAGGACGGCTGGGGGAAGTGAATGAACTAGGTAAAGGGAGGAAAATCTGATGAAGGAGGAGGGCTAGGGGGAGGTGAACGGATGTATGGGGAGGACAGATTGAGGAAGGAGATGGGATAAAGGGAGGTGAAGGGAGATAATGAGAGGAGGGACTGAGGAAGGAGGAGAGCTGCTAAGGAGATGAGAGACTGAGGTAGGAGGAGGGCTAAGGGGAGATTAAGGGATGTCAGGGGAGGAAGAATTTAGGAATGAGCGAGGGGAGGAGGTAAAAAGAGGAGCGACACAGGATGGTGTGCGGAGAGGAGGAGAGGTAAAGGGAGGATAGAATGAGGTATTAATTTAATCAAATGCACATCATAAAAGAGCTTTGTAATTATAATCTGGCTGATAGACACAGGCAACCCTTCCAGATGACGGAGCACGATGAAGCTGATAATGTGGGCTCCCAAGAGGAGGCTTCTGATTAACACCAAACCATCAGTAGTCAATGAACACAGTGTTTATGTGCCCAAACCCTACGGTTTTCCAAGGGAAATGGAAATAGGTTTGTTCAAGGGAAATTGAATCTGTGAAATAGAGGCTGTGACATGACTTCCGTTTTGGAAAATGAAGCGCTTTTGGCGATACTCCATGTTGTGTCCTCCTCCACATGTACTGCATTGGTTTGATCGTGTAGAAGAGGACCTTTCCTGTAAATGTTTTTGTATTATTTTATCTACATGAAAAATGTATCCAGGTTGTGAGGTGAGTGACTGTGACCTCACTCAGAACTTGACCCATGTGATTTCCAGGATGAATGAACAGTGCGGAAAAAAAAAAGGGCTTGGCACCAATATAAAGGAATAGGGCTTTAATCCGTCTTCAACACCCCCAAATCCAGGAGGAGTCAATCAATCCATTGTGAATTGTTGAATACATTGGGCGTTGTTGAATCTATTGGGAGTTGCTGAATCCATTGGGAGTTGTTGGATAATTTGGGAGTTGTTGGATCAATTGGTAGTTGTAGGATCAGTTGGGAGTTGTTGGTTCAGTTGGGAGTTGTGGCATCCATTGGGAGTTGTTTCAATAAAACAGGCCATTAGAATTGGATATGGCAATTTGGGGGAAGGGAGAAATGTTGGGGTGCAAAGGTAGTTAAAAAAACAAGATGTATAGGCTCCAAACATTCCAAACTCACGCTGCCTATTGCTGTGTTCCCCTTGATCTTCATTGGTTTCTCTGCATTTCTTCTCTTGGTAGACGCCTCCTACTTTGTGTGCTCTTGAAAGACTAGTTAGTTCTGACAAAGTGTCTGGCTTGTTTAGCCCACCCACATGTTAGAGCCGCCCTGAACTGGGTGGAGTTAGGGCAGCCACTCTCACAGATCAAGCCTCTAAATGGCCGATAGATCACCCTTGCCTGTTTGTGCGAAATATTTAAAGGTCCTTCTTTTGAATGGAGTAAAGGAGAAAAGAAGAAGGAGATGTGAGGGAAGAGGTCGACTCAACTCATGCAGAATGAGCTGTCCGTTGTTGTGTATGTGTGGGGCTGGGCTGGGGAGCGGGCCAAGGACGGGCAGGCATGGCTCACTGTAGACATCCAACTAGAAATGCAAATTGCAACCTCTCTGTTCCTGAATATATTCATCTGATTTCCGAGGCATCCACCTTTCAGACAGTCTTTTACGCTTCAGGAAACTGCCCCTCAGTGAGTTCCCTGCCCCCTTGCTGTACTGCAAACACATATTGTTGGTGCGTTAAAAACAGTTTTTCTGTTTGGAGCCCTAAAAGTCTGGATGGGTTTCGATGGATTACATGTGGATGTCTCCAGAGGTTGCCTTCTTTGAATTTTCTCCTGAATAGAATCTGATATGGAAAGAAAATGAGGAACACCTTCCTTCTGAACCAGACCGTGGATGAATTATGGTTAAATGTCTGGATGAATTAGATAATCAGTTAGTGTAAAGCGGAAAGTGCAGTCCTAAAGGCTAATAGAAGACTAAAAGAGGAACCTGCTGGGCTAATTGAGGGGTAAAAAAGTGTTGGCTAAGTGTTATACGCTACAGTGACTTGGAAGATAGTAGAGATATTAACAGACAGAAATTAGATCCTGTGGAGAAAATTGACAGCCATCAAAAGAAAGTGAAATTGGATGACAGAGACAGAGAAATGGATGGAGAGGGAATAATGAGAAAGGGAGTGAAAGACAGAGAGAGAACAAAAGGACAGAGGAAGGAGAGATGCTGAGTGTGTCAAAGCACTCCCTATTTAAACCATGCTGATTTGTATGTCCATCCAAACACTACTGAAGTGCTGCTTGATGGGAGAATATTCATTCAGTTGTGGAACGGAGCGCATGCATGTGTGTGTGCTTGTGTGTAGTTTGTCCTTGTCAAGGTTTTTCTGCTTGTAACAGGCAAACAGAAGTTTGCTTCAGAGCTGTCTCTGGCCACTGCTGAAAAACTCTATGTGTGCATTTGTGTGTGTGTGCGGGTGTAAAGTGAAGGGGCAGGAATTGTGTTTTTGAGTTATGCTCCAGCTTGATGGGAGAGGTACATCAGTAAAGCCTGCTTAAGGAACCTCTAAACCCTGTAAGCCTGGTTCAGCTCTTCACAGTGGAAACACACACCAGCTATTGCACACGTGCTGCCTCTCTCTCTCTCTCACACACACACACACACACACACACACACACACATACACATAGACACACAAAAACACTCTTACACACAAACACAACACACACGCAGTCTGGTGTAGTCCCATTGGTATTAACACCATCAGCCCAGTGCCTTTGGGGTGTTGATTAAGGACAGTGGGTGGTGTCTCACAGTGCATGTGTTTGTGTGTTCCTGTGTGTGTTCCTGTGTGTGAGCTTTGTGTGTGCTTAATCGTAGAGAAATGGGCGGTTGGGAATGTGTGTGTATGGGGTTAGATGAAGGGCTCGGCTGGTGTGTTTCAGAGGGTTAGGGAGTCCACTGACAAACACAAAGCAGATAGGATTGTTCCAGCTTGTGTGTTTGTGTGTTTGTATGTGTGTGTGTGTGTGTGTGTGTGTGTGTGTGTGTGTGTATGTGTGTTTGTGTGGGAGAGAGAGTGTGTAAGAGAGAGAGAGCGAGTGAGAGAGAGGGAGTGAGCATGCAAGTGGACTTTTGGTGTCTTTATTGTAAGACTCCAGTTCCCACTGTAGGCAGCCAGATCACTGCTCCACACTCTGCCTGCAGACAAACTGGAACAATCCTGTTCACACACACACACATCCAAACATACACACACACAAACACACACACACACACACCATCATCCCCCACAAAGAGCCAGTCAGGCAGCCAGGGGCATCAGACTAGCGGGTTAAATCGTATCACTTTGAACCCTCCTAAACAGGATTTACAGTTATTTTGATCAAGTCCTCTTTTCATTTCTATCTGTTCAACCTCCAGAATTCTGCTATTTTCTCTGTGAAAACAAAGCTCCGCTGCCAGAGATAAGATAGGAGATGATTGTTCTGTACGCGCCAGCTTCGGCATCACTGGGAACTCTAGGTGTCAAGACAGATGGCGTCCCAATAGAGAAAGGCATCTGCACTGCTTATTTAAAAGTAAAATGTGTTTATTTTAAGGTGAAAGTCCCCTTTATATGAAGAAGCAATTAACAACTTCTTTGTTGCTGTAGCAAATATAGGCAGTTGTCACTCCAGCATGAGAGCGTCTGGTACAGAGTGAACTTCCAGTCAGGAATTTAATAAAGGTCTCTGAGCGTCATCGGGGGGGACCACTCCACCCTGACATCCGCAGTCACACCAAGTGTTTTTACAGGGTTAGGTGACATTAAGAGTAGTACCGCATAACAAACAGCTTCATTACGAGGTGTTTACCCAGTCAGGGAGATCACTAGCATGCGTAATGATGGAAAAGTAGAATACGTACTCCCTGATATTCAACAACGACAAGGCGCGGGCCTTCGAAAGTGGCGTTGCTGTAGTAACTTCTGACTTCAGCGGCTGTTCCTGAGGGAGGAGGCTGTTCGCCCTGGGCTCTGTGGCTACACAACGGGGGGGAGAGGGAGGGAGAGGTTAGACCAACAAACACATCTCTGGGGGGAGCAGATCGAGAGGGAGACATGGACAGTGACAGAGGTGTTGATGATTAGCAGATTGTGTTTTCGGTCCGGGTCTCC
Source organism: Esox lucius (assembly GCF_011004845.1). NCBI lineage: Eukaryota > Metazoa > Chordata > Actinopteri > Esociformes > Esocidae > Esox > Esox lucius. Next base: position 24,810,376 of record NC_047584.1, on the reverse strand, counting down.
GCCGTTGAGTGGAGGACCTGTTCTGCATACGAGGTAGTATTGTTGCCGTAATGGCCCGTTAGATTGGGGTTAAGCACCTCAATGGGGCTGAATGGAACTGGCCCTGGGCTACACAGCTACACAGCAGCCGCCAACGTCATTAGCATTAGCATAATGGCTGGACACGGAAGGGCCGTGAGAGGCATCTCATTGACCCTCCGACCAGCGTTTACTTCAGTCTCTATGCAGCTAATCTTCTGTTTTCAGATGCGGGGGACTTATTCTGAACTCTACAAGCCTGTGTTAAAGCAATATGGCCTCGGTGCTCCACAATAGCAGTGGCTGGGAGAAAACAGCGGTGCACTCAAAGACACAAAAGCGAGTAAACACACAGGCACACACATGGACACAGACACACACACACACACACATGGACACAGACACACACACACACACACACGGACACACAAATGCACGTCATTGGCTCACAATCACCTTGCACCAGTAACCGTGTTGGTTTAAGCCTAAACACCAGACCAGAGCAATAACTCAGTGGATTGGAGTGGAAGCAGCGGGACACACACAGCCCTACTGTTCATGGGCAGAACGGAGCGGCCGGACAGAACAGCAATCTGTGATCACCTGTTGCCCTCGACAACACAGAAAGAAAAGGGGAAGTAAAGTGTGAAAAGGAGAGAACAGTGGTGAACTGAACCGCAAGTCTACAGCGCTGTATTACTGCAACAGGTCTGATGTCTGAACACCACACACTGTATAAATCCCTTGGTAGCCACAGATGAAGGGAGAGATTGAAAGAGAGAAACACACAGAGAGAGAGAGAGAGGGAGACAGCCACACAGACTGAGAGGGTGGTAGAGAGTAGAAGTTCTCGGACTAAGTGCAATGGTTAGCCCAGTACAGCTTTCTTTCTATTCTTCTCTCTCCTCCTCTCTCCCTGACTCTAGAGACGGGTCCTATTTTAAATTTAATTGAAGACAAGAAAAACAGAGCGCTGAATGACGCTCCAATAGGCCCCTGGAGAGTGTGATATCAATTTGTGTGGGACAATAAAAAAATAAAAACTATGAATCTGTGAAGGTGGTATGGAGGGAGAATGTCACACCCGCTCACACAGAAACAGAGATGAGTGGAGGGAGATACATCATTCACTCCAAGAGGTTTCCGGAAGATACCCTCTGATTAATCTTTCAATCTACTATAAACTTTGACCTTGTTACCGTGGCGGCGCATGATCCTCTCCCCGCTGTCACCTCCTCCAGAGATGCCTGTCTCATTCAGCCTATCGCTAATGGCTTTGAAATCTATAGATATTTTCATGCAATTTCATGCAAGGATCAGGCGAAAAGGGTGTATTTTTCATAGTAAAATGTTTTTAGTAAAAAAGTTTTTCCTGCTCGAAAAGGGTGTATTTTTCATAGTAAAATTTTTTTAGTAAAAAAGTTTTTCCTGCTCAAATTGTCTTAACGGACCAACTCCTCACCCTGGTTGTAGGGTATAGCATAGTCACCGCAGCTAGAAAAACATCATACTAAAAGTGTTATACTAATCCTTCATTTTTGATAGACTAACATAAATTGATGAAGCACTGTTAGCAACTCAGTTTGTCTTGAAGCTAATATGTAATGAGTGTAGCATACACTTAGCGTACACATGAGTAAATTAACCCTTTGTTTGCACATGCTCATGAATTGTTGCATTATTCAGTAGTCTAATGTGGTTTGGTTCCATTATTCAAACGTATAATATGGTTAAGGTGAAAGGTCACTGGCAGACGCCATGGGTTTATATACTTTGTCAAATCATTGGCTATTGAGTCGTGGCTACTGTGATATTTACAATGCTTTACAGAGCTTTACAGAGCTGTGAGGAAAGAATGTCGACCGAACCTTATTGCTGCTAATGCGATGTCCATTGACCTGTGTGGTCTTGTTATGTAAATGTTGTGCAAATTAACATTTTGCGCCAAAATCTCTAGTACAACCTTTGGAAAAAAGGTGTGTGCAAAATGTTACCTTTAGAAAACTCCTATGATGTTAATGAAAACATACTGTAAACAATAGGTAAACGTATAGACAGCCATGCATCAATTATGAAGTGAGTGTCACTTGTGAATGTGAAAAAGGTAGACAGATGATGCATACATGTTCCTAAGAGTCATGCGATTAATTTAACAGCCTAATAGTTACATTTGTAGGAGTGAAATGGAAAGCACTATTTGTGCCAACAGGCAAATATGCCAACAGGCAAATATGCCAGCGTTTACATGTGTATCTCTGGTTCTATGAAGGATGGGTCAACTTGTGGGACTTATGAGGGCTATGCAATTGACTGGAAGGTATTCCACCACGGGCCGACACTCGTCCCTGCTCCTCGGTTTGAGGAGCTGCTCTAGTACATATGAAGACGGGGTAGTTGTACTGCAAAGAAACAAGTAAGATGCTCACTTCTTATCAGAGTTATAACAAAGGATATGGTTTCCCTGTGCAAAGCATGTTTCACAAGAGTCCCAGAAATAGGAAGAGTCATATCCGGAGGCGGACTTAACATAAGTTAGAACAGGCAACTGCCTGAGGCCTCACGATATCAGGGGCCTAGTGAACTTTGCATAATTAATCATTATCTTTTTTTTTGTTCTCCACTCGAAGCCTGAGGTGCCTCAGTTTGAGGGCCCTCCCCGTCGACCATAATATCTGTCATGGGTTGCTCAGTGCCACGCTCTTATTTTGTGTGGATTCAGCGCAGGTCATATCTCCAGGCAGTGAAGAGGCCCTTTCATAGCAGGCAAAACTCCCTCACATCAAACATTTTCCAACAAATGTAACTGCTATTTATGTTACTGTATTGCATTCACTGAAACTATTGTTAAATGTATTATGTGCAATACATATATTTGATTCACCTATCAAATCTAATTGACCAGTTTACATTTATTGTTTATTGTAGGGCAAAGATTATCCAAAGTGCTTACTTGTATTATTGCAATACACCACAAACCCCCCAAATGTCTTATTGCGCTTATTAACTTGTAACCAGTGTAATTAGAGCAGTGATGGGATGTTATGTCTTACCCATTGTATACAGCCTCATATACCACAGCTTTCAACTAACCAGCAGTGAGGATTTACACAACCCGGTTCATAAAGTTTCATATTGCACAGCCTTCAGACAGCTAGTGTTCGAACTACCCTGAGGATCAATAGTCAGGTCACAGTACTATTTAGGAGTATTATAAATATCCTCCCGGTCAGAGAACCAGTACTCACCCCTTTATGGTAAAACAGGGATGTGTTTTATATAGTGGATGTAAAAAAGAATGAGACAAAGATAAATCATGTCAGAAGATTTTCCACTTTTAATGTGACCTATAATGTGAACAATTCAATTGAAAAACTTATCTTCGGGGGGAAAAAATCTAAAATAAAAACCTTACAATAATCTGTTTGCATAAGTGTGCACACCCTCTTATAACTGGGTATGTGGCTGTGTTATTTAAGAATTAACCAATCACATTCGAACTCATGTTAAATAGAATTCATTACACACCTGCCATCATTTAAAGCAGGGGTGTCCAAACCATTCCACGGAGGGCCGTGTGTCTGCAGGTTTTTGGTTTTTCCTATAAATTTGTTCCCAGTTCACACTTAAACAACCAGGTGAGGGTAGAAACTAACCAATTAGTAACCTCATTAGTCAATCAAGTACAAGGAGAGAGCGAAAACCTGCAGACACATGGCCCTCCGTGGAATAGTTTGGACACCCCTGATTTAAAGTGACTCTGATTAATCACAAATAAAGTTCAGCTGTTCAAATAAAGTTCAGCTGACATTCTCTTAGTTGCATCTCAGAGCAAAAGCCATGGTCCGCAGACAGCTTCCAAAGCATCAGAGGATCTCATTGTTGATATCAGTCAGGAGAAGGGTACCAAGTAATTTCCAAAGCATTAGATATACCATGGAACACAGTAAATTTCCCGTATTCTTCATATGAATTGGGTAGGGTGGCAAGACGGAAGCCTTTTCCCACAAAGAAAAACATCTAAGCCTGTCTGAAGTTTGCAAAAACAAACATCAAGCCCCCAAAAGCACGTGGGAAAATGTGCTATGGTCTCATGAAACCAAGGTTGAACTTTTTGGCCATAATTCCAAAAGGTATGTTTGGTGCAAAAACAACACTGCACATCACCCAAAGAACACCATTCCCACAGTAAAGCATGGTGGTGGCAGCATCATGCTTTGGGGCTGTTTTTCTTCAGCTGGAACCGGGGCCTTAGTCAGGGTGGAGGGAATTATGAACAATTCCAAATACCAGGCAATTTTGGCTCAAAACCTTCAGGCGTCCGTTAGAAAGCTGAAGATGAGGAGGAAGTTCACCTTTCAGCACGACAATGACCCAAAGCACACATCCAAATACACAAAAGCATGGCTTCAACAGCAGAAGGTTAACGTTTTGGAATGGCCCAGCAAGAGCCCGAACCTGAATCCAATTTCTGTGGGGTGATCTGAAGAGGGCTGTGCACAGGAGATGTCCTCTCAATCTGACATATTTGGAGCACTTTTGCAAAGAAGAGTGGGCAAATATTGCCATGTCAAGATGTGCCATGCTAATAGATTTCTACCCAAAAAGACTGAGTTGTGTAATAAAATCAAAAGGTGCTTCAACAAAGTATTAGTTATAGGGTGTGCACACTTATGCAAAAAGGTTGTTGTGAGTTTTTTCCCCCTCAAAGATTTTAGTTTGTTTTTCAATTGAATTGTTCACGTTATAGGTCACATTAAAGGGGAAAAAAGTTCTAACATTATTTATCTTTGTCTCGTTCTTTTACATCACAAGAACCTGCCATTTTAACAGGGGTGTGTAGACTTTTATATCCACTGTACACTGTAAATGTATTGCTACATTTTCTTTTCACGTGTGTTGGGGGTTGTGTGTGGGCTCAGACTGGAATCTGCTTCAGGCCTCCAAATCCCTATGCCCACCCCTGGTGATTTGCTTAAAACTACCGAAATACCCGTACTGCTACGACTATTAATTTCCTTCACATACATGGAGTATCTGAGAAGAAATGTGAACTCATCAGTCATTCGCAAATTCTGATAGATCTGTGGTAGTGGGTCAGTTTAGAGCACTTGAAAATCAGCAAATGGCTCAAGTGTTTTCCAGTAAAAAAAGAAGTTTTCCATGTGTTTATCTGGCTCCAGCCATACATGCCATTATCCCCTCTCGAATTTTCATCCATTTGAACTTGATGCCTTGCTGGTGGTTGAATTCGAGGCCATGTGGTCGGTTGGAGGGAGGAGATTGGTCTAACAGCGTGAAGGACTGTGTGCCATTTATCTCCTCCTGGCTGGAACCTGCTGCTATGAGCCTGTGACATGCAGGTCTGCGGCCTGTGCATGGCCCCTGAGAGGGCTTTGAACAGAGACACGGCCGGGCCCTCCTCCGACCACAGGCTCCAGCACACCGAGCCATTCAGCTGTCCTCTGCCAGCTCACACATCCACTGGAATGACTACAGCTCCATTTAAGCCAACCCGGGTACCCTGCCTTAGAGCTCCAATGAACTGACTAGAGGCCAACTGAATCCCAGTCTACTAGCATAGAGAACCATTGAACTCTCCCTCACCCTCTAATCAGGCCTCTCCTCCATTCAGCGGCCACATAAAGCCTGTCTTGACCACCATTTTGTAGGTCACCCACTGGAGCTTGGTGTGTGTTTGTTACGGAAGAACCAAAGGAACCTCCTCCTATTGAGACGACGAGCGGGGTAGAGAAATGCAGAGTGTGGGGCCATCCGGTATATTAAGCTGTCACTGTGCATCTAAAGCCGGGACTATTCCTGTCTGTCTTCCTCACAACAGCTTTAGTGTGACATTGAGGTGGTATTCATCTGCCAAAAAAACACACACTCTCATACACACTAGCAAAATGAGATGCAAATCCTACAATTCAGTTCAAAATGGAGAGGTATTTGTGTGTGTGTGTGTGAGTGTGTGTGTGTGCGTGCGGCTTCTAATTCCTGCAGGTTCGAATCAATTCACAGCAGCATTGCCGTTGTGTTCAGACCAAAAGTAACACAGTTGTTTGTATGAGGCTATTGTGAGCCAGTGACAGGTGTGTTTGTGTGTCTGTTTGTGTGTGCGTGTGTGGTTTTGCGTTTGTGTCTGTGCGCGTGTGTTCGTGTCTCTCTGTGTGTGAGTGTGTGCTGCTGTAACTCTGTTGTTAGGGTCAGGGAATTGTCAGGATGTGGCAGGGAGGGAACTCTAAATGGCGAAAGGCAAAGCTTTGAAACGTAATGTGGAAAGAATGAAAGGAGGAGGACTGAAGAGGAGTGGAGGAAAGGGAGGTTTTCAGACAAATGGAGTAAAGAGTGGGAGAAGGTTAGGGAGTAGAGAGGAGTGAATAGGGGGTGAAGGTTTGGGACTAGAGTGGAGTGAATAAGGGGAAAGGTTTGGGACTAGAGTGGAGTGAATAAGGGGAAAGGTTTGGGACTAGAGTGGAGTGAATAAGGGGAAAGGTTTGGGACTAGAGTGGAGTGAATAAGGGGAAAGGTTTGGGACTAGAGTGGAGTGAATAAGGGGAAAGGTTTGGGACTAGAGTGGAGTGAATAAGGGGAAAGGTTTGGGACTAGAGTGGAGTGAATAAGGGGAAAGGTTTGGGACTAGAGTGGAGTGAATAAGGGGAAAGGTTTGGGACTAGAGTGGAGTGAATAAGGGGAAAGGTTTGGGACTAGAGTGGAGTGAATAAGGGGGAAGGTTTTGGGACTAGAGTGGAGTGAATAAGGGGAAAGGTTTGGGACTAGAGTGGAGTGAATAAGGGGAAAGGTTTGGGACTAGAGTGGAGTGAATAAGGGGAAAGGTTTGGGACTAGAGTGGAGTGAATAAGGGGAAAGGTTTGGGACTAGAGTGGAGTGAATAAGGGGAAAGGTTTGGGACTAGAGTGGAGTGAATAAGGGGAAAGGTTTGGGACTAGAGTGGAGTGAATAAGGGGAAAGGTTTGGGACTAGAGTGGAGTGAATAAGGGGGAAGGTTTTGGGACTAGAGTGGAGTGAATAAGGGGAAAGGTTTGGGACTAGAGTGGAGTGAATAAGGGGAAAGGTTTGGGACTAGAGTGGAGTGAATAAGGGGAAAGGTTTGGGACTAGAGTGGAGTGAATAAGGGGAAAGGTTTGGGACTAGAGTGGAGTGAATAAGGGGAAAGGTTTGGGACTAGAGTGGAGTGAATAAGGGGAAAGGTTTGGGACTAGAGTGGAGTGAATAAGGGGAAAGGTTTGGGACTAGAGTGGAGTGAATTAGGGGAAAGGTTTGGGACTAGAGTGGAGTGAATAAGGGGAAAGGTTTGGGACTAGAGTGGAGTGAATAAGGGGAAAGGTTTGGGACTAGAGTGGAGTGAATAAGGGGAAAGGTTTGGGACTAGAGTGGAGTGAATAAGGGGAAAGGTTAGGGACTAGAGTGGAGTGAATAGGGGCAGAATGCTAGGGACTAGAGAAGGGGAGAAGAGCTAGTTTCTGTATCTCATGTCACTTTAATTGGATTTGGACCTTTGCTAATGGGTGTGCAGGCTGTTGGGCGCCAGGGGCTTCGGCCGTGGCTGTAGGAACACACACAGAGATATACAGCCACGTGCCTACCCCAATACCAAGACCAACCCGATATCATATGAAGGCTCCATGAAGGATGGGTGTCCGGGGTGAAATTCCAGGCTCTGGGAGTCTGTCCCAGCCCCCCGAAGGGAAAATAACATGGGTGAAACCCTTAGCCGCTGGATCTGTTAACCAGTCCCAGTGTGTCATACACGGCCCAGGAGACATACACTGGCTACGACCTGGCCCCAGCACGCGTGTGAGTCTGTGGAAATGCTGGTCCGTTTTCTACGTTTCAACATGCTAAAACATAGAGAAGAGAGAAAATCCCCACGAGGCTGGTAAACATGGAAAATATCCTTGTGGTGACATTTTGCTGGATCACACCAAGAAAAGCCTAATATTTGGCTTAGATTTACGCAAAAGTTTATGGGTTAGGGTGAATGATGAGATTTCACCCTAACCCTACGAGGATCGAATTTCCTAAAATGTGTTTCTGTGCACATGCATGTGTGTGTGCCTTCATAGGTCCACCCAGAGGCCCAGTCTTTGGGGTCGGGACCTAGTCAGGGGTTCTTCATAGGTCCACCCAGAGGCCCAGTCTTTGGGGTCGGGACCTAGTCAGGGGTTCTTCATAGGTCCACCCAGAGTCCCAGTCTTTGGGGTCGGGACCTAGTCAGGGGTTCTTCATAGGTCCACCCAGAGTCCCAGTCTTTGGGGTCGGGACCTAGTCAGGGGTTCTTCATAGGTCCACCCAGAGGCCCAGTCTTTGGGGTCGGGACCTAGTCAGGGGTTCTTCATAGGTCCACCCAGAGGCCCAGTCTTTGGGGTCGGGACCTAGTCAAGGGTTCTTCATAGATCCACCCAGAGGCCCAGTCTTTGGGGTCGGGACCTAGTCAGTGGTTCTTCATAGGTCCACCCAGAGGCCCAGTCTTTGGGGTCGGGACCTAGTCAGGTCATAGGTCCACCCCTTTATCTGTCACAGTGGACCTGCTGTGGACCAGGCTGTATGCTCAGTCCTTCACTGCCCAAAGACACGCCCATCTCTCCTGAGTACAAAATGGACGCCTTATTCTGAGTTGTTAAAATACTGAAATATGAACCCATTAACAAGTGGGTCTGTTCTGTTATTATTTCTCCCAGAATTAATCTTATGGAAATTGGAGTCTAAGAATAAGATATGTTTTATTTCCCAGGACATAGGCCTGTAAAATGGGTTACACATGTAGTTGCTGAGTGGTGCTGCCCTCTCTGTAAAACACTCATTCTGCACTCTTTCTGCGTGTGTGTGCGTGTATGTGTGTGAGCAGGCGGTTGTGTGCCTGTTTCACTCTCACTCTCTCTTGACAATTAGCCCCAACTCAGTTCTCATGAGGACCCGTCCAGCTCAGCGCATGAATTCTGTCTTAAGCTAAACAAACAGTATCAAGTTGCTCCTTTCTATTTGTCATTGCGTCTGGTAATCATTTCAATGAGAGGACAGGGGAAATGGTGGCCTGAATGACTGCTACACATGGTATTAGCACATGAACATGGTATAATTACACTGTGCTTATAGTACTGGTTAAGTAAACCTATAGTCAGTCTCGTGTTGCCGTGAGGTTCTGTCCTGTGCAGCACAGAACTAGATGTAGTGCTGTTTTAGCTGCTTTGGATGACCTAGTCCACCTTCTCTTCAACAATCTCACAATCGAGGGATTTCAATGTCATAAAGGAAAACATTTGGACTACTTTGTTTTTACACCACTTCGTAGGCTACCAAAGTTTGTTTGTGTGTGTGTGTGTGTGTGTGTGTGTGCAAACTCATCCAGATTCACTCTAATTATCTGTGCTGTCGGAATTCAATTAAAACAAGCACATTTGTTAAAACGAGCTGACAAGTATGTTCTCTCATAACGTTGGACAGTCACCTCATTGCACTTTTTTTATTTGACACGGTACAATACAATACCGGGCAATATTTGAGTGTTTTCAGAAACACAGTGATTCTAATCCGCATCTGAGAAACAATCGCCTCTAATGCTCAATAGTTCTGCATTCAGAGTAATAGTTTTTCAGATTGCGGAAGACGGATGGCCACAATGAATCAGAGAGGAAGGCTAATGTAGAGGAAGTGAGGGCGAAACAGAAGCAAACAGCTCTGAGCTGCAAATACCAAACACATTATAGTCTGGAAGACTTCCAGGGAAATCTTTCAATTACAGAGAGTGAGTCCGACTTTGCTGTGTGTGCAGGATGGACCCCTCCCAGCCCACGCACTATACCAAACAATTAAACTAATCCATAGATTTAATTAATATAACACATGGGAATGTAAAGCATGTAGACAATGATGTGGAGAACAGACAAGCCGCCCACAGATGGAAATGTGCCGCACAATCACTCCTAAAAGCCTGTAGATAAATTACGTCAGAAAAGACGCGCGCACACGCACAAGTAAATACAAATGTGTAAACTATCCACACACACACACGCGCACACGCACACGCACACACAACGGCCGCTCACATTAGTTTGAAACATGTTGCCTCTTAGAGATGTCTTAGTTAAAGCTGTCAAATGAAAGCGTTACGGCTCTGGCTACGTTTCGTGCGGGCAGAATGGATGGATGTGGACACTCTGGGAACTCATGTATTCTAATGATTAAATGACTTGTCACATAAAGTCACTGCTTCTCTCCTTCATCTTCAGGCCAAAAAGAGCTGCTTGCGCTGGTCGACAAATCACACACACACACACACACACACACACACACAGAAAACACACACACAAGTGTTCATGCACACGCACTCTCTCATTCGCATGAACATGATGTTGGATCCTATCAAGTTACATGAAGAGTCTTAAAGGGGAGTGTAAGCACAAGATTAACCATGAACCCTATTTAGAAATAATCCAAATCCTTTCGCAGTGCCAAGGTGACCACCGTAGTGTAGAAGTGCGTGGCTGGGAAGCCCTCGGGATAATGTCGGTTGGCCAGTATCACCCAGGGAGCAGAGCGGCATCGCCAGCTGGGATTTCCTGATCTCATCACGCTCCGTCGACTTCCCCGGGCATTTCGGGGCGCCTGCGACGCTAACAGAGATCGTCAGGTATGTCAGAGTGCGTTCAAACACGCCAATCCACATTGCACCCAGGTTGGAAGAGGAGTTTGGAAAGAGTGCTGTGGAAAAACATCTGAATTGCTTTTGTGGCGGATGTCTCTGAGGAAGGCTTGCTGGGGTCTTTACATTTCTTGAAACCATTGGGGGTTGTTGCAGTTTGACAGGGTTGTAGCTACAACTGGGGATAGGAGCCATTTTAATTGTATTTTGATACATTTGAATAATATACATTTTATAAATAAAAATTTGATTCTAAAGTGAAATCCAACAATGATCCTATTTGGAGTTTAACCTGGGCCTACCTCAGCTTGTCTCTGTGTCTTTCAGTGGGTGTACTGTAGGACAAAATAAAGAGCAGCTGGTGTCAGTCCCCCTGCTTCGCTCTGGACATGTGGACCCTATTCAGCTTGCTGTTCTACCCGTGGAGGTTCAGACTGAAATAAAGACTGACTGTGGCTGTTCTCACATCCAGGCCCCTGCCCCCGGCTACAGGAAGTGAGGTAGAGGTGGGCAGGAGGGCTTCTGTGGATTACCTCATTTAGATTCTTTCAGATCCGTTTCCCTCACTAAGTGTACATCCCAGTGCACCCACACCAACATCTGAGCCATGGACACAGAGAACAGAGCGTGGAAAAGGTTCTAACACTGTTGTTACGACCCGCTGTGGTTGTTGTGTGTTCAACAATATCTAAACACATTTTGAAGGTCCTAATTAATTAATATGTATATCTGGTTCTCTTCAGCACATTGACCCACTCTGGAAACAGTCCAGACGTGCTGGAAAACTTTTGGAGTGTTTAAGCAGGTGAGGGTAATTTCTCTGCTATTTCCCTCCGGTCTGACCCGATGACCTCTGCGTTGGAATACACAGGCCAGGCAGTTAGTGATTTAGTTTGACTTTCTCCCTGCAGCAGTGGATGTGTTACTGTAGTAGGAGTCAAGTGATGGTCTACTAGTATTGGGTTTCTCTGGGCGTGATGTGTGAGTGTCAGTGAGTTAAAGGAATAACATGTATTACTATAACTGCTAAAACTGAGAAGATCTGCAGAGATTAACAATACCCCCGGTCATTGGTAATTTATGTGAGGAGCACCTCTTCTCACCTTCGCAGACATTAAAGACCAATCTGGCCCGTGTCAGCCTGAGGGGAGCTATTTCACCGTAACACTGTTCCTCTCTCACACACAAAGGCCTTCTGTCAGAGAAAAATTGATATAATTTAGTTGAGTTTGATTAAATCATAATGTGTTTGGTAATGAACCCCCCCCCCCCCACCCACCCCACCCCTGCTCCTCGCCGATTTCCATTACTCAAAAAGCGTTATCAACCCTAAATATAGCCTAATCATAAATTCAATTTCTGCCTGCTTCGTACTGCAGGAAGGTCTTTTGTGCCTGTGTCAGGTATATATTTAACTGCTTTGAGAGTCTGCTTCCTCCAGACTGTGTGTGTTCCTGTATAACCCTTTATCTCAATGACTTATAGCAACTATCTGAACGCCCTGGCTGCAGATAAAGGATGGTTTTGGAAATGGCAATAGCAAACGGATGAAAATAGTGTGAATCATGGGCTAATTTCATTTGCTTATCGCATTTGAAAACCATCTGATATAACACGCTCATTCACAGAAGCGGCCTGCTGTAAATCTATCTTAGAGAGATTTCTTTTTATGTTCCTCTTAAAATGTCCTCCCGTGTTAATTGCCAGTGTTTCAGAGCACAATATATTCTTTAATGCATTTCAAATCCCTATTATTCTAGCTGATTGCTCATTTTAGATGTTAGATCTTATTATCTTCTCTAGTCGTTTGTTAGCTCAGTGAAACGCAAAATCAGAGTAAATTTGCCAATAGGACAGCGCATAATGAACTTGACCTTTGAGGTCATGATGTAAGACCAATCAGAGCCAATGAGCTAATCTATCTGACAGAAAAGTCAAAGGTCAGGGATTAACCACTGATAAGAGACAGTCCTAATGAATAACAATGGCCAGATTAGCTGTGTGTGCGTGTGTTTGTGTGTGCGTGTGCGGGTCTGTGTTTTCATCTGATAGCGTGTTGATGGAAATTTGAGATGTCTGTTTTACATCCTATAATGAGAAAAGATGCTTGCTTCCATTTTAGTGACACTGTAGCCTACATAAGGACAATATATAAGGTGTTATTCATGGTAACTGGTTGCCTATGCGACTGCAAAGAGAGCAAATACTCTAACTGGGTCTGGGAGACAGGTTTTAGGACATAATTTGAATGGCTTGATTAAACAGTGATTATATTCAAGCACTACATTTTCCATGTAGTATATGGAAAATGCGCTGATGTTCCTCTGCCATATTGTCTTGGTTGAGTCTGTTGCTGTGTGCTCCTCTCTGGTCTCTCTGAGCAGTCCCAGGGGACGCCATCTTCCCGACCACATGGGCCCTCCGAGGGAGTCCCAGGTAAACAATCGATAGAGTAGATAACGTGTGTGAGCGTGTGTGCGTTTGTGTGCGATTGTTAGGGGACCAAAGATGTCTATGACAAGGCGACACCTGCTCAGTTGCCCGGGTTACAGCAGCTGTGCCGGGGGTTTGTAGACTGGGTCACGCTGGTCCCTCCCTCTCTATGTCTGTGGAGGTGTGAGACCCAGTGGGGGACTATGAGCGCTCTCACATCCTCGGCTCAGGACTGAAACTCCCAGAGGAGGCCTGCAGGCCGCTTACGCAGGCCTAAAGTGCAGGGTGACATTTGACATATTAACACACATAGTATTCCTGTCTCTCGGCAGCTGACATCCAGATTTTTGTTCAGTAAAGCCCAGCGAGAAAACCTACTGAATTACTCGTCTGTTTCACAGAACCAAGCTCTCATCTCCCCGGGGGCATCCTCTCTCCGGGCCGGTTGGAGGTCACTGTTACCTCTGTTTGATCTTTGGGTCATAGGAAGGCTGTAGGGGGAGATAGGGGTATTTGTGTGTGAGTGTGTGTGAGTGTGTGTGAGTGTGTGTGCTGTTCAGGCAAGAGTTATGACCTGGTCTCTGATGGTATCTCTGTCATCCCAGTGAGGATTCATAAAGCCTCCTGGCCAGAGATGAATCGTGATATTTACCAGGGATTGTGGAAGCAGGTAATTTTACATAGGAGAGTTGGGGAAAACGAACATCAATTTGGATTATTTCCAGAGTTTTGCTTCCGTTAAAAGTAATTCCTTCGTATGTTTACTGTCAGGGGAAATAAAGTATTATAAAAGATGTATTCATGGTGAATCGTCAACAAAATGTGCAATATAATAACAAAAACAAACGTGGAGTTTGCGGTTCTCTGCTCAAGCTTCTCTTAAAAGTTTCTGTGGGTGTGTGAACAAATGCTGGCCACTTTTACGCGTTACAAATTCATGCTCACAAAAAACACACACACACACACACAGAAACACACATACCAAGAAAGTTGATAGGAAGTTCCCTCTGTAAGATAGTCCAATTAGGAAGAGTGATACAGTGAGAAAGAGGTAAGGAAGGAACACGTTAAATATTCAGAGAGAGGTGGAGAGGACAGGAGGGAGAGTGGGAACCTAAAGTGAAAAGGGGAACCTGACAGTGTGCAAGGTGATGAGGTAGAAGATAAGAAGTGAGAGAGAGGGACTAGTAGATGGCGTGAAAGAGAGTGAACGACTGCGTGGGAGAGAGTGAGAAAGACAGACGGTTTGACGGATGAGGGCAGGGCAAAGCGTGTGGCACTGAGACAGGACGGATGAGGGCAGGGCAAAGCGTGTGGGAGGACTGAGTGATGTTAAAGGATAACAAAGAGACATCTCCCTCTCTCTCTGTTGTCTACCTTGGCTCTTGATCGCAGCTGCTTTGGCTGAGAGCACACTCCCGGCACACACACACAAACACACACACACACACTCCCGGCACACACACACAAACACACACACACACACTCCCGGCACACACACACAAACACACACATACACACTCCCGGCACACACACACACAAACACACCCCCACACACTCCCAGCACACACGCACTAATACACCTACACACACACACACACACACACACATACACCCAGACACAAACACACACACTGTTCCCTGGGTTTCCACAGTGTGCTGCATCACCGGGAGTCTTTTCTGTACCTCAGCGGTCGCTCCCTCTCTCCTTTGTTCTCTTGCTCCTAAAACATTCTTGCCCTCTTTATCCTCTCCAGTCTACACTTGTTCCCATTTGAGTTCACCATCCATCTCACATCCTGGGACTGTCCTCCAGTCTGTCATTAGTGATAATTCCTGTCTGTATACAGGGAGGGAGGTGGCCTAATGGACCATACCAGGAGTATAGCCCACCCTCATATTATTGCTGACTGGATTAGTGCTTCCTGACCTATGTTGATCCAGGGCACTCCTTGGTGGGATTGAGAATGCAGCGTCCTTGTTTATTTCATAGTCAAATGATCCAACACAATTCCTGTAATTATTTATTTTTACTGGAATCAACCCTAAAGAAACTTTTGTTCCTGTAGACTTAAAGGAGGTAATTCTACAGTATTCTTATTGGACTTTTCTCATTGCATTTTTAAAGCCGCCAATTCCATATGATTATTTTTGGGGCATTTGTTACAGGACTTATAAAACTGACTTGCACCTCTGCAAAATGTGTCAGTAATACTACCAATAATATTGAAAGGTGTATGTGGTATTTAAAAAAAAAAGAATACATTTAAGAAGAAAAGAATATTCATAAATGTTCAAATAAATAATTACTTTATTCTCAACATTTCAATGTCAAAACACTTTAACGAAGAGAAAGTCTACTGGAAGAGAGATAAGACAGAGAGAGTGAAATGCAGAGTTACGGGAAAATGAGAGAGAGTATGTGTTTGTCTTTGTATGTATATATGAGAGAAAGAGAGATTTGGCCACGGAGTAAACAAATATTAGCTAGCAGGCTAACTTAGTAATGAGTTACTTTCCCGTAGCGTGGGCAAGTGCGTTCACAAGTATACTGGGAAGTGACTATGTTAAACATCATTTAAGGGCTGAGGGCCTGTTAACGTTGTGTTTCAAACGCAAGCCAAAAAGTGAAACTTTTTCATTTTGGTCATCCTCTGCTTGAGACTTTCTGGATGTGTTTTGACAGAACCAAATTTAAAATATATATATTTTACAGTTGTGACTGAAATACAACAGAATATGTATGTTCAATAACACTACTGGACTTCTGGGTAATACGGCAAATGACATGTTTCTGTTGGCAAACTTCCTATTTTAGAATAAATAGTGTTTATAAAATAAATACACTAACTCACAATGATTAATCAGTTTACAAAACTTTAAGATTCCCATGAATCTGCATCATGAAAAAATGTGTCTCTGTAAAAATTTCGTTTTGAAATTTCTGCTTTGTAAAGGCACAATCACAGAGGCTGTGTATATGACAGAGACTGTGGTGTAGCGAAGCCTAGTCAGACTTTGCAAATCATTCTCTCAGGCCAAGTAGAATTATACAAATGCTTGTGATGCTCGCCTCTTAAATTATACAGACAGTCTTAACCCACAACACGGGTCATTTGAAAACAAACAACTTTTCGAAATGCTCTTTTTGATGATTGTTGGGAGGTGAATCATATGGGTTGAAAGAAGCTCTTCATATGGCTCCATGACATTATTTTGTTGTTGCTCAAAACAACGATTATCGGCAGATAAGTTGAAAACGTGTTGATTAAAATAGGTTTCCATCTGCCCTGCAGAGACAGCAAATAGTGGGGAGAGTGCATCATTCTTGTCCACACATGTTTCCAGTAGGGTAGTGTGAAATAAAAAATACATCCTCATCCAGAACCCGGGTTTCCAAGGCTGTAGCCTCATCAAGAACCCGGCTTTCCAAGGCTGTAGCCTCATCAAGAACCCGGCTTTCCAAGGCTGTAGCCTCATCAAGAACCCGGCTTTCCAAGGCTGTAGCCTCATCAAGAACCCGGCTTTCCAAGGCTGTAGCCTCATCAAGAACCCAGGTTTCCACGGCTGTAGCCTCATCAAGAACCCGGGTTTCCACGGCTGTAGCCTAATCAAGAACCTGGGTTCCCCCAAAACAGGAAAAAAACAACCACTACACGATACGGCTGTAGCCCCATCAAGAATCTGGGTTTCCCCCAAATAGGAAAAGGGGAGTGACAACTATGTTTTTGGAAGTACGGTTTGTGATAGTAATTCAGGTGTAATCATAGAAATTACAATGGATGCCACCAAGTGTTATTCAGATGTAGTGTATGACCACGCTGGGGTTCCCAAGTCATAACTGGACGTTTAGTGCACAGCTCATTGATTGGTTTAAAACATGTAGTAAGATTACCTAGGGTTTTTCAGGATATCTTTATGTTCCTCCAGTCACCCCACTAGTATGAAACAGCTTGGCAGGACTGCTAGAGAGAAGCTAAATATTCTAAACTGGTCAGGTTGAGTTTAAAAAATACATATTTTAGGGCCGTTTGGTATATCTGTCAAACAGCACAAGTCATTCTGTGCAATTTAGATGAATAGTTTTCTATTTCACCCTGGTAATCTGATGTAGGGGCCAATGATAGGCTTCTAACTTCTAAGTGAATGTGGCGTTTCTAAACAGAGGTGAATGCTGGCTCGGGTCAGAGTTGAGACACGGCCTCTAAGTGTGTGTGGCGTGTTTGGTGACCCTGAACAGCAGACACTTACTGCATGTCTCCTCTCATAACACTGCTCTTGTCTGGGTGACGTTCATCTGGCCAGCTCCTACTCTCCTCTCTCCTCAGCTGCTCCTCACTCTCCTCAGCTGTGAACAACTGTGGGTCCACAGCACCACTGTTACACGAGTCACAATACTGAGCCGGCACCTCCTCCTCCCCTGATTAACTGGCCAACACCACTGACCAAAAAACTGCGGAGCGAGCTGACGGTTCTTACCTCCATTGCACACAGAAATAAATGTCACACATCCATCCTCCCCTCCCGGAACGGTGTACCTCTGTGGCGCCAGACAATGTGCTGTGAACTGGTAATATAAATGGCTGCTGGTCTATCACTTCACAGCTAATGATCCCCTAATGTATTAGTAATGGCAGCAGGAGCTAAAATAGGAAAACCTGTGGCCATTCACAGACGTGCTCCTTTCACAGGAGCCCAGACACCATCCTTTCATTGCCATGCTGTATTCAGCAGAGACAGGGCAGTGGTATTTGCGGGCATCTTGGCGACAACACACTGAGGAATCAAATTAGAAGCAGCTGTTTATTGTGTTTCAATTATTTCCACATTGCTCATGAAGCAACCTCCTTTTTGTAGATGGTCTCATCACCACGGATGTCAGCCAAGAGTTTGGTATGAAGGTTTTGCTGATCTTCTATTTTCACCTCCTCCTGTGCAAGCCTTTATCCTTCCCTGGTTTTAGTATTGAACAGGGCTGGTTCTGGTGTTTTGTGCCAGCCTGTATCCATCCCTGGTTTAGTATTGAACAGGGCTGGTTCTGCTGTATCAACCAGTTTTCCTTCCAGCGCCGTGGGTCCAGTTTCAGCCCGTCCTGGGCCTCCGGGCCATCCTCCATTCAGAACACTAACGGGAGTAATTGCAGTATTGGAGCCGCGCTTGTTTGAGTGTTTCCCTCAAAAGTTAATCGGTTGGACGGAGAGGGTGACCTAATTATGTGGTCGATGTTTTCCCAGCCAAGGCCCGTAATTTAACAGCAATTGAACTCCTGGCTGGTGAAAACATGTAGGGCAGGTTGCTAACGAGGCAGGCTAACGACCCTGGGTCAGCTCCCCCTTTCAATCTGCCCCCCTCTTTCTGCTCTCTCCATCTCCTTCTTCCTGTCTTTCTCTGTTTCTGTCTCTCCCTCTCTCCATCTCCTTCTTCCTGTCTTTCTCTGTTTCTGTTTCTGTCTCTGTCTCGCCCTCTCTCAGTCTCTCTGTCTCTGGCTCTTTTTCTGTCTCCCTCTTTGTGTCTCAGACTTTTTCTTGTCTTCAGACACCCCTTTCGCATTTTGTTTGGTGTGGTCCCTCTTTCTGTGCTCTCTGAAATGTTACAGTTTTCAAATCTACAGGGGGGAGTTCATTTCCTAAGCGTGTGGTGTTAAGTCAACACTACAAGTTTTTGAGTAAATCAGTTGTGTGTGTGTGTGTGTGAGATTGCATGTGCTAGTAAATCAGCAACAGATATGTGGTTAATGGTTGTGAACGTCACACTGCTTTGTGACAAGCGCTATCGAACGCTGTACCCAGAACAGCACATCTGCCTACAACATGTATGGTGTGACTCACGGTGGCTTGATCTAATTTTCTAGGCCTCAGTTATTATAGCTTTGGAATGTCAGAGACCCCACCTCACAGCTCTGGGTTGTAGAGGACAACAGCCATGCTTCATTAGATTGTTATTAAGACGCTCAGCTTTTGCTCTTCTTTTTCCTTTAATTTCAAATTCTACGTGGTCATGGTTATGGAATTCTACATGTGGAATTGTTTCAAGATAGACATGCCATCTGCGTATTTAACTCTTTGATATGGAGCTTTAGGACCAAGTACACTGAAAAAAAAGCATTTTAGATTAAGGAATTTTAAAACATAAACAGAACTTTGCTAAACAACTAGTCCAATAAAATGTTTTGGGGACATTTGTTTTACAACAAATGTGTACAACTCCAGAAGACATTGCCACAGACGGCTTTACTGTTTTTAGATGTTATAGGATAGAGAATGGTGAAGGAGTAGCAATCTGTGCTAGATCGAACTTTATAATATCCCAAGGATTGAATGCTTTTGTACCTCAGCTTCTTGAGCTGTTAATTATTGATGTATCTATTGCTGAAAGGGCATGTTTTATGTACGCCCCCTCTGCTGCTTTGACTGGTGCTGTTGATACTATTTCTAAATGCCTGGTAACCTTTCTGAGATGGTTGTTTTAGACAATCTGAATCTTGATTGGCTAATGCCAGCCTATGATAAATTGAAGAGCTTATGTATGGATTTCAATTTGACACAGCTGATTTTAATATCTACCAAGATTAATGTACATTTTTTGTAACACCTCAACGATTAAACTAATTCTGACAAACAACCCCCACGAATATAGATCAACTGGTGTTTTGCAAACAATGTCAGTGATCATTGCCCAATAGTTTGTATTAGAAGTACTAAACAACAAAATGCTGACGCTCGCTTAATTAAGAAGATACATTTTAAGAATTTTTCACAGATCGATTTTTTGCAGGATGTATTTTATTCTGAGCCGATCTCTGTAATTTCATTCTCAGACCCAGATCTGGCACTGGAGCTCCTCTCATAAATTTTTATCCCTTTACTCGAAAGATACGCCCCTTTTAAAAATCACAGAGTGTAAGATCATTAAAATCCTTGGTTCTCAAAAAAGATCTCTGAAATCCTAAGGTAAACCCAGCAGACTAATAATTATCGGCCAGTTTCTAAACTCTCTTGCTTCATTAAAATCCCTGGTATAAGTCCCTGGTAAATAAGCATCTAAAAATATATATATTTTAAATACCCACCAGTCAGGATTCAGACACAGTCTCAACACTGTCTCTGCTACTTCTTTGGTTTTAAAAGATGTTATAGTCTAGATAACAGGAAACAGAGTGCAAAACATTTTATTGATCTCTCAAAACCCTTGGACGCCATTGATCACTCATTGCTCATTTGGAGGTTTACACCAATGGGTCTAGATCAGGCTTCTTGAAGTTGGTTCGAACATTTTCTTATGTATGGCAGATCTCAGTGGGTATTCACAGAAGGGGTTGAATAGATTTTTGTAATATTTTGAAGGGCATCCCAAAAGGAGTGATTCTTGGCCCCATTTTATGTTCCCTGTACATACATTATATTGGTTTTAACCTGCATCTCAATGCAGATGACCCTGCGCAACATACTATTGCTCCCATAGTTGACCAGGCTGTTTATGGGCTATGATCTGTATTCAATGCCTTGTAGAGATCTAGTTTTGATTTGAAGTTGGTGTTAAATTCCGAAAAAGAAAGACATTATATACATTACTAGATTTGAAAAGGTGCCTGTGAATTTGGGTTTGATGACTCTTGACAGTGCTCATACTGAACATATCCCTACATACAAATACCTGGGCAAAAGAATGGATGAAAATCTTTCCTTTAAAAAACGTGTAGATCAGGGCTGTTCAGTCTTGGTCCTGTAGATCTACCATCCGGCAGGTTCTCTCTCCAACCCCAGATGTGACTAACCTGACTTAGCTTTTCATCCAGCTCGTTATTAGTATTGGGTGTGTAAAATTAGGGTTGGAGAGAAAACCTACAGGGTGGTGGATCTCCAGGAACAGGACTGAGCAGCCTGACACAGATGAATTTGCCAAACATTATCTATCAGAATACTCACTGTTTTGCCAGAGCGCCATGGTACAGTGAAAGCAGAGGAAATGCTGGAGAGTCCAACATATATGAAATATCTGGCAGATTTAAAGCAATCAACACTGATTATTACATTTTTGTAATAATTGGCCACTGTAAACACACAGGGAGCTATGAAAAACACAATATGATGACATCATAACATCTTGTCCATGAGAAAACTGACTTGTGGGGCATGTTCAGCCCTGCTGATTAGGGTTATGGGCTGGTTTTTGCGGCTGGGGTGATTGTCAAACATAATACATCTGGCATTTGGACAAAGTGCAATGGCAGAGTTTGAAACATGAAGGTCCAGTTGAACAATCGATCAATACTAGTTCATTGTTCCAACTGCCAGACACCAAGTATTACTTAATGTCATAATTAATAAGTATTTTGTCTTACACAGACACTGGACTGGCCAGAGGAGAGCCACAGAACAAGAGTAGGCAATCAGGAAGGAGGGCCTTGGTCCGGCATGACACCATTTCACCCAGACCGTGAATGGCAACGTGAACGTTCAGCTGCACAGAAGAAGGTGAACGAGGCCAGAGAAAATGTTCAGTATGCTTTCTGCGCACCGGACACAATGCAACCATCTGTAGGCCAGGACGGCCCTCCCTCCTGCAGTGGAAACTCTCCTGTACGCGGAGCGTCTCGCAACCCAGCTGTACGGAGCTGTCATTCTTGATTAAGTCCGAGGGCTCTGTCTCTGCGGTGATCAATGAGAGACACACACACAACACACGCGAGTTGTACCAGATGCTTTAACACAGTGTAAGGTGGTGACCTTTTTAGGCTACCATCTGAGGAAAACCAACAGAGGCAATAGCGTGTGAGTGCGAGCTATCTACCCTGGCTTTCTGCCCAGCTCTACTCTATACACTCCAGCCTGGTCAAATGGAAAGAGAGGAGCGTCAGGACAAGCAAAAGTCACAATTTAGTTTAAAATGTATTTATTCATATAATAATTTACTGTTATTTTGAGTTTTGTCTTAGTGTGTGTGTATGTGCGTTTGTGTGTGCGCGTTTGTCTCTGTGTTTTGTCCTGGACAATCCAGCAGGATATAAAGCACTAACTGAGTATCATTGAAAGTCTTAAGCAGGCATTTCAAATGTCAGGTTTCCGTGTTGTATTGGTTACCTCAGGAGATCTGCCTGTTGGCTGGTGTCTTTTCTATGATTTATGACTGTAGTGAGGAGTAAAAGGATCTCTGATCTGAGGCCCACTGTTTGACCCCTGCTACAACAACTGGGGACTCCTGGCGGTGAGGGACAGAGAGATAGATGGAGAGATTTAGTGAGAGAGAAATGCAGTAAGAGACACTGAGTGAGAGAGATGGAGAGAAAGACGGAGATATAGTATCCTTGGCATGTCAGTAGAGGGGAACATTCCAAGAGAGAATGCTGTCAGAATGGGATGAGGGGAGTGATGGGAGGATGGCTTGGCATTGTGTGTGTGTGTGGTTAGGTCCCTGGCTCCTGGATCTCCGTGTCTGTTGAGTGATCTGCCCCTTGGCGCACTCTGTGGTGTGGATGGGATGATGGGATGAGGGGACGGCCGGCTTCTGCCCTGGCACTCTGTGGTGTGGATGGGATGATGGGATTGGATGGGATAGGGGGACGGCCTCTGCCCTGGCACTCTGTGGTGTGGATGGAGGAGAGGCAACGAGGGGCAGAGATGGGGCAGGGCGCCTGAGGCCCGATGAATTGGGACAGACAGGACAGGTGGGTGTGGTGAGGGGGAGACAGTGGTTTGGCATGGCTGGTTGAGGCAGTCTGATCCCAGGGCAGACGGCAGTCTAGGAAACACACCCAGACGGTCCTCTCATCTTTTCTGACTGGGCCAGACGGCACATGCCATGGTCACTCCTCCTAGCTGTACCGTCTTTCTCCCAGTCATGTGAAAGTTCTCTAGCTGGCAGAAGGTGAGACACGGTTTATAATGTGTAATTGTCTATAGTAGCTGAAGGGGCAAGACAGGTTTTATGATGTGTAGTTGTCTAGCTGGCAGGGGGTGAGACAGGTTTTATGAAGTGTAGTTGTCTAGCTGACAGGAGGTGAGACTGGGTTTATAATGTGTAGTTGTTTACAGTAGCTTTCAGGGGGTGAGACTGGGCTTGTGTAAGGGAGGTGTAATTTGATGTGGGCTGTGTGTGTGGCATTGTGTACTGCAAGCACTGTTTCTGGGTACATGCCTGTAAATGTGTGTATGTGTGTGTATGTTTCTGGGTACATGCCTGTATATGTGTGTATGTGTGTGTATGTTTCTGGGTACATGCCTGTATATGTGTGTATGTCTCTGGGTACATGCCTGTAAATGTGTGTATGTGTGTGTATGTTTCTGGGTACATGCCTGTATATGTGTGTATGTGTGTGTATGTTTCTGGGTACATGCCTGCATATGTGTGTATGTCTCTGGGTACATGCCTGTATATGTGTGTATATGTGTGTATGTTTCTGGGTACATGCCTGTATATGTGTGTATGTGTGTGTATGTTTCTGGGTACATGCCTGCATATGTGTGTATGTGTGTGTATGTCTCTGGGTACATGCCTGTATATGTGTGTATGTGTGTGTATGTTTCTGGGTACATGCCTGCATATGTGTGTATATGTGTGTATGTTTCTGGGTACATGCCTGTACATGTGTGTATGTGTGTGTATGTTTCTGGGTACATGCCTGCATATGTGTGTATATGTGTGTATGTTTCTGGGTACATGCCTGTATATGTGTGTATGTGTGTGTATGTTTCTGGGTACATGCCTGCATATGTGTGTATATGTGTGTATGTTTCTGGGTACATGCCTGTACATGTGTGTATGTGTGTGTATGTTTCTGGGTACATGCCTGCATATGTGTGTATATGTGTGTATGTTTCTGGGTACATGCCTGTATATGTGTGTATGTGTGTGTATGTTTCTGGGTACATGCCTGCATATGTGTGTATATGTGTGTATGTTTCTGGGTACATGCCTGTATATGTGTGTATGTGTGTGTATGTTTCTGGGTACATGCCTGCATATGTGTGTATATGTGTGTATGTTTCTGGGTACATGCCTGTATATGTGTGTATGTGTGTGTATGTTTCTGGGTACATGCCTGTATATGTGTGTATGTTTCTGGGTACATGCCTGTATATGTGTGTATGTTTCTGGGTACATGCCTGTAAATGTGTGTATATGTGTGTATTTCTCTGGGTACATGCCTGTATATGTGTGTATGTCTCTGGGTACATGCCTGTAAATGTGTGTTAGTAATCATGTTTGTTTGTGCCCATTCTGTCTGGACGCTGTATGACTGTTGCTTGTGTGTGTTTTTACTGTGTGTGTATTTGTAATGTTTGTGTGTTTGTACTGTGTGTGTGTTTATAGTGTGTGTGTGTGTGTTTGTACTATGTGTGTGTGTATGTATGGTGTCTGTGTGTTAGTTTGTACTGTGTGTGTTTGCACTGTGTGTGTGTTTGTACTGCGTGTGTGTATGTTTGTACTGTGTATTTATTCTCTATGTGTTTGTACTGTGCGTATATTTGTACTCTGTTTGTGTTTATAGTCTGTGTGTACTGTGTGTGTGTTTTTGTAGTTTGTGTGTGTTTTTGCACCCCAGAATCCCAAGAACTACGTTGAACTGCTTTGTAAAACGGTTTTAGTATCATCAAAAGACCGGAGCTGATAGCACTGTATCCTGGCCATCTATGCTATTGTGATGGTGGGTTAGCCCGCATGGTTGCAAGTTCGATTCCATAGAGAAGCAAACGTTTTTTGTTGTTGTTGGGGAATTTGTCTAGACAGGCGATTGTTGTGTTTTGGCCATTTCCTTTTTTCTTTTTTTTTACTTAGTCCTAACCCAAATCTCAGTACTGTGATGATAAACCATAACCTAACCATAGCCCTAAATGCAAAATTTGTAACTACACGATTTTAGTTGCAATTAAGTCACAATGGAATGTATGGTAACGCGTATTAGCGTTCGAACTACGTGTCCGTATCAACCAACATAAGAGTGAAATGTTAATGACTAACAAGATAGCAATGGAGATATGTTTATACCGAACAGAACTGACGTTTTACAGGTTGGTTGTATAGGAACACAATTCCAAGTGTTAAAGGTAGCTGGGTGTGTGTGTGTGTGGGGGGGATGTCCGTGTGTTTGCATGTGTTTGCAGGTGAGGCCTGTCTTAAGGTCCATATCCCCCCTCTCTCCTTTCCCTCCCTCTCTTTGTCTCCCTTTTCCACTTCTTTTGGTGCTCCCTCCCCCTATACCTCTCTTCCACCTCCCATTGCTTTTTTATACCCAGAAACCAGATAGACAACCCTCTGTGTAGCCTGCTATGATTAGGGTTCATATGCAGAGAACTGTCCTCAGCTAACCGGCGTGCTGCTTAACTGTCTTCCATTTTGCAAATTGTCTCCATCATGACAACTAATTGGATGCAGTTCACATTGCTTACACTGATCTTTGGCAGCCATCTTAATGAGGCTGTCTTTAGAAGACAGCCGACTGTAACTGGCCCAAATGAAGACTGTTCCAGATATATCACAACAGTCAGAACTCAAACCTGACTGATGTCTGATCTGTTATTTGGACAATGACAATGGTTGGGAGGTTCTTGCTTTAGCGTCAGAGGTGGTTCCATTTCCATTTCCAAAGAAAATGTTGGCTCCATGTTGAACTGCCAAGTAGTGGTTGATTTCTTCCATACATAGTTAGCATTTCAGAGAAAACACAAAGGCCTTTAGGGTTTAACCTCAATCATTTGAATTGCATACTGCTTCTGGAACGTATGTGTTTTTTATGAAATTCAGATTTTCAATAATTTGGCGATTATTTAGAGCAACTTAGCTTCTTTGAGGAATCTACAGTATGTGTCCAAATGTTTGACTGGTACAGTATATACAGAAAGTCCCCCCACTGTTAATAACCCTGACCAGGCCAGGGCCCTGTAAGGGGAGGTGGAAGCCCCTGTGTTGATAAATGAGAGAGATAGGACGTTTAACTAATCTCTTTCCTGTTGTCCTTGTCCACACTGGCTTCTCTGAGGAGACGAGTCAAGGTGAAGCTCTTCTTACCACACGCACCACACACTTACACGCACAGACACAAACATCCACACATTCACATACACACACACCACACACAATACACTCTCCATATGTTCCTTCAGTGGTTTACTCTGTGGCTATCTGTGCAATTACAGCGGGATCCCACGAGCCTCAACGAAGGGCCAGTAAGCTAATATGTAAATGAAGATAAATGGAAGTAATCTGCTTCCTGTCCAAGGGAGAGAAAGGAGAGAGAGGTGGGAGAAGGAGAGGAGAGAGAGGGGGAGAAAGAGGGGAGAGAGAGGGGTGGCGAAGGAGGAAGGGAGAAACGGGACAAAGAGAGAGGAGGTGAGAGATCATGTATCTCTCCTGATGAGATCCTGTGTAGGGGCGCTTTCCTCTTAAACACATACATCATACTTTCAATAGAAAAAGATGGACTTGATGAAAGCCAAACGAGGGCATTTGCATTTGTGTTATATATAGAAGTGTCCTCATGTCCTCGGGATGATCACAAAACACATCCTGCATGAAAGGGTTTCAGGGTTATAAGCGGGGCGGTGACCATGCTTTTGGGTCTGAACATTGACGTGAGACAAAATGTTTTTTTTGGATGCGGTAGAAACATCGTCTTATCACGCTGTCGTCATCTAATTGTCATGAGGGGGTCCTCCCTGTCAACAAGAGAGACGGATAATAGCCAACTGTTAATTGGACTCAGCCACGAAGGCAGTGACACGTGATGGAATCTAGTCATTTTACTGTAAAGTCCTGTATCACAGTTACACTAATGGTAAACATATGGACAAGCGCACAACAAGAACACGTTCACTTCTGTTTTGCAGGCTTTAATGAGCAAAATGAGGACTGACTCACCAGTTTTGTGACTGCAACTCATTTGTTAGAGAATAAGATAGGGATGGAGATTTAGTCATCTTTAAAAGCAAAAACTGTTGAGTGGCAATTTAATAAATAAAAAATTGTGGTTACCACGGGTGACTGACCTGACAGACAAGTCAAGGAAAGCATCCCAACACACAGTTAGATTCAGCAAGATAATGAGAAAAAGAGAACTACAGTATTTGAAACACCAGAAAGAATCAACCAACAAACAGAGCAAATCTGAATACAATCTTACCCCAAACAGAGAGTACAAAATGGCATAATAACTGACCACTGTAAATGATGCACAATAAATATAAACTGAATCTATGTACTGATCCTACCTACAGATGGAAACTGAGCTGGACTTCCTAATCTCTTTACAGTTATATGACCACAATAAAAACACATATATTATTTCTTTTTAAATAGTGACAAATTGCCATGTGAGAAAGACAACAAGTCAAACAAACAACATTCTAAACAAAACAGATACAGTATACAGTGGGGAGAACAAGTATTTGATACACTGCCGATTTTGCAGGTTTTCCTACTTACAAAGCATGTAGAGGTCTGTATTTTTATCATAGGTACACTTCAACTGTGAGAGACGGAATCTAAAACAAAAATCCAGAAAATCGCATTGTATGATTTTTAAATAATTAATTAGCATTTTATTGCATGACATAAGTATTTGAACACCTACCAACCAGTAAGAATTCCAGCTCTCACAAACCTGTTAGTTTTTCTTTAAGAAGCCCTCCTGTTCTCCACTCATTACCTGTATTAACTGCACCTGTTTGAACTCGTTACCTGTATAAAAGACACCTGTGCACACACTCAATCCAACAGACTCCAACCTCTCCACAATGGCCAAGACCAGAGAGCTGTGTAAGGACATCCGGGATAAAATCGTAGACCTGCACAAGGCTGTGATGGGCTACAGGACAATAGGCAAGCAGCTTGGTGAGAAGGCAACAACTGTTGGTGCAATTATTTGAAAATGGAAGAAGTTCAAGGTCACGGTCAATCTCCCTCGGTCTGGGGCTCCATGCAAGATCTCACCTCGTGGGGCATCATTGATCATGAGGAAGGTGAGGGATCAGCCCAGAACTACACGGCAGGACCTGGTCAATGACATGAAGAGAGCTGGGACCACAGTCTCAAAGAAAACCATTAGTAACACACTACGCCGTCATGGATTAAAATCCTGCAGCGCACGCAAGGCCCCCCTGCTCAATCAAGCGCATGTCCGGGCCCGTCTGAAGTTTGCCAATGACCATCTGGATGATCCAGAGGAGGAATGGGAGAAGGTCATGTGGTCTGATGAGACAAAAATTTAGCTTTTTGGTCTAAACTCCACATCCTAAAGAAGGATGAGTACAACCCAAAGAACACCATCCCAATCGTGAAGCATGGAGGTGGAAACATCATTCTTTGGGGATGCTTTTCTGCAAAGGGGACAGGACGACTGCACCGTATTGAGGGGAAGATGGATGGGGCCATGTTTCGTGAGATCTTGGCCAACAACCTCCTTCCCTCAGTAAGAGCATTGAAGATGGGTCGTGGCTGGGTCTTCCAGCATGACAACGACCCGAAACACACAGCCAGGGCAACTAAGGAGTGGATCCGTAAGAAGCATCTCAAAGTCCTGGAGTGGCCTAGCCAGTCTCCAGACCTGAACCCAATAGAAAATCTTTGGAGGGAGCTGAAAGTCCGTATTGCCCAGCGACAGCCCCGAAACCTGAAGGATCTGGAGAAGGTCTATATTGAGGAGTGGGCCAAAATCCCTGCTACAGTGTGTGCAAACCTGGTCAAGAACTACAGAAAACACATGATCTCTGTAATTGCAAACAAAGGTTTCTGTACCAAATATTAAGTTCTGCTTTTCTGCTGTATCAAATACTTATGTCATGCAATAAAATGCAAATTAATTTCTTAAAAATCATACAATCATACATGAAAATCTGAATCATGTGATTTTCTGGATTTTTGTTTTAGATTCCGTCACTCACAGTTGAAGAGTATATATGATAAAAATTACAGACTTCTACATGCTTTTTAAGTGGGGAAACCTGCAAAATCGGCAGTGTATCTAATACTTATTCTCCCCACTGTTTATCTCCGGTTCTATGGAACTTGGGAAATGGAGTGCTTCAGAAATTATTCCCCAAAGTGAATAAGTGGCTCTAAGAGAAATATGTAGAAGTAGCGGCTACAATCTCTTTATTTTCCCTTACCATCAATACTTCAAAACCTTCTAATGTAGGCTGCCTTGTAGGCAAGACAAGTGTCATCATTACATTCTGGGATCATAAAGTCGTTTTTTTTACAATTTGTCTTTTTGCACAATACCAATGAATGGACATTTCACTGTAATCTCGGAATACATGACAAATTAAATTGCTAAATAATCCATAGTGTTTCTATCTTAAAACAATTCCATATGATGGCTCATTACAAATCCCAATTTAAAGGGGAAAGAAGGACGAAGACGTATGCTTCATTTGCTCTTAGTTACAACACTGTACATAGCTCATGGTACAACATTTGATGTCATTTCAGTCTGTAAAGATCCCTTAGAATTTCAAATTGTTTTTTTTTTTTCTTTGAATGTTTTCCATGCTAATAAAATCCTTTAAATTTAAATGTAATTGAGAGAAAAAGCCAGGTAAAGACAATCCTGCCTTTCAGGAAAATATTGTTTTTGATTTTTCCAGCATGGAGGCAGAGTTAAGTTGTCATTGGATGTGGGAATTGTTTCTCGTGCTGACAGTTCTGCCCTCATGTGTGATTTTGTCTGATGAACTAGCAGTTTGAGCTGCGTAGTGTCAGAACCCTATAATCACACACCTGGCAGCTCATTAATATTGCTTGATAAGTATATTCTCAACAGTGCTTAAATTATTGTTCTGCAGAAGAATTGCATGTGATGAGAGCAAAGCTTATGTTCAGCAGCTTTAAAAACATTCTGAAGTTTTAGAAGGTTACCATGTGAAAAATGTCAGTGCGAGCAATAAACTTCATTGAAGCAGACCACTTCAAGCTGAATTCAATTTTAGTACTAAACATGTTGACCCACTGAGCTCAACCAAATGGATTTTCTCATGACTCTAACACCCTATTCATGCCTCCAGCATAGTTATTGATTGTATCTCACCACATGAGAATATTGTAATGTCCAATTAAATATCTGCTTCCCGAGTAACAATAACCTGCCATTATTGGTTTAATACAGTTGGTGTCACTTAAACACAACTATCCTCGAGGGTACAGTCATTTAATTCCTTGACCTCATGAAAGGAGCGGCTGTGAAAGAACACACGGTGTGTATTGTATGTGTTGTACGTATGTAAAGACTGGGGTGTAATGAGCATGTGTTGAAATGATCATGTTAATGTAATATAGTTAGAACACATCCTGCTGCAGGACTGGTTAGTGTCACTCTGCATGCTGGCCGCTTTCTGTTGCTCTCCCTCTCCTTCAGGTAACATTACTAGCGGCCATGATTAATGAAGGAGCAACGCATAATTTAGTGTGTCTGTCAGGGAGCAGGAACAGGTATGTGTGTGTGTGTGTGTTTGTGTCTGAACATGAAAATGTGTGTGAATGTGTATGTGTGTGAGTCACACCCTACTGCTTTAAGTCTAGACAACACAGATGTGTCCAATGAGAGTAGTTTTACAGAACGACTGACAATTAGATGCTATTACAGAGGCTGTGTGACACATGCATGCACGCACACATACACCAAGCCCCCCGTCCCCGCCCCCCAAACACACACACCATTAGACTGGGTCGAGGCCTGTACTCCATCAGCTGTATAATTAAGATGCTTTTCCCTGAATATTTCAGTTAAATGTCTCTGTATGCAGAGCGATCGGTAACAGACCAGAGACGGTATTTGATACGAAGATTGCTATTCACTGACTGTGGTAGGAGGAGTAAAGGGAAATGCTTCTTGGAAAGAATATCATACTTGGAATGACTGTAGGCCTGCCCAGTATAAAATTGAAATGCATCCAAAAAATTACAGATTTCCTTACAGCTTTCTTATCTCCCTCCATATGTTCGGTCATTTTGGCAAGCGGTGCTGTGGAGTTGTCCCAGACTGGTGTTTCCATATATGTGTGTGTCAGACTAATCTTATAGCAGATGGAGAGACAGTTGCATCCAAGACAACACTGGCACTAACACCAAAAGGTGAAGACGGAAGAAAGAGAGAGAAACAAAGAGAGAGTGAGAGAGAGAAAGTGAGAGAGGGAGACAAAGAAAGATGCAGCTTGTGCCCCACTCTTTTCAGTACTTACATCGGCGAATTGCTGAGGACACTAGTAAAGTCTGCTGTGCTCAGTCTAACCCTACTGGACTTGGAAAGATGATGTCTATTTTTTTCAGATGGTCTGTTGCTTTTGTTAACTACCAAGAAGGTTCCACAGCAGTGACTAGATCATCTGAAAAGATTATGTCACAATGATTCTCTGCAAGACTTAAGTAATCACTTCCAAAACCAAAAAAACATCAAAACCACATGTAACATAAACATGGCTGTCAATGAGCCAAGAGACTAAGTAAGAAGGGTCTTTTGCACCATAAGAAAATGACATAAATCTCAACATCCAAATTTGGACCTGTATTTTAATATTTCAAACAGCTGCATAACCCCAACGTTTACGGTTGTGTGGTCAGGGGTTGAGTTACCTATCCCAAAGGTAAAAAATGGGAAAAACAATGCAATAAAAAGCAACACCTCAAACATCTACATAGAAAATAGCTGTTAACTTTCTTAACCACCAAGGAAACTGATTCTCAAACCTTCCATAACAAAGCTTTCATCTACAGAGAGACCCGGAGAAGAGCTGTCTCAGGCGGTCAAGGGACTCTGTTCACAAACAGGCAAGACAGCGACGAAATTACACTCAACCAAACCATGATAACAAAAATGACACACTGGAAAAAAGAAGACCCAAAAAACTGAGCAAATGGGAATACTACCTTGCCCTGCACAGACAGCACTTAATCTCATCGTAGTCATTTTGTTGATACCCTTATCAAGAACGAATTACAGCAATTGCACATTTATGACCTGGTCCACCATGGGAATCAACCCCACACCCTCTGACATTGCTAGCGCCATCCTTGCTATCCAACAAGACAGCCATAGGCTTTCTGGTGTTCCTCATGGCTTGGTTTTGGGAAATAATTAATCTGGAAATAAAATGTCACTTTTGGTGTATTTTTATTTACCTATGGTTGTGTGTTTTAAATTCGTTTTTGTTTGTTATGCCCGTCTTGGTCAGGACAGTCCTGAAAAAGAGATTTGTAATCTCAGTGAGTCCTTCCTGGATAAATAAAGGTTAAATATAATAAATAAATAAAAACAGAATTTAACCGTTTGATGATGCAGTACATTTCAACGAAGCATGGTGTCACATGGTGGAATCCATTTTGGTCTCACCAATTGGAGGCAGGTGTAGATCGTTGCCTCCAATTGGGGAGCCTATTTATGGTCAGTGTTTGTCAACACCCGGTGTGGGTCATTGTGGTTTTGTGTTTGTGCTTGCTCCTCAACGTCATCGGTTGCTACTTTGTTTTGGTTTTGTCCACATTAAAATATGGATTACTACACACTCGTCTCTACGCCTGTGTCCTGCCACCACAACCATGACACATGGTGACACCCCAAAATGTCCTACCCTGGAATCCAATGTTTCAGACATAAGGAAGTGGATGACAGAACATGTTATACTTTTTAACAAAAAAAATGTAATGCTCATTTTAGGGCAGGTCTCACAATGAACCTCGATAGTTGTACAGTCACCTCCCAAGGAACAACGGTGTTAACCTCGACCCTGAACTGAAATGCGTTACAAGAGTGTCTTTTTCCATCTTCAGAAGAGTCCAAAAATAAGACACTTCTTGTTGAAAGATTATGCAGAAAGTTAATCCATGATTTTGTTACTAAAACTAACCGAAATAAGATAATTGCATTGCTTTTCTCTCTGGATTGCATGATTAGAGACTAAATATGAACATATTAGAGAGCTGCTAACATTTTAACTAGAATGAATGTATGTTATCACATTACTCCAGAACTAGCCTTTCTACAATGGCCTGTTAAGGTCAGGCCTGATTTCTTAAGCTATTAGTTTTATCCAAAAAAGAATTGCATGGACGTGGTCATAGTTGGTCCTTCCCTACATACCTATACATATGCTAGAGTCACAAGATGCAAGCCAAATGACTGAACCTAATTTCTCTAAACTAACAGCTGCAAGCAGGGCTTTCTCCCATAGAGCTTATGGGTTCCCGTTTTTGTAGAATGATTTGCCAATTCATGTGCAAGAAGCAGACTCAGCAACTTTAAGTGTTTACTGAAGACTGACCTCTTCGGTAGGGTCCATGATTAAGTGTAATCCAGCACAGGGATGTGAAGGTGGCGACAAGGCACTGGGGTTTACAAACCATCACTACTGTCTGGCGGGCCCCCTTCTCCACTGGGGGTATCCTCTCTCCACTGGGGTATCTTCTCTCCACTGGGGTATCTTCTCTTCACTGGGCATATCTTCTCTCCACTGGGGGTGTCCTCTCTCCACTGGGGTATCTTCTCTCCACTGGGCATATCTTCTCTCCACTGGGGGTATCCTCTCTCCACTGGGGTTGTCCTCTCTCCACTGGGTTATCCTCTATCCACTGGGGGTGACCTCTCTCCACTGGGGTATCTTCTCTCCATTGGGCATATCTTCTCTCCACTGGGGTATCTTCTCTCCACTGGGCATATCTTCTCTCCACTGGGCATATCTTCTCTTCACTGAGCATATCTTCTCCCCACTGTGGGTATCCTCTCTACTGGGGTATCCTCCATTTATCCTGATGACTCTTAGGGGGACCTGAGCCCTTGGGTCATGCCTCAGGACTACCTGGCCTGACACGTTTTGAAAATAACCTATGCATGTATACCCTTTCATACCACCAGGGTCAATAAAACATTAGGTTTGGTATGCACAGACAGCTCAGGATGTGTTCATGTCTTGACATTCCACTGTGCGTTTACCATCAGAAGGTTTCTCATGACACTTTCACATGCTATAATAAGCGGCACACATGGAGCTGCGGAGGGGAGCTCAACACCATCAAGACAACCAAATGTTGTTTCGCTCCTTTTAATTGTGCATACTCTGATGTTTGGCTTCCTTGTTCAGCCACTAATCTGCTCTGTGCGTATGAGCATGTGTGTGTGTGTGTGTGTGTGTTTGTGTGTGCGTGTGTGCATGTGTGCATGGGTGTGTGCATGTTTATGCGCTCAGCAGATTGTTCTGTTGAGGTCCCCTTCTTGGCAGTCCGGCTCTCTCTCTTTCCGTCCTTTTCACTTCTCTTTACTATCGCCTGACTCTATCGGTTTCTGCCTCTTCCGGCAATCAGATCAGGAATCTGATGGAATCGAGCAGCCAGGCTGGGTGTGGAGTGTGTGGTATGGGAATGTCCCTGTGGGGAATCTGGGCTCAGGCCCAGTCCTCCTGTCACAGAAATTCCCGTTCTGAAACCAACAGCCGAGACTGAGACTAACTCAGACAGAAGCCTTCTGGCTACTCTTAATACCACTAATACTGTTTAGAGGAAAACCGTCCAACTCTGTGCTCCTTTTACAACCAGAGATGGAACAAAACTGGTCCTAACCCTGCTTAAGGAACAACCTCAGTGTTCTGTTGCTTGAGTACTGTCACATAACGTCTTACATGATACAGTACCTTAAATCACCAACAGCACTATATCCATTATATACAGTATATAGAGTATTTATAAAAAGACTTCTCCTTTTACTGACACACAAATTAAGTTATTTTAAGGTTACAATATTGGTTTTAAGTCTGAAAATATTAGTGAGAAAAATTATAACTATGTTGGTCACATAAGTATTCAACCACAACTCGTAAATATTTGGTAGAGTCACATTATGCAGAAATAACCGCTATTAGCAAGTATTTTATTAAGTATATAAATGCATTCAAACAGTCTGAAGTTCCTTTACAGTACTCTATTTTTAAACTGCTGCTAGTGTAGAGTGTTATGTATATTGTTGCTTTATTTTATTATTATTTTCTGTCAGGCTATATTTTTGCTTATATATTCTTCTTCTTAAATCTCACTAAGTAGTTGCTGGGTGCCATGTCACAAGAATTTCATTGTGCAGAATGATGCTGTGTTGTTTGGTTCATCTGA
Organism: Esox lucius; assembly: GCF_011004845.1. Classification (NCBI taxonomy): domain Eukaryota; kingdom Metazoa; phylum Chordata; class Actinopteri; order Esociformes; family Esocidae; genus Esox; species Esox lucius. Next base: position 24,775,182 of record NC_047584.1, on the reverse strand, counting down.
CAAATAAACCTTGAAACGTCTTCTTTTTTTTATCAAGCAGAATGGAATGTCAATGTATGGTTTGTAATCCAGCAAAATGTATTAATTGGTCAGGTGTTTGAATATATATATATGTATATATATATATATATACAGTGGATATAAAAAGTCTGCACACTCCAGTTAAAATGCCAGGTTCTTGTGATGTAAAAGAAGGAGACAAAGGTAAATCATGTCAGACCTTTTTTCACTTTTAATAAGACCTATAATGTGAACAATTCAATTGAAAAACAAACTGAAATCTTTGAGGGGGAAAAATAAAAAACTCACAAGAACCTGGTTGTATAAGTGTGCACACCCTTAAACTAATACTCTGTTGAAGCACCTTTTGATTTTATTGGAGCACTCAGTCATTTTGGGTAGGAGTCTATTAGCATGGCACATCTTGACGTGGCAATATTTGCAAAAGTGTTTCAAATCTGTCAGATTGCGAGGACATCTCCTGTGCACCGCCCTCTTCAGATCACATATGCTCAATTGGATTCAGGTCTGGGCTCTGGCTGGGCCATTACAAAATGTTAATCTTCTTCTGTTGAAGCCATGCTTTTGTGGATTTGGATGTGTGCTTTGGGTCATTGTCATGCTGAAAGGTGAACTTCCTCTTCATCTTTAGCTTTCTAACAGATGCCTGAAAGTTTTTGTGCCAAAATTGCCTGGTATTTGGAACTGTTCATAATTTCCTCCACCCTGACTAAGGCCCCAGTTCCAGCTGAAGAAAAACAGCCCCAAAGCATTATGCTGCCACCACCATGCTTCACTGTGGGTATGGTGCTCTTGGGGTGATGTGCAGTATTGTTTTTGCGCCAAATATATGGCCAAAAACATCAGACCATAACACATTTTCCCACATGCTTTTGGTGGACTTGAAGTTTGTTTTTGCAAACTTCAGCCGGGCTTGTTTTTCTTCCGTCTTGCCACCCTACCCCATAGCCCATTCATATGAAGAATATGGGAGATTGTTGTCACATGTAGCACACAGCCAGTACTTACCAGAAATTCCTTCTGTTCCTTTAATGTTGCTGTAGGCCTCTTGGAAGCCTCCCTGACCAGTTTTCTTCTCGTCTTTTCATCAATTTTGGAGGGACATCCAGTTCTTGGTAATGTCTCTGTTGTGTCATATTTTCTCCACTTGATGATGACTGTCTTCACTGTGTTCCATGATGTATCTTTTGCTTTGGAAATAATTTTGTACCCTTCTCCTGACTGATATCTTTCAACAATGAGATCCCTCTGATGCTTTGGAAGCTCTCTGCAGACCATGGCTTTTGTTCTGAGACGCAACTAAGAAAATGGCTGGAAAATCCTATAGAACATCTGAACTTTATTTGTGATTAATTAGGGTCACTTTAAATGATGGTAGGTGTGTAATGACTTCTATTTAACATGAGTTTGAATGTGATTGGTTAATTTTGAACACAGCCCCATCCCTAGTTATAAGAGGGTGTGCACACTTATGCAACCAGGTTATTGTAAGGTTTTTACTTTTCATTTTTCCCCCTTGAAGATTTCAGTTTGTTTTTCAATTGAATTGTTCATATTATAGGTCACATTAAAAGTGATTTAAGTGTGCCAGGCAAAAATGGGTGGCCAAAAGTAAAGCAGAGAATAGCAGCCTCTACCAGATGTGAAAATTGTCTGTAGAAAAAATAGGAGTAACATTGGCAAAGACACATTCTTCTTGGCATGATGAGTGTGAGGAGCATCGACCAAAGGGCTCAGTACCCAGCCTGCCTAAAAGCCTGCCCATTGATCTAAAGAATGCACAGCTGGTGGCCACAGAGATGCAGAGGGCACTAGAACTGTCGTAAACGTGGCATGTATTTGTTTACATTGGCATTACATGCAGCATATTTGCATGAATATCGTGTAAGTAGCTCACCGGCTTTCAAATCTGATATTAATACGCCACATCTGTTTTGTCCATTAGAAGCTTCAGCGCAGCACATCAGGCAACATCAGCGCTTATATTTGCTTCTCAGAATCAATATTCCCCTATAGCTGCTGCTTTCTTCCATTGGAGGGAGTTGAGGACAACCCGACATTCAGTGAAAAGAAAAACAGTTTTGGTTTATGATGATCAAGGGGAAGGCTAAACATAGGAATGATAGCTCTATCTCCTGCTGTCGCTAGTCCAACTCCAATAGAAATCAGATTGATTATGATTAGCAGGAGTTATACAGAGCTGTATTGACAGAATTGTAGAGGGAGTGAGCCTGTGACATTAATCACATACCATTAACCTCAGATATTTCATCCTCAGTCACACTTAAAATATAAGCCAAAATGTAATTTAATTCAATCCTTTGTAATGTCATATTATTATAATATATAATATAAATTATTTTAAGTAAATACAATTTCTGGAAAAATTCAATATATTGAAAAATAATTTATGGTTATTTTACTGGTTTTCAATTGATGTGTGTAGTCCATATTAAACTGGCCAGTCAATGCACCTAAACCATGTCAATGCACCTAAACCATAGAGAGAAAAAACATTTTGACAAGTACTGTTCACTGAAATTCCTAGATATACATTTCCATCGATTATTAATGTCTTACGCTTGTGTAAGTGAATTAGAGAGGTGTATGTAAAGGCTAATTTATGGTCAGTGGGGACATGTCTTAAACCTGCACTAAATCTTCAGGTCACACACTGTTAATACCCTGCCCAGAGCCAACCATTGAATTTATAGATATCTAGAGAGTTATAAATGAAATACTCACAGAAAGGGAAACTGCTCCAAATTGTTTTGGTACTGAACCATTAATTACTAAGCTAAAATCAATTTAGATAAATTGGTTAGTATGAAAACATTAATTAAATAAATTAGTGGTATATAAATCATGGATTTTCGATGTCAAAAGTATATACAACACAACAGAAATGTGTCAAAGCTAAAACATTAGGTAGTCTTCAGTTGTTGTTGCCCATACACACACACACACACACACACACACACTGCAGCTGTCCTGGGCTGGGATCTCAGGGTATGGGTGTGTGTGCGTGACGTCATGGCAGGCCAGTCCTGTCACTATGGATCAGAGAGTGCCAGAGGCCTCAGCACACAGGACATGCTACACCACGCCACCACAACCAGGCCCTCTAACCCGCTCCTGAAGACCCAAAGGCTTTGATGTTCTAGCTCAAGCAGCACTACCTGATTCAACTGATTGGGCTTAGTGAGTAATCAGATGTGTTGGGCTACATCAAAGACCTGAAGAGTAAAACCCCCAAAATATTGGAGGTATATTGAAAGCTTTAGACATATACTTATACATTTATTTAGCCGTTTCCCTGTTAATTCAAATGTATTCATACACCTTCACACATCAATCTGTTTTCATTTAAATTGTGGGGTCAGTACCAGTGGCGTCGTTGGGCCTGGGCGTCCGGGGCTATAGCCGCGGTTCTTTTATGAATAGCCCCGGATCTCAAATTACCAAAAAAATAAATAATAAAAGAATAGCCCCTGAAATATACATTTTTTATTCCGATCGCGCATTTTGACAATGTAGACATGTAGGCCGTTAGCATGTAAATCGAAATTTTCCTCAAGTACATTTAAAACCCAGTACTTTCAGGGCTAAGCCCTGAATGAATTGTGATCCTAGCAACGCCTCTGTTCAGTACTAAAAAACAGCGCTGTTTTGTTAGGGCTATGGCTTGGAGATGGAATGCTAGAAGACGGCTGCACTCTGATGATTATCTCTAGGAGAAAATTACCTCTTGTGAACTTGAGCGTCTCTTTACAAACAATTATGCTCTTTAGGACCCTGCGGAAAACGGAAGCCTCCCGCTCCAGCCAGTCTCCGTTCATTTCAGCGCGGATACAGACAGGGAGAGAGAGAGAGAGAGAGAGAGAGAGAGAGAGAGAGAGAGAACTGACTCCTCCTCATTCTCCGGTGTCAAAGTTGACATCAGCCCCGGAGCCGAGTTGAACCGGAGCCTCGTGCCTGAACGGGAGAGAGAGCTCACATCATTCAGTGGCGCATGCTTCATGGAGTTATGTACCTCGCGCTGCCTTGCCCTCTGAACTGCCTACCGTCATGGATTGCGAACCGCGCGCGAAAACATTACTACTTTTCATTTTACTGTTTATCTTGTCGTTTATTAGACCAGCACATCTCATCATCCACCCGTCCAATGAAGGTAAGAATGAGTGAGCTCAGTCGGAACTGAAGAGATATTGCGAGAGGGGAAAGCCTTGCGCTGCAGAAGCTCGTCTTGCAGTCTGGACCCCATAAATTTAAGGTGGTTTTGACAGCACTGATGCTGTGGATGGACTGGACAGGACATGTTCGATATATTGATAATGTGCAAAAAACAGTCATGGCTATTTGAGCAGATTTCTAAATACTCGTGTAATTACCCACTGATCTGTGTGGCTCGAAGCTGGATGTAATGCTATTTAGGGATTGATGTACGGAACTCGTGCTGAGCTACCCCCATTAAGAGTTATTGGCCGGCTGCTAAATCGGTGGAAACTGGTATTTGATGGTATCGGATCACGGTAATCTTCTTTAGACAGTTAACACTGGGGTGCCCTTGGGTCTGTGTTGGAATTAACGGTTACTACCCCAGAATTCTTCTCCCACATATAAAGAACAGCACATTTTAAAATACGGTTGCAGAAGTGGGGATTTTGATGTTTGGTATTACTACTCACAATCTGGAGTAGAGGCAGGCGGGCTGTCCGAGTGTTGTCGCGCGCCGTAAGGAACCAGGGGCAGGCGGTGGACATCGGCTCAGCTTTGCCTAAAAAAGTCACACTTTATATGTGTCTTAGAAAATGCATCCTCCCTTGCTAAAATAAAGGTTAAATAAAGGAATAATATCCTATTCATATGAACTAGTGGCCTATTCATTTGAATGGATAGTTTATTAGATCCCTTTATGGGGATGTGCTCGAACCACAGTTGGACTGATATATATCCCATAGTGCGCTGATTGCAGGCACTCATCCACTAGGATATTTCTATTGATTAACGGATTGGCTACTTTTCCTTGAATAGGACTATTTAGGCAGGTTGTTTATCACGCGCGAACATACGCGCGCAGGCACACTCGCACACACACACGCACACACACGGGAGCAATTGAGATGATTGGCCTACAGTACCACAAACAAGGCTCTTTTGTAGTTGCACTTTGATTATATGTAGGTCTACTTGTCCGCTCAATAGCCATACAGAGCCGAATAAAGTTCAGGTCCGTAAAATGAAATAATTTATTGACCTGTTATTATTATCTTGTTTTTGGGAAATAACAGACTTCGGATACGTTAATCTTCTGACCTTTACATCGAAGTAGGCAATTTAAAAAATAACAACTCAATAACGCTTTAATATGATGACAAAGTAACATAATTATTATACTGTGTGCATAGGCCCAGGCTTATAAACAATCGACGTGAGTAGCGTAGGTCTAAGACACTGAAGGCTGGCTACACAACTAAAAACATGTGAGGCACTAGACATTATTTGTTGTAACAACGTGGCGATAGTCAACAATGCACATTGCATTATCCAAATGTGACCACCATTAGCTTAAAGAGCCTATAAACATATCTGAAGATCGGGTATGTAATATGGTAATGGTCTCAAAATTAACAACGAATAGCCTAGTGCTCAAAGGTCAGATTTGGCTAGGCCCATCAGCCGTGTAGCACAAAAGGTCAAAGTTTAGGAGAAATCAAGCAATATCTGTTTTTGTGCATAGTGCATAGTTCAACCGATCTTACATGGTTAACGTATTGTAACTGGAACAAATTATTGCAGTAACGGGTTCATGCATTGGCCTGTGTTCGCCTATATCGCTGTATCTAATCTTTAAAGGCCATTACGCTAGGCTTTCACCGGTTAATAAGACAAACTCCGAGATTGCGAAGTCACCGCTTTTTTATTTTAAAGATGGGATTACATTAAAATGAATGGAGTTGTGGACAACATTGGCATTATTCCAAAACAATGAATCGTTTTTTGTTCAACGTTTTTCTACAAACGTTGAACATTTTAATGGCCGTTTAACTTTCGATTATAAAGGACGTTATTAAGCTATCGACGTCTCCTTTTACTTTCTGTGTTTGCTTCACTTTATTTCACTTTAATTAACTTTTTCGGTGTCTCACACAGCTATATTATGACAAAAAATGCAGTACCCGGCATGCACACTGCAGATATAATTTATGCCAAGTCATTCTGTTTTTATGTTACCCTTTTGTTTGGGAAGTTTTTAATATATGTTCATTGATGTTTTGTTCTGTTATCTGTTATGCAAACTTCCACGCAGAAGATATGTATTCCTTTGTAATATGCCTATTATAGAGGAACATTGTGTTCAGAAAATATTTTAACAATATACACGATGGCAATCACAGTATTTAGTATTTACATGTTTGCGATTTTCTATATGCCTTATAAAGCCAATAACTTATTTTAAGTCTTCTATCGTTCAGCGGTCCTCAACACCGAATTGTCTGCCAGAGAGTGTCAGTATCGAGCCGTTCTCTTCCTGAAGCCTCACGCGCACTCAATTCTTATCTGTTATAAGAGAAGCATCAAAAGAAAGCACTTCTGTCTGAAATAGAAACTCATGCTCCACGGAGGAGAGAAGAGAAGAAATGTCTCTCTGTTTGATACAGTTTTTATGCTTGAGGCACCGTCTCATCATCGCCTGGTTAAGTTAGGATCACCTCCCTTTCTTTCCGCTGGCAACTATATTAAATAGCTTTTCATAAAGAAAACTTTAAGCGTCAGGACAAATTGTCTCAATTTATTTTACATTTTTAAAAAGTAGCGACCACATGGTTTATGCCCTTTTATGAGTGTTGTAAAAACAATAGGTACTTGCCTTGGCTACATATGTTTTGATCGTTATAGGCCTCTTGCTTTGTCCGCAAAAGTAATTTAGGTTTATACTTATTTGTAGGGCCCATATATTTGATAATTCTGATTTCTAAAAAAATATTTGTGCAGGTTTGATATTACAGTTAGGCTATGTTTTTTTCTAAATCGACAGAGGCTGTGTTCTGGTGAATATAACAGAATAGATACGAAAAAGAGGCCTAGACTATAAATGTAGACATTTTACTACTGCAAGTAGGTCTTAGAATTGTTTATTTAGCCCAAATATTATATTTATATATTTATTTATTTGTGCTTTGTGGTTAGTTCAGGAAATGTCAAGCAGTGATTTAGACTACATATATTGTAAGTGTGACAAAATAATATGAAAGTACATTTTAAAAGATTATTTCATGAGGACTATGTACATTTTTATGCTTTCTCTCATGATGTTGAGGTTAATAATGTTAATTATAATGACGATAATTATGGTATTCATCATTATTGATATTTATTATACACGTAATTAATCTGATTACACACATAATTTATTAACATTTATTACACACACACACACATAATAGGCCTATATATATATATATATATATATATATATATATATATATATATATATATATATATATATATATATATATATATATATATATATATATATGGAATTGCTATAGTTAACTGTCATGTCCTATTGTGTGATGACAACGTCGTCATCTTCAACAATTTTAAAATGATTATAGATTTTTTCAGATTGTTGAGATCTCAAGTGTTGCTTATAAAACCTATGAATGTCCTTTTGTTTACTTAGGCTTATGTATATATTTTTTTGTGCATTATATTGTTTCTTTTTAAATCCTGGGCCTACTTTAACATTGGAAAATTTAAGCTATGTTGTTTTTCCACGTAATTATACATCCCCTGAAAACGTTGTTTCATCATGACCTCTGGTCTTCAGAATCCACCTAAAAATAACTTAGTTTTTTAATGATACATATATTGTTAAAGTTTAGCAAATATCCTGCCATTTTAAATTCCATATGACTGATTAATTGTCGAATGTGAGTTGTTAAATCTGCTTCTGTGTTTTTCCCCCATTTCTTCCATTTGGTTGTTTTGATAGAAAATATAAGTAAACGAATAGTAAATATGTAACTTTAAGTAAAAATATTGACCGTTCAGGAAAAATAAAATTCTATATAAATATTCTCAGTTATATTACTGATTGCCCTGGTTCAATACGACATTTATGAAACACACTCTAAATATATGCTGTGGTAAAATCAACGGAATTTGGGTTAATATGCAACCCAGACGGGTTATTGGACTGTAAACAATCTGAGTTATTTTTAAACACTGTTGTGTTTTTTGGACTACTAAAAATTGGGTTAACTTAACCATCTTTATTTTAACCATCAGATGGTTTGACTGAACAGTTTGGTCTTCATAATGTAATCCATAGGTTGTTTGACATAGTTGGGGCGTGGCCTTGAGGTTGATCCCATAGTCACAGATGAAAGTAAATGCCATTCCAGTTCATGCAGTTATTGCACTGCAAATATTGGCCTATTATATCTTTCAATATTGTTGCACATCACCAATTAAAATATGCAATTGATGACATTACTCCTTACTTATCCAAACACTGAGATACAATGTTGAGATGCGTATTACTTTTAGTTTCCAATTTCTCTGTGGCCAAAGTAGCCCAAAATAATGGTGAATCTGAAATCTGAATGCCAGAGCCATACAACGCCACACCTTAGTGTTCGGATTTCACTAGGACATATCTCAATAACCCAGCATCAATAACCCAGCACCAAGAGCCCAGCCGTTTTAACAGAAACCAACCCAACTGAGCCTCCAACCACGCAGTTTAGTCGTCCAAACAACCCAGCATTTTTTAGAGGTTGCGCAGGGCCCGGCCCACAAGCTACTCAGGTCAAGGTTAGTACAAATGGACAAACTCCTTCCCAGTAACATGTCCTTGTATTTAACAACACACACAGTTACTCTATATCTTCTCTACAATCTGGGCCTGCTGCCTAGTGCTACACATTCCTGTTTATAGAAGCAAATTCATTTTTCTGCCATTTAGCAGTGCTTGTGTAAAGCCATAATCCTTGGCAAACTATGGTGAGCCGTGTGTAACAGTGTTCCGATTTGCCCGTCCACCCAGGAGTCAAGCAGTAAGGTTGTGTTAAGGATTGTTCTTTTAAGGGTGGATAATTTGGCCTGAAGTTATTACTATATTGGCTGCTGGGGGGTTGTTTTGGCACCGAGCGGACCCTGTGTATTTTCTCAGCAGAAGCTAAGTTGTCTCTGAGCTGTGAGTGTGCGGCGTGAACGTCCTGGAAGGCCTGGAGGTATGTGTACGAGAGGGTGTGCCCGTGTAAGACGACATGACAGTGGTGAGTCTGGCTGCGCGATGCACAGTACGGTTCAACTCCCCGCCCGGCCCGGGTGCTGGCGGTATTTTTAGCCGGCGGCAGGGAGGCCTTGCCCGGGGAGGCCAAAGCAGTTACCCCGCTGGGAGGAGCAGAGGTTTGTGAGCGATGGTACCTTTCATGGGGCTTGGAAATGTGCTTACACATGCTCCCACTTTAAAAATAGTGCTCTGTCTGTGTGTGTGTGCGTGTCCTATGGATGGGAGACCTGTATTGTACGCTGTAGGTAACAGTGTGAAGAGGTGGAGGTGCTGTATGGTGGGGGGGGGGGGGGTTTCTAGTTTTTCTAATGTCTCACAATGCATGTGTGTATTACAGATTGCAAGAGCATGTGTGTGTGTGTGTGTGTAGCTGCGCTTTCAAGCTCTTGTGTGTATGAGTTGTGAGAGGAAAAGCACCAGCATCACACAGCGACACTCAGTTTAAATAATTCATGTTGGGAGGGGAACACTTCACCCTGAACACACAGACACAACCTGCAGACATGCTGGCTGCAGAGACAGCCTACTGCAGACCATAACACACTCCCCCTGCAGAGACAGCCTACTGCAGACCATAACACACTCACACCCCCTGCAGAGACAGCCTACTGCAGACCATAACACCCTCCCCCTGCAGAGACAGCCTACTGCAGACCATAACACCCTCCCCCTGCAGAGACAGCCTACTGCAGACCATAACACTCCCACTGCAGAGACAGCCTACTGCAGACCATAACACTCCCCCTGCAGAGACAGCCTACTGCAGACCATAACACACTCCCCCTGCAGAGACAGCCTACTGCAGACCATAACACACTCACACCCCCTGCAGAGACAGCCTACTGCAGACCATAACACACTCACACCCCCTGCAGACACACAAGTTATGTTCCAGATAGCCCACATGTATTCCGCCCCAGCCTCGGCAGATTGGATGACTACTGTGTCATTTTGATAGGTTCCTGCAGACACCTTGCACCCACTTGGCCCACTTCTAAACCTGTCTGCTTACCGCTCCGTGTCCAGCCTTATGCAGGATGGAAACCTTCCATTGTAATTCTGTAGGTCAGATGGAACCGTGTTCCACTCTTTGTCTTACATGGATTCACCTGGCTGTCTTCCTGATGTTTGCCTGGCGGGACCGCTGTTATGGAGAGCGTTCCTTGTCCTTAGAAGAGCCATGATTTCGGAGACTCTGTCACAGACGAGAGACACGGAGAAGAGTGCGGGAGGAGGAGGGATAGTACACCATTAGTTTGTGTGTAATGAGTGTGTGTGTGTGTGTACTGTCATGTGCATGCACGCATGTGGGAGTGTGTGATGTTCTAGGGGTGTGTGGTGCCCTGTGGGAGCGGGCAGGAGCATGTTTTGAATGGTGAGGGGGGTACGTGCGGAGCTTCACATTTGTGGAGTGGGCAAGGATCTACGGGTTAGTGAGGGAGTGTGTGGGAGTACGTGGAGGTAGGGGGGAATGGGTACAGTACAAGTGTAGGAGGAGTGTGTGGGAGTACGTGGAGGTAGGGGGGAATGGGTACAGTACAAGTGTAGGAGGAGTGTGTGGGAGTACGTGGAGGTAGGGGGGAATGGGTACAGTACAAGTGTAGGAGGAGTGTGTGGGAGTACGTGGAGGTAGGGGGGAATGGGTACAGTACAAGTGTAGGAGGAGTGTGTGGGAGTACGTGGAGGTAGGGGGGAATGGGTACAGTACAAGTGTAGGAGGAGTGTGTGGGAGTATGTGGAGGTAGGGGGGAATGGGTACAGTACAAGTGTAGGAGGAGTGTGTGGGAGTACGTGGAGGTAGGGGGGAATGGGTACAGTACAAGTGTAGGAGGAGTGTGTGGGAGTACGTGGAGGTAGGGGGGAATGGGTACAGTACAAGTGTAGGAGGAGTGTGTGGGAGTACGTGGAGGTAGGGTGGAAGGGTACAGTACAAGTGTAGGAGGAGTGTGTGGGGCTGTGTAGGAGTGTAAGGGGGTGTGGGGGGGGGGGGGGGGGCTGTGGGGGATTTTGGTGGTGATTTCCGCCCGGTGCAGCTGGAGAGGCAGTTTGAGATAGAGCCATCTAATTTTCTGCTCTCAAATTCCCCCGCTTGGCTCAATTTGAGACGGGGCCTGGCTCGTTGAGAAATGTAAATTGGAACCAATGGAGCTGGATGCTGCACTGCTAGAATCTGACAGGAGCAGATAGCTTTATTACCTCTAATAGGGGTCTGTCTCTGTGAGTGCGTGTGTGTGTGTGTGTGAGCGTAAGTGCGAGTGTGAGTGTGCACGTGAGAGAGACAGCTGCTTGGCTGGAACTCAGGTGAGCCTCAGTTTTGTGGGTTTCTGCCTGGAATGTGCTAATAGTCTTTATTTTCCTCTCCCTCGTGCTCGCTACACTACACTTCATATTCTCTCAGTGGAAAGTGGAAGTTAGTGATGTATATGATTGTCGTTCCCCATTGGGAACCTTTCAGAACCACCCATAGAGACAGTCACAGAGCTCTGCAAGCACTTCACACTCAGGCTGATCTCGACCTCTGCAGAAGATACCAGTACGGAAGAAAGATCTATAGAGATACTGTAATCTAATGTAATGTTCAGTGTTACAGGTACAAAAAGATACCATTATAATGTTCAGTGTTATAGGTACAAAGAGATTTCATTATAATGTTCAGAGTTACAGGTTCAAAGAGATACCATAAGAATTCTCAGAGTTACAGGTTCATGGAGATACAAGGAGATTGTTCAGAGTTACTGGTTCGAAGAGAAACAGTATGATTGTTCAGAGTTACAGGTTCATAGAGACACCATTGTAATGTTCAGAGTTACAGGTTCATAGAGACACCATTGTAATGTTCAGAGTTACAGGTTCATAGAGACACCACTGTAATGTTCAGAGTTACAGGTTCATAGAGACACCATTGTAATGTTCAGAGTTACAGGTTTAGAAGTGGTTTTGATCCTAAGATGTGTAACACTGTGTTCTTTCTTAACCTGATCCATGTGTATGGGGACGATCACACTCAGAGGAGGAACAGTTCACACAGCTGTAGCAGTGATTCAGCGGCCTCCCAGGTCACCCCAGAGCCAGGACATCTCCTGCTTTGATCCCCATCACGGAGGACAGAACAGCAGGCTGTTTCTGTTTGGTTAGCTGTCGGATGTCCAGAAAGGGGAGAAAGCAGTCCGCTTATTTGTATGTGTGTGCTGAGTATTGAGCAGCTGGGTAAATGCTATTCTGATCACGGTCCTTGACCAGAGGTCCTATGGCCAGGTTCGGATGGGAGTGGATGAGGCTCACTAATCACCAGAAGGATGATCTGTAAGAGAGTTAGTGGTGTCTGAGATCAGCGTTCCAATATGACCAATTGCCCATAGTCACCTTCAGACACTCATCCCATAGAGACTTCCAGACACTCATCCCTGCTGTTCTTCTCTCCTCCTTTCTCCAGTGAACCTGTTGGACTCCAAAGCCAGCCAGGGGGAGCTGGGATGGATATCCTATCCGTCACATGGGGTGAGTAGTACGTCCCAGATACATGAGATACAAACAGTTTAGCCAACAACCGCCATTTTATGAAGCATCTGCCAACTATCTGTATGACTGTTACATATTGTCCACGTCCCATGACACGCACATACATCTGTACATTCTATCCTGTTTGTCAGCATTCTGTTCTGTCTGCAGTTTGGAACCTCTGAATGTTCTCAGGACATTTTGAAACACACAGTATGAACACTGGTGACAGGGGACAGATATCCCACCGGATGTATAAATCAGAAGCATCAGGTTGTCATTTCCCCTCCCCATGGGAAGAAAACGAGAAGTGGACTGTCAGTAGAACCCTGATGGAACTGGGCTGACATTCTGCCGATTTCGTCATCGATGAAACATCTGATCTCAATATAATTCTGTTCCCAAAAGTAGAAGATGTTACAAACAGAAAGTTTTTTAGACTTTACCCACTGACAAATTTTCCAAAATACTTGTTGTTTGGAAGGAGGGGCAAACTGAGCCTGAATAAAGCCCTAACTAACCACACATGCTAACACAGCAATCAAAACAATCCAAAACAGCGTGACTATCTCCCTTTCTTTAATCAACCTACATCATCCCCAATCTGCCATGTTCTGTGTGTGTTTTGTTGACGTCCTTGCGTGTGTGTTCTGTGTGTGTTTTGTTGACGTCCTTGCGTGTGTGTTCTGTGTGTGTTTTGTTGAAGTCCTTGTTTGTGTATTCCGTGTGTGTTTTGTTGACGTCCTTGCGTGTGTGTTCTGTGTGTGTTTTGTTGACGTCCTTGTGTGTGTGTTCTGTGTGTGGCTCTGCTGTGTCTATCCGTTATGCTACTGGCCTCGCGGGCTGCAGCAGCCAATCCCTCCTGTGAACTTTATTAAGTGTTAGAGTTACTGGCTGGCTGGAGCTGAAGGTAATCCACTCATTTGTTCCATGGAGCTGCCAGCGCTGGTTTCCCCCAGCAGTATATTAACTACGGCCACTATAAAACTAAGAGGTTACTTCATAAACTGGAACCAAACACACTTACAGAACACTAACGTCTCATGCTTGTTTTGGATGGGCTCTGAGGCCAGCGTTGGGTTATTGACACGACCTTTGATAGTGGGAACTCCTGTAGGTGAAGTTAGATTCAGAACAGATTCAGAAGGCAGCAAATGGGTCCAATTATGTTTGGCACATAACATACACTACTGAATAATTATGTGGGAACCCATGTCTTTCTCAAAACACTGCCTGCTGGGATCTTAAGCGGAGACAGAGCGCAGAAGGACGAGGACAAGAAGGGGTGGAGGGAGTCTGAGGTGCCGATTATCAAATCCTCAAGGTGAATCATGGGTAATTATTTGCGTTGTTGACTGACAGCGACTGACAAGCATTCTATCCTGAGAGCCAGATACTATGAAAGTATTTGCCATAATAATGTGGCGTGGGGCCACACAAACACACACAAACACTCATTCACACACACACACACACACACACACACACACACACACTGACAGTTACAGATGGGCCCCTGGCTTTCCACTGCTGTAAGCAAAATCATACCCAGTGTTATAGCACACAGCTCTCAGAACCGAACCCATCCAACAGCCCAGTCTTCTGCTGACTCCCTGTCCAGTCCCTGGGTCATGGTCACTGTGATGTAGATTAGTAGTTGTGGATGACTGATTGTAGATTAGGATGTGGACGGCCCAAAACCAATGTTCAAATATTTCTCCTTCGATGGAGAAATCCAAAGCAGTTTACCCCGACCGATATACAGATATATTCCACGTTGTCAGAGGAACCAGAGAAGGAGCATGCACATTCAGCATGGAATAATGGGAAACTTTATATGGTGCTGGAAGCCTGAGGTCTGGGTCCATACACACATGAACACACTATGTAGTCTTGGCATGGCTTCATCCAATCCCAGAGAGACACTGCACATAACTGCTCTGCGATACATAGACTAATGGTGGAGCTCTTTTGGCCGTCGTCCACCGCTCCGCCAGCTCCACGTTTTTTAAGACCCAAACTCATTTAGTCACCATAGCACCATATTTCCCCCAAAATACAGGGGGACTGAGTGACGGAGTGTGAGGCCCCCAGCTGCACTTGGTGAGCAGAGAGAAGCTGGCCCATAAACGAGAGATTAGCACATGGTGGGGCCTGTCAAGGGGCCGCTATAGAGAGGGACCGTGGAGGGGGGCGGGGGGGATGGGGGGCTAGAATGTGTGTTATGGTTTCTATCTGGTCAAAGCTGCGATGAAAAGCTTCTGACTGATGTGGTGCAGTTGTCACGGTGACCCAGAGAAAAGCTCCTCTGCACTTGTTGTCCTCTCTCTCTCTGGTTACTACCAAACTGTGGGAAAGGAAGAGACAGACCGAAAGACAGACGGACAGATGGACGGACAAAGGCATAGATAGAGAGAGAGAGAGAGAGAAGAAAGTATACAGGCAGACAGATAGGGTGAAAGAAAGTTTGACCCCTCTCAATGAAGTGTGTCTCAGTGAAGCAGCTTAACCTGACTCCGTACTGGACACTAGTCAGATCAATAGAGCTTCAGGTTTCACCACTTTAACTTTCTGTTGTGGGCCTCTGCCATCCACAACACCTGACAGATTTATTTTACATTCAGCATTTAAGTCATTATAGCAGACAACCTCATCTAAAGTGACTTACAGTAGTAAAAGACAATTTTTTATTATTTTACTGCCCCCCTGTTTAAAACGCTGAAAGCGTGGATTAAATCTCTAAAAATACATATGCTTGCACACAAGGGCTTTGATGTCATTTCTTATAAAAGACAAGGAAATAACAAAATAATGTCAAGCACATAAACATGTCATCTAGATGTATAATTTGACTGTAAGCATCCCTTGGCCCTTTGAAGTGTCTTATGCTGACTACTGATTGGTCTGATGTGGTGGTTAGATCAGTGGCTCAGGTTGCTGTGGTTTTACTGCTCTACCTACAGCAAAGATCACAGAACCCTGCTCCTCCCCTTCACCCCATCCCCCCCCACAGCTGTGACCTGAGGACAGGACCAGAGGTCATAGGTCAGAGGTCTAAATGTTGTTGTATATCAGTTGGGTTGACAGAGTTTCTGGACATATAGAATAGTGGTGTTGCTTGTTTCAGTCACCTAACACTGCATAGAATGGGTGCTACTGCCCTAATGGAACACCTTCTATTTTCTTCTGATGCTTTGTCTCTGTTGCTGTGTCTGTCTGATGCTGTATCCCTCTCTCTGTTGCTGTGTCTCTCTGATGCTGTCTTTCTGTTGCTGTGTCCTCTCTGATGCTGCTGTTTTCTCTACTTTGATGTGTCTCTCTTTCTGTTCCTGTGTCTCTCTAGCACACCCACCCCCCCCTCCCTCCCCATTCAATAATGGAAACCCAGTAGCTGTCATTCTGACCTCAGGCATTTAAATGAAGAGGAAGAGTATGGAAATTGACAAAATTCAGTCTGTGTGTATGTTGTTAGTGCGTGTCTGTGTCTCTGCATTGTGTGAACATGTGTGTGTGTGTGTGTGTGTGGGCAGGGTAAATCACAGGGGTCATGTTAGGACCACAGACCTGCAGACATGTCTTGTCTCAGTAATGTAATTCCACTGTAACGTGATCAGGCAAAGGATTATAACGTTATTACACATCTCCCTCTCTGAAACACCAGCTCTCCACTCTCAATGCCCTGCTGCCAGAGTCAGCTAGCTGCCAGTGTATGTGTGTGTGTGTGTGTGTGTTTGTGTGTGTGTGTGTGTGTGAGTGTGTGCGCGCTCGTTGGCTTGCCTTCATAGCCAGTGCACACACGGGAGTAAGTCCGGGGCTTTGCCAAACACACCAAATGCTGGTTTCACTGTTTCATTTCCCCTCCCCCCTTATCCCACATATCTCCCCCATGCCCCTCATACAACCCTGCATACCCTGCCCCCCCCCCCCCCCCCCCCCCCCCCCCTTCTAGTTGGGACCAGTTCCGTAACGGCATGGTCATCCAGCCCACTGTCACCCTTAGAGATGGAGAGGAGGGGTAGGCCTTTGAGGAACCACGTCTCATGCTGTGTATGCGTGCTAAAGGCAGATGCAGAAATGGAGGAAAAGAGTGAGGGATGGATGAAGTGAGGGATGGATGAAGTGAGGGATGGAGGAAGTTTGGAATGGAGGAAGTGTGGAAGGGAGGGGCGGAGTCATGATGTCATGTATGGCCGGGGATGGTCTGTGTCATAAGCCATTCTCCAGTGTATGGTCTACACATCATATAACTTCCATTTGTTTTGGCAAGCAGTTTAATGCACAGTCATTCTCTGGAATAAGATAAAACACACACACACACACACACACATATATATATATATATATATATATATATATATATATATATATATATATGTATATAGTACGTTCACCTAAACACACACATACACACTGCCAGTCTCAGTTACTCTGCACCTGGATTTCATTTCTAACCTTCCACCGCCTCTCTCGAAGCATGCTGGCGAGCGTTCGTGTGCGTATGTGTGTGTCCGCGTCCCAGAGAGAACTCATACAAAGGCAGCTTTAGTGGAAGTAGCAATCACCCCAATTGGATCTGCTTCAATTAGCATCACATGGCTGTATATTAGGACACATACACTGGGCCTTCTGGTCAAACCTCGGCCCCAAAATCCCTCTGTGATTTCCTTTCGGAGAGGGACTCTTTCTCCCTAGCCTTGGCACCGCAGTTGACTTGCCGGTCCTCTCAGAAGTGAAAGCTAAAGGTCTGCGTAAGGAGAAGGAGAATAAATCCCCTCTAATACAATAAAGAGACTTCCATCTGTAGAAGACGTGAGTGTGAAATGAATACCTGACTTCCCCAGACGCAATCAGGGAGGGGGAGGGTGGGAGGGTGGGAGGGGATGGATGATGATCGAGAGGGAGAAACGGGGGACGGTGAAAGGAAGAGACATTTGCTGTTGGTTGCTGAGTAAATCACTATTATTGCAGTTTAAAAGACAGAGTCTCTATTCATCATTACGCTGATGTCTTACCCAGAGTTGGCCTCCGTATGTAGGAGAGACTCATTCATTCATTTATTCAGCCGCTCACCCTGACTGATGGATAATAACATCGTTTACGGCCATACATTATAAGAAGTGTCACTTTCACCACAATAATGATCATCGTTCAAGCGTTTCCCTATTCATTTCAGCTTTGAAAAAAAAAAAAAAGGTCGACCCGTTTGGACAGTGGGACCAGACTAGGTGATAAATGAGGATCCTTGTGTGTTCACAACAAAGGAGTGGAATGACTTCATTCTCTTTCCTGTCTCCCCCTCCCTCCCTCTCTCCATCCCTTTTCTCAGTGGGAGGAGATCAGCGGTGTGGACGAGCACTACACGCCCATCAGAACCTTCCAGGTGTGTAATGTGATGGAGTACAGTCAGAACAACTGGCTTCGGACAAACTGGATCCCTCGGCGGTCGGCACAGAAGATCTACGTGGAGCTCAAGTTCACGCTGAGGGACTGTAACTCCATCCCCTTGGTCCTGGGGACCTGCAAGGAGACCTTCAACCTCCTGTACCTGGAGACGGACGAGGACCAGGGCAGCCGCTTCCGAGAGCATCAGTTCTCCAAGATCGACACCATCGCCGCGGACGAGAGCTTCACGCAGATGGACCTGGGAGACCGCATCCTGAAGCTGAACACGGAGGTCCGGGAGGTGGGGCCGGTTTCCCAGAAGGGTTTCTACCTGGCGTTCCAGGACGTCGGGGCGTGCGTGGCGCTGGTGTCTGTTAGGGTGTACTTTAAGAAGTGCCCATTTATAGTGAGGAACTTGGCCTCATTCCCTGACACCGTGCCCATGGACTCCCAGTCATTGGTGGAGGTGAAGGGCTCATGCGTCAATCACTCCAAGGAGGAGGAGCCGCCGCGTATGTACTGTAGTACAGAGGGGGAGTGGCTTGTGCCCATAGGGAAGTGCCTGTGTAACGTGGGCTATGAGGAGAGAGGGAGCTCTTGTCAAGGTAAGACACAGAAATAAAAAATTTTTTTTAATGAATTTGGTTCATCCATTTTCTACTATGCCTCCACCCCCGTCTGTCTCTATATCCCTCCCTCCCTTTTTTATTTTCTCTCGCTATAGGAAATCCATAGTTCATACTGAACGTAGGCTCTGACTGTATACTGTTGCATACAGTGTATTTGAAACCATGGCGTCAGCTGTCTTATCTATTACTTACAAACCTCTTATATCATATATCTGTTACTGACAAACCTCTTATTTCAGCAACAGGATGTGTGTATGAGGACTAAACCCCAGTTTGGGACTTCTATTTGTTAATGGTGGGGGACCATCTTGAAGTATTTTTAACAATAAGCTCCTCTTCAGGACAGAGGAATGACCTTAGTTGATTTTAGGTCAGTCAATCTGCTGTTTGTTTCATGGTGTCTGTCTGCTGAGGCCAGACATGGGGGTGTAACAGGTCAGGGTATGTTCTTCTGAGGACTGAAAGGCCTACTTGGCTGGTGTTTTGATGTGGGTGTGGGGCTGGAGAAAAGAATGGGTTATGATAGATGTGTGATTGATGAGAGCATGGTGATGTACAATGAGTAGGATGAGTAACAATTGGGACTGTGTCCAGTGAAATGACACCTAAGTATGCAAAGGAAAGCTACTTCTCTCTGTGTTTAGATGGGAACTTGTTGAGTTTATTCGAAAATACAGCTGCTACATTTCCTTGTGTCCACATAAAACATCAAATACATGACAGAGTGCTGTTATATTAAAGATAACTTCTAGGTAGAAAAAACAGATATTTTTTTATTTGATGATTGAAAATACATAAAAATATACTAAGAGTAATAACGTGAAGAAACCAATAAAGGCAGATATTATTTGGACATTATTCATGTCAGACTTTTAGGAAGAGCTAAAGCTAAACTTGCTTCCTGCCTGAGTGAGCGCTTGAGGCAGAGTATCCCATGGCGACATGGCCGACAACCCAGGGTACAGTGAAGAACCAGTCGCGGCGTGTCTGGTACGCCTGTTTAAATTGCTGTGTGTAGCACTATGTAGAGATATTGATCTACTGTCTCTGCATTCAGCAGTTTGTGGATGAATGACATATTCTAAGTTAATATTACAAATATCTAAGCTAATCTCCTAGGCCAAGTTGTGGCGTCCATGTAACCGAGAGAACCTCTTGCCATAATTGATCCCTCTCTGGAGAGACTCAGGTAAAGGGAGACAAATATTAGTGAGGCCCCTCCTTGTTTTCTCCTTTTCAACCCTGTCCCTTTCTCCCTCTGTCCTTCTCTCTCTCTATTCCTCCGTCCCACTCTTTCTTCCTCTCTCCATCTTCCTCCCACTCCCCCCACTATCTCCCTCCTACTCAATTTCAATTTGAAGACTTTATTGGCATTCAAAGCATTTGTTTGCACTGCCAAAACAGGTGGACAATAAGCAATTTATAATACAATATAACATAACATACTTGAAATTCTAAATTAATTACACACACAAAAGAAAGTTCAAATGCATATTAGTAGATCTGCACTGTGTCATAACAGTGTTGCGGATTAAAGATTAATGACAAGGAAATCATTTGTGTTTGTTTACAGTGTTGTTTGTGTGGCCCTTGTCATGGCAACTGGTAAACAATCACATTGCAGTGATTGCACATGCCATTATTTTGCCAATAGATATACAAACGTTTATTACTATTTAATTTGATTTAAAATGTGTGGGTCTGTATGATCCAAAGCAAATATGTGTAGAGAGGTTGGCAGGAGGTTAGGACGGGCAGCTCTGTTTTCACGGGACACATTTTCTGTCTTCTCTTCAGAGCCAGGTCTGCCTGTGGCTTTCTCTTTGGATAGGAAGTCCCTGTTCACTGAGTCCGTACATAGTCATGGTTTTTCATCCTTTTGGGCCAGTCGTGCTGATCGTGCATTTTGCCATTGTGTACTCTGCTTAGGGGAATCATTCTAATATCCATCTCCCTCTCCATCTCTCCGTCTCCCTCGCTCTTCTCTATCTCTCTGTCTCCCTCGCTCTTCTCTATCTCTCCGTCTCCCTCGCTCTTCTCCATCTCTCTTTCTCTCTTCTCTCTTGCTACATCTCCCTCTCAGTCTCTCTTCTCACTCTGTCTCTCTCTCTGACTCCCTCTCTCTCTTCTCTCTCTGTCTCTCTCTCTCTCTGAATGTTTTTATCTTCTTCCCTCCTGTCACTGTGAGTAGTGTGAATGTTTGGGTGTATTTGACAATCTCTTATTAGTTTCACTGACGGCTAATGGAGTCTAATAAGGGCTTATGTTACGCTGGTCTGTGACAGCTGCACTGTGACACGTACACACACACAGACACACACAGAAACGCACACACGCACCCACAACCTCCGTGAGCAGCAACAGCGAGGGCCCCACTGCGCAGCTCGTCCACCAGGCCCCAGTGTTAACAGACTGGGAGTGTTTGGGGGGCAGTTTGGCAGAGCGGCATTGCTAACACGGGGATGTGTTGAGGTGTCCACACCTAGCTGTGTGTTGCTGTACCTCTGAGTGCCATGTAGAGAAAGGCTTTACTGTTACTTCACTGAATATTTCATGCGGTTTGTTTTTTCTTCGAGAAGTGATGCAAGATCATCCATTTGTCTTTGCCCTGTCTCTGTGTGTGTGTGTCTGCGTGCCAGCGTTTGTTTATATAGGCCTCAAAGTGTGTTTGAAGGCTTAAGTAGAGTGTGAGGGAGTATTGAATGTTACTGTCTTAATGATCGTGTCAAAGCGCCGGTCCGAGATGTGTGTGGAGGCAAGGGATGTTTTCATTGTGAGGCTTTAGTAAAACATAACAGCATCACAAATTCCAACTACGAGGGCTGCCGCTAGGGCTGCGCAAAATGTTGTTTCAGCAACGACATTGCGATGTACGCATCTGCAATAGTCAAATCGCAGAACGTGCGATTTAGTAAGGTAGGCATATATCAGTCTACAGTATATATATATGTTTTCAAATGGAAAACGTGATATAAGGTAATTTACTATGATTTATAGGTTATTGGATACACAGTTTAATTACAGAAGGGATGATGTTGACCAAAAACAGATACCTTGTCCAGAGAGCCTTGCAATAGCTGGCACAACACAAGGCGACACGACCAATTTGTTCGAATATATAAGGCGGCACCACAAATCTTCGTATGACGAGTGCAAAGCATCTCAACGCCCTCCAAAGCAAAAATCTATTTTGGATGCATTTGACAGTATTACACCATACGAGAAAGGTTCCAAACGGCAGAGAGAAATCACAAAATCAATAACATTTCACGTCGCCAAAGACATGGTACCAATTAACACGGTCACCAAAGAGGGTTTAGAAAACATGATCCAGTCACTTGACATGCAGTATGTAATGTCATCACACTATTTTTCTCAAGTTGCCATCCCAGAGCTGTACGAGAAATGCAAGACACAAGTTGTAAAAGAGCTGTCACAAGTGGAATATTATACAGCAACAACGGACTTGTGGTCCAGCCGGCCAACGGAGCCCTACATAAGTCTGACTGTACACTTTATTAATGAGGACTTCCACCTGAAAAGTCGCTGTTTGCAAACTGCATTTTCCCAGAGGATCATGCAAGTGAGAACATCGCAACAGGGATGAGAGAAGCTTTAGTTGATTGGGGCCTAGATGAAATTCGTCTAGTCTGAATAACGATGGCGCCAACATGGTGAAGGCTGCTGCCCTGAACAAGTGGACCAGATTGCAGTGCTTTGGCCAGAGTGCATCTTGCAGTTGGTAAGTTATGCCCAATTGCGCATTCTATTTTACTACTGTCGCTATTGCTATACTGTTACTGTTACATATTATTACCTAGCAACCTGTTCTGAAAGATAATTTTCATAAGTTTCATACATTTTAATTGTCGAGGATGGTGCTGGGGAAGAATGAAGGATACAGACTGTCAGGTTGATGGCCAAAGCTCTTTCTGAAGACATCCTGTATTTTTTCATATCGCAATATATATCGCAGTAAAACAAAACATTGCAATGTCAGTTATTTCCAATATCGTGCAACCCTAGCTGTCGCTGGGGGGGGTGTGTGTGTGTGGATGGGAATATGTGTGTGTGTGACTGTGTGTATGTGACTGTGTGTATGTGTGTGCAGATGTGCATGCATGTGCATTCAAGTGTGTGACCGTGCATTCATGAATGTCGGTTAGCATTAAAAGCAAAGTAGCATTGGCTAAAAAGTCTGAATTTCAGGAAAACCTTAAGAGAGCATAACATATATAATATTTTGGCAGAGAGCCCAATTCTGATCTTATTCTTTCCCCAAATTAATGAGATTCTTTTCACAGTCAATAAGATTGTTAAACACTAGAAAGGCATCTCTGACTTTTGTTATAGTATAGACATTTTGCTTCCATTTTTTCTCCATCATATGCCACTTGACTTGTTCTAAAGAAGTCTAACACAGAAGTGGACTAATGCTGAAATGGGGTAAAAACTAACTTTTGGTGAAAATAGACTTCAATAATCTAGACCGTATCTGCCTGGTTAGCCTGGGAGAGATGGCCAGAGGCCACACTAGGAATTTCATCTTATGTCATGTCTTATCAAGTGACTCTAAGCGACCCTTTTTTGCTTTGCCTTGTTCAGACACTGTAATATTATGGACATTCACCACAGTGGAGTTTTGTGAACAGAGAGAGGGGCCCACTGATAGCCAGACTCTTTCCTCTGGTGCTACAATGGACTGAAGCAGGTGATGAAGTTGATATCTTCCAACAGTGTGAAATTCCTCCAACCTTAATTTGAGCTTAAAACAGCAAACAGGGGGCGCTCAGCAGCCAGCCGGTTGTGTTTCCCAGCTTGTGGGTGTGTGTGTTTGTGTGTGTGTGTGTGTGTATGCCATAGCAGCTGTTCGCTAGTTCCTGTGAGAGAGATGAGGGTTGACATTCCTATTGGATTTACCAAGACACACAATCCCCACACACACTAAACCTTATTACTTATCACACACGCACACACACCACTTGCCAGTCCTGATTACTTATCACATCTTATTAAAGCCAAAGTGCAGTGGGGTATGTTAACAGGCCTCCAGTAAAGCTGAAGAGTAGGTTTAACTCTTCTTGACACAGGCACACACACCCGGACACACACAGACAACCACACACACACACACACACACACTCACATTTGAACAAACACACAGTGTTTGCAATTCTGAGCAATATCTTGGGGATGATCTTTCGGCACATTTGATGTTAGCTCTTGTTTCTGCAGCTGTGAATGCTCTGTATTTGTCACTGTGTGTTTGTGTGTGTGTGAAAGAGCACTCTACATTTCTCCGGAGGTACACATCGATTCCCCCTCCTGGCTGTCACTGGCTTTGACAGTGGTTAAGACCAGTGCAGAGAGACAGACCGGTGAGTCATTAGGCTGATCACAGCCCTAACACCATGACAACACTGGGGCTCTTACCTCTGTGGTCACTACGGAGTCGCAACTCGTCTCTTCTTGAGTGTAGAAATGTCAGCGTGTTTTGGGTCTTATCTGAGGCTTCAGTCGTTTCGGGAGTAGCGCTTTATCTAATGATGTAGTGTTGTGTTATGCTGAGTTGAGTCTTGGATGCGAAGGGGGCTGGGGATAGCCCGGGTGTGAGCAGGGAGGGGGGGGTCTGGGTTTGTTGATAGGTCTGGCAGTGGAAGAAAACAGCAGAACTACTCATTACTGCTTGTGCCCTGTATAAGTGTGAGTCTGTGTGTATGCGTGTGCATTAAGCGGTTTGTGTCTCTTAAAATGCCAGCTCCGGCGAGTTCATGCCAACAACGGCGGACAGAAAATACACACGGAGGTCAGCCTGGACTGTCACCGACACGTGGCCTTTAGTTAGAGGGATATAGGTTCTGGCATGTTTGTGTGGCACTGGAGGTGCAAACACTCAGACACAAAGGGCTGCTGATTGCCTCTGAGCAAAGGAACGTAAACACACCCACGCACACACGCAAACACACACACGCTCCCACATGATATCGCAGTCTCTCGACTTTATTTTACGCATGTGTAGGAGAGATAAATATCAAAATGCGAAGTGAAAGAGATAAACATCAACATGGAGTTAAACCAAACGTCTCCATGTGAATTGAAGGAATGAACTAATTCAGTGAAGATTAGCTTGGCCTCTGAACACCACCTCCCCACCGCCCACACACACACACACGCACACACACACACACACACAAACACAGCCAAAAGGAGGAGGACTGAGATGGACTGGAGCGGCTTCTGAATTAGTTTAAAGTGTTCAGAAATAGTTTGCAGAGGACTCAAAGTAAATGCTTTGTGGTGATCTTTGGTGGGCTGTTCTGGACCAAATGGTCTGGTCAGAATGACGCAGACCAGGCCTTGGTCCTTGCTATGGAATCAAAGCCTAACTGGCCTGTCTGAATGAATGTGTGTGCGTGCGTGTGTGTGAAAGAGCAGCGGGGAAAATGATTATTGAATGGGTGCCGAGTGATATAAAAGCGTGGCATTGAATAGACAATCACGCACACACACACACACACACACAGTCCTATACTGTACTCCCTCTGTCTCCATGGTGCTTATATGAGTGTCACCTTCTACAGTTAGTGCTACAGTTGCTCCACTGCTTCAGCCCAGTTTGTGTGTGTACTGTGGTTCTTGCTAGTGCCTCTAACCTTTTCTGTCACCCAGGCTCAGCGTTGTGTCTTGTCCCCACAACCCTCCCTTGTTGTGTAAGTGTGTGTGTGTGTGTGTGTGTGTGTGACCTCCACTGCTGTATGCTCTGTGTTGGTTGGTATTCGGCCAGCCTTTCAGGGCCAGAGCCGGAAGGGGCATTGTGCCGTCCGAAGGCAGAATTCCTAGGGGCTGTGAGGTTACAGTCTCACAGTAAGACTTTTCACTAAGTCTTTTCTAGTGAGGAGCAGAGTGGACGTTTGTCCTTGGGATTTGTCGGCCTGCACGTGATTTGAGCGCGGCTGGTTACGGTTGGACAGCTTAGCAAGGGACGAATGTCACCGTGACCTACAATAACACAAGCTCACGCACACCTTCCCTTTTCCCTTGGGACTGCCGTCATACCCTGGTTTACCAAAGACCTTTCATCCTGGAATTATATTGTTCCTAAAGCAAGGTCAGCTCCCACATGGAAGCTATCAAGAGAGCCTATGACTCACCGTGTGTGTGCGTGTATGCATGCATGCATTGCAGGTTGTGTATGTGTGTCGCTGGTTTCTCTATCAGCAGGGCTACTCTGGTTGTGGTCCAGGTACATACCTGACCCAGGGCTGTTTTTCTCATCACCCCCAGCTTGACTATTTCCATAGAATAGATGACTCCAGCATGAACCTTATCACACAGAGAATATACCTATATATGGAGGTGTAAAAAGTACAACGTAAAAGTACTCGGCTGTGTCCACCAGTTTTGGGAACGTCCAGAGGAAGAGCTAAATGACCAGGTAAACAGAGTTACTAACTAACCAGTGAGCTTAATTGATAATTTAAACTCTTCCTTTTTATTTAATTGATTACTGGTTAGTTTTTAAATCTCTTTACCTGGTTGCTTGGATCTTAATTAGTTACTTTCCACGGATGTGCTATCTGTCGCGCATTTCCATCACCGTTTGGGCTTTGCCCTGTAAACTGCTAAATACTCCAGCGCTGCCCGGAAACGTGAAAGTTGTAGTTGTATATTTTCCGCAATTTGCGCTACCTACATCCTTCATTCGCGTCAATTTGCTCCCTTCGCTGAGTCAAGCTGCCGGAGCTAGGCAGGTGAAAAGACATGCTCATCTTCACCCCCGCTTGGCAAACAGCTCAATGCGTTGAGGTAGGCCTACCTCTATCCACACAGGATCCATCTCTCTCGCGCGTCCCAATGTGTTCCCGGATCTCCCTTTTTACGAATGAAGCGCTGCCTAAATTACTCCCCCATGTGCCTTATCACATAGATAATATAGATGACACCACCTTGTGTCAGAGAAGCAACTTACAGCTCAAGGTTCCACAAGGACAAGCCTTGGGTCAAAAGCTCTCTCACCGTCAACGTTTGTGTGAGTGTGTCCTTTGGCTAGAGCATGGAGCAATATAAACTCTTATTTCACTATCATCCAGGAATGCTTTTTCCGTCGTGTCTTCGTCATAGATTGCGTATTTACAAACCAAAAAATAGCATCGATAACAAAAAGCGAAAACATTTAATGAGCAAACGTGGAGCGTCGGATTACGCACGTGCGTGTGGTGCGTTCTTTTTTAAGCAGAGTGAAAAGCTGTGGCGAATATCTGGAAGGCATTATTTTTCCCATTGATACTGGCGCAATTCTTTAGCGGAGCCGGAAAGCAGAATTGGTAAAGATCTAACTGTTGCGGTGCCTTCCACATAGCGCTCAAACGCGTGAACCCAGTACTGGCGATGGAGTCGCTCCTCTCCCTCTCTTGAATGCGAGAGAGGGGGTAAAGCTAACCGCTTCAGGGTCCTTGATCTTTATAAGCTCTTGATAATATCGGCTATGAATTCCGGATTAGGATGTAAAAGCCTACCATTCTGCTCACATGACCATTCATGTTGTGGCAGTTGGGTCGTGCTGATAGAACACATATATCTCTGACTCCGTTGAACGAGGTTTTGGGCTTGTAACAAAGACAGCCTTTTCAAGGCAATTTGGGTTAATGCTTAGAATGATGGCACCTGAATACAGATTGTGTGAGCAGAGTGGAGATTGAAAACACCACTTTCACAAACCTTTATTCATGCATCATCTGGATAGGCACAGAAAATGTTCAACAGTCACCCATTGCTACCGTTTCTGCCAATCACTGAGCATTTACCTCAAAATATGTTTCAATCAAGACATGAGCCAACAAAGTATTTTCCCTTGTCATTTCAATTTGCTGACATGTTGGACAAAATCACTGAAAATTAGCATTAGCAAAATGGCATAATTGCCCTAGGAAAATCAAGCGTAAAGAATCACTGCAAAATCCTGCAAGGACAGATTATTTCATCTCAACATCTTCAGCTATTGTCAGTGCCCCATACTGCTAGACTGCCTTGATCCTAACATATCTGCGGCCCCAGGGGAACTCTCCATAACATAAGTAAAGGAGATTGATTGATAGTGATCTATGTTGGATCCATAACTCTCCCCCAGCCATTTGTAGAGTCAGACTGTTGTGTTGAGACACAGGTCAGATAAATTCCTCTTGGTTACTGCAGACTGAATCTGAGTGGGTTCTGTTGTGTGTGCTTGTTCATTTGTTTGTGTGTTTGTGTTTGTGTGTGCACGTGCTTGCGTGCATGGTTTTGTGTGTGTGTATTTTGGCAGATGGCACCAAGCCCAATAATACAGAAAATAAACAACAACAGACACAGAGGAATAGAAAAGGCCTCCAGTGAGATTTGACTTTTGGAGAATCCTCTCAACCCCATTCTACTAAAGCAAACTAATTAAAGTGTTTGCAGCCCACAGCAATAACACAGTCTCCAGACTGCCGTGGCCGGGGGCTCTCGTGGGGATGAGAAGCTGTCTGCAGCACTTAACAGATCCACAGTACACCTTCTAGGGGGCCTGTATAACAGAGTTCAGATCCTCACCAAGGTCTGCTGTTCTGCTGTTCTCCCTCTCTGCCTCTCTGGTCCTTTGCCTATCCAGTCTTCTCTGGTCCTCTGGTCCATAGCGCCTTTGGTCCTCTCTGGTCCTCTGGTCCTTACCCTCTCCGGTCCTCTCTGGTCCTCTCTGGTCTTTGGTCCTTAGCCTCTGGTCCTCTCTGGTCTGTAGCCTCTCCGGTCCTCTCTGGTCCTCTGGTCCTTAGCCTCTCCGGTCCTCTCTGGTCTTCTCTTGTCCTCTTGGTCCTTAGCCTCTCCTGTCCTCTCCGGTCCTGCCAGGTCCTATCTAGTTCTATCCGGTCCTCTCGGGTCCTCTCCGGTCCTATCTGGTCCTCTCCGGTCCTATCTGGTCCTCTCCGGTCCTATCTGATCCTCTCTGGTCCTCTCCGGTCCTATCTGGTCCTCTCTGGTCCTCTCTGGTGCTCTCCGGTCCTGTCTGGTCCTGTCTGGTACAAACCACAAGTCAGGAATGCAGCTACAGCAGCACAAGAGAGGGTAGGTGGAGGAGAATGAGGAAGTGTAGAGGGGAGAAGCAGGGGTTTTCTGGGGTTTAAGATGGGGTGTCGAGATTGACAGAGACATATGAAAGTGGTGTAGCCATGACAGCAGGATATCAGGCTCACCTAGTACATGGGAGACAGGCTCTTTTTAACAGACACAGGGGAGGTGGGAGAGGTAAGGAGAGATGGGAGAGGTATGGGGGAGAATGGAGGTGTGGGGAAGATTAGGGAGAGGGAAGAGAAGACAGGGGGTATGGGGGAGACAGGAGAGGTACAGTATGGGGGAGATACAGGGAGGTAAGGCCTAGCAGAAGGGTGTTAGGGGGAGGTAATGGGATATAAGGGGGAGATATGAGGGAGGTATGCGGTGGAAAAAGGAGATGGAGATGGAGCCGATATGGGGGGGAGTAAGGGGGAGATGCAGGAGTTGTAGAGTGAGATGGGGTAGCCCTTGTTGCTTATTGTCTGAAGTGTGATTTGAACTGTTATTGAGTGATTCGTAGAGGCTCCCGGCATTGTGAATCTGATGCTGCCAGTGGAACTGCTCTGAGGCCTGATTCTATGGCTGCTGCCTATCACCTGTCTATTGCTTTCCCATGTTTCTGGAACGAGTTGTGGATGTCTGTCTGTGGTTATGGAGAAATGTTTAAGTAAGCAACAAGCAGGAAATGTTTCAGAGCCGTGTCAGTTTTAGGTTGACGTCTCAACGTTCATCCATCAGAACATGGAGCAGCAGGCGTGCAGATGGGGAGATTAAAACAGAAATAGCGTTTTACAGTAACAGCCTCTCTCTCTGCTTTTACAGTAAACAGCCTCTCTCCGCTTTTACAGTAAACAGCCTCTCGCCGGTTTTACAGTAAACAGCCTCTCTCCGCTTTTTCAGTAAACAGCCTCTCGCCGGTTTTACAGTAAACAGCCTCTCTCCGTTTTTACAGTAACAGCCTCTCTCTGCTTTTACTGTAACAGCCTCTCTCCACTGACCAACTGAAGCCTCACTTCCACCTCATTGTGTGTTGGTTTTGTGTTTTGTGTGTGTCTTAATGACGTCAGTAGATCATGCACCAAGTTGATGGGCGGTGTGGACAGAGGCAGTGAGGTTGAGCCAGGGGACAGAGAGAGAAATACTGACCTCTGCATGCTTATTGGACACGTCTCTATGACAGCGTGTTGGTCCAATCAGCAGAGGGGAGGAAATGTCACCGTCATGCCGAATCGTGGACCAACGGACGGATCACAGAACAAACCAGAAACGAGACCTTTCCTCCCAACTCCACTAGCCGGAAAACGAGTCCGACCCAAGGATGCAGTTAGTTCCTCAGTCCATGAATCACCCGGGAGAGAGCTGTGTGTGTGTTTGTGTGTGTGTGTGTGTGTGTGTGCGCGCATAGTGTTCATATGCGCGTGTCCTCAGCTGATTAAAGCCAGTCAAGCCTCAGTGATCAGGCATTTAGCCGTCTCTCCAGTCTGAATGCCAAACACAACAGAGCATGCCCAGACCAGCCATGTGTGGAGCGACCTGGGGAAGAGGAGATGGAGGGATCGAGATCTGGGCTAGAGGAGCACCACTCTCCCTCTCTCTTTCTCTCTGTCTTTCTCTCTGTGTGTTACTCAAAGCATGGCTGTTTTCACTTAGAATAAAGAATAAAATAAAACAGAATGTTCTGGATAAGGTCAGCGGTGGACTAGTGATCTCATAAGGATTGATTTAGTGGTTATCTACTTATTGGTAGTGCTTTAAAATGGAGCTGTTCCGTCTCTGTTTCCCCTCCCTCCTCATCTCCCCATCTCCATGGCTACCTCCCACCTAACCTCCTTCCCTACCTCCCACATTACCTACCTCCCTACATACCTCCATACCTGTAGCTCTCCTGTGCATTGAGTATAAAGCTGTGTCATAAGTAGGTCTTTGCAGCAGCTGAGTCTCTGTGACCCCATGACTGACCCTGAAATATATCCTCTCTATATGGTGGTCTCTCTCTGCTGCTATTCAGGCTGTGCAGTGTCTCCTCTCTATATGGTGGTCTCTCTCCACTGCTATCCGTGCTATGAAATGTCTCCTCTCTACAGTGGTCTCTCTCCACTGCTATCTAGGCTGTGAAGTGTCTCCTCTCTATATGGTGGTCTCTCTCTGTTGCTATCCAGGTTGTGCCGTGTCTCCTCTCTATACAGTGGTCTCTCTCCACTGCTATCTAGGCTGTGAAGTGTCTCCTCTCTATACAGTGGTCTCTCTCTTTCTGCCATCCAGGCTGTGAAGTGCCTCCCACTTAAAGAGGGACAAAGTAGCCAACCTTTAAAGGTTGAGATGCTCCACAGATGAGCACTGACCTTTTACCGCAGAAAAATGTGAGATGGGTCAGTACCACACACACACACACACACACACACCACCCACACATACAAGAAAGCTTACATGCAGAAACACACATACACACACCATGTTCTCTGTTACTTCAGATGGCAATGATTGGAAGGGTAGGGGGCAGACAGGGAAAACTAAATGCCAAGGAGGAATGTCCAACACCATTCATTTTTCCAGCACCTAGATGCGTTTGAACCTCCAGCGTAGCTTTTTAATCTTTCTTTTCTCTGCCTGTTTAAGTCCAGGGTGGGAGGCATTTGTCAAGAGGAGAGAAGCGTAGCCCACACAGGTCTAACAGTTTCACTGTTCCCCACTTCACTAGTCTTTTCATATGGACTGGGGGGCCTCTTCATTCCTGCCGTGCCCTGGGTCCCCTGGTGTGTGTCTTGTCGTGCGGTTGTGTGTGTGTGTGTGTGCGTATTACAAAGTGTGTTTGTGTGCTTTCCTTTTGAGTACTTTTTTGTGTGTGTGTGTGTGCATATGTGTACGTGTGTGTGAAAATGCCTCTTTTTTTTTTTACTATTGGACTGCATTCACTGAACATGGTTACAGGTTTTCCTGTAGGGTTTAAGTGGAAAGCCTAAAATTGGAGAGAAAAAAAAGACTTTTGCATATAGAAACGTTGCATTAGAAATCATGCATTTTACAAAACAGAGAGTGTCCACTACCATAAGCTACCGCTCAAGTGATAATCAGTGCCACAGCAATGGCTTGTGCCTATAACACCCACCTGTTGCTCTTGGATTCGGGGCTTGTAGTGCACATTTCAAAGATGATGTTCATGAAAACTAAGTTAAAGGCCTATGGGATGCTAATAGAGGTGAAGACTCTTTACCTGAAGCCAGCCTGTATCTTTGGCTTTTCACGCTACAGTGGTGGAAATCCAGACCGACCGACAGGCAGTACAAGTAGCGATAGGATTCGTTAAACCTGGTTAAAGTTAGGTCTAAAGTTAGGGTTAGCGATGATGAGTGACTGTAACGAAAATATCACTTTTTTCTGTGTTTTAGTCTTGTAGTGAAGCATCAGTTCTGGTCGTTATTGGGACTGTTTGTTGTATGTATTGGCCTCCTTGGTAAAGACCCTAAAAATGTCCCCCTAATGGTTCAGCTGTGCTGTACAGTCGAGGCTACACTCACCTAAAGGATTATTAGGAACACCATACTAATACTGTGTTTAACCCCCTTTCGCCTTAATTCTACATGGCATTGATTCAACAAGGTGCTGAAAGCATTCTCTAGAAATGTTGGCCCATATTGATAGGATAGCGTCTTGCAGTTGGAGATTTGTGGGATGCACATCCAGGGCATGAAGCTCCCGTTCCACCACATCCCAAAGATGCTCTATTGGATTGAGATCTGGTGACTGTGGGGGCCATTTCAGTACAGTGAACTAATTGTCATGTTCAAGAAACCAATTTGAAATGATTCGAGCTTTGTGACATGGTGCATTATCCTGCTGGAAGTAGCCATCAGAGGATGGGTACATGGTGGTCATGAAGGGATGGACATGGTCAGAAACAATGCTCAGGTAGGCCGTGGCATTTAAATGATGCCCAATTGGCACCAAGGGGCCTAAAGTGTGCCAAGAAAACATCCCCCACACCATTACACCACCACCACCAGCCTGCACAGTGGTAACAAGGCATGATGGATCCATGTTCTCATTCTGTTTACGCCAAATTCTGACTCTACCATCTGAATGTCTCAACAGAAATCGAGACTCATCTGACCAGGCAACATTCTTCCAGTCTTCAACTGTCCAATTTTGGTGAGCTTGTGCAAATTGTAGCCTCTTTTTCCTATTTGTAGTGGAGATGAGTGGTACCCGGTGGGGTCTTCTGCTGTTGTAGCCCATCCGCCTCAAGGTTGTGCGTGTTGTGGCTTCACAAATGCTTTGCTGCATACCTCGGTTGTAACAAGTGGTTATTTCAGTCAAAGTTGCTCTTCTATCAGCTTGAATCAGTCGACCCATTCTCCTCTGACCTCCAGCATCAACAAGGCATTTTCGCCCACAGGACTGCCGCATACTGGATGTTTTTCCCTTTTCACACCATTCTTTGTAAACCCTAGAAATGGTTGTGCGTGAAAATCCCAGTAACTGAGCAGATTGTGAAATACTCAGACAGGCCCGTCTGGCACCAACAACCGTGCCACACTCAAAAATGCTTAAATCACCTTTCTTTCCCATTCTGACATTCAGTTTGGAGTTCAGGAGATTGTCTTGACCAAGAGCACACCCCAAAATGCATTGAAGCAACTGCCATGTGATTGGTTGATTAGATAATTGCATTAATGAGAAATTGAACAGGTGTTCCTAATAATCCTTTAGGTGAGTGTATGTGCTACATGAGAATCTCAAGGGAGAAGTACAGGCAACAGCATGATGTGGTTCTTTTACTCCTTCTATTGGCACAAATTAATGTTGATCCTTGTCGCAGCGAAAAACATTTTCAGCCTCCAAAATTTACTTTCCACACCCACTTTCCGCAAAAGTGCATTTTCCCCGTGTAGCTCACTTGATGAGAGGATTGTGCTCATAAGTGGGTTTGATTCCCGTTGAGGGAGAGTAAGGAGATAAACGCACACACCATGGTTGGTGCTCTTGATAAGATTACTGAATTAACACAACAGCATGTCTGAGGGGCGATGCGATGACTGCATTTGTGTTTGAGTTTTAAAACGCTTCAAAACAAACCACTTTTCTGTTACCTGTGCAGGAGTTGTTTATGGTAATGGCTGACTGGAGGGCGAATCTGCCTGCATTCCTGTGTGCAGTGCGTGTGTTTCTTTCTTTGTGTGTGTGTGTGTTTGCTTGCTTTTCTATCCTTGTGGGGACAAAATGTCCCCGTAAGTATAGTAAAACCTGAAAAAACATGCCTCGTGGGGAAATTTCGGAGGGCCCCATGAGGCAAAAGTTCCTGCTCAGGGTTTAGGTTTAGGATCAAACTTACAATTCATTTTAGAGTTAGAATGGGGGGTTGTATAAGGTCCAGGTGTTGTTGGTTAAGTTTAGGGTTAAGGTTAGGCATAAGATCTAGGTAAAGTTTAGGCATAAATGTTACTTTATTGAGGTTAAGGTCAGGGTTAGGATTAGGTTTAGATTAGGGTTAGGTTGAGGTTAGGGTTAGGTTTAGGGTTAAGTTTAAGGCAATCGAGCATGTGTGTGTGTGTGTGTGTGTTCTCATATTGCGTTGTGATGGTGACAGTTTGTTGACAGGGTAATTGGTGTAGGTGGTATTGACAACTCTGCAGTCTTAATGAGAGAACACCAATTAATTCATTGATTTACATTTAAATAGGACCTGAAAGGTTACAGCCTGCTAACTGTCATCTGCATGTATTTAATGACTGACACACACACACACACACACACACACAGATTCCTCTATATAATGATATGAAAAATAAGGTGTTAATTACAGTGTCATAAATTAATCATGGTTGCTTGGCTCTTATGAGTTCTGATGTTTAATTTTGGAATGAATATAATCTCATCTGTCATTTAGAGCTTGCCTCTCCTACCGGCTAAATGCCAGGACTGTTCTGTGTTTCTCCC
Organism: Esox lucius; assembly: GCF_011004845.1. NCBI lineage: Eukaryota > Metazoa > Chordata > Actinopteri > Esociformes > Esocidae > Esox > Esox lucius. Next base: position 24,740,349 of record NC_047584.1, on the reverse strand, counting down.
CAGCTTACGCACAACTTTCTAAGAACCACATGTTTCTTAGTGTAGCAAGAGCATGGTTGTCCTTTGGCTAAATTGTAAACAACTTTCTCACAGCATTCTGTGTACGGTGAAGGAACATCTCTGTACTTTGGAACATTCTCAGCATATTTAGGGTAATGGAAAACACAATTTTTAGTGATTCCAGTGTGTTTCCTGAATGTTTAAATGTGTTTTTGTTTGATTTGATTTAATTTATATTTGGATAATGCTCTCTAACTGGTTTTACACTAGGAATTAGGTTATTTCAGTACTTCAGCATAACGTTTGCTACCGGTTCCCTTATGGTTTATGTCATAGTTAAGCAACTTGTAGGATAGGGGCAGCAGGCTATGCAGGATGTTGCTTAAATAATATGGAAGACGAGGGGTGTTCGGTTTATTCAATCGCTGAACTGATCAGTGGTCTCAGATGATCAGCTCAGCGATTGACCAAATTGAACACATTTGGTTTTCCATGTTGGCTAAAGCTACATACTTCCTACCATGTGTTTCTTCACGACCCGGGTTGCCTACCCATGATCCATTTAAAGTAATGTTCTCAAATCGTTCAGAGAACATTTAGGAACTACAGCTTAAGGTTTTCTACAGGTTTTTCTGTGGTTTTATGGGAAGTCACATTCCACAAGCGTTAAGAAATCAGTAACATTTAAACTTTATTAAGATTCTGAGAATGTTCTAAGGGACGTGTTAATACTAAAACATAAATTTTTTCTCAGCATCAACAAAAGTCCTCAATCTTGTAAAAGTCTTAAAGAGTTCTTGTTTCCTTTCAAACTGGGTCTGCTTGAATTGATTAACATGGACAGCTTTGTATGTGTGAAAAATAGAACATTTCATGATTGCCCCATCCTGGTGGCTCAGTGGAGTAGTTTCATTGATAATGAATTGAAGATCATAGGTTTTCAATCTCATTGATCTCATGTCATAATTAAAAAGAAAATGTTTGCATATTTAATGCCTCAGGAAATTAATTAAAATGGGTCTTATCTATGCTTGATGTTCACAAAATAATCTGGCAGCATCATTAAAGCATTCCGTTGAAGTGTCATTTCTATTCTCAGAGTGTAAATAAACCTCCCAGGAAACGTTTGAGGAACCAGACGTTCTCAGAACCTTCCTGCAACTTACCAAACGCATTAGCTGGCTATCCACGGCCGTGTGTGCTTAAACATGCGTGTATGTGTGTGCACAGTTGCGTGTGTCTGCGCTCTCTGCGTACTTATAGCCCATGCAAGCAGTTTCAGGTTGCATTTTACACATTGGCAGAATTGTTCATCGTTAAGAGCTGATACACGTCCACGGGCCTTTCCAGGTCTTCTCCACGCACTAAAAACAATGGAGCTGTGATGCTTCGGTTCAGGCATGAAACTGGGCTTCAGTGGTGATTATCATTGTCTCTTCCCACTGACACACTGCAATTAATCGTCTGCAGGTGTAGGGCCAATGACACTGGGTAATTATGCAACCCCTCTGTGAGTGTGGTTAAGGTTAGGAATTCGTTAGTAGGGAAGCCAGAGATGCTTCATTGTAAAGGCAGCAAAGTGTTTCGCAGCCAATTGCCGTGGTTAGGGAGATTTGGTGTTTTGCGGTGATGTCATCAAAGACTCGTCTCCTCCTCGGTCAGGCCCCCTGGACCCATACATTTTGTAGGCTATTAAGGGGCCTGTTAATAAAAACACTTAAGAAGAGGAATACAACCTCCCCAACATGACAACAGAACTTGGAGTATGAAGGCCGGAAGGAACATACCACGCTCTTGTTTCCCCTCTTTCTGTGGAGCAGTTGAAGCATGGAGCTGTTCCGACAGCCGGGCCTACATTACATCATGAAAGACGTAGCTAAATCCATGGTCCTCGGCCTGTGCTCACTCCGTAGTCCTGCCATTGGCCTGTCGAAGCTGTCCTAGTTGGGTTCTCCTGGGTTCACCAGGCACAATGTTCTCTGACACGGTTCTCTAGTTCTGTGGTACCCCACCAAATGGAGGGCCCCTCTGTCTCGATGTCCAGCTCTGAGTCCAGAGTTTGTGTGTCATCGCGTGTGTGTGTTTATGTCCAAGTATATAAGTGCGTTTTTTGGTATGTGACTTTCTGTGGAACTATATATGTGAGTGTGATTTCATGCTTGTGTTTAGGGGTGCTTATTCGTGTAGGTGGGTTTGTGTGTGTGTGTTGTGTCGCGTTGCGCACGGAGCATTCAAGTGTGCATGCGTGTGCGTGTGTGTGTGCGTGCCGGGGCCAGAGTGAAACACCATGTGTGGAACCAGTAGGGGACATTCCATTTACCCCATGGTCCCCTCAGCCCATTCATCCCGTGTTCAGCCGGACTGTACGGCTATTGTCCTCCGCTACAGTCTCCCGCCTGCTAGCCCCTAACCCCACAGACCACAGCCCATCAACCCGCCAGCCTCCCGCTAACCCAGCCGTCAGCTGCATGTCACCTCCCAGGGCTGGGGCTGTGGTCTGGGAGGGAGGGAGGGAGAGGATGGGGATCGAGGGGCCAGGGAGGACCAGGACCGACTCTCTCCCGGGGCCTTGCTGCTTGTGAGGCTACAGCCGCAAGCAATCTGAGGGGTAGGGGAACCCTCCGTTGTAGGTCGGGGTGTTGGGGCCGGGGTGTTAAGTCTGTGGTGTTGGGGCCGGGGTGTTAAGTCTGTGGTGTTGGGGCCGGGGTGTTAAGTCTGTGGTGTTGGGGCCGGGGTGTTAAGTCTGTGGTGTTGGGGCTGGGGTGTTAAGTCTGTGGTGTTGAGGCCGGGGTGTTAAGTCTGTGGTGTTGGGGCCGGGGTGTTAAGTCTGTGGTGTTGAGGCCGGGGTGTTAAGTCTGTGGTGTTGAGGCCGGGGTGTTATGTCTTTGGTGGTGGGGCCTGGGTGTTAAGTCTGTGGTGTTGAGGCCGGGGTGTTATGTCTTTGGTGGTGGGGCCTGGGTGTTAAGTCTGTGGTGTTGAGGCCAGGCCGTTAAGTCTGTGGTGGTGGGGCCGGGGTGTTAAGTCTGTGGTGTTGAGGCCGGGGTGTTAAGTTGTGCCGATGTGTTCCTCTGACCAATCACGTGTAATTAGTTATACGTTGAATAGTTTGCTTGCAATGCAGAGGGTCCAGTCTGCCTCCGGATGAAATTGAGTCCAGTTTTACCCGTCTACTGTCTTTATAAACTCCCTCCCCTGGTTCCTTTCTCTCTCTGTGAAAGGGCTGTTCATCACTATTCCAAGACGTAGCTGATTAAATGTGATTAAGGCGAGTCCATCCATCAGACAGCCTTTCACTCTGTCACCTCACTTAGTCATTACAGAGGGCTGCCAGGGGGCCTGCAGGCAGGGTGTGTGTGTGTTGTGTATATAATGTGTGTGTGTGTGTTTGTGTGATGTTCGCTCCCTTCGGCTGTCTTTAAGCCTGAGATGGATGTTTCTTGATCATAGCTGTACTAATGAAGAGGTCCTGTCCCCTGCCTGTAAAGACTACCCCTCTAGGACCTCTGCCTCTCTGTTCTCCCTACCTGTCAGCTTTTGGCCATAGTGATGGTCATAATGAATGACGGAAGACTGAGCCTCATTCTTTATGAGCCCCTGTCTCATTGACATCTGAGGGAGACAGAGGGAGCAAGGGAGTGAGGGAGAGCCAGACAGAGAGTCTAATCGTACCAGAGGTCCCAGTCAAACCCACACAGACTCTCTAAAGAGAAACAAACATACAGCCAGGCCGACACCCATAGACGTCAGCTGGCTGAACGCTCAGCCTTTTGTCTACTCATGAGCTGCTCTTCTTGACTGCAGGAGTGTTTCTTTGAAGAGCATACAGTATGAGCTGATACTCAGAAAGACCAATTCTATTATCCACAGCCAGGAGACAAACACACACACACACACACACACGTCCTAACTCACATGATGTATTGCTTTGCGGAGTGAGTCCACCATTCAGCCACCTCTCTCTCAACCCCCACAGGTACACAGCCAACCTGCTGCATTGAAATCTACAGTACATGACAACACACCGCACGAAAAACACTCTCTCTCTCTGATCTGATATGGCCTCCTCCCGGAAATTCCCGGCGCTCGCCGTGTTTGTGTTTTTGTCATCAGAACATCTCGAGGGGCACAATTTGTAAAGCGCGCAGACATCAGCGTATTCTCAGCGAGCTCCCGGGTGAGCGTCCGTGTTTCATCCGTGTTCCATACACGTGTGAAGATGAGTGTGGAAGCAGCTGTAAATGTGTGTTGGGGGGGGGGTGGGTGAGGAGGGTGAGGCCAGGGTAAGGTGAGAGGCTTCATGCGTTTCAGGGCCGTGCCACAACGTCTGGGCTATCTGCAGTCTCTTCCTGTACTTCACCTGCGCTGCTCAGTCTCCCTGACAGCACACCCGCGCACGCACGCACACCCCACACACACACACACACACGCATGCACATACACAACAACAACCCACGGGGCGGGAGATGGATCCTGCAGAACACATGGAGCGACACCCTGCGGAGAGTGTGTCAAAACCAAGTGATTTAGGAGGTTAGGCAAGGACCACTGCTGGGACACCTGCCTGAGGAATCCATCTCACGCATACACACCTCCTGTTACCACTCTGCTACGGCCTCCGACCCATGACCCCGTAACCTCAAAACCCAGCCCATGCCTGTGTCAAGAGGGGAGGGGACCCCGTTCTGCAGTCCGCCGTGTTGCCGTCGTCGGCGTCGGGCCTGGCTGTAGGTTCTAGTGACCTATACGAACCCGGGATAGCTGACGCTATTGGCTTGGCCAGTACGTGCCTTTGAAGCCACTGAGGCCATCTTATTCATTCTGCTGTTTGTGGGACTTCATGCTTTGGGAGTGGACGAGGGAAATAGGATACCCCCACATTAAACAGCACATTTGTCAGCATTGTCATGATCGGCAGCATGTGCATGCAGCCGGCACCAGTTTAAGGGATGTGGGAAGACCATTTCATACGCATGTCTGTAAATTATTAGCGTAGGCATTCATTTTGAGGGATACCCTGACAACCCGCGGAACCATGGACATTAGCAACACATGCCAGCAAGGGTCCGTTGATCATAAATTCACTTCTCCCGTTTTGTATTGGATAAACATTGTGTGGCTTTGTAGTGCAAATAGGAGAGAGGTTTATATATCGGCATCTTTTTTTATTACTACTGTATTTTCGTTTTTGCAATGAATAGTATGAAATTAACTGAACAGTATCCAAATGATTTGTCATCAAAACTCTTATGTTACTGTGCCGATAAAAACAATTTTTGCCCATGAAAAATTACAATAAAATACCGTGAATGCCCATTCATTACTATTGAGGCTTTTTGTTAATACTGAGAACAGCACCCCCTTTCAGTCACTCAGTGAAACATACGGATCCCATCGGTGGGACCCAGCATCTGCCAGGAAAGGTGTGTGCAATGCCTAGTGGTCTTGAATAGGTGTGTATTTATATGTGTGTGTGTGATACTCCCAAGTCCTGCCCCCGGTGACATTAGTGAAGCACGCGGAGGCCTCGGCTGCACATATAAAACCCTAACGTCATCTAATGTCAGCTTCCATGTGGATTTCTATTAATCACATTCACTATTCGTGAGACTCAGAGAGTTTACCCCCGCTCTGAATAGAGACATTATAGAGTCCATGGTGTTCAGCTGGTTTCATAGAGAGAGGGTAGAGTCCATGGTGTTCAGCTGGTTTCATAGAGAGAGGGTAGAGTCCATGGTGTTCAGCTGGTTTCATAGAGAGAGGGTAGAGTCCATGGTGTTCAGCTGGTTTCATAGAGAGAGGGTAGAGTCCATGGTGTTCAGCTGGTTTCATAGAGAGAGAGTAGAGTCCATGGTGTTCAGCTGGTTTCATAGAGAGAGAGTAGAGTCCATGGTGTTCAGCTGGTTTCATATAGAGAGAGTAGAGTCCATGGTGTTCAGCTGGTTTCATAGAGAGAGAGTAGAGTCCATGGTGTTTAGCTGGTTGCATAGAGACAGGATAGAATCCATGCTGTTTGCAGGTTTAATAGAGACCGGAGTACATACTGGTGTAACTATTTTATAAAGACGGAGTACAGGGCAGTGGAAATGGGCCATCCGCGCTGTGAGTGGGTGTGTGTGTGTGGGTGTGTTGTTCTAACTGACCTATTTTTGCCCACTCTTAAAGAGGCCACATCCCTCTCTTCCACTGGCACTGGTCACCAAGACTATGTAGGGTTTCCTGCACACATATTCCACATTCACGTCCGACCCCATGGTCTGTTGAACGCAGAAAAAAACAAATAACCAATCTCTCTCTGTCTGCCTGTCCTGGGCCACATAAACACAATGGACTACAGTGGACCACAGGCCGGTCTGTCTGCCTGTCCTGGGCCACATAAACACACTGGACTACAGTGGACCACTGGCCGGTCTGTCTGCCTGTCCTGGGGCAGATAAACACACTGGACTACAGTGGACCACTGGCCGGTCTGTCTGCCTGTCCTGGGGCAGATAAACACACTGGACTACAGTGGACCACTGGCCGGTCTGTCTGCTTGTCCTGGGGCAGATAAACACATTGGACTACAGTGGACCACTGGCCGGTCTGTCTGCTTGTCCTGGGGCAGATAAACACACTGGACTACAGTGGACCACTGGCCGGTCTGTCTGCCTGTCCTGGGGCAGATAAACACACTGGACTACGGTGGACCACTGGCCGGTCTGTCTGCTTGTCCTGGGGCAGATAAACACACTGGACTACAGTGGACCACTGGCCGTTCTGTCTGCTTGTCCTGGGGCAGATAAACACACTGGACTACAGTGGACCACTGGCCGGGGTCCTCTCCGTGTTGCTGAGATCTTTATGTTCCGGTGTAGTCGTGGAAACGACCATATGGCCACCAATGGCCTGTGTTCCCACACAGGAACACAAAGACTGGCACTAAATCAACTGGGTCCAGGATCTGTCGCTCCACCCCTCCCCTTCATTTCTCTCTGGCTCTCTCGGGGCCCCCCTCCCTCTGGCTCTCTCGGGGCCCCCCTCCCTCTGGCTCTCTCGGGGCCCCCCTCCCTCTGTCTCTCTCTATCTCTCACTCTGTCCCTGTGAAGGGGTGTAGTTATCGTCACCATATCTCGGACACAGGCATTCAGCTCTGTTCAATAGTAGAGGTGAATGTTGCCGAGGGGGGGTTATGGCTGGTGTGCATTTTGGTGGGATACTACGCCCCCCCCATCTGTCCAATACACAGATTTATCAGCGTTAGACTGCGCTGGGTTTGCCGGTGACCAGGACTAGACAACCACGTGGGCCGAGGCTGGTGGAAAGGAAGAAGAGAGAGGGAAGAGACAAGAGAGAGAAGTAGACAAAAATGTATTTGACCGACGAATAGACAGACTGACCGACAGACTGAAGATCAGGCTCACTGACAGGCAGACCGACACACACACAGACCGACGCACAGACAGACAGACAGACATATCTCATGGGAATCACATTCCAACAGGCTTTAGACTTTATGTTAATAGGGTTAGCTGTCTGCATGCACATCATCCCCCTTCTCTTGTTTAATGTTCCCTTGGTCTCATTTCATTCTGTCTCTCTGGGTGGCTGGAGGCAGCAGGCTGGAGGCTTATTGAAGGATTGAGAGTGCCAATGTCCTGGATTGTCTCAGTGACCCACTGTGTGTGTGTGTGTGTGTGTGTGTTGTGACAAGTGGTTGGTCCATGCCAGTAAGTGTGTGTGTGTGTGTGTGTGTGTATGAAAGCATGTGTGCATGCAAGTGTATGTATTGTTGGTGTGTGTGCATTGATTTGTGTGTGCGTACATGTGTGTGTTTGTGTGTATAAGAGAGAGAGAGGTTGGCATATTTACCCTGTCTCAGTTTTATAGCTTTCCACAAAGAGCCAGCTGTGGCTATTGAGCAGAGCAGAAAGACTGCTGCCCTGTTCTGAGGCAAGCCTTCCGTAATAGGGCTCGACAAGCTTTATTTTGTAAGTTTCACCAATGCAGGAAACAGTTTTACACTCCCTCACATCCTCTCCATTAACCCCTTGAACCAAAATCCTCTTGCCTTCCCCACACCCCGCAATCTCTCCTAACCTGGGGGATGTTTTCATCTCCGGGTCCTGCGACTGAGCACATATTATAATGAGCCTTTGATGAGTTGATCGAAGGCATTTCTCTTTTCTTCGCTCTGGAAATGAGGGGTGAGGGAGGTAGCCCTGGGGGTACGTGTGAGGTGCTGCTCTGATGTATGTTTGTGTGTGCGTGCGCGCGTGCGTACGTGCGTGTGTGTGTGTGTCTGCATGTGTGTGTGTGTGTGTGTGAGAGACGATGCCTGTCTTGATTGTTGAATCTCAGCCTGCCTACAATACTTATCATAATAACTTTTTGTAGTGAGAGATGGAAAGTGAGTTCTTCATCTCAGAGCTTCCACCCAGTTCTCTGTCAGCCACTAACGGAGTACAACACCATGTCGGTCAGAAGAGATGAGCCAAGTGTAGCTTGGATGCTGCGCTAGCTCAAAGAGACAGGGTAAACTGTCAAGAGACGATCTGTGTTAGATGTCCAGTAATTTAACGTAGCAGGCGTAAAAGGAGAGCGTGATGGGAGTCTCCACAGTGGATTTTCAGGGTAACAGGAAACTAGGTTGGAGAGGCTGTATACCAGAACACCAGACTCATCCTGTGTTTTTGCCCTGGTGTAAGGGTTTCAAAAGCAATGTCAAAGAGAACACTTGGCCCTTAAGCCCCTCATCAAGAGGCCACTTGCTGTGTTCGATTGCGATCACTCAAATCTGCAGATATTTTTACCAAAATGAGCATTGAAACGATGTGAGCTCCCAACTGCAATTTACCAATATTTCAAAATTCAACGTCAATTAGCAAAGCATTCTCCTGCAATCATCTTGGTCCATGACTCACTATGAACCATGGGCGGTGCTCTCAGATAGAGACATGCTAAGATAGACAAGGACAAGATTGTAAAAATGAAATTCTCTTATGATGCCCACCCACTTTGCCAGGAATGGGTGAGGCTCACTTGGGTGATGCTACTTCCTCTTGTTGTAAAATATATGTTACCTGGACCAATATGAGTTCTCATGTTCTGTGGGGAAAACAGTGTGTCTTTCTCCAACATAAAATTTACACTGTATACCACAATTTTGTAACCTAGAACATCTGATGATAAGCACTGAGTGCTGTTGAAAGAGCTGTCTTGGTTTCTCACAGAAACTTTAGGGCGTTTTACTTATCTGGTTGTAGTCCTCCACATTTCTGTCAGTAGATCGTAAAAGGCTAAATCAGCATGACACTGAATTAAATGTAAAAGTCTTTGAAATAAAAGTATTGTTATGCGGTCATTGGTCTGTTGACATTTCACGGGGGTTAGCTTGTTTTTGTTCAAAATCTTTGAACTAATATGAAAGCATATAGTAAAATATGAAAACACTAAATGTCATGTCTCAGAATTGATATCTATCTTACCTTTATAGCGTATCATCTCCTCCGGATATGAGAAGAAACATAACGAATCCAACAGGAAAGTGAGCCTGTGGGTTAAGTATCCGGTCAGAGCCGTGTGCTAGCTGACACAATGCTATAGACAACAGTTACATAGTAAGGCTAATATTCAAATTTTCCCCCCAGGTGTAACTCATTTCTTTTGCGGTCTGTCCTAAAATAGGCAAATTATGCTACTTCACACAGCAGGCCTTTGGAATTTGCAATTTTAATGATTTTCAAACACCTTTTCTTTCTCTTTTTTCAGGTCAACCTAATGTGATCTATTTTGGAGTTCTAAAAACTCCAACAACATTTTAACAGATCATGAAGTTTGGGGTTTTCTTTGAGTGGTTGTATCATTAATCAGTTATATTTTACCGTTGGTCATAAGATGCGTGTCTGATTGGACCCACTACTCCACTGTTGTAGCTCGTAATTAGGTGGTTGCACAGGTTAATATAATATACTCAATTAAAATGAACACGCAGGCTAGTGTCAGCATACACATTCATTATTTCACTAAATTAATTGACAGTTGACCGTAAGGCAGTGGACAGGTTTGGTCACTAGTGTCACTGATCTTACAGTATGAATGTTGGTTTCACTTTTATTTACTATTGCAGCTGGTGGTTTTAAGGTGGTTGTGCGTCTCTGAATACGACTACCTGTCCATTCAGAAAGTTGCTTAAAATAAGTCAAGCTTGTCTGGACTTCATCGTTTTAATCAGATAGGTTTCAGTCATCGTCATGGTGATGGTCAGCATATGTGCAAAGAATGATGTCAGGTGCCAGTTTAGTTTCTTCTCTTATTAAATGGGATACACGATGCCACTGAATGAAACTTCCTGTCAATTACTCATCATTCTTCTGAGTCCACTCTGGTCACTTTGATCATATTGCCACTGAGAATGCCACAGAAGTGTGGTCACATTGTGCTAATATTTAGAAAAGTAAAGGACTGAACACATTAGATTACATAAGAAAAAGCCTATGAGTTGGCAATCATTGTTTGTTATCAAACATCGAAAACATTAAAATAATTTGCTAGATGCAGAAATGTGCAACTTCCACCTTCTCAGCGAAAACGACAACATTTATTACGTAATGTAATTGGACACTATTTGAGGGCAAACTCGTTTTTGCTACGTTGTTGCTAGGTTACAGATAGTCGTGATAGTCAGATAGTCTTGGGAATAATTTTCTGTTCAGGGCACAGAGTCTGCATAGGATGAACACTACAAAGGGAGGCTCCCTAAGGTCTTTTTGGAGCCCTCAATTACTGGAAACTAGCATTTCAGATTTACAAGTGTGAAGACAATTGTGTCGTAACTGTTTCAGGTTTCTGTGCATTGTGCACGTATATTGACGCACTTGATTTCCCTGCGACCGACGGCCACAATCCTGTGTGGTATGTCGTAACATGCCGGTGTGTTTATTCAGTCACTATGGAAATCATTAGGCCAACCAAGATAAACCTATCTGGCGTTTTATTTTCTCTTTCATAATGTAAACAAGCCCTTAGAGAGATGGGGAGTTTAGAGAGACAGGTGTGTAGAGAGACAGGCTGTGCAGAGAGACAGGTGTGCAGAGAGACAGGTGTGCAGAGAGACAGGTGTGTAGAGAGACAGGTGTGTAGAGAGACAGGCTGTGCAGAGAGACAGGTGTGTAGAGAGACAGGTGTGCAGAGAGACATGCTGTGTTTGGTGTAGAGAGAGGGGCTGTTGTGAGCTGTATGGAAGCAGTTTGCAGTTTGTGTTGTTAACCACAGGGTAATGGCACTGGAGAGGCCCTCAATCCATCTCTATTCATCCCTTACCGCTTTCAAAGAGCCTCTTCAAATGCACCGCAGCGCAGTTGGAGTGTGTGTGTGTGTGTGTGTGACTCTGGCACTCCACAGACTAATTAAGCGATCTGATCCAGAGCTTATTTGAATAATAAAGACCCTGATGAGAGAGGAGGCGATGGAGAAGGAGGGTAAAGGAAAGTAGAAAAGATGGGTCTGAGAGCAGAGAAGAGGAGAGGAGCGGTGAGGGGGAGGATTGGAGAGAAGGTGGAGAAGAGGAGAGAGTTTGGGTTGTACAGTAGTGTCATTGTAGCAGGCAGGAAACACACGTATGATAGAGTAAACAGTCCCCAGTGTTCAGCAGACATGGCCATGCCAATATAGCCACCACGCTTCAAGGACCACCCCACCAACCCCCTTTCCCTCATTCAGAAGCTTCTGCCACCCCCCTTTCAGGAATACAGATACAATCTGTCTATACCGAGGGTACGGTTGGAGGGAGGCGTGTGTGTGTGTGGGGGGGGGGGGGTGACCTGGTTGAGGTCTATGAAGCAGGAAATAGTTTGTTTGGTCCAACATTTTATTTCTGTTTTGTTTACTAGAAAACCCTATTTGTGTCTTGTGTGTTTGTGTGTGTGTGTGTACCACAGATGAAAGCAAACAATCTCAAGACTAGTTAATAATAGATTAGGAATTGGGTGACCTGGGCCTTTATGGATTCGGCTAATTGCTGTCCCGTATCTCACTGGAGCTCTGTTTGGTCAAATACAGCAGGACGATACAGCTTTCCTCATTCTCTGTCTGACGTGTGGCTGACACTACGGCATGGGGACAGGGGCGAAGACTGTGGTGTCTCTGTGTGTGCATGTTTAGCATCTCCCAGGGACCAGCTACGCCATCCCTGGCAAGTCCTGAGAGCAGCAGAGATAGTGTTATTGATGTAATTAGTGCTAACAGGCCTGCTGAATGGATGCTCTTGTCCACAACTACCTCTCTGTCTCACTCTCTGCCTGCTCTGTCTCTCTCTGCCTGCTCTCTCTCTCTCTCTCTCTCTGTCTGCTCTGTCTCTCTCTGTCTGCTCTGTCTCTCTCTCTGTCTGATCTGTCTCTCTCTCTGTCTGCTCTGTCTCTCTCTCTCTCTGTCTGCTCTGTCTCTCTCTCTCTCTCTGTCTGCTCTCTCTCTCTCTCTCTCTCTCTCTCTCTCTCTCTCTCTCCGTCTGCTCTCTCTCTCTCTCTGCCTGCTCTGTCTCTCTCTGCCTGCTCTGTCTCTCTCTCTCTCTCTGTCTGCTCTGTCTCTCTCTCTATCACTGTCTCTGACTAGCTCTCACCCCACCCTCTCTGTCTTTATCTCTCCCTCCTTCTCCATCTCTTTCATTTCTATGTATATCTCTCCCCCCATTACCCCCTCCACCCACCCCTATATTTTCCTCTCACTCCCTGTTCATCTTTCTTTTTGGTCCCTGTCTCCCATATCCTCTCTCTGATGGATCAGAGTGCTGTTATTAAAAGGAGCCGAGCGGATATGAGACAAGTGTCCCACATAGCTGGGGTGAAGAGGTGTTTGGTGGGAGGCCTTAGAGGCCTGGATACACACGCAGTACATGACAAACACACACACACGCACACACACACTACATGCCTATAATCAATAACACAGGTTAGCTCACACGTGCTGTCATCTGAAGAGGTTTGCTTCTCAATTGAGGTCACACGCATTCAGGCTCATTCTTTTACAACACACACACACACACACACACACAGACACAAATAAGTGTCTCACACCCCCACACACACACACAAATATAAAAACACATACACATAGACTCAGACACATACAAGTCTCTCACACACACACACACGCACCCACACATAAAAATACACACACACACTCCCTTTCTCTCTCATTTCCATCTTGCAACACCTGGATGAGTTGGCCGGGGCTCCTGTGGATGTGAGGGATTTGAAGGTCTGTGATGTATGAGATGAGGAGAGGAAGTATGGGCCCTTAGCCAGCCTCTGCTTTGTCTCCAGAACATAACACATGCTCAACACCAGGCTAAATGAGGAGATATTATACCCGTAGTCGGATCTGATTTTATCATCATCATCATCTCATGTCTGCCACAGTCTTCACAGTGTTTGTAAAAAAATATCTATGCAGAGATCAGAGCTTGCAGTAGTTGGTCTAATTTTAGTGTATGAAATGTGACCAACTACTTAAAGCTCATGGAGTGACGCCACCGATTGACATTTTTCCTGAATGACGTGCACCACTAACTGGCTAGCCATTTCAAACCAGAACTTATACTTTCTAAACGTCCACAAAAACTGGCTGTGATTTCAGCTAACTTTAGCTAGCTTTTAATGCCGAAGAAATGTCTCCAGCACTAGTGAAGCTAGCGGCTCACTGACACTGGCCTTCTACAGTAGCAATGTGACATCAGTTCAAATTTCTGGAGGGCAAATGGAAACGCTGTTCAAGCTAGCCCAACAAGACGTACCCAGCCCGTGTCTCTCAGAGTGACAAAGTGCTAATGGAAATGAGGCCACCAATGACGATGTGATTGTGTTAGCCAACATTGTTCCAAACAATCTTCACTGCCAGGCTGCCACCTGGTGCAGCACAACGTCATGGGCTGGATGCTAAGCTAGCTGAAGTTACTAACATCTTTATTTTATGGTATATTGTGGCTGTTGAAACAACCTAGCTTTAAGCTGCTGCTTACTAGACCAAGTCTTCTGACCAGTGGTTCTCCATTCCAAAGACATTTATATGATATTTACAGAGATGAAAAGATAAAAAAATGTATTGACAGGACAGTAGTGAATCCTGTAGCAAACACACCTTAGTAAACCTACTGTAGTAAACCTCCAGTAGGGAACACACTTTAGTAAACCCGCTTTAGTAAACCTCCTGTAGCAAACACACCTTAGTAAACCCACTTTAGTAAACCTCCTGTAGCAAACACACCTTAGTAAACCTCCTGTAGCAAACACACCTTAGTAAACCTCCTGTAGCAAACACACCTTAGTAAACCCACTTTAGTAAACCTCCTGTAGCAAACACACCTTAGTAAACCTGCTTTAGTAAACCTCCTGTAGCAAACACACCTTAGTAAACCCACTTTAGTAAACCTCCTGTAGCAAACACACCTTAGTAAACCAACTTTAGTAAACCTCCTGTAGCAAACACACCTTAGTAAACCTCCTGTAGCAAACACACCTTAGTAAACCTCCTGTAGCAAACACCCCTTTAATAAACCCGCTTTAGTAAACCTCCTGTAGCAAACACACTTTAGTAAATCTACTTACGTAAACCTACTACTCTAAACCTAGTGTGCCAAGCATAATGTGTGGTTATGCCGTTAGGGAACATTGTCAGATTGTCAATGGAAACTTGTTGACTTCAACTTCCTTTAGCATCCACCAATCAGAGTGGGCCATGCTGTCTCTGGCTGTTGCTGCTGAGGTCCCCTGGGAATTTAAACCACATCACACACACCACACAAGGCCATTGCTGATAGCACAGACAGTGGAACCATTCATAGGTGACAGTGGAGAATAGGACTCTGTCATGAAGAGACCTTGAGAAGCTGGAAGTGATAATCATAACTGCTGCTGACAGGTTTTAATGAGGTTGTCCACCGGTAATGACAGTCAGGGCTCTAGAATGCTGACTGGGTATTTCTCCAGCATTCTGTCTTTGTGTCCTGTGTTTCTGCTCTGTTAGGTTTCCGAGACAGCTACTACCACTGAGCTGACGGGGGACTACTTGGTGCTTCAGGAACACATACGCAATACTGTTACAACTGTTAACACACACGCACGTAAACATACACACAAACACACACAGACAAACCCAAACCTTACCCGTGCAGTACCCCATGGTATAGATGTGGTCTTCTATCAGATTTCCTCCTGGTTTAGATGTGGTCTTCTATCAGATTTCCTCCTGGTTTAGATGTGGTCTTCTATCAGATTTCCTTCGGGTATAGATGTGGTCTTCTATCAGATTTCCCCCTGGTATAGATGTTACCTTCTATCAGATTTCCTCCTGGTTTAGATGTGGTCTTCTATCAGATTTCCCCCTGGTATAGATGTGGTCTTCTATCAGATTTCCTCCTGGTTTAGATGTGGTCTTCTATCAGATTTCCTCCTGGTTTAGATGTGGTCTTCGATCAGATGTCCTCCTGGTATAGATGTGATCTTCTATCAGATTTCCTCCTGGTATAGATGTGATCTTCTATCAGATTTCCTCCTGGTATAGATGTGATCTTCTATCAGATTTCCTCCTGGTTTAGATGTGGTCTTCTATCAGATTTCCTCCTGGTTTAGATGTGGTCTTCGATCAGATGTCCTCCTGGTATAGATGTGATCTTCTATCTGATTTCCTCCTGGTATAGATGTGATCTTCTATCTGATTTCCTCCTGGTATAGATGTGATCTTCTATCAGATTTCCTCCTGGTATACACATATGCGTGTTTGACTGTGCATTCATACTTATGGTCATAAGAAAAAACTAACTTCAAATAATTTATCTAACATTCACAATGATAAAAGGAAGAAAAATAGAGTAATCAGAAATAATGACACCCCCCCTTCAGCTGTCCTCTGTTTGCCTTTTTCACTCATTAGGTGTTTGTTTTCTACTTTATTCTACTTGTAGGGATTCAGTGTATTTTCATTACCATTTATCTATGAGATGTAAATGTTACTGTTCACATCTCACTCTCTCCCTTTCTCCCTCTGCCCCTCCTTCCTTCCTTCCCTCCCTCGCTGCCCTCCTGCTCTCCCTGCCTCTCCTTCTCCTCCTGTAGCATGCCAGGCGGGGTTCTACAAGTCCCTTCTGGATAAGGCCCAGTGTTCCAAGTGTCCACCTCACAGCTTCACCAACCACGAGGGAGCGCTTCACTGTGGCTGCGAGAATAACTACTTCCGCGCTGAAGGAGACCTGCCATCTATGGCCTGCACACGTAAGTCTGTGTGTCAGCGCGCGTGTGTGTGCGAGGGAGAGAAAGAGAGTCAAAAAGCATTTTCTCTTTCACTTGTTTATTCTCTAAACTATTTCAGCTGTTTCCCTGAGGACAGCATCTCATTCTCATCATCTCACCGTCTTTGTCTCTCGTTGAGCTTTATCCTGATGGTCAACGGAACGCAATAACCACGTGTGTTCTGGCTTTGGACCAACCTATTGGTTTCTGGGACCGATCACAAGAAACCCATCAGTTTCTGCTTCCAATAATATGGTTGTTTTGCGACTTTGATTGGTTCAGATCTGTACTCCTTGCAGGAAAGCAAGAAACTAACATCTGTGGGCGTGGAGTGGTGTTTGGTGGATCAAGGGGTTTGAGTAACCGGGCAAGACGGCTGATGCAAAATATTCAAAAATACACCACCCGTCCATCAGTGCCATGGCAGCCCTGCGGCCGTATTTAACCAGCAGCAGTAGCTGTGTCTGCCGTCTCTGGTAGTAGTTTAAGCCAACCAGGGCACACCTTTACTTCCTGTATCCCGTAACTGGCTGAGTCCCAGAGATATCCCAGAGATTTCCCAGAACATTTATAGACTACAGTAATGATCGGGAGTCTGGGGAGAAACACAGAGATCAGAGATTTCCACATGTATGATCCCCACACGGTGTTCATATCACATCTGGTAATCTAGACATGTCAGATGTCAGGTTAGCGTGATGTGAATCCCAGACCTCATTAGTATCACAGCCAGGCAGCTAAAAGAGCACATTAGAGTGGAGGGCAGATTTAGAACAGTAGAGTACTATTGAGTTCACTCTATCTTTTATCTGAACCTCAGCAGCAAAGATAAACAAGCAAACAAACAAACCACCAAATGTTCTTCACTTGGTCTCTTCCTTCTTTCTGATTCTTTACGGTGGACCTCTACTGTAGTTCTGGCTGGTTCTTTGTTTAATTACAGTACTCCTGTAGATCCAGAAGTTAAGATAATAAATATATTTCTTTTGGGGCCTGACAAACGTTCTCATAACAGTCTGGTGGAAACATTGTACAGTAAGGGACATAAAAAATAAATAATAAATGCTAAAACATGATGGGAACTTTCAATAACCAAAAAAAAAAATGTCTGGGTATGTAAAGTATTTTGCTCGCTAAAATGTATTATAATCCGCAATTCTGGTTTTGTGTTATGTTAACGTTTGTCGCCACCTAACAAATGTTATAGGAATTATAATTTTCTGGATGATCTGAGTCCCTCTCCTCTGTGACTGGTGACTGAATGCACTGTCACACAAATGACATATTTCTGTCTGTCTCTCTCTCTCCTGTCTGTCTCTCTCTCCTGTCTGTCTCTCTCTCCTGTCTCTCTCTCTCCTGTCTGTCTCTCTCTCCCGTGTCTCGCTCCAGGTCCTCCCTCCGCACCCCGGAATGTCATCTCGGTCATCAACGAGACCTCCGTGATCCTGGACTGGTCTTGGCCAGAGGACACAGGGGGACGCAAAGACGTCACCTTCACGGTTCTGTGCAAGCGCTGCCGGCCGGGCCAGAGGGTGTGCGAAGCGTGTCGCAGCAATGTGCGCTTCCTCCCACGGGCTGTAGGCCTGCAGAACACCACGGTCGCCGTGGGAGACCTGCTAGCTCACACCAACTACACGTTTGAGATCGAGGCTCAGAACGGGGTGTCCCAGTTGGCTCCTAGCATGAGGCAGTATACGGCTGTGACCATCACTACCAACCAAGCAGGTGAGGCTGGGGACACACACGCGCGCGCATACACACACCCACGCGCGCATAAATGTACATGCATTCCGACTATCAACTCTGGACGTTTACAAGGAGATCCTAGGCCGTGTTCTTCAGTGGTTTATCGCCAGTATCAAATGTCTCCCTCCTCGCAATACACCCTGTATAAAACACTGTTTTTCCCTTTTTACAGACTGTCATTATAATAGAACCAGTTCACATCAACTCTCTTATGAATGTGTGCACGCATGCAGTACCCCCCCCCCCCCCCCCACACACACACACACATATACACACATACACACAGTTGTTACACAAGGATGGGCTGGTCACGTTGTTCTCATACATTCTCTACACATCCCAACTCAGTCAAGGGAGAGTGAGTGGTCTGTTGAAAAGCCCTCCCGGAGACAAATCACATCTCTCTGAAGCGCTGTGAAACAAACCTCAGCATTCCAATATCAGACTTGGAATGCATGCATGATGTCTAGAGTTCACTACAGCCTCTCTATCTTCTTACATCAATCTTTGCTTCTGTCTCTCTTCCTTTCTACCTCACTTTCTTTCCCTTTGTCCCTCTGTTCCATACGTACACGTCTATGTCACTCTGTTCTGTCTCTATTCCATATGTACACGTCTATGTCACTCTGTTCTGTCTCTATTCCATACGTACACGTCTATGTCACTCTGTTCTGTCTCTATTCCATACGTACACGTCTATGTCACTCTGTTCTGTCTCTATTCCATACGTACACGTCTATGTCACTCTGTTCTGTCTCTATTCCATACGTACACGTCTATGTCACTCTGTTCTGTCTCTATTCCATACGTACACATCTATGTCACTCTGTTCTGTCTCTATACCATACATAAACATCTATGTCACTCTGTTCTGTCTCTATACCATACATACACATCTATGTCACTCTGTTCTGTCTCTATACCATACATAAACATCTATGTCACTCTGTTCTGTCTCTATACCATACATACATGTCTATGTCACTCTGTTCTGTCTCTATACCATACCTACACATCTATGTCACTCTGTTCTGTCTCTATACCATACATACATGTCTATGTCTCTCTGTTCTGTCTCTTTTCCATACATACACATCTATGTGCCTCTTTCATCAGGATTACCTGGGTGTAGGACTTAAGTGTCAGACCCCTCTCTTTCCAGTCAATGGTCCACATGTGTTTCTCATTGAGCTAGGGTTTCCTGTCTGATATGGCTCTGTCTTTCTGTCTTTCCATGTGTCCACTGGGACATTGTGTCCTGTCTTTCCCTGTGGTTATTCTGCTAGCCTAAGGGAAAGCCTCACTGTGTGTGTGAGTGTGTGTGTGAGTGTGTGTGTGTGTGGAGCCATCGTGAATGATATCAGAGACGATTTCTGTTAGTACTGGAGCCAGGAGACCAGATCGTACTCATTCTGCTACATAGAGAATGCTGATGTGTTCTCAATGCACAGACTCACTACCAATAGAACGACACAGACTCACCACACACACACACACACACACACATACACTGCTGTGGAGAATGAGGTGTCTGCAGACTGTCCTGGGTGATATTCCAGCTGGGTTTTATAAAGGACACTTAGAAAAGACAGCAGACAGATGAGCAGTAAATACAGATTTAATATAGGTGTGTGTTTGTGTGTGTGTTCGTGTGTGTGTGTTTGTGTATCTGTTTGTGTGGGTGTTTGTGTTTGTGTGTGTGTGGGATGGCATACATATATTATATTATCGTGGGATAATGAGGGACTAATGGAGTGGGAGTAGACTAAAGGAGTTGGGAAGAGAGTAAATGACTGGTAGTAGAATAAAGGAGTAAGGAGACTAAAACTATAGATCCCCTGATGATGTAGTGATAGAGTAAGTTCCGGTAGGTCCGTCCTTAACATGTGTCATGTGTTAACCCAAAGATCTTCTAACATTTCGATGTTAACGAAGAGACCAAGGATTGTAGTGTGTGAAAGGTTTCCCCTTTAGTTTGTCCCTCGTTCGGTACAAACAACACAGTAAACACTACATCCCCATTCTGCAGCTGCGCTACCCGTCAGACTGTGTTTACATGGATTAGGGTTGTCAGAGAACAACCCTGTACACACACATACACACACACACACACACACATACACACACACGCACACAAACTACATCAATACACGTATGTTTAAACCTGCCAAAGCTGTTAAAAGCTGGATTAACTGGCCTTCTCAGAAGGGAGGAAAGCATTGGGATATTGTGACAGGGTGTCGTCAGACGAGTCTCAGCCTTTCACCCACACACACACACACGCCCACAAATTCACTGGAAGCAGGCTGCAGCTCTGAGGACAGTAGGAACTGTGGAGCTAAGCGTTTGAGGACCATCTTAGAACTGTTTGGTCTGATCTCCTCGAATGAGTTGCAATTGATACATGCTGGAATCTCTATGGTGGCATTTTTGGGAGCCAGCGAAAGAGAGTGAGCAAGGGTGAGGAAAGTCTCTCCTGAGGCCAGGGAGAACCCTAGAGCTGTTCACAGAGAGAGGGGGAAAGCAGGAGATAGATTCCCAGCTCCAGTCCAGCCTCCAGCCCAAACACGATAAATCATTACACCCATAAACTACAGAACCAATAAAATGACAACTATATCAGAAACAGAGCGAATAAGAGAAAGAAGGAGTGAGGGAGGAGAGTGGAAACAGACTGGCTCCATATGGATTCATTAAGCCCGAGAAAATAACCACCAGCAGGCAGGAAAGTCAGAATCAAGAGAGGCTCGAACATTTCAAAGACAAACATGTTGTTTCCTGCGGTCTAATAAAATTAAAAGTCAGTCTTCACATGCCTGCCTGGCCTCTCAGCTGCAGCTAGCAATTAGACAACTGGAGAAATGGAAAGGGGCGGGACGGAGTGAGGGACCAAGTCCTGTGTTGAATTAAAGTGCCTAGATTGAGAACATGTGAAGTCCCAAGGCGAGGCGACATGAGAGAGCGTGATATTCTGTTGACTGGGCGGGTAAAACACTGGGGGGCGTGGATGAAGGCATACAGTTAAAACTTCCTGGGGTGTCCTCCTGTGTTAGCCAGGACACTGGGATGATATCATGTCCTCCTGTGTTAGCCAGGACACTGGGATGATATCATGTCCTCCTGTGTTAGCCAGGACACTGGGATGATATCATGTCCTCCTGTGTTAGCCAGGACACTGGGATGATATCATGTCCTCCTGTGTTAGCCAGGACACTGGGATGATATCATGTCCTCCTGTGTTAGCCAGGACACTGGGATGATATCATGTCCTCCTGTGTTAGCCAGGACACTGGGATGATATCATGTCCTCCTGTGTTAGCCCAGGAACCAATTAAATCACAACTATTAACAGGATGCAATCTGTGGGTGGAACATGCTGAACTTCCTGTCAACTGTTTCAGTTCTCCGTTGTGAATGGTCGGTAAGCACCCCTTTCTCTCTCCCCTCTCCAGCCCCCTCTCCAGTGACTGTAATCCGGAAGGATCGTACGTCTCGTAACAGCATCTCTCTGTCCTGGCTGGAACCAGAGAGACCCAATGGCATCATTTTGGACTACGAGGTCAAATACTACGAAAAG
The DNA here is from genome assembly GCF_011004845.1 of Esox lucius. Classification (NCBI taxonomy): domain Eukaryota; kingdom Metazoa; phylum Chordata; class Actinopteri; order Esociformes; family Esocidae; genus Esox; species Esox lucius. Next base: position 24,718,770 of record NC_047584.1, on the reverse strand, counting down.
GTTTGTTTTCGAAACACTGTAAATGCTTTAGTACTGTTCTCCGCTTGACCTGTTATCTGGTCACTGCCTCCAGGGACTGAAGAGAAGAGGCACCTTTTGGGCACCTTCTACCCCTCTCCCTGCCCACCATTCCATTCTGCTCCTCTTACCCCCCCGACCTCCCTCCCCACCATTCCATTCTGCTCCTCTTACCCCCCCCTCCCTCCCCACCATTCCATTCTGCTCCTTCTACCCCCCTCTCCCTCCCTCCCCACCATTCCATTCTGCTCCTTCTACCCCCCCCCCCCTCCCTCCCCACCATTCCATTCTGCTGGTTCTGAGCTCTGCCATCTCCCTGGGGTTGTATTCATGCTCCTTTCTGGCATTTGGGCCCCTGGTTGGGATTGAGGGAAAATGATCAAGGTTTGTTACGTCACTGGACCCCTGGTTGGGCTGGAGTGAAGAGGGTCAGGATTTGGCACCTCACTGGGCCCTGACACAATACCTCTTACACTGGCAGTGGATCAGAGACAGAGCTAGAAATGGGGGGGGGTGGGGAGGAGGGGGGGGTGAGAAAGGAGGTGTAGAGATGGAGGGTTGAAGGGGAGAGACAGAGAGAGAGGAGGTAGAGAGATGGAGAGAGAAATGTGGACAGGGGAAAGACCCATTCCACTATCTGGTGGCTGAAGGAGGTTGAGCTCAGTAGATGGTTTAGCAGTGATGCCTGTCCAGGTGGATCACACTTACATTTCACGAAGGGCATCAACCCTTACCTAAATACCTCCCCTTAACTTACCTAATACCTAATCCTAACTATGCCTGCGAAGGTGATACACCGTCACACACACATATACACCGTCACACACACATATACACCGTCACACACACATATACACCGTCACACACACATATACACCGTCACACACACATATACACAGTCACACACATATATACACCGTCACACACACATATATACACCGTCACACACACATATACACCGTCACACACACATATACACCGTCACACACACATATATACACCGTCACACACACGTGTACACCGTCACACACACATATACACCGTCACACACACATATACACCGTCACACACACATATACATCGTCACACATGCAAACACAATGACACAGTAAGCCCCCTCCTCTCCCGGCCCGTCTTAATGGACTGTAGTTTTATAGCTAACTGTAAATGTGTCCGCGGGGTCTCCATGAGGAACATAGTGTGGAACGAATGGCCGGTCTTCAGCGGAGCCCGAGACAGCTATGGGAGAGAGCGACAGTATGTGTGACATTTGATAGTGAAATCAGGCATGGTGACAGGGTTCGTTGTCACTAGAGAAATGTGCCTGTCTATGATGCTCAGAGATGTGGCTGATTCTAATGTATGAGTCTGTGTGTGTGAGCATGTGCAATACGGCTCACCTGCTATTATTGTTATTATTAAACCTTTATTTCAACAAGGAACACAGGCTGAGACTTTCTTTTTTAGCTGTGCCTTGCGTAACACAGAAAATTGACAAAACAAGACTGCTTTGGTAGCAGAAGACAAAGCGCATTGAATTAAACACTGGTGCTATTGGGCCTGGCGAGGTCTGCGATGTCACTTAGGTGTGGTGATCTAAACAAATGCAGCGCACGTCTTCACACAGTGGAAACAGTATACGAAGTATGCATATATATCTCTCCCAAATACACGTCACGTCTCTGAAAATACAAATCATGCTCTATTAACATCCAAGTCATGTACAATCAGAGCATGTCTGACGTACCATTCAGGAGGATTACGCACATCAGATGCCTAGATTCGTAATAGTCACACACTTTCTCCCACAAATGATGTGCATAGATGTTTCTGTAAAAGCACTTTGTGACAACTGCTGTTGGAAAAAGGGCTTTATAAATACATTTGATTGATTGATTGACGTGCATGTTGTTATAATGAAATGTACACTGTTCAGTGCATGGCGGTTGTGACCGTTTAACCTAGGGACCTACAGACCAGGCACAATGCATACAGGTTCAACGCACCAATGCATGTGGCTTCTTTTAGGTCTTGTACCTTTGTCGGTGCACAGAATAAAAAACCTTACAAAAACAGTTACATGCAACACAAACATAAAAATCAGTTTGGGTAAAATGATCACAGTTAACACAAAGACACCCCCCACCCCCCCACCCCCCCACCCCCCAGGCCCAGATCTCAGCCCCCAGGGGCCTCTAATCCCCTGATTAGCAGCCAGAACACTCCCCCCTCTCCCCCGTCTCTCTGGAGCAGACACAGGTCTAGGAGCACGTCACCTTTCCCCGCGTCGCCACCTCACCCATCACATTATGTTTCCTTCCATTGTCCTGCGAGACCCAGCCGGGCGCAGGAGTAGCTAACGCCGTCGGCAACGTCATCGGAGGGGCCACTAGCTCCTGAACGCTCCAAAAGGCTCCCGAAGGATCCCGAAGGCTCCCGGAGGCTCCTGAAGGCATGACCGGAGCTGCCTCACATCTGAGAACAATAGGCTCTTCCAAGTCTAGATACACAGAGACACAGGGACAACCAGAGACAGGGAGGCAGGTCGGATCCATACCCAGGCCCAGGACCCGTTAATCAGGCTTGGCCGAGGGTGACGGAGGCCTCTATACCCAGCAGTGGGGCCCCGATCTGAAAAGACTCCCAGGGACCACAGGCAAAGTGATTCATTCAATGACTCGACACAAACTGAGACCTGCCGGACGAGGACTAAAGGGGCCTTAAGGGGCCCCTGGCAAAGTCTCTTACCGGCAGCTCGGTCCAGTTGATGGTTTACTGATGCGTTTATTTAAAGTTAGTTATTGAAAGTGAAACAAACAGCAAATACAGCCCCAGCCAGCTAGGTAGAATAGCCATGCTGCTTCGCTTAACGTAGCTATATGTTTGTATTGGTTTGCAGACATGTTTAGAGTGCTAGCCCAGGCTGTGTTGCTGGTGTGTAGTATACAAATAAGGTATATGTGTACATGAAAGGTTAACTGCTGAAACCTAAATGGTGCTAGAAAGGTAAACTGCATCATTGTAGCATGTCTGGGAAACCGGGAATTTCCATCCGTAGTATTCCATCTCTCCTCGTGCCTCTCTGTCACCCTCTCCCCCCTTTCAATCCCTCTCACCTCTCCCCTCTCTTGCTTCCTTTTCCCCTCTATCCCTCTCTCCACCCCCCCCATCCTCTCTCCCCTTCCCAATCTGTTCCCACTCCCTTCTTTTCCCACCATACCTCTGTCTTAGTGCTAGCCTTGATGCTGAACACCTAAATGACAGTGAAGAAGGCTTCATCAGGGCACTTCAGGAAAATATAACTGGTGGGAAAAGAATGGCATTTGTTTTTTATCTCATTCATCTGGAAAAGAGGGAGAAACGTTCAGATCCGCTTTAATTTGACTGTTTATTTATGCTGGGCTTGAGATGGAATGGAATGCCTCTGAAATGCATTTTCTATTTACACCAGTATTACATGAGTTATATTCCTACTCCCGCTCTCACGCACAGTATTTACAAGGCATCTCCTGGGCTGCGACTGTAATTCCAGACTGCACTATATTTGATAGCCAGAGTGGAACATGAAGGACCAGTAATGCTAACAGCACGACGTGTCACACACAGAATGCAGCGTAGAGACACACACACACACACACACACTCCCCCTGCTCAAAGGGCCTGAGAACACCTGTGTGTGATTTTAGGGGATCGCATAGTGTTGAGAGCAGTGAATAGTGACACGCTGGTAAAGGTTCTGACTGGCTAGCGTGATTCACGACAGAACAACAGGGTATCACAGAGACTCACCCTCAGAGGGGCGACCAGGGCTCTCTCCTTTCAGGCAAAAGACTCGACATATTTTCATGGGCTTCTTGCACTGTAAATCCCTGTTGCACTCCATTAGTGTTGCCCTGAACTGTGTGTGTGTGTGTGTGTTTGTGTGCTTGTGTGCACATGTGAATGTGTGCACGCGTGTTTTATGGTGTGTGTGAGTGGTGCGTGTAAAACCTGATCTGTTACGCTTTGTCAGTCTGTAATTGGGTCTGTAAATGGAGAGATGGAATCAGCTCATTGGACATGATGTTTGGTTTGGAAAAGGCTCAGCAGTGGAGAGCTCGTCTCTTGGTATGAGGGTATGGGAGTTCTCCAGGTAAAAGGACATGATGAGGTGTGAGGCCTTGGTTGCACGTCGCTGTATACACCATCCCCTTCCCAGAAACTGTGCTATAGCCTGGGGACGGGGTTAGGTGTACTGGATCAAAGAAACCAGGCACTAATCAGGGAACAGGACTCAGCCCATCATCACACGTCTCTTAACTGAACTATGGCATACATACTTTTAGAGGCCAAAATGCTGGGAAAAACGATGTTTTCAATGAACCAAGAGAAGCCAAGAAATGTCAGATGAAATGTTTCAAAACCCTGGCTCTGTTTGTTGATACGTATATTTGTGTAAGATCAACTCCATCAACCATATGTTCCCTGCTTAGATGATCTGCTCAGCCTTTACATACATTAGCTTGTTATTCTTTATTTACTTCTGATTAGTAGAAGAGAAAACATTTTGTTTAATCAATCAAATGTAACCATAGCCCGTCTCTCATCTGGTAACGCTTGAAGATGATGGACCATAACATTGTACGCACGCACGCACCCACACACACACACACACACACACACACACACACACACACACACACACACACACCGGTTCAGCATTAATCAACAGGCTAATTATTGTGGATAGATTGTCTAGACATGAAACATAATAGAGTTGCTCTGTCATGTGTCTCTCAACCCACAATCCTATTCTCTCTGCCCACAATCCCATTCTCACTTCCTATTTATTTCTACTGCACGGGGAACTGAATCACTACTTAGTGGGGGAGAGTGTGTGTGTGTGTGTGTATGTGTTTTTGCATGTGCTGGGGGGTTAATAAAAGGTCAAAGTCTTTTTCTGGTGCTCCCATCATGGTCTCTCCTCTCCAGGCTTAAAGCTCCCTCCATCCCTGGCTCTGGTTCAGTAGGACAGGGATGGTATGAGCTAGCATAAGCTGTAGGGCTCTAACTCTCAGGGATCCCTAGACATCTCGGTGGATCCTCCCTCCCCCTATATTGTTCTCCACATCTGGAAACAATGGGCTGAAAGTAGACCCAACCATAGATGCCTTTATATGTTTTCTGCACATAGTATCGACTGTAATGACTGATGGTAACCTCTCCATCTCTGTCTTCATCCCTTTGGCTCTCTCTTCCCCTGTCAACCTCTCTGGGTTTGACTCCCTTTCTCTCTTTCCTCCCCTGTCTGATGCTCTGTAGCAGGAGCAGGAGACCAGCTACACCATCCTGCGCTCTAAGGGTTGTAACGTGACCCTGAACGGTCTGAAAGCAGACACGTCCTACCTGCTCCAGATCAGAGCCAGGACGGCTGCAGGCTACGGAGCCAGCAGCAAAAGCTTTGAGTTTGAGACGAGCCCTGATGGTAGGTGCTCTGAACAACACTGTATCCAACACAATCAGCTATACCGTATGTCATGTAACAAATGTGATTCGGTGGTTACATTTGACCCCTCCTTCTCTCTCCTTCCCCCTCTCTCTCCCTCTCTCTGTTTTTGTCTCTCTCCCGCTCTCCCTCTGTCTCTCCCTTTGCCTCTACTCTTTCACTGTCTTCTTCTCTGTCGTTCCCGCCTCCCTCCCTCCCTCACATCCATTTGTCTCTTTCCTTACCTCCCTCCCCCTCCCAGCTTTCTCTATCTCCAGTGAGAGTAGTCAAGTGGTGTTGATAGCTATCTCCTCTGCTGTGGCCATTATCCTGCTCACCGTCCTCCTCTACGTGGTGATTAGCAGGTCTGTACACACACTGCACCGCACAACACGGACAACGCTCCAGTGACATGTCTCTGTCTACCTGGAGGTCTGCCTTTAAAGGCACTGGCATTCATTGACATCCAGTGACATGTCTCTGTCTACCTGGAGGTCTGCCTTTAAAGGCACTGGCATTCATTGACATCCAGTGACATGTCTCTGTCTACCTGGAGGTCTGCCTTTAAAGGCACTGGCATTCATTGACATCCAGTGACATGTCTCTGTCTACCTGGAGGTCTGCCTTTAAAGGCACTGCCATTCATTGACATCCAGTGACATGTCTCTGTCTACCCGGAGGTCCGCCTCTGAAGGCATGCGGTGCAGTTGAAAGATACCGTTGTGCAGTTGTAAGAATGTATCCTACCCATTCATTATGCTTCTGGAATTGTTGTTATGATACTATTTAGTGTATCTATTTCAAAGGGGTATGTGTGTTTGTTTCTAACCTAACTATAGCCTCTGACTGGGTTAAATAAGAAACATTTGTCTAATGGAGACTTTTTTCCTGTCCCCATTTTGAAAAAAGCTTTTTTTTTTGGTGTTAGGTTTAGGGCAGAAGTTATAATAAATATATAAGTATCGCTGCTGCCCTCTACACACACACACACACACATACTTGCACACCCACACACACACACGCACTGTGCTGTAGTGAGAGAGAGAGTGAAGATGTGAGGTTAATCTATATCATTCTGACTCCCAGGTTCTGTGGCTGCCACAAGTCTAAACACCCAGACGAGAAGAGACTGCCCTTTGGGAACGGCCACTGTAAGTACTGCTCCCTGCCTGTCTCCCGGTCTCCCTGGCTGTCTCTCTCTGTCTCTCTGTCTGTCTACCTTTCTTCTAGGAGAGCCTGATCTGTTGTATCATCTGAAATCGGGTTTACATTTCTCAGCGGTGAAAAGAGGGGCTCGGGGACGACTACATCTACGCCGGCGCTGTGACAAGACAATGTCTGTTTTTGTCACTCGGAACGTCTCTGTGTGTCTCCTCAGTGCGCCTGCCAGGGATAAGGACCTACGTAGACCCTCACACCTATGAAGACCCCAGTCAGGCTGTGCATGAGTTCGCCAAGGAGCTGGACGCTTCCTGTATTGCCATTGATAAGGTGGTGGGAGCAGGTGAGACAAGAGACTACACACACACACACACACACACACACACGGACACGTGCACGCTCTCAGACACACACACACACACACTCACACACGCAAACTCAGACACGTACACAAGTCAATAGCACACAGGCAGAGCTATCGAAGTTATCTAAAAACAAACTGTTTCACATTAACATTCACAAGGATTCCTCAAACACACACATTCCTACTCATTGGTATTCCGAGGCGGCAACATAAGCTATTTGAGAGGGAGGCGTGTTTGTTCTAAATGTAGCGGTGACAATGAGATTCATTTAACACCTCCACTGGAAATTGGTTCCGTTTACTCCACTCTGGTATGGGGGGGTTGCATAAGGATGGATTCAGAGATGGCTGGAAAGGGATTGGAGGAATTTGGATGGATGGATGGATGGAGAAAGGGAATGTAGAGAGGGAGGCAGAAGAAGTACAAAGGGAGGTAAAAGGGGGATTGAGAGAAGATGAAGTGTGAAGTCCTCACTGCCTCACTGCTTTTAATAGAGTACTGCTGGAGCAGAGGAGTATGGGTTACGGAACCACACCTGGGATAGGGTTTTAAAGTTCTCTCCTGGCTCCTCATATGATTCTCTTATCGTGTGTCTTTCCTCTCTCTTCTCACGTCTCTCTCCTCTCTCCTTTTGTCTCTCTCTTCACCCTCATCCCTCTTCCTCTGTCTCCGCTTGTCTCTCTCCTCTCTCCTTTTGTCTCTCTCTTCACCCTCATCCCTCCTCCTCTGTCTCCGCTTGTCTCTCTCCTCTCTCCTTTTGTCTCTCTCTTCACCCTCATCCCTCCTCCTCTGTCTCCACTTGTCTCTCTCCTCTCTCCTTTTGTCTCTCTTCACCCTCATCCCTCCTCCTCTGTCTCCACTTGTCTCTCTCCTCTCTCCTTTTGTCTCTCTTCACCCTCATTCCTCCTCCTCTGTCTCCACTTGTCTCTCTCCTCTTGTCTGACTCCTGTCCTCTCTCTATTCGTGTCTCTTCTGTCTCCTCTCTTTCCATTCCTCTCCTCAGCTCTGAACTCTCTCTCTCTTTCTCCTTTCTTCTCTCTCCTGTCTCCTTTTCCTTCACCCTGTCCTTTTTCCCATTCTCCTGTTTCCTCTCTCCCTGATGTCTTCAGCAGGAAAGTAGACATCAGGTTATGCATTGTGATTCATGGGAATTGCAGATAGTGGGAGAGAACACACACACACACACTCAGCAGCAGCAAGTTTGTGTCCTCTCTCTGTAAAGCCGTCACCCAGACATCCCTCTATAGTCCCTGCACTTACAGTTTATCATACAATAATGTACGCCCAGTAATATTAGAATACACTCCCTCTAAGGGGGCTGTTCCTGTAGCACTTAAAGACTCTCTCCTCTTGCCAAAGATGGCTGTAGTAAAACACAAGTCAGATGCATCCCCTCCCCAGATGACCTACAGGCCCATGGGCCTCAGAATGCTGAGGGAGAGTTTGTGTCATTAATCACAGCCCTACCCTGCTGACTGGAGGACTGGCTGTAGGCTGGAGGGTTGGTTAATACTGACCCTAGTGTTGGTCATCTGGTCCCGTGGCCAGCCGCAGCCCAGCAGGCCTCTCACAGCCCTGTTTAGACAGCTTCCAATTATTCTGCTAAGTTCTTCCAGACCAAATCTCAAGCCACAACTGACCCTATGAGCGTGTGGGTGTGTGGTTGTAGGGGGGTGTGTGTGTGCGTGCGTGCGCGCTGTGTGCATGCGGGCATGCGTGCTTTGTGAGGGTGTGTGTTTCCGACTCCGTAGCGAGCCCGTGTCTTTGATCCAACACGGCTATGGGAAATTATCCTACAGAGCGGGGCACAGACTCTGTCCACATGGCGAAGTTGTGACATCATTGTCCTACACACACACACACACACACACACGTACACACTCCCCTCTCTGGCCGAGTCTCTGTAACCGGTGGACCTCCTCGCCACCACAGCGTCCTGCCCCGGGAGCCTGGTCACCAGAGGCTGCACCCTCCAGAGAGATCCAGCTGCCCCACACTTTACATGCCCTCACCGGGCTGGAATGATAATGGGTCAGCTCTGATCTCCATTCATTCCACTTTTACGCAATATGGAAAGTAGATGGGGCATTTCCATACAGATGACAATGATTCCAGCCTGAATTGGTCATTGTTATCTTAGTAAGGGAGTAAGAACTACTGCTTTTATTGGCTTGCTTATATACCGTGGTTATGAAACCCGGCATGTATTTCTCACTGGTCAGGTTGAACACAGATAAACAGTTGTTAATCCTGACCATTATTCTTGTGGGAAGTAATCGGTGGCAGTTTGTCTCCTAAGGTGCTGCGTGTGTCATCCTTATCTAGGTGAGTTTGGGGAGGTGTGCAGCGGCCGTCTTCGTCTGCCCAGTAAGAAGGAAATCTGTGTGGCCATCAAGACGCTAAAGGCAGGATACAGTGACAAACAGAGGCGGGACTTCCTCTCTGAAGCCTCTATCATGGGACAGTTTGACCATCCAAACATCATTAGGCTGGAGGGAGTGGTCACCAGGAGTAAGTATTAGACAGTATCTACAGTCAAAATTTAGAGAGAAAAAAATACACATCTACAGTAAACCATGACAGGACATTATATATTTATGTTTGTGTATGTGTTTTGTGGGCTATTCCTGACCAAAGGTCATTCACCAAAGTTGACATATCTTGCCTCTAATTTTAGTTTTAAGCGTTTGTGTCGTTATCGCACAAATCAAAGCATGCGCAAACATAATGGTTTTCTCCACTTTCGACTTATTGAAAAGTGCCCATGAGAAACCATAAACAGAGTGTGTTGTTTGTTAAACACAGAGCAATGTTAAGAAAAGCTGACAAACACCTTAATTATGGCCTATGTCTATTTAGACCGAGGCCACCTGATCCAACATTCACCGTCTTTGAGTCCTTATCCCCACCTCTCCCTCTGGAGTCTCCTTAACACAGTTAGTATCACACTCTCACACATTCTCAGCTCTCTTAACGGAAATGGCTCGAAAAACAGGGAAATAATTGCTTTGACCTCTGACCTGCAATCAGGGTCGTTGTTCACCTCGCCTGGTAACTCACAGATGCCGACACATACGTGGACATTATAGTGCAGATCTGGCCATGTCGTTATACTGAGCAGTTCAACTATAAAATATTTCCTTTTAATGGCTGTATGACTAAAGAACTGATCATTCCACAGGAACAGGCATGCTTTTAAAACTCCCAGTAAAGCTTTACAGAGGTTGGCCAGCTCTGGTCAACTTGACCAGAAGGCCAGAAAAGATCTCTTTTAATGATGTTTAAAATCCACTTGATGCCCAGCCATGGATTTTTGAAACATCAAGATATAGATGAACAGAGTTATATGATATATATAATGATGTGTTAAAAAATATATTTCTTCTTTTAAAGGGCCACTGTGTAGAATCCCGCCTCTAACGTTTACAAGACTGAACATTGATCTGACTTGTCTCCTCCTGCCATTCCTTTACAGAATGTGACCGGAATAATGTGAGCCGGTCCACAGGGGAAATGGGCAGGTTTAGGGTGGGGTGATAACACTGCGACTGACCAAAGGGAGCATGAAGAAACTACTAGTCAATGCAGACTGATACACAAGACGGCGAGAAGGTTTTAATACGGAACCTCTCAGGCACTTGGAACAGTTGAAAAAATAAATATTGAAACTTGAAGTTAAATCATTCGCTGCAGATGTCTTCTGGTCATTTATGCAATAGTTCAGTAAAGACATCTTATAAATGGCCCCATTAACTTAGTTGGCTACAAAAAGGTTTATTAAAGTTCTGAATATCCGTCATGATTTTGGTATGGTTCTCAAACCATTTTCCACAATATTGTTTGTGCCTATGGAAGCCAAGTTTAAAAAACAGTCTGAAACCTAGAAAAGGAAATGCTGTGCATTACAGACATTTAAGATAAAGCCAATGTGCTGTGAGAAGACTGTTGTCTCTCAACAGCAGGACTCTCCAAAGTCAGTATAAAACAGGGATGTGATTTTTCCGGATTAATCCGGAATTCCGGATTTTCCGACCTGAAAATGTGACTTACGTGAATCATGCAGATCTGTAAAAAAAAAGGGAGGGGGACCTCACAGCCGTCACCGCAATCTTCATCTTTCTTTAACCGGCAACGTCGCTGAGCAGAGGGGGTGTGTGTGTGCGTGCGTGCGTGCGTGCGTGTGTGTGTGTTCATCTGAGCCTAATTGGTGTGTCACTGCCGGAATATTTGCGATGACCACGTATTTGCGTACAGCTTGTTCTTTTGTTCAATTTCTCTGCTGCGTAGTAATTTACCTCAGTCGCTCTCGCTCGACTACAGTGACAAGAACATCGCTGGATCGGATGATCTGGGTATTGTGTCTTAATATAACCTATAGTTACTAATTTAACTTTGTTGTCGGTTGATTAGATGTCGAACATCGATTTTGATTGATTTTCCACTATGGCAGGATGTTTTATTCACGTAGGTTAAGCTTCGTTAACATTATTTGTATTTGCTAGCTTTTGTATTTGCTAGCTAAATTATATAATAATAAGATAACGTTAGCTAAGTTAGCTACTAACGTTAACTAGCCACCCTTAAAACTTAATGTAAATCTGTGCAGAAATGTAAAACTATCAAGCCAAAGGTACAGAGCTCTGCTCAGAAATAAAGAAGAACTGAACAAAAGGCCTTATCACTCTGCAAAGCCAACGGCCAGCAAGAAAATGTCAAAAGATGCCATTGTGGCAGCAGCTGTGAGTGCCAGGCGCAAATTCCTAAAGAAACGTGTAGAGGCTCTAAAAAAGCTTGCTACAAAGGCTAAAGAGTTGGGTAAAAATGTAAAACAAAAATAAGTTAAAATATATATATATTTTTTGTCATGGTTGTTGTTATAGAGAGAGGTGGTGATGGAACAGTGTTAATAATAAGTTGGATGTTGCTGTAAAATAAAAATGTATTTATTTTTGTTCAAATAAGTTGTTATGGGTCATTCATTACTATCCATGTAGATCCGCCACCAGTTTGATCGGCGTGTGTGTGTGTGCGGGGGGGGTGTGTGTGTGCAGGGGGGGGGGGGCCTCTGTATATTTTCCTGCTTTTTTGTCCTTAGCCAATCACATGCCTGATAAAACCACTCAATTTCCCATCCATCTGGCTGTAAATAGAATGTGGAGAGGAATGCAAAATGGCCCTTTTATTTGTCCAAGTTCTCATCATATAGGGATTGTATTTGTCTAATAAATCTTATGGCACCATCACTATTAAATCTGTGACAGTGAATAATGCCAGGGTTAATTGCAGATGACTGCGGTTTGGTTCAGGGGAGAGCATAGTGGCGTGTGTATGTGCGTTTGACGTATCTATGTGGGTATGGGAATTTTGGCGTGTGTCTGCGTGTGTGTCTTTGCCTGTGTGTCGGAGTAGTCCATGATAGAGAGCAGGCTCTTAGGGGCTTGGTGGGCATGCGAGAACGGACACACACACACACACACACACGGTCGCGGTCACTGTCTGCGCCGTAGGGTGATTTATTAACCCAGTCCAGTTAATTCTTAATAATCTAGAGACTTTCACACCTCATTAACCCGGCTGCTGCTTTTGGCTGCATCGCTGAGGGCGACGTACAGTACATACACACACACGCACACACACACACACACACACACACACACAGATACGTACAGTACACAGACGTGCGCAAATTCGGGCACGCTAGTACACACATACAGACACGTGCAAACACTGAAGGAGTGGAGTGAAGAGGAAAAGAGGAGAAGAGGAGGGAGAATATGACAAAAGAAAGACAAACCTATCATGGGAAAGACTTCAAGACGCGGGCCGCCCGGTTCCAGTCCTGGTTTGCAGTCGTAGGAGTCAATTGCACTCATCTACATGCGTTACATTTTGGACCATCAGTTAGTTAGTTAAGCCTCATACATACCACAGTGTCACATCTAACCCTGGTACCTGATACAGGACGGTCTCTGCATTGACTTTACGTTTTTCATCCCACGGTTGGTCGTGTGTGTGTGTTCTAATAGATGTGCAGGGGTCAAAGGTGGACAATGAACTGTGCTTGTTGTGAAGTTCAACCACCGCCCGACACCAAATCATCTTGTTTTAGTGCACTGTTAAAAACAAGCACATTTTTTCTTTAGAGCTGGTTTTATTAATTGCAGTTTATTTTTCCAACAACAGTTATAAATGTGTTTCTTTTTACGGAGGGTTCCATCACCCTCTCCCTCTGACAGATCTGGAAATGAGTTCTGCGTTGCCAGATGTGGAGTTTCACTTTGATACATTTACAACGCGCATGACGGAGAGAGCGGGACGGGTGGGGGGGGGGGGGGGAGCGGGACTGGTGGGGGGGGGGATGTGTGTGGAAGAACAGACAGATGACAAGATAGAGAGATGGAGAGAAGAGATATGGAGAAGGGGGAGAGATGGAAAGAGAAGTACATAGAGATAGACAGTGAGAGAGAGAAGTCAAGAGAGATGGAGAGATAAAGGCAGAGTGAAACATAGAGGTAGAGAGAGATGGAAAGAGAGACATATTAAAAAATGTTGAGATAGGGAGATAGATACTGAGAAAGATAAACAGAGATGAAGAGCGAGAGAGAGAGAGATAGTCCAGAGGGAGAGAAAGAGAGAGAGACAGACAGAAGAATGGGAGGGGAAAGAGGGTGTGATGGAAACCTGTGATGACATTCGTGCTGTTCATTTCACTATGGCTAATTTAAAGTCATTTTCCTCATCATTTCAATCTGTTCTTAGCCTGCCGGTCGGGTCCGGTCCGGTCTGGTCCAGACCGTTCTGGTCTGGTGTAGTGAATCAGGAACAGATGATAATACACCAGATTTATACTAACTGTCTCTGCTGCTGCTGAAATAAAGATGTCACACTCTGACAGGTGACCCAGAGGACCTGTTCACTCAGCTCTGCATGGTCCCTTTCATCCTGCCTGGAGGAAGCACTGCTGAACCCTGTGTGTGTGTGTGTGTGTGTTTGTGTGTGTGTGTGAGCGTGTGTCCTGCCAAAAAGGTATACTTGTCTTACCTGGTAGTTTGTCTCCTCTCTCCAGGTAAACCTGTGATGATTGTAACTGAATACATGGAGAATGGATCCTTGGACAGCTTTCTGAGAGTAAGTTTACTTAGCTAAACTAGAATTAGCATCACACACCCTTCTTGCTTTCTACGCCGGTCTGCGGAGTTATGCCAAACATATGACTTCAGCTAACCAGAGACTCTGGCTTACTGAAATTAGCTGAAGTAAAACATCAAACCAACGTCAGAACAACATTAAATCAAACCATGTCCAGACAGGAGTGTGTGTGAAGCGGTTTGTGTGACTGTATGTAGGTCCTGTTTTAGCAGTTTTCCACATGTGCCTATGTGTCTGCACAGTGTCCCTTCAGATAGAAAAGGGAGTAGCTGCAACCTTCTCCAGCTATTTCCTCTGGTTATAGAGGAGCCTGGCTTTTGTCATACCACCCCCACCCCCCCCCCCACACACACACATAGACACACACACACACACACATAGACACACAGAAAACCATCTCCCTCTGCACCACATGACAGTGTCTCAGGACTGTGTTATGACTGTTCGACTGCAGCAGCTTTGATCAGCCTCAGTCTGTCTCCACCAGGGGCTCTGGGCTGTGTAAAGCACATCTAGATGGTCAAAGACCTGCTTTGTATTGTCAGGCCTGGAAATCACCATCTAGCTTGTCAAAGACTCTGGATTCTATTGTCGGGCCTGGAAAACACCATCTAGCTGGTCAGAGACTCTGGCTTCTGTTGTCATGCCACTTTGGTTGTGGAGATGAGGAGTGTACCTTGAAATTCACCTTGAAATCAACCGGTTAATGTCAGAGGTGTATTTAAAGGTTAATGTAATTGCTTTGGTTGTTAGTGTATGAATGTTCCACTGTATTCAGGAACAGAAAGGTCATATTAAATCTCTTTCTAAGACAGTCTCAGCTGTTTTAATGGCTGTGACATCCTGTGAGCGATTTGACCTCTTTCTGTCTTCCTGTCTTCTCTCCCCTGTCCCTCTTCCTCCCTTCCAGAAACACGACGCCCAGTTCACTGGTATCCAGCTGGTGGGCATGCTGCGTGGCATCGCGTCGGGCATGAAGTACCTGTCTGACATGGGCTACGTCCACAGAGACCTGGCCGCTCGCAACATCCTGGTCAACAGCAACCTGGTGTGTAAGGTGTCTGACTTCGGCCTGTCCAGAGTCCTGGAGGACGACCCCGAGGCTGCCTACACCACCAGGGTGAGACTCCGGGCTCCGCTTTATTCCTTCCAGCTGATCATACAAACACCCTCCATCCATGTCTCCACTTTGGCTTGGTTATTGGGTGGGTTTCTGCCGACAGAGGCTGTCATAAACAACGGTGCAGGCTGACCTCTGTCTTAGTTTACACAGAAGGACACTGTCCCTCTCTATCTCTGGCTTCCTTCTGGTTGCTTCCTCCATCTCCCTCTCACCAGCCCACTTAGTGAATACATGCTGTCTATGAGACAAATCACCTCATCTGTCAGACACACGCGTGCACACGCATGCATGTGTCTGGCCTTGCAGAGGAGCGGAGCGAGATAACCAGAACATAAATAAAATCTGGGAGAGATAACGCCAACATAAATTCACAACTGGCCTGTTTGTGTTCTCCTGAAGGATCATGGGAGAGGAATAACAAACACAGGAGATAAGCAACATGAAGAGGCTTTTGTCTGAGCTCAATGTAACCCAACTTATCTCCTCCTATATAACATATTGGGTGTTAGTGTGTGCGCGCATGCGTGTGCGTGTGCGTGGTCAGCTTTTTGCCTGGCATTAGCATGGAGGAGTTCTAAACTCAGTAGACGTAACTGCTTCAGACACCCGTGTCAAATAAACACTCACACAGCTATTATTTCACTCCCACAAACTCATGACCTTAAATATGCTAATGGGCTTCCCCTAGTGGGCCACTTGTAATGGAGCTGAGTTTCCCTCCCTCCACTCCGCTAGTTATGAATGCATATGACCCAGTCATCCTGTCTGTCAGCACCCCCTCTTTGTCTCTCCATCTGGGTGTCTTCCTGTCAGCACCCTGTATGTCTCTCTCTGTCTGTGTCTGTTAGCTCTCTTTGTCTGTCTGCCTCTCTCTTTCTGTCTGTCTGTCTGTGTCTTAGTGGTGCCAACGTCTCCCTTCATTAAAGTTGTAATCATTCTTCTCATGAGGCAGGCTACGTTTAGGTACTGTACCCTCACATGGAACACTGGGGACAAATGTGTGTGTGTGTATGTGTGTATGTGTGTGGATCAGAGTGTGTGTGTGGATCAGAGTGTGTGTGTGTGTGTGTGTGTGTGTGTGTGCAGGCACGCGCATATGCCTTAAAGCACTTGGTTACGCATGCACACGTCTGTCTGTGAATGGGCATGAATGTGTGTCTGTGTGTGTGTCTGTGTGTGTGTGTGTGTTTGTGTGTGTATTTGAGGGCAAAAGTGGTTTGTTTTCTGAGGGCTGTGTGTTTACAGAGAGCTGGCCAGGAGTTGTGTGACTTGGCTGGCCGGTCCGTTAGCTTTGGCTCCTCTTCTCTTCTCTTCTCTCCGATTTTGGCTTTTCCTCTCCTGCATTGGCATGGCTCAGGGTAAGCCTTGAGTAAGTCCAGCAGTCGTCAGTGTAGGCACAGAGCAGGAGAATCACTGGGTCAACCTACCTCTTCCCCTGCAGGGTTGGAACAAACCTAACAAACCCTTACAGAACTGGCGGCTGACAAATTCTTTACCTCAGACCAAAAACTTACTACTTTTGAGGCATCCTGTGGCCTGTGTTGGGGGAGCAGCCCTCCTGAACAGAGCCACCGGGACGAGAACATCACTGCGTCACTCTGGACCCATGAAAAACTGCCAACAGATGACACCCACTTTATCCACAAACAGCCTGTACTAGCTTCAGTGTGTCCGCCCAGAGCGTTTGGTTCAGTGAGGAGCTGTTCTCAACCAGGACTTCTATTCAACAGCGGTTCCACATGTAACAGTCACATTTATTACCCTCAGTCATTACCGTTGAAGCGCTGTTGCTACGACATTGTTTAACCTAACATTTTAGTTGAGGATCTACACACACATTGGCACCGTACTGTGGCTACACATCCATAACGTACTGGTGTTGTTATTCTGTCAGAGGCTATGGGTTTGGGATCTGGCCCAACAGCCCATTCAAGTCGGTTCAGTACAAAATCAAATGAAAAACCTAAATACAGTATGTTTTAATAAGTGTCCTTCTGTAGCCCATAGACATGTTGACAAATGAAATACATTAAAAGAAGGAGTACATTAGGAAATGGGTGGCAACTGGTAAGTTTGTAGGGACACATCTTAAATCTCTAACAGCTTTTCTTTACAGCAATAAAGAATAATGACAGTTTGGCCCTGAAATATGGTTAATCAACAGTGAGGCAAGCTAACAACATTATTATTAAATTAGCAGTTGATTTAGCTAGCTTTATTATTTGTTGCTGGGTTTCACAAAATTAGTCTACTACAGTCATCCTACTGCAGCAGTATATTACTGTGATAGTTACGTTGATATCTGTATAGTACTGTGCTAGTTACTGTGTTATTAGTATATTGCTGTGATAGTTACTGTTATATCAGTATATTACTGTGATAGTTACTGTGATATCAGTATATTACTGTGACAGTTACGTTGATATCTGTATAGTACTCTGCTAGTTACTGTGATATCAGTATATTACTGTGATAGTTACTGTGATATAGGTATATTACTGTGAGCATAATAAATTGCTCGCTGTCTCTCTCTCTTTTTTCTCTCTCTCTCCCACACTCTCTTTCCCTCCCTCCCTCCCTCCCTCCGTTCCTCTTTCAATCTCTTTCTCACGCCTCTCCCCCATTCTCTCCCTGTCTTTTTCTCAGGGGGGTAAGATACCCATCAGGTGGACAGCCCCCGAGGCCATCGCCTACAGGAAGTTCACTTCGGCCAGCGATGCCTGGAGCTACGGCATTGTGCTCTGGGAAGTGATGTCATACGGGGAGCGGCCTTATTGGGAGATGTCCAATCAGGACGTGAGTATGCTGCTGTCGCCAAGGAGACTTAATTAACTTCGTGCTGCGAGAGAAAATGATGCGTATAGCTGCCAGGTTGCAGTCTGAGTCTGAAGCCTGTTGGTCTCTACCAGAAACACACACACACACATAAATGCTGCATTGTTGTCTGAGAGCTTATCACACAGAGAGGGAGAATGTGTAAGATAATGGTGTAAACCTTCCTTATGTAGACCAAACCTCCCACTCATTTCCATTTACTGGATTTTTTTAGACATAATTTAAGGGTGTCATATAAACATGACCTAATTCTTTTCATAGGAAAAATACTGCAAAATTAATACAGCATCTTCCTTCCAGCTCTCCAGACTCCTCTGGGCAGTTATAACACCTCCATCTCTTCATATCTGCTACCCATTGACATTCTGGGATGGGCTGACTTTTCCTGTGAACTGTCCTGGTGCACAACTAATTATCCCTCCCTCCCTCCCTCTGTCCCTACTTCCAGGTCATCAAAGCGGTTGATGAAGGCTACAGACTGCCTCCCCCTATGGACAGCCCGGCTGCCTTGTACCAGTTGATGTTGGACTGCTGGCAGAAGGAGAGGAACAACAGACCCAAGTTTGAACAGATAGTCAGCATTCTGGATAAACTTATACGCAATCCTGGAAGCCTGAAGATCACAGCCAACACTACATCCAGGTAAAAACCCTGACCATGACCCCTTAACCTGAAGATAACAGCCAACACTAGATCCAGGTGAAAACCCTGACCATGACCCCTTAACCTGAAGATAACAGCCAACACTAGATCCAGGTGAAAACCCTGACCATGACCCCTTAACCTGAAGATCACAGCCAACACTACATTCAGTTAAAAACCCTGATCATTACCCCTTAACCTCTGAACCCTAATTGTACACCCTGGGAGCCTAAATGTCGCAACTAACACCTCATCCAAGTCCTGGACACATCTTTTATCTGTTAACCTCTGACCCCTGAGGCCTAACCCCAGCAGCTTACAGGGCCAGGTACGATACAGATCTAAATGTAAAAACAAGCCGTACTCAGCTGTTATTAACGTGGCAGACATCTTTCTCATCCGCTCAACTCTCGACCGCCTCCTCCCTGACGCCCACCTGCTCCTCTCCTCTCCCACGCACCTGGGCTCCTTCCCCCCCCGTTAGCTCCTAATGACTGCACCTGACTCATTAACCCCCTCCCACGCACCTGGCTCAGTACGGACAGTCACAGGACATATCCCTTCCCCACACGTCTCCCGAGTTATTATGGGTCACAGCACATCCTGCTCATTAGTGACAGCAACGACAGGAAATGTATACTCCACCCGGGGACTCGTTTATCCCTCCCTCGCTTTTAGTTTCTCCTCTCTCGGTCACACGCTTCCCCCTCGGCTGATGCTGCCTCTACCTCGCCAACCAACCGAACCTTGCCGCTAAGATAGCAGCCACGCTGGATCAGTCAGAAATGTTAGCCAGTATTAAATAAGAGGCCTCACTGAAGGCCTTTCGGTTTTGTGTTTGTCCGTGACAGTGGTGTGTAGGCCTGTATGTGTTGCTTGCTGAGTTGACAGCCTTTGTTTAGTATGGCAGACCTCTATGGGCAGGGCGGTATTATCTCCACACTGTTGTCAGTGTCGGCTGGAACATATTTGTGTATAGACCC
Source organism: Esox lucius (assembly GCF_011004845.1). Lineage (NCBI taxonomy): Eukaryota > Metazoa > Chordata > Actinopteri > Esociformes > Esocidae > Esox > Esox lucius. The sequence goes on along the minus strand of NC_047584.1, from coordinate 24,699,030 downwards.
AGTTGGTAGTCACATTGGCCACACAGAGACCAATAAACAAGGACTTCCTGTTTCCTGTGTGCGCAGGATGTTATGTTCTCAATCCAACTCCGACTGACCCTGTGTCGCCACTGGCTTGGTCTCAGACTAGTGTCAACAACCTCTTTCTCTCAGTAAACAGACACACGTCCAGATATGTCTCTGTTCTCTCGCTCTCCAAACAGTACATACAGTAATAATACAACAAAATACTAATCCCTTTTCATTCTGTTTTCCCATCTCTTTATTGACCACTCTGGGGGCCCAGGGGACTGCGGCTCTGAGTGGCCCTGGGCAGGCACGGGATGAGCGGGCGGGGGGGTGCGGGGGGGTGGAGGTAGCTGAGATTAGGATGTAGAGACGTTGTGGGGGTCGGTTGGTGTAACAGACGGTCCTGGTATTGTGCAGACATCTGAGCTCATAACGTTGACTAATGGTTTGTTAAGAAAGTGAAAATGGGTCCCTGGGAGTTTGCATGTAATTTTCCTGATTGGCTTTTAACACTGGGCTGAGCGCTGGGCGAGAGAGGCGGGCTGCGGAAAAGGGAGAGAGACAGGGGACAAGGTGATTTATGGGAGTGTGTGTGTCTGTGTGCGCTCAGATGTGTGTGTGCGAATGTGTGTGTGTGTAGTGCTGCACCGCAGGAGCAGCTGTTTTCGGCCTCACACACCTCATCTGTCTCTGGGCCACCCTGGCTAATGGGAGATCCCAAGCCCCACATGCAGCGGATCAAAGCCTAAGAGGAGGACACTATCTGAGGATAGGGGGAGGTGAGGGTCTCCAGGGTGAAGGGAGGGCAGATGTACCCTAACAGGCTTAGGGCGAGTGTCAAGAGAATGAATAATTGTATTCACCAGTTTGACACAATCAAGGTAAAATCCAATGTAATTTCTTTTAATAGAATATGTACCATAGTGTTGTGAGCAGCGGATGAAGATTGACCATAGGGTTGATGAGCAGCGGATGAAGATTGACCATAGGGTTGATGAGCAGGGGATGAAGATAGACCATAGGGTTGTGAGCAGGGGATGAATATTGACCATAGGGTTGATGAGCAGGGGATGAAGATAGACCATAGGGTTGTGAGCAGGGGATGAAGATTGACCATAGGGTTGATGAGCAGGGGATGAAGATAGACCATGGGTTTGATGACTACGAGGTTAGCAGGAGACAGTACATATAGAGGGTGGCAACAGGGAAAGGAACGTGCATGAAAAAGGATTGAGTGAAGAAAGGAATAGTATGAGAGACAGTTGGCCAAATGGAGGGGTGGAGGGTGAGATGGAGGGAGAGATGGAGGGGTGGTGGGAGAGATGGAGGGGTGGAGGGAGAGATGGAGGGGTGGTGGGAGAGATGGAGGGGTGGAGGGAGAGATGGAGGGGTGGAGGGAGAGATGGAGGGGTGGTGGGAGAGATGGAGGGGTGGAGGGAGAGATGGAGGGGTGGTGGGAGAGATGGAGGGGTGGAGGGTGAGGTGGAGGGTGAGATGGAGGGGTGGTGGGTGAGATGGAGGGGTGGAGGGAGAGATGGAAGGGTGGTGGGAGAGATGGAGGGGTGGAGGGTGAGATGGAGGGGTGGTGGGTGAAATGGAGGGGTGGAGGGTGAGATGGAGGGGTGGAGAGTGAGATGGAGGGTTGGAGGGTGAGATGGAGGGGTGGTGGGTGAAATGGAGGGGTGGAGGGTGAGATGGAGGGGTGGAGAGTGAGATGGAGGGTTGGAGGGAGAGATGGAGGGGTGGAGGGGTGGAGGGTGAGATGGAGGGGTGGAGGGAGAGATGGAGGGGTGGAGGGAGAGTTGGAGGGGTGGAGAGTGAGATGGAGGGTTGGAGGGAGAGATGGAGGGGTGAGATGGAGGGGTGGAGGGAGAGATGGAGGGGTGGAGGGTGAGATGGAGGGGGGCACAGTAGAAAGGGGAGAGCCCCGGCAGAGCCATTCCTGTTCCCCTCACAGTGCATTCCTCCCTCACCCTCTCTCCTCTCCTTCACCAAGCAGTCCAGATGTCAACCTATCTGCTTCCCCCTCGCCGCCATGTCCTCATCTCCTCTTCGTTTGATCACTCTCCTCCGCTCCCCTAAGAGCCCTAAAAACATGATACTACACAGCGCAGGTCTTTCACAGGTCACGGTCAGAGTGGAAAAAAAGATAGAAAAAGAGTCACTGGAAAGAAAATGAGGAAGAAGAAGACAGATGCTGGAAGTTTCCATCAATCTCCTGTCCTGAATCCTTCCATCTGTAAGATGTGATGATGCGTACACCGGGGATTGAAATACCAACTTCTCTCTCTGATAACTGACATGTTCTTTTCACCCCCGGCATCCCGTCTCCTCCCTTGGTCTCCTCCCTTGGTCTCCTCCCTTGGTCTCTTCCCCTCTGCCTTTCTGTCTGTTGGTCTGCCATGAGACTTCACCAAGCGCAGTTAAAAATAAAGACCAAAGCGAACCAACCAACTCACACTGAGGAAGGACAAGGTCATGTGGAGTTTATCTCAGTGCTCAGCCACAGAGGTGTTCTAGAGGCAGGGGAACCACTTTACAGATCAATAGTCTCCTGATACATTGCTGGCTGTGTAATCAGGATGTGTTTGTGTGTTTTTTGTGTTTTTCTCTTCCCCTCTCTATCCCTCTCTCCTCTCCTCTCTCATCTCCTCCTCCTGGCTGTCTGTCAGCTGCCAGACAGTCCTCTGGTGATCAGGAGAAGACTCAATCACACACTGCCTCTTAGCTCTTTCCCTTTCATTTGGCTCCTATTCCTCCATCTTCTTCTGTTCTTTCTTGTTCTTGCCCAGACATGCCCTCGCCATCCCTGTGGTGAGCAATCTGTCTGCCTGTCTGTCTGTCTGACTGTCTGTCTATCCGTATGTCCGTCTGACTGTCTGTCTGTCTGTCTGACTGTCTTTCCATTCTGTCTGCTTTGCTGGTTGGGTTATTGTGTTCCAGACAGAAATGATTTACATTATATTGTTTACTGCCTTGTAACTACTGCTGACTTGTAGTGGAACAAGCATATCAGTGGGTGGAGTCAGAACCTTATGCCTTACCTGTCGTAGCTTCCTAGAGGCAGGCTGTGGTGTCTCCCAGTCAGAGATAACACAGAAACATCCAAAGCAACAGTGTCACTTGCTGTAAAGTGAATGTCATGTAAATGGTTTTAAACCTCTCCACCCTTGTAAAAACTCAGCTTGAGGGTGTACTGGACTTCCTGCTATTATGCTAGTTATGATTAGTTTATTTACACCACTATAAATATCTGTCTCTGTGGGAGTACCAGGCTGGTTTCCTGTGCTGTTTTGGCCTGTATTCCCTGGTCTGTGTGTGATCAGGTGTTATGGTGCCAGTGTATGGAGGTTTTCTGACTCACCCCCTTGTGTGCACGCACACAAACACACACACACATTATGTAATTACAATGAATGGCTCTGACACACTCGCACACACACACACACACCCATCATTGTCGATCATGAGTCAGACTTGTTGTCGACGTGACCTGAGTGTTGCGGACGTGGACTTTGGATGTTGATTGGATATGCCTGTTGTCCACAGTAAACACCATCCTAAACAACATGATACTGTTGAGACGGCCGATCTGGAGACAGGCTCCTGCCCTTGTTGTTGACTGGTTTGTCCGGCGGACGTCTGTCTGGCGTCCCGTTTTGCCCAATCACAGAACCGTTAGTGTGTCCAGATAGTGAACTGTGAACCAAGACATTGATGAATGGAAACAGACAGGTGATACAACAAACAGAGTAATGACATTTATAGACTGTCGCTAAATGGACACTAAACGTAGTGGATATTTCCAGTGGTGTATGCAGCATCTCAGCTACTTGGCACCTGGTTCCTCTGTCTCTGTCAAATGGTACTGTTCTCCTGAAACCAAAATTTGAAAGGCATGCTGGCTTTCACATTTTTCATTCACAAATGTTGAATAATGGTCTAATAACCGACCATTATCTTTGTCGGACCGCGTAAGTGGAGCCCCCAAGAAGAGCGAATGTCTCTTACTGACTGACTGACTGACTGACTACACCTTGTTAAATAGCGTAGTGGTTTGAGAAGTGGACATGCGAACTATAGGTCAAAAGCTAACAGTTCATAGACGCTATTTGTGGTGGAGGTAAACTTAATAAGAAACGTTAGTCAGTTCAATAGTGCTCAATAGTGTTTAGCAACTAGTGAAATGCGAAATGCCGTGGCGTTGTGGTTAAAGACAGTGCCTCTCATGTGGAAGACACAAGTTTGAATCTATTGTGATCAACGCCATTTATTTATTTTATTTCCATGATTATTTTATCATCTCACTTGATAAGAAAGTGAGTTCTCGTTGCCTTTATTGATAATTATTGTATCAATGTCATTCACGAATGAAAGAAAAAGTACATTGTTATGCCATTAAAAACAATATATGTTCTTATGCCATGAAATGAAATAGCTTGCTAGCAACTGTTCAATTCTTATGACTATTTCAGTAAGTTAGTAGGTACTGGTAAAGCCTATTACTGGCTAATAAGCTGTTCAAACAGCCAGTGGCAAAAGCTAACAGTTCATAGACGCTATTTGTGGTGTAGGTAAACTAAGTAAGAAACATTAGTCAGTTTAACTGTATCAAAATCAAACAACAAATTGCCAATTAGCTGTTAAAACGGATTCTTTCAGGATAGACACAAAAGGCTATACTGACACCTAGCAGAAGTACTGCTCAGTGGTGTAGTGGTTAACGACACTGCCTTACACACGACACTGCGCCCCGTGTTCAAATCTTGAGATTGCAACTCTTTCTATTCCAGGCCGGCTGAACTAGGTGTGCCTGGTTTCTTGTTCTGGTATTCTGTTAACATTATTCTACTGGTATGGCTCTGGTATAGTTCCTCTATGGCTCTGGAATTGTTCTGGGATGTCTTTCTTCCTGTTTATTTTGTTGATACGGTGTACCTAACAGTTCCAACTTTCTCCCTGCTTCACCCTCTCCTTTCGTCATCACATCTTTTCAGAACCGGCCCCTGGCCCCTGGCCTTATATGCTTATTTTACTGAGAAGTATTGCTCATGGTACATCATTAATTTGGTTTTAATCGGATTAAAGCTGCAATAAGATAAGTGTTGAAATTGTAATATTTTATTTAAGAAAGTAATATAATTATGCAAGAAATACATGTTGGATGCTTGCTTTGTTAATAATCATGACAACAAAAGGTTTCTTCAGTGTTTCTTTTCGTTGTACATCATCTGTCTTTCATAAGGTGACATCTTGTACTTAACACACTGTCACAAAAAACCTTTCCCTTATAGGGAGACCTGTGCGCGTGCATGTCTTTGTGTGTGTTTTGTTATGTGTTTGTGTCTGTGTGTGTGTGTGTGTGTGTGTGTGTGTGTGTGTGTGTGTGTGTGAGGGAGGGAGTTCACTGCCTTTTGTGCTCTTTCTGCGTGGCGCGATATTTTATGTGCTTCTGGAAAATAACCGTTTCGGTCCCTAATGTGACAATCCTGTGTGTGTGTGTTGCATGGTTTGAGATGGAGGTATATCTCTCGGGTCAGGCAGACAGAGTTGTGTAGGGACTAAGGGCTGGGGGGGCGGGGGGGGGCTCTCTGTGGGGTCTGTATTGTCCTCTCATCACGAGAGGTTTCAGGCATGGTCAGTGTTCCAGTGACTAACCTTCCTGTCCCTCCCGCCCCCCCCCCCCCGTCTCCCGCTCCCCTGTCTCGCTCTCTCTCTCTCAGGCCGGCCAACCTGCTCCTGGACAGGAGTAGCTCTGAGGTGGTTTCCTCGTTGGGCACCATGGGGGACTGGCTGGACGGCGTCAGGACTCTGCCCTGTAAAGAGGCCTTCTCTGGGGTCAGCTACAGCTCCTGCGACACCCTGCCCAAGACCTCTGCAGAGTAAGAATGCTTCCTCTGATGCCACTGTGATGCGTTCAAACTCACAGTTACCGAACTCACAGTTACCGAACTCACAGTTACTGAACTCACAGTTACTGAACTCACTGGAGGAAATAGCTTAATTAGGCATCAAAATGCACGCTGTTGTAACATGGATCAACTTGGTTTATGGACATAACATGTGACTAAACATGGAAATGCCCTACCTTTTATATGTGTTGTAGTGCCACAGGGGGCCAGTCCCTGACATTTAAAGACCTCAGAGAATCCACTTAAAACAGGCCCTTTCTGAGAATGTCTCTCATGCCACAGCAACACAGAGTTAATACAGCACCCACCCACCCAGACTGAGACCCCGACCTGTTTACAATCTGCCTCCATACTCAGAGGCAGTGCTGTGGGTCTAATCTGTTAACCATGGACAGCAGCGCTTGACTGTAATCTGTAATGACAGAGCTTTAGCCACGCTCAATGGTACACAAAGACCAGCAACACACAGGGAGACAGACAGAGGCAGAGAGTGGGAGAGAGAGAGGTGGACAGAGCAAGAATGTACGAGGAGATGGAGAGAGAGATGGGAAGATGGAGAGAAACAAGAGGGAGAGTTGGATGGAAAGGAAGAAAAAGCACGTAAATGCTAGCTCCAGTTATGACAGGATCCACGGGCTGTGAACAGCATTAGTGGAGTAGATCCTGGCACCATCTACAATCACAACCCCCATGAACGTCCCTGCCCAACGCAGAAAAACCTCTCTCACTAAAATAATAGACCTGCACTTGGGCTCCCGGCTCCACTTAGATGTTCACAAGTCCATCATGTGAATTACTGTGCTTTGACCCTCTAGATCATTTCTCCCCTCAACCTTGCCCTGCCCTCTTCTTCTCCATCGCCCTCTTCTTCTCCTCTCTCCCTCTTCTTCTCCTCTCTCCGCCTCCCTCCTACTTAGCGGAGGATATGACCTGTGGGAACCTTCTGTTGGCTTAATTGATGAGGTATTTGACAGTAATCAAAACGGAGGTCCGGAGGCCGTGCTCTGGTCCTCCTAACCCTGTGGATTCGACAGACACGACACACGGTGACACACAGCCTGACAAAAGGTCCCACTGTAATTACCACGTTGCCTTTTGTTCTCATGTCAATATAAATAATGAAATGCAAATAGCGTATTAAATTCCCTCCTCACCCCTAGCCTAGTCTAATTGTCTGAGAGAATCTGTTTGGTCCGAGAGAACAATACCTTATAAGGGCCCCTGCCCTACCTCTTTTTCTCTCTCTTCACTTTTCATGGCTTTTTCACTGTCTTTCTTTTTTGACATTGCGGTCTTTTGCTCTCCTTGACTTTGTCATTGTTTCAGGATCATCTCTTGATCTACGTTCTTACTGCACCAGCGGAAACATTCTCTTACAGGCAGAGAGTTTTTCTGAGGACATTTATTCAATTTCATCAGTAAAGGATTCTTTTGCAGCCGTCACCGCAGAGCGCAAAAAGGCTTGTTTTGCCGACTTTGTAGATAATCACGTACAGTATCGATCGAATGCATCACAAATCAACGGTATGGCCTTGGCATGGTTTCTGCTAACAAGATCATTCGACAGGATCACTGGCTCTTCTCTGATGGGTCATAATTCGATAAAACCCACAATGGGATCTTCTATGTGTTTTTTAATCTTCTGAGGGTATCACAGAGAGGCCAGTCCTGGACCCGAGGATACATCAGTCCATTGATTAGTAGTGTCTTAATCCAGTTCTTTCTATTCAGCAGGAGACTACCCACCCACACTTTGACTCTGACCTCTGTTTGTCTGCCAGACTAAACTAACCAAGCCTATGTACCGCTTTTCAACCCACTGACACAGCATATATCTTTGTATGGATGAACAGGCATCTGGGTTTCGAATGGATGGTGTGGATGTGCTAAGGCCAAAGTGATCCAGCTTAATGCATCAGACTTCTGCTCCTTGTGCTGTTTTCTCTGTCGCTCTCTCTCTCGGTCTCTCTCTCTTCTTCTCACTGTCTCTGTCTCACTGTCTCTCTCACTGTCCCTGTCTCTGTCTCACTGTCTCTCTCCCTGTCTCACTGTCCCTGTCTCTGCCTCATTTTCTCTCCCCCTGTCTCACTATTCCTGTCCCTGCCTCACTGTCTCTCTCTCTGCCTCACTGGCTCACTGTCCCTCTCTCTGCTTCACTGTCTCACTCTTTATCACTGTCTCACATTCTCTGTCTCACTGTCTTCCCGTCACAGTCTGTCTGTCTCTGTTTCATTGTCTCTCTTTTGTGTTATCTCCCTGTTTTAATCTCTGGGTCTCAGTGTCTCTGCCTCAGTGTCTCTGCCTCTGTCTCTCTGATTCTGAGAAGTCTGATGTCTAGTGACACAGAGTAGTGAGTGAAGAGCCACTCAAGCTTGTTAAGACTTTGGATGAGGCAGTCCTTCATGCCTGAGTGCCTGTCGTCATGGCCACTGTGTCATTTAATGATTCTCATTGGTCATCTGCGTGCCAGGGGGAGAATTAGGTTTTCAAGAGTTTGTGTCATTAGATGATTCTCTCCAGACACTACAGTGGAAAGAACCCAGCATAACCAGTCATTTGTTTGTATCCATTTTATTGCATGATCACTGCCTAGTTTTATATGTCAGCATCATACAGTGTCATTTATGTTCGTACTGATTTATGACATGTTTTCTGTTCATGGTGAACATAACCCCAGGCATATGTTTTCATACATTGTATTCAATTAGCAATTCACTGCATAGATTGTTTTATATTTCAGCATCAAACTTTGTGCTCACGTTTTTATTTGTATTACTTTATTTTCACACTGATTTGTAAAATGTTTTTGCTTCATAAATCTAAGCCAACCCTCTTAAAGGTCAGCTTAACTGTACGGCCTGTAAAACACCTGCAAAAAAACCTCATGTCTTCCCTGGCCACGCCTCCTGCCTGTGTCTGTCCTTTAGAATCTATCTGACGGAGGTCCAGCACCACGTCACACCGGCCACCTGCCCAGAATGGGAGCCTTCCATGGGGATCACCACCCTCTAACCCCCTCCTCCTTTCATCCTCCAGAGACAGTGGACGGTGGGTGGACCGCAGTGCCCCGTCTGGCTGCCCTCCGAGCTCTAACCCCCCCCCCCCCCCCACCCCCGCCACTTGCATCAAAATAACTTCATAAGGACCTTCTGTGTATCGTGTGGCATGCCCACCCTACAGACTAACAGACAGGCCTGTTGCACCTAAAACTGTAGCTCGATGTGAAACCAAAGCCATGTTAATTGAGGCCTCGGTTCAATCAGCAGGGCATAAGATTGCCAGTTATAGCCTGGTTGACATTCAGAGGCGTTCACCAGGAATGCAGTCTCCGCGGTAACTCTGCTTTCAAATGTCAATTGTGCCACCGAGCAGATACTTCCCTTCCCTGCAATGGATCAACTGGAGCCCTGAGTGACTTTGAGCTCTTGCTGTTTCTAACTCATATCTGCTTTACTAATACACTTCCTTAACCAGAGTCCCCTACAGGAGCCAGCATGAAGATGTCCTCCTTAGGCCGTAGCTCCTAATACTAAACAGCTATACAATCCGTTAGACACAATATAACACACTCATTTGAGTTTCTGTGTCATTATAAATGACTGTTTGTACACCCATGCTGTTTGCTTATGTTGTGATAAAGCTTGCTGTTACTATTAAAAATGTTTATGCCTATAATACATTTACATGTTCCATCCAAAGACATGCGTCACAGACACACACAGACACACCACTTCAGACTACGCATGACAATAGGCCAAAAACCCCTCAAGTCCACTCTCCCATCAACTGCCTAAAGTTGTACAGCCCATTGGCCTTCTGGGAAACGTGGTCCTGTGTGATTGACAGGGTCAGAACTGGTGGCATGTCATACTGAAGCACTAACACTCTCCCCTCCCCCACCCCCGTCATTTATTTCTACAGGGACCTAAAGAAGGTTGGTGTGACTATTGTCGGCCCCCAGAAGAACATTGTGAGCAGCATCAAAGCAATAGAGAGCTACAGTAAGAACGGCCCTGTCCCAGTCTAACCTGACCAAGCCATTAGAGACCCACAGGCAGACTGGCTGACTGGCTGACTGGCTGCCCTCTGGGCCCCGTTCCCGACTGAATGAAGCCCCGCTGGGCCCCGTTCCATTCTGAATTATAGCATCTCCCCTTCAGTTCCTCCCTTCACTCCACTGAGACCTTTGCGAACGCTTCAATGACGTCGGTTCCACGAGGGAGCCCTCCTGTGGCGTGGGGTAGTGGTGAGGAGGGAATGAGGGGGAGGAGGGGCTCGGCACTCTGGATTAGAACAGCTCTCTGATCTCTCTAGCGTACAGAAAGTCCCAAACTAAAGGAGGAACCGAAAAGAAGAGCTGCTGAGGAGGGCGACCACGCTGGAGAGACAGATGATGGTCACCACGATGTCCGAGCCACCCTCTGAACCCAGGGCAACCAGTCACATGACAGACCCAACCCTGGACACTCCACACCAACGCTGCAATGGCCTTACTGAGAGCACAGGAGATAAGGGGCAGACAATCTGGCCTTGGAACCTGTGGGCACGGAGCGGGTTCCGGACAACCCGGGACGGCAGGGCCCGGTGGGCAACCTCGAGAGGAAAGGGGCTCGCTCCAAACTGACCCAATCTGATCCTGTGGATTTGACTGACAGACCTTAATCTCTGGTCGAGGAGGGCGTTTTATGCCTTCAGCAGGATAACCCGGATGGCAGCAACACACTCACATCCACCTGGGGCCGGAAGAGCCCCCCCCCACTACCCCCCACCCCACCCACCCAGAGACCTCTGAGACGCTGGACTCCGCCCACTGAAGTTTCCGCTCTGTCTCCCAGAGGACTGATGCCCCTCTGTGTCTGTGAGTGTGTCTGTGAGCGTGCACCTGTGTTCCTGCATGTGAGTACGAAGGCGTACTCAAGAGAACGGGAGCTTGAGGGAGAAGCCGGCGATTGGATAGGCACCCAGACTAGAAGAAGCCATGTATCCACACACGTGTCCACATAAAGTAGATGTCAAACATAAAGCAATAATCATAACCGCCAGTTATTACTCTAATCAACCAGAAGCCAGGTGTCTCATACACACACACACACACACACAGCTCGCTGTGCACAGGACATCAGAACACATCCTGAGCCAACTGTTTACCACACATCAGCTCGTTCATAGGGCAGCTGATTCGTCACTCCAAGCTTCCTGCCCCCAGTGTCATTTCTCAGGATGAGGGTTATTCATTCAAACTGAAGCAGAGTGGAGAGAGAAGGAGAGGGGAAGAGAGAGAAACGAATGTGGAGAGATAGAGAGTTATCGAGAGTATGTGTGTGTGTGTGTGTGATAACACCTCTGTCCGCGCCCTGCCCCCCCTATAGCCCTTAGCTGCTGTTGCTTGTTCTATTAGCATGTACATATGTAAAACAACCGTGTAACCATAGTTACTGTATTAGCGGTACAGTACCCTTTCATGGCCATCCCTTTGTACAAATGTTTCTATGTATAAAAGAATGACAAAAAAAAAATATCTGTGCAACATTTACAATTATTTGTATTATATTTGTTTTTTACATTTAAAAAAAGCAATTATAATGAGGTATTATTTATTTCTTAACATATACGGTGCAACAGTTGAATGTTTTGTTCCTACCCTGCAGTAAGTTATGCCATAGTTGTGCGACAGCTTCCACACTGTTTTCTATTTGCTTTAGAAACATTTGGAAGAGCAAGAGCAATACCGTTTAGCACCCCAGCCCTACTCTTTCCGCTTTCTTTAGACTTATGTGTGAACGTGTGTGAGTGTGGCCATGCGTGTGTATGCGTACGACATGCTAGCGTGCATGTCTGCGTGTGTGTGTGTGTGTGTGTGTGTGCAAATGTAGAAGGCCTTGTCTACTAATGTAAAATGATTTGTAGTGGAAACATTTATATTTTTATAATAAACATTCTCAACAAAAGTCTATAATGTGGATAAAATTGTCCCTGTGGTTCTTTCTGGTGTTCTGCAATCACGGGACAAAGGAACAAAGGCCGCAACATTGCCGATAAAGCATCTTCCTGTCCTGTTCCCCATCTCTAGCAGACATCTGGACTCCAGCTTGTCTTGCTCGACTCCCCGCACAGCTTCTGTTCTCAGTGCCTGCTCCTCTGCTCTGAATCAGAATCCATGTTCAGGGCCACTTCCAATAAGGCCTTCCATACACTGAACTGCTGTAGTTAGCAGGTAGATTTATAGTGCTGCTGTAATGCTGATCCTACAGGGTTCCAGAGCAGGCCAGCATCTGGGGGGATGTCTGAGGAGCTGACGGAACGTGTGTTTGTGTGTGTGTGTGTGTGTGTGTGCGCGCGCGTGCACGCCTAAGCTGGTGACTAATGGTCTCTCTGCTTTGGACTGACACACTCCAGATGTGAGGAGAAGAGGGAATGGGATGAAGAAGAAAGAATTGGGGAGCAGGACACTGCCCCCCCAGTCAGGGAACCAGGAACTCAGTATGTAACACGTTGCTCCTCCAATTTGTTCTTTATAGTGATCTAAAGCCCCTGAACTCCTGGGAGCAAGATCTGACAGGGGAGAGATGGTGGAGAGGACTTTGGAGAAGAATGAAGAGAGGGAGATTAACCAGAGGCAGGGGGACAGGAGACAGGTGAGAGGGAGGTGAAGACACAGAGAAATAAAGAGGCAGGGAGAGAGCGAGGCAGCTGGACAGACATACAGACTGGCAGACAGACTGGCAGACAGACAGGCAGACAGACAGGCAGACAGGCATGGTGTCTGTGTCAGTCCTGTTGTGAAAGTGAGAGCCCAGTAGAGCACAGTGTTAAGCTAACACAGTCAGGCAGGGAGGTTAACAGGACCCATTTATCACCCGCTCTGTGGCCTGTCTAACTCTGCTCCCATGGCAGCAACTGGCCCAGAAAGCCTGGTTCCACTTGTGGAACGGTGATGATGAGAAATCATGTTGGTGCTGTAAAATGCCTCTTCCAATCACAACACCGCTTCTATCATGTTTGTTTTATTATTGAGAAGCCCAAACCAGTCTCCTGTCAAACTCCCCCTTATCAACCCTCCCACATTTCTTTCCATCATCCACCCGCCCCCATAACTGCATGCAGCAACTGTAGTACTTCCACCATGGAACAATTCACCCTCCTGTACTTTCACCATGGAACCATTCACCCTCCTGTACTTTCACCATGGAACCATTCACCCTCCTGTACTTTCACTGTGGAACCATTCACCCTCCTGTTCTTTCACCGTGGAACCAATCGCCCTCCTGTTCTTTCACTGTGGAACCATTCACCCTCCTGTACTTTCACTGTGGAACCAATCGCCCTCCTGTACTTTCACTGTGGAACCTATCACCCTCCTGTTCTTTCACTGTGGAACCATTCACCCTCCTGTTCTTTCACTGTGTTTAACCATTCACCCTCCTGTTCTTTCACTATGGAACCATTCACCCTCCTGTTCTTTCACTGTGGAACCATTCACCCTCCTGTTCTTTGACTGTGGAACCATTGACCTTCCTTCATGTCATGGACACCACCCTCAGTTGATGCCCTCAGTTGATGCCCCCCCCCCCCCCCCCCCCCCCCCGCCCCTAGCTGTCTCAATAAAACATCTCCAGCTGTGTGCAGCTGCAGAGTGCAGGGCGTGACGCCATGTTGGAAAGACATTGGCGCTGCCTCATCCTGGGCAAAGGAGGATGTCATACGCACACACACACACAAACATTCTCAGAGACACCCTGCTACACACAACAGCACGGCCGCTGGGAGTTCAGGCATCAGCCACGCAGTAAAGCCCAGGATGTCAGATATGAATCATCAGACGATGGCAGTCTTGTTTCTCAGTTTGTTTCCGCTGCTAATGGGGAATGAGAATGACTGTATCTTCAAAAGGGATGTCGACAGACATCACATGTATTCAACGACAATGACAGACCACAACAGGGACAGACTGGCTGTAGGAATTATCATGAAATCATCACCATGCTCCTCCATGATACCTCTACTCCGCTAGTTGTAAACATATAAAACATCAGTACTGCTGTGGTCACGGAATTCATCCATCCAAGTGCTTAAAATGTCGATATGTCATGTAAAAACCTGTAAATAGTGGCCGTTGAATGCTCTGACACAATCGTAGGCTGGTGGCTTGCTGTGTTGGGACCGGGGCAGATAGGAGAATAAACTGCATTTAAAATATACATTTCTGGATGCAATTATACAATATAAAATGTGCTTTTTGAATGCTGTTATGAGTGACAGATTTGTAAATGTATTTTTTTAAAGAGCTTTATTTCTTTTTAACTATATTTTTGAGTAAAAAAAATAAAATAATTGCCGCCATCTCGATCACGATCACATTTCACAAATCAAAGTAAAACATTTGTCATTTTTTTTGTCGTGTTGCTCTTAGTCCAAATTCACAGGCCTGAGTCCAGCCCTGCCGTCCTGGGTGTAATGCAGGAGTGTGTGGCGTTGAGCTGTCCAACATCATGACAGTGTAACCCATCTAGTCATTACAGTGTAACCCTAAACTAAATCACACCAATCTGTCACCAACAGGCTGTTGGCTGGGACTGACCGTACATGTAATGGGTTTTTGTCTGGACGGGAGAGAGATGACTCTAACAGTTACACTGAGGTCTAATCACTAACGAACGAAAGAACGCACACGCACGCTCGGACACACACACAAACCCACACACACACACAGCTGTCTATCTGATGTCTGTCATTAACACTGCTCTCTCTCTCTTTCCCTCTTTCACACTCCCTCTTTCACCCTGATAATTGATTTTAAATAAAAGATGAGTGATGTGAAGGGTCTGCTGGTGGAGTGATGTCACCCACCTCTCCTCTCTATGGGTTTGTTTTACTGGTAGAGAGCTGACTGTGTGATGACATCAGCAGACTAGACCCACAGCTAAAGCATTTCAGTTCTAATTTGAGATTCCGAATCCAAATAAATTCCATTCAGATCTGTAAGACATATGCAGTCACGAGACTATTCCTGTAATTTTTAGGATGGTTCTTCCCCAGTGTCTCCTCCAACTAACCCTGTTCTATGTCTCTCCCTGTTTTTATTTTCTCCCTGTTCTAAGTCTCTCCCTGTTTTTATTTTCTCCCTGTTCTAAGTCTCTCCCTGTTTTTATTTTCTCCCTGTTCTATGTCTCTCCCTGTTTTTATTTTCTCCCTGTTCTAAGTCTCTCCCTGTTTTTATTTTCTCCCTGTTCTAAGTCTCTCCCTGTTTTTATTTTCTCCCTGTTTTAAGTCTCTCCCTGTTTTTATTTTCTCCCTGTTCTAATTCTCTCCCTGTTTTAAGTCTCTCCCTGTCCTAACTCTTGGTTCTCTAGTTCCTGAGTGTTTCCATGTTGTCCTGACAAGATCAGTCCTTTCCGGCTCTCAGTTCCAACTTTCACCACACCAATACTGGATCAAGCCACACTGTAATACTAAGGCAACTACATAGGAATGATCCCCATTGGAGGCCAGTCAAGGCTGCTCAGACAGCTCAACATGAGGGTGGCCATTTTAATATACTGTAGCAGACAGGTTATTCATTTACATAATTATTCCGTACGGCCTATTCTAGTCTTAATGTGTAATTTGCAGACATAGTGTACACAGAAATGCATAGGATTCAAACACACACACACACTTATGAATGCACACACACACACACACACACATATACACTATGTTAGGGTTAAGAACTCTCACGCCCTTTTCATTTAGCCAGAGAGCCATCAGACCAAAGGGTTCCAAAGGAAGAAGTAGCCAGTCCATTCATACTCCTCACACACACAAACGTAAAGTAATTGTTTCCTGGACAAATTCCACTTGGCGTTTACAGTGCCTCATCGTTTGATTCTGGCAGAGCCTCTTTAACAAGGCTCTTGATTGTCAAACATTGTTAGAGCTTCTTTGATCTCCACACTGTGTGTGTGTGTGTGTGTGTGTGTGTGTGTGTGTGTGTGTGTGTGGTGTTCGTGTGTGTGTGTGTGTGTGCCTGTGTGGTTGTTAGTGTGCATGCATAGTGTGTGTATGTATGCAAGGGTCTGTCCCAGACAGGACAAAAACTAATTTCCTAATGGGAAATTATAAATTCTATCGATTCTCTATTAATGTCATAACCACACACAAATATACAAACACACGCACTACCTATTTTAATGTCAGGAGAACAGAATATGACATGAATTACTCAACTGGTTTCTGTAAGGCGTTTATATTCCAGCTCTAAAACTTTCTCAACCCCCCCATCCATACAGTTTATAGAGGGTAATCTGAACAAATTACCTCTGTGTGTGTGTGTGTGTGTGTGTGTGTGTCTTGTGCATTAAGACACAAGGCTGGGCATTAGTGGAATCGGTGTGTATTGATGGTGAAAGACAACACCATGAGTTAATGGATCCATCACGATGTTAACATGTCATGATACTGAGTCCCTAGACAACGGAGTAGGACACAATTACATTTGGTATTTGTGGGGGACAACCAAATCACGCGTGTTCTGCGCGCATGTGTGTGTGTGTGTGTGTATGTTAGAGAAAAAGTGTAAGAGAGAGAGTCAGAGACAGAGAAGGAGGGAGTAAGGGACAGAGATAAAGAGGAGAAAAGGAGATACTGTATATAGCTAGGGCCTTCTCAGTATCAGGTATCTACCCCCAAAGCACCTCCCTTTCATTCTTCTCTTTCTTGCTCCCCTTCTCCCCCCTCCTTCTCCCTCTCTCCTTTCTGACAGTGAGTCTATATTGGCAGGCCAGTTCAAACACACTGAGGGCACTGGGCCTATTTTCCCCTCTACCAGAGGTATGTATGACCATTATACATAGCTAACCGTGTGATGGTCTGCTAGCTCTTTAGCCGCTCCATGGAAATTCTGAAAGGTCAACCAGGTCCTCTCACATCTAGCATGGACACGTCAGATCGGACGCTGGAAAACCAACATCAGAGGATTGAAATGACAGATTCATCTAGCAGACTGGGAGATGGAGGCCTTTTCTTTTATAGTCCCATCAAATAAAATTCACCAGAGTGGAGTTTTTATTGCAATTTTATTTACTGATTACTTTGACCACATGTGCGTGACGCATTCATTGTGCATCTATTGGCCTTTCACAAACATGGTATTAACGTGTCACGTGTGGAGTTTTGCAGGACACCAAGCGCGGGCTTGAAGTACAACAAATGTGTTTTAATTAGGGAACTGAGGCAGGCAAAAACAAGAAAATGACAAGAAAACATCCAGGCAAAAACACAGACTGGTACATGCACAAAGAGACTCAATGACTCAACCAAGGGCTAACAGAAGAGGGCAAACTAAATAGGAAGCTAACGAAGACTAAACAAACAGGTGAAAACAATCAGAACAAAAAGGACAGGCTATGTTAAGGAATAACAGCAAAAACATAAGAGAACAAAACAGAACCTTACATAAAGTTTCATAAAATATATATAACATGTATTTAAATGTAATTTAGCTAGATGCATCATTACAATGACAGTGTAGGGGCAGGTCTCAAAAGTGCCAGGGCTTGTGAATATGCCAAAGTACTGAAGGCCTGAACTGCTTTTTTGAAAACAATGCAGTGTTATGAAGTACCCTGTACCAGCTCTGTTTTCACCACTGGATATTGTAGAGCCTTACCGTCTTCTGTCCACTGATGTCCATGATGTGTGAAGGCCCCCATTCAGTCACTCTGTACATGAGGTGACATGACAGAATAAATGATTATGTGATGTGAAAACAGGTGAGGTGAAGGAATACATGAAACAGGCTTGAGTAGTAAGAGTAAGGGTTAAGGCTATGATTTGTTAAAAATGGTAGGTGTTACGGTTAGGGTTTGTGTTAAGGTCAGTTATGTTTGTTTTTAATTCAGTATGGCGTGATTCAAAGGAAAAACATTAAACATTGTCTCTACGTGGATTTCATATCACAGCCATATCACAGATATTAACTACACAATTTGATACCTAAGATATACCTTGACGATTTGCCCCTCTGTTAATGCATAACTGCATAACTGACTTCAGTGAGGTGCAGAAGAACTGACCTCAGTAAGGAGTTGAAGAAGACAGTAAGTCTCAGACCAATACAGGCCAGTGGTGAACACGATATATACAGTATAAATACTGGGCAGTATAGTATACTAAATATAAAAAACACGAGGCAATGATGTGAAGGGAAATATCCTTAGACCTCCAAGACAGAATCGTGTTGATTCAGATCTGGGGAAGGTTATAAAGCAATTGTTGATGTATTGCAAGTTCCTAGAAGCACAATGGCCTCCATCATTGTGAAATGGAAGAAGTTTGCAACAACCAAGACTTCCTAGATCTGGCTGTCTGGCCAAACTAATCACCGAGCCAGAATGGCCCAATGGCAACTCAAAGATGGGAGATCCTGCCAGAAGGACAACCATCTCTGCAGCACTTCATCCATCAGAACTTTATGGTAGAGTTTCCAGGCTTAAGCCACTCCTGGATTAAAGGCACATGACATGTCGTGCGAGAGGAGGGAAAATATGTTCTGGTCAGATGAGGCCAACATTGAACTAATAAGCCCGAATGAAAAGCATCACCTGGTTAATTCCATTCCTGACGCGTGGTGGTTGGAGCATCATTCTATGGGAATGCTTCGGGAACAACTGAATCACTGATTCATGTGTGTATGTGGTTAGAGAGAGAAAGAGAGGGAGAGAGAGAGAGCGAAGGAGGATGAAAAGAAAATATATAGTCAGGGCATTTTCAGGAGAGGTATTTACCCACCCGGCCCGTCTCCCTTTCCTTCCTCGTCTCCTTTTCTCCCTCCCTCTTGTTCTTCCTCTTCCTCTCCATTTGCATGGTGGTGGGAGCATCAGGCTATGGGATGCTTCTTAGCAGCAGGGACTTGAAGACCAATCAGGAATGAGGTAAGGAGGAACATAACACAATACCGAGATGCCCTTAAAGAAAAACAAATCCAAAGCTGCGATCGCTGCCAAAGGCACTACTGCAAAGTACTGAATAAAGGGTCTGAATATCAGTTCATGAGAATTTACAATGTATATTTTCAATACATCGGCACACATTTCTAAAAATGTGCTTTTAATTCAGCGTTATTTGGTATTCTGTGTCATTTTTTTAATTTAATAAATGATAAATTACAGTGTACATAAGTTAATGAAATGCGGAGAAAGTGAATGATTCTGAAAACTTTCCAGAAGGCACTGTGCCTAATCTCTCTTATCATTACAGGAATACAATTTGGATATGCTGTGGATGTATTTGGGTTTCCTACAAGAATACCTAAACATGAGCTCTTGCATAGCATACATTAATGCACTACACGCAGATTTGCTACGGATATATTACATTAAATAATGCAGTTGGTATAATCTGTTCATGAAATGCTTTTAGATGTGCAGTGAATGTGTAAGTAAATAGTAGCCCCAGATTCAACAGCAGAACCCCAAAGAGTGGCGCTATGGTTCCCATGCAGTCCGTTCATCGGAGAGGTCACAGTGGACGTTCATCGGCCTCTAGCCTGACCAATGCAGCCCTGCTACCCCATATGGCTGTAAACTCAAAAAGACATACCACCCACGACGGCACAAATCGGATTATCAAAATACAGTCCCTGGGTGGAAACTCAAGCCAAGCTTTTTATTTACAGTGGGCATGTTTCAGTGCTTTTTCAGCGCCACGGTTTCGACACCGCACCTGACAGACTGAATCCCTATCTGAGTCTGATCACATGCTATTCATCAGCCGACGTGATCTACTTACACTGAGACTACACTCTGTGTGTGTATAATACAGAGAGGGCACACTGAGTCAGTCGCACATTCTTGCTTATTTCATTTGTAAAACTAAAAGTACTTTACCTCAAATTTGAAAGCAGTAATTTTTCTCTCAAGTCTGATGAGCAATGCTGGTAAAACTAACTGATGAGTTGTTCAAAACGTAGTATTATTTTGATAATCATGAACAATAACATGTTTGTTTTTTACATGTACAGTATGTAAGCTGACATTACTGTAGATGTGACGCTACCACTTCTGTGTGGCGAGAGATTAACAAGGTTTGGATATAACATGTAACATGCATCACAACACACACAGCCACCAAGTCAGTTCTAGACAGTTTCCAACAGCCATTGTGCATTGTCAAAACACTGAATTAGGTTTTACTGACAACGAAGAGACTTGGAGGGATGTCATCGGGCCATGTAATGATGCATTTTGAATTTGATTCAATCACAACTTACCTCAGAACCTCTGTGTTAATGTTTCAGTGATTATTAAAGCAATATGGCAGGTGAGATTGTGGTATATGACCAAAATACTTGCCTGGTGTCGTACATGTAAAGTGATGAGTATATGTTCTCCGTCAACGTACTGGGAAAAATAAACACATGTACTATAAACCCCTGAGGTACCTTTTTCCTATTAGAAACTGCTTGATCAGCATAGACCAGTAAAAATACATATATTGTCATACCCGTGATATACTTAAGCAATAAGGCACAAAGGGGTGTGGTATATCGCCAATATACTACAGCAAAGGGCTGGTCCTAGGCAAAACACATCACTTAACCACGGAACTGGCAGTATACCACAAACCCTGACATGTCTTATTGCTATTATAGATTAGGTACCAACACAATTAGAACAGTAAAAATGTGATGTCATACCCATGTTATGCGGTCTCATACCACGGCTATCAGCCAATAAGCTTTCCGGCTTTAAGCTACTCTATTTATAGCCTTTGTGAATGAATAGGAATATATGCAAACGGCACCTGAGTTCGGCTGGTTTGAGAGTTGACTTTCTTTCTACAGGCTCGTTTTGTGCAAAATATTTCCTTTACTCCTCCATCGCCCGTTTGATAGATCGATAATCTACCACTCTCACTTTGCTCACACTTACTAACCTAGAATTGAAAAAAGGATTAACCCATTATTAACCCAAACCCATTATTGGGATATACGTCTTTTAGTAAATTTCCATGGATAAGGTTGACAACAGTTGCTATCACACACAGAGTTTGTTCCCTGTTCTGAAAATACCGTACGTTGTTAATGGCCTAGGCTACGAATCAGAAACCTCGTTGCTAGTTCATAGGGCAGATAGACGGGTACTCAAACCTCTGGTCTCTTTGCATTGCGGAGATTAAGTTGTGATTGTGCTTGTATGCACCATAGTTGTAATAAGAATGAATGACAGTGTGATGAGGATGAGGTTAGGGTTAAGGTTAGGATTAGTGAAAGTAGGGACAGTGAACTTTGGTGTCCGCATTTGAAAAGTGCCTGTATGTGTGTGTGTGTGTGTGTGTGTTTGAACAGACTGTGATTCATCTAGGAAAATATGATTAATGGGGACATTTTCCCTGTCCTCATTTAAAAAAAGGAAACTTTTTGGCTTGCGTTTTTAGGGTTTTGTGCTTGGTTTCCGTAACCTCTCCTTGGGCCTCTCCAGATGTTTCAGATTTTTGGTTTTAACCCTAAACTGGCACACCCATTTTAATTAGTCTATTAATCATCAAGCATTTGACTAACTGAAGGTGTGACAGTTAAACGTTAAAATAAAAATCTAAATCATTTAAAGTGATCCAAGGACATGTTCGGGAAACCCTGGTTTTGGCTAAAAGTTACAATTGGGTGTTAGGGTTAGAATTAAATGAAATTAGGAGTTTGATTATGATGAGGGTTTGTGGGTTTGGAGTTAGGATCAGGGTTCAGGCTTAAGAGTAAGGGTACAGTTGTTGATGCAGCCGCGTCTGTGTACATGGCTGAACCCGGTTTACTGTAGATATTAGCGGCCACATCATCCCGTAATCCAAACCCACTTTTAAAAATAGCAAATTGCATTGTTTCCACTGCTCTTTTCATCTGTGTCAGGAATTGGTGATTAGGGGATTGCCGCTGTCCAGTGCTGGAATTGCGCAGAAATCGCTTTCATACAAACATGATCTTTCGAATTTAGCCAATTTAAAATGCTTTGAGGTGTGGTGTCAAATGGAACAGTATTTCTTATGTTTGATCATGTAAACAAGCACTTAAATTATTTTCCAGTCTAGTCTGAGCCAGTCTCTTTGTGATACAAAAGAGAAGCTAACCAGCAACTGGCTTGCAATGCTTAAAAAAAAAATTACAATCAAGCTAGCAGTGCCTTGTTATCCCCTGAGTGCATATCTTTCAATACAAATGTGCTAGATGATCTGTTGTCCCACATCAAAGTGCACCAGACATGTGGGAAAGTGTTCTGGGGGTTGATTGGCTTAATTAGCAAAGCCAATCAACAGCCTAGCTCCAACTTGCCCTCCAAATGACATTTATGTTAATGTCTTAAAAAACTGTGTTTAGCCATAAACTATGAACATGCTCCATAGAATTGAGTGTAACCGTTATCCGTTTGTAGCCCAAACCTGTACAATCCGGTTTGGTAAGAAGTTAAAACAAAGTGCAGGGCCTTGCTGAAATTAATTAAAATTACTGTATTTGGTCTAGAGATGGAGTGGGTTGCTTGTAGGAAAGGAATTTGGGGATTTACCCATGCAACATTAACATGAGAAATAAGCCTCATGTTAAGTACAACACGTGATGTTGTGGGCTATTGGGTTGTATACTGCAGGCTACATTAAAAAACAATTGTAGAGAGCCTGTGTTGATTTTGACCATGGCATTTAGTTTGCTAACACTGAGGTGTGACTACAAAGCAAATATATATATATATTTTTTAATGAATTGGCATACACTACGCAATAAGTGTGAAATTGTGCCTGTACATAAAGGTTGCGCTATTGACTGAATGCTCCCTTCTGATTTCAACTTCATGCTGGAATTCATTCAAATTGCTATAGCAAAGTTCAAGCAGAGTTTTTAATTACAATATTTATTCCATGTCTACACATATCCAATTCAGAAAATATGTCACAGTCACCTCTCAGTATTTTATGTTTGTTTCCAATTCTGAAAATATGTCACAGACTCCTCTGAGTATTTTATGTTTGTTTCCATTTCTGAAAATATGTCACAGTCTCCTCTCAGTATTTTATGTTTGTTTCCAATTCAGAAAATATGTCACAGTCTCCTCTCAGTATTTTATGTTGGTTTCCAATTCAGAAAATATGTCACAGTCACCTCTCACTATTTTATGCTTGTTTCCAATTCAGAAAATATGTCACAGTCTCCTCTCAGTATTTTATGTTGGTTTCCAATTCAGAAAATATGTCACAGTCACCTCTCAGTATTTTATGCTTGTTTCCAATTCAGAAAATATGTCACAGTCTCCTCTCAGTATTTTATGTTTGTTTCCAATTCAGAAAATATGTCACAGTCTCCTCTCAGTATTTTATGTTTGTTTCCAATTCTGAAAATATGTCACAGTCTCCTCTCAGTATTTTATGTTGGTTTCCAATTCAGAAAATATGTCACAGTCTCCTCTGAGTATTTTATGTTTGTTTCCAATTCTGAAAATATGTCACAGTCTCCTCTGAGTATTTTATGTTTGTTTCCATTTCTGAAAATATGTCACAGTCTCCTCTCAGTATTTTATGTTTGTTTCCAATTCTGAAAATATGTCACAGTCTCCTCTCAGTATTTTATGTTTGTTTCCATTTCTGAAAATATGTCACAGTCTCCTCTCAGTATTTTATGTTTGTTTCCAATTCTGAAAATATGTCACAGTCTCCTCTCAGTATTTTATGTTGGTTTCCAATTCAGAAAATATGTCACAGTCTCCTCTGAGTATTTTATGTTTGTTTCCAATTCTGAAAATATGTCACAGTCTCCTCTGAGTATTTTATGTTTGTTTCCATTTCAGAAAATATGTCACAGTCTCCTCTCAGTATTTTATGTTGGTTTCCAATTCAGAAAATATGTCACAGTCACCTCTCAGTATTTTATGCTTGTTTCCAATTCAGAAAATATGTCACAGTCTCCTCTCAGTATTTTATGTTTGTTTCCAATTCAGAAAAAATGTCACAGTCTCCTCTCAGTATTTTATGTTTGTTTCCAATTCAGAAAAAATGTCACAGTCTCCTCTCAGTATTTTATGTTTGTTTCCAATTCTGAAAATATGTCACAGACTCCTCTCAGTATTTTATGTTGGTTTCCAATTCAGAAAATATGTCACAGTCTCCTCTCAGTATTTTATGTTTGTTTCCAATTCTGAAAATATGTCACAGTCTCCTCTGAGTATTTTATGTTTGTTTCCATTTCTGAAAATATGTCACAGTCTCCTCTCAGTATTTTATGTTTGTTTCCAATTCAGAAAATATGTCACAGTCTCCTCTCAGTATTTTATGTTGGTTTCCAATTCAGAAAATATGTCACAGTCACCTCTCAGTATTTTATGCTTGTTTCCAATTCAGAAAATATGTCACAGTCTCCTCTCAGTATTTTATGTTGGTTTCCAATTCAGAAAATATGTCACAGTCACCTCTCAGTATTTTATGCTTGTTTCCAATTCAGAAAATATGTCACAGTCTCCTCTCAGTATTTTATGTTTGTTTCCAATTCAGAAAAAATGTCACGGTCTCCTCTCAGTATTTTATGTTTGTTTCCAATTCTGAAAATATGTCACAGTCTCCTCTCAGTATTTTATGTTGGTTTCCAATTCAGAAAATATGTCACAGTCTCCTCTGAGTATTTTATGTTTGTTTCCAATTCTGAAAATATGTCACAGTCTCCTCTGAGTGTTTTATGTTTGTTTCCATTTCTGAAAATATGTCACAGTCTCCTCTCAGTATTTTATGTTTGTTTCCAATTCTGAAAATATGTCACAGTCTCCTCTCAGTATTTTATGTTTGTTTCCATTTCTGAAAATATGTCACAGTCTCCTCTCAGTATTTTATGTTTGTTTCCAATTCAGAAAATATGTCACAGTCTCCTCTCAGTATTTTATGCTTGTTTCCAATTCAGAAAATATGTCACAGTCTCCTCTCAGTATTTTATGTTGGTTTCCAATTCAGAAAATATGTCACAGTCACCTCTCAGTATTTTATGCTTGTTTCCAATTCAGAAAAAATTTCACAGTCTCCTCTCAGTATTTTATGTTTGTTTCCAATTCAGAAAAAATGTCACAGTCTCCTCTCAGTATTTTATGTTTGTTTCCAATTCTGAAAATATGTCACAGTCTCCTCTCAGTATTTTATGTTGGTTTCCAATTCAGAAAATATGTCACAGTCTCCTCTGAGTATTTTATGTTTGTTTCCAATTCTGAAAATATGTCACAGTCTCCTCTGAGTATTTTATGTTTGTTTCCATTTCTGAAAATATGTCACAGTCTCCTCTCAGTATTTTATGTTTGTTTCCAATTCAGAAAATATGTCACAGTCACCTCTCAGTATTTTATGCTTGTTTCCAATTCAGAAAAAATTTCATAGTCTCCTCTCAGTATTTCATGTTTGTTTCCAATTCTGAAAATATGTCACAGTCTCCTCTCAGTATTTTATGTTGGTTTCCAATTCAGAAAATATGTCACAGTCTCCTCTCAGTATTTTATGTTTGTTTCCAATTCTGAAAATATGTCACAGTCTCCTCTGAGTATTTTATGTTTGTTTCCATTTCTGAAAATATGTCACAGTCTCCTCTCAGTATTTTATGTTGGTTTCAAATTCTGAAAATATGTCACAGTCTCCTCTCAGTATTTTATGTTTGTCCAGGAGAGAAACATTGGCTTTTCAAAGTATTCACTCGCCTTCCACTTTTCCATATGTAATGTGTGATAAATAAACTAGATAAATTGTTCTAAAATAATTGCAAGTACAAAACATAAAATAATCTAAACATAAGTGTTCACCCCCTCCATTCAATATTTGGTAGAAGCTCCTTTGGCAGCAATTACAGACTTTTCCTATTTGGAAAAGTCTCTGCCCATTCTTCTTTGCAAATTTTTTTACTCTGTCCACATATTCTAAAATGGATTGAGGTCTGGGCTTTGACTGGGCGACTCCAAGACATCAACCTTTTAGTTTTTTTGGCTTTCGCTGTATGTTTGGTTCAAGCTAGCTTAAGTAACAAAACAAAATAATTTAACATACAAATATCTGCCACTCAGGAGCTAAAAGTAAAGCAAGAAATTGTAAAAAGAAATATAACGTGTCCTTGCCGAACGAACGTATTTAGTAAAATAGTTTAAAGCAGACGCTTAGAGAATGTTGATATAGATGCGACGACACAAACAGCATGGTGGAATGAAATGAAAGGGGCGGAGAGATAGCGAGTATCAAGGGCCAACAGCATAAAGAGAGCCACTGGAGACCATCTCTGGTGAAGTGAAAGCAAACACCTGAATGTGACTCTTTGTAAAATATCTACTGTGTAAATACTACTGTGTAGATTTTTTTAATTGCACCCTCAATTTTGGTTTTCGTGGCTTCTTTGTATAGCGTTTAAGCCAGAAACCGTTAAATGGCCTGCAGAGCATAGGTACCCCTACGTAAAAGTATAGTGTTTCTGGATTGCATTGAGAATTTACAGTAACTAATTATAGTGTGTTGTCCTAAAGAGTTCTGAGACAGAAGTTCTTGTTTACAAAGTTAGACTGAGCCATTCTTGTGCAAGGACTTGAATTTCAGTCTGCAGCAAAACTTGAGATGCATTCCTGTATCACATTCGTCACGTGCCTGTAGAATTATGCCGAGAGATAGCTAGAGTGGCTCACCTGTTACGTGTCAGTGTTTGGACTGGGGCTGTGTCTCATAGTAGCACACTGATCCCTGCTGAATTTCTCGGGCTCTGTGTCTTTGCCATGCTGCTCCAGTTTCTCTGGGGGGAGTTCTGTAGTATGCGTTAGCTTCCATCCCATTACCATAACTGTTACTGAACCGAGAATGAGATGGGAGCTAAGGAGCACACATGCAACAGACCACCCTCAAGTGTGTTTGCATTTAAGTATGTGTTAGTTCAGATGTTCAGATGTATAAGCGTACCTGGGCCAAAACATTTACATTGCTATGATAAAATATTGAGTTTTAAATAGTTTGAATGTCTCCTATTCCCTAATGTGGTCATATTTTTTGCATGTATTCTTTGATTATTGAATATTTAGTCTATATCCATCAAGTGCCTGTTCACACATTCAGACTACAACAAACCTGTTGTTAAAGCGCTATACAAATAAATTTTGATTGATTGATTTGATCGACCCGATTTTTTAGTAGACTGTAAATAACAGACGGAAACAATAAAATAGCTGCCCGCATAAATTAACACTTGTTGTTTCTTTAAGTTTCTCTGATGAGCTAATGTTTTGGTTGCACCTCAACTTATGTTGATTAGATGCTCTCCCTAATTCTTTATAAATGAAAACCCTACAAAATATCCACTTACTCTAATCGAATGAAAGATTATAATTCCATGTCATTCTATAACCCTGTTTCCCTAGAAGTGGGGACGCTGCATAAAATACAAATGAAAACAAAATGCCATGATGTGATGATTGTACAATGTATCAAATGTTATTGTTTTTGGAAAAAATACAAGCCCATTTTGTATTTGATGCCAGCAATATGTTTCAAAACATTCGGGACAGGGGCATGTTTACCCCTGTGTTACATCACCTCTTAACAATTATCTAAGCATCTGGGAACTGAGGAGACCAATTGCTGTAGTTTTGAAAGTGAAATGATTTCCCATTCTTGCTTGATATAGGATTTCAGCTGCTCTACAGTTGGGGTCTCCTTTGTTGTTTAGCACCTGGACTCTTTTACCACGGAGCCATGCTTTTGTAATACATGCAGAATGTGATTTGGCATTGTCGTGCTGAAATATACAAGGCCTTCCCTGAAAAAGACATTGTCTGGATGACAGCATATGTTGCTCCAAAACCTGTATATAATGTTTAGCATTAATGGTGCCTTCACAGATGTGCAAGTCACCCATGCCATGTGCCTTAATGCACCCCCATACCATCACGGATGCTGGCTTTTGAACTGTGTGCTGTCAAGAAGCTGGATGGTCCCTCTCCTCTTTTGCCCGGAGGACGCGGCGTCTATGATTCCCAAAAATAATCTAAAATGTTGATTAGTCAGACCACTGGACAGATTTCCACTTTGCCATAGTCCATCTTAAATGAGCTCGGGCCCAGAGAAGGAGGCGGTGGTTCTGGATCTTGTTTATACATGGTTTTACTTTGCATGGTAGAGATTTAACTTGCATTTGTGGAATGTACTGTGTTCATATACAATGATTTTCGAAGGTGTTCCTGAGCCCATGCAGTGATTTCCACTACAGAATCATGTCTGTTTTTAATGCAGTGGCATCTGAGGGCCAGAAGATCACACTAATCCAATATTAGTTTTAAGCCTTTTCCCTTTTTTTTTTGTCTCCAGATTCTCTGAAATGTTTAATGATATAATGTACCATAGATGATGAGATCTCCAAATTCTTAGCAATTTTACATTGAGAAATGTTATTCTTAAATTGGTGCACTATATGCCTGCGCAGTTGTTCACAGTGGTGAACTCCTCCCCATTTTTACTTCTGAAAGACGCATCCTCTCTGGGATGCTCTTTTTATACCCAATCATTTCACTGACCTGTTGCCTTTTGCAGTCTTTTGTTGCCCCTGTCCCAACTTTTTTGAAACGTGTTGCTGGCATCAAATTCAAAGTGGGCATACATTTTTTCAAGAAACAATAACATTTTCTCAGTTTGATATGTTGTCTTTTTTCTATTGAATATAGGGTTTATCTGATTTGCACATCATTGCATTCTGTTTTTCTTAACATTTTACACAGAATCCCCTTTTTTCGTATAATAATTATATTCGGACGTTGGTTTTGTGTGTTTATTGAACTTCCCATATACTCAGGAGAATGAAACCTGGCACAGGTCTGAAAACACCTGGTTCACTTTCACTCTTTCTCTCTGGAACTAGTACACTCTGATGGAGAATTTCTGTTACCTCCAGACCTCTGTTTACTCTGAACTGCCAGACCGACTCCAGAACGGACAGATTACGATGGAAGAAATATTGCAACCCTGTTGTGAGTGAGGAGTGGAGAGAGAAGGAGAGACGAAAAAGTAGAAAAAGTAAGAGAAGAAAAGGGAGAAAAAGAAACAGAGAAAATGTGGACAGAGAGAGAGGGAGCGAGACAGAGAAAGAGAAAGAATGAGTTGGTTTCGGGGTTCATGTTAACTGTGTATTTACAGACAGCCCATCAAAACACAGCTCTCCCCTTCGAAACACTTACAGAATCATCAATCATGATCTCTGCACCTGTGTTTTGATGTGAACACTACATTCCAGAAACTGGGTATTTTTTGTTTACATTTCTTTTTGTCCTGTTTATATCCTTATGAGAATAACATAAGATACTGTATATGAAACCACACACCTGTCTTTGTAGACTATGTAATAGGTTCCATGCTCAGTTTTGTATTTGGCTGTATTGGAGATATTGGAGAACGTAACTGATGTTGCGCAGATTAGTTGAATGTGAATGTCATACATGGATATAGAGTTGAATTATATGTATTATTTTTATTATTAGTAGTAATATTAGTCTTATTCTAGTAGTAGTAGTAGTAGTGGTAGTAGTAGTAGTAGTGGTAGTAGCAGTAGTAGTAGTAGTGGTAGTAGTAGTAGTAGTGGTAGTAGTAGTAGTAGTAGTAGTAGTAGTAGTAGTAGTAGTAGTGGTAGTAGCAGTAGTAGTGGCAGTAGTAGTAGAAGAGGTAGTAGTAGTAGTAGTAGTGGTAGTATAGCAGTAGTAGTAGGAGTAGTAGTAGTCGCTATTAAAACTTTCACACATTTCGATATGTAAGTCTGTGAAAATGGGATCTCTTAATCTTTTGGAAATAATTATGAATGACAAATTGATTGGGCACATTGTTAAAAAATCATCCTTACTTCCCCATTACCATGACCTCAAACAAATGGGAACATTCAGTCTATCATGTGGATTGCCTGTGCCGTCTAATTAGAATCACATGCAGACCAGCGGATGACCAATCCCAAGGCGTATGTGGGCCTTCACTCTATATGAGCCTTGGTGGGAGGAGAGGGGCCTGGGTAAACATGATTAGTCATAATGCTGAGACGTATTGTATGGCTGAAAGGCCGCTGATCGGAGATGCAGAGAGGAGAAGGAACAACGGAGAACTGAGGTCTGCAGGGATCGCACTGGACTGTAACCCACGGAATCTCACAGAGAGCCTGTGTTACTGTGTGTGTGTGTGTGTGTGTGCAGTGTGTGTGTGGTGTGTGCAGTGTGTGTGTGTGCAGCGCAAAGGAAAACCCAAGTTCAAAGCGAGGCCTATCGGTGAGTTATTTGTTTGTTTGGTTTGTCAACTAATGAGTTGCTTATTTCCTCAGCCTCCACTGGGAAATTCTTAGTCAGAGCAGAACCTATAAAGCTTTTAGACAATGAGATAATATATTTTCTGATTAAAGGAGGGTCAATTGGCAGTAATTCTGATTGGGACGGGTTTTTATAGCCTTTCTAGTTGGTACTGACTATATAAATCCTATTACTCAAACACATACCGAATATGTACATATCTATTATACATAGGTCATGCATGTAATTTGTAGTTTTATTTCAGGGAGACATAGAATACACAACAGGTTCTGTGGAGTTCAGAGTTCTAACAGAACACTCACTCAGTGGAAGTGGGTGGGAGGGAGAGGCTGAGTTGGTGTTGGGTGGTTCTCAAAACATCTGAAAGTCGAGTTTACATCATCAGTTCTCTAGCACCGATCTGCAGTCTGTTCCTTATAAGACTTATTAACCAGCTTAGAGTTAAAAACATCACATCACAGGCTTTAGTTCAACAGAGAAACCACTGATCAAGGCAGGCTAATTCATGCGTCTAACTTGGAACAATCTGCGTCCATATGCTATGTCTTTATGTGTGCCTGACAGATACAGTGTGAGAGTTGCCTGAAGAGCCCAAAGCCTTAAAGATTAAGAATGAATACCGATACCAAGCTTAATATCTAAATGTAACTATACCGTTAACAATTCTGAATTCAAAATCAACCATAACCTTCACACAGCGACTAACATTAACCCTAACCTTCAGACCTGACCTTTACCTTAACCATAACCATTTGACCTAACCTTAACCCTAAACCTAACCTTAATACCTAACCATCACACTGTGACTAACCTTAACCCTAACATTCAAACCTGACCTTTACCTTAAATCTGACCTAACCCTAACCTTAATACCTAACAATCCCAATTTGGGAGCCATACTTATTTTCCTGTATAATTAATTCCTCTACTTCACATGAAGACGTTTCCTTTCACATCATGTTCAGAAGTGCATCTCTTCCTCTGCACCAATACAATGGGTGTTTCATTTCACATGAACCCCCGCCGGGACAGACAACAAATGCCAGCAGGAGACCGTGAGTCCACAGTCTGCCTCAGACCTTGTCATTGTTCTGTCCCCATATCCACTGTCTGTCGAACGTACACACAGGTCCATACCGCAGCTCGTGTACACAGCTGTATTTCACACGTTCTGTAGCATTTCCAAACGTGCTGTTATTCAACAAGCCGACAGAGAACAGCATTAAAAGAGCCCATTTATTTCCCGCCGTAATCTGCCCCACTGCCTCCGTCCTACGCATGGCACCTGGCGAGAAATCCCCCCACGGGCCTCTCATTATCATGTGGTTGCATCATAATAGATGTGTCTTTCTTACCTCATGGCCACTTCACCTCAGCATTGCATGCCTTTACACCAGCCTCTGCAACAAGCCTACCTAATTACAGGCTGTATCTTTGATCTAACTCAGCCACAGCTCCTCGGTTTAGCTCCCCACTAAGCGTGCTTGATTTGTTTTGCGGCCCTTGCGCTGCAGTGTGGTGACTAAGTACGGCATTTGTGTAGTCGGTCACGGTGTTGCGGGTGCGTTGTTAGGCTATCATCAGTCACCGGCCGGGCTAGTTAGGTGCTGCGTTTACACGTTGTCTTGGTTCTTCATCACAATGACGAAGCACCGCTGTGAAAACCCCTGCAGGCCAAAGCGTCCCATCCATTTAGATAGCAACAACGGGGGGAATCATGCTAGATTACATCTACACGCAACGCATTTCTACCTGTTTTCGGTAGCAAACACAACCGGCAAAGGATGGAGGGATGGAGACGTGGGGAGAAAGAGTGGACGACTGGTATTGATGTGTGGAGAAGGGATGACAATCGGGATGAGAGAGAGAGAGAGAGAGAGAGAGAGAGAGAGAGGAGAATGGATATTCCCATAGGGCAACACGATCCAAGTCAGTGACAGGGAAAAGAGAGTGTTGTGTGTGGTTGGTTGGGTGATGTTTCAAACACTGGAGGATTAACTGTTGGGAGGCCCTTTGTCAGTACCCTGTGGGAATGTTTCTGCTCTTCTCTTCCTTTTCTTCCAGGTCTTCCGCCTACCATAAAACCATTGCTTCCTCCTGTCAGTTTCTCTGACCGTCCCTCCATTCAACCATGTTTCCTCTTCTACCCCCTTTCCTACCCATGTATCCTTCCCTCTGTCCTTAAGTCCCTGTTCCAGTCTGTCTCTACTTTGTTGACAGTATATTTTGTCCTTCTGCTTACCGTGTCTTAGTACTTCTGCTGAAAGTGTTTCTGACTCTCTGTCAGGAGTCTCTGACATGGTTGTTATGAACAAGTCCCACAGGGACATATCTACTTAAAGCCCTTGTACATATAGCTATTCCCCATGCAGTCAGTGCAACACACACAAACACACACATTTGCACAGACATGGGATGTGTATAGGCACACAGACACAAATGGAGGCACACGTTTATACAAACATGGGAAGTGCAAAACACACTTTTAACACAAACGTGGGTCATTCCACACACAGTCCCATGTTCACGTGTGTAAGGAACTAATTTAGATCAGAAGTCCAGATATCATCAAGTACAATAACCTATGGCAAACCCAGGACATTTTGGTCCACATATATATATATATATATATCCATATATAAGTGGCTTTTAAGGCTTAAGGTTAGAGTTAAGGTTAGGAGTTGAAAGGTTAGGGTTAAGGTTAGGAGTTGAAAATCATTTTTTTAATAAAAAATATTCCACACAAAAAAACTACTTGGAAATCAACTGTGATCCCAACAAGGTCCTCACTGGTATTGTAATACCTACATGTGTGTGTGTTGCCGTGACAGCGCAGGAATGATCTGTGTCCATGGGTCTCCCTAAATACAAAGAGGAATCCATCAGTGCGTCGGGGTCTCGGACTGGCCACTGTGTTGCTGCTTCAGCCGGAACGCAAGGCCTTGTGGGAAGGACATTTGGCGCTGGTGGTACATTCCTGTGTCGCCACGGACGACTGCATGGCCACACACGCACACAGACACGGGCCGGGTGGTATTTCATGTGGTATTTCATGCTGTAATTGCTTTCTACAAGTCACGCCAGCACAGGGTTGTCCTGTTCACCGCTTCTACTTGACCAATGACAAGTGGAGAACTGGAAACGGCAGGTACGTTCCACACAGATAAAAAAGGAGGGGGTGACAGAGAGGGTTAACGGACATATCGATCTACAACCCTTTTTCCAAAAAGGTTGGGACGCTGTGTAAAATGTAAAGACGATGGTGCAACACAGTGGTAAACATGCCCCTGTCCCAACGTTTTTCAGTTTCAACATCGGACATGTTGTCTTCATACTATTTCCAATTAAATACAGGGATACATGATTTGCACACCATTGCATTCTGTTATTATTCACATTTTACGTACATAACCCGACCCCAGTGGATGTACACAACAGTCGGCTTCTCCTCGTGAGACGAGGCAGACGCACAGAGAAGGGTTGGGGAGGACTGCAGCTTTGGCCTGTCGATGTGATCCTCATTTTGGTTCCACATTCTGCAAAACATACCACTACCTAGGAAAGCCTAACAGCAACTTCTCAGAGAGTAAAGTGCCACTGCGTGTGTTTGCAGCAGGAGGGTGTCAGCGTGTGTCCGTGTGTTGCATTCGTTTGTGTGTGTGTGTGTGTGTGTGTGTGTCTCTGTGAGCCCAGTGATTGCCTTTGACGAAACTGTGGCGGACCCCTGTGTCGTCGTAAAGGCTTCTGCCACCCACGGTGTAACACATTGTCCAGCATTGAGGAAATAACCTCTTGACACCAGGGAGAGGGACTTCTGGACTGACCCAAGGCTGCAGGGAGAACCCGCTGCTCTGCTTACGACTGTGTTGGACATTCCAGATTTCAGAAAAAAACTTTATTGGCAAAAACATTCTCTCATGTATCGTTAAGTTGAGGAAATGGGTTCTACAAACAAAATACAACCTGTACCATACACTGAGTCAAATGTAACTAATGTTACCATCAAATGATTAAATTAATTAATTGTGATTAATTTTTAAAATCTGTCCGTAATTTATCCATGTTTTATTTCAAAAGTAGTGCAATATGTTAAAGACATACTATGTTTTATGGTAAAATATGTACAGTGCATGACAATTAAATAAGTACTTGAGCTGTCTTTTTCCATTAGAACAGGGGTGTCATGGGTCACAGATCTGAAATTTCTCCACTCAAATTACCTCAATAAGTGGCAGCATCTTCGTGTAGCCCTTTCAAATTTCAATAGAATATTACTGGTCTTATTCCATAGTTCTACCATCTTGATCAAGTCACCAATATGTGTTGTTAGGCTACAGTCAGGACTGGTTTTAGGCTACAGTCAGGACTGGTTTTAGGCTTCAGTCAGGGCTGGTTTTAGGCTACAGTCAGGGCTGGTTTTAGGCTTCAGTCAGGGCTGGTTTTAGGCTACAGTCAGGGCTGGTTTTAGGCTTCAGTCAGGGCTGGTTTTAGGCTACAGTCAGGGCTGGTTTTAGGCTTCAGTCAGGGCTGGTTTTAGGCTACAGTCAAGACATAAGATGTTGTTAAGTCCTTGCTTTGGGCCTTTGACTGCTGGGGAGCCCCCGATTGGGGAGAGGGGGCCCCAAATAAAATTTTACATAGGACCCCTCAAAAGGCTAGGGCCGGCACTGTCTACACTATAAAATACATATCAGCTGTATCCGGAGAGCTGCCTGGGTGTGCAGGCATTTGATACACTGAATCACACCTTAGTCTTAGGATCTTTAGGCTAAAATGGGGTTAGAATGGGGTTCAAGCGGGGGCCTGCAAACAGTTTTCCTGCAATAGCTGTCTTGAGACCACACTGGATGGACGGTTGGCCACAACCAAATACTGTCTTTATTAAATTCAACCACATGCAGGTAGGGTACCTGAATTATAGGCAAAGGCATAAGATGGCTAGAGACATTAATCAGGAGAGATCTTAAATTTCACTGTTTATTAAGTCCACTTTTAGAATACATGTTGATGGAAACCTAACTGGCAATGATGTTAATGCTTCACTGAAGCTAGCAAAAATGTTAATAATGATAACTTACCAGGCTTGTTATATATCTCTGTCTAGTGTTCAGTTGGAGAAAAGGGTTAGAGAGGAGGCTTTTGCTGAGTTCTTGCAGAAAATTAGGGATGGGGAAGCAATGAGATATATTCCAATTTCCGACAACTTGGAAAAGTGCGTCCTATGTACCAATGGCTGTGTATCCTAATAACACGGCGTTAGGAAGGATTCACAGGTAAATGGGAAAACCAGAACATAACTAATGATATGAATGACTACTCTCCCATTCAAAAAAATGACTACACCGTTGTAGAGCTCTCTGGACAGGTGCCCAATAAATCAAGGACTGGCTACGGACGCTTCTGAGGCTCAAAAAAGCAAAATGCATTAATGGAGAACAAAACATTTTACATAATTAAGCATTGCATTTTAATATCCCGCGTTAACACGTTAACTTTGACAGCCCTGGTAATTAAGTATTTTGGGTAGAGTCAGTTCAGTGGTACATGGCCAGACATGGCTGCCTTGTCAAC
This sequence comes from Esox lucius, assembly GCF_011004845.1. NCBI lineage: Eukaryota > Metazoa > Chordata > Actinopteri > Esociformes > Esocidae > Esox > Esox lucius. Next base: position 24,663,251 of record NC_047584.1, on the reverse strand, counting down.
CCGGTAACTACTGTACTAGAGTGATTTGGGGTGATTTCACCAACAGCAACACATTTACAAACATTCAGCTGTCAAAGGAGCCTGGCTTGATGTTGATGGTAGTGTGTTTTCCAGTGTACTGAATCAACTAGACATTGTCGTGGTGGTGGTAAGCCAAACAGTGGTGCTCATCATGGAAGTGTTCTGCCCATTTGACCGCTACATGGAGTGCAGACCTTTGCTGACAAGGTCCTAAAATACCAGCCCCTCGTGTCACGCCTGAACAGTCCTGGGTAATGGTGTAGACTTGTAATTCTGGTGTTTGGGAGTCTTGGACATGCTCACAGGCTGACAGATTGCAGGCCTGTCTAAAACCAATGCAAAGCAAGTAGTGAGCTGCTGCTCTGTGTCAGCAGTCGTGACCAGCCTGGTGGAATGGAGGAGGAGTTGCTTCCTGTACCCAAAAATGTGTAGATCCTTAAGCCTAAATGCTCCAATAGGAGTCCATTTGTTAAGTCTAAAGTTTGTAATAACTTCGAAACTCTTTCTTTGTAAAGCAGTTAGTTAGCTACAAAATGTCTAATTTTGTATGATGTCTGGGTTAGCAAAACACTTAAAAGATAATTTGTCCCTATATTTAATAAAAAATTGTTTTTGGAAAAATGCATGCCCATTTTGAATTTGATGCCAGCAACACGTTTCAGAAAATATGAGACAGGGGCATGTTTACCAACTGTGTTGCATCACCTCGTCTTTTAACATTACTCATTAAGCATTTTGGGAACTGAGGAGACCAAAATGAAAGTGAAATGTTTTCCGTTTCTGCCTTTATTATAGGATTTCAGCGGCTGAACAGTTCTGGGTCTCCTTTGTCATATTCTTTGTTTCATAATGCACCAAATTATTTTAATGGGGGACAGAACTGGACTGCAGTTAGGCCTGTTAAGCACCTGGACGCTTTTACTATGGTCTCTTTCACTACAGAAGCAAGACCTTCCCAGAAAAAGACATGGTCAGGATGGCAGCATATGCTGCTCCCAAACCTGTAAATACTGTTCAGCATTTATGGTGCCTTCCCAGATGTGCAAGTCACCCATGCCATGTGCCCTAATGCACTCCCATACCATCACGGATGCTGGCTTTTGAACTGTGTGCTGACAAGAAGCTGGATGGTCCCTCTCCTCTTTTGCCCGGAGGACGCGGCGTCCATGATTCCCAAAAATAATCTAAAATGTTGATTTGTCAGACCACAGGACAGTTTTTTACTTTGCCTCAGTCCATCTAAAATGAGCTCGGGCCCAGAGAAGGCGGCAGCGTTTTCTGGATATGGTTTCTTCTTTGCATGGTAGAGTTTTAACTTGCATTTGTGGATGCAGTGACGTACTGTGTTCACAGACAATGGTTTTCAGAAGTGTTCCTGAGCCCATGCAATGATTTCCACTACAGAATCGTGTCTGTTTTCAATGCATTGTCGTCTGAGAGCCTGAAGATCATGACCATCTAATATTGGTTTTCGGCCCTTTCCCTTAATTGCATGCAGTGATTTCTCTGGATTTTCAGAATCCTTTCATTATATGTTGTACTGTGGATGATGAGATCCCTAAACTCTTTGTAATTTTACATTGAGAAAAATGTAAAAATGTTTGCCCACGCAATCTTTCAGAGTGGTGAACCTCTCCCTATCCTCATTTCTGACAGACCCATCCTCTCTGCAATTATCTTTTAATACCCAATCATGTTACTGAGGTTTTGTCAGTTGACCTAATTAATATCTTGATATTCCACCCGGTTAAGTTTTTTGCATTACACAAAATTTTCAGTCTTTTATTGCCTTTGTCCCAAAAAAAATGTACGTGTTCTGGTATCAAATTCAAAGTGGGCAATGACATCTCTCAGTTTCAACATTTGATATGTGTTCCTTGTACTATTTTCTATTGAATAAATGTTCTATTGAAATTATTGGCACATCATTGCATTTTCTGTTTTTGTTTACTTTACGCAGCGTCCCAACTTTTTAGGAAACAGCGTTGTACTTGTATTGCATTTTTGCAGTGATTCCTTTGAAGATTCAGATATTGTGGCTTTTAAAAATAAATAAATAATTGACCCCCCTTATTTCCTATCTAATTTCAGGGCGGTACTATGACAACTTTTGCTGACGCATATGAGGCCACCAAGCTGTGTTTGTATGCCAAAACAAATATTAGAAAAACAAGCCAATTATGTATACATATCTAAAACATATTACCTACACATCTATAGGATTATCATGGACATGTTACAATAGGTCCCAACTGCATTATTTCTAGTCAGTGAAATGAACCTATGATTATATTTAGGAATTTTTATAGAATTATACTTAAGGAAAATAAAAAATTCAACCCCTGTACCTTTGTGATTTCCCCCTCAGGGAAGTATTGATGGGTCACATCCGCTCTTTTTCATCATGGTGGCTGAAGGTCTCCACAGGTTTGAATCATCAGGTCAGTTTTACGTGATGTAGCTGAGGATATCATAACTCTTTGTTGTAAACCATTAACCAACATTCATATGACAATTAGCTTTGTAATACTGGTACATAACTCACGTTTATCCATTTTTTATGAGGTCAAAGTAATATCATAGATTATCATAGAAATAGATTTTCCCATTCATAAAAAATGGACAGCTAAGCACTTAGTGGTAACTAACTCTGTAGTTTGCCACTCAGGCATATAACATCAACACTAAAGGTCTATTAATGAATTCTATGCAGACAAGGTAAAGTCATTTTCATAAAGAATTTATAAACCATTAATAAACATGCCTCGTTCATCAAAATAACCTGTTACAGGGCAGAATGGTTAAAGAAATAAAAACCCTAAAATAATTTCAGATAAAACCTTTGCACAGAAAACAACTGGGTGCTTTATCCGGTAATTATCCATTTAACAGTAACTACTACCATGAGTGAGTAAAACAAAACAAAGGTTGATAAAGCAAGCATTTCCCCCACTGAACACTTGAGTCCTATCAACACCAGCAAGGCATCGGTACAGAAAGCATATTGAGTAAACAACATATTTTGGGGTAACTATCTATGTGCTACAACATTTCCAGACATAATGAGTATTGCAAGGCAGCGTTGTGGAAACAATTATCGCCCAGTATTTTCGACCAGACTACCTCTGAACGAAACTGTGTCGGTTGCACTGGTCATATTCACACCTCATTGGTAAATAATGCCAAGCCATTTTTTAACCAGAGCATGTCTATATCTAACGCAGTCATGGACAAAGAGAATCAAACTAGAAGTGGATTCTAGAAGTGGAAAAACATATAGAACTACATATTAAAAATACATTAACATTCATACTTAGACAAATGTCCCCCCCCCCAATATCAGAGTCACTCCTACGCCCTTGCCTGGATCACATTATTATATGATCACATCTTTTTTTTTTTTGTGGGAGTACTTGGGATCAGATATCCTAAATTAAACTCTGAATGTCTGTTGTCTTTTTTTTTGACCTCCTCTTCCAAACCCCCTCCAATCTCTGCATTCATGTAAGTCTGCTAGTTAATGTTAGCTAGCTAGATAATGTAAGCAATGCCCTTTGTGTTGACAATTGCTCAGACATACCACTCTCACAATAAAGCCTTTGTTAAAGTTATCTTGACTCATTGAGCCTGATTAGGAAAGCCTGACTCCCTTAGTGGGCCAGTAAGAGATTCACAAGGACAGTGTTCATTTCCAAAATGTTTACTCAGGCCAAAGCTGTTGTTGCTTTGGTCCTATGCTGCAACTTTTGCAGTTATAACTAACCTCTGGACCTATGTCATGTTATGTTATGTCCTGTACCTTTTACAGTCATATTATCTCAGTCATTATCATTTGGTCAAAGATCCTTAATGGTGGAAGAAGCAAGCAAATGCTGTCGCTTTCATATATTATGTACTCACAGACAATATGTCACTTAACACATTATACACACAGACACACAATGTGTTAAGCATTTATGTATCAAGTTCAATAATTCTTGTAGGGTGAAATTCATGACATTTTCCCCTGAGAGGATGGTATTTTTCTGTAGAAAAATAATAGTTACAGTTCCAGGTTTTTGAAAATTGCCATGCATTTTTTTCTATCTTGTCTTGAAAAACAAATGGTTAAAAAACAAATGGTCCAGTAACAGAAGTTTTGAAAGCCTGGTTGTATGTCATCATCATCATCATCATCATCATCTTCCGCTTATCCGGGGCCAGGTCGCGGGGGCAGCAGTCTAAGCAGAGATGTCCGGACTTCCCTCTCCCTAGACACTTCCTCCAGCTCTTCCGGGGGGACACCGAGGCGTTCCCAGGCCAGCAGGGAGACATAGTCCCTCCGGCGTGTCCTAGGTCTTCCCCGGGGTCTCCTCCCGGTGGGACGGGAGGTTGTATGACAAATCTTAAATACTGAGTCATGTATATTTTTTGTGTAAAAGCCAATCAGCGTAACCAATACCAAATCGAATGTCACTAGGCCCCCACCCAGAGGATACACCCAGAGGATACACCCAGAGGATACACCCAGAGGATACACCCAGAGGATACACCCAGAGGATACACCCAGAGGATACACCCAGAGGAGGCTTTTCATTGGTGAGACTTAATGCTTCATGACTGGGAAATACACGAGACTCTACCTTGACCGCCTTCAATTCATACATAGTCCTTTAATATTGGCGTTATAAATCAGGGTTGGAAAGGGCACAGTGTATTACCACCATATGCTTATATGACCTTTTTTTATTTGACTTCACTTCAGCTGCTTGGAATTCATACGTAAGCCATCCACGTGCGTGTTATAGCCTAGTGTGATCAACTTAAATGTGATGTGGGCTGTTATAGGGTTATAACAAAGTAACAGGTATGAGTTAGGATGCTCAATGACCCGATTTGATACATACATTTAACCTGAGGATTGCATGGTGTGGGAATCTTCATACATCACTGAATTTAGTGTGGAGGTAAAATATTTAAAGTGTGTGTGAGTGTGTGTGTGTGTCTAAGTGTGTGTGTGTTTGTGTGTGGGTGGGTGTGTGTGTGTGTGCATGGAAACAAAAACATCATAATTGAGTTAGTCTGCTGGGGAAGATAAATTGACTCATTTAGTGTTGCCTCAGGTTTAATTGCTGGCAGAGTTGAAAAGTGGAAATACAGTGAGATTCTTATTGTAATAATAATCATAATGACATATAATAGTAGTCGTTTTTCACCTTCCAGATAGTGAATGAACGAGGGCGCTTTCAGTGGATGGAAAATATAGTTAGAATCACACAGTGGATTTGATTTAACCATAAGATCCCTAGCTCCAGCCTTCACTGTAAACTTAAAGCTGCATAGCCACTTTGGAAACCAGGTTTCCTGTGTAAGGATACCTGGTTCAGTCCATGATAGAGAATTTCTTTTAAAAAAACGTGTGAAAAAAACAGCTGAGAAAAACAATGACATTGCAGGTTTACAGAAAATACAACTAAATTGGGATTCTGATTCACACTGCTTTTTGGAAGAAAAAATATAGATACATTTTTTGCCTAAACAGAAGTAAAAATAACCATGAAGATTGTTTAAAATGCTGCATCTCCCTTTGTTGCCAAGGTGGCTATGATAGTCAGCTATAGGATGTAATTTCTGCGGTGGCTAGCAATGACAGCAAAGTAATATGTTACTGAAGGATTTCTAATAGGGGTGCAATGGTACGCAAAAGTCATGGTTCGGTGGAAAAAGACATGCCAATCATAATATTTCTTTTAATTTATTACAAAGTTCTAAACTTTGCCCATTGCCACTGTAATTAAAGCTGCACTAGGTAGGATTATTTAGGTAAAAAAAAAAAATTACAGCATTTTGCAATTACATACCGGTCAGAAAGCGGTTACGCACCAATGCCCGATAGAGAATGAAATTACAAATAATAACATGAAAAATAAAATGACCAGTTCCAAAAAAGCGCTAACTCAGAGTTCAATGTTATTGTTAGCCTTGATAACATTTTACTGAACAAAACGTGGAGCTTTAACTGGAAAGCCATCATTTTCCCAAACGGGACACCTGAAGGATATGGGGGGTCCTCAAGCTTTGGCTTGTCGTTTATGTTCGCCATATTTATTTACGAGGCTGCGTTACATGTTCCAGGCTACTTCAGTTGTTAAATTACGGCTCTAACATTCTAAACTCTGAATGTTTTGTTTCGCACACAAAAAAGTAACATGTGTGGTTAAAACTAGACTGTATTCATTCGGATCACAACGCGTACCAAACTGAACGTCTAACAAGAATCATGAGTCAGCTGGGAAGTATAGCTAAATGTGATTACACATTTGACATCACAGATAGCAAAGTATTTCATGATTAAAATAATCTTTAATGTATTGTATTGTCCAAATTCCAAAGTCTTCTAAGCAGAAATTAGGAGGAGTCTCACACTTGTGGTCTTTGTCTCGAGACCATATAGACGTGGTCATTGGTCTGGGTCTCCAGGGGTTTGGGTCTTGGTCTGGGTCTCCAGGGGTTTGGGTCTTGGTCTGGGTCTCCAGGGGTTTGGGTCTTGGTCTGGGTCTCCAGGGGTTTGGGTCTTGGTCTGGGTCTCCAGGGGTTTGGGTCTTGGTCTGGGTCTCCAGGGGTTTGGGTCTTGGTCTGGGTCTCCAGGGGTCTGGGTCTCCAGGGGTTTGGGTCTTGGTCTGGGTCTCCAGGGGTTTGGGTCTTGGTCTGGGTCTCCAGGGGTTTGGGTCTTGGTCTGGGTCTCCAGGGGTCTGGGTCTCCAGGGGTTTGGGTCTTGACTCCATCTCTGTCAAATTGCAAAGTTGATAATTTTAGGAAGGTCATTTTTAATTGATTTCTTTTTTATTTTGTGATTTTGGACTGGCATTGGATTTGCTTTAAATGTACTTTTCTCACAATGTACTGCATGAGAACCAATTGGAGACTCACAAATATTGCGGGATAAAAATGTAATCATTAATTTATTTATAATAATTTTCTCATATTGCTTTACATTTGGGAAACATCTTGGGTCTTGGGTCTGGTCTGGGTCTTGTTTTTTGGTGTTCAAACTAGTCTTGGTCTTGTCATGGTCTTGATCTGCAGGTTCTGGGTCTCCAGGGTTTGAGTCTTGGTCTGGGTCTCCAGGGCTTGGGTCTTGGTCTGGGTCTCCAGGGTTTGAGTCTTGGTCTGGGTCTCCAGGGTTTGAGTCTTGGTCTGGGTCTCCAGGGGTTTGGGTCTTGGTCTGGGTCTCCAGGGGTTTGGGTCTTGGTCTGGGTCTCCAGGGGTTTGGGTCTTGGTCTGGGTCTCCAGGGGTTTGGGTCTTGGTCTGGGTCTCCAGGGGTCTGGGTCTCCAGGGGTTTGGGTCTTGACTCCATCTCTGTCAAATTGCAAAGTTGATAATTTTAGGAAGGTCATTTTTAATTGATTTCTTTTTTATTTTGTGATTTTGGACTGGCATTGGATTTGCTTTAAATGTACTTTTCTCACAATGTACTGCATGAGAACCAATTGGAGACTCACAAATATTGCGGGATAAAAATGTAATCATTAATTTATTTATAATAATTTTCTCATATTGCTTTACATTTGGGAAACATCTTGGGTCTTGGGTCTGGTCTGGGTCTTGTTTTTTGGTGTTCAAACTAGTCTTGGTCTTGTCATGGTCTTGATCTGCAGGTTCTGGGTCTCCAGGGTTTGAGTCTTGGTCTGGGTCTCCAGGGCTTGGGTCTTGGTCTGGGTCTCCAGGGTTTGAGTCTTGGTCTGGGTCTCCAGGGTTTGAGTCTTGGTCTGGGTCTCCAGGGGTCTGGGTCTCCAGGGGTTTGGGTCTTGGTCTGGGTCTCCAGGGGTTTGGGTCTTGGTCTGGGTCTCCAGGGGTCTGGGTCTCCAGGGGTTTGGGTCTTGACTCCATCTCTGTCAAATTGCAAAGTTGATAATTTTAGGAAGGTCATTTTTAATTGATTTCTTTTTTATTTTGTGATTTTGGACTGGCATTGGATTTGCTTTAAATGTACTTTTCTCACAATGTACTGCATGAGAACCAATTGGAGACTCACAAATATTGCGGGATAAAAATGTAATCATTAATTTATTTATAATAATTTTCTCATATTGCTTTACATTTGGGAAACATCTTGGGTCTTGGGTCTGGTCTGGGTCTTGTTTTTTGGTGTTCAAACTAGTCTTGGTCTTGTCATGGTCTTGATCTGCAGGTTCTGGGTCTCCAGGGTTTGAGTCTTGGTCTGGGTCTCCAGGGCTTGGGTCTTGGTCTGGGTCTCCAAGGTTTGAGTCTTGGTCTGGGTCTCCAGGGCTTGGGTCTTGGTCTGGGTCTCCAGGGTTTGAGTCTTGGTCTGGGTCTCCAGGGCTTGGGTCTTGGTCTGGGTCTCCAGGGCTTGGGTCTTGGTCTGGGTCTCCATTGTTTGGGTCTTACTCTGGGTCTCCAGTGTTGTGGTCTTGACAGGACTGTCTTGGCTTCTAAGGCAGTCCTGGTTCTCAAATCCTTTGCTTTCTTTACCACTAACTGCCAGTTCAATAGTTAGCTTTGCAAAGTATTTCCAAGGTTGGCAGCCACACAGCCTTGCTTTTTTCCATTCCAGTAATGAGTTGATGTTTTGGTATTTCGGTATTGCCGTGATGCCAGTGGCTGAGTGACTATATTGCTCTTTGGCTCCATCTAGGCAATACCTGATCTAGAGAACTACCTTCAGGAGTAAAACTGGTTGTGCAACTTTCGCCACTGGCAAGCAATTGATGTACAATCTGAGCACTTGGCGTTTGGCCCAATGCCCAGCGCTGCTCCTGAAAAAATAATAGGTAACTGAAAGGTCTGGTTTTAAAAATGTTTTTTTTTTAACTGTCACATGTCAGCACATTTACTGTACTTCTATGAGAATTGATAGCACAATTCTTAATTTAAGAAAATATACTTGAAAAAATAACTAACAATACAACAATCACTGGTGGGGCTCTGACCCTAATGCCGCAATGTGCAGTCCGTAGCTGTGTCAAATGATATGATTGGAGAACATCACACCAAAAACAAATGATCCTTCACTACATGATACCCTGTTTTATCATTAATCTTTCAAGACTGAACTGTGAAATATGCAGTCATACTACTAGGCAGAGCTGATTCATGCTTCTCTCTGTATGAGAGACGTCCCTCCCAAGATTACACAGAATATCAGTAGAAAACACGCAGACAAGCAGGGAAAATGACAGGTTTTCCCTTCTTCTGGATGGGGGGATTGTCGCCATGGTGGGCTCTTCATAACCCATACTGATGATGTCTCTGGATCAGCCCTGAAAATTACTTAGATTTTTTTATGTGACTGTGGCAAGGGAATAGTTTAAACTCCATATCCATTTATAATTCAAATGGATTCCACTGGCTGATCAGATTGAAGGCCTGTGTGTGTGTGTGGGGGGGGGGGGGGGCTACAGTTACACGAAAGATCCAATCATAAGACAAGGTCTGTCAGCTTTGCTTGGGCTGGTCCGCGCCCTCTTATCTAAATAGGATTAAACAGATATGCCCTATTATCCTCTATCAGACTGGATTGATCAAACCCAATTATATTAATGTAAATGGGAGCTGTTGAAGGTCCATGAGAGGAGATTCCTGACTACAGCCCAAAAATACATGCTTGACCTCCCCTAGATGAGAGGACAACATTTGCTATTGAAATGAGAGACATTTCTCAGTTGGCACACATGGTTCAACTGAGATTTGGCTTCTGCATTTAATTAGTTGCCACGATGAGTGACTGGGGAGAAATGAGGGTTAACTAACTTGCTATGGGACAGATTTTCTTTCACCTTCCCGATTCAGGGATTTGATCTAGAAACCTTTTGGTTGACAGTTAGATGCTAAAACTGCTACACCAGCTTCCCATTTAAAAAATCTAGGTAAGCCCTTTAATGGTCCATTATTTGTTTATGCTTTGTCCTGTAACTATGAATCATTTTGAAAATGATTCTTTGCTCAGACCCTTTTTAAATTCATCTCACGGATTCATACCACTTTCCTTCATATCATCAGATGAGATTAACTGGCTTTAAAAATGAATTTGCATTGTGCCACACAAGTCACATAAAGTGTGATATATTATTGTACACTGAACTTCAACTGTAGTACGGACTTCAGAATAAAGCATTTCATTGCAAGGAAACATTAGTATTTTGACAGATAAACAATCAGATGGTCTTATCTCTGTGACTGTATATTATTCTAGGGGCATACATTTGATTGCTCAGTAATTTACCCCTTTGGATATGAGCATCATTCAATTCTCCTTTGTTACATCTCTCTCATAATCCGTCCCTGTCTCCACTCTCAGCAGGGCCTCTGTCTGTCCCTGTGGTTAAACTGAGTCATTGGATAGACTGTTAGGACCAATGACTGTGTTGTTGACAACCAACAGATCTCTATCTTTCTCACAGATAACATTATAGTTACAGCATCCTCCGCCGTAAGCTCCAGACAGTTACCCCCCTCGCTAAATCACCCCAGGCCAGGGAGGAGGGGGATTCCCTGGGAGCGAGACCCAGCCAACCCATTGCCCTCTCCAGAGCTCCACGATTGCTCACCTCACTAAATCAGACAGCAGACGGTTTCCCAAGACTGCCCTGACGAAAAGGGTCAGAGGGCGGGGACTAGTGGGGGACAAGGAGGAGGGGAGGCGACTTCAGAGATGAGAGGTTGTGACCTTAAGGCAGGGTCCCTAGAGAGGGACGTGATGGATAGAGGTGCAGGCTTGTAAGGAGGAATAGCCAGCTTTGCTGTGGCATGCTGGGATAGGAACATCCTCCACTTGAGCATGACCTTCACGTACACACACACACATGCACACACAAGCAAAACTTTTCCTGTCTCTTCTGCGTGATATCAATTGCATATTACAGATGAATCAAAAATAATATTATAACCCTCGATGGAGGCACTTTGAAACTGATGACAAAAAAATAAATCCCAATCAGTCATGCAGCCTCGTAGTGCAAGATGACAACCACGCTACAGAGATGATGCAGGTGTTACAGTTACTGTGAAAATTCATTAGTCCGTCATTCAGTGTGAAAGTCATCTCAAGCTGAGAGTGGAAACGGGTGGAGACACATCAACCGAGCTGATGAATTCACAGGGTTTCACACAAACTATCCCACTCTGTGTTTCCTCTTTCTCTGCTCTCTCTTTCTCTTTCCTCACAATCTTTGTTTCTTTGTCTCTCTCACTCACTCCATCTATCCGTCTCCTCTCTTTTCTCTCTCCTTTTCTTTCTCTCTGTCTCTCTGTGGCCCCTCTGGTCTGGGAGGGAAGTGAAAATAGCTTTTCTTCTCATCTGAGGCTTGATTCAAGGTTATCCAGGCGAGAAAGAGCTTACAGAGCAACGTGTTATAACTCTCACACATAGGGCTATTTCTACTCAGCTCAGAGACTTGGAATATTGGCTTTTCTGCTCATTGTGTTATCCACAGTTTTAATAACATTCGGTAGGGTTTCATGTTGGTATGGGGTAAATCAGCTTTGAATAAACAGTGTTTATTTGGTGCTTTAATTAAATCAATTCCACGGGGATGCATGTAGCCTTGAGGTTTTTCATTTCATGCCATTTTCAAAATGGATCAATTTGCTCATTTCAAATGGCTTATTGTAAACAAGGAAGTGTGTACTGGTTATTAAAGGTCATAAAGAGATACTTGGTGCCATGCTCATACAGATAATTGAATGTCATTGTGTTCATACAGAAGGTCCAAAGAGTAATTAAAAACCTGGAGCAAGATACACACATGCTGTAACCATAGTCACCAGTTGTATTTGTCCAGCAACAATGAGGCAGTAAGGAAAAGGAGCAATGCCTTATCAACAGTATTTGCGTTTCAGCAGCACTAAAACCTTCAACACTGGCCTCAATCTGAAGAAGCATTTTCCTACTTTGAGTCGATTTACATCCTTATGAAGTCCATGCGTTGAAATGTGTACCATTATGGAATACTGTCAGTGGGCTAGTTTCACCCCTGAGTTCACATCCATGTTCCTGCCCTTGTCCGGTCAAACTGATCATGTTGTTATTGACTACAGGTCATCAGGGGTTATCAGGGCGTCCTGACCCCTGGCAATTAACACAGCAGCAGGAAAATAGGTATGGGTTCCGTATGTGTTCCGTATGTGTTCCGTATGTGTTCCGTATGTGTTCCGTATGGGTTCCGTATGGGTTCCATATGGGTTCCATGTATTTGTTGTGTACTTTCCACTTAACACCATGAACATACAGCTCAGGTATTTCCTCTCCTCTCTTTGTCCTCCTGATGCTTCCCCCTTCCCAGCCTCCTCCTGTCTGCCTCCCCTTCCAGAGCTATCATGGGCTTGTCAGTTGGTTTATGGGATGTTTAACTGCTAGCTGTGTGTCTGTGTGTGAATATTAATAGAGTGTCTCTGCCAGATGGTCCTCAGTAGGGAACAGGGTCTGCTCCCATCTACCAGCCCTGCAGGACCCATAAATATATGGAGAACAAGCATGCTAATTACACACACACACACAAACACTCTGGGTGAGGCAGACACACTGGGGTGAGACAGGGGGACAAAGGGTGAGACGTGGGAAGGTTAGGGTACTTTGAAGGACATCGTTTCCACAACAGGGCAGAACACTGTTTGGTCAGAGCAGGAGAGTTTGTGTTAATGTGCGTGGGAAATAGAAGTCTGAATCAAGCCTGAGCTTGCATTTAATCTACTGTAATCAGCATTCTCCCCATGGCATGCAAAAGCATGTTATGACCAGGATGGCAAAACCAAGCAGATTCAGATTCATATACATTATTTCCTTATCAGACACCTAGAGATAGAACACCTGTAGTCCATTAACACCTCTGGGGAGTAACTGTGTGTGTGTGTGTGTGTATGCATGTGTGTATCCATGTTTTAGAGAGAAAGGCATATGTAATATATTTCTTGGTGTATGCATTCACATTATCTTCAACAACCATTTACAATTATCACATTTTGTATTGAAATTTAACTGCCCCACTAAATGAGGAAGAGCAAAGCCTTCCAGATTTGATGTCTTCTCTTTCTGACCTGTTTTTTTCAATGTTGTCTATCAACAGCCATGGTGTTCCTCTCTCCCAATGAGAAGTGAGGCATTGGTCTGGATTCTATCCCTGCCCTGACACCAATGACACGACTTTCTGTCGACACATCACCCTCACAGAAAAACACACACAACACAACTAACTGCTCTTACCTTCACAGACCAGCCCCTGTGAAAGCCCTGATGGTTAAAAATGTTGAGCAGACACTGTGAAAGCCCTGATGGTTAAAAATGTTGAGCAGACACTGTGAATGCCCAGGTGGTTACAAATGTCAAAAAGATACGGTGAAAGCCCTAATGCTTACATATGTCACGCAGACACTGTGAAAGCCCAGGGGGTTACACATTCTGAACAGGCACTGTGAAAGCCCAGAGGGTTACACATTTTGAGCAGGCACTGTGAAAGCCCAGATTGTTACAAATGTCAGACTGACAATGTCAAAGCCCAGAAGGTTAAAGATGTGTCATAAAAGAGAGAATGAGATAGGAAAGAGGTGACGAGTACGACAAGGCGACGACAATGAGAAGACTAGAGAAGAAGACAAGGTAGAAAAAAAGACAGAGAGAATGGCTGGAAGGAGGGCTACAGAGGAAGGTCAGTAGGAATACATCCTATTTGCCTTCACACAGTTGAAGCAGAGCCTATAAATCACTGGGAACCATTGTTGATGTTCTGTCTAATGCACTGCCTTAGACAGATGTAACATCCAACGCACATGATCTGTCAAATACACACCAAGCTTAAAGTGATGTGCTTGTTCAGCCGTATCTCACAGTATTCAAACAATGTCTCCTGGCGGGCAAGAGTCAGACACACCAAGGCCTTCCCCAGTGACAAATAACGGAAAAACCCCAACGCTGTTGACACTGGGTTTTGATTATGTGTGAGTTAAGAATATACAGGTCCAGTGTGTGTGTGTGTGTGTGTGTGTGTGTCACTGTATTCACGCATTCAATTGGTTCACATCTTTGCAAGAAACCGGTCGATTTAGGATGTATCGTTGAGCTGTCTCTCTTTTCCTGTTGACCCGCTCACTGACTTCACAAAGCTGACGACCAGACAGATCCTCAGGGATCCATTAGAGTCAGTCAGTGGCCTCTGGGGTTTTATGAAGTCTGAGATGGGGCCAAGGTCACTACTGGAAAAGAGCAAGAGGTAGAGAGAGAGAGGGAGAGAGAGGTAGAGAGGGAGAGGCAGGGAGAGGGAGAGAGAGGTAGAGAGGGAGAGGCAGGGATAGGGAGAGAGAGGTAGAGAGGGAGAGGTAGGGAGAGAGATATTAATTCTGTATTGTAACACGGTGGAGTAGAGCAGGTCATTATCACTAGTCTATTTGTGTCTGTTGTGGTTTGAAAATGTCTTTGGACCAAGGTCTGGCAATCAGTGTTGAGGTGTGAGGGAGGTGGAGGAGAATGGAGCCCTTGTGTGTGTGTGTTTGTGCGTGGGCATGGGTTCACTTATGTGCGGTTGTGTCCTCCATACCCCTGGGTAAAGGGTCCTGTGTGTATGTGTTTGTGTGTGTGGGTCAGTGATGAATGGCCCCTGTCTATGTACATACAATGTCCTTGAACCTGGAGGTCTGCTGTATGATCTGCATGACATCCAGCCCAGAGGCACTTATTTGGGATCAGCTCCCCCTCCATCAAAAACAGTGAAATGATCAGTGTGAATAAAACAGATGTTACTGGCCTTGGCTGACTTCAGAATGACTAAGACAGAAGGATGTCATTTATTACATTTCTTTATAAATTCCATTTTGTGATTATTAAAACCGCACAAATTACCAACGTCAGGTAAGTATTGTTCCGAACCAGCACTTATGCCAATATGCATAATTAACTGTTTGCACAGGCGTCCCCCCGTCTCTTATTTATAACCAAAACGTTCACTACACCCCACTCTCAATATGTGAGCACAATTGTCATTGAGAAAACACCTTTGCCATTTGTGTGAATACATGAGTCACATGTCAAACCTGAACAAAATTATAAATGCAAGACTTTTGTTTTTGCCCCCATTTATAATGGCCTATCTCTCTCAAATATTGTTCACAAATCTGTCTAAATTTGTGTTAGCGAGCACTTCTCCTTTGCCGAGATGATCCATCCACCTCACAGGTGTGGCATATCAAGAGGCTGATTAGACAGCATGATTATTGCACAGGTGTGCCTTAGGCTGGCCACAATAAAAGGCCACTCTAAAATGTGCGGTTCCATCACACAGCATAATGCCACAGATGTTGCAAGTTTTGAGGGAGCGTGCAATTGGCATGCTGAATGCAGGAATGTCCACCAGAGCTGTTGCCCGTTAATTTTATGTTCATTTCTCTACCATAAGCCGTCTCCAAAGACGTTTGAGAGAATATGGCAGTACATCCAAACGCCCTCACAACCGCAGACCACGTGTAACCACACTAGCCCAGGACCTCCACATCCAGCATTGTCACGGTCGTGGTGGTGGTAGGACACAGGCGCAGAGACAGAATGGTGGACGTAATCCATATTTAATCAAAAAGGAAGACAAAACAAAACAAAAGCATCAACCAGTGACGTAGGGCATCCAGTAGAAACACAAAACCAAAACGAACCACACCAGGTGTGGCCACACATAGAACATAAATAGGGTCCCCAATGGGAGGAAACGATCAACCATTTACACCTGCCTCCAGTTGGGGAGACCAAAAGGACCAGAGGTGGCTAAAGGCACCACCTTCCGTCCTGTCCTGACTCTGACCCCAGCCCAGGACATGACAGTACACCTCCCCAAAGGCGCGCGCTCCCGACTGCAAGACCGGGAACAGCCCAGCAGGCGTGGGGGGCGGGACGACGACTGCCGGACAGGTGGAGGCTCAGCACCCGGAGCCGCCAGGACAGGCCGGGGAGACGGAGCTGGCGGAGGGTCAGGAGCCGGGAGAGTTGGTGGAGGGTCAGGAGCCGGCGGAGGGCCAGGAGCCGGTGCAGGGCCAGGAGCTGCTGGAGGGCCAGGAGCCGGGAGAGCCGGCGGAGGGTCAGGAGCAGGCCGGAGCGGCTGAGCCGTCGGGACAGGCCCGGGGAGGCGGAGCTGGCGGAGAGTCAGGAACAGGCCGGGGCGGCAGAGTGGCCGGGGCTGGAGAGGGTGCCGCCGAGGCTGGGACAGGAAAGGGCGGCGAAACGGCTGGGACAGGAGGGGGCGCCGCAAAGGAACAGAGGAGCATTTTATTAATGGCATTTTGAATGCACAGAGATACCATGACAAGATCCTGAGGCCCATTCATCCACGACCATCACCTCATGTTGCAGCCTGATAATGCACTGCCCCATGTTGCAAGGTTCTGTACACAATTCCTGGAAGCTGAAAACATCCCAGTTCTTGCATGGCCAGCATACTCGCCAGACATGTCACCCATTGATCATGTTTGGGATGCTCTGGATCGGCGTTTACGACAGCGTGTTCCAGGTCCTGTCAATATTCTGCAACTTCGCACAGCCATTAAAGAGGAGTGGACCAACAGTCCACAGGCCACAATCAACAACCTGATCAACTCTATGTGAAGGATTAGACAAAACTCTGACCGTACATTACCCTTCACAAATTGCAGAAAATGATTTCCATAATTTCTATCACATAATCAAGTTTGGTCAATGTAGACATCCTCTACAATCATTGACGCAAAAAAAGTTTATTTAACTGTAAAATGTTTTCTTGTCCAATCAATTGTAACAAATATTATCAGGAATAAATAAAATAGATGTCAAAGTTTAGCAAACACTACACTAATTTGCATGAATTCTGCCTTGGGCATTTGGCCATGATAACTTGTCGATGACACAATGAATGTTTTCATTTTGCCATGCACTGCGGGAAAAATATTTTGGCATTGCAAACCCAAACCTGACATTGGTCACTAGTGATGTCATGCCATGTCTTATCCATGAGCTGTAGGAGGGTGACATGCTCATGGGGACGGCGGTCATAGACCTTCCACCGCCATCATGAAAAGAGATCATGGGGCCAGGTCTAGGCCTCTGAATGGTGGAAACTAACATTATCACACATGAGGAACTCAATAAGGTTTGCAGACACAGCATTGTAAGACCCAAGAAGGGGCTTATGTCCTCCCAACCCATCTTGGGATTTGGCTTCACACAGGAATGTGTTTCCCTCACATTGTCCAGGCACATAGACTGTAGCTCACTGGCCAATGATGGTGCACCGACACTGTCAGGTTTTGGCTCAGTAGCAGCATTCTTTATCAACAAAAATTTACTTGTGATGGTTCACAGCAGTTTACATTTTTGACCATGTCCAGGGAATCGTAGATTTATTCCACTGCCTTGCTATCTATCCTGCTTTATGTTGAAAGACATTGTCAGTGTTCACATGGTTTATAAGGTTATATAGTTACCTGTTGTGGTTACTACTATGGATGGCAATCAGGTCCTGTTACAGTTTTTTTCAATCGCTAACAAGCGCTTGCCCATACTTTAGATAATTTTTCTAAACTCTTAACACAGACTCACACCTACAAAACACAATTGGCCAAATTGTTCATTTTCTTCTCAAAAACACATTTTGTTAAATATATACTAACTCTTAATTTCAAAACAGAACATGTTTTTCTCTACACACACTAACTTTACCAAAACACTGGAAATCTGTCTCAAAATGAAATAATTCTGTCAAAGAGTAACATTTGTTTTCACTTCACAAGGTACATGCAGTCAAACGAAGTACACCAGGTTTCAAAATTCTGGCTATTGTTAAAATTATAAAAACTGCATAGATTTTTATGTTTCATGTAACATGCAATCCACCGTTTACACTAAATTTATTGGTTTGGAACTGTATGGGCACATGTACAGTAATGTTCACATTCAAACGCATTCCAGTAAAAAGCAAATCAGTTATTTCTTACAGTAACTGTTTACCAAAGAAGGTACAGTAGAACAGACAAGGTTTATTTTATATTCAAGGTTTATTTACAAAATATCCATGAAACACAAGAGCATTGTGACCAAAAAAAACCAGCAAAAAGCCCAAATAAAAAGGGGGGGAACTAAAAATGGCACAAAATTTATGTATCTAATCCCTGCGATCTTCAGGGTTAGGCCACATGTTTTCGTCAACATCACATCTGATATCATCTAAGGCGATGCACCTGGGATAAAACCGCTTGGTATGTCGGATCCACCCTTGGCAATCTTGAACTGTGATATCCCTGCATCCAGCATCCATGGCTTCAAGTAGGGAAATCTGGTCATGTGGCTGATGGTCATAAACCTTCCACCTCCATGCAGAAAAGAACTCCTCTATGGGGTTGAGGAAAGGTGAATAGGGTGGAAGGAAGAGACTCACCAGTACTGGGTGGACTTCAAACCATGCTGTTATTGCTTGTGAATGATGGAAAGCAACATTGTCCCAGGTAATTACAAAGGTCCTCATGTTTTCACTCTCCTGACCCTGCTCTGGTACCAGGCGCTGGTGGAGATCATTAAGAAACGCAAGGAGGCGCTCAGTATTATAAGGTCCAACCTGGCATCTGTGAAGGAGTAATCCTGTATTTGCCATTGCTGCACACATAGTAATGTTTGCCCCTCTCTGTCCTGGCACATCAACTGTGGCCCTTTTTCCAATTATATTTCGTCCACGTCGACGCCTTTTGGACAGATTGAATCCTGCCTCATCGATGTAAATGAATTCATGAGGGGCCTGGTTGGCTTCCAATTCCATAACTCTCTGAAACAAAGTTTAAGTCATGTCATTACTGTGTCTACCATACTGTACTGTAACCTATTACTGTGTAGGTAACCTACTTGCAAAGTGCAAAGGTTATATAACTGGACATTGAATTGAATATACACTATACCTGGACATATTGTCGTCGTAGCTCCTTGACTCTCTCACTGTTCCTTTCAAAGGGAACAGTGTAGAGCTGCTTCATCCGCACTCGGTGTTTGGACAATGTCCGCGTAATGGTTGTGAGGCTGATGCTTTCTATATTGGCAAATATCTCATGGTCCTCCACAATTCTAGTTTTGATTTCATGCAGTTTAATTGCATTATTTGCAACAAACATTTCTACAATGGCAAGCTCTTGATCATTATTGAGGAGCTTTCCTCTTCCCCCAGAGGGTGGAAGACGTTGCATTCTGTAGAGAAAAATAAAAATATCAACATATGCATTACTGTATGACCTTATTGACATGTCAAATGAGAATAGAAACAAACCATGTAAAATGCAATACTTACCTGTTGGTTTGTTGAAAGATGCGAATAATGGAGGCAACCGTTGACCGACTCAAATTGGGTTGGACTCTTTCACCAGCCTCTCTTAGTGAGAGACCGTGGTTGATTACATGGTCAATGATAGTGGCACGAATTTCATCACTGACAACTGTTCTTGCAGCCCTTGGAATGCCACCACCACGCATTCTTACACCTCTACCTTGCCCTCTCCTTGGGCCTGCACCTGCACCTCTCACTGCTCCTCTCACTGCTCCTCTCACTGCACCTCTTACTGCTCCTCTCACTGCACCTCCACCTCTCACTGCACCTCTTACTGCTCCTCTCACTGCACCTCCACCTCTCACTGCACCTCTTACTGCTCCTCTCACTGCACCTCTTACTGCTCCTCTCACTGCACCTCTTACTGCTCCTCTCACTGCACCTCTTACTGCACCTCCACCTCTCACTGCACCTCCTTCTGCATCTCTCACTGGACCTGGTCTTCTCCCTGGGCCCCTTGCTCTTCCTCTTCCTCGTCCAGACATTACAATGTTTGTCTTTTTCTGTTACTGTTTCCAAAAACATCACTCCTTAAAGTCCTCCTTTTATAGTAATAGAAAAAATAAGCCCCTGCCACTGAGTCTAAGCCAGACTGGAATCAGCTGTGGTTGGCCCAATTCACCAAACATAAATCAGCTGTGTCAATTATTCAATTGTTTGTTTATTATCAGCTGAGATATATTTTTGATATATTTTGTTTTTGAACTGATATCATTTCAGAAGCAGAGGTTTTTATACTGTATTTAAGGTTTGGAATATTGTTTTTGCTATTGTGGGATGTTGTGTGTTAACATTTGTAAATACTACAAAAACAATCCATAATTTTGTTGGGAGGTATAGCTTGTCTGTATAGCTTGCCACAAAAGACCGATGCTGTGCTAATTGTGTTTAGAGTTTTGAAAATGTGACTACTGTTTGGACAAACCATTGTTAGCGACTGAAAAAAACTGTAATCACAGTATTGTATAGTAGATAAGCAATGCATTGGTCTTTTGTGGCTCGCACTACCAATATCAAGGATTTGGGTTTGAATCCCTAAGAGATCACATACCAATCTATGGCCTAAGGATGGTGATTCTGTACTTTTCAGTCTGAACATAGCAGACAAATCAGCGTAAAATACATGCAGTATATTAACCAAATGTTTGAGTGATGATCAATTAGGAACAATGAGCGCAGTGATAGTAAAATATATTTTAACAATAGATAAGAAAATCTTATCAAAGGTTATGAACCTTCCATTTGTACTAAGTCTAGATGTTTTTGTACTCAGTCAATGTCAGATGTACTTAGAGTTGAGATTTTTTTTTATGATCTGTTATGTTTTAAGTACAAAGTTCGGTGAGATGTTACCAAATACGTGAGTGAATAGAACCAAAGCACCGGTAAAAAACAGTTTTTTGATGGACTGCCATGAAGAACCATCAACGGTTATGTGTGAAAACATTTGGTCTCGGTTCCAAATTACACCCAGCATGATTCCGTATTACATCGCTCTGAAAGAACCGGTGTTGGTTCCAACTTGCAGCGAGTGAAGGCTTTCTTCTGAAAGATTGAAGGCTTCTCACAACAAGTGTATGTGGTAGAAACCTCCTGTATTACTGGCTCATTAAACTAATAGACACCAGGCACAGCTGCTCCGGACACACAACAGCAAGACAGGCCAGAAGCCATAGTTTGACTTCGGGACATTTTTACCTTCCGGAGTCAAGAGGAAAGGATTGCTTTGCAAAGTCCTTTTTGCTGATTGATTTGTCTTTGAGTGCCCAGCAAATGCAGGCCCCTCTCCTTCTGGTAGTATTTTTTTTCGCGTCTGCTGTGACCCATTCATCCTTTAACTCTCAGTCTAAAGGCCGACTAGCACATCCCTAGTCAAAACACCATTCACAGATCATACTCGCACTCTCTCACACAGGCTCACTCGTTCACTTGATAGGGCTTTAAACAAATGGCGACGGCAAGTGAGGCCTCTTTCCTACTCTGGAGGTCGGTGTGTGTGTGTGGCCTGTGTACTGTGCTATGCGTGTGCTCGTGAGTGTGTGTGTGTGTGTGTGCGTGTGTGTAATGCTGTGCTGTGTGCTATGCTTTTTGTGTGTTTGTCAGTTGAAAAAGATGTGTGTAGGTGTGTGTGTGTGTGTGTGTGCGTGCATGGATGCCTGCCTGCCTGCATGTGTGCTGTGTGTATGTGTGTGTGTGTGCTGTGTGTATGTGTGTGAGTGTGTGTGAGTGTGTGTGTTTGTATGGCAGGTGAAAGACGTGTGTCTGTGTGTGTGTGTGGGTATGTGTCTGTGTGTGTTGTGCTTTGTATGTGTTTGTGCGTGCTATGTGTGTGTGTCTGTGTGTGTTGTGCTTTGTGTGTGTTTGTGCATGCTATGTGTGTGTGTTTGTGTGTGTGTGTGTGTGTTTGTGCGTGCTATGCGTGCATGTTTGAGTGTGTATGTGCATGTGTGTGTGTGTGTGTGTGTGTGCGTGCATGCATTTGTGTGTGTGTGTCTGTGTGTGTTATTCAGTGAAATGAGTCAGGAAACAACCAGTTCAGCCCTCCCTGAGGATACTGTGTTTATAAAGAGTAATTCAATTACCTCTTTTCTCCTGTCCAACACCTAATAGTTGCGTATGTCTTTGTGTGTATGTGTGCACGCGTGAGTGTGTTTTTCTGTGTGTGTATATGTGCGTAGAGGGTAATGAGTAATAGCAGTCTGAACAAGCTAATGGAGTGGGGCCAGTAAACACAGTTTAAAACCTTCACTGGCTGCTGCAGCTTTGAAGGATGATAGATCGTCTGAATTAAACAAAGGGATTTCTTCCCCTCATTCTTTCCTCCCTCTTCTTTCCCCTCCCCAGGCCTCAGGACTCCCTCTGTTTCTCATAAAGAGGAAATTGCACTCAGACTTCCTTTAGCTGCCAACTGCTCTCCCCTGCGCATGGTGACTGTGTATTGTGTTCACTGAGTAATTGCTGAGAGTGTTTTTGAACAGCATACTAAAGCGCTATTGGACTGTGTGTGTCGGTGTGTGTGTGTGTGTGTGTGTGGGTGGGCAGATCACACCATATTGAGGTCAATATTAGACGTTCATCCACGTGGGGAATACATTTATAGATAATTTGGGAACTGGCCACTAGGGACACTGTTGTATTTTCACTGGTGTTACACATGGGATTCATCCCGCATTAATTTAAAATAAACTATTGTGCTTAATTCAAATCTTTCCCTCATTTTCCCCCATAAGTAGACTTCTTACTTTAACTTTTTATGTGTAGCAGAAATAGCCTGTCAGTTTAAGAGGACAATATGGAAAGGAATGCCCAGGAGTCCAACAGAGGGCAGTATAATTGGCCAGCGGTGTCTGGGTTTTGGGTGTTAGGTATTAAATATGAATCCATTGCCTCTTCATGCTCCAACTCCTCCTTCTGGCAGCTTGGGAGCCTGTGATATCATTTCCAGACACTTAGTTATGTAGCCATGATGGTCAAAAATGTAAAAGGCTAATGACTTTAAACAGAGGCTAATTACTGTTTTGTCTGAGTTAGAAAACGGTTTAGCTAAAAATGACTTGCCTTTAGAGATGGCTTTGTGCTAAAGAAAATCTTTAATGCACTTGCCACCAAATCTTCATCATATCTCATTGAGAATGAAAGCAGAAAGGTCAGTTTGACAACAATCCTGAAACAGTGCTACAGTATGTGCAACCCATGAAGCGACGAGTTTGCTTGCTTTCCAACAGGTTATGCTAAAAGTCTAGTCTGCCAACTGTGCTCCTAAAGAGCTGTTAACTACAATTGCAAGTATACAGTTATATATTGTCATCATTTCCACCGCTCTGTTGTCGCCAGTATATTTTATTTTCATTTTGTTGACTCAAGATCTTCTCCCTCACTAATTTCACTGATTAACTCCTCTACACTGTTGTCCCCTAATATAATCGTATCAGTGCAGTGTCTATCCAATAAAAAGACAGTGTTTACGCCGAACATCTGCCACCAAGTTCTTTCTTCTAGGTGAGATCATTAGCTAGCTGGCACTGGTAGTTATATCATTTGCTTATTAGGTAACTGAAAAGTTGCATTGAATGTCTGCTGGGAGTTGCTCTGGTGAGACAGAGTTTTATTTAGGAATTGGAAATCGGGAAATTGGGGAGGAAATCAGGGAAAATAAATGTATAATGAAAAGCAATGGACTTAGACTCTGAAGACTGTGAGTTGAAATCCATGGAGAGACATTATCTTTTGCTTGTGCAGACACTTTCAAGTTGATTATGTACTGCCGTTTTGTTTTAAGCCTTTCCCAAACCAATTCTCTTACTTTAACTATTTGGAAATAATACCTTAGCAAAACGAAAGTTGGCTAAATTGAAATATTTACATTTCTAGTCTACCTGCAGTGCTTTTGAAAAGTATTCTCCACATGTACATATTTCTTGTAGAACCACCTTTGGCAGTGATTACAACTTTGAGCCTTCTTATGTGTTCCTCTAGCTTTGCACATCTGGATTTGGGCAGTTTCTCCCATTCTCCCTTGTAGATTATTTTACAGTTTTTCTCAGTCACTTTGGTACATTTCTCAGACAGCAATTGAAATTCTCAAAACGACTTGTTCCACCTCCACATGATCTAGTCACTTATGCACATCATAAAAGCAATTTAATATTATTTTTAACAAATTGCCAGGAACCTTAACAAATTTGTTATGGCTGTGGAAAAGAACATGTGATGCGTATAAATTTGAAATAACTGTATCTTGTCCAAAATGAAAACACATATAATTTATAAAACTCATTTTGTATCTTCTGGGATATGGCATACAATGGAACTGGAATCAAGTGAACCACCTCATATAACTGGATGAGGCTGGCTTTAATTAACCTGGCCAAAAAACAGAAGGCATGGTCGAAATATCATCGGCCACAGAGCTACTGTGGATGTGCCAGGCCAACAGGGAGGGAAAATCTATATGTGTGCTGTCTTTTCAGAGCATGGTGTGCTAACTCGTATTCCCCTTATAGGGCCATACAGCACACGGCATCTCCTCACCTTCTTAACGACCTTCCACGGAGGTCTCATACCTGATGATGAGAGGGGTCAGTTTCGAGATGATTTAGCAAAGTATGTGGTAATTTGGAATAATGTGAGTTTCCAGCACTCAAACACCACCAGGCAGTGGTTGGTGACCCACTACAGTATGCTGATGGACTTCCTCTCTCCCTAATCCCCACTCCTCAACCAGGCTGAGGAGTTCTACTCAGCATGGAGGTGGAAGGTGTCCGTACTCAGCCAGTAACATTCTCAGATGACCCTGTTGGCTAACTTTGTATTGTTGAAATTGATATGTGCCATACAGAAAAAGTGTAGCCTTGTGCATTTTCAATTATTGTCATCAAAACCATAGCCATAGTTGACATCAGGAAATACAGAGTACACTGCTGTATTGACAACTTGGCAAAGCATTTTGACTTTCTTGTCTGTGAACATTGACACAAGGACTTGTCATTCTGACTGCACTGATATCATTGACATAAATATTTGCTTTTGAGAGATGAAAGTTCCAGGCTTTTGCAGGTAATCCGTTGTGTGGTGCAGTTTGTACTCAGTTTTTTTTTCTCCGAAAAATACTCTTACAGTTTTGCATACATTAAGGATGATTTAAGAAATGTACCAAAGCGACTGAGAAAAATTGTAAACTCAGAGATTGTACGGCTCGCGTAGTGAACTGCAATATTCAGGTGTCCACAGGGATTTTCAATGGGGTTCAATTCTAGGCTATGGAGGGGACAGTCAAGGATCTTCACAATCAATAACATTTAATTTAAAAAGCCCCTTTCACATTAGCAGTTGTCACAAAGGGGTTTTTCAGATACCTAGCCTGAAACCCCAAAGAGTAAGCAACAACAGAGTTGTTAGGAAGAACTCCCTTGTAGGGTCAAAACCTAGGAAGAAACCTTGAGAGGAACCAGACTCTGAGGGGTGGCCAGTGCTCTTCCGGCTGTGTTGTGTGATGATTGTAAGATTACCATTTGGGCCATGTCAATGTTTTTGTATCTTTCACCAGCAGGTCAATAAATGCATGTGTCCAGAGCCTTTAAACAGAAACCAAGTCAGATTCATAACCAGGTAGGCAAGGACATGAGGGGTGTTGGCAGTCGCAGCAAGAATCATCAGGCAGCAACTTGAGATGTCTTTAAGCTATTATTAACAGGAGGATTTGAATTCTGAATGCTGACTGGCTGAAAAACGTGCTTTATGAGACCGTGTCCCAGTGGTATGACATCACATAACTTTGTAAATTTATTGGTATACCACTTTAAGGTTAAATCAAAATCAACTGTTCGGTAACCAGTTTATAATTAAACAATAATGGGCGTGGGTGTGGTAGGTAATTGATACACAATGTCTAGGAGGTGTTTCCCAAGATACTCTATAGCTATGATAAACTTTTTACCAAAGTAGTAGAACAGTTGATTTAGCTTTAAGCCTAAAGTGGTACACCTCATTTAATTACTAATCATGCATTTAACCATGGTCAGAAGGATTATAACAGCAGTGTATCATGTGTTAATTGTGACTGACTGATCTATAAATAATATTAATCAGTCATTATTTATGATGGGAGGTAATTTGTTATTTGCAGTCTCCTTGATCCTCTTGGACAGAGCCTTTGACTAACGTGTGCTAGTTTTAGGTTAAAACCAGCATCTAAGTATTTGCGTGTCCAAGCACAACTAAGAGAAACTCCTGTCTTAATAAATATGAAAGTTACTCTTTTGATAGTCCCATTTTCAACTGTAGATGTTCTGTAGATAATAATATTATCAACAAACATTCAACAAATTGTATGTTGATAATCAACTGTGCACTAAGATTAGGGTTGGGTTTGGAAAAAGGTTTATGGTTATGGTTAAGGTTAGGGTTACAATAAAAGTTAAGGTTAGGGTAAGGGTTAGTAGTTAGTTAAAATGTTAGACAGTAGATCATCTGTAGAGTGTTACTTAAAGTTGTTTTGGCTGAATTTTCCTGGCAGGTTGCAGAATGTTTTTTCTTTTGGGGGTATTCATTCTGCCCAACAAGAATGCATGCATAGGCCTGGCTGAACCACTGAGCCTAGTGGCCATTATCTCATTGCTAATCGGAATAATGTCAAATTGTAACTTCATAAATGTAATCATACTTTTAAACCTAAGACATTTTTACTGATGAGGCAAGTTAATTCCATATTCATCTTGAATGGAGAAGTCATTAATTCAAATATAATTTCAAATTACAATAGCCATTTCCTTTGCATATTAAAAAAGAGGACTTTCAATCTATATGCAAAAAGGTGTAAAGAAGGTCCTACAGAATGAACAGACTTACTGTACTTGCTTTTAAAAGCAGTTGGGATCAATGGAAGGGGGTATCAAATGGATGCAAAACAGAATAAGGTGTAACTAATTAAATAGCACAATAAAAAATGTGCACGCACACACACACACACACACACACGCCAAGACGCGGTAGGTCTCTAAGGCCTCGTAACACAGCTAGGGAGATACAGCCATTAAAGTGACAGGCCAACTAATTATCCCCAAAATTACAACATCTTAATGTCCCTGCTCTGCCCGTTAGACACGACGGGGGGGGGGGGGGGGGGGGGGGGGGGGGTGTTACCATAGACAGCTGGAGGTGTCTGCCTTCAAGCTGAGCAGAAAATAGAAGAGTCTTTTCCACCCTTTCTTGTCTTCCAGCTCTGCTCTGGATGAGAGGAACCCAGAACCAACAGATTTCCACCGGTAAAGAAACACGCCAACAAATATGTGCAATAAACTGGCTTTCTCTGTTACACTCTTTCCATTTGGATTCTTTTCAGTGTGCGTGGTTAAAGTACAGTAAAGGGTATGACAGATCCCTCTCTCTCTACCCTTGTTTTTTTATTTTTGCCCCTCTCTACTTCTCCCACATCCTGTCTACATTTAGCCCATGTAATCCCATCCCTCTCTTGTCAGTGGTTCTGTAATTTCTTCAGATCCAGGTTAATCTCACCTCACACACTAGCTGCTCGGCTATCCGCTTATCCCCCTGAATCCTTTTACGTCTGATAATGTCTATGCCAGACTCAGCTGACATGACCTATGAGGAAATGTCAAATAGAGAGAAAGGGAGAATGGTAAAATATAACTTAATTCAATGAAAGAATCTTCTGTTGCAGTAATAGTCCTCTACGTATTTGGAACACTTTGTGTATGAGAACATGTAATCATCATTTTCAGTGTTTTTTTAAATTTATCATTACTTTATTGTTAATATTATTTCTGTTCATGTGTACTATAGCAAACCACTATGAAGGTTTGTTGAGCATAATAACTTACAAAGCTGAACTCTGGGTCTGGCCTGAAAAAAGTCTAAAATCTTCAGTGAACTCTGGGATGCTGTCATGACAGGATATAGACTAATACTCTGTTTCTTCATGGGTTTTTATTATCCAACCTTTGTCATCAAATGGACTGTTCCACACTCAAAGCCTCTATCCTGCTTCTACCAGCTGACTAGTTCACATGGAGCTTTTTTCTCTCCGTTGTTTCTGTCCAGGAGTAATCATCTGCTTGGATGAGGATTATTTAACCAACTGTAGTTGTGAGGTACCAGGGTAGCGGGTGTGTAAAAAGGAGAGGCAAAATACAAAATACGAAAAATAACGAAACAGAGAATCACTGCTTGACTTTCTCTTTTAATGGCAACAAGGAAACACACCACACAGTCTCAAGCTGAATGACACGATAACCCATGAGGTGCAAGTGAAAACAAGGTACTCAAATAAACAATATAATGAAAAGAAACTGGTGTGTGTGTGTGTGTGTGTGTGTGTGGGGTGCGTTTGCCATCGTCTCCGGCTAGCAGTTTGTGCACCGGCAAAGTTGGAGTGCCAGAGAAGGAGAGAGCACACAGCGCCACATGGAGCAACCGTCACAGTAATATATCAGTGGATTACCATTTTTGTTGTCCAAGGAATTGTTTTAGCATAAAGGCTTCATGACGTGATTTATTTTGTGAGGAATTCATTGTATTTTTAATACATTACATCTGTATATCCCTGGCTTATTATTTTGATCATGTTCACTTATTTGAGCCATTGGTGTAGGGTTACATTTGCTTAAAACAATCTATCTGATATTTTGATAGTTTAATATCTATGATAAAGAACCATGAATAACCTAACTATCATACCCTGATCCACTCTGTCACTAGGGAGCTTGTGTTCAGATGGGATCCCATTCACACTCAGTAGGTGACACTCACAAGCTAGTTAGGTATGTACTAATTTGAGCACACACACGCACACACACACAAAACAGCAGGTGTTGCAAACTCTCACATCGTCCCCAGAGCCATTATCACTGAGTCCCCTCCAGTCACTGATCCTGGTTAATTCTGCTTTCATTGGGTCTTAGGGTAGCTCTGTGATATCATTAGTTCTAGATGGGAACAATGTAAAGAGCTTGGGGGGGCTAAAGAAGAATTTACAGATCTACAATTTATTCAACTCAGCATCAAGAGAAGAAAGTCAAATTTATTCAACTATGCGTTGAGAGAAGGCATTTGTATTTTATTCAGTTGTTCACGTTCGATTTCAGTATGGCTGAGCTGGCTACCCATATTCACTGAATGATGGGGAGAGAGGTGTGAGGAGGTGAGGACACAATCAGGTGGGGAGAGACAGGGGATGAGATAAAAGAGAAAGGCAGATATTATATATTGGTGTGATGGACTAAAGGGTAGATTTATTTTCTATCCTTGTATCTCACTAACACTATCAATCTCACAGTAACACCCTGGCCCAGCTGTAGAGAGCAAAGTAAATAGGAGGAGGGAGAGATGAAAAACAGGGGAGGATAGAGAGGGAAGAACAGAAGGACAGAGCAGAAACGAGAAGGAATGGGAGACAGAATATAGAGGACAGAGTATAAGACAAAGGACACTGGGTAAAGTAGGGGAGGAAGAAGAAGAGGAGGAAGAATAGCAAGGGAAGATAAGAGTAAGGATGGGAGGAGAGAATGGCCGTCACAGTTGCATGAAGAAAAGGGCTAACCTTGAATGACAATTGTCCCTTCAGGTGTTGGATAAACTACAATGTGTTAGTAATTCTCAGTAGATTGATGGAGCTTGATATGCATGAATAGGGACAGGATATGAGGTAGCTTCACCTCTAACAGTGATTCATAGTATTGTGTACATTACCATGTAAATCACAGCAACATAATTTATGTTGATTTGTATCGCTTGACTGGAGACTATCTGGTATTGTGTAGAGTGGTGCCACTTTAGCGCCCTCTAGAGTTTGGCAGAGTCACTATTTGTCACATTTGTATTCGGCACCTGAGGGAGGGGTACACACAAATTAGGGATATCAGATGAAGAAACAATAGAGTTGTTGAGTGGTGTGGTTATCAGAGAAAGACAGTTTTTCCTGTGTATTTCTGAATAATCAGTACAGTTAAATCACACTACAGTATATTCTCTTTCAGTCCCAGACATCTGCTCAGCAGTCATAGTTCTAGTGTATCATATACAGTAGCGTCCTAGGGTTAGAATGGTTGACTTACATCAAGGGGCTATCAATTTCTGTTCCACATTTCAGTAGAACACTGGAAACATGTTCTGTACCTGTTTATATACTAGGGTTTACAATCTTTGACTTATAATAAAAGTTAGAGGGAATGGAGAAAATATCAGAAAAAAACACCAATTAAAAAGGATTGTTACTTTGAACTAACTCATTCAGAATTACAAACACAGATGCAGAGGTCACATTAGGTTGATTGCCAATAGGCCATACATATGTGTCAGCCACAAAAGAGATCTGACAACATGTAGCATGTTAATAATTGCAACATGGGGCAACATGAGGCAACATGAGAGGCCAAATAGGCCTCAGTGCCTGATTTGCAGGTGTTTCGGTCTCAAAAACTGCAAAAAAAATATTGATTTTGTCAAGAGGAACAGTCTCAAAACCCATGACAGCGTACAGTATGCCAAACACTGACAGATTGCTTTGGCAAAGCGGAACAGTGGTCACAAGTTGAAGGTGACCGGCCACAACAGTATAGTTGCTCGATGTCCCAAGACCACAGCTTCGAAATTTACCACAGAACAAAATCAGCAAATACTGTACATTTTGAGTTTTTCAAAGCTGGAATTTATGGCAAACTGCTTGTATCCAAGGTAAACGCACAAATATGCATAACGTAGTGTAAGGAACATTAAATGTGGACCTCTGGGTAAAGGAAACATGCTTTTCTTACATCCGGGTGGGTTTGCGTTTAGAGTCCACACGTCTGCTCCCAACTGTTGTACAGCGTGGGGAGCCATAATGTTATGGGAAGACAATTTGTGGGAGTCATAAGGAATATGAGGCCATTTTACAGGACAGTATGGTGCCAACAATGTTTCCTCTTGATATTCTACTATGACAATGCCCCCCATACACTCAGCTTAACTAAGTCAAGAATGGCTTCATGAACCCCAGGATGAGCAGATCTGGACATCATTGAACATTGTGGGAAGTTCTGATGTAGATAATTACCTCCTTCATCTCACAAAGAACTTAAAGGCTTTTCTTCTTGAAGAATGGTTTTGCATCCAACTTCACCAAGTTCAGGACTTGTGTGACAGCATTCCAAGAAGGATTGGAGCTGTTCTGAACAAAGGGCAGTCATACTCCTTGATATTAATATATGTTTAGGTGTTATTGTGTAGGTTAAACCACATGGAATTGTTATACCACACAGAAGTCGAGAACGTTTCTGTTTTGCTTAGTGTGTGTTCCTTTGTTGTTGTTTTTTGTTCACAACATTATGTGTACAGAGCACTCTTACCAAAGAGAATAAGTTCTCAGTGGGGTTTGCCTAAATAAATGCATGTGTCCTATGCCGTGTAATTATATTCCTTTTACTTACTGTGGAAACTGGGACAAGAGATGGGGACAGGAAACAGGAAACTGGGACAAGAGACTTGGACAGAAAACCGCAAACTGGGACAAGAGATGGGGACAGGAAACAGGAAACTGGGACAAGAGATGGGGACAGGAAACTGGGACAAGAGACTTGGACAGAAAACCGCAAACTGGGACAAGAGACAAGGACAGAAAACAGGAAACTGGGACAAGAGATGGGGACAGGAAACTGGGACAAGATACTTGGACAGAAAACAGGAAACTGGGACAAGAGACAAGGACAGAAAACAGGAAACTGGGACAAGAGATGGGGACAGGAAACTGGGACAAGAGACAAGGACAGAAAACAGGAAACTGGGACAAGAGACAAGGACAGAAAACAGGAAACTGGGACAAGAGATAGTATACTGAGGCAGAAGACATGAGACTGAGGCAGGAGATTTGAACAGGAAACACACAAAGGAGACTGGAATATTAGACAAGGTCAAGAGTATGGTGGAGGAGACGGGCAGGTGGGAAAGAGAATGAATCAAAAGCTCAGACTTTCAGAGGAAGTGTGAAACACAATCAAACACTTCATTGCATGTGTATTTTTATAGTCTATAAACAATTGCACGTTTATTTGCACTTTTCTCTGTACATCTCCCCATTTCCGGAGGAGGGCTATCTGAATTACCAGCCCATGCCATTAAAACACCCCCTACCTGGTGAGGCAAACCGAGCCCCAGGCATGTATGTGCCTGTGTGTATGTGTGTGTGTGTGTGTGTGTGTGTGTGTGTGTGAATTCGATGTGCTGGGAGAATGGGGCTGGGTCCAAGTGAGGTAGGTGAGCAGGTGGTCAGAGTAAAGCTGTAAATGAGCTGTTGAACTGGGAGTGCTGGAGGGGTCTCAATTCATTTGACATCATCATCAAAGGGAGGAGAGAGGTATCAGTGTGTGTGTGTGTGTGTGTGTGTGTGTGTGAGCATTAGCGCATGCATGCGCGTCTGTGTGTGTGCAATAAAATAAATTCAGCTTAGAGAAAAGAGAATGTTCCGAAATGCTTTGCCGGGAGATATTGAGTAGCTGAGGGGATTTACTGTTTTAATGTGATGTGGTATGTTTCTGTAGTCTGTACTGGCTGGCAATAACACAGGGATGGACACTTAAGCCCATGTTGATGTTAATACACCATCATTAGGGGTTCTTCTTTTATTATAATATGAAATGAATTGGCCTCTTTATGAATTGCCAGGAAACTGTCTCCAAGGCTCCATTTCTCCTAATCAGTCCTTGGAGGAAGATTCACTGAAGACAAAACAATAATATTGATGACACACATGAGATTGACTACTTTTGGAAAACATAATAAAACTGGACACACACGCACATTAGGATCTATTCCTGGTCATGTAGTGGATCCATGGCTTTTGGCTCATATACGTGTGTGTGTGTGTAAACTGTGAATGACTCCATCTATATGATGTATGTGTTGGAAATGATAATTCCACAGTATGAATGGTTAGGTGTCAAGCTGAGTGGAATAACCCTGGTTATTTATGATGTTTTCTCTGTACGACCAACTGCACTTTATATCCTCCTACCAGAGGGAGACACAACCCTCTCCTTCTCTGTATCTTTATGTTTCTTTTTGGCTCTTTCACTCTCTATCCTCTCTCTCCCTTTTGAAGTCGCTCTGAGGGATCACTATCAAATTTTACAAAATACACTGATCAGCGTGAAAGCGATGGATTCCCAAAGTGTTCCAAGGCTAGGTGCCCATGCTGTTGTCTGAAGAGAAAGAGGGAGAGAAAGAGAGAAAGAGTGACAGAGGAAAAGAAAAACCGGAAGTGATGGAGGTAGAAAGAGAAAAAAGAGAGGGTGGAAAAAAAGGCAGGAAGAAAAAAAGAGAGAAACAAAAAGAGAGAGACAGGGGAAAGAGAAAGAGAGGACTAGAGTGAAGGACAGAGTCAAGGTCATGTGACAGAGTTGGCAGGGGGCAGCTCATAACAGTGATGAAGAGGGTGACTGACTAGTAAACTGGTTCTGGGAAAGTTCCCAGGACATTTGTTGGGTTATTGATTATTAATTTGTACTGATGATTTCACCATGTTTGTATAAAATATAGTGATTTAAGGACATTCCCTGAAATCATCTTTACCTGGAAAAGAAGCAACAGTTCTTTCTACAAAATATTGATATACTATTAGTATAATTTCAGTTTCTTGGTAATCATTTGTTGATTGTATGACCATCTGTAGAACCTCACAAGATGTTCTATACAATGTACATGAATTTACACAAATACAGACATTATCAAAAAATCTATTCAACTGCATTTGATTTTATACAACAATCCTGATGTTGAGATGTAACATCTTTTGGAGGAAATTTCTCCTCTATAGAAGTCTAGGTATTTAACACATTAATAGAGGTTTATGTTGTGGTTTCCTATCACTATTTAAAATATGACAACCCCCACACATACACTCTCACAACACAAATTCATGTCACGCACACAATCAGAATCAGTACATACACACACTCACACAATCATCTCTCTCTCGCTCTCTGTCTCTCTCTCTCTCACACACACACACACACAGTCATACTCACAGTCAACTATCACACTCGCAGTCAGGTCACACATTCACAGTCTGGTCTCACATACATGCGCAGTCAAACGCACTTGGACATTTGACACACCTGCTCTCTGTCCATCCGTGTGTCCGGTTGAGATGTCCAACCAGCCTGCTGGTTGCTGCCGTTATGAAACACGTTCCTCAGTCTCTGACTATAATTGAAACACAGTGACATCTGGACGCAATTTTAGCAGGGGAGACGTGCCTTTCACACACACACGCACACACACCCAGGGAAGGGAAGCACTGCTCCATACACCCACAGCCCCTTGATTTACGACATAGGATGGAACTCCAAACACAGTCCTATATCCTACCTTTTTCCCACTGCTGTCCCGTCCATCAATCAGGCGGGGGGGGGGGGGGGGGGGGGGGGGGGGGGGGGGGGGGGGGGGGGGGGGGGGGGGGGGGGGGGGGGGGGGAATCCAGATCATCCAAGGAACGGGTAGCGGGCTGGGCGGAGACGAGAAGGGAAATGCCTGGCCAGATTTTGAACACAGCCCTCTGGGTGTGCTATCTTTCCTTCACACTCACACACAGCCCCTCTTATTGTCCCTCTCCAGAGTTATTGTCCTTCCCAGGATTCCTGGGTGCAGCTGATAGGTCTGTTTACACCCACACGGCCGGAGACAGCGCCCATGGCCTTGGTCTGGAGAACGGGCGGAGCATCTGCCCCGTGAGAGTGTAGCCAGTCCAGTCACGATACGGTCTCCTCTCAATCTCAAAGTCATCTCGTCGACGTTGCGGGGGGATGTGTCAACGTGTAAAATAGTTTTATCAGTTACCCGTCTCTGAAACTAACTGAAATAAGGTTCGAACGTGAGGAATCCATAGATTACGTGGTGTCAGATGGTAGGCAGCTCTGCGAACAACAGAGACCTTAGCCCAGAGAACACTCTCCTTCAGGTACAGTAATATGTCAAACTAGTGAATAAGTGTGTGTGTGTGTGTGTGTGTTTGGGAGTTTCCTGATCTATGGTCTGAGTGTCACTCTTCTATGCAGTGTATGATAGATATTACTGTATTGAGTTCGGGCTTTGGTTTTTTTTCGACATTCTCAGCTGTTCCCTGCAGGTTTGTTCTGAACCATCCTCTCTTCCTGGGCCTCAAACACACACACGCACACATATATACACACACACACGCACACCAATACACACACATGCGGAGATGATTACTTCCCTCCTTTTAAATGTAGGCTGAATGTAAAATGTAATCTCAGCATCAGGAGAGGCTCTCAGACATCGCAGAGTATTGATGTGTATGAATGTGCCTGGAGCGTTCAGGAATGTACGGACAGAGGAGGTTCACTATTCATTTATTTTAATTGCCCTCCACCTGCTATGATAATCACAATTCAAATAGAGGAATTTCCATTTTCAATTAAAATGGCCCTTGGCCTCTGCATGGCAGGGTAATATAAAATATATTATAATGTATTCCTTCACTTTCAGATGTAATAGGAATATTCGAAGGCCAGTAAGATCTCCTTTAGCCCAACTGAATCCTGGGCCATTTTTCTTAATGTAACAAACTTTGTATTTTGCATCCAGCCATGTTTCACATTAAATCTGCCTTTCATGTGCTGTCATTGTTAACTTTCAGATCAAGCTATTATAGAACAAGATTGTGTTTTTTAATACTCTTTCCAGGGCTATTCTGCTTTTTATTAGCACACTAACACCCCCAGTTTTTCTCACCAAATGCCCGACTTTATGCATTTCCATCTTCGTCCAATATTCCCTTTTAAAATCGTTTATGGGGCTGATGTTAAAAATCCTGTATAAATTCACACGACAAAAATGTTGGTGTGTGACAGTTCTGGTCAACAAGGACAGTCATATATTAACCTATGAGGATATCAGATCCTGACTTGAAAGGAGTATTTCTCACAAGTTTGATGTCTATGGGCCAAGAGAAACTCTAATCCATGACTCATTTATTTCTAAACAGGCATTACAAACTGCAGCTGATTTTAGCTACAACTCTCCAAAAATCTGTGGGAGTAATCAAAGTGTGTAATGGCCATATCACCTTTACTGTAAATAATGTTAAACCATATGGAGTTGAAATTAGGTGATTAGGAGATATCTTTTTAAACATAAAAGTGCCTTCTATAATTAAAAGGATGTTTAGCTGGGAGTGATTAAACTTGACATTTGTAATTGCTGTTTATAAGAAATGAAATTGTAGATTGTTTAGCTCATAGACTAGTTCAGGGTGAGGAATCACCTAACATCATGATGAAAAACACTGAATTGTCCTTTAAGGCCCTCCTGGTGTGTGAGACACATTGTTAGTGATCACTCTGAGCACTGTGCACTCTGCTGTGTGAATGTGTCTGTGTATATACGCGTGAGGTTGCTTGTGTTGTGTGTGTACACGTGGGTGTGGGTGCGTGTGTGTGTTGAGTGTGTGTGTGTGTGAGTGTGTGTGTGTGTTGAGTGTGTGTGTACGCGTGGGTGTGGGTGCGTGTGTGTGTGTGTGTGTTCGCGCAGATGTGTGTGATTGTCTGAGAACAGTGTCAGATTATTCTCCCTCTGGAGATCATTAGCAGCGGAGCGCCTCTTGGTCAATAACCTCCCCTGCTCCTCCCCACACACACACACACACGCACGCACGCACGCACACACACACAAAACAACCTCAACCTTCTCAGCGCATCGACAGGGCTCGGCTGGAGTTCTGTGTCTAACAGAGGAAGACTAATACCAGAGGCTTCAAACCGGTTAGACAACAAATGTGGCCCAACACCCAGGAAGCTGTGAGATTACCAAGGGGCTTTGGGGAGGATCGATGTGCTTTAACACCACGCCACTGGGTCTGCTGAAGGAGGAAGATAGTCACACATTCAAACAAAGCTGTAACACACAGTATCCTAACCAATCCACACAAAGGATCACAAGCGGCCCGTTATGAAGTGTTGTACTGAATATAAAGATTTTGCTCATTTTTGGAAAGTTAAAATTTCAGTTTCAGCCCTTGAAGTATTGTACTGGCAGTAATGTTTCTGACTTTAAAAAAAAAAATATTTTAAACTTGTTATTTGATCCTTGGATGCTGATTGGCCGACAGACATGGTCTATCAGAACATATACCAGTGACGTGACAACAACAACAAGAATATGTTGACAGCATGTGCCCTCAGCCATCTCCTGGCCATATACCACACCTGCTTTGGCCTTATTGCTTAAAAAAAATAACAGTGTCTGCGCGGAGAACAGAGGTAGGGAGCGAGAGTGAACAAGAGAGTGAGAGTACCATAACCGTAACGACTCGATACATCACCCCAAGTCAGACCCACACAGACACTGTTCACGGATGAGAAACATTAAGTGTCCCGTGACATCGCTTCTCTAACAATAACAAAATCAAAAACCAGGGATGTGATTTATGTTGCAATCAAACACACACACACACACCTACTCAGAAATGTGCATGCATGGATACGTGCACACACGCCAACACAAACAAACACACACACAAAGAGAAGCCCTGATTGCAATCGTTGCAGATATGTAACCTTGAGACTTGAGTGCCCTATTGTAACTGTTGTTGGAGGTTGGTTTATGGTAATGTAATGTAATATCATGCAATGGCATTTCAATATAATTGTGATGAATGTGATGAATGCAATGATGCAGATGATACTGGTGTCTCTATTGTACACGAAGTGCACAAGTTTTCAAATGAAACTCTGTCTGTCAGAGGTTTGATTGAACAAACTGGTCCTGAAGATAGCCCGTATTCATGTGACATGTGGTGTGTGTCATTTTGCCCTAAACTAAGATGGACCACGACTGGAATTTTCTTTATATTGATAGGATTTAACACAACATCATGTGTTTTATTAAGGGAGACTCACTGCAACGAGTGTGGAAATCCGTGAAATACATCCACATGCTTTTTAAAAGGTTTTTCCTACAAAAGATCAAGTAAACTGGCGTTGCCATATCAAAGGCTTATTACCCTGTAAAGATCTCAGACTTCCCCAGTTATACCACTGCTACGAGACACAATCACAACTGAGTGGCAGTGGAAATCCAGTTCCATTCGAGACTGCAAGTGCGTGTGTGTGTGTGTGTGTGTGGGTATACATATATATATATATATATATACACACACATCCATATTTGGACTTCAGTTCCCAATTCCCTTCTAACCCTAAATCCTGACCCTACATCCAGACCCCTGGCTGGGTGAGCCTTTTATGTCAATGCGGTGAGACTAGAATGGTTTTTAACAGGGAACTTAACTCTCCGCTAACACGACATATCCCACCAAAAAAGAAACGGTCTGCTAGTTCTCACCAGTAAACCTTCCACTGCCTCCGGAACCAGGATATGAGGTCATGAAGTGGAAATAGATTGAGCATTTTGATTTCACGCAGGTGAACATATTTTCAAGACATCATGCAAATGTTTTAATGAAATAACAAACCAAACCTGAAATGGGGTTTCTGTGTTTGTGGGTTTGCAGTGGAATAGTCGGACCCCTTCAAAACTAAGCTGATCGATCAAAGAAGAAAAATAACATCACTTTTTCCCTAAATGTTCTTTCACTTATTATAATTTGTCTGTGACTGTTAAAAAGAGATATAGTGAAAAGTTCTTAAAGGCGAAGAAAGAAATAGAATTTATAGGGGTCATTAAAACCAAATTACTTTAGAAAAATGCTTACTGCAGATCATTTGAAATAGTCCAGAGGAAATGCCTGTGTTTTTCACCAGGCAGTTGAGTCTCAATTAGAATACGTTTTAAAATGGTACTTTCCAATGTTGCGTAATAAGCGTTAATTCGCTTCAATAAATTATAATTGATTAACATAAAGGGTATGAGATCAATGAAGCTTTATAAATAACAACAGAACAAAATTGCAGGGTTCCAATTCAGGGCTTTTCTATGGCTCTGGTCTTTACCATAAATATATATTTTTTTTTTTTTACAAAAACTGAGTAAAAACCCATGGATCCTCCAGCCAGAGAAAAGCTGACATTATACCACAGTGATGGCACTTTCCCTGGGATGAAAGTTGTTTGAAATAAAATCTGTAGAAAAAAAGGTGGTACAGTTGTATTACACTACATTTATAAATGGCGTTAGCTCCACAGGCCAGTATAAGCACAGCCTTTTGTTTCCATATT
Organism: Esox lucius; assembly: GCF_011004845.1. Classification (NCBI taxonomy): domain Eukaryota; kingdom Metazoa; phylum Chordata; class Actinopteri; order Esociformes; family Esocidae; genus Esox; species Esox lucius. The sequence goes on along the minus strand of NC_047584.1, from coordinate 24,624,237 downwards.
CCGTGTGAAAAAGACAAGGAAGTGGAATGGTTTCCTCTGTGTATGGTCCTGTTCCTGTTAATAAAATACAGAGACCTACCCTGATCTCTCTTTTTACTGTACCGCATGTCTCTCTCCCTCTCTCTCCTCTCCCACACCATATCTCTCCCTCTCCCACTCTCTGTGTACAGTAAGTCATCAGCTATAGCCAACAGGCTGGCCTTACGTGACTGAAGCTCATATCTCAGAGAATAATTTATGGCCCTTATGAATTAGTGATGTTGTGGAGTTTGAATGATTCAGGTTTGATATGAAACAGTCTGAAATATTTGGACAGTAGTGGAGTGAGTGATCAGTGTTTGCCTGGAAGTTGTTGGCAAACAAGTGTCACAGGAGCTGACTGTCAGAAACTCCCAGGGGGAGGAGATAGGGCCTGGGTCCGGAGAAGAGGAAAGGAGAAAAGATAAAAGAAGAGACGAAACAAAAAGAAAAGGATAAAGAAAAGAAGAAAAGTTAAAGTATAGATTTTTGAATTTAATACTATCTGTACACTATTGGTAACATAGATCCGTTGAAATAATGATTGACCGTTACTGGAAATGTATGAATGGGGGTGGGATGTGTATATGTTTGTAGCCTGTCTTTGGTCTTTTATCTGCTGTCCAGGCCAATGACTCCAACCAGTTACAAAATAAAAATCTAATACAAATCTAATTTCTCTCTCTCTGTAAATGTCTGATGCAACTTCCGCCTAAGGGAAGAGCAACAGCTGAGAAAATCCACCCAAACAAAACCCACAAAACAGGCCAAAGTAGCATAGACGCTGAGACAATCCTTGTGGAAAGAATCCCAGAAGACACAAAAGGCACCAACACAATACTCTTTTCAGACTTTCATTTCATCATTGTTGACCACTCCAGTAGCCTCAGGGGGATATGCGATTACTGGTAATGGAAACGGTTCCAAGCCTTTACCCACCTGTCAATCAGCAGCGTTAGTCCTACCTGTCTGTCCTTCCCATCAGCCTGCCATGTCCCCAGGATTGGTGATACAGTGTTTCTGATGAGAGGAGGGTAGCAGGTGTGGCTGTATCATCACACATCATTTAACAGCAGCCAGACACCTCACACCGTAGGTTAACACAGTTAACCAATCCCACACCCGTATTCTGTCTGCCCCAGCGCACAGCCCTAGATAATGGAGATAACATTCAAAGTGGCAATGAGCAAGCAGAAGTACGACAAAACTACTATTTGCTTAAAAACCTGATGGGTAAACCAGTTCAGTCCAAGGGTGACCGGATTTAAGTTGTATTCGCACACAAAATGTGTGGAACATCCCATATAATTTCTCAGTATGCGTTGCCTGCATTGAATTCTAGAGTTATGACCCATTACTTTTTTTGTTAATCACAAAGACGTTGTTTGAATTTGGTCATTTTAAATCATGTGGCCTTAATGAATATTAATAGGCAAATGGAAAGGGGCCAAAAACCCATGGTGGCAAAATATTTGAATCAGAATTGCTGATTTCCTAAACTTTACCAGAATGGTGCAAACTTACTTGTAAAGCATTGGCTTGCAGAGGGATTCGTAACTCATATTGGAAAACAGCAAGAATCAGGAACAGAATGTTTTATTTATTTTATTGGAACTTACAATTTCTGTAACAGGTGCAAAAACTAAAAATACTTTGTTTAGAAAAAACAAATATTATACAACCCTGTTTCCCAAAATGCAATTATGTGCTAATTATTTATCCCTATATTTATTTGAAAATAGTACAACTGAGAAATGTTATTGTACAAACTGAGAAATGTTATTGTTTTTGGAAAAATGCATGCCCATTTTGAATCTGATGCCTGAACATGTTTCAAGAAAGTTCGGATAGTAGCCTGTTTACAACTGTGCGCTGATATGATCTGGATGGTCCCTTTTGCCCGGAGGATGCGACGTTCATGATTCCCAAAGATCATTTCAAATGTTGATTTGTTAGACCACAGGACGGTTTTCCACTTCACCTCAGTCAATCTTAAATGAGCTTGGGGCCAGAGAACACGAAGGCGTTTCTGGATCTTGTTTGTATATGGTTTCATCTTTGTAAGGAAGCAATTTAGCTTCCATTTGTGGATGCAGCAACGTACTGTGTGCACAGACAATGGTTTTCGGAAGTGTTCCTGAGTCCATGCAGTGATGTTCACTACAGAATCGTGTCTGTTTTTAATGCAGTGCCGTCTGAGGGCCCGAAGATCACTTGCATCCAATATTGGTTTTCGGCCTTGTCCCTTGTGTACAGAGATTTCTCCGGATTCTCTTAATCTTTTGATTATATCATATACTGCAGATGATGAGTTTCCCAAACTCTTTGCAATTTTACGTTCTTTAATTGATACACAATTTTCCTGAGCATTCATTAACAGAGTGGTGAACCCCTCCTCTTTTCTTCTGAAAGATTCATTCTCTCTGGGATGCTCCTTTTATACCCAATCACGTTACTGACCTGTTGCAAATGATCTTAAATAGATGTGAGATGTTCCACCAGTTTTGTTTGCATTACACAACTTTTCCAGTCTTTTGTTGCCCTTGTCCCAGCTTTTTTGAAACATGTTGAGGGCATCAAATTCAAAGTCGGCATATATTTTTCAAGAAACAATAACATTTCTTAGTTTCAACTAATAACATTTGTTATCTTTGTGACATTTTTGGAAATGGGGTTGTACTTTTTAGTGTAGCTAAGATTAATTAATAAATAAATGTACATGCTTAAACACATATCTTAAAATCTTTTATTCCAAAAAAATCAACCTACAGCTGAGCATGATAGACATTTATTTAACTTAAATTAAAAAGTTTTCAATAAGTCAGTTTAAAAGTTACTTGAGTAAAATATTCATTAGAGTAAAAAAAAAAAGAGGTCCCCCCCCACAAACTCTGGTCCACCTAACCCAAACAACTGGATGACTGGGGTCTCGTATGGAAATGTGTTGTAAATGATAATGCAACGGAAGGTTTCAGATTGACTCGCCAGGCAAAGATACCGGATCACTTTTCTCTCCTCACAGTGTGAACTTTCCAACATATCTCCTCTCTTTCCCTTTTATCGGCAGTAGTCTTCCTCAGACAAGGAACCAACTGAAGGCTCTAAAACCATTAGGTGAAGAATGTCCTGCATGGGAAAACCAGCTGTCCTAATGTTAAAGTGTCCAGTCACTATTTATGATACTACTCCGATAGGAAACCTAAGAAGTGCAACTGTGGCAGCTGTGACATCAAAATGTCTCTCACACACACACACACACACACACACACAGTGAGACATCAAAATGTCCGGTCATCCTCCGGCCTCATTGGAATTTGTTGGTGTAAGTTTCAGCCACGGAAACCAGCTTCCATCAGTCTCCTGAAGCTGGTCAAAATACAGCCTAACAGCACCCCTGTGCCTTCTCACACACACACACATGCACATTTACAAAAGCCCCCCCCCCCCCCTTGCATCCATTCACAGCAAGACAGAGAGGAGAGTAAGCAGGAGTACTTTTCCAGAGGGCATGGGGTCGACTCAAAGAAGAGGAAGAGGAAGATGGAGATGGATGATGGGCCCAGCATGAGAGGGCAGAGTAACACATATTCCAGGTGTTCCCAGAAAACATTCCGAATGCACTGATTATCTCCGGACATCATACACAGAAGTGCCATGCTTTTCCCTCCACTTGTCAGTAAAGAAGACAAAATGTTGACAAGAGCACTGTAGCCTGGCTCAGCTTGTCTCTGTGATATCGGCCACCAACCACCCTCCAGACGAAAACCTTGTCATACCCCTAGACCCCTGTGGAATTACATGACTCAAGGTCACGTCCCTGGGCCAGTCTCACTCCACCTCCCATATCCTTCCACCTGGCTCTCCTTTCATCCCCTCTTCGATCATCTCCTGGTCAGAACATCAGGGTATTCTTTGTCCTGTGCTTTCACTTCACATCTTACTGTATGGCACATTGGCAGTAAGTGTGTGTGTGTGTGCGCATTTCCTAAGTGTGTGAACCCATGTTTCCATTCTTCTCCTCAATGAACCCATATAGTTCATCCTTTCCTCCTCACAGAACACATATCTCTCCTTCTGTCTACCTAACAGAACCCACGTCTCCTTCTGTTCTCCCCACAGAACCCATGTCATCGCTCCTTTTCTCCCCGTAGAACCCTTGACTCATGCTATCTCTCTCCCTGCCAATCACTATCTTACCAGTGTTGGAGGAGGAATGTCTGCTTCTCCACCTCCTCAACAAAACCTGTCTATATTACAGCTTCTCCAAATAACCCTATGATTCAATGAAGCCATTTTGTCCCATAATAGATATTCTGTCATGTGGAGGAGTGTATCTGCGCAGACACAGTCACAGGCTGAATAGCAATCTAAATTCAGTTCATTTCGCATTTATATGAAATCTCATTAACTGGATAAAAGGCCTTAGAATGTGTTGTAAATAGAATATCTTTACCACATAAATGAAACTAGATTTATTCCTGATTAGTCTTTTCCATATCCATTCTGAGGCTCACTGACTGGAATGTGGTGCTGGCAGAGACATGTCAGGATTCATTTTCAATGGCCAGTACAGACCTACCTCTCTCTGCGCTACTCCACTACACACTCAGTGTCCTGACTGGCACAAAAGAGGACAATCCTCATCGATATGAGATGAGGAAAACAACCATGCCCTAGGCTTGTATCTCAAAACAAACAGTTTCTCAGAGAGTTAGTACATGGCTCGCCTGCAGGCTGTGGACAATAAAGATTACTGATTTAACTTGGAGGCTTGGAAATCTGGATTGGTTGAGTTTAACACTGAATATTTCACATCTCCAATAAGACAACTCACACAACAATATATTAATAACCAGTCCATGAAGAGTGGGCTTGCTACCAGTGATGTGTATGTTTACACTCTGGATTGCATTATATTTGTTCTCCCAACAGTAATTCATGGGAATCTTCAGTATTTCAATACTGTGTCTCAAGGACAAAATAGTTAATGTTTTAGTGTTAATGGCTGCACGGTTCATTCACTCGATTAGTTGTCACTGTTTGACAAAATATGACACTGTGGTGTCCCTCTGGACAGGTTAGGGTGCAGCCAGTGGATGTCCTTCATTTGGATATCATCCTGACACATATATATATACTGTGAAAGCAGCACATCTACACTGCAGCATAATTAGACTGTATAATGCAGTCCTAAACAAAGGCATTTCTCCGGGCCCACGATAAAAGGCACTTGTTGTCTCTTGTTGTCTATTGTCCTTCATCCCAGGCCCAGGTTTCAAACACGTTTCACTGCTGGTTTATGGAAATGACTGTCTGCTTTAGAATCTGACAATACGAGTATAAAACCACATCCTGCGTCTGAAGCTGACCCACTGCTCGTTCACCGACAACTTTCCTCAGTCTTTCCCCTCTTTCTCAGTCCAATAAACCATGGAATGCCCGGAAATATATTACAAAAATAATAAAACAAACTAGAACAGAAGACTCACTTATCTTTTTTTCTGAGTCCTATCACAAATTCGAACGTACTTCACCCCTTTCTGCTAATTAGGAGGGAACGCTCTGTGTTGGTTAGTGTTTACATATTGTGCATCGCGCGGAAAGCTTCAGAGGATGCAAAACAGAAATACAAGCTGACAGAGAAATATATAGGCCAGCACCCCAAAAAGTTGGGTTACTTTTCCACAGGATTTATTTAGCGCTACTGCATCTACAGAGCAAGACATGGGAAACTAGTGAAGTGTGTTTGAATATATTTCTATGTGTTTTCATAGCATTTCTTAAACATTATAGTCTTTTTTGGGGTGACTTTTTACTGCTTGTTAATCAAGGGTCAACACGATAACAGGCTTATGTTCAGGCTCAAGTGTATAGGTAAGTGTGTCCAAACCTTTGACTGGCACTGTACACAGACCTGTCTATTATGGTTAGTGTCGATAATAAATACATCACTGGTCAAGGGTTCAGTGGCAGGTCCAGAGGTCTAAGCCACTTCCTCGTGTTTACGTGCACTGCTGCAGCATTGATGTGAATCCGGCCAACTTCTGTTTTAGCAGAAAAATGTGTCCTCTATCTTCTCCAATGTTGTTGTGCAATAAAGCACTCATAAAAAGGTCTGGACATTTGCTGAACAATTTATATGATTTGAAAAAATAGTTCAAACATGCTTCATTAGTTCTCCAAACAACGGAAGAAACAAAAACACACATACGGTCCCCTATTTGCCCCGACAAATCCCTTTTTTTTTTTGTATCATTCTGACACTGGGAAAACTATCCCACTGATGACGACTAGTGAGCCAATTTTCTCTCTCTCTCCCATCCCTGTCTTTTTCTCCACGTCTGTCACACAAACAGACATCCTGAAGTCCCACAGTACCCCCCCCCCCCCTCTCCTCCCAGGAGACTTGGTCCCCTAATGAGCTGTGATGGTAAATAAATAATTGGCTAGATTGTGATGTAGTTTTCCCACCTGTCTCAGTTCATAGAGAGGCTGTCACACAGTCACACCGGGACAGACCCCACCATGGGCCACGTGTGTGTGTTTGAGTGTGTGCGCATGCATGTTTGCTTCCTGTGGTTAGGAAACCTTTTTGCCCGGTCTGGGGACAATTCATCTCAGGGATGTTCTGCACGGTCACACACACATGTTTACTTAGCGATCCAACTGGGGACGCCAAAGCTGATTGACCTTAACAAAATCAGACTTAGTAATCTTAGCTCCAACCCTAAATATTATCCTAAACTTAAAATCAGTAACCTAACATTTGCATATGCATATGCCTAAACCTCACCTAGCCCAAATGCCTAACCTGTTATGTCTGATCCTAATTCTAACCCCTGCCTCAGTTGTAAGATCTGCCCTAAAACTAACACTGCCCTAAACCTAAATCTACCCATTAGCCAATGTTGTCCGATTTAACCAGTTAGAGGAAAGATGTATTCCTTTTACATAGTGTAAGTTTTTAATACACACACGCACACACAAACACTCGACAGGCTTCCAAGCTCACAGATCACGTTCTTGGTCTAATGAGAGAAAGGCGGAGTTTCAGGGTTTATTTGATCAGAATTGACTTTAGGTAGGTGAAGTACTCCGCTCCTTTATCATGTGACAGCTTTGATCGCTAGCCATTTGAACTACGGAAAATATTCAACCATGAAGTGTAAGCATTGAGGGGAATGGGATATTAATACTTTTTACTGTGATAATGTGAGCTATAATTTGTCCGTAACAGTGGCCAATTTCTGCCTTTTAATTTGAGTCTCCATTCTGTTCAAAATCTCTTTCATCTAAAATGGCGCTGCAAAAGAAAATGTTTCAGCATTCCCTCTGGTACAAAGCAGGCTGGCCTGATATTACAGAAGAAATTGGAGGACGTAACAAAAAGTACAGAACGACTGGCGAACATTTGGACAGTCTAGCGTATACGTACAGATAGAAGTATAAAAAAGGCATATATACATAGACAAACCACCCCCCCCCCCCCCCCCCCCCCACACACACACCCACACTAGACACACTCTGAGATGGATATACAATAGGATGACCTTTTGTGACATCCAGAGTCCTGACCTACATAATAAACAACATTTACAACGTTTCCATTTTGATTGTGTTAGCAGAGATGTGTGCAGAAAGCATTCCCCTGTCCCTCTGACAGTAAGTCCTGCTGAGTTATCCCACAGAGTTAATAGCATTACACAACTAGAACGCCCAGTAATGACTTGATATTTAACCAGATGATAACGTACAGTACATCAGAGAGTCACAATCAGATTACCTGTTATTTGTTGCTGGGGATAACAAGGGCAGTAAAACAATTTTAATGACTTCTCATTGCTTAACAACTCGTAACAAAAAAAACAACAACAACAAGATAAACAGATTAAAAGTGTAATTCACATCTAACAAGTTGCAGTATTGCTGAGGGAAAGTGGATGTAAACATTTGCATCTGGTAAAAAAATTGGATTGTAGATTAAAGGGGGATGGCTGTGCTTTTCTCTATATATTCAAAATGTCTGCCAAATGGGACAATCAATAGATTTTTACCTTCACAGTAGGAGGGCTGTATGAAACTGTTTTTCTGCAGCTCCCTGTGCTGTCTATCATATTTGATGAATGTAGAGGCCCAGTGGGCTTGGTGTGTGTGTGTGTGTGTGTGTGCCATTCTCTCATTAAATTCAGGATTAACCTGTGGGGGGGCTTCCGGTATCTCTCCAACAGCCCCCAAACCACATCCAGCCCACCGAATGCCTCCACTGAGACATCTTTTATTGACAGGCGCCAAGGCTAATATCGCTGTTGTTTATGGTTTATGGTATTTTTCATCATCTTAGCAATGATAGGTTTTCAGGCGTGGTTTACGGCGACGTGCGGCATGATTAACATTCAACTCAAGACACAAAATAATCACATTAAGTCATTATGTGAAGCAATAACACAGAACTGGCTTCTAATCAAATTTTGAGTAAAAGCTATCACTGTCATTTGATTTTATTGGATAGACCATCATTTCAATAAAAAAAAAAAAAAAAAAAAAAAGATAAGGCATATTTTTCAATGGTAGGTAGTTTCTGAATTTTTGCTTGACTCACCATTATTTTTACAATGTTTTGACAACAGCGCCACCTGCTGTTTCATTCATCCTTTGTACCCTGTCACAGCTGAAAAGAAGAAAGCACAGTGATTAAGTGTGGTGATAAGGAAGTATAATAATCCGAGAGTTCTGTTACTGCCCTCTACAAACCCCGGCGGAAGCTTGCTAGTGAGTTAATTACACTTCATTTTGAAGAGGGTTGCCCGCAGCCTCAAGTCAGACGCCCTGCTTTTAGATAATGACAATGTCGGCTGTGTACAAAGTGATGAAATCAAGCGCGTGTGGCAATGTGAAGGATTCAGTGCGCAGGATTCACAAGCAAATTGCCTGGCAACTTCTCTCAGCCTCTCTTTGACCCGTTCTGTAACCTAGGGGATGAAAACGAAGCCTTTCTACCGTGTCGGTGGTGGGTCTGAACAACATAGCGAGGAGCCCTGTAACCAGAGGCCTACAAGGAAGTGAGCTTGTCTCAAACTATATCAGTGTCACTCTCACAGGCATCGACTCACAGCACAGAGAGTACATGTAGTAAAGGTCTGACTAAATGCAGTCTCAAATTCCGGTGACCTATCCCTTTAACAACTCTGAATAAAGACTGGTTTGTCATCACAGCTTCTGGGACCTGGGCTTACAGGTCCTTCTACTGATGTAGCCGGTGTGATTTAGGGCAGGCTTTAACACACAACACGCTGAAAGTCTGGGTGCCCCTGATCTGATGTTGATGTGCTCATAAAACCCCTCAGTAAAATAATGAATGATTACGGCCAGTTGGTTCTACTCAGACACTCTTTGATGTTCCTCAGACATTATGGAGGAGCCTCTTTAAGCTTCACAGACTAAACCATCAGTCTTAGACACGCAAACAGACAGTATTTTCAAAACAAGCTTGACATCAATCAATCAATCAATCAAATGTATTTATAAAGCCCTTTTTACATCAGCAGATGTCACAAAGTGCTTTTACAAAACACCTGGCCTTAAAGCCCAAGGAGCAAACAACAGTAGTGATGAATTTCAGTGGCTAGGAAAAACTCCCTAAGAATGCCAACATTTAGGAAGAAACCTAGAGATGACCGAGCCTCAGAGAGGTGACCAGTCCTCTTCTGAATGTGCCTGGTGAACATATTAAGATTACAATTGTAATAATTAATAAAGGCAAGTGGGCTGAGTCTAGAGTCTATTTAAACTTAGTCCAGGTCGGAAGCATGACCAGATGGACATGGACTGGGACAACACGGGGGAGGGGGTGTCAGCACAGTGGCAGCTGAAATTGTCAGGCATCGTCTCGATCTGCAACACAACCAGGAGGACTCTGGACAGGGACAGCAACGGGTCCCCCAAGCCAGGTACTCCACAGATGTGGGCCGGGACCTCATGCCCTCCTAAGTTCAAAACGGGAGGAGACTGTTGAATGCCTTCCTCATATTAACAAGGATTTATAGTGGAGAAGGAGAACTTAGCGGAGAAGGAGAACTGACCCTACTAAGGGACACCCACCAACCACAACCACCCTGAATGAGGGCCGAGTATAGCCCAATGAGGGCCGAGTACAGCCCAATTGCACACGTGCGCAACAGAGAGACAACAACAAGCCAGTGACTCCCCCCTTGAGAGACTTAGGAGGGAGAGCATCCTAGTGGCGATGAGAGCCCACCTGACAAAACAGCAAGGGTGAACAGTATCAAACCTTCCTGGTCACCTTCACGCCCCTGGGCCAGGCTACACCTAATCATAGACCGTGCTGTAGAGATGAGTCTTTAATAGACACTTGAAAGTTTGCACTGAGTTTGCATTTCTAACCTTAATTGGCAAATCCTTCCACAGTAGTGGAGCTCTATGAGAAAAGGCCCTGCCTCCGGCTTTAAGGTCAATCAAACGTAATTGTAAAGCCCTTTTTACATCTTCAGTTACACACATGATGCATTTTTCTGCTCAACGAACTGGGACCAGTCCTCTGTGGACGGTATGTCTCTGGTTAAGATGTGTTGGTGTGGGTGTGAGGTGACCGCCTATGATGTGAGATTGGTACCGGGGGGGCTGGTTAGGGACGTGGTTAGTGTGCAGTCTCATGATCTGATGCTGGTGGTCCACTTTAGCAATGACACCTCTGAGTCACCAGCATCCCGATCACTGATGTCCTACCGCACCCACATATCACCCATACATTACCCACACACGTCACCCAAATATCACCCACACATTACCCACACACGTCACCCACATATCACCCACACATTACCCACACACGTCACCCACACATTGCCTACACATCACCTACACATATCACCCTCACCCACACATTACCCACACACGTCACCCACATATCACCCACACATTACCCACACATGTCACCCACACAATCGCCTACACATATCCCCCACACATCACCCACACATGTCACCCACATATCACCCACACATTACCCACACACGTCACCCACACATCACCCACACATTACCCACACACATCACCCACACATCACCCACATATCACCCACACATTGTCCACACATCACCCACACATCACCCACACGTCACCCACACATTGCCTACACATCACCTACACATATCACCCACACGTCACCCACACATCGCCTACACATATCCCCCACACATCACCCACACATGTCACCCACATATCACCCACACATTACCCACACACGTCACCTACACATCACCCACACATTACCCACACATGTCACCCACATATCACCAACACATTACCCACACACGTCACCCACACATCACCCACACATTACCCACACACATCACCCACACATCACCCACACATTGTCCACACATCACCCACACATCACCCACACATCACCCACACATCACCCACATATCACCCACACATTGTCCACACATCACCCACATATCACCCACACATCAACCACACATCACCCATATATCACCCACACATCACCCATATATCCTACTGTGAATATCTCAACCAGGGTAAGACTTGTTTTTTACTGTTTGATACCGAGCCAAGAGCTGTGTATCGTTTCGCTTCCTGTTGCACATCCCCTTGTAACCACTTGGTGGCAGGGTCGCTACTCTGAAACAGTTAAATCTACACCTAATTATGACTGGAGGAATGTGGCGGAAAGTGGATAAGCAGACATAAGTACACGATGTGTAACCTCCCTCTGGAATCTGAAGTAGCAAGAAACCTACAATTTGTTGAATCCTTTTAGAGGATTTCGAGGTATATTGTTCAATAGAACAGCTACCCTAAACTAGGTCTCAATCCCAGTCTGGCCACCAACCTATTTCCTAGCTGCTGTTCAAATGTGTCAGTACAGGACCCCCTGCAGACACAGGTCAATATCCTCGCTATCTGAACACCTGTGGTCAGTTAAACATGTGTTACCGGTCCAGACACACCTAGTCTTCTGCATTGACTCTGCATAACATCAGACAACTGGGTCCACAAAATGAACAACAAACTCTTATGGCTGGCCATTTCCCATGTGTTTACTGTTACACCTGTGGGTCTTTAATGAAGTGCACTTCAACACTGCTGCTATGACAAAGCACATGTGACTCAGTGACAGCTGTTTGTTTCACCTAACGAAGGATGCACTCCGTTCACATTCAGGGAGATTTAAATCGCTGATTGGATTGAAATGTTCTGGAAGATTCTGAAATAAATAGTTTCTACAAAAGAAATCGCAGTAGGAAATAATATAAATATTATTTACAGTGAAATGTTCACTTTTAATGTGTTGGATTAAAACATTTTTTTTAATGTGTTGCATTAAAACGTAACACATTAAAAGTTATAAACCTTTCAGGCAATGGATATGTCAGTCTGGGATCAGAGGATATACATAACAATAAAAATTTACAGTATATCTGGTAAACTGCAATTTGAATAAGATATGTATGGATAATATTTCATATCACTGAAGCTTCCTTAAAACGACAGTAGGTCGCATACGACAAATGTTTAGCTTGCCTGTCAATATCTCATCACAGATTTGCTCATTAGCAATTTTCAAATAGCAATTTTCAAACCTTCTCCTAGGCCGAATCTGAACAACAACCACGAACCCTAACCTCAGTCCTATCCTAAACCAAAATGTAACCCCTAGCCCGACTACTATTAGCCTTCTAGCTAACGTTAGCATAAGCCACTTAACCAATAAGCAAATATTAGCAACAATGTGGTAGAATTCCAAATTAATGTTATTTTGTGAAATATCATAGAATTGTAATTCCTGAAACACTATACATAATGGATGATGGACGGCCACAAATCAGCAAAAAAACATATGCAACATTTTATAATAATTGATGGGAAACTGATATTTGTTTACTATGCTACTAGCATTTTCTAGAATTTTTATTTTAAATGCTAGATTTATAAAACTGTCTGTGTGCATTCAAAATAAATGCTTGCAAAGATTCATAAAAGTAATATACATCTGTCGCCAACATGTTGCTGTACGGGTAAAAAGGGTTTCTCTTAGATTTCCATCTGTAGTCAGTCATTCAGTGTTCGGGACTGAAGATACCTACTCGCTTTCTGCTTTAATTGTACACCGTTACCAAATACTGTTCTTCTTGGATGACCTCCTAAATTGGTCAATTTTCTCTCACGCACACTTAAGAGTGCATCATTTTCAGTGAATGTCACCTGTAGTCTGTCCACATCAGCAAAACCCAAAGAGGTACCAGCGGCTAGTCCTTCCTCTATGTATAACACCTCCAGGGGCAGCAACATGAGCAGAGCCTCCTCAGGGGATTATTTTTCTTGTACCTGGTGGCCATTTTAAACTTCTCATTAGTGGTGGTGATGTAGTCCTGTGTCTTCTCTACGTTTGCCTGGATATTGTCTATGTAGCCTCCCTGCTCTTCAACCAACATAAAGATATCCATGAACAGTTCTCTCAGCTCCTTCATGTTGCTCTCCAGATTCAGTAGCTCCTGTAGAAGTAATGGTTAAGACAGAGCATGAGTTAAGAAGTTGTCCAAACAGATTTTAATTGTCACAAAATAGGGATTAGGATAATAAACTAACATGTCTTAATTTCATCATGCTTACTTTATGTCTCTGCTCAATCTCGGACAGCTGAGACCGTGTGATGCGCTCATTGTTAAGGAGATTTTCATTAAACACTTCCCACTTCCCAGTTGCAACCATTTCGTCTACTTCCTCCTCGGTGACGTCGCGTCCAGACACCTCCAGCTGGCGGATGATGAAATGTTTACAACGCTCCTGTTTACTAAGGATGGATTCATTGTACAGACGCATCACCTAGGAGTTGTAAAAGAGGAGAAAGTTTTTACACAGCATGTGTTATTGAACATCAGAAGAACAGCGTTGGGATGAATGGCGACAAGGTACAATCCCTGCCTCACAATACAGCTGCATCATAGAAGTTCTGGTTGTCTCAAAAAGAAGCAGAGTGACTTGACAAGCTATTCTACGGACATGTCCTGATCTTCAACTCTCCCGAGCCAGCCAAGTTGCTGTGATGAGGCAATATAGTATATGCTAACTGGTCCTTACTATATTCACAGTGGACAAAAAACAGGGGTTTGCGGAGAAAATGTATTTTTAAGTTCTTGAAAAGAACCTGTTGGAAGTGTCTATGGAGCGCTGAGTGTTGGGAGCGTTGGATACGTGTGGTAGCTGCGTTGAGTCCGTGTAGGTCTTCTGAGCTCTGGACTTTCTTAGAAAGAGCTTCCAGTCGTCTGTGGATGCTCTCCGCCTGCAGCTTGATGTCCTTGGTCACTGTGCTCTCCTTCTTCATCACACTGAAACGACGCATGGTCGCCACAAGACTCTTTTGTTGCTGACTAAACTTCTTTACCTGCAGAGGAGGAGAAGATTGAGTAAAACCTGAAGTAAACAAGAAGGATGTACGAATAATCGTTCCTTCTTTTGAATTCACCAAAGATTTGTAATAAACCTTTAGTTGAGGTGAGACAAAGGTGCATGGAATGGCCCTTTAAAAACATTTCAAAACATTTGTTTCATGTTGTAGTTTAAGCTCACCATTCAAAAAGAGTTTGAAATAAATTGGGAAATTATTTTATTGGCTTTCTAATACAGTTAACAACGTCTCCCATTATCGATGGAATAACATTCTGTTGAACCAAAGACACAACCAAAGACACCAAAGACACACTTGGTTGGGTATTGCTAGTCAACAGACCCTATAGTGTAAACAAAACATGAATATGCAAAAATGTACAAGCAAAAACCAGTAAGGTTAATACACCCCTAAATTGCTCCAGCCCGCTCAGCACCCCTACAACCCGCAGCTGTAGTGCAATTGAACTGTGTCATAGTTCTGGCCAGCTCATAAGAGGACTATGTGACCCCCCCACCTCCGTTTCCAGCTCAGTGATGTCACTGCGGAGATGCTGAGCCTCAGACAGGAAGTTGTCCAGCACCGGTTCCTCCTCGAACACCACGGCCTGCTGCGGAGTGGTTGCCCTAACCCCAACCGTGTCACCTGGGTGGGAGTCCTTCTCCGGCACTGGGGTGTCACCTGCTGTGCTCCTCGACTCCTGGACATCCTGGGCCTTCTGACGTAGCTGACGTAGTTCATCCAGGCGGTCCCTCATCGTTAAAGACCTCCTGGTGGAGCAGTCTCAGAGGGACCACAGAGACTATTGGTGAATCTATCCTGACAGAAGAGATCCTGGGTTGGATGTTGTTGCACTAGTAAAAAAGGATAATAAAGTATTGGTTGTCTGGTGTCTCCAAATAGTGTAGGAATGCCTGTATGTATATTTAAAGTTACAGGTGTTTAGATTACTTTGATAGAGACACTAGGGAAAGATTTTGTTATAATTTTTGTCTTAGAGATCAGTGGGCTGGATTCAAGCCCTGCTGTTGAGGTAAATGTTTAATAGACAGCATTTTACAACAATACATTTTATTGTTGTAAAATGTATTGTGTAATGATTGGGTAGTTAGAATTAAATGGAGCATTTTAAATTTCAAACTATTCAATTACCAGATGGATTATAGACAGGAAAGCCCTTGTGTGTGTGTGTGTGTGGGTTTGTATGAACGCATGTGTAGCCAATCTCCTGCCTAAAAGGGCTTAAGTGGTCTTTGTTCTGTTACGTATATGTGACTAAGTTGTGGTTAGCAATGCTGTGGTGGAAGCCTTCTTGCCTGCTCTAACAGACCTCCTCTGCCCTTCCATAGTCCACAGAATTATAGCGACTAGAACACATGTTAATTAAAATCCAGTTTTCATAGTTGCTAGACCGTAGCCAGTAAGCTTACCTCCCATGGCCTAAGCCAGGGATTTGTCCATTCTGGACATTGTAACTCTATGATTCAGACATTACTCTCCTAAATCTAGAGGAATGTGAGATTTAGCCAGTCTGAAAACCAGGGTAGGAACCCACTTGGTTTGAATGTTGTTTTGTTTTTTTATCCGTTCTCTGTTCCCAGCTTTCCTTCAGCTCTCCTGTCACAGATTTGATGAGGGAACTGTCTGATGACATTTGCTATCATAGTGTTCTGTAGGTTGGAATGCGTTTCTCTTCTCACACATGACTAACTTCATCTAATTGAAGGGAACACTAGCAAACACTTAAGGAAAATCTTACCACACTTACTCCCTGGATCCTGAAGTCAGACAGCCATGAGCTCTGTTATTTACCTTGTTGTAGTCAGAAATCCGCCAGGCTTAGACACTGCCCTTTTTTGTTTGACTAAGAATTCAATTACCAACTGGGTAAATATTTGGAGAATTAATGTTCCTGTGTTCATAGTATTTATCTGTACAATTATCCAAACGTATATATCCCATCCTTCTGAATAGTATCATCAGGAAATGTATTGATCCCACTGCCGTTAGCTGTTTGTCAGGTGTATATTCTCTTAATTTTCCTCTATGTTAACAGTTAGAAAACTGCTATAACAGAGGAACAACTTCCCAGGATATCTTGTTCTGCCAGTTTGGCCACACCTCTTCTCTCTCAGGGAGAACTCTGAGTGACCAATGGGATTGAGTCTCATAAGCCTATCAAAAGAAAGGGAAGGTGATGTGATTAGGTCAACCAGTGGGAGAAGGAAGAACACGTGGAGAACTCCCAACTCCCACTCTGCCATAGGGGGTGGCTCAAACAACAATGAGCAATGTTACAGAACAAATAGAGGTGTACTTCTTAGAACATCAATGACCGTGAGTTGAATAGGGTGTTGTTTCAGCTCATTACGTTTCTGTGTGCAATGGTGCAGCCTGCCTGCTAGCCCCTCATCCCACCCTATTGTGTTTCTGGTGCTTCAGTGGCTCTACTGAGCTGGGCTGACAGATTGTTTTTGACAATGCCCAAAAATCCGGGAAACCTTTAGTGACTCCGTAGCCCCGGGATAGCAATTTAAAAGAGTGTTGAAGAGATGTCATTAGAGGGAATGTGATCTAAGATAAAAATGTTGGGCAAGATTTGGAAACTTGTTGAATGTGATTCATAACATAGGGTGGAAGACTCCACTTTAACTGCCAACAGAAACTACACCTTAATAATAGCAACCAGCTGATAATAAACAGGTATGTAACTCCAGTTTAACTGACTAAATCACAAATGCGTAGGTGTTATGTAACAAATAAACCGGTTTGATATTGTGGCAGGTGTTGTGATATAGCTCATATTTGTCTGTGTCAGCGCTCACAGACAGTGAATGATGGTTGACAACTGCTACCTGGCTTTCATTTCCTCCTTCTACCAATCCCTTTCCTTCTAGGCTGGTAAACACGCAGGACCTGTCTGGGGCCCTATGCGAGGTGGACCTGTCTGGGGCCCTGTGTGAGGTGGACCCCCTGTGTGAGGTGGACCTGTCGTGGGCCCTGTAGTGGGTGGACCTGTCTGGGACCCTGTGTGAGGTGGACCTGTCTGGGACCCTGTGTGAGGTGGACCTGTCTGGGACCCTGTGTGAGGTGGACCTGTCTGGGACCCTGTGTGAGGTGGACCTGTCTGGGACCCTGTGTGAGGTGGACCTGTCTGGGACCCTGTGTGAGGTGGACCTGTCTGGGGCCTGTAGTGGGTGGACCTGTCTGGGACCCTGTGTGAGGTGGACCTGTCTGGGACCCTGTGTGAGGTGGACCTGTCTGGGACCCTGTGTGAGGTGGACCTGTCTGGGACCCTGTGTGAGGTGGACCTGTCTGGGGCCCTATGCGAGGTGGACCTGTCTGGGACCCTGTGTGAGGTGGACCTGTCTGGGGCCCTATGCGAGGTGGACCTGTCGTGGGCCCTATGTGAGATGGACCTGATACACCACCTCTGCCAGGTGAGTAAACAGAAACCAGCGTCCCAGCTGCATAGTGAGTGTCTTACAATGTAACACATCACTGGCTGGAGTCTGGAGTCTCATCAGTTAACTAAATGACGACTCTACACAGCACACAAAACTAATAGCACACAAAACGAATCTACATTCGTCTAGATTGCGTTCCATTTACTAAGTATAACGTAAATGTTCACATCAACTATGAATCCATGCGCATTATATTATTTTGTACATAACACCCATTCTGTATATTTGCATGTCAACTTATTCGCTATTTGTTGTTTACCAGTAGCAACATCCATTACACCAGGTACTTAGCAATTAAGTCCTTGGTTTTATTCTTGTAAAAGTTGTGCTCTGCGGTGCTTGACTCAGGGAAGAAGCTAGATAAATTCATCAGAGAGGGAGTAGAATGGCTCCTGATCTGCTATGACTCCAAATGCATGCAGGCATGTATATCACTTAAGAGGGCCAGAGAGGAGGACCATGTAAAAAAAAGAACAGAAAGCACACCTGGAGAGAAAGGCAAGGTAAAGTTTGAAACAAGAAACATTTGTTTGATGGAAAAATGTTATTTTGTTCAACTTTACTGTATATAGTGGATATAAAATTGTACACATCCCTGTTAAAATACCAGGTTCTTGTGATGTAAAAGAATGAGACAAAGATAAATCACGTCAGAACTTTTTACACCTTCAATAACCTATAACGTGAACAATTCAATTGAAAAATCTTGAGAGGGACAAATATATATACATTTTTTTACAATAACCTGGTTGCATAAGTGTGCACACCCTTGAACTAATACTCTGCTGAAGCCCCTTTTGATTTGATTACAGCACTCAGTCTTTTTGGGTAGGAGTCTATTAGCATGGCACATCTTGACGTGGCAATATTTGCCCACTCTTCTTTGCAAAAGTGCTCCATATCTGTCAGATTGGGAGGACATCTCCTGTGCCCAGCCCTCTTCAGATCACCCCACATATGTTCAATTGGATTCAGGTCTGGGCTCTGGCTGGGCCATTCCAAAGTGTTAATCTTCTTCTTGTGAAGCCATACTTTTGTGGATTTGGATGTGTGCTTTGGGTCGTTGTCGTGCTGAAAGGTGAACTTCCTCCTCATCTTCAGCTTTCTAACGAATGCCTAAAGGATTTGTGCCAAAATTGCCTGGTGTTTGGAACTGTTCATAATTCCCTCCACCCTGGCCCCAGTTCCAGCTGAAGAAAAACAGCCCCAAAGCATGATACTGCCACCACCATTTTTCACTGTGGTTATGGTGTTCTTTGGGTGATGTGCAGTGTTGTTTTTGGGCCAGACATACCTTTTGGAATTATGGCCAAAAAGTTCAACGTTGGTTTCATCAGACTAACACATTTTCCCACATGCTTTTGGGGGACTTGTTTTTGCAAACTTCAGCCGGGCTTGGATGTTGTTCTTTGTAAGAAAAGGCTTGGGTCTTGCCACCCAACCCCATAGCCCATTCATATGAAAAATACGGGAGATTGTTGTCACATGTAGCACACAGCCAGTACTTGCCAGAAATTCATGCAGTTCCTTTAATGTTGCTGTAGGCCTCTTGGAAGCCTCCCTGACCCATTTTCTTCTCGTCTTTTCATCAATTTTAGAGGGATGTCCAGTTCTTGGTAATGTCTCTGTTGTGCCATATTCACTCCACTTGATGATGATTGTCTTCACTGTGTTCCATGGTATATCTAATGCTTTGGAAATTATTTTGTACCCCCCTTCTGACTGATATCTTTCCTCAATGAGATCCCTCTGATGCTTTGGAAGCTCTCTGTGGACCATGGCTTTTGCTCTGAGATGCAACTAAGAAAACATCAAGTCACTTTAAATGATAGCAGGTGTGTAATGACTTCTATTTATTATGAGTTTGAATGTGCTTGGTTAATTCTGAACACAGCCACACCCCGAGTTAAACTTATGTAACCAGGTTTTTATTTTTATTAAGGTTTTTATTTTTCATTTTCCCCCCTTGAACATTTCAGTTTTTTTCAATTGAATTGTTCACACTATAGGTCACATTAAAAGTGGAAAAGGTTCTGACATGATTTATCTTTATCTCATTCTTTTACATCACAAAAACATGGCATTTTAACAGGGGTGTGCAAACTTTTTATATACACTGTATGTTAATACTGTCTTTGTTCACACAGAGTTATCGTGGTCTCTGCTACACGGTGACCTATGCCGCCTGCGTCCTGTAAAGTGCTCTCAGTCTGCATGTTGTAATTAAATGGCCCTCAGAATGTCTGATCTGATACCACTTACTGTGGAGAATGTCAACAGCAGAGAACAGACTGGGTCAAATTCATGTCAACTGTATCTGCTCTAGGGCCTTGGGAATGTCTCTGAGAACGTTGTCCTGTGGAGGTTGTGCTCTTCAGCTCAGCGTGGGAGTCAAATGTACCCAGAGAAAATGGGTTCCTTTTACTTTTGCAGGGATATGAGAAAGAGGAGATATGGGAGCGAGAGAAGATACGTTAATACTGAAGTGTGGGAGATGGCTCCGTTGAATGAGCCAATGACATAGAGCCAATGTCCAGCCCTCCTCTAAACCTAATTTGTAAGTCGGTGTAATCAATATGGCGCTACTTGATCTGCATTGTCCTTTGGCATGCTTGCTTTTACCCATCAACTTTTATTCCAATCTCAACAAGTGTCTATATGGTCTACGTGCTAGAGGATGTTGGACAGGGTCCCACACTGTCAAACAGCCAGAACATTATTCACTGCCTCTCCTGAACTAGGGGGCTGAGAGTTTTTTTTGGAGAAGGTCCCACACTGCCTAACAGCAGCTAAAACATAACTCACTGCCTATCCTGAAACTAGGACCAAAAGGCTAAAGGTTAAAAGAACAGCAACTCCCATAAGGCTCTACCAACTGTTATTTAGGCAAACTTTGGACACGTACTCTCATCAATCCACCGTAGAGTTTATCTCCATGGCCGGGGAGACGTTGCCCTCTCTGGAATTTACCATTACCCCCTCTGGGAGTTATGGTGTGTTCACTGTCTTAGTCTGTCATTCTCAATGTTTTAGATGTACGTGTGTAAGCAGAAGGAAAGCCCGAGCGAGGAGAGGAAAGTCATGTTGGGACAGGAGGAGAGGAAAGACATGCAGGGGGAGGAAGACAGGAAAGACATACAGGGAGAGCAGGAGCGGAAAGAATTGAATCAGGGGGATGAAATAAAAAGGGATAATGAAGGAAAAGCGATCATGAGAATGTGGCCAAGGGATGAGGCCCAGAGTCGACCCACTGTCGAGAGAATACCTCCTTGTGTGCCCATTGCAGCCCAGGCCCAAAGCCAACCCCAACTCCTCCCTTCACTTCCATCGCAGACTCAAGCCTAATCCATGTCCCATATCAACCCCGACCACAAGCTCAGGTATGTAAATCTGCCCTGCTCCACAGGGAGGAGGATCATTATAGTACACTCAGAATCACTGATTAAACACAAACAGTATGGATAAGGAAGTGGTATAAGTTCAATGACTTACTCCCAATAATGTCTAATCAGTGTGTGCAGTGAAAGTAATTAACACCAGGAAAAGCCATTGACTGCTTTATCAAACAGAACAAACAGTTAATGTGGATGAGCAGAAAGTGATTGATCCCTAGTGAACATGCACATGTACAGTACCTAATTCTCCTGAGAAGTGAGTCCTCTCTAGACCAGTGGCCATAAATGCAGGTCGACAGTATGCAACACTTCTTGATGGACCCAGTCATCTCTGAATCAACCAGCCACATCACACACTGAAGGTCCAAACTCGAAGGCCCAAACACTGCCATTTGAATGTTGTGTACCATAGACAGTGTAAAGCTGCAGTGAAACAATGTAACAATGAGTAATGAGTACAATAAAACTGTTGAATTCTATCCTAGCAGCAAATGAGAAACAAGCAGCAAATAATAACAAGTAATGCTCTATTTTAAGGACTGTTTTCGGCACAATTGAATTTACATTTTAGGTATACGAGTCCACCTGGGTCCAGCTGACTAAGCAGTCACATGTTCTTAGCACGCAATGACTACATCTCCTCAAGTTTTTAGCCTACATGGAAAGTAAAACTGAATCACATCGCCCTCTAGTGACCGACAGAGGTTATTCTCACTTTCTGCAGTTCACCTGCATGTCATGGACAGTAGAGAATCAACCAATCACATGGCAGTTGCTTCAATGCATTTAGGGGTGTGGTCCTGGTCAAGACAATCTCCTGAACTCCAAACTGAATATCAGAATGGGAAAGTAGGTGATTTAAGCAATTTTGAGTGTGGCATGGTTGTTGGTGCCAGACGGGCCGGTCTGAGTATTTCACAATCTGCTCAGTTACTGGGATTTTCACACACAACCATTTCCAGGGTTTACAAAGAATGGTGTGAAAAGGGAAAAACATCCAGTATGCGGCAGTCCTGTGGGCGAAAATGCCTTGTTGATGCTAGAGGTCAGAGGAGAATGGGCCGACTGATTCAAGCTGATAGAAGAGCAACTTTGACTGAATTAACCACTCGTTACAACCGAGGTATGCAGCAAAGCATTTGTGAAGCCACAACATGCACAACCTTGAGGCGGATGGGCTACAACAGCAGAAGACCCCACCGGGTACCACTTATCTCCACTACAAATAGGAAAAAGAGGCTACAATTTGCACGAGCTCACCCAAATTGGACAGTTGAAGACTGGAAGAATGTTGCCTGGTCTGATGAGTCTCGATTTCTGTTGAGACATTCAGATGGTAGAGTCAGAATTTGGCATAAACAGAATGAGAACATGGATCCATCATGCCTTGTTACCACTGTGCAGGCTGGTGGTGGTGGTGTAATGGTGTGGGGGATGTTTTCTTGGCACACTTTAGGCCCCTTAGTCCCAATTGGGCATCGTTTAAATGCCACGGCCTACCTGAGCATTGTTTCTGACCATGTCCATCCCTTTATGACCACCATGTACCCATCCTCTGATGGCTACTTCCAGCAGGATAATGCACCATGTCACAAAGCTCAAATCTTTTCAAATTGGTTTCTTGAACATGACAATGAGTTCACTCTACTGAAATGACCTCCACAGTCATCAGGTCTCAACCCAATAAAACATCTTTGGGATGTGGTGGAACGGGAGCTTCGTGCCCTGGATGTGCATCCCACAAATCTCCATCAACTGCAAGATGCTATCCTATCAATATGGGCCAACATTTCTAAAGAATTCTTTTAGCACTTTGTTGAATCAATGCCACGTAGAATTAAGGCAGTTCTGAAGGCGAAAGGAGGTCAAACACAGTATTAGTATTGTGTTCCTAATAATCCTTTTGGTGAGTGTATATCATCATTAAGTTCTCAATTTAAGGCTCCAATACATTTAATATAGTCAGTAATACTGAATGTCTACACTGTAGCTATCTAGTTGTCACCAAGATATTATATACTGTAAAGAAATAGCTTCTTCCTGACCTGGTGCATTGTTGAATGGTTACCATGGCCGATTGTCCAGTGAGTACAGACACCTGGCTGTAGTCCCTGGTCTAAATGGGTCCCCAGTGGAATGTGTTGCATGTTGGTACTGTATAAGAGTTGGTAGTGGTGGGTTAATAAAGCTGAGTCCAGATGAGTCCAGCTGAATAAGCAGAACTAGATACCACGGCACTGATATATTTATACCCCCATCCATATTTATTCATGTTTTTATTAAAATATTGGCTTAATACTTTCTGGAACTGGGTCATAAGGTTATAGCAATGTTCCAGAATGGAATGTTTAGTATGTAGACATATGTTCTTAGAATACACTGACTGCATGAAACTTGTGTTGGCTGCAGATTGTTTAGTTTGTGTTTCGGATTATACTTTTCCCAATAGGACCTGAATGGTAGACGTCATTTTGGATTCACATTGTTTCTGAACACTGAATACTTTATGAAACCTACAACAAATATCAACCCTACTGTATGTGTTTGGGAAACAATGGCTAATTCATGTGGGATTTGTCGTTACCTGGGGAGAGGAGAGGTCAATGACACAGGACAAATGGAGACACAAATCCCATATTATACAGTTGTCATATTGCCTAATTAGAGCATCCTAAAACAGAGCCCCTTTAAATTAGTGACTGATTTATTTTTACATATTTGTGTGTGTGGGTGTGTGTTTGCACACGTGTATGTGAGTGTGTGTATGTGTGTGTGTGTGTGTGTGTGTGTGTGTGTGTGTGGGTGGCAATTATCAACCACTTTTTTTCAACAATCCCTTGACAACCTCTGTCCACTCAAGAAATTACCTGATTACCTTTTTTTGTTGTCTTTGCTCTTGAAGTATTTGAGATTCTTATGAAAAGTGCTGCAGTTCTACTGATGTATTTATTATTATTATTACTATATCATGTGTTTACAAACTATTGAGGGAAACTGTGTGTTTGACAGATAAAGACAAGGTTATTCAGTTGTTCTACAAACACACAAACATGCACACACACACACACATACACACCCACATAACACAGTAAACATACAAACTGCAGCCTCTGTTGTGTCTGTGCTTTGATAAAGCTCTCCATCTGTGTTTGCTCTACCGGTGCCTGTGGACCCGGGATTTAAACACAATGATTAAACAAACACCTGAAAAGGTACATCTCTGTAAACACACAGGGATACTTCCTGCCATGGGTGCGTACAGTATGTGTGAGTGTGTATGCGTGTGTGTGTGTGTGTGTGTCTGCGTGTTTATGTGTCTTTAAATATACACATAAAAACATTCATTAATTTACTAGCCTTTGGGTGTTCATTTACTAGCCTTTGGGTGCAGCAGATCATATCCCCATCACCCATCCACCGGCATCCACCTACATCCACATAAAAATATTACAGCCTCACTTCACCAAACTACAACACCAGCTATTAAATGGAAAAGATGAGGTGACATTGCATGTATATGCTGGCTCCCAGGGCCAGGCTGGTAATTGTCATTGTGGAAGTAAGTGGCAATGTTCCTCAAATCTATAGTATGGAAATCACTCTGGCTGTGACACACTGTGGGCGTCGATGGAGAGGAAGGCCGTGTTTTTCTGTGTGTGAGGGTACGTGTGTTCTTGTGTGTGTGTGTGAGTGAGGTGCGGGGGTGGCGGATGTGGCGGGGGTGGCTGTGGTACCTCATGCCCGGCTGTCCTTCATCCCCTGGGTCTAAACGGTGCCGTCAGGCCCCTAATCGAGATGGAAGAGAGACTGGTTGGATCGAAGTGCTGACTGCAGGCTGCAGATGACAAGCTGAGAACAAATCGGCATCCTTGTCCTTGTCCTGTTCTGGTTCCTCCAGTGCCAACAGGATGGACTCCCCACGCAGACAGCCGGGGCAAAATGTTAGGCTAGAATAGGCTTGAGAAGGGCTGGATCTGATGCCGGTAGAATATTTGCTTATTGCTATTTGTATATGTTACTTGTTACATTTGCAGATGAAAAATGCTGGAATCACAACTAATAATTGTTGAATCCATTCCAGATTGCATTGTGTTTATCTAGCATTTGGTTATGCAGGTTCTTCATTATGCTTATGTTGTTGTAGTTTCAGTTCTCTCTGTCTTGTTCTGGATTATGTTGTGAAGCCCAGCGTAATGTTGAGTTTAAGTGGTTGTTGTGTCATGCTTAGCCTGTAGAGGGGGCTGCTGGACTGTCAGAATTCCTTTTTGTCCAGGTCCTGTGTGGTTTCTTGTGTATGCTGAAGACAGGCATCCATTTTTGTTTAGCAGTTATCTCTAACTGCTGAGCATGCAGGGGAACTCTATTTGCTGTCCTTAAAAGGTCAATGCTCTTTCATTACTGAAGAATAGCTGTTCTGAAGTATTATTCTCCCTTCAATGGGTTTTCTCTGAGCTGGAGTGTGATGGGATCAGTCATAATACTGTATTTCCCACAGGATGTATAATATATGGTCTTCTCTACTGAATCACCTGTCAGCGTCAGAGACTAGTTCGATTCCTGTAACTGACAGCATTTATAAGTCAAATT
The DNA here is from genome assembly GCF_011004845.1 of Esox lucius. Taxonomy (NCBI): domain Eukaryota; kingdom Metazoa; phylum Chordata; class Actinopteri; order Esociformes; family Esocidae; genus Esox; species Esox lucius. The sequence continues at coordinate 24,598,342 of NC_047584.1, read as the reverse complement.
CTGTATGCTGTACAGAGGTCTTTCTGTGCAGAGGAATTTTCTCAAACACACCCAAGTGAAAGTGAGAAAGTGGTTAATTGTGACCGGAGCTTCCCCAGGAGTATAACTAACACCACTCTGTTCGTTTCAGGCCAATTTCATCCTGTAGTCTGGGTGTGATGAGGCTGATATATTCCCTGTAGATGATGTTGTGCAGCTATTACTGTAGTGGTGTATGCTAATCGGCAGGGTAACCCCGCCTCCCCTTAGATTATTCACTCAGCCCAGTCTGTACCTGCCAACATCATCATCCTTACGCAAAGCCAGGCAAAAACATTGCAGAAAGACCTGGGAGAGAGCAATACTGTGTGTGTGTGGGTTTGTGTGTTTGTGTGTGTGTGTGTGTGTGTGTGTGTGTGTGTGTGTGAGAGAGTGAGAGCGAGAGAGAGGGAGAGAGAATAGGGAAATAGAGAGAGAGTCTTTATTTGGTGAAAGGGATAGAGAAACTGTAGTAAGGTGTAAATGTTGTTCCTTAGAATGTTACTGAGTTGACAGGAAGGGGAATTAGTGTATATAACCTGTGTGATAATTTCATGTCTAATAATATGACTCCATATTGTTTGTAAATATATGTGGTCGCAAGTGACCATAAAATGCTGGTAGTAATAAGTAAAGTTAGCTACAACTTCGTCACAAGCCAAGCGTTAAAAGGTAATGTGTTTCTAAGCCTATATGAATCCACAATTCTTCTCTTCAGTCAAGTAGAGAAGTCAACTGATCATGTAGCAACCCGGAATCACAAACCATCCAGAAAATATTATGTTTTCGGCCTACGCAGAATGTTTAGAAACCCAGAAATCAGGGATGACATGTCTGGTTGCTTAGATTTCTTTATGTGTGAATAATTATCAGTAGCCCTACAAAAACAGTATGGTTACAGGTTCTTAATGACTCCACCAGAGTGACTGAAAATGAACAAGGAATGCCATCATAATATATATTTCAAAGTAATACAATTTGCTCCAATCAAGTAAGAAAGGTACAATACAAAACATAGTCACCTACCTGCAATATTCAGTGACCTCTTAAATCATATAAAAACCTACTAGGTATACCATAAAAATATAAAACACTACAGCACAAAGGTGTGCTAGGAGCATTTGTAGTTGATAGACTCCTAGAAATAAGTAAAGCTTCAGTATTCATCCCAACCAGACAGACTGAAACCCAACACCCACATTGTATTCATAAAAGGATCACCTCACCTTAGCTAAAATAAAGAAAACAAAGAAACCGGCATTCACACATTTCCATATATTCTATTAGCACCATCCAAAGCTAGACCTTTATTTTGCAGAATTCTTCATCCATTAAACATGTACGAGAGTTTGTAAAGTTTGTCTCTTTATGGGACACACATTAAAAGAACAAACATCAGTGCAGTTAATCCAGCGAATGTCATTTTTCTACTTTATTGATTTGTCCATCCACACACATGGTTGGTCTGAGCAGATGGGGCTACCTTGGCCCCAACCTTGTATCTCTGCTTCTTTCAGGAAGCAAATAGGCCCATTGGTGTCAGATTAGGATGTCCTACTGAGTTGAGACGCCAGACAACATGGCACCTTCAATAGAAATCTTCCAGAACACATCTTTCATTACATTACAAAACAAAAGAGAGGAGGAAAAAAGAAAGCTATCCTACCTCTGTCTCTCAGAGTTTGTCTTGGATGATGCCCTTCATTTCCTTTCCAAGGTCTCTCCCCTCTTCTCCCTCATCTCCTCCCCTCTCCCCTCACCCCCTTTCCTTTCCTCTACATCATAAATTGCTGAATATAAAGCCTTGTTTCCAGTCCGTTTCACGCGGCGGTGGGCGGTGGGCCTTCAGATCTCCTCGCACCTCAGGAGGCAGTTAGCTGGAAAAGTGTTCTTCTCTCTGCGTACCTCTGTACCTCCGCCTTGGATCTGTCTATGCATCATTCAGGCTGGAGTACAAGGTCAGCCGGTGGCATTACCATTTAGTGAGGGGGAACGCTTGGCCAGGAGACCACACATTAATAAATGGCTCCTTCCAAAGACAATATATATATTTCCTGACAATTTATCCTCTAATGATCCAATGTCCCGGAGGCCAAAGTACATCCTCCATGCACCAAGGGAAGTGGTTTGCGGACTCCAAAAATGTGCGCTGCATTGACAAAATATACCCTTGTATTTGCATTTATCTAGAGGGTTCTGTAGAGCATATCATTAGGTAAACTCTGCATTAAATAATTACATTGCTCAGACGGAAAAAAACAATTGTTTTAAAAAATTGGAAATTCAGACAGAAAACACCACATGTTAGTTTAACCATTAATTGGAGAACAACGCACAACAATATTTTTACTTGATCCCCGCAGAAAGAAAACACCGAACCAAACAGGTGAAGGAATAGATGGTGGATGTATCTGAACCTGTATGCCACTGTAGTTTAACCAGCGCACATCAGAACTGACTAAACAGATGATAAAACAGTCCGTTTGAAATCTGATATTGTGATAGGAGTGATCCCCGAAGCTGGAACTGTCATGACACCGATTTGAACTGGCCATGTTAATGTACACATCGTGTTCAGTATATTTACAGAAGTGTTTACAAAACATTTTAAAAAGTATCATGTTACAAGCTATTTGTCTTAAATGTTTCACATGCATATGAATATGTTTTCTGTACAGTAAATGGATAATTTGCCCAACAGCTAATTTTATTAGTTGCGTGAGTCACCCTCCCTGTTTAGTACAAAACAAATATAAACGGAAGCTCTGTTTTTGCCAAAGTCATAACAAATATTAAATATTACACATGGATATTTACAGTACATTTTCTCTAACGTCTCTCTTTCCTTCAACATCCAAAACATATAGCAATCAGATAATCAAAATTAGGGGCGTGGTCAGAAGCTATCTGCCCCCATGTCTTGGGGCGTCCCCATATTTCCCAACCTGCCCCACCAGAAAGGAGGCCATGGGGAGAAGGGCTGTGTGTCTTAGAGGGCCATCATATTGCAAGTTCAACACAGTTGGCTAACAGATTCAAATTCACAAGTTCATAATTGCATTTCTAGATGACTTTTAAGAGCTTTATAAAAACCAATTGCCTTCCAGTCCAAATTATTTCACCATGTAAGAAGCACAACCGGTTGAGCAAAGACCATAATAAACTTTATGATGAACTGCTGTTGACATTGCACCAAGTCCCTTTGTACTACCATGGCGGTACTTCCTTTAAGGTACAATAATAAAGCAATCAGATAACAAAAGTTGCAGGTGAGGTAATAAAGAGAGAAAGAGTGCCTTGGAGAAATGGGATTTGAATCTAAGAGAGCAAGTTCCACACAAGCATATTCATTCACAATCTAAGGTTCCGTATTATGTAAACATACATCCTACCTCATAACAATATTTTTTGAATGTATACATTAAGCAAAAAAATGTAAAAAAATTATGGGAACTTGGCCAGAACACATCAATTTGTTTTGGTTTTCCCATTGTTTGACAATGCATTCCCATGTAGTGGGCACGTGCAGTGGAACAGGGGGATGGACCCAAGAGAGAATGACACACTTTACAATAGAGTCTCTGTACTGCATGACCTCTGTGTCCGGGGAAGTTCTGTTCTGCTTGTTTCAGCACAGGCCACAGCAAATCTCTGATGAACAGTTTCTGCATCATTGCATCTGTGTACACAATAACAATCACCATCTCCATCAGACTGCAATGGCAAGACAAGCTGAGGTGGTACATATATAGTTTCAACTATATTGATATGAAACCACAAGACAATTCTAAAATACATATAGACATAATATATACATTTAAAGATGATTCACAGGTTAGAAGACTTACTTCCTAAGAGGTTTTCAGTTAGTTGATTGTTGGTTGACTGATTCAGTTCAATTAATGATTTATATTAATCACCGGAATATTGCTATGTAATTCAATAAATGCTTGCAATTGCAAACCAAATAATGTTACATTGTTTGTCCCCTCAACATTTTTAATACAATGATAAGGGCTTATAGGCTAGCTTACTAGTAGTTAGCATTGTTTGGTAAATTAAAGAGAGAGAGTATATTGTGTAAGGGAGAGTATATTTCCTCTTAAACACTTTATTATCTTTATATACAGTATGTTAGTGTGTGAGAGACAGTATATTGTGTAATTAGATATAATGTCTCTTACACAGTATTCATCAGAGTTTGGCTAGAGATTATTGTGTAATTAGAGTGGTGGGTAAGTGGCCCACCTCAGAGATATTGTTGTGCGTTGTTCTCCAATGTTTGTTTTATATTTAAACCGTTAAAAAACACATTTTTAAGAGTAAAACTCTCTATAGATAAACCTCACTAACGTAGCTAATGCATTTCTTTTATTTTGCTCGCAAACAAATCTTTAAATCAGGCGACCCAACATGCGTTAGTGAATCCCATTTTTGGAAATGCTTTTCAACGTAATTTCCAAATATTCTATAATGGTTTGGAAATAACTTGTAAAAAATTATGATAATAGAAAAGGTCATTTTATTCCTGGGGAGGTATATGAACAGAATTTTTTTACAGTTTAATGTTGATAAATATTGTCTGTATTATTTAAAACACTTCCTGTTTTTTACCTTTATTTTACCAGGCAAGTCAATCAAGAAGAAATTGTCATTCACAGCCTGGCAAATACACACTCACGGTTTTGGTATATACTTATAGTGGGTGTATGGTTAAGAGGCTGTTGGCATTGAAGAGCAATAGGAACACTGTCAGACAGTTAAAGTGGAAAAACCCGCTTCTGTAGAGTCACACGGTGCTATCTTTGACATGCAGAGTCAGTGTGATTGGACCACTTTGTCCTACTCTCTACTTATCCAAACAACAGAAAGAGAGTCAGAAAGTCAGAAAGATAGAAGGTAGCGAAGGAGAATATGGAGCATAAGTAATATTTTGCTTTTGGCTGGTTAGCTTCAATTGTTTTTAAGAGCCTTTCAAAGACATGTCTGATCTACTGGACACCTAATGAGAACAAACACACACACACACACACACACCCACACACACACACACCTGCAGATGGTCTATGTGTAATAAATGGAACTGTTTTAATTGGTCACCAAATGTGAGAATTGATCAAGATGGCAAGCTGTATTCATATCCAAGCCAAGCCATTCTGCTTTTTTCCCATAATGCCCTTCCATCTAAGAAATCATATTGGTCCATACGCATTTAGGCAAACTCACCAGACGACCTCAGCTACCGTCTCCCCCACTGCCCAAAGCTGGACAAAATGCATTGCCCATGGGGCTTCCTAGCCACTCGTCAGCTAGCAGCACAGTCAAGACCTGAACAAACAAAACCTTCAACTTAACCAGGCTGAATAAATGACTATCCCTAACCGTCAGCGTGCAGGAGCCACACTCAACTCCCATCCTTGTGCTGGGGTCATGTCGTAGGGTGGTGATGAACGTCCATGGGTGGCGTTTTCAGTTCTGGAGTGAAATTAAACGTCTGATCTCGATGTGAACTTGTGATACCTTGTTGATTTTAAGTCAATGCCATTAATCATTCCCAAGGACATTATCCTTTTGTATAGTCACCATAGCTGATGCTGTGTAGGTTAATACCCTGTTCAGAGCTTATTACAGTCATGTAGTTTACCCTTAATTGAATTACTGAACGGCAGTGAGTCTGTGTCACAGGATACAACAGAGGAACCTGCAACGATGAAACACCATGTTGAAGCTTCAGTTATGGCTCTTCGATTATACCTTATTACAGATAATGAGAACTACCTCACTTACAAGCGAGGATCAGCAGCATGCCACGACATTTCAGGCAAATAATTGCAGGCGCCGTCCCCGAGTCTGAAGCTCTGACTTTTTGTCTGTGGCTTTTTCTTCCCCACACTTCATTCTTTCCCTCTCTTCACTTCTTTTCCGGTTACTTCTCTTCCGCTCATTTCTGTGTGTAGACAGGTGTGTTATTTAATCTGGGAGAGCAGCTTTGATAACCCTGGATTTCCACCTCAGAGGAGCCTGGGTGGGGTGCTGACACTCAGATTAATAACACTCACTCTCAAGCGGATCTTCCTCCTCCCACCATCATTCCCTCCATCCCCTCCTCCATCCTCTACGCTCTCATTTTCCCTCAGTTGTCTTCTCCCTGCTTCTTGTGTGGCTCCCTGCTTCCCTCTGTCCTCTATACTCTCCTGTTCTATCCTCACTTACTCTCCCTCTCGGTTGGATGCGTCTGTACAGCTCCTGTCTGATTGGCCAACCGTATGAATAATAACTACATGGTGAGCTAATTCATTGTTTCTTTCGCCAGCATTTTTTTTTTTTCTGGAATTCATGCATATAGTCAAAGTGCTTTCATTCTGAGACGGGTCATTTCATAGCACCAGTGTGACCTGCGCTGGTTTCTGCCACTGTGCAGTTTGGCCCTGAAGTGATTGACTCTTGTGATTCCATAAGCCATGTGCACATTGGGAAACAACGAGGACTGTCCTCAGAAAAGTGGACGAACGTGTCTTTCGAAGTATTGCAGACGTCACAAACAGACACTGATATAATATGTTTTATGTCCATTGAACTGAGAGATGATTCCTGCCTCTGTCTTTAGCTCTCTCTGTAGTTGAAACATCTAGCAACAGGCTAACAGGAGAATTTTGACAATGGAGCATTTCCAACACACAAATTGCCACTAGTAATTTAAGCAAGTGTTTTAACTACAGCAATTTGCTACCACTGTGGGATAATTGCTTTGAGTTTTAAGACTGGACCTCGTATTATGCCCAGCACTTAGAGTGTGATAAACAACATTTTGCACTGGGACCATTCTCATAGAAGTACAGTGATGCTCGGATGAGATTTCATTTAACAGTCTCTGCACATTGTGAGGTAATGAGGGAGAGAGGACAGCAGAAGAGAGAATGGAGAGAGAAAAGAGAGGGCATTGAAGCTGTTAGATCTAATAGCTGTGTGTACGCTCTAAAACTAGGAGACAGTCGTAATGAAAATGGAGCCAGAGAGAAGAGGTCTCCGCTGTGAGCTCTGTATTTTTTGGAAACACAACGTAACTTGACTGGACCATGCGTACAGTACAAGCACTATGTCATCAAAGTTGGAAAACATGATCAGCAACACAGGTACATGGATATTTTTAACATGAAATAGAAAATAATGAGTTAAAATGAACAGAGGCAAAACAGATCCCGCTACTAATAGCAGGTTGAAAGCTATTTCGTTAACGTTTGAAGAGGTAGCTACCCAAGCTCAGAAGGAGCCCTGTGGTCTTCACTGTTCTTCTGCTCTCCTCTTGAAACAATCTGTTCTCCTTTGGAATGATCTCTACTGAGTGGCCATCGTCCAGTGGGTGGACTCTAACCACATAGGCCTCGAGAAGGGATCTCCAGAAAAATACCCAGGCATCAAGCGGACAAATATTACAAACCTGTTTCCAGAAAAGTTGAGACGCTGTGTAAAATGGGTAGAAAATAGAATGCAATGATATGCAAATCATTTAAACCCGAATGATACAAAGACAAGATGTCACAAGTTGAAACTGAGAAATTTAACTGTAACTGTTTTTGAAAAATAAATGCCAATTTTGAACACGTCTAAAAAAGGTTGGGACAGGGGCATGTTTATTATTGTGTTGCATCACCTTTTCTTTCAACAATACTCTGTAAGCATTTGGGAACAGAGGAGACCAATTGCTGTAGTTTTGAAAGTGAAATGTTTTCCCATTCTTGCTTGATATAGGATTTCAGCTGCTCAACAATTCAGGGTCTCCTTTGTTGTGTTTTTCGTTTCATAATGTGCCAAATGTTTTCAATAGGTGACAGGTCTGGAGTGCATTGTTCAGCATTAATGGGGACTTCACAGATGTGCAAGTCACCCATGCAATGTGCGCTAATGTACTTTACGAATGTTGGATTTTGAGCTGTGTGCTGATAACACCCCTTATGGTTCCTCTTCTTTTTAGCCCAGGGGACGTGGTGTCCATGAATACCAACATTTAAAATTTTGATTTGTCAGACCAGAGGACCAAATCAGCGCAGTCCATCCTTATTGAGCCATCCACCGTTTCTGGATGTTGTTTATTTACAGTATGGTTTCTTGTTTGCATGGCAGAGTTTTAACTTGCATTTGTGGATGCAGCGACGTACTGTGTTCACAGACAAGGGTTTTCGGAAGTGTTCCTGAGCCCATGCAATGATGTCCACTACAGAATCGTGTCTGTTTTAATGCAGTGCCGCCTGAGGGCCCGAAGATCACAGCCATCCAATATTGGTTTTCGGCCTTGTCCCTTGTGTACAGAGATTTCTCAGGATTCTCAGACGTTATATACAGTAGATGATGAGATTCCCAAACTCTGATTTTTTACGTTGTTGGCAATTAACCTAATTAGAAGTGAGATGTTCCACCAGGTACATTTTTGTATTACATAACTTTTCTAGTCTTAAGTTGACCATGTCCCGTTTTTTTTAAATTCAAAGTGGGCATATATTTTAAAATACAATAAAACATTTCTGTTTCAACATTTGATATGTTGTCTTTGTATTATTTTATATTGAATACACTGTAAGGTTTAAATAATTTGCACATCTTTACATTGTGTTTTTATTTTCATTTTACACTCTGTCCCAACCGTTTAGGAAACGGGGCTGTAAATGAATGGCCATGTCTTTCCAACACAACAAAACCTCCTTGGTAATAACATAATTTGGTATGTGAACATTTTTGCTTATGCATTATGTTGTACACTGCTAAGGTGGGCAGTTTTTGGTGTATTCTAACTTTTGGCGCAATCTAGTGAGCATTTTGGTTTTGTAAGTTTTCCACGTGGTTACATCTCAAATTCTGATTATAAAGTAAAGGGTAAGGAGGGATACTCATCTTTTTAATTACAACATTGTGTAATTTAAACATCACAGCTAATTAGCGAACTGCCTTGATGTCACACTGTAACAGCCTGCTTAATCAGAGCCATTGGTGGCAGGCTTTCCTGCCTGTCCATTGAGGGAACACCAGCTAAAGCTTCTATACTCTCTCAGTGTTGCATCATGTCCAATGGCAGCGTCTGAACTCAGTATTTCACTGTGGTTTCTCTGCCGACCGCTGAAATAATGAGAACCTTTTTTTTTGTTTTTTCTTCCTTTCATTGGTTTCTGGTGTAGCAGATAGAACGTCACATTGACATGATGCCGATGGCAACACGACGTTGAAGTGTCAGCTCACTAGGTTCCTCATCCCCGGCGCCCTCTAGATGAACTCTCTGTGTGTTTATCTCGGTAGCTGTAGCAATCCCCTCCCGGTGCTGCGGGCCTCCTGGTGACGGTTAACACTCACATTCTGACTACATTCAAAGGAACCATGAGGAGGCCATTTGCATAATCTGGAGTGCCGGGTGTGTTTTTAGGGAGAGGGGAGATTTATTCTCTCTTTTCCTAAATCTAATTATCCCTCTGGCCTGAGGACTGAGCTCACTCTACGATGGGGAGAATAGACACAGTCAAAGATGGAAATACAACACAAAAGCTGAGAGGATTCAGACAGACAGTGAGAGAGACAGACAAGACAGGCAGACAGAGCAAGATAGACAGGCAGAAATAGAGAAACAGACAGACAGAGAGGCAGACAAACAACGAGAGACTGGCAGACTGAGAGAGGCAGACAGGCAGAGAGGCAGCCACAGAGGCAGAGAGACAGACAGAGATGCGCAGAGTGTGAGAGGCAGAGAGAAAAATAAAAAAGTTTCACTTTTGTTTTCCTTTCGAAATGAGCTATGAGTTTCCTGACCCAGACTGGTACATAGTGATGTTTTGTGGCACTCTGTCAGAATAGAAGTTATTCTGAATGTAACATTGTTGTGTACTTTGTTCCTGACTCTTTCTGTGTGAATGACTTTGTGATTGAATTCCTGGGGGATATGGACTTTCAATAGTGCAGTCCAGTCTGTACTCCAACACATCCAATTTGAAATTACACTAAGAGGTCCAAACTCGTCTCTTTAAATTGATGGTATCTATGTCCATGAACCATTAACCATGTAGAAATTACAGCCCTTTTTATACACTACTCCTCAGACACAGATTTTAGGAGAATCAAAAGTATTTGGACAAATTAACATAATCTAAAACAAAGTCTTCCTATTTAGCACCTGGTTGCAAATACTCTGCATTTAAAGACTGCCAGAAGTCTGCGACCTAGAAACATAATGAGATGCTGGGTATTTTCCCTTGTTATGCTCTGCCAGGCCTGTACTGCATATTTGTTTCTGGCATTTATGCCTTCAGTCTTGTCTTCAGCAAGTGAAACACACTGAATTCAGGTTGACCATTTGACATGGCTGTTTAAGAATTAATCTGAAGTGTACAGCAATATCCGCTCTGATCTGACCAAATTCCTTAAAACACCTTGGACGGCATTTAACCTTGCATCAGAACAATGAGCACAGAGCCAAAAAGTCACATCATCAAATACAGGCCAGTGAGCCAGTTCAGTTGGCAGTTATATTTGCCCAAGCCATTAAATTACCTCCACTGTGTTTCAAAGATAAGGTGGTATTTATTGGGAATTAGTCAGTTTTCTTCTTTTTTCGCACATTCTTCTATCCTTCACTCTGATGATTTTGTTCCATAACTCCACAAATGTATGTACTTTTTATTAAACTGTAACATGGCCTTTATGAACATTTCAGAAAAAGAAGACCAAGATTCAGGCACACACACCTGTAGCTACCACTTTGTTTATTATAATAGGGGGGAGCTAACTAGCTCTGAATGTCTTTTTTGGGCCAGTCAGCCTAGTTTACAGAGGGCATTTGGATCAGGCCTCAAACATACAAGAGGCTGAGCTGAAGTCAATGCCACCAAAATGTCTTTAGATCGTTATGAGTCTTAGGTATGCAGCTCCTGTTGCCTCCCTCCACCCCCCCACTCCTCTCTCCTCTCTCCGTCCTCCCCTTTCCCCTCACCTCTCTCCGTCCTCCCCTTTCCCCTCTCCTCTCACCTCTCTCCGTCCTCCCCTTTCCCATCTCCTCTCTCCGTCCCCCCCTTTCCCCTCTACTCTCTCCTCTCTCCGTCCTCCCCTTTCCCCTCACCTCTCTCCGTCCTCCCCTTTCCCATCTCCTCTCTCCGTCCTCCCCTTTCCCCTCTCCTCTCTCCTCTCTCCGTCCTCCCCTTTCCCCTCACCTCTCTCCGTCCTCCCCTTTCCCCTCTCCTCTCTCCTCTCTCCATCCTCCCCTTTCCCCTCTCCTCTCTCCATGCCCCCCTTTCCCCTCTCCTCTCTCCTCTCTCCGTCCTCCTCTTTCCCCTCCCCTCTCATCGTACTCACCTTCTCTTCATTAAAACTCGTAATTGTCTCGTTCACACCTGCTTGTGTGCTGGTTCATTTGGGACGTCTTCCTCACCAGAGCAGCTTTTCTCATCAACGCCGATCTGGGTTCACATGAGAGGACTGTGTCCTTCACTCACCTACAGGAAAACCCACACCTGCCTCTGTGTGTGTTTGTGTAAATTTGTGTGTTCCTGTGTATGTGTGTGAGAGTGTGTGTATGTTTACGGAACTTCTCAATGACCTTGTCTGTAACCGTCACACGTGTGTCTTGAACAGGTTGTTTGAATAGAGCAGGGACACCTGTCTCTCCATTTGACCTGAGCTGGTTGCTGTGGAAGACTCGGATCTCATTGTCTTAGGATCCAACCTTGCTTGCATCAGGAGCCATCTACATCCTCATTCCTGTCCTCATCTCTGTTTTCAGTAGGACTGTTAAATTCCCCAACAAAAACACCTCCAGATGTACATGTTAATCTTGTTTTAAGCACGTTTGTTACTAAGCAGATGCTCTTTTCCAGAGTGACTTTTTTGCCAGGCGACCAAACAATTCTGCTGTAGTAAGTTCACTTTTCACTCAACAAAGCAGCTATCAGTGCTGGAAAACAAAATCCAAAAATACACTGGAGCAGTTGAGTGTCCACTCGTTAGCTGTTAGCCCCCTGCTGCCTCCTATGGTGGCCTGCAATAGATATAATTCACCGGAAAAAACATCGCAGCCTCCCCACCCTCACTTTCCCATTCATTTTCTCCCCTACTGTAGTGCCAGAGTGGGCCTACACTATATTTCTTTCTGTTTAGAGGCAGTCATAAGCGATGAGACATCTTAATGCTCTCTCATTTATTCTTGAAAACAAAATGATTTCATTTCTAGTTTATGTGCATATGTCAGTCTAGATCGTGAGTACGCAGAAGCAGAAATTATAGAGCAGTAACATTGATCGTGCCGTGATCTTTCGAGTCCTCTTTTACTAATTTGCAATTTGGCATTTTTCTATTAATTGGTCTTTAATAACCAGACTTTTCAGAGATGTTATGTATGGCGTTCAATAGTTTATTTGACAAACCCACGCCTGATTCAGTCTACAGAAGAAAAATGTGGTCTGAATGTAATAAAGAAAATCTGGATGCTTAGAAGCTCCTATTAATCATTGGCAGACAGGAGAATTATTGCAGAACATTAGTAAAGCCGATAAATTAGAGTAATTTGCCAATATGTATATTGATGGAGTGCTCTGTGAAAATAAGCCTTTAATGTTTTGCATTATTCAGCTAAATGTGCTCTACTTTGTTTTATTTATGTTTGCATATTGACTGCTCTGTGTTTGTGTGTGTGTGTGTGTGTGTGTGTGTGTGCGTGCGTGTGCGTTTGGGAGTGTGTACAATGTTTTCAACTTTCCCGACATAACATTTGCTGCTTTTGAAAAATCAAAGATTTCAACATTTTGGGTAAATATTAATAAAACCATACCAAGCCTCTGAAAGCAGCGCCGAGAGGACGATCAGATCTTCAGACGTGTGGATGGACACAAAGTGTGTGTTTGGATCCAAGGCCAGTCATTCGGTCCCTTCCTCTTACTGTGAGGTCTGTGAAGAAACCCTTTTCTTCTGATCTTCACTGTCATTTCCCTGTGTGACGCCTCTCTGCCCTCCCTGCGCTCTACACTTCACACCACTCTGAGATTAGTTCTCCCTGAGTGGCGTCCGCTATGGGGAAAGGCTCTCATTAACAAGGAGAGAAGCAGCGGAGAGGCCAATCTGCCTCTGTCTGCCATTAGACTGCACAAGCCCCTTAATCTGCCCAGTGCATGATGGACACTGGCGGGAGAATGGAAACCCTACACGCCAAAATAGGCTTTGTTATTATAACATAAAGAATGGTTATTAAAGTGTCTGTGGGACAGAGGTGTCTATCGTAATAAGCCGGAAGAACCCTGTCTCAGCCCCGCGGTTATGTGTGTGTGTGTGTGTGTGTGTGTTTGTGTGTGTATGTGCGTGTGTGTGTTTGTGTGTGTGTGTGTGTGTTTGTGTGTGTGTGGGTGTCTGCGTGTGTGGAGCCACATAAAGCCTATTTTACGACCTCTTCGCCCTTCCCTCCCGGAGTAAAAGACCCGATAAGCTATTTGGCATATTTGCTCCATTCTTCCTCATGTAGAGCCGGACACATTCATGTAATGAGCGTTGCGAATCAGAGTGTGAGAGGCTGTACCGATTGGAACTGTTCAAGGGGACACATTTATATTGCCGCTCCATTGTGAAGGAACGATATCAATGCCGGAATGGGACGGTCCATGTTTGAATAGGCATGCCTTTAAGTCCTCCGGACATCACACAATCACACACACGCGTCATGTGTAAGGCATCCCCGTATCCTTGGAAACAAGATGTCGTTACGCCGCGTGTCTCCAAGATCAATAGCATCGTTCATATTTCCTTCAGGATGGCTAGCTGCCGCACTTTATCTGCTAGTGGTTCATTTGATCCCATACGCACTATTGGGGTTTTCTATGGCTTAATTCATCAACACGTCTGGGCTTGTACACATTGCGTAATCACAAGATGATTGATGTCAGGATCACCCAGACTGTATAAGGAGCAGCATGTGTGACGAGGCAATATGAAAATATAGAGTTGGTTGAGGTTGTGTCGTCATAGGCGAGGGTGAGTGTTACACAAGCAGCGATTGTTTTTTGATCAGAATTTCATGGTGACTGATCAAAGATGAGTTATTGACCCTGTGGTATGGAACAGAGGCACGGGGAAACCATTGTAATTCATCACACAGCTTCTAGTCATGTATACGAATACCTTCATGACTTAAATGAACAAAGAGATTTTAACGTATTGTGGAAGAGGTTCGGGTGTGTGTACCAAATGTTTGTCAACATCGCTGTTTGTGCGTGATGTTAAATGCAGTACACTCAGAAAATATTAGGACACTGAAGCGTTGATTTCTTCTTTTGGTTCAATACTTCAAATGTTTACGTCTGAAATCGGAATATTTATGTACCTTGTGGTTTCACTATTTAGAAAAATTACCCCCTTTCGGGGGACTTCATTTATTGGGGAAATTGATTTGACAGGCATGCTTGGTTAGTCATTATTTATGTAGGTGTGAGAGTGCTGTCAATGTGTGGTGTTGATTCAAGCGAGGCTTTGCCTTTACCTTTGGAATCTGTGATGTGTCTGTCAACATGTGACCGTGAGGTGTCCGCGGGTCTCCACAAACCAAACATAACATTTTGGAACATTATTACAGGAAAGGAAAACTATGGAGAGCTCAACAATAGCAAACAGCCTGGTATCTCAAAGAACATCTCAAAAGTAGATGATCATAAAATGACCATGAAGTAAGAGAAAAAGGAAACATATCCTAAAAGAATCTGCCGAGCTCTGGAGGAAGGTATTGTTTTAAGACAGAACAAAGATTAACATGTACAAGAACAACAAATTACAGAGAAAAAAAGCAACAGCCCAATTCAAAAGCAAACCACCTAATCTGTGGAATAAGTGGGAGAGGTCTTATCGCTTTGGCATGTATGGCTGCCTCTGGAACTGGCTCACTTGTCTTCATTGATGATGTAATAGCTGATGGCTACAGAAACATGTTGTCTGCCCAAGTACAAGGTACAGTCTCTACCTCAGTGTACAGCACTTCACCATGCAGCGAGAAAAGGACTCTAAATACACTTCCACAGCATGAAGGGAGTTATTCAGTGCCAAAAAGCCTCATCAGTGTCCTAGTTGAAAGTCCAATTGAAAAAGCCTTTAAATTGCAGAAAGACACAACAAAATAAACCACAGCTGAAGATGGTGGATGTACAGACTTCGCAGAGCGTCATCAGGAAAGTAACTAATCATCCGCCAGGGTTATAATCATCAAGCAATTATTGCATGTAAAGGAAAGTACTAAAGATCAGTGTTTAAACTTGCTTTCAGTGTTTCATATGAATCTGTCCCAAAACCTGTGCGCTGAAAGACTGGGAATTATGTATGAAAAGGGTTGTCATTTCTAAATGATAAAACCAATATAATAATAATTTGATTCTTTTGGAGAATCTAGTTGGAGACGATGACCTTGAAAAGTTCTGAAGCCGATGCTGGTCCAAGATAAACTGGTCCAAGCTATTTCTGAAACTGGTCCAAGCTAGGTAATGAAAGCAACTACAGTACTATCCATCTGTGTTGATGTTTCTCTATCTTTAACTGGGTTATAATCTAAATTACTTTATCTCACTTTAGAGGTAAAGATTTGCATAACATTTCATGCACACACATACACCCCCCCCCCCCCCCCAGTCTTGGGTTACCCCCTCCCCCCCATACACACACACACACACACCCACAGAGCATCCTGCTGGAGTTTTTGCCATTGATTGACTGCGCCTGAGGTCAGATAAACACATTGTGCCGGGAGATTACATCCGTCAGCTCTCTCCAAAGGTGTGTGTGTGTGTGCATGCATGTTTCTGTGTGTGTGTGTGTGTGTGTGTATGTATGCATATGTCTGTGTGGTCGTGTGTTTGTGTGTTTGTGTGTTTGTGTGTGTGCCTGTGTTTCACAAGGTGAACCCACTCAATTAGGAAAACAAACAGCGGTGCGTATTGCTCGTTCTCAGAGAGGACAGGATCTGATCAATGCACCATCAACACACACACACACACACACTGCCTGTTGATCAATGTGTGTCTCTCTGTAGGCCGCACTATTAGCAGACAGCAAAGTGTAGTCTAATAACTGTTAACTGACCCTTTACTCAAATGTTTTATTTTCTGTCTTGGCCATGGAGCTCCGGCTCCACACCGCCAAGGAGAAAAGGTGTGCATTGTTTCAGCATTTTGGAAATAGAGATCGATCACTGTCTTCCACAGAGCGCTATCGTTTGTCAGGGCTGGACAGTAGGGGAAGCTGAGGTCCTTCAGAGGAGTGATTTATAGGCACAGTCAGCATACTTACACCACTGGGCAATTATTCATGGGAATTATTCCTCACCTCTATTCATTTTAGCGGTTCACCAAAAGACCGTCCTGTGAATCGCTGTGTACTCCGTCCTTGCGGCTCTGCGCCAACAGGTAAACCAACAGGTTGGAGCACGGTGAAACTCAGCTGAAGTACCGACGTTTCCACTGTGTCACGTCCAGTACTGGTGGGACGGAGGCGCGTCGCTTCATCATCCATGTTTATCAAACTGCCACTGGCCCCTCATCTCATCTACTCTACGGGGGTGCGCGGCGACAGCTGAGGACAGGAAGGCCCCCTTCTGCCTTGTCCCCTGCTGCGTCCACTCCTGTTACCACTCACCCACAGACAACATCCCGCTATCGTTTCCATCGCTCTGTCTTGCGGGGCTAAAGGGTTGACGTGGGAGCAGAAAAACACATTTATCTTGATGATAAATCGCCCAGCGTTCGGTGTCCTGGCAGCTGTTTGTGTACGTGACTTTGTGCGAGCGCGCGTGGGCGGGTGACCAGTGTGACCCGCGTCCGTCTGGATGTATACAGTACGTATCGCGGGCTGCAGCTGTTTCTCTAAGACAACACACTAGCAGGCCGCTCGCCTGTTTGTCTGGTTGGGAGAGTACAGGTTCCTGAGAAACAGCACTGTGTCCTAACGCTGCATGGCTCCATCTATTACGCATGACCTTGGCCTAGCTGAGAGGTGCCTCTTAAGTGCCGATTAATGAAGTGACCAGGATGGATTGAGTGAGGAAGAGATATGGAGCACGAGACACAGAAAGTGCGTGTGGGTGTGTGTATGGGTGTGTGTGTGTGTGGCTGCGTGTGGGTGTGTGTGGGTGTGTGCATGTGTGTGTGTGTGGGTGTGGGCGTGTGTGTGTGGGTGTGGGCGTTTGTGTGGGTGTGTGGGCGTGTGTGGGTGTGGGCGTGTGTGTGTGGGTGTGGGCGTGTGTGTGGGTGTGGGCGTGTGTGTGGGTGTGTGGGCGTGTGTGTGTTGGTGTGGGCGTGTGTGGGTGTGGGTGTGTGGGTGTGTGGGCGTGTGTGTGTGTGGGTGTGTGGGTGTGTGGGGTTGTGTGTCTGAGGACTACCCAGCTGAAGGCCAATGAACTGGGTATTAATGAGCAATGAGGTTTGGCAGGTCAGTCCCCAAACACGGACAGACTCCCAGTCCTTCACCACACTGACTGACAGGCTTTATAAACACACCTGGCCAAGCTACATGAATAGCATTATTCTCAGACCCATTCATGTGCTATCTGAACATACCTACTTCCCTGAATTAAACAAGCCCCCAGAATGCCTAGATCATTTTGTTCAACCGTTATGTATGAGCCTGTCCTGTAGATGGTACCGATGACTCTGTCTAGTCTGTCCCCAAAGGGCTCGTTGTCGTCCTCAAAAAGAGCACAACAAGCCTACCTGTGTCTAGTACAGAATAGTATCACCTGTAGAACACGTGGAGAGACATTGATCCAGAGGGGATAAACTAGATGTCCTTAATGTGCAGGTCTCGAAGGCCCAGGGTGATTTTAATCGCAGCTCATTAGGACTGGTTTAATGAAAGCCCTGCTGACTGCTTGGGATGTGAATCTGATGTTGACATTTCTTCTGTATCCCCAGAGCTCCCGCAGAGTCGCCCGCCATAATCTCACCATAATCTTTTCAGGACAGTCTGGAATACAGAACAGGCCCTTGAGAACCAACATGGAATCCGACCAAATTAGAAAGTCGCCCGGCCACAGGGGGGATCGCTAGGAGGTACAGACCTGCGGGGCTCGAAGCTTCCCTCTGACTGCGGCACGCTGCCATGCTGCTCTGCTGCCGTGTTCTGTTTGTCTTGGTAAATATGCTCATCATCAGAGCTTCCCTTGTACTCATGCTAACACATTATTGATTCTGGGAAGGTGACTAGAGTTCCACATGGGAAACCATATTGACTGGGGCTGCTCTTTGTGTTACTGCATTAAGGCAAACAGATGAGCGTGTCTAAGCTCTTTTGATGGATGACCGCTGGCTAGGCTTTAATTGTGTGTTGATGAGCACAATATCAGTGGACCGTGTGTGTGTGTGTGTGTGTGTGTCTGTGTGTACGGTACGTGGGTTTGTACGTGTGTGTGTGTGTCTGTGCGTGTGTGTGTGTGGTAACATGATAATCAATGAGGTAAATCAGGTTTTTTGTTACCTTTCTTTTTGGCTTGTCTGACTTGGTTTTATGAAACAGGCACTTCTTTGGGCTTTTTCCAGACTGAAGAAAAGATCAAAACGATTTAACTTCATACTGTAAATTTCTGAAAGTTCCAACTCACCATTTGACCTGTTAGAAGGGGAAGAGGTTTCTCGGTAAGAATGAACATTGAGTGTAGTTTTGCCTGATTGGACCTATTCTTCTGGGTGTGACAGAGGCTGCTTGGTGGTCTGTGCTTGGCTGGGGGATAAATGGAGTGTTAGATGAGCTGCTGAAAGGAGATATAGACATCCATATCACACTCAGTAATTACAAAGAATGATACATTACTAGTATCGAGCACACATAATGAGCTTATGATGGATATGAGGGTACTTTAAAAGCATGTGTGTGCGTGCGTGCTTGTGTGTGTGTGTGTGTGTGTGTACACGCGGGTGTCTATTTGCCAAGCCAATCAAAAATCAGTGAGCCAAGAGTTGATTTAGTTGATGGATGTTCCTAGATTCCAGCCGTCCATCATGTAAAACCTAATACATTTCTTTTTAATAAAATCATTTGGGTGAAATGAGTTCACTAGCAGGAGAAAGGGCTTTTCATAATACCTATTCTTCCATCAGCATGCCCTCCATCACACAAAGATTAACTTTTATCCCTTTAGTCCAAATCAGCATGAGGAGAATAGTACTAAAATACTTAAATTAATCCCACTTTCAGAACATAAATAACTGCTAGGTGAGATGTAATGTCCTTCTTTTGCATACAAACAAATGATTTTAAGGAAAATTGAGGATTCTTGTATATATATATCAAACATTTAAAATAATTAACTGCGATACATCTCATATTCTTCTGTAGTTAATCGTGAATCGCAATTTTTGAATGTGTTCAAATTACTACACAGTTTTCTGTTTAAAAAGCAGTGCATTATGTTTACGGTATGATGTGTTCAATTTTAAACTATGAATAGGGCTTGACCTTGGATTAAAGAAGTGCAGGAGTCTTTTCTGATTTTTCCATTAGACCAGGGCATCGTCCCCCCTCCAATGACCAAAATAACTGGCAGTGTCTTTTTGTAGCCCATGTAAATCTATATAGAAAGCGTGCTGGTCTCTGAACCCATATTTCTACCTGATCCAGGCACAAGGTATAATAAGTGCAATGTTAGGCTATTATAAGAAACACACTTTTGCCCCTCTGTCTGGAGTGTCGCTTGGTCATTTGATCTGACCCTGAATTACATCTAAGCTTTGGTCCTGTAAACAAAGTTTTAAGCTAAAATGCAAAACAATTGCTTTCTTGATGGATGGTAGGCCACGCTGAAAAACCGCTATCAGAATACGTTGTGTTGGAAACTTAACTGACGACAAAAATAATGTACAACATAGCCTAGCAAAAATATAAAGTAAGGATAACTTACATTCTACAAGCTAGATGTTAGAACTGATGTTGTTGCCTGTCATTCTATAATTGGCTGGGGTCCTACCTGACGCTAGCACGCTCTTTCTTTCTCCTAGTGTGTCCTGGCACCAAACATGTCAGTGGAGTCACACACACAGCGTCTGGGCACCGGTAGAAGAAGATGGTTGGAGGGGAGGTACCTCTGGGGAGACGGTGATGGGAGGGGTGGGTACTATCAATTTCTGTCTGACAAATTGGAACGGCACAGCCTGTGTTTTAATGTATGTGTGCTTACTCACTGTTAGGCAGGATTCACAGATATGTGTCGTGTTTTGACTCATATTGTTCCTTCCGAATAACAGTGTGAAGTCCTGAGAGGTCTGTTTATGCAGTTATTCTAGATTCAGTGTCTATATGTGGTGTTGACTGATTTTGATTTACATTTTCAAGACACAGGGGCTGGGAATATACTGCTGCAGTGCTGCTTCATAATCATTTCAACTCCAGTTGAACCTGTCATATGAATTCTTCTGAAATTTCCCAGCCTCGCCATGCAAGTTTAAATACACATACAATAGTCGCAGTCTTTCATGTGTATGACTGTATTCTATATCCATTGTCTGCATATGCACATTTCAAAAATAGACATACTTCATTTTTCTTCTTTTACATCCTTGTTTTCTTAAGTCATTTAAATATCACATTCCTTTCATATCTTATAAACACTCTCTTTCTCTTTCCATCTTGCTCTTTCTCTCGCAGTCTCACTCAGTCTCAGTTCCCCTCTCGTTCTCTCTGTCTATTGCAGTCTCAATCTCTCTCTTGTTGTCTGGGAGTCTCTCTCTTCTTTCTGTCTCTGCTTACATTAACACCTGGGCTTTGAGTTGATGAGGAGGCGTGGTAGCTCCTACGACAATATTGAGCTCCTGGTCTTTTCATCTCTCTTGCTTTAACTTAAATACTGACAGAAGAATGCTGCTAGCACATCCTATTCTGTTTGGTCTTTCACTCACACATTATAGTATCATCAAAAGTGAATCTTTAATGTCCACAAATGATAAGAGCATCGTCCTTACTTTCATGTGTGTGATTCCCTCTGGCTTGTAAGAAAAGCCCTGTCCTCTCTTTATATCGGCAGCTGTCTACTGGGTCGGTCAGTAAGTGATTGACTTGACTCACTCAGTGTATGTGTGTGCAAGTGTGTGTGTGTGTGTGTGTGTGTGTGGGCTGGTGAGTGATTGACCTGCCTGAAATCTCTGAGTCCATGTCCTCTGATTGATCATCTGGTAAATCGATCAACCCCCTCAGACAGCTGGACCCCAGACACAGGTCTCACCCCAGGCCTCTTCATACAGAAAACACTCTCTCCGTCCCTCTACCCCCCCTACACACTCTCTTTGTCCCTCTACCCGCCCCCCCCACACATTCTCTCGGTCCCTCTATCCCCCCCACACACTCTCTTTGTCCCTCTACCCGCCCCCCCCCACACATTCTCTCGGGGACTCTATCCCCCCCACACACTCTCTTTGTCGCTCTACCCGCCCCCCCACACATTCCTTCGGTCCCTCTATCCCCCCCCACACTTTCTGTGTCCCTCTATCCCCCCACACATTCTCTTTGTCCCTCTACCTGACCCCCCCCCACACATTCTCTCGGTCCCTCTATCCCCCCCCAGGCACTCTCTTTGTCCCTCTACCCGCCCCCCCCACACATTCTCTCGGTCCCTCTATCCCCCCCCACACACTCTCTTTGTCCCTCTACCACCCCCCCACACTTTCTGTGTCCATCTATCCCCCCACACATTGTCTTTGTCCCTCTACCCGCCCCCCCCACACTCTCTCTGTCCCTCTACCCCCACACACACTTTATCCGTCCCTCAGCGCCCCACCTTTCTTTTTTCTCTCTTGCTGTCGCTCTTTTTCTCACCCTCTCTCTCCTTTACTCCTCCATCCCTCGGGATGTGTCTCTCCTCTCTCACCCCTTCTCTCTTTCTCATTGTCTTTCTCTCTGTTGCTCTCGTTCTCACCCTCTCTCCCTCATGTTTCGCGTCTCCTTTTTGTGAGCTGCATATGACGTGATTTCATAAGAAATATCTCCCTGGATTATAGTGTGTGAGGTGAGTCTCAGTGGAGTCATTCATCACATTGAACGGTTGGCTAAGACACAAGCTACAGCCCACATGCACCTGCTATTCCCTCTCCTCAATCTCTTCATCTCACATTCCTCCTCAAACTGTAACGCCATCCTTCTCCCTCAGAGAGATAAAATTGGAGTATGCTGTTTGAATGTCAACCCCGATAGATGTTCATGGCTTCGTCACCAATCAACTGCATTACAGCAAAAGGAATGACTACCACCATTGATTTCTATATGCGAGCTAACAACTTAAACCTACCGAAGGCAGCATTTAGCTGTCACTTCTTAACCTGAAGAGGACTTCAAGGTGTTATGTATAAAAAAAACTGCAACATGTATTTAAATCAAACTTGAGTAACCGCGTTGAGGGCCTGTTACATCATGAAAGCTTGTGGCCACATCTGCATTCCATTTAATGGATTTTATCACATTCATGCTGCCTGGTTATGCAAAAATGTTCATGGTGAAACAGGTATCTAAGGATGCTATCTGTTCTGCCTCAAGCAATCAAATGTATTTTAATGTAATTCAAGTTGATTCAACAGAGCCCTCGGATTCATGTCAGACGTGTTGCTTGTACGTGCTGGTTTTACTTCCTGGTTTGCTCCCAGGTTCAACATGGTGAGGTTGTGCTGACAAGTCTTAACCCGGAAAAGGATGGTTTCAGACCCACGCTTCTTTCCCACTGCAGTGTGCTTGCGTCCAAGGAGAGTAAGTCTGTCTCTGTATCTAAAGCAGCAAAGCATTATGTCGGTGTTGCAGGGTTTTACAGAAATGTTGCCAGAGATTGACTGACGGATGTTAAACTAAATTCATTGTTATTCAGTGCCCCCTGTGCCCCCCCTCACCACAAACACACTTTTCAATGTGTGTATTTGCATTTCGTGTCCCGCTAACATGCTTCCAAAGAAAGTAACCGGTTCATACCAATGGTGTGTCTAGCTAAGATTAACAAGGCAGAATAGTTAATGGAAATTATTCTTGAGTTGTCTCTGTTACTTCCTGGTATGAGTTATTAAATGAAGTGTCTGCCAATCAGCTGCCCCCTGGGTCTTCCCCTCAGAGCTGCACTTGTTTTTAGAGTTGTGTGAGAAGACATTTTCTTTGAGGGCTCACTTCGAGGTATATTATATAAGTTCAGTGGAGTGGGGTGGGAGGGTATGATAGTCAAAATTAATAATAAAAATGTGCCTACAAATACTGCATATAGCAAGCAAAAAGTTCAAGTTTGATTAATAGGATCTTACATCAAAAGCCCAGCGGTAATCCGGCATTCATTTGAGCGTTATTGGTAACAGTCCTCTTCTCATACCACATGATATAGTGAGGTATTACCATTAGACACGTCTAAAAGTTGATTTGAATATTTAGGATTAATCAGTAACAGAGACAGAAATGACACAGTGGAGATATTTCAAGTTGTTATTAGACAAATTGCATTTTGCATTTTGGAATTAGAATTGACCATCATGGCTAGATGGTCACTTCTTAGTTGCAACCCTTCTTCGGGCAGAGATGTGTGTTTCATACATGAACAACTCCTCTGAGTTTCTAACCTGTGACAATATACAACCTTTACATTCTCCCATGACCTTTGACCTATTGATACACTCTTAGCATTTTTTCTTTTCTCTCATTTCTCCCATCTCCCTCCTTTCCCCTCCTTTCCCCTCCCCCCTCCCTGAGGTACAGTAGATGTAACAGATTGTCTGTATCCTCCAGCTCTTTTGATCCCGCTGAAGGCTGTGAACTCCTGGAGATCTCGGTCACCCCCCGCTCCCCTCCTGCTATCGATCCCTGCCTCCCTCAACCCCCCCCCCCCCACCCCTTCGCTCTATCTTCCCTTTCAGTTTGGCCATTTTTCTTCTCTCACCGTCTCAAACTATTGTTAGATTACTTGCTAGATGTCTGCCGTTTCCTTTCCTGATCCACTCTTTCCGTGAATTCCCTCCCACCTGCTTGTCTCATTCTCTCTCGTTAGCTGACTTAAGCTGTCCGATGTCTCCCTTGAGCGTGGCTTTAAACCTTTTCTTTAAGGCCTGTGTCAAGATAAAGGGTTTTCCTAAACAGGGGCGTCCAAGAATGTATTCCCGGAGTGAACTTTGTTTCAGGTTATAACCTCGGGCGGCGAGGTTACTGGTGTTCCAAACTCACTGAACACCCTCCAGGGATGTACTGAGAGACCTGCCTACTGTACTATAGAGGCTAGACAAACACAGGCATCAATCTACCGGGATCACAAAGAACCAAAACAAACAAAACCAACATATGGCAGACATTTGTCACACAACAGATGATGCTACAAAATAGATAAACAAAGTGCATGATCATCATCATCATTGTTATCCTCGTCCTATGACTAAGTGAGCCAATCATCAATAATAATTACCTCATGACTGGTCCATTTAGCCCAGGCAGTCAGAGCTTAATTTAATTGCTACATGTCTAATTAGTGCTATCCTTTTTAATTAGCATCAGACTCTAACCACAGAAATACTCGGCTCCTCTCTAGCCGGTACTCAGTCTCTCCATCAGTTTGGACTGGTTTCTCACTGACCATTCAAAATGGCTGAAATCGACAGGGTCTTCCTCTCGGAAACTGTGTTCCCTAGCTCCCTGGGCTTCTCGTGGATTCCTTTCACGTGGGACACGAGTACACGCATGCTCGCACTCACAACGGGGCTTGCAAAAGCTTTCCGCTCGTACACGCGCACACGTGCACGCGCACGTGCACACACACACACACACACACACTCCCAGAAGGAGCAGTCTTAGGGAGAACAAAGAGTTGTGGCCTGTCAGTAGAGAGGCTCTCGAGGTGCAGCTGTATTCCCCTCAGCCAATCAATTAGCCAGATCAGAGAACCTTCATCCTGCCCAGGGTACGAGGTGGAGGGGTGAGGAGAAGAGGAGAAGGTTGGATGTTGCAAGTACTGTTGGGGGTTGACAGAGTGAGAGAGCCAGGGCGCCCTGCTGACAAACACATTTTACCCAGTGGAAGAGAAGAAGGAGACTGATATAGGAAACGGAATGAGAATGAGAAAAGATTCCCAGGTCAACCGTCAGGAAGAATGTATGTGGCGTGCTGCTCAGCAGTCCTACATCCTGCGATTGAAACCGTCTGGGTTCAAAGCAGCGGTGGTGGTGCTTGCTCTTATGGTAGAACTGACACTCCAGATGTTGCTTCCCTCTTGGTGTTGTTGAGTGCCCTCAGATCGGATTGGAGCCTGCGCCGGTTGATTGCTGAATTCCCCGTCACCATGACCTCTAGGTGAACCCCTGTTCTTCATTTGCATATGATGCTGAACTGACAGCTCATCAGCTTCCAGGGTTCATATATTTGTACTCTTCTCTCTGTCTTCCTCATCCTCTCCTTTCAACAGCCTCTTTCTTCATCTACCTCTTTCTCCGTGACTCTCTCCCTGCTTTTCTCTCCCTTGTCCCTCTCCCTTCAACCCCATGGCCCCTCTCCTTGCTCTCGTGTCTGATGAGTTCCCATCTCTCCAGGGACTGCAGTGAGTGACAGCTGGGAATTAGCGATGTGTAAATACTCACGCATCCATTTGCATCCCATCAGCAGGCCGTCAGCCCTCACACGCTCCTCCTCTCCCTCTCTCTACACACCTTTTTTGCTGCTTCCTGCGCTTTTCTGTTTGTAGCATTTTCTGCTTTCAAAGAGAATGAGGGGGAGGAGGTGGAGCACTTCTAACTGGATGAGTTAAGGTCACCTTCAGAAAACTGTCATCAGCAACAGAAGGGGAGAGGAGGGGAGAGGAGGGGAGAGGAGGAGAGAGGAGGAGAGAGAAGGGGAGAGGAAACTATAAGAAATGGTAAATTGGATACGGAGGGAGAGTTTTGTAGTATCTGGTATGTTTTCATCGCTGCCCAGTGATGGTAGGTGACTTCAGTCAACAGCTTGTTATTGATCTGTAGAAGGAAAAAATCTGCAAAGTTCACACATATTGATTATCCTTCAGGAGACTCTCCGTATTATGCCTGGAATCTCCAAATCCATGTGGAGGTTTTGCCCTGGAAAGCACTCTCACCACAGGCAGAATATCTTACTACATAAGGCCTGCAGTTGAATGGTATTTCCTATCAAATATACTGTTCTCATAGTTTGAACATGACTGATGTGAGGGTTAACTATTTCAAAAGTGGAACAGTATCACTGTAAAATACAGTATAAATGTCCCTACAAACCTAATGAAAACATAACATTTGTCAGTGAAATTTCCAAATCTTAGAAATGTACTATATTTTTGTGTCTGTAATAATTTATTATTCAAGTTAAGCAAAATAATTGTATATGAAAATATTGAATTTATAACCGTCAAAACTAAGTCTCACAGTGACATATTATACGGTCCTCCCACTACGACACAGGAAAGTTTACAGTTTATGAGGCGACAAATTATATAAATGGTGATGAACTTTAAAGGGTCTTGATATTTCACCGCCTATGCTTCTTTCCAATTAATATTGACAGTCTTATTTTGGTGACATGATCAATGCTTTGCTGCCGTTTGACAAAACCTTTTGTCAAGATCATAACGAAGGCTATTCTACCCGCAGGGTAGCATTACTTGTTGGTTAGAATGCATGTGCCAAGAGTAGTTTCTATTTATATACTTTGTACGGTTATTGCTGCAGAATAGTGTTTCATTTAAAATGCAATGGAAACACATTGAACATCAGATGTTTTTTTCAGTTCCTAAAAAGGCATTATGTTTTTATATGCACTACATATCAGTGTGCTGGAAACACATTGCATGTGGGAAAATGAGGCTAATTTACGTAATGCTGATGTTGTATACAAATCTTTCACTAATAGCATGTAACCAAGCTATAATAAAAACAGTGAGTTTATTCTCAATGGCTAAATGCTGTAAACTTGAGAAGGCTAACAGGCTCGGCGACTTTTTCATGAAAAATCTAGTACAGAAGCAGTTATTGTGATTGGTTGATTTTATGTTGGCGGTGCTAATGTCCCCAAACTACACGTGAGGCGGAAATGTCTAAAAGTTAATAAGTTATGGTGAGAGTAAGGGTAGAGTTAAAGGCTTGGTTGCAGGGAAAGAACTGACCCTGGGGAAATTGTTTCTCAGAGCATGCAGCCCGTTTGATATGTATGCTCTGCCCTCAACACTGAGGCAACCGATCACATCATTTCTGCATTGGGGACAGATTTTTTTTCTTTTTTAAATCAACCAGTTTATAAGGCAAATCAACTCTTCAACGTGATTCGTTCCAACATGTAGGTCTTTATATCTCTGCAGACCTCAGCTCCCTGTGATCACACATCAAAGCGTCAACATCATGAATCACATCCATCCATTTTCAACCTGGGAGATTAAATCCCTAGCTTTAACTAACAGAGCAGTATAAAATATGCATGTCTAATTGTCCGGATGACTTCGGTTCTAATTTCTTTGTCCATTGTTCTTGTTTTGTTGTGTCTCTAAGAGCCACTTCATTGATGGGGCTGTAGCCATGCGTAAGAAGAGAACACACAGCGTTCTGCTTTATGGGGTCATTATCTTCTCTCTGGTAATAAGGAACAAACCATCGCTCTTCCCAGCCATGACATTATTGCCTAAACAAGCATTAATTAACAGACGCACATGCGCGCTCACACACTTCTAACATACCTCTCCTCTCTCTTCCTCCTCTCCCCAGCCTTTCTCCTTCTTTATGAGAAGATAAATATTTTCCATGAATTAATGGGGCCAGAATTAGAGGAGTCTTTGGGCCCTAAATATTTTGTCCGATTTTTTCCATCTCTTTCTAGCCACGTGTGAGGCAATAAAATGCACTGGAAATCATTGTTGTGTAAGTGACAGGAAATATGCGGCGATAGCCTGCTATTTTACTCAGCAGAAGATAACCATATTGCCTATATAAATTATAGCTTTAGCCTTTTAAAAATGCATTAAAATGGTCATTGAGCATTATTCATAAAACTGCATATTAATTAAAGCCTCGTTTCACACTGCAATGGAAGAACATTGTTTTATATTTTTTTATTTCCCTGATATCTCTGAAACACATTTAGCAATTATGACTGAATAGGGGCTGCGGCCACGCAGTCCTCTCCTGCTCTTTGTCAGGTTCTGAAATCCTTACTGTTGGCCATGAGCAGGAACACATGAAAGTCGGGTCCTGAAATCCATCATGAATCCAGCCACACCTCTGTCTATTTACCTGCAACATTGCACACATTCATACATACATAACCAAACACTGTGTCACATCAATGGCAGTGCGCACACACGCACTAACACACGCACACACGCACACACACACACACACACACACACAGGTCCACTGGAGCAGTTATCGGTCCAGGTAGTCTTGCCAGAGGTAACCAGCTCTGCATAGCATCTCTCTCACACAATTTGATCCTGTGATAAGATATTAGCACTACAGTGGCAGTCTCCGGGTAAACACTGCCACAACGCTACTGTCACACACTACCGACTCCACAGAGGTCAGCCCGTCACAGCTCAGCACTCATGTACACATGCTCAGACATCATCTGTCTCTGTAATTTGCAGAGATACGTCTCTCTCACTGACAGTCGATCAGACGGACCACAGCGAGACAGAACTCTCTGACAGCACTGTAGTCAAGTGGAGAGCTCTGCCCCGGTCTTGTGAGAGCGCGTGAAAAGTGGGAGGGCCCTTCCTAACTGAAGGAATTAACTGACTTTACTTTTAGCACATGGACTGCTGAGGGATGCTTCAGTGAATTGTGGGAGAAACAGACAGGAAATTGAACCCACGATGGACACTGTATAGGTTATTTATAATGGATGTCTGTCACCTCGTGTGCTGTAAAGGTTCATACTTCCAGGCAGAGGTTGTGGTCTTATACTAGTGGAGGCCCAGGGTGATGTTTCTCTCTGCTCAGATCAGTGCTCAACTCCATAGTTTCAGCTTGACATTTATCTCTTTGCTGTTCCTTCTAGCTCACTGCTTCCTGAAGGAAAACGCATGTGTTGCAATCTCTGTAATTGGCTTTTCACTATCTGCAAGATAACGACAAATCAATTGTGATGTAATTAGTACATCTATCAGACATTACCAAAACCACTGGTACATACTGTGCCTACTGTGTAGGGTGTGTGTGTGTTACTGGCTGTGTTTGTCAGTGTTTGGGTGACTGCGTGTGGGTGAGTGTGACTGCCTGTATAGAAATGGAATACATGCCAATATATATATGTAACTTATATGTCTTATATGAGCGTATATGTTGTAAACATGTATTTGGTTTGATCAACACATATGTACATATATACAATATTTGGTTGTTTTTACATGTGTCCGATTGAAATTTGTAATTAACATATATGATCATGTATTTTAAAATGCATGTTAAGTCTGAGTCTTTTAATGTATATGGCCACACATGGTCATATATTAGATTTCTGTATTGGTGGGAGTGTGTGTGTGTGACTGGGTGTGTTTGAATGTGTGTGTGTGTGTGTGTGTGCATGTGAAACTGGGTGTGATTGAGAGTGTGTGGGTGTGATCTTGGTTTTAAAATACATTGGTTAGGTTATGGTAAGATTTGGGCTTAGGATTGTGGTTGGGTTTAGGATAAGGCACTAGGGAAACTTTTCTGATTCCCCTAAAAGACCAAAAAATGCATGTGTTTGAATGTATACATGCAAAATAATTTCAGATGAGCATGTATATAAGATGTCAGTCCAGCTTAGGATAACATTTTAAGTATAAGCATAGATGGTAAAACTGACCACTGGGGGTTTGTTTTTAAACTACAGTAATTATACTGAATGTCCTGCTGTTTTTTACTTCAGCTTTACATTTTGTTTGACTTAAGTGTTTCCCTAACCTTAACCATCATTGTAACTATTTGATATTTATTACACTAACCTTTTTTAAAACCATTTTGAGGTTTTACTTCACCAATAGTGTAACTATACCTGAAAAAAAAAGTTGAATATTAACATAGGATGCTGTTCATATTGTGCATGCATGCATGCATTTTAATCTGTATTTTAGTCACATGACATATGCATATAAAGTGCATACTCTCTGGGCATATTGGTGTATTAATCAAGTTCTTACAACTGCATCCTGGAGAACTTTTATCTGTGTAAATGGGAGACAATGACTATACTTCCCTGTCATTTTAATGTTAATAGTGCTCCATTATAAACATGGTAAAGTGTGTAAAGCAGCTAGATTGGGGAAAGTGATTGCAGAGCAAAATCTTCTCATCTATTCTAAGCAATCTGAAGACCTCATCTCTTTCTCAACAGATGGCCCACAACAACTAGACCAAACACACACACCCACACCCACACACACAGAAATGGAATACCAATTTAGCATCTCCATCTGCTTTCTCTTCTCCTTCATACTTTCAATAACAGGCAAGCAAGCATGTGTGTTCATGTGTGTGCGTGCTTGTGTGTGCCCGCGCATGTGTGTGTGTCTGCAGGCCTTTGTGACAGCTTGTGGGAGAAAGTGCGAGTGTGGAGAATCTCCCATCTCCGAGCCGTTTCAATTTGCTTCTTTATTTCTCCAGTGAGCTGTGTTGCATTCACAGTGATTGCACAGCCTCCTGTGATTGCTTAACATTTGTTCTTTGTAATTCGGCATCCTGTTTATGTGTCTGTTGCGGTTGTTAGGTTAAGAGAGAGAGAGGTGTTTGAACAAGGTTGTTGGAGGACCTTCGCTTCCTCTCTGTGTTTGCAGATGCTACAGCCCTGATCTCTGTGTCTGTGTGTGTGCGTACACCTGTGTGTATTTATATGAGTTGGTGGGTGTGTGTGTGCCTCCCATGTACCTTTACAAAATGTTTTCTCCTTCATCCTAGCCTAGAAAAAAACACTCCCTCACCTTCTTATGGATGAGCTGGCCATGGACTACTCATCGTCTTTACCACATGACCTGTCTGTAACACTCGCTCGCTAACCTGCTAGGCATTCATTTATGCATTATGTAACATGTTATGTCTACATAATGGCTGAGGCCATATAGCAGAAAAACCTGGGCGGTAGTGTGTGCGTGTGTGTATGTGCAGTGGAGGCAGGGAGAGACGGGTTAGAGTGATGTTTTGTGTAACACACACAAACACACAGTTAGACGCATTCACACAGCTAAGCATAAAACAGCATGTTCTGAAGTGTATAGTATAGCAGGGTTATTGTGAAGCACTGCTGAATCCCACAACCACCCGGGTCAAGTGTCAAACTCAGACCTCATGAATTAGAGATCAGTCATTTGTCCTCCAGACAGGTCTATAAATACATAATAAATATATAAATCCTCCATGTGATGGAGCCTGTCAGTGACAGGGAGGCCACAGTTTCACCACATACTGTCTAGGACAGCTGTCTGCCATGGAGAATGTGACAATGTTGTCAGTCACTATAATGGAACAGAATGAATGCCTCTGCATAGTTTCAGGGAAATCAAACTTTTCAAGGGGGTAGGGAGGATATATGTTTTGAGGTAGGATGGATTCGACACTGTAGGGTTACAGAAAGGTCAGCCTCTCCATGATGGTGTCTTGTAGATTAATCAAATGAAATAAAATACAAATGTTCTAGGAAATGAGACACCAGAATCTTTGCAAATATTTCCATATTATTTAAACTCTACAGAAGGCCAGACATGTTAGGGTTATGATTTCCGGTTGCTTCAAAAAGCATCACAGTGTTAAATTCTTTGACTTGTGAAAGCCTTGTTTCTTATCCATCAATACATTGAACAGAGTATTAGTAATCTGTAGAATGCTGGGGAACTGGAGAAACAGTCTGACTAATGTTGCTATGCAGCATTCCAGTTCTGTGATAACATTACAACCAACAAGATAGATTGAGCTCCAAGAATCATCAATAAATTCCAAAAGTTCACATTTGAAATCAAATTTGTCTATGAGGTCATGGTAGAGATTATGATCAGTCATTATTAATGGTACTCGTGTACATATTGTTATCATTGTTTGGAATTTACACTGTTTATACAGAATCACCTTATGTCGAACATCTTGCAAATTCTGTGTGGCTAGGCTACCCTAAACTGCATGAAGACATTATCATGGATTAGCAAATGTATTGAGTGTGGGTCACAGAGGTGCTGATTTAATTCAGTTGTAATTTTTGAGGCTGTGCTTTAGGGGTACTGAGCAACAATTCTGTTAAATGTCCATCTATCCCTGTCGATCAGCTTCCTGTTGTGACCACTGTTCCTCTTTGTCGATGCAATTTGCCCATGTTCGACATATGCTGACTCTATTAACTGCCTCATGTTGCTTTGAAAACTAAAATAGTAAGGTGCTAATTGCTAGACCTCTTTTAATGGAATAATAATTGAAATTTGACCAAAAGACCCAGGGCTACCCCGGAAACCCTAAACAAAATCACTGCACACTGTTACACATTACAAAGGTGATTCCATCTGCGTGATTGCAACCCGATTCCTCTCCCCCAGATCAGTTCTATGCCCACTTCATGGAGGTCAACGTTGAGCCGATAAGGAAAGCGGCAACCAGTCCCTGTACCAGGCTTGCTCCTTGAATACCACCCTTGTGCTAGTGCCAAAGAAAGCACCATCGCCACCAGGGCCAGCTAGAGGCTAGTGTCTTCAGCCTTATTCTTCACTTCCTGTTCACCAGTGACTGCTTGGGTCTGCACGATACCAACTCTCAAGTTTGGCTCTGCAGAAAACCGAAAAGCAGACCATGTGTTGGGCAGGGGCACGCAAAGATTCTTTGTGCTCTCATCGAAAGAAGCCAAGTGTCAAACTTTACATCACATAAGATATAACAGGTATAGTAGCATTTCAAACTGCCAAATAAAGCAATGTTCTATAGAGATTTACTCAGCTATTTCACATTAAATCTTCTATAGTTATACATGTTGTTTTGACAGATGTAGAAAGTTACCCACTTAGCTGAAACATAATTTTACAAATTTTACAGTATTATGGTTAAGTGTAAATAGCGTGACTGTGTGCGTGGGTGCGTGTGCGTGTGTGTGTGTGTGTGTGTGTGTGTGGGTGTAATAGTATTGTCTGGAGACGATGACATGATTATATGTGTATTTAGCTTAACATTCATATAAGCATTATAATACCAACAAAACCCAAAAGCCTATGAAATCCACTCATCACATTATGCTTTATATACCAAATATACATATATACAGCAAAAATACCAGAAACAAACTACTGGTTATAAAGTGGCAGTGTTGTCCTTTAAAAAACAATAAGTCAGGCCAGGAATTAGTCTCCATCCCAGGCTACCCTGTTCACATAAACCACCAGACCGCTCATTTTGTAGTCTAACCCAATCTGCGAAAGAGTGAGAGTCGCGCCTGACTCTCCGTCAACTCATTCCTGCATGCTATGTTATCACTGCCGCTGGACAGGTTGACTGTCCACGGAAGGTCAAAACTACCCTCCGGCCACCGGGAAATGTCCCAATGGTCCCTACGGCCAGTCCACCAGAGATCACACGGCTGTATTGAGTCGGAGCCATGGCATCGTTTAGAGAACTGCAACATCATCATCCCCTGTTAATAGCCTTCAGCTGAGATAATCATCCCGTGTCAATAGCATGAAGCTCAAATCATCTCATGTCTAGAGCCTGGAGCAGATGTCTTCACAAAATGTTGTAATTGTTTAACAGACTAGGAGTGGATTAATTGACTATAATTTAAGTAGATTTTCCTATGTAATGGAAACGTTGTATTTTTTTTTTTTAATTGGCTGACACAAGGTTAGAGAGAAAGATAAATGTTTTTAGAGAGAAATTCTCTGTACACATTTCAAATTAAATTCATTTCTGTGAAAGAGATTGAGTGTAGAGCTAGTTTTAATGAGCAAAACTTGACACCTACCCTGAGCGCCATAAGTTGAAATCAGAGACACCAATTTTTTTAAGGAAATAGAAGAAACATTTCTGGACTTGCGCTTTGCTGTTTACAGTCTCTGATGTGTAATAGAGCAAATGAGTGCTAAACTGAAAATCCTTAGCTGAAGAAATCCTTTTTTGAGATTACATTTTGCCACAAAGTTTACATACCGATTTTGGCGGTCAGATGTGTCTTTTTGTGAAGCAGAGGTCTTGGATCAAAGCAGGTACAAAATATGACAAATCTTAAAGAAGCGGTACTCACTCAGCAAACGATGCGATATCCCTTAAACTGACAAAAAAGGGTTTAGGTTTTTTAAGGACCAGTATGTTAATTTAAGAGTCCTTTGGAGCAACATTTCAGTTAAAGAAATGTGTTTTTTTCTTGAATTACTGTCAGATGACGGTACGGGAATTGGAGTCTGGGTGCTCTGAGCCCTGGCATCATTTAGTGAACTGCAGTCTTCAGCATCTTCTACACAGGGTGAGGAGGTCATGGATGTGTACAAACTGGACTCCATGAGAGTTAACTGGAACTGAATAAAATGATTGGATTAGCTTTCATGTCAAAACATCTTTTCTGTCTGGAATTTAATAATGTTTGTATTAAGTAAAAGGTCATTTTCATGTCATAGTTCCATTCTAGCTAACTGTGCCACAAGCTAAAATTCTGCTGGCAAATGCCTAGAGCTCACTTGCTGTGTCAAGAGCTTGAAGCAACACCATCATCCCTTGTCAATAGACTGCAGCTGATAAGATCATTCTGTGTCAATAGCATGCAGCTCACATCATCTTGTGTCTAAAGCCTGGATTATATCAATTCAACTCGATATTATAGAACAGTACGAGCAATTTTTCTAATAAGCTGACATTTGAAGTTAGACTCTGTACACATTTTATATTCAATATTTTTTTTGATTGAGTGAAGAGCTAGTTTTCTTTAGTAAACCGGACACCCAACCTTAGCACCATCAGTCAAGATCAGAGACATACATTTTTTAAGGGAAAAAGGAGATGCTTCTGGGCCTTGCTGTATACAAACCCTGGAGAGTTATAGAGCAAGTGAGTACAGTATGTAACTAAAAAACATTGAGCTTTAGAGCAATTGGGGCCTTTCTTGAGATTTTGTTTTGCCACAAAGTGTACATACCTATTTTTTTGTGTCAGCTTTGTCTGAAATTTCATTTTTACTACCGAAAGTTACCACATATCTGGCAAGCATCTTGAATAATAAGAAAGGCAACACATTATAAATCCTTCTCAAAGAAGTCTGGATTTGTCAAACTGTCATGACCAATATGTGGTTTAAGGTCACTGAATACCAACCCCCTGCAGTGTGTTTTCGTTGTCCCCAATAACCAGTTGTACCCTGTTCACTTATAAGCTGAAATGGGAACATGTATAGAGAGAGACTTTGAGAAGGTTTCAAATTTGGATGTTAAGAAGGCAACACTCTGTCTTAACTCATCCTGTAATGTAATAAAGTTACGTCTTTGGAGGATAATGTGAAGCGGTTCCTGGCTCGTCAAACTGGTGCGATAATAAGCCTTAGATCACAAACACATTTGGACCATTTACTCACTCAGTGGAACAAACACGTACTGTGGGGGTGAAGACTGAGGAAGTGAAACAGGTGCGAAGAAGGATCCACCGTGCATGTTGCATGTGTAATGCAACATGTGTAGTGCGTAGTGCTTGGCATTTTTATGAGTTCTCCGATATGTTTTGCTAAACCTTATATCTCATGTATTGTTTTTTTTCTACAGGGAAATATCTGCCACAAAACTACTTCAAGAGAAACAAGACCGAATGTCTAGCTCCGCAGATGTGCTTATTGTTTTGAGGTATATGTGGGAGAGCCGGTCCTTTGTTTTATTGTCTTGATCAAGTTGATAAGCAGGCCATCACAATCGCCTCATGTCATGTACATTTGTTTAAAATTGCTGCTATTAGACTTTAGATCCCCTAAATTAATAGAGAAGTCATAAAACATTTAAGATTTCTTTGCACCTGGAAATTCAGGCTGCTCATTTGCCTGTGTGTCATAGCTACATAGTTCACATTAGATTAGACTACTGCATCTTTTGGTTTTGATTGATGAGTACTTTGTACGTAAAACCTGTTGATGAACTGTAGCTTTATTGCTTACCGCTAATCAATGGAATTACTTAGAAATTTAGAGATGGCATATTATGTATGGACATTCATTGATACAAATTATGGTGTCAGATTTATTCAGGTAGAATATTAGTTGTCAATAGTTTTACCCAATTACTGTTTGATCCCTGAGACTGAACATTTGTCACCACCATCAACAATTTTCCAGATTTACTGGATTGTTGAAACTTGTCAGATGGTTTTAGTTTTTCTTCTTGTCAAAACCGGTATTTCGTACACTTCATTCAGGCTTTTCGTACACTTCATTCAGGCTTTTCTTTAACACCTGCTACATTAAGCTACCTGACACCTGGTCTGATATAACACTCTCCAGGTACAGTAATTGATTTCTCTTTGAGTCTTTTGTCTTCAACTTTAAATTCAGACCAGTTTTGCTCCATCCTAAGTTGTGATGGAGAACAGAGGGCTTTGTTTGGGCTGCCGGTAGAAAAACAGAGGGTCATGAAGGGGTCAACCTCATGGAAGATCAAAGCCTGAGCTCTCTGTGTTTTCCGGCTTGCAGGAGAACTGAACCTTTCATCTCCAGGCTCTGGACAGGAGGGTGAAGTGCTGCTCACAGCCTCAATCTGTGTTTACTCTACTTCAAGGGCACCAAAGTTCTTTGAAACACAGAGAGGGGGAAAGACACAGAAGCTTGGTTTCCATTAACTTGTCTGATGATTAGTTGTCAATTTTAAGTTTGCATAGAGAGTAGATGCAACAATTGCCTGCCTTGGTGTGTTACCAATAAAATGTTTCAGTTAAATAAAAGCAGCTGGATCTAAGGATGTCACATTCAAAGACATAGAATGTGTGTATTAGGATTACTAACAGTTGACAATATTTAAAAATATGTCAAAAAGGAAAATTAAACCATTAATACGGAGCAGAGACCAAGCCGTTTGAACCATACATAACTAATTTATTCCCTTTTCTTCTGAAGTAATTTAGCAGACACTCTTCTGCAGAAAGATTTACAGTAGTGAGAGCATGCAGAAGTTTTTTTCCTAGCCACTGTGCTTCCATCTGTTGTTTTTGCTTTGTCTTTGTGGTTTTAGGTGGGTGACTCTATAAGCACATTAGGACGACTGCTGATGTAAATTTACATGTGATTGATTGCAATGCAATTCTTTTGATACAGTGCATTGCCACAGATGGACACAGCCAAATATCCCAAAGTATATATAATCTGAAGCATTGGCTTGTTGTTTCCAGTCCCACTGGAAGAGATAGCCCAGTGACCAGGGAGTGGAAGCCTATGAAGTGAGATGGAACTGGATCAGCATTCTGCTAATACTGAAAACATTGTCTTGGTTATTCCTACTATGCAATGACATTTTTGTCACCAGGAAAATATAATTTCATATTTAGTGTAAAATAGTGAAATGATATGTATTTTGAGAGCTTTTTTTCAGAGAACATAGGCAATGTCCCCAGGTGATAT
Source organism: Esox lucius (assembly GCF_011004845.1). NCBI lineage: Eukaryota > Metazoa > Chordata > Actinopteri > Esociformes > Esocidae > Esox > Esox lucius. The sequence continues at coordinate 24,560,836 of NC_047584.1, read as the reverse complement.
TAATCAACATCTATGAGAAATATAATAATAGTCTTTCTTCATTCTTCAAATCTCCCATAACAAAAGGTTTTTCCAATAAATACTGAATTTATTATTGTTACATTTTAACTTCTAAAATTACTTTCCACTCTGTTAGTTTAGTAATTCTCCTATAATAAAAAAAGCTCTTTCCACAATGACATTGCATTTGGGGAGTTATAATTTATGTAGGTGGGTAAACAACACTTCAAAGCCAAGTAGTTAATCTTTGTTCCAACAATTTTTCACTGGTTCATTATGTTACTCTGTTTCCCACACATACATTTCTACCCCGTCAGGCAAAATTATAGAGAAAATATATTAAGTTTCATAATAAAAAATAGAATTTTGAAAATATGACTGATCATGTGAAAAAACTGTCTTTTATTTAAAGATAGTGATTACATGAAGCCATTTATTATCATACAGTTGTTTGGCACCTTTTTAAATCATAATGATAACAGAAATCCCCCAAATAGCCCTGATCAAAAGTTTACATACCTTTGAATGTTTGGCCTTGTTACAGACACACAAGGTGAGATACACAAGGGAAAAGAGTAATGGTGAATTTCCCACACGTGGGGCTTTTTAAATTGCAATAAGTATCTGTGTATAAATAGTCAATGAGTTTGTTAGCTCTCACATGGATGCACTGAGCAGGATAGATACTGAGCCATGGGGAGCAGAAAAGAACTGTCAAAAGACCTGCGTAACAAGGTAATGGAACTTTATGAAGATGGAAAAGTATATATAAAGATATCAAAAGCCTTGCAAATCCCAGTCATTACTGTTCAATCTTATTAAAAAGTTAACAATTCAGGGATCAATCAATCAATCAAATGTATTTATAAAGCCCTTTTTACAACAGCAATTGTCACAAAGTGCTTTTACAGAGACACCCGGCCTTAAACCCCAAGGAGCAAAGTGTTGAATTTCAGTGGCTAGGAAAAACTCCCTAAGAAGGAAGAATTTTAGGAAGAAACCTAGAGAGGACCCAGGCTCAGAGGGGTGACCAGTCCTCTTCTGGCTGTGCCGGGTGAGATATTAAGAGTCCAATTGGAATAATTAATAAATGTGGGCTAAATCCAGTCTATTTAAATTTAGACTAGGTCAGAAGTATGACCAGATGAAGAGACCGGGAAAATTCATATCAACAACGATTTATAGTGGAGAAGGAGAACTTAGTGGGGAAGGAGAACTAACCCAATCCCCCAGCACAATAGAATAGCAGTGTAAGACCTTGGAACTGAGACGGGGGGGTCCAGCGACACTGTGGCCCTACCCGGGGGAGGCCCAGGACAGGGCCCAACAGGCAGGAAATCAATCCACCCACATTGCCAGGCATTAACCAAAGGGACACCCACCAACCACATCCACCCTGAATGAAGGCCGAGTATTGTCAGCAGAGTACAGCCCAATTGCATATGTGTGCAACAGAGAGACAACAACAAGCCAGTGACTCTTCCCCCGAAAGGCATTGGAGGGAGGGCATCCCAGTGGCGACGAGAGCCCACCTGGCAAGACAGCAAGGGTGGACAGTATCAAGCCTACTGGTCACCTTCATGCCCTCGGGCCAGGCTAAACCTAATTATAAAACGTGCTGTAGAGATTAGATTTTAGTAAACACATGAAAGTTTGCACTGAGTTTGCATTTCTAACCTTAATTGGCAGATCATTCCACAGTAGTGAAGCTCTATGAGAAAAGGCCCTGATTCCGGCTGTTTGTTTAGAAATTCTAGGTACAATTAAAAGGCCTGCATCTTGCGATCGTAAGTTACGTGGTATGGATCATTTCAGCAAGGTAAGTAAGAGCAAGTTCATGTATTGATTTATAGGTTAACAGTAAAACCTTAAAATCAGCCCTAACCCTAATAGGCAGCCAGTGTAAGGACGCTAGTACAGCAGTAATGTGTTCCAATTTTTTTGTTCTAGTAAGGATTCTAGCAGCCGTGTTCAGCACTAATTGAAGTTTATTTATTGATTTGTCAGGGTAACCGGAAAGAAGAGCATTGCAGTGATCTAGTCTAGACGTAACGAAAGCATGGATTCGTTTTTCTGCATCAGTTTTTGATAGAAAGTTTCGAAGATGAAAATAAGCAACTCTTGAGACATATTTTATATGTTCTTCAAAGGAGAGGTCAGAGTCAAGGGTAACGCAGAGGTTTCTTACAGTTTTTTTGGGATACGACCATGGAGCCATCACAGTGAGATCTGCTAACAACGCTCTTGGGTCCTAAAACAAGCATTTCTGTTTTTCTTGAGTTTAAGTGCAAGAAGTTCTCTGTCATCCACTTTCTAATATCTGAAACGCATGCTTCCAAAGTAGCTAATTTTGGGGCTTCTCCATGCTTCATTGAAATATATAACTATGTGTCATCAGCATATCAGTAAAAATGTTCATTGTGATTTCAGATTACAGCGCCCAGAGGCAGCATATATAGTGAGAACAATAATGGGCCCAGAACAGAGCCATGAGGAACACCAAAGCATACCTTTGACTTGTCAGAGGAAATGCCATCCACACTAACAAACTGATAACTTTCAGATAAATAAGATTTAAACCAGGCTAGAACGTCCACATAGCCCAATATGGGTTTCCAGTCTCTCTAAGAGAAGTGAGTGATCAGTAGTGTCAAAAGCAGCACTAAGATCAAGAAGCAACAGGACGGATGCGGAACCTTTGTCTGAGGACATTAGAAGGTCATTTGTTACCTTCACGAGTGCAGTCTCAGTACTATGATGGTATCTGAAACCGGACTGGAGCATTTCATAAATGTTATTTGTCTTCAGGGAGGCATTCAGTTGTTGGGAAACCCATTTTTTAAAGATTTTTGAGAGGAACAGGAGGTTCGATATTGGCCTATAATTGTTTAATAATATAATTGTTTAATATGTCAGGATCCAGATAAGAGGCTTAATTTCCGCTTTTTTTTGTGAGTTTGGTACACATCCGGAGGAAAGGGAGCAATTTATTATGTTCAACATTGGCTGACCTAGCACAGGAAATAGCTCCTTAAGTAATTTTGTTTGAATCGGGTTTAGCTGACAGTTTGTGGGTTTAAACAACACTACCTTGTTTAACTTTCCTCAGCCTGGAACGAGTCACAGTGGCAATAGGTAAAGCTGTACTAACTACTCTGGCTATGCTATCGATAGACTCCACTATGCTAGCAGGCTGGCTAACAGCCTGCGGCTTGACCTGCACCCTATCTCATGGTAAGGCTATAGGAGTGAGACTCCTGTCAATGTTCCTAGATAAAAGAAGAGCACCACTCCAGCTAGGATGGAGTCCATCACTCCTCAGCAGATCAGGCCTAGCTCTATTTCTGGGAGAGTCCCAAAAAGAGAGCCAGTTATCTACAAACTCAACCTCCTGCGACGGGCAGAACTCCGTTTTCAGCCAGCGATTGAGTTGTGCAAGTCTGCTGTAGAGCTCGTCACCATCCCTAGCTGGGAGGGGGCCAGAGACAATTATTTGATGCTGACACATCTTTCTAGCTAGTTTACACGCTGATGCTATGTTCTGCTTCGTAACCTCTGACTGTTTCATCCTAACATCGTTGGTGCCAACTTGAATAACAATATCTCTGTACTCTCTATACTTGCCAGTTTTAGACTTCGCTAGCACCAGCCCCAGATTTGCGGCTATGTCGGTGGCTCTGCCCCCCAGTAAACAGTGTACGATCGCCAGCTGATTCTTTAGTCTAATACTGCGGGTAATGGAATCGCCGATGACTAAAGTTTTGAGTTTTTCAAGGCAACCGGTAGAACATGCCTGCCGATCATTCCCCTCCTTGACTCCGACTCCAGTGGGGAAAACCTGTTGAAAGTCTCAGTTGGATTTAGCAACAATTCAGGTTTAACTTGTCGACGGCATTTCTTCCCAGTGACCAAGAGGAAGTTCTTGCCCGGCTGCAGGAGCTGTGCCGGGGGGCTAACAAGACTATTGTTTCTTCCTGGTGGCACTGACACAGTTTTTTCTATTTCTACAATAACATAATCCTTGCCTGACATTTGCGTCAGAAGCTGAGCCTCTCACTGTGCTATCTTTACCTGTAGACGATAGTTCTAGCTACAACAATTACAATGATAAGGCATTTTAATGATACTTAGTGTTGGGTGTTCAGGGGTGAGTAGTTCTGTTAATTATGTCCAAAAAGAGTCCCAGTGTAGTAAAGATGGGTAAGAGGTGGTAAAACTCTTAAAGTAGAATTTGACCAATTAGTTTATATAGAGTAAATTCGAAAACGTTTAGCAGATAGCCAGCTCTGATATGACCTACAGTTGAATGTGAATCCCATAAGAAATAAAAGACATATGTTTTGCCTGCTCACTCATGTTTTCTTTATAAATGGTACATATATTACCATTTCTCCAAGGGTATGCAAACATTTGTGACATTTTGAGGTCCACATGGTACTGCAGAGCAAATATAATCAATCCAATAACATTTTCTATTCCAAGAAATTGCGTTGTTAGGTGTGTATGGCAAATTATTGAGTTATATAAGTTTCCTAACAGAAACAGAATATACTAGAATACAGCAGTATTGCCTTTTAGGATGTCACAACTAATGCCTGGCTCTGATTCTGCACACCTCTTCTTCAAGGTTCTGCCCCCTAGGCTTCACTAGTCTTCGCTCTGAAAGAAATACACCTTTTTGCAATGTTGTCCTCTAATCTTTTAAGTTTTCTTTTTTTTTTGGAATCCTACAGGTCAATATGGATAACAGTAAACACCCAAGCCAAAAAAAAAGTATATAATTCCAAGACCCCAAAAGTTGCTAAATTAGAAAAAATGTGCTAATGAATATAATGCCAACTTCATTACAATTTTACTATCATGGTTTAAACTGTGACAAACTGACAATAAAAAAAGTGTTGTTTTCCAATTTACATACTTTCAAATCTAGTTGATATATTTAAATGCTAATAAAATTATTGAAACATTGATGGCAAATAAATTAAATGAATTACTCAAATTTATGTATTGATAATTGTAAGTATATTTACTTAAATGTACTGTACTTACATTAAGGGTACATACATTAAGCTACTAGAATCAAATGTGGTTAATCAAATAAGATGGAACGCAATCTTGACACGAAGCCCAACACATATTCTAAAAATTCTGATAACACAAAATGAATACAGGTTTTAAGCATCAGTGTAAAGAGATGTTTATTTCAAATAACATGAATTAAGACCTCCTTAATTAAGCTAATTTCATTATTTGTATAACTGTAACGGAAATGAAATGGCATGTAATGTTTTTGGTTGACAATGGGATGTAGCAGCAGAGTAACATTGAGTGATCCTGGGTTAGCATCTTCCTGTCAGTAGTAAGTCTCCTGGTCCACCCAACCTTAAATGGGAAAAAATTCATGTATATCATTTTTCATATTTTCCCATGTTGCAAATCTCCACGGTTATATAATGTGTCTCTCCCAATGCTAAATTTAATTGTCATGTCATTACACAATAATGCACTTTGTCTGTGTTAGCTTAACCAGTTTTTTTCCCGGAGTCTCTAAGCACTTACCTCCTGGGTACTTTCGGAGGATGTATTTTCTAACCTCATCATAGACGAAAATAAGCAGAGAGTATGGTAAGGCACAGAGCCACCAACAAGGCCTGAGGATGAGCAAAGGGAAAAGAACAGGAGAGACAAGTGGAAACAGGAAGATGAAATTGATTAAGTTTAAAGTAAAACAGGGAGCTAATGCACCCACAGGGGGCCTAAATGTCATTTTACGTTTTCTCTCTTGGTTGGGCAGTAAACCTCATTACACTTTGGTTAGCTATTGAACCCCAACTGATCCCATGAGACCAAGGTACTCTGTGCCCTTTGTAATATCAATGTTTTTTACCACTCATCTTTGAAAACAGGGGTGACCTTTGTTCCAAACTGATGTACAGAGGAGCTTAGGAGAATCTGAACTGTCTACTCACTTGAGGGGGTACATTCTGAGGGCAATATCCATTCCAGGACAATAGGACAGGAAGGCAGCTAGGGCAGTTTCTGCAAACAGTCCGAAGACAAGGACCCGATTCCTTAGGTGGGGGGACAAACAAAATCATACCTATGAATTCAAAACCAATTTGGTGGGTAATGAATTTGCTGCATGATATAAAGTCAAAGCCACAGCAATGAAGATCATGTCTAGGAAATAAAAAAACCTCTGGACCTGAACATATACCTAGACAACAAAGACGGATACGTATACTTACGACATCATTCCCTGCTGGGCAAGGGAGTTTTTCCTGGTCTTACAAATGATCAGATCTGCCCATTGTACAATGACAATACTGACGAAGAATGCTGTGTGGCAAGTGTACTCAACAATCTTTCTGCGCTCGTATGTCTGAAGGAATAATGACCGGAGAAAGACAAAGAGTGTATGTAGAGAGACATTTGGATAAAAAAACTGAATGATTAATACAATGTTTGATTTCAATCATTCAGACCATTGATATTTCCTTCATTTGCTATCAACCTACATTGGAAAAAGCTAAACAAAAAAAAGAGAGATTAAAAAATCTCTTATGAAGCAGTTATCCAAACAGTGCCAAGTAAGACTAATATGGTATAGCAATAAAACAAGCACACCGACTTTCTTGTACTAACCCACTGTTGGCCATAGCTGTCCTCCATGTCATTCAGATACTTGTTTTCCCAGTACATCCGGATGCCTAGCAGATCCAAAGGATAGAACCCATTCTCAGCCATGATTACCAAGTATGTAAAGAAACCAGCTGTGGCCTGCATCATACCTGGGAAGAGAACACAGGGACAATGTGTTTTGTCAGTGGATAGACAGAATGTGATCAGATTTTTTTAACAAGAATTGAAAAAGACTGGTCGACATGAAACTGAAAAATATTGGCGCTAAATGCAGGAAGAAAACAAGCAGGGCCAAATAAACACCTTACCAATTTGACCATAGGCCATGCTAATGAGTCTCTCGTTCACCAGTTTGTCTGTTTTGGCGTTTCGGGGCTGTCTTTTCATGATGTCATTCTCAGCTTCTTCGTAGGCCAGGGAGATTGCAGGGATCTTGAAAGAAGTTATGTGAAGATCACGCAAGTTAGAAACATATTGTTGATAACGGATGTCATGACTCTCTAAACGACCTTTGAAATAATCAGTGAAAGGAATCATCATAATGCGACAGAACACAGCATCACTTTATTCACAAAGGAGAAGTATTCGCATCAGCCCCACCATGTCAGTTCCCAGGTCAATACAGAGGATCGTGACGGTTCCCAGGGCCAGTGGAATGTTGGCAAGGATTAGGAGAAGGAAGGGAGACATCTCTGGAATTTTACTGGTTAGGGTGTAAGCAATGGACTTCTTCAAATTGTCAAAGATCAGACGGCCTGCGGGGGAATAGAGAATTATAAGAAAGGGTGATAAGAAAAGAGGGGACAATCCAACAGAATCAAGGAAGTTGATTAAGCTTCTCTCACCCTCTTCAACACCAGTAACGATAGAGGCGAAGTTGTCATCCAGAAGAATCATGTCGGCAGCCTGCTTGGAGACATCAGATCCAGCGATGCCCATAGCAACCCCAATGTCAGCTTTCTTCAGGGCAGGAGAATCATTCACACCGTCACCGGTCACAGCCACAATAGCACCCTATGGAGAAAAGAGGTGTTTACAGATCTTAGCAACAAAACATACAGTCGTCCTGGCTGATTAATGCATGAATTCAATAAAAACTACCTGACGCTGGCAACCCTCCACAATGATCAGCTTCTGCTGAGGGGACGTCCTGGCAAACACAATCTCAGTGTGATACTTCAGGATGTCATCCAACTGTTCAGCGGTCATGTCCTTAAGCAGCCCCCCATGGACAACACAAGCTTTGGCCTCTCTACAGTGAACGAAGACAAAACATACATTTATGAGCTGGTTATAACTGGCTTATCAGTCTGTTTTAATAATTCCACCCCCCCAAAAAACATAACAATTGGTTTCGGGCAGTCAGCTTTTATATTAAACAGTATGATAACACAGAAATGATCCTAAACAAGCTGCTACATACCTTGGGTTGACCTCAGAAACAGGGATTTTCAGACGAGATGCAATGTCCTCAACAGTCTCGTTACCCTCAGAGATGATACCCACACCCTTGGCAATGGCCTTTGCTGTGATTGGATGATCACCAGTCACCATAATAACCTAAGACAAGGAAGAGAGTTGTCTGATAACGGTAGTTGCCATGTGAAAAGTTATCTGTTGGCCTAGGGTTAGGCTAAATAAATAGTGTTCCTGACTCTGTTGCAGATTACAGAAATGTCCTACTGTATCTATCTACCCTTGAAAATTTGTTGGAAAAGAACCAGTTATCAAACACAGTCACAAGGCTGGCTGGTACTGGAGACACCATAGGTATATTCTAACTTGGGCAAAACTTGCATTTGAATATTATGCTCTACACACATGGAATGGAATTCAGAATTATCTTAATCAAGGCACTTAGCTCTAATAGAAATGTCTGTAAGTTGGTCTGGACAAGCATCTTGGGGTAAATAACATATTGCCGTACCTTGATACCAGCACACCTGCACTTGTTCACAGCATCTGGTACAGCAGCGCGGGGAGGGTCAATCAGGGATATCAGACCAACGAAGCAAAGACCTTCAGTAGGAAAGTTCACCTCTTCACAGTCAAACTCAAACCCTTCAGGAAAATGGTCATCTGGCAGCTGGAAATGGCAGAAACCTGCAAAGGACAGAGTCAGAGAAACACTGGAACGGATCTTAGAAATTCAAGACTGCACATTTGGACAAAAATCTGTTTCCTCATATTGGTGTGTTCTCTCTTACCCAGCACTCTCTCTCCAAGCCCCCCCAGTTCTTCGTAAGCATTCTGGAATGATTCCATCATCACTTCATCGAGAGGGTGTTCTTTTCCCTGGATCAGGATGGTGGAGCAGCGGTCCAGAATCCTCTCTGGGGCTCCTTTCATCACTAGCAAGTGCCTTGACTCTCCGGGCATGTTGTTTTTATGAATTGAGAGCTAGGGGGCGTGATTGATGGATTTTCAATATATAACGCCAGGAGCATTTCAACCATAGAAATGTTAGACGGTCAACATAATCATTAAAACATACAATCCATGTGATACCTGAGACAAGACCCTCAGCAGACCCCAGTATGTCCAGAACTCTGCTGCCAGGGTTCTAACCCACACAAAGCCCTGGCAGCATATTACTCCAATTTTCAAACAGCTCCTCTGGCTGCCAGTCAAGTCTTGCATCACCTATAAGATCCTCCTGCTCACCTAAAAATCTCTCCATGGACTCTCACCAAAATACCTTACAGAACTACTCCACCCCTACACACAGTCACGCTCCTTGCGGTCCTCTGACAAAGACCTACTGGACACCCCCCGTACCAGGTTGCGAACTTTTGGAGACAGGGCTTCCTCTGCCAATGCTCCAAAACTGTGGAACAGTCTACCACTCCACATCCACTCTGCCCCATCCTTGCCCATTTTCAAAAGCACCTTAAAACCTTTCTTTTTAATAAGTATTTTGATCCCTAACCCCCAAGTCCCCCCCCCCCCCTCATTTGTTAAGTGACCTTGGGTATTATGAAAGGTGCTATATAAGTATAAGTTATTATTATTATTACCTGGTATTTGTTGGTGGAGTTGAAGGGGATCTCAGCGATATTACTGTATTTTTCTCTCATGTCTTTGACAGAACCACAGCACAGCTCAATACACTTCAACAGGGCAGACTCAGAGGCATCCCCAGCAACAACTCTCTTGAGGATTGGTATGTTGTTCTGTTCCGCCAGGAAAACGGCTCTGTTGCACAGGCCAGCAATTTTAGCCAGGGCAGCCCAGGTTGCGGAGCTTTTATCGAAGGAAGTACCAGTCTGGTTCTCTGTGGTATCAGCATCATGGATATGGTTGTCAAACCACATGTGAGACACGGTCATTCTGTTTTGAGTCAAGGTTCCAGTCTTGTCAGAGCATATGGTAGATGTGGAGCCAAGGGTCTCTACAGCTTCAAGGTTTTTCACCAGACAGTTCTTTTTGGCCATTCTCTTGGCAGTCAGAGTCAGACACACCTAATTTGGAAAACCACAGAAGATGATGTCAAAAGCATGTTGTTGATTTTGTTAAAACTGCTAATGTTTTCATAAACTGTTACTTTTCATCAGCGCTCACAGTCACAGTAGCCAGGAGACCCTCGGGCACGTTAGCGACAATGATTCCAATGAGGAAGATGACGGATTCCAGCCAACCATATCCAAGAATGACAGAGAGGATCAGGAAAGTCACGCCCAGGAAGATGGCCACACCGGTAATGATGTGGATGAAGTGCTCGATTTCAATGGCAATAGGTGTCTTCCCGCCCTCCAGACTCATGGCCAGCGTAGCGATACGACCCATGATAGTGCGATCACCAGTGTTGATGACCACACCTCTGGCAGTACCTAAAAGGACCATGGTGAATTTGTTACAAAACAACTACGTCATACATTTCAATTTATTCGGACCATTTTGTATTTACCTTCAACACAGTTGGTAGAGAAGAAGGCAATATTCCTGGTTTCTAGGGGGTTCTCATGGGTGAAATCTGGACTGCGATGTTGGGGCTCAGATTCACCAGTGAGGGAGGAGTTGTCCACCTGAACAGGAAAAGAAGATTGCCTTAACACAACAATGAATTACATGTACTTGTGCCACGCCTGACGTAATGTATTCTTTCAATACCCACCTTGCAGTGGTTGGCGGAGATGATACGCAGATCCGCTGGGACCCTGTCTCCTCCTTTCACCTCCACTAGATCTCCAACCACCACGTCTTCAGTGTTGATGTTCATTTTCTCACCGTCACGGATAACCAGGGCTTGCTACAAGGCAAATGGCACGATTGTAATCTCTACACATACCAAAAGAATCAAGTTCTTCTCAGAGGTATTTGAGAAGTCTAACCTGTGGGACCAGGTTCTTGAACGAGTCCATGATATTGGAGGCTTTGGCTTCTTGGTAGTAGGAGAAAACACCAGTGATGATGACGACAACCGCAAGCACAATGCCCAGCCACAACTGACAAAAAGAAAATACAGAAAAAAACATATTAAGTAAGAAAAGTGCACTTTAGAGAGGCTTTATAGGTTTTCTTAAGTCTAAAATTGTCTCTGAATTCTATGACTCTCACATTATCACCCGCTGGCTCCTGCTCGGAGGAGACCTGGATTATGTAGGCAATGAAGCAGAGGAACGCTCCAATCCACAGCAGCATGCAGAACCCACCAAAGAGCTGCCTGCAGAACTTCACCCACTCAGGGGTAGTGGGGGGAGGGGTCAGGGCGTTGGGGCCATCACGAAGACGGATCTCCCTGGCCCGAGTCGAAGACAGACCCTGTATGATGGAGGCATAAGAGAGGGAGAGATAGAAAATGTTGAGTGAAGGCAGAAGGAGGAGGAAGGGATGGAAAGAGGAAAGAGGAAGAGGAAGTACTTTTGACCAATCCCAAGTTCATATGGTTCTCCATCTATCACACAGGCAGAACAATAAAGCACTCAGGTAAGGTTAATGGAATTCCATTTTGCAGGACTACTTTGACCAGGCATTCTGGATTTTTTTTTTGAGAGGCCTCCAGGGAGAACATCAATGACTTCACAGAATCTGTATTGAAGATGTTGCACACATTCTCGCACACAAACACACAGGTGCACACACACACACACAGACACAAACAGGTGGACACATAGGCAAATACACAAACACATACATTTATCCACTCACCCTCGTTAACTCTGTGCCATATTTCCTGTGAATTTCTTCCATGGTCAACTTATGGTCATCCTAAATCCAAGAGAGAGAGGTAGAGAGAAATGTATTGAAAAATAGAACAATTCTAGAACTTGTGAGTTCTTGGGTTTTTCCAAAAGCATATTTATACTCAGCAATCATGAAATACAGTCCTCAATAATTTGAAATAATTCTAGGCATCATAAGATCATGCTGCATAGATGTGATAGTGAATCATAATTATATGACGATGCATGATGTACTTAAGGAATCTGTTTCATGAGGTTCCTGACTGATTCACGGCTGACTTACTGAATGTCTACCCCCTTCCCTGGAAAACAGGGCACACATCTATTTTTATTCTGCTATGACAAAAAAGCAATTTCCAACCATCTCCGACGTTCAAGTTTAAGCTATTCTGCTGTTTGTTTTGTACGCTGCCCCCAAGACTCAGCACAGTAATGGCAAGTAAATTAAAATGCAAATGGATTCCCAAAGCGAATCTAGGAACAAAAGAGCTTGATTCACGCTGAATGTTGGGTGCTGCACGTTCTCTGGTCCACAGTGTATGTATTGTGAAGGGTTGGCCACGCATTTGTAAGTAACTTAAAAGCAGGAGGTACTGTATTTCTTATTGCAGTGTGGTTAAACATACCAATCACAGATGCACATACTGTATGATTAAATGATTTTCAGAATATCTCTGCATTTGTACCTGGATTGTATGTCAATTGTCATTAACAAACACAAAACACAAAATGTTTCATTGGCAAATCAATGAGATTCTTTCATTGGAAGGGAAGGCTCACGTGTGGTCACAGTTTCAATGATCAGTAAATACTGCTGCAAAAAAATTTAAACAACATCAGTGGTAACATCAGTAGTCAGGGACAATATAATGAAAATATAATGTGTTTTTATGCAACAGTCTGCAAATAAGAACGTTTGTTTGCTTTGCTTTTACAGTAATGTAACTTTGGGTTACTCCTGAGTCATCATCTATTGTTTTGTAACCTTCCATTACTGAGCTTTGCTTTGGTATAAGTTGAGGCCTATACATTCATATCAGTTGAGCTTCTCCACTGTTTTTAACGTATTTCTATTGCAGATGATGTACTTTCTTGCCAATGGATAGTCTACAGCCCTATGAGCTTGACGAGACTTTGTGTTAAATTTGGGAAAATGGACTGTGATGACGAAAATGAATACATTCTTTTTTTCTATTTGTTTTGTTGTGTATGAAATCATTAGGTGAAATATGCATACACAATTCAGCACCTTTTGATAGTAAGTAAAATTTGTATCATCATAACATACTGGCAGCAAATAAAATGACTGACAAACTTTTAAGACAGACTCACTTTCTTTTATCTGTTTAGACCCAAGAGATATGTGTGTTTGTGTTACTGTATCCGCATACAGTGGTGTTTATTTGATTCATGAGTCTGATGGTATAATATTGTTATGATGATTTATGTTTATGAAGACAATTTTGAAATGCATGTCATTGTTAGCATTCTGTGATTTAATGCAACATTTACATTAGAACATCAATGTTTTAAGAAATGTTTGTACGTTCCTGAGAAAAACTGTATTTCATAACAATTATTAGCAGAAACTCTGATGAAATACAATAGAATTGTATAGAATTAACTTGTGAAATAATGTAAATGCAGCTGTATCAAATACCGAACAAATACTGTCAAATACAATTTGGTCGAGTTATTGTTTTGTTTTTACAGATAACAATTTAAACAATCAAATAAAAAACATTTTTTTGGGCTGTGCATTTTAAATGTCTCAAATAATAATAACAAATTATAAAATAAGTTCAATAACAGATATCAATATATGTTTATATATAAGACAGTTTGAATATATATAATAGATGATGATATACATACATATATATATATATATATATATATATATATATATATATATCATCATGTAAATTACACTTTTCTTTTAAAGTGCACTGCACCTCTTTTCTTTTTTTTATCTAAGAACCTAGACAAGATTCAAACTGTCATTGAACGTCCCTAAATAATCTGTGGGACTAAGGAAGACAATTATCATCACAACAAGCTCCAATGTTTTGCATATCGATTACTATGCATTGTTCATGTGAACCAAATTAGACGACTATTCTAAATAAATATGTTTTCCTCACCAGCTCAACTTCTTTTTTCAGTTGCTCCAAATCCATCTTATCCTTGGCTTTCTTTGCCTGCTTTTTGCTTTTCTTCTTTCCATTGTCATCTGAGGTAGCTGCCAGCTTATAATCTTCTTTTCCTTTCTGTGCATCAAAAAGTATGTTAATGATCAGAAAGTATCCCCTTTGAGTTGGATTTTTAAGAAGTTCAATATAGAACACTCAAAAAATCCCTTTAAGAAACTCTAAAAGAAAACATTATTTCTTTACAACTATGAACTGCGAAACACATAATTGTTTTTAAACTGAAAGAACACAACATAGGTTAAACTAATCTTGATAATCAAAAGAGCAGTCTAGGCTTACCCCAAACCCCATCCTTGCACAACTGTCTCAGTCCAAGATAATATATTTCCTCCTTATCCTAAGATTCTCCACCTATTAGACGCCTACACCTGCCTCTATCCACGATTCCAGGCAGCTCAGAGCTCCCTGAATGGCTAATTCTGGTCCTAATATTTATATGGTTGACCTGCTGAAGGGGAGGTACACAGTAAGGATGAGGGAGGCAGGTGAGTCATTTGGTCAGGTCATTTTGATGACAAACCCCCATAAAGAAAGATTTCTTAACGGAAGTTTACAGTAATAACAGCGTGAAGTGATATGGAGAAGGACGAGGACAATAAACACACAACTGAAATAAACTTACCTATAGAATATTAGTAAATGAAGATATCTTGGTTGCATGTCTTCAAAGCCCAGAAAAACATTTGGTGAATGGACTGTTAGCAGACATTACAGCTGTGAAGAGTCCACCAAAACAAAGTAAAACTTCTTTAGGCAGGGCAACGTATCTATTGTTTCTGTCCAAATTTGTTTGGAAATGATTGATGTATCAGAATATTAAAATACAATTTCTGATTTTCAAGCTGATTTACATCAGAACTGTGACTCCCAAACACCTCTTGAAAAGTCTTTGACATGCATCATGTATACCCATACTGGGATTCTTGTTCCAGAATACACCACCAGGGGTTCACGCTTGGATGTTCTTTATGTAGGCCAAAAAATTATTGCTGTGTCTTTGCCATGTTCTTGCCATATTACTCACTAAGCATTTGCTGCTTGCAACCTCCCCACACACACACACACACACACACACCCCAGTCCCTTGACACTATCCTCTAACATTACAGAGAGTTGTTTTCAAATCATTTCTTTTTTTCCTGCTCCAGTGCATATGTAGATGTGCCAGATTAAAAGTTGTGAAATAATTTTAGCAATCAATGTTTGTTTTTTTTTATTCTGAAAATATTCCTTCCACTTTCTAAAATCACAGTAGATTGTGTAGATCAGTGTCAACATTTTTTATTTTGTTTTGCAAAGATGCAACATTTTCTTTGTCTTTGTAATACCTTATATAGTATATAGAGGTCAATATAGAGTGACATCATTAAAAGATTTTATGTTGGAAATGTGCAGTCCAACAAATTAATGACATGTACACATTTACTGTTGAAGTAGATACCCTTGAGACACGGCAAGAGAGGCTGTCCTTTGAAAGGTGGGGCCCTGTGGGAGTCTGTTTAGTAAACGTCTTGGCTGTTTGTCGTTGTCTATGTTCCCTCTGCCCTATGTTCCCTCAGCCCTAGGTTCCCTCAGCCCTAGGTTCCCTCAGCCCTAGGTTCCCTCAACCCTTCCACCCTATGTTACCTCAACACTATGCTTCATCTTTTAATCTTTTAAAAAGTTTTCAAGCAAAACGAGAGAAAGAAACATTTTTTAAAAAGGGGGTGTAGAAAAAGAATCAGTGAAAGGATGGATGGACTTAAAGGTTCAGATAATTTGTGAGTGGATGTATTGGTGTTATGTGACCTTTTCGTGTTTAGAGAAAACATGACCCGTGTATCGTACTCAAAGGAGATGATTCCCTGTATGTTGTATGATGAAGAAAATTGGACAAACATGGTCATTCACTGGCGTTACCTGTATGTCAGGGTCACTCCACTAGTGTTGGGGCTTTAGCTATTAGATTGATTGATTTCTCCATGGGATCCACATTAAATGGCGTTTGTTTTTACATCGAAAGGCTAAGTGAGTAATATAGACTGAAATTTTCTTTTGATTTGAAAGGATCTTCGACATGTTTAGTCATGCCTCCCTCCATCCTCGACTTTTCATAAATAAATCAATTTAACACAGATATTTTTTGAAATTTGATTTGAAATACCTACTTTTTACATTTTAAAGCTCTTAAAGCTCTGAAAAGTGTAATTTTTAAATCCCCTCTCCAAGAATGATCACTGTTTCACTGAAGAAACAGTTGCCTACAGTAATATCAAGTAATAAAAAATACTATTTAAAATATAAACTATATGTTTTTTTGTTTGTTTTTTGATACCCAAGACCTTCAAACAGATTATTTTTCCAGTTGCATATTTTTTAATACATTTATTTTAGGTTTGAAATTCTTAGTCAAATGTAGTCCTAATTGGCAGGAATGGGGGTCTATGAAAGCCTGAACCAAAAGGAATAAATGTCCAAGAACAACACTTGACATGCTTGAATCCAATTCATTATTTTCCCTTGTTGCTACTGTCAGCAAAAATAATTTTGAATGTCACGGAAGATACCTGATCTTCCAGAATAAAATCATACAAAACTGCCAGATCCTGTTTTGCTTTCTCCAGAAAGATTTAACAGTTTACAGGCGACCTGCAAACGATATTACAGCCTAAAGTTGGACTTCAAACACTTTGTGAGACTTGATAAAATCTTGTTTCTTTACACTGTCCCTTAACACAGAGGGCCCACATGGATTTCTGCTCAGTTCTCTCCAGTATTCCCAGTTCACCTAAAACTGTGTGGCAACACGTAACTTAAAGACCTTCATGAAGTTTGCTAATGACACCACAGTGTCACCACAGCCCTGATTACAGACAACGATTTGACTGCCGACGGGGAGGTCAGCAACCTGGCAGTGTGGTTGAAGGACAACAACTTCTTCATCAATGTCAAGAAGACAAAGCAGAGGTGAGGATGCCCCCATCCACATCGACAAGGCTTAAGTGGAGAGGATTGAAGAACAGCTAGTTCCTCGGCAGCTGTCCAAACAAGGAATTTACATGGTACACATGCACCCCCTCAATTGTGAAGAAGTCATTCGTTTTAATGTTTTATTGCACAGCATATGACTAGATATTGCAATTGCTCTTATTGCACTTGCTGGTTTTGATATGTTTGTAAAAGCATAGAAAAAAATACACATAATTGCTGAGAATATGAGCTAATACTTCATGTACTAATATTGCAGTTTTTTGCTTACATTGGGCTCCTTACAACCAGTCATGTGGGAGTGGGAGATGTATCCTTTTGTATTTTGTCAAGTGATGTTGTGCATGTTTCAGCCAGCAGAGGGAGCCACTAAATGTAGTGTTTGCTTCACGCGCTCCTCTCTATAGCAGCTATCAGCTGAGAGAGCCAACCAGGTAAATACTGAAAAAAAGCACATGATAAAATCTTGAAGGTGAGTAAGTTATGCAACATTGAATATAAAACAACTTCTGATGTATAAATATTTGTAGTTTACATTAAGAAATGTTTTAGCAATTTAATTTTGGGTTACATATAGAAAATCTTTAAAATTACTGTGAAATTAGACATTCCTGCTATTGTGCACAAAACCAAATTGTAAAAACTTTACATAATATGGCTAAAATATTTTTTTGCAGTGCATATTTTGTATCTATAACATACAGCATAACAAGACCAGACAAATCAATATTAAAACACTATGAATCATTGGGCTTTCATTTTTATAACAAGGGAACTTAGCTTACCTTTTAGTGAAGCTTATGTGTCTTAAAACACGTACTGAGTCCAAAGAAGGTATTCATGAGTGTCCCTCCAACTGTTAGAACCTAGAGTTCGATATCGTTTAAAGACATCTTCAGAAAACAGCAATCCGGTCATTCTGAATGAAGGCGTATGTAGCTCCGGCTGTAAAAGTCAGCATGTTCTCCTCTTTAACTTATTCGTTTGTAGCTGAAGCGGCAGGGGGACTTCAAACAAAATCATGACTTGTCTATCCTGAACTGTTTTTAATCTTGCACAACACAGCAAACACTACAATACCTGCAATGCAATACATTCTGTAAATGCATTAAATGTACTTAAGGGTAGAGTCAAACAGACACAGACAAAACTTTATACCAATTGGATGAAGTCATGCCGGGTCAACTTCAGAGAGTTGAAAAGGAATGTAAATATTCTATTTGCTGATGACAATTTAGTAATTTAAAAAATGTGCTGAAAAAAATTCAAGAAGCTAACATCCGTTATCTCCAATCAAGCTAGCCTCTTCTATTCAGGGCCACAGAGGACTTCAACAATTGTTCACAAAGTTTAAAGGGAACATTTACCCAATGTTTAAAGGGAAAATTGTAACATGTCGTAACTTGTCATTAGTGATACAAAATGATTAAGATAGGATTACTATCTTATGATTAAGATAGATTAATAGCTACTTACCTTCAAGTTTTTGTATGTTGGCAATATATAATCGTTTAAGAGTAGCTTTGGTCCATGCATATGAAAATTGTATGCAAGATATACAAAAAACATGTACCTTAACTTAAAACTCAGACTTCATTCTTCTCACCATACCCAATTCACATAGAACATTTTAGAATTAAGGTGAGGGTTCGGGAAATATTTAATGTCAAGGATGTGGTTTAAGGTTAGGGTTAAATAGTTAATTGAATTGCTACTGACTGTCTGTATGTTAAGCATCTACAGATTGACTAACCAAGTATTACCCAGCCTTGCGTGCACATTTTTAATTTTGAGTGTATGATATTATTTGATTGATTTACTGTGAAAAGGTCAACTCTACAGTAGCTGATGAGACTTGGTTAGCTAATGCTGCATTGTTTAGGATGACTTCTCGAGGTTGCCGCAAGGCTAGCAAACCTGCACTTCACAGGGCCTGGCCACAAGGGTGAGATTCATTTCGCCAGTCACACGGGAGCAGCAGACATGGAGATCGACAGCATCCCGCCATCTCAATCTCTGAGGCCGAGCATTCAAAAAAGCAAAGGTGATGGTTCTGGCCTTTTCAACTGTGGCTTTTTGCACATGTGACTTTTTTTTTGCAAGCGAACCTCTGCCAAAATTTGAATGGAGTGACCAAGTGCCTCATGTTGACAGGTACAGAAAGAAGGATCTGTATGATGGGAAGCGATTCCCCACAGACAGCTCCACTAAATCCACCTACACTTCCAGCTACGTAAGGCTAAGAGGTCCTGGAATAATCCTCTTACAACCAAGGTGCTTGCAAGTGGCTCCCAGACCTTTGATATGCATAACATGGATTTTCTTTAAGGCAGAACCAACTTGAGAACTCATTGCCCTTATCCCTTGCACTGTGTAGGGACCTTAAATGACTCCTCTCTATCAGACAAAATGAACACATTTACAAAAAAAATTCAGTCAGTGCGGTTTCTCGATGTGATCCCTCTGTTGATAGCTTATCTGGCTGAGCTGCAGGGATTCAGATACCCTGAACCTAGAGGACCAGGAAAACATCTACAACATTACACACCTGTCTCTTCATGCCTCCCACACTGCTGTCCAGAGCTGTGGTCGAGGGCCCTTTGGTTGGGCCTGTTCAACCTGAGAGACAAGGTGCACCTCTTGCACTCCCCTGTGACGTCCGAGAAGCCTGTCTGTGTACAAAAGAAACGTCGGTTGATGCAGATTTTAATAAGTTAAACGATAACATGATTTAATCAGAATCCCGATAACAAGAACAAACGTACTCCAAGTCCCATCCTTGCACCGCCCTTCTACATCCCAGGGGTTCATAAAGAGGACAGATTTCCTCCTCATCCTGATGAATCCCTGTCCCACATCCACACCGGTCTCTGTCCACATTTCAAGGCAGCCCAGACCTCCCTGGATTCCTGACTAAGGAGCTAATATTTATAAGGTTTACCTGCCCACGAGGGCGGAGCACTGTCAGGATGCCACAGGTGAGTCATTTAGTCATTTTGACAACAAGCAAAAATACCCGAAAAGATAGAATCCCTGCCTGAGGTTGACAGTAATAACAGTGTGAAATGAATTGGAAAAGGACAAGGACAATGAGATCCTTTTTAGCACAAACTAACAGATTATTTTAAAGAATATAAAAAATGTTTGAAGTAATAACTGCTGAAACACCGTTAGCAACAATAACAACTGTGAATACTTTTCAATAAGATTCATTCATCGTGAACAATGTCTAGAGCAACATATAGCCATTATTCTTCTAAAAAATTAACAAACTCAATCTCTTTGGTCGAAAATTACTGATGAAGAATAAGATGTTTAATATTGTATCTGATTTTCAAGCAAATTTAAATATGGAATGAAACTAGACCAGTTAGAAACAATTAACATCTCTAAAGCTGTTCTGAAATCAGTAATTTATGTAATTTCTTCCACTACATCACTGAAGTCCTTAACCAGACCCTGAATTCAGGCTAACATATTTATACTTATTATGTATATATATATTAGGCTATTAGGTGATTAGTAATATTAGGTGATTAGTGATTATTTTGATGGTCTACTGTAGATCTGGACAGCCAAATCTCATTCCTGGAGTGCCCTAACACTTCTAGTTTTCAACCTCTCCTTTTAATCTAGGGCTAATGCAGAGCTGGGAAACCAAGTGATTGCCATTCACTACCAGGTAAAAAACAAAAAACTGAATAATTTCAGCCCTCAGGAAATGAGATTGGGCTTCCCTGGTCTAGGTCTTTAGAGTTGGAAAATGTGGGACATTAGTGCCGTGTAGCTCTTTCTTTAATCCCACCATCCCATACATTTCCCCATAGGGATGTTTCCCTATTTCTAATATTGTCCAGATACAATAATACTGTAAGTTATCATTTATACCATTTATTAACATGCCATTAGAAGGCTTAGATTATGCTAATATCAGAATTTTCAGGTAAACATAACTTTGAGTTTATCGGAATTATCTGTATGTATAGATTTTAAAAGGAAACCCTAATACAGCTACAATTATTGTTAAAAAATTGTCTACATGTATATTTATTTAAAGATTAAGCCATAAAATTCCATGTTTTGGGTTCACAATGTGTTTATAGTGAGATTTGTCGAACAAATGATTTTGATGTTAAGAGATACTACTGTACATGCTCATAACATGTACCCATAGATTCTTGAAGTGGATACCTTTAAAAAAATGTCCAGGAGAGGTTGTCCTTTAGGAGGCAGGCAGCAAGGCCCTGGGTGTCTGTTTAGTAAACGTCTGGCTGTTTGTGGTTGTGGAACCACGTCTGTGTTACCTTGGCCTTGTGGTACCCTCTGACCAGGGCTTAAAGGCAGGTTAAAATGGCACTTTAGATTGGTTACATTGGTTGTGGTCAGATGAAAGGGAAGGAGTCCTGGGACCACACAAACCAGGTTTTAGTTTAGAAAGAAGGATGCCCGGGTGAGAAAAAAAAAAGATTGACAGTGAAATGCGGTGGTGAATCTTTCATTTCGTGGGACTGCTGTGTTTCCATAAGTCTTGGGGTTCTTGTTAAGGTCAACAGCATAGTGAACTCTACCAATACCAAGTCTTGTAGGCCAGTATGGTTGCCTGTGTGTGTAGGCTGAAATTGTTCACAATAACATCTTTACTGAACACAATGAACCCAAGCACACATTAAAATACACAAAGAAATGGTTATTAACCAAATAAACAGCATTTGTCAATGGATATTTTCGTCTCTTATACAACTAAATTGAATGGACAGATTCTGTATTGAGGAATGGTCTACAATTCCTCCCAAAGTGTTGTCATAAAACATTGATAGAAAAAGATTCAGTACCATTATACTTGAAAGCACAGGGTGCACAAAGTGCTGAAGCAAATCATTTTGTCACTCAATGCTTTTGGAATTACATGTATAATTTTATGAAAATGTTCCGAAATTACAATAGCTTCTAGGTTTAATTCTCTCCTGTGGGACCCCTGATTCACTAATCAGTCTTGATGATTAGCTGACAAGTCTAATCAGGTGTACTCTGGGATAGATCACATACATTAAATGACTGGGCATCCATGAGGATAGAGCTGAATACTTATGCAACATATCATTACTGTGTGTGTTTAAATTGCTTTAATCAAGGGTTACAGTGCTTTTGACAGAGACAGTATTCATTATTATCAATATTAAAAATATCAAAGCAGCAACCCCTTTGTGCGCCATGCTCTGACTGGACTAACAGCCATCTAACAGCCAGCCCCACCCTCCCCCCAGATAATCAACAGTAGTTAAGGAACTTCCGTACACGCTTTCCACGGTATTCCAAAGATTCCAAACCAGTTATATGTTGCAGATGGATATCTTTCCCTCGAGGAAGCATAATGTGATCACTATCAGCCTGCTGAAGTCATGTGATTCTACCAGGTTCTTTGCTGGACTGAGCTTGACGTATAAACGGCCGCTTTGATCAGTCACATGGAAAGAACACTGCATAGAGTGAATGTAAACACATAACTATTTTTTCTATTCACAATCACCAAAGGCTTATGCATATTTATATATACAGTATATACACGTGTTACTGTAGGTATACACATATATATACAGTGGATATAAAAAGTCTACACACCCCTGTTAAAATGCCAGGTTCTTGTGATGTAAAAGAATAAGACTAAGATAAATCATGTCAGAATGTTTTCCACCTTTCTCTAATAAAACATATAAACTAAAATATAATTTCTACTAAGGTTGTCTGACGTGTTCCACATGTGAAATATAGGGACAGGACCGAATAGAGAAGAATGTGACCAGCTTGTATAGAGAATTAGTGTCTAATCAGCCTGTATAGAGAAATATAGAACCAATCAATTGTGAATTGTGTAGCAAGGGAAGGAATAAACTCCATAATAAAACGTTAATATAAACAAATATCTTAACTGCACTGCAAAAAAAAATGCCAATGGATTCTTTTTGAGGAGATAATCTGCCAATGGAACAAGACAATTGATACGATATTCAAGGCATATTTTCTAAAAACAAGCGGTATATGTACCTTATTTTAAGGATGATTAGATTTTCTAACCTGAAAAATAGTTAAATATATTTGACAGATATTTTTTTGCAGTGTGTCTTCTATATAAGGAATTAATGTGCATTCTAGAAAGCAGTTTAAGCCAATCAGTGACAAGTATTGCAAAAGTTCTAGGTCACTCCACATGCTAACTTTATGTTTTAGAATATGCAATGAATAACATTGCATTAAACACAAAGACACATTAGTACAATAAAAACTACAAGAAATCTGCATTTTTGTGGCCTCAATTAGAATGCACAACTGAATAAGCAATTTGCTTTTCTAGATTGTTGTATAAGGTTTTCAAGTTTTCCTTCAGTAAATTTTTCTTGCAGGATTTACCATAACTCTTCTTTTGGCTTTCACCATATTTCTGTCTTCAACTTTCTGCCCAGTGTTCTCAAATTTCTTCAAACCATCTCATAAGACATTATTGTACATTTTAATTATGCATTTTTATGTTTATTCATTTTGTATTTATTCTAATGTTATATACTGTTTTTGCAAGCAAATAAACACCTAATGCCCAAGTATCTTTACACATATTCCTCAGGTGGGTTAAGACTTTTGCACAGCACTGTACTGAATACTACAAATGGACCAAAGACAAGGTCAAAGAGGACTACAAGACAGATGTTTTAGTCCTTTAAGCTTAACATGTCTATATAATAGAGGTCTTGCGGCTATGTCATAACAGATATTGTAAGATTTACCTTTTTTCAGGCCCGGCGCCGCGAGGGGGCAAGCGGGGGCTTTGCCTCCTCAGTTGAATTTCCTGCCCCCCCCAGTTTAAGTTTTAAATACTCAAGCTAAAAAAAAGGATTCACCGCCTGCCATTATTTTCACCCCTCAGTCACTTGGTCCTGGCACCAGGCCTGTCCTTTTGTAACATAACAGGGATTTGCTCTAATTTACCCACTGTGCTCAGTTATGTGTATACAGTACTGTGCATGGAAGTGCACAATATTCACAAAATCCTCAGTTTTGTGTACACAATATACCGTGCATTGAGATGCTTCTACAAATGTTCTTGGTGCTGGCAATAAGTTGGCAGATGTTTAAGAGATAGGAAACCAGTGAAAGCTACAGTACATTGTGTTTCCATGGTCAGTGCCAAGGGCGATGAAATATAAAAAAGCATTTGGTCTTGTCAACAACAATGCAACAAACAAATGTTTGTACTGGACTACCGCAACATCCGAAGGATGCCACAGCCTTCATCGTATGCAGTAGGCCTTGATGCTGTGATTTCAGTGATACCTCTTAACATTATAATATATGCTATGGTCATTAAATGTTTATATTTAAGTAACTTAGCAGGCAATCTTATCAAGAACAACTAACAATTGGTGCATTCATTTCAATATAGCTAGCTGTGACAACTACACAACAAAGTAGTAGAAAGTACACCTTATTTAGAGAAGTAGCTCTGAGAAGAGTTCCTGCAAGAAGTAAGAGAGAGAGATAATAATGAAAGAAATTGTAAACATTAGTTCAAGAAAACCACAAACGGGGGAGACGTATTTATCTCATTTCAACTTTCTGGTCAGTGTCTTTGGCCTTTATTACAGTATTTCCCTGTTGTAGGCAATACTGTCAAAGTCCTTGTGTGGCCTTCAGGGCAGGTCTCTAACAGCCTGTCACTTTAAAAGAAACATTTCTGCCTGTATCCTCGTTGGAGTTGTCAGTGGACCCAGTCCAGAAATGGACACGATTTGGTCAATTTCCCTTCGGAAGCCAGGAGACTGGCCACTTCAGTATGTCAGGATCTCTTTATGCCCCAAAAAGTTAAGAGTAAGGAAATTGTCTAGGCAATACATGAAATAACTGTCATGTTAATATGATGTATAAGTTCCTATTTTTTGTATTGAATATTGTGAATTATCAGATGAATTAAAAAAGAGTTCATTAATAATTATCTTTAACACGCGAAACACGCATGTGTACATTTTAACTAGATTATCAAAATAAATCCAACATCAAAGGGCATCATACAATCTCTTCTTAACATTGTTGTTTAGTGTTGAACAGCTGAATGTGTGTCTTGGAAACTGTCCAATTCATCACTAACCTCAAAGCCTGCCCCGTAAACATTTGCAACATGATTCAAAATGCTGTCCTTCTGCGGTATCAGGGAATGGAAAAGCTGCCAGCCAGACAATTGTATGTAGGTAGCTTCATGTTTATGTTCCCCATTTCACATGTACCATATCACTGTAAGCTGTAGTACAATGACCAACCAACTAACAGTCTTCCTTCAAGAAATTAAGCTTCCTTCCTCCAATACTCATCGATCAACAGGCCATCTTACTGTAGCAGAGATTGTTACAGGAGGAGAAGGGATAACTGAGCCAATTGGGAGCTAGGAAAGAATAGATGGCCATGATGATGAGAGTGCCAGAAGAGAGATTTAGCCAGGATACTGGGGTTAACACCTCTAGTCTTACGATAAATGCTAAGGGATTTTAGGGAGGAAAAATACATTCCATCCAATAGAAAACACTCGAATACTCAGGGCATTGTCCCATTCATTGCCCAGTAGTGTTGGGATTTTATCCTTAGATCGCTTCTTTTCCTGTACTATATTAGTATCACGCTTTACTTATTCAGGTCACCTTCAATACTCATAACAGGCTTTGTTTTAAGTGTAGTTTGACTAATTTAGCAGGGGCCCAGGGCATGTTCTGTAAAAAAAAAAAAAGGCTGTTGATGGCAGTGAAAAATATTAGACGGGATTATAATGATCTGCACAGAACATTCAGACCTTTACAATTTACAACAACTTTACAAACTTTACAGTACCTCTGGAAGTTAGCAATTTAGAGGACAATGGCAGGGATCAATCCATTGATCAATTAGATTCTTTGTGATCCTTGAGAACATAAAGAATACAAAGAATAACTCATTGATTAAAATACACACCCAATTGCCCAAAAAAACACTGACATTACATGAACAGTGTATTGAATATTTTATTTGTTCATATTTTTTATATTTTAACTTATAGGTGATGCTCTTCCCGATTGACTTACATTTATTGACTTACATTTTTTCACCTCTCTCCCAATAACATTTGATATAGGTCTCACACTTGAAATTACTAACATATCTTTCGCTATCACACGTTGGCTAGTACTCACATTTCATTAATCTAATCACAAAAAAACATATTCAAGTTACTATTTGTTACATGACTCACAACACCAAAATGTCATTAATATCATTTTTCAGTGTGTAATCCCATGCAACATGGTGTTTGTCTTTAAATAATGTGGGTTGAGCTATATAATACAGTTAACAGCATTAGAAAGCAAAAAAATAAAATAAAGTTGACACATAATCCATTTACATTATCAAAACAACATTTTGGTTGCCTTTCCAGTCTGATCCTGTTTAGGTTCAGAGGGGATTGTAAACCATTTTAAATGGTAAAATATTCATTTAGCAGTTTGCAATACAGGCAAAAACTGACATTTATTCTTCAATAAAAGCAGCTCATGGGTGGAACACATAATTCCCATCTTAATCAAGCAGTCCACTTTGAATTTGTGATAAAGCTGTCATGATTTGACAAATAATGTAACTTGTCTAAAGTTTTGATTATATTTTCCATCAGCTGTGTTCTGTATTTTATCAGCAGTCGTTTTTCATGCCAATTAATGAGCTCAGGTGCAGCACGTCCTTAGGTGAGAACCGTGAGCTACAGTGACCATTGGCACGGATTTTTACCCGGCAATACTCACATTATGAGTTACCAAGATATTCAATTGTTTCCTAGCAAAAGCTTTGTTATACAGCAGTTCATCTTTTTTCCCTATCAGCTGGGGTACACCAAAGTCACCTGGGGTACACCAAAGTCAGCTGGGGTACACCAAAGTCAGCTGTACTGTCCAATTAGGGTTTCAGCAGCCCACACCTCAAGACTACCAGGCCAGATAACTCCTAGCTGTCTCTATCCAAAGTCCTCCTGGTTGTGTTGCAGATGTAGTGGCTGCCTGAGGATTACTGCGGTCACTGCTCATTGCCCTGGTTTTCCCTGTTCATGTCCGTCTTGTTGTTCAGCTGATCCGGATTCTGCCTAAAGACTCTGGACACCTGCATTTATTCACCTGTTGGTCATCAGAACATGTGAACACTTTGATGAACAATTGATGTACTCTGATAATCTTCATATGGCACTGCCAGGTGGTCAACTCCTGTCTAGGTCTCTTTCTCGCATCCAACCCTATTAGGGATTTGTTGTTGTTGTTGCATTCTCTTTAAGACTTTAGGCAGGGTATCTGTATGATCACTTCATGACAACTGCTGATCGAAAAAGTGTTTTTTAACATCCAGGCATTTAATCACAAAACTACATGACTATATGTACAGGCTGAAAATACATTATATCCACATAACACATTAGAAAAAATAAATGGACAGACAGATGCTACAATACAAACCCATAACAATATAAACACATATAGATTAAGACAACTTGCTACTTTTAAGGCTGTTTGGAATTATTACAACACATAAACAGAACAAGTGTTGTCAAAAGAAAAGAGTAACGGTCATATGGGCTCGGAGACGTTAAGTAGAAGTTACTGGTCGGGCCAGCACGGGGGGAAACATCAACATGTCAAGTGATAACAAGGTGACGAGATGAAGACGTTGATGAAATCAGGCACCTGATCTGGCAAAATGCCTTCTATCCTTTTTATGTCATATCAAAAACAACGAACCCTCTTCTTGGAAAACTCTTGATTGTAATTTTTTTATATATATTTTTGTAGACAAAGACCACGCTGATTTATGGGGGCTTTATCTATGTTTTGTCTGCCGTACGTTTCCTCTGCTCTCGGTTCCCTCTGGCCTGTTTAGAATCAGACCTTCCCAGCCCCTAGGTTCTCTGCCATATGCTTCCTGTTCCCAAACAGGAACATAAATATATATTCTATCTTAGAAAACATACTACATTTGGGAAATATAATCGATTGTGACTCATGATATATACTCTTCAAGTGTTCAGTATGAATTAATTTTACCTTTTCATTCTGAGAGATCTGCCAAGCAACATGACTTACATTACATCAGGAAGCCTGCTTATCAAATCCCACTTGTGTCCAACAACACATAATGATTTCAGATATGAAAGTCTAATCACAAGCCTAGCATAGTATTTTAAAAGAAGTACCTCTGCTTACAAAAACTGTTGTAGCTTACTTACAGTAAGAGGTATTTCTATTCTGATCCTTGATTTTCAAACTTAACAGAATAAGAAACCACCAATATTCTAAAATTCTTTCTCTGTTATTTATAGAATGTTTTGTAAAAAGCAGTTATCTGGGGAGGTAGACTTTTTTATAACAAACATATTTTTACAAATGCTTGTGATTTACGTTGAGATAAAGTGTACATCATATCAAGGATAGGGCCGATTTACAAGTATTTATGCTGTTTTTCATAAATGTTTAGAGGGTCCACTGTAACTTGCTCTGTAAGAGCATGTTGTATGTAATTTTAGGGCTGCACTTCTTCTCCCACCAGCGGCCTGTATTGAGATGCATTCACTCACTAATGTAAATCCCTCTGGATACGATTGCTAAAGGACTTAAATGTAAATGTGTTGGCCAGTAATGCAGGAAAAAATTATGCTACTATTTGCACAGTTCATGGATTTAACAAAGTGGGTATTTGTCAAATCCATCATGATTTATTTATTATAACAGGCCCACAATATCGTTACTTAAAGCTGAAGTACTTCACTTTCAAGAAGAGGAAGTATTTCCACATCATTTTGGAAAGAATTTCCGCATCATTTGGAAAAAAATTCCCACAACCAGCTAATACCATACTGTAAGACAACCGACCCACAGACGTTTTGTAAGTGCGCAACACATTGACTTAAGTCAGACATGGATGCACACATACTATTGTGAAAGAAAGACAGGCCATCCCATCTGCGCCTATTTAATATAGCCTACATTTAACCAATTACAAAAAGCTTTTTTTAAGCTGGCAGTCTATGAGAACCCCTGTGTCCTGACACGAATCGTATCCAACGTCTCTGAACAGAAAGCGATACATAAAGCTTGCTCCTTATACATAATAAAAGTACTCAGGTAAGATATTCTATATTGTTGCTGAAATAAACACTAATTGGTAAATGTGGCACAACCCACCCAAAGGTCAATGCTTGTTGGCATGTATTAGCTCTACAATTGCCGCCATTAACCAAGTAACAATGGGGCGATCAAAGGAACCATAACTGATTTAATGAGCCATTCGCAGTTTCACTGTACCGGCGGTGTCTACTTACACTTGTATGGCTTAATCACTGTAACAAGCATATGCTGCTGGCAGGATCAACCAAGCACTGGGTCCTTGATGCAACCACTACATATACTTGTGTCAAATAGGAAGTGTTGCAAGTCTTAGTACACAAACACCATGTGAATGTGCCACAAAATGGTTCTCTTCCCTTTGTAACTGTCAACTACTAACAATTAGTTTCGTATTAATCCTTCTGGGCTGGTATTCAAACACTTGAAGCATGTATAGTTCTCAATAGTTCCGCACTGTTGGAACAACAAAGTAATGTCCTAGGCTTTTTAACAATAACCCTCAAAGTGGCTTCTTGTCCGCCATTATGCTGGGGTTTACTTGAATGAGGAGATTAACTTTATGCATGCAATTTTGCTTATAGACTGACAGTGTTGCAATTTCTAGAGAACATATTTGGGTGTTTTTGGAGCCATTGTTTATGTTTTTCTGTGTTCGCCATAATGTAGAATAAGCAATGGGGAAGTCTGAAAACTTTTAAAAAATTATAATAAAAGTGTCTGAAATTTTTCAAGTGTCAAAATAAAATATTATAATCCAAATATGACCTGTCATTGCCAAATGTTCAAGTAAACTAAAACAAATATTACATCCTCATGGCACAATCAACAAATAATCAACTTAATATCATAACGCCTCCAGATCGCCAGCACCAGGAACAGGTTTGAGTGGAAAGTACAGGTTCACATTTAGAAAAATCTTAAAAAGTTTTTACAATTCGTGATTGCTATAGCTAGTGCTATCAGGAATCAATATTGACCGCTGCATGACAACAGCTGCTGAATAATGAGCCACACTTTGTTTCTGTACCAGTAATGTCTTCAGTCCTGCATCAGTGCCACCCCCTCCTGGTGAGATTTTGTTCCTGTCGGTGAGGTCAGACAGTTTTTCTGAGATCTCCTCTTGTGGGGAAGGGTCCTCAGAGTGCCCTGGGAATTTGACGGGGGGGGGGGGGGGGGGGTGAAATCAGCCAAGAGCTAAAACGTATGACATGCATACTTGGTCCCAGGTCTGGTTTAACCTTTCAGTTCTGAGCTCCTCCACAGGGGAAACGGCAGCCTCTGCAATCACAGGCACAGTGACATGTTGGGTTGTGAGGGCCTGTGTAGGATTAGACAAAAGCCACGCAGCTGTGACTTGTGTGCCACTTTGTTTTATGACCAGCTAAGAGACTCGTTCTAGAACTGGTCCCGGAGTCTTCGTTAAGTTCAGTGGCGTCATTTCGTTCACCCAATACCACTATCACATTATCTGATTGGCCGGGAGTGGATCGTCCAGAAGACAGTCACCCCAAGCACATATGAATATCCTCAAAGATGGTTAAGCGATCCTGTCTTGTTAGGGCCATCTCAGTCTCTGCTCTGTGGTTTTAATTGAAGAGGACAGTCTACAAGTGTGACCGAGGATTCCAAGGATCTAAAAATATTCTATACATATCCCTCCTAATTTGATCTCCAATCTAATCAATCATTATAGAAAAATTATAGGAAATAGCTCCGTACCTTGAAAGGAGCTTATTGAAAACAGTCGTGCCAATCATTTTGAAAATCTTTTTTTTGCTATTCTTTCTTAATTGAAAACTTCTATCCTCTTTCACTCTGCCCTTGTGTGTCTTTGATGCAGAAATCTCAGTAAAGATGATGTCTTCGTTTCCTCACCACTGAGGATTTTTGCTGACAAATGCACCTCTAATATTTAATTTCAGGGGCTTTATGGGTCTCTTTCACAAGGTTGTAGATTGCTTTCTCTAACAACTTTAACCTATCATGTAATTTTCTGAAATAGTTTGTAGTGCAGTATAAGTGTTTAACTCCTGTGACCCGAATAAGACTATGCAAATGTATTAACAAAATCTGTCAGTACAGTGTCTAACTCCATGATTTAAAAGGAAGACAGGAACGGTAAAAGCACGTAAAATGAATCACTGAGCGACGGCGATAATGCAACTGAGAATGTATTCAGAGGCATTCATTTTAAATAATACAAGGCATACTGCTTATATTGTAAGATATTACTGACATCATTAGTCTAGGAAGAACAGAGACAGAAAGAGAGGTAGAGGTCATGGCCAACAGGCCACACTATAGACCTTCAGACCAGAGAGGACCTTCAGACCAGAGAGGACTGAAAAATCAAGACTGAAAGAAACGTTGTATACAGTACCTGGTAGTTCACCATGAACAGATGCAAATTAGCATGGAGAATGTACATTCATTTAAATGTACAGTCAGAGAGCAAGTTTCGGACAGAGACCCAACATCGGTATGATTTTGTTTCCTAACACTGTTCAATAGTCTTCTAGGTTGTGCAAGGGAATGAGACTGTCCGAAACAGCCGAGGCCTGAAAGGCCCTTGTCTTTTTCCATCTGCTACTTGGGAAGTAAAGGTAACTGAGAGCACACAAGTTGGAGCAAGGCCTACAAGTTTGAGAAAGGTAGTATAAGTAGAACTGCAATGATATAGAGTCTATTTGGTGAACATGACCATCTTTGTTTTCAGAGCTGATTTATGTGTTGTCATTGACATGAAATTGTGTTTGTCTGAGATTGATGTTCGGGGATGTGTACTAATTACCACATGAACAAAGCCATTTATCATGGTCCTATCCTCTTACATATGTTCACTTAAACAGCCATAAAACAGTTGCATGTGGAAGCGAGACAGCAGCGAGTGTAAGTGTGTGAGTGTGTGAGTGTGCGCCTGTGAGCACTCGTGTGTGGTTGTGTGCGCACGGTGGTGGGGAAATAGCATATGGTCTGAAAGAGACAGTTGTTTTTTGGACTACAATCATAGAGATCGAATTGTTTTACTATCCTTCATCAATTTATAAAGTCAGAAGACACTCTGTATTTCAGCTAACCCTACAGGACTTGACAAGACAGAGTTTGAGTGTGCATTAGCTGTGAGCTATGGGATATAGTTAAAAGCTCTCTGTACCTCCTTATAAAACCACTTTACCCTCTGCTGTCCTGCGTGCATCCTCTCTGAATTCACTTAACATTTGTTTTGCTTTTGCCAGCGAGAAGCCAACAACTGTGACATTTGAGGAGAGGCGAGAGAGAGAGAGACTAACCCCTCCTGATCCGTTCGAGGCTTGTTACATCACTCCTTGTCACGCAAGCCTTCCTCCTTATTTATTTATATCGCTTCTCGCCCTCTTTTTCTATCGCTCTTGCTGTCTCCATCGCTCTCTTTCCATCCCTCGCGCCTTCCATCTTTCTATTTCACTCTCATTATGTTGTAATATTACACGCTCTTTTTCTTCCTTCTGTCCACCGCTGTTTCTTCCATTTTCTCCACCTCTCTCTCTCACGCAGTTTATTGCCCTGGGAAACATTGGTTCACATTGCCAAAGCAAGTGGAAAATAATAAATATCTAGTCATTTAGAAAAGAGAAATGCAAGTCTCTACCACTGTTTCTCTTCGTCTGACTCCGCCTCTCCACTCCACCTCTGGCTTTCTCACCGTCCTTATTTCTCCCCATCTGCCTCAATCTTCTTGTCTTTCAGCCATACTTTTGTATGTAAATTCAAAATTTATAAGGTGAAAAAGTGTAGGTAATAAAGTGTTATGATCTCCTGTACCACTTCACGACTCACATCACTGATGACTGTAAGTGTCTAGTCGTCTCTCTTTCATCCCTTTGTGCCACTCAGATTCCACCATCCCATGCCCATCGTCTTTTCTCCCAACCCTCTCATTCTCCATCTGTCCCTTTATATTGTTTTGATGTTCCTGTCGACCTACAACCGTATTCAATCATTACCAGCCAAAACATACATTAGCCAGACTGGCAGTGTTCCCTCCCCCCTCGCCCACTTCTTTCCCCCGCACTGTTTCCAGTCAATCGAACCCATCAGCTCGGTGTGAATCACGCCAGGCACAGCCCCCCGTCTCCCCACCCCTCTAAGCATGTCGCCCGCTGGCTGAGGCACGCATAATTAAGGTTATTTACAGAGGTCAGCCGTGGAGAACCACAGGGGGTAACCACGGAGACGCCATTGTACCCTCACCTCCTATGTCAGCAGGGAAGGGGAAAGGGACAGGTATACTGGCAGAAGAGGAGTGGGAGATGGGGAGAGGAGGGGGAAAGAAAGGGGGAGGAGGAGCGGGGCAAGGAAAATCTCCCATCCAGCCTATACAACCCCCTAACACCTCCCCTGTTGATACCCCACTCACCACACCAGTGTGTGTGTGTGTGTGTGTGTGTGTGACCAGCCGTGCTGCAGTATTCAGCAGGCGTGCTGTCCTGTCCAGGGGCAGATCTACCCAGAGGAGCTTTCCTGCTGATGTGATGTCAGAGAGGCTTTTCTGTTGCAGTCTGTCTGCTTCTAACTGACCAGGGAAAGAGCGTTGAAAATCCCTGACCGCCACTCAGCAAGGCCTAGAACCTGTTCACACTCTCCACTCTCACCCCTGTCCCTCCCTCTCCCACCTCCCCCGTCTTCCCTCCCTCTCCCACTGACCGTTCCCTCTCCAACCTCCACCCTCCTTTTCCCACTGACCTCCCACTCTCCCTCCCCCATTCACATCCCCCTTTCTTCTCCCTTCCCTATCTCTCCTCTCTTCCTCTCCCACCCAACGCCCCCTCTGTTTGCTTCTCCCATCTAAAGGCTTTTTTTACATTACGAGAAAGAGAATAAAATGCTAGATAGACTTACTATCTTAGTTTGCATTAACATTTCCATAGCGTTTGAATTTACCCTGATATGTTCAAGATGTACCACACAGGATTGTATTTGTCAATTGTGGGAAAGTGAGCGATATGTGTACGCACTGTGCATAACCTTGGTACAGTTCTGATACAATTTGTTTCGCACTTGCAAAACTCTGGGGTGCTCGGATGGTGGTGTCTCTACCTATCGATATCTGCAAGTTCACGCAACAAAATAATCCAGCGTCCCGAATCTTCACTGACAGGTCTCGGAGAATGTAGAGCAACGTTAACAGGCCCTAAAACTCAGCTGGCCCTGCCCATCTGATCTGGAAACAGTCTCCATCGGGCAACTCTACTTGATTTATGGAACCTAATTACTTCATAACAACGCATCATATGAGCAGTGGATCTCTTCTTGTTTGGAAGCAGCAGTGTTTTCAGTAATACATCGTGTCATTCCACACAAGTTGTCACAACATAACGGTGATCCGTTTCTAGGCCTTTTGTGTCTGAAGTTTGTGTTTGGTATTGAAACAGCTGAGTAGGACAGCCAGCAAGAGAGACCAGTCACAGGGTGTCTTCTAGGTACGGCTTGTCTCCCTGGCCTACAGCACATGTGGAGGGTTGTCTTTGTGTTCATGTGTAATCCCGGGAGCCTGTCTGTGTTGGGGAGGTAATCCACTCCAGCTGTTGAATGTTTGGACTGTATAACTAACAGTCGCTGAGTAGGAGGGGCTGTCGACACTCATTACTCCAACTGTCACCGGCTAACACCTGTAACTCGACTGTGACCGTTACACACACACGCGCGCACACACGTGAACGCATGCACGCGGACCACACAAAAACAATTCTCTCGATCACCCACCACTGCAGTTAGACTAAGCTGTCAATTAGTGTGCAAATTAGTAGTGGGTGATTGTCTGAATAGATTTACTTGGATGTGAACAGTCTTTTAACTCTCAAGGAAAATGACAGCTTGTTTAAGTGTCAACAACAGGAGGTAGTCAACAGACTTAACACAGTCACATCTACCTCCAAACCCACACAGAGAAAACTCCCCAAGTACAGTATGTTCTGAGGCATTAAGGCAAATTGATGGATTAGTACAGACTGCTATGTAGCAATTTGAATGCCAATCTTACATGAGGCTTTCATTTGTCATGACAGAGCTGTTATTAATGTAAATTTCTTAAGTCCCAGTAGTGTAATTCATTATGAATCTAGATGAAAAATTTATTACAGAGACATTTTGTAATCACAATGAATACCCTCCAAAAAAAGACATATTTAGTTTTTGTATATTAATAAGTACATATCATAGTAATCTAGCTTTGCTCAAGAACATACCGTGGATATAAAAAGTCTACATACCCCTGTCAAAATGCTAGGTTCTTGTGATGTAAAAGAAGGAGACAAATATTAATCATGTCAGAACTTTTTCCACCTTTAATATGACCTATAACGTGAACAATTCAATTGAAAAACAAACTGAAATCTTTGAGGGTGGGAAAAAAAATCAAAACTCACAATAACCTGGTTGCATAAGTGTGCACACCCTTAAACTAATACTTTGATGAAGCACCTTTTGATTTTATTACAGCACTCAGTATTTTTGGGTAGGAGTCTATAAGCATGGCACATCTTGGCATGGCGATATTTGCCCACGCTTCTTTCCGAAAGTGCTCCAAAGCACCAGATTGCCAGGACATCTCCTGTGCACAGCCCTCTTCAGATCACCCCACAGATGTTCAATTGGATTCAGGTTTGGGCTCTGGCTGGGCCATTCCAAAACGTTAATCTTCTTCTGGTGAAGCCATACTTTTGTGGATTTGGATGTGTGCTTTGGGTCGTTGTCGTGCTGAAAGGTGAACTTCCTCTTCATCTTCAGCTTTCTAATGGACGCCTGAAGGTTTTGTGCCAAAATTGCTTGGTATTTGGAACTGTTCATAATTCCCTCCACCCTGACGAAGGCCCCGGTTCCAGCTGAAGAAAAACATGATGCTGCCCCCATCATGTTTCACTGTGGGTATGGTGTTCTTTGGGTGATGTGCAGTGTTGTTTTTGTGCCATACATTTTGGAATTATGGCCAAAAAGTTCAACATTGGTTTCATCACACCATAACACATTTTCCCACGTGGTTTTGGGGGACTTGCTGATGTTTGTTTTTGCAAACTTCAGCCGTGCTTGGATGTTTTTCTTTGCAAGAAAAGGCTTCCGTCTTGCCACCCTACCCCATAACCCATTCATATGAAGAATACGGGAGATTGTTGTCACATGTAGCACACAGCCAGTACTTGCCAGAAATTCCTGCAGTCCCTTTAATGTTGCGGTAGGCCTCTTGGAAGCCTCCCTGATCAGTTCTCTTCTCGTCTTTTCATCAATTTTGGAGGGACGTCCAGTTCTTGGTAATGTCTCAGTTTTGCCATATTTTCTCCACTTGATGATGACTGTCTTCCATGGTATATCTAATGCTTTGGAAATTCTTTTGTACCCTTCTCCTGACTTATATCGTTCAACAATGAGATCCTCTGATGCTTTGAAAGCTCTCTGCGGACCATGGCTTTTGCTCTGAGATGCAACAAAGAAAATGTCAGGAAAATCCTACAAGAACAGCTGAACTTTATTTGTGATTAATCAGAGTCACTTTAAAAGATGGCAGGTGTGTAAAGACTTCTATTTAACATGAGTTTGAATGTGCTTGGTTAATTTTTAACACAGCCACATCCCCAGTTATAAGAGGGTGTGCACACTTATGCAACCAGGTTATTGTAGGGTTTTTATTTTTCATTTATCCCCCTCAAAGATTTCAGTTTGTTTTTCAATTGAATTGTTCACATTATAGGTCACATTAAAAGTGGAAAAGGTTCTAACATGATTTATTTTTGGCACATTTTTTTACATCACAAACACCTGGCATTTTAACAGGGGTGTGTAGACTTTTTATATCCACTGTATGATCTAGAAATAATAACTTTTTTATACCATGATCAAGACTCATGGTTTGCCCTAAATGCTCAGAACATCAGTGTCATATTAAAAATAATTGTAATAAATTTTTCATATTTGTTCGAGTCTCATGCTCTTTGCTTTCTAATAATCAGCCTGTAATTGTTGCAGCCAAGCCAAGAAAAGAAAAGCTCTGTTCTAATGACGAAGAGCAGAGAAGAAAACCACTGAGCAGAAAGCCTACAATTATTATTTAATTCCTCTAGCAAGAGTTATTAAAATAGAAAAAAAAAAGGTCAAGACATAATTAGATTCTGATCCATCTTGCCAAATGAATTTCTTTATACCATATTTGTTGGCTTTTGTTTTTGCAAACCCCACGGAATCCATCTAAATATGCCATCTGAAGAACAATAGCTGCGTGTTTAATATTGTAAAACGGTTGTATCGCCATCGATATTAACATGCAGGACAAATGGGTCCAGTCACCCGGCTGTAGCCTGTTTGACTGTTAATACGGTGCACTTGCTGTGTCAACATGGGAATTTGACCTTAGTGAAGCTTGCAGGAGTTTTATCATCACCAAATCTAAATAGATACAGCATTCAGCAGCGTTACCACGTCGGGTTATTTGTCATTTAATATGCATGTAGCGGAATGTTGCAGAGTAATTGCTAACTGTGAAAAAGCAGTCTGCTCGGTGGTCTCATTTGTAATCTAACTGTAGTGTTGCCTGAATATCAATGGCCGAGCAGGAGAGCCAGCGTCACATCTGCATGTGCACACGGCGACGTTTACTGTAGGCTGTGCGACGTCAATTCCCAGGCAAAATGTTTATTCACCCTGTCAGTGTTCACGCACCACGACGCAGCGCACGCAGGCCTGGCATGAGAAACAGAGTAGGTCAGTGTCATGGTGACAATTGGCAAGCACCACTCAGGGAGTCAATGAAATATTAGGCGCCGACTTCAAACAAGTATGGCCGGCAAAACTGTCCGAGGAGGAATAAAGTAAAGCAGAATAGAGGAGAGTAGAGGAGATTCCAGGCTATGGATAGAGAGGCCTGAGGGTTATGGAGGAGTCTCCAGGAGGACAGACTGATAAGACCCAGACCAGACCACGGAGTCGGGGGGGGGGGGGCTGTGTGTGGGGCGGCATGAAGATAACAGCCCGCCGATAGGAAGCCCACACTCAGCTGGGACAGCGATAAGAAACAACAAATTATTTTGGCTACACTGCTACGCTGAGAAGTTGTGGTATAGTTAACAGTAAGTATACAGACATGTTGTTGTTGTTTTTTGGAACTGGATTCTGTCCATTCACAGCAAAATCGTTGGGGGGTATTAGATGCGGTGGCCCCAGTGTCAGGTCTCAGGCAAGGTTACCCAGTCCTCAGTGTACGGTTTCCTCAACCACCACCAAATCATCTGGCATGGTTATATAGCTGCATTTGGTTCAGTGGTAGAGCTGCTTATGCAATGTTTCTATCCATTCCTGATGTGATCTTGGGCTCTGCTCCCTTACCTTTCCAATCTGCTTCAGATTAGTCCGAACACAGGAGTCACAGCCCAGATGGAGCCCCAAGGACAAAAGAAATTAACTTGAAAATGTTTCATTTTGGAACAAATCTTCTGTTCTCTGTTCTGAGCCCATTATACATTCATGTCACTGGTCTCTCTCCTCCCACCAGCTCTCTCTTGTCTTTTGAAGTAAGCCCGGCCGGCGACCGTCTTGTTTGCCTAATAGTTTGAATATGCAATTTAGCAGTGATTTATCACCAGCCAGTTAAAAGCCTTCCTCAACACTTCGGGCTTTTAACTTTTCTCCTCATGGACCATCACAGAGGCTGTGTTAAGTTTGCTATAGATTGTTGTAGGTAATAGTCGTGCACTTACACACTTATCCACACATCTTTTAGGACAAATATAGCTTGTTACTGGGCGGTAGTGGAGAAAATAAGAAGTCCCAACTTATAAGTAGAGTGAAAATACTGTTGGTGTCTCAACCACACACTTTGTGAGAGTGTGTGTGTGTGTGTGTGTGTGCATTATGTATTATCTAAGTGGAATGAATAATGTAGTATAAAGATTCATTTTACAGGACAAGTTACATGTAGTGTAAAATGTACTGCTAGCTGAGGTCTTCAGGGAGCTGAGGCACGCTATGACCACATACACACACAGTCAGGACACAGACATGGCTCAGTGAACTCACTAAACCTCAAGACTCTCAATCGTGACACACACTCATTCAAATATCTGCATTGTTGCAGATTTGAATTAACATTTCTGATTATTATATAGCATTGGATAGTGTGGATACCATCATGTCATCTGAGCTACTATACATCGAACTCTTTTAGAATTTGATGACCTCCAAAAATTCAATGTATAACATTCACCCCTCTCTCTGTAAGACAATCTGTACGGACCTTCAGAATCCCACCATGGTCCAACCACATGTAATAAACAGGTGCTTTTGAAGAGGCCTTTCTCCTGCTCTCCTGCTATTCATCATCTCTGGATGCGCACACACACACACACACACACACACACACACACACTTTAACACTCCAGACAGTGCAGGGAGGAGAAAGCCTTGAACCAGTCTCCCTAATGGCTGTAGCCTGTGAGTAATGCTCAGACCGGCATTGTTTGTAACATGGGGCAGCACTTTGAGTGTATGTATGTAAGTGTTGACGCCTATGTGTTCAGCAGGTCTATGTTTTCCCAGCAATAATTAAGCTCCCCTTGCGAAGTGTGTGTGGTGATGTACAGTGCGAAGATGGTGTTTCCCTCTGTTCTTTCCCTCCACCCTGCTGTTTGTGCCCCTGTGAGCCACTAGAGGTTTGTGTGGAGAGGGGCTGAAAATTGATTTCAATAAGAATGTTCAACCAGAGAGATTGGAGAAACACTCCATTATTGGTGACACTGAGCTCCTCCATCAAGAGATTAGAGTATGCCAACTGATTGGTTTACGAAGTGTAATGATGATTTGATATGCAGTAATACAGTACCTCTTCCAGGAAGTAAATGTTATGCTTCAAAGCACGGTGACAGTTGACAGGCTGAAGAGAAATTCAAGTGTTCAAGGAATGTTTCGCAATTTCACAACTTTTGTTTAAATCCTTAAACTGATCCACTTCATCCCAGCATTCGATGTAGATTAGGTTTGAATAAAAAGACAAAATACACTGAATTGGCTTTATGTTTGACACCCCTGCTTTTAACAGCTGACATACTCAAATCCATTGATGGAGAACTTCAATCACTATAATAAATTAAGCTGCGTTTCTGAGAGATGTCAGGATCAACATCTTTGTGGAAATCAGTTCCTTGTCCCTGGTGAAGTTGCCATCTAGTGTTAGCACAACTGCAAACAATCGTTAATGCAAAGACTGAAAGACTATCAGCAGACTTGCAACTCCCTGAAGTCAGTTGTCTCACATGGGAGACTGGCACGACATCCCAACATTCTGTTACCCGTGATTCCCTTTGTGTTTGTGTTGGCAATATGGTGTTCTTCAGACTGCTGTGAATCGGCCTATATTAGGCATTTATGTATTGCATTTGAAGAATGTATGCTGTAGTCTGTCTGAGTGAAAAGTTCCAGAAACAACAGATCAGTCACAAAAAATGGCTGCAATACCCAAACCTTTTGAACGGGAAAAGCCTTGAAAGCTGCATTTTCGCTGCAACTTTTCCACCAGAGATACATCCGCATGATTTCAGTTTTCAGTGTTTTTTTTCTAAAACTGTTCTTGTCACATAAACGAACACAAAGTCCTAACGATAGGAGCTACAAACTCATAAATAGACTCTAGCTCAGAAGTCTCTGAAACAGGATCATTCTGTTTTTTTCTGTATGACGCCCACAAGCCTATCGATCAATCTAAAGTGGACTGTGTTGCTGTATTGATAGGGCCATCTTTAAACAATTCCCCATGTTAACTTAGTACAAATTGTCATTTAAAGAAAATAATGACATGCAACTGGAGATAGTATTGTCAAAAATCTATTCATATTATATTGGCCATACAGTTTTACAGTCTCTTCTAGACATACAAACAATCACTGAAACAAAAGCTAGATGAAATGGCAAAAAAAATTTAACATTTTCAGTTCTGTCTTCCAGACATTGAAAACCAAATGCTTTCAACTGGGCAAAATGAGTTCCACAACCCTGGTTAAAAACAAAGCAAACCAACTGACCAGTGTAATTTAAGATCAAGTTCAATTTAGCAGTCAAATTAAGCTGTATCCCATGGGTATTAATTAAAACCGCACAAACCTCTGTTAAGCTTAGCTTTAATGACAAGGGCAAACAGTATAACTTGTCCTGTAGTTAGTGTAGAACAGATCAGAAGCCTCCATCCTATATAATGATGTGATAATGGATAAAACTAATATATTTTCTTCAGAATAATCCAGTGCAGTAATGTAGTAAAGGATAATTGTGTGATATGTGTAGTGTCTTCATGGCGTCCTGTAAAATTATAATAGTGTACTATAGTGTTTTCATGGAATCACAGGAGACCTGCATAGGGGTGTAATCAAGAATAATAGTGTACTGTAGTTTTGTCTTCATAGAGTTGCGTGTCATGATATATTAAACGATAACACTGAAATGTCTTGTCTGCATAGAGTCCTGTACAGACATGTAATAAAACATGATAGTGTAATGTAGTTCTGTCTTCAAAGTTTCACATATAGTGATGTAAAAAAAATAAAAATAATTATGTAGTGTCTTCATAGAGTCCTGTATAGTGATATAATAAAGGATTATACTGTAGTGTGGTTTAGTCTTCACAGAATCAAGTATAATGATGTAATAAAAGATAAGAGTATTATGTGGTGTCTGCATAGAGTCCTGCATTGAGATGTAATAAAGGATAATAGGGTAATGTAGTTCTGTCTTTATGGAGTGCCAGCCAGTCTACTGGCGCCAGAGGAGAGACAATGCGATCCATCCTTATTACTGGGCAGACACCTCCCGGTGTGTTATCTTACAGCTATTACACTGCACTTAACCACTCTCCCCATTCCTTGCCCACTGGCTTCCTGTTTCTCAGAACCCCACTG
Organism: Esox lucius; assembly: GCF_011004845.1. NCBI lineage: Eukaryota > Metazoa > Chordata > Actinopteri > Esociformes > Esocidae > Esox > Esox lucius. Next base: position 24,518,756 of record NC_047584.1, on the reverse strand, counting down.
TCTTCATCAAATGTTTCCCTGCCCTGGTCTTACTGTCTCGGAACCCATTTCTCTAACCCTCTTTCTTTGTCCTCTCTTTTCATAATTTCACTACATTCCTATCTCCACCCATTTACTTCTTCTGTCTCTCACATCTGTCTCCCTTCTCCTTTCTCTCCCTCCATCTTTCCAGAGTCACCTTCACTCCCTCTCTCCCTCTCTTTGTTTTATAGCTAAAAGCTGTTATTCCGCTCGGCTGCAGCCAGACTCCTCTCTGTAATATTTCATTCATCAGAACAATTAAAGCGGAACATTGGTTTCTGTGATGATAATTAGAGAGAGAGGATCTAACCTGAACAGCACCAGGACACGACAGCTTGATTACTCTCATTTACCGACCCCGCCTGGTCTATTCCAGCGCTATTATGCATTGTCTTGTCAAGCAAATAGAGGAAAGAACTGCCGTGAAATTGAGAGAGAAGGACAACTGTGGGAGTGTGTGTGTGTGTGTGTACGTGCGTGTGTGTATGTATGTGCATGCATGTGGGTGTGTCGGTGTGTGGAAGGAGGGAACAAAACAATTCTGGGGGGCCTCTTACAGATAGCATATGAACAAGTCATGGGCCATGGCCACATTTTTAGAATTACAGGGAATTAGCTTTAAAACGGCAAGGGGTACTCAAGTATGCAGTGTGTACGAGTGGTCTGTAATAGGAGCAGGTCGGTTGGAGGGTGAAACACCACATTAACTTTGTCTCCTACTGTGGCAAAATATTGCTCACAGCCCCTCTAACCAGGCCGTTTTCACTCCCCCTCTGCCCTCCTCCCCACCTTTGGGCCAAAACCCCTTTTTTGTTTTTATATCCTAATTAGATTTGAGTAATATGAGTAGAAGTACAGTACATCAAAGTATAGGGTACAGCTGGTATTCAATGTATTATTCTGTTAGGTAAAGCAGTTGATTGCCACATACATAATTTGAAGTAATTGCAATAGCCTAGAATGCGCTTTTTGTGCCTGGGTAAATGATTCAGAGACCGGTCAGTCAGAAGACTAGAATCGTTTTCAAGCAACATCTGTGAATGACCACTGCTGGCCAATTTCATTCCTAAGGATCTCATGTTGTAGCAATTATGCCAAAGTATGAGCCATTATTCCACATAATGAGCCATAGCATCGGCTAATCTGCCCCAGCGTGGCTGTGTCATGCCTTTCTTTCACTGAGTCAAACTGTGTACATGATTATCATATCCACTGGTACCACTGGTGTTAGAAAGTGTTTGTATTCCAATGCTTTTGTGAAAAATGTTATGTTCAATCAGCCCTTTACATTGATCACATGGCAGTGATGCATAGAGGTACTGTACAGTATGTCTGTGTGTGTGTGTGTGTGTGTGTGTGTGTGTGTGTGTGTGAGAGAGAGAGACAGAGAGTGAGAAAGAGAGAGCGAGAGAGTCAGCACTGTAAATCTAGGGCTAATTCCCATTGTTTACCTCCTCTGAAGAACCAGTCAATCAATCAATCCCACATTACCTATTCAAGGTTGTGACACAGGGGATAAACTAATAAAAGAGCCAATCGATCTTGACCTTCTTAAATTCAACCTGCTGTGTCTGTGAGTGGGCGTGCGTGCTGCCTCCATTACCGCTAAGCCATAACACAAACCAGACCTTTTCTGGATGTACCTTAAATACTGCTGAACCTCTACACTAGCTGAGTGAAGAATGGTATAATGGATGTGTGCTGTTTGGAGCTCTGACCTTACACGCCACTGAACACACTTTTACAGGGACAAGCTTCCGGCTTTAGATGCTGTGAAGTGACATCACAGGCCACTCTGCTTACATCTCAATAATCCTCTAGAAGCCGAGACGGTTCGTTTGGTTAACGACGGAAAACACTGAGGAGGCAGAGGAATCTACTGCTAATTCAATGCTTTAATGAGCCTAGTTATTAGAACTAAATGCTAATGATGTATTAAAGTGGTCCTCCGGCTTTCTACTCTTCACTGTTCAAGAGCAATAACCCAAGTAAAAACAGTACACACACTAAGCAAAAAATAAAAGTTTATACACAACTTCAAACTTCAACGAGTTGGGCATTCAAGGAGTGGGTGATGTCATCAGTCTCCACCGGCGCTTCTAGAACACATACTCATTAGAATGTCCCAGCAGTAAATCAACCTGAACCCATGGCAACGTAGGAGGGAACTACGTATATGTCACAACAAGGTCAGAGCTCTAGGGGCTGGACTCATCGAAGAGTAGGACTTTCCTGAACACTTGTTGGTAGCTAGTAATCAAATCTATCTTAACTTATCTTGTGTGCCTGCCTTGTGCGCATTAAACGTATGTGACTCAAATGCTGAAAACCCTCCCACCTGCTGGCCAACAGATTGTCTCCTAGAGTTTTTATTTTTACACTGTCTCTAAAATGTATTCGCCCCCTTGTACTTTTCCACATTTTATGCAGTACATGTATCTATAGCAATACATTTCAATGTGAATTTATTTGAATTTTGTCAACAGACAAGAAAAACATATTTAGGCAAATATTTGGTACTTATAAATCCTAAAAACTGTAATAATGTAGGGAATTTATAAAAAAAAAATGTTACATTGATTTAATAAAACCACAGTGATTAAATTGATTCTGAAACTTTCCAATCTGAGGTTCAATTCATTAGAAATTGGAAAGTGAGAAAAGTGCAATATTGGTTGAGATGTACTCAATTCGGTTGAGATCTACTCAAATCTTGGAACTATAAAACATTTGAATCATTGGGACAAGAGTGCTAGGAATGCTTAAATTACAAATGTATTGGAATCCTCCTTCATGAAAATTATTTGCATAAATATCCCAGTATATGTTTACTACAATTTGTATTTGGCTTTATCTTCAGCTAAAACCAAAAGAATAAAGAAATCACAGCTTTTACAGAGGAAAAATGTATGCTAAATCAAATTTTGCAATGAATAGGAAGTTAGGAAAGGTAACTATCACTAAAATGGCAGTATGTGGCCATTGCTGTGGGAAGTAGAGGTGCTGCAGCTACCCCGTCATAAGATCAGCATTCCCTGACATGTTTAGGAAAAACATTTAAATGTTGTTTGAGTCAAATCTGCACGTATGTCAGCAAAATGGATGGCACTAATGCCAAAGTGCACATGTAATTCGTCACTCCATCTGGTTGATGCATCAATATTGCAGATGGGCACAGTCGTAGTGGTTTACACTATTCAACGGAAAGACTACAAATTCAGGTAAACAAAAACAATCATGGGGCAACTGATTACAAGATGAAAGCCCTGAAAAGTTCATTTTAGCTTGACCCTTGTGTTGTCAGCGCATATCGGTGTCCAAATGTAATCATTGCATGTTAGGGCCGTACAATATCAATTGTGCAAAACCTACCACTGTGTCATTGTGGAGTTGGACTTTACATAGGACAGTTCAGTTTGCTCAACAGTGCCAGCGCTTGAAGGGTGGGTGTCAGACAGGGCTGTCTTGACTGGTTAAGCTCTTGCGGCTCCTTGTGTTTGGTCGAATACCTGTGAACGAAATCCTGGTTGTTGGCTGGGCAATTTACACATTATGAATTCATCAATAACAGTCATGGAAAATACGGGTATGGACAAAAAGTAGAAGAACAGATTCACAAAACCAGATTAACATGATGGGATTATTAGGGAATCAAGTCAAAGTCAAAATACATATAATCTGTAAAAATACCATCACATCGTCCATCTGCAGACCAAAAAAACCTCATCTTTAATTCAAGGTCAGAATATGCAAAGAAAGAAAAATGCATACATTTTTTGAATACGGTACATTGCATTTCACAATGCATGAGCAGGAATCACTTCCTTCAGCAGAAGAACCAATACAACACATTGACTCTGCATCATTCTACAATCACACAGGAATTCATCAACTGACACTGTATCAAAATAATTACAAACTGCTTTGGGCCTAATTCTTCAAAGCATTTGATCCAGACCTACATCTGACTAAGAGCGGATTTAGGGAAAGTAATGTAAGAATGTATGAGAAATAAAACAGGGAAACAAGTAAAGACAGAGAGAGCGAGAGAGACAAGGAGGAAAAGAACAAAAGTGAAAGAGAGAGGGGGCCAGCAAGGGAGAGAGAACATTTGAGGTAGACAGAGAAAGTATAGAAAGTGAGAGAGAGAAAGAATAAGAACTAAAGAGAGAGAGAGAGAAATGCAGTGAGACAGAAAAAGCAAGAGACAGGGTGTGAGAGAGAGGAACCGAGAGAGGAAGCCGCTAAGGGAGAGAGAGAGAGACAAAGAGAGAGAGTTCTCTGCAGCACTCTGTCTGTTCTGTGTTCACGGTGGCTGAGCAGAGTGGAGCCACAGCTGGCCCTACGGGAGCACTTGGCACGCGATCAGCCCTGCACTGGGCACGCTCACAATCTAGCCCCAACAACGATCACAACACACCAGTCACAACAATGCCAAACAAACACTGCGCTGCATGCACACACACTCACGGGCAGTCTAAACATACACAGTCCTCGGCACACTGATACACACTGAACCACACACAGTCTGTGTGCCTTTCAAGTGTCCCTCAGCCCAGCCCTGCTGCTCTGCCTTCCTAGAGTAGCGTTGACACTTGAACAACAGTAATACAGAATATTTACATACACATTCATTAGGAGCGGTGGCTTTGTTCTGTAAAAGCTACATTCAGTCATTTTGTTAATTATTTTGGTCTTCAAATGGTGCTTATAAGTGCCAATTTAATGTTGGTACTGTTCTGAGTTCAGGTAAAGTCACATTTACATTTGTGCACCAGTTTGAAGGTGTGTGTTTTAATGTCCAGAAGAGCAAATGTGTCTGCCTGTTTGTTTAAACAGTTTGTTTGTCATTGTCAATCTGCTCTCTGTCTCTGTCTCTCTCTCTCTCTCCTAATGAAGGCTAGTTGTCTCTGCGCCAGGAAAACAAAATAAAAGGAGGTATAAATGGCAGAACCATCTGGCTCCTGCCTTGCTGAGGAGAGGGGGAAGAGGAGGAAAGAGAAATGAGGAATCATTCTTAAGGAGAGGTGGATTGAGAGGAAGATTATGTCTTGATGAACAGAGGAGGCCAAATGAAATGCAAGGCAGAAGAGGGAAGAGGGGGATGATTCTAGTTTTATTTCAATCATCAGGTTTGTAACAGCCTCCACTCCAGCAGCTGCCCAAAGCAGGCTTCTGTGAGGACACCTAAACAGGCAGGAAGGAGGGCCCCAGGAACCTCTAGGTCCCCTAGGATTCTTGATGACAGAGTAAGTGGACTATTTATGCCTTAAGGTCCACTTGCTAAAAGACGCCCTGCTATTTCAGGGCCGACATCAGAAAGACACTTTCTGGGAAGAAACATCATACTACTAAGCGAAAAGTTGGCTGGTTGATGGAAAGAGACAGTCTCTACCACTGTAGTGCAGTGAAGTGTGTTGTGCCTTTAGATATAATGACTGAAGTGTGATCAATAGATGATGTCTGGGGATTCATTTAGAAGCACAATGAAGTTCTCTTGGTTGAATGTAAGATGACATCCTGTAGCCTCATATGGATCAACACCCGTTAGCAGTGATTATAATCACGGTTTCAGAGGGCCTCCCCTGCCTTGGTGCTCTAATAAACTACCATTAAATGAATGAGGCATTAAAGACATGAGGAAAATAACTTTTTCATGAGACTGAAAGCACTACTTAGGTGAGAAACTACAGCAGGAAAATATAAAGTTTGAGGTCTCATGAAAACTACTGACAAGCCGAATAGTTTACAGTGGGAATTGTTCACAGAAACTACAGTAGGTGCACCACACACTTTTGGGGAAGTTTTAAATTCATGGAAAACTTTTTAACTTTGAAACCTGAGAGCTAACCAGCAGCTTAAACGTCTTGTCTCTATAGCCTCTGTCTCTCAGGACACCAGCCTCACTCAACCGATCAATAATTAGTGACCTCAGAACGGGAATTTAACAATGCCGTGCTATAAATGTAATTAACTGTCAGTTCATCAGTAAGAGATTCCAGCCCTGAGATTTAAACACTTAACTTTCAGGTTGTCTCCACCCACACACGCACACGCACTCAGTGAATCTTTGGAGTAATTAGACAGGTGTATCCGTTAAGATTGCTTTCCATCAGATTAATTAGCTGGTCATAATTAGCTAGTGTTAAATTCATTAATCTGGCTCCTATAGCCACTCATTCTAGTGGGACAGTTTTCAAAATGTATTGATAGGATTAATGAAGTTGTGTAGGATTAAAGGGCATTATGTAGAATGTTTACATTGTAATATCCAAAAATGACCACAGTTTATCAGCAGTAAAAGTGAAAAGATATTGTTTCACAACTTTTATGCCAGAGGTTCTCATGGTCCTGTCACCTGGGGAAAAGTATTTTGCCATGGCCAACAATGTTCCTTCACATTTGGGTTACTGAGGATTTTTTGGGTTACTCAGCCCTCCTGAGTGGAGACTTTAAATTTGTCAGAATTCTATACAACTTCCAGCAAGCAATTACAGTAAAGTGGCTGTACCAGTTTCAGACTGCAGCCAATATGTTATTGTGGTTATTTGACCACAATTTAGGCATATAACGGTATCCTACAAAACATTTTTAATCTTATATAACCTAAAAACTGTTTAATCTTATATAACCTATTGTATTATATAAAGTATAGAAATATTGCTATATTTAAGGTATAAAATATTGTTATATTGGAGGTATTTTACAAATAGCTAATTTTCCATAATCTTAAATAAAATGCTTTAAATTGATCAAACTGTGCAGCCAGTTTTATATTCAAAACCTTATTTTTAGCATTCATTTTGTTTGGTGTCAGTATGCTCTATTATTTGTATCAATGTGTTTTTAGCTGTACCTCTTTCTTCAGACCCTGTTGCGTATTCTCTGAACAGTTGATTGATTTATGTTGTTTATGTTGTACACAATGTTTGTTTTGTGCACCCTGAAGAAGGTATGTGAGCTGCAACGTGTTGGTACTTTTTTATTGCCATGATATTCTAATAAAATGTAAAATGTAAAATGACTGAACATTACATGTATTTTCTTATTGGATACTGACAAGATCAAGGATGTATGTTTTTTGTTCAATCTAAAAACGGTTTAGATTGAAATGATGTAGCCATAGTAGCCTTTGTGTGGTGCAATGCTGGCCTACATTCCACTAAAGCATTAGAACTTGACATTCATGATTTTGTACTTGGACTGTTACACCATGGCCCACCACTTTAGTAAATAAAACACTCAAATGTATTATAATTACCAAACATAAAACTAAACAATTACTAAGTAAGAACTAAACAAATGTAGCCTACTTTCTGTCTAATGACTAATTTACATGAGCCTATATTGAGAAGCCTGTTAAGAATACATCACTGCCTCTAAAATGAAACTGCATTTTAAATACTTTACAGATATAAAACAAAGACAATAATAATATTTGTAAAATATCTCCAATTTAGCAATATTTTAAAGATAGCAATATGTCTATGCTTTATATAATCCAATAGGTTATATTTGACTAAACATTCCATGACAGCAAGGCATTCAGAATAGAGTGATGTAGTTCAAGAAATTATTAAAAGAATTCACCAACAAAATGCTGTTGTTAGATAAATAGCTATCAGATTTTAAAAGAGTGTTTGCTGCCTCAATCTTTAAGGATCATGCATTTCTTTGGATTAAACTGGTTAAGTAACTATCTAGAAAGCAGAATCACTTTACTACATAACGGCTTTATACTGAACTGAATATAATCCACTGTTACCATATCCTGTCAATCAAATGTATTGGTATGGTAAATGGGCGCCGCGTTCAGACAAGCAATTTCCCACACATACAGCGACCAGGTTCGTTTACTAGTGTAATTGAGGACCAGATTAAAAACCTGAGAGGATATATGTACTGTCCCAGCGTAAATTTTAGCTACTTGTTCGGGCCAGTTGATGGTCTTGCTTTCAGTTGATGTGCGCAGCTGAGGGAGAGCTTAGTAGGCTGCCTGTTCTTAGTTGTTCGATTAGGACTGGCATATTCCTGGTACGATTCCCGCGGTATTCACATATTTGCAGAAAAACATTCCAGCGAAATGTGTGGCTTTAACAAATGCTTTTTTAGCTAGTTACACGTATTCGTTTATGCCAAAAGACAGTTACTTAGATGGCCGGGGTATTCGATTTTGCATATAGTCCTACTGTAGGTCTGATTGGCTTTGTCGCACAGATCTGTGAAGGGTTCATGACACAGGTTTATCCTGCAAGGCTTACTGATGCGCATCTTGTGCTGCCTAAAACAACACATCACTCAACTTGTGAAAATGTGTTTATTATGACTTGTTGCATTTAAAAGGGTTCAAATACTATGTTGAAGATGACGTTTCCTTTAGTGCAAGTAACAGGGCAAATTCCATATAAAGTTCAATTATGTGGTTCTTTGCGGCCTTCATTGGATTGGATTCCAACTATAGGGTCACATACCAAAATGTGCACATTCACTGTTGCCACTGGATGAGAGGGTCTGCAATACATGTATAACAGCATTAGGCTATTGTATTAGCCAATAACATTTTTATTAATCAAAAAGTCCCCATTTGTCTTTATTTGGGAAACATTTCCTGTATAAAAGATGTATTTGTTACATACAGTAACAATAACTCAAATGGTCAACATCAGATTTGTAAAATGTTATTAAACTCGTAAAATACAAAACCTGATTTAAATACAGGTGGACAGTAAATGATTGCCATGCCCTTGAGCCTACTAAACTCCTTCAGGCTTGGATTCATCATGCCTAATGGTTTTTCCCCAGGTGCATGCTAATTGGAAGATCAAATATAAAATGGAAGACAAGCACATAGTGTGTAGGACTTTATTTGTTGGTATTATCACAATCAATTTTTATGTATTCAGCACAAAGGCTGGACCCCAATAGAAATAAGGTGAATACAGTGGCTTAACATAACTAATAGAAACAAATAGGCCTCTACCCACACCACATTAAAGCTCTGTAAAGGGTAATTGATGATAACGATGATGACTGATGACTGCTGTCATCTACAATAGTGTTATTGCTTCTCTAATGACAGATCAAGACCTGTCTGGAAAATTGGTCCCTTCTGTTCACAACATGAAATCCCCATTTCAGAAAGGCACAGTCACAGTAACAGGTTTTCCCCCAATCCTGTAGTATTTTCCCAGTATGTAGCGAATTATCCATAATCCTAAATAAAATTATTGAAAATGATTAAACTTTGCAGCCAGTTTTATATTGTTTGGTGTCAGTATGCTCTATTATTTGTATCAATGTGTTTTTAGCTGTACCTCTTTCTTCAGACCCTGTTGCGTATTCTCTGAACAGTTGATTGATTTATGTTGTTTATGTTGTACACAATGTCTGTTTTGTGCACCCTGAAGAAGGTATGTGAGCTGCAACGCGTTGGTACTTTTTATTGCCATGATATTCTAATAAAATGTAAAATGTAAAATGACTGAACATTACATGTATTTTCTTATTGGATACTGACAAGATCAATGATGTATGTTATGAACCTTTACACCCCCAAAAAAAAAAGAACCAAAATAAAAATGCTGTAAATTGCTTTGTCAGCTACAATGTAATGCGTAACATGCCATTTGCGTAACAAACACTGCATCCATAGGGACGACCCACATTTTCCATGACCCCAGTGGGAATCGATCCTACACCTCTGTTGTTGCTAATTCCAAACTCTGTAAAACACAGAACATGATTACAGTGAATGTATGAGTGTCATGAGCTGATTCCCCGACTTGGTAAAAGCTATTGCCCCAGATGCATGAACAATGAAGACATTTACTGCAGTGTCAAAGACTAATGCCACCATTGTTTTTCAGTACTTATATTTTTTCACCTGATTACAGTGCACTCATGTTCTAAATTATGAATTATTTATTGGCATCAATAATTGTGAAAGATGCCTTTGATGATCATGCCTTTTATTAAACAAGGGTCTAAAGGCCTGGTAATTCCCTATTCAGTAAATTTCAATGGGTCATGTTAGACATAAAGTGAAAGAACATCCTGCAATTTTTCATATTGTGGCATATTACATTTAAACAGTGATTTTGTATGGATTTGTCATGGTTTGCTGTTAGATTAACTGGTTTAAGAAAGAGCAGAATTGATATGATTTCATTGCATTAAAGTTTTGATGCTGATGGATTCATTCTGTTTCACAGTAAAGTTATCTTTTGAATCAATTGCAGTGTGGTAAGATGTCAATGATTTGAATGCACAGCACTATGCTAAAGTCTTAGGCATCTGAAAGTCAAACTAAAGCCATTTATTTTGGTAGTGAGTGTTTACTTGTAATATATATATACACAATATATATATATATATATACTATAAATATATATATATATATTTTTACAAATAAATACTCCCCAAAAAAGTGGCTTTAGTTTGACTTGCAGGTGCCTAAGATTTTTGCACCATGCCGTAAAACTGTCAGCCAAGTTGGATCCTTTTTGTCATTTATCTCAAAATTCTGAAATAATTTCATTAGTTGACTCAGTGATGAGAGGGGAGCTCATGTGCCAACTAGAATTTTTAAAGAGTTAGATTGAAGCAAATATTTGTATGATTTCTGACTTGGGGCAGATCTGCCTCCATAACAAGACACCGACATGCTGACCAAAAATGAGTTTTGTACTCAAGTTTTTAAAATGACAGTTTACAAAACAATTCATTTTAACAACACAATCACATGAAAAGTAAATAGAGCCTTTCTTTGCGAAAGGCAATTAAAATATAAGAGCATATATACTGCAAATGAAAAATGCATATATAAATAAAATAAATGATGATCTGTTGTGACGTTTGTGCTATGAATAGTGATAGTTATCACATATTTGAAAGCATTTGATAAGAAACAGAAAAGGTTAGTTATTCTCAGCCCTGACATTGGCTGAAACTACAACAGAAAATTATAGTTATTTATGATTAATACATATAAACTAAGTTGCAAGTAACTGGATAATAGCAGTTGTTGCGTGTTTTGGTTTTCCATATATCCTAGAGAAAGACAATTTAAGTGTTTGTTTTGTGGTGCATTCCATCTAGTCTATGCCTTAAAAATCATTGGTTTTATTATGCTGTCGTATTATTATGAAGGCTTACTTAGGAGCCAGAGAGTTAATGGAGCAATGAAGCTTTACCAAGAGGAGAGATGCTGACTCAGAGGGCCAACAGGACCTGACCTAATCAACTTCTAGATTCCTGTGAGTGGAGGGGGAGGAGGGGACAGGAGGGGACACTGGAATATACTTACAAGTTTTCTAAACATTAAATGTTTTGACTAAACTTATGACACTAAAAAGGTGACCACATGATATTGGATGTATCTGAACCCATCAGTCGCAAAGCAGCCAGACACCCAGGGACTGAACATTCAGTTAACAGATGCATTTACCGGCTTAGCAACCGCTTTCAATGTCATACTTCAATTCTGTGGAGTGGTTAGCTACACCAACGCATGAAACAGGTTAATTAATTGATCTTCACATACTTCAAAGGAGTAGAGTCTGATACAGCAACTTTTATAGTTACAACCAAAGTTATCTTAATGGAATTAAAGTAGGCTGTAAATTACTTCTAATATGGATACAGATGTGTGTGACTGATTTGTCTAGGTACCTGTAATTATATCATAATGTCCAGTGGTAAGCAATATGGAGTAACCACAACAATATGGTAAAGTGGTAACAATAACTGAGTAAAGATAATTCTGATAATTATTTTTGACCTTATTAATGTATTTCAACACCACCATTAACATGTGTGTATTATTGACTCACACAAAATGAAGTGCATATAACAAGGAAATGCCTTTTTCAAACACAATAAACTGTCATGTCAAATGTATCTGATTAAAGTACATTTTACAAATGTCAAAAACATAATTGGTTTACAAAGAAGTGCAGAGCAGAGTGCCAGGAATTGTTTAAAAAAAAACAACTGAACAAAGGACATAAACTGAAACTTGGAAAGGTATCGTGAGATAAACAATATGCCCACTTTACAATTCCAAGGCTGTAGCTCTTTATTGTTAACAATTACAAAAAGGCTTTGTGTTATTTTGTTCTGAGAGAAACATCCTTTTTAGGGTTTTTTGACGGACCCGGGTCCACGGAATGTTGAAAAACCTCAGTGCCCTATGGGCCTCAATGCCATGTTGCTGAGTGAGGGGTTTGTACAATGGGGCCACAGGTATAAAAAGAAAGGTTTAAAACCCACAGGATACTAGTTTCAGAGCAAGAGCGGCAGCGGCAGCAGCACTGAGATCCAGCCAAAATGACAAATCAGAACCTCAAAAGCAGGATCGTCTTCTTCGAAAACAGGAACTTCATGGGCCGTTCCTACGAGTGCAGCTCCGACTGTCCGGACTTGTTCGCCTTCCTGAGCCGCTGTCACTCCTGCAAGGTGGAGGCCGGCTGCTTCGTGCTGTACGACCGCACCAACTACACGGGCAACCAGCACTTCCTGAGGAAGGGGGAGCACTTCGACTACCAGACCATGAGAATGACCGACGGGCTGAGGTCCTGCCGCGTGGTCCCCCTGCACAAGGGGTCCTACAAGATGAAGATCTACGAGAGGGAGGGCTTGGGAGGCCAGGCGCACGAGATCTCGGAGGACTGCGACAACATCGCGGAGCGCTACCGAATGACCAGCTGCATGTCCTGCCACGTGACAGACGGCCACTGGCTCATGTACGAGCTGCCCCACTTCCGAGGCAGGATGATGTACCTGAGGCCCGGGGAGTACAGGCACTTCAGCTTGGGCATGGGCAGCATGGGGGGCGCGGGGGGCATGGGGGGCCTCAGGTTCACGAGCATGAGACGCATCGGCGAGTCTGGGTACTAGGCCCAGCGCTCGACGGGGCGCGCCGTAGACCACCAGCCACTGAATAAAGGAGAAAACATCTGAAATGAAAAAGTCCACGGTTCTTTTTTCCCCCCCCCTCCGAGGGCGAATCGGGTCGTGTTATTTGTGTCGTGCGACTTAACGCGTTTGATACAAGTGAGATCCCTGTCCGGCGCGAACGCGTGCAGCTCTGTGAATACAGAGCCATTCAACTGAATGTCAATACACCGACATTGATGGTTCTTCCTGATAATAACAGCCCATAATAACACCCCACACAGGCATATTCATTGTGGAAGCAAGGCGTTCACCTCTCCGTCTGGTTCAATCCTCTTTATCGGCTCCCCGAGGCAACAGGGTATTGACATTATAATGAGTTGACTGGCCTGGCGAGCGCAACTTTTGAACTAGAGGGAAAAAAGAGACAGTACTGTAAACAGTGGAGCTTGTACTCGGCCGAACCTTTGATGTGGCCCCATAGTATAGGGAGTGTGTTCATAGGGACGGCATTGTTCAGTGAGTGCGTGAGAGAGCTGTGAATGCCTGGTGCCCTTGGGAGGCCGTGTGACTCCGCTGTATCAGTCCTGATGCAGGATGGCAGTTTCTGGGCTCTGACCTGTGATTGGGTTGTCATTGGTTACCGCTTCATGAGTTGTGACTGTCCCTCTGTCCCCAGTGGCCAGCCTGGTATCAGCAGAAAAGAGTCAATCGGGTACGAATGTAGAAAAATCGATCACAAGACATGACACATAACTGAATAAATTGCATTAAATCGGGGGGGGGGGGGGGTTCTCGTCACAGTGATCGAGCATTGAAAAAGCTTAAGTGAGTACAAAAATGTTCAAGGGGGAAAGGTTTAGCCTTATGCAATTAATGCCTAGACTAGCCAGTTCTCTTATACCAACCTCTCTCTCGTCGATTCACCCCCTCTCCCCACCACTTCTTTACCTCCCCATGCCCCCTGCGCTTTATCACTCCCTCCGTTCTTTGCCCTCTAACTGGTCTCCCTCCTGTCTCACCTCACCCCTCTGCCCGAAATGTATTCACCTATGCATCACAACTTGTGACATGTTTCCTGTAGGATGATATTGTGTTGCGGCGGGACTGGGCCAAGCTGGGGTGGAGGGGTGTTTGTTGTGTGTGTGTTGTGTGTGTGTGGTGTGTGTGTGTGTTGGCTTATGCCTGGTACACATGTGAGCCCTGGCATGCCCTTGTACACAGCTTGGCATGGTTGGTTGAATCACACTGTGCTGGAATTAGTAGCATAATCACAAGGGAAGCTTGGGCAGGTGGCAGTCCTTTTGCAGGCCTTGTGTCAGAGCTGGGCTGAAATGAAAGCCTGCACACACATAAATGCACTCCTGGGTCCCGGAGGTGCTCATAAAGAGGTTGAACTCTGGCAGATGGACAGTCTGGTTCTCTACATCAGTGTGGTGGATAAGGCCCCAACTCATGTAATTGCGTTCAATCACCACTTTATTCATGGTTACGGTTAATGCCAGGGTTAAGCTTTCAGCCCACCTCGTTCGCATGTCGCACTTAACCATTTTTTTGGACAAACCGATTGAGCTGCGCGAACATACTTCCAATCTCCAACAAAAGGATAAGAGACTGAGAGAATGCAATTCAGTTATTTTATAACCACCTGGGAGTTATTTAATTCTAACTGAGGTGTTGACCAATCAAGTTAGCTTCAAATCAGATTACAGTATGCAATCTCAACATCCTCTCAGCTTCACAGGGGTGACAAAATGGGGGATGGCAAGAATTTGTGAGCCAACACCAAAGGATCATAGGATCCAGTGTTGAAAAGAGTCAGGGAGAGTGTTTCTTACATCCCTACATCAATTAAACATTATCGATTGCAGAATCAATGAATGTTAATTGACATAGCTGGCCATTCTGCGGATGTTGCTTACGACTTCAGTTCAGATAATAAATGGTCTATATCCTTACATTTAAACTGGCAAATTTCCAGTCATTTAATTTTATTGAGTCCCTCTGGATCTTCAAGGATATGGTAATTATTAACCCACTCAGTTTTTAATATTTTGGTTGTCAACGATTGGGCCCATTGCTGGAAAAGGAATGTCAATCTTATGGAAAGGCATACCTTGATCACTGCCAAAGAGGGCCATATAGATGTGAGAAATGATCGCCATGTGTTGTGTTTTCCCTAGGCATATTGTCTGTGTGACACTGATTTGTGAAGCAGTAGAGAAACATAAATGTAGCTGTTTTATGCTATCCAGGTTTAATTTAGAGTGAGGGGAGCTCATCTTAACCAACACAGGTACTAGGAGTGCCTAGAGACAGTTGGATCTCTTTCAAATTAAAATGGATGGCCCTCCTTTAAGTTAGGTTTAATTTCACGTGGCTTTCCCTGAAATCTTTGAAGGAGGGAATCAAACTACTCTCCAGAATTCACAAGACCATTTCTTCCTTTGCAGAACGTGAGGTGCTACAACAAAAGATGTGGCCTTTTATTAATGCATTTTATGCAATTTTATGTCATTTTACATAACTGGAGACTTTAAATACTATACAATAACCATTTTAATACCACAAAATGATTGAAATAACAGACTGCTTTAACACCGAATAACAGAGAAACCAAGATCAATAAAAATGTCCATGGCTTGAATCCATTAATAGCATAGGATGTGGTGTGTGGGGGGACATATTGCAGCCTACAATATGTGGAGGAAAATAAGGAATTGTGAACCCAGTGTTGGGACTGCACAGCTCAGTCACCAGCAACATAAAAAGCTTCTCTTTTTTGGTTTTATTTCCTGTTGAACCAAAAATTGTCCCGCAGAATTGTGTGATGTCATGTATGTATTGATATGTGCTACTGTACATCAAAACCACCCGTTTTCAGACTTGGATAATATTAGTAATATAATGATTCAATTTATGGATGATTGCACATATTATATCACCAGACAAAAATGGAGGGGAAAAATGTATTTGTAAAAGCCTTGAAATCTATCTGTAACATACCTATGATGTTTCTTAAATATTTTGGTAGCCTACAAACAAATTAAAGGCATTTTGTGGCCAATGTTTTACATTTTATCAGGAGTATCTCCAGCACCCTTCCAATATTCCCCTATAATTTCAACTTTGAATGAAGAAACTTTCCACATGCACAAAAGATTTTCAGAATTTGTTCAGCTATTTCTTTACATCTCTGATAGTTAGCATTTCTCCTTTTTCAACATCATCCATCCACCTGACAGGTGTTGCATTTAAAGAAGCCGATTAAACAGCATGATCCTACGCAGATGTACCTTATGCTGGGGACAATAAAAGGCTACCATACTGTACAGTCAAATTGGCAATTTTGTCATGCAACACAATGTCACAAAATAGGCATGGGCTAATTGCACTCTACCTCAAAACTTGAGACAGTGTGCAATTAGCCCATGCCTATTTTCACCAGCCACTGAATAAAAAAGTACCTATTTTCTAGGCATGTGACCAACAGATGCATATCTTTATTCTCAGTCATGTGAAATTCATAGATTAGTGCTTGCTGACTTAAACTGACAGATTTGTTGTAATTAAGTTTGCTCAGGAGTCCTTTTAACAACATCTGTTAGGGGACAACAGCAACTTATGGAATTCAGGTGAAATACAGAAAAATAGATAGAATGCTCACAATGTAAATTCCGGAAGCATAACTGATTGTTAGGTGAGACGTGTAATTTTTATGTGATATATTTGGGTGGTCACAAATGTACCTATTGTGCAACATAACAAAATAAAAAAAACACACCTGCAGTTTTGAAAACACATCAGACACATCATCCAAAACAACACACCTTTTATTATATTAAAAGTGTATTATTCTATTTTGGATGCTCACTTCACTGCATGTTCCACTCTCCTATCTATACATTATTACAAGCATACTTTCCCTCATGGGTCACTGAAAGACAAACAAAGGAGAGATTATTCAAAGATAACTCACTAAAAACTAATTAGGCGTCATCTATTATCTGTGGATTAACCTTTGGAGTAGAAAAACAAATGATTCCCCATGGCTTCATGTCAACATTCTTAAACATCCAACATTTAGGCTAAAAGCAGCAACGCAGTTATTTAACTAAAAGTGAAATTAGCTAGAAAAAGCATGCTTTCTAAATATCCATGAATGTTTGGCGTGTTTTGGTTCACCTTTGGATTTTGGTTCCTGGGTGTCATGACTACATCCGATGAGGAAAGACACACAGATGCATGCGTATGACTGGTATGACCTTCTGCAGCATCGCCCATTATACACTGATGGATATACACTGATGAGCCAAAACATTATGACCACTTACAGGTGAAGCGAATGACGTTGATCATCTCCTTACAAGGACACATGTCAAGGTCTGGGTAGAGAAGATGGTAAGCGAACAATCAGTTCTCACTGTCAATGTGTTGGAGGCATGAGAAATGTACTGGAGTAAAGACCTGAGTGAATTTATTACGGCCAGATGACTGGGTCAGACCATCGCTGAAACCGCAAGGCTTGTGGGATGCTCCCGGTCGGCAGTGGTGAGTACCTACTGACAGTGGTCAGAGGAGGGACAAACCACAAACAGGCAACAGGTTTGTGGGCGCCCAAGGCTCATGCGCAAGGGCAACGAAGGCTAACCTGCCTGGTCTGAACCAACTGGTCTACCGTGTCACAGAAAATGTTAATCGTGGTTACAGGAGGAATGTGTCTCAACACGCATTGCATCGCACCCTGCTGCTTATAGGGCTGCGTAGCCACAGAGCGGTCAGAGTGCCCATGATGACCCAAGTCCACCGACAGAAGCGCCTACAGTGGGCACGCGAGCGTCGGTTCTGCACGGTCGTACGGTCCAGTGTGTCCCATTATATTTCACATCAGGTGGACGGTCATGTACATGTGCAACGTTTACCTGGGGAAGTGATGGCACCAGGATGCACTGCGGGAAGACGACAAGCTGGTGGAGGGAGTGTGATGCTCTGGGTAATGTTCTGCTGGAAAACCCTTGGTCCGGGCATTCATATAGACGTCAATTTGCCCCATCCTCCTACCTAAACATCTTTGCAGACCAGGTACACCCCTTCTCGGCAGTGGTATTCCCTGAAGGCAGTGACCTCTTTCAGCAGGATAATGTGCCCTGCCATCCTGCGCACAACCATTCGGGAATGGTTTGAGGAACGTGATGAAGAGTTCAAGGTGTTGCCCTGGCCTCCGAATTCCCCAGGTCTCAATCCGACTGAGCATCTGTGGGGCGTGCCGGACCAACAAGTCCGATCCACCCCTAACTTAAAGGACATGAAGGATCTGCATTTTAAAGATGTATTTAATTAGTGCACACAACTCTTCCCACCCTTCCCGCTCGTAGCTCCTCTCTTCTGATAAAGAAGACAGGATTGGAGGGGGAGAACGAGAAGGGCCAAGGTGAGCTGTGTGCCCCAATGCCCTGTGGCGTAGTTTATATGGAGCATGTGAGTTATGCTGAGGTGGATGAGCATCAGTGACTCCTGTATTAAGACACATCATCATTTAGACTGTAGCTCAGATGTGTTCCACTATATTCTTTAGTTAATTTAAAGTTAATAACAGAGCCGTGCTCCTCCTAATCTTATTCACACAATGAGAGAGATAACATGAATATGTTTACTATTTTCATTAGACCTTTATTTAGTTTACGTCCAAGCTATTTGCTAATGATAGCATCGCTCCATCTATGGATCGCCTTGCAATGTTCTTATCAACTGGTGGAATAACTAAATTCTAATGAGTGGAGTTGTTTGGTTTCCTGATGCTTTTTGATAACCTTCATAATGGTGGATCATATGGATCACGAGCATTAAGAAATAAAAAAAAATCTTTACCACGTTAACATCCAGTACCATCCAAAAGTTTGGAGACACTTACCCATTCACCTGACTGGTTACTGTAAATCTGCTAGTCTGACAGGAGTGCGTCAGCGTATTACTGTAAATCAGCTAGTCTGACTGGAGTGTGTCAGCGTTATTACTGTAAATCAGCTAGTCTGACAGGAGTGTGTCAGCGTATTACTGTAAATTGGTTACTCCGACGGGAATATGTTTGTGTTTTACTGCGAATCAGTTAATCTGACAGAGGTAGGTTGACACATTACATATTGTTCAGTCACATCGCTCTTGCTAGCAATTTCACCACAGATAAAGTTGTAAGAGCAAATGGGCACACAGCAGTGAAGATGTTGTCTGTGGTCCTGAACCCACTGCTGCACTCTTTCTCTAAACACTGTTAATCAGGAAGCACTGAAAGCCTAATATATAATTGTATTAAATTGTATTTACTTCAGCCTTCTTGAAATGCGTAGGCTGATCTTGTGGGCGTTAGTAAAGACATTGGAGATTTACATACTGACCCCAGACTGGCTTGTGGGGTGGTCTAGATAACTCTCACTCAAGATGAATGGTCACTGTTCTTAAACCGAATCATCATTTAATTCAGAGGGTTTGGCAGGTTTTACAACATTAGAGCCTTCATACTAGAAATGTTAGGGATGTAATAATTCCCTCATAAATTACTGTCTGTAAGCGAGCAATACTGAGCAGCAAAACAGACATTTTTATTGATCAGCATGCAGGATATTGTGTATCCAGTCTGCAGTGTTTAGTTATGTCAACACATTTCATATCTGCTTACCCTGGACATTGTGGTTAAAGAAAACGATCAGCATGAAATGAAAAGGGTGAAAAAGATTAATCATATACACACATTTAGCATTTTCATGGATAAGGAGTTCATGTGTGAGTGAAATGTGCAATCTATCTGAAAGCAGGAAATCTCAGTGTTCGTTGCGTTTTAAACTGGTGAAGTGGTGAAATGAAATAGATCGCAATTACTTTGATCTCAAAGAGGTAGAGTGTAATTCACTTTATCCCCTGTATCTTCTTTTAGTACAGTAAATGCTTGTCTCTATTCCAGAAGGCTCACTAGTTCAATCCTGGCATTTTGTGGCAGATCAACAAGGATAAATTATGATTGTTCTGCATCAATAGTATTATACAATTCACAGACTTTTTACACAAAGCCTGGAATTGGAAAGAAAGACGTGTCCAATATCACGTTATAATCGCAATGTCATTCAAGACATTGACCAACAGACTAGCAAAATGCACAAACTCTGGTCATGGAAGGCTGAAACCCTCATGGTTTCTATTCTTTTCCTTCTGAGTGACATTATCAGGTACAAAAAAATTGTTAAATTGCCCTGTTACAGGTGCCATTTACTTTAAATACATATTTTTCTATTATTGTATTTGCTATGTTGTTTGTTTCCTGGATAATAATATTTAGAATGTTATATATATTTCTCTGTAGGTATGGGGTGTTTATGCCACCAGGTTAGTGGGTGGGGGGTTTGATCCCAAGAACTATCCTATATGTTTCTGTTATTTAAAAGATACTCGTATAAAATGCTCCCAGCGATGAAGGTACAATCCAAAATTATAAATCTACATCTGTCTATTATTGTGGGCATTAAATATATTTTCAAATGTTGGCCCTGTGTTCAGTTTGGTGGAACGTGGCAGTTGTAGCACCAGGGCAGTGGATTTAATCCC
Source organism: Esox lucius (assembly GCF_011004845.1). Taxonomy (NCBI): domain Eukaryota; kingdom Metazoa; phylum Chordata; class Actinopteri; order Esociformes; family Esocidae; genus Esox; species Esox lucius. Next base: position 24,498,248 of record NC_047584.1, on the reverse strand, counting down.
TGGCACCACCCATGTGTAGAAAGCATGCATGCGTAACTGTAGGTTTTTCTGCTGATTGGCATATATTATTATTTATATTGTACATATTTGTATGCAGTGAGTACTGTGAAGAAGCAAACACAGGGGGACTCAGTGTGAGATCTCATTATTTGCATTATTGTAATATGTAATGTCTCAGCTAATCTCGTTTGGGATGGGTCACCAACTAGCAATCTGACATGAAAATAAAACAGTCATTCATTAATTCATTCATCCCCACAGTACAGGTGGCGTGAATTATCTCTTGGTGGTGCAGAAAGTCCTCTCAGAAAGTCGAGGCAGAGACTCTATTGGACAAACACCTCTAACCACTTGACTTTGGTCTAATATAATCAGATCAAACTGTCATCCAGACCAAATGTTCCATCCCACTTCAAAACCCAATGGTTGACAATTCCAACCTCACGTAACGGTAATATCCTCAAACAAACAAGAAAACACTTTTTATAACCTTGAAATGTAAGTTATGTTAAAACTGTTACTGATTTATAACGCTGTGAATTGGAAGTGCAGAGAAATAAAGGTTTACAATTATTATCTGGCACACCACACTTACACACACAGTGTTGATGTATGGCGATATTTATTACACGCCATAAATCACTGGCTCCAGGCCTCTGGGACTCAGAGTATTGCTGGTTTTCATTCTAGCCATCTACTCAGGGGCTGATTTAGACCTGGGACACCAGGTGAATGTGAGTAACCACCAGGTAGAATAGAAAACCATCAGCACTGTAGGTCCCCAGGCTCACCTGGGAGCAGGTGCTGAAACGTCTCCACGCTGCACCCTTTCTAGCCAACACACGTTCACAAAGCATCAGCGGGATGTTATTAATAACATGATATTACACAGACACAAATGGAAGGCCTGCAGGGTCATATGTCACCTCTCATGTAGGCTTACAGATGTAACAAACGGAGAACGGGCAGCATGTAGTTTGGACAAATCACGATCTTTGGAATTTCACGTAGGAACTTTTCATTTGCGTATATGACTTGGACTTGAAATCCTTTTTTCTTTTTTTTTTCTTACAATATCCATCCTGTGGTCACTCACTCCTGATTCAGTGAAAACATATGAGGGTTGCCCTGGTAGTGTTATTTGAACATCAAAAGGAGCCACTGCAAAAAAACTGTTATGTAGGTTAGATTAATTTAAGCACGTTATAATTACTGCAGACGAATCCCCCCCCCCCCTGCACACACACCCAAACAGCCACACAACCTTGAAGATACAAAAGACCACACACACACACATAACCTTGACAACGCTGCACCTGAAACACAAGATAGGAGGATGACTCACACACTCTCTTTATATCACCAACCAGTGTGGCTCCAAATACACTGAAAGCTACATAATGACCTTTTCTAACAGTGGGGAGAACAAGTATTTGATACACTGACGATTTTGCAGGTTATCCCACTTACAAAGCATGTAGAAGCAAAATCCACTTACAAAGCACAATCCAGAAAATCACATTGTATCAAATATCACAAGTATTTGATACATCAGAAAAGCAGAACTTAATATTTGGTACAGAAACCTTTGTTTGAAATTACAGAGATCATACGTTTCCTATAGTTCTTGACCTGGTTTGCACACACTGCAGCAGGGATTTTGGCCTACTCCTCCATACAGTCCTTCTCCAGATCCTTCAGGTTTCGGGGCTATCGCTGGGCAAAACGGACCTTCAGCTCCCTCCAAAGATTTTCTATTGGGTTCAGGTCTGGAGACTGGCTAGGCCACTCCAGGACCTTGAGATGCTTCTTACAGAGCCACTCCTTAGTTGCCCTGGTTGTGTGTTTCGGGTCGTTGTCATCCTGTAAGACCCAGCCACGACCCATCTTCAATGCTCTTACTGAGGGAAGGAGGTTGTTGGCCAAGATCTCGCAATACATGGCCCCATCCATCCTCCCCTCAATACGGTGCAGTCATCCTGTCCCTTTTGCAGAAAAGCATTCCCAAAGAATGAGGTTTCCACCTCCATGCTTCACGGTTGGGATGGTGTTCTTGGAGTTGTACTCATCCTTCTTCTTCCTCTAAAAACGGCGAGTGGAGTTTAGACCAAAAAGCTCTATTTTTGTCTCATCAGACCACATGACCTTCTTCCATTCCTCCTCTGGATCATCCAGATGGTCATAGCCAAACTTCAGACGGGCCTGGACATGTGCTGGCTTGAGCAGGGGGACCTTGCGCGCGCTGCAGGATTTTAATCCATGACGGCGTAGTGTGTTACTAATGGTTTTCTTTGAGACTGTGGTCCCAGCTCTCTTCAGGTCATTGACCAGGTCCTGCCGTGTAGTTCTGGGCTGATCCCTCACCTTCCTCATGATCATTGATGCCCCATGAGGTGAGATCTTGCATGGAGCCCCAGACCGAGGAAGATTGACCGTCATCTTGAACTTCTTCCATTTTCTAATAATTGTGCCAACAGTTGTTGCCTTCTCACCAAGCTGCTTGCCTATTGTCCTGTAACCCTTCCCAGCCTTTCCAGGTCTACAATTTTATCCCTGATGTCCTTACACAGCTCTCTGGTCTTGGCCATTGTGGAGAGGTTGGAGTCTGTTTGATTGTGTGTGTGTCTTTTATACAGGTAACAAGTTCTAACAGGTGCAGTTAATACAGGTAATGAGTGGAGAACAGGAGGGCTTCTTAAAGAAAAACAGGTCTGTGAGAGCCGGAATTCTTACTGGTTGGATACTTATGTCATGTAATAAAATGCAAATTAATTATAACAAAATCATACAATGTGATTTTCTGGATTTTTGCTTTAGATTCCGTCTCTCACATTTGAAGTGTAGTTATGATAAAAATGACAGACCTCTGCATGCTTTGTAAGTAAGAAAACCTGCCAAATCGGCAGTGTATAAAACACTTGTTCTCCCCACTGTAATCGGTAATTGTTTGAGCGCGTGTGGACTGGTCTGTGCGTGTGCATGTGTGTGTCTGGGTCCATCATGAAAAAGTCCTTTGCATTCAGAGCAGCCTTGCCCGTGGCAAAGTTTACCATGCAGCGCATGATTATTCGTTGACAGAGTAAAGCGTTCTGACTTTAACTAATTCGCAATCAATAGAAGTTACAGCACGGGGATACAGACTCCGACGGCGTGGCGTGAAAGATAGAGACTCCGAGCCATTTCTCCTGACAGACTCAGAGGTGCTTTAACAAACCTTCATCTGGTAGATTACAATACTGGAGATATGGGATTTGAAGAATAAATCCTGTAAAAGCTGGGACCCAATTTAGGATGTTGTGTGTGGGCATGTCTCCTCTATGGGTAGGTGGTCAGAGACAGGATAAGGGGAGGACAGAGGGTACCAAGGAGAGAGACTGACGAAGCAGCAGTTTTAACAAAGAAGGGATAATGGCGTGTGAGGGTGTGACCAAGCTCAGAAGATGGGAAACTGTCTTTCATCATCACTAAAGTGTCCTCTCCGCGACCCTGCAGCGGAAATTAACATGCCGAGGATTCCAAGGAAAAATAGTTTCAATTTACTTCTAAGTGGAGTAACATTGATTCTTGGTTTAACAGTTGGGCCTGGAGGCTCTGAACACTCGTTTACTCTCTTTCTTTTCTCTCTTTCTCTCTCTCTCTCTCTCTCTCTCTGTCTTTGTCACTCTGTGTGTGCGTGTCTCTTTGTAGCTCAGTGTCTCTTATAGAATTGCAAGTCATTCATGTGGAATTGTTTCTGTGTTTGGCAAACTGCATTGTGGCCTAATTTATTTACATTGGTTTAATGTTGTTCATACAAGCATGTTGTTATTAAATCTGAATAGTTGACATTTAGTGACATTTTCTGTCATGTCCTATGGGAAATGGTCAAAAGAGTATGGATAACATGAATAGCAATATTAACATAGCATTATATATCCATGTCAGTGACTGTGTATATATATATATATATATATATATATATATATATATATATATATATATATATATATATATATATAAATGTGTGTGTGTGTGTGTGTGTGAGAGAGAACATGTTTTAATATGTAAATGTAACTGAGGTTAAATGATGAAAAATCCATATGTTGGTACATTTTCCCTGTTCCCATTTTGAAAAAAGGCAATGTTTAGACATTAATGTAGGGTTAGTAAAGATATGCTCCTTTCAGTGGGGATACATTTTGATGTCCCCATTTAGATATCTGAGTGTTTGTGTGTTAAATTCATCCCTATTAAAGCTCACTGTCTAGCACCAGCCACCTTACTTTGACTGCATTTGTTGTAATATTTCTTCCAGCTCTTGTCTCTATGGATTAGCGTGTTTAGTACACAGTGTGTTGCGTGTAACGTGTTAAGGTTGTTGTGATATTGGACACCTGGGACCGGAGGTGAGAAGGTAACAAACGTGCACGCACATTAAACTGACAATCATCACACTGGTCGGGCAGTCGTTTGGTGGCACAGCAGATTATGAAAGAAAGTTTCTCCAGAGCTTTCACATAATAGCATTAAGACATTTTGAAAGAAGTGCTGACAAGCCGCCCCAGGTGCCCAAAACTTTAGGCGACATGTTACAGTGTTGTTTTGTGCGATTTGTTGATTTGCTTAAGATCTCCGACACCTTTCTGAGATCCCATTGAGGCTGAGTAGTGACTGGAGGCTGAGCAGTGTTGATCAGGGTTTTCTTCACTTCTGAACAGAGAATGCCAATTAAATTGAAATTCTTCAATTCTGAAAGAAGTAAACTGAAATTGACTTGCATTTCTAATACGAATTAAGGGAAATGTGACTGAATTCAGTGTAATTCAAATATATATTCTATTCAGTATTGGGTGTCATCTATAATGGGTATGAACACCCATGAATATTTTCTCATTGGAATTGGTTTTGAACCAAGATAATCCAGAACACGTAAGGAGTATGAGATGGTCATTGCTAAAGGATACAACTCATGTTAGCTTACAGTACTCCTACATTACTAGCAACAGCTGCTACGCACTAACATAATGGCAATGTCAAATGTATTTTACACAGTGCATGTCATTACAAAGTGAATTATAAAGTCACTTTAAAAACAGTAGGGTTTGGGCATTGTCAAGTCTTGACCTACATGATGGTTTTCCAAAGCTGTCATAGTGTTATGGCAATTCTGACAGGAGGTACTGAAGAAGTGGAGGGGGTGTTAGTGGTTCATGGAGGGAGAAGCGTCAGTTAGACAGATAGGGCCGGAGATCTTCATCATATCATCATCCGCTGTTAATTTACTGAATTTTAAGCCACCATTAACCACTGAAAGTTGAGTATTTTTCAGCAGCTGTAAGCTATTCTCAGCGCCTGAAGAACCCCCACACACATGTGGTAATGGCTTGATTTTGTCTTTAGCTAACCATACTTGTGAATGTTAGCTTACTGAAATCCAGAAGTCTCCCCATCTTTGTTGTCTAGCGTATATAGTCCATCTGAAGCCAGTCTCAGCAAAACAATCACAAAAGGTTTTACAACTTATTATTGTCTTTCTGGCCATAGTACTGCACTTCAGACCAAATCTTTAATCTCGCACAGTCTAGACAGCTAGAAGGGAAACAGTTTATAACAAACTGCGATAACAAAGACACCAAAAACCTGTCTGCCAAATCTGTGGCTCGAGAGAGAGCAATCAGAATCATTCTGTTTGGATCAGTAGTTTGTTTCCACAAAATTGCAAAATCCATTTACAACCCAGTTGTTTTTTTTGCTTTGACAAAGTCATGGCTGAATTACAATATCCAATCTCATCTGGACAATCTCTTAAAATCAATGTTTAAGAAAATAAACTTTTAGGTGAATATAAATTATGTTTCAGTACTCAAGCATTTCTTCCAGTATGGGGAAAATAGTGCATACAAGTTGTCCCTGAGGCTGTCAAACTAATGAAATGATTGGTAGAAATATAATTACCTATTCTAACCACTAAGGTTGAAAAGTCATTGAGCATTGTATAGAGAGCAGTGATACATTCTTTGGTATCTGGAAGTGAAAGGTACCAGATTAAATTATTCTCTGTGGCTGAGGGGTATTTCTTTGAAAAGGCTTCAGTTTCATTATACATGCTGATGATCAATCCGAAATTCAAATGGCACATCCTGTGGGGTGTGGCAAAGTCTATTTCATCTTCACCTCCTGAGGCAAATGGTGGTCAATTACAGAAGTCTGAATTGACCACTACCCTGGTAGTGAGTGGGTTCTTTAGTGGGCCTGTATTTATTGATCAAAACATCCTTGGAATTATCTGCTATTTCCTGGATGGATGAAAGCAGCCACATGCATGCATACAGTGACACATATTGACATTGCCCAGGCTGGAGACAGTATTGATTTGGCAGTCAGAGATACAGACGCAAGCTCACCGACCAAAGGGCAATAAAACCCAGTCAGACCAGCAGAACACACAGTACCATCTCCAACAATCCCTCAGAAGAAATACAATGTATAAACCAAAAACATTAAAGAAAATGGCCCATGATGGAGCATTACTGAAAGAAACTCAATTTGATTCTGAAGATGTATCCATTTAATAGCTATCTGTTTAGCCGATAACGGGAGGAAAAGGCCTAAGTTGAGGTTTATAGATAGGTTGTTGTTTGGAAGCCGGGAGAGTTGGGAATGATCACCTCCGTGCTTTGTGACTATCTTCTGAGTGTGCTTGTGCGGCTAAGAGAAAAAGAGACGGAAAAAGAAACAGAGAAAGAGAAAGGGGTGGTGGTGGTGATGTGACTGTCATATCTGGAGATTTAGTGCTAACCTTGATCAGGTGGCCGGAGGTTAATAGTGCCAGTATCAGCTGTGAGTTGAAAAGCGTTTAGCCGTTGTAATTGATGATGCAATTACTGTCTGTGTAAGCTAATGCCCTGCTCCTCCACGTCCAGTACCATGGCTATACATCTCAGCACGACACACACACACACACACACACACACTTACACACACCCACCCAGACACACACACGCACCCATCCAGACACAAGCTGCCCTATCCCCTCTTCCTACCGCTTAGCCTCATCACTCCTCACCTGTCATCTCTTAGGGACCTCGGCTGGGATAAAGACTATTTCTCGCTGGCTGTTTTTACCACTGAGTGGGGAAAGTAGCAGAATATTCCTGAGGGTTGACTGTAGCTACATTCATTATTTTAAAAGACTATTGAGCAGAATTCTGAATTTATTTAATCCGTTCTCCTTTTTCTTAAAAATACTCATTACCCATTCTTGTGGACAAAAAAAGGCTCCTGACTGGCACACCGCTGATTCTTCTGGCAGATTCATTATCTCAGGGTCATTCCATCAGAATTTAGGTTATATTGACCTTTCTCTAAGACATTGAATCCATTGAGTCAGTTTGGGTACTGATAAACAAACAATTCATCTAATGAGAGACTGGCAACCACCTGGGTTACTCCCTGGTGATAAAACACACATGCACACGCACACACACACACCACCCCGTCTAGTTCATATTCCACAGCAGGAAGGGCTGTTACTGTTATTAGGGGGTCTGTTATGCAAACAGATGCTAAGTCAGCAGGTGGGCTCTGAGTGCACAACACACACACACACACACGTACACACGCGCACACACACACAGGAACCCTGGGGGCCTCAAGTAATGGGTTGGCATGGTAACCAAGTGATCTGACTGCTGCGTGATTGACACCCACATCATCATACACACAAACACAAGAAAAACACATTGCCTAGTTAGAGCAGAGTAAAAGCGGCCCCGAGTCATACTTAGAAAACTTCACACACATCACAGAGAGATATCAAACTGAGACAGTGTGCTGTGTAAAAGGGACTGCGTGCGCTCCAATCCACAGCAGCCTGACAGCACATTAAACCATGCCAGAGGAATCGTATGCAGTAGGAAAATACAGAAACAAAAGCATTTTGAGTTGCGATAATATGGCCCTGGTCGTCCGGCGGTACACACAGAATATATTTCAACTTTAAAGTTATGCTTATCCTGACACTAACAACAAACACAAGTCAATTCTATTCTACAAATTCCAATTTTCAAGTTATTTCCAATGCGTACGTATCCAAATGAGGCACCTCTCTGTGGGACATATGGAACCCTGGACAGAAAGACAGACAGGCTGACAGACGGGCAGACAGACAGACAGACAGACTGACAGACAGACGGACAGGCTGACAGGCAGACTGACTGACAGACAGACAGGAAGACTGACAGGCTGACAGACAGTCAGACAGGTGGACAGACAGACTGACAGACAGACAGGCCGACAGACAGACAGGTTGACCGACAGACTGACAGACAGACAGGTGGACAGACAGACAGGCAGACTGACAGTTAGACAGGCGACAGACAGACAGGCAGGAAGACAGACAGACAGTTAGACAGGTGGACAGACAGACAGACTGACAGGCTGACAGACAGACAGACAGACAGACAGACTGACAGATAGACAGGAGGACAGACAGACAGGCTGACAGACAGACAGACAGACTGACAGATAGACAGGTGGACAGATAGACAGGTGGACAGACAGAAAGACAGACTGACAGATAGACAGGTGGACAGACAGACATACTGACAGACAGTCAGGTGGACAGACAGACAGACAGACTGACAGACTGACAGACTGACAGATAGACAGGTGGACAGACAGACAGACAGACTGACAGATAGACAGGTGGACAGACAGACTGACAGACTGACAGATAGACAGGTGGACAGACAGACAGACAGACTGACAGATAGACAGGTGGACAGACAGACAGACAGACTGACAGATAGACAGGTGGACAGACAGACAGACTGACTGACAGACAGGCTGTATATTTCAGCACCATCAGGGCTCCCTCCTGTCCCTGTCTGTCATGACGTACAGGTATAGAGTAAAAGAAAATCCTGATGATAACCAACAGAACCAAGAAAGACTCCGGCGACCACATGGGGGACAGGAAGGGATGGAATCCCAGGAGGGGGGAACGTGTTCTGTGGGGGAAAAGTGTGTGGAGTGTGTGGAGTGTGTGGAGTGTGTGGAGTGTGTGGAGTGTGTGGAGTGTGTGGAGTGTGTGGAGTGTGTTGGAAAAGTCTTGCAAAGTCTGAAGCCTCACAAAACTTTCAACTAAATCCCCTTTTCAATATATTAATCTGATGATCACATCTGGTGAATTTAATCAGAGTTATCCCAGAACTAAAGTGTGGCGTTATTGGTCAGATGCTTGATTAAGTGCTCAAATGTGTTAAAATATCAGAACCGGAACAAAGATCTCCAACCACTCTCTTTCAAAAATAACTAGCGAGTCTATGGGCCAAAAATCCCCTTTCTAAAATTCTAAAGATGCAGAAACCTGCAAAAGCAAAGAAACTAACTGTTATCTTACTCACACCTTTGTTTCCTGACAGATTTATGTCACTGTTTAGGTTTCCGTTGTCTGTTCACAAGAGCTTAATCACATAAAGGTGTGAAATCCCCACCCCCAGTTTAAGCACTGCTCTCAGCCAATCCATATTAGTCAAAATAACCAGTTAAGATAAACCCAAGAAGTGGAACTAATACGGCTCATTATCTCAGTCATCCATAGCTTGTTGATAGATCTTCGCTCAGAATATTTAAATAGTATGTCCACAAGAGATGAATGTCCCATGCCAAAGTAGCTTGGAATCCATCATATTTGCTTTTCACCGTTGCAAGATAATGTGGTCGTTTGTTGATGCTTTAAACGGGCTCTGGAATAATCCAGTACATAAAAATGAATGTTTTAAATTGAGAACTGCAGAGTTTTTCAAATTGAAACTGTAGGGGAACCATAGCTGTTTTATTTCAGTGTAAATTTAGATCGTACAAAGGATAAATCTTAACTTAAACCCGCTGGAGATCATTTTGTAGGGCTCTGGCAGTGCTCCTCCTGTTCCTCCTCGTATAAAGGAGCAGATACCAGTCTTGCTGCTGGGTTGATGCCCTTCTACATCCCTGTCCAGCTGTCCTCATGTAACGGCCCGTCTCCTGGTATCTCCTCCATGCTCTTGAGGCTATACTAGGGGACATGGCAAACCTTCTTGCGACAGCACATATAGATGTGCCACCCTGGAGTAGCTAGTCTACCTGTGCAACATGAATGGGCTGCAGATACTGTCTCATGCTACCTGTAGTAAACTTAAATTGAGGACATCTTTCAATGATTGCTATTACATTTTTAAAAACATTGTTATAATAAATTAAGTTTAAACACTGCAGGTAATTCAAATAATTACCACTGTTACGGTCAATACCTTTTCTATAGTCATTTTATTTCTATTTTTCTTTTTCACTAAATGGAAAAGTAGGTTTTTCTGATGTTAAACGTGTGCTTTGTGTGATAGAATATTACACTTTGGTGAAATCTGAAGTATTTGGGACAAAGTTACAAAAGTTACTCAAAAGGCAGAGAATGTGTGGAACAACCGGTCTCATTCCCTGGCGCTTTTCTCCTCTGAGATCTCTAAAATAGACCCAGATTGTGGTTCCCCACCGTGACTGTTCTAATCTTGGATACTTCCCCTCAGGCTGGACCGCTGGCCACCCACCAGAACAACACAAACAAGCTGCAACCTGCGCAAAAACTGTGAACAACTCTCAACAACGCCAAACATACTGTAAACAGACTCGGAGGCAGGCATCAACTATATTTCATCATCAGTGGGTGTCACTGTGATACAGCTGTTTTCCGCTGAGACTTTCAATTTCGAGTCCACGGAACACCGCGGTTTTCCGTGTTCATTCCACCTTAAAGCCATCAAACCCAAAATACAGTGATTGTGTTTGAACAAGCTGGCAACATGGCTAACTAACTGCTATAAATGGGGCTTCATTTCTTCTCATGGAAGCAACAGGGGTTGATCTTATAGACAGCGACTGAGAATGGTGCCTGTCTCTCTGGATAAAGCAGCATGATGCCTCTTTTAACAGCAATTAGCTCTCACTCCATTTCTCACTCTCTCTCCCTCTCTGTCGATTGTACTTCTAAATAGTCTCTCATTCATATGCAATCATCGCCATTCAAAATGTATTTAAAGGACTGATCAGACACTGCGTTAAAGTAGGACTAAAGTATATGCAATTATCCATCTCTATCACACAGTCTGTGCGGTTATGCGTATGTGCGTGTGTTTGCGTGCATGTGTTTGTGTATGTATCCGTTTGGTGTGCACATATTGATGTCTCCAGCCTGGTGTGCCTCCTCTGGAGACAGAGCTGTCATGAACATAGCGAGAGTAGAGAGAAAGCCTGCTGTTGTCTTCACACCAAAAACGAGCAGCTCCAAACTTAACAGTTATAAATTTAAGAAACCTGAGCCACTTAATATAATATCTGCGCTGTTTCTTCAGACTCACCGAGGAGTAGACAGATTGTTATTATCCTGGAGAAACATGGACGGTGTGTAAATCATCGAGGCTGAGCCAATGCAGTTCACTAAGAGGCATCAGGGAGCCTTCCTTTTCTGATCCAGTCATCAGGGAGCCTTCCTTTTCTGATCCAGTCATCAGGGCTCCTACCTTTTCTGATCCAGTCATCAGGGAGCTTACCTTTTCTGATCCAGTCATCATGGAGCCTTCCTTTTCTGATCCAGTCATCAGGGAGCCTTCCTTTTCTGATCCAGTCATCATGGAGCCTTCCTTTTCTGATCCAGTCATCAGGGCTACTTCCTTTTCTGATCCAGTCATCAGGGCTCCTACCTTTTCTGATCCAGTCATCAGGGAGCCTACCTTTTCTGATCCAGTCATCAGGGAGCCTACCTTTTCTGATCCAGTCATCAGGGCTCCTTCCTCTTCAGATCCAGTTTGACAACATCACAGAGCTGGTGGATGTTAGAGACCTTGCTCTCCTCCACCTTCTGTTTGAGGATACCCCACAGATGCTCAATAGGGTTTAGGTTTTAGGAATTCTTGCTCTACATAAAGATGGCCTAGGCTATAAGAAGATTCCCCAGCCCCTGAAACTGAGCTTTGTCCAGGAGGAGTGGAAGAAGACTCCAGTGGATACCTGTGAAGCTCTAATGAACTCCATGCCCAAGAGGGTTAAGGCAGTGCTGGAAAATTATGGTGGCTACACAAAATATTGAAACTTTGGGCCTAATTTGGACATTTTCACTTAGGAGTGTACTCACTTTTGTGGCCAGCGGTTTACACATTAGTGGCTGTGTGTGGTGTTATTTTAAGGGGACAGTAAATTTATACTGTAATACAAGCTGTACACTCACTACTTTACATAGTAGCAAAGTGTAATTTCCTCAGTGTTGTCACATGAAAAGATATAATCAAATATTGACAAAAATGTGAGGGGTGTACTCCTTTTTGTGAGATACTGTATATATCCATTTCTCTATCTCTCTCTCTCTCTCCCTATACTTTTACTATACTCCAGACTGTAAGGAGTTATGTTGATGACTGTCTGACTCGTGTATGATTGGGGGTTAAATGGGGGGGGGGGGGGTAGTATTGTGTGGTAATAATAATAATAATAATGTATATTTATATGTAATAAAATACTTAGAGGAATCTAAAATATAAGACATGTTTTCAGTTATTTCACACTTTTTTGTTAAGTACATAAATCCATATGTGTTCATTCATAGTTTTGATGCCTTCAGTGAGAATCTACAATGTAAATAGTCATGAAAATAAAGAAAATGCATTGAATGAGAAGGTGTGTCCAAATTTTTGGCCTGTACTGTATATATATATTTGTGATACTACTTAGGCTATGCTTTTTATACTCCAACAATATATGCCTTAATCACAGTCTATTAAATTAACATGAGGTATAAAGCATCTGGTGTAAAAGGTTTTGAATAAAAGTTTTTCTTATCTTTGATTTGCATTCAGATTGTTAGGTAGAACACGATAATCAAGATGAATCGCCCCCCTTCTCAAATCAAAACATGTTCTCTCTCCCTTCTCTAATTCTGTTAACTTGCATCTCAATGAGACATCAAACCCTCACTGGTGAGAGGAGTAAATTAGCTTTGTGTAAGTGGAGCGGGAGATGGGAGGAGGCATGGAGAGGAGGCAGCACATTGTATGATAACATTCAAGGCATGTTTTAGTGACAAATGGGAAATGTTCAGTGACAGGAGGAAAATGTGTTTGTGGCATCCTAGCCTGGAACTGATTGGCCCGCAGTGAATCTGACTACTTATACCTCTGGTTAGAGCAAGACACAGGTTATTCATCATATTACCATGACGTCAACTAGGTTTACCTTTATTACTGACATTTATTACCTTTCTTGAACATCAGTCTCAGAAGTTTCTATTATACAGACATATAATGCTGTATATTGAATGAGTGTGCTTGCTGTATATCAACAGGTTTTAGGTGTCACAACTGTGACCAATTGGATAACACGTTAGCTCCAAATCAACAAATACAGTGGGGAGAACAAGTATTTGATACACTGCCGATTTTGCATGTTTTCCTACTTACAAAGCATGCAGAGGTCTGTAATTTTTATCATAGGTACACTTAAACTATGAGAGACAGAATCTAAAACAAAAATCCAGAAAATCACATTGTATGATTTTGTTATAATTAATTTGCATCACCTACCAACCAGTAAGAATTCCGGCTCTCACAGACCTGTTTTTCTTTAAGAAGCCCTCCTGTTCTCCACTCATTACCTGTATTAACTGCACCTGTTTGAACTTGTTACCTGTATAAAAGACACCTGTCCACACACTCAATCAAACAGACTCCAACCTCTCCACAATGGCCAAGACCAGAGAGCTGTTTAAGGACATCAGGGATAACATTTTAGACCTGCACAAGGCTGGGATGGGCTACAGGACAATTATTCGAAAATGGAAGAAGTTCAAGATGACGCTCAATCTCCCTTGGTCTGGGGCTCCATGCAAGATCTCACCTCGTGGGGCATCAATGATCATGAGGAAGGTGAGGGAACAGCCCAGAACTACACAGCAGGACCTGGTCAATGACCTGAAGAGAGCTGGGACCACAGTCTCAAAGAAAACCATTAGTAACACACTATGCCGTCATGGATTAAAATCCTGCAGCACACACAAGGTCCCCCTGCTCAAGCCAGCACATGTCCAGGCCCGTCTGAAGTTTGCCACTTACCATCTGGATTATCCAGAGGAGGAATGGGAGAAGGTCATGTGGTCTGATGAGACAAAAATAGAGCTTTTTGGTTTAAATTCCACTCGCCGTGATTGGAGGAAGAAGAAGGATCTTTGGAGGGAGCTGAAAGTCTGTATTGCCCAGCGACAGCCACGAAACCTGAAGGATCTGGAGAAGGTCTGTATGGAGGAGTGGGCCAAAATCCCTGCTGCAGTGTGTGCAAACCTGGTCAAGAACTATAGGAAATGTATGATCTCTGTAATTGCAAACAAAGATTTCTGTACCAAATATTAAGTTCTGCTTTTCTGGATTTTTGAATTACCGACTTCTACATGCTTTGTAAGTGGGAAATTACTTGTTTTCCCCACTGTATATTTAATCACAGCAGGCGATTTTTTTTCCAGTTGGGTTATGTAAATATCCATCTCACAGATTATTGAACCTTTACCAATAAGAATTTACATACAGTACATTTACATCATCGTCATATTTATTACGTACAAGGTAAACCCATATGAATTAGTATACCGTCTTTATACATGTTGACTAGGTCAATAGGTTTGTTTACTTCTTAACGGTAGACTTGATATATGCAAGTTTGAATAGCCACAGATGTTCAGACCTGGTAAAACTGGGTAATTGAGCTGAGGTATGCAGATGTGGATCTTTAAATTAGTATTGGGCCTCAGTCAAAAAAGCATACCTGGGCTGTAGTAGTACTGGAGCTGAGGTGCAGGGTAGACCAGAACAGGAGTAAGATATGCAAAAATACAGTGTTGGGTTATCCCGCAAATTGTAGGACATATGCTACTGTTGATGACTTGAGAAACGCAGGCCTATTGAAAGTGGGTAACAGTGCTGAGATACGTTCTGAGTAAGTAGTTGCCAATAGGGTATTAAGGGCTATGATATGGGTGTACCAGTCTTTGATTGTATCAATGTTAGGGGATTGGCATGTTAGTGTTAGGCTTAGGGCCTGGGGTAACAGGCTGGGGGTGTGAGTTATTGTGTTTTGGTTAGTAACTTACTAAGATCCCCATTAGAAGCAGATATATTAGAATCCCTATTACACTCTTCCTGTAGTCCAAATATAAACATTATGGGGCCAAGGAATACCGACAAATGTTAACGTATACAACGTGTCTGTGGAAAAAGTTGGGAACAAATGGGTTAAAATGTTCCTAAGATTGACATGCCACTTGGAGTGTGCCGGCTGTCATGTGCGTTTTACATTTCCTGGCTGTCACATGCCATCCGTCTAACCACCATCATCAAGACCTGATTGTTGGAGTGCTGCAGGGGTGGTTGTCCATCTGGAAGGTTCTTCCGTCTTTGTACAGAAACTCTGGAGCTCTGCTATAGTGACTTGGTTCATGGTTACTCCCCTGACCTTCTTCTCCAACGGTTCAGTTTGGCCAGGCGGCCAGCTCTAAGAGGAGTGTTGGTTGTTCCAAATGTCTTCAATTTAAGAACAATGGAGGCCACTCAATCAATCAATCAAAATGTATTTATAAAGCGCTTTTTACAACAGCAGTTGTCACAAAGTGCTTTACAGAGACACCCGGCCTTAAACCCCAAGGAGAAAACAACAGTAGTGTTGAATTTCAGTGGCTAGGAAAAACTCCCTAAGAAGGTCGAATTTTAGGAAGAAACCTAGAGAGGACCCAGGCTCAGAGGGGTGGCCAGTCCTCTTCTGGCTGTGCCGGGTGAGATATTAAGAGTCCAATTGGAATAATAAAGAAATTTCTCTTGGCTAAATCCAGAGTATATTTGATTTTAGACTAGGTCAGAAGTATGACCAGGTGGACAAGGACAGGAACAGCAACGGTCCCCCCAAACCAGGTAATCCGCAGGTGTGGACCAGGACCTCATCTCCTTCTAAAATTTAAAATTGGAGGAAACTGAGAAAAGTTAGTAGTACATCCCTCATGTCCCCCAGCACAATAATATAGCAGCGTAACACCTTGGAAACTGAGACGGGGGGGTCCGGTGACACTGTGGCCCTACCCGGGGGAGGCCCCGGACAGGGCCCAACAGGCAGGAAATCAATCCAACCACATTGCCAGGCATCAACCAAAGGGACACCCACCAACCGCAACCCCCCTGAATGAGGGCCGAGTATTGCTAGTAGCGTACAGCCCAACTGCACAAGTGCGCAATAGAGAGTCAACAACAAGCCAGTGACTCTTCCCCCGAAGGGCATTGGAGGGAGGGCATCCCAGTGGCGACGAGAGCCCACCTGGCAAGACAGCAAGGGTGGACAGTATCAAGCCTACTGGTCACCTTCACGCCCCCGGGCCAGGCTACACCTAATTATAAACCGTGCTGTAGAGATGAGTTTTTAGTAGACACTTGAAAGTTTGCACTGAGTTTGCATTTCTAACCTTAATTGGCAGATCATTCCACAGGAGTGGAGCTCTATGAGAAAAGGCCCTGCCGCCAATTGTTTGTTTAGAAATTCTAGGTACAATTAAAAGGCCTGCGTCTTGCGATCTAAGGTTACGTGTAGGTATATATGGCTGGATCATTTCAGCAAGGTAAGTAGGAGCAAGTCCATGTATTGATTTATAGGTTAAGAGTAAAACCTTAAAATCAGCCCTAACCCTAACAGGCAGCCAATGTAAGGATGCCAGGACAGGAGTAATGTGTTCAAATTTTTTTGTTCTAGTTAGGATTCTAGCAGCTGTGTGCAGCACTAATTGAAGTTTATTTATTAATTTGTCTGGATAACCAGAGATAAGAGCATTGCAGTAATCTAATCTAGAAGTAACGAAAGCATGGATTAATTTTTCTGCATCAGTTTTTGATAGGAAGTTTCTAATTTTTGCGATGTTTCGAAGATGAAAATAAGCAACTCTTGAGACATATTTTATATGTTCTTCAAAGGAGAGGTCAGGGTCAAGGGTAACGCCAAGGTTTTATACAGTTTTTTGGGATACGACCATGCAGCCGTCGAGGTTCACAGTGAGATCTGCTAACAACGCTCTTTGTTTTTTGGGTCCTAAAAGGAGCATTTCTGTTTTATTTGAGTTTAAGAGCAAGAAATTCTCTGTCATCCACTTCCTAATATCTGAAACGCATGCTTCCAAAATAGCTAATTTAGGGGCTTCTCCATGCTTCATTGAAATATATAACTGTGTGTCATCAGCATAACAGTGAAAGTTAATATTGTGATTTCGGATTACATCGCCCAGAGGGAGCATGTATAGTGAGAAAAGTAATGGGCCCAGAACCGAGCCTTGAGGAACTCCAAAGCATACCTTTGACTTGTCAGAGGATATGCCATCCACACTAACGAACTGATATCTTTCAGATAAATAAGATTTAAACCAGGCTAGAACATGTCCACGTAGCCCAATATTGGTTTCCAGTCTCTCTAAGAGAAGGGAGTGATCAATAGTGTCAAAAGCAGCACTAAGATCAAGAAGCAACAGGACGGATGCCACTGTGTTCTTGGGGACCTTCAAAGCTGCAGATATTTTTTGGTACCCCTTTCCCAGATATGTGCCACGACACAATCCTGTCTCTGAGTTCTACGGACAGTTCTTAAACCTCATGGCTTGTTTGCACTGTCAAATGTGGGAACTTATACAGATGTGTGTGCCTTTCTAAATCAGGTACAATCAAGGGAATCTACCAATGGGGTAAACTTGGAATAAGGCTGTAACGTAAAAAAAAAATATACCGAATGTATGGTATATTGCATTGCATAGGGCTTGTGCAACAAAGTCTTTGGTCAGAGTGAAAGGTTCCAGGAAAGACAGAAGTCATAAAAGCTTCTGTAGTGACCCCAACCACATTGAAGGGCAAATACTTTAGAAGATCAGTTGAGCAAACATTGTATTCTGGTTTGATTTGACTATTTTTGATAAATAATGAAATCAAAACTGTTTACACTTGTTGGAACCAAACTCTAAACACATTTCCAAGAACAGTTACGGGAGTGACTCAGAGTTTCATCAAATGTACCTTTCTCACCATGGCACAGCTTTGTTTCTTCGCCGTCAGTTTTGTCTCGTTCATTTCACAAAGGGCAGGCGGGGAGAGATTAAATTTCAAGCATAAATAAATATTGTTAAAAGGTCACCTTTCCATCTGTTATTTGTGCAACCTCTAAAAGTAATTACATCCTAGTTTCAGCGTGCTGCCTGTGTTGTGTGGTGTGTAGGGCTATGTGGCTGTTTGTGTGTTTCCACAGCCATGTCTTAACAAAATGGCTGCCCATCAGAGAGCAGGCCCAGCTCTACCAAACACCCTCAGAGGGTTGGGCAAAGTAAACAGCTACCGGGAACAACAGTAAACAAAGCACACGAATGCAGTGTTTATACACACATTAACACCTGCACACACACACACACACACACAAACCCAAATATACACACTTCTTTTGAAAGAACAAAAAAGTTATGACGTACAAAACTATTTTAGTTTTGCATTTGTGTTAGTATTCCTTCTTTAGAAAAACCTAGGGAAACCCTACCTACAGTGGATATAATGAGTCTACACACCCCTGTTAAAATGCCAGGTTCTTGTGATGTAAAAGAATGAGACAAAGATAAATCATGTCAGAACCTTTTCCACCTTTAATGTGACCCATAACGTGAACAATTCAATTGAAAAACATACTGAAATCTTTGAGGGGGACAAATAAAAAATAAAAAACTCACAATAACCTGGTTGCATAAGTCTGCACACCCCTTAAACTAATATTTTGTTGAAGCATCTTTTGATTTTATTACAGCAGGAGTCTATTAGCATGGCACATCTTTACATGGCAATATCTGCCCACTCTTCTTTGCAAAAGCGCTCCAAATCTGTCAGATTGCGAGGACATCTCCTGTGCACAGCCCTCTTCAGATCACCCCACAAATGTTCAATTGAATTCAGGTCTGGGCTCTGGCTGGGCCATTCCAAAATGTTAATCTTCTTCTAGTGAAGCCATCCTTTTGTGGATTTGGATGTGTGCTTTGGGTCGTTGTCATGCTGAAAGGTGAACTTTCTCTTCATCTTAAGCTTTCTAAAAGATGCCTGAAGGTTTTGTGCCAAAATTGTGTGGTTTTTGGAACTGTTCATAATTCCCTCTACCCTGGCCCTGGTTCCAGCTGAAGAAAAACAGCCCCAAATCATGATGCTGCCACCACCATGCTTCACTGTGGGTATGGTGTTCTTTGGGTGATGTGCAGTGTTGTTTTTGTGTCAAAAATACCTTTTGGATTAAAAAAGTTCAGCCTTGGTTTCATCAGACCATAGCACATTTTCCCACATGCTTTTGGAGGACTTGCTGATGTTTGTTTTTGCACTTGATGATGACTGTGTACCATTTTGTGAAGTTTAATATTACTACAAATATATATGCTTGTTACATCCATGTAAAATTTTATTTTATACTATCAGATTTGCGATTATATGGATGTTGAAGTGTTCCTACTTCCTGCCTGTCAGGATAGAAGTTGTAGAAAAACCTACGTGTGTAGATTAAAAGACCTTTTCATATATTTTCAGGGCCTTTCTGTGGAAGTACTCAATCAAATCTTACATTTTAAGTAAAGGGTTAATGTTTTTATGAATGTATATTACAATCTTAAGTGCATGTTTATAATTTGTCACCAACTTAAACTGTTATACATTGATTATTTATTTGGAAATAGCACTTTTATTCCATGTGAGCTAAAAGGGTACAGAAAATACTCTCCTGGGCAAAGTGTAAATGAAATCAAACAAATAATGTTCGACCTGGTCAATATAAATGTTGCATATAGTGTTGTTGTTTCCAGTTTATATTTATTGCCAATACATTTCATTTTAAAATAGCTTAGACAAAGAAAGAGATTCAGTCTTTTACTGAATAGCATTCCTCTTAATTCCACTTGGTTATTTTCTTTGAATCAGAGGGCTTACTGTATTGTTTGAAAGTGTTCAAAAAGTCTACCTTACACATAGATTATATTCTAATAAGAATACATAACTTTTAGATTTGATGCCTAAAATAAAATAAAAAAACAGTGTACTGTATTCAACTAATTGATCACATTGATAATAATAATAAATAAATATATTGCTATTGAATTATTATTTTTTTTAAACCTAAGTGAAAGATGGCAAAGGCTACACTGATGAAAAGTCATCCACAACTGAAGTTGTCTGAGATATAGGAACACTCCAAATAGAAGAAAGCTTTTCTGCAAAATGCAAGCTGACCTATTTCTGACAGGTCATTTGACTGAGATACAGGAGCATAAAAGCACATTGGAGCCATTATGACCGAGGATAAGCTCAGTCTAAAACGAGTGTGTCATTGTCTTCTTTTGTAGAGATCTTAATTTAGCCTAATGACATGAGTTGTGTTGTTCGAGTGAGAAATCGTTAATCTCGAATTCTTGGCGGAGTTGCGTATCAGTGAATGTTAGGACCATCAATCTGGTGGGCTACTTGTGCGTGTGGTGTTTGTTTACAGCCAAACAATGCCTGTTAGCTATGCATTCAGCATGTCACTGATGTATCATGGCTTTTCTGTCACAGTTGACGAAATCCCATATTTCACCAAAACCATTGTTCAATTGTTAATGTTTATCAATTTTGTATTAATGACATTAATTAATGATATTAATATTTTATATGTGGAAATGTCAAAGAGGAGTTCCTTTCAGTATTAGTTTAAGACGTTTCCACTGTTTCAACTGTATGTCTGTGCATTTTGCAGGAATACATTTTTGATTGGTTACAATAATTCAGGTATTTTGAATGTTAGCTCAAAAATGTATAGAATGTCAGCTTTCTTGTCAATAGAAGAACATTTACATTTATAAAACTAAATCTGGAGATGGGCTTATTTCAAACACCCATACCCCACAATGGTACATTTGGCTCCCATTAAGCCCATTTTTCACACAATTTATAAAAGATCTTTACCCAGCATGACAAAAGTAAATTAATACAATTTCAAATGAGAGATGAATCTTTAACTTTATCTCCACTGTTGGACAATCCTCTTCTGGAATAATAAAGAAACAATGCAATAATAATCCACCATTACTAACAGATGACACCTGTGGTCCTTTCTGCTCACTTTACAGTGACACCCCTTCTGTCCATTAACCCAACAACAATCATACACATTTTGAACACAATCCTTCCTATGTCCACATGACTGAAAAGCCAGAACAAAGGGGACAAGGTCGCAACCAATTTTTTTTTATTTGACTTAAAATCGATAATGTCCAGGCCAAAAATACATCGGCTGCGGTCTGACGATAACAGATTCCCCAATTCGTTATCTAAGTCTCTCAGAACAGCTTTTCACAGCTGTTACCAAATAACAGGCACCTTTCAAGCCATGCCATCCAGACGACCCAACAACTTCAATTAAATACAGAAATGAAAATGTTTCTCTCCAATGATGAGTTTGTTTTCTTAATGACTGTGTGAGGGTTTAAACTTTCCCCAAAGTAACTATTGCTTTCAGACAGGGTAAAGCTTGCTAGCATAACCAGTCAGGAAGTAGCCACAAATGTGTTGATACTAACCCATCTCTCAAGTGCTGTAGATGTGTGTGAAAAATCTTTTTTTTACTTACTCATGAAAGTTGATACGATATTCTGCCTTTGTAACTGACTGACTGAAAGAGTTCACAGCTAAACCAGCCTCTTCCCATGCTGAGTTATTTGGATCTTTTTCCATGTAAACCTCCACTGCCCATACATATAAATAAACCATTTTCTTAATTAACATCTGCATCTTAGACATTTCTCATGAATAGAAGGGAGCTTGCAAATGAAACAATTGATGACATTGAGATGAGTGAAATTACAGTATTGATTAGAAATATTTAAGTCAAATTGAATACATCTTAAAGTGTGTAAGGTACGTATGTTTGAAGTTCACAGAGGCTCTCGTTAAAAAACCTCTGGTGGTGCTCTATAGTTAATGTGTTAAGAGCATTAATAAATCCAGTAATTCATAATTTATTACTGCCATGATAAACCCAACCAAATTCCCCAAAGCCACTTTGTTTTGATAACACTATGCAGAATATATTAACTCCTACTGATGAGATGGGGCAGTCAGGCAGGCAGGAAGACTATCTACTACTGATGAGATGGGGCAGTCAGGCAGGCAGGAAGACTATCTACTACTGATGAGATGGGGCAGTCAGGCAGGCAGGAAGACTATCTACTACTGATGAGATGGGGCAGTCAGGCAGGCAGGAAGACTATCTACTACTGATGAGATGGGGCAGTCAGGCAGGCAGGAAGACTATCTCCTACTGATGAGATGGGGCAGTCAGGCAGGCAGGAAGACTATCTACTACTGATGAGATGGGGCAGTCAGGCAGGCAGGAAGACTATCTACTACTGATGAGATGGGGCAGTCAGGCAGGCAGGAAGACTATCTCCTATTGATGAGATGGGGCAGTCAGGCAGCCAGGAAGACTATCTCCTACTGATGAGATGGGGCAGTCAGGCAGGCAGAGAGACTATGGGGCAGTTAGGCAGCATAAACAGTGAGATGGTTCTACACTAGGGAGGCAGTCTAATTGCCTGCTAGTAGCCGCTGCCATTAAACTTTACAGTGTTGTTCTTGGTTGGAGTGGGTAGAAAACCGTCAGGTTTTTTATTGATCAGACTAAGTCTACTGCTATGAACAGTAAAACAACACAATGACAAATGCACTCTCTCTCTCCCTCTCTTTCAACACACACGGACGGGCAGACATAAGCATGTGAACACCAATAGACACAGCAGACAGTAAATCTGTGGACAGATTATATTTCAACATTAGTGAGGAGATGCAGTTATGTTCCTCTCAGACTCAAGAGCAGTCTGAGCTTCAGTTGGCCTTATGAGGCCTGATAATATCCAAACAGATCCACATTATACATAGACAGATGCGTGCAGATTGAGGTTGATTCTCAGCTCTCAAATTACTGTATTCACTGTAAATTAGCGTTTCTCTGTCTTTAAAGATGCTCTCCACAAACTTGGCTAGCATTTAGTAAAAACATTTTAAACCTTTCTTGGGACAGGATTTGTCAGTGTTTTTCATACGTTCAAGAACTATTCAGTTAGCCATAAAACCTCAGTTAGCCATAAAATCCTTTGTTTAAAGTCAAGTGAATCCAAAAACTGTTGCCACATTTTAAGTATCGCAAGCTTGAACCATGTAGCAAAAACATATCCAGAGTAACTGATTGTTAGTCCATACATTTCAAAATGTAGATAGAAATATACTCAAGTAAAAGACCAGTTACGTTCCTGACACCGAATACACCCATATTGTTCATAATACACTTACCGTACCTAAATATAATGTACAGCCCCTAGTCAGCACCTGTTTCATGCATTTAATATAATTACAAGTATTTTTTTACTTATCTATTTACATTGAATTCGTTTTTTTTATTATTACTGGGATATCAATGTGTGAAAACATTTCCTAATTGGATAAGTGTCCACCTTCCTCTACCTTCATATTTGACAGGTCCTCCTTTGACAGTAATTACTGCTTTGAGTCTGCTGGAAAAGGTCTCTAGCAACTTCACACACCCAGATTTGGCAATATTTACAAAACTGTTTAAGCTCTTTCAAGTTCCATTGGGAGCGTTGATAGACAGAAATTTGAAAGTCTTGCCAGAAACGTTCAACTGGATTTAGGTTGGGGCATGGACAGGGCCACTCAAGGACATTTACTCTTTAATTCCTAAGCTACTTATTTTAGCATTAGCTGTGTGCTTCAGGTCTATGCTGAAACCTGAACTTCTGTCATTGTTTCAGATTTTGTGCAGAGGATAGGAGGTTGCCAACAGGACTTTTCTATAAATTGCTTAAATAATTATTCCTATTCTTACAAGTACTCCAGTCCCTGACAATGAAAAGTATCCCCATCGCATGATGATGCCACCACTACGCTTCACAGAAGAGGTTGATGTGGAGAGTTAGGTTTGTATTTAGGCCTAAAAGTTGGACCTGTTACATTTTAGTTTTTCTCTGACTATTAAATATTTTACTACACGGCTGCAAAATCTCCTTTTCTAGCATACATCAAACGGGATTCAAAGCGGATTTTCTTGAGTAATGGCTTTCTTTTTGCTTGGGGGGTCTATAGTCTTGCAGCTCTGTCAAAGTTGCCATTGGCCTTTTGTTAGCCTTTCTGATCAGTCTCCTGATTCATCCAGCCTGGTCTAGACATAGTTTGGTTGTACCATACACCTTAGAATTCTTAAACATTTTCTTGATCATGCTTCAAGGGATATTTAAGGCTGTGTTAAATATTTTTATACCCATCCCCTGATCTCTGTTCTTCCACAACTTTATCCATTACTTCTTTTGAAAGCTCTTTGGTTCTCATGGTTGATTCATTACTCAAAAGTGAGGCTACAGAAATTGCTGAATGCAACCTGAAATCATGTGAGTCGATACAGTCTAACAGAAGTGGAGCGCAATGCACTTGGTGTGTGTGTGGTTTTACCTGAGGTCATTTGAGACCGCAAATAAAAGGAAGGTGATAACTTTAAATGCATGAACATCTTGAGACTTTAATATTGAGTATTGAAATAAAGAAAAGTAGTAAATTGATGGTTGATATACAAATACAGCAACGTACAGCAGTTTTGAATAATAAAAGAGATAGGAATAAATAAATAAATAACTATGACTAAGACAACAAAAAAGCATCCTTTCTTTTCATCCTTTGCATTTTACAGCAGACTGTTCCAAAGACCAGAACTACAGAACTGAAAGATGCCTCATCAAACATGGTGGTTCTGATGTTAGGACAACTAAACAGCTAGCTGCCAGATGACTTTAGAGCCCAACTAGGGACATATAAATAAAATGTTTCACATGTATTCAGGTGCAATGCCCTGTAATACTTAAAACATACATTTTTACAGCTAACAGGCAATGTAAGTGCTGTATGATATGTGCTGGGTGCTCTCCTTCTGCTCTTTACTGTACTAGCACTTGTGCATTTGAATGCTGAATTAATCGTAATATGTTAATTTCTTATTTAGGGAAGATCATTAAGGAAGGCATTGCGATAATCAAGCATACTAGTGTTAAAAGTGTGCATTAGCCTCTCAGCGTTGGCCTGGCAGACAAACAAATGCACTTTGGCAATGTTTCTTAAGTGATAAAAGGCTAGTTTTGTCACATTTCTGTAACATAGCCGCACTGCAGAGCTCTCCAACTGGAGCCCCAGCCTCCCCCTCTCCTCCTCCTCGCCTTTCCCACTGCTTGTCAGCTCTGGATTGTGTTTTGATGTTTCCTCAGACCTACAATTGAGCTCCATTCACGGCAGCCACAACACACATTTGTCGATTCATATGCATCAGGGCACTTTTCTCTCCCTCTCTTCCTCTGTCCTTTTTTTTCCTAGTGGTCTCTCTGCCCTGCAGTGCTGTAACATCTCTCCAGTTTGAGGTTAGGAGTGGCCGCTAGCCCCCCTGCTGTGCGCCATGTCACATCTGATTACCATTATTTATAAAACTCACTCAGGCTCCATGCACACAACACACACACACGCGCGCGCGCGCAACTACATACGCATGCCCACCCAGCCCCGTTCTCAGCCCTCAGTGCTATAGTCAATATTTGCACGCAATCCTGAGATGTTGAGAGTTTCCATGGTGGTGAGAGCCTCCATTACATGAAATATTCAGGGCGCAGGGAGTCTCCCAGGGGGCCAAGCGGCGGGTTTTTACTCCGATTTGATTATATGCCATGATTCTTTCATGAGCAATGACGGTCCTGTTGAATTACAGTCGAACAGGCCTCCGAGTGATAGTCACGGAATCTACGTTCACGCTCATTCCGTCCTGAGGAGGGAGGCTTCCCTTTCACATTCACCTTCGCTCTCTATCCCTCTTTCTCACACATGCACACTCTATCCCTCACTTCCTTTCATTCCGCCCTCTCCAGTCAGAGGCGTATATATATCTGAGTCAATGAACACAGCGAGAGTTGCAGAGACCTTTAAGAGCACAACCTCTGTAACATTCTATGACTCCGCGTAACATCTGGTCTGGGCTTCGCGTTCGGAAAGCTTTTGTTTCCTGAGTTAGTTGAATGACGGTGCATTTCTAGTATGGAAATAAAAGCCTACACAACCGGTAGTATTTACAGACCTCTGACTCTTGTCTCTGACTCTGTGACAACGGTTATCATTTGGTCCTAATACCATCACTTGTTGGAAACATGGACAGAAGTACACTTTTCCATTCCGTGTAAAGATATATGTCCACACTGTTTACAGCAGATAGCGGCAGGTGCTTTTCAGGATCAGTGAACTGAAATGTGAGAGTAACCTTAAGACATTTTTCAAATGAATTTAAACTTAGCTAGGTAGCCAGCTAGCTGCGAGTGACAGATCCCTTTAGTAGGGCTACTAACAAACTAACCTTCAAAGGAACTACCTACCGAAATAGTTACAGTATATCTACAAATATTTCAGGACAAGTTCTGAGGTAAATGTTATTGTCAAGTTATTATCATAATCTCTGATGAAACAAACCTGATAAAAAAACTATTTTCAGTTGGTTGTTTCAGTGTGAAATTCAAGCCATTAATTTGTCTAAAACAGCAGTTAATTAATATTTTCCAGTTACCATGTTTTAACAGCATATACATATGCAGAAAATGTTTTAGGAACCTAACAGATTTATTCCAGAAGACCCTGAAGAAAATTGATCCAAAGCGAATGCACAAATGCTTTTTGACCTCCCCTTAACTGATTATTACTTCTCAATATAACAATCTCAGTTCAGATCTGGTTCAGTCAATGGAAGCAGAATATTTTTTTTTTTAAAGGTCAAAACTAATTCAAATTCACACAGTTCATCATGATACATAGTTAAATATGGCAATAAGAGGATTGCCATTATATCACGTGAAATCCCAATTTTGCTCTCATGGTGAAATTAGTCACACTCTATCAATATAGTTGCCTATCGTTCCTCTTTATAAACCTTTCTCTGGCACCCATACAACACCAGCAGTAACAATAATGGTCTCCTGACCGCAGTGGCTTCCAAACATTAGCCGGGCACACCAGAATCTTTCTTCCCTGTTTTTTGTCTGACACAGTAATTTAAATGATTCAGGGTTGCACCAAAGACAGAAGAAAGCTAAGCTACAGTATCTGTCGTGACCTGATGTACATGTCCAACTGGGCCTGTGTCTACAGTACACCGACCAAGGTCATTCCTAACTCCTGTCTCTAGACCACCGCTTTCACATAATTGTCTCTTGATGCAGCCTGTATCCGCAACCCCGTGTCTCTTCACACCTCTGTCTGTCCGCCTGTCTGTTCCTAGAGAGAGGGTTGCACAGGATGAGTGGGGATGGAGCAGTGGATCTGACAGCTGAATGCTGGGTTTCCAAACACACTCCTGCTGATCGTCTGTGTGGCCCAGCATGAGCTCAGGCAACCCTCACTAAATGACTGGTGTGTGTGTGTGTGTGTGTGTGTGTGTGGGTCAGTCGTTGCAGGAGAATGTACACACACACACACACACACACACACAGGCACAACATCAAACCGGTGTAAACATAGGGACGAATTCAAAAACGTAGACACACACACACACACACATTCACAAAGACAAACACAGAGACACAAACACACATGTACGCACACAATGCTGATGATGAGGGAGCTAGCTGTAGGAATTGGCAGCCTGGTGTGTGAGGGACAGGGTGAGGGGGAATGCTCCAAAAACTGTGTTAATGACTTCCTCTGCCTAATGAGCATGTTAATTGCTTCTCTGAGCTCTCTGTCCAGGCTTCTGTCTGTGCATGTGTCTGTGCCCGGATGTAGTGTGTTTGTGTGTGTGTTTATATGTGTGGTGTGTGTATGGATGTGTAAAACGTGATATCATAGTCTAATCTCTGTGTTTGATGTTTGTTCAGGGGGAAAGTATATGTGTGAAGTGAATGAAAATGTCTATATGTCAATTAAAGGAAATATACAGGGAAGAATACCAGAAACGGGCATGATTAATGTTAGGTAATAATTCCAAATAGTTAAGGTCAGGGTTAGGTATCAAGTTTATGGGTTGGTATTAACTCCAAATGGCTGCTGATATGTGTGTGTGTGTGTGTGTGTGTGGTTCACAGATATGAGCAAAGACAGAGACAAACATGGTTTCTCTTCTGCAGTAAGCTGAAGGTCCCAGAAACAGCGTTATTTCTGCCCAACTGCTTATAACCTTTAAACTGTATAGATTATTTAATTGGGGAAACGGACAGGTTTTGGTCGGCTCTCACCGGTGTGATTACAACTGTGACTGAATACTCTCATCACACATCTAGCTCAGGGCCAAGGAACATACAGATTTCTCTTCTGTATTACAGTAGTTAGAGGTAAACGCCTCAGGCTTAGCAAGTGGCTATCCACCCAAGGAATATCTATGTATGATCTATTCTGAGACTTCAACAAGTTTTGAATTGATTCCGAGCACTGCAGCTATATTTACGTCAATGTGTGTGTGTGTGTGTGTGTGTGTGTGTGTGTTTGTGTACAGGACTAAGGTTTAGAATTAGGTTAAGACACAAGGTTTAGACTCAACGCAAAGTTTTTGGGGCTATGGTTAAGGTTAGGGATTTCAAACAATAGCATTTTGAATAGGAATAATGATTTGGGTCCCCGCAATAATATTAAAAAGTAAATGTGTGTGCCTTTGTGTTTACATGCTTTACAATCCTAATGAGGACCGAAATACCCAGCAAGGATGGTAAAACAAGAAAATGTTGACTCTGTGGGGACATTTGTGCATGTACAGAAAAAGGTCATTTCTATCCAAACTTAAGAATGCCGTCCTCACTATGTTTCAGACCACTAACAACTTTCTAATAAGCCAGTGCGTGTAGACGGAAGGTGAGACGGTTGACAGAGATGCAGTCACGGGCGAAAGAACAGAATAGGTCTTTAAGTGTCAGCGCTGTAACGTTCTGAACACCCTACTTTCCCCGCTCCCTCCATGAAAAGCACCAATTATCATGTCTGCTCGGAGAATGAGAACTTGGGAGAAAATAGCTCCCAATAATTATTCACTTTTTTTTTTGTTTAGACAGTATTTAGAGGGAGTGTTGTAAAGCAGGAAGGAGAGACAGGCAGAGCCCATGCCAAGGAAGAACTCAATAGAAGAGGAAAACAATCTGTCAGCTGAGTGAAACTCTTATTTAACACTTGACCTCTTTAAAATATCCACATCACAACCTAAGTATACACTACTGAGGGAGAGAATGGATATGTATTTAATGTGTTCTAGAAAGCAGATTCATTCCTGATATTGGGACAGTAGAATGAACATAAATACAGGACACCTGATTATGACGTAAAAGGCCACAAAACAACTATATTTAGAAATTGTTTATGGAGTCGTTTCTCTTGCTTACACTTCAGATGCCAACGAACAACAACATTAGCAAACATGTGGTAGAACAAACTGCATTCATATTTATATGCTTTATTAATAAATACAAGACTTTTCATATTTTGGTTGCTATAGACACAACCTGGACGTAACTTTAGAACAAATAGTCTTAACGACTGAGTTGTGTCTGTAGCAGCCAAAACATGAAAAACCAGAGATTCTGAAATAAAATGTGAAAATAAATGCAAACAGTAATTTATACAAGAACATGTTTGTTTATGTTGTTGTTTGTGTACGGAGCTATAAGTGTGATAAACACCTCTGTTCTGTACATTACCTTGGGAAAAGGCAATCCATTATTCCAAGGTAATTCACAGAACATTACATATACAGGATATTGCAAAATAGTCAAACTGTTTTCATAGTGTGATTATGACCACATCCTAACCTAACCGTTTACTGGCAGCTACTTTTTCATAGCAATTTCTGTTAACCCAGAAAGTAACTCAATCTCGCTTAAGTTGGTAAGCCGTGTAATTACGTACATTTTACAAATTGCGAGGTTCCGGTTTGTGTTGTCACCACCAAAGGTTCTCATAGCTGTCTCCAACCCCATTAAAGAAAGCTCTCTGCCAAAGCACCACTGCTAATTCCCTCACGAGCACAAACCAGTCAAGGTTTAAACAGCAACTTTGCCCAACCCCGAAACATCCAAATAACCAGTGATGAAAACTACGCCTGCTGCTCCCCATTAGCTACTGCCAAAAGCAGCATTTAATGGTTCATGCACAGAGTATTTCCAATATAGAATAAGAGTAGTCCTTGCTTATGAGATAAGGAAACGCATATCTGAACACATTATTTTGCTGAATCTTCTTACGTTTTAAGAATATGGATATATTAAAGGCCCAGGTAATGTATTGCCAAACAAAGCCATGTGTTGAAAGACAGAAACATTGTATGACTAATTGTGTCTAAAGTTGCTATATGATCTCATGTCATATTGTGACACAATGTCATGTTGGTAATATGTCGGTTATCCGATGCCCAAGTCAATAAATTTCATTCTGTTTGCCAGACCTTTTTCGTAGTTATCCTGACACAACTAGGAATTTGTCCGTCCATCCTATGTCTAATTCAATACATTTAATTCCGTTTGCCGGACATTTTCGTAGTTATTCTGATTAAACTAGGAATTTGTCCACTTGATTATATAGGCCTACGACATTATTTAACACATTTATTTATTACACATTTATTAACAATTTTTTCAGTGTCACATTTTTTATTAATGCATATTTTCTTTGTCATTCAAATGTATTGACTTATGTGTTCACGTATTTACGCGTAGGTAGTATGCATTTGCATGCATATGGGATGCAAATTTAAAAAGAATGCGCTGAAAACTCTGATTATGAAAAGAAAGCACTGAATAAGAAAGGATTTACTTTGGCCAAAACAATGAAACAGGAAAACTCTCACATAGTACTCAAATGCAAGGAACACAAAAATAACAGATCACATTTGTCTTTAAAAATAGCACCACCCAGGAGACAGTCCTAAACCACAAATCTGTCACGGTTATCCAGAACCTTCACACAGTGCTATAGCACACTGAAGCACTCAGTCCTTCATGGATTGACACCAGCATGTTTTATCTATACAACAGTTTGACGTCTCCCGGTCCAGTGTGGTTTCTGTCCCCACAATATGTACAAATCTATACAGTTGTGTACATTTTAAGGTAATCCAAGTAATCTCTATGAGACACTTTTAATCAGAAGATCAAAAGGAGATAACATTCGTAAACCCTGGCTGTTCAAGGGCTCACAGCAATGTACCGTCTTACCACCAGTTGTAATTATGTTTCTTATATAGAGTAATGGTCTAATGCTAATGGTTTCTATATTGATCCTATCTCAGCCTGTCCAACATGCATGTACCCTCTCATCATGCAATTACACATATTCGATTCAACAATAATGAGTAACATTTAAGATTTCATTTTCTATCAATATAACCCGAGGTTTAACCCCCAGGACTGTGTCCCACCTTCCAGTGATGAGAGGAGGGTAGGAATGGAAAGTGGGGAGAGAGGAGAAGAGGGGAGCAGAAGAGAAAAGGAGGGGAGAGGATGGGATGGGAGGGTAGAAAGGAGAGGAGATATGAAAGGGGAGGAGGGGAAGGGAGATAGGAGAGGATAGGAGAGTAGGGGAGAGAGGAGAAGTGGGGGAGGGAGATAAGAGGAGGAGAGAGTAAGGAAAAGAACAGGAGGACGGGGGAGATGGAAGAAAGAAAAGGAGGAGAGGGAAGAAGAGAAGCGGAGGGGAGAGAAGAGAGGAAAGGAGAGCATAGGAGTCGCAAGGAAAGAAGGGAAGAGGAGATGAAGGAGTGGAGATGATGAGAGAAAAGAGAAGAGGAGAGCAGAGGAGAGGAATGGAGGGGGAGAGGAGAAAAGAAGAGGTGAGGTAGAGGGGAGAGAGCAAAGAGAAAGGGAGGATAAGGGGGGAAAAGAAAGAAGAAAGAAGAGGAGAAAAAGGAAGAGAGGAGTGAGAAGAGGAGGAGAACGGAGGGGAAGAGACAGCACAAACACTTGTCAATAAATTATTCATCAGGCTGAAGTACTCGACCAACTATTGGTATGGCTCCCCTACACAAAGAAACACACATGCATGCTTGAACATGCACACACACACACACGCACGCACACCCACACAGTACAGACACCATGACAGATTGTGCCCAGTCATTGTTTGTGGCCCTGACACTGATGCCATTGATTTAATAGTTTTGGACATTGCCCCTGACCCTCTAGGCAGTGGAATCTCAGTCTGCTCTCGTATCCCTGCCAGCCCTTTAGGCTCTGAGATAAATATCACACCTACACTAGACAGATCCTAACACACAGAGTTTTCAACATATTTCTGTGCACATTAAGTTTGGTTTCCATCTTACTGCATTCATAAATTAAGCTAAAGTTTAATTAAACTGAAACCACTAGTAATTTATTATTATTTATTATTATCTCAAAACCCTAGTCTAGTTCTTGATGGTATAGTTTTAGACTAGGTTTTATCCGTGTCCTAAAAATCTGCCCCCAGTTTTTTAAATCTCATTATGATTAGAAAAGGCCAGGTAGATATAGAGACCACATAGCTGGATCCTGGAGGCCATCAGAACCTGGATTGGCTGAAAAACAGATGTCTGGCAACACAGTTCACTCTCTCTATCTCACGCTGTTTAGGACCATGATGGATGACTCATTTAATACACCATTTAATCCAGCCATCAGCCAATTACTAATGGACATTTTGGGGGGGAACTGTCATGTGGCTGAATGCCACATTGGATTGGTGTTGACTTGAATTAAAGAATCTGTCTCGAAAATGACCAGGTACCTATTTCATACCTCTCCATTTGTTACCTCACAGAAATTTAACATGTTTATCACTGACTATCATCAATAGTGTCAGTTAGTGTCCATTTCTGTGTGACAAAAAGGCCCTTGTATTTAATCACACACACAATGAACTTATTTACTGAGTCGTGTATTTCTGTTTGACTGGCACTGACTTTAAGCCATTCAGCTGATAAAACAAATGATTCCCTCGAGAAGAGACAATGGAATTAGAGCTGGAGATCGTCCTGAGAAAACTAGTCCCCAGACTCCTCTTGGAGACCCTTTGTAACACTAATTGAGAAGATACCGGGATTCAAACAGACTCTGTAATTAAGTGCGCATTGTTAGTCAAGGGTTTGTTACGTCTTTGTCCGAATGACTTCATGCCCAAACAGGAACAGCATAGCACACAGCTTGGATATTGCATTGTTCAAATGGTTTCCTCTCTTCCTCCGGTATGAATATACTGTCGGACCAGACAGTCTTCAGGGTAGCCCTCAATTCCCACACCCAATCAGGGCCTCTTATCTGCTTTTGACCGCTTGCTCTTCTCTCTTGCGCTCTCTCTCCCCCCGTCTTGCCCTTACCCCTCTATCTGTAGGCCTTCCCTTCCTGAGGGAAGGTTTAACTACCAAGCGCGCCAGCCTCTCAGGCCTGGTGGGGAGCTGTTGTATGTTTGCTCTGTTCCTCCTCCTCTGTATCTCCATGCAGCAGGGTAGAACCACGGACCATTAGGTAATGCTGGGAGGTGAGCCAGCAGTTGGAAAGGATTTCTGCACGTGTGCATGTTAAAGGTGTGTGTGTCTTTTTGTCTGTGTGAACCTGCCAGCGCGTTTTGTGTAACTGCCATCTTTCAGTGTCGCTTTTAACAACAATGCGGTAAAACCTTTTTTTGGGGAAAATCAAGTGCATGTTTATTCTAGGCGAGGTTGGCAACATTTAAAGGTTGTGCGATACATACACGTATTATCAGCCTCACAGATTCAGCTGCCTTTCAGAAGTGTGTTTCTCACCGGTGTAGACGTGTGCCAACACAGACACATCCACGACCTGTCGTGCCCCTTTCTTTGTTTCCGCCGGGAAGGCCTGTAGTTTATAACCAACGGCAGCATCAAAGGAAAGCAAATGAAAATTCACCACTTAAATGTACTTACAACAAAATGCAATACACTGTATACTGAAAATGTTTGGAGTTGTAGAATCGTGATTTATTTTTCACAGATTTGTTTCCAGGTTGCGTAGCCCTGGCCTTTACGAGACTTGCACACCGTGCACTCTTAGGCCGCCCGTCCATACGGTATATACAGAATATAAATTAAAATGAAGAAACATTTTATAAAGTGTGGCAGAGGTAAGAAACATGACAACTTGAATTTTCACTCAAGCTAGCTACGCAAGGAAAGGCTAACAGCAACACATCTAGTTGAAGGCTACCGCGCTAATATTCATAAAGACAACTTGGAAGTAGATCGAAATTTGCCATCATATTAAAGCTAATCTACATTTAGATTCGGTGGAACCGTTGAACAGGCACCTAGATGATAAAACTGAATCAGAGTACTCAGGTGTGTTTGAAGGACGTTGATTTCGTGGCATCTAGACAGAGTATTACAAATGGCAAGTGTTTAAAGACGGGCCCAAAATCATACATAATTAACCACTGGACAGTATCCTCGCAGCAATGCAAGGTAATAACTAATTATTCTGTTTAGAGTTTTAAAATATTAAAAGACAATAAGTGAAAAAAGTTTCCCCCGATTATCGGACTGGTTAATAAGGATCCTCTACAAAACAGTTTCTGTATAGGACTATCCAAAGACAGTTCTAGACCCTATGAAAAGGGTTTTACTTTGCACCTGGAAGTGTTAGCATATAGGGGGAAACAACATTTTGAGGTTCTACTAGGTACATTTTTTAAGTGGACTCTGTACAGTTTTTAGCTGTGCCCAAATGGAAACCTGAAGCTGAATAAAACTTTTAGGAACACTTTTCTACACATAATGAACATCGGTATAGCTTGCCAAGGACAGTTGGTATATATATTATTTATATAAAGGTCCATTTCGGTTTCATACACTAAACATCGGTTCATAAATTGCATGACTCCAGCCATATATTTTATTCTGCGCGTACTGTTAAAAATACTGTTGTCTTATAACCTCTAACACCAGTGTTTTAGTGAGGTATAAAGTCTCATTCCTGCAGTCAGTTGTGCTGATCCAGGCTTGTTTCTGTACTATCTACAGATCAGTCTGGCTTGGTAGAAAGGGTTCTGGTTCACAAATACACACTCTTGTACTTACATATGCATGCACACACACACATACACACACACAGTGTTCTCTGCTAAACCAGAGGAGATCCATGGATCACATTAGCTTCCCATACTAGTCTCACTTCATTTCCTGTTATTAAATTAGAGAACACCAGCTCTATACACTTAAAACAAAGCCTTTTCAAGTCTGGCATTTGTAAAAAAAGAAAAAAAAAAATAGGTACATATTTTCAGCATCATAATTTGTTGATTAGCAAGGAGGTAGCAGGACACAAGCACAGAGGTTAATAAAAATATATATATATTTTAACGACTCGAAAACCCAGGAATATGATAAGTCACATGGAAAAATTATGGACAAAGGACACCGGGGAAACTAAATAGGGAAGTGATAAGGGGCAAACGAGACACAAGTGGCAAGTCTAAAGAAGACACAGGTGAACTCAATCAACGTGAGGGCTTGAAACAAAACACAGAAACACACTGACTAGACCTAAACTACATGGAACATAGAGATACTGTATAACAGCGGGCATGGCCTGTCCATGCCGCTCATTTAGCAAAAAATATTAAATTTTTCCCCACTGTCTATATCCAATAAAGCATTAAAATGACAGAAAAAATACAACTTCAATATAATAATTTTTAACTATCACCAATTCCTCAACCTCCTAAGAGAACAATCTAATTTCTAATCATGAGCCGAATTGCTATGGCATTTTTTTTTTATTGGCTTCTTTTGTCCACGTCTTTTCACTATTTCCTTCTGTACTTTTCACAAATTTTTTCTGAGGAATTTTTTATGCTCTATTGGACAGTATAGTGGGGAGGAATTGAGGAGATACAACCTGCTGAAGGATCAGTGGGCCAGACTGGAACTGCTGCTGCAGAACACACACCAAACTGCTAGCCCAGACCACTGACATCCATTGGCATTAAAAGCACATTTTTAACTCTTTCTCAGAAAAGGATTGTTAGTCAAAGAGGAGTATAGAAAATATGATAAAAACATTCATTAAAATAAATTAAATAATTCAGTTTAGTTTTAGATTAATTGGATTTTCATGCCAATTCTGTTAATATCATGCAATTGTCAGGCTCTAAACATGATTCTCAATGTCAAAGTGCCATAACCATAGCCACAATT
Organism: Esox lucius; assembly: GCF_011004845.1. NCBI lineage: Eukaryota > Metazoa > Chordata > Actinopteri > Esociformes > Esocidae > Esox > Esox lucius. The sequence continues at coordinate 24,461,942 of NC_047584.1, read as the reverse complement.
AATCTAAAGAGCAGGGGTTTCCAAACATTTTCCACTATGTCCCCCTATTTAACCTTTGAAAAATGAAGTTCATTTGCATTGAAGGGTAGTTTTGTAGAATTTCTGCATTGCAATATCAGAAAATGTCCATACTACCATATATATATAGGTAATGGTGAAATGATGTTTCACAAACATTTTTCCCCAATAATTATTTCAGTTGCATACAAAAGTGCATCCTAAAATGCAGAATTGTCATCAGCCAAATGGAAAAGCTGCCCCGTCTCCCCCACTGATGTCACTAAGACATGTGATCATCTCTCCGGGAGAGAACAACAGCAGACATGGGAAAACCAAATCCCTCTGTCATTTCCTGGTTGCTGACATTCCGTTCACTCAATTTCTTTTCAAGTGAGAAAACAAGCACTTAATACGCTAGGTAATCACTATACCATCTAAATACCATTTTTATATTTTGTAAAGATCAGAATATATTGTTTTCTAAAACTTTTGTAAGTTAAATTAAAAAGTGAGGACTGTTGCTTTGAATGTAAACTGGTATTGCTGTAATTCAGCTAACTCACAGAATATGGGAACAAATGAGGGAAATCTCCTTAAAATTGGCATTTTGAATCAGGGCTTTATTACAGGCCCTATTATATTAATAAGATCCTGACAACCCCTTGAAGTAGATAAAAGACAACATATATTTACATATAAAATATATATGACATGTATTTAATATGTGTATATATATATATATATATATATATATATATATATATTTAATACGTACATTTACTTAATATATATATTTAACACACATTTATATATTTATATATATATATATATATATATATATATATATATATATATATTTAATATAATACATGTATAATACCTTTTTTAACCCCTCAATCAGGGCCGGCTCCAGGCATAAGCGGTTGCTTAGGGCCCCTGACCACTACAGGGCATCCGACTGCTAGGGAGCCCTGGACCAATAGGGGAGAGGGGGCCCCAAATAAAATGTTGATTAGGGCCCCCAAAAGGTTAGAGCCGGCACAGCCCTCAAATCAGGTAAGGCCCAGAGCCCTGTCAGGAAGCTCCAGTTCCCCTTTCTGGGGGTGCATCCCTAAGGTTGGGAATCCCTTTATGGGGCATGGTTCTGTGTATTACTAAAGCAGGCGGAGAGCAGAGACAGAGAGGGCAAAGATACATCACTACCCTATCACTTACCTAAAGACATCTGTACTGTTACATTAATAGTTTATCCATACCCCACACAAAGACATTCTCCAGCCTGGATGCTCAGTTTCCCTGTTGCTAGCGTAAATTGACAACAGCAAACAATTAGCATTTTATAGTCACGCCACCTCCCTGAAAGATGTCGCCCTGGACCAACAAATGCCTTGGCTTGTATGGGTTAATTGTATCGGGGAGCTTTGTGCTGGACGTTCTGTTGTTGCAATGTGGGCTCAAATCCCAAGCACTGAGTGGATGGAAATAGGCTAGAACTGACAATGTTTCTGTCTGGTTTGAGCTAAGTGAATCTGACTGATATTGCTTCTGATTGGCTGAGAGTGTAGCGATTCAGAGTGACGTCCATTGGACTGACTGACCGGAGCTAGTGTTGCTTTATTTAACCTAACAAAGGAAGTAGCAGTTTGCTTTCTCTCTTCATAAGACGTCCTTCTGGACAGGAAGAGCACCTTTTGTAGTCTTGGCTGACATTGTCCACCACAATCAGCATTTGTAGTCTTGGCTGACATTGTCCACCACAATCAGCATGTCCACCACAGAGCAAAGCAGTAACCATTAAGACAAAAACAGTGTAAGTTGCAGTGTTTTCCAAATCAATAATAAACTTAAACTAACATTTACATTACTTTGACTGTAAATTAAATCTAGCAAATACTGGGAATATTTGCGCACTGGCCTTGCGGATACATTTTCCAAATGTAAAAAAGTTGTAGCCTAGGCCTAGCTAATCTTGTTTAAAATGGGGGCCGATATTCAATTTAGGCTACGCAGCACATTACATTGCATATTACATTTCCTTCCTTCCACACACACACACACACACACACACACACACACATTGCAATATGAGTCAACCTGGAAAAGCAGTAACAACACTGGCCATCAATAATCTGCAAAAATACTCACGACAAACTAGATGGAACACGCAAGCGCGCGCACACGTACACACAATCACATAAGCACACTCGCACACTTTGTTGGCTGCTATGCACATTGCACGCCGCTGTTGTGTTGTCTGCTAACACCCTCTAGCGCACAGATGCGCTCTGTCTCTCCGTTTTGCAGCTGTACTCCATCGTTAGCGGAAGATTTACCGTGCTCTGCTGCAGCAGTCAGTCCAGGCTGGCACCGAACGGGCTACAACCGCACTACGCGCGCTCACACCGACCGACCAACTTAACTGATACGGTGTCACTTGGAGTTTCGGAGCTGTCTGTGACGAACCACGTTCTGGACTGCGTTCATCTATTTCCCGCGTGGAGGAGTGACGCTTGGGTGAAACCAGTAAAAAAAGATAACGCACCGGGAGAAATGTTTGTTTAAATGTCTTGTCAAAACTGAAATAGGCCTAATACAGGTCTCCGGAGCAAAGTTTTCATGATCTACCAAGTCTTTTTTGCTTTTGGAATGTGGTCTTTGTTGGTACGTTTCTTCTTGATTTTAGTTTTTCCAACCGTGTGAACTTCAATCCTCTTCAGCTCTCCATCGGCTCATGCGATGGACCTCCTCCAGTACAACCGTCGTATGCCTGCTCTCTCCAACGGGGACTGGATGTGAGCAGGGTCCGGAGAGAGACATCAACGGTTCGGCTTGGAATCTAAAGGCGCGTTTTGACCGGTTTCGTCTCTTGGATAGTCTCCTGCTCGGCGCGGTGCTGGGCAGCCTGTGGATGGTACAGAAATGACTTCAGGAAAAAAATACTGCCTCGTTTTACTCTTTCTGCGGATTCTCTTCACTCCTTCCAGCCATGGCAATCAAGGTGAGATATTTTTATCTACAGCTGACTTTTCAGAGGACAATTAAGTTGAAACAGGTTATTAACTTAAATTAGTATTTGACATGCATAGAACTGGTCTTTTTTGGAAAGAATGCTGATATTTAGTTCACAGCGGCACACTGCCATTGGTGTCGCATATTCCCCTTTCCCACCTGCGCAAAAATGTTGTCATAATACAGTAAAACAACGACTGCACTTGACAATACCCTATTTATAGACAGGTAATGCAACTGTTGAAACTTAACAACAACATAAGTCAGTAAGACTGAACTACTCACATAATTAAACAGACCAAAACGTATGCTTCTCTAAATGTATGTATTCGTTTATAATAGGTTGAACATATTACGCAGTTAGATTTTGAAAAACCTGAACCGACGGCCAATCAACTCTATAATGTGATGGACAATTACTGGGTGGACAGAAACCTTGCGGTTTTTACCCTAACCCACACAGCCGCTGCAGCGCGAGACGGTCAAATGTTGAACCGGGTGACAAATCAATTGAAAAAAAAATTATATTCACTCAAAATAATCGCTGGTATGTCTTTTAAAGTAGTGACTATAATGAAAAGAATCAAGTTAAAATAATATTTATTCAAAACCATAGCCTATTATACCATCAAACCATTCCTTTATCCTGGCAGATTGATTTTCTCAGGTGAATTGAGCCCTCAGCAGGATTTTGGATCCCATTACTGTTCCATTCTGCTACATTGACCTGCTGCATCAAGGCAAACCCCATAGGAATGCCACCAGAGAATGAAATCAACCTTTTTTTTTTTTTACCTTTAGCAGTGAATCTATTTTCTTCCTCTATTGATATTACTGTATGTTGTTTTTTTTTGTCCCTGCATCTGAATGTGGTTATAGAAGCTCAGGTGTGTGTGTGTGTGTGTTTGTCTGGGTCTGTGTATACTGTGGTGTATGTGACATGTGTTTGTGTCTGTGTGTGCTATCACTCAGGTTTAAAATAGTCCTATTGATTCTACAGGGACACAGAGAGATGTGCCCCCTAGGTTATATTTTATTGTTGTCTGAGTTCAATAAACGTGATGCTACTCCCTCTTCTCCCTGGCGGGCGCTACATAGCAGCCCCAGTGTGTCTTTGTGCTGCTGTCACAGATTGAATGATGATTGAGTTGATGAGCAGTAAGTCAGCTTTCCAGTCAGCACTGGTGTCTTTCACGTTGACTTCTTAGGTGCCTCTGTGTGCCTCTGTGTTACGGTGCCACCAGTCTCTGTGGTTTCCCAAACAGGTTCTCTGCGGCGTGCACGTGAGCGTACTTAATCAAAAACAACTCCACAATGTTGTTTTTACTTTGTCAGACAAACAGCGCTTTGCTCTACAAACCCATGTGTCAAATGTTGTATATTGCTTTGAACCGGCGAAGCCGAGCGTTGTAGATTGGGGATTTCACAGGCAGAATTGGGCCTGATGTCAGCTGAGAGGAGAACAATGAAAACCAATCAGTCTTCTCTTCCCTGGCTGAGAGACGCTGAATGCGGCATGTCAGACAATCCCTCGCACAAACACTGGTGTTCTGCAGGGATGCAAAGAGTTATTAACTATGGCCTACTGCACAGACACTGCCAGGCTTCTGCTTTCTCCATAGCATTCACTGTTATTGGGATTTCTGTGGGACTTTTGTTGAAGCTTGTATTGTTTAGAAAAAATTGCTAGGCTGGCTGGTAAAACGAATGGAATTATAGATTGGACACATTCTACTTGGAGATATTGTGCGGAGACTTTATAAGTCCATTGTTGTCACATTGTTGCCCAGCGTCCCCTAACTAAAGTGTTGGTCTTTTTAAATGAGGCTGGATATTGCATGGCTCAGTTGCTTCTGCTTCGCTGCTAACCACAGACACCCTTCTAACCTCTCATTAAACCTAGGCAAATATCCCCAGGAGTACAATCTCATCTGATCCTACTTAAGCTGTTTTGTGCCCATGAGGACAGATCCCCATTCACCCACCACTAAATCCCATCCCTGATAAAACCATATGTTATAATCTGTATATGTATCGAAAGACTGTCTCAGTGATGCAATATGCCATATGCAATGTACATTTATACAGTCATATTTGTAGCCTCCTAAAGGTGGTTAGTAAAGGTATGTCCATAGACTGATCCTAGATTGGATAGAGAAATATGTATGACCATATTTCGTCTTCTGTCTCTGTCCTGTCTGTGTCATGCCTGTTGTCTAAATGTCCTACAGGGTTGTGCTACCAAACAATTGCATTCAGTACACAACCTATTCTGATTGTAGCCATCAGTTGTCCAATTAAAAATCATCCATATTTGACCCACTTATTTAATTTCAAACCTTGCTTCATTTTACTAGGGTAAGCTACTTGTCACATTGAATGATAACAGTAAAATGCCTGAGATAAGTGGTTGGTATGGTCAGGTCAGTTTCGATCATTTTCACTTTATCATCACTGCTGTACCCGTAGCTCCAATGCTGGTAAATTCTCATTCAGATCCCTTTACATATCGCATGGCTCGAATATCTGATCTAATTAGCTTCTAGCTCTGATTAGCTTGCCCACCGTTCTGACATTAAGATGTTAAATGCTGTTCTGATTCATCTTGAAGGAGTAGGAATGTGAGCAAAATGCCCCCTCCCACCATGCCTGTCAGCTTGTCTGTGCTGTAGATAGTGTTTAATTTCACACCACTTTTTATCATCTGAACAGAACACAGAGCTTTGTTTACTCCACAAAATGTCAATCTTTCTACCAAAACCATTTTCCTACCTCTCTCTTCATCTCTCAAATGGATGTTTTATCTTCTGCAACAGCTTCTGTTTGCTGCCCAAGTAAATGGTTAAGGTTAGGGTTAAAGGCGCATCATGTGGGACCTCCACAATTTCCGCACTGGACTTGCCAAAAGTGTGTGTAGTGTATCTGCAGTGACGGCATAGTTTCACAGGAAGTTCGTTTTCGCAGCTGTTTAAAACCGGTCAAATTATAGTGTCAGCGTTTAGAGCCGATGGGGGTCGATGTAATTCACCTGTCTTGTAATTCACAGATCTTGCGGTTCACCTGTCTTGCAATCCCATCGTCTTCCATGCAGGGGACCAGTCCAGTCTGTACAGGAGCACCCCTCACTGTTTAATGGTTGTGGTCAGGGTTAGGTTTGGCAAGTGGATCTCAGATGGAACCATTGAAGTTGATCCCCAGACCTGGTTTTAAAGACAGTAGCCAGCAGACGAGTCCCTGAGGGCCAGTTTCCATCTTCCTGTTGTCAAGCTAGAGAATATTCATCATAAGCAGGCCTTGTAATGTTCTATTAATACCTCAGTAGAAGTCCCCCTGGGCATGGTGCTGCGCTAGGTAGGTCCTACAGGTCTCACTGTCTACTGGGAATACACTACCCTGGACTGCGAAAGAGGCTGTTCTAGAGCACACACACATGCATGAAATACACACACACACATATTCACACAAATACACACGCAGATACACAAAAATACACACGCATATACAACTATGTAGACACACAGGTACACACATGCGGATACATACACAAATCAATGCACAGACACAGATGCTGATAAAGTACCAACTCACTCACATGCACGCACACACAAACACACACACACGCACACATGCACACATACAAACACACACACACGCACACACACACACACACACACACACATGTATTAACTTTTCAATGCATAACCGTCGAGTATAAATAAAAAATACAAAATTGTTATGAATAAATTACATCTTTAACTCCTAAGGTTTGTTATTTTCCAGCCTAGCCCTGCCATCTGCCCTGGTGGGGTACATGGCAGTCTCTGGATCGGCCCCGGGGGAGAGTCGTGTCGTTAGAAGGCATGGCTTCCAGGAGCTAGCAGCCAGACCAGGCTAAGCCCGGAGCAGTCTGTTAGTGGTTACACTGCAGTGGTGTTACCATCATTACAGGGTCGAGTTGCACACAGCCAGTGTGAAGAACAGGGCTAGTGGTGAAGTCTAGATTTACAGTGTGTGAGTGGTAGAATTTCTGTACACACACACACACACACACACACACACACACACACACACACACACACACACACACACACATACACCCACCACACACACTGCCAGTGGTCAGGAAGGTATGGATTGCCAGTGTGAGAGAGAGGTGGAGCCAGACAGTGTAATTAGTCCTGTCCCCAGGCCCTCTGTTGCTGACCACCCCTCTATAATAGTGTCCATTAACAGCACTGTGGAACTGTTGGACTCCTGCTGATACTGGCACCAATCCTCGCTCCTCTGGCCTGGAACACACACACACACACACACACACACACACAGAGTTGGGCAAGGGAGGGCTGCTGGTTGAAACATCTCAACTAGGATCTAGGGCTGATTTCCATGCCCTGAAGATGGCGGCATAGCAAGTGAAAGGACTTTAAAGTCTTCTATAGATTGATTAGGTGCCTGGCTACAGTGTTTTTGCTGGGAACTAATAAACAACTTCCTGTTAAAAAGTGTGAAGAAATAATGAGTTTTGCATTATTTAGTGTTTATATTTACATTTATATCGGGCTTTTCTCAAAGTGCTTTTCTCAAAGACTTTGCAGTGTGTTGCACTGTCAACCTAGTTCCGCTGAAGGCTGGAAGAAACGAGGTTTTAACCGAAGAAGTGGTGCTCAAGAGATTATGCATCTATGTTTCTTCTCTGTCTCTCAAACACTGTATTTTCTGTCTCTTTCTCAACTTCTTTCTCACTCTTTCTGTCTCTATCTACCTCTTTCACCCTCTCCCGCACCCTTTTCACTTGATCTTTTACTTTTGTCCCTTCACTCTCTTGTCTTCCTCTGTCTCTCTCTTTATCTCTGAGCTCCAGCAACATTGTAGTCCTCTCTGATATCAGTCTTGCTTACAATTTGAGTAACATTTCTCAAATGTTATGATATATAGAAAGAGTAGGAATAGAACAGGCATCTCCATTCACTGCCAGAGCTGAAGAGGCAACGTACATTCTTTTAATTATTTCTACATTATTTTAAAGGTCAGGAATGGAAGAGCTGTTTCCTCTTCCACTATTTCCATCTTTGGGCCACTGACACTTTGCTAACAGCTCTATGACTTGTTTTGACTAGGGTTTCAGTCATGTTTCATCAATGTCCTCCTCCTGGACAGCGACAGTACTGAATGTGCAGCGTTTTCTTTCCAACACTGTCTTAACATACCAAATAATACCTGATGAGTGACAGTGTCGGCTACCCAACAGCATATTGATTGGCTAAATAGGTGTGTTAAGTAGCCCCCCCCCACACAAAAAAACCACACAGTCCTTGTAGCAAAAAAAAAAAGAAATTAGCTGATTCCTCCTGATCTGTGGATTTGTGATCACATGACCAACAGGGTCAACGGGAGGAATTAGCCAGTAGATTTGTAATTTCCACTGTTTGAAGACATTAGTATTATGGGGGGTGACTTCAATGGCGATGTCCATACTGTAACACACTCCCAGTTATGTCCTGTTAGCATATTCATGGTTGACACACGTAGTGCATATAGGATGTCATTCATATAGGACAGTTTATCATCCGTGGGTACATAGGAACCTTCCCATTGACATGCTGGCCTCCTGGCGCTCTGGAGAGGACTAGGAGGCCAGCATTTCGTGTGTTTAATCACAATGTGCGTGGGAGTAATAATGCCAATGTTTGCCATGTCACTACAGTAGCCTGGTGCAGAAAGAGATGTTGAGTCGATGTGTGCGAGCGGCCAGCCAACTGCCTCAGAAAGATTTATGCATGGTTGGCAGAGAGAGGCGTGGATTGACCTGTTGGAACACGTCTCCGAATAAGTGACAGTACTGGACCATGCAGACACAAACGACGCTCTCAAAAGGGCTTTCTAAAAATGATCCTCTTATAGTTTATAGACTTTTTTTTTTGGTGCAAAAGTGTACTTTTTTTCAAACGCATAGAGCAAACAAGACTAGCCATACAGTGTATAGGACAATCAATAGACACACACACACAGTACACAGAGACACACACGCGCGCACACACACACACGCGAGCACACACAACTTATATCCTGGCCCAGAATTTTCCACTACCTGCTGGCTTGTTTAATAGATGCTGTTTCTTGGCCTGCAACACCATATTGTAGCAGCGAGGCTTAAAGTACCTCTAAATGCCTGGGTTCTTTGTAACTGGTTTTAATGCTTTCCTTGCCACTGTGCTTTTGTTGAAATGGATAAATTCATCATCCATACCCTGGTGATGTTTGTCCTGTAACGGGGGTGGTTACTCAGCGGCCCCTGGCTGATCCAGAGCAGATGGTGCATTGTCTGTCAGTGTGGTGTGGCTGCCCAGGCGCAGTGGCTGGCTGGCTGGCACACAGGGACACTGAGGTACAGCAGGACGCAGTGAAAAGAGCATTTAGCTTATTACGATGACTGATGACATGTTGGTGGCAGCGCACAGACATCTTACAGCATTCGCCACGCACACTTTAACCACACACACACACACACACAGATATCACACACCCACACACACACACACGCACGTGCACGCACACACTGACCACACTCAAACTCACACACAAACACAAACGTACAGGACATGTCATGAACAAGCTGGACAGTTTCTGTCAGAAATGCTCTGTCAAATACACTGGCTTGACACTCCCAATCACAAGCAAGGGAATTATACCTGTTCTGCTTTTATAGAGTAACGATGAAGATGGATCTCTTGGACCGTGTTTGGTTTCAGCAGCTTTTGTCTAGAAAGTAACCAAGTAACATGAAACAACAGAGCCTGAAAAAAAGTAGGGGGTTCATGTAAAAAACAGTAATCCACCTGAATGCTCTTGGCTTAGAAAAAAACCACATTGTTATTCTAGTTTTTATAGAAGTGAAGTTTTCCTAATGACATTCTGATCCTAAATTATTCAGTTTTCTGTCCTTGGGAGAGACAGAGAGATGGAAAGACACCCTAGAACTAGAATATTTTGACAGACTCAAGTTCACTGGATTGTCAGCCTGGAGGAGGTGAACTAGTAATATTGACAAAGTGAAAACCATTAATAGACTAACCCTGAAACGTCAACCCAAATTTTACCAGCTCTTTTAGTGATTTAGTATAAAAGATGGCATTCACAAAGTTACCACAATTTGTATTTATATTAGGAATACAGATTTTGATTTATCAGCAGTCTCAGGGACACATTTCTTTTTCAGAAGGGAAGTGGTCACTCAATCTCTATGCATATTTTGGTTTTCTTCAAGGCTTTTATTGACAGTAGGAATCAGAGACAGTCCGGTGAAGTGGAGACAGAGGTGGAGGCGGATATTGAACCCGGGTCTCCGGCGTGGAAACATGTTTGGAGCCGGGAGTGTTACCACTGAAACTTGGCTCGACGCGGACGTGACTTTCTGTTTTAGTCAAAGCTATCAACAGAATTAATCAGAATCCACACAAATGTGATTACAATTTACAGGCTGTATCTATTGTATACATAATCTACATGAATTATAGTGCCTTGTTCATGTTTAATAACTGGATATTACACTGAAATGGTTCTGGACTGAGGGACTGGTATTTGTAATCTTATCTGGTGCTGCGGTCCAACTAGGCACAGACAGGAAGCCCTTATTGTCTGAGTGAAATTGAAATAAAGCCTGTGAATGGGAGAGGATATAATAGAAGAGTTGACAGCAATCTGACGGCAATCTATCAAGGCCTAAATTGTGCTCCGAAATTACGCTTTACTGAATGGACCCACAAATATATCTCTGTTGGGACCCAAAATCTAAATGAGAACATTCATGAGTAATATTTCAATTACTGAGATGGAATAAGGGATATACTGCTAGGACATTATGTACAGAATATCAACATTATGTCAAGAGTTGAAAAATGGATCTATTTATAATATTTTATGTACATCAACGTCACGCAAATAATTCAAATATGGATCCGTCTACAGACGGGTGCCAAATTATATGAAAAAACTATATAAAGTGTCTAAGTAAGCTGTCGGGACACAAGCTGCCAGAACAGATGAAGTGCACTTTGGCATAGATTCTACGAGACCCTGGAACTCTACTGGACGGATGGAACACCTGTCTTCCAGAAGACATTCCCTCAATTGGTGTTTTGATGATGGTGCTGGTGAGCGCCGGCTAACACACCGGCACAAAATCTCCCATAGGTGTTGAATTGGGTTGAGACCTGGTGACAGTGATGGCCATGTGATTCACACCGTACTCTTCAAACCATTGAGTGACCAATATATAATAATAAATCCTCTTTCCAAGTCACCTAGATCCTTTCCTCTTGTCATCTTGATCCAAAATTGAGGTCAACCAGGCATGCTAGGCACTTGTGTATATGTCACAGGACATGATAGGATGTTAATTGCTTAATTGTATCATGCAGTACACCTGTATTGATGCATTTGTTTTCATTATGTTCCTCCACTTATTTATTCAGGTTTTTCCTTTTTGTCACCCATCTGTTTATTATGTATTTCAACACTATGCTAACTGTAGGAACAGGGATCGAGGTACATTATATTTATCAACACTATGCTAACTGTAGTAACAGGGATCGAGGTACATTATATTTATCAACACTATGCTAACTGTAGGAACAGGGATCAAGGTACATTATATTTATCAACACTATGCTAACTGTAGTAACAGGGATTGAGGTACATTATATTTATCAACACTATGCTAACTGTTGTAACAGGGATCGAGGTACATTATATTTATCAACACTATGCTAACTGTAGGAACAGGGATCGAGGTACATTATATTTATCAACACTATGCTAACTGTAGTAACAGGGATCGAGGTACATTATATTTATCAACACTATGCTAACTGTAGTAACAGGGATCGAGGTACATTATATTTATCAACACTATGCTAACTGTAGTAACAGGGATCGAGGTACATTATATTTATCAACACTATGCTAACTGTAGGAACAGGGATCGAGGTACATTATATTTATCAACACTATGCTAACTGTAGGAACAGGGATCGAGGTACATTATATTTATCAACACTATGCTAACTGTAGAAACAGGGATCGAGGTACATTATATTTATCAACACTATGCTAACTGTAGCAACAGGGATTGAGGTACATTATATTTATCAACACTATGCTAACTGTAGTAACAGGGATCGAGGCACATTATATTTATCAACATTATGCTAATGATGGTGTGTTTTCTCTACTGTTTCAGTGGTACTGCTGGACACTACGACTGTTCTGGGAGAGCTGGGATGGAAGACGTATCCTATCAATGGAGTAGGTATTTGTGTGCATGTTTGTGTGTGGATGTGTCTTGTATTGATCAATAACCAATTAATAATATTGATTTAATATCAGAAGATGTGATAATGATTACTATTGACCGGTTACAGTCCTCTGGCCTGTTGTATACCTACCGCAGAACTGAGTGAGATCATTAACATGCGTCTCTATGGAACAGGCCACGTTCAATCTAATTTCTATTCCCTCTGTCACTCAATACTAAAGGGGCATAGAAAGTTATAATTGACTCTTTCAATGGGTGTGAAAGGAAATGATCTAGACTTGTTTGCCATGGAACGTCTGGTACGAGGCACGGCAGGGTCTAATGTCATGTGACTGTCGCCTGCTGCTGAAGGGAGTGGACTCCTGTTCAGACTGGGTATATGATAAGAAGAACCTCACCCCTCAGGGTTCATACATCCATGCATTTGATTATCACATTCATATTTTGGGACGTTATGGCAAAATCATTTTTGCTTTATAAATCCTTCTATAGCCAGCTCATGTTTTAAAATCATGAGCTAATAAGTATTAAGAACCTTTATTACCATGCCTGATGTATAACTGTTGTCTCGTGACTCTCCTTTAGATAGTGAGCAGTATGTTTGGAATATAGAATAACATTTGTATACAACTGGGATACCGAAGAATTGCGATATATAATGTATTGTCATTTCAGTATAATGATAATACGTTATTATGAGGTCTCTGCAATTTCCCAACATAGAACCTCTGTAGTCACCTTCTTCATTGGGAATCCAATCTCTGATCGGATATGTTATCAGGTCCTTAAAGTGTTGTAACGATGTGGACAAAGTTAAATGACAAGATAAAATAAGAAGATAACAGTCCACTGGTAGCTCTTTTCTCATGGCAACAGGTCACAAGTCTTGCTGCTTACAGGTATAGGACAGATATAGGACACAAATTTTTTGTTTTCAAATTTGTTGTGAGTCTGTATTCTCGGGAATTATGTCTCTAATGTGCGCATGGCTTTACTTTGTAGTGTTTTAGTCAGATTGTTATTGGAAGGTGAAGTTGTGTGTTCTTTCTGATTTGTCAGGGTACGGCATTGAGGCGGGACGCAGGCACAGAGGTTTCAATAGCAAACGTGGTTTTATCCAAAGACCACGAGAAAACAGCCGTAGACATAAAACAATGACCAACGAGAAAACAGCCGTAGACATAAAACAATGACCAACGAGAAAACAGCCGTAGACATAAAACAATGACCAATGAGAAAACAACCGTAGACATAAAACAATGACCAATGAGAAAACTGCCGCAGACATAAAACAATGACCAACGAGAAAACTGCCGTAGACATAAAACAATGACCAACGAGAAAACTGCCATAGACATATAAAAGAGACCAACGAGAAAACTGCGGTAGACGTAAAACAATGACCAACGAGAAAACTGCCGTAGACATATAAAAGTGACCAACGAGAAAACTGCGGTAGACATAAAACAATGACCAACGAGAAAAGCTAGGGCAGGATAAACTAACCAAGGGGTTAACGAGATGGGTGAAAGCAATACCCAGACGAGTTTTAACTGAACAAAGAAACAGAAAAACTAGAACAGAACATAGAAATGTAACGACCGGCACGACGCAGGCCATGGCTGGCTGTTACTTTGATTGCATAGAAGGCCCTTGCATTGTCTCTCTGGTCATACACAGCCCAAACTAATGCTGATGACATGCCCATCACTTAAACCCTTTTACAGAAAAACACTGTTCACAAATACAAGATATTTCTGACAGATAGCTTTATTAAAGCTGTAAATAGCTTTTCAGTACCTCCCCAAACCCTCAAGTTGAGAACCATTAGCCTAGACTGATCGACTGTATCAGATCCACGGCATCCAAAAATCCACTGGTACAGGAAAATCATACAGGTTTCTCTGAAGAAAATATCTGTGTTTTCTAAATATCTGTCTCTTTCTGGCCGTGTCCACTCTCTCTTTTTTAACCTTTACTATAACCAAGTCCAATGAAAACCAATTCTCATTTTCAGTAACAACCTGGCCTAAATCATTCAATTGCAAGATAGGAAAATACATAGCACATAAGCCTGTCTGCCTCTCTCGGCCTGTCTGTCTCTCTTGACCTGTCTGTCACTCTCTGCCTGTCTCTTTGTGGCCCTGCATTTGTTTCTCAGCCTCAGTCTGCTCAGTCTGGCTCCATCTATCTCTCTGGCCCTGTCTGTCACTCTGGCCCTTTCTGTATCTCTGGCCCTGTCTGCTCCTTCTGGCTCTGTCTCTCTCTCTGAGCCTGTCTCTCTGCTATACCTGTCTGCTCTCTCTGGTCCTGACTGTCTCTTTGTGGCCCTGCATTTGTTTCTCAGCCCCAGTCTGCCCAGTCTGGCTCCATCTATCTCTCTGGCCCTGTCTGTCACTCTGGCCCTTTCTGTATCTCTGGCCCTGTCTGCTCCTTCTGGCTCTGTCTCTCTCTCTGAGCCTGTCTCTCTGCTATACCTGTCTGCTCTCTCTGGTCCTGTCTGTCTCTCTGGCCCTGTCTGCTGGGTGTCAGGAGAGGAGAGGTAATTACATCATGTAGGTGGCTGTGACAGACAGAGGCAGCAGAGAGGGAGAGAGAATACCTGTCCTGTCTGCAGCTCTGACTCCATGATTAAGCTGTCAGACCATCTCTCCTCTTCCTCTCCCTCCTCTCCTCCGCCGATTCCTCCTCTCCTTTCCTCTCCTCTCGTCTCCTCTCTCATCCTTTTCCTTGCCCGGGAAACCAGTTTGCCTATGAATATTTAACGCAGCGAGGTGAGAGGGGCAGACGGAGAGAGGGTGGAAGGTCTGGAGGGAGGTCTAAAGAGTCTGAATCCCTCGCTACCTGGTAGAAGAGAGTAGCCAATCCCCTGTCTATTAGACACAGTGGGATATCTGAGCAAGGCAGGTCGGCAGCAGCTAGCTTACACCTGCTATCAGACCAGGACATGAGAGAACATGGTAATGCATAGCTGTCAGAACTATATCTGTCTCTATGCTCAGGATGACCATAAGGGCTTTTTGAATGAGTTAGGCCAGGTGTATAGTGTTGTTATATCATGACATGGTTTTTACTCACTGCTACACACACTGTCTCATACTTGATGGGTTACTGGCGTATTGAATCAAAAGACAGCATTACCCTAAAGCCTAAGCCCTTTATTTTCTATTTCAACTAAGCTAACATATGGAATTGTTTTAAGATGGTTATACCTCTGGTCAGTTAGCAATTTACAGTAAATATAGCTATACCAACTAAATATTTTTCAATTTTGAACTAGTTTTTGTGTCTCCAATAGCCATGTTTGCCATTGTTACCTATAGTATTCTGAAGCTTGTGTGCATCATAGAGCAAAACCATGAGTGATGACATGTTCCTAAAAGGTCTGCTCAGTCTAGTTGTGTATCAGTAATATGCTCCAACTTATGTTCCGACTGTGAGTTTTGACTACACTTCAGAATATTATGTTACTTTGTCACAATATTCTTTCGTTTTTTGAGGTATTAAGAGAAGACTTAAAGGTATATTCCCAATTTACCAAAATTAACTGTAGGATCGATCAATGATCGACTTTAAATAGCTAGCCTTAAATGGTTGCTACATTTTACTTTAAGGATTTGTAATTCAAAACAGATAATAATACAATTAGGCTATATCTTTACATTAAGAAACAAAGTCTGTCAGATTTACAGACATTTCACTGAATTAAATAACCCTTGGTCTTCAAGAGTTTGGACAAATGGAGAAAATTTGTAAAAAAATCTGCACAAGCAAAACAATTCCCTTCATCTTCTGAAAATAAATCTGTTAATGACAGGCAGGGCCGGCTCCAGGCATAAGCAACATAAGTGCTCACTTGGGGCCCTCAACTGCAAGGGGGCCAATGACTGCTACAGAGCCCCTGACTTATAGTGGAGAGGGAGCCCCAAATTATATTTTGCTTAGGGCCCCCTAAAGGCAAGGGTCAGCACTGGTGATAGGTTTCAGAACCCAGCATCATAGAGGAGTTGAGAAGGGAAGGTACTCCTTTAAACCTCTGCTGGATTTTGTTGCAAGAGAGTGTTTTTCCTCGGGTTGCTAAAACAGTTAGATTGAATGCTAGGTTATATTACACTTCTTCACCCATTATTGTATTACATAGGCTACATCTACAACATCTGTGAACACCCATCAGTAAGAGAGGGATAGATTAGGGAGCAGCGGTGTGACTATCGTAGATTTTAATAGGTCAATTTATATGGTTAGCCTACCACCTGTACACTACCATGGTTCTCAAACCGTTTGCCCAAATGGCCGCAGCAATGTAGGGGTTCAAACCTTGTGAAACCCTGTGACATGCAGGCACACACGCAAATTGTCATGTCGAAGAACACAAAATAAAGACATTGATTCATACCTGAATTGATTTTTTTGGTTAAAATCCATTCATTAGAGTCCATGAAATGTGACATCATATGGCCTACATCTATGAAATACCGTTGAGGTTGCAGGAGTGGATGGAAAGCATATGGCCTTGCTCCACTGCGTGCTATCACACGTTGCCAACAGCCTGTTCCTCCAAAATTATTTCTTTACATTTTCTGTTTTACTTTTTAGTTTGAAAGGTACAATTTTGATCTGTTTTGATCAGTGGCGCAGAAAAGTGATTTGAATAGAGGGTGCTGCCGAGTGAAAAGTAAATATTTTATAGCCTACTATAAAATTGTTGCTTTGATTTTGATTGCGCAAATACAATCACTGATCACAAGCATAACTGGTTGTCAATTTCGAAGTACGTCCTGTCAAGAATAATGACTTGAATAATAGTTCTAGAACTGTCCTGGTAGTTTGTTGCTCTCCGGTTACACAGTAAAGCATTTATCTGTGTTTTGGTTAGCAGTGCAAGCATTCTTACTGATTCAATGTGCAAGCCAGACAGCTCGTGCTGCCCAGATTTTGCCCATTCACTTCTACAGTTAAACTTGACGATCTATTCCCTCCATTGTCTGCAGGTTTTTTTCAATTGAAGGGGGATCGCCACCTCCGGTGGTCAAAGCTGCTCTGTGTGAAGCCTGGTCTCCGCCATCTGAATCTCCTGTTCTTAATATTTTAGATTCTTTGGTGGAAATTTGTTTACGTGTTTCTGTGCCATTTTTGTGCGAGCGCTCCCAGTCACTGTACGAACTGCTACAATGCCGGACACAAGCATTTGTGATTGGTTGGGATTCGTAACATCTATTTTTCAAAAATGAACAAACCCTGTTTTCTCCCTTAAGACCAACAAAAACAACATTAACTTTACTGCTTTGTGTCATTCATTAATTTAATAATTTTTATTCATTTGTTTTAACAATATTGTTTTAATTTTGCGTCTGAAGTAGGGGTTGCTTTGCATCATCCACTAGCCGTCATGGGGAACTGCAGTTCCCTCAGCACTCCCCTTCCCCCTATCCAATGTTTTGGATAAATATTGTATAATGAAAAAAATCAAATACCACTAGTTTGCGTTTACGACAACATTGCTAAAGTAGGGTCATATTTAGTAGTAAGCAACATTGCCATCATTGTCATATAATAAAATGCACTTTGACAGATGTCCTTAGCTAGTATGGTCTGTCAAAAAAAAGTTAACATTGCTAATGGTAGCTAGCTGCAGTTCAGTGTGTTCCCCTCAACAATAACTAGCTAGTTTTATTAGCTAGCTAGTTAGATATCTTACATTTGATGACATCAAAAATATAGCAAAAAGGTTTAGCTTCTCAATATGTACTTTATTTCTAGATCTTTTTCTGTTGTATTTTCAAGCTGTAATGCATTTTAGACCAAATGTTGATCACCTCCCATTAAGGATTCATTGAATAGAATACTCAATTGGACATCAGTCCCAAAACAAATATTCCCAAAACAAAATAAATATAAACAGTATTTTGGCAAAATGAAAACGATGAGTCCCCATCAAATCCGGTCTAAAATATAAAAATTTGGACTCTTACTGATTACTGTTTTGGTGATTGATTATTCTGACAGTTATTATGAGTATTAATCAAATTATTCAGATAAAATTGACTATGCTCAGTGTGTTAGATAAAAGTAGAGAATCACATCTTTTTGATAGCAGATTCCCAGTGAAATCTAGACCAGGTTTTGAATCCTGCTTGTTAATTTGCCCAGGTTTCCTGGACAGGGCGGTGTAATTGTCAAGCGCAGTCCAGGTTTGGAGCGTTAGTAATCAAATCTGGTTGCCTTGCCTTATCGTACTCTAGCGACTCCTTGTGGTGGATTGGGTTCATGTGAGCTCAATTGATGTAGAAGGCCAGAGATATATTCCAGTGCTTAAGGATTCTGGTCTCCACATCCTGGTTGAGAAAGGAGCTTGATAAGAACGTGAATAGCATCAGATGCTTCGGAAGATACATATAATCACACTGTCTGTCCTGACTCCACTAGGAGTTCCTGTGATAAAGAAGGACCTCAAGAAGTGGTATATTTCTGTTACAGAAAAAACATGCGTAGCCAAGTATCCAGTATTTTATTTCCTTTAGAAACAGCTGAAAACACTATCCTGGGCCTATAGTGTTGGTTTACAATATGTGGTGGGAAGGCATGTGGGCTCAGCTGATTGCCCGTTATTGCTGCTTGTACTGTGTTGTTTCCTTTTCTATTCCGGTCCTGTGAAGGAGTATAACAGGGCTTTTCTCTGTTTGGGGTGCAGGCAGCATAGCAACCTGATTTTACTGTCAGTCCAATCACTGTGCACTCCGCAGTGTTGCTTAGATACTACCGGCTTGACAACATAAGCATGTAGCACGTTGGAAATGAGCCCAAAAGTGTGGCTAATTCACTGCTATGGGTGTGTTTGCCGTGATTATAGAGGCTACCTGGAAACATTTTTTAATTAAAGTGAAAATTAGTCTTAGGCTCAGCGTGAGACAGCTTCTATCAATTACTTGAACCTCAGCAGCCCCCATCACTGGATCACCCTGCCTAATGAACAGGTGTCACCCAGGCTTCATAAACACAAACACATCCAGCCTTCATAAACACAAACACACACTTACGTACAAAGTAACAAAAGCAGAAATATATTTACACCGTGTAGCCTTATTAGTTGCCATCCATCTGCAGTTATTACTGGCACTTAGATAATGAGCGGCTTTATTCTGCTTCAAATACAGAAAATAAAGGAATTATCCCAAAGGAGGTGGATATGTAGAAGATTAATGTATTTGTTCAACGAGCTTACAGAGTCTGGAAATAGATTCATAATTAGAAAAAGTACTAAAATTCACAAGTCAAGTTTTGGTCATTACCAAGAAAAGATCAGCAAGGCAGAAAAGGATGAAGAGGAGAGTGAATGAAGAGAGTATAGGTTGAAGAGAGGAGAGGATGAAGATAGGAGAGGAAGGTGTGTCTGATATGGTCTTGCAGCTCCACCACAGCCCTCTCAGACATGGAGACAGACATAAGGGCAGACAGACATAAGGGCAGACAGACCTAAGGGCAGACAGACCTAAGGGCAGACAGACATAAGGGCAGACAGACATAAGGGCAGAGAGACATAAGGGCAGAGAGACATTAGGGCAGAGAGACATTAGGGCAGACAGACATAAGGGCAGAGAGACATTAGGGCAGACAGACATAAGGGCAGACAGACATAAGGGCAGACAGACATAAGGGCAGACAGACATAAGGGCAGACAGACATAAGGGCAGAGAGACATAAGGGCAGACAGACATGAGGGCAGACAGACATAAGGGCAGACAGACATAAGGGCAAACAGACATAAGGGCAGACAGAAATAAGGGCAGACAGACATAAGGGCAGACAAACATAAGGGCAGACAGACATAAGGGCAGAGAGACATTAGGGCAGACAGACAGACACACCGCTGAAATATGCATGAGTCATTTCCCTGGAGTGGAGCTAGACACAGGCTCTGTTTATTTATTAAATTACAGAAAGCAGCTTTAAGGGATTAAAAAGCCTAATGTTTTCCTTTGATTCTCCTAAATGTTTTTCTAATACAGCTTTACACAGCCAGGTGGAACTCAAAGAAGGATGGCTGTCCCTCATAAAGAGGGGCACTAACCCCATTTACATCTGTTGTCAGGCCTAACTGGTAGCAGTGAGGTAGGGAGAACTACCAGTCAGGGAGAAAGTCCAGGTTACATAACTGACTTTACACAACACATACAGTATCCAACCCTGGTTGTCTTTGTGCTGTTTAACAGTAACACGCCACTATGCTAGTAGCCATTAACACAGTTTAACAGTAACAACCCACTATGCTGAGGCCTGTAGCCATTAACACAGTTTAAGAGTAACAACCCACTATGCTGAGGCCTGTAGCCATTAACACAGTTTAAGAGTAACAACCCACTATGCTGAGGCCTGTAGCCATTAACACAGTTTATGCTGAGACATAGTGGGTTGCAGAGAAGAAAACCTGCCAATCCCTGGCTTTGGAGATGTCTGCCTGCCTTCTATGGTGACAACCTTATTGTCCCACCTCCTGCGCGTTTTCGGTGGCCTTCTCTTTCCGCCGTCCCCAGCTGCAGTTCCCGGACAGGGTTACAGCTGTGCTGTGGTGCTGCCGCGTGGTCACCCAGCCAGACGTGTTTTTGTGTTAACACCGAGGCAGGCTAATCTGGATGGAGCCATGAAGGAATCACTGCGGCAGTCGGAACGGAGACACACACACAACAAATCCCTGTGTCAGTTTGGGAGTGTTTAGGGGATTTCTCTGCATGTGGAGACAGTCAGCTGACCTGTGACAGGGGGTTCACCTGATAGTGGGAGGATGATATTCCAGGCAAGAGAATCATCCGAGTACACACACACACACTCACACACACTCACACAGACAAAAAAAAAAAAAGCCTATGCCTTTGTAACTCCTCTCATGTCAGCGTCTTAAACTTCCTTTACAGTATTTAATAAAGGTAATACATTGCTAGTATTTTACCGGGGGGCTTGTCTTCCAGCTCTCTTCCCCTGCCATTAGCTGAAGAAGAGAGAGAATTGCACTGTATGTGTACCATCCTCTCCCTTAGATCAACATTCTGAGGCAGGACAGTATATCAGCTGCTGCCCCCTGTGGAGATGGAAGATAAAATACTAGAGATGATTTAGAGAGTTACTGGCTCCTGATTTCTGCCAGGCTTTGGGTTGGTCCTTGTGTTGCTATACATGGAAGTACCAAAAATACCAGCACAGAAGAATGATAAGGGATATGGTTAGGAGGTATTAAGGTTTGGGTTATAGTCTGGGGTTATGGTTAGGAGGTATTAAGGTTTGGGTTATAGTCTGGGGTTATGGTTAGGAGTTATTAAGGTTTGGGTTATAGTCTGGGGATATGGTTAGGAGTTATTAAGGTTTGGGTTATAGTCTGGGGTTATGGTTAGGAGTTATTAAGGTTTGGGTTATAGTCTGGGGATATGGTTAGGAGTTATTAAGGTTTGGGTTATAGTCTGGGGTTATGGTTAGGAGTTATTAAGGTTTGGGTTATAGTCTGGGGTTATGGTTAGGAGGTATTAAGGTTTGGGTTATAGTCTGGGGTTATGGTTAGGAGTTATTAAGGTTTGGGTTATAGTCTGGGGTTATGGTTAGGAGTTATTAAGGTTTGGGTTATAGTCTGGGGTTATGGTTAGGAGTTATTAAGGTTTGGGTTATAGTCTGGGGTTATGGTTAGGAGTTATTAAGGTTTGGGTTATAGTCTGGGGTTATGGTTAGGAGTTATTAAGGTTTGGGTTATAGTCTGGGGTTATGGTTAGGAGTTTTTAAGGTTGGTTAGTGAAATTGTTTTTGTTTTGGGTCCCCACATGGATTGTTAAACCTAAAATGTGAGTGTGTGTGAGAGAGAGAGAGAGAGACCTCTGCCATAAACAGCTCTAAGCTGAGCCGAGGGAAGACTTAATTGGCTCATTCCTTTAAGGGGTTCACCGGGCCAGCTCTTAATGCACTCCCTGTGTGTTTGCGTGCGTGTTTTTGTGTGTGTGTGTGTGTGTGTGTGTTTATGTGCGTATCAGGCAGCAGGTTCTGACAGCATTTTGGCAGAATCTCTCTGGTGTCAGTGAGAGGAATGTATAGGGAAGAAGGGACAGAAAAACTGAGAGAAGGAGGGAGGCATGTAAAAATGCAAATGGGAGTGGGAAAGAGACATTTCATTCAGAATGGTAGGAGAGGGTTCAGACGGAGGGAGGCTGTGACATTCTACTAAGTCAGGACAAGGCAGGGATGTCTCCTCATCCCTCCCTCATGCCAAATCTCTTTATCTCTCTATGTACCTGTTCTCCTCCCCCTGTCTACCCCTCTCTGCCCCCAACATCGACGTCAGCTCCGAGAGGAGATTGGAGGTTTATTAGTACTGGGTGTTCAAGTTCCCCGCCTTGGTGACAGATCCCTTAGCCTAGCGGGCACACGCCCACACACACACACACACACACACACACACACACACACACACACACACACACTCTAACACGCACGCACAGTGGTGGAGCATTCTGTTCTAAATGCATAGCCATCCAGGGTCACAGGCAGACAGAGATTGTGTGTGGATGTGTTTTGTGTGTGTGTGTGTGTGTGTGTGTCTGTGTGTGTGCGTTTGTGGGGGGGAGTCTGTCTGTCTGTGTGTGTCCTGCTGGAAAAAGGCTAATAGGGTGGCTGACTGCTGTCAGACTGGTAGCTAGGTTCTACACATACAGATATACACACACACACACACACACACAGCTCAGCTCTGAGGAGACAGTGCTAGCTCCTAGACAAACACCAAGGTCATGCTGCTGTAGGTCTACGAGTCAATGTTTTTACTCAGTCGCACTGTAGAGTCAAAACTAAAAGCCATTTAAAATGCCGGTTTTTCTAACGGAAAATAACACTGCAATAATTTTACGTGGAAAACAGTCTATTGCCTCATTATGAGGTGCTTATTGTGATCTTTTCACCGAGCCAGCGTGAGAGCATAACTCCTCCATCCTAAGTGGGTGACCTCTCCTCCCCTATTAGTTGATTATCATTCCTGTCCTCTCCATCTCTACGCCTCCATTTTCCATCTCCGCCCCCTCACAGCCTGACCTTCTGACAGCGTGACAACGGCCAGCCCGGCGTCATCCATTTATCTCCTCTGTCGCATGAATCTCCTCTGCATCTCATCCAACAATCAATCCTGGCACATTAGCATACTGTTCGTCGACTGAAGGGCATCTCAGACAGGAAGTAAAACACAGACATGATCAATATTCGCATGCAGTGACGTGTGGATGTAGCCGAGATCTGAAATGGTCCTCAGAAATTGTCCGCGTTGAATTCTGTGTATTTCCCCGGTTGGTGGAAGGGCCATTGCTCGCCGGAACAGAAAAATGCCTGGGGACATATGGAAAGCAGCTCACTATTCAGTCTGAATACAAGTTAGAGTTTTGTTCTGGTCCGGGCTGGATGGCTGCTGTTCGGCTCTTGCCACATGGCTAATGGGAAGGCATGAGGAGCAGATGGACAGTGGCTTCCACCCCTCTCTTACTCCCACTCTCACTCTCCCTGCCTCCCTCCCACTCTCCCAGGGTTAATGGCCCCTGAACGGATGTCTCCTCTGAACTCCTCTGACACATCCAGGTGTTTCTGGCGTTAGTCCCCCTCCGCGCCACACGCTGCCATTCTTCCGTCTCTCTCTCTTTACTTTTCTTTCCCTCTCAATCTCAGTCTCTTCCTCTCCCTTTCTCCCCATCTCTCTCTCCTCCCTCCTCCCACTCTATCTTCACTGTGAAATAAAGGCAGTGTTTCTGAGAAGAGATAGGTAGAGATCAGTGGGCTGTACATGATCTCTTTACCTCAACCATTTATTCTGCTCCACTAGAAGGAGAAGTGGGAAATTGGAGATTCTAGCTTGGGGCTTCATTTTGGCTTCACATCTGATTGATCTTCCTGGTGTTGAAGTAGGTGTCATTGTGTTGTGTCCTGCTGCATTTCCACCGAGGACAGAGTGAGCAGGGCAGACTGCAGTCAGATGGGCTCTGTGGGTTCTGCCCAGCTGAGGACATCAGAGCCAGGCTGGCACTGAGACTGGCAGAGACAGTGGTCTCCTGCCAGTCTCAGTGCCAGCCTGAGACTGAGACTGGCAGAGACAGTGGTCTGGGATAGAACGTGGTATGACAAAACAGACAGACAGGGGGAGGGGAAAGAAAGACAGAGATGGTGAGAGGAGACAAAGACAGATGGTGTGGGAAGACAAACAGTTTTGGAGGAGACCGGCAGGATGGGTAGAGACAGACAGGGTGGGAGGAGACTGACAGGGTGGGAGGAGACTGACAGGGTGGGAGGAGACTGACAGGGTGGGAGGAGATCGACAGGGTGGGAGGAGACAGAAAGGGTGGGAGGAGACAGACCGGTTCTCCCTCCTTGTCTCTTTCTTTGTACCTGTCATTCTCTCTTCCCTCTCATTCACTTCCATCCCACTCTCCTCCCTATCACTCTTTCTCTCTCCCTAACCCTCTGTCTCCCTTAACCTCTCTCTCCCTTACCCTCTGTCTCCCTAACCCTCTCTCTCCCTAACCCTCTGCCTCCCTAACCCTCTCTCTACCTTACCCTCTGTCTCCCTAACCTTCTCTCTCCCTTACCCTCTGTCTCCCTAACCCTCTCTCTCCCTTACCCTCTGTCTCCCTAACCCTCTCTCTCCCTTACCCTCTCTCTCCCTTACCCTCTGTCTCCCTAACCCTCTCTCTCCCTTACCCTCTGTCTCCCTAACCCTCTCTCTCCCTTACCCTCTCTCACCCTAACCCTCTGTCTCCCTAACCCTCTGTCTCCCTTACCCTCTGTCTCCCTAACCCTCTCTCTCCCTTACCCTCTGTCTCCCTAACCCTCTCTCTCCCTTACCCTCTCTCACCCTAACCCTCTGTCTCCCTAACCCTCTGTCTCCCTTACCCTCTGTCTCCCTAACCCTCTGTCTCCCTTACCCTCTGTCTCCCTTACCCTCTGTCTCCCTAACCCTCTGTCTCCCTTACCCTGTCTCCCTTACCCTCTGTCACCCTAACCCTCTCTCTCCCTTACCCTCTGTCTCCCTTACCCTCTGTCCCCCTAACCCTCTCTCTCCCTTACCCTCTGTCTCCCTAACCCTCTCTCTCCCTTACCGTCTGTCCCTAAACCTCTCTCTCCCTAACCCTCTCTCTCCTTTATCCTCTGCCTCTGTAAAACAGACATCCTCTTTTTGAGAACTCAGGGCAACCGACTGTGAAAGCGGCAGCATGTCTGTCTGTCTGTCTGTCCTGTCTGTCTGTCCTGTCCTGTCCTGTCTGTCTGTCTTTCTGTCTATCAGTGTATGTGTCTGTCTGAAGCAGCTCCGTGCCCTCTCAACAACATTGGTGTGTACATTATGATGTGCTGGTTCAGGAAATGACATATCTGATGAAAATAAGATCAGTGCTATTGATATTGACACTCACCTCACTGGGTGACATGATGTTATGTACACGCTCGGAAGCACCCTGAAGTCATAGGCGTTGCTGCCTGACACTTTTCAGTGTGTGTGTGTGTGTGTGTGTGTGTGCATGCTTGTGTTCTCTCTATGACAGCACCTCTGCATACAGCTGTCACTCTGATCCCACATCAGTCTGAGCTGACTGTATCACACACTGACATTCCATACTGCTGCTGCCTCCTCTTTTCTCCTCTCCCCTCTCATATAGTCTTTTCTCCTCTCTCCTTTCCTCTCCTCGCCTGTCCTCTCTCCTCAGCTAAAATAGATATGTAAAACACCAACCTCTTTCCCCCCCTTTTCCCACTCAGTTTGACTCCATGTGGGAAAAAAGGTCTCCACTGTCTCCTGAGATGAGATCTAGGGAAAAGGAGACGGTTTGGAGAAGAGAGGAAAGGAGGATGTTTTTTTCGCTCCTCAGCAAGAGATGGATGACAGGGTTCATGACCTTTAGCTCTGTCCCTGTAGGGGCTTCAGTTAAGGGGTTTCTTTTCATTATTCCAGATGGTTATTGATATAGCTTCTTCTGTGTCAAGTGGGAAGATTTAGCACAGTTGAGACTATTCCATTGGCTCCATTACCCTGGGGTAGCTAAATCAAGTAGAGCTAAAGTATTTGAAAGAAAACTAATACTTTTTGAACCCAAGTCTGTCAATGTCAAAGAACTCTGATGAGAGGGGATTTTTTGGTTGATGATTAATTTTCTGCATGGATATTTTCACTTATGAACAAATTGATAAAATCTCTAAGCGTAGCAGCAGACCGGTCACTAGCTGTCAGTTGCTCTTCCCCTCACACCTTCTCTCTCTCTTTCCATCTCGATGTCCCCCTCTCCCTCCATCTCTCTCTTTTCTTCTCTCCTTCCACCTCTCTCCCCCTCTCTCTTTCTCTCTCTTTCTCTCTCTTTCTGTGTTTTGTCAGTCTGAACTGTAGGTGGTATTTGTGCCTGGCCGCTCTCACAATGTTCCATTGCAGTTAATATGAACTAGATGAGTGTTGACTGTCTCTTCTCTACCCTAACATGTAACATTAGGATAGTGCAGGAGCGAGACCAAACAGAAGAACACCGATATGCTATGCTTTTCGTCTGACCTAAATCAGAGCATTCAGGCAAACAGAAAGGCTATTTAAGTGGGCACCGGCCAATAGGGCTTCTTTCTGAGAACCGGGAGCAGTGATTGATGACACCTGAGTCCCGCCCCTCTGCATCCATGTAGGTTGTGATAGATGTTGAAATGAAAGGCTCTTTAGATTCCGTTCACTCACAGCTGGCCACTGGCTCCTATCAATCTGCCAGGTGGGGGCTTGGGGTACAGGGGGTGGGTAGGTGAGGGGGTAGGTCCATTGTGTATTCCTTGTATTTGTTTCTACTGTGATGGATATCTCCCTACACAGCAGAGTAGACAGAGGTGTGTTTTTACAGTCTGATTAATGACAAGAACTAAAACAATAGGATTTTAAACAGGGGGCATGTAGCACACTGGGAGGACGTAATGCTTAAATGTCCATTTAGGAACAGAAACAGCCTTTCGCTGTCAGAGCCTTCTGAGGAGAGGAGTGCCGCCAGCATACCAAATATCCTCCTCAGGGAGCGCATCGACTGGACCCTGCTGTCTGACACACACTCTCTCACGCACACACACGCATACTCACACAAGCATGTACACACCAACCGACAGAGCAAAGTCTTCGTATTCTTGGCTTTGTCCTTTCTTTACATTGTCAAAGGTGACCTCAGGATCCCCAGTCTTCCAGTGTCCTCTCTCCCACCCTCTCATCCCGTTCACCTCCCCAACTTACCTCTCTTTCTTCCTCCCCCGTTTCCCCTCTCCCACTCATCCGTCCACATCCCCCATTTACCTCTCTTTTTAACTCCTCTTTCTTCCTCTCCCACATCTGTTGTGTTGTAGGTGTCTTAGGGCCTAGTAGCTCCATCCATCTTCCAGAGAGATCTGCTGGCACAGCTAGAATGGACCAGAAGTCTCTCTCTTCCTGTGACAAGAACAGATATTACCTAGCTGGATGGGACAGAGGGAACAGGGAAGTGTACAAGGGAACCAATAGCCAGAAAGAGAGAGCAACGCACAAAGCGAGCAGATAATGTTCAGTGTTGCTCAGGTTTCTGTTACCTCATTAAGACATACACACTCAGAGCACACCTGGTGGTGGGAAACTCCATTAGCTCAGTCTTGTTTACTGTGTTCAGTCTCGGCCAACAAAACAGTCAGGCCCAGTGGAGGTAATCGGTGTTCAATCGGTGTTTCGTCTCAGCCAACAAAACGTTGTCACGACGAGCAGAAGTAATCAGTGTTCAGTCTCGGCCAACAAAATAGTGTTCGACTCAGCGGAGGTAATCTGTGTTCAGGCTCGGCCAACAAAATAGTGTTCG
Organism: Esox lucius; assembly: GCF_011004845.1. Lineage (NCBI taxonomy): Eukaryota > Metazoa > Chordata > Actinopteri > Esociformes > Esocidae > Esox > Esox lucius. The sequence goes on along the minus strand of NC_047584.1, from coordinate 24,433,784 downwards.
ACACAGTGGAGGTAATCTGTGTTCAGCTTCCGCCAACAAAACAGTGACAGAACCACTGTAGACATTGGAATGAATGTAAAGTAGCACTGTTTACTGAGAAAACATAAATTACAAGTGGCAAATATTGAGGACTTTGGGGATTTGATCTAGCAACTTTTCAGTTACTGGTCAGATGATCTCTACCGGCCATTAGTCAGTGATTAGAACCAGAGAGGTAGAGATAATCAATCAATTACAGGAGTGCTCACACACACACACACACAGACATCCCAGTCATTCTCAAGTATAAGGTTCAACTTTCTTTCAACTTCTTTCAGTCCTTTGCCAAACTGTGAAGGGCTGAGCCGACTCTCCTGTGACGGTTCCACAGTTTCTCAGCTCACGATGTCTTTGGAGGATCAAAGAAACCTAAAAGTAGCGGCTATGTCGTTTGAGGTGCCACTTTGGGCATGCGTGTATGTGCATGTGTGTGGGTGTGTGTGTGCATGCGTGCGTGTGTTCTTCGGTGTGTGTGTGTGTGTTTTCCTATAAATGGGGCAGCAGTGGACTAAAGACATAAAGGAAGAAATGCTGTCAGATGTGTATCCACTGTAATGCAGTGATCATGAATTCAGGAGACACTGCTAAGTCTTTACTTATTCCTTTAGTGTGATTCAGAGCAGTGTCTATAGAGAAGGGTTCCACCGCTGGCTTTATCTCTCAGGCACAAACATAATCCTTGACCATTTTAACTCTTAGGGCATAACCATCCACTTATTGCCTGATAGCAATGGGGCTTTACAAGTAAATGTGTACTGCAAGTTTATGAGCTTTGACAAAACTTGCCTGTGAATATTGTGTGTATTAGCACTCTCCGTCAGAGGAATATTGCAGAAAGATGGTTTAACAAATTTCGGGTTCCCTGGCTTCTGTTAACCAGATGAGGGAGTGCGGGATTTCCAGAACAGCTGTTTCTCGTTTAATCAGTTTGGCTTAGCAATGTGCAGATTGTTTGATTCGACAAATGGAGCAGGCACTTAATGATCAAAAAGGTGTTGATTACAGGAACAACAGTTGGAATGGAGTCAAAAGAAAGAGCTCAAAAAGTCACTAATCTAGAAAAGGACATAATACCAACATAAAACGGTACAAAATAAGACATGGTGGTCCAGAAGTCTAAGACGCTTCCACCAGAACACACGTGAAACTGCAGCCCAGGTTTACATCCGACCTACTTCTCTTTTAGCAAAAAAACCTTCTCTTCTATCTTTCCACCCTGTTGAGTAAAGCAAAAGACAAAGGTTCCGCGTCCCTCCTGTTGCTTCTTGATCTTAGAGCTGCTTTTGACACTATTGATCACACCCTTCTCTTAGAGAGGCTGGAAACCCATATTGGGCTACGTGGACATGTTCTAGCCTGGATTAAATCTTATTTATCTGAAAGATATCAGTTGTGTGGATGGCATGTCCTCTGACAAATCAAATGTATGTTTTGGTGTTCCTCAAGGCTCGGTTCTGGGCCCATCTCACTATATATGCTGCCTCTGGGTGATGTAATTCGGAATCACAGTGTAAATTTCCACTGTTATGCTGATGACACACAGTAAAATATTTCAATGAGGCATGGAGAAGCCCCAAAATTAGCTACTTTGGGAGCCTGCGTTTCAGATATTAGGAAGTGGACGACAGATAACTTGTTGCTTTTAAACTCAAGAAAAACAGAAATGCTCATTTTAGGACCCAAGAAACAAAGAGCTTTGTTGGCAGATCTCACTGTGAACCTCGACAGCTGCATGGTCGTATCTCAAAAAAACTGTAAGAAACCTCGGCGTTACCCCTTACTGTAATGCTCTTCTTTTTATTTACAACATTAGCAATGACTGCACAGCAAAGTATTTCTGATCAAGTTATATTAATGAACAAAAAATCTTTTTCTTTCGGAAACAAGGACATTTCTAAGTGACCCCAAACTTTTGAACGATGGTATATATTAACAAAATACAATCTGCAATACAGCCTCTGCAGAAAGCCATAGAGGGAACCTGACAGAAAATTGCAGGCAAAGTAAAATCCTAAGTGAAATGTCAAAATTTCAATAAATGAAAGGTCTGGCTTACACACACAAGGGTGGTTAGAAATAATGCTTCCCCTTTAAAAGAGCACTTTTAAAACATTGGTGTTATTACGTGTCAAGGCCGTTGCCAAGTTGTAGCTGCCTCTGTCCCAATTGCAGTGTTAGGCCCAATCACTCAGCTAAGGAATAATCATTTATTCAACTCAAATCTTTTCATGAACATGGGCAACAATGTGTTCTTTAGTTGTAACGCCATAGGGGGACAACATAACCAGGCAGCAGTTTTAAACGAAATACAAACAGGAAGCCATTAGTAGTTTAGGAAATGTCATGTTAATCAGATGGCTCCGTGGACATTCTCCCCAGCAGAGGAGGTGGTCCTAGACCACTAAAGGGACGTTAGGGAAGATCAGTAAGGGACGTTAGGGAGTTTCATTTCTCAATCTGAAAGTGATTTAGTTTGGTTAAAGTGGGCCTGTTGGCTATAGATATACTTTTATGCCGTGAATGCTGTGAAATCTTTTCTATTGATGTTGCCTCTTTTATTTTGTCCAGAGGGTCTTTCAGTGGGGATATCTGTACCAGATTATTGTCTGGGAAACCTGCCGGATGTTTTAGGCAATCTGTTATTTTTATTATGTTGCCTAGGCTTATTCATTTCAGATTACTAAAGCATCTCTGGAAGCCTGCTGTTCTGTAAGTCATCCTTGATTATATGGGCAGTTTGATGGCCAAAGAATGCAAAAATGACATAAAAAGATTGCTGAAATTCTAGGCAGCCCTCTTCTTACATATCAACATAGATTTTCCTTGCTAAATCACTCAGCATTGCATATCAATAAGTAAAATGTGTACAGCAGTCGAAGTAAAGCCACCTTGGGTTACAATCGCTATGAACGATTAAATTGACCGGACACAAAAATAAAATCTTCAAAATGATCTGAAGAACCTGTTCGAGGTCCATTTCTTCCCTGTAATGCACAGTGAACCATGCAGGCTCCGATGTCAATTGGATTTTCAACGAAGGGAAAGTCCATAGTGATGGAAATAATCTGTTTGGGCTTTTTTTATCAAGGCAGGCTAAGAAAAACTTGTAGCATGTTTCCTTTGAGACTAGTTTCCTATCATTTCTGATCAGTCCATACGTTAAACGCTCTTCCACAATTGACAAGTCTTGTCAATCTTCATTCATTGTGATTGGTTAGAGTCGAGAAATAGGGCAGAGCTTGTATTGTAAACAAGCTAGTGAGAACATTAGACCCTGTTGTTACTTTAAATCCTAATCATAAACCTTTCTTTTCAGCAATTCAAGTTGTTTATTTGTAAGCTCCAAATCCTCATATTTCACTCAACCCCATGCCTAACCTTAACATCTACCTAACCCTAATCTTAACCCTTATCCAACATTTCTTGCATTAGTTTCTGCATGTTTCTGCTGTGTGCATGTCGCAATGTTCTAATACGCAATTTGTGTCTGTTTCACAAAAATCTGTAATTCTGTGTTGGTTGTCCCAACTGCCTTTACAGCAGCCTGTATTCCTGTCAACTCAGCTGTTGGAGACTGTTTATGACTGGTCATGTTAACTGAACAAAGTTTACACCCTAAGACAGCCCGTTCAAACAACTACATAACATGAATGATAGCATGTTAATAGTTCTCAATAAATAAATTAGAAGCAAAACAGTTCCTCATTCTTTATTTTAGTTCCAAGTGCGGAGCCCACCCAAGAGAGTTGTAGTCCGGACAGTAGATGACGCGTGCCTGAATGTGAGTCACTTCCTGTGTGAAGAAAGGTAATATTTTATGGATGTTGTAAAGCATAGGGACTCCAGGGTCTGGGAACTTTGTAGAAAAACTAACATTTTCCTGTGAGTATGAACTGTTATGCATTAACTGTGACTTGAGGAGATGCTTATCATGTGTAAAACGCATCAAGACAGCGCTGAGACAGAAAAAACATTGGAAGAGGGGCAGTCATTCAGTTTATAATACAACTGCAAAAACAGTTTTAATATATTCATGATGAAATCATATATTTATAAAAATAAAAAAAAAGTAACTTTATTTCTATCTTGGAAAAAATCTTCAAAAAAAAAAGAGTCTCAGTGTTGGTTATGAACACGTATTTTGCTGACTTAGAATGTGTTACAAACCGTCGACATCTCCGCTTTCCAACTGTCTTTGATGCTCTAGAGGCAGTAAGATGTGCAGAAATCGCGATTGGTATCTTTGAAGCACATGGGACATAGTTTTGTGCTTTTAGGCCTGTAGAAATACTGTTAAATACTTTTACTAGTTTGATTATGTACTGTTTGGATTGTCACTCTTTAACGTTTACATTATACAGCTGTCGGTGTTAACTTACTGTAGGAGCACTAGTCTACATCCTGAGGTGCTTGGCTTTCCGCCGTGTGGCCTGTGCACTGCTGTATCCAACAGAAGGCCGGTTTCACCATCTGCTATAGCTGATACACATCCAGGAGGTTTGCACCTTATATTCTGAGCTCCCCACATCCAATATTTTCACGCTTAATCAAATTTAGGCGTGGGGAAGTGGATCACACCCGGGACGGCGATGGGTGAACCATTGTCAGGAAATTAGCTTATCAAGGTGTCCAGCTAATCGGGGAGCTTTTCAAGGGCATCCGTTTGGTGATATATGACAGCTATAGATTAAAGGAGACACACACACACACACACACACACACACACATATGTAGCAGATGCTACAGGAAGGACACACCGTGGATTAATTCCTCCCTGTAAGCATGTGCTTCTTTGTGTGTGTGTGTGTGTGTGTGTGTGTGTGAGAGAGAGAGAGAGAGGGAAAACAGTCCAATAACTAAGGAAAATACACACCTACACTTACACACACAAGCCTGCTCCAGTCATTCCAATAGCTCCTCTCGCAGGGAATGATAACCCCTTATCACCACTAGACAGGAGTTTTAACTTTTTAAATAGAAGATAAAACTTTACAACCCCTGCTCTGATGGGTTGGAATCTAAATGTTTAATTTGCCTTACCTGTGCCAGGGAATCGGGTGGTGAGGATATTTAAAAGCAGCCCCATTTAGTTCAAGTCAGACCTGTAGGATGTTTCATGGCAGTGGTTCACTCCTGGGGCAGTTGGGCAGAAGGAGGGGGCTTTAAAGGACTGTCTGTCTTTCATACGGGAGCTGGAATGGGCTTCATCTCACGGAGAAATCAATTCTCCAGTCTTCACCGCCTTTTTAAATTATGCATCAAGACTGGCTTTGGCAGCCACATCCGGGCTCAGAGGCTGTTTCAACTTTTTAGCTGCATTTTGGATTTTCTTTTAGATTTGTGTCCTTCAGCAGAATCATTAGGATCTTATTGCTAACCGACTAGGCAAACATGCACGCACGCACACATTTACAATCTATATTCTTGTTTTTGAAGAAATGCGGGATCCAAACAACTCATTTAAAAAGTTGAATAGACAAAAACAGTTTGCATATTGGAGAACGTTCTGACAGGAGGCTCGTCAGAATTATCTGACCTTCTCTAAGCAGCTAAACATTAATTACCTTCCCTTATCAGCCCGTCCTCTTAGAGTTTTCAGCCTTCTGTGGAACAGTGAATCAGGTGGGCAATCTAGTCCTGTTAACAGCCCTTGGGCTTTAAGTTAAATAATGTAAGGTACATTCAGGCAATTTAGCAGAAGCTCTTATCCAGACTTCAAAACATTGAATCTGTCAAGTGGTGGACAAGTAGTTAATTGTTAGTTTTAGCAGGGTTTCATTTTTTGCAACATTTCAATTTTGGTTTTGGTTTGCTGTGTACTCTATTCTTTTGCGTTATAGAAGTATATACATTATTCAAATCTATACACTCATCATATGTAACATTTTCAGTTAATCCACTTTTGTTTGCATGTTTTATCATTGTTTTCTCTTGCTTCCTGGGTGAACTCAACTCATTAGGCATTTCTATTGGTGAATTGGTCCTGAGGAGCGGACCTCTGGGCCAACCGGAACTGAGGATGTGGCCCATGTGGACCTATGACGTTAGTGCCAGGACTGTCCATTTGGTTTTTTTCACAGACAAAAATGTAAACAGAGAAGTATGAAAAGTAAAGGAAAGGGATGGAAGAGAGGAAGGGACGATTAGATGAGCCGAAACCCTCAACATTCTACACATCGCCAGACATCAGACTGAGCCAGCTGTCGGATCCCTGATGGGCAGCAGCATTTGAGGAGCTAGGCAAAAAACATCGCACACGGGGCCAGGAGGTCGGCACAAACCTACTACCCAGGCACAGTGCGAGTACCGTTTTGCTCAATTATACGTGTGGTGTAGAGGGCATTAGCGCCGGCTGTGGGGCCTAGGTATTCAGCTGTGTTCGGTGGTAAGTGGAGATAGTCTCATAGTTATGTAGAGTGGTTCTGCTTTGCTCAGGGCCATTTTTAGGTACTTTTAACAACGTCGTATCATACGGGAACAGTTTTGTCCGGTAGAGTTAACATTTAACAACCGCTTTACGTTTATTGGTTACACTCTGAGTGTTATTCAAAGCAAGTGACCGGATTGGCCCTGAGTCACTGTGAGGGGGAAGCAGTGTGCCGAGACCGGAAGAATTTTGGCGCCATCCTTGGACCGAGAGTGTTGTAATTTACTACCTTTTTAGACCTGTTTCCTCAAGAGGGTCTTCACCGGTTGGTGACGACTTTATGGACATTTTAAAGGGACATTTTTATATTGTATTCTTAATAAAATGTTAGTACTCTGCTGCTGCCTCCTTCTGGGTATTTTCTTTTCACTTCTCTCCCAGAAAACCAACAGACTGATAGCTTAAGTATTTTAATAAAATAGTTATATTGAGTTCCTAGGGCTCATAATATTACACCTTGGTGGCAATATATTGCAAAACTTTACCCTTTACCCATGGCGTGCAAATGCTTACATTTTCATACCTTTCGCCCCTTGACCCCCCATAGAAATGAAACCCACATCCCTGGAGATGCAAGTGCAATTCTTTAACCAACTGAGCTACTAGGGACCTGTTTTTGATACCAAGTTGTGCTATAGGGGTTAACCATCTGTTTTATATTATTGCCCGTGACCCCTGATATTAAAGAGACTACCTGGAGTATAATGTCAGCAATGCCCATGGCTGCTGGTGCTGTCGTAATTATATAAGCTGCTACGTATGGTGGTACAGATACAGGCTGTCCGCAGCCCAGAATGGTATCAAACTCCCAGTTAAATAGGCCGTCAAAAGCCCCATATTTATATTAGAATGCACTTCACGCACACACACACACACACGTACGCCCACACACACACCGACAAAGAACGATGCTATTGTTTTTGGGATTTAACGGAACTTGTATTTGTGACCTTATGGTACTGGGGCTCTTTATGGTCAAATTAAAATGAGTGGGTTTTAATTACAGGGATGTAGTCTGTGCACTTCAGGCTATAATTCAGATATTGTTAAAGCTGCCTGTACAGGATTTTCGTAAATTTCTAAAATTTTCTCATACCTCCTCAGAGAACCGTTGCACCATTGTATTGCTTCTTAAGATAGTTTTTATATATCTTTACAGAAATACATGAATTAATTTTAATTAGTTCAGTAGGGATTTTCCAGCTGGACATACATATCAGTTAAGTTAGTTTTCCAGCTGGACATACATATCAGTTAAGTTAGTTTTCCAGCTGAGCAAACATATCAGTTAAGTTAGTTTTCCAGCTGGACATACATATCAGTTAAGTTAGTTTTCCAGCTGGACATACACATCAGTTAAGTTAGTTTTCCAGCTGAGCAAACATATCGGTTAAGTTAGTGCCTGAGGGCCATGGGGATAGATTTGTCTATTGGGTGACATGCAGCCCAAAAAAAAGGAACTCAGTTGGGGACTTCTACCTAGATGCATCTTCCTCAAATCTGCCAAAGCACAATTTTTACTTTAGCAAAAATTAAAGATATTGGATCTAGGTCTTTTGATGTTTTTCATTTTTAACGATTTATCTTTTTGTATTTTTCAGGCTGTAGACACTTGACATTCTGAGCACTGAAATTCCTTCTAATCCTTTTTAAATGTGTGTAGCCAAGTTCAGAGAGTGTTCAGAGGGAGATTTGGAAAGCTATTTCCTTCTGCTCTTCTGTGTGGGTTGTTTGCTTACGGTTAGTCTTATTCTTCACACTGTTTCTCTCCTTGTTTCTTCCTCCCTGTTTCTCTCTCCCTGTCTCTCTCTCTTTCTGTCTCTGTCCCTGGTGTGTCTGATGCAAGGCCTTTCAGTCTCCTCCCTCACAGGTTACTGTGTCTGCAGGGGTCCTGTCTTTAGCGTTGTTGCCGTTTATCACACACACACACAAACACACACACACACACACCAGCAGTCTTCTGAATACCCACAGAGTTCTTAGATGTCTTTGATGGGATTTGACCTCCACCTCATGCCTCCCGGGCTAGCCGTCTACCTGCATTTTCTCTCCCTCTCTCCCTCGGTCCTCCCCCATTTTCCCTTGGCCCTCTGCCCCTTCCTCTTTCTTTCCCTCCTGCTCTTTCTCCTTCTCCGTTCGTCCCCCTGGCCCTCTGCCCCTCCCTCTCCATCAAACCCATCGGCCTTCCCCAGCCAGAGGACACATCCTGCTCGTTGGTTTAAGCCCGAGCGCCGGTTATTTCATGGGTCTAACAGGTATTGAATCAGCCTGTGTTTTGGTAACTAATTGGAACCATGTTGTAGTCTGTCTTCCTGAGTGTTACCCAACCCCTTACCTCTCACCTCAGTCTGAACACTATCACACAGTTACCCAGACCCACTTCCTGGAACTACACACGCTGCATTACAGATGCTTTTTTTTTTTTTTAGACAAGCAGATTTCCCTTCTTGGCTCAAAAGGGGCCCTCTGCAGTTCCAGCAGTCTGTACAGCTCCCTTGCCTGATGAGATCAGCTTCCATCAGCCAGAGACTGGAAATAAAAGCAGCGAGTTTGAAGCGAACGTTCCCCTCTGACTGGGTCCAGTGTTGAGAGGTACAGTCTCTGAGGTGTCAGGGTGGAGTGTGGAGAGCTGTGGCACCCAGAGGGGCTGTTCAGGGGCCACCGGGGGCCAGCTGTATCCTCCATCTCAGCTCCGTGGTCACTGTGGAATGTCAGCAGTGCCTTCCAGAGGACAGATGGCTTGGCAGGCACACACACGCACACACAGGCTCAACGTCATTCATTCCCCGTCCCCCTGTCCTCCATCCACACTCGCACACACGAATGGCTCCGCAGAGAGATGCATTCTAAGACCACCCCAGGGTTTCTCTGTCTAGCCTTACTAACTCTGTCAAGCTGCTTTAGTTTCTCTAAGCTGGAGAGCGAGAGAGAGAGAGAGTCTTTGAAGACGTACCTTTGGGGGATGGATGGGGAAGGTTTGTAAAGGAGGCTACTGATAAGGGATTACTCATAGCCAAAATACCTGTTCAGGTGTCATAGCGATCACAGTCTATACACTTGGCTTAGATATGAAGCATCATTTTCTTACCAAACTCTATTTTAAGCAGTGTAGGTAATGTAAACTGGAATGATCTTTACTGATTTTATGGTTAGCATCTGTAAATCCTTATCTGATTTCATAAGCATCGAAGTCGGTCCATTTATATCACTAATGAAAATCTTGTTGTTAAACAACATTTAGATTTTGACACTTGGCTGAAGCTTACCAACTGAGTTCTAAGGTGTCGGGATCCGATTAGAATTCACAGCAGCACAATACCACATGATGCATATTAGGCAATATAACACCTAATCAAAATCAATTTGTTTTAATTATGTTATGATTACTGGGACACCTTGAGGGAGAAACAGATTAAAACGTGTCGTCCTTTTGATTGAATTAAAACATGTCATTAAAAAGGATAATGAGTCTGTGACATCAAACGTTAGTACTTGACTGCGGTTGCCGTGTTGGGAGGTAGTGTTTAGATAAGTATAAAACTGCTTATTAACAGAGTCGGTTTACCACTGAAATAATTGTCTCAAATTAGTGTCCTCTCTCCCCAACTCTCTATAGTGTGTTTGCTAATAAAAAGCATATGTTCATCTCATATATTAATTGGACTGGATGGATCTGACAGAGGAGGAGCGAGGGAGGGGGGTGAGGGAGATTGGGTGACTAGTGGGTGAGTTGTATTTTCACGGTTTGGAATTTACTGGAGTTATGGATGAGACGCCAAGCCTGTGTTCATGATGTGAGAGGCCGGGAGAGACACAAGGCTACATCAGCTGTTCTGTTGCATGCAGATACCACTTATTATCACGCAGCAGTAAGATCCCCTGCCCAAGGAGACAGAGCAGGTGGAGGTCAAAGTGTGTAGAGATGTCCGGGGCCTAGGGCGGCCTGAGCTACAGCACGTGTGTGAGTGGGCATGGGTTTGAATCTGGCCCACTGACATTTGACCTGAAATGAAATACTACAAAAGGAGTGCCACGCTTGTTGTAAAATACCCCGGGAATTAAAATGATAAAAGAGTGCATCCTGAGGTCAAAGTCACGTCAGGCACATTGTTGATTGTCTAGACTGAAGGGCATCTGGGGTGTTGTTGTTGAGCTGATTAAAACCATTTTCCTCAACAGGTAATTTGATTCCAGCAGCTTGGTGTTAGGTAGTCCAGGGTCATTCTACAGCCGTCAGACACACACACACACCTGCCTGTGTGTATGTGTCAGTTTAATAGAGGGTAGAGCCGGAGGGTCGGGGCTAAACACCTCCATTACATTTCTATTCTAACAACACAGAGGCAGGTGGCCTGCTGACCTCATGAAGCTCTTACACTGCAGAGCTGTCACCCTTGTCACATGACTTAGGAGTCACTAATCTTGTTCAAAGAGCCTTCTGCCTAAATGCACAGAAATCGGGCGGATTGACGTTTGAAACTTGGCCTATGTTAGCGTATAGAAAGACAAGGAGGAACTCATCCTCAGCTAATCATCCCCAACAACACCTTCCCCTTTAATAATATGGAACACCTTCCCTTTAATAACATACAGCACCTTTCCTTTAATTACATAGAACCCCTTCCCTGCAATAACATACAACATGTTTTCTTTAAAAACATACAGCACCTTCAGTTTAATAACATATAACGCCCTCCCTTTAATAACATGCAGCACCTTCTCTTTAAAAACATATAGCACCTTCCCTTTAATAATATACAACTGGTTCCCTTTAATAACATACAATGCGTTCCCTTAACAAAGTACAACTCCTTCCCTTTAACAACATACAACCCCCTGATTTACTGCAGCACATTACCAGTTCGTCTGGGTCTAGCGTCTATGTGGAGTCCTGCCTGGCCGTTGTGTGATTCCTTAAAATTAAATGACACATACTTACTCAGTTAGGTCACTCCCATTAAATTCTATGGTCAATTCAACTAAGGCCAACTTTGAATGGTTGAATTGGGGTTACACAGATTTATGGGAGTTATAAACTCCTCAGTGGAGAGAGAAAGATTGCTGTGTTTAAGTTCCCTCTTTTTCTCCTCTCCTATCTCCTTACTCCTCTTCTCTCTCCTCTCCTTCCTTCTCCTCTTGTCTGTTTTCTTCTTCTCCTGTCCAGTGGGATGCTATAACAGAGATGGATGAACACAATCGTCCTATCCATACCTTCCAGGTGTGTAATGTAATGGAGCCTAACCAGAACAACTGGCTTCGCTCCAACTGGATCTTCCGTCAGGCTGCACAGAAGGTGGGTCGAGGTTCTGATGGCTCAGTAGGTTTGAGCACGGTTCTGGTAAAACCTGTGAAATGGGTTCATTTCCAGTAGGGGCCATGTACACATATTACCCTAACTAGGGTTGGGGGATGTCTAGAATGACATAGGTTCCCATCAGCCTTTCCCAGCATCAGCACCAGGTGCACATGGAGGCATCAGTTTAAGGAAACAGCGCAATGTAACAAACTATACTTAAGCCACAGAGTAACTAGAGTCCATATATTTTGTGAATCTTAATCATTCTCACTAATACAGTGGGGAGAACAAGTATTTGATACACTGCCGATTTTGCAGGTTTTCCTACTTACAAAGCATTTAGAGGTCTGTAATTTTTATCATAGGTACACTTCAACTGTGAGAGACGGAATCTAAAACAAAAATCCAGAAAATCACATTGTATGATTTTTTATAATTAATTTGCATTTTATTGCATGACATAAGTATTTGATCACCTACCAACCAGTAAGAATTCCGTCTCTCACAGACCTGTTATTTTTTCTTTAAGAAGCCCTCCTGTTCTCCACTCATTACCTGTATTAACTGCACCTGTTTGAACCTGTATAAAAGACACCTGTCCACACACTCAATCAAACAGACTCCAACCTCTCCACAATGACCAAGACCAGAGAGCTGTGTAAGGACATCAGGGATAAAATTGTAGACCTGCACAAGGCTAGGACGGGCTACAGGACAATAGGCAAGCAGCTTGGTGAGAAGGCAACAACTGTTGGCACAATTATTAGAAAATGGAAGAAGTTCAAGATGACGGCCAGTCTCCCTCGGTCTGGGGCTCCATGCAAGATCTCACCTCGTGGGGCATCATTGATCATGAGGAAGGTGAGGGATCAGCCCAGAACTACACGGCAGGACCTGGTCAATGACCTGAAGAGAGCTGGGACCACAGTCTTAAAGAAAACCATTAGTAACACACTACGCCGTCATGGATTAAAGTCCTGCAGCGCACGCAAGGTCCCCCTGCTCAAGCCAGCACATGTCCAGGCCAGCCTGAAGTTTGCAAATGACCATCTGGATAATCCAGAGGAGGAATGGGAGAAGGTCATGTGGTCTGATGAGACAAAAATAGAGCTTTTTGGTCTAAACTCCACTCGCCGTGTTTGGAGGAAGAAGAAGGATGAGTACAACCCCAAGAACACCATCCCTACCGTGAAGCATGGAGGTGGAAACCTCATTCTTTGGGGATGCTTTTCTGCAAAGGGGACAGGACGACTGCACCGTATTGAGGAGAGGATGGATGGGGCCATGTATTGCGAGATCTTGGCCAACAACCTCCTTCCCTCAGTAAGAGCATTGAAGATGGGTCATGACTGGGTCTTCCAGCATGACAACGACCCAAAACACACAGCCAGGGCAACTTAGGAGGCTCCGTACACAGCCAGGGCTCCGTAAGAAGCATCTCAAGGTCCTGGAGTGGCCTAGCCAGTCTCCAGACCTGAACCCAATAGAAAATCTTTGGAGGGAGCTGAAAGTCTGAATTGTCCAGCAACACCCCCGAAACCTGAAGGATCTGGAGAAAGTCTGTATGGAGGAGTTGGCCAAAATCCTTGCTGCAGTGTGTGCAAACCTGGTCAACTACAGGAAACGTATGATCACTGTAATTGCAAACAAAGGTTTCTGTACCAAATATTAAGTTCTGCTTTTCTGATGTATAAAATACTTGTGATATGTGATTTTCTGGATTATTTTTAGATTCCGTCACTCACAGTTGAAGAGTACCTATGATTAAAATAACAGACTTCTACATGCTTTGTAAGTGGGATAACCTGCAAAATCAGCAGTGTAGCAAATACTTGTTCTCCCCACTGTATAGGACATATTTCAATGGAATTGGCCTAATTAATATCTTAAGCGCATTCTTAGTGGCTACTTTACAATGGTTTTCCCTTTAGGGCGTAACCAAACTGGCATGTATGGATTTTATCTGTATGAATGATTTCCAATAATCTCTCAGTGGGATTAGTAGTTGGCAGCCAGTGGATTTCCACATAGAGACACAATGAAAATGCTTTTTGCATAAATCATAAAGAAAAGCCTGGCTTCAAAACTATAGCCAAAGAATAATGATTCCTGTTTGTTTTCATCCTTGACCAATGTTCATTTTTGTGTGTACAAAGAATGGTTTGCAAATTGGCACAGAAATACCATGTACAGAAATATACTAGGCTTAGTTGAACTTACTATTCCGCCTTCCTTGTGATTGTTTTTTCTCCCTGTCATTATTTGCTATTTATTACTAGGTTTTTACTTTGGCAATTCGTAAACAACGTCCTGAGATGGAACCCCATTAGGCATCGACCAACATATCCCAATCCAAAAACAATTAGCCATAGAACTAGGCTGTCTACTTAGACCGAGTCAATGATCCTTGATCATCTGACACTGGAGTGGAGAGGGGGGAGAAAACACCACAGGCCCATCGACGACGGCCGACCGCAATACGAACCTTTCTGATTTCTGTAGGTGGCTTTAAACTTCAGCTACTTGACTGTGTTGTTCCTCGTTCCTTCAAGGTGTACGTGGAGCTGCGCTTCACTCTGAGGGACTGTAACTCCATCCCCTGGGTGTCCGGGACCTGCAAGGAGACCTTCAACCTGTTCTATCACGAGACCGACGAGTCCCACGGTGGGGCGTTTAAACCCGCCCAGTACACCAAGATCGACACCATCGCAGCCGACGAGAGCTTCACTCAGATGGACCTAGGAGACCGCATCCTCAAGCTCAACACGGAGGTCTATTTGACTTCATTCAACAGCAGTATAATTTTAGTACTGTAATTTATAGCCTCGGTGCCAGTATGTTTTCTGCTTTCCAGCCAACTCAAAATGTTTGTTATTGTGGTTCCTGAAATTATCGTCAAAACAGCCGAAACAGAATAAATGCTACCTAATTTATCCCATGAGGGAAGTGAATGCTGGGGTCATGGTTGTTGTGAAATACATGCGAAAATCCATTTAATTAAGTTTAATTCAATTTGCTTTATTCACCCCCCAGTGGGCAAACACTGTAAAAATGTTATTGTTTGTTTTCAAGGTACGAGAAGTGGGTCCTGTTTCCAGGAAGGGCTTCTATCTGGCGTTTCAGGACATTGGGGCGTGCATCGCCTTGGTCTCCGTCAGGGTCTACTATAAGAAATGTCCCTTCACCCTGAGGAACCTGGCCTCGTTCCCTGACACCGTGCCTAGGGTCGACTCCTCCTCCTTGGTGGAGGTCAGGGGGGCGTGCGTAGACCACGCTGAGGAAAGAGACACGCCCAAGCTGTACTGCGGCGCCGACGGCGACTGGCTGGTGCCGTTGGGGAAGTGCGTCTGTAGCATGGGCTACGAGGAGATAGACGGGGCGTGTGCTGGTGAGTCATGTGACTTCTTGTCCGACTGGATCTGTCCACCGCTCCGTCCTCCTCTCACTGTCTTTCACTTCCTGTCTCTTTCTCCAACTGTACTTTCTCTACTCTAGGGTTGCACAGTTATTCAGATTCACTTGAGAAATTGTGCAATGTTGTCAGCGTTCCTATCACATGAGTATTGCAATATTTGTAATCACATCTCAGCTGTGTAATATGTCAGTTTTGTTTACTCCAGGTTTTTTCTCCTCTTGTCTGCACCAAGCCTCGCCGTCTGTCTGAGCCTGTTCTTTTTCTTTGCTGTTATTCAATATATGTTTGTATGTTGTTCTTTCTGTTATGTAAAATACAGTCAACGAATTGTTTCAAACAAGAACAAATCATCTTGACACTTGGCTCTTCAATAACTCATTCTGTTTCTGGGATTCCAACATTTCAAGTGTTTTGGCCAGAATCGCAGAATTTGGTAGAAAAATAGCACCTACTCTCTCTCTCTATGCCTCTTTCTTTCTCATTGTTTGTGTCTTCCACCATGATCTTATCCCAATCTCAGCAGCCCCTCACCCTGTATTTCCTGTCTCTCTCCAACCCCCTCTCGCCATGTACTTACAGTTATCATTGCATTCATCTGAATCGAGCTTCAATCTGAAGCGGTATGGTGTGAACACAGCCCAGAGGATGAGTTATGCTGATCTCGACTCTGATACATGGCTTTAGGTTATACTTGTAAACATGAGGTTTGATACACTATCCATATCTGTAGGCTAGATATGGCCAGTCCTGGCCGGCAGGAGGATTATGTATGGGCTAGATCAAGGTGTCTGATTGCACACAGTGAAGAGTGTCAGATGTTTAAACCACAGCTGCTTTATTCATTGACCTGGATCCAGATAAGTCCCCCTCGCCATCCCTCTCCTCCCACCAGTCTCCTTCACCTTTCTTACCTTCCTTGTTATCCCTCCTCATCTCATCATCCCTGGCCCTCCTTACCCCCCTCTCCCTCCTCCCTGCTCCCTTTGTCTGTCTGTCTCTCCCTCCTCCTCCCTGCTCCCTTTGTCTGTCTGTCTGTCTGTCTCTCCCTCCTCCTTCCTGCTCTCTTTGTCTCTCTCCGTATCTACTCCCTTTCACTGGCTGTCCCCCCCCCACCCTTGACTCCCTCTCCCGTCTTCCTCCTTCATCAACGCTTTCCCCCTTTCTGTCTATCTCTCTCTCTCTTTCCCTCATCCTCTTTCTCCACCAGTCTTTTTCACACCTCCCCCCTCTTTCTCTGTCTCCCCTCCCTCCCTCCCTTCCTCACCTCTCTCTCTGACCTGTCTTTCTCCCTTTCTTATCCTTCTCCGCCTGTCTCTTTGCCTTCATCCGTCTTTTTTATTTACCATCCAGCAATATCGGTGTGGTGCAGATAGGCAGAGACCTACACTGCTCACAAAGCCAGATGTGTCATCCCTCTATCATTTATTATCTATCTCCTGCCATCATTGCTTCATACCTTCTCTCTATAGTCACCTCCTCCCTCCATCTCTCCTCCTTTGTGCCAGCCTTCTCACTCCACGCCATTCAGATGAGTTTAAATGTGAGGGGCTCTGTCTGTGTTGGGCTGATTGTTTCTAATGCTGGAGCCTGGTCTATGGAGAGGAGAGACCCTGTATGACATGATGGAAGTATATCTGAATATGAATATGAAGGCATTATGGGAGGATATACACTCACCTAAAGGATTATTAGGAACACCATACTGATACTGTGTTTGACCCCTTTTCGCCTTCAGAACTGCCTTAATTCTACGTGGCATTAATTCAACAGGGTGCTGAAAGCATTCTTTAGAAATATTGGCCCATATTGATAGGATAGCATCTTGCAGTTGATGGAGATTTGTGGGATGCACATCAAGGGCACGAAGCTCCCGTTCCACCACATCCCAAAGATGCTCTATTGGGTTGAGATCTGGTGACTGTGGGGGCCATTTCAGTACAGTAAACTCATTGTCATGTTCAAGAAACCAATTTGAAATGATTCGAGCTTTGTGACATGGTGCATTATCCTGCTGGATGTAGCCATCAGAGGATGGGTACATGGTGGTCATAAAGGGATGGACATGGTCAGAAACAATGCTCAGGTAGGCCGTGGCATTTAAACGATGCCCAATTGGCACTAAGGGGCCTAAAGTGTGCCAAGAAAACATCCCCCACACCATTACACCACCACCACCAGCCTGCACAGTGGTAACAAGGCATGATGGATCCATGTTCTCATTCTGTTTACGCCAAATTCTGACTCTACCATCTGAATGTCTCAACAGAAATTGAGACTCATCAGACCAGGCAACATTCTTCCAGTCTTCAACTGTCCAATTTTGGTGAGCTCGTGCAAATTGTAGCCTCTTTTTCCTATTTGTAGTAGAGATGAGTGGTGCCCGGTGGGGTCTTCTGCTGTTGTAGCCCATCCGCCTCAAGGTTGTGCGTTTTGTGGCTTCACAAATGCTTTGCTGCATACCTCGGTTGTAACAAGTGGTTATTTCAGTCAAAGTTGCTCTTCTATCAGCTTGAATCAGTCAGCCCATTCTCCTCTGACCTCTAGCATCAACAAGGCATTTTCGCCCACAGGACTGCCGCATACTGGGTGTTTTTCCCTTTTCACACCATTCTTTGTAAACCCTAGAAATGGTTGTGCGTGAAAATCCCAGTAACTGAGCAGATTGTGAAATTCTCAGACCGGCCCGTCTGGCACCAACAACCATGCCACGCTCAAAATTGCTTAAATCACTGTTCTTTCCCATTCTGACATTCAGTTTGGAGTTCAGGAGATTGTCTTGACCAGGACCACACCCCTAAATGCATTGAAGCAACTGCCATGTGATTGATTGATTAGATAATTGCATTAATGAGAAATTGAACAGGTGTTCCTAATAATCCTTTAGGTGAGTGTATGTTATATGATGACATGATGGGAGGATATGGTGGGAGGATATATTTGATATGAGTACATGATGGGAGGATATATTTGATATGAGTACATAATGGGAAGCTATATGTGATGTTGAAGGCTGCATGTGATTTGAGAACATGTTGAAGGCTGTGTGTGATTTGAGGACATGTTGAAGGCTGTGTGTGATTTGAGGACATGTTGAAGGCTGTGTGTGATTTGTGGACATGTTGAAGGCTGTGTGTGATTTGAGGACATGTTGAAGGCTGTGTGTGATTTGTGGACATGTTGAAGGCTGTGTGTGATTTGTGGACATGTTGAAGGCTGTGTGTGATTTGTGGACATGTTGAAGGCTGTGTGTGATTTGTGGACATGTTGAAGGCTGTGTGTGATTTGAGGACATGTTGAAGGCTGTGTGTGATTTGAGGACATGTTGAAGGCTGTGTGTGATTTGAGGACATTTTGAAGGCTGTGTGTGATTTGAGGAAATTACGGGCGTAAAAAAGTGATATAAGGACATAAAATGATACCATAGGACATGGATATCTGTGAAATATCAAACGAAGTAGCTTTCTCGTGTAATTATGAGAAAATGTTGAATGTGAGCGGTGTTTGCAATGCGGTCGTTCTCAGCCTCATGGGAAAACATTTAGAATTGCAGGAAATTCCTAGTTCATGCCATACTTACCTGGTAAATTCATTTTATTTCTCTTTACGCAGCGCCAGAAAACCTAAACGCAATCCAAGCAATTGAACTGATGTGGGTTCAAATAGTTCCTCAATAATGGAAAAAGAGCTGCCATTTGGGTGAACGGTGTGGTTGCGTCTGCCGGCGGCTGGGTGTTACAGTGGGTCCTCTCTGGGAGGTGTCCTGACGGAGCAGGGTGCTACAGGGTGATGCCTCCGCTAACAGCTGTTTCGATTCGTGTCAGAAGAGAATCGGTTTTGAGTGTTGCATACACTAGGTGTGGTATTTACACACTTCAAGTCATTTTCCTTTGGTACTGTACCCACACTGCTCCGTCCACCTCTGGCTGTTTCTAACTCTGATGTAAAGGCCAATGAAGCACCCCACCCCGGTGATTGGGGTTAAAGGTCACTGTCATATGGCCAGACTTTGGACCTATCAGTGGGGGAAAGGTTAAGTCAGAGATGGAGCGAGAGAGCGAAGGAGAGGTCATTGCCACCTTGCGCTGAGGCAGAGGATGGGGGAACGAGGGGGAGAAGTACAGCGAGAAGTACAGCGGGTTGGCGCTGCTCAGAGCTGTCGGGGGGGGTTGGGAAGGTCAGTGTCATGTACCCTCTCAACTTCTCCCGTGTTCCCTGGTTGCAGGGTCCTGACTGGATAGTGCTAGCTCCATACACCCAGAGGTAAACATATGCACAAATGTTCTTTACACACACCAAGCTTCCAGAAAGCACGTGGGTACATCTCTCAGCCACTTTCTATTCAGATGTCCTCAGGCCATGCAGCTTTGGGTTGTCATTCAATGGTAGTTGATGATGATTCATCTATAGTGCAGGGCTGAGAGGTTCACAGCTGCACACGCAGCTGCTCAGCAATCAGCCACATCACATCCTACCACAGCTGGGATCAGAAATAGACTACAAACTGATTATTCTTCCAACTTTACCCAATTCTCATTTTGTCCATTGTAGCTTGAGTGCCAGAAAAGTTGGGAGAAAACTGCAGACACAAACAGCTTGTCTGGTGTAAGCAGGCACCCGGGACCAAATTGGAAAGTTCTGGTTTGTTTTTGTTTCTATTTCCTAACATCTGACCTGAAGAGGTTAATAATGCTGTAAAGTACCTTTACCATCTCTGCTGATGTTTACAGTGTATCCTTAAAAAGGTGTCTGTCTGGGTTTGCAGCGACTCTGGCATTTCAGGTTGAGCTTCTTGTCAGAACAATTACTGATTTCCCAGTTGGCTGCTACACTGAGCGACCCACAACTAAGAGTTTGCTGAGAGGAAGACAAGAAGACCCACAACTAAGAGTTTACTGAGAGGAAGATAAAAATACCTACAACTAAGAGTTTGCTGAGAGGAAGACAAGAAGACCTACAACTATGAGTTTTCTGAGAGGAAGACAAAAAGACCTACAACTAAGAGTTTACTGAGAGGAAGACAAAATGACCCACAACTAAGAGTTTACTGAGAGGAAGACAAAAAGACCTACAACTAAGAGTTTACTGAGAGGAAGACAAAAAGACCCACAAATAAGAGTTTACTAAGAGGAAGACAGAAAGACACACAACTAATGATGAATCCCAAATTGACCTTTCCCTCCGTCCTCGGTCTTCCATTTGCATGTTCATTACACTCCTCTGCCATTTTCACAAGTGTCCCAAAGCTAAGGGAGGGAAAATGACCATGGGTTCAGGGCTAATTAAACCGTCCAGTCGCCTCTTCCAGTGAAGGTGCTATGTTGTAGCCTCAATGAGCAACATGGAATTCCATGAGGTACTGTGTTATTGTTTAGTTTGCGCAGTTTCACACAAAAAATACAGAGAAGATACACCACATGTTTATGTTACATTTGCCTTAACTGAGTTTAAACTTTTCCCAAGTTAATCAATTTGTCTCTCTGGCTTTGTGTTCATTTTGGTTCCACCTAGAGCCCCTTGCCTCCCTCCTTTCTCCCTTTTGTCCCTCTCTTTATGGCACATTTCACAGTTGGGTTACACTAAGCCCTGTGGGCAAGGTGGTATGTGGCCATTATTATGCCGTGTCAGCCCTAAACTAGGCTGTGCTCGTTGTTCCAGCAGTCACACAGTAGTTAAACCTCCATGCTGTCTGGTTGGCCTCAGGGAGCCCAGTCCCACAGCATCTCACCCCAACACAGTTACACACACTCTTATTCACTGTAGCTACTGTAGCAAACGCTGAACACCGTGGTTGTGAGGATTTATTTGAGTAATTAGCTTAAAATCCCAATCTTAACTACACTAATCTGACTGGAGTTCATTGTCATGGCGTTTTTTTTTATAATGAATCCACCACAAGACCACAACAAGGCAAGTGGAGGCATAGACAGATGCTGAGAAATAACAGTCATGTTCTGGAAGCTTCAAGTGCCCTTAAGTAGGCCTGTTCCTGTCCGCGCGCTCTCTAAACCGGTAAGGACAAATGATTACTGTGCATTGCCATGACATTTAATTTCCCATTTATGTGAGGTTTTCAGCTCCCATTATACTGTGATCTTGTAGTTTTTCAGCACAGTTATCAGAGCAATCCTTAACTTTACGGAGTTGGTGCAAATTGTTATAAACCTCTGCTGTGGCTCGTTGGGAGAGAGCTGCCTGAGCTGCAGTAAGAGAGACATCATTTATTACAGCCATGTTTGTGTTTGTGTCTCTGCAACACAGAGATCATCTGATCTAAGTATGAATCTGATCAACACTGTTTGCTGTCAGAACTCAGAGACATTGCTGGGAGATGTTTCCCCCCCCCCCACATAACTTTCAACAAGTTCAGCAGAGGAAAAGTAAAGATGTCAACATAGATTTCACATATTTAAAGTATGACTACAAAGTATGTTATGATGGTGTTTTAGTTATTAGTGCTTTGATAGGCTTTTCTCTGTGTGTGGCCTGCCAGTGGAGGGCTGTGTGTGTGTGTGTGTGTTGTGTGTGTGTTTGAGTGTGTGTAAGGCAAGGCTGTAGTGATGGATTGGACCAATGTCCCACCACTGACCCTATATGACAACATCCCTCACACTACAGGAGAGTTGATGAACCCTGAGTTAATATCAACCATCAGTCCTGAAAAGTGCACACACACACACACATACAGACAAGGCTGCAAACTGAAGAGTCACATGGCAGAAGTTCTGTTGTGACATTTCAGAGAAGGATTGTTGTGGTGTAACAAAGCCTTGGCCTCTCACTTAATTGGTCCAGTCTTCAGAGGCCTTCGTGTGTTTAGGAACACACACCCACAGACAGGATACACACACAAATACATACACACATACATATACACACTCTCTCTTCTCTGGCTGATTCTAAAGGACACATCTCAGATCCCAAGGACAGACTGAAGGTGTATCAAAGGCAGGAGATTTGACTGTTCTTCATCATATATGCACATCTCTCTCTGACTGTCTCTTTCTATCTCAGACTGAATCCCTCTCTTTCTCGTTTTCTGTTTCTCTCTCACACACACACACCTCACAGGAAAGAGAATATTGGTGTTGGTTGCGGTTTTGAAGCCGATTTTTTAGAGTATTTGAATGTGCATGTGTGTGGGTTTGCACTCATGCATTAAGTGTGTATGATATGTATTAGAAGACATTCTGTCTTTGTTCGTGTCCTGAACAGACCATACAGTGTATCTCGACTGTATCTAGACTCTCTGCACATTTATTGAAGGTCTCTTTGAATGCTTACAGTATGCTAATGTCTCTGTCCCTTGAGTTGTAATTATTTTTACTGTCTCCAGTGGAAAAGGATTGAGCTCTTCAGTTTAACAGACTTACGTGAAGGGAATTCGAATTAGCTGACAGTTTACCCATGGTTCAATGTGACAGACATGTACACACACACACACCTAAAACCCTACAACGGCTCCAGTCCAATCCAGCTGGGTGTTTCTTCAAAATCTAACCGCACACACCATTCTTCAACCTCTATATCCTGCCTGCTTGTCTGTCATCCTCCGTCACCCTCCTCCTTTCATCGCCTCACTTCAAACCACTTACATCATCCAAAACAACCTATACAGCCATTTGTTCTGGCTCATGTTTCCTTCCTCTAAACTCTCTAAACTGTAATTAAGGACAAATGTAAAGTGTCTCATCCTGTTAATTAGGCCTGTGTGGGAGGGGTTTATCCAGCACCTAGAGATTCACCGGGTGTTATCTTCATCTGATAATCTGGAGAATATATTATGTAGATTACCTCAAGTGAGCAGTACGCCGCGCCAAGTTTGCGACGTGAACTCGCCGTGACTTCTGCCTCTTTTTCTATTTCCCAGTGTTACTTCAAAGACTACAGTGATCAAAGAGAGAGAGAGAGAGAGAGAGAGAGAAAATATTCCCCCAACGTACCACAGCGCTCGCAAACACAGCCGCTGTCACAAGGAGCCGCTCTGTGCCGCGCTGCGTTCGCTAAACAAAGGCAGAGCCTGTTCTGATGCATTTCATATTTCACCAACACAAGTCCTGTCAATCGTAGAAACATTTCAATAGATTTTTCAGAGGTTAAGTTTCTATTTTGGAATGTAAGCTGTGACGCTAAATAAGTCATTAAAGAATAAGCGTGTGTGTAAAGAAATGGTGTGTGTGTATGAAGAAGTCTGTGTGTGTGTGGCCTAGATAACACATATTGGAGGGCTGTATGAAAGAAGACAAAGGTTGTCATGAATGATGAGAATGCCTGGGGGATGAGAGTGAGAAAAACACAGACGTTTGTGTCACCAAATTTAAAATTGAACACAACATCGACCACACAGGGTCACAGTAGTGTCTTTATCCTCCTCGGTGAGAGGTTACAGTATATAGCTTGTTTTGTCCCTTAGCATTAGAAAAACACTGCCTACCATGGTAGGTTATTCAATGACATACAAACCCTAGATGAGAGGCGAGGGGGGGGCTATTGCGCAGCCATGTTTTGTACTCCCTTCATCACAGAAATGCATTTATTCATGCTGCTCAACCAACAAAATATTCAGTAGCTGCTTGTACAGTGGAACAGAGAAAAATGAGTTGAAATGTTTCTTATTGTCCAGCACGGTGCAGTAGGCAGATCTTGGGAGATGTGGGGTTTGTTGTCGCATTGAAGTGTTTTTAGTTTTAAATTGACACTGTCCTCTGAATTGAGCTTTAACACTTAAAGAGCAGTCATTGCCTTCGTCATTGGCATGATGTGCATCAAATGATATGGTGAACCAATTGCAAATTGCAGGATCTGCTCTTTTCATGTGTGTGTTGAGTAGGCGCTTCGAATTGATGGCGTTAATAAAGGAGCTGTGTTTTTCCTAGGTTTGTAGTGGGGTTGAGACTGCATCCTGTTCGTGTCTTTCACTAACACACCTGTTGCCATTGCGTTGAGATGTTCGTTAGCTGGGTCATTTTAATGAGATCGTCCAACTTAAAGATTGTGAGTGAAGTTTTTATGTCACTGCATGTTGTTGCTGCTAATATGAACCCTCATGTTCTCCCCCCTCCAAAACAGTTCTGAAACATAGTGAAATTCCCCTTTAAGCATCTCTCTCAACTCTTCAATGTCTACCCTCAGTAATTTGGCAGGACCCCATGTGTGCACACACACACACACACACACACACACCCCTCTGTCCACCATATGTCCTCTTCCTCTCTTCTTCAATCCCTCTTTCACAGAGGTCCTCTGGCTGACTGCTTGGTGAGCAGTGTGAGGGACAGTGACCAGGGGATGGAGTTTAACTAGCGGTCGGCGTCCCTCAATCTGACCGTCCAGTCCACTCTGCCTGCACAAGCCTGTTAGTAACGCTAGTGAGAGGCCTGAGACACACACACACACACACACGCACACACAGAGGGCACCCTGGTCTAATCCAACCACTAAGAACAGATAGCATTAAGTGGGTCAGTAAAAACAGAGGGTGTGTGGAGTCAGAAAGCTCTCCCCCACCGCGACGATTTACTGTGAACTCTGACTGACCCCTCTGAAGTTGCCATACACAACGGTTCCCAATCAGCTTGGCTGAAGCCGTGCGAATTGTGCTGACAGCTGTGTTTCCATGGGTCAGAGAGTGGTGAGGCTGTAGTTCTGGCTGTACTGGGCTGGCTGCGTCGGAAGACGTTGGAGAACACTGTCAGCTATAATGGGCTCGGGCAGGACAGGGCATTAGCCCCGAAAAGTGAGGCAGAGTTCATAATCATCAAGATGATACAACATGAGTCATCACCGTCTTTCTTTTCCGTTTCTCGAACGCGCCGCTGACACTACACATTTTAAGCCTGGGCCCAAGAGCAGCTTGCCGCACATTCTTCGCAGCAGACAAAAAATTCAACTCCGCGGTCACAGTCACTGGTCATACGCATCAGTCCTCCCAGGCTTTCAGGCTTCCAGGCTTTCAGGCCCACTACAGGGATGGAATGGTCCCGATAAGTGTTCAACAGGTTGAATATTCTCTGCCTCAATGTTTTCTAATTGTGAGCAGCAGTCTGAGCCAGAGCCTGACACACACTGACACTCACTGACACACACATGCACTGACACACGCTGACACTCACTGACACTCACTGACACACACATGCACTGACACACGCTGACACACACTGACACTCACTGACACACACATGCACTGACACACGCTGACACTCACTGACACTCACTGACACTCACTGACACACACATGCACTGACATGCACTAACACATTCACTAATACATGTACTGACACACACTGACACCCACATGCACTGACATGCACTAACACATTCACTGATACATGTACTGACACACACTGACACGCAGATGCACTGACATGCACTAACACGTTCACTAATACATGTACTGACACACACTGACACGCAGATGCACTGACACACACTGACTCCCACACTCACTGACCCACAATGACACCACACGCACTGACAAACACTGACACCCACATGCACTGACACACGCTGACACTCACTGACACACACTGACACTCACTGACACACACATGCACTGACATGCACTAACACGTTCACTGATACATGTACTGACACACACTGACATGCAGAAGCACTAACACACACTGACACATGCACTGTCACAAACTGACTCCCACATGCACTGACACACACTGACACATGCACTGACACACACTGACACATGCACTGACACACACTGACACCCACATGCACTGACACGCACTGACAAACACTGACACCCACATGCACTGACACACACTGACACACACATGCACTGACACACACTGACACATGTACTGACACACACTGACACCCACATGCACTGACACATACTGACACCCACATGCACTGACACGCACGTGCATTGATACACACTGATACAAACAGAACATGTCTGCTGGGCTAAAAGTCCCATTTTAAACCTGTTTATACCTCAAGGTCATTCTGCTAAATTAACAATCCTTATTGAGCACAGATTTGCATTTTGTGGCATTGGTCTTTGCCGGTGGTGTTGCCTATTTCTTTATTGTCTTTCAAAAAAAGATGATTGCAAAATCTTATAGTTGCCTACAGTTCATTTTCCAAATAACATGGGAATGATTTATTGCTACAACACCAAATAAGGTCTGATCAAACCTTTTGGTCACTGGTCATAAGCTCTAACTGCTAGGCTACCTGCCATCTCTTAATCACATAGAGCAGTGAGAGTTAAAAAGCAAGAATCATAGGCTTGGAGAGAAAAAATTCACAGCCAAACTAATCACAAAAATACTGAAATGTGATAAGTAGGGTTAATAGGCCTCTGTGTTGTAACTGTGAAGACATTCATGATACTACACCATCACAATAAGTTTATTAAGAATAGTATACTAATGACACAGAACGAGAGACACAGGGCTAATAGTTAAATTCACCATTGATCTGACGGATCTTCAAAGCTGTTTTGTGTCTTCATTCAGGGCTCTCATCTGGTGTCCCGTCTCACCCCCGGCTTTGGTACAGTCACCCTGTCAGAACCTGGTGTGGGTAATATAACCCTAAGGGACGTCATTAGCTTTACATGTGTGGACAGGGGGTCAAGGACCTGGTAGCGTCGAGCCCTGGCCTCACTTCCAGACAACCGTCTGTCTGCTGTCACACAAACACACGTACACACGCACACACACACGTACACACACGTACATACACACGTACACACACACACACACGTACATACACACACACACACACACACGTACCATGTCATGTTACGATTCTCTCACTGTCTTTGTCTAGATGTTTGTCTCTTTCTGTCGCTCTGTCTTTGTGTCTATCTCATGCATACATAAATAAATGCACACACACTCAGAGGCCTCTGATTAAATTAAAGGTTGATTTAAAGGGTTCGTTTGTGGGTTTTTGGCTAACCATTTCTAAACTTCCCAGTACATCGTAGAGGTCAATATCCCAAACCACCCCCACTCTTCACTGTCTTCTGTCTCTCAGTTTCCTTTTATTTCTGTCTCTCTCCTTTTTTTATCTCCCTCCTTGTTTAACAACATATTTTGAAAAAAGGAAAGGGAAGATCTTGCATACAGCCTACCAGTCTGTAGAGGACAGGGGAAGAGACGAGAAACGAAGGAATGGTATGGGAGACAAGGAGAAAGGATGGGAGGAGAACAGAGGGGAGTAGAGGGGTGACAGGATAGGGGAGGAGAGGGGAGGAGAGGAGAGTGGAGGAGATGGGAGGAGAGGAGAGTGGAGAAGGGGGGTTTTGAACAACATCCAGCCCCCAGCCTGTGTGATTCGTCTGTGTGATAGTGGTCTGATAGTGGTGTCAGAGGGAAGGGATGTTTAACAGAAGGAATCTATTACAGTATCGACCGGACAGGTTATTACGTGGCAATGAGAATTCCTCACCTCCCTCTGTCTCTCTTCTCCGGTTCTCCTGGATCCGGACAGAAAGATGATGCAGGCTGGGTGGACCAAGGCTAGAGGAATAGGACAGGAGTGTGATGGAGAGGATGGAGGAGGAACACACGCACACACTCACACACACATATATATATATATATATACACACACAACGCTGAGGGAGATGTGCTGGAGAACTATGGGAGGTTAGAGTATGATGCACTGTACAGTGGTGACATAGGAGAATAGACAGAATGGATTTATATAACACTGGTGGACACGTGTGTGTGTGTGTGTGTGTGTGTGTATGTTTGTGTATTAGTGCACGTGTTTTTCCCACCGTCGTTATGTGTTCCTCTCTTCTCTGGCAAGTCCCCGTCCGAGCCACACCTGCTAATTGGCTGGTCTGTCACAGGAACTTTGACGAGTCTATACAGTCCCCCTCATTTACTCTCCACTTCAGTCTGCTTAATTAAAAAGTTTATGGAACAACTTTATGTTTGGAGATAAGCCATTTTACACAAACTGCCTCCAATGTGAGAGTGTGTGTATGTTTGTGTTTCTCTGTCGCCTCTGATGTGTGAGTGTGTTTCCGTTCCAGTTTGGTTTTAAAGCTGTTTTCATCCATCATGTTGTGAACGTGGGAGCAACTACCAGCTACAGTCACAGAGACATCACAGACATCCCACAGAGGCATCGCAGACAACTCACAGATACACTCACCTAAAGGATTATTAGGAACACCATACTGATACTGTGTTTGACCCCCTTTCGCCTTCAGAACTGCCTTAATGATACGTGGCATTGATTCAACAAGGTGCTGAAAGCATTCTTTAGAAATGTTGGCCCATATTGATAGGATAGCATCTTGCAGTTGATGGAGATTTGTGGGATGCACATCCAGGGCACGAAGCTCCCGTTCCACCACATCCCAAAGATGCTCTTTTGGGTTGAGATCTGGTGACTGTAGGGGCCATTTAAGTACAGTGAACTCATTGTCATGTTCAAGAAACCAATTTGAAATGATTCGAGCTTTGTGACATGGTGCATTATCCTGCTGGAAGTAGCCATCAGAGGATGGGTACATGGTGGTCATAAAGGGATGGATATGGTCAGAAACAATGCTCAGGTAGGCTGTGGCATTTAAACAATGCCCAATTGGCACTAAGGGGCCTAAAGTGTGCCAAGAAAACATCCCCCACACCATTACACCACCACCACCAGCCTGCACAGTGGTAACAAGGCATGATGGATCCATGTTCTCATTCTGTTTATGCCAAATTCTGACTCTACCATCTGAATGTCTCAACAGAAATCGAGACTCATCAGACCAGGCAACATTCTTCCAGTCTTCAACTGTCCAATTTTGGTGAGCTCGTGCAAATTGTAGCCTCTTTTTCCTATTTGTAGTAGAGATGAGTGGTGCCCGGTGGGGTCTTCTGCTGTTGTAGCCCATCCGCCTCAAGGTTGTGCGTGTTGTGGCTTCACAAATGCTTTGCTGCATACCTCGGTTGTAACGAGTGGTTATTTCAGTCAAAGTTGCTCTTCTATCAGCTTGAATCAGTCTGCCCATTCTCCTCGGACCTCTAGCATCAACAAGGCATTTTCGCCCACAGGACTGCCGCATACTGGATGTTTTTCCCTTTTCACACCATTCTTTGTAAACCCAAGAAATGGTTGTGCGTGAAAATCCCAGTAACTGAGCAGATTGTGAAATACTCAGACCGGCCCGTCTGGCACCAACAACCATGCCACGCTCAAAATTGCTTAAATCACCTTTCTTTCCCATTCTGACATTCAGTTTGGAGTTCAGGAGATTGTCTTGACCAGGACCACACCCCTAAATGCATTGAAGCAACTACCATGTGATTGGTTGATTAGATAATTGCATTAATGAGAAATTGAACAGGTGTTCCTAATAATCCTTTAGGTGAGTGTATATCAGAGGCAACTCACAGAGACATTGTGGACAACTCACAGATTAATCACAGACAACTCACAGAGACATCAGAGGCAACTCACAGAGGCATCACAGACAAATCACAGACACATCACCGAGAACTTACAGACAATTCAAGGACACATTACATATACATCACGGACACATTACAGACACATTACAAACACATTACAGACACATCACAAACACATTACAGAAACATCACGGACACATTACAGACACATCACGGACACATTACAGACACATTACAGACACATCACAAACACATTACAGACACATCACAAACACATTACAGAAACATCAAATAACTTTCATAGATCTCACAAGAGTTTTAAAAAGATGTGTGAAAACAAGTTGAAGTCCCAATCTTTCTGTATCTTTTGACTACAGCACACTTTGTGAAGTTTTTCTGTTTGGCTATGTGATTCTGTGCAAGTTAAAAATGTAGTTTTGTTCTAGTTTGCTGTGTGATTCTATACTAATTAGCAGTGTTATTTCATCATTGATGGATGTGAGATTCTATGCTATATAGCCAAGTGATTCCATTCATGTTGACTGTGTGATTATATGCTTGTTTTTCCCCAGCTATCTCCACTAGTTTTGGAGAAGTACTAGCACTTGCTCTCCAAGCGGAGTGAATCTCATCCCAGCCCAGGTCCACTATCAACCATAGAGAACAGGAAAGAATCAGACAAGGAGCAGAGCAGGATTTGGAGAGGTCTTGGTGATCAGATCGCACCATGGCTTTATGTGTGTGTCCTATGGAGCCTTAGAA
The DNA here is from genome assembly GCF_011004845.1 of Esox lucius. Taxonomy (NCBI): domain Eukaryota; kingdom Metazoa; phylum Chordata; class Actinopteri; order Esociformes; family Esocidae; genus Esox; species Esox lucius. Next base: position 24,403,464 of record NC_047584.1, on the reverse strand, counting down.
GGACCACACCAAGTCACCCAGTGGGCTGTCACTGGCGAAACAGAGTGAGTCAGGATAACCAGTGGAAGGTTTAATGAAACTGCCATCTAGCTAATTAACGACTTTCTCTGCTAAGTCATTAACAAACCTTTCTGAGGGGAGAGCAAGCAGGGAGGGTAAATTACCTCTGAGTTTTCATTTTGCTGTGTACGTGTATGTGTGTGTGTGTGTGTGTGTCTTTATATGTGTCTGTGTGTGTGTGTGTTCTGTCATTCTATCGTAATGACTTCAACCCCTATTACCACCTCTGTCTCCATCTCCTCCCCCTTATCTGTCTCTCATCTTCAAGGCCTTCTCTGCCATCCAGGCATGTCAAATCTCTGCTCTCATCTCTGCCATCTCTCCTCCCTCCCCCGTCTGTCCTGGTGTCTCATCCCACCTCATGTCTCCTTCTCCCCCTCCTCCCTCTATACTCTTCTCCTTCCTCCACCCAACTGTCTCTCTCATCCCTCTACCCGGTCTCTCCCCCCTCTCCTTCCACCATTCTCCTCCCTCGCTCCTCCCTCGCTCCCCCCTTTCTCCCCAGTCTACTCTCCCCCTTGTTTCTTCGGGGCTACGGAGTCTTCCTGTGACAGAGTATGATAGGCAGGCCTCTCACTGAGGGCCATTTAGTTGCGACGTGCCAAAATGCTCACCACACCGCTGTCCAGCTGTGTATGTATGTGTTTCCATTTGAGTGTGTGTGTGTGTGTGTGTCCAGCTGTGATTGTGACAGCTGTAATTTGGGAGCTGGCGGTCAACATGATTAAAGAGCCACATGAAGCATTCACGCACCCAGTTCAGCTGGCATGGACAGGACTGACAAACACACACACACACACATATGAACACACACACAATGCAGCTGCCCGTTTCTCGCAGAGACTGGAAGAAATAGCACTGACAGGATGTTGACAGACACACACACACACACACACACACATTCCTATTACGTTCAATCTGAATTAATTCCAACGGCACCATTTGCTGTTATCACATCCTATAAAAACAACGTATTAAAGCGGAATGAATATTATATTAAAGGATTTGGAAATGTAGCACCCATCAGCTCCTTTTCCCATAAGCGGTAATTGATATTTGAGGGCAGTTTTGCACCAAGCCTTTCTAAAATGAGCTTTACAGCGTAGTGAAAGAGCTGAGGCGGAGAAAATAGAATTGGCTGTGTGTTGGTGCATGAGAGAGTGGGATTACCACGACACGTAATGGACCAGTTATTAAACACTATTACACTCCATAGATCAGAGCTGCCTCTCAGACACACACACACACACACACACATGCCCTACTGTACTGCTGGTTGGCTGTGCGGTTGTGCATGTGTGTTTATGTCAGAAGCGGTGCTGAAGATACAGTAAACCAAGGCCATTTTGATGGAAAATTAGACACCCAATTGACATTAATGTAAATGAGCGTAGCCATAAACACGGCAATCACACGCACGATGCACAGCGATGTGCTCTCTCTTCATAACAAGACGTTTAAGAGGATGTTTCCATTTTAACAGCGTGTGTGCTACACCAGGCGTTACATGTTCTTTTTATCCCCGACAAATGTCTACATGTTTCCAGCCATATATTCTGGCTGTAATGCAAGACGGCTGGGCTAAGGAGGACCAGTCGACACGTTTGGGGGGGGGGGGGGGGGGGGGGCGTTTGCACGCCCTAACCCCTGGACGAGTGTGTCTGAGGAAGGGTCAACTGGGGTGTTAGGAAGACCGAGTGAGACGTTCAGTGTTCTCTGTGTGGTAGGATGAGCTGTCAGTGTGAGGGCTAGGGCAAAATGAGGGGGAGAAACGGGGGAGAAGGCTTGATTAGCTGCTCACCACAGTACATAACTGCTCTGTGTAGGGAAAGACCGGAAAACACAGACTGACTGACTGACTGGTTGGGTGTCTGGTTGGGAGAGTTTGTCTCCCACCCAGACACCCCAAAAAAAAAAAGAAACACATGCCTTGCATTATTTCACACACGATTGACCTGCACTGGGTCTTTTGTTGCCTTTTGTCTTCTGTGTTTACCGATCTCGATTTATTTATTTTTTTACTCTTTTTGAACACTTTGTGTTGCTCTTAGATGTGATAATTAGCTCTGGTGAGAATAGTCGAGTCGGTGTCTTTGACACACACACGGAGAGAAGAGCTGTAAACACTACATCTTGCCCTCTCTCCTTATCGTAAACACACACCTCCAGAGGGAAGTTGTGAACAAGCACACTGGGACCACAGAATAATTAACCTGAACATTTACCACATTCATATTCATGAGTGGTCTTAATTACTGACTTGCGCTCATCTATTTTCCCTTCCCTGTTTTTATGTGGAATTCCATCCGTCTCTCTCTATCCGAGGGAGTGGGTTTTGTAAGCATGCCCATGTTTCATAGGACCAGGGATCAGATAATGAGTGTGTGAATGACGGCGTGGTGACTGTTATCACGACAGACAGAATGGCTGGGTAGCTTTCTTCCTGAAACTATTTTCTGCGTATCCTGTCTGCCTGTCTATTCAGAACCTGTTTGTTTGTAATATCTGTCCGTCACAGGAATATGCCTTTTTCCAACTGCCCATCATTACTGCGGGTAAACCAGATTCAATAAAACTTATTACCATTTAATTGCTTGCATTCAGGATAAATGTGCAATTATAGCATTTGAATAGCAGGGGGAGGGAGCAGGGTTGTCACTTAAGCTAGTTGCTAATGACTGTGTTGCCTGAGAATGAAATGGTCTTGGCAGAGCGCGCGGGCAGGCGGGCTGCAGTACAAGCTGTTTGTGTACGGGCCCAGCCAAGGCCCGCTGTATAATTGCTTCAGCATGGTGTGATCTGGCACCAGGAAAGACCACTTCAGTTTACCTGGCCCACCACCCATTCATCTCAATGTGCTGCAGGCAGATGGGAATTCAAATGAAGCCTGCACGCGGTGGCTGGGACAGGGGCGGGTGGAGGTGGTGGGAGATTTTAATGAGGATTGGTTAGAACCTGAACTAATCCTAGCAGTTGTGTGTTTATGTTGGTTAATACTCTGGTGTCCTGTAATAGTCAAGCTTAACTGAGCAATGAGAAAATAACCATGTCTGTGTGGTAACTGAATATGAGTGCTGATGCTGTGCTAGCTGTGTCTCTCCTCAGATCAGAATATTAATAAAGAGATACTCTCATTCTCTTCTAATTACTACAGCATGCTGCTGCCTGCTGTCTGCTGGTCTTATAAAGCAGCATTTCATCATCCAACGTGATAGCAGTTGGAATAAACTTTCTCCCAGCTATTGCACTTTCGCTCACTTTGCTCTGAATAAATAATTCTGTGATCATTTTCAAATGATTAACAACCCCATTTGCGCCTGCAACCAGATTCCAATTTCTTGCGAATGTCTCTCCACTTTCGCAAGTTTATTAACATAACAAAACTTTGTTAAATAGAAATTACATTTGTCAAAACCAGTAGCTAATGTTTACTTTAAAGATGGTAGTTCTACTTTGAGAAAAGTATTGATGAATATGTAATCTTGTTTTCACAGAAGAAGCAGTCAAATGCACAGCTAGTTAGCATTAGCTTTTGTATAGCGTATGACTGATGTGGTTAGCTAGTTGTGGCCCAGCAAATTTCAATATCCCAATGTTATCTACATACAACATTAAGCCCCAGCATTTGTTCTCAGATATTCTGTGTCTATCAGCATTTTAAGTATTTACTTTTGATTGGAATGTAATTCAGTCTGAATGGATAAAGACCAGTTTAATATGCACACTAGCAATCCCCACCAGTGATTCTTTATACAACTGCTAATGCTAATGAGCGTCATATTCAGAATGCTTATACAAACAGAAAAAAAATACTACATTATTTTTAAATGTGATCGTATGACTTATTGACATATTGTTCAGTTTAAATGTGCATTTTCAAAAAAAAATTCACAAATGTCCATTATTCTTTCAATATTTATGAATAGCAAGTGGGAGGGAAATAGAATTTTCAAAACAGGGACCGAGTCCAGTGATATTCTTTTATACACCAACAAACTATTGACTGTAATGCTCTTAATACACTGAACAAAATTAGACAGCATGATTATTGCACAGGTGTGCCTTAGGCTGGCCCCAATAGAAGGCCACTTTAAAATGTGCAGTTTCACTGAATTGATCATGCTGTCTAATCATGCTGTCTGATCAGCATCTTGATATGCCACACCTGTGAGGTGAATGGATTATCTCGGCAAAGGAGAATTGCTCACTAACACAGATTTAGACAGATTTGTGAACAATATTTGAGAGAAATAGGCCTTTTGTGTACATAGAATCATTTATCATGAGTTTTGCCCCATGATAAATGGGGCAAAAACAAAAGTGTTGCGTTTATTATTTTGTGAAGTGTACTTCAAGTGATGTTATTGGCTTGTGTGAAACATGGCTAAAGCCTGATGAATTCACTGCCCTAAATGAGGCCTCTCCTCCTAGCTATACAAGTGATCATATCCCCCATGCATCCTGAAGAGGATCGGGTGTTGCTAATATTTATGAAAGTAAATATAAATTTACTCTCAAACACAACACTGATTTTCATTCTTTTGAAGTTTTGCTCATGAAAGTTAACCAGGCTGATAAATAATTTTACATAGCTACTATTTACAGCCCCCCACCTCCCCGGGCCATACACAATGTTCCTCAATGAGTTTCCAGAATTCTTGTCTAACCTTGTAGTCATGGCAAATAGTATTCAGATTTTTGGCGATTTCAATATTCATTCCAATGATCCTCTACAAAAACCCATTGAAGCCATAATTGACTTAGTGGGTTTTATCCAACAAGTCTCAGGTCCAACACATTGCCACAATCACACCTTAGATTTAGTCCTGTCATGAGAAATAGATATTGTAGATCTAATAATTTCCCCCCAAAATCCTGGATTATCGGATCACTGTCTTATTACATTTACCATTAAAACAAGAAATCCACTTGCTCCGCAAACAATGAGTTTCAAAAGCCTTACTATAAATTCTCGGACTACAAATAAAAGTTCGCTCATCAATGACAGAGTAAATAAATCCGCAAACCATCAAATCGAGGATCTGAACACAACACTGCAAAATACTTTAGATACGGTTGCGCCACTAAAAACAAAAGAAATACGCACCAAGAAACACACACTGACACTGGTACACAGACAATACTAGAGCACTCAAGCAAGCCTCCAGAAAATTGGAGCAAAAGTGGTGCTCCACCAAGTTGGAAGTATTCAGACTAGCCTGGATAGACAGTACACTACAATACCGAAAATCACTCACATTTGCTCAATCAGCTTATTTCTCCAACCTGATTGAGGCGAACAAAAACAATCCAAAAGTTCTCTTCGATACAGTTGCAAAGTTAACAAAAAAGCAACACTCAACAAGTGAAGTTGGTCTTAACTTTAGCTGTAATGAATACATGAACTACTTTGATGAAAAGATCATCACCATTAGAAAACAAATAACTGACTCCTCCTTAAATAGTGATAGTCCCCAAAATCCCAGTTGTCCTGAGAATGTCCTGAACCTCCCTGACCAGGTGTCAATGGGGACACCTGAATTAAATGCAAATGAATTATTAAAAAAACAATGTGATTTTCTGGATTTTTGTTTTAGATTCCGTCTCTCACAGTTGAAGTGTACCTATGATAAAACTTACAGACCTCTACATGGTTTGTAAGTAGGAAAACCTGCAAAATCGGCAGTGTATCAAATACTTGTTCTCCCCACTGTACCTACACGTAACCTACGTTCGTAAGATGCAGGCCTTTTAATTGTACCTAGAATCTCTAAAAAAAACTGCCGGAATCAGGGCCTTTTCTCATAGAGCTCCACTACTGTGGAATGATCTGCCAATTAAGGTTTGAAATGCCAACTCAGTCCAAACTTTCAAGTGTCTACTAAAAACTCATCTCTACAGCATGGTCTATGATTAGGTGTAGCCTGGCCCAGGGGCGTGAAGGTGACCAGAAAGGCTTGATACTGTCCACCCTTGCTATCTTGCCATGTGGGCTCTCATCGCCATTAGAATGCATCTCGGGGGCGGAGTCACTGGCTTGTTGTTGTCTCTCTGTTGCGCACTTGTGCAATTGGGCTGTACTCTGCTGGCAATACTCGGCCCTCATTCAGGGTGGTTGCGGTTGGTGGGTGTCCCTTTGGTTGATGCTTGGCAATGTGGTTGGATTGATTTCCTGCCTGTTGGGCCCTGTCCGGGGCCTCCCCCAGATAGGGCCACAGTGTCGCCGGACCCCCCAGTCTCAGTCCCAAGGTCTTACGCTGCTATATTATTGTGCTGGGGGATTAGGGTCAGTTCTCCTTCTCCAGTAAGTTCTCCTTCTCCACTATAAATCCTCGTTGATATGAGGAATGCATTTTTCCCAGTTTCCTCCCATTTTGAACTTGTTGCAGATCGAGACTATGCCTGACTTCCATCAGGTCATGCTTCCAACCTGGACGTTTAAATAGACACTGAAATTCAACACTACTGTTGTTTGCTCCTTGGGGTTTAAGGCCAGGTGTTGATGTAAAAAGGGCTTTATAAATACATTTGATTGATTGTTTGATTGAAGTGATATCTAGAATTTCTTTTTCGAAGGAAAGTAAATGTATACATGCAATGACCAAAGAAAGAAAATAAAATATAATGTCAAAGATTACAAAATGCAAATAGACAATTGTAATATCCATAGTAGTTCTATTGACAATAATCACACAGCAGTGTTTGAAATTGCCAATTTCTGTTTTAACACTGGGCAAAATCGCTTTAAAGGCAGCAGTGTGTCAGAGCCTGTCAGTTGAGAAACGTCAATGAAATAACATCAAACTGTCTGAGAAGCAAACATTCTCGCAGTAGCACACCGACACACTCACACACCACCACACACAAACACACCCAGCCCACGTTCTGGTCCACATATAGACTCTGTGGCTGGTCCTGAAAACGTCAGTCTGCTACAGCAACTCACATTTTTGTCAACTCTAATCATGAATTCCTTTTCTCTTAACTAAAACAAGGAATATATGAGTTACAAAGGGAACATAGCCAATGAGTGTCGACTAAATATCCCTGCCTGGCCGTGTATATATATAAATATATAAAACCACCTTTGAACAGGGTTTTTGAAGCTCTTAGAGATCGTCATGAAGGCTTTGTTGAAGCTTTGTTCCTCATTCTCTTATCATTCTCCCAAAAAAACTGAGCTCTTTTCTTTCTCTCTAATGGTCCTGTATGTCTCTTGGAAACATTTAAGAAAGGCCGGGTGTTACTTAGACCGCAGACTGCACACAGAAAAACTCTCTGCATTCACAATCACAAATGTTTTTCCATCTGCTGCCGAATGATGTGCTTGCAATATGGCAGTGTCAATACGTAGCTTGCATATTTATGGATCTGCTGCTTTTAGACATTCATTTAATTAGAGGCATCACTTATTCATGTGATGTGAGAGCTGAAGTAGAATGAAGTCGGGGGGAGCATTACAGTGTAAAGTTTGGTCGCGGACATGGTGATCCACTGGAACCGAGTCGGAGTCAGAGTGAGGGGTCGTCTCCAGTGTTGTTATTGACTCCTTTCATGTTTTCATTATCTCAACATTGTTTGTTGTGTTCTTCTGGCGTCGCTCAGACGTTGTTTATTTCAGAGAGAGAGAAAGTGTTTTTTATGCTAATGAGACCCCAAGCCGCAAGCGAACATCATTCAGTGTGATTTAACACAATACAAAAAGTGTGTGGGCATGTGTGTTTGTGTGTGTGTGTGTGTGTGTGTGTGTGTGTGTGTGCGTGTGTGTGATTTAAAAGGGTATTAAAGCTCTCAATGGGCATCTGTCATGTGGAAGGAAAGTTGGGTCGAGTCACAACAACAATCTTCATAACACCTTATTAAGTATTCATTAACTCTGTGCCATTAGGACACAACCCCCCCCCCCCTCCCCCTCGCTGCATCCCATCATTCCTCCTGGGAGGTAAATGAAATCCAGGCTTCGCATTAGATAATTAACCAGCAGATAAAGTAAGGGATGGGAGGGACTGCTGTGATCTGCTGCAGGTTGGGAAAGCGGGAGGAGAAGACTGCGGGAGGAGAAATCCAAAGTGTTGCTTGGGTTAGATTCTCATGGCTCCCTTCTCGGTCTGAGGTGTAGTTTGTCAGTCAGTGGGCCAGCTGGTGCCGTTGTGTCCCTGTGGCTGGCTGGTCAGTCCATAAACGCCCTGTTCCACTGTCAGTCACTGGCCTCATGGGCCTTGCCTAGTCTCAGAGGACAACTTACTGTGGGACTCCCTCCCCGTCAGTCTCTCTAGCCCTCCCTGCTTTCTTTCTTTTTCTCCCTCTCTCTATCTCTCCACTCTAAAGTGTCTAATGAAAGGTTTACTACTCTGTTAGTTCATTTGGCCAAAGACTCGAGAAACATTTCTGTAAAGGAGCAGCAAGCTGGGGTGAACTCTGAAAGGTCCATAAAACCCCAGTCTTGTCAGATCTCAGACTGCGATAATGTCACAAAGATTTTACTGATGGGACAGGCGGGGCTAACTGCCTAAACTGTGTTTGTCGGTTTTCCTCTCCTCTTTTTCTGCACCCAGCTGCTGATGTGACCAGCACATGTGCTCAATTTGTTATTATCGTATCAGTTTCCGGTATCTTAAAGCCTTTTCAAAGGCTGAATTCGGTAGCCTATACAAACAGTTTTTGGGATACAAATGCTTCATTCCTTCACTAGTAGCAAATTGAAATTTATAATCATGATCTGACATAATGTTTGATATTCTGGCGATACATTGGAGATCTGACATAATGTTTGATATTCTGGCGATACATTGGAGATCTGACATAATGTTTGATATTCTGGCGATACATTGGAGATCTGACATAATGTTTGATATTCTGGCGATACATTGGAGATCTGACATAATGTTTGATATTCTGGCGATACATTGGAGATCTGACATAATGTTTGATATTCTGGCGATACATTGGAGATCTGACATAATGTTTGATATTCTGGCGATACATTGGAGATCTGACATAATGTTTGATATTCTGGCGATACATTGGAGATCTGACATAATGTTTGATATTCCCGGCCTATACATTGGAGATCTGACATAATGTTTGATATTCTGGCGATACATTGGAGATCTGACATAATGTTTGATATTCTGGCGATACATTGGAGATCTGACATAATGTTTGATATTCTGGCAATACATTGGAGATCTGACATAATGTTTGATATTCTGGCGATACATTGGAGATCTGACATAATGGCTGATTTTCCGGCTTTACATTGGATTTGGATTTGACATTTCATTCCACGTCAACATTTCAGCAATTTGAACAAGGACGTTTTGGGAGAGATGGGGTGATTTCCTTTGTAAATCTGGCGTCCTCTACCTTGGATGGTAGCATGGAGAGAGAGAAATGGAATTCTGTGAGTTTATACGACAAAGTCATATAGTGTATACAGGATTCTTCTGTATGTTTCAGTAAAAATATATATCTGCTAAATTACGTCAGTTACAAATGTTACTTAAATGTTAATGACCATAAATATAACGAATCCTTGAATAATGTTAAAAAGGCCAATAAACTAAAGTAAGCATACAACTCACGTACAAACAGATAAACATACAGACACACACACACAAACAGACAAACATACACACACACACAGACTGACACGGTTGTGTGTTGTGCAACAGCAGGTCGTGTTGATGCTAAATGCCATGTAAAGATTAAGATCTGGGTTGTAATAGCTGAGATTAGATCAGGAACATCAAGGTGAAGTGGGAGGCTCTTGGGGGGGAAACACGGCTCAGAGAGAGATCGCTCAAATGTCAAGATGTAAACACCCCAGACAGACAGAGAGAGAGTAGCGTCAGGAGGAGATAGAGGGTGGGACAGAGGGGGGAGTGAGGCCAGGGAGGGGGACTCGTGATCCCAGCTGTCATCACTTACTCAAAACGGACGAACCATTCTGCTATCTTGATGAGGATCACGGGGGGGGGAGGGGGGGGGTGGAACCTTAAAGACCTATGCATCTGTAAGGTCTTGGTCATTGGTTAAATCAAGAAACACACATTTACGTGAGTAGCTGCTTTGTTGCTATTGTGATGTTAGTACAGTAAATTTGTCAGAATTCTCTTCTACGTCAAACCGGGGCTGCAGGCGACACTGTATAATCAGTATAGTTTCATCTATTAACCTATGACCTCTTCATATGTATCGGGGCCCTATGTGGACTCCATTTCCTGTGGGAGGTGATGGATGATGTTATCTATGTAGAGCAGGACGGGGACGGGCGGTGTTGTGTAGTTGTGTGGTAATAATATGAATGGTTGTGTACACTGAGCTCCAGACAGATAGTGGGACCAACCCCTGTTTACCCTGGTCCCAGAGAAAAGCAATATGGGCAAACACTGTTTCATCGGGGAGAGGAGATAAGCACTTTTTTGTGCAACATGATTGAAAAAGGCTCATTCTCCATATGCAACAGTTGCACATCTCAGCTGCACAATATCTCATCCTCATCCCCCCCCACACACACACACACACACGCACGCATACACACACGCACACACACACAGTGACTTGCTGATACATCCCACCTCTGCGATATCTCATCCCCTGCCTGCATCGCCTCACGCTTTTCTTGATTCCAAGAGCTGAACTATTCTGCAACATTTGTTGATGTGGTTCTGATAGTAAATGCTGCAGAATTGTGCTTCTCTTGGAATCGCTGCTCTTCGCCGTCACGAGAGAGAAGTCCACTGGAGGTCCTTCGTCCACTGAGAGCACAAAGAGATAAACACACACACACACACACACGGTCCCTACACGTCTCTGTTGAGCTATTCCAAGACTCTCATGCTGTTCTGCTCCTCTTTTCTGCGAGCCAGTTCTGGTGCGGTCGGTGGGAATCCCTGTCCGACTACTATCTGTCTGTGCGTTAGGGCCCGGAGCCCAGGCCAAGAGCTTTCTGAAGGTCCATCTGGGGTTGGGTGGTGGTCATGTGGTGGTTGGATGACATCCAGAGCTCGTTAACCTTGGGAAACAGGCCCAGATTTGGCCCAGCCTGCAGGCACCTACAGGTTAGGGTCTGATGGTCCTTCCTCCTTCCTGCCCAGCACACAAATACACACACTATTTCTCTCTCGGTCAGGGCTGGCGCAGAGTGTTTCGCCTTACTTTCTGGTCTGATATAATCACTGTTACCACATCAACAAGAACAGAGCCTATAGGAATAGTTTTTCCACAGTAGATCATCCATTATTCATACTATTTCACAAGCAGTCATTACTTTATGCTGATAGCTGTCTTGTAATGTATTTGTTCTATTTATACTAACAGGCAAGCCCTGTTGGAAACGTAATTTGAAAACTCACCACAGTCATTTTCAAATTAACAAGTAATTCACAAAGGTATCAAATGATTATGCGGTTAATCAAATACCTCTTGTATGCATTTAGCAGTCGTTTCATTTTCGCAGAGCTCATTCGAACGCAGCCAGCTGCAAGGTTTTAATATGTGTGTCCTTGGCGTGTTTTTTTTTTTTGTAACTGTGTGTTTTTGGTTGGCTTACTTTAGCAGGTGTGTGTGGGTTTTTGTGTGTGTGTGTGTAGGTGTGCGTACATGCATGTGTGTGTGTGGGATGCATCTATGCAGGGTCAGAGTACAGTGCTTTTCGGTTGACAGACTAAAACAGTAGAGCAAGAGGAATAGGTGACTGACAGTGTCTGACTCAGGGCCGTGTGTAAAGTCATGTATAAGAGGTTAATGACACAACCTTGTGCTGTTACAAAGGACGCTACTCATCATATTGATATAGCAGACGTGCGTGTTGGTGACATGGTAGATCGCTGTGTGTGTGTGTGTGTATTGGTCTGTCTGTCTGTCGGTCAGTCATTCCTAATTGCTTCCATTTGATCTGAGCAGGCTTGGTTTCAGGGCATCTTGCTCTCTTGTAGGTTCATTTATTAGAGGGAGAAACGGAGAGACTCTATCCATCCATCCAGGGACACACACACACACACACCCCAAGACCCTTAGTCCCTCAAGGTGAAGCCCTCCGATGGCTCTGCCTGTGTTGCCTTGTTAAATCGATGGCCACTCTGACAGACCCAAAAGTGGAATTCTCCTCTGTCTGCGTACTGCGAGATGGTGTGTGTGTGTGTGTGTGTGTGTGTGGTACCATCGGTTAAAGGCTGAGAGGGATTTAAAATGCCATTTGTCCCAGAGGCATACAGGCTTTAGAAGGAGACAGCAGGCAGGGAGAGGGAGGGCAGGAGCTAAGGATGGAGGATGTTTAGGATAAGAAATGGAGAGAAAAGAGAGATTTTTCTCTAGATTTACTCTATATTCTTCACTTTCTCATCTTTCTGGATATATGTCACCCTGTCATTTCTAATTCTATCTTTGTATGTTATCCTGTCACACCTCTATGTCTGATATCCTGCTATACAGACAAATATCTGTATGTATGCATGTTTGTTCCACATTGCAAAGTGTCCCTGTCTTTCTCTCTGCAGCATGTAAACCGGGATTTTACAAGGCGTTTGCGGGAAACATCAAGTGTTCTAAGTGTCCACCTCACAGTTACAGCTATGGAGAGGGGGCTATTCTCTGCCACTGTGAGAAGGGTTTCTACAGAGCTGAGAAAGACCCACCCACAATGGCCTGCACACGTGAGTAACATCAATCAGTTAATTAATCAGGCAATATCATAATTGTATTAACATCAGTCACTATGCTCCGGGAGACTGCAGTACAGCCCGGAAGGGATTAAATACTCAGCGGCAGAGACACTGACAGAAAGACAAAGAGAGATAGAGAGATGCCGATAGAGAGAGTGAGAAGAGGAGATGGATGGAGAGAGAGACAGGTAGGGATAGGATAAGAGAGACAGGTAGAGAGAGAAAGACACATTGTCAGGCAATGAGAGGGAAAGAAGAAAAGGAGAGTAGACCGCTGATAGAGATCTGCTGAGGGAGAATGGAGCTGATTGATAGGCACTGGGCCACAGCTTGCCTCTTGGACAGAGAGAAAAGAGAGAGAGGGGGTACAGAAAGAGGGGAGGAGAAGAATGGAGAGATACTGACAGAGGAGGAGGAGGTGCTCCCTTCATCTGTCTTGAGAGAGAAACACAAAGCAGGACTGACGAGAGCGAGAGAGTTTTATTTATGGAGAGGGGCTGGCTGGAGGGGAGGACAGTGAAGGAGGATAGAAGGGGGGTGAGGAGGCAGAGGGGGAAAGCAGGGGGAGGACAGGAGAGAGCGATGGAGTGGAGGTGGAGGGCAGGAAAGAGGGATTGGTAGCAGGGGAAGGCAGGAGAGAGGGATGGAGGGCAGGAGAGGGCTCCAGCCTTTTGTCCAGACAGACAGTGAGCTTGGCAGGACTAGAGAGTTTAAATCCCCCAGGCCTTTTAACACCGCCCCTTTGACAGCTGGCAGACTGTTGTGTACAGCACTATACACACACACACACACACACACACACACATACGCACACACACACACGCACATAATACCTGCCCACATCAGCTCAGTGGCTGCATGCACCCACACTCACAATAGCTGATGCTCTCCCAGAATAACTTCACACACAGCAGAGATGCACCACCTTGATGAAAAGCTCCCTGTTCTGGGTAGACGTTGGTGAAACTATTACACTTGACATTACAAGAGCAAGGTTTTGGTTGTTGTTGTTACTGCCTTGACTAAATAGGAAAACACACACCTTTTAACACAAGAGCAATTCTGTTTCAGTATGTGTCGTGCTTTGATATTCACAACACCCCAAACTGGAGAGATTCTGAGGGAGCAACACGATCAAGCATAACCCCCCCCCCCCCCATCCTCTCGGCTGTTGTTTCCCAGGCCCCCCCTCTCCTCCGCGTAACGTGCTCTTCCACCTGAACGACACGTGCCTGCTGTTGGAGTGGTCTCCCCCCAGTGACACGGGGGGCCGCCGGGACCTCACCTATAACGTCCTGTGTAAGCGCTGCGGCCCGCAGCCCGGCCAATGCCAGCTGTGCGGGGAGGAGCTCCGCTTCGTGCCGCGCCCACAGGGTCTGACGAACTCCACGGTGACGGTGATGGACTTCTCGGCTCGCGCGAACTACACTTTTGAAATCGAGTCGCTGAATGGCGTGTCGGAGATGAGCCACTTCCCCAGGCCGTTCACCGCCATCACCGTGTCCACCGACCAGGGTGGTGAGTGCACTTACGACTGACCTGTAACCCCTGACCCCAGAGCCCTAGATCGCTGAACCCTGTCACAATCGACCAGCTGTCCATGACATCACACCCTTAAAAGCCCAAGACCTGACCCACGGTCGTGGTTACAGAGTACGACCGGGGTGAGGAGGGCATACACACACACACACTATCACACACACACACACACACACACACACTGTAAACTGAGTGTAGGCTCTCTGTAAAGCATTTTGCTGAAAGGTAATATTTCCTCGGGGGATGTAGTCGAACGGTTATGCTTCTCATCTGTGATTTGCAAACCTTTTTTCCCCCTCACTCCCTGTCTCTGTGTCTATCTCTTTGTCTGGTTCTCTCGCTCTCTCTCTCTCTGTTTGGATTTCTCTCTCTCCTCCTCCCTCCCTCTCTTTCTCTGGCTCTGTAATCTATTATTGTATTACACATGGGACACAGTGGCGTCCACAGGCTGAGTTTCTCAAGTTATTTGCAAGTTAGGGTAATATCCCCCGTTCTCGCCAGACTTGGGCTGGCTGGCATGCAGACCACGGCAGCAGTTTGGTGTGTGTAGACGGGGTTACCTAAGACACTGTCATTCACGGTGACCGCACTCATCTCAGACATCTCCACTCCGATTGTTCATATCATTCTCATCTAAAACAGCTTCAGAATCGGGAGTCGTCTCAGTTTATTTGCATCCTTTGGGTGAATACTCTTCAGCTCTTTGTCTCTCTTTTCTGAGTCTGTCCCTCCCGCCCTATTTTTGTCTTTCTCTCTCACACATCCTCAATGTGTGGAGATGTATAAATCACAAGGATTAACAGTAGGGCTTCCTTGGCCCTGACTAAAGCCCCTCACATTTGGAGAAGAAGATGAGAATCTGGGGAAATTACATGTGGATTAACAGACTAGGCTGCAACCAGGAGCATGGCTCTGCCCCTATCTGCCTGATTTACTCTATTACTCTCACCCTTAACACACACACACACACACTCACCCTCAGACAAACAGAAATTGAAACGGAGAAGTGGAGAACGTGACAGCTCTTGTACCGTGGAGAATCCTGACATCACACAAAAAACCGTAAAGACGTTTTATTCTCCTTTTGCTTGACACATGGCACCTCCGCGGGAGACACGCAGCTTTGCGTCTGTGTTTTCTAGTGATGTGTTTTGAAGGAGAGACGTCTGGTTTCGATGAGACACATGCGCTCCCGCCCGGGCGCCGACACAGCCGACCTTCCCCAGCGAGCCGGTGAACAGGAGTTGCTGTGAACAGTTAACCTAGCGTGTCCTCCCTGAGCTCAGAGAGTGTGGACACCCGGCAGGTATCCCAGGAGGACATGCGTCGGGGGGATGGGAGCCCCCCCACCCCCACCCCCCAGCCAGGTGACTGGGTCATGCCTGGCGGAACACAGGAAGCCGCAGGGAGGAAGGGGCGGGGCTAGCTGTCAGTTGCCGCAGCAGCAGAGTGTGATTGATGTGTCGGGGGAGTTTTGGTGGAAAGGAAGTGGAAAGTTAATTGAATGTTGGGAGAAGTGAAGTGAGATACTAAACCCCGGAGAGAGAGGGAGGAGAGAGGGAGAGAGGGAGAGAGAGGGGAAGACAGACGGAGGGACAGTAGAGACAGGGCTAAAGGGAAAAGGCAGGAAATGAAAGGGTGTAGATGATGAGAAATATGGTGGAGAGGGGAAAGCAGGTGGATAGGAAGACTTGGGAAAGGATAAGACAGGTGGAGAAGTGAATTGAGGGCTGGAGGAAGGAGGAGGAGGAGGAGATGGCCTAGAAAGAGGGGAGTTTCTTTAATCAGGGGAAGCAGCTGGCTAATCGTGTGTGTCACCAAAGCAATCAGGGGGAGAGAGTGTGGGGGGGAGGGGGGTTTGCGGGGGAGAGAGGGAGTGGGGAGTGCTCTCACTGGCCTCTCCAGTAGGAATATGTGTAGATCCACGCTGCAAGAACTTTACTTTAATAATGTCCCCTTCCAGTTAAAGAGGAGATAAAGTGTGGTGAACCTGCTGGTTAATATCAAACATGGTACAAGGAAACCTTTCAGCAGCCGCCTGCCTACAGGACTGTTTATGACCGATACCTCTGGCTCTACCGCAGGCCAGTGGTCTCTGTCAGAAGATGTCACACTCCCCTCCTCCTCTCCCTCATAATTTGTCCTCTGTCTTCTTCTTCTCCCATCTCCCCTCCTCACCTCTCAACCCCTCTCCTGCGGCAGGAGTCCAAGCTCCAATACATATTACTAAGTGCATATTTGAGGCCATCCACAGCGTGGCAGGCCCCTGTAGAGTGTTACATAAAGATGAGGGATGTGTGTAAGTGATGTGTAGGGATATGGAGCTGTAGGGGTGGGGGGCCTGTAGGGATGTGGGTCTGTGGGAGTGTGGGGCTGTAAGGATGTGGGGCTGTAAGGATGTGGGGCTGTAGGAGTGTGGGGCTGTAGGGATGTGGGGCTGTAGGAGTGTGGGGCTGTAGGAGTGTGGGGCTGTAGGGATGTGGGGCTGTAGGAGTGTGGGGCTGTGGGGATGTGGGGCTGTAGGAGTGTGGGGCTGTAGGGATGTGGGGCTGTAGGAGTGTGGGGCTGTGGGGATGTGGGGCTGTAGGTATGAGGGGCTGTAGGGATGAGGGGCTGTAGGGATGTGGGGCTGTAAGAGTGTGGGGCTGTAGGGATGTGGGGCTGTAGGGATGAGGGGCTGTAGGGATGTGGGGCTGTAAGAGTGTGGGGCTGTAGGGATGTGGGGCTGTAGGGATGAGGGGGTGTAGGGATGTGGGGCTGTAGGGATGAGGGGCTGTAGGGATGTGGGGCTGTAAGAGTGTGGGGCTATAGGGATGTGGGGCTGTAGGGATGAGGGGCTATAGGGATGTGGGGCTGTAGGGATGTGGGGCTGTAAGAGTGTGGGGCTGTAGGGATGAGGGGCTGTAGGGATGTGGGGGTGTAGGGATGTGGGGCTGTAGGGATGAGGGGCTGTAGGGATGTGGGGCTGTAAGAGTCTGGGGCTGTAGGGATGTGGGGCTGTAGGAGTGTGGGGCTGTAGGGATGTGGGGCTGTAAGAGTGTGGGGCTGTAGGGATGAGGGGCTGTAGGGATGAGGGGCTGTAGGGATGTGGGGCTGTAGCGATGTGGGGCTGTAGGGATGAGGGGCTGTAGGGATGTGGGGCTGTAGGGATGTGGGGCTGTAGCGATGTGGGGCTGTTGGAGTGTGGGCCTGTAGGGTGGCCTTGCGGGGAGGGAGAGCGGTAGTAAATACAGGGCAAGTCAGCGCTGCCGTGTTATTAGCCTGTGATTTATTCTGCTGTGCCTTAGAAAGCGCCCTTGGCACCAGAGTCCCGGCTCAACCCTGGATCCACCTCTATTACAGGTGGCTGTCCGCATGTGTGTCCATCGCTGTATGTCTGTATCAGAGTGTGTGTGTGTGTCGGGAGTGTATATGTATATCTGTTTCACTGCGTGTCTGTAGAGGTTTGCTGGTTGTGGCTAGCTAGATAAGGTTCTCTGAAATGGGTCTTTTGGCAGTACGACCTTTCACGACCAGGGTCATCTCCATCATCACTGACACACACATACTGTATGTACGCACACATACACACACTCATCATCTTTATAGCCTCTGTACAGGGAGATATGATGTGACAATAGGATGGAATGAGTTAATTGGACAGCTCAGTCTTTCCTGTAGTGATTTATCAGAGTATTTATCTTATTAATGCCTTTAGGGTTTTTCTCCATCTCTTTCTGCTCTTTTTATTTTTTCCCTTTCCTGTTTCCTCCCTCCGTCCCTTCACCCAGTTCTCTCTCTTTCTGCTTTCTCTTTCTGGTTTCTCGCTTTCTTTGTCTTATTTTCTCTTTTTCTCTATCTCTGCTTTTGCTCTGTCTCTTATGCTGTCTCAGGACATATCACTGTTTTATTAGTGTGTGTTTATCGTAGTAGAGAGTGACAGTGCATTTCATTATATTTCAGATTCATATCATCCTTGTGTAGATTTATAGGGTCCGTTTTACACCAGATGAATAAAGAATGACATATCATCCATTTAAAAGACATTTATTGTATTTGGACTTCTGTGTATTTGCAAAGTTTGTTACTTTTTGTTCCAGAGCAGTAGAACATAGGGTATGCATATCTTTACAGTTCCCTGAGGGAGGGATAGAGGTACGAAACTAATGGGTTTTTGTAATGAAAACACAGTTATTTACCGAAACGCTTACATAATCACACCTTGATGTCAAAGCCGAGTGTAATGACAAGACCCCATAAGCCTTGCCTTCCAGCTGATTGAAGTGAATTCCACACCTGCTCCTCACTGTTTTATTCCATGTAACCTGGAGCCAGAAAGGCAAACGGAGCAGGTCGCACCACCGTAGCCCATGGGTCTGGCCCACACACATGCATAATGCCCCCCGCAGGGGCAGAAGCGGAATGACATTCTAGCATTATATAACCTTGCATCCTAATGCTTGCTTTCAAGCTGAACAGGGCTTGTCCTGGTCAGTCCCTGGATGGGAGACCAGATCCTGAAGGAAGTGGTGTTGGAGGTCCAAGATGTAAGAACTCCTGCTTCAGGTCCGGTGATCAAATTCAAACTCATAAAGGTGACGTTTTCCTGCTTAGGGTGCCGTCTTCCTGGTGGGATATGTGTTCTGCCTGTCTTTGGTCTCTAAAGATCCCAAGAGTAGGGTACTCAGACCCGTTGTCATGGCCAAATAAAAGACATTGACCCAATCTTCTAACATGGCCAAACCAAAACATGTCTGCCAAATCCTCTCCCGTTTCCCATTGGCTCATTCATCAAATCTGTTGTTCTGTCCTGTAAATTGCCACTGTTATTGGCGAGTACAAATTGAAGATTATACTTCTACAATGCCAATGGGTGTGTAAGTGGTGAATATATTCATGGAACATGGATGATTATCCCATTAGGTTTGTTATGAATAAAGACTGTACTTGGTGTTAAGTCTCAGAGGTAATCGAGAAGTTTTGCTGAGTTCCAGTCGTACCAGTCCTTGAGCAAGGCAGCTAAGCCTAATTTCTCCTGGAAGTGGCTCTGGATAAGTGGGTCTGCTAAATGACCGAAATGGAGGTGTTAGAGTCTTAATTTTAAAACTCCTAAGTGTTTGAAGTGTACATTGCTGTGCACGCATGAACACCTCCCCCATAACGCTCCCCCATAAGTGGGCCTGCTAAATGACCGAAATAGGGTTTTTAAATGAAGACTCTAACACCTCCAAGTGATTGAAGTGTACAGTGCTCTGTACACATGAACACCTCCCCCATAACGCTTGTGCTTCTATGGTAACAAGTGTTACCATAGAAGCACAAGGGGCACGACAGAAACACTCTGGATACCATCAGCCGGTTAGGCAGGCACCGAACCTCAATGAAGTGCCTAGGTGCAGCTGGGCTGTAACAAATAACACTGAGTCAGGACGCTTTACGAACCGGTTCGCCCTGAATCCCAGTGACTGAGTGTGACAAAGCAGCCATTCAGCGCTGTTGACTGCCCAGTCCCCTCGATTGTGCCACCAGGAGATAATTGTCCAAATATGCCAACACCCGGAGCCCTCTGCACCTCAAAGGTGCCAGGCCTGCCTACAGTTTGACATAACGCTCAAGGCAAGAAGGGAAACCTGAACCGAAGCTCATAGGCTACCATCTTGAAATGGAATCTCAGGAAGGTCTTGTGACAGTGTTTTGTCACATGAAAATGGGACATAGGGGGTGAGGGAAGAGGGGGCGGGTTGTGTTTTGCTGCTGCCTGTATGGGGGACTTGTGTATGACCATGTGTGACCGCTAGAGCAAAATGAAGCTACTTAATAGGCACTTTCGTGAGAGGCCGTCTGTTGTTTATTGGGCAATTGCTGCTACTGCCGTCGACATTTTGGATCTGGGAAGTGAGGGAAGAGACATAATTTAGAACCAGGAAGGTGGGGCTTCCTGGGGCCCGATGCTCCGCTTGTTCCCACTCAAAGGCTTCAGTGAGTTAAGGTGTTTGGGTATAAAACACACTAATGACGTAATGAGTCCCCTACACATGGTCGACCGTAAAAAAACAAACATATTTTTCCCTGTGACTATAAAACCTTTTTTACCACTATACAGTCTGAGTTCCTCTTGAAACGAATGGACAACATAATACCAGCACTTCATTCAGCACTTCAAGACATACAGCTCCGATCCATTGCTTGGCTGGATGAAGAAAAATAAAGTAATCCTGTTTTACCCGTGCCGCACCTACAGTACCCGAAGTTTTATCCAAATTAAAAAGAGCCTGGACATATCAATGCTGTTTGTTATTATGTGCAGTAGAGCAGCTGTGTAATAATGCCCTGTCAGCCAAATACCAGGGCTGGCGTAGTGTAGATTATGGATATTGCTGGAACGCTCCACAGCCCATCAGAATGAGCTATGATCAGATCTTGCCGTGTTGTAATGTGCTGTATTGCCTGTAATGTGTTAGAGTGGGGCTGTCTCCAGGTCTGTAATAATGTGCTCTCAGGTGGGGCTTCATCTGTGTCTGGCGCCGGGGCCTCTGTCTCTCTTGCTCTTTCTGTCTTTCTGCATCCAGGCAGTAAGGGTATTTATCTCACACATGCTCCCTTAAACAACCCCCCATCTCGCTCTCCCTCTCTGTCCCTCTCTCAACCTCCCTCTGTCTCCCTCTCCCTTTCTGTCCCTCTCTCAACCTCCCTCTCCCTTTCTGTCCCTCTCTCAACCTCCCTCTGTCTCCCTCTCTCCTTTCTCTTCCACTCTCAACATCCCTCTGTCTCTCTCCCTTTCTCTCCCTCTGTCAACCTCCCCCTGTCTCTCTCCCTCTCATATTTGCCCTACCACCAGCTGCACCCTCAATAACAGGACCAGCTGGAGAAGCCAGGAGGAGGAGGGATGGGGAGGACAAAGAGGGGTAAATTAAAGAGGAAAGGAAGAAAGATTCGATTATTTTTCAGCAATCTTCCTCTCTCGCTGTTCTCTTGCTCAGTCTCATAACTTGTTCAGTTTTAGAATTCTATTTTGTGTAATTTACTCCTAACTGAAAATGCAAAATGGACAATTTATCTGTTTTCGCTCAAGGTATTGGCCATTTATAAGTGTAGTAAGCCACTTTCTCTGTCTTCAGTTCTTTTTCCTCAGCCTGTTTGAGAAAATCTGAACAACTCCAACCCAGCGATAGTGTTTGCCAGCCGAAAGTCCTTTGCGGGTGTAACTCTCCGTCGATGTTATACCACTGATGCTTCCAGAAGTGAGTTGGGTCAGGGGTCAGGGGTTTGAAGGCAGGGGGCGTGCTGCAGGCGCTGTAGCCATCCTCATCCCTGGGCCCAGTGGAGAGAGGAGAGCAGGGCAGCTTTGAAGCCTCTGTGCTCTCTGGTCTGGGGGTTGTGATGTGACTGACCGGCCCGGCCCGACCCGTGTTCCTCCACAGTGTAATTACAACACCGGGCTTTGAAATGGAACACGGAGAGGCCCAGAGGCTGGGTGGGGGAGGGGGGGCGGAGACTGGGGGGAATGGTGGGAGAGAGGGGCGCTGGGTTGGTGAGGTTGTGTCTAGTAGGACAGAGGCACAGCAATATCGGTGTCTGAGGCGATTCGAGGGAACTATAGCAGACTTGCTTTGTGCTCATGTTTTGCATCTTTTTAGAGTGGATTGTTCGTTTTAGGGACCTTACCTTTGAAAGTTACATTATTTTAAAGAAACAAATGAAAAGGTTCATTTTATTTATGTGTTCAGAGCTGCATTCAAATGTGTATTTGTTACTTTTCTTGGCCCTGTTGCCTCCTTTGATGTTTGCAGTTTTCCACTGGCAGCCCACTGTTTTCCACTGGCAACCCACTGTTTTCCACTGGCAGCCCACTGTTTTCCACTGGCAACCCACTGTTTTCCACTGGCAGCCCACTGTTTTCCACTGGCAGCCCACTGTTTTCCACTGGCAACCCACTGTTTTCCACTGGCAGCCCACTGTTTTTCACTGGCAGCCCACTGTTTTCCACTGGCAGCCCAGCCTTCTGAAGTTGCTATTCTAATACATCTGAGTGGATTTCTCATTCTGAGAGGGAAAGGTGTGTTTGCCTGTGTGAGATGACAGGGCTTTGGTTTGGTGTGCATAATGTTGTTTTCTCCATTCTGAATTCTGGCTTTTAATAGTAAGTGAGAGCACCAAGGACAACCCAAGGTTAGAGTCAAGAGCTTTAGCAGAGATCTGGTTAAGTCTCCACAATGTCACATCCACGGTGCAATTGTGTGTGTGTGTGTGTGTGTGTGGGGGGGGGGGGGGGGGGGGGGGGGGCTACATGTGAACCTGTCTGTTTAAAGAACAGTAGAAAATCCTCAACATTTTAATGAACAGCGCCACACTCTTTCCTACCCCAGAGGAAACTAGGTTACTTGTACTAGAGGGTTCCCGTTTCCAAATTCATTTATTATGAAACTCAGAGTTCAGAGATCATGCAGAAAGTATTTGAGAATCTATACTGCTGTCCTGTTCCAAAAAAAAGTCTGCTGAAAGCAGGTGAGAGCAGGGTTCACACACTGAAGAAATACCTTCATTTTCAGGAGGACAGTTAGAAAGTACATTGTATATGAGGTTTAAAAAGGCTGCTTTTGAAGTTTATAATTTCCAAATTTACAATTATTTTATATATACAGTATATTTTTCCTTTTTATCTCCACAGTGTTCTGAAGTTTAATTCGGAGTAAGAATATCTGTTCTTACTCCGGTAGATTTTGGAGAGTCAAATTGGAGACTTGTCTTCCGGAGTATATCAGATGCCGTTCTGGATCTTAACACAATGCTCACTCAACCAGGAAGTGTAACGCAAAATCCCTACACACCGGAGGGCAACCTTTTCCTGCCACCAACCGTGATTGAGCTAACAACTAGCCAAACCCTTTTCATGTCATTCATTTATTCATAAATTGCTGATAACTTCAGAGTCGTTAACTTTTTGGTAGAACACTGATAACTTCCAAGTCATTTACTTAGAACGCTGATTCTTTCCCAATCATTCATTCATTGATAAACCAACTTCCCAAGCCCTTCCAGGGCAGTTTGTGATCTGTCTAGTCCCTCTTAGCTGTGTTTATCCAGCTAACGCTTCATTTGTAGATATATAAGTACACCTGAATGGCTGTCTCAGTCTGAGTAATTTGTGTATTGCGAGGAGAACACAGTCAAAATGTTGTTTGCACAAAAACACATACTTAACACAGTGGCACAACAAACACACACACACACATACACAGGGAAAGGCAGTTCATGCATTGCCTCGCGCCTGTAATAAAGTTATTATGCTGAGTATGAAAAAACACTGTTGTTGTCACAGACACACACACACACACACAGTTGTGTGGGATGATGGCAGCTCCATCATGGTACTGATGGCTGATAATGACCCTGACAGCCTTCTGATATAGAAGCCCCTAGACAGATCAGGGCCAGAGAAACAGGGAATTGAAGATGGACAGTTATGAAAGTTTGACAGACAGATAGATTTTGATAGATTTTATTTGCCTGCAAAAAAAAAAAGATATACTGTTAAAAATTTGACAGCTATATCATAAAAAGTCTAAGACTTATTTACATTATTGTCACTCCAATAATCTATTAATATCACTAGTGCATGATGCAATACAATAGTAAAATGTAAAGCAAAATGTAACAAAAACATGTAATTTAAAAAAATAGGCTACAGCAAGATTAAAATCCGATACATGAAGCCTCCAGCATATTGGAGACTAGACCTGGAAGTTCATAGCTTTAACGTTGTCTGAGGAAATTTATCTACATTGTCCCTTTTTGTCCCTCATCTACATTGTCCCTTTTCACTGACCTTTTATCTCCTTTAAATCATGTAGTAAAAAAACTATACATATAAATGCAGAACTGTGAATTATTATAATATAGGAGCTACAGAAGAGGAGGTTTCTGTGGTTTTTTATGAAACTAAGGTATAGAGGTCTAGGTGGTAGCAGAGGAGACAGCAATAATTAAAACTATTGTAGTGAACTGGCGTCAGGCCAATGAGAAGAACCAACTCCAAGGTCTAACGGACAGATGTTGAGTATATTGTTTTATTCAATACTTTTTATTCACTTTGATATTTTTCTTGTACAAATGTAATAAATAATTACTAGTACTAACAGTACTATAAAATGCAGTGAATCAGAGGCCACAGCTGAAGCACTGAGAGGCTGCAGAATTAAATAAAAGTGGACGAGAGAGGAAGCAAGAGACGAAGCAGGACAGAGTAGCGAGGAGTGTAGAAGAACAGGGAAGGAGATGAAAGCAAATGGGTTTAGGATGGACAGAATGATAGAAAAGGGGACGAGACAGTGAGAGGAGCGGTAGCAGGAAGTTATTTTCTAAACATACACATCTGTTACAGTGGATATAAAAAGTCTACACACCCCTGTTAAAATGCCAGGTTCTTGTGATGTAAAAGAATGAGACAAAGATAAATAATGTTAGAACTGTTTTCACCTTTAATGTGACCTATAACCTGAACAATTCAATTGAAAAACAAAAATCTTTGACGGGGAAAAATAAAAAACTCACAATAACCTGGTTGCATAAGTGTGCACACCCTTAAACTAATACTTTGTTGAAGCACCTTTTGATTTTATTACAGCACTCAGTCTTTTTGGGTAGGAATATATTCACATATATATCTAATGCTTTGGATATTCTTTTGTACCCTTCTCCTGACTGATATCATTCAAAAATGAGATCCCTCTGATGCTTTGGAAGCTCTCTGCGGACCATGGCTTTTGCTCTGAGATGCAACTGAACTTTATTTGTGATTATTCAGAGTCACTTTAAATGATGGCAGATGTGTATTGACTTCTATTTAACATGAGTTTAAATAGAAGTCAATACACAGCCACATCCCCAGTTATAAGAGGGTGTGCACACTTATGCAACCAGGTTATTGTAAGGTTTTATATTTTTCCCCCTCGAAGATTTCTCTTTTTTTTTTCAATTGAATTGTTCACATTATAGGTCACATTAAAAGAGAAAAAATTTCGGACATGATTTATCTTTGTCTCATTCTTTTACATCACAAAAACCTGGCATTTTAACAGGGGTGTGTAGACTTTTTATATCCACTGTATGTGTGTTATGTTGGTATTTTACCAGGATACCCATTAACCCCAGTCTGGGGTCCAAACTAAATAATCCAGTTCAGCCCTGCATATAAACAGCTTTTAGATTTGCTTTTTAGTTTCTAAACAAATGATTCAACTCTATCGTTTCTTCTGGCTCCCCTGGCATCGTGTGACTGTGTGTGTGTGTGTGTGTGTGTGTGTGTGTATAGAGCGTTAGGCCTTATGCATTATTGATGTTCACGCTATTAACACATAGAGAGGCAGTAGATCTCTCAGAGAGCGGCCGGAATGACGACACACAAACACGCACGCACATACACCCACACACACACACACAATGATCTGACTCAGACCCAGGACAGACAAGCGATGTTACCGACATATTGACTGTCCAAATGAGCCACACAACCGCTCACGCACAAAACACATCTATCAGCGTGTGCGTGTGTTTGTGTGTGTGATACGCCAAGCTCTGAAAGGGAAGGCCCATCTATCAGGCTGACTAGCACATGCTCTATGGCCCACGTTACGACCCTGACCTTTCTACCATCAGTCTCTCTGCATGTCCGTAGCACGATAGTCTGTGTGTGTGTGTGTGTGTGTCGAAGGTCCCAGTACCCATGGAGAGCTGAATCTCATTCCCCAGCCTGACGGATGAGTGCTGCTGAGAATATAGGACACACACACACACACTTTACCCTCACAAATGTGGTCTCACTTCATTTCCACCATCTCTGGAGGTGTGGTTGGTGAAAGTCTGCCTCTAGTTACACGCTCCAGTTTTAACACGAGTATGGTTTGGCTTGCTGGGGGACACGTCTGACTGGAGACTGATCTGTTAACACCTGCTGTCGCCTGCAGTCGTGTGATTTGAGGGCTGCGCTGCATTTCAGTTCCTCAATATAAATCACTAAGAGAGGTGTCGAATTACAACACTCCACCCAGGAGTTAAATGCCATGGGTAAAATGCATAGAGCAAAATAGATGGAAGAGATAGAGCAGAGATGGATAGAGAGATAGAGAGGGAGAGAGGATAGATAGATTGATTGATTTGGCAGACAGGTGGATGGAGAGATTGAGGGAATATTGGGATAGAAAGTGAGAGGGATAAAGAGATACAAGATGGAGAGAGAGAGAGAGAGAGAGAGAGAGAGGGAGGGATAGGAAGATGGAGGGACAAAGAGATAGAGGTGTGGTGGTGGTACAATGGGACAGATGCACCGAGTGGGAAAGATGGAGGGAGTAAGGGATGAATTGCTGTGTGTGTACGGTTGTGTGTGTACTTGTGTGTGTGTGTGTGTGTGGGTGTGGGTGTGTGATTGTGGTGCAGTGAAGCATAGCAGGCAGCAGGCCATGGAGTCATTGACAGGAGGTGAAGGGAACATGCTTCCAGTCAGACCTATCCTGCTGACCTCTGGGACAGAGTGTGTGTGTGTGTGTGTGTGTGTGTGTGTGTGAGCGAATGTGTATGTCTCTTCGCGGTCCCCACTTTGCCATGAGATATTGTTTTATCTGTTTTTTCTAATCCGATTTTACTGCTCGCTTGAATTACTCGGTGGTAAAGAATTCCGTGTTTTTCGTGGTTGTATATTTGCCGTCTGCAATACGAGGGATTTTTCGGGGGTCACACAAAGTTTTGGTTCAGAAATTACAAAATAATATTAATCATTTTTTATTTCACAAAAAGATTTAAGTCAGGAATTAAGCTAAAAATGATTTTAATTGAAGAAAATACAGTTCCGGATACAATTAAGAGACCAAAAAGTTGAAAAGGAAAGTTTTGAGTGAGGAACAAAAGCATTCAATCTGAAGTGGTCTCTTAATTCTAACCCTTCTGTTCCTCACTCACTTCCTTTTCAACTTTTTTGGAAAGGAAAGAAAAAGGTGCAGTGGTCTCTTAATTTTTTCCAGAGCTGAATGTTGTACTTAGCTGTGATTCATTAACTGTGTACTTCAAATGTTTTTAATCATTATCCCTGGTTACTGTTCTGGGCCTTGGGACGTTAGAGATCCATAGTTTTGCTCTGGGCCCTGGGGTTTCAGAGATCCCTGATTACTGTATTGGGCCTTGGGAAAATAGAGATCTCTGGTTGCTGTTCTGGGCTTAAATTTTTTTTTTTCAATAACTAATGTAGCCAGTCTATCCTCCATGCCCTTCGTACTAATCTTCCTCTTTTGAGCTATAGTTCTGTGTTTTTAAGGGCAAGACCTGCTGTTTCGGTTTGAGACAGATTCAGATATACTAAGCCCCTGTTCGTGTCACCTGACCGTCCTACTGGACAGTAGTCAACATGAGACAAAAAAAACAGCCTGAATGACCAGTACAGTTGGTTTTTGTTTCACAGAACATAATCAATAAAAAGTGTGTGTGTTTGCCTGTGTGAATGTGAGTAAGCCAGGGGATTTGGTCTTCTGTAAACAAACACAACCTGGGACTTACGAAGAATCAACAATGTCAGCAGAGAGAAAATCCCTCTTTATTCACATTCACGTCTGTCTCTTTTTCAGTCCCCCCATCTCAGCGTGTCCTCAATTCCCGAAAACTTTCTACCTCTTCACTTTTTCTTGCATCTCCTTTCTTGTCTTTCCTTCCAATACCTCCAGGTTTCCTCTCATGGCAGCTTCCTGCCAAGGACGTGTGGGACCTTTTAAAGGGTTCTGTACACCACCATTGGCTGAGCATCAAGACAGTGTGTCAACTACATTTTATGTTTGGGAGCTTCTGGTGGTGTAAGGCAATTATATTACTCTGACTCTATTCATCAAAACCTTTTTTTTGAAGGCTAATCTTCATGGTACTGTTGATTACCCCTGCTGTTGTTGTTGGCCCCACACTAGGGAGTGGTTAAAATTATAAGGTTTTAAACATGTGCATATTATTCTGGCAAGAAAGAAAACTGTTTCTTCTCACATTCAGAATCTTGACAGAGAGAGAGAGAGAGAGGAGTAGACAGATTAGAGAGAAAGAAGGAGAACATAGTGTGGTGATTAAGAAGGATAGAGCATTCATTACTCTGTTCCTGCCAGCTCCTTCACAAAGAGAAGAGACCTCCAGAGACACACCTGTCTCCACACACACACACACACACACTCACTCAGTCCTGTCGGAGATATAGCAGGCTAAACGGAGCAGGAAAGTGCCAGAGGGAAGCTGTAAAATATACTCCCTCACATCACATAATCACTCCATCCCTTCTTCCCTCTCTCTTCTTCTCTTTCTCTCACTTTCTGTCGCTCCCTGTCACCAAGCAAAGCGCTCAGTTGCCACGTTCTCTATCACTTCTAACTGTAAACTAGGAAAAACGACTCTGAATGCTTTATTCATCGTCCCAAAGAACCAAGTTATTTGTTAATGTGTTTGTATTTTCAGTCTTCTCATTGCTCAGTCTCAGGAAATGGTCACACGTGGGGGACTGTGTGTGAAATAGAAGGCAATCATTATGTGTGTCTTTAGTTTGCATGTGATCCGGCCTAGTGGGACCAAGCTGTGATATTATGTGGAGGAAATTGCTTTTTCACTTGCTGTTGAAATCAGAGTGCTAAATCACAGCTTATTGAATAGGGAGTTTGTGTGGCTTGTTGTGTGTTTATGTGTGGAATAATATCATAAATATGTTCAGTTTCTCTCTCCAGTCCTCTCCGGGACAGTATAACTGAGAGGAGCTTCTGTACGGTGTGCTGTGTTTCAAATGTACACTAAGAACCACTGATCCCAACTATTCTTCAGGGATTCCCCACTTACATTTTGTAAAGAGCTATCATTCCACTCTTTT
Organism: Esox lucius; assembly: GCF_011004845.1. NCBI lineage: Eukaryota > Metazoa > Chordata > Actinopteri > Esociformes > Esocidae > Esox > Esox lucius. The sequence goes on along the minus strand of NC_047584.1, from coordinate 24,374,346 downwards.
TGTGGATTAATTATGGACATTTTGAGATAGTGGAATGAAGAATTCTACAACATGGCCCTTTAATGCAAACGCACTTAATTTCATCTCACTGGGATGTCATGACCGTCCAACACAACTAAACGTTACTGTCAGTTAACCGTTGCTTTCAAGCCAGCTAACTATTCCACTGAGAAAAATATGATAAAATATTCTGAAAAAAGATTGGGAACCTTTGTCGTAGATTACCTTGAAGTAAGCGTTTATGTTTTTTTCTTTTGGATGGAGGAGAGGCCGTGGTGGTTAGCAGTCAGACAGATAGCCAGATTGCGGTGGGCCAGATTTAAACTCATGCTGCAGCATCTTAGACCACTAGACCACCCTAGGACCCCCTGTGTTGGAGCTCTATGACCGCACAAAACCCACACTGGCCTCTGAGTTGTGACATGATGTGAGAACCTGATTGGTTCACCATCAGACTGCATCACTCATAGCTCATCACACCTGAAGCGAAATCACCTTTTCTGTCTCCTTACTTCTCTCCTCTCTCATGCCCTTTTCCTCTGGGGTGGTCAGCCAGACAGGTGGAGGGAAACGCACCGCCTCCACCGCAACCCGCTCGCTCAGAGATGGAGTGATGGAGCGATACACACTTGTGTGTGTGGAGGGGCGTGTGTGACAGGGCTGGCACCGGGTGATTGTCCATCAGAGATCCTGTCTGGATTATAAAACCAATCAGAGCACAGTGATTGCTGCAGGCGGTTAGTGATTGGATCACAGGCCACAGAGGGAGGGAGGGAGTATGAGGGAGGTGAGGGAGAGATGGCAAGAGATGAAGCACAAGAAGAGGATGTGTTCACTGTCCTCCGAATGATGCCTGTAGAATGTGATTTAGCTCAGGCAAGACACTCACGTCTACTTTGTGGAGCAGATTTCTTGTCTCGTTATGAACAGTTTGGTTTCTGATGAATTTGTTTCGATGGAATGTCTACCCACCAGAGAAATCTCTCTCTATCCACAGCCTGTACTGGGTTTATAAAGGGGTAGTTCACCCACTTCTACTTGTGGCCTTCTTTTTACAAGTTTTGTAGGTGATTCTCAGAAAGTTTTGAATGTTTCACTTTGTTACAAGGAAAATGTGCTGTCATGGCATTTGCAAAGGACCAATACACAATACATTATGAAAATGTTTTTCAGCATATTATAAAACACCCCATAAATCTTTTTGAATTATGCCGTTTACATCAATAAAAATGAATATGCAAATGATATACAATGTTTCATAAGACGGGAATGTTCGTAATCTGTAATGGGAATAAAGTGATCAAATATATTGTCAGCTGCATTAAGATAGCGGCTTAGATTAAATATATCTGTTGCTTTACAGTAAAGGGTGTTAATCCTGCCAACTGATATAGGGTACCATGACAAGACACATTGGCCCTCATTTATCAAAAGTGCGTACACCGAATTTCCAGCGTACACCCAAAACCACGGTGACTTTATCAATATGGACGTTGGCGTACGGCACTCTCAAATCCTCCGCCAGCTCAGGAGGTGGTGTACGCACGTTTTGAGTTAGTGCGAAAATGCGCAGAAAAAAATCCTAAAGCACTGACAAACTAAAATGTATGATATATTATGACTCACTGTCAAAAAAAACAACAACATAATAATTACAAACTTCAGTGTTTATTTTTGTGCAACATGGACTTCAATGTTTAATTTGTGTGAGTTTACCAAAGCATTTGATTTATATGTATTCCTTCAGATGCGAGCCTGTGCGCTTTACATTACGTTTCAGGGTTAGGCCCGGCAGTTGCGCACGGACTGGGTTCAGTAATCAAAGGCTTTTACTGACCAAAATATAATTCAGACTGACAAAATAATAAAGATCACATTATAGAAATAATAATAGAAATAATAATAATAACGACATTCTTCTTCTAAATAACAATAAACGTCATTAATAATAAATATCATAAAATAATAAGACGAATATTACAAATTGTCATGCAATTATTAATGTTAATGAATGGTACTCCACATCATATCATCATCTTTTATTCCTCTTTTTAAACTGCCAAATAAAAAAATTTCTTTCTTTCTACCTCCCTGGTGATCGTCTCAATCTCCACGTCAGAGAAGTTTCATTTTTTTGCCGTCTTCCGTGTGTCCATGGCGTAAAATGAGGGCGTGGGGGAAGCGGAGACTTGAATATATAGGGGCGTGTTATTCTAATGACGATCGTTTTCAGCGGCGGCATTAATCAAGGGCAGGTATTGCGTACACCTGGATTTTAAAGGTACGCACAGCTTCATAAATCAGGAGGTGAGAGGAGTGTAAGCAAAATCTTACGCCAACATATACGCCCGTTTCTACACAAGAATGATGAATGAGGGCCATTGTGTTTGTTACACAACACCTAGTAATTCTAGTCAGACATGAAATTATCATGTGATGTGATATTATCATGGTTACCTTAGTCTAGAGGGACGTCTACATATGATGTGATATAGTAAGTATATATTGTTATTCTAGTTAGAAGGGATATCGGCCAGACCCGTGTTGTAGAGTTTCTGGCTGTGTCAACAGGTTTTTGGTGTGTGTGTGTGTGTGTGTGTGTGTTTGTGTATGTGTGTGTGTGTGTGTGTGTGTGTTGTGTGTGTGTGTGGGACATAGATGGCAGGTTTTATCCTCTGCGGTCAGGAAGGGCAGGGGGGCCTGGGTTATGCAGGCATCTGGTGGTTCTGCCCTCCTGCGACCCCCCCTAACTGCTACTGCCTTGCCTTGGCAGATGTGGGTCAAAGGGTGGGGCCGTGCTTGACAGAGGTGAGGTTGGGGTTCCTGTGAGGTGAGGTTGGGGTTCCTGCGGAAGAAGAAAATGGCGGGAGGGCTGAGCAAGGTACCGCTAGATTGTGCAGTGTGTGTGTGTGTGTGTGTGGGGGGGGGGGGGTTGTTGCAGTGGACCCGTGTGTTTATTTGTATGCGGAATGCAGCGGGCACCTACAGTATTTACCTGCGCTGAATTAGCATGCATTGCAGCAGTCTGAGGGAGAATCTAATGAGCTGGGGACAAAGTCACACCTCTAATGGAAACAGTCTAAATGACAACAGGAGGAGAGAGGCCACAGCGAGGATGTTTGTACAGTGCTGTAATATATAATATGTATAGTCCTATTTTGACTGCATCACCGTTACCCATTTTAGATTTCCCCTTGGCATGGTCGTAGTAACAGCTCTCTGTTTAACTTCCAAACTGTATATTTTGACCGGCAGACACAGTGGTTATAATCCTGGAGCTGCTCTTCAATAACCCTCTTCTCATGTGTGCCGTGCTGAGCAGGTGGGAGTCAGGGAGAGAGGGAGGGAAGCTATTAGTAGTTTGTAGTGTTTGACATGATTAATGCTTGGCTCTTTATCGGCACCCTCTTCCTGCAGAGATCATTTCCCCCCACCTACCTAACGATGGGACTATTTTGGGCCAAGGCTCATTAATATCCAGTGATTAGATTCATTGTTCCAGGATTCTGATGGATGTCTCGCCGTTCCAAAAGTTTCTCTTTTGTAAGATTTGAATGATTGTCTCCTCTGAATTTGTGTCTCGTTGATGTTTGTTAATGAATTTGTGTGACACTGTTCATTCCTTCATTTCCATCTGAGATTCGCGGGGGCCCGTGAGAGCGGCCCCAGTTGCCTGCGTCTCACAGGACGGCGGTGCTATTGGTAGCCAGGGCTTTTATTTCTGTGGGTCCTGCAGTGGGTGATGCATGTGGTCTCAGTGCGATGTGGTCTGCTGAAGGAAGGTGAGGCAGAGCTATTTATACTGTTGAGACCAGGCTGCGGTAAAGTTGAGTGGAGATCCTACGGTTTCACTTGTTAAACAGACTGGCTATTTATACTGCTACCACTTCCTATTGTGCCCCGCTCTCCTGCTGTTAGGCTGTTCAGTTGAGGGAGTGGAAGAGAGGAGGGTCAGGGCACAAAGCAGAGGGTTTTCCCTTTATTCTCACTTTACTTCCTTGTGATTAGGAATCCTGTTGTGAATGGAAAAGCTACTACCTAATTAACATGATTTGTCTTTTAATTCGAAATGTAGCAGCTGACAGAATCACACCCTAATTCAACTCATTACACAGTGTTCTCTGTCTTTCCCTTTCTTTCGTTGAATTCAGTTGAACGGGGCTTTGTTGACGTGGGAAATCGGTGAAACACAAACAAATCTGCAAGGTACTACCAGTACATATCTGTTTATTTAATTAAGTGGTGTAACGCATTCTTTTTTTAGGACCACGCTGACCACCACAGTCAAGGTTTGAGCGTGAACTGTGCCCATAGCTGTCAAGGAACGGTGAAATAATCACTTCGGAAATTATATTTATTCGTTTTTCACTTTTTTTTCTGCTTTTCCTTCCCCAATTTCTTTATGTCAGATTGAGTTGTTGGCCCTGCAACAAGGCACCAGCTCCCAACCCGATTCAGTAGAGGAAGATCGCTGGCCAGTGCTGGCTAATTTGCATCACCTTGCAGCCTCCCTGTTCCTTGACAGCTATGGGCACAGTTCACGCTCAAACCTTGACTGTGGTGGTCAGCGTGGTCCTAAAAAAAGAATGCGTTACACCACTTAATTAAATAAACAGATATGTACTGGTAGTACCTTGCAGATTTGTTTGTGTTTCACTGATTGGCCTTTTTCGACCACTGTATTTGTATTTTGATATAAACTTGAAAGTTTATCAATGTCTGGATGGATTTTCAAACTCATTGTGGGTCTGTGATCTGTGGGAAATATGTGTCCCTAATTTGGAAATCAGGAAGTGCGGCTCCATTTCCACGTAACTTTATAGACAGGATGTCTGTTCTTCAGAGCCTGTTCTGCCAAGGTAGGCCACTCTTCATACGAGGCTATGCTCACAGAGTCTGTATTTTGGGTCAAGGATTTTGGGCCAGTCACATTGGTCAGGTTTTCTGCCTAATTTATATGTTTTGGTTTTTAATGTGTACACAAAGCATTTTTTTTTTTTTTAAGTGGACCCCAGGCATCACATCTCTGGAGGGCAGTGGGTTGCTTTCGTTGTGTCTCTTCACTGCAATCACAGCACCAAGTCAAGTCAGGGTGTGTCTGTTTGAGGGTTTTCTCTAATAAAGCTCTTAAGCAGCCATGGGATGGAGATGGGTCTAAGGACGGAGATAAATTGTCAGCAGAGAGATAGTTCTATTCTTCTCATTAATGACTAGAGAGAAAGAGAGGAGGACAAGAGGAAGATTGTGAAAGAGAACAGAGAAGGAGGAGGTAAATTAGTATTGATTGTAACAGGGTTGGTTCAGAGCTGGTTTAACTGTCCTTTATACAGATCATTGGCTTTCCAGATTACTATTAGAGATGAACAAGGGGATTGGAGTGTTGGGATGTCACTACGACCCCATTAAACACACACACGCACCCTCACACACCAGGAAGTTGCTATGACCCTATTATTGTCTGAGGCTTGTGGTGTCACCCAGGGCAGAGCTGGTCTACCATAACTGGAGCTGGACGATGTTAGAAGAGTAACAATCAGAGCAGTAGGGCAGGTCGGGGCTCCAGCTTAACTTTCACTCCAAAAAATAGTTTCTCCTTCCTTTCCATTTACTCCCTCCTTCCGATGGTTCGTGACTGATGTACTTAATTACCTGTTAACTGCGGCAGGCTGGCTCTCTGGGCTGAAACACATGATGGATGAACTGAAACTGGCATCTGCTTGGATACAGTGCCCATACTGTTGGGTACGGTCTACATACACTTATACACAGGAGACGTCATCATTAGTTTATGTACACTTAACTTTTTTGTCACTGTTAGGGAAAGAAAATTGCATCCATAGAAAAAATGTACTGTTAGAACACAGCCTCTCCTTTTGGCTGCAGTCTAGATGGGTTTCAACCCCTCCTTCATCTTGAAATGGTTTTGGGGTGTTGAGGACTGTTTTACTCTTCTTGGGAGGAAATAAGCAATTGTCCTTGTAGTAATGGGACGTGGAAGACAACCAAGAGAGAGATGCAGACAGTGAGGTTAGAACCATGAAAGGACGAGGACAATTGTGTGAGGAAAAAATAGAAGCATGGGAGAAAGAAATGACCAGTTCATAATAATGACTGTTCTCTAAAAGTGTTGAGGATTTTCACTGACTCCTTATGTGAGTTCACCTAGAGAACACACACACACGGCACGTAATCTCATAAAGATCCCCATGCTCCCCATGCTGTGTGTGGTAAAGTCAAAGCAGAGGTCAAAGCCTTTTGGACAAACACAATTAAGACATTAACCCTAGTTGATTGAGTTTAGCCAATCATAACCATGGCTAATTTCCTTTATAGAATCATGAACCCTACAATTAGCGCCAGGGTGTTTGGCCCAACAGGGACGTGACCTCCATTAAAACACAAGGGTGTCTTTGTTCAAGTCTTACACTGTCAGTGGACTAACATACCATGCATGCACTGTGGTTGAACCTGGCTGCTAATGTGGTTAGAACAGGGTGTGAATCTCATCCCATGGAGGGCCTAGTGTCTGCTGGTTTCTGTTTTCTTTTCCTTTCAATTGGTGCCCATTTAAGACCCAGACAACCGGAGGAGCTCTTAACTAATTAATAAACTTAAAGAATTGATCAAGTTCGAGGGTGGAGTAAACACCGGCAGACCCCTCGGACTTCCACGGACTGAGTTTGACACTTGTGGGTTAGAGGATCCAGGGATGGAAGATCTGGTTGGGCTTGGTTTTGAAGATTGGTGGTGGATGACCTTGCCTAAGGGAGACTCGCACACAAACACGTTGTATTCTGTACAGAGACACTCACACACACACGTCTGCGTGCTCTGAATGTTATTGATTAACTTAGGTCTCACTGGAACCCAGATCATGTATGAATAGAACAACTTTACACTCGCAGCTACCCAGAGCAACTCAGAATGGCTCGGGAGCAAATGTACTAAGGAAAGACAGAGATCAGTATTTTGTGAAGAAAGAAACCAATTTGAAATGATTCGAGCTTTGTGACATGGTGCATTATCCTGCTGGAAGTAGCCATCAGAGGATGGGTACATGGTGGTCCTATAGGGATGGACATGGTCAGAAACAATGCTCAGGTAGGCCGTGGCATTTAAACAATGCCCAATTGGCACTAAGGGTCCTAAAGTGTGCCAAGAAAACATCCCCCACACCATTACACCACCACCACCAGCCTGCACAGTGGTAACAAGGCATGATGGATCCATGTTCTCATTCTGTTTACGCCAAATTCTGACTCTACCATCTGAATGTCTCAATAGAAATCGAGACTCATCAGACCAGGCAACATTCTTCCAGTCTTCAACTGTCCAATTTTGGTGAGCTTGTGCAAATTGTAGCCTCTTTTTCCTATTTGTAGTGGAGATGAGTGGTACCCGGTGGGGTCTTCTGCTGTTGTAGTCCATCCGCCTGAAGGTTGTGCGTGTTGTGGCTTCACAAATGCTTTGCTGCATACCTCGGTTGTAACGAGGGGTTATTTCAGTCAAAGTTGCTCTTCTATCAGCTTGAATCAGTCGGCACATTCTCCTCTGACCTCTAGCATCAACAAGGCATTTTCGCCCACAGGACTGCCGCATACTGGATGTTTTTCCCTTTTCACACCATTCTTTGTAAACCCTAGAAATGGTTGTGCGTGAAAATCCCAGTAACTGAGCAGATTGTGAAATACTCAGACCGGCCCATCTGGCACCAACAGCCATGCCACGCTCAAAATTGCTTAAATCACCTTTCTTTCCCATTCTGACATTCAGTTTGGAGTTCAGGAGATTGTCTTGACCAGGACCACACCCCTAAATGCATTGAAGCAACTGCCATGTGATTGGTTGATTAGATAATTGCATTAATGAGAAATTGAACAGGTGTTCCTAATAATCCTTTAGGTGAGTGTATGTGACATCAGATTTGTCACCTTGTCGGCACAGGGATTCAAACCAGTGATTGTTTGCCTATCTACCGCCCCACCTGCCATTGTCTACAACTTGTGTCAAAACAAAACCATAAACCCCCCCTCAGTCTTCCTTACCCTAATCTCTCTCTCACTCTTGCTATCTTTCTATCTATCTTTCTCACAGCTTTCCTCTGCCTTATGTTACCAATGTCTTCACATGCCTTTACCGCTGTATAAAAGCATCAATACAGAAACCATTGATTTTCTAAACTGTTAATGGAGGCCTGGGGGCCAGGCAAGCTCATTAAAACCCTACACAGGTCAAGCTGCTGTAATGAGACTACATTAGTTTACTGGGAGCTTAACTACACCAGACTGGAAAATCCATCCATTGCTACCACTAATTGACCAGTGATTATAATGGGTTTCCAATCTTCGTCCGACTCATAGAGATAGAGCTGCGGGGTCTACTGTGTCCTGGCGTTTTAGTTTAAGTGCTATAGGCTATATTCCTTAGTAGGGTCGAGATGAGGGAAATGTCTCGCTCCAGGTTTACTTTCATGTGAAGCCTTGTTCAGAGCTAGCTTGCACAAGAATTTCAATGTTGTTAGAGTTGTTCAGTAGCCTCCACTATTTCATCCTCAAGGTCTCAGCATTTTGAGGGGGCATGTGTAGAAATGAGCAATTGGTCTCTATTTTGGTTTATATTAGAAATAATATAATGAGGACCACTCCTGCTCTATGTGGCCAGGATTCAAATGTGTTATTTGACAGTTGTTCTCCTAATGGTTGTGTCCTGGTGTGTCTGCCACAGTATCCTGCTATTTGAACACTGGCGTGTTCCAGCCTGACTTCCAAACAAATATGTCCTGCTTGTTTCATGGCGCTCTGCAGCAGTAGAAGTGTGATTGCGATTGTGCAGGCTGGGGACATAGTATTTATGCATTGTTTATTGTTCCCTATCAGAAGCGAATATGCTAGCAACAGATGCAGGGCCCTTTACTGATCTAGATGCTACAGCAGTTACATTCAGTGGCTGCACTCTGTGTGTGTGTGTGTGTGTGTGTGTGTGTGTGTGTGTGTGTGTGTGTGTGTGTGTGTGTGTGTGTGTGCCAACAGCAGAATTTTATTAAGATTCTCGATACCACATACCGAACAATACTATATAGAAATCTGCAAGTGCATAACACTGGTTTGTTTTGCAGTACATGTGATGGTGGTCACTGCAAATGGTCACTGCTTCAATGCAAATAACCACGATTAAGTCGTATAGGCATACTTTTATTTAAATGTGATCAAGGAAACCAGAAGTAACCAAATGATAGTAGAAAGTAATATGTTCTCTAATGGACAGTGTCATTTGCTGACTTGATTTCATTTGTTAAATAATCAGGCGGATCTGCTAGTATACCGTACGAGGGTTTCCAAAGACAATGACAGGCTCACACAAACACGCACACACATTTAAAATAAGCATGGAGTCATGTGAGACTAATCATATTTTGTAAAGTAATGTCTGTATGTGTTACCATGGGTTTTATAGAAGTGATGTACTTTTATATGCGAGGGAGAGAAAATGAAAGACGGAGAACAGCTATGCCCTTTCAGCTGACTCTTATTATGCTAAATAAATCAGATCAATTCAATCAGCCATGTTATTATGTTGTTGGTCCATTTTAGCTATTATTTGGAAAGCATTAGTCATTATTTTCAACAAACCAAGCATTAGATCAGGCAGACACAATTTGTTTAAGCTCGCTACACTGAATTGCCTGCTGGAATTGCAGCCTTGTCACCAGGGTGATATTACTGTAGGGAAGCGTCTACCACTCCACTTACTGATGAAGTAGAACTAAATATAGTGTTTATTTTACCATTACACACATTGGAATGGAGACAGGAGGCAGAAAGACCGGGAAGAAAGAGGGAAGGGGATGTATTTCAGTTGGCTTCTGCATTTAGCCCTGCACCTCGGAATTGGAGAGGTCCAGTGAGCTGCCAGGAACGGCTTGGGATGATGGAGGCTTCAGGCTGAGCTTTTCTTATCAGCCCCGTGGCAGTGCGTCTCCCAGCTCTGCCCTGCCTCACAAAGCTTTAGCCCTGCAAGCAACACACCAGCCCCTTGCAGGGCAGCGCCTGGAGCTCAGTCCGACCCGGCTCATCCCTGCAGGGCCCCCCGGGGCCCGGGCAGCGCCACCTTCACTTGACCTCCACTCAGCCTCCAGTCGAACCAGGGCTCAACCCATGCAGAGGATCATGGGAGAGAGATGGAAAGGGCTGCTCTCTCACTGAGGGGACCGACTGGATTTAGGATTAAGATCAAGGCTTTCTGTTGTGTTTGATAACTGTTTTTAGTACACAGTGGCTAGCCCAGGAGACAGCCGTGTGGCTTGACTCACAGGAGCATGGGTTATCGTAGGGGAGAGGCCCCATTCATTGTGAATAGGCTTTTTTGTCTTGGGAAGGATTTTTTAATTATTTGTCTTATTTTACTTTTTCTGATATTTGGGATGTTTTCACTTTTAGATGCAGCTTCTTTATTGATTTGTAGCACCGACATATTTAGGAAACAGTGGGGGATAAATGCAGTTTAGCTGACAGGCCCTGTGTGTGTGCAGTGTAAGGATGGTATTTTGCTAGCTCGGGCATCTGAACACAGAGAGGATTTCTATCATTTTTAACTTTTTGGAAGGGTTAAGGAGGGGAACAGACATGCATAGGTTTTGTTATGGGATGTCATGCCATGTGCTTTTTAAAGGTAGAAATTAGGACTGTAAAACAAAGGCATTATAAATCATTCAACTGAGGATTCAAAAGGTATTTCATAACATTTTCATTCCCAGCACCACCCATTGTTTTAGCTGTGTGTATTCCATCCTTTATAGAGCGCTGGTTTATGTCATATTCAAGCTAGTGAATTATGTCACATTTGAAATTGGTATTCATGTCACACTGTTATACCATGTTAATGAACCCTTTAGAGAATTATATTTGTTTTAAATGGTTTGTAAGACATTTATGTAGTGCATCTATGTAGGTATTACCATTACCATTTACAAGCTCATTGAACCTTTTGACATCCCCAGAAAGAAAGCTTTTCCTTTTTGTATTACCAGTATGTATGTTGAGATATCCAAGCCAGCTGTTTATTATGTTCACTTGATGAGATATTCATAAGTGAGAGGCTGATGTCATGTGCCAGTCGCTACAGTTCATCCCTGGGCAGATTTGTGTAGTACACAGCACTAATGGAATCAGCGCACTAACATGATGTATATCAGAACAGTGAACTTTAACCGGGCATCCCACATTTGCTTTACATTAAGGATCTATTGACTCTTGTATAAGAGTGAAGTATGAACTTCTTATTACATGAACCCCTCAGCCTCTAACCCTGTGTAGGATCTGCCCCCGCAGGTGCCTTCATGGTGGGTATGCTGAAGAAAGACTGGGCCTCTCAGAACAGCATTGCCCTGTCGTGGCTGGAGCCGGACCTGCCCTCACTCAATGTGGTCGACTATGAGATCAAGTACTACGAGAAGGAGCATGAGGAGTTGAGCTACTCCTCCACGAGGACCAAAGCCCCCAGTGTCATCATCACAGGCTTAAAACCCTCCACCTGCTACGTCTTCAGCCTGAGAACACGCACCTCTGCTGGACACAGTGCTTACAGCCCAAAATATGAGTATGAGACCACAGACGACAGTGAGTACCTCTCAGCTCCAAAATAGGTATTTGTCATGACCCCTAACGTTTAACCCTAATCAATGAAAAGATCAGTGGTTCCTAATGTGTTGGTGATGTTGGTTTTACTTCTATTGGCTTAATTTTTTTCCTCCCAGTAATCATGTTGAATATTAACATACACAGCCAGCCCCGTGATGCTAATTCATTTCCTGACCACTTGGCCAGTTGTCACTTAAATTTGACTTTACCTGGGTTTGTATTTTAGTGGCAGTATTCCTAGTTGACAGATCTCAAGCAGTAGGACTATAGAGCAGCAGTTTCTCTGTGCAGGGCAGCACAGATCTACTCCAATCCATTAAGCTGGCCTTTTCAGTCACACCCTTTTACATCTGGCAAAGGAGATTTGTGCTTTAACTGTCAGTATTTTTGCCGATTGACAGTGTGTAATTCTTTTTCTAAATGTCAAATTAAATGTATCCAACACATTAGCTTGCTAGTTTAGCTTATTCTTCACATTAAAACGGGATGCTCCTATCAAACCAGTTACACACTATGCTGAGTTCTGCTAGCTAACATTATTTAGTAAATTATTTGTTGATGGAAACAGCAGCAGCTAGGACAGGTGCCCCTCAAATCCAGCTGATTAATCCCAATGACACAATGTTGCAATCACATAGAGACATGCTTGCCCGAACTACAAAATTATATCTGATTACATACTTATTGTGTATCACCAAGTCCACGGGGCAAGTGTGCTATTCTGTAAAATAAATCTAGCTGGTTATCAAAGTAGCTAACTGTATGAGCTAGTTACAACAGGTTGGCTAAGCAGCCAACTCACTGCCAGCATTTAACTTTTTTCCTTAAATCTTTCACATTATTAAATCGGGCACTGAGTAATCATTTTACTGTCTAGTGCAGGGATTCTTGAGCCTTTAACACAGAGGTTCTGACATCTCACAATACAGAGGTTCTGACGTCTCCTGAACTAGCTCACCTTATTCAATGGCTTGATGACTAGTTGATTCAGAAGTGCTAGCTCTGGAATGTATCTAACACAAGGAACGGCTGGGTTTATCAAGGAGAGGTTTGCGAACCGCTGAATTCAGGCTATTCATAGAGAGTCAATGAGAGAGTTCAGGGATCCATTGTAAATAGAAACATTTTAGTTTTTTGAATGTTAGACGTTACTGAAACGTGAACATGAGTTCCACGTCTTATAAGATGTTTGAATTATGAACACTGTGGAGGATCTGACCATACAAAGACCTCTGTGGCCTCTCCTTCCCCGTCTCCTCTGACGGTTTGTGTGTGTGGTGTGACTATTGATGGACACCGCCTTCCTTTGCCTCCCTCCTTTCCCGTCCTTGTCCTCCCTGTCGCCCTTTCATTTCTTCATTTGCCCGCTGCTCCCTACCATCTAACCTCTTCCCTTCCTGCTTAGTCTGGACAGGCCTTTTAAATTCAACTCTTACACCTCTGTCACATTAGCTCAGGGTCAATCAGCCTTGCTCCTTAGTTAAGGTTTTGGAATGTGTGTAAAGTGTGTGGTCAGGAGATTGGTCCTGTGAACTAATCACAGCTTTGTTCCTCTCTTCAAGTCTGACTGGCAGTTACCTCCGTCCTGATCCTAGCTACTCACACGCATAGTCTCACACCCATGATCCCACCCTGAGAACACCCACACTTACAAACATTATTCTCTCCCAACCACATCCAACACTCACCAAGATCAATCATATCAGGCTCTGGGTTGGGGGCCACGCTTTCTGATCTCCAATTCATTTTAATTAAGTGTGAAATATTGTAAAAATACATTTGCTAATAGCAATCATCTTTCAATTATGTGGGATTTGCTAGCCCTGTGAAGAAACAGAGAAAAGGGGAAATTATGAATATCAAATGGAGCCAATTTAGGCAAATGATCAGAGACTAAATCACAATTTCATGAATGAATAATATTAATTAAATGGTACCAAGCATATGAATGATTCCCTGTAAAAGCATGGTTGTGTTTCAGACCAAGGGTTCAAAAATGTCTCTGTATTCATTTCAGATATAATTTATACTAACTATATTAATTATTACAGATATTTGTCCTTTATGATAAAGATGTTTTAATATATCTGACTTGATGATGTAAATGGTAAGAAAAAATACCCAAGAAAAAATAATAATCAATCAATTGATTTGTCCCTTTCCCATAGCATCGGACATGGCTTCAGACCAGGGTCAGGTGTTGGTGATTGTCACAGCAGCCGTGGGAGGCTTCACCCTCCTTATCATCCTCACCCTCTTCTTCCTCATCACTGGACGGTAAGACACACACACACACACACAAATATCTGAGGCCTGGGTCATTTCCTAATGGAGTAGATGGTCAGCAGAAAACTGTCAGCAACCCATAGGAAGGAATAAGAGTTCGGCCCAGTAAAAAGCACAAAAGGAAAGGCTTCAATAGCACTGACAGTTTTAGAATAGTTCAGCACCATGGACAACACCAAGAGTGTTTTCAGTAGAATTGACAGAGTTTTAGAATAGTTCAGCACCATGGACAGCACCAAGAGTGTTTTCAGTAGCATTGACAGAGTTTTAGAATAGTTCAGCACCATGGACAGCACCAAGAGTGTTTTCAGTAACATTGACAGTTTTAGAATAGTTCAGCGCCATGGACAGCACCAAGAGTGTTTTCAGTAGAATTGACAGAGTTTTAGAATAGGTCAGCACCTTGGACAGCACTAATAGTGTTTTCAGTAGCACTGACAGTTTTAGAATAGTTCACCACCATGGACAGCAGTGAACGTGTTTTCAGTATCACTGACAGAGCTGTAGTATACCTCAGCAATACGTTGTGGACATCTCCCGGTACTGAGAGGCATAGGACTGCATTACACACTGATTTTTAAAGAACAACAGTTAGAAAGGCACTCAAAGAACAGTTTTAAGTGGGACTTTTCGTGTGATGAAACCTTTGAGATGACTTTTCCATCTGTGTAGGTGTTACCCTCTCTCTCTCTAGGTCCTCTCTTTGTTCTAAAACGCTGAGGCTCGGTAAGCACTGTGAACTTAACAAAAGTTGTTTCAAAGAGTAACCGGTTAAAAGCAGGACACTACATGCATTTTCCTGTCCCTCCACCGTGATGTATATACCTGTGTGTATAGGAGTGTCGGCCTGTGTAGGAGTTGGGTCTATCTCTGCATGGTACAGCGTTTAGACAGCCTACTCTAAACCCACACCACTGCTCTCCACTTCAACTTCAGGGTTATCTTGCTATAGTTTCTCATCTCTCTCTGTTCCTGTTCTCCTTTTCTCCTCTCCTCCCTCTCGCCTCTGTTCCTCATCAACGGAAACAGAGGACTTGGGCCTGTAGTGATGACTCACTGTATATTAAGGGAGAGAAGAGGTTGATTTACATTGACTTTTAGATTAAAGCTGTGGGCAGGGTTTGATATTGAGAGGTGGGAGGGTGTGTCCGCATGAGTGTGATCCGTAATATATTTGTATAGCCTTTCAATCCTCTACGTCTCCTGTATACACCGCTGTAAAAAAAATCCTTTGAGAAAGAGTTCCTGTGTCGGTCTGTGTGTGAGTGTGAATTGAGCCTTAGTGTATTCAGCTTTGTGTGTCTGTGTGTAACTTCCTCTTTTGTGTGTCTGTTGCGTGTCTCTGTATGTGAACAGCCTTTGTGTTTTTCGTGTGTCTTCTATTCAGCAGTAGGACATGAAACCCAGAGAGTCAGTGATAGATTGGTGCTGGACAGGTCTGATAAAGGACAGGACTGTAGCTTTTATCAACACACTGACCCCATCACTGCTGGACCACTGTCACTACGCCGCCCCTACCCCACCCACCACCATCTCCCCCTGTTTGTTCTGTCTTTGTCCAGGCTTCAGTCCTCACACAACAGCATCCAAACCTGGCAACCCACAGATTTCCAGTTCTCTGATCTGGCAACATGGATCTTGTTAGAGCTGCCCTTTTAGAAAAACACTGTCAATCATAAACACACACAAACACCCTGACAAGCGGGCCCCCTTGTCCCTCAGTAATGAGTGTGCAGATTGATTTGGCCTCAGTTGAATTCCAATCTTCCAAGCGTAATATACCCTACTGTTCAAAAGTTTAGGGTCACTTAGAAATGTCCTTGTTTTTGTCCTCATATTTGTCCATTAAAATAAAATGTAATTGATCACAAATTCAGTTTAGATATTCTTAATGTGGTAAATGACAATTATCGATATTCCATTATATTATTTTTTATTCATAGGCATACAGAGGCCCGTTATCAGCAACCATCAGTCTTGTGTTCCAATGGCATATTGTGTTTGCTAATCAAAGCTTATCATTTTAAAAGGCTAATTGATCGTTAGAAAACCTTTTTGCTATTATGTTAGCACAGCTGAATACTGTTATGCTGATTAAAAAAGCAATGAAACTGTTCTTCTTTAGATGTGTTGAGTATCTGGTGCATCAGCACTTGTGGGTTTGATTACAGGCTCAAAGTGGCCAGAAACAAAGAACTGTCTTCTGAAACTCATCAGTTTATTCTGAGAAATGAAGGCTAATGAAGACCATGCCATACCCTGTGGACGGCACCTGATTGAAGTTAATTTCCTCCTACAACAGGACATTGACCCAGAGCACAGCTCCAAATTATGCAAGAACTATTTAGGAAAGAAGCAGTCAGCTGGTATTCTGTCTATAATGGAGTGGCCAGCACAGTCAGCGGATCTCAACCCTGTTGAGCTGTTCTGGGAGCAGTTTGGCCATATGGCTAAGTCAATCCAACTTGTGGGAGGAGCTTCAGGAAGCACAGGGTGAAATCTCTTCAGATTATCTCAACAAATTGACAACTAGAATGCCAAAGGCCTGCAAGGATGTAATATCTGCAAATGGAAGATGTTTTGGCAAAAGCAAAGTTTGAAAGACGCAATTATTATTTCAATTAAAAATCATAATTTCTAACCTTGTCAATGACTATATTTCCTATTATGTTTTCACGAAAAACAAGGAAATTTCTAAGTCACCACAAACTTTTGAAAGGTAGTGTAAACCATAATAATGTCAAACTGGTGGTGAAGAATGAAGAACGTTCACTTCTCAGCCCTGACCCCATCATCTCAGACCTCTGTCTGTTTCTAAAGCCTGGGGTCTCTGGCCTTATCATCTCAGACTTCTGTCTGTTTCTAAACACTTGAGTCTCTGGCCCTATCATCTCAGACCTCTGTCTGTTTCTAAAGACTGGAGTCTCTGGTCGTCATCTGTGTGGACAGTCTACCTTATCACCGAACAATCTCCATTGGCCTGAAGTCAACTACCACTCCTAAAAGTGCCTTAATGTTTTACTGAGCCATCTGTGAATCGCCCACTCAAACAAAACTCTGGCCTTGGCGCCCACTTCTATACAGACTTTCTTTCACATAATCCGAGTACCAATCTGTATGTACTTTCACCTGCTTTGATTGTTAATTGAGAATGTTTGTATTGTATTTTTTTTAGTGTATTGTTGAGTTAGAATTTCTGTGAGGAAAATAGCTTTACGAAATGTATTATTCTTTTTAGGCTGTATAATTTGTTGTTCAAACTCTCCTTTTCTTTCCTCCTCCCTTTCTCCCCTTCTCTTTCTCCTCCCTTTCTCCCCTTTTTCTCTGTGCCTCTCCCCCTTCCTCTCTCTTTCCGGTACATCTGTAGACTAGATGTTAACTGCTTCCAGTTTCTTCAGCATGATAAACCTAATAAAGTTGACTGGCTAGAGTGTGAACCTGTGATCCTATGTGTGTGTGTGTGTGTGTATGAGAGAGAGAGAGAGAGAGAGAGAGAGAGGATGGGCTGTTGTAGAGAGCAGTATTTAAGAGTGTGTTGAGAGGGGGCTATGAATAGCTCAGCCCATCTGGCAGAGTGGAAGTGTGTGAAGAGCGGTGATTAGCCAATGGACACCCATTCAGACTCACACAAGGCTGCGCTGTTAAATCAAAAGTGCAAACATAAATGTGTTGATCCAAATTTCTCCTGTGAACACATTCTCAAAACACTCCTCTAAGCATTTTTGGCAAACACATACTAGATAGAAGACAAAGTTTGAATGTGTCATTCTGTCCCTCTGAATGTGTCATTCTGTCACTCTGAATGTGTCATTCTGTCCCTGTGAATACGTCATTCTGTCCCTCTGAATGTGTCATTCTGTCCTTCTGAATGTGTCATTCTGTCACTCTGAATGTGTCATTCTGTCACTCTGAATGTGTCATTCTGTCCTTCTGAATGTGTCATTCTGTCTTTCTGAATGTGTCATTCTGTCACTCTGAATGTGTCATTTTGTCCTTCTGAATGTGTCATTCTGTACTTCTGAATGTGGCATTCTGTCACTCTGAATGTGTCATTCTGTCCCTCTGAATGTGTCATTCTGTCCTTCTGAATGTGTCATCCTGTCCTTCTGAATGTGTCATTCTGTCCTTCTGAATGTGTCATTCTGTCACTCTGAATGTGTCATTCTGTCACTCTGAATGTGTCATACTGTCTCTCTGAATGTGTCATTCTGTCTCTCTGAATGTGTCATTCTGTCACTCTGAATGTGTCATTTTGTCCTTCTGAATGTGTCATTCTGTCCTTCTGAATGTGTCATTCTGTCCTGAATGTGTCATTCTGTCCTTGTGTTTCCCAGGTGTCAGTGGTACATCAAATCCAAGATGAGCTCTGAGGACAAGAGGAGGACAAACTATCAGAATGGACATGGTGGGTCTCCCTTTCTTTCTTTTTATCTCTGTCTGTAGCTACCTGTCTCTGTTGGTCTTTATCTCTCACTGTCTCAGTCTCTGTCTGTCTCTGTTGGTCTCTACCTCTGCATCGCTGTCTGTTAGTCTCCATCTATTATGGTCTCTGTGTATGTGTGTGTCTCTCTCTGTCTCTCTGTCAGTGATTCTGGTCAATCTCTCTGTCTCTGTCTATCTCTGTCTGTCTCTGTTTATCTCTGTGTGTCTCTGTTTATCTCTGTGTGTCTCTGTTTATCTCTGTCTGTCTCTGTTTATCTCTGTGTGTCTCTGTTTATCTCTGTCTGTCTCTGTTTATCTCTGTGTGTCTATCTCTTTCTGTGTTTGTTGTTCTTTCTGGTCTCGTTTTGTCTATTGTTGTCTATGTGTCTTTCTGTCTCTCTTTCTGTGAAACACTCAGATGTCTGGCGATGGACTCGTCACTTCACACTCACTTTTGGCAATACAAAGTGTACGAATCAATTCAGTTAGATTTGTTCCGCCCGTGTAAATGGCTAAACTGTGGTGAGACTTAAATCTTAAAAAGAAATGTTCCACACAAACAATTTACCTTATTAAATGTCTCTGACCATTTCATGCTAAAGAGAACACCCTTGGAGAGGAACGTGTGGACAATTTTCACACAATCAATTTTAACCGTGTCTGCAATGCTCAATCCTCTATATAAGGTTAGATGTGAATGTAGGGATGTCAATACGAGTGTTGTATTGCCAGCTTTAAAAAATAGTCCACAGAACTAAATGCTGTATAACACCTGAAAAGGATCTGTTCCCCTCGCCCGTCTCTCTTTTTATCTATATCTCTCTCTGTCTGCTTGTTCTGTCACTTCCTTCCTCTTTAGAATCCGCGTGTCCAGTATTTCTTACCTTTTGGCTGATTTCAGTTCCATCTCCGCCCCTCATATTATTCTCCCTCTTTCTTCCTCCACCTCCACTGTGTTTATTCCTTAGGGGGGTGAGAGGGAATGGGTCGGAATGGGCTCATGCAGGAGTGGAGAGGAATGTGTAGATGGGGAAATGTCTGAGAATGAGAGGGAGATGGATGGAGGAGTTCTGTCCGAGTCCAGTGGTAGGCAGACAGCGAGCAGGATGAGCTCTGAGACTGAAAACACACCCAGAAGAGATGGGCTGACAGAGCCTCTTAACGCCATGTTTGTGTTTCTCGCTTCATTCTTTCTGAATCTGTCTGTCTCTCTGGTTTGTCTGTCTTTCCGATTGCCCGTCTCTCCCCGTCTGTCTGCGTTGACAGCTAGACAGTGTCTCACAGCTATCATTGTTCCCTCTCTCTCCTTCTCTCTCTTTCTTCCTCTCCAGTGATATATTGATGTGTCTCTTCAACCTTGAGTTGTGTTTCATCCAGAAGGGTGTTTTCCAGGTTGATTGTGTCTTCAGGTTACGGCTGGAGCACTGTTTTGCATGACCATTGATTGTTCTGTTTGGAGAAGAAGAGAGGGAGGCTGATCTCATGCAGGTAGAGGTTGTTTACAAAGACAGGAGAGGAGGCAGGCTGTCGACAAACTTCTGTCTCCAGATACAGTCCTCTCTTGATTTCTGATCCTGACCGTCACTGTCTTTTCTCTCGGCGTGTCCTGTCTTCTGTATTGTCAGCTCTCCCGTACCCAGGGGTGAAGACCTATGTAGATCCAGACACCTATGAGGATCCAGCTCAGGCCGTCCATGAGTTTGCTAAAGAGATTGACCCAACGCGGATCCGGATTGAAAGAGTAATCGGAGCAGGTGGGCCGGCTGTCCGTACTCTTCTCTTAATCATCATTTCACATTAACAGGGCTTCATTAACATGTACAGAACAAATGACAGTGGCGATGTACTGTGTTGTTTGTATTATATTCTATATAATAGCTACACAGTAATGTGTATTCTCTGTCATGACAGAAGCTCATTTAGTTTGGCACAGTGTGCTATATCTAGACTAGTGCAGAGTTTTATGAACTAGGGGTTGCCACCTGACTGGATCTGGGTAATAAATCCAGAGAAACTAAAGAAAATGTGCTCTGCGCATAAAAAAAACATGTAATGCTGGTAACCACAATATGCAATGCTGGCTTGATCTGTGCAATAATATCATTTCAATTCCAGATGGATAGGACTCTCAGAAACATATTTGTATCGGTTCTGGTTTCCTTAGAACGCCCTAGAACATAGTGGACAGGAACAGTCTAAATCAGACTGGGGAGGGAATCATCAATGATCATGTTCTTCTCTTTTTTTACCCAAACTGAGATGGCTCAAATTACAAAGTAAACATGGGTCATTAAATAGAACACATTTATTCATGATGGTATCTCAATTGTTTGTTTTTCAAATATCAAATGACTGTCATGGGCCAAACTGGTTTGAGAAGCCTTCCTCCAGGATGTGTGAGTTGGTGTGACGGGTAGTGTAATATGCCATATGAAGCAATTTGTTTTCATTTGCCAGATAGGGAGATAATCATATCTCTACTATACAGTGGAGTTTTTGCCTCTCTGTGTTCTGCTAAACACACTAACACACATGCTTGTACACACACGCATGCACACACACATATGCACACACACACACACACACACACACGTATGCACACACACGCACGCACACACGCACACACCCACGCACACTCACACACATACATGCACACACACATACATACACACACACGCACACACACATCTTGACCAATGGGGATATTAAAGTTGTCAGAGCTTTTGAGAAGACAAACAGAAGAGAAAATATATACATTGCATGATGATTCTATAGAAGGTGCCAAGAGACATTATGAGAGTTGAGTAATTGAGAATGGGAGGTGTTTCTGTACTGCAACACTGCCCTCCAGTGGTTCCATATGGTGGCTGTGTGTGATCCAGGTGAGTTCGGCGAGGTGTGTAGCGGTCGTCTGCGCACGCCAGGGAAGAGGGAGACTGCTGTGGCAATAAAGACCCTGAAGGGCGGCTATGTTGAGCGACAGAGGCGGGACTTCCTCAGGGAGGCGAGCATCATGGGACAGTTTGACCATCCGAATATCATCAGGCTGGAGGGCGTGGTCACCAAAAGTAAGGAGCTTCATGGGAAGTTTCGCACTGTTCATCATCATGCGTGAGACACACCTAAATGCCACACTGCCATTCACGCTCAAAGTCAGTTGGAAGCGGAGTCCTCGCTGGTCCTCAGCTTCATCCACCCCACATCAGCTCTCATTCCACGGCCCTGCTGTTAGCGACCACCAGACAGACGGACGGACCCACGGTGTTTATGTGGGACAGCTGCCTCTGACACGGCATGTGCATCATCAAAACAGTGTGTTTCCCATGGCTGCATATGCTTCACACACACGCACGCACGCACACACAAACACACGCACGCTACAGCACAATGCGTAGTAGTCACTGCACGTTGGTCTGCTGTTCTGAGAAACACCTGTGTTCTCCACACACTCTGTCACTTGGCTCTTTCCCTTTCTCTCTCCCTCCATATGCATCGCTCCCTTTTTACTCGCTCCCTCTTTTCCTCGTCATCCCACAGTCTTTCTCTCTTCTCCCCCTTTGTCTCCCCCGCTTCCTCACTTTTTCTCTCTTCTTTCTGTCTCCCTGTCAGTCTCTCTCCATCTGTTGTTGTCTTGAGGGGCTCATTAAAAGTGAGAGGTGTCAGGGTGTGACTGTGTTTTACCTGCACAGGAACACCAGGTAACGCTCCACACTCACCAGTACTTTACAGCCCTCCTTTCTGTGGATGGGGTTTGCAGATGGAGGCGTGGAGAGAGAGAGCGAAATGTGTAGAAGGGGATGGAAGGAGACGTTTACATGGAGATGGCAGGCCCGTTCCATTACTATGTAATCTGATCAGCAACATGGACAGACGGCACCAGATCTGTACTGCCAGGCTTTTGCTTCATGCCTGTTACAGCTTCCATTCAAGGCTGACTGCCTGGTTGACTGTCTGTTTCAGGTCCTGCTTGCCTGGCTGCCCCCCCCCCAGATCCCTCTGAACCTACCGTGTCCAAAAGGCATTTCACCTCTCTGAAACGTCAACCTAGAAGCATGACTGAAGAAAGGGCTACTAGTTAACTAAAACTGAGTCCTCCAGAAAGTGCAATGCATTAATCAATCAAATTTATCAATCAAATGTATTTATAAAGCCCTTTTTACAACAGCAGTTGTCACAAAGTGCTTTACAGAGACACCCGGCCTTAAACCCCAAGGAGCAAACAACAGTAGTGTTGAATTTCATTAGAGATAATGAAATATGAGCATGGTCCCTGACTGAGGCCTGCTTCTGATTCAGCAGGGTCACTTTTTAACCTCGCGTCTGTTTTTTGTTTTTTTATCATCTCTGATTTAATATTCAGATATTAAAGAGCCACAGCGGGCCCGTGGTTGTGCCAGTCTGCTGGGCCAATTACCCCAATCCACAGGGCACTGTAGAGAGTAAACACCACGTCACGTCGGCCAGGTTAATCAAGCCATACATGGAACCAACAACCTGCAGTATGTGGATCAGGACAGTGTGCTGAGAAACGTCTAAACGTCTGATGGGTTTGAGCAGTTGCTTCCCTGTAGTATTCACTGATACTCATTAACATTGAGCCAGTAAACACGCTCTGTGTCTCTGATGGGCTACAGAACAGCCAAGCAACAGAACCGCAAATACAAATCAGTGGGCTGTGAACAACATTGTTTGATTGTTAATGTGTACGATCTCTACTGACAGACATCTGTCTGTTGTTTTTAATAGCCATTATTATCATATATTAAAGTGTCTGCCGCAGTTGTTTTTCCACAGGGTGGTGTGTAATCCTTTAGTCAGTGCTTACAGTAGCCCACTGGAGGATTACGCAGAGGAGATGGGTGACACCATGGGAGACCGGGGGAGATAAATGTCCCTTTGTCCACCACCCCTCATCTCCTCCTTTCTGCTGTTCTGACTCCTCCCTACTGCTCTCTCTCCCTTCCTGGCCCCTCAACCCCTTCCACTCCCTTGACCTCCCCCCTGCTCTTTCTCCTCCCCCTGCTGTGACTAAAGAGTAATAACAGTGGCCGATAATTAGCGCGTGTTGTTAATCAGACAGGTGTTAATTAATCCACAAATGGATTACAGTCCACTCTCCACAGGCCCATTGACCATCATATAGACCATCACATAGAACAGCCTGCTAATGCTAAAGGCTAAAGTTAATCTCGCCCCAGGCCCAGCAACTCTGACAGGGAACATGCTGCTAATGCTAAAAGCTAACAGTAATCTCTCCCTAGGCCCAAAGACTCTGACAGGGGACATCATGCTAATGCTAAAAACTAACACTTATCTCTCCCCAGACCCAAAGACTCTGACAGGGGAACATCATGTTAATGCAAATAGGAGGCGCAGTTATAGCCTGAAGGCTACAGAGAGACTTTAGGTGGGAATAATGACGGATATCAACGATTGGTCTTTTCAGAAATCGCTTGAAATTATTTTTGGACCGTCTCTCGGCCATGTAGAATTGGGCCCAACTAGCAGAAGTACAGCGTCAGAGGTAACAATGTTACCTTTTCTCACCTGTCCTCCATGGACGACTCATGGGGCTTACTGCACAATCTCTTTGGAGTAGATGCTAGAATAAATCTTAGATATTCTTTGTTTTTCCCGTTTAAGGCACGTAAAAACTATTTTATTTCAGTGTTAATATTACACACTTTTTTAGAACCTAATATAAGCCTTTTAAATCAGAAAATGATCAGACATAGACAGAACCATTGACATCTTAGAGTCTACTATATATATATATATATATATATATATATATATATATATATATATATATATATATATATTTATATATACACACACAGTATATATCATTTATAAAATAGGCCTATATAGATACGTATATATATTATTTTTTTCCTAAAGTTTCTTTTCTCTGTGTAAACTCACCTCTTGAGTCCTTCAGCTAACAGAGATTAATGAAACACAGAGGAGCATGAGCCTTGTTTATTTGTATCTCTTGATTACTCACTGCTGCAAATATTGACACAGTGATGATACACCGACAGTATGGAAGACGGCTTCTCCATGTGACAGTGGCATTACTATAGGTTCTCCAACCCCAGGCCATAACATCACTGGGAACTACTTTTATTCCAGCCATGTCTCTAACACCTCTTCGTGACCTGACCTGGGGTGTCTGGTGTGTGATTTCAGGCAGGCCTGTGATGATAGTGGTGGAGTACATGGAGAACGGCTCTCTGGACTCTTTTCTTAGGGTGAGAAACAATTGCTCCCTTTCTTTGAATTTCTCGTGTCCATTGGCATCGCAAAAGTAAAATGTCTCCGGTGTCCCTCGCTTCACCAGAACCACGACGGTCACTTCACGGTGATCCAGCTGGTGGGCATGCTGCGTGGCATCGCGTCGGGCATGAAGTACCTGTCTGACATGGGCTACGTCCACAGAGACCTGGCCGCTCGCAACATCCTGGTCAACAGCAACCTGGTGTGTAAGGTGTCTGACTTCGGCCTGTCCAGAGTCCTGGAGGACGACCCCGAGGCTGCCTACACCACCACGGTAACATGACCTCTCTCTGACCGCGTCTGTGGTGCCACTTTCCCGGCAACGCCAATCTGGCTCTCCGGTCATTCATCTGCTGTGACATTGTACTGTGTTGGTTCTTTATTGTCTTCATATAGCGTTCCTGTTCCATCTAGTGTTTCCATTCTGTTTAGCCGTTGTTGTGTGTAGTGTTTCTGTTCTGTATCGTTTTTATTTTGTGTGTAGTGTTTCTGTTGTGTACTGCCACTCAGTGCTTGTTCTTTCACACAGTTTCAAACTGTGAACATGTTTGTGCACACATTGAGTGACTTCAGAGTAGTGCATTCACACTGTGAGGCTGTGTAGCATATGGTATGTAAAGTGTGCACGCCCCCTCTAAGCATGAATTGTCAATTAGCAGATGTTGACTGTGTATTGTGTTCTCAGTGATTGAAACCTCACAAGTGTGCATGTGTTGGGGTTGTCTGTGTGTGTACAGGGGGGTAAGATACCCATCAGGTGGACAGCCCCCGAGGCCATCTCCTACAGGAAGTTCTCATCGGCCAGCGATGCCTGGAGCTACGGGATCGTCATGTGGGAAGTGATGTCATACGGGGAGCGGCCTTACTGGGAGATGTCCAATCAGGACGTGAGTTGTGGAAGAGGCCTTAAGCTAGGGCCTGATGGGGATTCAGAATAGGGAAAGACCTTTGTTTGGGATCATTCTGTGTGATGTCTAAAGCTTAGAGATTGCACTGTAGAAAAGAAAGAAGAAGACTGGGGGACAGAAAGTCAGAGAGGTAAAGAAAGAGGGCTTCTTGGTAATCCTCCTCTGCCCTTCGTAAAACACATAAACACACACACACACATAAACACACACAGTGGGAGAGAGCCAATAGCTTCAATGGGATTTGTGCTGCTGGTGAAATGCTTAGAAGTGCTTTCCAAGACAAAAGCCTCGCCAAGCCCCAAATGTTGCAGCCTCTGCCTGAGCCCCATCTTCCCTCACCTGTCAGGGCTCAGAGAGGACATGAAGGCTACCAGCCAGCTGAAGAGGCTGTTATATTCACAGCCCTCCTAACACATCGTAGAGCAGGGTCGACAACGGCCATTTTGGATAAACAAAACAAACTAAAATAGAAAATGTTGGGGGCAGTGGGTTTGGTGAAAAGAAAAGTACTCAAAAACTGACAGGAATTCATTACAAATTATTTTTATTTTGTATATAGTTGATAAACTACAATAGGATACATTACTATGTGATCATGTTTCAATTTGTGACCTCGTTTCTCAAACAAAATATCTGCTTAGTTGTGGTCACTTTGCAGTGTACAGATACAAATATTCATTAAAATCTTATTCTGGCCCCCGAATCATCAATTCGGACGTAATCCATAGTGCTCCTTCCTAGGCCATAGACTCCCAGTAGCTCTGATATAGTGTTTGCGATACCATAGCAGACTGGTGCTGAAATGACTGGACGATACGAAGTCTGTCTAACTCTCTCCCAGGTCATCCTGTCCATCGAGGAGGGCTATCGTCTACCTGCCCCCATGGGCTGCCCGGTTGCACTTCATCAGCTGATGCTCCACTGCTGGCAGAAGGAGAGGAGCCAGAGGCCCAAGTTCATTGATATGGTCTCCTTCCTGGACAAGCTGATCAGGAACCCCAGTAGTCTGCTGGCACTGGTGGAAGATATGCAGTGGTACTCTTCCATTTCATGTATTTAATGTACACTTCAATCCAGAGCTACTTAGGAAACCGCTTTTACTTGCAAGCTAGAGGTTTTAAGCCGTGTTATATTCCCTTTTTGCCAGTCTACCAGATTCCCCAGGAGAGGTGGTGGATTACCCCATGTTCATCTCCATCGGGGATTGGCTGGATTCCATTAAGATGAGCCAATACAAGAATAGCTTTGTGGCAGCAGGATTCAGCACACTGGACTCTGTGGCTCAGATGACCATTGAGTGAGTAGATGGACTGTTCACTATTCCAAACGTAACCGTAACATTATTCTACCTGTTTAATAAAAGTTACTAAACCTGACAAAAGTGTGTGTGTGTGTGCGTGCGCGTGCGCGCGCGTCCTCCCTCTCCCACTAGAGACGTGCGGAGAATCGGGGTGGTCTTGATTGGACACCAGAGGAGGATCGTCAGCAGTATACAGACCCTCCGACTGCAGCTACTGCACGAACAGGAGAAGGGCTTCCACGTATGAGACCTTAGAACGAACGGACAGACGGAGGGAGAGAGATGGACAGAGAGACAGTCGGACAGCCCCGGCCTGTGCCGCAGTCTTCACCCTTTCAAGCAGACACGCGGACGGGCCGTCTCACCCTGAAGGCCTCTCTCTCCGGCAGACTATCACACACTTGGACCTCAGTGCAGAAACTCCATAAAGACAGACTGTTTTATACACACCAACCTGCTTTAGCCAGAAACAGGACAACAGAGACAGGGCTCTGAGATAATCTGTGCTAGCTGTCTCTGGTCGTCCCCGGGGAATGTATGCCTTGTCGCAGCAACAGTACTTCTCGTCTATGTGGAGCAACGTCATTATACAGTAGAGCTGTAGATTTGGGAACTTAACCTATGACATTTTTTTCCCCCATGTTTTTGTGACCATGATGTAGCTGCTAACAGATGAGCAATCAGAGGATTGTCTTTAAATAATATGATATGAATTATTTTAGAGTTTGATAAGTAAGCGTCATCATAAGGTATTCTTGTTACATTATTTAACCCCCAGAGTACCTGGGTATGCTAATACTTGAAGAAAGGAGAGGAGATCGTTTTTGAAGTGCAGAGGATTTATGAATGTTTTACGTGTGTAGAAATCTATAATGATTATAATCCTAAACTAATATTTATATCTGTGGAGTCCTGTATGTGAGCGCCCTAGTAAATTTGGATCTTATCTCTTCATTTAATTACCTTTTTATCAAAGTCAGCAACATATGCAGTCGTCTCAGTAACTAAGATAAGAGAAATAAACGAATGATACTCTCTTATGGACCTATACACCTTGACGGCAGAGTGTCAACAAATCTCAGCAGACACCCCTACATGCTAACCTGCAAGCTCTACGGGCCAGTCGTGCAATGCTACAGACTCATGGCAGCTGTTGGAACACAATGTACATAGCCAAGTAAGCCAGTGCGTTGGGTGTACCTTATTGCTGGCGTCAGGACACTGCGCTGATATGTGCTGTCAGGACCCACATGCACCCCATAGCAGACTGGAGTCTGACGTGCTCAGTAACAAACACACAGAGAGACTATGTAGTGCCAGGGTCGATACGTACCTCTTTATTCCCGGTGGACCTCCATAACCCGAGGCACCATCAGCCTCCAGATCCACAGGTAGTCCAGGTGGTTCAGTAAATCACCCAAAAACAATGCCTGAAACCCAGAGGCTGGCATTAGCTCCCCCGAGCCGCGTGGCTTATGCTTTCGCTCAGCAGGCTAACGCAGTCTTGCGAAGCCCAGTTGATCACATTTGTCCAGGAGCAGGGGTCTCTCTGGGGGGCCTTGAGTTGCGCCCAGACACACTGATCTAGGGTCAGTTTAATCCTATTGGACCCACTCATGTGTGTGCTAAGGATTGAGGTAGGCCAGGCTGATCCTAGATCTGTGGTTTTGGATAACTAGTACCTGGGCTGATCCTAGATCTGTGGTTTTGGACAACTAGTAACTGGAGTTCACCTGTCCAGCAGCTGCTCGGAGTCAGACAAGTCGGGTGTCCTTCACAGGGGAGGACATCCAACACTCTTTCTCCTCTTGGAAGGAGAAACCAGATGAGTTTGCTTAGCATGTCCTTCTGCTGAGCAACAGGAGAATGCTTTTTTGTACAAAGTACAAGTATACTTATAATTCTTGTATTTTATTTTTCTATAATTTCCAAAGAGACGTTGTAGATCTTGCACACTGTATAAGGCAGATTAAAGAAAA
Organism: Esox lucius; assembly: GCF_011004845.1. Taxonomy (NCBI): domain Eukaryota; kingdom Metazoa; phylum Chordata; class Actinopteri; order Esociformes; family Esocidae; genus Esox; species Esox lucius. The sequence continues at coordinate 24,345,536 of NC_047584.1, read as the reverse complement.
TATTTATTTGAAGAATAAAGGTGAACAGTTCTGGTGGTTAGATGTTATCATGTTTTTACTGTTTCATTCTTGGGAAGACATCCTGATTTTAAGAATCGTGCAATGATACTGGACCATCATTTCAAGCCTCCCCCAACACCTTTTCATCAAATGACTGCTTATGGGAGTTTTCTTACTCAAACATTTAGTGGAGACAGATCTACCCTGAAGGAAGAAATTAATTAGATTTAATTACGTTATTGCCTAAACGTGCTATAACGGCTTGTATAGGCAGTTCAGTGCCTGCAATCTCAACCGTGGCGGTTTGCTGAAAAAGCACTCTGTTCTGCTCAATATCAAAGTGCTCACACAACCAGTCTGGCAAGATGGAAATCGGAGGACCAATGTCTCAATATTTGACTCTCCCTGGTCCGCTGGGAGTTGCTGCTACCAGGCAAGCCCATTATTTTGAATTAAGCTAAAAAAAATACTTTGGGAAGGGGTGAAAGAGGGAGGTGCCAGAAATGCATATAATGTCATTAGTTTCAGTAATGCTGAAAACAACAGTAGACAATATTTGAGCAGCACATTTATAGCACAGTGAGTAACCCAAGTGTTTGAATAAAGCAGTTTATTTCAAATGGTCTTTTTAATATTGTTCAGCAGAGGGTGCTATTTTACTGGGTTTTTAGTGCTTTGATCAACAGGTTGTTTGACTCCCTGTGTGTTATTTATCAACTAGGCCTACATATTAAGATTCTGCAGTTGTCATTAAATATGTTAATCTATTAATATTAAACAGTGTATGCTTATAGTCACAATTCCACACTGGACATAATAGTAACAACCTGGTTTTTAAGAAGACTAATTCCAAAAGGATGAAGATTTTAGCGCACTGACAAGACAATAATGATTGGAATGTACAGTTAGGTTACTTTATGTAGGATAAATGTAATCAGCCTTTTCTCAGTAATGTTACATTATCTGATGTCCATCTGAGAATCACCCCATTGGCTGCTGTAGTTAGCCAGGAGGTTCGAAGCATAATTCAATCTAATTGGCTTATTCAAAGCCCAGACCGCCAACCTTTTTCTGTAGTAACCTATTTAGTCCTCATATCCACAATGACATTCTATTTTATCATTTTAGACTGAAAGGCTTCAAGAAATGGCTGAAACTTTAGATTATACATTCAGTGGGTAAGTAGGCTATAACGGACATTTGTTAAGCTCAGGATTAGATGTTTTAAGCTGGGACAAATGGGCCTGTTAGATAAACTAACGGTATGGCTGGGGCTGAAGAAGAAAGAAGTGAACGTTTTGTGTTTGGGACTAGACAATAGCGGGAAAACCACCATCATCAACCAACTCAAACCCAGTAATGTAAGTCCACCTACATGGCCCAACTACTAATGTGCTGTAGCTCATTCACTGATTATGTCATTCATTGTGCTCTAAACTGTGACCTGTTGATGTGACATGCTACTGTGCCTGTCAATGGAAATTGTTATGTGTCTTGGTTAAGTTAGCTGAGCTGTGTAGATTGTGGTTGTACTGTATAATAAGTGCATATTAGGAGCTGTGCGAGTTTTTCACATGTTTTGCACTTGCAATCATCTTGATTGCTGATTGCTTGTTTTCAGCAAAGCTTATTTGGCCCACTCTCAGACGACTGGAAACATATTAGTCAGGTTAAGGTCAGTACAGTCTATTTCACCATAAAATTGAAAGGTTCCTGAAGGACCCTTCTGTGGGAATTCATGTTGAAGCTAGAACCGCCAAATGCCTTGAGTTTGTGATTAAAATAGAACTGCCATTTTGAAAGTTACTCCCTCCTCCTTCTGTGACTTTTCCTAAATAGGCCTTTATTACATTGTTCCGTAGTCAGAATTCTAAACTCACAAACAGAAAATAATTTAGAAACCATTTACCTGTTTTTTTTTTACCCCTTTCCCAACTTAATCTGCCAAAAGCGCACTCCACTTAGCATTGGTACCCAGGCAGCTGCTAATCGTACCCAAGCGCTAATCACCCCTCACTGAATGCATGGAGTCAAGTGATGAATGCGCGATACTCCCAGATGAAAGATGAATGATCAGAGTGTTTGTTGAATTTGAATGAACTTATAAATACAAGAGTTCCACGATCATTCAACGAGGCTATTATTGAAACATAATACAAATGTATGTGCTGCCCCCGCGACCCGATACAGGATAAGCGGGATGAAGATGAGAAGAAGATGAGAGATGAATACAAACGATATAGGCTACTCGACAATTCAACATATGTATCACTCGTTACCAGTTTTCAATAGGTGATTCAGCTTCTTGTGTAGGCTAATTCATCAAATGTTAATCTAAATACTTATTCACGAAAGGAAATATCAACAATATTCTTTACCAATCACCAGTTACCAATTCAAAAGAAGAATCAGAAAGAGTTTTATTGTGAAGTAAATTTGACAAAAAACTAGGATTTGTCCTGGTCTGTTAGGGTGTGTGTGTATGTGGGAAGGGGTTATAGATGTGTCCAGTTGAGGATTGTGTGTATGTGGGAAGGGGTTATAGATGTGTCCAGTTGAGGATTGTGTGTATGTGGGGAGCGGCCTATAGCAAGCAAGTTTATTTATATAGCACAAATCATATATAGAAGCAATTCAATGTGCTTTACAGTGAAAAGAAAAATATTTTATATTCCTCTGAAAACGGCAGCAGAATGTGCATTACAGAAAAATAATTTGATGATTGGTAAAGCATAGGAAAATAGAAATAGAATGAAACCAAAATAAAAACATAGAAGCAATTCAATGCGCTTTACAAAGAAAAAGTGAAATATAAAAATACAATAAAACATAATAAAAATAAAACATCAAATAATAAAGTAGAAATAGAATAAAAACAAAATTGTGGTTAAGTTTAAGCGCTCAGTCATAGGCGCATGAACAGAGACGTTTTTTTAACCTGGATTTAAAAATGCATACGTTTGGGATCTTCTGGTAGTTTACTCTGGTTGTGTGCAGCATAACTCATAAATGCACCATGTTTAGTTTGTACTCTGGGCTCTACTAGCTGACCTGAGTTCATGGATCTAAGAACCCTGATCAGTTTATACTCTTCAAACATATCAGAAATGTATTCTGGTCCTAAACCATTCAGTGATTTATAGACTAAAGGTACTACTTTAAAATCTATTCTGTAACTAACTGGAAGCCAGTGCAAAGATTTAAGACCCAGAGTCGGAGAACTGATCCCTGGATGGGGTGACACCATCAGACCCTGCTGCTTTTCGGGGGCTCTGTTTCTTGAATAGTCTGTTAATGTCCCCCTCCAGGATTGAAAGTTCCATTGTAGTGGCAGGGGTGGGGATGATTGGGATGGGTGATTGTGAGTGGGCCCCGATGGTGGGGGGGTTGGTATTGATGGCTGGACACACAGGGAGAAGGAGTGTTGTCAGGACTTCCCTTTTGTCTTTCAAATCTGCAGTAGAACCCATTCAGGTTGTTGGAAAGTTACAGGTCATTAATGCAGTGGGGGGGGATTTAGGCTTGTAGTTGTTAATCTGTTGAAGGCCTCTCCAAACAGAAGCAGAGTCATTGGTCAAGAACTGTTGGTCTCCTGTAATATGTTCGAGAACAAACATATTACACATTACTGTTTTTATTAGGAGAGAAAGAAAAACAAAATATCACACATCCTATCAGCTGTCTTTGAATTGTCTTTTCTTATTTTGCTGAAGACTCAGGTTCTACAAATGTGCTACACTAAAAAATTATTCACCAAACTAAATATCAATGATATTCTTTAACAATTCAACAAACGCAGAGGTGCAACTGCACATTTTGCTGAGGGGTAAGAATGCCATCCTGAAGACCCACCCTAACAGAAGTATATAATCCTATAATTGTAGCATACTCTGTTTTTTCCACACAATTGTATTTAGTGCATGTAAGTGAAAAGTAGTAAATATAATATTTAATCAATAATACCTGGCCCAAACACACAGGTATTTGTGGTTTATGAGGACTCTCCATAATATATTGTATACTGCACAAACTATACAGTGGCAAGAAAAAGTTTGTGAACACTTTGGAATTAGTTGTTTTCCTGCAATAATTTGACATAAAATGTAATCTGATGTAAACAAACACAATGTGCTTCAGCTAACAACACAAACCATTATAATTGTTCATGTCTTTATTGGACACATCCCATTGAACATTCAATTAATTCAGAAAACCAATTCATTCCAAAGGGTTCACATACTTTTTCTTTCCAATGCATATTCTATCGATTAATGCTAACCCTCAAAGAAAACTCGCGGCATTCTTCATTTAGTATGTTTTTTCAAAGCTTTTTGTTTTATGAGGACATTTAAGTGTCTGTTTATAGCATAATTATATGTGTATAATATAGAATAAGCCTAGTGAATAGTCTCTGTAAACTATTTATACCTTAACACACAAACATTAAATACAAAAAAAAAAGTTATATGGCCTTTGGAGTCATTCCAACTATAGTATAAAATAGTGTGTGAACAAAAATGCTTAATTGTTACAAATGATTGGTTCTAAGCAACCTCTCCATCACAAACAAGTCAACGACTTAGCCTCTGGAATTATTAAATTACATCTGGATGAGGTAATTTATTCACACCACATCCAATGGTTTCTGATATAGTTTGACTGCGCGCTGCAAGAAATAACGTGCTTGTTTGGATTAACAGAGGCGAAAAGCGAAATAACTATGTGGTGTTAAGTGGGGAGGCTCAATTTTAACAATCTCCTCAGTTTCTCTGGAATATTTTTTTTTGAGTGCCGGAGATACTCGGAAATGAACTGATGTTATCGTAGATCACTTTGTCCTCGATATCAGGCAAAAACGTTAACTGTTGATTAACTTTAAGATTTACAGTGATAAAAAATGTTAGGTTAATCTTATCAATCTCTGTTAATCCACTTGGACATTGCTGTCCTCATCTTGATGCAATGTTATTCATTTCCCCCTTTTCTGTCCTGCGCCCCAAAACGCTTCCCTCCTGATCCATTTTTGTCATGTGACTGTGTCTGTGACAGATTTAGAGTAATGTGGGAGGGTGAGTGGTTAACATACATTTTTATGATTTTGGCACAATGGCGTGCGGAGCCCGTATGTACTGCATATACAGCATACCCATTTTTTGCGCACCTGAACAAACGTATTACACGTTATTGTTTTTCATCAGTACACGTAGGCTACTGTAAATTATTCATTGAAATTGTATACATGTTCTTTACATTATTTTTCAGTTGTTACATGTACATGTCTACCTCGGCAACCTCAGTGCTGGTATCCCTGCATTTTGGCTGCACCTTCAATTTGCACATTTATACATCCCACTTATATCATTAATTGTTCTTAATTGTTTCACTTGTACATTTTTGTACCCTTCTATTTGCACTTCTGCTTAGATACTAACTGCATTTCGTTATACTGTACTTGTAATTGTTCAGTGACAATAAAGTTGAATCGAATCTAATGAATAACAATGACGTCAATGGATGAATGGGCCATAACCCCCAGATCAACCCAGACACACGTATGCATGTGGTTGAAGTGTAATGGTGAAGAATGAGGATGTAAATTGTATATAATCTGAATTCGGTGAGCAGCTCAGACACAACTCAGACACAATTTACAGCGTTTAGTTCACAATGGCATACCAAACTCGGCGAGTCAAAGCCATGCTGCAAAATGTAGATGAGATGGAGTCAGATGGAGGATCAGAAATAGATCCCGAAATCTACGTGTCGGATGAATGGTCTTCATCAGATTCCGATAACGAGCCGCCACCTCCAATGCCAGAGCTGCCTCCCCAAAAAAAAAGAAACAAACCAACGGCGACCCCAAACGCCTCGGCGAGAGAGGATTCTGGGAGGGACGGCACGATTTGGGTAGAAAAGAGCAATGGGAGCACCCCAGGAAGACGACCAACGCAGAATATCTTCACCGAGAGTGCAGGCCCAACAACCCAAGCCAGAAAACACATTGGCAGTGTACTCGACAGTTTTCTTTGTTTGGTTGACTTGCAGATGCTGCAGCACATCAGAAATTGTACTGTTACTCGTGCTCACAGAGAAGGAGAGAGCGCGTGGGACATGTCTGTTGATGAACTCAAAGCATTCATTGCGCTCTTGTATGTCCGCGGCGCTTACGATGGAAAGAGCATGGATATGGAGTCATTTTGGTCTGATCGAGTTGGAGTTAACTTTTTCCGAGACACCATGCCACGCAACCGCTTCGGAGAGATTATGGGACGCCTACGTTTTGACGACAAGGAGACAAGAGGACAACGCTTGAAAACGGACAAGTTTGCTGCAATCTCAGATACCTGGAAAAGTTTTGTGAAGAACTGCATTGCTTGTTACAAGCCAGGAGAGAACATAACAGTTGATGAGCAATTGTTCCCAACAAAAGCGCGATGCGGTTTTACCCAGTACATGTCCAACAAACCCGATAAGTTTGGGATAAAATTTTGGTTAGCTGCTGATGTCAACACGAAGTACATGCTCAATGGCTTTCCATACCTGGGGAAGGATGAAACCAAGCCAACGGATGAGCGACTTTCGGATTCTGTGGTTTTGAGACTGACAGAGCCTTTCACAGGCAAAGGCAGAATTGTGACCACGGGCAACTTTTTTACCTCACTTTCCCTGGCGACAAAATTGATGGCGAAGAAAACAAACCTTCTGGGATCCATGAACAAACAGAGATGGGAGCTGCCACCCTGCGTGCAAAACAACACACCAGCGGAACTCTACTCCACAACAGTGATGGAGAATGGGAAAGCTACACTTACAGTCTACAGATGTGAGAAGAACAAGAGTTTTTGCCTTCTCAGCACCGTGCATCCAACCATCGCCATTTGCAGCGGACCCAAGAAAAAACCAGAGACAGTGAAACACTACAATCGCTCAAAGGTATGTCTGTCAAATAGCTTTAGCTTTTATCTACCTCGCAACAAATGATATCCTATTATTTTATTATTGCCATCATTACTGGTGTTATGCTTCCATATAATCTTAACCGTGTTTTTTATTAAATAGGTGGGCGTGGATACCCTCGACCAGATGGCAAGGCTGTACTCTGTAAAAGGAGGTACTAGTCGCTGGCCTGTTGCGGTGTTCTACAACCTTTTAGACATGGCTGCTATCAACGCACACGTGCTGTACAAACAATGTCTCGACAAGACAATCGGCAGAAGACAATTCATAATGGATCTGGCATGTGAGCTTCGTGAAAACTACATGAACGCCAAGACAGCCAACAAGGAAGTCGCCAAGGAGGCAGCAGGTCGCACTCTTCCCAAGCCTCCACCCGGCAAGAAGAAACAGTGTCAAGTCGGCAAGTGCACAAGGAACAAGACCAATGAGAACTGTGTGCAATGCAACCGTTTTGTTTGCAGGTCTTGTACACAAAAACACCCGACGGTGTGTGCTGACTGTGTGGCAGAAGTTTAAAGTACGCAGGAGATACATGCATGGCTTTTTTTTAGCCCACATTGCCGTTTCTATATTTGATCAAATAGTTTATTTCGTTATTCATATAGGCTACTGTAAATCATCCCATTAACTTACTAATCGAATGAAAACCAAATTGTAATGGATTTATCTTTGAATAATTTATGTGTTGTGTAATTTTCATTTGTGTACATTTGTAGGGCCGAATAAACCAACGAGAATACAATATCCTGTATTCATACAATCGTTCTGTCTTTTTTTTCTTATAAGACCTTCAATACATACACATTCTTGTATTCTTCAAATTCATCAACCATTTAAAACAAACATTCTGTAATTCATTATTTTTTAGACTATTCTATATAGTTTGACCCAGTAGATGAACTGATGCTCTGGCTGGCTGGTGAAGCTGCAGAGGAGAGTGTGTAGCTATTCTAATAGGGAAGATTCTTATGCTAATGACATGAAACAGGGTTCGGTTCTGGCAGATACTGGGGGTCTGAAAGGCCTGGCGGTTCGAGTTTAAAGGGTTTCTTAGCGAAGCATAGGGTTTATAGTTTCAATCTGAGGATCCTCCAGGAACCTTTTCTTTTTAGAGTGTATTTTACCGTCTTTGACACACCAGTTATTGCTTGTTGTCTGTGTTTTTGTTATTGTGTGTGTGCTCGCGCATATTTGTTTTTGCGTGTGAACGTATTACAGACCCAGACACAAGACATTGTCCCAACTATTGGCTTCAACATAGAAAAGTTCAAGAGTTCAAGGTATTGATTCACTTGTATTGTAAAATATATTTAACTTTGTGACCCGGTTGAAAGTAAAAAGGACTTTCATTCTTACAACAGTGGGTATGTTGCCGTGTAACCTGCATGTATTTCTTTTTCTCTACAAAGTTTGTCCTTCACAGTCTTTGACATGTCTGGCCAGAGCAGGTACAGGAACCTATGGGAACATTACTACAAGTAAGACTTGACACAAGAAGTGCGTGATACGGGTGAAAACACGTAAACCCAATGGGGGTCTAACACCGTTCATAGAGTAGCAACCCGAACCTCATTCCCAACTCATGGTTAACCATAGAGACCGAGTAAGTGTTGTTCATTTCATTTTCACAGAGAGAGTCACGCCATTATATTTGTCATTGATAGCGGAGACAAGTTACGAATGGTTGTTGCCAAGGAGGAGTTGGATACTCTTCTCAATCACCAAGGTTAGAGAATAAGAAATTAAGAATGAAAGAGACAGACAGATGACACAGCTAACTATTTCTTCACTTGGCTCTTCTGTGTCTTTCTCTCAAGACATCCGCAGTAGGAGGATGCCGGTGCTGTTCTTTGCTAATAAGAGTGACCTGAGAGAGTCCATGTCTTCGGTCAAAGTCTCTCAGCTGCTCTGTCTTGAGAACATCAAGGACAAACCTTGGCACATCTGGTAGGACAAACCACTCCTTCCACCACAAACACAGACCTGTACACACACACACACACACACACACACACACACATAAACGTGTTCAGGTACTCAGGTTACTAACATTGTTCCTGCTGTTTTAGTTCCAGTGATGCTGTAAAGGGAGATGGTCTACAGGAGGGAGTGGACTGGCTACAAGGTACAATACTGTGTGTGTGTGTGTGTGTGCGCACGTCCCCACAAGGACACTTAATTTTTGGTTTAGCAGTCAAACTTACAGTTGAAGTAAGTATTTAAATGGTACTACTTTTAGGTTGAGATAATATTAAGATTTGGCATTAGGGCTAGTTTAGGTTTAGGTATCAATGTTAGGTTATTGAGGTAATGATTAGGGTAAGGATTTAGGGTCTCTGTAAGGATAGAAATGTGTTTGTAAATTACTATTCCTAATAAATGATGGCACCAATAATGAATCATTCTGTTGTATCCCACCTTATCCATAGAGCAAATTGCACAGTAAGTATAACCTCCTGTATCATCATATTAGTTTACATTACTGTGGTCAATTTTGTGAAGAACAACTAGTGAATGTTGTTGATGGGTTAAGAACAGGGGAGAACTGTTGCAGACACTATGCAGCCACAACAGATTGGCATAATGTTGACATTTGAAGATGAATAAACTCCCCAATTGTTAACCATCTACTGCCCTGTGGTTCTAGGTGTTTTGAGGAACTTCATACCTAGGTGTGTCGCGGAACGTCAGACGTTCTGTTGTCGTAACTGAAATGAAACGTGTGTATGTCAATACACAGATCGTATCAAAGCGACGAAGACTTGATGAAATGAGTAGGGTGAACGGCTTACGGTGAAGGATTGGGACGGACAGAGGAACCTCAGCAGCTACAGCCCCCCACCCCGGGTGTCATTGGTCATGTGATGTCACTTCCACAGGATGTGACACAAGGGACTCACCTGTAGTTTTCCCATCTGTCACTCTGTCACGATGCGTCCTGAACATGGTTGTAATGTGCCGATGAACAGCGTGATGTAACGTAGAAACCACTCTTCAAGACGGAGGTTATTTACTGGTACAGCTTGCTGAGACCGCCACCCTCTAAAATGGTTTTGAACTGTTATTCCCTGTTACACCACCTGCTGTGTAACTATAAAACAAAAATTGGAAAGGTACTGTTTCTGTTTTTTTGCTGTGAGCTAACATTTTTACCCAGCACATTGCTGAACTGATGCTTTTCATACCGTTTGACGTGAATGTTTTTGAACATAATACAAAAATCTGGGATAAATATATTTCTATGAATTGGGACGCTTTAATTAAAACAATAAAATGCTTATTTGCCTAATTGCCAATAGTCTTTTGTCTTGAACAATTGTAATGTTTTCTTCCTATTCACTGGAACTCAAATAATGGAGATAATAGTGAATGGAGATAATAGTGAATCAATAATAAAGAATAAACATTTAATTTTTCCAAATGTATTCAAAAACAGATTAGTTACAGTTTCCATCAGCTCATTAGCAGTAAATAGTACAATGAATCCATTAAAATCATAATACTGTACAAGCCAAACACCTTAATGAAATTGTAAGAAATAGTTCCGAACAGATACAAAATGATTATATACATACTCCTTTAAAGGATACCAAGATTTTAAACCATTTAATTTACAAAAGTATAAATAAGCTGTATAACAAACATACAAAACTATGCATTGATGTAAATACAATTCACTGAGATAAGGTCTTGGGCAGCCTATCCAACTAAATCCCTTTCTCTCTTCATATTCAAGTTTGCCATGGCCCGGACACCGCACATTTCTCCTGTCCCCTTTCATTTGATTTCTTCAGCCCTTCACTTCTATTCTTTTATCTGTCGTCAGTCCTTAAGGAACATGTAGACCACCTCGGTGTGAAAGTGAGCGCTGGCATTAAGGACACTACAGAGGCTCCCAAATGTCTCCATGTCTTCATGATGGTTACCTGAAAGAGAGATAAGAGACGTACAGAGAGTGTAGGATCAGGGGCACATAGGGAGTGTAGGATCAGGGGCACATAGGGAGTGTAGGATCAGGGGCACATAGGGAGTGTAGGATCAGGGGCACATAGGGAGTGTAGGATCAGGGGCACATAGGGAGTGTAGGATCAGGGGCACATAGGGGCACGTAGGATCAGGGGCACATAGAGGCATGTAGGATCAGGGGCACATAGAGAGTGTAGGATCAGGGGCACATAGAGAGTGTAGGATCAGGGGCACATAGAGAGTGTAGGATCAGGGGCACATAGGGAGTGTAGGATCAGGGGCACATAGGGAGTGTAGGATCAGGGGCACATAGGGAGTGTAGGATCAGGGGCACATAGAGAGTGTAGGATCAGGGGCACATAGGGAGTGTAGGATCAGGGGCACATAGGGAGTGTAGGATCAGGGGCACATAGGGAGTGTAGGATCAGGGGCACATAGGGAGTGTAGGATCAGGGGCACATAGGGAGTGTAGGATCAGGGGCACATAGGGAGTGTAGGATCAGGGGCACATAGGGAGTGTAGGATCAGGGGCACATAGGGGCACGTAGGATCAGGGGCACATAGAGGCATGTAGGATCAGGGGCACATAGAGAGTGTAGGATCAGGGGAACATAGAGAGTGTAGGATCAGGGGCACATAGAGAGTGTAGGATCAGGGGCACATAGGGAGTGTAGGATCAGGGGCACATAGGGAGTGTAGGATCAGGGGCACATAGGGAGTGTAGGATCAGGGGCACATAGGGAGTGTAGGATCAGGGGCACATAGGGAGTGTAGGATCAGGGGCACATAGGGAGTGTAGGATCAGGGGCACATAGGGAGTGTAGGATCAGGGGCACATAGGGAGTGTAGGATCAGGGGCACATAGAGAGTGTAGGATCAGGGGCACATAGGGAGTGTAGGATCAGGGGCACATAGGGAGTGTAGGATCAGGGGCACAGGGAGTGTAGGATCAGGGGCACATAGAGAGTGTAGGATCAGGGGCACATAGAGAGTGTAGGATCAGGGGCACATAGAGAGTGTAGGATCAGGGGCACAGAGAGTGTAGGATCAGGGGCACAGAGAGTGTAGGATCAGAGAAGGTACATAATGTTTAGGATAAAAGAGACAGGTCCACCCCTGTTCTCACCGGCCATGACAACCTCGTACATCTCCATGGTAACCTCAGAGAACATGTTCTCAATGCTCTGGATGAAAGACCACCTGTCGGCCGGCGACGAGAACACCTGGCACACCTGCTGCACCATCCTCACCGACCAGTTCATACAGTAGCCTTCCTTCTCACACACCTGCAAACATACACACACACAACTATATGGTATGCAACCCATAATACAACACCCACGGACCAGTTCAGGTAACAGGCACCCTTCTCACATAAAGGTGTGCAGTCCCGGGAATAGAAGGAAACCAACAGGCTTCTCCCATTCCGCCATGGCTGTACTGAACCGACGCAGCCATTCCATTCATTCTCACAGTGGGTAGGGGATACTAACCAATACGAGATAGACGAGCAGTTGGGAGATTTCAAAGAGACGTCCATTGAGAGCCTTGCTAGCGAGAATGCTGTAACACAGCGTGTTCCCACACAGGACCAGCAGCCTGGCCACACTCTCCACATGCCAAGCCCGGGGCAGCACTGGGGAGACCGGAGATGTGACGGCGTGAGTCAGTGTGAGTCAGAATGTATGTGTTGAGCTGCGGTCCGTGTACCTGTAAGCTCCTCCAGTATGCCCATTACGGTGTCCGTGGTCCAGTCTGTAGCCTCCAGGTTGCTGTGTAGCAGGATCAGAGCCTTGGCCAGGTCCCAGAGAGAACACTGGGGTACTCCTGCCCCTAGCAACTCCTGCCAGCCCAGAGAACCTGGAGAACATCACACAAACACAACCATTGGGCATGATGGGAGAACGTACCCACACAGGCGCGCACACAAGCACACAGAAATGTGGACTAACCATCAGGCAGCAGTGGTCCATACAGGATAAACAGTAGCCTGGCCTGAGACACCATAGGCCAGGGCTGGAGGATCCTAGTGAGCCAGAACAGAGTGTCCCTATGGCTGCTCCACGGCTCCAACAGAACCTGCCGACAGAACCCGCGGATCTGCAGCTCCAACCTCTGACACACCCCTGCCGCGGAGACAGGAAAGATCAGACACTCCTCCTCACATCCTATCTCCAGGAAGAAAAGGACCCACACGCACCTGGCTTTCCAGTGACCACCGACTTGATCTTTTGGGGAAGATTTGTGAAGTCACAGAGGAAGACGAAAACCCGATGGCACTCAAGCTCATCCCAGCCCGCAATCAGCGTCTGCGAGTGAAACAGAAAATGATTGGTCACATTTGTTTTGTCTGAAGGGATTTTTTTTTTTTTTTAAATCTTCTACTTTGGGGTCTTACCTGCAGGAAGGCTCCATAGCTGGAGAAGAAAGGGCAGTCTGTGGAGGCAGTGCACTCGAGCATCATGAAGCAGGGGACCTGGGAAGGAGGAAGTGACAGGGAGCCTACGTCAGCCTACGGACGTCTTGCTAAAACCTTGCCACCTGTGTGATTAATTGCCTGGATTCCTTTTTTGATGCCAGAAATGTGTAACCATCAAAGCTGTACTATATCCGCGTCTATGTCTCTGTCACCCCTCTCTCTCGCTCTTACCTGGGAGAACGTGCTATATATGAACTTTAACCTGTCCTTTGTGGGTAGCAACAGGGTACACCTCTTGTACAACAACCCTGAGCAGAAGAACATCAAGGTAAACACAACGCCATGACTACATCTTCTGCCCATGTCTGAATTAAGTAGGACAGAACGTTTACGTGACTTAACACTAGTTCCTGACAATGCAACACTTATTTGGAGAGGCTCTACAGACCATCTACAGACAATCAGTAACATCAACATTATATACTACCCCTCATCCTAACCTTAAGCAGTTGTTAATCAACAGATTGTTGAAGGTTTGTTGATAATATAAAGCTGTAGGCAACTACACTGTTATTTAACCTCACAACACTTCAGCTCCATAAACAGTAGCAGATTGACTTTAGAGAAGAGCAAAGTTGTGAAGGCAGGACATACGTGGCAGAGACTGAAATGTGCACACTGAGGCCTAAAGGCTGGACATTTGACCTACCCAGCGCTTTGTAGTGGCTCAGCGTGTCAGTGTCATTTTTGGAAGGAGGATAGGACGATTGATGGGGCTGGAGCTTCTGTAGGATCTTTCTGTTCCTCCAAGCCTGAGTAGAGACGTGGTTCATAACGTAGCGACTGATGGCCTTGGATACCATGCTGAACACACTGATCTCCAGAACTGCGGTAACGAGTCAAATCACACACAAACAATGGTAACACGATTGAAGAGATGGTGGTTACGTAGCTTACCACGTATCGACGATGGACAATAACGCAGGCAAGCCAGTTTTTCAGTCTACCTTAATAGCATTGTATTTCCTTAAACCGGTTAATTACACCTACCAGAGAGTCTGTCCAGGACCATGTCGAAGACCTCTGCGGGTAACCTTTCAAAGAAACAGCCACTTCCCCTGTCCTGACTCCGGGTAGTGATGGTTCTTACCGGGTAGGGCTCGCGGCACCGCCGGCGGTGAAACCTCTGAGATATACATTTCCTGGGTAAAGTCGCCATCGCCACACAACACTGTCTGGCCGCTTATCGCCCCGGAGACACACTGCAAATGGAAAGAAAAAAGTAATTTTGCAGGGAGAATGAATAGCTACATCTCCAAAGAGAACAAGCAACATCAGAGACAGCTGCCAGATTGAAATGCTAATTAGCTGTCATTTGCCTAGTTTTGTGTTACCTGACAATAGCTAGCTCGTTCGATAGCCGGCTCTCTCAGCTTTTGGCTGCGAAAAGGAATTCAACAATATCTTACACTAGGTAAACATGTTAACTGTCCTCTGCCTTTCCTTTCTTGTATCACAGTAGCTAGTTATAGATGAAGTAAATAATTAGGTAATTATCAAGTGCCCAGAAGAAACAACCCCAGAAACCGATAGATCTACAGAGTTTCTTGTTTTTGTCTCCCCCTCGCGGCGCGAGAACTGTTCTCGCGCCAAATAAAATATAAGATTGAAATGATTTTGTTCTGAATCAGAGCATGAATTTGTAATGTCATGTAAACATGAGATTATTTATCTGATTCATTATAACTTTGCCTTTAATTCCCATTATGTTGTCTAGCTTGTGACTGTGGTTTAAAATTAGTATAAAATGACATAACCTTTTCACTTAGCTCTGGCTATTTTTAGTCTACTAAAAGCAGAATAACCAGTGTATAAATGGATAAAAATGCCAAATCATATGCCATATTTGCATTCGAGAGGTGTACATTTTTTTAGTTCAAATCGAAGTCTCCTCTTCTTGTTGAAGATGTATATTATATACACCTTGTTACAGACACAGGTCCTGTAGTTCCTGCTTTCCTTGAATTGTTGTGCCCCAGCTCCCTAATACGTGGAGGATTACAGGGTTTCCTCTAAGACTATTAACTACAGCATTAACATGGCGTCTCTCTCTCTGGAGGGAGGTACACAAAACACATAAGCCTATAAGGTAGTCTGACAAACACTGGCCAGCATGGGCTGCACTGCAGGCTGCTAGGGCAACAGTTTTGTAGGCTGTAGTGTAGGCTACTATACGGAGGAGTCACAGCCGGACTGGGAATGCTGTTTCCTGAAGCCTCGCTGTCTGTCTTTTATAGACTCAGAGGACACACTGGAATAAAAATAAAGTGGGAGACTGTTTACCACTGACCAGATCAAGATCAACAAGCAGACTTTGATGAGTTCACACCATCTACCATCTCCTGCCGAGTACAGCAGGTACTGAACACTGTTTATGTTGTCCTGTGATGACAGCTAAGGCCTGAACATTAATAGTAAGCTACTTGTTACCCACTATAGTCTTCCTGAAATACTGAAAATCCACTATGTTTTCTTGGTTTTATCTTTGCGGGTGAGGACATGAAGGGCCAAGTGATTCCTTCTCTATTATCCTGGGGTAGAAACTATGTTCACATCAAACCCTGACAAGTCAAAGAGTTAAAAAAAAAAAGAATTACACCAAGCCACGGCGCGTCACATCGCTGACAGGAAAGAAAGAGCACACATCCATACACTGCCCTCACTTGGACAGTGGAGCAGAGGCATCACTGGTGATAGGAGGAAACTGAGATTTAGAGAAAGCTGGACTTTTTTTTTTTTACTATAGAGAGGTCTTTATAAGCACCATTAAGACTGACTGTGAGTCTGCATAGAACACACCTTCCTCTACCCACCTGCAGGAGTGGATGGCAGCAGGGTCAATATACATGTTACAGGTAAAAAGGGGGAGATGAGGGGTGTTGGATGTAACACTAAATGTAGTGTTTCTTTTATTCTCATCTGTTTACTTTGTATTATATGTGGTCTGTGGATGGAGAAGCAATGCGTTTTGCAAATAACATGTTTATCAGTGTGCTATTGTTCGAGGTTGTCGTCTCCCTTACAGAATCAATCATTTGAACAAAGAGCATTCTGTTCCCAGTTTCTCCTACGGAACAGAAACAGCTGTGCTTTGATAGAGTAGAAAACGATGAACGATTAATGTTTCGTTTTGTGGTGGCTGGTAGATGAAAAGGTTATAGATTGTTGATAAATGAAATCTGGAATGTGGATTGTAGTTATATTGATATCATGTCAACTTTATTCTCTCTGAATGAGGCACGGGATCCATGTTATAGTGCCTTGTAAATCATAATGAAATGTGAAGCATCCTGTTTATAACAGCGACAAGACAATAAAAACGCCATTGCGGCCTCTGAGGTGTTCTGATTTGATTGGGATAAGCCGTGCTTGGAGCCCAGAGGCTTCCGGTCTGTCATTACCCAGAGTGTGTCACATTGGCAGGAGTGGCATCATATCTTAAGTCTGATCTTAGATGGCTGGAGCCTCCACAAATTAGCTGAGATTGCTCCCCCCTGCCCCTCCCCCACATCTCCCCTCCTTCCTTTTTTCTTAATTTATAATGAATTACAAAATCAACACAGCGCTGGAATTTGCTAATACATCCAGTTAACCGTGAAAGCGGGTGCGGCGGCGTATGTTTTATTGTTCACTACATCCACAGCCTCTACTTGTCTGCACTCCTCAAGTCACACTATGAGTTGTTTTCAAAAGTTGGTTACAAGAGGTGAGAAGAAAACCATGTAGATGAAAGTCAGTGCTTCACTGCCCTTGACTTCCTAACACTTAAACTTCTAAACGTTTGGCACCTCAGAGCACCCCTCCAAAATGTTCAATGTATTGAAAATTCAGAGTATTATTTATACTTACGGGCACGTTTATATAATTGTGTCCTCGCTCAGATGAAATTGAGTGTAAAATGAGCTACGGCTTTGTGTTCTGTAAGTGCTCTATTCAAATGATAGGTCATGTTTTTGATGCAGCTGGTGACTGAATTACAAGTCTGTCTGTGAATCAACAACAGAGATAAAACATTTACTGTGTTGAATTGAAAACTGCATGTTACATGTTATTCGTGAGACTCTAAATTAGCTAATTTAAATAGTATGACTGAAATAAAAGGAGTATTAAACATGGAGAAATTGAATTGAATTACAGGACATCTTGAATGCTCTGGTTATGTCGTTTCTGTGTTTCTATACACCAAATACCTCCAGGAGTTATGAAACAGGCTCTCATTTAGAAGTTAGTGGTTTGTAACGACCAACTCAGCTGGGTGTTGCTTTCTGTAAATGTTTAATCATGTGTGTTCTCTGCAGGGGCAGTGGGACAGTCACGGTCTTAGGGAGACTAGCTGGCTGAGCTCAGAGGACCACGCTGAACAGGTGGAGCTGTATGAGGAACAAGTTATTAGTCACACACTCAGCCAGCGTGGCCAGGGACAGAAGCCTCGGCAGAAGCAGCCATTGGAGAGCTCTGAAAAACAAACAGAACCAGAGTCCAATTGTTCAAAACAGCTCCAAAGAGACAGCAACTGAAGCCTTGCCCAGGGACCACAATCCACAGAGCTCCGGGAGACCACTCTGAAGCAACGATACAGGACCGTGACTGACTTTTCGACACACAGGAGTTTCAACCGTAGACCTGGGAAAATACCTCAAAGGGATTCATGTTCGGTTGTGTGTCAACGGGTGTGTGGTTCCGTGAGTCCTGTTTTGTGTAGTGTGCACTAGTGTTGTGTAGTTCTGTGTGCGTGCGTGGTTCTCTGTTCTTTCCAGACATGGCCAGCATGGCGGTCCAGCTGCTGGGCTTCTTCCTGGGTCTGCTGGGTCTGGTGTGCAGTGTGGTGGCTACTGTGCTTCCCCATTGGCGGCGGACAGCCTATGTGGGTACCAACATCATCACAGCTACTGCCTACATGAAGGGCTTGTGGATGGAGTGTGCGTGGCACAGCACAGGCATCTACCAGTGTGAAATACACCGCTCAATGCTGTCTCTGCCCCCCGACCTGCAGGTAGCACTGCTTTACCAACGTATTTATCTACTTTTTCCAATTCAGTTTACCTGAGGCCAGGGAAGCGGCGGCTGTCGCTGAAGTAGCGAATGTCATTTTAAAAAAACTAAACGATATTACAGTGCTGATGACCTCATCCCCTAGGTGGCGCGAGCGCTGATGGTGCTGTCCTGCCTAACCTCCACCCTGGCAGCCTTAGTGTCCTCTGTAGGGATGAAATGTACCCGCTGTGCCCGTGGCTCACCCACCAAGCATGCCCTGGCTGTCAGCGGAGGGGTCTGCTTTCTGTCTGCGGGCGCGCTCTGCCTCATCACCGTCTGCTGGACCACTAATGACGTCATCCTGGACTTCTACAATCCCATTCTACCCGAAGGTACGGCTCAGTGACAACATTACGTAAGGTCTTTTACCGCCGGCACAAATACAGGGCACAAACGACCAGAAGACGTCTGCAGTTAATCATTTAAGTTCATGTTTAAGATTTTCTTTGTCAACGTAATTGTTTCCACGCGCCTGAGACATTCGCTGAGGGAAGCCGAGGAGATGATGAGGAGGTGTTTCAATTCAACAGTAACCTAAACGTCATACACAGAGCGCCGGTTTAATATGTTATTTTATGACAACTTCCTGCGTATGCACCGCACTTGTCGTTTCCAGTTAATAACAAGAGATGTCACCATGTGTTGTGCAGGTGTGAAGTACGAGATTGGCTTGGCGGTGTATCTGGGCTACGTCTCGGCCTGTCTGAGTCTGACGGGAGGAGGAATCCTCTGTTTGAAATGCAACGGCCGGTCCGGGAACGCCCTTCCTCTCCATGTCCCCCGTCACGGCCACCCTCCTTCTCCCCCTGTCTTCAGTGCTGTGGACACCCCGGCGCCCCCGCACCGTCCCCCCACCGTCCTGAGAGGAAACCACAGCCCCTCCTGCACCTCCGCGTCCAGCAGTGGTTACAGGCTCAACGACTATGTCTGAGGCGTGGAGGGCATGAACATGGATTTCTTCCCGGCGTGGACGTTGACACGGTTAAAGGCTGTGTCTGGGTGTAGAGACTGGTAGACCTGGTACAGACTGGTCAACCTGGTCTGAAGAAGGCTTACAGTGACCGCAGAATAAAGACTTTAAGTTACTTCTGAGGATGAACGCACTCAGTTGCTGTCCAGCAGGGCTCCGGGGAGCGAGGATGAGATGTGGTTTTAGTCCTAGCCCTCCAGGATTCCGTTGAGATAAAGCCGACAAGCTGCTCCTTATCCTGTCGACTTTGGTTGGCTACAATGAGTGCGGTGAAACACAGATTTATACAATAACAGCCTTATTGCTTGATACTAAACAATCCCTTATTTCTGAAGGCCTTTAGAATAATGTCTGGGACAGCATGTTATGATAAGAAACCAAATAGTGTTCCTTCACATCATTTTATTTGTTCCACTTTCATAGCTCATAAGCAGTCTTCTGGAATAAGGAACTACATGTACTGTAGTTGACCTTATAAATCAACTACATTTTGCAGTAATTAAATTAATGTGGTAGTTTAATTAATTTCAAATATGAGATTAATATGTTCTCAGTTGTCGATAATTTTTGTGCAGTGTAGCGGTTTATTTTAGCGGTTACAACTGGAATTACACAATAGCTTTTTGCTAGAAGACAGGCAACAATTTACTTAATTTCTATCACAGAATAGTTTGGTTATAGTGTACTACTTTTTGAGTAGTTTCTAAGTTTCGTTAGTTAAGTAAACAATTTACATTTAAGGATTCCTTTACAATACTGTATCTTTGATGACGAGTAATTTATGAATAAATTGGTGGCTTGGTTTCTTACTGTCCATTTACCTTTCCAAACACTGTCCATAACTTGATGGCTCATCAAAAAATAAGTAGACGTAGATTTTTAACTGCATCAGCTGTTGTAAACCACATTACTACTGTAAGTTCGACGTTGAGCTTGCTGGCATGATACTCCCTTCGAGCTTAAACGGTCTGTGCAAGCCAAGGCCTACAATGGCCACACGGTGGCGCCACTAGCCAGTCTACTGGGTGAGTGTCATTCTGTTGCATTGTTCAAGATCATTTTTAGCTTGAACATCTATTTTATGTGAACATTGACTATATAAAATGTTTCCTTTAAACTATTTCCAATCACCGTCTAGATACGTATCTATCTACATATAAATGTTTTTTAAAATGAAATGACTCTTGTATCTCATTTTTGCTGTCATTTTCAGTTAAGGTTGGTATTTAGGATTTTTAAACAGTCTGAATAATTTTTTATGATGATTTGTTGGCCGGAAGATCAAATTGGGGACAGGACTTTAGTTTGGTCTCTGTCCATCCGTAAATGTGTATGTATGTGCGTCACATGAAAGTAATCCTTTTGATTAGTATTTGAAAAAGAATTGCTGCTACTGACAAATAAAAATGATTGGGTGTGTAGTTGGGCACATATACTCATATTAATCAGTTAAGGGTGTTATTGCAACCAAATTTGGCACACGTTGCATTTTGACCACAATGTGGAGCTATAACTAACAAGTCTTTATATCTCTGGATCTGTTTCACTCAGCGTGAATAAAATCTGGTGCACATGCTCAGGGACAAGGGTCTCAGTGACCTACCTGACATCTCAGACACCAACTTTTAACCTTGGTGAATGAGGAGTCTTGTCATGATCCAGCATTTGTGTCACGGATTGGACCAGTGGAGCGGTGCGTCATTAGAGGGGGACAACATATTTACTGTTGCAAGCTTTACACACCAAGAAAATAGGGGTTCTTAAGGGTTCTTTGGGAGGTGTGAGGATTTTATATGGAAACACAATGACTCAAAGGACACTTTGAGGCCTTCAGTTGTTCATAGCAGTTTAGAAAATGGTTTCATTTTGGTGATAAAATGTAGAAACAGCAGCACATTTAAATAATATATAGTTAGCTCAGAGGTCTTTTAGAGCAAGCAAGCGTAAGGGAGAGTTTTATCGTTCTTGTTGATCTAAGTTGTTGTTCTACGTTATTAAAAGTTGGTTATGACGACCTCTTCAAACACGTGCACGCTTAAACCAGTTGCATTCTATCCAGAAGCCAAATGCGTTCTTCAACATATCCCTCCACAAGGACAGCTATAACCCAATTTAAAATGTGACTTCCCCCTTCACAAGGACATAAGGTGCTTTATAGAAACATTATGCATAAAACAATTACAATAATAACAATAAAAACATTTTTTATTAACTTTCAAAGTGTTAATTTATAACCTCAAATCGTGTTAACATACTGGGTGACTTGGTTGATGCTCTTAATAACGTGTTTAATGGTTCTATAGGAAAGGGGTTTTCATGATGCCATACAGGCTCCATTTACAACCTTCTGAAAATGATGGCAAAGGGAGCCAAAATAACCCTTATTTCTGGACATACGTGGTTTCAGAGGTGGTTTATGTATTCTGACGCTATCCAATTATTATTAGATGTCCATTGTTTCTAGCAGCCTGTCAACATGTAACACTGTAAATTAGACTGAGCTTTGGGCAAAACTGAGAAGTCAGCAGTCCAGGGGCCTTTTTAAAAAACAAGTTCAGTCTTAATATATAAACGAGATTATGTGTGAATGAATATTATTACTCTCTTTTTTTCTTGTTCCATCTCATTGAATATTACATGGAACGCAAAACGGTTACGTTTTGGAATAAGTTCATTGCAAAGACAGAAAACTGAAAGGTCGGTGTTTCAATATGTTGGACAGCAAGAACAATCGGACCATAGTGACTTTTTTGTCCTAATAGTTTTTGAGGCTTGTCTAGCAGTCCAAACGCACACACCCCATACAGAGCTTGTTTCCCTATTCAGAATGCAGATTTAAGGACTTTGTACGTTTGAATACGATACAACTTCCAGTTAGGTCAATGTGGCTAATATTTCCAGGTGATTTTATCCTGAATACAATCGCTTATATCTTTCCTT
The DNA here is from genome assembly GCF_011004845.1 of Esox lucius. Lineage (NCBI taxonomy): Eukaryota > Metazoa > Chordata > Actinopteri > Esociformes > Esocidae > Esox > Esox lucius. The sequence continues at coordinate 24,323,190 of NC_047584.1, read as the reverse complement.
ATAAATAGATAAACCAATGCAGGATATAACACTATCAATACAACCAAAGGACATTCTAGCGGACATTATCTGAATTTCTTCAACTGTAAAAAAAAAAAACGCCGTGCTACAATTTCCACAATGTGTTAATCTAGAGGACCCCAGTCAATCACGCTTAAGTGCAACTGGTGAGTTTAGTGGGTCCATTCAAACTGAACGTTTATAGAATATCTCTCTCCTGGGAGTACGTCATGCCGTTCCCAATTAGTTTCTATTTCTGTCTTTTCCTGGAAGACCTTCACTGGATGCCTCCCCTCATCACACAACCTGCCAACCTTATTGATAAACTAAAAACCCACCCCTCCCTTCCACTCGCTCTGACGCCAATGCACACCCTCCTCCCGACCCCTCAACCCCACATTCCTATTCTCTGTCTCACAGCCACTACAGCCCTTCTGACGAACATGGTTCTCTGTATATACCAGACCAGGGAAATTACGCACGGGTTGCGTGGATTACGTTGAGTTGTAAAACATATCTAGGACTATTATTCTCTGGAAATCCAGTTGGTTGCCGTTTGGGAACCACTGTCCAACGTCCATTGAAGTGCCAACTAAAGGTAAGAGGAATCCACCTACACGAATGTTTTGGTCCCTCGTTTTGAAAAGAAAATCTATATTTAGTTTCAACACGTTTGTTAATTAGTCTAACTTTAGATGTCGACTCAGATGTCAGTACCTATACGCGTGAGCTGATGTGAGGGTGTGTGTCGAGGCGGGTGTCGATATTGCTGCTTTACCAACTCATGAAAATCCCCCAGTCAGGAGGAATTAAACCTGCAAAGAGCTTCTTAGATTTGTTTGATGTGCCAAGAAAAACGCATCCGTCAGAATTTCAGGAATCCCAGCAATTCATTTTATTGTCAGGGCACGCGCTCCGGAATGCGTAAAGCCCCCTTTACGCACATGAAATAAGTACAGAAGTTAGTCAGCATCCTCCGATGAAACATGTTAACTACTGTAATTCCTGTGTAGTCCTCAAACAATTAGCATGTTTGGATTATTATGTACACGTTTTGGCTTTTAATTGAAAATTAACCAGTCACAACAAGAGATTTTGAAATAGTCTTATAGCCTAAACAATCTCAAATGATTATTCAACAACTAATCAAGCAATGGCACAACGCTTATTTTGTTAAGAAGACAGGTCAACACCACTGATTATGCTTCTGCTGACCACTACACTGCGAGATGCTGAGTGGCTTCTGTTTTTCACCTCTCCATACCCTGGCGCAGGTCTCAATGAAACGCAGTTCCTCAAGCGGAGATTGATCACGGCGGAAAAGGATGGCCGTCCACGCCGAAGGGATCGTGGCTATAGTGCTCTTCTACTTGCTCATTCTGGCCGTGGGAATATGGGCTGCGTGGAAGAACAAGAACTCGGGGGTGTCGGAAGGCCAAGATCGCAGTGAAACCATCATGGTAGGAGGAAGGGACATCGGGTTATTCGTCGGTGGATTCACCATGACGGGTGAGTTGTGACCCGTTTCAACAGTCTGGAGACCGCAAGTAGGGTTGTTATTGTGGAGTGCTGAGTCGGTTTGGGAACCGGTATGGGGCATGGAGCCAACTCAATTTTGAATTCAGTAAATAACGATTAAAATAATGAACTGAAAACTATTTTTGCTACATGACTCAAATAAAAACTGAATTGACCTCAGCCCAGTGACTTGAGCAAGCAATCTGTTTGTTCAAACATTCCCGCTGTCAATTAATACAACAGGGACTTCAATCAATTATTTGAGAGAATATAGTAAAACGGATTAGTGCGTGAAACCTAACCTGTTTCACGCACATTCCCAAAAAATATTATATATGGGACAAGCACTACTGAAAATCAATTGTGGCTGGGATAAAGGCAAACTCAGCATGTTTCCGAAAGAAGTGTATTTTATTTAAAGTAGGCCTACTAATCACGTAACAAGACACTTCACAAAGTGAAAGATTTAGGTTTAAAGTAACCCAACCAATACAATTCGCAAGTGGATTTGACGTCCATGCATGGGGAAACAGTTAAATGCAGCCATTTGTTTTTGCTTTAACTGAACGGAAGGTGTGTGAATGCTGTATTCATCGAACTAAAGAATACAAATACGCCCAGCTTCATTGGAAGAGCTAAAGCCTTGTTTTAGTGAAAGCAACATTAACGTGTGCGTTCATGTAAGACCCAGAGCATTTCCAAAATTACGTCTTTGATACTACTCTATTTTATTAAAACAAACCCCGGAGGTACAGGCGTTTATAGACTGAAATCAATTATTTATTTTCTGCAAGTTACATTAATGCTCAAGAAAATAATTGATCTAAGCTACGTGAACAGTCTATGTATCACGCAGCATTCCCGACATTGCCGATTCCATCTGTTAGCGTGGTACTGCAACTACAGCTAATTGCTTATAGTATACCTACACATTTACACAATAGGCTTACTATGTTATCAATATATTTGGTAAAACCTATTAATTGTGGGATTTATTTGTAGTGTGGCTCTATAGCAGTCAGTGAAATACAAAAACAAAACCATAATGCTTTAGGCGTCTTTGTGTGATAGATATAATGAATGTGTGAATATAAATTTTTCTCGACTTGAACTAATGAACTCCTCCTTTAGCTACGTGGGTGGGCGGCGGATACATCAACGGAACCGCGGAGTATGTCTACCTGCCTGACTACGGTCTGGCCTGGGCACAGGCTCCCTTCGGATACGCGCTCAGTCTGGTCGTAGGTAAATTATAGGAACATCATCTAATTCAATTTGTATTCATTCATCAACGTCAATGTACATATTGTATGTACCTCTCTGTGTAATTTTGTTCTGTCTATCGTGGTTTTAGGTGGCCTGTTTTTCGCCAAGCCTATGCGCTCCCGAGGTTACGTCACCATGCTGGACCCGTTTCAGCAGATATACGGGAAACGCATGGGAGGCCTGCTATTCATTCCCGCGCTCATGGGGGAGATCTTCTGGTCGGCAGCCATCTTGTCAGCCCTTGGTAGGCCTTATGCATATAGTCAATAGAAACCTATTTTCATATACATTTTAAGCATACTCAGCACATTTTACTGTCTTTGTCGGTATGTCTTCTTTTCCTAGGGGCTACTCTGAGTGTGATCGTGGACATTGACATCAACATGTCAGTTGTGATCTCAGCACTGATCGCTATCTTCTACACCCTGGTGGGAGGGCTCTACTCTGTGGCCTACACTGATGTGGTGCAGCTCTTCTGTATCTTCCTGGGACTGGTGAGTCCAACAGTGTAGGAAATGTAGGGTAGAAAATATTTACCTCCTTGGACAAACTCCAGAAACCGGAAAGAAAACCATTCACCATTATTTCAGCTGACTCTCTCTCTCACTAACCCTCTCACCCTCAATGGGAGAGAGGGATGCACACATACAAGTTTCAAAAAGATGAAGATATGTCACATGTACATTATAAATTCTGTACAGTTATGTTGTATTATAAATTATGTACATTGTAACAATGTCTAAATACAATGTAAACATTTACATATTGGTCATGTCTCTCTTCTCTCTCATACTCTTGTTCTGTTTCTTTCACTTCATCACATATTTTCTCTGTCTCTGTCAGTGGGTCAGCGTGCCGTTTGCCCTGTCCAACCCAGCTGTGTCCAGTATCAGTGTGACAGCTAAAGAGGAAGTGTACCAGACACCCTGGCTGGGCAAGATCGACTCAGCAGATACATGGATGTGGATCGACAACTTCTGTCTTCTGGTAAATCATCAGTCACTATCATCTTCATTAAATCATACTAGATGTTCAATAACTCTCTGTGGATTCTTCTTTGCTTCCCAAACCATCTTACTCACTGTGTGATAGTGTCTTCCACATGGCAGGTTTGCCACTTCTTCACTAGCTTTACATGAGTGTCGCCTAATTATTATACCCCAGTGAAACAGGAAGCCATGGAAGACCTCAATACATCCCCTTAAGCGAGTGTTAATGCAGATACAATTTTGTTTGTGTTCATTTACATGAGTCCTTAGATGTACCCATTCTTTTGACACCCATCTTTTTGAGAAATACATGAATTGCTTGTTGAATATAAAAAAAACTATCTGAGTAACTGTATTGATAAAAAAAATATATATATATTTGAAAACAAAACAATTCTAATTACTTGAGCTTTTTTATATTTATTAATGGGTGCCACATATTTTGAAAGTGACTATATCTTGCTATAATTACAGTTTTCAGTATGTATTTACAATAAAGCTTTGTGTTGGTTAGTACTGACTATGATGTTTCTTCCTCTAGATGTTGGGGGGGATTCCATGGCAAGTGTATTTTCAACGGGTTCTCTCTGCATCTTCAGCTACCTACGCCCAGGTTCTATCCTTCATTGCTGCTGCAGGCTGCCTGGTCATGGCTGTTCCCTCTGTCCTCATAGGAGCAATAGGAGCCTCCACAGGTACACACACACACACACACACACACACACACATTTGTAGATACAAACCAAGGCAAACAAACACACACATACACACACACACACAGAGTATTTAAAAAAAACATTTACATTGTTAATGAAACATTATAAATATATATTTTTTTATATCCATGAATACTCTCACATTATTTAATAATGAAAAGCATATTAGTAAATTCTGGATTGAGTGATTTGCTTTGTAATGACACAAAGTTGATATTGTTGTAATAGAAAAATCACTCATCTTCACTGGACTTGAGATAAGAACTTCTTAAAAAAGTACTTTTTGCATATTTGTTTTTTAAAGCTTTCCAATTAAGATATTTTTCTGCCTCATAGTGTTTTTAATTTACAAAAAAACTGGAATAGGTTTTAAAATAATTAATTCATTATTATTCCTCAAGGTCTTCTCAGTTTTCTTGTTTTGCACCTTTATCTCTGATAAAATGAGCATTAGGAAACAAATGTGAAGGTGTTTACCTACAAATCCACAAGTAGCTGATTGAATGCTCCTAATTGTGACATCACAGGGTAAGTCAAAATGTCCATCCCATCTAAATGGGAAGAATAGTTCAAGTTATAATATAAAAAAGTAAATAGTGAAATAAAGTTTTTTATTTAATGTTTAAAAAAATTGATTTCCCAAAGTGCAGTACATCAAAAATCCATTCAGCATCTCATGACAAAGAATAATACTTTGAGTTAATATCAAGCTGATATTCAAACTAATATCTGATGTAATATAAGTATTGTTTTTTATTTATTAGACTATCATGTCTCACGCCTCATGTGAATTAGTTTGAATAAATTATAATCAAACTAAATGAAAATATAGATTCCTGTGGTCAATGGCCAATGGAATTAAAAACAATTATGCCTCAGTGTGTATTTTATGAAATCATCTATACAGTAACTACTAAGGCTTTTGAAAAGAAATAACTAGCTTTTCATAGCTTCACTTTCTTATTCCGTACTTTAAGACTGCTAGTAAGTCTTTCTGGCTTGCAAGTGTTCATGTCATCCTTGGCTAGTCAGACAGGACCATCAGATTTAGTATCATATTTCAATTTTTTCTCAATAAAAAAAAATTATATTGCAAAATCAAGAAACCTTTCTCCATTGAAAGCAATACAACCAAGCCTGATTTCAAGCAATAATAGGCAGTGTTTCATCTATTAATTATCGTTTATGTCATATTTGGTGTGCTTTGGTATACCCATCAATACACAGCACCTTTTTCTTAAATCCTATTCGTAAAACAATTATGTAGACATGTGAACGTTTTACTGTGTTGACTTTTCAATACATGTTGTCATCAGTGTAATGTGATTAGTATATTTAAAGGACAAACACAAAAAAAACGTTATATACGTTCTGTTGATCAAGTGAAGAGGGATGATGACGCAGATTTTGCGGGAGTCTGGGAATCTAACCAAATTCTTCTTCAGCCATTTAATGATACATGTTGTTTTAAATGAGCCTTAACTCCACCAGCCACAGAGCAGATTAGACCCAGACACATTACCACAGAACTGAACCTGGCTATAACATGAACCACATCCATGTGCCCGTTTATCCCAGGTTTGAACTCAAAAGTAACCTTGCAAAACAGCTCACATCGTAGTACATCCATCAGACATATAAACAAACAGGCTGGACCCAGTGCTGCGTAAACAACCCCAGATGGCTCCTGTCACACACCAAAAAAGGGGGTTCTTTAAAAGTGATTTCTCGTGAATATTACATCAGAAGGAAGACTAATTAATTTGGTTGATCTGACGATTCATCATCAAAGGCCCTGTTAATCAGCAGCTGTTTGTTGAGGTCCAGAGGAGAGAGTGAAGGGGCTGTGAAAGAGAGGGAGACTGTCTATGGGCCTGACTGACAGTAGACATCATGGTCGAGTGAGGAGATGGAGGAATCCTTGTGGAAGAATGTAGGGGAAAATACAGATATGATCCAATGGAGTGATGATTTATTGGTCTGCTGAGTGGCATCTCTCCAGTTCAGAGACATACTGTCCCTCGCTCTCATCATTCTTGGAATGAGATTTTTCTGAATTGTGTTGAAATATGCCATCTGAACTACAGATAGCAACTGCCAGGAACAATTTGCTGTAGATATGTTTGTGTATATCTGCACATGCAAGGGTGTAAATCTGATTTAACAGTGGGGGGGGACAATAAACATAACATTTCCGAAGAGCAATTTTTGAAGGGGACACAAATAATACAGCCACAATTATACTTGTAGAGGACGTGTACACAGAGGAAAGCCTTAATACTATCATGTGGGCTAGCATGGTGTGGGCTAGCATGGTACCATCATCCTTCTTTTCAGTGTTTCTCTTGATTCAATGAAAAAGCTGACTAAATTGACCATATGACGACTTACTGTACTTACTTTGCGTTTTGGTGTACTGAAAAAGGATCTTATGTCCGTTTTTCTCTTCTCCGTCATTTTATCTGGGCAGCAACACAAATCTTTAACGTCAGATGTCTAAGTATAGGCCTACATTAGGTTCACCACGCGGTCATATTATAATTATAAAATGATCTTGCTTCAACCACATAAATATTAGGTTTCGTCTGGGACAGAGGATATATATTTAACAGCAGCAAACCCACTGATCAGCCATACTTAACATCATATTGAGCAGAACACAACCTGTAGATCTTCAATATTAACCCTAATATCAGTTCACAGATAACGTGGTAACGTTAGTTGCAGTGGCCAGGTGCATTTCTATCCAACAAGCTATTAAACAAGCTAGGTAACGTTACATAATATTACACTAAACATAGCGAACTTTTATGTCATGACTAATTTATTAATTACTCAGCATAATTTCTATTTGAGAAAAGAAAACCTTCATCCGATGTTTAATGTGAATAAATTAGCTTTGAACCGCCTACTTACTACATTCCACAACCAGCGTTACTGTAGCGAATCCTACTACCAGTGTGTTGTTCTCTCGTCCACGCTCTCGCTGGACGGGTAAGGCAGGATTTGGACCAAACCACTGTGAGGCACGGGAGGGGGGACTCAGAATGTTTCTAAACTTAAAAAGCATAATTTGGGGTTTGTATCGTTTTAATACTTATGGACATATAAATATATTTAAGTATATATGATTATGTTATTTACAATACACAGCATTGTTTTTAAGGATATTTTTAGGGGGGGACAACCCTTAGATGGGGGGGGGGTCCTGACCCCCCCGACCCCCCTGGGATTTCCGCCCTTGTGCACATGTATTAAGTCATAACACATTTTGTAACTGAAATAGGTAAACTACACCTGTGTGTCTGTTGTCACACCCAGACTGGAACCAGACTACGTACGGAGCCATTCCTCCAAAAGAAAAGGACCAATCGGATATGATTCTGCCCATCGTGCTACAGCACCTTTGCCCATCCTGGATCTCTTTCTTTGGTCTGGGGGCGGTGTCCGCTGCTGTGATGTCATCAGCTGACTCCTCCATCCTGTCAGCCAGTTCCATGTTTGCCAGAAACATCTACCAGCTGGCCTTCAGACAGTCAGTAAGTTCATAGACACACACCTGCACACACACAAACACACATATATGCACACATACAGGTGCTGGTCATATAATTAGAATATCATCAAAAAGTTGATTTATGTCAGTAATTCCATTCAAAAAGTGAAACTTGTGTATTATATTCATTCATTGCACACAGACTGATATATTTCAAATGTTTATTTCTTTTAATTGTGATGATTATAACTGACAACTAATGAAAATCCCAAATTCAGTATCTCTGTAAATTAGAATATTACTTAAGACCAATACAAAAAAAATATTTTTAGAAATGTTGGCCAACTGAAAAGTATGAACATGAAAAGTATGAGCATGTACAGCACTCAATACTAGGTTGGGGCTCCTTTTGCCTGAATTACTGCAGCAATGCGGCGTGGCATGGAGTCCATCAGTCTGTGTCACTGCTCAGGGGTTATGAGAGCCCAGGTTGCTCTGGTAGTGGCCATCAGCTCTTCTGCATTGTTGGGTCTGGCGTATCGCATTTTCCTCTTCACAATACCCCATAGATTTTCTATAGGGTTAAGGTCAGGCGAGTTTGCTGGCCAATAGACTCTGTGCCAGCAAATATGCCGATATCTGGCTAAAGCGGAAGTTCGTCCATACGCTTGTGCACAGAGCCTATTAAGAACAGGGATACCATGGTCCTTAAACCAGGTACTGGTTGCTTTGGCACTGTGTGCAGGTGCCAAGTCCTGTTGGAAAATGAAATCTGCATCTCCATAAAGTTGGTCAGCAGCAGGAAGCATGAAGTGCTCTAAAACTACTTGGTAAACGACTGCGTTGATCTTGGACCTCAGAAAACACAGTGGACCAACACCAGCAGATGACATGGCACCCCAAACCATCACTGACTGTGGCAATTTTACACTGGACTTCAAGCAACGTGGATTATGTGCCTCTCCTCTCTTCCTCCAGACTCTGGGACCTTGATTTGCAAAGGAAATGCTAAATTTACTTTCATCAAAGAACATATCTTTGGACCACTCAGCAGCAGTCCAGTCCTTTTTGTCTTTAGCCCAGGCAAGACGCTTCTGACGCTGTGTCTTGTTCAAGAGTGGCTTGACACAAGGAATGCGACAGCTGAAACCCATGTTTTGCATACGTCTGTGCGTGGTGGTTCTTGAAGCACTTTGTGAATCTCCCCCAACTTTTTGAATGGGTTTTGTTTCACAGTCCTCTCCAGGGTGTGGTTATCCCTATTGCTTGTACACTTTTTTCTACCACATCTTTTCCTTTCCTTCGCCTCTCTATTAATGTGCTTGGACACAGAGCTCTGTGAACAGCCAGCCTTTTTAGCAATGACCTTTTGTGTCTTGCCCTCCTTGTGCAAGGTGTCAATGGTCGTCTTTTGGACAGCTGTCAAGTCAGCACTCTTCCCCATGATTGTGTGGCCTACAGAACTAGACTGAGAGACCATTTAAAGGCCTTCGCAGGTGTTTTGAGTTAATTAGCTGATTAGAGTGTTGAACCTTTTCACAATATTCAAATTTTCTGAGATACTGATTTTGGGGTTTTCATTAGTTGTCAGTTATAATCATCAAAATGAAAAGAAATAAACACTTGAAATATATCAGTCTGTGTGGAATGAAGGTATACATTATACAAGTTTCACTTTTTGAATGGAATTACTGATAGAAATCAACTTTTTGATTATATTCTAATTATATGACCAGCACCTGTACAAACATTAATTCACTCCTATATGTTTATTATTGTCCCGTCAGTCATCTTACCTGGTGAAATAAGGTTATGAAAAAAGAAAAGCCACCACATCCTGTCCCTCCTCACCCTTCCCTCCCCCTTCCCTTCTCCTCACCCCATACAGGCGACGGACCGAGAGATTGTGTGGGTGATGCGTATCTCCATCTTTGTGTTCGGCGCTCTTGCCACCGCCATGGCGTTGCTAACCGGGACGGTGTACGGCCTGTGGTACCTGAGCTCGGACCTGGTCTATGTCATCATCTTCCCCCAGTTGCTCAGTGTGCTGTTCATCAAGGGGACCAACACCTACGGCTCAGTGGCCGGCTACGTCTTTGGTCTGCTGTTGCGTGTCGGGGGAGGGGAGCCCTACCTCAAGCTGCCTCCCTTTATCTACTACCCCGGCTGGGTGCAGCAGGAGAAGATCCATCACCTGACTGGAGACGTGGAGTACTTCATACAGCAGCGCTTCCCCTTCAAAACGGTCTCCATGCTGGCCTCGTTCATGGGCAACGTGGTCTTCTCCTACCTGCTGAAGTACCTGTTTGAGTCTGGGACTCTGTCTCACAAATATGACTTCATGGATGCCGTGGTGTCTAAACACAGTAAGGAGATCATGGACAAGACCACGCTGGTTAGTGACGACATCATCCTGTCAGAGATGGCGCCGGTCAAAGCGCACCTCAACGCCTCGCTGGCGGGCACATTCACAAACACAGAGGCTCTAAGTGACGACGAGGTGTCCAGCCCCGGGTCCTTGAACAATCACCGTGAATAGAGGGCCGGCCGAGGACCCAGAACCAGAGCTCTCCTCCTGGGGAGCAAACTAACCTCCTGTACATCTCTCCAGTCCTGCTCTAACATACCTGATGCTATCACTCGGCAACTCATTAGGATCACGAATAGCTATCTCAGGTGTGTTACAGCACGGCCGGAGGAGAAGCCTGCGTAGCCAATAGCTCTCCAGCAGAAGGGTCGGCCAAACTTGATGTAGAGCCTTGAACCCAGCTGGTCTGTACCGTCATCCGGCAGTGTTGTGTTGCTGTATCAGCCACTGACTGATCCTCTTTGCATCAAACTCCAGCTCCATTTTAGTTTTCCTTTCTTAGTACTGGTACAGCAAATGGAGCCTTTGTGAAAGTGATGTAGAGGATCAAATGGGTGTCTGTAGGGCAGTCTGTCTGTCTCACTAGGGAGTTCTAACACAGACGCCAGCCCAGAGAGTGATAAGAATAGTGCAATATGTAATTATATGTGTGTCTGTATGTGCGTGTCGGTATGTCTGTGTGTTTGCGCAAATGCGTATACATTAGCTGTGTGTGTCTGAAATCAGCTTTTGATTATTCCCTCATTTGCATTGAAATAATTTACTTATAGAGCAATAATATTTCCAAGGTTTACAGGTTTGACTGTAGTTGGCTGAGAGGTAATAGTGTCTGGTAAGTAACAAACAGGTCACCAGTTAGACCCCCGATCAATGTGCCCTTGAGCAAGGTACCCCAATGGTCCCCCATTTTCTCCATAATTGACCCTGGCTGTGACCCTATTGTCTGTGGAGTGGGGATATGCCAAAAACACAAAAATCACATGCATTGTTAATACACACTTCTTCATGTGCGAAATAGGAAAAATATAAGCACCAATCAAATTATTATCAGTATTACTGTAGACAGATCTCTAATTATCAGTCATTCCAAAACTAATTATCAGTCATTTTTTTTAAATGTTGTTGAGTTTTGAAGAAAACCCCCTAATTCTTTTCATAGTCCCAAACGAGATTATGTGGGCCAGTTTTTTACTGAGAAACAACAGTATGTGTCAGCAATACAGAATAGGGGAAGAAGCCTTATACATTCTCTGCTAATGGGTACACCTGCTGAATGTGACAGGACCAGAACCACGTCGATTATGGACTTGGGTGCTTCGGAATCCTGGATTCTCATTGAGTGGTAGTCGTAGTGTATGACATCATATCACTTCTCGCTGCTCTGATTGCGTTGGTAGACCGGGCATTTGGGGGTTTGTGGTGTATTGCCAATATACCACGACTAAGTGCTGCATCCAGGTACTTGGCGTTGCTTTGTGAGAACAGCTCTTAGCCGTGGAATATTGGCCATAAATCACACCCCCTCAAAGTGTATTGCGTAAGTGTACACTACCTAGGGAATAGGGAGCCAGTCGCGTTGGGCCCCTGTGATCATTTGTTTCCCCCCAAACAGTTATTGACTGCCGTGGCAGAAAGGCTGTTGAGGGATGGCCGAGGCTGAGTCTTGATTGCTCTTCCAGGGATGGTATCAATAACCTGTGTGCACGATCGATTCACTTCTGACCCGTACGTTTGTCCCAAGGACATTTGATTGGTGTTCTCAGCCGGTTTTACGCCCAGACAGGAAGAAAACCCCCCTGGTGGTTTTGGGGTCTAGCAAAGCTGAACTGGTCCAGTGATTTGAGTGAATGAGCAAATCCAATCCGTGATGTCTGTAACTACAGTTTGATGGGTGATGCTGAGAAAGATATTTGGACTGAATGTTTTTTTTCTTTCAGAAAACAAAACTCCCCAGTGATAACATTCACATCCTAGATGGTCTTGGGGAATGCAGCTGTTGTTTAATGTTTCGTAATCTTGTCCTCTAGATGACACGCCTCATTCTGAATTACAGCCTTAATTTTGGTAGGGTTGGGGAGCTGGTCCGATGCTATTTAAAGTGTCAGTGTCTGTCAGTGCTGTTTCATTTGTTTAGAATGGAATGTGAATGTAAAGTCCTTTCTCCGTCACCCAGGAGACATGGTTGTGTCCTGTATTATGTTTAATCAGCGAAAAATGAATAACTGTATCAACTAAGTAAGTAAAAAAATACATAATCATGTCAGTTGACTGACTGGCTATAATAAATGTGATTCTATGTTGTAAATTGGCAATGTATATTTTTGTGTGATACATTTATATACAAACAAAGTCAGCATATGGATAAATAGAATATATGTTTTATTGCAACAAAATGATTTGTGATTTATAGGATTATTTATAGAAATACATTTATTTGTTTGTTGAGGTAAAATTAAAGCTATGTAAGAATTTATTTATTTATGCCGTGTAAAATTCTGATGATGAGTTTGTGAGGTAAATAAATTATATTATTTAGCTCAATGATCATTTGTTGTTCATTATTTCTGTCCTTTACACATGCTGCCTTTAAATTGAATTATTTTGGAATTCCTATTTGAAAATGCTAGACTTGATTTCCCCTACTGGCAATTTTTTTTAAGCCCTGAATTTCAAATTTCCAGGTAATTAAAATTTGAGTTATTTAGACACTTCCATCCAGAGTGACATAATTCATTTTCTAACTGTAGAAAACTGGTTGTAAATTAAGTACAAATTAAGGTACTCATTCTTGTTATTGTTGTTCATGTGTGGCCCTAGCACTGTGATTGCTAGAGTGAATAGACAGAAATACAAATTTTTCTTTGCTGATATGCCATTGTGTTTGTGTGTGTGTGCGCGCGTGCATTTTTGTGTTTGGCAGCTATGACAATGGTGATGGTTTTTATATTATGTGGTGGTCTTTGATTGATGCCTCTTATCAGAAACCCTGATCACACACTATACTGAACCATCACAGACAGCCAGACCAATTCAAACTCACACAAACACTCACACACACATACACTCATGCTTGCCCATCAGCCTTCTATGACGCCAAACCAGATCATACAATACACTAACTCGCCTGTCCTGATGCTTCATACTGACCTGACCTGAGTAAAAGAGCTTTTCCAATGCCCTGATGCCATCTGACCTCTGGTAAAGTTAGCTAAGGAATTTGGTCGTAGAGTGAAGTCCTGAAAGATGATGTACTGTTAGTCATACCCTTGAGCCCCGGGCTATGAATTCAACATCTAACATAGCAATGGGCTGCTGTTAGTGAGTAGACATACATTTGTGTGTGTCAGTAATAGACTGGCGTTGGCAGCCGTTTGATATAACTAGCACAGCCCATTATTTGTTATAAATTATGAATCAATTAAATCCCATTTATTTTAGAAAGCCTTTTTTATATTAGCAGTTGTACCAATTCGCTTTCACAGATACACAGCCTGAAGTTCAAAGGGGGACAAGATCAGGCCAGTGACTCTGCCCTCCGAGGGGCATTGGACAGAGGACATCCCAATGCAGAGCCGGCCAAGCAAAGACAGGATGGCTTGTAAATGCAGCCTTTCATCATTACACTCCTGGATCAGACTACACTCAGTCACAGACCTTGCTGGAGAGATTAGTCTTTAGAAGACACTCAAATTTGAAACCGAGGAGGCCTGAATCTTGTGATGTTAGCATACGTATGGGTTTGTATGGCTGGACAAATTCAGAGAGGTCAGTGGGAACAAGTCCATGTAATGCTTTGTAGGTTAACACTAAAACCTTCAAATCAGCCCTAGCCTTAACAGGCAGCCGGTGTAAATGAGTTAATTATGGAGTAATGTCATAAAAAATATTCTAGTTAAGATTTTAGCAGCCCTGTTTACCACTAATTTAAGTTTGTTTATTTTCAGGATTACTGTAAAGAAGAGCAATGCAATAGTCTAAGTAACAAAAGCATGGATTAGCTTTTCTGTATAGTTTTTCAGAAGATGGAAAAATGACGCTCTTGAAATACAAACCCGATTCCAAAAAAGTTGGGACACTGTACAAATTGTGAGTGAAAAAGGAATTGAATAATTTACAAATCTCATAAACTTATATGTTATTCACAATAGAATATAGATAACATATTGAATGTTGAAAGTGAGACGTTTTGTAATGTCATGCCAAATATTGGCTCAGTTCGGATTTCATGAGAGCTACACATTCCAAAAAAGTTGGGAAAGGTAGCAATAAGAGGCCGGAAAAGATAAATGTACAGATAAGGAACAGCTGGAGGACCAATTTGCAACTTATTATGTCAATTGGCAACATGATTGGGTATAAAAAGAGCCTCTCAGAGTGGCAGTGTCTCTCAGATGTCAAGATGGGCAGAGGATCACCAATTCCCCAAATGCTGCGGTGAAAAATAGTTTCTCAGAGAAAAATTTCAAAGAGTTTGAAGTTATCATCATCTACAGTGCATACTATCATCCAAAGATTCAGAGAATCTGGAACAATCTCTGTGCATAAGGGTCAAGGCCAGAAAACCATACTGGATGCCCGTGATCTTCGGGCCCTCAGACGGCACTGCATCCCATACAGGAATGATACTGTAATGGAAATCACAACATGGACTCAAGAATACTTCCAGAAAACATTGTCGGTGAAAACAAACCACCGTGCCATGCGCCGTTGCTGGCTCAATCTCTATAGGTCAAAAAAGAAGCCGTATCTAAACAGGATCCAGAAGCGCAGGCGTTTCTCTGGGCCAAGGATCATTTAAAATGGACTGTGGCAAAGTGGAAAAGTGTTCTGTGGTCAGACAAATAAAAATTTGAAGTTCATTTTGGAAAACTGGGACGCCATGTCATCCGGACTAACGAGGACAAGGACAACCCAAGTTGTTATCAGCGCTCAGTTCAGAAGCCTGCATCTCTGATGGTATGGGGTTGCATGAGTGCGTGTGGCATGGGCAGCCTACAAATTTGGAAAGGCACCATCAATACTGACAGTTATATCCAAGTTCTAGAACAACATATGCTCCCATCCAGACGTCGTCTCTTTCAGGGAAGACCTTGCATTTACCAACATGACAATGCCAGACCACATACTGCATCAAGTTCAATGTCATGGCTGCATAGAAGAAGGATCCGGGTACTGAAATGGCCAGCCTGCAGTCCAGATCTTTCACCCATTGAAAAAGATTTGGCGCATCATAAAGAGGAAGGTGCGACAAAGAAGACCTCAGACAGTTGAACAACTAGAAGCCTGTATTAGACAAGAATGGGACAACATTCCTATTCATAAACATGAGCAACTTGTCTCCTCAGTCCCCAGACGTTTGCAGTCTGTTATAAAAAGAAGAGGGGATGCCACACAGTGGTGAACATGGCCTTGTCCCAACTTTTTTGGAATGTGTTGATGCCACGAAATTTAAAATCAACTTATTTTTCCCTAAAAATTATAAATTTTTTCAGTTTAAACATTTGAAATGTCATTTATGTTGTATCCTGATTAAAATATTGAAATATTGAAACTTCCACATCATTGCATTCTGTTTCTATTCACAATTGTAAAGTTTCCCAACTTTTTTGGAATCAGGTTTGTATATTTGATACAGTATGTTCATCAAAGTTTGAATGAAAAAACATTTTGTCATCCAATTCCTTATGTCTGAAATACAAGTTTCCAGGGTAGGACATTTCGGGGCTTCTCCATTCATATACACTGTCTGTTGTCTGCATAGCAGTGAAAATTGACATTGTGATTCCGGATTACACCACCAAGAGACAGCATATAATGAAAACACAATAAAGGTCCCAAAACCGAGATGTGAGGGACACTAAAACATAGCTTTGTCTGAGGCCTTGGACAGGACTGGAGCATTTTGTAAATCTAATTTGTCGAGTGATACAGGATTAAAAAGAGTTCCCATTGATTCCAGGTCAGGGCAGTTTTGTGCATTTTCAAGACGACAATCATCCTCTACGGGAGTAATTATTGTGTCAGAACATACCGTGTAGATATCTATGATATGATATCTCCAGGCAACAGACTTAAAACTGCATGGAGATCATGTCAACACATGACATCACTTCCCTTTGCTGCCAGATAGTCTGTGCTTGTTCAAACTGCATCCGAGTGCAAGCGACAGTCATACCCATGAAATACAGACTTTTATAAACCTGATGGTTTAAATCCTGAATGCTGATTGGCTGATAGCTGTGGTATTTGAGACTGTATACTACAGGTATGACATCACATCAGTATTTAATGCTCTAATTGGGTTGGTAATCACTTAACAAAACCAGTAAGGCTTCTCACGGGATTGTGATATATTGCCAATATACCATGGCCAAGCACTGTGTCCAGGCACTCTGCGATACATAGTGCCTAAGAACTGCTTTAATCTGTGGTATATTGGCAATATAAAATGCCCCCGTGCCGTATTGCTTACCATGGCATCCATCAAATTAGCATTCAGGTTTCAAACCACCTGGTACATAATATGATTCTGAACCTCTGGAATGGCAATTCTTTATATTTTTACAAGTCACATTTTTCACAGCTGATCTGATTTGTCAAAATACCAATTAGTGGGGGAAAAATACTAGATATGGTGTTCATCTGAACACCACCAATTAGGCTTGGGACAAGACTCATTTAAATGGCACCCTACTCTGTGTAGAAGTGCATTATTTAGACTATTTTTATAATATTTTGTTTCTTTCATGTTCTGTATATGTACTGTATATGTTGTCCTCTGGATTGCTAATAGGTTTGTTTGTTGTCTCAATACAACTGCCAGACAGACGACAGTGGGATGTGAGTGAGCTAGTACTTTTCTCTTTCTCCTTCTGTCTTTATAGAGAGGAGGCAAGCCTTGGGCTTCAACATTCTCAATTTGTTCTAACTGAAGTTTCCTGCCTGTTTGAAGTGACAGTGAATTCCCTTGGTATTGTCCCATGCTATGTACCACTCATTCTGCTTCCCTTTCTCTCTCTTTTCAGTTAGCTCTCTCTAATTTTCTCTCCCTTTCTCGTACAAGCCTGCAGTGCAACTCATTACTTATTCTCTCTAAATGAGGAAGGGTTTGTAAAGACATAGTAGAAGCCCTGGTGTAATAATGCCCTGGTGTAATAAGCCCTGGTTTAATAATAAGCCCTGGTGTAATAATGTTCCAATGTCACACAAACAAACACACCCACTCAGACAGGGACTGAGACCCAGAGAGAGAAAGGGAGAGTCTTGGATGCCTCACAAAGTTTTTCCTATAATATATAATATAATGAAATCTTCATGTCCAGAACTCATTAGGAAGCTCTGGGGAAACGACACAGAGGAAAGAGATGGGTTCAGAAACCTTTTACATCATGCCAATAATTTGTTATTTTTGCTATTGAACGGAAGAGCTTTTTACATCATACTCATCCTCTGATAAATTGTTGCTACTGAAATGAATGATCCATCAACAGCAAGGATCGTTTACAGACCAACTTTTAGAAGGTAAAAAAAAATACTTTGTTAATATTTGCTCCTGAGTGGTGATTGGCTAACAATCCTTGACGCTGCTGTTTACTCAGCATAAACAGAGCACTTGGTGGAAGATCTCCTGAGCCTGCTGGTGCATTCTGGTCCAGTAGACAGAAGACTCTCCATGGAGCTCTTAAGAGCAACAGGCCTCACATTCACATCTGCTACAGAACCACAAACCCAAAAGAGAGAGTGTAAGAGAGAGTGGTAGGGAAGGAGTGAGAGAATAAGAGATAGATGGAGAGAGTAGTGGTAAAATGGATGTCCAGACTGTGGTCTCAAAGAATTAACCAAGGTGTCCTTGTTTATAGATTTTCATGATGGCCCCCTAATCATTCCCATAATTCCTAACTAGCATCTATCACTCCTCACCAGTGACAGATGAGGAAAGTTACAGAATTGTGAGGATCTGAAAAGGAGCAATATAAATGTAATCAATTATTTATTAATTGATTGGGGAGAAACAGAGTTATGCAATTCACAGCAATGCAGCTCTCTAGTGCTTTTCCCCTCAGAGCCATATGGAAGGGCAGGTGTAGAGACAGCCAATGGTTTTCACATTACTGTGAGTGCTGCTCTCCTCCTCTCCAGATAGATGGGGATGGATGGAAGGATGAAGGAAGAGAGGGATCCAGGAAAGAAAGGAAAAGAAGAGAGTAGACATTTATTATCTCCATTAGCTAGTATGAGAAATGAGACAGGAAGACTCCACCTACTCTGCACCACCCTTCTCCTTGTCCTTTGTGTGTGCGTTTCTATGGACACCGTCAAAATACAACATTTTCCACAATAAGAGGTTCTATTTTCAGAGGGATTAAACACATATTGGCTACCATGTTGGGCTAATGTGCCTTCTGGTTCATTCAGTTGAGTTGCAGGTTAGTTATAGTAGGCTACACACACACATACACACACACACTCCCAAACCCCAGATACAGCCTGCCTCCTGCAGGTGTAGACAGAGGTTATTAGCGCCTTCAGACAGGAACATCAATTTTTAAAGTAATTACAACAGAGATCGCAGTGAGTAAACTAGACTGAGAAATTCTGGGAATACAATACTCAATTTATACAGGACATAAAAACTCCACAATACTGGAAATATTACAGAATACGCCTTTCAATGGGAGAGGAAACCGGATAATTCAATTATTTAGAGTAGATTTCAGTAGCAGACTAATCCAAGACAGGTAGGATGATGTCCAGACACACTTTACCACCTCTTGCTAGAATGAGGATGACCAGACTCACTATATTTAGCCCCTCTTGCTAGAATGAGGATGACCAGACTCACTATATTTAGCCCCTCTTGCTAGAATGAGGATGACCAGACTCACTATATTTAACCCCTTGTTAGAATGAGGATGATCAGACTCACTATATTTAACCCATCTTGCTAGAATGAGAATGACCAGGCTCACTATTATTTAGCCCCTCTTGCTAGAATGAGGATGACCAGACTCCTTATATTTAACCCCTCGTTCGAATGAGGATGACCAGACTCACTATATTTAGCCCCTCTTGCTAGAATGAGGATGACCAGACTCACTATATTTAGCCCCTCTTGCTAGAATGAGGATGACCAGACTCACTATATTTAACCCCTTGTTAGAATGAGGATGATCAGACTCACTATATTTAACCCATCTTGCTAGAATGAGAATGACCAGGCTCACTATTATTTAGCCCCTCTTGCTAGAATGAGGATGACCAGACTCCTTATATTTAACCCCTCGTTCGAATGAGGATGACCAGACTCACTATATTTAACCCCTCTTGTTAGAATGAGGATGACCAGACATATTATATTTAACACCTCTTCTTAAAATGAGGATGACCAGAAGCATTATATTTAACAACCCTAACCCTAAATCCCATGGTGTCAGGCTCATCAGTGTCCTTCTGGCAGGATGGACTCAGAAGTGTACAACCAGTTCTACTTGCCAGTCATTTGAGAGCTAGTATGTGAGCAGGTGGGCGGGCGTGAAATCGTGTGCGCGCAAATGCGTTGGTGTTATTGACTGCTGTGTTAATGTCTCCATGCTGTCTCAGCCTGACAGCTCTCCTGCTAGACTTCAGCCCTAAAGGCTGCCTGTCCGTCACAAATAAAAAAACGGCCTTTTGTCCTACCACTCATCTGGGAAAAAACACAAATTCTCGAATCTACTATACGTTCCTAATTGGAATGCATCATGTCAGCGTATCTCACTGATTTATCATTACTTGATATGTTTGCTGCTCCGTGACCTTTTCTTTCCCAAACACAGAGCGCCTGTTCACTTCCTGCTCTGTGACACGTCAGGAGGAGGCTCTGGGCTAACTGTTTCACTGTTTGAATTTCACTTCATCACTTGCTGATTGACAGCCGACCTCTTGCCCACTCCACCTATTATAAACCACTTATTGATTTCCTGTCGCGGCTTCCCACCGGCACCAGGTGCAGGCAGGTAGATGACAACCTACTGACCTGAACTGTGTCGGAGAAAGGTTTTGATAAGTCTGTTTAGCAACAGTCTTTAATTTCAACATGAAGAGGATATTGAATTCATTAGTGTCTTTTTTTATCAATTGCATATTAATTTGGTAACAAATGAGTAATAGCTGACACAAAACGTTTAAATCAGAACTCAAACACTCTACTGAGTGCACATCTTCCTAATGGATTGTGGACCGTTTTTTTTATGGCTTCATATGCATTGATTGTTTTTAACAGCGACATTGTATCGAGCTGCGGTAGAGGAGTAATGAATTTGATGTGCGCCCAGCCGTGGTCCTATCATTGATCTCATCAACACTAAGTGGCCTGGGGCCTATTTGGACATGATGGGGGGCGGTGAGAAGAGGAGCTGGGAAAGAGGACTTATTTCTTACCAAGCTGATTTAGCACAATGTAATCCATGGCAATGTACTCCACAGCTGGTTATGTTTAGGGGGATATGGTCCATATGGATTAAAAAACTTTGTGTGTGTGTGTGGGGGGGGGGGGGGGGACACAATGGGGACTGGATGTGGATTATTCCGGCTCATTAGTGCCAATGAGAGGACCAGCCTGGGGAGAAGTGGAGTACCCCAATGGGATCATGACTGTAAAATGTCAGTCAGGGTACAGCGGAGACTTACAGTAACTGAGACTTACAGTAACTGAGACTTACAGTAATTGATTAGGCTGATACAACACTCAAAATGGATGTAAATGATCTCTCTCACTTTATGTATATTTAACATAATTATTTAAGTCCAGACAGTGATTAGTTACTTGAAACAAAGAACCATATAACCTATATGTTATAAGTCTTGTTTTCATGCTCCAATTTGAACCTGGGTTGAAGCTTTTCCTGATTTTGTTTCTGGTTTTCATGTTGACATGCTTAATGACTTGCCGCAACGCCGAACCCAGCTGACCTTCAACGCACAAATGACATTACGTAGGAGAGAAGAGGGGCGGCCATGTTTTAGAAATGATTTAGTTAATGCCGAAGAGCAGCTCCACTGGGACTGCAGGGTGTAGGCCTTGAGTGGATGCGGGAGACTCTGTTGGGAAGGAGTCTGTAGTAAATCACATTTCATTCCCACCTCGAAGGTGACAAATTCACCATCTTCTGTGGGTGCTTATAAATGTGTATTTTTGACACAACTTCTAATGGGTGACATTTTCAAATTAGTATGACTCCTGCACATGGGATTTATTTATTCATTTCAAAAGACAGATTTAATAAAAATCATAAAACGGTTCAAATGAAATTTTGTGACGTTAGACTGAATATCTTGCCTGAGCTAGGAAGACCATCGCCTAGCTAATCATTATGACAGCCTCCAATTATATACTTTGTTACTGCCACATACTCCATCCTATTCTGAATCTGTACCATGACACTAAAACATATTTTTGTGTGCTCTATTTGATGAAGACACTAGGCAAATGGCAAAGAGAAAAATCTGTTGGCTGGATTCCAATTCATGTTGCGGTATTATATGTGCCTTGGAGACAGTGGCTTTGAGTGCTTGACTGCCATGGGCCGCGTCCCCACATCTTCTGATTCAGCTTAAAACCAGGATGCTATTTAGATATCAGTAAGCATTAAACAGGAAGATGGCTTGTTTCTGTAAAAGCAATTGTTTCTGGTCACTCCATTGCAGTAGACGTTAGTAAGAAGAGGGATACATTTGTTTCTCAGACCCAGTGGCGTCGTTAGGCCGGGGCGTGCAGGGATCTTTTAGCCCCGGATCTTTTATGAATAGCCCCGGATCTCAAATTGACCAAAACAAAATGCAATGAATTAATAGCCCCTGATCTATTCCTCTGTTATTTCGGTCCTAGCAAAGCCTCTGCTCAGACCTCTACATTTTAAACACTGATCGTCTACACGACGTTCCCTGCTGAGAAGTAGTTAGTGTGAAAGCAACATCTGGTAATCAGGACAAGGTGCTAATTGCCCTTGCGCCAGAAAGCAAATCAAGGGCCTATTTTATGTGCTTGACTCTTTATGGTTTAAGAGTTGAGAAATGCTCACAACAAAAACTTGGGAGGTGGCAGGATTTTAGAGTTAGAATCAGGGCATCACGCTAGCCAACCACCGGTCTGATTTAATAATATAGTGCTCCCCTTGTGGGCAGATTTCAAGTCAATAGTATCCATGCAACCCTCTACTGAAAATCTATATACCTTATGGTTCTGGCAGCCAGAATCACCAGGGAGGGTTACATGTTTAGTGAAGAGTGTTGCATTTCTTCTTATCTAACTTGACGTCATCAGCAATTTATAACAACACATGGTTTCTCATCTAGCGGACAAATGTCACTCTGTCTGTGTCTCCCCTTCCTTCTTCATTTCTCTTGGTTCCTCCCCTCTCTTTCCCCCCCTGTCTCCACAGATCCAGGGTAGGACAGAGCACCTGTTGGCCAGGTCGCTGTCGTTGTGTTTACCAGCGTCTGTAACTGATATAGGCTTTCTTGTCGTTCCATTCCAGGGGAAACCCATTATCGCACAGCCTCATCCGTCACACTAACAAACACACGGCAGCAGTGTAGTTCTCCACTCACCCAGAATGTTTTACGACACTGTCATTTAAAGATGACACATGATAGTGCAGGGTTTAGCCGGGCAATATCCCCCTACACACACACACACACACACACACACATACGCAGCTGCTGCTGAGGAGGCAGAGATGGATGGCCAGGTACTTTGGAGTCTGCATGTGTGTGTGTGTGGATTTGTGAATGTGTGGATGTGGGTGTATATGTAGATGTATGTGTGTGTGGATGTGTGTGTATATGTAGATGTATGTGTGTGTGGATGTGTGGAAGTGGGTGTATATGTAGATGTATGTGTGTGTGGATGTGTGGATGTGGGTGTATATGTAGATGTATGTGTGTGTGGATGTGTGGATGTGGGTGTATATGTAGATGTATGTGTGTGTGGATGTGGGTGTATATGTAGATATATGTGTGTGTGGATGTGTGGATGTGGGTGTATATGTAGATGTATGTGTGTGTGGATGTGTGGATGTGGGTGTATATGTAGATGTATGTGTGTGTGGATGTGTGGATATGGGTGTATATGTAGATGTATGTGTGCCTGCTGAACGGCCTTGGTTATTTCTTTCTTTATTTCTTTACATTAATTTACATCATGTTCTCGATGAATCACGAGGAGGGGTGGTGTCAGGACTGAGAGAGAGATGAAAGGAGAGAGTGTTAGAAGGAGAGATGGAAGGAGAGTATGTTAGAAGGAGATATGGAAGGAGAGATGAAAGGAGAGCGTGTTAGAAGGAGAGAAGAAAGGAGAGCGTGTTAGAAGGAGAGAAGAAAGGAGAGCATGTTAGAAGGAGAGAAGAAAGGAGAGATGAAAGGAGAGTGTGTTAGATGGAGAGATGGAAGGAGAGATGGAAGGAGAGCGTGTTAGAAGGAGAGATGAAAGGAGATAGATGACAGATAGATAGAAGTAGAGAGATTGAAGAAGAGATATGAAAATAGAGAGATGGAAGTGGAATAAGATGGAAGGAGAGAGGTGAATAGAAAAATATGGATGGAGAAACACAAGAGAGTTGAATGAGAGAGCAAGGAAAGGAGAAAGATGAAAAGAGAGAGAAAGCTGTAAAGAAAGGGATAGAGGTAAAAAAGGAAACAGAGTATACTGATTGAGTGTTACTGAGCAGTCTATAAAATGTATGTTAAATTAATATAGTAGGTGCTTTTGTCTACAGCAACTTTTCATACTCACAGCGCATGGGAACTGAACTTATAACCCCAATTTTACAGGTCATGCTCTTACCAAGCGAGCAATGGAGGAACTATAAGTCCGGAAAAGACCTGTGGTTGACAGGGAAGACATGTTGTCTTTAACTAATTAATATCAGCGCCTCCAACTCCCATCTACATATCTGAGCATTTATACACTTTTAGAGACATCTGAGGTACCAGCTGATAGCACTTCTGCTCTTGCCAGGAGGGCTGGGCTGTTTTCATCACTGAACTGTGGTTTCACACAAGTGAACTAGTCACCAAGCTGGATTCATGAAAAAGTATCTGTTTAACAATGTCCTTTCAGGTGTGTGTGTGTGTGTGTACATGTATGCGTGTGTGTTTGCTTGCCTGTGAGTGTGTTCTGTGAAGTAAAGAGTAATATTTCACGTCAAGCTGCAGTGAAACATCTCCTCCAAAAGCATTGTATGGAGTATCCTGGAATCTGTGACTGCACTTTGAAACTAACTGCTCTCTACAATTTTTCTGGGATCCTATTGAACCTTTGAAGGACATGAGCCCTTGGACCACACCTCAGGACTCCCTGGTCTGACAACTCCTAGCTGTCCCTGTCCAAAGTCCTCATGGTTGTGTTGGAGATGTAGTTGTTGCTTAAAGATTGTTGATGTCACTGCTCATTACCCACCTGGTCATCCCTGTCCATGTCCACCTGGTCATCCCTGTCCACCTGGTTGTCCCTGTCCACCTGGTCATCCCTGTCCATGTCCACCTGGTTGTCCCTGTCCACCTGGTCATCCCTGTCCACCTGGTTGTCCCTGTCCACCTGGTCATCCCTGTCCACCTGGTTGTCCCTGTCCACCTGGTCATCCCTGTCCACCTGGTTGTCCCTGTCCACCTGGTCATCCCTGTCCATGTCCACCTGGTTGTCCCTGTCCACCTGGTCATCCCTGTCCACCTGGTTGTCCCTGTCCACCTGGTCATCCCTGTCCACCTGGTTGTCCCTGTCCACCTGGTCATCCCGTCCATGTCCACCTGGTTGTCCCTGTCCACCTGGTCATCCCTGTCCACCTGGTTGTCCCTGTCCACCTGGTCATCCCTGTCCACCTGGTTGTCCCTGTCCACCTGGTCATCCCGTCCATGTCCACCTGGTTGTCCCTGTCCACCTGGTCGTCCCTGTCCACCTGGTTGTCCCTGTCCACCTGGTCATCCCTGTCCATGTCCACTTGGTTGTTGTGCTACATTTATAAATCTGGAGGTCATCTGAACATGGAAAAAGGTTGATGTGGCCCAAAAGACAATTTCCTATTATAATATTTACCCGGCACAGCCAGGAAGACGTTTCTTCCTATGTTCCGACCCAACTTGGGTGTTGTTCCCAGCCAACGTGCATCAGTTCTTGTTGTTGCTTGCTCTTTGGAGTTTCAGACTGGGTCTCTGCAAGATACCTTTGTGACAACTGCTGTATTAAAAAGGGCTTTCTAAAATAAATTTGATTCATTGATTTACAATGAGCTTAAAAATTTGATCTGATTTACAGAATACAAGATACAAACAGCCCCTCACATCATATATAGGGCCGTCACATAAGTAGGACTGAAAGCTCCATGCATCAATTTGTAATTGACTGAGTATGTGTATATATGTAGTAGAAACCAATAACAAGACGTGATTACAGGACCCTACAATCAGGTGTTTATAGACCCTACAGACAACTGGTCACAAGCAACTACCAGGAAGGGGGTTAGAAACCCTTACAGTCAGGTGTTTAGAGGCACTTACAGTCAAGTTTGAGGTGTGGAAAAAGTTCCTTTTTAAGGTAAAACTCATACAACGATAACAATAGATTAATTCAGGTTTTATTTTTGTATACAGGAACTTACAGAGTTGATGCCTGAGGGCTGTTCTGATTCAAACTGCTCTTGGTTCACCAATATATTATTTTCCAGCCTTCCCTGCTGCTAGGTTGACATTTTCCTTGCTCACTCTACCTTTGCCAAGTCGGCATTGTCTTTGCTCACTCTACCAATCAGGGGGGACATGTTGCTAGGTTTACCAAAACAGGAGGAACATGTTGCTAGGTTTACCAAAACAGGAGGAACCTGTTGCCAGGCTAGGAGTAACACAGGTATTGTTTCCTTAACCTCCCTTAGTACCAGGTTCTCTGTTTATGAGTCAGAGACTTGTACATGATGTCACAGCAATCATACACAATTGAGGGCCCCACAGTTAGGTGGTTAGAGGACCCTACCATCATGTGGTTTGATGCCCCCACAGTCAGGTGGTTTGGTGCCCCCACAGTCAGGTGGTTTGGTGCCCCCACAGTCAGGTGGTTTGATGTCCCCACAGTCAGGTGATAAGAGGCCCCTACAGTCAGGTGGTTGGAGGCCCCTATAGACAGGTGGTTTGAAACAGGAATTAAATCCTAGACACCCTTTAATTTAAGACTTTACTTAGCGTAACTATCCATGACTCAAATGACACCCCATCGTTCATGTGACGCTTTACATTTGACCAGAATCCACACAGCACACACACACACACACACACACATTTTATGGCCATCAATGTCATAACACACAGGGGAGAGAGAATCTAAAGTGGACCAATAACCATTCATTTTATTAAGACAATTTTCTGTCTGGCATAAAAGCATATTGATTCAAAGCTCTCTGGTCTTGTGAAGCGGCTCACGCAGGGATGGAGAGAATATTTATGGTTTCCTTAAGCGATGTCCCCTGTAATGTAATTACCACATATCTAACAGAGAGAGTGGAGGGGTGGGAGAAAGAGGGAGAGAAAGACTTGCGTTCTTAGTTTGCATGATAATCCCATCCCTTTCTCTTGCATCCATCCCTTTCTCATCTCCCATCATCCCTCTCTCCTGTCATCTGTGTCCATACAGGAAGCCATGGATGTTAATCCGATTGCTGGATCTGAACACAGAGAGATAATTCAATCTAACAGGGGCTAACCTAGTTACGCTCACTGTTATATATTAGGTACAGATACACACATACACACACACACACATACACACACAGGAATGGCCACTGAGTGTGTGTTTTGTTGGACGAAGAGGGATACTGTAGTGGTGTGTGTGTGTGTGATAGAGAGAGAGACAAGTAGTAGGAGGGGCAAGTTGTATTTGGGCAGTAGCTTTCTTCTGATTTGAATTGATGTGCTCTATGGCCCCAAGCTGTGAAAGCACAGACATCTAAGTGCAATGTGTGTCCAGGACAAGGCTGCTCTAGATTTCTACTCATGGAAGGCCCTCTAACTCTCTGTGTTGTTCTTGGCACACACAACCATAGTCACGACTTGCCAAAACACGTACACATTCACATCCTCTCGCACAAACAGAGATTTGTGCGGAGATTGTGCAATTTCTATGAATTGCAGAGACCCTGCAAAAAAAGGCCATATATACGTGTATTTTATCAGTGCTTTTTATCAAAAGCATGCAGGACGATACGTCACAAGCAAATTGAATAAGTAATAAAAAAGCTACTTCAGTGTTTCATCTGCGGGTCAATGACTGTAAACTCTGTATTGATGCGAGCACTGATGGATTTGACACACGGCCGCACAGAAGACAGGATGAGGAGAGATGTGGATGATGTTAACAGCTGGGTGGTAAAACAAAAGATGACGGCAGTATGTTACCCAGAGCACATAAAAGAGAGGGGACAGAGGAAAGGAGAGAGGCTCAAACAAATGACAGAGATCCAGGACTAATGTTAAAGTGGCCAGTGGGATAAAACTGATTGGAACTCAAACTCAACAATAATATTTACTGTCCAGTCACTTGTGGCACCATCTTAGTCCAGGTTGTAGACACACAGACCGGGAGAACTGCTCCTCAGTGTGACAACACTCGCTGTTTTCCTCACCATGAGAAATTAAATGGGTTCACCACTTTCCTGAGAGAAGACAAAGATTGGTCAGTTTCTCAGTCTAACACACACACACATTGACACACACACGGACACGCACACAAGGGTTATTTGTCTCTGTGTAAGGAGACAGAGCAGGACTAGCAGATCAATACAGATATCTTTAGGTTGCTAACAGACCTCTAATATATTCTGGATGCTGCTTCTCCCCAGATTAGACCTGGGCTCTGTGTGTACAGCAGTTTCTCTTGATCACAACACGGTAGGGAGATGGTTGGTTAGGGATACACTGTTACAGGACGCCCTGTGACACACACAGCAGAGAAGCAGAGAGTTATTATGGGATAGACTGAATGGCATGCCAAGAAGATATATTGTGGATATTATAAAAAATGATGTTGCCGTGATGACTGATTTGTTCAATTGTTCAGGGAGTATGTGCCTCGCCGTGAAAACCAACGTTTCAGGAGCTAGCAGGCTTCCCTGAACACAAAAGCTGCACACAGCACAGTGGAGCCAACTGAGAAAACATACACAAAACACCTCTGCTTCTTCACATCATCTTCATGAGGGAAACTGCAGCTGTAATTCTCTTCAATAGTAGCACATAATGGTGGTCAATTAGCCCAGGCAGAGGACACACACAGACAGATATAGGGATTTAGTGAAGGGAGAGATGCTGTGTATCGGTACTTTCTGACGTTAATTGGTGTTTCTGCTTGAGCACATTAAACACAATAAGCAGGGGACCATTATTTACCCCACACTAGGGCTCTCTCAGTGACGTTCACTGGTGCTAAGCTAATTTACTCTAGTAGATCATTTCTGGAATCCATTTGCCCAACTACTAACAAAGAATATATTAGATAACATTACACAGTGACTCACAACTGTGATAGAAATCCCACTGCCTTCCTTTACCCCGCCTCCATTCCTTTCTCTCTTTCCACCTCTCCTCTTCTCACTCTCGTTCTCTCTGTCCATTCCTCTCCCCCCATCTCTCTGTTTCTCTTTCTTCCTCTCAACCTCTCTCTCCCTCGATCTCTCCTCACTCTCTATCTCTCATACTCTCTCTCTGTCAGGGTAATTTCACTAATGGAATGGTTTGTATTCAGGGCAGTTTCCTGCAAGGCTGATTGAGCGATGCTCCTCAACTGCTTTACAGAATTGTGCCTCCTTTTCCTGCTGAGGGGGACCTATACTGCAAAATAGTGCAGGAACCTGACAATGACCCTACAATTACCCCTCACTACCTGCAAGGCATCACAAAGGACTGATCATGAAGTGTTCACAGATTCATACAAGACATGAGTCTATGACTGTAAGACAGTGGTTTCTGTTGCAAAATGTACATTTTCAGGGATTTCATGTTGTTTTGGATGGAGACAGTGGGAAAGGATGTAGGAGGGTTTGAGCTGAAAGAGCAGTTGGCCACATTTGAACGCATTTGACCAAAGCAGCAGCAATCACCACTGGCCACAGCAAGCAACACATTGGAGGAGATCCACTGGCCTACAGAGCAAAAGGTTCATCTGTTATTGGTCCCGGTCTGATGAAGTGCTGTAGCCAGCCAGACAGCTGTATATGTATATATATATATATATATATATATATATATATATATGAACCACTTCGGAAGCCGCTCCTAAATCATGAATAAAACGTGTGTACTGTGGAGCATCTCCAAAACCACACTCACTCCCATCAACCTCCGGTAGTGTCTGTCAGTCCAATAGTAAATCTCATCCTGAAACGGCCTATTTGGAAGGGGCGCTGCTTGGTGAGGCAGCGCGGCCGAGGTATAATGTGGTCCCGCTTCCTGAGGCATCATGGGATAGTAGATGGATCATGGCGGCAAGGCATCTCCATATATGGACATGTGTATGCGACGTGCAAACATTACTGCTAGGTTGTTAGCTACAAAACATTTTGACCAATAAGAGTACAGCTACAGCGTATATGTTTGTCACATACACAGGTCCAGGTTCAGTACAGTAGTGCCATGGCAGCCATCGTACATTTTTTATACGATGATGTCCCTGGGACTGGGACCACGATAAAACCGAGCATGGCAGGGAACCTAACTGGCAGCGATGGGTTATGAGGAGGGTGGTCTAGCCTGGACAAGGTAAGTACTGGTGAAGAGAGGGGGCATTAGAGAGGGGACATTAGAGAGCAGGCGTTAAACCAGGTACACACCTGCAGAGTACCTGGTTTGGGGGGCCCATTGCTGTCCCTGTCCTTGTCCACCTGGTCATACTTTTGACTTAGTCTAGAATCAAATAGACTCTGGATTTAGCCTGGAGAAATGTATTTATTATTCTAATTGGACTCTTAATATCTCACCCGGCACAGCCAGAAGAGGACTGGTCACCCCTCTGAGCCTGGGTCCTCTCTAGGTTTCTTCCTAAAATTCGGCCTTCTTAGGGAGTTTTTCCTAGCCACTGAAATCCAACACTACCGTTGTTTGCTCCTTGGGGTTTAAGGCCAGGTGTCTCTGTAAAGCACTTTGTGACAACTGCTGTTGTAAAAAGAGCTTTATAAATACATTTGATTGATTTATTGAGAGGGGGCGTTAGGGGGACTGAAGTGAGTGCATGCCAGCAGCTTCGTTAACTCTGATTAAAGGTGAGGTAACGCAGTTTAAATTCTCAGTGAAGGTGAAGAGTCTCTCTCTGCTCGTCAGACACATACACAGACATATAAACATAACTTGTCACACTCAGAGTTATGAGTCGACTGTCACAGGCCAGCGCTCGACTGAATTGATGAAGAGAGATGCGTGAGAGAGAGGGGGGAATGAGACAACGAGAAATGGACAGGGGAGAGACAGTGAATGCAAAAGAGCAAGGGGGGGGGGGTTATGAGGTAAGCTGTATTTCATGCTCCCAGCTCAAGCCTGTCAGGGGCCAATCCACTCGTGCTGTGTTATCTCCACCCAGAGACAGCCTCCATCTGCAAATCTAATCAGTGTGTGCTTGTGTGTGAGTGTGTGTGTTTGCAGGTATAGCTGTGGGTGTGAGTGTATGTGAATTCAGATGTAGTATTGAGTGCATGTGATGGTGTGTATTAGAGGATTGTTTCTGGGGGGTTTCAGGGTTGTTTAAGGGTTGTTTCACAGGAGTAACAGGTCAATACAGTATGTTTATTATTTTTAAATCCACGTTTTAAGTGAAAAGTATTAATTGTTCTGAAGCCCGGAAAGTAAAGGAAAATCACATTAGAACCACAATTCCTAATCCTCAGATTCTCCCCCTTGGTTTTTCAGCTACTGGTAGATCAGATTTGATCTACCAGTAGCTATGTTTGTTTATTGTACTTTATACAAAACTTTTCAAAGTCTACTACCCTTAGAGGAGTTGCTCACACAATTGGGGAAAAAATAAGTAAAATAATAATAATAATAATAATTAGAGCTAGGTCTGAGCAATCATCTGTCTGGCAACCAGTTGCTTTGAATTAT
Organism: Esox lucius; assembly: GCF_011004845.1. NCBI lineage: Eukaryota > Metazoa > Chordata > Actinopteri > Esociformes > Esocidae > Esox > Esox lucius. The sequence goes on along the minus strand of NC_047584.1, from coordinate 24,291,729 downwards.
TCTGTGAGGTGTATGGAGCCAAATTGAGCTCAGATGTATTGAATGTAAGAAAAGTAACTGAAATATTTCATAGTATGAAAAAACTAAATTCAATCGTATGAAAACATTTGATTCAAGCGTGAAAAAGTGGATGCTAAAATCATTAAATAGATTTTCGCATCCAATCTTAACAGACTATTAATGTCTCATTTAATTCTCTCCACAGGTTGCATTGGGAAAGCAGTGCATGGAAAGGCTATGATTTTCACCTTATAATGATGTGATTCATGGCTAATTGGGTGCGAGAATTCAATGCCCAGATTAAGCCCCGCCTCCAGCGCCAATAGAGGCTCAAAACTTGTTTTTGAGAAAACATGATTTCTCGAAATTGTCATCGTAAGAAGAACCGAACGCGGGAAAAACGTTTGAACAAATACATTTTAAGATCGGACAGGAAAATCCATTTAATGTTTTTAGCATACACTTTTTCACGCTTGAATAAATTGTTTTCACACGATTGAATTCCGTTTTCTCATACTATGAAATATTTCAGTTACGTTCTTCTTTTCTTACAGTCAATACATTTGAGCTCAATTTGGCTCCACAGAGGTGGTTCTCTGTAACATTTTGTTGTGTATCCGTGTTGTGTATTGCGTAGACTCAGGCAACATTGAGTGAGTCATACCTCCATCACACAGTGGTGATTTACCGTAGGACGGCTGTATCAACTGGAGCTAAATAACACATCCGTCATTCAATAGAGAGAGGGGAAGAAAGAGAGGGAAGTGGAGGATGGAAGAGGGGAGGGAGGCAAAGGAAAAAGACAGCATAACCCAGGAAACATTTTCTACAGTCAGGAAAATGGGGTAGAGAGAAGTGAGTAGGAGAGAAAAGAAAATGGAAGGAGGCAATTGAAAAGAAAGGTAGGGGAGTTAGCCTCCAGAAATGCCTTGTGTAATTAAATCTGAGGAGGGAAGGGGGGTGGATTAGGAGAGGGGATGAGGAGAAGGGGAGAGGATGAGAAGGCCTTGGTTTGGTGTAATCAGGTGAGGAGGGTTTAAGCAGGGTGAGGTGGGGAGGGTGAGGTAGAGTGAGGTGGGGAGGGTGAGGTAGAGTGGCGAGGGGAGGAGTAGCAGGAACTACAGTAATCAGCTGGGGCTGTTAAAAAACAAGCAGAGGTTGTTCTGCTGGGGGCTAATGAAGAGGAGCTCTCCTGCTGACAGTGAATATGTGCATGTGTGTGTGTGTGTGTGTGTGTGTGCGTGCAGTGCACATTACATTACTGCTGTCATCTAATTTGTTTTGGGATTTTTGCTGCAGACCACAAGTCACAGTCATGTTGTCAGTTGTCTATTCACATGTCCATATTCATACACAAACAATACATGTACATACATTCTATATAGATAATAAAGCTGCCATATATACAATTAGAAATAAAAACACCAGAATGGATTTGACGGGATTGTCTTATGATGGGATTAAATGTCAGCCATTTTGGTGAGGGAGTTGGTTACCAGTGTTGTAATAACATACAGGGCAAAACATTGCATTTGAAAAAATGTATCTCCCTTGAGCTAGATAGCCCGACTTTGGAGCAATGATGCTTTATGTTTTTCAAATAAAGTGCTAGCTAATACGCCAACATTCCATTCAGCATTTCATTAATTGCAACACCACAGCCATACATACACTCAGTGAAATCAGCCAGTGATATTACTTAGGCTGGAATTTGTACATGCTAAAATAACTGATATTGTATCAATTACCAGCAAATGTACACATTTAGCATAATTTATACAATTCTTAAAAATCTTTCCACAGGTTGCATTGGGAAAGCAGTGCATGGAAAGGCTATAATTTTCACCTTATAAGGTTGTGATTCATAGCTAATTGGGTGCGAGAATTCAATGCCCAGATAAAGCCCCGCCTCCACGCCAATAGAGGCTCAAAACTTGGTTTTGAGAAAAACATGATTCAAGCGAAGGTGGGAAGAAATTGTAATCGTAAAAAGAAGCGAACGTGGAAAAAACGTGTGAAAGAACGAAGACATTTTAACTACATAGGACAATATTTAACTGCATCATTTCCGATATATCAAATATAATTCAGTACCGTCATCAATACTACAGTTAGGCTGATTTGGTATAAAAGGCACTGCTATTCCATCTCTTTCTAGAATTGTATATAAGTATGCTTGTCAGAATGATAGTCTCTATTTTCCATTCACACGAACGGGGGGATGCAACAGTACGTGAAGGGACTGTGGGGGGTTTAAACCCAAAGGGTTTAGATGGACTCATGGTCAACACTCAGATGAAAAGTTGAAGGTGTTTTTTTTAAATGATTATCCTGAACCCCACCCAGGAGCATCTCCAATAATGAGGTGAAGCAGAGGGGGTTTGGGTGCAATGAGGCCGGCGCCGGGACATTACCCTGTGGAACACCTCGCCAGCGGTCACTTCCAATAGCTTTGTTTCACACAGAGCTCTTTCAATTTCTTCCTCTGACTATCGTCATTCTTCCCTTTACTCTCCGTTTATCTTCCTCTCTCTTTCGTTTTTACCTTTTGCTGCCACTGACCTTCTGCCTTGCTTATTAATAAGAACAGCTGAATCGATCTTTAGAATTGGAATATATTAACGGAGCTGAGCAGAGATGAGAAGTAGATATTACAGTAGAAGATCATCAGGAGACTCTGGGGAGAGATATTGTGGCCATTCATTACAGGGATATTCTCTCAGAGTGGTTATTGTGGCATATGAACCGTCTGAGTGGTTCAATTCCCCAGAAATACATTAAAATGTCAGGACATAGTGGTTATTAATGGTCCCGCCAGGCGCAGGAAGAAAAATGTCAAGCTGGGGATAAATACAGAAGGCTTGCGAAAGAAAACAGAATGAAATAAGGGAAAGTTCAATGTTGTCACATTGGATAATGGGGTAAACACTGTTGTCTGGCGATATTGTACCATTACACATTAGTGCTTGGACCCCCGTTTCATTGACTACCAGTCTCAATATAATAATGTTGCATTTGGAAATACTAATTAATAAAAGGCCTGCTGATATAGTTAAGGTGGAGAGTTTTGTACTCCACAAACACGGAATTGCTCGCACTTAAAATCTCAATCAACCTCTCCTTTCTAATAACATAAAATTATGTTTAATGTCAAGAAAATCAACCTATGAATAGAGTCCAGGTTGGTATACAGTGACTGATTAGCACTGCAAATCACTGGTCTGTGTACGTGCACGTGAGTGTGTGTTCATTTGTGATTGGGCCCCCTGCTAAGAAGAGTTGTTCCAATCACACAGTGGGTGTACTTCTCACTTAAGATGGGGAGTGTTTAGGAGGGGGAGAGGTTAGAAGAAGGAAACACCAGCCCTTTCATGATTACTACGGTCCTGCAGGAGTCTTGTGGCTCTGGGATGTAGAGGAACCCAGGGTCCGTGGGATGGCCAGGCGGGGTTTTGGGAGGACAGGTCATGGTTCTGTTAAGACAAACTGATAATTTCGCAGGGGGACTGTAACTCAACTCTCAGCAGTACACAGAGAAAGGGTAGCCTAGCTGGCATGTTGTGCACCTAGCTGTTGAAAGAGACCACAGCGCATCTGCACCGGTCAAACAGACTACACCACCGTCACAACTGGTGAGTAAGGAGCATGGAGAAACACTGCAGTGGGCTATTCATTCCACACAAACTCAGTCACAAAAGAAATGTTGAGTCCACTGGAGAGCAGACTGGGAAGGGAGAGAGGGACGGAAGAGAGGGAGAGATTGGTGGGAGAGGGGGGTGGTACAGAGGGGAGAAAGGGCTATAATTAATGACTGTGACTGGGGGGGGATGGGTGAGGAGTGGCGAGGCAGCCAGCGGCATGAATTACACCTCCTATACTCGGTTGTGTTGTTGCCATGGTCACTGACACTGCAGACGTGATGATGACTAGAAGTTCAAATTACACCACAGTGCCTCGCGAGAGTAGGCTAATATTTAGTAGAAAACAACGCTGCCGTCATCATATGTTTATCAAATGCACTTTGCTAGCTGGTGACAACATTCCCATCTGTCAAAAGTCAGTCCAGAACAGCTGGCGATCATAACATTACCAAGACATACTTCGGTGAACTCCCTCAATATAAATTAACTAGTCGACATTGTACCTCATCAAAAATCTATTTGGTAACATCTAAATAAAGAACAGAAATTAATCAGCTCCCTTTCAGGACACATTGAGTAGAATGTTAAGTTGGACATCAGCCCCAAAACGAACAACAGTTTTGTGACAAAACGTGAAATTCATGAATAGATGAGAGTCCGTGTGGATGGGACTGTGGCCCACACATAGAAGGAACCTACACTCCCCCATACACACACACACACACTCATAAACACACTGAAAGACATCACTCCCTGACACACCAATCAGAGCAGAGCATGAATGAAAATACACACACATACAGAGAGAGTCTGTGCAGTCCAGTCGTGTCAGGATGAGAGTCTCACTAAGGACGTTCTGTCAGCATCCTTCGGCTCTGTGTCAAAATAGACAGCCTCCATATTCAACAGAGAAAAAAGCTGCCCATGGAATGCAGAAGCAGAGCCAACCTGTCAATCTACTCAATTCATCCCAGATATGTCTGGGCACAAGCAAATGGGACAATGCCTTTTAGTTTATTGCTTCTCATTTGAGAAACACATAGTTCGGCACACAAAATGCCTTATATAGGAGAGTAAAAGAGTAATAATTAAACATTGTTCAGTGGTAGGCTGTGTTTCCATCATAACAAATAATCCTAAATGAAAAAATAAAGAATCTGTCCAACACGTTGTATGTTCACTGTCAGCATATCATGTTTCATATTGGGGGGTCAGGATCAATGGTTACATTTTCATTATTTTCAGGGGGTGGGGGAGGATGGGGGTCATATTTACCAGTCTATAATACTGAGTTTGTTCATGCCCCCTCCAGTCCCTGCATGTCTTAAGGGGGCATTTTGTTTAGTTTTTGCATTTCACATAAGATAATGTGCAGAAATACACATTTTCACAGTATTTTCTCACCAGAAATATAAGCAAACATAAGCACTTTCTAAATTGCTAAATTCTATTTGTCAAGAGAAGGCACAAGAGAATCTGTGGTCAGATGGAATAGTGGCACCCTCCCTGTCATTCAAGAAAGTTGGTTTGAATGCACTGTATTTCAGCTAACTCCAACAAGGTGGCAGCTAATTAGAGATATATAACTGCAATATCTGGCATGTGTCTGCAGTACCATTAGGCAGGAACAAAATTGTATTCATTTTGAAACACTTCCTCAACTGAATATCAGCCCCAGGAAGTTGTATACATTTTAATGAAATGTTCATCCTGGGCCCTGTGGAAATCGAACATCCAACCTTGCTTTTAAGGGTGATATTTGCTTAGCATTCAGTGTTTCGTTAAGTGAAGATTGTGATCCAGTCAAACAATCACATTTCGTTCCATATGTGTTGAGCCCCTTGTGGCAGTTCATTATTACTCCAATGCCTTTCGGCTATACAGTTAGTCAGCTTTCAGCTCTCCATTCAGACAGAAGTCTCATTTACTATGCTATTTCTTTTAAACCAGCACCTCTGCAGGGTTAAAACACTATTAATATTGTATGATTGAAACACACTGAAGCAATCTCCAGTCTCTCTTCTATAGCTTTTCTCATTGGAACGACAACTCTGACCTTTTAACTATGGGCTACATCATGGTGTTATACCAACTGAGCTGTGTTGACTAGACTGTCACTTGCTAAAGTGTGTATGCACAGGCAGACAGGTAATCATGCAGTTATAATAGCATAGCCATTTCTATGTGATCCCAATGCTACTTCCTTCATTTGGTTGGCATTAGTCCTGTCCAAAGGATATCAATTTATCTAATCCTAATCAATAACTGTAATAACAGATTCGCCAGTCCTAAATCACACGAGAGGTTGCTGATCAAGTGAATTAAATGGTTTAATGCTATGTTTTAAATGGGCGACACAAGCACCACCAGCCTTCCTGCTAGTTCTATCAGTAATTATTGTTACTGTGTTAGCTTGGTGTTTTTGCAACCATGATGTGCGCGCATAGCCCTCTTCAAGCAATATTTGTAAGAAAAGGGTCTATAACTATCAGGAACAACTTACTATATGCTCTGTCAACAATGTCAGTGGCTGCAGGTCCCATACATACTACAACTCAGTATCACATGAGCTTTCACAGCCTCACAGCCTACATTATCAGTTTGTCCCTGGCTCAGATTGGGGGCGAATGTTAAAGTTAACCTTTTATCCTACTTTCACTCTTTCTGTAATTGTAATTTAATATTTTGTTCGGTTGATAATTGGTAATCCCATCTGGCTGAATTATCACACTGACTGTGAAGCAAAAGATGCTTGTAAAATGTTTTATCATGCATTGTAGTCATTCATTGCAGGGGCCATGATAATGTGACAAACAATTTCCTCTGTAACAAAATCCTATAGTCCATTATCTACAAGCAGAGAAAGACTGAAAATAACATTACATGGAAAAATCTGGGAACTTCCCCTTAGAAGTAATAGCTTGGAATTGGTCAGTGGAGCTCTGTGTGCTTTCCCAGGGTCAGAGGAATTTGTTGAGGGTATCATTGTAGTGTCTCTGAGGCTGTATCACTGAAGGCAGAGATTGCTTGCAGGCAAATAAAAAATGTTTAGCACAATGATAGCTCTTCCCTCCAGTCAATGTGCTAACACTATTTAGCAATTGGACTAAAGCCAGAAGACAATGTGTCCTTCAAACTGCACACAAACAAATACATATGTATCCACATTTTTCATCATACTCCAGGTAAGTAGACAGAGGACTTGGATGATGAATTCCTGAACTATCATTTTAACCATGACATTCAACACTGGCAGACATTTAATACTGGCTGGCAATTAAACAGGTTTTCAACAGTAACACAAAACACCAATAATTACATTACAGAAAGTCGAAGAATACAAAATACGTTTTTTAAGTACTCCTTACTGAAGATGATCAATTAATTACAATAACACATTAAGGTTAATAAATAATGGTCTGTTGTTATTTTCTATATTTACTGTGAAATTGCCTAAATTCTCAACTTTTCACATACAGTCTCTCTCAGAGCCATAATCTTAGCTTCAACCACTCCTACAGCAGCTATTTTATCTAACCTGTAGTTGTGGGATGTTCAGTAGGATAATATGAGATCAATAAATTTAAACTTAACCGAAAACAGTGGATGCCTTTGTTATTCATACTACACGATTTTCAACACATTTATTGATAGTGATGAAATAATTAAATCCCCCGGATAGTAGGCTAAGTAGTGTCCAAATACACATACCTTTGTTTACAAGTGTTTTTGCCGATCACGAACGGGTTTTGATATAATAAACTTTTCTGTTTGCCTGTGGAACTTTCCACAAATACAAGTTGGATAGAATGGAACAAAACAGAGCAAAACGCAGATAGACCATTTGAATTTGTCCAATACAAATTATGTTTGACGAAATGTTTTGTAACGAAAACGTTTTGGCGAAATGAATAAACCCCACGTTGCAAGCAAGATTACTTACAGTCGCTGTGACGTCTGAGTTACTGACGTACTTTGACGAAGGCGGAAATGCCCTGAAACCTTGGAGGTCTTGAACATCTTTAGTTTTCAGATCGTTATTAACCCAACTGTTCAAACCATATATTAGCGATTTAGCTACATACAAACAACATCAACTCGTTAATGATCTGGTAGTTACACCGCGTCGATCAAGATGGAGGTAAGTTTGATCACAACCACATGGAAGTAAATAGACTATTGTTGTTTGCATGTATTACTTGCTTGTTTATATTATAACTAGCATTGCTAACGTATTCATAAATAGTTCATGTCATGTATTACGACAACTACATTGCCATTGCATTAAACAATCTGCTGTACGACTGCCCAACGTTACATCCAGCGACGGTCCAGAATTGACACTGCTTTGCTTCACTAACCTTCCAGCATTGGGGATGCATGGTGAATGGTTTTGGCCCTGGTTACTGAACAGGATGAAGTGATTGCTAAATAATAGATAAAGCGTAGCTAACGTTAGCCCATGACAGCTAGCTGTTTGTTTCCGTATTCGAATTTGAGCTGGATGTCTGTGGAATTTGCATAAAAGTGTGTGTGTGTGTGTGTGTGTGTGTGTGTGTGTGTGTGTGTGTGTGTGTGTGTGTGTGTGTGTGTGTGTGTGTGTGTGTGTGTGTGTGTGTGTGTGTGTGTGTGTGTGTGTGTGTGTGTGTGTGTGTACACGTAATATCTATATCCGGTTTAATGTGTTGTTTTTTTACCACCACAGCATGACAACAGCCCAGAGTCTGTAGCCTCACCTTCCCCAGGAACAGCAAAGTCAAAGGTGCTGCCACTACCTAACAATTCCTCTTCACCCCTCTGTCCCACCTCCACAACACAGCTTCATGTCTTCTTATTCATGTTACATAGACTTTCTGTTTCCATGATCCATTGTACAATTTACTGCTGTCCATGGCCATATAACATACTGCTTTCTGTGTTTGACTCTTCCCTCTCAAAAGTTGGACACATTGCCCAAAGATGACCTCATCAAGTTTGCCAAAAAGCAGGTGGCTGCCATGCAGAAGATGAAGTCCAAATGTGCAGGTAGGTCTTCGCCGTTCCCGTACGCTAATGTAGTTTTAACGATTCAATGTTTTCATACTTGATAACATGTTCATATCTCCTATGTGAGCTTTCAATTTCTGAATATTTCAGATTTGGAAAAAGAAATTGACAACTTGAAATCTCAACCAAAAGGCAATTCGGATGACTCCGTCATACAGGTTAGTAGTCTGGACATGTCACGTAGCTGGCTCTTGGCTGCTGCTGAAGGGTCAGGTGTGAGGAGTGTTATTCAGTAATGTGTTCATCCAAGTAAAAGTCATTGACATATTCATCATAGAGTCTGTAGTGGGCTATCAGGACATTTTGGGGGCGTGGCCTGGGGTACCCCAGCAGTCTGGGCTGCTGCTGTCGGTGCCCATCTACTCCTGCAACAGGGTTTCAAGTATGACCCCATGCTTTTTTAGCAATAAATGCTTTTCACATTTTCCTGTCAGACCAAAATATTAGAACAGTATAAAAAATAAACAATATAACAAGAAACTATGTATTTGAGTGCTGGCTTAAAAAAAAATACGTCATGAAGGGAAAAAAAACACAAAGCACTTGAGGTGAGCAAAACAGACACGCTTCTGCCTCTGCTCTCGCCAGCCATTTGAGATCAAGAGCCATTCACTCATGTTTACAGTTGGAATGGCGTAACTGTCATTCTTTTTTTCAACAACCATCGTGCAGAGATAATATTTGCACACTGTGTGTCTGCTCTGGTAAAACATGGAACCTCGATCTGTAAATAATCACATAAAATCACGAAAGAAGCAGTAATGTGACGTCCATTATAGTATGTCTGATTGGCTGTTCCCAGAGTGCGACTGTTTTATTGGCTTCTCCCTTTGCTGTAGATGTACTTCAGAGGGAGTAAATATTTCAATTCCGTTTATGATTCTTTTTTTTTTTTCCAGGAACTGACTGAGAGGATGAGTGCCTTGCTGCTGGAGAAGGCTGAGAGCCAGCAGACTGCAGGGTTACTGCTGAAGGAGAATGAGAAGATGAAACAGCGGGAACGGGTATACTGGAATACATCGTGCTATCAGTCTTCCCGTCAGCTCCAGTCCTGGTCTTGGTGAGCTATAGGGATGTAAGGCTTTTCTTCTAGTCCAAGTCTAACTTTGTTTTCTGTTAAATATGACCAGGATACAGAAGAGAAACTGGCCGGTCTGCAAGGAGAGTTGGACCGGTCTAAGGAAGACCACCAGAAACATCTGGAGACTTTGGAGAGGACCATGCACCTTTCACAAGCCAAACACAAAGAAGAAGTTGAATTCTTCCAGAGGCTTCTGAAGGAGAAAGAAGAGGGTGACCGTGAGAAAGGGAGTGAAAGAGAAAAGGAAAAGCAGAGGGATAGAGAAAATGAAGACACAAACAAGAACCTAGAAGCTGTTATTTACAGGCTAGAGTCCCAGATCCTGGGTCTGCAGACGGAGCTAGATGCAGCTGTGGAGCGAAGCACCCAGGAGACTGCAGCTCTGCAGCAGGACCACCAGAAGGCGCTGACAAAGGTTAATTTAAAGTTAATTTCATGTCAGGAAAATTTTCATTAAGGGACTTTACACGCTTGTAAGCCAACAGCTTAACATACCTTCTGGTCTAAATCTTGCAATAAACTATTTGTATTTCTTCTCATTCTAGGCCCAACAGGAAGTAGAGAACCTTAGGGAGGAGTTGACCCAGCACAGTGCACAACATGAAGAGGAGCTGAGAGCTCTGGAGGAAGACTTCGAGATTGAAAGAGAGAGACTACTGCTTCTGCAGGAGGAGCTAAGTGAGCAGCTGGCTCTCAAAGACAGGTGAGCACTACCTCTAAACAACACTGGGTTTGAGTGAGATGGGGAGTGAAGATCAAAAAAAAAAGTGCTGCCTTCTTGTGTTGACAGCTTTTTGCAAGACGTACAGGAGGAAGAGGAGGAGCCTAGTGGCCGCAGCTCAGGCATAGCCAGGATGTTGGAGCTGTCTGGGGTAAGTCAGATTGATGCCAGTGATGCGCAGATGGAGATTGGAAGGCTCCGATCTGCGTTGGAAGATCTGCAGTCCCAGAATACCATGCTGCAAGATGAGATGACTTTCCTGGGCAATGTAAAGACTGAAATGGAGGCGGAGCTTGAGAGGGTGAGGGAGGAGTTTCAGACGGAGAAGGAGGAGCTAGAGTTCAAGATTGATGAGCTACTGATGTCCCGGGATGGTGCGACCCCTGACCTGAATATAACTAACCATGACCCTTTGAAACCTGCAACCCCCAACTCCAGTGAAATCACAGAGGATCAAGGCCTTACTCGGCTCCAGCAGAGCAACACAGAGACAAGTGCAGAGGACAGCCTGCTTGCCAGTCCTGATTGCCCCTCCAGACCAAAACATAGCGTGCCCAGCCCTGTCCCTGAGGCAGAACAGCAGAGATTGATATTAGAGGTCCAGGTGCTCCGGGCCCAGTGCGAGAACTTAGCCAGGGAGAAGAGCCAGGTAGTGGCCGAGTATGAACACACCAAAGACATCCTGAGAAGCCTGGAGGCCGAGCTAGGCCAACGGACGGGGGACTTTGTCAGACAGTATGAAGCTATGAAGGAACAGGGGGAGTCGTTGGTCCGGGAGCTACAGGAGAAAGTCCAAGGGCTGACTGAGGAGAGGGAGAGTCTGGTGGAGAGGGTGAGAAGGATCAATGAAGACCGAGAGGGTCTGGTAGAGAAGGTCCAGCATCTGGAGAAGAGTCAGGAGAGATTCCTCGAGCAGACAAAGGCATCCAGAGAGCTGAAGGAGCAACTGCAGACCTCCCTGGAAGAGAAGACCGCACTAGTTCTCGAGTTAAAAACCTCTCTGGAAGAGAAGACAGTGCTAGTTCCCGAGTTAAAAACCTCTCTTGAAGAGAAGACAGCACTAGTTATCGAGTTAAAAACCTCCCTGGAAGAGAAGACAGCGCTAGTTCTTGAGTTAAAAACCTCTCTGGAAGAGAAGACAGCGCTAGTTCTCGAGTTAAAAACCTCCCTGGAGGAGAAGACCGCATTAGTCTTTGAGTCTAAGGTCTCAGGAGAGGAGCAGACGTTGTTAGCCTCTGAGTTAAAGGCCTCCCTTGATGAGCAGACAGCCTTGGCCCGAGAGCTAAAGGCTTCAGTGGAGGACCTGCGCATGCAGAATGGCGAGATCCTGTCTCAGCTACAGATGAGGGAGAGTGCTGCTCAGGAGTTACAGGAGGCACTGAATGTAGTGACCACAGAGAGAGACCGAACCCTGTCAGCACTCCAGGAGAGGGAGACTGAGGTATTAAGGTTGAGGCAGGACAAAGAGAGGGAGATGGAGGATTACGAAAAAAACCACCAAGATCTGGTGGAGCTGCAAACTTGTATTGAGGAGCTAGAGAAGGAGAGGAACATGCTGAAGAGTAGTCTAGAGAATGCCCAGAGAGAGAGATCTGAGGAGGTGCCTGGGAGTCTGGGGGAAGAGGTGGAGGAGCTGCAGGCCCGTATAGAAGAGCTGGAGAAAGAGAGGAGCCTGCTGAGGAGTAATCTGGAGGAGGTGATGGGAGACACTGAAGCTCTACAGAGAGACCTGGGGGAGATGAAACTGGCCAATGAGAAGATGAGAACAGAGAACCAGGAACTACTTTCCCAGGTCAGCCAGGCTACAGAAACACGGACCGATGGGGAGGCGAAGGAGGCAAGAGGGACCGATGGAGAGAAACAGGAGGTGGCAAGAGAGACCGAGGGTGAGAAAGGAGCAGAAGAGGCAGAGAGGGAAAGGACGGAGTTACAACAGCAGCTGACTGAGAAGGAAACTGTGATATTCCAGCTGAAGAGTGAGATGGCTGTCCTACAGGTGTGAGGGGATTTTTTTTGGTCTTCTGTATGCCTGTCATTACCTGACCACCTATGATTGGTCAGAGTGGCTGTAGGGTAATTTCTCAGTAGTTCAGCAGATTCACTTTTCCCTCTGCTTCTCACTCCACAACAGTCAACAGCCCTGTCTCCTATCTCGTCGGAGAACACAGCCAGTGATTTAACTGAGAAAATCGGTACGTGTCTAAATACTATTGTTTAATGGAAAGGTCCTGGACAGGAAACATTAATGTGTTATTATATGACAGATGAGCAATACTAAAAATGCCATGCATTTTTGATCTAATTCTTTCTAGATGCCTATTAAGCTCCTATAATGGGCTCAATGATTCTGCCATTGATCTCTTTTGTGATTACATCTCTGCATTGTCTTTTGATCATTCCCTCCCTGGTAGCGCTCCTGGAGAAGGAGAATAAAGAAAAGGATGAGAGGATGAATAAGATCAAGGCAGTGGCTGTGAAAGCCAGGAAGGAGCTGGACAACAGCAGGAAAGAGGCTGGAGCTCTGAAGGAAGAATTGGAGGTGTTGAAGGCTGAGAGAGAGAGAGTCACCAACTCGATGAAGGACATCATCCATGGCGCAGAGGGTTATAAGGTACCACGCAACCTGCCCCTTGTGTTAACAGTACATTATTCTAGTCGTCAGCTTGGTTTAACAGCCTTGCTCAATGGCAGAAAGACAGTTTGTCGGCTCAGGGATCTGATCTCGCAGCCTTCTGTTTCTGGCCTTCAGTCCTCATAACCTCTAGAATATGGCGCCCATTCAGTAATTAATGTTTCTAAGTGTGCGTGTGTGTGCTCGCTTTAGAACTTGCAGCTGGATTACGACCGGCAGACAGAGCAGCTGTATAAGGAACGAGAGAAGGTGGAGGCGGCTGAGAAACAGATCTCAGCACTGAACAAACGACTCGCCGCTGCAGTTCAACAGGTATGACTCCTCCCAGGGTCCCAGAGCAGCGCTGGCCATGCACATCAAATGTCAGCCCAGTGAGACGCTGTCGGACCCTGGCTGCCTGCTCATCTGTCCAGTAGGTGGGAATAATAAGCCACCCCCGTACAGTTTTTTCCATTCATCACACTCTTCTCGTAATTGTCGGTCTCTTTCATTTCCTAATTGTTTGTTCCCATTAAGGTAATAGTGTGTAAATAAACCAGGAGCTGGTTCCATCTGGTGTCTTAGTGGCGTCAGTCTACTGAGAGAGATCCTGGTTATGGCTGTGTGAGCTCAGAGATCCCCAGGGACAAAACAGACTGGAAATACAGACAGGCAATCTCATGACAGTGTCTGAAGAGTGTCTAAGACTCTGGCGAATGTCTTAATGTCGAATACGTTTATCTAATGGGGTGTTTGGGGAAGTGTGTTCTCCCTCCATGGCTGTCTGGTGTTGCCGCCGGTTAGCTGGTTTGTTCCAGGGTTTCTGAAGTGTGTCCCATTGTGTTTGTTCAGCACGAACAACTGTGGTCAGAAAGAGAGGACCTGGTGACTGGGATGGAGACCCTGAGGAGCACGGTGAGACAGATGGAAGGACAGACCGCAGAGCTACACAGGCAGACAGACAGCCTGAACAAAGACCTGCAGGCTGATAGAATACTGAGGGAACAGAAGACTAAGGTGGGTGCGTGCGTGCGTGTGCGTGTGTGGACGTGTGCGTTACTTAATGGCTGTGTTTGTGGCTGTTACCCATGTTTTGTGTGTGTGTGTGTGTGTGTGTCTCCAGGAGCTGTCGTCCTTGCAGAAAGAGGTAGAGGAGTTGACAGCTCAACTCCACAGACAGAAGCAGCAGTCTCAGCAGACATCACAGGAGCTAGAGCAGCTACGGAAGGTACACACCCACACACACACACAATCCCTTACGCAAGGCAATTGAAATATGGGCTGGTGCAGCCATTTCGTATAGCCCGCACGGGGAGTTGTTTTGTGTGGCCTCTAGTCTTATAAAATAACACTCAGACTAAAAGTAACATTTTACCCCCAAGCTCAGGAAGCTGGTTTTCCATTAGTCCTACTAAGAAGTGTTTTGTGTGTTACAATGCAGCGTGTATCTGTTGAATATCTGTGTGTGTCTTGTGCTTCCAGGAGGCCCAGCAGAACTCGTTGTTGGACATGGAAATGGCTGACTATGAACGTCTGGTCAAAGAACTCAATACCAAACTGTCAGAGAAAGACGTGTGTGTGGAGGGGCTGCGAGCACAGATACGAACGCACACTCAGACAGAAGACGCACTGAACCAGGAGATTGGTACGCACACCCACTGATCCATGCTATTAGTTCCCCCTGACTTCTCCCCCAGCTAACCCACTTAGTGAAACCGCACTACATCTCTGGGAAAATAAAGCCCGTAGCAGGTTTGTCCAACCAGGTTCCTACAGAGTTACCGCCCTATACGTTCTCTCTCTGACTATAACCTAGCATGCGGGAGTCTAACGGTAAGTTGGATGAAAACTAAATCAGGGTTAGTTAGCTGGGGTTGTGGAGAATGTGCAGTCCTGGCCTAGGCTCTAAATGTGTTAGACTCAATTACAGTACTGTTGAGTTCATTTCCCCTACTTGTTTGTGTGCTCTTCCAGAGGGTTTGAAGTCTCAGCTGGACCAGGGGGAGGAGAAGAGCTCCAAGATGAAACAGCTGCTGGTTAAAACCAAGAAAGAGCTGGCAGATGCCAAGAGACAGGTCAGACCTGTGTACCCTGAGGGCAGAGAGAGAGAGAGGGGGTCTCTGTAGACCTCTTTCTTCATTTTTCCCAACACTACTTTGTTAAATTGATTGTTTGCTAATGGCAGGTTCTTTAAAGTGTATTGTCTCTGCATATATGTATGTGATTATATATGTAGTTCTCTGATGTGTGTGCATGCGTTTGTGTGGCCATCTGTAGGAAGCCACTCAGATGATGACTCTGGCCTCTCTAAAGGGGGAACTGGAAGCCCACCAACAGCAGCTAGAGGACAGTAAGGTAAGACAGATGTCCTTTCAGGCAGGAACCCAAAGCTGCTAAAAGAAGCTACTTCAAAGGGAAAGCCCTCTGTCTGGAAGGGCTTGATGAGATCAGGGGGGACTGCTCCTGGGTCCCGGTTTCAGTGTCGTTATTACCTGTCACTGGTCACTGCAGCTGTCATCATAGATAGATCCAGGTCTGTGACCTGACTGTACACATAGTGTGTTGTTGTATAGATCCAGGTCTGTGACCTGACTGTATACATATTGTATTGTTGTATAGATCCAGGTCTGTGACCTGACTGCAGAGCGTCACAGACTGCAGGAACAGCTGAGGGTTCTTACTGAGCAACAACAGAGAACCAGCAGCTCCTTGCAACACAGACTGAACTTGTTACAGCAGGAAGCTAACACAACCAAGGTACACACTCTATTCTAAAACCAGGTCTATCTGGTGTTTGTCATCTGCTTGTCTCTCTGCCCCCGATTTATCTCTCTCCATGTCTCTCTACCTTTATCCATATCTAGTTTTTATCCATATCTCTCTACCTTCATCCACATCTAGTCTCTCTACCTTCATCCACATCTAGTCTCTCTACCTTCATCCACATCTAGTCTCTCTACCTTCATCCACATCTAGTCTCTCTACCTTCATCCACATCTAGTCTCTCTACCTTCATCCACATCTAGTCTCTCTACCTTCATCCACATCTAGTCTCTCTACCTTCATCCACATCTAGTCTCTCTCCATGTCTCTCTATCAGCAATGACATCTAGTCTCTCCTCTCTTTCAACTTCTTTCTCCTTTTCCTCCTGTCTAATCCCTATTCTCCTGTCTCCTTTCTCCTTCCCTCTTAAGTCTTTGTGTCTCCCTCTCCTCTTCTGTCCTTCTACACCCCACTTTCCCAGCTCAGCTCATTCAGTAGGAATGATCATATGCATTTCCCATCATTAGACTGTGAGTGTGTAGGTTTGCTAAATGGTCCCAAACAAACCTTATTATGTTGGTGAGTTTCGTGGCTCTGGGTCCTAGAAGGTGATGATGAATTGTATGGTCTGGCTGCTTGTTAAGGAAGTACTGCAAGGTTTCCTACCTCAGGGACCTTCACCACGTACCTGATACTATTAATTACAGAACTGTACACTGACGCACACAAACACTCCATGATGTACATTGATATTAGTAGAAAACAAACCTCCTGCAATTCAGCCTGAAAAGACCTGTTTACTAATGGGGAGAATCAGTGCCGCGTTACCTGTGTTCTTACAAAAATCATTGGTAAAATGTAAACTCATGTGGTGGGTGTGCTTCTTTTTTTTTTTAGGCTGAGCTGTCATCTGTTACTGCTGAGTTTGACAGCTATAAGGTCAGAGTTCACAATGTCTTCAAACAGCAGAAGAACAAGAGTTCAGCCCAGAGTGACGGAGAACCCACGAAACAGGAGAGGTAGAGTTACTGTGTGTTTGTGTGTGTGTGTGTTAGGTATTACTGAACGAATGGGGACCAAATGTCATAATGAGTATAGTAAAACCAGAAAAAAATTCCGCTAAAGTAAATTTCCGCCTCAGAGTTTAGGGTCAAACTTACAATTGATTTTATAGTTAGAATTGGGGTTTCTTTAAAGTCCAGGCGTTGTTGGTTAAGTTTAGGGTTAAGGTTAGGCATTACATCTAGGTAAAGTTTAGGCATAAATGTTACTTTATTGAGGTTAGGTTTAGGGCAAGGGAGCATGCAGTTTTTTATTTTCTGGTCCCCATGAGGGTGGCTGTACAAACTTGTGTGTGTGCGTGTGTGTGTGCGCGTGTCTGTGTCCCACAGGGAGCACATGGAGTCCTTGGTGGATCAGTATAAAGCCAAGCTAAAGGAAGGTCAACAGAGTCTGGCGGTGACCACTGCAGAGCTCCAACAGCTCCAGGTGGAACATGACACACTGCTGGAACGCCACAACAAGATACTGCAGGAGACCATCAGTAAAGAGGCTGAGCTCCGAGAGAGGTGAGGCATAGAAGGAACCATGTCAGAACGCACGTCTTAGCGGCCAGAGCACATGCCTTGGCTTTAGCTCAGTGGTTTAACTTTGACCATCTCTCCTTTATCTACTCTCCCCTCGCGCCGCCCAGAATGCTGTCTCTCCAGACAGAGACAATGTCGCTGCGGACAGAGAATGCCCAGACGGTGAGTCAGCTGACCATGCAGGCCGACACCCAGCGCTCAGGATTTCGGGAGCAGATCCGCCACCTCCAGGACGAACACAGAACTACAGTAGAGACCCTGCAAAACCAGATTACCAGGCTGGAGGACCAACTGTTCACACTGCAGAGCCAGACTAGTAAGACCTTGGAAAGGGCTGGGTCAGGGATGGAGGAATGAAGCCCAGTGTAAAGGCACAGAGAGGGTTGTGAGTGTTGGGATGAAGCCCAGTGTAAAGGCACAGAGAGGGTTGTGAGTGTTGGGATGAAGCCCAGTGTAAAGGTACAGAGAGGGTTGTGAGTGTTGGGATGAAGCCCAGCGTAAAGGTACAGAGAGGGTTGTGAGTGTTGGGATGAAGCCTAGCGTAAAGGTACAGAGAGGGTTGTGAGTGTTGGGATTGAGACCCAGGGAAAGGTAGAGAGAGAGGTTGATAGAGCTTATAAATCATCTCCCACACACCTGCCCTCTAGAGCCACTTACAGAGTTGAAAACACAACGTTTGTCTGCTGCACATTCTCTCTGTCTCTCACCATCGCTTTACTTTTTTTTGTGTAGTGTCCTAGTGCAGCTGTGTTAAGGTAAGATAGAGAAGGGCCACTAAAGTATTTGCTAACCACCTCAAGGTTTGCAGCTAGCTGTTGATTTGTCGGGCAGTCCCATGGTGATGCAGATTGATCAGCCTTGGCCCAGGAGGGGGAGGCATCGTCAGCAGGAAGTTCCTGGTTTTCCTGGCACTCGAGTGACTTCTATCGTGCGCTTTGGTGCCTGCTAAAAGCTTTCTGAGGTCGTCAGACACTTTGTTTCCCTCACACACTTTGACCAACCGGATTTAAAGACAAGTGTTGAGGACATGGCATCTATGCCGGGCAATCTTTAACTGTCCCTTATTGATTGAGAGTTGTTGCGTCGAGACAGGGGCGTAGATACAATTGGATATGTAAGGGGGGGCTTGGATATGTAGGGGGGGGGGGGGGGGGTTATATTATAATAATAGTAAAGAGCCACTCCAGGTGTTGGTTAGTTCGAGGGCTATGAAGAGCCATGCCAGCCAGCTCTGCCCTCCCCTCCGGCTAGACCCAGCACACTAGCATCTGGTGCACCTGGTCATTAGTGCCACCCTGACACACAGGAGTTGGTCCCAGTAGGATACTTCTGCAGACAGCAGGACTGGGTTCATTCCTGTTGTAATAGATAGTTTACGCTCTACCTTCAGTATTTTTTTTTTTACGTGAAAATGATGTTTACTTAAACAGTAAATCAGGGGGAAGGCCATCACCGTGTGTTCATTAGGGTGTGACAGGCGGGGCAGACACACAACTCTCCGCCCCATCCATCAATCAGACACCCTCCGCCCACCTGGAGCCACCCTTTTCTGCCTCCATTGCGTTCACTTGTTCTCTATCTATTTCTCACATATGCACATCTGCCTACATAAAGTCAGCTCTTTTTCAACACACTTTTTTTTTTCATCCTCCTGTTTACATACATCTCGTCCAGTCCTTCTGCATTTCACACCAGCGCCCCATCATGGCGAAACGGGGAACTACATGGTTATAGTCTGTCTCATTGACTGGGTTTTCTCTCTCTTTGCCTCTCTCCAGGCCCAGCTCCTGTCCAGGCCAGCCGTAAGACTGGGGTCGACCGGCGAGCCGTGGACCAGGGGGGGATGGGGGGGCTCAACCTGGCCCTCAGTGATCTCCAGTCCATGGCCAGAGAGGAGGGGGAGGGCATGGAGACTGCTGATACAGAGTCCCTGTCCCCCTCTCACACACCTCTACCCTCCCTGGAGCAACTGCTGTCCTCACCAGACCCCAAGCAGGGTATGAGTGCATGCGTGTCTCCAGAGGCTACGATGTTTGGGTTTGATTCCCACAGTGGACATGTGCATGAGTTTTTCTAGGGACTGTAAACCCCCTTGACAGGCTGTTTTATGTCGCTTGTTCCCAGAGTTGTTCGCGTGGCATGTAGAGCCCACTAAAGAGGAGCTGAGTCAGAAGTTGGCGACAGCTAATCGCAGTATGGAACACATGAACAGTCTGCTGCATGAGACCGAGGCTACCAATGCTGTTCTGATGGAACAGGTCAACGTATGTACACACACACCCACACACGCACACTCTATTTCTGTTCTACAATCTCTCGCACGTTCATACTTGTGCCTGTGTACTTTCCTCTAGCTGTTGAAGTCTGAGGTACGTCGTCTGGAGCGGAACCACGAGAGGGAGAAGAGTGTAGCCAACCTGGAGTATCTGAAGAATGTCCTCCTGCAGTTCATCTTCCTGCGCTCAGGCAGCGAGAGACAGGCTCTCCTGCCTGTCATACACACCATGTTACAACTCAGCCCTGAGGAGAAGAATAAACTGGCTGCTATTGCGATGGGTATGTGGACGCACGCGCTACATGATGATCACTTTTATTCTCAAGGGGTTATTGTGTTTTTGTATGTGTGCGTGTATACAAACACACACACACACCTCTGTCTCTTTATTCTGCAGGTGAGGAGGAAGTGGGAGGAGCCAGAGGCTCAGGCTGGACGTCCTATCTACACAGCTGGTCTGGCATAAGATGAAAACCATCAACAGCACACAGACACCTCAGTTATCTGCCTTCACTTTCATCTGGTCAATATGTATGATCAACTGGGGTTGTTAAAACCTCTTAAGATGTTGATGGTCATCTATCTACTTGAAATATCCTGTAGTAAGCAAGCTAAGCCCGCACTCTTTATGACTGTTGATAAGTTGCTAAACCATTCATGGTGGGTTATTTGCCCAATCATTTTTAATTGGGGATTTTGTAATGACTGATTCTGTTCCTCTGTAACAATCAACTCCAGACAACACATCTCGTTAGGAGTTACAGTGAACAATGACATGAACTATGACTGTGATTACAGATTTGACTGACTGCTTTTGTGGTTCAGATCGACCTCAAACAGACGAAGAATTAACAATATTTGCATGATCAAACGCCGTCCTGTTCCTTTGCTTTTGAGCCTTCCCCGAAACGCCTGCCCTAATGCGTGAGAGGTAGCTTGAGGATGAGATCATGTAGCAACCGGTGCTTTGATCATGTGTAACTGATAACATTTTTTAATCTACAGTACAGTGTTTACTGTTGTCATTACCATATTTTCCTCAGTAAATGTTGGTGAAATACAGACGTGATCCGCAGGCCTGTAGTAGTAATTTATAATACATTATCACCTGAAATGTGTCTTAGCACTTTACAATTTGCAGACTTATAGTCAGTCATTTATCTCTCATCTACAGTGACCACGGCTGCACCTCAAACTGCACTCTTGTTTCTCGTATATGGCACTTTAGTGGGAATAACGTGCCAGTTCAGAGTGGCCCCATTGCTAGAAGAGGGTTATATGCAAATTGTTGTTATTTACATTCCTAAGGCAGCTGCTTATGCTTTTATTAATGAAGGAGGCCAGATACTGGAGTGTATTTTCTGGGAATAACTGAATGTGCTTTTACTGAAAATTTGTATATTTAAACTGGGAAAGTATTGTTGGGTCTTAAGAGATTATGTTGTACACTGGTCTGAGGGTTGTTTGGTTGATGTCTGTATTGCGTTTTTTTTTTTTATGTTCTGGAAATGTTCTATTTGTCATGTTCTAGAAAATGACAAATCTGTTTGACTAATCATACTGTACGTTATGTCGACTATTGGCCACGTTCACTATCAGCCTACCAACCTTCTTAAAGAGAATAACTGTGAATTAACATGACAATTAAAATACATATTTAATGTTTAGTTAATTGAATAAAGTTATCGGGATTTTAAATGTCAAGATTATCCACAGACATTCCTTGTATATTGAGTTCTGGTATACAGACAGATTGTTGCAATGTTTCCTTCTCGTCTCATTCGGGAAAAACTTCCTTTTAAGGGAATCTACTGTATGTTCCAATTAAATGACGTCAGTACATCGATTTTTTTTTTTAAGTTCTGAATTTAAAATATATGATTACGTACATGACATGTAGGCTATTTTACTGAATTCTAATGCAACTAAGTCAGTCAAACAGTGACTGATGCTACAAGCTATTATCTGCAATAGTAGTCAGGATTCTTAGGGCTCACCCTGTCTCAGAATAGTCTATTTTGTAATTATACGTTTTTTTCCCCCTACGGCGCTGTGGGAAGTAGACAGTCCTGCTCTGTAATTTTACGCATATCCCGCCATGTTATGCGGGAGAAAGTAATGGAAATACACGACGCAACATAATAAATACAGTTTCTGCATGAGGTTTTGAGTATTTGTTTTCCATAAAATGTAATGTGATTAACCTGATAGACCTATCCATCTGTCCCGTCACATTTCACAGTACAAACTAGTTATAGGCAAACGTGATCCTAACATGGATGACTTGAGTAGAATCTGAAGTTCAGAGGGCGGGTCTAGTCCGGTTTAATTACATTTTAGTGCAGTATCCAGACCGACAGAAAGAGGCGAGGCTCATTCGCCATTTATAAGTGTCCCTTGTAAACAATAGACTATCCCAAATAAAGTATCCCATCGATTCTCAAACATCTGGAAATAAAGTGCCGCTGCAAACGAAACATCTGCAGCCACCAAGATGTTGGGGGTGGCGGAAGAAATGACCAACGGCAATGGGTGAGTAGGCTGCTAAACAGAAAACAACAGTAACAGGGTGATCGACCAAATCTGCTTAATAAATAGTATATTTTTATGTATGGACTGACTGGACAAGCAAGGCTACAGCCTGTTGCTTTAAATGATCCTGCTCCGCTGTCTTTCTGCAGGGTCAAGGGTATAGTTGCCCACAGAAATAGTTTGAGGTCTGACTTTCATACATACTTTAGATCAGGGGGTGAAATGCTGCAACAATGAAACATAAACTTTGCTGCCTAGCGCCTTCTTTAGTAATCCTGTACTACTGAACAGCTGTGGCAGTGATGGTTATTCAGATTTGGTCTGGGATCAATGAGTTACTCGTCTAGTAGGCAAACCTCAGTTTAATAGTTGGTCAAAATGAATTTAGTCGTATTATGTGAGGTTACATATTGTATTTACCAGAATTTGATGAGGACACTTTTTTGTGTCTTTTCTATGCATGGAAATAACCTTTACCAGACAGAAAATGTATCATCTACAAAAAAACTAATGTACTAAAAGTAAAAATGAATATTGTCTAGAAAATGAGAGGCTCTGCTTTAAATGGGTTTGTATATAACTGATTTTCAGTATCTGTTAACTGTCAGTGGCCATCACAGATGGCTAATTGTCTAACATAAAACAAGAATATTTAAACCACTGTTGTGCAGCATATGCATCAACTTTTAAACTATTGCCTGTGCATGACCTATTGCATAATTGTTGTTTTATGCATCTTGTTTTATATTTTCTATAATAATATCAATAAAAGCAAATAGCCCTGGCACTTAATATAGTGCTACATGTTTGAATACTCGAATGCTGAAATTAAACAAACCTTGTTGGAAAATACATATACAAATGAAATACCTTTTATGTTGTCTAATGGAATTCATATGAATCCACCTAGTTTAATATTATAATTTAAAAGTTTTGCAAGGTGGCCTTGGCACAAATTGTGCGGGAAGAGTCTTTGGTCTGTCTACCAACATGTACTGTATTTTCACTTTTGTATTTACGTTAAAAGAAAAGAATAAAGACCCAGCAAACCCCTGCAGGTGTGAATGTTGTGGGACCCAATGCAGGAAACACCATTGGTGTATGGTTTTTGGAGCAGCGGAGTGCAGCAGTTTGATTAGCTGCTAACAGTTTGGAAGTGGCTTGATGTGCTGTCCACAGCCTGGCTAGTATGTATGAGGAGGGTGGCAGACTGCTGACGGCCACAACACAGGGAAAGCAAGGTCTTTTGGTTTAGCCATAGGAATATCTTTTGGAAGGTCACATAATTCGGGTTGAAGGGATCAGCAATGATCCTGGCTGCAGCTTTCTATGGTCATGTGGGACCCCGATGAAGGGCGAGTGGCAGCCTCTGACCCCTACTGCTGAATGCACAACACGCTGTTGGTGCAGGAGGGAACAGTGCAGGCCTCAGTGCGCTGGTCAAATGCTAACGGATGAAGAGTCTGATATGTTCGCGCCCGTCTTCACGCGTTGTGTCCTATTGGTCAAGGAAGTCAATGATTCCTGATAGATGGAGGTGAACACGTCTTGCTGGTAGAGTCCGTTTCGTGTACTTCGTTACTGTATTTCAGTGTTTCAGGAACAACATTCTTAATACTGGTTTCTTAAAAATAACATTATACTGTAGGCTCTATCTGAAAAATTATGATTCAGAGATAATTGACTTTAAAGTGGCCTACCCTCATTGGTTTGAAAGGTGTCAAGAGTTTTTTAGTTTTATTGTATTGTTTTTTATCTTATCCAAATGAACAGGGTGTTTAGCCAACCTCTATCGCAAATATTTGAATGAGATAACCCCTCAACACTTTAAAGTGCACTTTACGGTGACAGCATAGCCAAGAGGTCAAGAGCATTGGGACAATAAATGAAAGGTCGCTGTTCAAAATCCCTAAAATATGTCCTTGAGCAAGGATGATAACCCACACTGCTCCCAGATTTATCAAGGCAGTGTGATGCATTTTACATTCCCTGCGCTTCCTGACCCAGTCTCCATAAACAGACAAACATTATTCAAACACACTCTCTGTATATACCTCTTGTCTGATCTGAGGGGTCTTGAGGTAGGGAGTGAAAAAAGAGTCAGTTTCTTGTGAGGGCTGGTGGAGAGATACAGAGAGAGAGAGATACAGAGAGGGAGAGAGAGATACAGAGAGGGAGAGAGAGATACAGAGAGGGAGAGAGAGATACAGAGAGATACAGAGAGGGAGAGAGAGATACAGAGATACAGAGAACGAGAGAGAGATACAGAGAGGGAGAGAGAGATACAGAGAGATACAGAGAAGGAGAGAGAGATACAGAGAGGGCGAGAGAGGGGCAAGGAGATGGAGGGTGAGATGGAGGGACAGAGAGAGGTCATGACACAGAGAGCGGATGTCCCTCTAGTCTCATGAGTCTCTCTCTCTCTCTCTATGTGTGTGCTCCACACTGACATGGAATGAGATACATGGGAACATTGGGCAGGGTCTAGGCTAGCCCGTTTTAGACTTGATGTGGGTGAGCCGGTGCAGGGCTGAGGTGGACTTGGTGTGGTGTGATCTAGCCCGATGAATATCGACCCCTAAACCCTTAAAGGGGTCACCGGTGTCATGTTGATGACCGTCGAATGAGGAGCTGCATATTCATGTTGTCCAGGCCTGACGCATTCTGTGTGACGTCCTGTTCAGCTACAGTCCATTACCATTCTGCCCACTAAGGCACGTTTCAGTAGGTCTGCTTCTGGCTCCGTAATTACCCCTCCCTGTGTGGGTGATACTTTATTTAGATGCAGGGATCTCTGCTTCTGTCAGGAAGGAAACTGTTTTCTCCTGTACTTGTTCACAGGGACACATTTACCAAGACAGTGTGATGAATTTTATATCCCCTGCACTTCCTGTCTTGGTCCCCACATACAAACATTCACAGACACACACACACACACACACACACCCTCTCTTCGTCTCTGTCTTTCTATTTGTATATAACTTCCTGTCCAAACTGAGGTGGGGGGGGGCGGGTGGAAGGAAGAGAAAACGACACAGGGTGCTGTGAGGGCTGAGGAAGAAATAGAGGGTAAGATATAGGGAGAAATAGAGATAGAGGGGGAGATATGGAAGGGAAATGGGAAATACTTGTTTACATTGCCAAAGCAGGGGGAAATATGCTAATTATAATGAATAACTGAAGCGAAAACCGAGGTTGTTTACACTGTAAATAAATATATGTACAGTGTAAGAGAGAATCTCTTATTCTTTCTCATTTTTTACTGTATATCTCACAGTCTCTTCCACTCTTTCTATCTTTCTTTCTTTCTCATCAGATCTACTTCTGCATTGGATATCAGATCTACTTCTGATCCAATACCGTAGCTGATAAGAAGAATATGTCCCTATATTTTACACGTTTCCCAAAAAGTTTGGACACTGTGTAAAATGTAAATAAAACAGAATGCAATGATATACAAATCATTTAAACCCTATATGCAATAAAAAAATAGTACAAAGACAACATATCAAATGGTGAAACTGAGCCATTTTATTGTTTCTTGAAAAAGATATGCTCCCTTTGAATTTGAGGCCAGCAACACATTTCAGAAAAGCTGGAGGAAACAGAGGAAAACAGAAAAAACAAAAGACTGAAAAAGTTGTGTAGTGTTAAAAAACTATACTGGGTGGAATATCAAACAGCTAATTACATAAATTGGGAACAAGTCAGTAACATGATTGGGCATTAAAAGATCATTCTAGAGAGGATGGGTCTGTCAGAACTGAGGATGGGGACGGGTTCACCACTCTGTAAAAGACTGCGCAGGCAGATAATGCAACAATTTAAGAATAACGTTTATCAATGTAAAATTGCAAAGAGTTTGAGTAACTCATCATCTACGGTACATAATATAATTAAAAGATTCAGAGAATCTGGAGAAATCTCTGTAGAAATCTCGCAAAGCAATATTGGATGGCCACGATCTTCGGGCCCTCATGCAGAACTGCATTAAAAAGAGACATGATTCTGTTGTGGAAATCACTGCTTGGGCTCAGGAACACTTCTGATAACCATTTGTCTGTGAACACGGTACGTTGCTGCATCCACAAATGCAAGTTAATACTCTACCATGCAAAGAAGAAACCATATATAAACAAGATCCAGAAACACCACTGCCTTCTCTGGGCCCAAGCTCATTTTAGATCAGGGGTGGGCAATATTTTTCACTGGGGGGCCACACTGAAAATGCCAGAGAGCATCGTGGGCCAGATTACTTTTTTTACCAACATGCCTAAAAAACACACAACATAGCTAACTCTGTAAACTTGCATATTATATTTATGCATATTTATTTTGTATGCAACACCGTTTTCATAATTGAACTTAATTTACTTTAACAATGTTTTTAAAATTATTTTCTGTTAACAACTGGCAGGCAAAGGCCTAAAAATAATCCCTTTTTAGGGTTATTACTCAACAGAAATGTTGCAACACATATTTGCCATAAAACTTAACTTTCAACTCAACAGAGTAAGCTACATTACATAAGGTATAGTGTATAACAGCTATATAGGTATAATAGTTATTAGGGCAGACATAAGTCTATGAAATCACTTCTGAAGATTTTCACTCAAATAAATGTTGGTATAATTGCCGTCATCTAACTTCATACAGTATATTTTTCTACTACGTGCTTTTAACGACAGCGATTCCAGCAGCCCAGACCCAAGAAATCAACTTTTAGGGCTACTCACTCAATATTAACAGGAGAGCCTCGTATGGGCGTTGACAAGTGAGGTGAAGTCAGGAGTCTTTTCTGTTGAAGCAGTGTGCGTTACTGCTGCAAGATGTTCATCAGTGAGGCTTGGACGTGTTGAATTGTAGCATCGGGTGACATTTTTTGTATTTCGCTGCATACTTGCTCTGGATGTGCCTCTGCAAATTGTACTCTTTAAAAACTGTGACGTTAGCTTAACATATTAAGCTAATAATATGTTGCTTTACCTGCGACATCTGCAAATAAATATTTTCCTGTCAATAGTTTTTTAAATACCCTACTTTCGTTATCAACTTTCTTAGGCTAATTTCCAGAGATCGCTAGCCATCAATTGCGTATAGTACGTACAAATGATAACTTCCGGGCGTGGATTGTGGTGCTGGTCCGTATCATAGCAACGGAAATACCTTGTTTCAACTTGAAGGTATTTTAAACAGACTGTATGATACTACTGTATTTACTACCAGGACTTTAATTTGAAAATAAATAAATATACAACCCTAAATAAAGTAACGTAATCTGCAGACCTGGTCAGGTATTTTTTCTTTTTTATTATTTTAAAAGTTTTGGATGTATCGTGGGCCCGATAGAATGACTCAAGGGGCCGGATCCGGCCCGGGGGCCTTATCTTGCCCAGGTCTGTTTTAGATGGACTGAGGGGAAGTGTAAAACTGTGATCTGACAAATCAAAATTAGAAATAATTTTTGGGAATCATGGATGCTGCGTCTTCAGGACTAAAGAGGAGAGTGACCATCCGGCTTGTTATCAGTACACAGTTCAAAGCCAGCATCCGTGATGGTATGGGAGTGCATTAGGGCACATGGCATCGGTGACTTGCACATCTGTGAAGGCCCCATTAATGCTGAACAATATATACAGGTTTTGGAGCAGCATATGCTGTCATCCAGACAACGTCTTTTTCAGGGAAGGCCTGATATGTTGATAGGTTATCTTTTTACTATTTTCAATTCAATCTGGGGATAAATGATTTGCACATCATTGCATTCTGGTTTCTATGCATTTTACACAGCACCCCAACTTCTTTGGAAAGGTTGTATACTCTCTTTTCCTGCCCAGTATATTCACAGATTTGAACAAAGTAGTATTTCAATAGAGTAGTAACCTTGAATAAAATAAAATTTCATAAAGCGCAGCTAGGCATAGTCATAATAAACTAGGGCCATACGAGTATCACAAGATTTAGCAGATTCTGTATTGAGACTGAATCCTGTCTCTTTACTGAGGCTAACCATGCCTGGTCTCCATCTCTATGTTCTGCAGTGGAATGCCACTGAACATCATTAGTCACAGGTTCACCGACTGACATCAAGACAGCAGTGTGAATTATGGAGCTAATTCTAACTAGCCAGGTGATGTTACTCACCCCGTCTGCAATGGCGGCTGACTCCTGCATCGAATGTCTGTCTTGTCGTGTGGGTGGTTGCGATGTAAACATCGCTGTTCGCTGGTCACAGTTGACAGTTGCAGTGGTGACATGAGTTTAATACTGGAGCTGAGATGATATGTTGTCATTCTCACAAACCATTTCCACGGTGCTGACCCTACTGTATGACACAGCATGCTCTTTCCACCTCTAACCCTCTGTCCTCAGTCACTGTACTGCACCCTAATGGTAGCCTGTGAGACAGTCATATACCACACAAACACACATACACAGACAGAAGCACATGCACATGTTGTTCGTTATCAGGCCAACCACGGCAGGCCTTCCAGTCAGCCAAACAGGAAGTGATGTGGCTGAGATATATTAACTGACACTGTAAAGACACTAGAAATGACAGCAACACAGAGAGAGAAAGACAGAGGGAGAGGGAGAGAAGGACAGAGGGAGAGAGGGAGAGAGAGAAAGAGAGAAGGATAGAGGGAGAGAGAGAGAAGGGCAGAGGAAGAGTGAGAGAGAGAAGGACAGAGGGAGAGAGAGAGAAGGACAGAGGGAGAGACAGAAAGAGAAGGACAGAGGGAGAGAGAGAGAGAGAGAGAGAAGGACAGAGGGGGAGAGAGAGAGGGTGAGGGACAGAGGGAGAGATATTGACTGACACTGTAAAGACTATAGAAGTGACAGCACCAGCGACCTCACAGCAGCCAGGCTTAATCATTTGGTAAGATATTCATATTTTGTATTCTGTTTTGTAGGAAATTCCTGCTACAATGTCTGTTTGCATCCGATCTGGTCAAGTCATCTTGAAATTCTTGTGCGGTTCTTCCCATTGATTAAACGTGTTTTTGTCTTTTCAAATGCTTTTCTAAATTAGATTACACAGTGAGGAAGGATGTTAAGATGGATGTGGTAGGATAGAGCTGTGGACCATATGAACCTTGTTTGCACCAAAATGTGGGTTCCAGAGACAGCAGCCCAAAATCTCTTTGAAATAAATTATTTTTAAACCTGTTATTTGGAAGACAGGCAGTACCATTTAATGTCCATTAAGTGGCAGTATCTTCATGTTATGTTGGATTTGGACACGTTCCATTGTAATACTGGGTGATTTATTTTTGGTGAATATGTACTTTTACATTTAAGTATTTACACAGAATCTCTTGTCTAGAGCAACATACATCAGTGAGCACATACATTTGGATAATTCTTTATAAATATTTGCAAACTTGTCACCTTGTTTCATATAAATTATAAATTATAAAGGAAGAAATGATGAATCTCAGGACAGTTAATCAGAGTACTGCCCTGAGGCAGAGCTTTCATCAGGTGGTGTGTAGCTCACCTCTGACCTGGAGGAGAACATACTGGCTACAAAGGAAGCATTTAGAAAAACCTGAAGGAATATGTGTGTGTGTGTGTCTGAGTATGTGCGTGTGACTTGGTCTGTCTGATTGTGTGTGTGTCTTCCAGCCAGTCATCACATTCCAGCTAAACGCAATTCATCGTCGTGCCCTGCTGGTATTCCTATAGCCTCTGGCCTCGCGCCTTTCTTCCTCTCTCTCTGTCTCTCTCTCAATCTCTCTCTCTTCCTCTCTCTCTTCCTCTCTCTCAATCTCTCTTTCCATCACTTTCTCTTGATCTGTCTTTTGATCTGTTTGTCTGTCTCTCTTTTCTCTCTGTCTGTCTCGCTCAATCTCTCTTTTCATAACCTGCTCTCTCCATCCATATATCTGTCTGTCTCTGTGTCATTGTCTCTCTCTCCATCTGTCTGCTTGTCTCTGTGTGTGTGTTATGGTTATGACGTCTCTGACTCTTCGTTTGTCATGAAACAGAAGTAGCACCCTCATAAAGCTGTCCTTTTGGCCATTTGCCTAGTCTCTAATAACAGCCATGCACTTTTATTATGAAGCCTCACATCTTCTCACAGGTCATATCTTTTATAGTGAGCTGGTGATAGCTTGTTATTCATGTGTAGTAGATACATGCCTGAATTCTGTGTGTGTGTCTGTGGCAGTGAGGAATGTATTTCAGGTCAAGGCAGGCCAGAAAAGGTGAAAGCTGTTGGGTGTGTTGACTCTAGAGACAAAACTATCCTTATAGCACAGACATATTTTCGTTCACACACACACACACACACACACACACACACACACACACATACACACACAAACACACATATACTTCCTTGTCTTACAATAGTAGCCAATAGCAAGCATCCTCAGAAGAAGAGGAACAGTATCAGTCTCCATATAACATATTCTAAAAATGTTCTGTAGGCAGATCGTATTTCCTAATTCTATGAGCCAGTCTCACAACTCGACTAGTACATGGCAAGTATAGCATTTCATTTCATTTTTGGACAGTGGTGGTCCTTGTGCCTGTGTCTTGTTGTTTAATTGCTGTTAAGCTTCCAGTATACCTTATTGGTCTGGCTCATTGGCCCGTCTGTCTTACATGTTGTGCTTGCATATGAGCCCAAAACAAAATATAGGCCAGTCTAGAAGGTTCTGAAACCACACCAGGAACTTCCTGGCTCTGGTTCTCTTTTTCAGACCTCTGTTAAATCTCTTACCTCTCTTTTCTCTCTGTCTCTCTCTTGTTTGTCTCTAGTTTTTTTGACAATTTTTACGGAGGTAACGGTATGTGGCTGATTAGGTTTTTCTGAGGTTGGTCTACAGATTGACAGTGGTCTGATATGGGTGGGGTTTAGGATTGCGATGTTGGCTGTCGTAACCTGAATACAAGCATGCATGAACGCAAACACACTCGCACGGGAACCAACACAAACAGGAAAACGTTAGGGTGTGATTGTTTTGAGAACTTCAATGTAACGTTTAGAACATGTGCCTTCAGTGTGTGTAGTTCAGTAGACATCAAGCAGACAGCAGAATACACACATACCCACTACACAAACACACATCTGAGAGAATATGTTGATAAACAGTTAAACAGTCTTTTTTAATACATCACTTTCATCAGTTTAGGCCTGTGAAGTGGCCACTCTGTGAGCATTTGTTTTTATTAATTAACTGAACAATGGACAGGAAACACAGCCTCTTCAACCTCAGAACCCCCTCTCTCTTTAAGGCAGGCTGATGCAGAGACAGAAACTGTGAGACACAACCTATCAACAACCTATCAACAACCTATCAACAGACGCTAATCCCCACATTGCACTGATCACCGGAATGTGCCCCTCTTTCTGTCTTTCTCTCTCTTCCTGTCTGTCCCTGTCTTTTCCTCTTTCTGTGTCTTTCTTTTCTCCTCTCATTCTCCTTCTTCCACTCTTTGTTGTTCTTTTCCCCTGTCTCTCTCTCTCTCTCTCTCTCTCTCTCTCTCTCGTGGATACTGATATCCTATCAGAAGAGGTGTGTCTTTGGGCAGCCTCGCACAATGACCAGCAGAAAGAGAACAGAAATGGGGGTGGGAGAGACAGGCTAGGAGGAAGAAGGAAAGAGGGGGAGAAGGAGAGCGAAAAACGCAAGGGGACTGGGCAGTCTACCGACGAACCTGTGTATCTCTCCAGTCTCTCCTATCTCTCCTGTCTCTCTGTCTTTCTGCCTTTCTCTGTCTACCTGCCCAGAGGTTGAGGAGTGGGCGGAGCCAAGGAGCTGATAGGTGTGTTGGATCAGAGCCACACCCCTGATAGGTCATTCCTCTGGGTTTGTGCCCGGAGGTGTGATTGTGTTTGAAGGAGAGAGGGAGTGTGGAATGTAGTAGCCTGCTGTTCCTGGGGAGAGAGGGGACTAATCTGCTCTGGGCTCCCCAGGTGTGAGCTGCCATTCTGGGTTTGGACAGGAAACTTTATGGGGGTCAATTGTGGTTGTTGACCGTCAGGCCTTGGGACCTACTGATCACGCAGGGAGGGTAAACTGTGAGTGTATATCTGCCCCGGCGGACCGCGGGGAAGGAAGGGACAGGGGTGATGAACTCTCTGCGGCTGAAGGAGTTGTCTAACTCAGACCTGTACAGACGAAGACAGGAGAGACCTGACAGCTATGGAAACATAGCAACCGACAGCCTCAGGTGAGAACTCCTCTCTGATACTTAGAAGATTAAAACAACGATCTGATATACCTGTGGTATATGGTCTGATATATCACTGCTTTCAGACAATTAGCATTCAGGCTAGACCCCTGCCAATGTATTAGTGTAGACACCCTTATGTTTTAGTAGACACACTGTTTGCACAGCAGGGCTGACAGTAACTCCTCTGGATCAGCAGAATCAACATCTAGTCAACACGGTGGCTTTTTGAGAAGGTGTCAAAGTTCATAGTTAGCCATTGTTAAGCAAATGCTAGCTCCTAGCGCACTAGCGGCCTGGCTTTGGCCCCAAGGGAAGAATCTGCCTGCCGGAGCTGTGGGCCAATGATGGAAACGGAAAAGTCTTAGCCCTTTTCCGTAAAGCGCTAGAGGAGTATCCTGTATGGAGAAGAGCCAAGTGTGCCAAGTAGCCAGATTGCACAGGCAGCAGGTCAGGGAGCTGTAGTGGGGTATGATGCAGTTAATCCCTGAATACATTCCCTGAGTCACTGGCCATTTGTTTCCGTGGTGTTGTAGAGAGGCCGAGAACCCGGTCAGAGTAAAGAACGTGTGTGTAACGTGAACCCGGTCAGAGTAAAGCCCGCGTGTGTGTGACGTGAACCCGGTCAGAGTAAAGCCCGCGTGTGTGTGACGTGAACCCGGTCAGAGTAAAGCCTGGGTGTGTAACGTGAACCCGGTCAGAGTAAAGAACGTGTGTGTAACGTGAACCCGGTCAGAGTAAAGCCCGCGTGTGTGTGACGTGAACCCGGTCAGAGTAAAGCCCGCGTGTGTGTGACGTGAACCCGGTCAGAGTAAAGCCCGCGTGTGTAACGTGTTTGGAATTAACTGTGGGTTTTGACCTTGCTGTTCCAGCAGTACAACTTACGACAAATGAAGCGGCATGTTGAAAAATACCTTTTCCTCCTCTCTTTCTGACAACCTCTCCTCCTCTCTGTGCTCGTCTCTCTCCCTCTTTCCCGCTGGGATCAGAGGTCTGTTATTTGAGGAATGCAGAGGGAGCTCTTTAATAAGGAGACCTGAGAATGACAGGATGCTGCTGCAGAAACGGAATACACCGTCCCAAGGAACAGCCATACGATACACACACAAGCCAGCCTTTCACTGCCCTGGGGTGCCGGGTCAGCAGAACCAAGCTAGTGACGGAACATAAAGTCAGCAGGTATCTCTGCTGTGACAGTGTTGGGCTGTAGACGTTCGTCAGTACTGTGCGGTTTGTCCTTCACACACAACCTCACAGCTCCTATCTCTGGTTGCCACACATCCTCGTCTCATTCTGCTCTCAACAGGAAATGGAACGGTGAAGTCATGCCAAGGGGTCATAGGGACAGGGCGGAGGTTTTAGGGATGTTGGAAACACGGCACAAACGTGAGGGAATTGAGCTGTTCGTCTGTGAGGTACTGTAGCATACACTGGGTATGAAGGGAACTAGCACATGTAAGATCGCCTTACCTTACTTCAGTTTTTCAGAGCTTTTTTGAGCTGTTTGGGGGGCATACGCCTGTTTTCCACACGTTGCTGTGCTGGCACAGATATTCTATTTCTCCATCACCATAGCTACTGTTGACACAGTGCAGGAGGAAAGAGGGGCTTGTTTAGTTAGAATTGTCCTTATTACTAGCAGCCTAGAAGACTTTAGCCTGTAGCTCCACTCTGGTCTGTGTACCGAGCCCTCATTTAGACCTCAGCGTTGTCCTGGAAACGTATCGCGGCTGTATTCAGTCAGGGAGGACAAAGTACACAGTTACTGTTGTGTTATGGCTGTGACGGCTATCGCAACTAAACAATTACTACACATATAGGAACAATTTGCCTGGAAGCCTGAAGGAGTCCTGGGAAGCTCTGGTTAGCCGCTTGGGCCTACTGGGACTGGGGAGAGGTTTGGAAGGTCAATATGGGATGGTGGGCAAACCCCTCTCTCCCTGACCCAGGTGTGCAGTAGTGTGGTTGAGCAATGAGACATTTCAGCTGTGCTGTTGCACAATTCACTCACCAACAGGAAATTACATCACCATAGTGAATAATATACAGCTATTCAGTTTGACTTTAGTCATCTCACCAGTGCTGATTCTGGTTCTTCAGTTTATTGTGTGTTTTCGTGTTACTGCTGCTTGCTGTGGCTTATTATGTGTTGCATTGGGGATCTTTGCAGTATGAACACTGCCTATAGAAGCCCATAGAACATTCTCACATTTGTTGTGTCAGTGTCGGAGTGTTGTGGATTTACATTTTTATTCATTCCCATTTTACTACTCACCAAACAGCACATTTTAGGGTAGTTATCATTAGTAGAAGTAGGTTATAAATAAAAAATATAATGCTGAAATAAGTTACTTGGATAACTTACCCCTTATAATCTAAAATGTGCTAATGTGCAACCAACCCGCGTCAAAATCCCACACCAAGGTAATTGGCTTCTACCCTTTGTAGTGATGAAAATGACTTCAGCTTTCATAACGAAGACTGGTCAAAGTATGTATATGACAATATCTTAAGCACTCCACCATTTTGCCTGTATGGTAGGGTGGCAAAAAGGAAATCATTCATAAAGAAAATCCATCTTGAACCCTCTTTGAATGATGCCAAAGAATGAGCAAGACATTCTGTAGCCATGTGGCATTAAGCTTTGTGGTCTTGTGAAACTAAAATGGACGTTTCTGGCCTTAATCCTAAGGTTTTGTTAGGCTGAAACCCAACATGGTACATCACTCAATGAACACCCTCTCTGCTGTGAAGAATAGTGATGGTAGCATCGTGTTATGGGGATGTTTGTTTTCATCAAGGGACTGATGCACTTTCCAAAGTTATTGGAAACATTTCCCAAAATAATTTTTGGATACTCTGCTGCCGTCTACATAATTACCTGAATTACCACAGACAAGCTAAAGTGGAGTGGTTGAGGAATAAAAAGACAAATGGCTTAGTGTGGCCCAGTCATATTCTCAATCCATATCCAAAAGAAAATGTTTACATGACCAGAAGCCTGCTCTCTGTTGACGCTACTCAAGGAACTTGACCAAGTTCTATAAAGAATAATGAAATATTCCCAAATGTAGGTGTGCAAAGTTTGCAGAGACCAATCCCAAGACACTCACAGATGTAATTACTGCCAAAGGAACCCATCACTAAGTATTAACTTATTAGTTTTAATTTCACAATAATAATAAAAAAAAAATATATATACATGTGTGTAGATGAGTGGGGAAAAATCTATGGGGCGATAACACAACCAAATGTGAAAAGGCTTAAGGGGATATAGAGTTTATAGGCTCTGTATTTACTCTGGAACGTGCACTAGACAAATAACCCCTGGGAGGCCGTCATGGCTGTCTGCCTTAACATCTACTTCTCCAAACATGTGTCCACAGCTTGCACTGCTTTGTAAAGCTCAGGGAATAAACCTTTACACAGATTTAAGGTCAGTCTGTCACAGCACAAGTCTTTATTTTTATCCCTATCAGATCTTTGTGTGATCTTTGTATTGATGTTGTACCCATCTAAAGCTGTTTCCTGTAATCATCATCATCAACAACCACATAATCACAACAAATAAATATTCTCACGGAAAAGATACAGTCCCGAAGAGTCATTTCTGTCACCTCCATGCCCACATCAGACCCCCAGATGGCAGGGTTTCTCTCTCTAGCTGAGTTGGCCCTGCTTAGTTGGGTCTAAATACAGCCACAGACTAAAAGTCACATGGGAATCTTGTGTGGGACAACTGTAGTGTTGTAGCTAATTCTAACTGTTTTCCTAATCTTCACCCAAAATCCCAGCCTGTTAATATGGATATTCTCCTAACCTGCTGTGATCTTCTAACCTGCTATGTAATATCACTTCTGTCCATTGCTGTGCTTCATCTAGTCAAAGCCTCCCTGCACAGACTGATGCCTTCTGTCTGGCTGTTGGTGTTGTAGAGTAGCCCTAGACTTCATCATCCAGAAGAGAAAGTACACCTGCTAGAAGACATACAATGCAGCAAAAGAATGAATAAATGCCATACAGTTCATACCTTTTCATTTTGCGTTGATTTTCATTTCACTATGAATACCGAATGTGTGTGCATGGATGTCAGTTTAGGATTAAAGCTAGTTAGTTAGGTTTGTTTTGTTGACTGGATTTCATTAGAGTTCTGCAGAGCCATGTCCCAACACAGAGAATGTTCCTCACAGCCACCGTGTCTGTTGTTGACAGTTGCTGAGGACATGTTTTGGCAGTAGCCCTCTGAGTGCCCCTTTCGATGGCCTCCATAATTATAGACTAATGGTGAGCCCATAGACACACACACACACACACACACACTAAAATGTAGACAGACATTAATTCATACAGATCTCTCTGAATCTCTAAATCTGTCTCCCTGTGTTTTAGATAAGATGCTGTGTTTGTTTATTGCCCCTATTTGTTTGTCATGACAATAAGTCATACAATGTATAACTCAACTGCACTCAATACTTTCACTCTATGAAATGTATTTATAACTTATAGTGTAGCTCCTAATAGTGAGTTGACGTTGAAAGAGAGAAACATCAGTTTTTAATGAAGTCCAGATGTCTATTGTGACTGACCAGAAATTCAGAAAATATATGACTGTTTACAGATCCGTAAGCATGGCCTTACTTTTTAGAAAAGCTGCCATAGGTGCTGCACACTACCCACAAAATTTGATGGAAACTGAGCTGCACTTCCGAATCTCCTGAAAATGTAAATTCACATTTAAGACACATATTTCCCATGGAGCCACAAAGAATTGGACAACAGATCAAACACTGATGAACAGAATCTGTTGGTCAAAAATATCCCAATGTGCAAATACAGCAGCAAGATTTGTGAATCGTTGCCATGTTTAAAGGGTCACCTGTGAAGCACAAACAACATAGTGAACATAATCAATATTCATTTCTTTCTATCAGTTCCCTTGTCATTCATACTTGAAAGATTGGCACATTATGACATTGTACATAGTTAATAATGTATCATGTATTTCCCTTGTTTTTCCTCTTTCTTTGGCAATGTAAACAAACGTGTCCCATGCCAATAAACCCTGGATGTGCGAGAGAGAAGCTCCTCCTGTTGTTGTGGAATGTAAACCGTGTAGCCAGGAATAGTTTAGTGCCAAAATGACATGACCATATAGATATTCTGTTGAATTCTCTCCACTATTCTCCTCTCATTTCTTCTGTTGTCCTCTTCTCCCCTCCTCCTTCCCAATGTATAATCAGCTGTAATCAGGCTGGCAGCTCAACAGGGTTTCCTGTTGTGTTCCCGCCCACCATCACCATTGTCCTGTGGCCACTTTGTGCTATTCTTTTTTTGGAACGTTTCAATGGTAGTAATGAGTGAATTTGCACCTAGCAGAATGACGCATACCCGTGCACACTAACACACACCGGGGCAGGCGTCAGCTGCCAGCTCCTAGTTTGGAGATGAGACTTTCCCGGGTGTCTATTTGTAGAATGATGGAAACAGACTGAAGACCGGAATAGCAGAGAGGGAATGCCTCTGCACTTCTGGTTTACAGTCTTCGGTACTCTGTGGAGGGAGACGTGTCGACATTACTAGATGCTGAAGAAACACACAGGCTGAGATTGAGATTAGGAGGCAGGATTTTAAAGTAAACGGAGGGACAAGGTTTTTTATCCAGACATGGTTTTTCTTAAAGAGGACGACTATGTTCCCAAGGAGTCTGAATTATTTGACTCTCTCATGCAGAGTTATTATCCTGGGTTTTAGCTTGTTTAGGAGTGTACAAGGAGAGGCAGTCAGAGCCGTCCAGGGAATGAGTTATAGCTACATAAACAACTGTCTTTCCTCTGCTGGTTTAGAGCAGTGGTGTACTCATTTTTATCAATTTATACTATATTTTTGTGTTTATTCAATAGAAAAGAACTGGCAGAATATGGACGCCATGGCGTTTATTTTTTCATCATGTTTTCAAATGGCAGGGTCCATGTTTCATTCCATAAGCCCCCTTGTGTATCAGTTGCTCAATTCAGTTTGTAGCGTTTTTGACTCAAATCCATGCAGTGGATCTCTGACACATACACGCACACACACACACACACACACACACACACACACACACACACACACACACTGTACACATAACCAAACACATGACCTGAGCCAAACCATCTGTTTCTGTCCTGGAAGAAATAATGTAGAAGAGATTGTGTATGTTTGTGCATGTTTGGGTTTTCCTATATAAATGAGGACAGAAATGTTAAAGAGGAGAACGTGAAAAAGGGTAATATTTGATATTACCGTAATTAGTGGGATGGTTTCAGGGTTAAGGTTATGTTTTTGAGTTAGGTTAGGTTAAGATTAGCATTAGGTAAGGTTAGGATTAGGATTGTAAAAAACCAATTTGGATGACCTCATCTGTTTAGCTAAGTTCAATGTGTGTGTGAGGGTGTGCACTTCACAGTATCACAATTACCTCTGTCAGTTCTGCTGTAGGTCAGTGGCTAGGCTGGCTCCAAGTTCGAAAGACACACCCCCTTAACAGAGAGAAAGAGAGAGAGAGAGTGGGAGGGAAGAGATGTGACCCACAGAGTTAGGGAGAGGGAGGGCAAGAGAAAGACACTTTAGGCAGTATGAAAGTGAATGAGTGTGAGCCAGGGAGATTAAAAGGACAGAGCGAGGGAGAAGCAGAGGGAGGTAGGGAGGTCAATCGGAGATCTGTGTGAAGTCAGGGAAGTTAGTCTCCTTCTCAGTGCTGCTCAGGTCTCTTCTCTGGACTACCTCTCCTGGCCTTCAGATTGTGTTGCTCCCGGGGGGAAAGGCTGCGTTGGGAAGATAGGGCCGGGACAGGGCGTCTTGGACTTGGAGCGGATCCATGGAGGTACCAGTCCATAGTCGTCAGTTGCCCCCAACCATTCCGGAGAATGGCGAGGCCCCTGAGCTTGAACCCCATCCCGCAGAGGTCAACGGTCATCCTCATGCCTTCGGCGGGGAGGCAGAGCTGCCCGTCTCCAAGTCTCAGAGGAGACGCAGCGACGTCAAAGTCTACAAGGAGTTCTGTGACTTCTACGCGCGGTTGTAAGTCAGAGAGACGCGACTCACACTCACACGGGGGCAGGAGGTGTGTGCAAACAGATTGAGTGTATCCCTGGTGTAGATCTCTCACTCACCTATGGGATCCAGTGACCTCATTACATATTAGTGTGCCCTCTGAGCAGTGTACATTAGGTTCTGTTTCTCCGGTTGGGGCATAGCAATTCCTGCTTCCCAGTGACTGCTGGCTTTTTTTTTCAGAATGTGAAGAATTCCGGTATTAGATCAGGCTTAGGAACAGTTTAATGATTTGACATAAACTGACAATTGGCTGGTGTTATTTCACAGTTCATCATGACATGGTGGGGTGGGAGGTTGTGGCTCCGAGACCCTGGGCTATTTCAGTGCTGCCAGAGGTTGTAATGCAAAGTGAAATATGCTGGCAGGCTTCAGAAGTGTATTTGTGTGTGACAGGAAGGGATCTAGGGGATAAGGAACAGCTAAATATACAGTATGTGGGGTTTATGTTTTGCCCTTGTCAATAGTGATAATAACTGAAAATCTTCCATAACTGAAAATATTTCAACCTGGTCTCCAGTCTCAATGAAAATGTCTGGAATGCTAACCATTAGCGAGTTTAGAAGGAACTGAGAGTCACACATTTTGAGGATTATTCTGGCCCGATCCTTGCATTCCTCAGATTCTATTGTTCATTTTGCAGACCGTTCAGTTTCTTTTGACCCAACGGGTACAAATGCTACAAGTCAGGAATAATTTGTTTTTTAACTTACGAGGTCCGGAGACTAGTTCTGTGTGCTACATGATAATTAAATGAACCCAACTTAGAAAAGGTCTACAAGTTCTCCTGTGTTTTTGTGTTTTTTACTTGTGTTCAAGGTCCACTGAAATGCATAAACCACATCATGGGTCACTTTTACTAAATAAAATAAATTTTACTCCCCAACATTTGTTTCATGTAAATACCATTTCATTCAACTCATCATTAGTAATGGACCTGTTTGATTAGTGGCGTTTCTGCAGTACAAATGTTCCAGCAGAGTTTGCTAAATAACTTGCCACGGGATTCATGATCATGATATCATTCTGCCATGTAGGTACAGCTGGATCTTTAGTGATTGTTATTGGGTTAGCCCCATTGTTAAAGGGCTATGATGTGGTGAGTGGCAAACGGACCCGCATCGCCTTCTTTAAAATTGAAGGACAATACTAACTGCTAATGCATTTTTTGTATGCCTTATTATTCAGCACAGTTGATTGCCTACTGTGTTAAATTGAGTATGTTCTTTTCTGCATTCTACGCATTGCAGATTTGTAACAACACAAGCTGTGTTGCTGTAACATTTTCATTGTCATGGAAACAAAATGACATTTGATATTTGGTGTCCCAGGTCTAAGTTAGTCCCTGATTGGAGGGAAAGAGTGAAAAGGTGCCAGAACTGGCTTGAAGGTCCTAAGTTAAATATAAGGACTATAGTGAAATACATTTAGAAGTTCCTACCTGTGTCAGTTAGTCTGATATGAAGACATTCTGGTCTGTAAACACATATAGAAACAACACATACAAACACAAAACAGGGGTGTCATCATTTCAAAAGGTTTATGTTTCTCTCTCGCTGAAACACAGTAACTTATAAAGTTATTCACCAATCAGCAAAACAAATTTATAATAGTCTCCCTGTCTCTGGGGGAAATGCTTGAGGTTTGTTGTTGCTTCCTCTCAGCGGGGCCAAGGCAGGCATTCTGAGTCCTTTGTTTTGTCTGATGTCACGCCAGAGTCATGGACATATGGCCCCCGTTCCTACAGTACACACTACATCTGATGTCACACCAGGGTCATGGACATATGGCCCCCGTTCCTACAGTACACACTACATCTGATGTCACACCAGGGTCATGGACATATGGCCCCCGTTCCTACAGTACACACTACATCTGATGTCACACCAGGGTCATGGACATATGGCCCCCGTTCCTACAGTACACACTACATCTGATGTCACACCAGGGTCATGGACATATGGCCCCCGTTCCTACAGTACACACTACATCTGATGTCACACCAGGGTCATAGACATATGGCCCCCGTTCCTACAGTACACACTACATCTGATGTCACACCAGAGTCATGGACATATGGCCCCCGTTCCTACAGTACACACTACATCTGATGTCACACCAGAGTC
Organism: Esox lucius; assembly: GCF_011004845.1. Lineage (NCBI taxonomy): Eukaryota > Metazoa > Chordata > Actinopteri > Esociformes > Esocidae > Esox > Esox lucius. Next base: position 24,250,069 of record NC_047584.1, on the reverse strand, counting down.
ATGGACATATGGCCCCCATTCCTACAGTACACACTACATCTGATGTCACACCAGGGTCATGGACATATGGCCCCCGTTCCTACAGTACACACTACATCAGACAGTGTGATGATAGCTGGACAACTCCCTGACGGAGGTTCTGCATCAATTCCACATCTAGTCATTAGGTCTGTGTGCTCTGGAATTCACAGAGAGAGATTCAGGACAGTGAGTTAATATGCTGTGATAATGCTGTGTATGTGTGCATGTGTGAGTGTGTGTGTGTGTGTGTGTGCAGGTTCGCGCATTAGCGTTTGTGGGTCTGCCAGTCTCCTGGACACACACTGGAATTCCGACCTTTTAAACAAAGCAACTCACTTTAATCCCTCCATCCCCTCCTACTCCTCCTCTTTTTCTCTCTTTTCATTACATCGGGTCTGCATGTTTGGAGGGAAAAACACTCTGGTATCCAGGTCTGGTGACATGAATGTGGGCTTGAGTTTGAGGGACTTGAGCAGCCCGTCCTGTTGTTCTGAGTTGGAAGGAGGCATGGCTTTATTTGAACTCCTTAGGCACTCTCTGCTCCTCATACACTCATCCTGTGTACACAGAGTGTCAGACATACCCTTCCTTCACTATGGTCGCAAGTTGCTGTTGAAGCTGTTTCTGAAGCATGTGTTCCTTGGCAGTGTTTGAGACAGTCCAGGCGCTGGCTGTTCGTGACGATCGTACATCTCAGTTAATTGCGGACAGATGGGAGGATGCTGAAGCTCTGAAAACAAAACATCTGCATTTTTGTCTCCAGCCTAAAGCTATGATAGTTGGACCCACACACAAACACACCAGAAGGTTCTATGGGAACTGACCATTGAATCCCTCTGTGTGTGGGAGGGAATATGTGTGCTCTCGTCACTCATTTCCCCACCCCAACCCCCCAAGACTACAACCTCTCGCTGGATGTCCTGTGTGGAGCGATGAGCTGTTCTTTCGCAACTGGGTGACACTGGGTCATTGGGACGTTCCTACATATTCCTCTCTTTTTTTTTTTCAGTTCTCTAGTTAACCCTCTCCTCTCTGTCTCCTCTCAGCAACATGGCCAACGCCCTGGCCAACGCGATGTGTGAGCGCTGTAAGAGCGGCTTCGCCCCGGCGGAGAAGATCGTCAACAGCAACGGGGAGCTGTACCACGAGGGCTGCTTCGTCTGTGCTCAGTGCTTCCAGCAGTTCCCAGAGGGGCTGTTCTATGAGGTGATGCACTCCAACTGTACCCCTCTTACAATGTCATCCTACCCTTTCCTGTTATCCCTCCCCTCCAATACAACACTGTACTGCTGCCTAAAATAAACCTTAAGTCCCCTGGGACGATTACAGCCTTGGCCTTCCTCTCGTCACATATTCAATATTCGGTACTTTATAGTGTATTAGCTAGACCGACTCCCAGTCTTACTGAACCCAGCCTAATGCATTACCGACCCATTAAAGGCTTGTCTCTCAGCTATTCCGCTGTCTGTGTGTCTCCGGCTGGCTGGTCAGTGGCCAGCGTAACATCCAGGAGGCCAGACGCTTCTCCAGCTGACCCTAGGGAGCCCAGAGCTCGTGCCTGAAAGGAAGATGAGAGCCAGACGTATTTGTAAACGTAAAGGTGTCTGTGGCTGCTGTACGTTCTATTTATTGCCCGATTAGGATGCTAATGTTTCTCTCCTTCTGCAGTTCGAGGGCAGGAAGTACTGCGAGCACGACTTTCAGATGCTGTTTGCTCCCTGCTGCCACCAATGTGGTAAGTAGAGGAACTGCACCTTCACAGCTTTATTATCAACTCAGTGACCGTGAAGGCCATGTTTGGTCTCCTGTGCTTTCCTCACTTTGGGCTCTAGACACAGCAGTCTGTTTTATTTGTAAATTTAATAACAAAAATCTCTGTTATAGTCTTGCCAGTGTGCTATCTGTGACATCATTCCACACCTCCTTTCCTCCTCTCAGGAGAGTTTATTATTGGTCGTGTGATTAAGGCGATGAACAACAGCTGGCACCCGGACTGCTTCTGCTGTGACCTCTGCCAGGCTGTGCTGGCCGACGTGGGCTTCGTCAAGAACGCCGGCAGGTCAGTCAGGAGACCTGGACAGGATCACAGATAACACAGTATGGATATAACGCCATGGGAAAAGGGGACGGCATCTTGCAAATCTTTCTTCCTACGCATCTCTTTCTCCCTCTCTCAGGCACCTGTGCCGCCCGTGTCACAACCGCGAGAAGGCTCGTGGTCTGGGGAAGTACATCTGTCAGAAGTGCCATGCCATCATCGAAGAGCAGCCGCTTCTGTTCAAGAACGACCCCTACCACCCTGACCACTTCAACTGCAACAACTGCGGGTACATGTGCCGGCAGTCCACAGCTCTTCTGACATTACACACACGAGCCAAACATAATATTTATACAACGTGCAAACAGCCTTGCCACAACCACTGCTAAATCGCCACACAAACTTCAAACACCCTCTGCGTGAACTTAGTGGTCCGCACAAGCACTGCCAAATCTGCAATCAACTTTTACACAACCCACTGTAAACATAACTTTGCATCCAGCTTCCATGTGACTCAGGGGCGGGGGGAATGACTGCCCCCAAACATTAAGGATTTTCAAGGCTGACCACAGTACTGACGGCTTTGTTATGGCTCCATTCACCTGTGAGAAACCGTTAATTTGGCTCCCAAACAACTCTTTGTTTACCACTACAGACAACTGACCGCTCTACAAATCACCTTGCATAATTAAGATTCATTGTCATTGATAAATCGGTCATAATCTTCCCATAATACATTGGGATTCTGATGCTTCAAAACACGGCTAATGGCTTTGTCCATATCTATTACGCTCCAGGACGCAACCTATTACCACACTGTAGCCTTTAAGTGGTTAAACTAATGTGTTATAAAACTGTCTCTCCAGAGTCTTCATTTCAGTATAGTGGGACTCCTCTGGGTTAGTTTCAGTAGTGTAGAGAGGGAGGGAGTAGTGGGTGAGGGAAAAGAGACTGTAGACTGGGAAGGAGGATAGAATTCTCAGGGTAGCTCTTTAAGATGACATATCAGACAGTTGAAAGGCACTTCCAACCTAACCTACCCTTTCCTGTAAGACTGACTGTGTTTAAAAAAAAAAATCCAGCTGTCAGCCTGTCCTTTGCCTGGGGCAGAGGCTGTGATAAAACCAGTATATTCATATTCAGTCAGGAAGTGTGACGTCTCATTCCTCTGCGCAACATTGCCACTGGGCGTGTTTGTGCTTTGTAGCATTTTCTTTCCCCCTAACAAGGTAGACCTCTCCCAGACCAGACAGGAAACATAGACGGGCACACTGTTGGCAGGATGCTGAACAGAACAGACGCATGTGCACACACACACACACACACACACACATTCATACATACATACACACCAGGGAACACCCAATTAGGCATGGCGCTAACTCTGTCATGACTCATGCTAATGCATTTCCTGTCACAGATAAGGGGGAGAGGTCAGCATTTCTCTGTTCCAGCCCTGCACGGCTCCAGTCCTCAGGGGATGCCATGTCTACCGAACTTGATTCGGCCTGAATTCCTATTAAATGAGAACGAGTCCCTTTCACTCGCCCAGTTGAGTTATAGCCTTAAATGTAGCGCACATCGGATTCCACTGAGTTGAGCATCTGGCGGATTGTGGGCAATTTCAGTTTGTGTGATAATGAGTGTGAGGACACAACGACACTAACTATACTAGTGAACCATGGGAATCTGATTTTAGCTAGGCCATTTTGATCAGTTTTCTCTGTAACTCCCACATAATAGAGTGTGAAGTTTAGATAGTAAAATTCACAAACTTTTACTCTTATAATAGGAAATAAATGTTAGTCTTTATCTCCTCAGACCTGGTTACTCCGGTTTGTTAACTGAGTTGTAAATATTCAACAATGAACTAACAAACACAGTACTGGATGAACAGTAATGTGTTCTTGCTGTTTTGAGTTACTGATTATAATTTTGTCCTTCTTCCTCCCCTGTAGTAAGGAGCTGACAGCTGATGCCCGGGAGCTGAAGGGAGAGCTGTACTGCCTACCCTGCCATGACAAGATGGGTGTTCCCATCTGTGGCGCCTGCAGGAGACCCATCGAGGGCCGTGTGGTCAATGCCATGGGAAAACAGTGGCATGTTGAGGTATGGCGACATCACTCAAACGCTTTGGACCTGCTCAGTGGGTGCAGCAATACAAAATGTTTTGCAGAACATAATGATGATGGCAGTTTCTAAGCCTTGCTTACTTAAATACATCTATTTTTGTATGAAAAGGAAGCAGAATATACCGTTTGTCTCAGGTGGAGTAGAAATGTATGAAAGAAGTTACAATGTGAGATGAGTGTTAGGCTGAAAATAGCCTTTTTACTTTTTTCTCTCATCTGTGGACATGTTTGGATCTCAGAACGGAGGACTTCTTTCCTGTTTCATTGTCTTAACTCCACGGCCACCTTCTAACTTTTCTTTACCGCCATCCTCAAATTCCTACCCTTTTTACTCGCCTGTTGCCCCTCCTGCAGCATCATGTATGCGCTCTGTGTGAGTGTCCATTTCATGGCCAGCCATATTATGAGCGTGGGGACCACGCCTACTGTGAAAAACACTTTAACATGGCGAGGGCTTCCGGTTGACTGATGGGAGCCCTGTCCTGGCTGCATCGTTTCCAACTGTCTGGCCCGTTTTGCACTCTGCCCCCTGGTGGACATCCCTAGTACTCGCTAATCGCAGAGACCAACAGCTCTTTTTCTAAGAGGGCTGGTCTGGTCCAGTCTGACTATTAACGAGGTCTGTCTGAACCGGTCAGTCTGAACTAGGCTAGACCAGACTGACCGGTGTTGGTCTGTCTGTACTAACCTGTCGCGTGGGGACTTGTGTTTTTCAGCATTTTGTGTGTGCTAAGTGTGAGAAACCCTTCCTGGGCCATCGCCATTACGAACGCAAGGGACTGGCCTACTGTGAGACTCACTACAACCAGGTAATAGCAACACATCCCCAGAGAAGACAAGTCTCATGCGCAAGTGTTTTCTTAGTTACTCAATCCAGGAGCTGTATTTCATCTATCCATAAGCAAGGTTTTGCATCTTGCTGTATACTGCATACTGTGAATGAGACCTCCAGCCTTGGCTAGTTTTATGGCGCCACCTGGTGGTGAAAGTGCAACTGGAGCAAGGCAATAAATGAAGACTGAAGTGAATTGCTTGGCTAGTGTATCAGCAATACAGTCAAGACAAAAGACATATGAATAGATAGATTGCATGCCTGCCTCTTGACTCTGTCCCTGCCTACAGCTCTTTGGAGATGTCTGCTACCACTGCAACCGTGTCATTGAGGGTGACGGTAAGATATGACAGTCTAACATCACATAAAACATGCTATATTTTGTATTGTTTTATAGAACTACCTATGGCCTGGAAACTAGCTTGTCTCTGCTTGAGACTAGTTGTCATTGATTGTATTGTCTGGTGCCCAGGCTAATGTCATTCATGTGTGTGCTGTGTGTATTCCAGTGGTGTCCGCACTGAACAAGGCCTGGTGTGTAAATTGCTTCGCCTGTTCCACCTGCAACACCAAGCTGACACTCAAGTAAGTCAGAAGAAAATAACACGGCAGCAATAACATCCTGACATGCTTTGCCAATTCCAACCTTTCTTTCTGCTCGGTTTCTGAAGCAAAGGCACGTTCTCTACGTGCCTTTACAGCTTTACTTGCTCCACTGTGCCTGTGACTATATCGGTTTCCCAGCTTTTGCATCTACCTGTCATCTTTTTCCCCTCTGTCCCTCTCTTTCCCTGTGTGCCCATATCCTGGTGCCTCCACCTTCTCTCTGGTCCTGCCAGGGATAAGTTTGTAGAGGTGGATCTGAAGCCAGTTTGTAAACACTGCTATGAGCGCCTGCCAGATGACATCAGACGCCGTCTTGCCAAACGAGAAAAAGAAAAAAAGAAGAAAATACCTATGTGTCTATAAACTGGTCTGTCTTTCTTCTCACTTCCACTTTCCATTCATTGGTTAGTTTTTATTTCCCTCTAATTCTCTTTTTCTTTGGTCGGGCATTTGCTCCAAAGTTTCATGTGTCCTGCCTAGCTTTCATTCATCTGCTGATAGACAGTGTTTTCATTATTGATTTCTTGACATTCCACCTCCACGTCAATGAAAAATCAGTGAAAGTATAGATCAGCTAAATACATAAATAATTACCTGTACAGGTAGATTAATGATATAAGCAGTTTGTTGCATCTGTGCCTGCAATGTTGACCATATCTAGGTAACAATCTGACTGGAAGTCTTTTTGTCTCTGATCAGATGGGTCAGGAGTCTGGAGACGTGGTGTACGGTAGTATCTCCACAGATTAGTCCAAGTGTAAAGAGAAGGCTTTGTTCCGATTCCAGTTTGTATATGGGTAAAACAGTAATTGTTTCCCGTCTTTATGTGCCGGCTGGTTGGCTGTGGGACTGGCTCTCTGAATTTTACAGACCCAAGTATGTTTCACAACTGCTCTCCATGTAGCAACCCTGTTTAGCCTGAACACTAGGGTTTAGTCTGCTCAAAAGACCTCTTTACAGGAGAAGAACAGAGAGAAGGAACCACGAGGGAGGGGGAGGGGGGGGAGAGTGGGGGGGGGGTGAGCTTGAAGGACATTTGTACTAGATTAAAGTTTTGGACTTGTGATCTGGATTAAGATCAATTTAAGGTAGAACTCTACTCATGTACATTGTGTCTTTGTCTCTTGTTTACAGGAACAAGTTTGTGGAGTTTGACATGAAGCCAGTGTGTAAGAAATGTTACGAGAAATTTCCTCTCGAGCTCAAGAAGAGGCTCAAGAAGCTGGCGGAGACTGTGGGCCGGAAGTAGATAGAAAGACAAGCCTTGTAGTTAATAGATGGTCATGCTAGCCCGGACAGAAGTCATTATCATCAGAATGTTTGAGCAAAATTTACTTAGTTCCGCTTATTTAGTTAGAGATTAATTTTCCTTTTGCAGTTTCTTTTCAAGCATGGTCAAGAAGTACTATGAGTAGAGGATAGACAGTACACCACCAAGGTCAGACATACCCAATTCTAAATATATATTAATGTTATAGATACATATATGTATATATATGTATCTTTGATACCATATGTTTATTTAACATCATTTATTGTTTTTTAAGTTTAATATTTCACTTTAAAACCTGATCTGTATATGTAAGTATGCATCAGTGATCTGGGTATTTCATCATGTGAATAAAGAGTGTTGAGGAAGTTGTTACTGCCAGCACACCAGTCTGTTTCTGCCTCTGCCAACTCCTTCATCTTCACCTGGCCAGAGAAGCTGAAACAGGCACACACCTGGGCTATGTTACTGATGCTACTCAGTCATGTTGATGAGCAGCAGAACGAATATATGTATTCTACATGTGAATGTGTCGTATACTTAAGGAGCTCTTTATTTAACCTGCTTAGTACAATGGAACCATTGTAATTGTGCCAGTATGCATAACTGTATAACTTACCAATACGGTATATTAAGAGCATGTCATGTATTCAAAAAGATCTGATGTACAGTGCTATTTGAGTCCGATGTGCTTGCAGCTTCTCGAGAGAGGATAGGCTCCAAACCAGTAGTTGAGGTCATATAGAGACATACAGTGACATTTGTACAGATGAATGAGTGTATTCATCCGTTTTCTTAATGCATTGAAATATTATCCAAAGATATCACTGAATGTCATAATTTGTCACATAGAGGTATTTGTGTTTCCACAACATTGTGCTTGGCCTAATTTTGTTTTATTCATTTTATTACATTTAAAAATGTCTTGTGTGCATTAATAGAACATTTTGTAAACTGTCCAAATGAAAGATGTTTGTTTGTATGTTTCTGACATTCAGTATGTTCAGAAATTAAAAGTAACCTGATTTTTATGTAACAGTAATGGAATCAAACCTGATTTTCTCTATGCTTTATGTGTCGTAATGTTTTATTTTCAAAGGGGAAAATAAACATTGCAAATACAAACCATTACATTGATGCAGGGCCTTCTGCAAGCATAAGCGACTGATACAGGCTTTTGTACTTTTACTGACCAGCCCGGCAGGACCTGACTAACACTGGGCCGTCATTCATTTATTTTGTCATTCTTACTTAGATATCATATCAACATAACATACGCGAAGACAAGATATGCAGACGTGTATAAAGTATCTGTTAAGTAAAAACACATAAAAATATTTGCCCTGTGACAAAATTATTAGAAATAAATGAAATGTCATTTAAATAGCAACAGTTTTACATCCTCTTTTAAAGTGTATCAGCATAGGAAATGTTACAATTTAACAATCATTCTGCCGTGGAGGGCTAGAGCTGATCACTGAGGGCTACAGCCTACCCTGCACTGATGTATGGATTTGTTTCTAATTGCAATGTTTTTCCCAAGCCGACTGTGTACAGTGTAAGATGTGGCAATGTGTGATCCCCTTATGGCAGTACAGCCAGAGTATATTTTAAGGAAAACATTTAAATTGTTGTTTTGCAGGTGATAAAATACCACATTCCACAGCTAAATGGGAATATAATATACATTTTGTTGTTCTTGCCATACAAAGGCAATCCTCGCCTTGATTATAGTGCTTTTCCTAAAGCTATTTATGTTATTAACCATTAAATGCATGAGATTTTACTATGAATTTGGTTTGATTTTTGTTTTTACCCAAGCCATCACATTCAACTTAACTTAAAATATAATAATCATGTTACATTTTTCTCTACGCATTGATAGAAAAACTATGATGCACCTTCTTTTCCCCAAATCTAAGTATCTGAAAAACGATGAGAAATTGAACATTATAGACCTACCACTTAACTCACTGTTTGTGAAAAAAGGCAAACATGCTACAAAATGTATCTAAAACTGTTGTTCTAAACCTTTTTGCCACCATGGCCACGAGAGATTAAATATTCATTTTGCGAAAAGTATTTCCAAAGCACTTGTTTTCATTTTGTTTATTAAAATGTAATTGCATGAAGCCACTGGCATCAGCAGACATTTCTGGATTATAAAAATGAATTGGCTTGTTTTAAAAAAAAACTATCTTAAATAAATACAGAATGTCAGACAAATTTAAAAAGCTGCATTGAGTTTTCATGGCCCTCTATATATTTTTAAATATATAGAGGGCCTTTTAAAAAATATATACTTTAAAAAAAAAAAATGATGTTGTAAAATGGTTAGTAGTCCACACTAGGCAGAGAAATGAAAGGGTTGTTGTGAGTTGCGAGGCAATAGTTAATGTTTTTACTGGCAAACGGTCCTAGTTTGGCTAATTTCAAAGCAAGAGATTATTAAATGTATTATATTTTAATATTATTCAATTTTGCTGCTTTTTTATGTAAAGTGTCCTGCAAACATATTCAAAACCCTGACTAATACTCTCATATTACTGAATTACAAATGGCACACTTAAGTCAAAATCAATTATTGCAAGGATTTGTTTTATAGGACATTTCTGTAAGAAAAAAATTATTCCACTCCTGTTTATTTGAAGCTCCCAGTTGACACAGATGAAAGAAACAATGACCTTACCATTGGTACCCACCAGTGAACCATTTAAGCATCATTGGTCAGGTGGTGAATCTGAAGCAAGATTAAGACCAAATAGCCTTTTATTGAAGTTAGAGTTAATCAAATAAAAATGCATGGATTGGTTAGGGAAAGTGAACAAAATAATATCCAAGTAAGCACATCTGAATCAATAATCAGGAAGTAGACGCTATATAACTCCACTGAGGCACTGCCAAGAAAATATGTCCCTAAAATCTCATCTCTCAAACAAAGAACCTTTTAATAGATGTCAGAGGCCAAAATTCATTAGCTAATGAGTTTAGTGTCAAGCTAAGGAGTCCAGGAAAATAGGAAATAGATACATTATTTAACTGTTCTAGGCCTGAGAAAATGGTAAAAGTGAGGTGTTGAAAAATATAAGGGGTGAGTAATTGATAAATGGAAGAGTAATATATATATATATATATATATATATGGGACAGTTTTCTTTCGGTCGTCTTTGCTTGTTTACACTAATGGCCTACCGATCTTCAAGTTGTAAGTGCGTCATCTGTGCAGTCGAATTTGAAATACCCAGGACCAATACCGAGGAAGCCTTCGTCACGTAATACTTTGCACCACGTGAGTAACCCTGTCGTTTGACGTTCTCATGGCTGGTGCGGAGAAGTAGCTGTAGCTAAGCAGAATCGAAACATAATTACGTGTGCTCCTGTTCTGGATAAGTTTTATAATTCTATGCAGTTTTACCCTTATTATAAAAATACACTTAAAAAATACACCACACAGTCATGCGGCGAACTAAGGACGAAGTGGACCGCTATATTTCTTCGGTACAGAGTTCCTCGCCTTCACTGAAAGAGGTGAGTCCGACCGGCTCCTGTCTGAATCATGTGTTAGCTAGCTAGGCTAACTGATACTACTGCCATTATGGCCTGGCGAATACCTACAAGCAGTATAAACACTAAAAGTAGATATCCAGACTATCAATGAGTCGTTAACAACAAGAATGGAACGTAGACGTGTCATTTGGGGTTTTCTTGCAATAGATTAGCTAAGTTGTCAATGGTAACATTAAATGAATACTTCCTCGTGTAAAACGCGGGCAGCGGGGGTTGCCATCCACAGTATATGGAGCATGCCCATTATGAGCTTGCGTTAATGTAGCATTAGCTTACTATTTGTCACACAGATTTGCCAATTTCATAATACATTAATATTTTAGTTAATTAGCTAATGCTCTTATTCAGAACGACCTACAGTTGGGAACTAGCCACTAGTTAGCACTTTTCTGATAGTAGTTAACTAATATTAATATTAGCTAAAAAGATTTGAATGGATCCAGCTAGCTAGTTTAGTTAGTGTTGTACCGGTATTACCTCGGCTAACCATGTCTTCTAACTTTAAGTGTTTAACCCTATTTTATACTAGGCTTATATATGTTCTCTCCATAGAAACCAATAAAAGGATTTTTATTTGCTAAATTGTACTTCGAGGCTAAGGAGTACGAACATGCTAAAAGGTAAGCCCGCTATACAACCTACAGTACTGTCGCTGTGTTGACATTTTTTTAACGGTGTTTGTATTCTGGATTATAAATGCCTGGTCGCTTCTTCTGTCTCTAGACATGTATCAGCGTACCTGACGATAGCGGAGAGAGATCCTAAAGCCCACAAGCTCTTGGGCCAGCTTTATGAGAGGGAAGGAGATATCAACAAAGCAGTAGGATGTTACAAGGTATGTAGACATCCCTCTCTGTTGCATAACAATATATCACATAACAATATACTTTCAGGAATGTCATTCTGTGTGTTTGTCTGTGTGTTCAGCGTTCTGTGGACCTGAACCCAGCCCAGAAGGACCTGGTTTTGAAGGTGGCTGAGCTGCTGGTCAGTAAGACAGAGAGAGACAGCAGAGCAGAGTTCTGGGTGGATAAAGCTGCAAAGTTACTGCCTGGAAACCCCGCTGTCTTCAACCTTAAGGTATCAGTTGCAACACAGTGTTGGTTTTCTGATTGTTACCCTGTCGTTAAGGCAGTTTAACATTGTGTGCCTGGCCATAGTCAGTCAAGGCTAAAGGCTATGTTTTGAAAGATTGCTTACCAACTGTGGCACAGGGTTAACTAAACATCACTAGCCACACCCCTCGACACCTTGCCAGGCGCTTGTTGAGTGGCAGCTGTTTGATGCATAAGCCCTGCCCTGTCTTCAGAAACAGTTGTTGTGCAGCAGGCCGGATGAGGTGCAAGAAACCAGCTGTTTGAAAATGCTTGCTTTCTTTGACTTCATTATGGCTTCCTCTAATCCCTACAGGAGTGTCTTTTGAATCGGCAAGGCCAGCAGGGATGGAACCAGTTGTATGACTTACTGCAGGCAGAGCTGGCAGTGAGGCCTAGCGATGCCCATATCAACGTCAAGCTTGTTCAGCTGTTCTCCTCTGATGGCAGACTGGAGGAAGCTGTTAAACACTGTCTGGCTACGGAGAAGAGAGGCCTGCTCAGATCCAACCTGGACTGGTACTCTACTGTTGTGCGCACTTTACAGGTTGGTATGCGCTGTTCGCTAATTATAAACTGATATCTTTGACTCCTGAATGCTGACTGGATGATAGCCGCGGTATGACACCATACATCCTTGGTATGACATCACAGCGCTTGTTGCTGCTCTAATTGCATTGGTTACCAGGTAGCGTTTGGTGGTTTGTAGTGTATTACCAGTATACCACAGCTAAGTGCTGTGTCCAGGCACTCTGTGATGCATTGTGCCTATGAACAGTTCTTAACTGTGGTATATTGGCCATATACCACACCCCCTTCATGTGATATTGCATTTACATTGAAGGCACTCTTATCCAGAGCGTCTCACAGTGGTTGATTAGCAAATTGAACCCACAACCCAGGTGTTCACTAACTTTCCTACGGAAGACACAGAACAATTTGGGATATATATATATTTATTTTTTTATTCCATTACCAATGTTTCTTTATTGTAGCTATTCCACACTGCCAAATAGTTTTTCTGATTTGTAATTATTATCGCTGTAGGAAGTACAGTTCAAAATGCATTTGTTTTAAGATCAAAGAAACACAAACATGAGAATAATTAGTCAAATTAATCCGGTAAAAAAAACCAATATGAAAATCTATGGACTCACTAATCTAAATGGATAAGAACTTCGACTAAATGAATTGAATGTAAATTCGATGGAAAAACGGATGTATTATCACAAACCCATTTCACTGCTGCCACTCCTGTTACCCCGGTTCCGTGAAACCTACCGAACAAACATTTCTCGATTTTCTCTTGTGACTCCTACTTTGAGAAAAACTGGATTACAGAATGACGTGTGTAGTGGTAAATGGCTTTACATGTTACAATGTTCTTTGTTTCTCAGGAGTTTCTAGCCCAGCCCAGTGTTTTATCCAATGAGAAGACGAGTCGATGTCTACATAGAGAACTACTCTTGGCCCGATGCAGCCTTTTGAGACTGACCCTCTCGGGAAAAGGACTGCAGCCCAGTGTCGAGGCCCTCAGAAGGTGTGGTGTCTGTGTTTCAGAGCCGGACTAAACCGTGAAACATGACTGCTGGTCACTACTCTAGATAATCCGTGCTTAGTCTATCATCAGAACTCTCCCTGTCCTTATAGATTAGCAGCGCCATTTGTTTGCTCGTGTCCTGTTTAACCCCCTGTCCTCCCCGCCCCTGGTTGCAGTTTTGACTGTGCTATGCAGGGCCTGCGGAAGGCTGCCCCCAGTGTAACGGATGATCTGTCTGAGGTCTACGTGGAGATGAGGGGACATCTGTACCTGCATGCTGGCACTCTGCTACTGAAGATGGCTCAGGAGAGAGAGCAGCAATGGAGGGCCGTCGTTGACCTGGCCGCTCTCTGCTATCTACTGGCCTACCAGGTAGCGCACATACCAGAAGCTTTGTGTGTAGTAGGTTGCACTGGCTTCCGTGTTTTTTTTCCACCTTTCATGCTCTCCCTGTTCAGGTCCCCCGGCCGAAGACCAAGGTGTGTAAAGGGGAACAGTCTCAGCCCCTGGAGCTGCTGGCCAGTGACCGACAGAGCCAGGCTGGACACATGCTGCTCAACCTCAACCCCAACACGCACGCCTTTGTCAGAGAGGTGGTGGAGGCGTTTGGTAACCGCAGTGGTCAGGGCTCTCTGTTCGAGGTGCTGTTCGGCCCTCAGGCTCCTGCTGGGACTTCCTTCATCGGCAACGACGACATCCGCTCTATTAACACACAGGCCCCAGAGATATCGGACCTCATCAAGTGGGATAACGGTATGATGATGATGATTTAGCTGGCAGTGTGTTTTGCTTTGCACCGCAGGAGACCAGCTCATCTCACACACAAGCTCTTTCTGCAACCCTGTTCCTCCCCTGTCTCCAGGCTCTATCCAGCTCCACGGCGGGGACCTCCAGCAGCTTTGTTGGCTAGGCCTCCAGTGGTCTTTTCTGGCCCAGAGGCCAGCTCTGAGGGACTGGCTCAAACAGCTGTTTCCCAGGCTCACCCTGGAGACCTCAAAACTGGACACCAACGCACCAGAGTCTATCTGCCTGCTAGACCTGGAGGTGGGTTTGGCTGCTGTGGCTATAATGTTAATTCTGCATAGACTATTGGGTGATGTTGGTTGAGAGGCTGGTTGTTATGATGTGTTGGCTTTGTCTTTTAGGTGTTTCTGAGTGGGGTGGTGTGGTGCAGTCACACCCAGTTCCAGGAGAGTGCCAAGATCAGCTCTACGGGTCAACAGCACCTCCACGAGCCCCGCTGCCTCCCCCTGCCCCTCCTCCGCCTCCTCTCCACTGACCGACAAAGGGACTGGTGGGATGCCGTCTACAGCCTCATACACAAACGAGCTGCGTAAGTCCCTGCTGGTTCATGTTTGTGCATTAGTGATGGATAAAATAAGTTTGTTTTACAGGTTGTAATGCTTTCGGTATCATGGTGCAGGTCTGAACATTTTGTAGAAATGGCCCTTCCAAATGCTCTCAGGCTGGTATTTGTTGGTAACATTAGCGGAACAATGTTTGTAAGACAAAAACAAGTTTTTGTTGCTGGAATTGTATGCATAATTCTCTCTGTCTGCCGTGTCTGTAGCCCTGGCATGTCAGCCAAACTAAGGATGACCGTTCAACATGGACTGAGCACCTTACGAGGCGGAGAGAAACACGGCCTTCAACCAGCCCTGCCCATACATTGGGCCCAGCAACTCAGCTCCACGGTACACACCTCGGAGAGGTTTTCTTTCAATTAGTGAAAATACATGCTAGTTTGTTTGTCGTCCGTCACTCAACATTATTCACGCCTCCTCTTAGTGTTTGTTGAATAATTCTAAGTTTTGTTTGAGTCCAAATATTCCACCACACTTGTGTTCCTTTTGGGTAAAGTATATCCAATGGTATATTGCATTATAACTCTTTAGCGTTTTGATGTAACGTTGTGATTCCCAGGGGTTAGCGGTTAACTCGTACTATGACCAGAAGGACTATATAGGACGCTGTGTCCACTACTGGAAGATGGTGCTCCCTCTGTTGGACAAGATCAAGAAGAAGCGCAGCATCCCTGAACCCTTGGACCCCATGTTCATACACTTCCCCTCTAAAGTCATTCAGGTACACCAATGCTGCTTTTCTGACTGAGTTTGAATTGTAATGGCAATTGCATCGATCAGAACTCTTAAAGGATGATGTTCAGAGACAAAATTCTCTTGGCACAATTTAACTACATTCCTTTTCTTATCCAAACATGGGGGCTCGGCCTCTTTAACTAGTAACCCATTTATACATGTATAGGACCAAGTATACATCAGTTCAAGATGTATACAAGCATACATCAGTTCAACAGATTCCAGTGTGCTAGGTTCCAGCATTGGCCTATTTGACCCATTTGGACTTTTCATATTGCTGATGCTAAGTGGGCAGTTTGACACGTCCAGGCTTCATGTATACATTACTGTGTTTTCATTGGTTAGTGATTTCCATGTATTTTTTGGTTCCTACTAGATTTCTTCAGTGAAGTGCTTTGAGGAGGAGGCCATGATAGCTTTCGCAGTCCTCCTGGACATTGAGGGGAAGACCGAGGAAGCTATTGCTACCCTGGAGGCCATCAACAACATTTCCTCCAACTGGCACCTCGCTAGGGTACGTAGTGAGGCGTTCTCTGTATTTTTTTTTCATTTCAGTCCAACAGTGTTTTAATTGATTTAGACTTGCCGTGTAATAGCGTCAGGTTTCCATTGGTCTTTAACTTGTCAAAGGAGGCAATTCAAATCATGGTGTATATCTGTTTGTAGATTTTTCAGCGTTTGTCTGAGGAGGCCGGGAGCGGGGTGGAGGAGACACAGGACAGGTGTGTCATGTTCCTCAGGAAGTTCAGAACTTACCTGTCCAAGGTCTACAACGCCAATGCGGATGACATGGACAAGGTGAGGGTCACACAAACAAAGCACTGTTGTAAAGCGCATATCAAGCACGTGCACATTTAACCAAAACATGTAATGTGTTGAAAGCGTGGCATGACATTCACTGTGTCGCTGGTGTCTTGCAGCTGCCTGTGTCAATGGAGGAGGTCATGGATCTCCTGAACGATGTGAACCAGCAGTTGGGCGAAAGTGGAGAAGCAATGGATGAAGAGGAAGAGGACGGTGGACCTGTTCACTCTAGCCCTCAGTTCACTGAGCCTGCTTCCTCTGGCTCTCACGTCAGATTTGCTCCATTAACACCGTCCCCCAGCCGAAGCTTAGTCTCTCCCTCCAAAAGACACCTGGTACTTAACATAATACATGTTGGAAACGATTGTGCAAGTAAATGTCTCAGTATAGGTAACACCAACATGGGGATGAAAATAAAAGCTGCACCTGAAGCCACTTCAGTCGTGAGTTTCACCTAGTCGACAGATCTTAAGAGCATGGGCGAAAACTTTAAGAAAACAATTCCTCACTGTTATAACAATTAGTCCCAAAAAAATGTATCCCTCTTTTAATGGGACGTATATGCTCTTCCTATTTTTAAAACTGTTTCAGATTGTAGAGAATTATTCATTTAACCTAAATTATTAAAATAACTGTAGAAAATAGGATGATTGTTATTTTTTTGTGTTTTTCCAGATTTCCCCCAAAACGCCACCTTATTGGGCAGAGGACCAAAAGTCCCTCCTGCAAAAGCTCTGCCAGCAGGTGGAGGCCCTCAAGGTCAGTCCCCAGCATAATTTTCTTTGAAGGTCATGTGAAGATGTTAGGCATTTCCAATATCCCTATTCATTATATATAACAGAACTGTGGCTTGTGTTTTGCTGCAGAATGAGGTCCATGATTTGAGACACAACTCCTCGGACAGCCTGATGTCACCCCGCCAAAGAATTTATGGAGAGGGTTATGGGGCTGAGGGCATGCAGGAGGGCTATCCCCCGCCACAGGCCTTCCATGGAGCTCCCCTTACAGGTAGAAACGGTTCATTGTCAGACTGTTATCAGGAATACTGAAACTGCAATGTTATGCAAAGTGATATAAAATGACTCTATTTGTGCTTACAGTTGCCACCACCCAGGCACCCTCTATGTATTTCAATCAGTCCACTGCTTATAACTCTGGCCAGTATCTTCTTCGTACGGCAGCCAACGTCACCCCTACAAAGGTAGGCGTATATACCACAGGGCTTTTCTTTAATAGTTCTGAATTGGTCAGAGGGGGGAGGGTAGTAGTTTCAGTGGTTAATATAAAAGGTATTTTTAATTCATTCCTTTTCTTTCAGGCTCCTGTGTATGGAATTAACCGCCTGCCACCTCAGCAGCACATGTATGCGTACCAGCAGCCCACAAACACACCTCCCCTTCAGTCAACACCAGCCTGCATCTACACTCCTCAAGACCAGGTCTTTGGTGCTCCTCTCCGCTTTGAGTCACCGGCAACAAGTCTCCTGTCCCCATACAGTGAGGAGTACTACGGCCACACTCAGCCCACGACCAACCCACCCCTCCCTGAGCCTGGCTACTTCACAAAGCCCTCCGTCGTACCTGTACAACAACCAAAGAGTGTTGAAGGGAAGCCTGTTGACTTTGGGAAGATCTCTTTTGGCCAGCCGATCCCTGCTGAGCCTTCTAAGGTGCCTAGCTTTGGTGCTGGAGTAGTTGCCCAGTCCACACCATCAGCTGCCTTTAAATTTAATTCCAATTTCAAATCTAATGATGGGGACTTCACCTTCAAGGCAAAAAACAGTGAGAGCCTTTTGGGGCTTCTGACATCTGATATGCCCAGCAAATCTGAGAGCCCCTCAGAGGGAAAGCTCCTTGACCCTCCTAGCCAGGGTGGAATATTTACCTTTGGCACGAAAAGCACAGCAGGGCTGTCTTTCGGTGATGCAGCCCTGACTCAGGACAAACCAAACCTGTTTGGAAAAATTGACCAGCCATTTAGTTTTACAAATGTGACCAAGCCAATATTTGGGCTGGCAAACCGTGCAGAGGAGGAGAAAGGAGCTGAGAGTGATAATGACAGCACCCATGTGGAGGAAGATGAGGATGGACCTCACTTTGAGCCCATTGTGCCCCTACCTGACAAAGTAGATGTCAAGACTGGAGAAGAGGAAGAGGAGGAAATGTTCTGTAACAGGGCTAAGCTTTTTAGATTTGATGCAGAGACAAAAGAGTGGAAAGAAAGGGGCATCGGTTTAGTCAAAATCCTTAAGCATAATACATCCGGGAAGGTTCGTCTGCTAATGAGGAGGGAGCAGGTTCTGAAGATCTGTGCTAACCACTACATCACTCCAGATATGCTTCTGAAACCAAATGCCGGATCTGACAAGTCCTGGGTTTGGACTGCCATTGATTATGCGGATGAAGAACCAAGGACTGAACAACTGGCCATCCGGTACAAAACATCAGATGAGGCATTGCTCTTCAAGATGAAGTTTGAAGAGGCTCAGAAGATTGTTCCCAAGTCTCCAAAAAAGCAGCAAGATGCGACAGGTGGCAAAGAAACTTTTCAACCCTCAGCCCCACAGGAAACTAGCTTTGCTGCTCAGTTTGCAAGGAAGGATGGGGAATGGGACTGTGATGTTTGCTGTATTAGAAATGTATCTACAGCAATGCAGTGTGTTGCCTGTCAGTCTACCAACCCTAATGCCCCAACAGAGCCTGACAGTAAGCCAGCTACTAAAACAAAAGGTTTTACTAGTGGGTCGGCTTCAGTGGGAGGATTTACTTTTGGATTTGGAGCTGACTCATCAAAAGACAGTAGCTGTTCAGGTTCTTTTGGAAAGGGCTTTGGTAGTTTTGGAGCTCAGATACCATCTTCCTTTACATTTGGAACCAGTGGCACAACCTCTATACCCGCTACGGGTTTTGGAGACTCATTTGGTAAAAAGCAAGAAACTACAGTAGAAATACAATCAAAGCCATCGACTGTGCCATTTGGCTCTGGGTTTGGTGCCCAGTTTGGCAAAAAGCCAGGACAATGGGAGTGTAACACTTGCCTTGTTATAAATGAGGCATCTGCAAGCAGTTGTGTTTCTTGTCAGACTCCTAACCCCTCAGCAAAGTCAACTGTAGAGGTAGCACCAACACCAAAACCAACTGTTTCAGGCTTTGGTACACTCTTTGCTAAGAAGGATGGACAATGGGACTGTGACTCCTGTCTTGTGAGGAATGATGCATCTGCCACCAAATGTGTTTCTTGCCAAACACCCAACCCAAATGCTAGCAGCACCCGCTCCCTTGGGGCAATGTTTGCCAAGCAGGAGGGACAGTGGGACTGTGACACATGTCTTGTCCGAAACGAGGTGTCTGCTAATCAGTGCATCTCTTGTCAGACACCCAACCCCAACGCTAAGAGCACAGCCACAGCAGCCCCCTCCAGCTCATCCTTCAGCTTTAGCTTTGGAAGTCGAAGTGCGTCTACACAGCCTGCCGGTACTGGATTTAAATCAAACTTAAACAGTGGCAGCACTTTTCAGTTTGGGACAAGCAAAGATGACAGAAGTTCCCCGGCTTCCTTCAAGTTTGAGACCCCTCCTCAGTCTGAAAGCAGTGCCCCCAGTGCTGCAGGCTTCTCTTTCACCATGCCTGTTCCAGCAGGTGGCTTCAAGTTTGGCATTCAGGAAGCTGCAAAGGAAACCCCACCAGCTAGAACTGAGAGTCCTGCTTCAGGGTCTGCGTCCATGTTCCTGAAGAGTATTGCAGAGCAGCACAAAGCGAAGGATTCAGTTGTCAGTGTGTCTGCAACCGTGCCATCAGTGGGCAAGGTGGATCATGTTGAGAACCCCCTCTTCACTGGCAAATCCAGTGATTTCAGTTTTGCAGACTTGGCTAAAAACTCACAAGGAGACTTCCAGTTTGGACAGTCTGACCCCAATTTCAAAGGCTTCACCCGTGCTGGTGAGCAGCTGTTCTCTTCCCTTCAGTCAAACCAGAGGTCAGAAATCTCTGCTGACCAGGATGAGGAGGATGTATACAAGACAGAGGAGAATGACGACATCCAGTTTGAGCCTGTGGTCCAGATGCCTGAGAAAGTGGACCTTGTCACTGGAGAGGAGGACGAACAAGCCCTCTACTCCCAGAGAGTGAAACTTTTCAGGTTTGACGGAGAAACCAGCCAGTGGAAGGAGAGGGGCGTAGGGGTCCTGAAATTTTTAAAGAACGCCACCAATGGCAGGCTCAGAGTGCTGATGAGGAGAGAGCAGGTCCTGAAGGTGTGTGCCAACCACTGGATCACCACCACCATGAACCTGAAGCCCTTGGCCGGCTCTGACAAAGCGTGGATGTGGTTGGCTAATGACTTCTCTGATGGTGACGCCAGACTCGAGCAACTCGCTGCCAAGTTTAAAACCCCTGAGTTGGCAGAGGAGTTCAAGCTGAAGTTTGAGGAATGCCAGCGGCTCCTTCTGGACATCCCACTGCAGACACCTCACAAGCTTGTTGACACAGGCCGAACTGCTCATCTCATCCAAAAGGCAGAGGAGATGAAATCCGGTTTGAAAGACCTTAAATCCTTCCTGACTGATGACAAAACAAAGATCAAGGAAGATGACAGTCGGGCTAACATCACAACAGCCAGTAACACCTCTGGTCTGATCATCAAGCCCCATGCAGAGAGCACTGGGCCTACCTTAGAATGGGATAACTATGACCTGAGAGAGGAGGCACTGGACGACAGTGCTGACACCTCTGTTTATGCTTCACCTCTAGAGAGCAGCCCAATCAGGAAAAACCTCTTCCGCTTTGGAGAATCCACACCTGGCTTCAACTTCAGCTTCCAGCCTGTTGTCAGTCCTGCAAAGTCACCAGCCAAACTAAACAAGAGTGGGGTGTCTGTAGATGAGGAGCAGGATGTTACCCAGGAGGAAGAGAGGGATGGCCTTTACTTTGAGCCTGTGGTTCCTCTGCCAGACCTGGTAGAGATCTCAACTGGGGAAGAGAATGAAAATGTGTGTTTTAGCCACAGGGCAAAGTTATATCGCTATGATAAAGACCTGAACCAGTGGAAGGAAAGGGGAATTGGAGACCTCAAGATACTCCAAAACTATGACACCAAACGAGTTAGACTTGTTATGAGGAGAGACCAAGTCCTGAAGATCTGTGCTAACCACTGGGTCACATCATCTATGAAGTTGGAGCCCATGAAGGGTGCTGAGAAGGCCTGGGTCTGGAGTGCTGTTGACTTTGCTGAGATACCTGAGGGAAATGTGGAACAGTTAGCAGTGAGATTCAAACTGCAGGATGTGGCCAACTCTTTCAGAGACATATTTGAAAAGGCTAAAGCTGCCCAGGAGAATGACATTCTGGTCACTCCTATAACACAAAATGACGCTCCCTCTCAGGTAACAACGACAGGGCCATCAGTGTGTGGAAAGGCTGCAGTGGCCATCCTGGAGGAGACTACCAGAGAAAGGACAGATTCATCTCCTGAGGCTTTCCACACCCCAGACAGCAGGACTGCCACGCCACACACAAACCTCTCCAAGATGATTCCTCCACCCAAGTTCCTCTTTGGAACGGACTCTCTCCAGAAGATCTTTGGGAACAGCCCTCCATCCAAGGAGGACGGTTCTTCAGAAAGCTCCAAGGCTAAAGACAGTGGTCGAACCTCCCAGCCATCACCTGCATTCAAAATCCCAGATAAAGGTATGTCTATTTATCCTTTCTCAATTTTATTGACCTTGTGGTTCAGTTTGAACTGCTTGTTTCTGAATGGCAATCCCCACGATGGCATTTTCACCTCATTTGACCCCATTGTGTTGTGATTCCATTCACGTCCCATTGGTTTATCTCATTGCTCCTCCCACTAGCCCACACTTATTGTTAGCAGAACATGACCATACTCATTCATTCTCATTAGCCTAACTTTCCTTCACCCACTCAGGTTGTCAATATGATTGCAGATGTAATCCACTACACTCATCCTAGTAAGAGTTCCTTAAAGGAAATGCAGTCAATCCGTTTTTAAATAATTACTGCAAGTTGCATCTTCATAAAGGCAGAGATGGAGAAAAAAACATAAAAAAACAGACTGTGTAATAGCTTTCAACAACTTAAAGCTCACTGAAGACACTTTCATTTCTTAAGTACTCCCAATTCTAGCTTGTCTCACCTGCCAATTATTATTTTGTAGGATTGGATTTTAGACTTTTCAAAGATAACCCAATGGCTTTTTGGACCAGCACCTCATCCACCCAATTTGAGCCCCCAGGTACTCTGTCACTGCACTGTGTGTGTGCTGTGACACGTCACCTACACAGCTGTCATCTGGCTGGCTCTGCTTAAGAGCCGGTCTTAACCTGCACGCAACAAGTGGATCATACAAACCTTTAGTACCGCAACCTAACGAGCTGCATGTCCATGTGTGATAATTAACAGAAGCCACAGACCAATGTATAGGCTTTACTGCGCATGCGTAAGGCTAGCTATTTGGCTAATAGAGAGGTGACATGACCACGGTCTTGCTCGTGGCCAGTGTTGTGTTGGCAGTGAAGCGGAGTTCTTCTCCCTCTGTTGAAAGGAGACACGGGAAATTCTGCCCTTGCTCCCTGAGAGGAATTTGCTGTCACATACACTTCTCAATGTCACATACACAATTTTAGTCCAGGATGTGTAGCAACAGTGTGACCGGCAATACCCGGCCTGGTCTGGTTCCTTTCAAAGGTGTACGTCTTGGAGTTGGATGTGCTACTGTATGTCTCCAGCTGTCGTGTTCTGTCACTGGTGTTCATCTACAATATTTGTATTCTACCACGGCCCTTTATCAATATACTTTAGAGAACCTTAAGGCAATGGTAGAACCAGAATCGCCTGTGCTTGGCCCCAAGTACATTACACTCAGAACCATGATTCTGATATTTATCATGCATTTCTTCCATCAGTGCTCATAGCGTTCTCAGAGTCTGTTTGTGACTGCTTGCTCATCATGGTGAAATGCATGGTGTAAATGTTTTTGGTGCATGTGTTGTGGTGGTGAACTAACTTGTGACTGCCTTTGGTAAAATGGTCTTGTGACTTTCTAGTGGATGTGCAATTTTTGTCAGGTATTGTACAATGTTACCCTGCCCTACAGAATCAGCCCATAATTGAGTGATGTCAAATTTGCCTTTAGAACCAATTGTTATTTTAGTCATTTGAAATTCTATACAGATTAACCTTGGTGATAACATTATCACTTTTACTGTCCTGTTATGGTTTTTGCTGAATGAAGGGCTCTGGAGTGAGTTCTCATGTCTCTGTGTTCTTCTGTTACAGCACCTCCTCAGGCAGAGGCCGATGATGATGATGATGATGATGAGGTTGAGGTGGTGTATGAGAGGCAGCCAACAGCAGATCAGGCTGCTCTGGCCAGGGAACTCCTGCTGCCTCTCACCTTCTTCTGTTACCAGAACGAACCAGGATACACTAGTGACGACCAGACGGATGGTGAAGTGGCACCAACACACACTCAAACCTTTTCTACCTGTATGCGTAATTATTTACTTCAGAATTTACTGGTGTGCTAATATTCGTTTGTGTTGTTCATGTTTCAGATGAGGACTTTGAGAGCGCAGTTAAAGCTCTGCTTGGAAAACTGTACCAGGATCTACCTGAGAGAGCGAGTGCAAGCACCGGTTCTGGTAAGATTCATGGTCAGAGTGTCTGAGATGGGTATCAACAGGCAAGGCTGAAGTGAGATTCCACTGACGTCTGCCTCCGTCACAGCCCAGGCCGGTGCACAGGCTCTGGACCCGGAGATTGAGGTGGTTTGGGAGAAGAGGCCGACTCCAGAGGAAGAGCAGAGAGCCAGGACCCTACAGTTGCCCCCAACCTTCTTCTGTGGTGTAAGCAGTGACAGTGAGACTGAGAAAGACAAGCTGGAGGACTTTGAGTCGGAAGTGCGCAAAGCGCAGGGGGAGCTGGTGAGATTTCTGTGATTTATGGATTTGCCTGGCCATCTCATGGCTTTAGGTTTGTCAGAAATTAAAACTTTCTTCAGCAAATGTTCATGTTTTGGTATTGCGTTTCAGGATTCTGAGAGAAGCGAAGAACCTGTGTCGTCTGAGGTTGTTTCTTCTAGCATCAGTGATCTTGTGCCAGAAGAACATCTCCCTGCTGAGTCATCTGAGGTTGTGTCCTCTAGCGTCAGTGATCTTGTGCCAGAAGAACATCTCCCTGCTGAGTCATCTGAGGTTGTGTCCTCTAGCGTCAGTGATCTTGTGCCAGAAGAACAAATCCCTGATGGGTCTGCACAAATCACGGCCTCCAGCAGCCAGCAGCAGGCTACAGATCAGTTAAAGACAGATGTCCAGTCTTCCACAACAGATACGCCCTTTTCCATCCAGGATGAAGTTCAGTCATCTACAGCAGAGGCTGATGTCCCTGTCCTAAACACTCAGAAACAGTTCCCAGAAGAATCATTAACCATCCAGGATCCCGAAGTCCAATCTTCTACTGCAGAAGCACCAGTTCCTGTTCAGTCGTTAATTATCCAGGATTCAGAAATCCAGTCCACTACAAAAGAGCAGCGTCAGTCAGACTTGGTTCCAACACAATCTCAGACTGCAGTCATCAGCAGCGGTGAGCAGGCTCCAGATCAGTCAGACTCTGCTCTCACACCGTCTCAGACTGCCGTCATCAGCAGCGGTGAGCAGGCTCCAGATCAGTTAGACTCTGCTCCAACACCATCTCGGACTGCAGTCTTCAGCGTTGGGCAGCAAACTCTAAAACCTGCTGCTCATGCTGCAGCGTTGGTGACCCCATCATCTGGTTTTGGATTTGGTTTGCAGTTTGGCAAAAAGCCAGGGCAATGGGAATGTAACACATGTCTTGTTAGAAATGAGAAGTCTGCAAGCAGTTGTGTTTCTTGTCAAAGTCCAAACCCTGCAGCCAGCAGCGGTGAGCAGGCTCCAGATCAGTCCGACTCTGCTTCTGCGTCTGCCAGCATCAGCCCCATAGACCTGTCTACCAAGAAGATCTCGGAGCCTGACTCCACTACCGTTACCACGACCACTACTCAGGGTATGCCTTTTGTATATGATGCTGAATCTTTCGTGCAAACCCTTCGCCATTGCGTTCCGTGTCTTTTCTTTAACGCTGTCCCCCTTCTTACACCAATGCAGCAAACTGAACTCATGTCTCTCCTTTTCAGAAGCTCCAAGCCCATTTGGTTTCAGCGCTCTTGGAGCGGGAGGGTTCTCCTTCGCTGATCTGGCACAGAACACTGGGGGTGAATTTGCCTTCGGAAAACAAGGTTGGCCTTCCAGAGTGTTCAAATACAGTACTAATGTTACTTTAAGTTACCATGATGTGACTGAGCTACTGTATGTTTGAGTGAAAACACACCTCAACTAACTTTTTTTTAATGTCAGATTCCAGCTTCTCATGGGCAAATGCGGGGGCGACGTTGTTTGGAGCTGCAGCCCCACCTAAAGCTGAGGGAGAGGAGGAGGGAAGTGAAGAAGAGGACGCTAATAATGTGGACATTCACTTTGAACCCATTGTCTCACTACCAGAGGTTCTTATGAATACACTGCTACTATTCAAACTCCATCTTACCTTAACCTATTTATGTGTGATGACCACTCAGCCCAGTAATATTTGTTTTTCACTACTTGTATCATGCATTTAATTTCCTGCATACTCAAGTCACCATATTGGCCATACTGCAGACTTCTAAAAGAATTAAACTGTGTGCTCCCAACTATATTATTTGTCATATAAATTATACTTTGCACTGAGATGCCGCACCAAAAGTCGTTTTCTGGGGTTGCAGTGAGATTAGTTAATATTCGGTATTGTTGTACTTAAGCTCATAGGAGCCGATCATCTGTTCTTTTGTGTGATTGAACACATTTCTATGAGGGCTTGTGAATAACCTGTGTGTCACTGCTGTCAAGGTGGAGACGAAGTCAGGGGAGGAGGATGAGGAGATCCTATTTAAGGAACGCACCAAGCTGTACCGCTGGGACCGCGACCTGGGCCAGTGGAAGGAGAGGGGTGTGGGCGACATGAAGATTCTGTTCCATCCTGAGAAAAGATTCTACCGTGTGCTGATGAGGAGGGAGCAGGTGCTTAAGGTCTGTGCCAACCACACCATCTCCCAGAGCATGGAGCTCAAGCCCATGAACACCTCCAATCAGGCACTGGTCTGGACTGCTACCGACTATGCAGGTAAGCCTAAAAACAGATCTACAACACACTCAATAGGCAGTTTGTTGGGTACACCCGTCTAGTACTGGGTAGGACCGTACTTCGCCTCCAGAAAGAATCCTGTTCCCCTGGGATGTTGGTCCATGCTGACACAATGGCATCAGGCAGTTTGGGGGCAGATTGGGTGGCAGTTTATTCCCACTGCAAACATTCCTATGTTACCCTGTGTTGAGATCTGGGGGTTATGCAGGCCACACTTGCTGTAATGTTCTTAATTGTTCTGGGACTATATGTGCACGGTGAGACTGGGCACATTCTCCTGCTGGAGGTGTCCATGTTTCCACTGCAATGGTTAGATACATTTACGCTGCCACCACCAGCGTGTAGCGTTGACACAGCTGGATGACGCCATTGATTTAGGCTTTTTGGGCCAAATCCTGCCTCTGGATTTATCAGACGACGCAATGATTATCTGTGGGTAGTTGTAGGTCCCAAGATGCAGTTTTTCACACTGCCATGTACTCGGTTAGTCTCATCAACCAGCATGTTTCTGCCCTCAGGACTGGAATAGATTATAACCGACTGAGATAATGCACCCAGTCTAACCATGCTCTGTCATTTTTACGTATTCTATGAATTTGTTGCTACACACAGATTACTCCGTGAATAGGAGCAAACCATCATCATGAACAAAGCAGTATACCTAATTAACGGGTTACTTGGGTATATGCTGTCTTCTACGGTTGATTGGTTGATGAATGTATTGATTGTGTGTTCTCTCTCTCCAGAGGGTGAGGGTAAGGTGGAGCAGTTGGCTGCGAAGTTCAAAACGGCAGAGCTGGCTGAGTGTTTCAGGAAGACCTTCTGTGAGTGTCAGAGTCGTATAAGCCAATCGGAAGCCTCGTCCATCTCCTCCCCACAAATGTCAAGGGTTCAGGAACATTCCAGAGACACCAACCCACAGGTCAGTGTTTCCCATGCCCATTACTGCACGGACTGGGTGCTAAGATTACCTCCTGTCTCTTCTACCTCTAATAATTCTGTTGACAGGTTTGCTTCGAGAGCACGAAAGCATGAACAAATAGTCTAATTCAGAGGCCCTGCACATTGATGTTGGTGTCCTTGTTTAACATACCTGAACAATAATCAGTGACTCTGTCCACAGGTGTACCTTGTCATCTCTGCTGACGATGTTCCCCTGGGAAGGGTCACCATAGAACTCTTCTCTCACATTGTCCCCAAGACCGCTGAGAACTTCAGAGTGCTTTGTACAGGACAGAAAGGCTTTGGGCTGCACAACTCTGTCTTCCATAGGATTGTACCAGACTTTATGTGTCAGGTGAGGTTGGGAATGCGTGGGGGGGGGGGGGGGGGGGGGGGGGGGGGGGGGGTTTGACTAAATCCGGAAAATAATCTGACCTACTAGTGAGTGTTTTTATTACCTTCAGTAACATGTTTCCCAAAACGGCAACCATCAACCGTAGATTGTCGTCACAGGGTGGAAATGTACGTCTTTTCCCAACATCTTTCTTGTCCTCTATCATCAGGGTGGAGACATCACCAAACAGGACGGAACAGGGGGGAGGTCCATTTATGGGGACAAGTTTGAGGATGAGAACTTTGATGTGCGCCACACGGGCCCCGGACTGCTGTCCATGGCTAACCGTGGGCGTGACACCAACAACTCCCAGTTCTTCATCACCCTGAAGAAGGCTGAGCACCTGGACTTCAAACACGTGGCCTTTGGCTTCGTCAGAGAAGGTATGGACGTGGTCCGCGAAATGGGAGAGCTGGGAACCAAGACTGGCAAACCCAGCAAGAAGATTGTCATCACTGAATGTGGACAGCTATAGAGGGCCACTGTGGGCAAGTCCACTGGAGGGCTGAGGTCTGGTGACAAAAACGAATGACTGCCAGCTTTATCTCCGGTCTATAGACTGGCCAGGGATCGGCTTTCAAACTGAGGACCGCTACAGTAGTCAAATCTTAAATGAGACCCTGTTCGCTATGTGAAGCTCACCAAGGGCTGGGATAGTGTGCTATGTAGGGAATGTAGTGTCGTTTGAGACAAGCCTCCTTCCCTACCCACCAGACTCAGAGGAAAGCACATCAGTGTCGATCCCCAGGCTATTTGTGTGTATAATGTACATGGACAATTTTTTTTGTCTGCTTTTTTTTTGCATGTGTTCCATTGAGTTGAAAGCGCTTGTTACTTCATAATATTCCTAACTTGATTGTTTTGTATAATTAAGTCTTAATTGAGATTCACAAAAGCTTGTTCAAAAAAACGTATGTTTGGAACTGCGTTCCTCCTGCCTGTGTATACTTTTTAGGTGTGTTTTTTTGTGTACATTGATTTTGTGCAAATTGACTATACTTTTCCATCTTAAACTCTAAAGTTTAGGAGTACAGTATGACAAACTAATACCTGTTGTGATACTGGGAAGGTGCAAAAGAAATGTATGGTTGGTAAAGGACACTGATGGTATTCTGAGACATAAAATGTCACAATTTGGGATGAGAATACTTATTGTTCATAAATATTACATGATGCTGGAGAATATGTCATTAGAAATAAAGTTACTTAAACTGATTACTTATATTTTCATTTATTGTTTTTAAAACCACACCAGTCTGCTTTCTCTCTGGGGTCAAGAGCATGATATCACAACTTACCCATAGTTCCCTGTGTTTTTTGTTGTTGTTGTTGGTCAGATTCTTGCATTGATGCCCTGGTTTTTTGTAAGACTTAAAGGTAATGGACAGACCCATGTCTCAAATGTATAATTGTCCTAATGTTGTGGTTCACTTAATCTGAAAAGAGCCATATACGGACGGAGTCTGGAACAAGGGGGTGGTTTTGCTTTAGGTTGCCTGTGGATCTTAAGGTCTGGTGATTACTGATGGATAAATGGATTATATAGTTGTGCTAATGAGAGTATAACATTATCGTTTAAGTACTTAAAAAAAGTTCCTGTGATCTATCGTATCTGCCTTTCATAACAGGAATTACACCTTTGTTTGGAGCCATTCGCTATTCCTATAACTTTTACCAGGAAAAATATAGGGCAGGGTTTTGTGTATTTTTTTGTCTGGGGGAGCAAGACTGGCTCCAGGACTGGCTAAATTGTTTTATCTAAAAAAAAAATTGACATACTTAATGTATATAACATTTACAGTGTTTAAGGGCATACAATGGGGGGACCACAGATTCTACTTCAAGTTGTGACTGAAGTGAGGCCAGTGTTGCCAGTTGGAAGCCTCCTAGTGGTTGGGGGCCCTGAGCAATCGCTTATGCCCCATACAGGTGCTGGTCATAAAATTAGAATATCATCAAAAAGTTGAATTATTTCAGTAATTCTATTCAAAAAGTGAAACTTGTATATTATATTCATTCATTACACACAGACTGAATTTGGGGTTTTCATTAATTGTCAGTTATAATCATCAAAATTAAAAGGAATAAACACTTGAAATAGATCAGTCTGTGTGGAATGAATGTATCCATTATACAAGTTTCACTTTTTGAATGGAATTACTGAAATAAATCAACTTTTTGATGATATTCTAATTTTATGACCAGAGCTGGCCCTGGCTGCTGCCAACATGAGGTTATGTGGTCTGTACAATTGTCCACATCAAAAAACTGTACAAAAACTGTACAAAAAAACTGTGTGCATGTGTTTGTACTCTAATGCTAGCGATCAAGTAGCATATCAAATGAAAAAAATGAGTAATTAAAACTTCAATATAAATCTTTGTAAATTAAAGGAGAATGAATGCATGTGGAAATGTTTAGATAAAGTTTAACAGGACATGTGAAATGTGGTTTTGAAGAATGTCAGCAAGAGCACTGGCGACTCCTCTGCCCAACTTGACAGAAGATTCAAATGCAGCGTCGCCACTGCAGATAATACCAGTCAGCCTGGTATTTGTTGCAGATAATACCAGTCAGCCTGTTATTTGTTGTAGATAATACCAGTCAGCCTGTTATTTGTTGCAGTGGCGATGCTGCCTTTGCATCTTACGTCAAGCGTGACAAAATTGTGCCTATTTCCCACGATTCTAACCGGCCAAAGTATATCAGGGATCATAGCCATTTTTGTTTTGCTTTCTGTGAGATGATCAGCCATTCAACACAGTTCAAAGGGTTCAGTGAACCCGGGAGACCCTACCCTTGGACCAGAGGAGTACTTGTCTAACTGGTAACTGTAATGTTATGATAATTAAACCTGTCAGACAGTAGTTAACCTGCAATGCAAGGTAGGCCTAAGACATTCTTTTTATTAAACCTGGTGCTTATGTGGCTGCCGTGCCTAAATGTTTTTTTTCTTCTCATAGTTAATACTTTTGGACAGTACTATAATATGAGCTTGTTTATATCCTACGGATAAGGCTTGTACGGCCTCTGACTGTTTGAACTGAATACCAGGTTCTGTAAGTTTTTTGTCCAGTAGGGTGCCCTCTTGAGGTATCTGCAAACTACTAACTGCCTTTCATTTATAACAGGAATTATACATTTCTTGCTGAACGTAGAACGTTTGAATGGGTCTCATGTATATTTGCTTTCATGGGATGAAAATGGCGTCATGACGCCACCGTGTTGCGTAGTTAGGTGGTGCTGAGAAGTGTACTGCTCTTAGTCAAGTGTTTGTCTCCCTCAGAATGACGGCAAGATTTGTAACAAAAATAAATAAAAAAGACAAAGGATTTCTATAGACTGTGTACTGTAGCGTTCATGACTACAAAAAAAATATGTAACCCTTAGTTTTTTTGTGGAATGGTTCAAATATATGCCCTGGTCAAGCAGGGCCAATACTTGTCTGTTTAAAGGAATTGATTGCTACTCTGTTTCAAATTGAGGCACACATATACTTCATAAACTGACCTGAGACACTCTCAATCGCTTACGGCCATACCAGCCTGAATACGCCCGATCTCGTCCGATCTCGGAAGCTAAGCAGGGTCGGGCCTGGTTAGTACTTGGATGGGAGACCGCCTGGGAATACCAGGTGCTGTAAGCTTTTTGTCCAGTAGGGTGTGCTTTTGAAGTACATTACAGTTCAACATTGCACAGCACGTGTCCTTAACACAGAAATTAAACTATTTAATTAGACCTAGTTACAATATTTTAAGCTACATACATATCTTTACATTTTAATCTTTTGGTAGAGTAACTTAGAGTAATGACTGTGTATCACTTGGCCTTCCCCTAAACACTTTTGTAAGGAGCATTACTCACGGATATGAAGGAGTGTTCCTCTGTTGAACTTAAACTGAGGAACCTTTTCATTAGATGTTAACACACCACCTTCATTGATGCCTGGAACTAACGATTGTTTTATTTTATTATTTTTTTTTTATTATTATTATTATTTTATTTTTTTAAGTAACTGAATTTCCGATACCAGAAACACCGGCTGTTGTTTTCTTTCGTGAGAAAGCACTTTAGAACGGGATGATGATTATACAGACCTCTGGCAAAAAGGAAGCCATGCTGGTTAATGTTACTCTGAATTCTAGAAAAGTACGGGTCTCGTGACCGGTGGATGCTCACAACACGCTGCAAGTGTGTTTCCACTAGCACTTAGCTATTTGAATCGTTCGTGGTTCTGTATACATAGTTTCTTCTGCCAGCAGAGGGCACTCCCGGCCAACTTGCCCGAGAAAGATTTGTCCCTAAAAAATGACGTCAACGACAAACTTTGGCTGCGCTGACGCACGACGCTCCTTTCTGTAAAGTCAGGTGGTGAGACTACGATCTTGTGTCGAATACCATACTTCAATTTGACAACATGATCATCTACAAGGACATCGTCACTGGTATGGACGAGTATCTGAAATGCCCCTAAATGTATTTCTATGGAAGTAAGATGTTATCATGGTACCTGCATTCAGAATTCAACAGCCGTGGGTTTGTCATAAATTCCGGTGTTGTGCAACCAAAGGCAAAAGGCCTTGCACACACGCCTGGGTAGCCGCGGCACCAGCGGTGTATGCTTTTACCATAAACTGTTGAACTTTTATACGGAGTGAGGCTTTTAAATAAAAAATAAAAAAAGGAACCTTTAGTTATAAGCTATTCTGGAGTACACAAATGTTTAAGCAACCCATGTATAAAGGGATATTTGGTACGTGGATATTAGCTTGTTAGTTAGCCAGTTAGCAGCTGTTTGTGTTCCATGAGAGGGCGTAGATAAATAACAGCTGTCAGAACTCGGAAGTGTACGTCAACAAACACTATAATCACAGTAGTTGAATATTACAAGAAATACGTAACAACTCTGTGTTAATTTGGACACATACTTTAACGTTATGCTTTTACCTAATCCAGGTATGTTAGCTTTGTAAACCTAGCAGCTCATGGTAGTACCATAGCATAGGTTATTGCCTGCCTGTCAGTCGGCAAACCTATAGGATTAGTGGGCAAGCTGTTTTTAGTAAACAGCACGGGTCTGGGGGAGTGTTACAGGTTAAAACTGTCATCAGTGTAACTCTGTTTTGAACTATGTAACGTGTTTTGTTTTTCATTATTGCAGGGGATGAAATGTTTTCTGACATTTACAAGATCAAAGAGTCACCAAATGGGATGTTATTTGAAGTTGAGGGAAAGGTGCGTCTACAATGCAGGTATACGCTCTCTGAATTGTGTGGGGTGACAGGTGAGATGTATCAGCACTTCGTGTTAATTATCTGGATATTGTCTATGTAGACTCAAACATAGTGCGGGTCGGTTTGCAGGATTTGAAAACATTGGTGTTATAGCCCAAAACCAGTAGGGGGTCTGGAAGCTTCCTGCCCCAGCAAAAATTCATTTAAAAAACTTGCATTGGCTGCACTGAGATTAACATTGATAGATGTTTCTTTGGAGCTAAGATTTTTAAATATAAAATAAAAAATGAACAGAGCTTGTCTAATGCTTTAAGGGTGCAATGATTTATATAGTTTTGCAAATGACTTATAGCCATATTATTTTATTATATTATGAGCCAGAGATCCGGATAATGTAGTGTGCTATCACTTTAACTGGCAGTGCTTTCCCAAATGGGTAGGCCTCCTTGTGAAAATCGGCAGAATGTAATATTTCTTTCATCTCTAAACCCCAAATTGCTTATGAACAGAAGGAATCCGTTTTTTCTTGAAATACCTTTTGAGTGTTTTTCTGACTGCATTACTAATATACCACTTCTTTAATCTCACCCACTGTAATTTTCAGGTCTCTGAACCACTACCAACTCTGACTCACAAACATCCTGCCACCTTACCTGACAATCCCACAGTGATTGATTCAAATACCAAATTGTCAAGAGCAATGCTTGACTTAGGTGAGACTGAAATAGGTGCTATTAGTCATTGTGGGTGGGTAGTTTTCATATTTATGGAAAGGCACTACACAGTACTTTTGACCAAAAAGTCCTTGGTTTTTGTAGGACCACGTAATTAGCTTGTTGTGTGTTTCGGTTCTAGATTTAAGGAAGTGGATTTATGGAATATCAAACAACTAATTAGGTCAATTGGCAACAGGTCAGTAACATGATTGGGTATTAAAAGATAATTCCAAAGAGGAAAGATGAAATGCTGCATCCTTGGTGCTAAATAGAGAGGGACCATCCGGCTTGTTATCAGCACACAGTTCAAAAGCCAGCATCTGTGATGGTATGGGGGTGCATTAGTGCAAATGGCATGGGTGACTTGCACTTCTGAGAAGGCCCCATAAACGCTGAACAATATATACAGGTTTTGGAGCAACAAATGCTGCCATCCAGACTGTGTCTTTTTCAGGGAAGGCCTTGCTTATTTCAGCACATTCTGGACGTATCACAACAGCTTGGCTATGTAGTAAAAAAAGTCCGGGTGCTAAACTGACCTGCCTGCAGTCCAGACCTGTCCCCTATTGAAAACATTTGGTGTGTTATGAAATGACAAATACAGCAAAGGAGACCCCGAACTGTTGAGCAGTGGCAATCCTATATCAAGCAATATTGGGACAACATCCCACTTTCAAAACTACAGCAATTGGTCTCCTCAGTTCCCAAATGCTTACAAAATGTTGTTAAAAGATGTGATGCAACACAGTGGTAAAGGTGCCCCTGTCCCAACTTTTTTTTAAATGGGTTGCTGGTATCAAATAAAAAATGGGCATGTATTTTTCCAAAAACAATACAATTTCTCTTTCAACATTTTATATCTTGTTTTTGTACTATTTTCAATTAAATGCAGGGATAAATGATTTGCACATCATTGCATTCTGTTTTTATTTATATTTTATGCAGCATTCCAACTTTTTTGGAAACAGCGTTATACATGCATGCATGCATACATACAATGGATATAAAAAGTCTACACTCCCCTGTTAAAATGCCAGGTTCTTGTGATGTAAAATAATGAGACAAAGATAAATAATGCCAGAACTTTTTTCACCTTTAATGTGACCTATATCCTGAACAATTCAATTGAAAAACAAACTGAAATCTTTGAGGGGGGAAAATAAAAAACTCACCATAACCTGTTTGCATAAGTGTGCACACCCTTAAACTAATACTTTGTTGAAGCACCTTTTGATTTTATTACAGCACTCAGTCTTTTTGGGTAGGAGTCTATTAGCATGGCACATCTTGACGTGGCAATAATTGCCCACTCTTCTTTGCGAAAGCGCTCCAAATCTGTCAGATTGCCAGCCCTCTTCAGATCACCCCACAGATGTTCAGTTGGATTCAGGTCTGGGCACTGGCTGGGCCCTTCAAAACGTTAATCTTGTGGTGAAGCCATGCTTTTGTGGATTTGGATGTGTGCTTTGGGTCGTTGTCTTCCTGAAAGGTGAACTTCCTCTTCAGCTTTCTAACGGACGCCTGAAGGTTTTGTGCCAAAATTACCTGATATTTGGAACTGTTCATAATTCCCTCCACCCTGACTAAGGCTCCGGGTTCCAGCTGAAGAAAAACAGACCCAAAGCATGATACTGCCACCACCATGCTTCACTGTGGGTATGGTGTTCTTTGGGTGATGTGCAGTGTGGTTTTTGCACCAAACATACCTTTTGAAATTATGGCCAAAAAGTTCAATGTTGGTTTCATCAGACCATAGCACATTTTCCCACGTGCTTTTGGGGGACTTGTTTGTTTTTTGCAAACTTCAGCCGGGCTTGGATGAAAAGGCTTCCACCCCATAGCCCGGCTGAAGTTACCCCATAACTATTCATATGAAGAATACGGGAGATTGTTGTCACATGTAGCACACAGCCAGTACTTGCCAGAATTTCCTGCAGTTCCTTTAATATTGCTGTAGGCCTCTTGGAAGCTTCCCTGACCAGTTTTCTTCTCATCTTTTCATAAGTCTTAGAGGGACGTCCAGTTCTTGGTAATGTCTCTGTTGTGCCATATTTTCTCCACTGGATGACTGTGTTCCATGGTATATCTAATGCTTTGGAAATTATTTTGTACCCTTCTACGGACTGATATCTTTCAACAGTGAGATCCCTCTGATGCTTTAGAAGCTCTCTGCACACCATGGCTTTTGCTCTGAGATGCAACTAAGGAAAATCCTGCTAGAACAGCTGACCTTTGTGATTAATCAGAGTCACTTTAAATTATGGCAGGTGTATAATGACTTCCATTTAAAATTTGTGATTGGTTAATTCTGAACACAGCCACATCCCCAGTTATAAGAGGGTGTGCACACTTATGTAACCAGGTTATTGTAAGGGTTGTATTTTTCATATTTCCCCCTCGAAGATTTCAGTTTGTTTTTCAATTGAATTGTTCACATTATAGGTCACATTAAAAGTGGAAGAGGTTATGACATTCTTTTACATCACAAAAACCTGGAATTTTAACAGGGGTGTTTAGACTTTTTATATCCACTGTACATACATACAGTGACAAATTAAAGGAAAAACCTAAGTGATTGGAGGACCATAGGAATGCAGATGTTTCCATACCGGTGTATGGAATAGAACTCTTTTGCAACACTTCAAACAACTGACCAATTTTCTCATGTTATAGAATTACTTTGAAATTTGTTTTTGTATGATTTTAAAACACAAAATCAGTGATTGTGGGGTGGCCTTGGTTTTTAGGGTGATGTTGGGAAATGTTTCTGAGAAAAATGTTGCTTACATCAACCCCAATATAAAATACACATCAACATTGGGTAGACCACCTTTCACAAAATGAAAAGTAAAGTCTTTTGATGTATGTACCAGTTTTGCGCACAAAGATTGTGGAAACACCACCCTAAACACATCAGACTTTAAAGACCAACAATATTTGAACAAAAGCAAAATAAATGTTCTTTGGTTGGTACCTTACCATTATAGACCGTAGTAGTTCATCTAGTCTTTATAGTTGCGCTTAATGCTACTGTTTCTGACATTTGTAACAGAACAAAACATCAATGGAAAAAAAACTTTAATCTTTGGGAAGCAGAACAACATAAATATGAAATGTGTGAAAACTGTCTAGAAAGATCAGCTTTCCTTTATCAGGTGGTCATTAGGCAAAATCGGTATTTGACCGTATTGTCATCAACTCAAACACTTTTTTGACAAAGCACTATCTACTCCATCCGGCTTGCCCCCCCCCCCCCCTCCTACAGATGGTCAGTAGAACGGAGGACATAGATGACTCCCTGCTTGGTGCGAATGCGTCAGCAGAGTTGCAGGATGAGGGCTGCGAGTCCTCCACGGTCAGTGGAGTGGACATCGTCCTCAACCACAAACTGCAGGAGACCACCTTCACCAAAGACTCCTACAAGGGATACATCAAGGACTACATGAAGGCGTGAGTGTGTTACCTGGGTCGTATGAGCGTGTTACCTGGGTCGTATGAGCGTGTTACCTGGGTCGTATGAGCGTGTTACCTGGGTCGTATGAGCGTGTTACCTGGGTCGTATGAGCGTGTTACCTGGGTCGTATGAGCGTGTTACCTGGGTCGTATGAGCGTGTTACCTGGGTCGTATGAGCGTGTTACCTGGGTCGTATGAGCGTGTTACCTGGGTCGTATGAGCGTGTTACCTGGGTCGTATGAGCGTGTTACCTGGGTCGTATGAGCGTGTTACCTGGGTCGTATGAGCGTGTTACCTGGGTCGTATGAGCGTGTTACCTGGGTCGTATGAGCGTGTTACCGGGTCGTATGAGCGTGTTACCGGGTTGTATGTATTGGTGTGATGAATGTTCTCCATCTACAGTGGGGAAACAAGTATTTGATCTGGTCTGTCATTTTTATCATAGGTACACTTCAACTGCGAGAGACTGTATCTAAAAAAAAAAAGCAGAAAATCACATTTTTAAGTAATTAATTTGCATTTTAGTGCATGACATAAGTATTTGATCTACCAACCAGTAAGAATTTCCAGCTCTCACAGGCCTGTTAGTTTTTCTTTAAGAAGCCCTCCTGTTCTCCACTCACTACCTTAACTGCACCTGTTTGAACTCGTTACCTGTATAAAAGACACCTGTCCACACACTCAGTCAAACAGACCCCAACTTCTCCACAATGGCCATGACCAGAGAGCTATGTAAGGACATCAGGGATAAAATTGTAGACCTGCACAAGGCTGGAATAGCTACAGGACAATAGGCAAGCAGCTTGGTAAGAAGACAACAAATGTTGGCGCAATCATTAGAAAATGGAAGAAGTTCAAGATGACGGTCAATCTCCCTCGGTCTAGGGCTCCATGCAAGATCTCACCTTGTGGGGCATCAATGATCATGAGGAAGGTGAGGGATCAGCCCAGAACTACACAGCAGTACCTGGTCAATGACCTGAAGAGAGATGGGACCACAGTCTCAAAGAAAACCATTAGTAACACACTACGCCGTCATGGATTAAAATCCTGCAACGCACGCAAGGTCCCCCTGCTCAAGCCAACGCCAGGCCCGTGCCAATGACCATCTGGATGATCCAGAGGAGGAATGGGAGAAGGTCATGTGGTCTGATGAGACATAAATAGAGCTTTTTGGTCTAAACTCCACTTGCTGTTTTTGGAGGAAGAAGTAGGATGAGTACAACCCCAAGAACACCATCCCAACCGTGAAGCATGGAGGTGGAAACCTCATTCTTTGGGGATGCTTTTCTGCAAAGGGGACAGGACAACTGCACCATATTGAGGGGAGGATGGATGGGGCCAGGTATCGCCTCCTTCCCTAGGTAAGAGCATTGAAGATGGGTCGTGGCTGGGTCTTCCAGCATGACAACGACCCGAAACACACAGCCAGGGCAACTAAGGAGTGGCTCCGTAAGAAGCATCTCAAGGTCCTGGAGTAACCTAGCCAGTCTCCAGACCTGAACCCAATAGAAAATCTTTGGAGGGAGCTGAAAGTCCGTATTGCCCAGCGACAGCCCAGAAACCTGAAGGAT
Source organism: Esox lucius (assembly GCF_011004845.1). NCBI lineage: Eukaryota > Metazoa > Chordata > Actinopteri > Esociformes > Esocidae > Esox > Esox lucius. The sequence continues at coordinate 24,211,541 of NC_047584.1, read as the reverse complement.
CTGGACAAGGTCTGTATGGAGGAGTTGGCCAAAACCCTTGCAGCAGTGTGTGCAAATCTGGTCAAGAACTACAGGAAACGTATGATCTCTGTAATTGCAAACAATGGTTTCTGTACAAAATATTAAGTTCTGCTTTTCTCATGTATCAAATACTTGTCATGCAATAAAATGTAAATTATTTCCTTAAAAATCATACAATGTGATTTTCTGGATTTTTGTTTTAGATTCCATCACTCACAGTTGAAGTGTACCTATGATAAAAATTACAGACATCTACATGCTTTGTAAGTGGGAAAACCTGCAAAATCAACAGGTTATCAAATACTTGTCCTCCCCACTGTATGTCCCACATAACAGATTTAATCTGCATGGATTTGAGCTTTTTTTAATGTGTGTGTGTGTGTGTAGGATCAAGGCGAAGCTAGAGGAGAACAATCCAGACAGAGTGAAGCCCTTCATGACAGGAGCTCAGGAGGAGATCAAGAAGATAATGGGCAATATCAAGAACTACCAGGTAGCAGACTAACGGTGTTCACTACTGTCTGTAGGTAGCAGACTAACGGTGTTCACTACTGTCTGTAGGTAGCAGACTAACGGTGTTCACTACTGTCTGTAGGTAGCAGACTAACGGTGTTCACTACTGTCTGTAGGTAGCAGACTAACGGTGTTCACTACTGTCTGTAGGTAGCAGACTAACGGTGTTCACTACTGTCTGTAGGTAGCAGACTAACGGTGTTCACTACTGTCTGTAGGTAGCAGACTAACGGTGTTCACTACTGTCTGTAGGTAGCAGACTAACGGTGTTCACTACTGTCTGTAGGTAGCAGACTAACGGTGTTCACTACTGTCTGTAGGTAGCAGACTAACGGTGTTCACTACTGTCTGTAGGTAGCAGACTAACGGTGTTCACTACTGTCTGTAGGTAGCAGACTAACGGTGTTCACTACTGTCTGTAGGCCGTTCAGTTACACAGGCTGGGTAGAGTTAGACTGATGAGTGCCCAATGTGGGATGAAGGATTTCATTGACACTGTCCCTCTCTATCCAATGTCTCTGTCTTTCCCCCACTGCCTTTCTACTCTCCGGCCCTCTTTCTACACACCTTTCTCCATCTACCATCCCTCTAGTTTTTCACCGGTGAGTCTATGAACCCAGATGGTATGGTTGGTCTGCTGGACTTCCGTGAGGACGGCATCACTCCCTTCATGACCTTCTTCAAAGACGGCCTGGAGATCGAGAAATGCGTGAGTCACTTCAGCTCATGAGTCTCGTTAGATTCATTGCAAATTAAGAATGTGTACAGGCTGACCTGTAATGGAAGACGTTTCGTAAAAGTACATTATAAGAATATGGACATTTTTTTTTTAATGGGGAACAATGGCAAATGTCAGAATTATCTGTGCCTAAACCTCTCTGACTTGGTAGTAGAGCAAGATTTATGTCAATTGGTCATGTAACCAACCTTCTTTACTGCAGAGAATAAAAGAACATCAACTTCCCGACGGTGATGTTTATGAAACATTGTTCCGTTATGCAGAAATTTAATTCATAGCCTTTTAACTTGAAGGGAGGTAGCTAGGAGACGTAAACCAAATGGAAGTATAAGCTAGCTAGGAGACGTAAACCAAATGGAAGTATAAGCTAGCTAGGAGACGTAAACCAAATGGAAGTATAAGCTGACGATGCTAAGCACTTGCGCAATGACAGTCCTGCCAAATGTTTTTTACATTTTTATCATGGACTGTATCCTGCAACTTTGTTTGCTATTTCCAGCACACATTCTACTGTCAATTTTCCTTTTTGGAATTTAGTATTGTTCCTTTAAATTCCATTGTTTCATTACCTTCATTTGCTTCCTCTGTCAACACTCAGGGCTAGCTTGTTGCCAAGGACCACTAACAGATGGTCATTTTTCAGGAAAAAAAGAGGCCTGTAGGCTAATTAACTCGAAGTAACAGAGTTAATGCTTTGCTCAACACCTCTGTCCGTGCATTCTGCCAAGCTGTGAAATGTTTCAATTGAGAGAAACATACACCCTTTTTAAAGGATGGCCTTGAATATGTATATAATATACTGAAAACCCCATGAGGATATAGGTTTGGACAGTAGGGGTAGAACGGTACAGCTAACCCACGGCAAATACTATATAATACTAGTTCATGAGGAATATATAATGCCCACTGAGCAAAATCCACATGATTTACAATCATATAGTGTGGATACTACATACCTGTTGGCTGTTTTTAGACGGCAAGAGGGAGGGTTTCAGCAGTTTTACTGATTTCCAAGGAAACAGACGTTCAGACTTACCCCTGTGCATTAGACAAGTCTGAATACCAACTAATGACTGGCGCACTGAAATGCCGTATGTAGGAAGGGTTTACGTAGTGGGGGTTGGACCACTGCTGCATGTTATACTACAACATGGTTGATGGAACTGCTTATAAAAAAAGTTCTCAAAATACATCCGACATCACCCAAAACATCACATTTTACTAAGCCTTTTGCCAGAAGAAATTCTCTCTTTCTCCGTAGCCTAGTCTTTTGTTCATGTCAATCATCTCTCTTTTCATTAACTGTCTCGTGGTGCTTGGCCTATTACTGGATAGCGAGTAAGAACTGTCTGTTGCCAGCTGAAAAGACATCCACTGGCCCTGGCCTTTAACACACAGACAGGACTAGACTGACAACATGAGTGCCCCATTCAGAGCATTACAGAGCTGCTCCCTTTAACTTACAGCAAAATGTGGTGAATGTAAGCAAATGTTAGCATTTGTCAAGTTGTTCTTTACTGGTATAAGATTTTTTTTTTTTTAAACTGATCAGTGTCCTTTCCCTTTAACAGTAACACTCTGGACTGAGAACTTTATTTTAATTGGCTGCTGCATCTCACCTGACCTGCAACCACGGACCAACCAGGCAACTCCTCTGCATTGTGTTTTGGATTGGAAGCATTTTATTACAGTAATTATCTTATAGGAATTTGAAGTATTGAAGTATTATAAATGCCCATACCAAGTCATGTTTTTGGGATGTACCCCGTGGGACGCTGGGACAGTATTACACGATCACATCTTTATTTGATATGATCAGTCTTTTACCTTGTATAATTTATTAAGATTCCAACTGAAATTCATGCAGAATGAGCTGCATAGTTCTATCCGGCACATTCTATATTTTAGCTTGCAGTGGGATGATCTGTTCATCTGTAAAGACTGTTTCAGTCCACTGGTTGGTAATTAGTTAATTGGTTATTTGTTGGTTGATTAACTCTCAGGCCTCCATTTGCTTAGTTTACAGTTACATTTAATGTGACACCCTTACTACACAGATTTGGGATTAGCTTTGGATGTCATGACTTGAGTTGTGAAAAATAAAACAGTGAATGAAACCTTTCCGTTTGTGTTGTTGTCTCAAAATGTAGACGCTACAATAATTTCACTCAGACATTGAATGTGACCATTCTGTTGGCAAGTGTCCATCCAAAGCTTGTTCTGCCAAGTAAATAGGCCTACATATTCAGTAAAAGGAAAAAGTCAAACATGCAAATATCAGCTGTTCACTGTTAATTTGTATTCATGATAATGCAATAACATGATCATTAGATAAGGTGAAGAGCGTCATACATCCAAAGGATCAGTGCCCTTCCCAATATCACCTCTGTGATATTGGGATGAAAGAAAAATACAAAAACCTATCAACCAACAGAAAGCCATGCTTCAACGGTCCACCTTCATGATGGGAAGCCTTTTGGGTCATTGGCTGTGTCTTGGCCAGAGTGCTCTGCCCCGGTCTAATTCGCCTCCTCTCCATGATAGTGACGGTACTCTGGTTTCAGCTCCCACGTGCTCTTGTGGGTTCCTTTAGCGTTGTACAAGCCTATCTCCCGCAGGATCTCCTTCAAGTAAGTCTACAGGAGAGAGACACACACAAACACCTGGATTTCAGGGCCCTGCAGTAATTTCACAATTTGGTTGTAGCCCTGAATAGGCACACCTGACTAAATTACAACAGGCTGGTCAATTAGAGACACTCGTCTTTTTAGGACTAGTGACAAAAACAATACATTGGCTTTTTTTTTTATGTCCACAAGATGTCAGTAGTGATTCTAAGGGGATGCTTTTTCTAGAGATCCAGATGTGTTCTGGTATGCTTCTAGTGACTAGTTCAGTCTAACCAGCAGGGTTCCCTGTGAACTAACCAGGAGTTGAGGGGTACACTGGTGGAGTCCAACTGGACTGAGCAGCTCACACTCACGTATGATAATGCAATCAGGCAGGAGAGAGCAAAGGTGTGTGTGTGTGTGTGTGTGTCTAACCACAGGTTGCTTGGTGACTTCCACCAGGTGCTTGATGTTGTAGTACTGGTGTTTCTCGAAGGCAGAGAAGAGCATGTCCATCACCTGCTGCCTGTCTGCCCTCACCATCCTACCTTCAGTCCTCTTCTTCTTCTCATACTCCACCTACACACACACACACACACACACACACACACACACACACAGCGGGAGCATGGTAGAAATGCATGTTACACTTTGAAGTGTAAACCGATCCAATTGAATGAAGATGTAACATTCAGAAGCATGCCAACAGTCAGGTATGTATACAAACACACACACACACACACACACACACACACACACACACACACCCAGCAGCTGCTCAACACAACATGACAGTTCTTACGTTGGCGACATGGTTTGACACAGGTTTGAAGTTGTTGGTGACGGGCCTCGCTATCTGCTCAGTCAGACGCTTGGGCTTGGTGGATACCTCCATCTGTAATCTGAGGAGAGGACAACACTGGTACAACTCTGGCAGACGACCGGTCAAACCAGAGGCATGAATAAAATCGCTGCATGTCACTGAAGAATCGGCCCAATGGGCCTTGCAGTGGAGAAAACATAGGCCACACAGGCAACTGAATAATTAATAAAGCCTAGATTCACAACCCAGTACTGGAGCTGCTGTACACATCCAGGCACAAAGGAAGAGAACAGTGAATATAGCACAGTACAGTTGCTATAGCAATACCTGTCAACCTTTGCTACTGTAAAAACAGTAAGGAAGACATCCTTCCATTATTCCCATTGAGTGAGCGGGGGCCAAGGTTTCCGGCGCATCCACCACACACTCCGAGACAGTCAGGAGAGACACTGGGATGCTTTATTTAAGTCGTCATCTGATTATATTCACCATACTGTATTGAATTATTCTACACTCACTTCTTCAGTTTAACATAGCTTTCGTTGACGGCGGGTCTGCATTCGGCTCTTTGTACCACCATTCCCTCCAGACTGATTTCATCTGAAACAAAGACAATATATTTATTTAACATAACCTGCCATACAACACTAAACAAAGAATATATATATATATATATATATATATATACACAGTCTCTCACAAAAGTGAGTACATACAACACTAAACATACAACACTAAACAAAGAATATATATATATATATATATATACACAGTCTCTCACAAAAGTGAGTACATACAACACTAAACATACAACACTAAACAAAGAATATATATATATATATATATATAGTCTCTCACAAAAGTGAGTACATCTCACATTTTTGCAAATATTTGAGTACATGTTATTTTCATGTGACAACACTGAAGAAATGACACTTTGCTACAATGTAGTGAGTGTACAGCATGTATAACATTGTAATTTGCTGTCCCCTCAAAATAACCCAACACACAGCCATTAATGTCTAAACTGCTGGCAACAAAAGTGAGTACACCCCTGTACACTGTGAAAATGTCCAAATTGGGTCCAAAGTGTCAATATTTTGTGTGGCCACCATTATTTTCCAGCACTGCCTTAACCCTTTTGGGCATGGAGTTCACCAGAGCCCTCTTCCACTCCTCCATGACGACATCACAGAGCTGGTGGATATTAGAGACCTTGCGCTCCTCCAACTTCCATTTGAGGATGCCCCACAGATGCTCAATAGGGTTTAGGTCTGGAGACATACTTGGCCAGTCCATCACCTTTACCCTCAGCTTCTTTAGCAAGGCAGTGATCGTCTTGGAGGTGTGTTTGGGGTCGTTATCATGTTGGAGTACTACCCCACGGCCCAGTCTCCAAAGGGAGGGGATCAAGCTCTGCTTCAGTATGTCACAGTACATGTTGACATTCATGGATCCCTCAATGAAATGTAGCTCCCCAGTGCCGGCAGCACTCAGGCAGCCCCAGACCATGACACTCCCACCATCCTTCCTGACTGTAGGCAAGACACACTCTTTGTACTACTCACCTGGTTGCCGTCACACACGCTTGACACGGTCTGAACCAAATACATTTATATTGTACTCATCAGACCACAGGACATGGTTCCAGTAATCCATGTCCTTAGTCTGCTTGTCTTCAGCAAACTGTTTGCGGGCTTTTTTGTGCATCTTCTTTAGAAGAGGCTTCCTTCTGGGACGACAGCCATGCAGACCAATACGTGGATATGTCGCTGAGCACGTGCACTCAACTTCTTTGGTCGACCATGGCGAGGCCTGTTCTGAGTGGAACCTGTCCTGTTAAACTGCTGTATGGTCTTGGCCACCGTGCTGCAGCTCAGTTTCAGGGTCTTGACAATCTTCTTATCGCCTAGGCCATCTTTATGTAGAGCAACAATTCTTTTTTTCAGATCCCCAGAGAGTTCTTTGCCATGAGGTGCCATGTTGAACTTCCAGTGACCAGTATGAGGGAGTGTGAGAGCGATAACACCCAATTTAAAACACCTGCTCCCCATTCACACCTGAGAACTTGTAACACTAACGAGTCACATGACACTGGGGAGGGAAAATAATTATGCATGCATATATATATATATAAATAAACATACAGCACAACACTGAACAAAGATAACACAATTGGACAATTAATCAATTAGCTACTCCTTTCTGTGGGCGTGTCCACCTCCACTCAAAAAAAAAAAAAAAAAAAAAAAGAGGGTGAGGCCTGGATCCCACAACGTATTGACTTGGTCACAGTGTAAAAGACAACATTAACAGTTCCCCATCCCCACTTTTTGGACGACATCATGGCAAGAATATCAATATTTGTGTGTGTATTTGAAGCTTTTTTCCAATTCTCTAATGTAAACAAATTGGTCAATCTTTCCAAATAAAGGATCAGTCCAATTGGCTATGATGTCTCATGCCTTTCTATGTGTATCGTTTCTGCCAATTATGTGCAGAAATAAGTACTTCAACAAAGATTTATCAAATTACACACTGATGGATACATTTGTTTGAGATCCCTTAGCAATACAGTTTGTAAATCCATCTGAATCCCAACGTTATGAGTTAATAAACAACCTGGACCAGACCTCAAAACCCCACCACCGGTCGATACCAAAAAGATGATCCATTGATTAAATTTACTCATGGAATAGTTTACTCATGGCTGACCGTTCAACCTCCCATATATTCACCTTTTTTTGTAGCAAGAATTTTATATAATAGTTATAATTGAAAGGTACAGTTCATGCGTCAGTTGTATTTTTTATATGAGCTCAAACGTGTTGCCATGGTATTGGAACAGCAAGGATCTGTTCCCAAGGTAACGTCTTATGATGGATGGCGTCATGATGCTGTCATAAACATGTCATAACAGCAGTCATAACCTGTTATAATATTGTCATAACACTGTCTTGATATATGTAGACTAGACAAATATATATGTATTTTTAATAATGTTGATTTCCATTTAAGATCTGTAAATCAAATGACTGAATTTGTTACATGCTATTTTAATATTTACATTCAGTGTAATTACAAGGTGTTTGAAAGGTTTGACTCACTTGGCTAAGAAGTTGTGTATCATGATACATTTAAAATAGCGGTCATAACCATCAGAAATATATCTCACAACGTGTCAACATGTTTAATGAAAGTTTTATGACAATATTATAATAAGTTGTAACAAGTTTTGTCAGCTGTTATTACTTATAATGACCTGATTGACGCTATCGGTCATTTAGTGTTACTGTTCACAATCAACCCCCCCCCCCCCCACACAAAAAAAAGAAACAGTTTATCCTCTATTAGTATTTTAGTTTAACTGCATTATTGTAATATTTTTTCTGCATTCTGAAGGATAAAACTAACTGTAGCTAACTGTGTCTGTATGGATTCTTCTAGAAAGGAAGTTACACAAAGACAAATAGCCCTGTTTCAACACACACACACACACACACACACACACACACACACACACACACACACACACACACACATACACATACACATACACATACACATACACATACACATACACATACACATACACATACATACATACATAAGGATTATTAGGAACACCTGTTCAATTTCTCATTAATGCAATGATCTAATCAACCAATCACATGGCAGTTGCTTCAATGCATTTAGGGGTGTGGTCCTGGTCAAGACAATCTCCTGAACTCCAAACTGAATGTCAGAATGGGAAAGAAAGGTGATTTAAGCAATTTTGAGCGTGGCATGGTTGTTGGTGCCAGACGGGCCGGTCTGAGTATTTCACAATCTGCTCAGTTACTGGGATTTTCACGCACAGCCATTTCTAGGGTTTACAAAGAATGGTGTGAAAAGGGAAAAACATCCAGTATGCGGCTGTCCTGTGGGCGAAAATGCCTTGTTGATGGCTAGAGGTCAGAGGAGAATGGGCCGACTGATTCAAGCTGATAGAAGAGCAACTTTGACTGAAATAACCACTCGTTACAATCGAGGTATGCAGCAAAGCATTTGTGAAGCCACAACACGCACAACCTTGAGGCGGATGAGCTACAACAGCAGAAGACCCCACCGGGTACCACTCATCACCACTACAAATAGGAAAAAGAGGCTACAATTTGCACGGGCTCACCAAAATTGGACAGTTGAAGACAGGAAGAATGTTGCCTGGTCTAATGAGTCTCGATTTCTGTTGAGACATTCAGATGGTTGAGTCAGAATTTGGCGTAAACAGAATGAGAACATGGATCCATCATGCCTTGTTACCACTGTGCAGGCTGGTGTAATGATGTGGGGGATGTTTTCTTGGCACACTTTAGGCCCCTTAGTGCCAATTGGGCATTGTTTAAATGCCACGGCCTACCTGAGCATTGATTCCGACCATGTACATTCCTTTATGACCACCATGTACCCATCCTCTGATGGCTACTTCCAGCAGGATAATGCACCATGTCACAAAGCTCGAATCATTTCAAATTGGTTTCTTAAACATGACAATGAGTTCACTGACCTGAAATGGCCCCCACGGTCACCAGATCTCAACCCAATAGAGCATCTTTGGGATGTGGTGGAACGGGAGCTTCGTGCCCTGGATGTGCATCCCACAAATCTCCATCAACTGCAAGATGCTATCCTATCCTATATGGGCCAACATTTCTAAAGAATGCTTTCAGCACCTTGTTGAATCAATGCCACGTAGAATTAAGGCAGTTCTGAAGGCAGAAGGGGGTCAAACAGTATTAGTATGGTGTTCCTAATAATCCTTTAGGTGAGTGTACATACATACATACATACATACATACATATATACCTCTTTTAGTAACCTAGTGCAACACATGTTTGGATTTATACATCATTTGGATTTAGATTTTGTACATGATTTTAAAATGTAACATTCTCAATCTTCCATACTTCCATTTGTTATATAAATATATTTTATCTATACATGTCCTTTAAACACTCTGGAATCAACAGCAGGATGCTGGTTTTAAAATCAGCTTATATTCTTGATTTGACTACAAGAGGGCTAAAAGTGTTACTTAATATAAAACTCAGCACTCAACTGAACCACTTACTCAATAGAAAAACAGGTGAAATACAGTAAGTGTACTGCACAACCAACACTCCAAACCTTCACTCACCACCTGCCACGGAAATGTTCAACAGCTTGACATTTCAGAATGCAGTGATTCATTGGTTTTGGGGGGTTTCTTTGTCATGAAGTTAGTGTCTAACATGGGGTAGGAATAGCTTGACAGTGGCATCACGGAGACAGATAGATTGTACATGCTGTTCAGACTTCACCCAGAACACATTCAAGACAGCCAACCACCCAATTGGTCCGTTGGCGTTAATTGGCTAATCTCTTGTTTTGGTCGACTAAAACAAAATGTTCAGTTGGCATTTGTCTCTTTGTACCATTCTGTGCACTTGTACAAGGAGGCTTCAGAGAAATCACTTTACAGTCCAATGTCACAGATCTCACTCACTCACTATCCATTCTTCAATGTTTTCAAAAATGGATGCAATTATTTGCAATTATTGGATGGCAAGTGCTGGAACTCTTGTCTCCATAAACACGCCTACACACGAATGCATTCCTCAACTTCAGGGCAGACTCCCTCCTTTACCTCAGCTGTCCACGGGCCACCACCTGGAGACCCAGTGGAAGACCCGCACGGGACAGAACATTACAGAGAATGGAAACAGTAAAACCTGCGGGCCCCGCGGGAAACCGCTATGTAGGAGAGCAAAGTTACATTCACCAGGATGGAGAGAGAGTGAGTGGCGCTTGGAGAGAGAACAGAATGAGAGGAGGAGGAAAGCACAGTAAGAGGTGGAACGGCGGCAGCGTTTGTTTTTTCAAGGCTGCCGAGCAAAGAACCGTAAAAGGAATGGGAGGAGACCGAAGGAGAGGTAAAGAGGAGAAAGGGGGTGCCAAGGTCCCACTGCCACCCACTCATCTTCTCCCACCATCTCTAACCCTTCATCTGCTCCAAGGACCCTCTTTCTTAAAGCAAACACACTGCCCCAGCTCCCACCCCCTCCTCCTACTACTCCCCAGACACAGCCCTATTCATATCTGAATATTCTAGAAAAGAATGAAATTGCAAGCCTTCAGTTTTTCTCAATGCCTCCGATTAATCTGAGATAGACAGTATACTACCAAAAAAATTATATATGTCTCTTTGAGGGATGTGTTTAAAACAGGCAAATGTAATAATCAGAAGAATGCAGTATTCATCCTTGAGGTCACAGAAGAGCGAGAAAAGCCTGTAAGCCGTTTTTGCAGAAGAGTTTAAGCTCAGTCAAATCACAAGGGGAAGACCCTGTGTTCTGCCTACTTTAGGACAGTCCACAGACTGTCTATAGTCTTGATGTCAGGGCTCTGACTGGGCCATTCCAGGACATACCTTTATCTTCATACTATTTCCAGGATATATCTCTGTCTTCCTTTTTAAAAGCCAATCTGTGGTTGATTTGGCTTTGGAGAATTGTTTTGAAAGATGAAACTCTCTAAGCTTTCTGGCTGAGGGCAGCAGTGTTCACACCAAAATACACTGCTCAAAAGAATGAAGGGAACACTTGAATCACACATCGGATCTTGATGAAGGAAATATATTAAAGATCAAAATCTTTACTGAACATTGTGCAATTCGTTGAGAACAATATGATGTAACAACGGAAAATGGAAACCAAAATCACCAGCCGATTGAGGGCTGTATTCAAACTCCACCGAAAATCTAAGTATAATGTTGAAATCACAGGCTTTTCCAACTTGCGTGACCTTCATCACAGCAACTATAATGTGACTCAGTAGTGTGTACGGCCCCAATGTGCCTTTATGCACCCCCAATAATGTCTGGGCATGCTCCTGATGAGACGGCGGATGGTGTCCTGCGGGATCTCCTCCCAGAGTTGGATCAGGGCATCAGTGAGCTCCTGGACAGCCTGTGGTGCTACTTGGCGGCGTAGGATGCACAGATACATAAAGTCCCAGAGATTCTCAATTGGATTCAGGTCTGGGGAATGTGAGGGCCAGTCAATAGCATCAATGCCTTTGTCATCCAGGATCTGCCTTCACTCTCTGGCCACATGAGGCCGGGCATTGTCCTGCACCAGGAGGAACCCAGTGCCCACTGCACCAGCATAAGGTCTGAGGATGGGTCTGAGGATTTCATCCTGGTATCTAACAGCAGTCAGGGTACCATTGGCTAGCACTTGGAGGTCTGTGCAACCCTCCTAGAACATGCCCCCCCCCCCCCCCCCAGACCATCACTGACCCACCGCCAAACCGGTCATGCTGGATGATGTTGCGGGGAGCATAACATTCACCATGGCATCTCCAGACTCTTTCAGGTCTCTCACACATGCTCAGTGTGAACCAGCTCTCATCTATGAAGAGAATAGGGACGTCATTGGTGGACCTGCCAATTCTGGTGATCTCTAGTGAATGCAGATGGAGATGCATGGTGCAGGGCTGTGAGCACAGGTCCCACTAGGGGATGTCTGGCCCTCATGCCACCCTCATGGAGTCTGTTTCTGACCGTTTTGTTACAAACATGCACACCAGTAGCCCGCTGGAGGTCATATTTTTAGGGCTCTGGCAGTGCTCCTCCTGTTCCTCCTCACACAAAACAGCAGATACTGGTCCTGCTGCTGGGTTAATGCCATTATCCGGCCCTTACCAGTCCTCCTTGTGTAACGGCCTGTCTCCTACATACTCTAAAGGACTGTAATGGGGACACAGCGCCAATTGTGTTTGAGGAAATATATTTATTAAGAATTTGTTTTATCTTTGAACAATTTCAACTTGAACGTAAAATTTCTCATATTTTGTGTAAATCAACAAAAACTATTCATGGACTTTTTTTCTCGATATATTTTAAATCGAGGAAGCCAATAATGAAGGGCCCTCTGCAGTCCTACAAATAACTACATACAAAACATGGCAAATGATATAAACACCAGTTAGCTATTACAGGAAGTACCCAGTTTGTGCGCGAGGGTCATTAAGGTTAATGCACAAGTGAGTGTGTGTCTGTGTGCACATGTGTGCGCAGGGTCAGTTCACAAGTGTCTTTAAGTGTTTGTGTGTGGGGACTGTAAGTGAGTGTGTGTGGGCAGGGTCTAGTGTATGTGTGTGTTTGTGTGAATAACCATCAATACAAAAGGGATGGTGTAAAGAGGGAGGCCGTTGCAGACAGCAATTTGATCGTTTGTCAGTATTGTTTGACAGTCGATGACTGTCTGGGGGTAGAAGCTGTACTGGGTCCTGGGGGTTGGAAATGTGAGACACCGGTTACCACACACCTACTATGAGGCAACATAGAGGACAATCTGCCCCCCCCCCCCTCCCCCGGGGACTGAGGGGGGGGGGGGTACAGGTGGCGCTGCAGGTGGTGATGCAGCATATCAACATGTCCTGCAGCAGCGCTGGAACTTAAAGAAATCCCCATGTCTAACTATCACCCCCACCACTATAATATTATACTACACAACACAGCTTTGGTAGAACAGCCCTATTTGTAGCAGACCTGATGCAAGCTCGTGTCAAGCCTAAAGCTGAATCTGTTACTACCACGTCTTTAAAAGCCTCCACCCCAGGGGGAGATATGGATCAGGAGATGTAGCGCTGAGTCTCCGCTATCTGACAGGCTGGGTAGAGCCTTCAGACGGGAGAGAAGAGACCTTTATAATTTTGATGTTTCACTATGAATGTTTAGTGAAGATGTTTACTCAGATAGAGCCAACATCAAAAATGCATTGCATAGAAAGAGAGATAGCGGCGCATTTCTGATTATCGGGGTTTGGCGCATGGATTGTATCCACACCTCTGAGGCAGTGTTAACCCGCTGAGCTAAAGTTCTGCCATTTGCTTATTAAGCTTACCGTAAGTCTACAGATCTCAGGTCAGGTTATCTAACCACTTCTGCTACACACATGCCTAATACATGAGATCTACTTTCCTCAGGGCTACTGTTGCTATGCAAGCTTCACTGCTGTGCTATTTAACGTTACAGCTCTGTCTTGTCCAAGTACATGAAGAATTATGAATAATTCAATACCTTACATTTTTACTAAGATGAGAATCCACTGTACTGCTTTCATTTATTCTGAGGAAATAAAGCGTCACGGCAGTTCATGATTGAACATTACAATTACATCACAGCCAGTAACATAGTAAGAATAGTCATGAATAATTGAACACCTCAAATGAAAAGTGACACAAACTGATTTTACTTGTGGGGGGGGGGGGGGGGGGGGTACTACTCCCCTCTCATTACTTTCTGAAAAAGGAAATTGAATAGATTCCCAACATGAAGATAAACAATAGTCTTGGTTAATGAAGGTGGCTTAGGTCTGTGAAGAAAAGCTGCTCCTTGTCCACCCACCTACCTCTCTTCACTGTTACACGGCTTCATCTCTTTAATGCGGGGATGATTCCACCAATCACATTATGATTAAAAAAAGCACCTCGGTACGATGAGACGCCTCGCTGATCGCCGATGTGTCACTTAGACGTCACCGCGGTGAGCTGTCACTCAGGGATCATAGCCTCACTACACACACACACACACACACACACACACACACACACACACACACACACACACACACACACACACACACACACACACACACACACACACACACACACACACACACACACTATTACTATCCTCCTCCTACTCATGGGGAACTCATTGTAAATTATTTCCCCTAACACCACTGCCAAACCTAAACTTAATCCTAACCCCAGAAACCTAAACTTAAGCTCAGCCCTCTGAAAAGTGTTCCTGTACAGCCTCGGGTTAGACAAGTTGAAGATTTACCAACCTAGGCCCTGTTTACAGCTGCACTAAACTGGGAACGATTCTAGCGTTAATTCAGTAGCTCGACTGCCACAGAGATGAGCAATTTGTTCTCATGTTCAAACTAGTTGAGCAGAGGAAGACCGCATGTGTTTCAGTTTTACAAATGTGTTCATCGATAAAATTTGATAATTGGTTATCCTTGCAGCAAGCAATTAATTATCCATTCGAAACATGTATTTTCCTTTTCTGTGCAGCCTGTCTTCCCCCTCCTAGCACACATGCAGTTGATGGTCGGACCCAGTGAACCGAGCGTTTTAATCCTACTGAAGCCTGTTCACTGCAGCCAGCAGGTCAAACAAACAACTAAAAGGTATGAGTCACTCAAAAAAAACAAGTCACCACGCGAGTCAGTAAAATTTGTTGTTCAAAGAGAACTAATAGTTCAAACTGCACCTCACTACAGAGCTAATTGATCAGCTCAGTGGTTAAAAAAAGGCACATACTGTAAGAGAAACATTGTTTTTCTGACCACTGCCCGATCCTCACCTGTTATTCTGCCCTAAACCTAACCCCAAAAGACAGAATTAGCCATTTTTTAAATTAAAACGTTGAAAGGTTCACATAAGGTCAAATGAGCTTTGTTGTACTATGTTTGCACGTGATTCTGTTCCCCACAAAAAAGGACACTCAAATCTGTACACATGTAAAATTAACTGAGGTTTATCGGAGTGCATCTCTGATTGTTCAGAGGTACTGTATGTCCACTGAAGAGGTTAGTGAATGACACTGTGCCTCCAACTACAGAGTCAAGAGAGAGGGGTCTCACTGTCAAGGTTGTCTGGAATGTTCTACTGCTGGATTCAATGGTGATGGTTTGGTAACCATATTAACACCAGCATACACAAACCCAGCCTCCTGTATAGATATGAACAACACAAACCCAGCCTTCAGTATAGATATGAACAACACAAATCCAGCTTTTTGTATCACAACACAAACCCAGCCTTCAGTATAGATTTGAAAAACACAAACCCAGCCTTCAGTATCACAACACAAACCCAGCCTTCAGTATAGATATGAACAACACAAACCCAGCCTTCAGTATAGATATGAACAACACAAACCCAGCCTTCTGTATCACAACACAAACCCAGCCTTCAGTATAGATATGAACAACAAAAACCCAGCTTTTTGTATCACAACACAAACCCAGCCTTCAGTATAGATATGAAAAACACAAACCCAGCCTTCAGTATAGATATGAACAACACAAACCCAGCACCATTAAACAGACATGTTTTTCCCCCAAGGGAAAAGTATGATGGATCAAGGAAGAGTGACCATCACTGTCTGACTGACTGACTGACAGCCCATCAACCTGCAGGACAAACACAGTATCTCACTCTCTTAAACTGTTAACACACACACACACCCAAATTGTTACAATGAGTGACAAGTGTAGACATTGTCCAGGCAGTTTGTCACTGTCAGTCCATGCAGAAACAGGCAGTGTATTGTATTATACAGTATTGATTAAGCTACTTGCGCCGTGTTCTGCAGGCTAACAATCCGATAGTAGTAAGCCTCTCTTCTTTATAGAGCAACAACAGACATTCCACTGGGCTTTGGTCTGATACCTTCAAGTCAACTCCCCAGGCTGTCTGGATACAGGAGGATGTGGACTAAACATTTCAGAACCACATGACAGACTCACCTTCCTGTAAAGGCTCTACTCAGATATTTTAACCACCTGAATGCAATCTTGGGCAGTTAAATCAGACCATTTGTTTAAATGCAACTTTCATTTACATAAATAACCAAAGTCCGCCCACTTATTCCCATCTCTCTTATCAGCCTGCCAGTAAATGTGCCCACCAGGCTGCCAGTGAATGCCCACCAGGCTGCCAGTGAATGCCCACCAGGCTGCCAGTGAATGCCCACCAGGCTGCCAGTGAATGCCCACCAGGCTGCCAGTGAATGCCCACCAGGCTGCCAGTGAATGCTACGCTGATAAACGCGGACGGCAGCACACATCTGACAGCAGCAAGCCTCTAGAGGAGAGACAGGTTCAAAGGTCCTTAAGCTCCCACTTTCTCACCTCTAGGGCTGTGGCCTGGGGTTAAAGAGATCGACATTACCTCACATCCCTGCCACGACAATCTCTTGTGTGTGTGTGTGTGTGTAAGGGAGAGAGAGAGAGATGGTATTGGTGGTTGGTTGGGGTGTGTGTGTGTGTGTGTGTGTGTGTGTGTGTGTGAGAGAGAGGGAGAGAGATGGTATTGGTGGTTGGTTGGGGGGTGTGTGTGTGTGTGTGTGTGTGAGAGGGAGAGAGAGAGAGATGGTATTGGTGGTTGGTTGGGGTGTGTGTGTGAGAGGGAGAGAGATGGTATTGGTGGTTGGTGTGTGTGTGTGTGTGTGTGTGTGTGTGTGTGTGTGTGTGTGTGTGTGTGTGTGTGTGTGTGTGTGAGAGAGGGAGCGTATGCCTCACGTGCAGAAGGACAGCTGAGGAACCATTTTAACAGGGAGAGGGGGCTAATTACTAAGTCTGGGAGTGAGACAGAGAGACAAGAAATAGAGGGGGCTGGTGGAGAATGAAACAGAGAAAGAAGATACCAGAAATAGGCAGGGGGGGGGACAAAAAAAGGAGAGGGAGGAGAGGAAGAAGAGAGAATGGGGAAAGGAGGAAGACAAAGAGGGAGGTGTGGAGATGAGAGAGATGGAGGTATGGACACACTTTCTACTGTGTATCTTTCTCTTTCTGTAAAAAAACACACTCTCTGCTCCCACCCTGTGACGAAGGATGGCCCCCTCCTCTTCCTCCTGCAGCGATGAGACGAGAGAGAGAAAGAGAGGAAGCGGTACACGGAAGGGAGAGGGAGGGATGGAAGAGGGAGGAGAGAGAGAGAGAAAGAGTGGTATGAGGGAGAGGGAGGAGAGACAGAAAGGGAGAGGCGAACTCATTCTGCTACCAGTGCTTTGTGCGCTCATCTCCATGCCAGTACCGCTCTGCGACGCTCCTATACACTCAAACACACACTGAGCATCTGCACGCGACACACTGTGATCCCGACGGCCGCACTCACCAACAAAAGGAGCTGTGTGGTCGCTGAGTGGGAGCGGCATGGAATGGAACCTCAGAAGGATGGACAGCGAACAGTCAAACCCAGACCTTCTGCAGCCCAGCAAGAGCTTTAAGAAGCCCTCCTCAGGCACCATCACGCTCAACGTGGGGGGCTTTCTGTATGCCGCACACCGCACCACACTCTGCCGTCACCAGGGGTCAGTGTTGGAGGAGCTGGCCAGTGGCAGGAGGCCAGTCCAGCACACGGACTCCATGGGCAACCCCTTCATCGACCGCGACGGCCCCGTGTTCCGGCACATTCTCAACTTCCTGCGCATCGGAGACCTGCAGCTGCCGGACGACTTCAGAGAATCGGGCCTCCTGAGGCGGGAAGCAGAGTTCTATCGCCTCGGTGGACTGGTGGAGGCCATTTCGGAGTGGGAGGGGCAGCGGGCAGCCCAGCGCGAGCCTGCCTTCCTGGAACTGACTGACGAGAGGTCGCAGGGATTCAAGGTTTACTGCAGTGACCCCACCTTCATCGACAAGGTTAAAGGTCGGCTGGTTCTGATCTCAAAGAGTCGCCTGGACGACTTTCCAGAAGAGTTTGAGGTGTCATCCAACTTAATCCAGTTCCGCCACTTCATTAAGTCGGACCCAGGCTCCAGGCTGGTGCTGAAGCAGGACAGTACCTTTGTGTGCACCTTGGAGTGTCTGAAGCTGGAGACGGTGATGCTGGCCCTGAAAGCTGGTTTCACTTTGATCTCCTCTCTGGACAGCACCAAGGGATCTGTGGTGGCCGCCGACGCTTTGCACTTTGTCAAGTAAGAGAAAAAGGGGAAAAGGTTCAGAGACGGGCGTGGAGTCAGAGAGGGAGTGAGAGAGGGAATGAGAGGGGGAGAGGGAAGAGGGAGGCGAAGACCGAGAGACAGCTGGGCAGTGAATGCTTGTGAAAATTGTTGCTAGCGACGGGCATTCACAGCCTTTTTGGTGAATTTCCTAATTAGGCTTGATTCACTTAAAAGACCTGGCTCATTTGGCTTGATTCACTTAAAAGACCTGGCTCATTTGGCTTGATTCACTTAAAAGACCTGGCTCTTTGGCTTGATTCACTTAAAAGACCTGGCTCATTTGGCTTTCCTTTGAGAACGACAAAACAACAAAGAATTTGAAAAATATCTAAAAGATGGAGAAAATAAGACTAATCTCTAATGTAAATCCACAAAAGTAGGCTACATAATATATCATCAGATAGTGAAGTGCATTCAAATCCATAATGGTTTCTTCCATGTGGATTCAGCCTGGATCTTTTGAGTAAGAAAAGCAAAACAATATAGAGTTGCAGAACACAAATCAGGGAGACAGCGGAAGGGCTCTTTCAGTGTTGAGGCAATTCCTGACATTCACCAAAAAGAACAGCTAAAGGAAGGACCGGTGAAATCTAGAAAGCAAAGGGAAGGGGAAGTGTCTGAATCCAGATGAACCTCCAGTCCCCAGGCTGGAACGGACAGTCTGGAACCCAACTGTCCAGAGATAGCGTTTACATCCCTGACCACGCTCAATACCACAAGAAAACACATGTCCTAAGAAGGAACAGTCTCCTACTGGATTACACATTCATCAAACAGCTTTCTCCGTCCTGGCTGAGATCCATTCATACCAGCCTTTTGTGCACCGTGAAGTATTACTGGGTGTGTGTGTGTGTGTGTATCCACGCGTGTGTGGGTGGGTGTGCGCGTGTGATCAGATGCTGTGTTTAGTAGCGGTGTTCTAGTTTTGATTTTGCAAGCCTGTCTCTGGATTCTGAGCGGAGCAGTACCACAGGACAGTGACTGACAGAATGTGGCTGATCGTTGGACAAAAACGATTGTTTTATTCTGGGAACCTTCTCACACATGGGAGGGAGGTCAGTGTGGATGCCTTGCAGCATAGATGCCTCGAGGGTTCAGGCACAAGGGTTCAAATCTAGAATGATGCATGTGTAGTGAAGATTTTCAACTCAAAAACCAACGTAGTACATGTCTGATTGCTAGTGCTGTGAGTGAGTAAGTGATAATGTGTGTTATTTTTGGAAATGTGAATGTTTTGGTTTACACAAAATAAAAGTATT
Source organism: Esox lucius (assembly GCF_011004845.1). Taxonomy (NCBI): domain Eukaryota; kingdom Metazoa; phylum Chordata; class Actinopteri; order Esociformes; family Esocidae; genus Esox; species Esox lucius. Next base: position 24,191,814 of record NC_047584.1, on the reverse strand, counting down.
GAATAATTGGCATTACATCCATATATTGTTAAATGAACAAATGTGTCGTTGCTCCAGATAAGAATGTTTGCTAAAAAAAAAAAACAACACTGACATTTAAATGAAAAACATTGTTTCTGCAAAATGGTTTAGGACTATTTTCCAGGAGTCATTCTAGAAATGATGTTCATTCTATGTTACAGTACAATGGGAGTCAGAAATATATTGAATCGCATCAACATTATGACTGCCGTTAAGGATGATCGCTTTGACCGTAGAGAACTCATAGAATGTAAGTGACACGGAAACATTGCTACTTTACTTATTAACCATACGCTTACACTGCCAAACAAAACAGTACGTGTTTTTACACAATGACCTGAAAGCATAATCATAAAATACTTAATTCAATAGAAATTCAAGAGAGCCCTTTTTCACTTAGTGACGTTTTGTAATCCTCACTGCGGAGTGGGACCAGTGGCTGACAGTTGTGCTGTTGTGTCATCATTCTGGGCCTCGGACAGTCCCCTGGAGACTTCTGATATATTTTAAGAAGTGGGTCAGGAAGGCAGTTCAATAAATGCTGCTCTCTCTCCCCCCAAGGTGGACCTCTTTATATTAATATCTCAATGGTTTACATTTGTAGTACAATCAAATGGGCCATTTCCACATTCCACAGCAAGACTTGATGTTATTTTCCATAACCAATCAAATGGGTGGTTTCTTAGCTGTGATGAGGATACAGCAGGGCAGTGTTCATTGCCAGTGTTGTGCAGAGTGATGGCGCACATCGTTTCATTCGCCGTATCTGAGCGGATCATGCACGTTCCCTACTGCTGGGTCTTGACTGACTGACACCCCTCTGCCACCTTGGGCTAACGTTCATTGATTTACCATCTTGCGATTCATCTTCGACCAGGACCCAGCCTTCTGACTAGGCAACAGATGGTGCAAGACTAGAATAATCTAAACTAAAATAATGTTAAGTACTGTAGTGTTCAGCGCATCGGAGTCGCCCACCTCAGCCTGTGTCTCTAACAACCAGACAATTGCGGGCCGCTGTCGTCAGACATACAGCCCCCCACTCATGACTCACACACTGGACACAAGGTGAAACATTCACCACCCTCCTCCTGAATACTGCATACATACACATGCACGCACACACGCGCATACACACACACACACACACACACACACACACACACACTCTTCTGGCACAGGAGCCAACAAGAGCAAACAGGAGCAAACACGAGGCTCACGAAGCAAGCTATGTGCTTAAAGCGACATCAAACCTGAGAGCTTTTTAATTGCAGATCAGATCCATCCATATTTAATGAGACCTGTGTGCCTATTAGCAGTTGGCTCAGACAGATGAATATCCAAGCCACAGGTGGGAGAGGGAAAGAAGCACTAAGACCAGGGGGTGCTGGAGGTTTACACAGGAAAAAGAGAGTCAGAGAGCACACATTTAGCTTATTCAAAAAAGCAGCCACCCATTAACAGATTCATATTCAACCAATTGCCTGAATCTAGTTGGAGGCTTCTACCTGTTGCCGGGCAAATAAAACTCCTACTTCACACTCCATGCTGCACTCTAATACATACACACACCTACACAAACACACACACACACACACACACACACACACACACACACACACACACACACACACACACACACACACACACACACACACACACACACACACACACACACACACACACACACACACACACACACACACACTATACTTCAAGCCGGTTTCCTGTCGGAGTAGGTGTCTCCATAAATATGCATAGCTAAAGGAAACAACTAGCATTTGAAATTATCAATGCCTTCGTAATACATGCAATGACTCTTGAATGGATCTGTGAACTACAGCTAAAGAGGAAAAAGACAGCAGGGGAGATGGGAGACGGAAAGGAGAGGATGAGGAAAAGAGGAGAGAGACGGAAAGGAGAGGACGAGGAAAAGAGGAGAGAGACGGAAAGGAGAGGACGAGGAAAAGAGGAGAGACGGAAAGGAGTGTAGAGGAGAAAGAGGTTGAGAGAAGAGAGAGAAAAACAACAGAAGAGAGATTGAGAGAAAGGAGAGGGAGGGGAGGAGAGAGACGGAGAGGGTAGAGAGGAAGAGGGGTGAGAGAAAAGAGAGAGGAGAGGGAAAAGAGGAGAGAGATGGACACCAGGAGAGAAGGAAGACAGCGAGAGATACAAAGCAAGGTGGGTAAGACAGGAAAGGCAGACAGAAGGAGGGGAGAAGCAGTTGAATCAATCTGTAGGCTGCTCTCCCCCGACAGAGTGGCCGAAGAGCCGCAAGCAGAACAAAACCATGAGCCATTACTTGGAGGCCAGATCAGGGGAGACGCATCGTGTAGATTACCGTTCTCACACACAGACGCAGAGAAGGGGAACGGACGGTCAACAGTACATTCCCTCCCAGGAACCCTGCAATGCAGCATCTGACATTATGTTCCAGTAGTTGGAACACAGTCATCTGAATTATTGACCACACTCCAGGCCCGAGACGACGTCCTCCCAGCTCAGCCGCATGATTCGCTCCCTCACAAATCAATCACCAGCCATTACCCACCCCTCTCCACAATCCTAAATCAACGGAATGAATACATTTACGTGCTAATGAATGCATTTTATTTTGCTGTTATTCAACCAAGCTAGTTGATTTACATAGTCAGCAGTAGGATTTTGGAGGATTGAGCGTTCAGTGGTTAGTTTCTGGCAGCCCAGTAGAAGGGGACAACATCTTTAGTCAAAGACCTGGGCTGGTAGTGACTGAAACCTCAGTACCTCTACTCAGCTGCTCAGTCACAACATATTTCATATTCTAGCAATTATCATGCCCTAATTAGTGTAGGCAAATCAAAAAGCCCCCGTACGGTGAGCTGAATGCAGCGGAAGTTTATGTAGAGCAGAGTTGGAGAACAGTGTTAGACTGTTTTTAGGAGACGAGTGACAGGTCAGTATGAGGTCCAGTAACATGCAGTCTAGCCTTTCACTGAGGCCAGGACCTTGGCTTCTGCCCTCATTACAGACATGAACAGACCAGACAGAAATGAGCTCCGCTCTCTGCCTGTCAGCCATGACCTGACAGCTCTAACAGACAGCCCTGAGAAAAGATCTTTTAACTCACTTTGAACTTTCATAATAAAACTGAATAATGCACATTAGATGTACGGAGCTACAAAAGATCTACAGTTAAAATACTATGGGCGATTGTACCCATCAGGCATGGTGATGAATCAGGTCCATTCTGATCTTCAAACTTTGGCCTTAAAATGGTATCACTGTAGAACTGAATATTGGCCATGAATCAAAGGCAAGACTCATGTGGCGCAATCCCAGTGCTAAAAGGGGTTGAGCTGGAATACTTAGTGATTCGCACTGCCACCATGCTAAGGAGCTGCCTCGGATTCAGGTTCTACCTCACAGAGATAGAGGCCCAGTGAAGACAGACCCAAACCACAAACAACAAGACAGCAGTGGACTATCCTCAAAGCAATTTAAGACGCATTGGAATATAATGGTGGAACTAGAATGCGCTGTTGTTCAAATCGATCCAGAGCATCCCAAACATACTTAGTGGATGAGATGCTTGATGTGTACTGTGAACTAATACAGACATTGGAGGTGGTTTACAGTAGAGAAATTAACAATACATTATTTGGTAACTGCTCTGGTGGAGATTTCTGCAGTCAGCCTGCCATTTACATGTTCCCTCAATAACTGAAACATCTGTGGCACTGTGTTGTGTGAAGTAAATGGTAAATTTTACAGTACAGTGGCCTTTGTAATGATCATGCTGTTTAATCAGCATCGTCACAACAAGAAAATCATCACAAAGGAGAAATGCTCACTAAGTGGGGTATAAACAAAGTGTGTGCACAGCATGTGAGAGAAATAAGCTTTCTGTAGGTATGGAACATTAATGGGATCTTGTATTTCAGCTCATGAAACATGGAATCAACACTGTTTTTAATGTAACTTTAGCAGGTGACAAACCTGCAAAACATGCTGTTCTTTTTCAATCAATCATGAATGGACAATTTGTAGGATAATGGCCAAACATGCAAAGAAGGATTTTCACTTTGGTTTTCCTCACCATTAAGGGAAGAATACCATTCATAGTTAGAAATATGCGTAGTACAGATCAGGAACCTATGATGTAATTCTGTGAAAGCAATTCGGTAACATCCTGAATTGGAGTCTCAGCTTCATTCTGTTACCATTAAATTGTGTGGACCTGTCTGATTTAAAAGCTTCTGCATAAACCCAAAATATTAAAACTATGCACATTCTTATATAGACAACAGTTGTACATTTACTGCTAATGCAGGTACAACACAAGCTCACAGAAATGTTTGGTGTCCATTACATTTGTGGTGTATATTAAACTATGTACTAATATGCTGTCTTTTAGATATGCACTAATTGTAAAGGGATAACTTGAAACACAATAACTTGCCCAAGCCACCCTTGCCCAACCCTAACCACCTCAGCTGACCCCTCTCGATGTGGAGGAGCAGCGGCTCTACTCTGAGCACCTCCCGGGTGACCGAACTTCTCACCCTAAGGGATCGCCCAGCCACCCTGCGGAGAAAGCTCATTTCGGCCGCCTGTATCCGGGATCTTGTCCTATCGGTCATGACCCAAAGCTCATGACCATAGGTGAGAGTAGGAAGGTAGATTGACCGGTAAATCGAGAGCTTCGCCTTGCGGCTCAGCTCTTTCTTCACTACGACAGACCGATACATTGACCGCATTACTGCAGAAGCTGCACCGATCCGTCTGTCAATCTCCCATCCATCCTTCCCTCACTCGTGAACAACTCCTCCATTTGAGGCAGGCACTCTCCACCAACCTGAACTGGGTAAGCCACCCTTTTCCGACTGAGGACCATGGCCTTGGATTTGGAGGTACTGATTCTCATCCCCACCGCTTCACACTCGGCTGCAAACCATCCCAGTGCATGCTGAAGGTCCTGGTTTGAAGGGGCCAACACGACAACATCATCCGCAAAAAGCAGAGACGAAATCGTGTGGTCCCCAAACCTGACACCCTCCGGCCCCTGGCTGCGCCTAGAAATTCTGTCCATAAAAATTACGAAGAGAACCAGCGACAAAGGGCAGCCCTGCCGGAGTCCAACATGCACTGGGAACAAGTCTGACTTACTGCCGGCAATGCGGACCAAGCTCCTGCTTTGGTCGTACAGAGACCTGACAGCCCTTAGCAAAGGACCCAGGACCCCATATTCCCGAAGCACTCTCCACAGGATGTCGCGAGGGACACAGTCGAATGCCTTCTCCAAATCCACAAAACACATGTGGATTGGTTGGGCAAACTCCCATGAACCCTCCAACACCCTGTAGAGGGTATAGAGCTGGTCCAGTGTTCCACGGCCCAGACGAAAACCACACTGTTCCTCCTGAATCCGAGGTTCTACTATCGGCCGTATTCTCCTCTCCAGAACCCTGGCATAGACTTTCCCGGGGAGGCTGAGAAGTGTGATCCCCCTATAGTTGGAACACACCCTCCGGTCCCCCTTCTTAAAAAGAGGGACCACCACCCCGGTCTGCCATCCCAGAGGCACTGTCCCCGACCGCCACGCGATGTTGCACAGGCGTGTCAACCAAGACAGCCCCACAACATCCAGAGACTAGAGGTACTCCACCCCTGGTGCCTTGCCACCGAGGAGTTTCTTGACCACCTCTGTGACTTCAGCCCGGGTGACGTACGAGTCCACCTCTGAGCCCTCATCCTCTGCTTCCTCAATGGAAGACGTGACGTCGGGATTGAGGAGATCCTCGAAGTACTCCTTCCACCGCCCGACGACATCCCCAGTTGAGGTCAACAGCTGCCTACCTCTCCTGTAAACAGCGTTGGTAGGGCACCGTTTCCCTCTCCTGAGGCGCCGGACGGTTTGCCAGAATCTCTTCGAGGCCAGCCGATAGTCCTTCTCCATGGCCTCACCGAACTCCTCCCAGGCCCGAGTTTTTGCCTCCACAACCACCCGGGCTATAGTCCGCTTGGCCTGCCGGTACCCCCGTCAGCTGCCTCAGGAGTCCCACAAGCCAACCAGGCCTGATAGGACTCCTTCTTCAGCTTGACGGCATCCCTTACTTCCGGTGTCCACCACCGGGTTCGGGGATTGCCGCCTTGACAGGCACCGGAGACCTCACGGCCACAGCTCCGAGCGGCCGCTTCGACAATGGCGGTGGAGAACATGGTCCACTCGGACTCAATATCTCCAGCCTCCCTCGGGTTCCAGTCAAAGCTCTGCCGGAGGTGGGAGTTAAAGATCTCTCTGACAGGAGACTCGGCCAGACGTTCCCAGCAGACCCTTACAGTACGCTTGGGCCTGCCGAGTCTGTCCAGCTTCCTCCCCCGCCATCGGATCCAACTCACCACCAGGTGGTGATCAGTTGACAGCTCCGCCCCTCTCTTCACCCGAGTGTCCAAGACATACAGCCGCAGGTCAGATGAAACGACAACAAAGTCGATCATCGACCTGCGGCCTAGGGTGTCCTGGTGCCACGTGCACTGATGGACACCCTTATGCTTGAACATGGTGTTCGTTATGGACAAACTGTGACTAGCACAGAAGTCCAATAACTGAACACCGCTCGGGTTCAGATCAGGGGGGCCGTTCCTCCCAATCACGCCCCTCCAGGTGTCACTGTCGTTGCCCACGTGGGCGTTGAAGTCCCCCAGTAGAACGATAGAGTCCCCAGTCGGAGCACTTTCCAGCACCCCTCCCAGAGACTCCAAGAAGGTTGGGTACTCTGCACTGCCGTTCGGCCTGTAGGCACAAACAACAGTGAGAGACCTATCCCCGACCCGTAGGCGCAGGGAAACGACCCACTCGTTCACCGGGGTAAACTCCAACACATGGCGGCAGAGATGGGGAGCTATAAGCAAACCCACACCAGCCCGCCGCCTCTCACCATGGGCAACTCCAGAGTGGTGAAGAGTCCATCCTCTCTCAAGGAGTGTGGTTCCAGAGCCCAAGCCGTGCGTAGAGGTGATCCCGACTACCTCTAGTCGGAACCTCTCAACCTCACGCACGATCTCAGGATCCTTCCCCGCCAGCGAGGTGACGTCCCACGTCCCTAGAGCTAGTTTCCGTGTCCAGGGATCGGGTTGTCTAGGCCCCTGCCTTCGACTGCCGCCCAATCCTCTCCGCACCGGCCCCTTATGGTCCCTCCTGTGGGTGGTGAGCCCACGGGAAGGCGGCCCCACGTCGGGAAGGCGGCCCCATGGGGAAAGGCCCGGCCACCAGGCGCTGGTTCCAGGGTGGGGCCCCCGGCTGCGCCATACCGGGCAACGTCACGGAACTAAATAATTTTCACCATTTAGGTTTTTTTTTAACCGCTCTTAGTCTGACCCGTCGCCTAGGACCTGTTAGCCTTGGTAGACCCTACCAGGGGCATATAGCCCCAGAAAACATAGCTCCTAGGGTCACTCGGGTACTCAAACCCCTCCACCACGTTAAGGTGGCAGTTCTGTTTCGGATGCCTCCGGAACGCCTTCCTGGGAAGGTGTTCCGGTCCCGTCCCACCGGGAGGAGACCCCGGGGAAGACCTGGAGGGACTATGTCTCCCGGCTGGCCTGGGAACGCCTCAGTGTCCCCCTGGAAGAGCTGGAGGAAGTGTCTAGGGAGAGGGAAGTCTGGGCATCTCTGCTTAGACTGCTGCCCCTGTGACCCGGCCCTGGATAAGCGGAAGATGATGGATGGATGGATGGATGGATGGACAATAACTTGTTTGATTGTATGTTTAACTGGATCCTATGTATTTCAAGAACTATAAAATGCACTTTCATTTGATTGTTTGGATTTAAATGGCGTGACTTCACCCTGGGAGTTATTTCTAGAGAGAGAGCGCGCAAGAGGGACGAGAGAGAGCGCGCAAGAGGGACGAGAGAGAGAGAGAGAGAGAGAGAGAGAGAGAGAGAGCGCAAGAGGGACGAGAGAGAGAGAGAGAGAGAGAGAGAGAGAGAGAGAGAGCGCAAGAGGGAAGAGAGAGAGAGAGAGAGAGAGAGAGAGAGAGAGAGAGAGAGCGCAAGAGATAAGAGAGAGAGAGAGAGAGAGCGCAAGAGGGACGAGAGAGAGAGAGAGAGAGAGAGCGCAAGAGGGACGAGAGAGAGAGAGAGAGAGAGAGCGCAAGAGTTACGAGAGAGAGAGAGAGAGAGCGCGCGCAAGAGATACGAGAGAGAGAGAGCGCAACAGGGATGAGATAGTGAGCGCAACAGGGATGAGATAGTGAGCGCAACAGGGATGAGATAGTGAGCGCAACAGGGATGAGATAGTGAGCGCAACAGGGATGAGATAGTGAGCGCAACAGGGATGAGATAGTGAGCGCAACAGGGATGAGATAGTGAGCGCAACAGGGATGAGATAGTGAGCGCAACAGGGATGAGATAGTGAGCGCAACAGGGATGAGATAGTGAGCGCAACAGGGATGAGATAGTGAGCGCAACAGGGATGAGATAGTGAGCGCAACAGGGATGAGATAGTGAGCGCAACAGGGATGAGATAGTGAGCGCAACAGGGATGAGATAGTGAGCGCAACAGGGATGAGATAGTGAGCGCAACAGGGATGAGATAGTGAGCGCAACAGGGATGAGATAGTGAGCGCAACAGGGATGAGATAGTGAGCGCAACAGGGATGAGATAGTGAGCGCAACAGGGATGAGATAGTGAGCGCAACAGGGATGAGATAGTGAGCGCAACAGGGATGAGATAGTGAGCGCAACAGGGATGAGATAGTGAGCGCAACAGGGATGAGATAGTGAGCGCAACAGGGTTGAGAGGAAAAGAAAGGAATGGCTTTCTATAAGTACAGTACATTACAGCTGAGCCTATTCAATGCCAGTTTCTGTAGCAAAGCCTGTTGCTTAGCAACCATTTAATCAATACCTCCAGCTTGGCAGAACTGAGCACAATGGAAAAAAATAAAACACTTAAATGGGAAAAAAAAAACATGAGATGAACCAACTACTACCGACATTCCGTGCATTACTACTGCAGGAATTACATCATTAATGGGCACAATTAACACTGTGTTTTGGTAAATAAATAGCCACCTCTGTGGTCTTCCTGAGAAGTACTGGATCATCTTGCCAACATTCTTTATCAACCATATGAACAAAATGAAATAATTGTCAATAAAAGCGGTACAGTGGCTGTGTCTAATTTGGGCATTTGCTTGAAATATAACATAAACAATTGTTTTCCAGGTGGCATTCCGCCAACAACAAAAACATTTGACTGAGTCAACTTGGTTCAATTTTTTTTTTTTATACAATGAAAAAGCATAAACAATAATAAAATGCATTAAACTAATTAACATTACGGGAGGAGCCTAAAGACCAAATCTCTATTTTACAGACACAATGTGTCCTAAAACAATAAGACAATAAATGTGACAATAAAACAATTGATATTTGATTCTTTGGCTATAGTAAAATAATGAATTGTGTTGTTAGGATAGTAAATCATTATTTTTTTTTAAGTGATGGTCAATAGTCATACACAAGCAGACGCTGGAGGAAGACCATCCTTTACAGGACCAAATCAAATGTATGGAACAAGCTTTAACATTTCAGCTATGGCTTTTCAAAACAAATTAAAACAATATGTCGTGAATATCTCAAGTTCTCCATGACAACATGCTATAAGGAGACTGCTTGAGCATGAAACCAAAATCTAATCGCATTAAGGAGTGTCATCCCTTTTATTATTAATGAACTCAAATGCACCATACTGCTTTAATTCAAAATGAACCATGTCTCCATGGTGATTTCCAGGTACAAGAGCATTGCCGTAGTCAGTTACCTGCAGTGGTCTCCGTGAACACAGCCAGGGTCTGCCCCCCAACACTAAGCATGAGCATGGAGTGCTCCTGGGGGGCTTGTACCAACTCTGTCTTCTCCCCCAGGGCGGAAAGGCAGGTGAGGTCCTCATTCAGGGTGAACGACACCTGAGGGCCAAACCACAAAACAATGGATCAACTAACATCCAAACTTCGGTTCCTGCTTTTGTTCCAAGCAAGCAGTAACTCACCTGATTTAACTAATCATAATGTCTATATCATTTAACATTCCAAAAAATTTAATGTATGTCTAATAAATCAGCTACTATTCTTTAGCATGATTTCAAAAGTTGTCAGTTTTACTAAGAATGAGAAACGGGGAATGTGGATTTACAGCGACACCATGTGGCTACATTTGACTCACATCTGTCTTCCCTGGTTTCCTATGGGGCAGAAAGCACACAAAAATGCTTTGTTAATAATAAAATAGGAAATAAATAAAATGCTTAAATACATATAATTCCATGAACCAACTACTACCGACATTCCATTCATGACTACTGTAGGAATAACATTTTCAACAGGCCTGATTAAAGCGGTCTGTGTTTTCTTGATAATATAAACCCATGGATGTGCATTTTCTGTGCTCTTCTTGAGAGTCATTATTTAGATCATTAATAATTACAGCACAAATCCAGAACGGTTACCTAAGCAATGGCACCGGGGGAAAGTGACTATTTTAAGTGAATTCAAAGAATTGCAGTCATGGACTTGTTAAACCTGGGCACTTGAAATACACTTCTGTTTGATAACAACAACACAAGATGAAGAGATAGAAAATCTCCATTAATTTACTTAAACAGAAAATCCTACCCGGAACAACACTGGAAAATGTAACTATATTGCTTTAGAATTTTAGAAAACAAAACACTGGATGAATTAACCCATTATTAAAGATAAAATGGGCAATACGCGACAATCGATCTTTTTCTTATTCTTATACTCCTGAAAACACGTTACAGATTTTAGAACTGGGCTAACTTAATACATCATCAAACGTTGCTTTTGCTTCATCTTCTTAATGTTGGATCACAAGCAAATAATTGTAAATATTTTCAGTAATTATAAGCTGTGGACTTAAATTGTTCTGTGCTTACTTTCCTATTTTGAGCTTTCCAACTTCTCCTTTTCCCGATGCTTTAGACCACTGCTGCGCCAGGTACTTGGGAACCTAATCAGGTAAATCAGAAATTCAGCTACCTAATTGCTTACATACATCCACCTCTCCTCCCTACAAAAACAGCTGTGACCGATGTGTATGATACATTGCTTATTGTTTTAAAGTATACAGGTAACATAACAGGCCGCACACCTTTACTAGCCAAACACCAGTGTTTTTTTTAGCTCCAGTTAAATCAACCTCTGATTTTTCAGACATAGCTAACGGCTATGGGACCACTAATACAAGACATCAAACGCTGCATTCAGCCTTCAAAATCATTAAACACTACATTTTCTTTTTTTCGTGTCCTTTTTCATTAGGTTTCTGTTGGCGGATCGTAGCACGCTTAAAAATTGCATATACTGCCACCTACTGTCCTGGAGTGTGGGGTTAATCGTGACATCCTACGCTCATATCCTCCAGCCAAACTGTGCTGATTATCCATGCACATTTCAAAGTAATAATGAGTCAGAATGTGCCACACTTAAAGATCAATTATATTCTTGATTCGATTTCACACGATAGGTGACTTGGGCTGTATGGAGGTAGAGCTACATCGGATGAATCTTCCATCTTGCACAGTAGCCTATCAAATCACCCTCACAGCAGTTTTCTTTAAAGTGTTGTTTAATAAATACGTTTTCTTTATTTTTTTGTCCTATAACACTGAGGAATAGCAAATGGCAATTCCTCAAAAAGTCACTAATTGAGGAATTGCCATTTGCTCATCTTCCAGTAGAGGGCGTTGTTAAACATGACTACATCAAGGGAAATTACAACTTAAGTGACGATAGTGATGGTGAGGCAGTTGAACAGTCCTACATGCAGGTTATGTATGTAGATTATCTGAACAGTTGTTGTCCTCATAGAACTGTTTCACAGTTCAGATCACTTGGTCAAAACACTGGCCCATGTTGCTGCTTATGTTGTTTACTAGGCACAAGTTCTATACTTTTGAGAGATCTTTCACCACACTGACACTCAGCAGCACTATTTCCTGGTCAAAACAGACCTCTGACTCCAAAACTAGCCTGCCTAACTTTCACCACCTTTGAATTTACCTCAGAAACTGTCACCACAACAGGGAACTTCACTCACAGACTCTCCTCCAACTGGCCACGATTCCTTATGGAAAAGTGTCGAAAGGCTATGCGCAACAGTACAGTTAGAGGGTGGACAATATTGCTGATATTGCACAGTAGCATCCCAATAAGCACTCACCTTAAGCTTCAGCACACATGAATGCATGCATGCAAGCACACACACACACACACATTCTCAAGAGACATGCTTTCAGGACAAATCAGGTCGATATATCACAGAGTGATTAGAATGTATGGATAATCCCTTGTGTACTCTGAGTACCTACTCAGTAGCTTCCCCACACCCTTTTCTCGGGGGCTCAGATTTCATGCTGAATGTGTCTCGGTGGCTTTTCCTCAGACCTAAGAGAAGTGTTGACAGGCCTCTTGCATAACATCAGAAAAAGCTGAAAGATCCTCTATCCCATTTTTCATCATGAACTAAATGAACACTGCAATAGCCGTGACTCAGGGCTTTGATACCCTTGTCAAGGTCAACATCACTTAGAGGTTTGCATTCATGCAACTGAGAGTGAGCACGAGAGAGTGAGAGAGAAGGATAGGAGCAGAAACAGATAATAGGATGTTGTTCACCAATGTTGCTTTAATTCATAAACTCACTTTGTCCTATCATTCACAGCCTTAACCCAGGTGTAATTCATATAGAGTATTAGATTCAGTTAGATAGGCAACCTAGCTATATGATTCAACGTTTCACAGTCAGGTATTTCTAGGGAAAAGGGGCCACACTGAATCTTGCTATGGCCATTTACTGTTTCTGTTTTTCAAAGAGAGCCGTGTCAACTTACACGGAACTAAATATCTGTGTACTGCTTTGCACTGTGCATCTATTTTAAAGACTATTAGTCAGATATAGTTTTTTAACACGCTCCAATTTATTGAAAGACATATAACATGTAACAGGTCAGGGATATCGATGAGATTTAGGACGAGAAGCCATGGAAGATACTGCACATGGAAGAACTAGAACAGGTTGTTTCAGGTGTGTTTAACTTACTAATTTAATATTTAATATGTTTAATATTTTATATCTCCCTGTCTCTGTCTCTAGGATCAAGCTTTGCCCTCCTTCTTCTGGGCATTTAGACAGCAAGGTAAGACCAGTATCTGTACATTATATTGATATATGCTGTACTGCATATAGTCAGTACTGACACCCTGCACACCTCTGGCAGTCCTCACATTCTTCTGCCAATTAAATCGCACAAGATTTCTCCCCCCCTAGAAAACTAGTAGACATTTAAAGCAAAAGAAACATTGTCACAATACTAATAAAACAAATATATTTGCATGTGTCTTCACGCCACAGAGTTAATATTTGGTGAGGATCATTTGAAAACGATTCTATCCACTTTCCTAAACGGTAAGGACACATTGTATAAGTTCAGAAAACGTGTATGCGATTCATTGATGGACAGCAGGTTTGATATCTTTAGAACATCCGCTTTTCAAGCAAATTTAAATAAGGACTGAGACATTCTCCGTTATGTTGGCAAAAGTTCACAAAACATTATTGATAAAATAGAACTTGCAGGGTTTTGCACATATAGGTAGAGAAATTCAGTTTAATAAATAATTTACAAAAAGTGAATTCTGCAGAAAGGGTGTAGACTTTCACTAGCAGCTAAGTGTAAGTGACTCTGTCCTGTACTCTGCCTGTTTGTGTGAACTAGTGTCATCTGAATGCATGGACTTAACCTCGCCAACCTGTGCAGGCTTGGATTCTCTCTTCCATTATTAAATACTGTATTTTCAATGGCCATTCTCATGTTTCTTTTCGGTCAACATCCAGACATAGAAGGTACAGTTACGTTTTTTTATTAATTCATTGGGTTGCCTCTCTGTTAGAATGGTGTAAGGACTACAGCACCATGACAATGTTTGAATTCCGCTTGAATATCCAAAATCAGGAATATTTTGTGATGAATTATTATTGTTTCATGCTGATTACCCAAAGTGATTATGTGAGTGCAATCTGCCCATGTTTGTTTTGCCATATTGAGTTACCATAGAGAGATTGTTCAGTACATTGTAGTCATTTTCAATAAATATTCCTATTATGTGACCTGTGATTATGAAAATAAATGAACAAAGCCTATTAAAAGTAATCTAACTCCAAGGTTTGAAGAATGTTCCATTCCCTTATGCAAGACACAGGTTTTAAATTACAAGGCAGTAATCTTCTGAAGATTGACAATCCAGACAAACGGTTACAGCTACAAGACAAGGCATGAACAAGGATCCACTGAAGGGCCTTGGCCTAGGGGGCTAATCTAAATGTAAAGCTTCGTTTTTCAACCTTTTTGGAGAGCAGAGCAGGACAGAACTATTTCCCTTCCATAACATCCATGACCTGTTTAAATGAAGTAAAATGTTTTCTGATCGAATACAAAAACAAAATAAAACTATATATCCAATCAGAATGAGCCAGCAAACATTCTCCCAGTGTCTGCGGGGGGGGGGGGGGGGGGGGGGGTGTATGACAGAGAGTGGTGAATTCCTGAGGCTGATAAAACTGTTGCATACAATAGTCCAGGGTGCACACAATTCAGCCAGAAGTTACCACAGAGATCATCCATTATGATGACTTCAAAGTATCCATCAAAGAACACATTTAAATGTCTGAATATACGGTACAGTACTTTCTCAACATTACAGCAACATTTAAGCTTTTCAGGGGATTTATTATGCTTGGTTTGATAGAGATAGTTTGCGGTGAGTCTTTGCAGGAATGACCAATGGCCCTGGGTTGAACACACGCCACTGCAGTATATGTGCACTGGACAAAGTGGCCTAAAACACTGAACTACCTGAGCCATGCTTATAATTCTAAGCGAGAGGCCGTTGTTGCAGTAAATGTCAATCAATTTGAAGGGGGGACTTCACCTTAGGGGACCTTAAAGGAGAATAAAAACAAATATCTACAATTAGCTTGAAGTAATTGTTGGACTGTCTCTCCATGGACACAACTCTCTCATTCAGGGAGAGCGATATGATCTCTGCAATATGATAAAACGTATGATTATCTTATGAAATAATTATTATCTACAAGAAAAACATTTTCTGTTTGCGGCGGAAACACAATATTGGAGAACCCCATTTGATTGGGGTGCATGGCAAAAAATACATGCAACATTATTTAAATATTACATTTTCTAACATTGCCTCCAAAGACAGCTCATGGGCTTACACAAGCCCATGAGCCAAATGCAGAAATTCTCCTGTTATTTGAACAAATGTAGTACAAGAAACGGTGGCGTCCTTCATAGAACAACCATATTTACTGGAAAGCATGAGTTGTTTTCTATTTCTACAGGTAAATGCGTATTTCTGGATATGGCTAGTTAGAACGCAAATAATTACTTAAAGGTGCATTACTGACACCAAACCAACCAGGAACAGAACACCACATGGGCTTGATCAACGTTGGTGTTTCAATAATACTATTGTTTTAAAAACTGCCTTACTTGTCCGCGAAAATGTATTATTGTTTTCACTGATGGATATTTTGTTAGGGAGGCAGTACTTATGTTTGCTATGAATTGTGGAATTTGTGGTATTTTATGGATGGACAAATACACTGTAGATTCTACGTCAGAATTTGCTTAGTCCTAGATTTTTTTTGAGAAGATCACGTATTTTTATTATATAAATGTATCATTGCTAACAAAAGTAATTTCTTTATTAACTTGTTTCACCATAAAATGTAGTGCTATTGTGAAAACCCCCTTTAACAACTTACCTTTCAAAATACCATGCTTGCCCATGCTTTTTAAAGTCTGTAAAAATACTTTTCAATTTTGCAGGTTTTGGTCCTAGTATTGAATGAGTAAGGGAGAGTAGAGAAAACTCTCGTCTTCTTAAGTGGGTGAAGGGCCAAAAAGGCTCAGAAAGAGAAATTTTCGAGGACACAGAGAGCAAACAAGTAAGGAACAAAAGTACACCCTCTAGGCTCAGTCTTGATATGCTTTGTAAAGGCAGTTGATTTGAGATAACGTGTGCATATAGAGTATCTGATGGCATGCTATAGGTAAAGAACACTGCCGTCAAATATGAAAGACAAATGTCATCATGCTCACATATAATACTGACATTCCTATAGCTGACTCTATTGGGCGTGAGTTTACTGGGTGACATGGAACATTCCAGGTTGAAGGGACTTTCTCAGTTAAGCCCAGGCATTTATATTGAAACCAGCCAAACAATTCAACCAAAACACATGCTTGTCAACAGGCAAAGTGAAAATGAGACCTTGAGAAATCTGCTCCATTTTATTCCTTTGGCACGGTAGCAAGGGGTCAGTATATGAAACTGGCCAATGGGGACAGTAGGCTACGTGAGAAGAAAAACACATGAATGAATATGCTGGGCTACAGGGTATTTAAAGTACTCAGTACAACAGGCACATTTTGTACCAGGAGTGTCCCGCAAAAAAACTTGCCACTGGTTCCCATTCAGACCACACACAAACACAAACACACACACACACACACACAGGGGGAGGGGGAGTGGACACAAGGCCCAGACAGAGGGCCTGTGACGAGTATAGACACTCCACCCCGCATCACTGGGCATGGCCCGCTCTCCTCCCGGCCCTAAGCCCCTGTTGTTTCAGGAATTCCTCCTCTGTTCACCAGTCGACGCCATGTACCCGACCACATCCACTTCTACCTAATATGAAGAGCTGTGAAACACAGTACGGCCCCCTTTTGACCACACGTTTAGCTGTAATTTCCTGCGTCCAAATATGTATCCTGGAATACAAACACGAAGAATTTCCAGTAGGCCTATTGTTGTGTTGTCTGTTGATTGGTACACCTCAGAGATGTACAACCCAGGAACACCTTTGTCATTCCCATAAAAAAAATGTTTTTTAGTGTTTACAAAATGAAAGCTTTTTTAACGGGTGTATAAATTGAGCATTATTGTTAGGGCAGGACAATAGTGCTCAGTGTGTTTTGTTGTGGAGTGCCAGTGTGATTTAAAGCTGCTGACTGCACCAGACGCTTACATTGCACTCGCCTCTCGCTGGCTCTCTCCCTTCGTCATTTGTATGGATGGGCACAGTCTGTCTGCCTGAACGGTCTGGTCACAGCCTGCTGCTCCCTGCCTGCCAGTCACCCACAACAGCCACATGCTCTCTCTCTCTCTTTCCCTCTCTCTCTCTCTCTCTCTCTCTCTCTCTCTCTCCCCCCCCCAGCAGGCGTAAAAGGAACGCCTGAGTGGCATTTCCCAAATACTGGTCTTACAGAGGGAAGAAAACTGTCTGGGCAGGTTCTCAAATTTACTGTTTGACTGGTCCAGTAAAAGTGGACAAGTTAGGAAGGAGTGTCGCCTTGTTAATGTCCACAAGTAGAAGCTATCTCTTTTCTTTACCTGTGAAAGGGGAACGTTCCGTTGTTAGGGACCCCACAGATGATGCTCTTCCCCATCAGCCCTCTGATTCGCTCTGGATTTCATTCACTTACCCCACCCCTCTCCTATCTCTCATCAACTCGTCTCATATAGCGTCCCCACTTCAGTGTAGCAGTCCTGAGGGCCTTCTGGTATTAATTAACTAGGTGGTGGCTGTGACTGAGCCAGGTATTCAGGAATTGGAGGAGAGGGTGAAGGAGTGGAGAGGGGGTAGGAGGAGAGGAGATACGAGAAGAGGAAGGAATGTGAGGAGAGGATGTGGGGGGACAGGACTAGGAGCAGGACAGGGTGTCTGAGAAGAGGGGGTAGGAGAGTGGAGGTGGTTGGAGAAGAGTAGAGGGAATAGGAGCAGAGGATGTAGGAGGAGAGAATAAGAGGGCAGAAAGGGAAGGAGGAGAGGGTGTAGGAGAGGGCGTAGGAGAGGGTGTAGGAGAGGGCGTAGGAGAGGGCGTAGGAGAGGGTGTAGGAGAGGGCGTAGGAGAGGGCGTAGGAGAGGGCGTAGGAGAGGGCGTAGGAGAGGGCGTAGGAGAGGGTGTAGGAGAGGGCGTAGGAGAGGGTGTAGGAGAGGGCGTAGGAGAGGGCGTAGGAGAGGGCGTAGGAGAGGGTGTAGGAGAGGGCGTAGGAGAGGGCGTAGGAAGAGAGAAGTCATGACACAACAATAGTCAGAAAAGTTGTCCAAACAAAGCCCATCCAGATGGGACCAGACTCTCTGCTGTTATTCAATAAGACATCCATAACAACAGGTGGGTCAGGTCTCCATGGCAGCCCACAGTGATAAAGCAGAAAGCACCGGACACAGGGAGGTGGACATACACACATATCCAGAACACACTTCCTGGTGACGGGAGGGGTTGTTGACCTGGAGTATCCACCACAGTGTGCACCCACCCACCCTCACTCACACACACACACACACCCACAATACCTGCATGTAGAAAAATCGTCAGTGCAGTGAACACATGTGTCTGGCTGCTCCATTATGTCTGCAGAATAGTCTAGCACCTCTCTGCATGCCTTTGTTTCACAGTGAAACACACAACTGATCTTGTTGTTTGTGTTGTTGATGTTTTGTTCAGACCAAAACATTTATTTTTGTTCTTTTGGTTAGAACTTAAAGGGAAAACAAAACTATGTGGCCCTATAAAAACAGTATTGCAGTACATAGTATACATACTTATGTAATAAGGTTACATAGCTGATGAAATGTATACTTACTGAGTGATTTAACGCATCATGTTGATGTCTGGTGTCTACTGTTCATGAAAATAATGACTGGCATGATGAACCATATTTCCCTTTCCATTTCAAATACATTTTTGAAAGTATGTAAAGCACTTATCAATTACAGTTGAACAAGGGTAAATGTATGTGAATACACTGTATGAGTCGTTTTGTCCCACCGTATAGTTCCCTCGGTATTTTCCGGAAAATTATGTAGACCTTCCGAAACTAATTTTTGTACACTGCCTGCCTGACTGCCTGCCTGACTGCCTGCCTGACTGCCTGCCTGACTGCCTGCCTGACTGCCTGCCTGACTGCCTGCCTGACTGCCCGCCAGCCCTCCCATGCTCTCCTCCATTCTCCCCCACCCTCTTCTCACCAGACTGCTTTATGTCTGGCTAGTCTGGGCGTCAAGTGAGCATGCGTGGTCGCCATGTTAGCAAGTTCTCTCCTCCCACTTCAGTCTCGTCACACGCCAACAGCTCAAGCCTCAGTGCAAGAAGGTGGTGGACTGACTGTGAATAGCTCTTGGAAGAGGGAGTGATACAGCAAACATTGGACTATAACAAAGACTTGTCGGATTGGATTACACCGTTTTGCGACAGAATTAACGTTAACTGGATATGTTCTCATAAGGACAACCTTATATCGGTAAAGGATTGCTTTGTTTTTAATTTTTGCTTCTGAGAAATTGAATAATGCGACTCACCACAGTCAGTTTGTGGATATAGTGATGATGATGGAGCTATACGTTACACTTGTGTCTCAGCTCTCGCTTTGATATTGTTCTGCTTACCGTGTTTTTAACTATCAACATTTGTTTTACATAGCTATCTTGCTATTGAGATATATTACGCGACGAAATGCTTGCTTGTGTGTGAGGACATACAAAATACGCGTCTGTGACTGGCTAACAAGCCCATCAGCTGACGTTAGCCCAGCTAACCAACGTTTGCTAACTTATTAGCATTTCGGCTCACCAATAGGAAATTGACGGTGAAACACGAGTATTCTCCGTGACGAGGGGGGACGCTTGTATACCCAAAAAGACGAACAAATCTAATATTGTCTTTAAGACAAATTTATTTGTCAGTGTAATACAATATTCTTCAATATCAGTATTTTGACCTATTTTTTTGTCAAAACGGCGGCCCTAACGAAGTGTAACGTTATCCGAGACTGTCATAGGCTTGCCGCTACCCCCTGGAATCTTTCAAAATGCACCATCCCGATTCTGCAGGAGAATCGGGCAGCGTCAGAAAGATGGCGCACCCGGCGAATTTTCCTAGAAGGGTTTGCAACGTTAACCCGGTCACCGGGAGTGGTCCCACGTTGGCAGCGCCGGCCAGTTCGGCAGTTAGCAACAGCCACGTCCCCGCTGAAGACTACCAATCTCCCATCCTGATGCAGCCTCAGTCCCTTGTTGGATCATCTTCCCCTGGGCCTCAGCAACCTCCGCACAGCCTGAACCTGCACTCCCAGCCCGCTCCACAGGCCCTGGCTCCATCGGCTGGCTCTCAGATAAAGAAAAAGAGTGGCTTCCAGATCACCAGTGTGACTCCAGCCCAGATCTCTGTGAGCACCAACAACAGCATAGCGGAGGACACAGAGAGCTACGATGACCTGGATGAGTCTCATACGGAGGACCTGTCCTCTTCAGAGATCCTGGATGTCTCCCTCTCCAGGGCCAATGACATGGCAGGGGCTGAGAGGAGCTCCTCAGAGGAGACACTGAATAACTTCCATGAAGCGGACACCCCTGGGGCGGTTTCACCCAACCAGCCCCCCCACACTCAGCCTTTACCCCACGGACCCCAGCATGGAGGGATGGTGAATGGAAATGTGCATCATCATCACCATCATCACCACCATCACCACCACCACCAGGGGCAACCTATTCAGCCTCCCCAGGCCCTGGTTCAGCCCTCTCCCTCTGTCACCCACTCCACCCCCACCACTGGAAGAGCAGGTGGTGCCCCGAAGATGGCGTCTGCCACGGGGGTCCCCCTGGAGAATGTTTCAGTGGGGTCCGCTGTTGTTGCAACTCAGCCCGCAGTGGCTGTTCCCCTCTCTGGAATGCACAGCTCTGCTGCTGGTGCCACAGTTAACACAGCCAATCCCCTGACCAGCAATGTTAGTAATGTGAATAAGTACAGCTCTTCCAGTGTGCCTATGGCAGGCCCTGCCGTTGGCTCCAGTGCTAGTGGCGGAGTAAGCGCCGGGGTTGGGGGTTCGATCGGGATTGGCTTTGGTAAAACCAACCCCAATGTAAATCAGATCCAACACCAAAACTCTGGAGCTGTGCATTCGAGCGTAACTATGACTTCTGCTGGTGCTAGTACCTCTGTGGTTTTGGGGCCTTCCAGTGGCACCCAGGGTGGAGGAGCTGCCCTGCACCAGCCGGGGATGAATTCCTTGGGCTTGGCTCCAGCCTCAGTCCCCTCCTCCCAGCCAGCTCCAACTCCTGCTCCTGCCGCCACAAGCTCCCGTTTCAGGGTGGTCAAACTCGACTCAAGCTCAGAGCCATTTAAGAAGGGCAGGTGGACGTGCACTGAGTACTACGACAAGGAGACCCCAGCATCGGCCCCAGCCGCCTCCTTCTCCGAGGCTACCGTTCCCAGTGGCCGGGGTGTGGAGAGCGTGCGGCAGTGCGGTCCTGAGAGTGTGACATCAGGGTTGGAGAGGGAGAGCACCAGTGGGAGTTCAGTCAGCAGCACACTGAGTCACTACACAGAGAGTGTGGGCAGTGGAGAGGCTGGAGGCGGTGCCCAGTTAAATCAGCCTCAGGCCCACTACCTGGACTACACCACCCCCCCACAGGCCTTCAAGACCTCCCACCCCGGCCTTCCTGTAGGGATATCCCACCTCCAGCCTTACCTGATTACCACGGTGGCGCCCTCAGTCCCCAGCAGCGCTCAACAGTCTGCCCCTATGAACATGGCAGGCCTCCAGACCACTGTAGGCCACCCCACGGCCCCCATGCCCCAGCAGCCGCTTACCTATGCCCAGGCAGCCTCCACCCCTGCCCCAGGCTCAGCTCAGGGACTGGTGGGGGTGTCCCAGCAGCAGATGGGCTATGTCCTTCCCCAGCAGCCGTCAGCTCCTCCCCAGGCTGCACCGGTGCACAGGCTGAGCCAGGGTGGAGGCATGCCTACGGACTACTCTCAGCCCCCAGCAGGCCTACCCCCGCCGGCTCTCTCGCAGACCTTGCCTGGACCCGGCCAGATGATGACCGTCCCACAGAAGCAGCAACAGCAATTGCAGGGCGTTGGCTCCGTGCCCCAGCTCCCAGCCCAGAGTCTCCCTCAACAACAGCCCCAGCAGACTGCTGTACAGCCCCCTGCGGTCGGAGGGGGGTTAAGGCCTCAGATAGGCCCAGGAGGAGTGACTGGTTTTGGGCAGCAGCCACAAGGACACCCTCTCCTTCTGGATCATCAGCAGCAGCAGCAGCAACAACAACAGCAACAGCAGTCACGCCCAGGCCAAGCCCAAGGACTTGCCACCCACCCTGTCCCCCCTAACCAAGGCAATCAAGCCTCCAATGTGCCTCCTAACCCCCAGAGCGAACCCCAGACCCTGAACAGCAGTGGAGTGGTCCAGTCTCACCCACAAGCCCAGACACCCAGGGTCAGCATGCCCCAGGACTTCAGCAGTGCCCAGGCCCACACGCAGGCCGCCCAGGCTAGTGTGCTGTATGCCAGCCTGCCCTCCTTCACCACCACCCAGCTGGAGAATGCCCAGCGCCTGCTGTTCCAGCACCAGTCTGCCCTGCTGGCCCAGGCTCTGCCAAAGCTGGCCAGCGAGGCTGGCTCTGTGGTCGGCACAGGCCTGGGCAGCGAAAGTAATGCTGCCACAGCCGCCGCGGTCAGTGCCTTAACCGCCTCCGCCGGACTCTTCAAAGCGGTGGACGGGGACGATGATGGGTGAGTCATGAATCATCTGCTTGTCCCTGGTGGAAGTCGACCTGAGCATCCAATGATAATTATTTCAAATTTACTACTGTGTCCGTTCCCTTCATCCTGAATGTGGCCTAGCTAAGGTTCTCTTGAGAAATGCACGCT
This sequence comes from Esox lucius, assembly GCF_011004845.1. Classification (NCBI taxonomy): domain Eukaryota; kingdom Metazoa; phylum Chordata; class Actinopteri; order Esociformes; family Esocidae; genus Esox; species Esox lucius. Next base: position 24,168,983 of record NC_047584.1, on the reverse strand, counting down.
GAATTGTTTTCCCTTCCATGGCGGTGTGTTTTTAGAACAGTAAGTGTGAGAATATTCTTGAAGTTATTTGTTTATGAAGGACATTTTTATGGCAGTCCCACAGGGCAAGTAACACACTGGCTTTATTTGGCATGTGTAGGCATATTGTCACATTGGCATATTTCATTGCGTTGTTTCTGAACAAATCTATCTACACAACAAAATTTGATTTTTGAGATATAAGGTTCGTTTTTATACCCTACCGTTCAAAAGTTTGGGGTCTTTGTTTTTGAAAGAAAAGATTTATGTGAGAAATTGCCAAGAATCTGAAGATGCCAAACAACGCTGTGTACTACTACCCTCACAGAACGTGCAAACCACCAGTCTCAACGTCAACAGTGAGGAGGCGACTCCAGGATGCTGGCCTTTTAGGCAGAGTTTCAAAGAAAAACCATATCTCAGACTGGCCAATAAAAAGAAAAGATTAAGATGGGCATAAGAACATTGAGACAGGAAGATTAGAAAAAAGTGTTAGGGACAGACAAATCAGATCACAAAGAAGAGCATCTGTAAGATGCAGACCAAATGAAAAGATGCTGGTTGAGTGCTTGATGCTGTCAAGCATGGTGGAGGCAATGTGATGCTCTGGGGTTGCTTTGGTGATGGTAAAGTAGGAGGTTTATACAGGGTATAAAGGATCTTGAAGAAGGATCACTCCATTTTGCAACACAATGCCATACCCTGTGGACAGTGCTCGATTGGAGCCAATTTCCTCCTACAACAGGACAATAACCCAAAGCACAACTCCAACTATAAACTATGCAATAACTATTTATTGAAGAAGCAGACAGCTGGTATTCTGTCAATAATGGAGTGGCCAGCACAGTCACGGTATCTCAACCCTGTGGAGCTGTTCTGGGCGCAGCTTGACTGTGTGCTATGTAAGAAGCACCCATCCAGCCAATCCAACTTGTGGGATGGGCTTCAGGGAGCATGGGATGAAATTGCTTCAGATTACCTAAACAAATTGACAACTAGAATGCCAAAGGTCTGCAAGGCTTTAATTGCTGCGGGTGGAGGGATTCTTTGTCAAAAGCATAGTTTGAAGGACACTTATTTTAATGAAAAATCCTTATTTCTAGCCAGTGACATTATTTCCTATTTATTTTGCTATATTTCCTGTTCCCATTCATTTAATCTATGTTTTCATGGAAAACAACGACGTTTCTAAGTGACCCCAAATCTTTGAATGGTAGTGTACATACAGAAAAACCATCTAACTTTGTTGTAAACGTAAAGCCGTCAAGCCAAAAGAGGCACATGGAGACTTGGTACTGTGTCATGTATGTGACAATATGTGCCCCTTTTATGTAACCAAATCCACTCGTTTTTAATGAGTTCATTCTGCTGACGTTTTAAAAAAACATTCCAAACTATTTGATAATTTTTTTTAAATGCACTTCAGACTAACATCCATAAAGTAGATTGTAGCATCCTCTCCAAGTAACAAGGGATTTGGCAGATCTTCAGTAAAAAAAACTTTGCTCTACAGTTCAGTGAAGCCTTTTTTTTAAAATGGTATTATAATGACAAACTCATTTACTAATGTATTTCCAAAACGTGTTAATTTTATATATTATCCTTAATGCATCTCTATGGAATCCCAGGATTGACAAACGTTATTGAGAGTTTATTTGACAAGTAAATTATTAAAAAGGATAGTGAAGTGTTTAATCATTTCATTTGCCTCATATAAGCCAATAAAATAAATGAATGCATTTATTTTACTCTTCCATTCATCATTTACTCACCCTTTTATATTTTTCAGCACCTCACTTTTACCATTTTCCCAGGCCTAGAACAGTTCAATAATTTATCTATTTCCTTGAGACAATTTTCCTTGTCATATTATAATTAGAAGGGTGTGTCTAAAACCACGCAGAGGATAAATGGGTTGTACCTAACCGTCAATGCTGAATACAGACTACAGCAATAAAAACAAGTCTTTATCTAGTCATATTTCAGTCTCCAGCTGTCATATATCTTAGAAACACACGTCTTAAAGTAAAAGTAAAAAAAGTTTTACACAAAGGTAAAAAAGTACACATGCACAAAGTTCAGCTCCGGCAGGGATGTCACTGTTCTTAACGAGTTGAATAACGCAGCGGGTGCTGTTTATGTCTTACAAGTGACTAAGACTTGTAGTGTGTTTGCATGTCATTGCTTTTCATGTTTTGTGAGGTGATCTAAACACTCATGGGTTGTAAATGTAGAACATTTGACCGGGTTGTGCAGTAGCTCCATAGAATTCCCAGCCGCCATGTTTTAACACTGTTTTCCCCGCCAGGTTGAAAGTGACTGAAAGTTGTGAATACTTGTACTCTGAGTGAAATTATACTGCATATTCAAGCATTATTTTTCATTTGTCAAATGGAATTTAGCTGGAAAGAATTTAGCTGGTAAATATATTATATAGCTTCCTTTCACAGTGGCTGGTAAACAAAAATGTTAGAATCACCATGGTGCTTTTTTTGTTTTATATTGCATACATACATAAACAAAGGCTGATGGCCTCGGTGCCCATCCAACTTAAGCAACCCTTTTAGGTCAAGTGGCCCTAAAATCACAGAATTCCCTTCCTGATTATGGGAAAATCGTTCGTTAATCAGTTCCAAAACAAATCTTCAGTCCGTTTTTGATTGATTGATGCGGAGACAGTATCACTAAAGGCATGGTCCGACTATCGACGTTGTTTCCTTCTTGCCCTCCGCGTATGTCTAAAGTTCCTTCCGTAATGTTGTATCTGCTGTGCTAAACAGCATTACACGATCCAATGTTTAGTCAGCGTTTGCCTTTAAACACAGTGTCCTAAATGTGACCTTGCATTCCAGCCTTGTTGCAGCAACGGTAAGGGTGGAGGGGCATTGGAGGCCAGTGTAACCATCTAGTCTGGCGTTACGGCCTGCGGGGTGTCTGTGGTGGTTGTGCCAGTCTGGTTGGTGTTGGGTGAATCCAGGTCGCCACGGCAGCAGTGTGTGTGGTTGAGTGGGCTGCCAGACTGTGTGGGATGGCCGACCGATTTCATGTCTGTCTGAGACAGCTTAATGCTATTGCTTGGCTTCCTCTCCACTGTAGACACTAGACCAGGGGTGGGCAATGTTTTTCACTGGGGGGCCACACTGAAAATGCCAGAGAGCATCGTGGGCCAGATTACTTCTTTAACCAACATGCCTAAAAAACACAACATGGCTAACTCTGTTAACTTGCATATTATAATTATGCATATTTATTTTCCATGCAACACTGTTTTCATAATTGAACTTAATTTATGTTAACAATTTAAAAAAAATAAAAAATTCTGTTAACAACTGTTTTTATGGCAGGCAAAGGCCTACAAAATTCATTTTAGGGTTATTTCTCAACAAAAATGTTGCCGCACATACTTGCCTAAAAACGTAACTTTCATCTCCACAGAGTAAGTTACATTACATACGGTATAGTGTATAACAGTTATATAGGTATAATAGTTATTAGGGCAGACATAAGTCTATGAAATCACTTCTGAAGATTTTCACTCAAAGCAAATGTTGGTATAATTGCTGTCATCTAAGTTCATGCAGTATATTTTCTGTACTACGTGCTTTTAACGACAGCGATTCCAGCAGCCCAGACCCAATTTTTTTTTAGGGCTACTCACTCAATATGAACAGGAGAGCCTCAAATGGGCATTGACAAGTGAGGTGAAGTCATGAGTCGTTTCTGTTGAAGCAGTGTGTGGTTCTGTTGAAGAAGTGTGCGGTACTGCTGCAAGATTCATCAGTGAGGCTGCATCTGCGCTTGGACTTGTTGAGTTGTAGCATCGGGTGACAGTTTTTGCATTTCGCTGCATGCTTGCTCTGGAAATGCCTCTGCAAATTGTACTCTTTAAAAACTGTGACGTTAGCTTAACATATTAAGCAAGTTGCTTTACCAGCGTCATCTGCAAATAAATATTTTCCTGTCAATAGTTTAAATACCCTGCTTTCGTTATCAACCTTTCTTAGGCTCATTTCCATAGATCGCTAGCCACCAACTGCGTATAGTACGTACAAATGATAACTTCCGCGCGTGGATTATAGTGCTGGTCCCTACGATACGTAGGGACGCAAATACATTGTTTCAACTTAAAGGTATTTTAAACAGACAGTATGATACTGCTGTATTTATTACTGGGAGTGCCACAGGACTTCTAAATAAATAAATATGCAACAGTAAATAAAGTAATGTAATCTGCAGACCTCGTCAGGTTTTTTTTATTATTTTAAACGTTTTGGATGTATTGGGGCCGGATAGAATGACTCAACGGGCCGGATCCGGCCCGGGGGCGTGGTCTTGCCCACGTCTGCGCTAGACTGTAGTCCTCAGCTGGAGGTGACGTCTTGACTGCTTCAGACTGCAGTGACTGCATTAACCCCCCCCCCACTGCCACTGTCCTAGCCGTTTCAACTTTTGACGGACATCTGCCTCAGACAGATCCATCCCTATCTGCTGCATGGAATACCAGTTTTGCTTCCTATGTGCTTCCTTTTCCAGTCCAGGCATATCCTGCGTTCTCTCCTGTCTTCTCTTGGAAAGGCAACGAAGAGGGTGAACGTGGATGAAGTCATAAAAACAAGTTTTATTTGTTGTGCAAGACATTTTATAGAAGCAATAAGCATGTTGCCACTCAGGTTTGAGACACATGACTATGTTTGATGAAAGATGACTGTCAAGGAGGGGAGGAGCCTATTAACAAAATGATGGTCTCGTCAACCACTCCTCAGTTTCCATGTCATAGAATAAAGACTACTGAGACTTTTGTCCAAATGAGAAAAAGCCAAGCAGGGGCCATAAACTGATATGTCTCATAAAGTTAAAGGCGGAATAATGTAAGTGGATGCAATACTGGAGGAAAATATCCTTCTGAAGTTGTGGCCTGGATACCAATGTAAGGCTTTGCACACTATCAGATCTAATCTTTCCTGTCTCAAAGCCTATTGAATTGTAAAGGGTCACTCAGTGCTAACAGACCATTGACCGTGCAGCTCTGTGATGAATGGGCGAGTAAGCCCATGGAATTTCACTCTTAATATATTTAGAAATCCGTTATTGAGGCTAGTAGTGAAGGAATTCTAATTAGCTTTAAAGCAGATTGTTAGCAGCTTTTTTTTTTAATAACTTCCATAATGCAATTATTTTGTTGTTTAGAATTGGAACTTACGTAATGCTGGTGGAATATGGTGCAATGGCATGGTCCATTTTAAGCACGCCAACTTTGTAGAGCTGGGTCCAGCCCAAAGGTAATCGACCAGGGATATTAACCGACAAGAACTTGGTTCCTCATTTAAACTGTATTACAGTCTGCTAGACGGGACCATATGCTGTTGTTTGCTACTGTTAGAAACCCCTGGGCCGTGGCTTACCGCAACGCTGAGGGATGGCTACTGCTGTCACATGACAGTGTACTCTGAGGAATGTGTAATCTAGGAGGATAATGTGGATTATAGTCTTTAATAAAAGCAGTGTTTGAGCTCGAAGCCCAAATCTCTTCACAAATGAGCAGCATGTCTTGGTCAATTAGCCTCTTAGCCAGCGGTTTACCCTCTGCACAGAGAATGAGGAACTTTACATTGGCTTGTATTGAGTTTAACCTTTGCCACCTCTGGATAATCTAGTGACAATAACTATTATTTACACTTCTGAAAATTACCAGTAGTATAATTTATGTTGGTACTTTATTTTTGTCCCAGTGCCTCACAGAATGTGCTGGAATAATGTAGCATGGTGATGACGACGGTAATGGTGAGGCTGCATCCGTGGCGATGTCTAAATCGTCCGGGCGGCCCTTCTCTCAGAGTTCTTCAGCAGGACACAAGCAGCCGTCCCGGCAGGCAGGCAGCAGGAATGAATTAATGCTCAGTCTGGTAACCCCTCATTACATATGCTGCTACGCTGCACAATCCACCTGGGTGTGTTAGTGTCAGGAGACAGCTAGCTAATGACTGCCTGCTGCCCTTTGATGTTGGCTCTCTATTGTACTTGGCTAATTGACATTATGCCCTCCTTCACCGTTTTCCCTTTTGTTCTCGCAAGGAAAGTGGTCAGATTTTTACCTTCCAGAAAAGGCCAAGGACTATTGAGGCATTGCTGATGCCATTCAGACCGCATACGATTTCATTGCGTTAGCATCTCTGGTTGCAAACCCTGCATGTATCCACTACTGTCCTCTCACCAGTAATAATTCACATTGAGGTGCTGGCGTATTTCTTCACGGATATGCATTCACAAAAGTTTTTTTGGGGGGATAATGACAATGGGGACCATTGTGATGTCCATTTTGGATTCTGAATCAACATTTATAAAATTATTATTTTTGGTTTATAAACACTAAATGATACTGTATGACTCTACTATTTATTGACTTGTAGATGCATTCATTTTACAGTCATTGAAATTTAAGTGCCAACATGTCATTTGAAGTAACTCTTTGTACTTTATATATATATATATATATATATATAAAAAAAAGATTCAGGCATTTTATGCATTATTGGACAGCAGGTAGTGATAGAGGACATTTTTCCCAAAAAATCTTTTATCAAATGTTTTAATTAAATCAGCAAGGAAAGTAATGTAATCGTTGATATTGATAATAGTTCAGAATAAGAAAGGATATCTCTTTTGGGATGTAGTTATTAAAAGTTGTGCAAAACCAAACCTGCTTTCTTCATCTCTTGCATTTAACTTAAAGATTAAACAGTACACAGAGAAACAAAGTTGTCATTTTTAAAGTATATTTTCAGATTTTAACAAGGGCATAGATACAAATTCATATATCATCATGAAAATCATACTGACAAAAAATATTGTATATATCTTGATGTACATTTTGAGCCTTATTGCCCAGCCCTACCACATTGGTTTTGAACATTTTAGGGATTGGAAATATATACTATTTCCTTTGATTAACTTTTATTATTTTCAATTGCAATGGGTAAATGCCCTATTTTGAGAAAATATGTATCTGGTTCAGGGAGTCGCTCATGGCTAACCCCATGCAATGGCTGCTACATTTAATCCTGCCAATTAAGTTTGTGCCTGCACCCATCACAGCCCCCTCTCCCCACTCCTGCCTCTTGACCGCCACCATGGCCACAGACAGGGAGCAGAACGTTCCAATAACACTGTGTGCAGGGCTTGACATTAACTTTTTTTGGTCACACGTCCTTTGGACAAGTGTGTCAGATAAATTTTACTTGTCCAATAGCAGAAAATACTTTCAAGTGTTTTCAAGTACTTTTATTTACGTGTGTGTGTGTGTGTGTGTGTGTGTGTGTGTGTGTGTGTGTGTGTGTGTGTGTGTGTGTGTGTGTGTGTGTGTGTGTGTGTGTGTGTGTGTGTGTGTGTGTGTGTGTGTGTGTGTGTGTGTGTGTGTGTGTACAATAACAAGAATTACATCTCTCACTCTTGTGTGGGCACCAAGGCTAATCAAAATCTGCATGATAAGTTGATAGGGCACATGGTCATTTTTTTTAAATAAATGTGTAAGCATTTTTTTATTTCAAAAGCTACATTCTTTGATGACCAAACTTTTCACCCTGTATTGTAATGTTGTGGTGTTTCTTGGTAACCATGACAGATTTGGGTGGAAGCCTTTCAGTTGAATACTTGCAAAGGACATGACAAGTCTTTAGGCTAACGGAGCCAATATGGCTGGAAACAGAAAAACCTGACCAGAAACATCTGTGATGCAAGCTTCTTTCCCCCCCCTTGTAGACTCTAAATTACTATCTGAGCAGCCAGCAACACTGTCATGATAGGACTCCCATTTCTTCTAATAACCAGAGCCAGGTCATTCAAACAGTCCATTAGGTCTTTTTCTGGTCCAACTAATTAATGGCTGCCAGACAGCAAGGCAGGACAGGGCAGGCAGCCTTGTATCTCTGTGTTAATGACTTGCTCTAACCTTGCTTTGTGGCTACGGTCTGCTGTCATTGTCCTACCTTTATGTTGGGTTATCACTCTCTGTCTTGTCTTGCTCAGTTGCTTTGTGTAGGCAGTAAAATGGTCATGTTAGTGTCTGAGAGGAGTTGTAATTATTAGATTTCTGAATAACTGTTCTGCTTTTTTGTCAATGGAAGGTGTTGTAGACCAAAGATGGTGTTGAGGTGTCTGATGGCAGGTATGGCACCATGGTTACTTTCTTTTTAGTAGATTGAAAGTTTGTGTTTGTGGGGGATCCTGGTTTTAGAAGTTCCCACAAAGACATTCTAACCTGACAAGTTGGTCCCCACAGCATGCAGTCTCTGACATCTGCAAATAGAAAATGAACTTTATACCGTGTGTGTGTGTGTGTGTGTGTGTGTGTGTGTGTGTGTGTGTGTGTGTGTGTGTGTGTGTGTGTGTGTGTGTGTGTGTGTGTGTGTGTGTGTGTGTGTGTGTGTGTGTGTGTGTGTAATCATTGTCATTCTTCAAATAGCCATGAAACTCCATGTTTCAATGCGAGTGGATTTGATGACACGGGGCATGTCGCCACATTCACTACATGACATCATAAACAATTTACTGTCACCTGTTTTGGTTTCACAGTGTCGCTTTCACAACCAGTGGCCAAACATCCCCCAAAGGGTCTAAGAGTCCGGTTTAGGGTAAAACATACACTTGGAGTTAGTTTAGGATTTGGGCATTGGGATTAGGTTAATTTAACGCATTAAGTTTGGCTATTTAGTTTCTGGTTTGGGGATTGGGACAATGGGTAATGATTTGTTCTGGTGTTTGCTGTCTTCCTCTGGCCTCTAGGGTCAGGGTGTGCTCTGTGTAGTGTGCTGGCAGGCAGGTATAGGGAGATGGTTATCAGTGTTGTCTCTGTGGTGAATGTGACTGGGCTCTGGCAGTAGGGCAGGGAGCCACTAGAGTGGGTCTGTGTGCGAGGCTGTCATTGTGTTGAGATCATCGAGATTAACTCCCAAATTAAACCCAGGCGCAGAGAGGAAGTGGCTTGGGTCAGCTCAGTTGGGACCAGTTCAGACCAGTACTAAGGAACGGACTGGACTGGACTGGTGTTGTGTCAAATGGTGACTAGAGTACATTAAATCACTAGTTCTACATGCAGGTGTGTGGGAATCAGTAATACCTTTTTAAAACATGTCTGAGCATGAAATTGGTCACTGTCTGGCCATACTGCTGCTGGCCAGTTAGTGGCTGGATGTCGACTGCCCCCTAGCCCTTTTTCTAAAAAAAAAAATCCTGGAGATGTTATATTATGCATATTCTCACACACACACTGGAGTCTGGTCAGTTTCGTCCTCAATGAGAATGAATGGAAAATTGTCATTCACATCTGTCTCACTGAGGGGGTTGAAGTGATCTGGTGATACACGTTTGACTGTCTGTGTCCATGTTGATGTCATCTCCTGTAGGACCTGTGATCTCTGTGGGTCTGAAAAGAGCCTTGTCTCTGCTCTCCCAGGAGCTTTTGCTTTTCAGTGATGTCATTGGAATTATGTCCATCTCTTCCAGTTTTTGTTCCCCTTGCTATGAGGTGTGTGTCTCTCTCTTTTGTTCCTTGAGCTCTAAGATAAATGCCTGCTATAACAGGACTGAAACACAATCTGGGACCCAAAACAGCATGAGCCCAGTCAGTCTCACCTGCCCTGTCTGTCCTTACACAACCTCTGCTGTGTCTGTCTGGATGTGTCTTGTCTGGATGTGTCTTGTCTGGATGTGTCTTGTCTGGATGTGTCTTGTCTGGATGTGTCTTGTCTGGATGTGTAGCCACATTGATTGTATTAGTTGACCTATGAAGGGCTCTAAAAAATATTTGTTGCAGAGAAAGCGCACAAGGAATCACGAAAACTAGACATTAAATCTAAATCACCAATGCAAAAGACTTTGCGGTCAGTAAGGATTGATCCGTCTAGATTCAGTCATTCCAGGATTTTGTGATTCTAATTCAATGGAAAAACAAATGTGTACATTGCATGAAACCTTGTTTGCAATGTTGTGTTTTGCAGTATCATCGTGCCATGTCGTGGTGGCACGAAGTTGACAGTTAACAATACTAATTGATGCAACAATGTAGGTTATCGCCATCATAACTGTAGAATAAGTATTTGACGGCTAGCATAAAAATACTCGCGCCTGAAGTGAAGAGTAGCTTTAACGCTGGGTTAAATTCAGTACAGGGTGTTGCTGCTGTTCAGAGCTCTGCCCAAAGAATGTGGCAAACCTACTAATTGAAAGGCCTAATAAAATGACTCCCTAGCAAAACTTGTTTACAAAGTTAGCACATCTAACTGATGTAATACAATATGCAAAACTGTAGACCAGCTGCATTCTTTTCCGAATTATGACAGCTTTATTGCATTCAAAATGCACCGCTTGGTTTCGGTGAGGAATTGTGTTTCAACCATGAGCTGCCGTTTTGGAATTGCATACTGCTTTGTTTCATATCTAACCACAGCCTGCCCACTATGTTTAAGCTCAAATGATACACAAGTCAGGGAATCTGATGGTTTGAAAGGAAACGTCTTTCATGTTCTTATTCTATTAACTGTATTATGACTCCTATTAGCAGTGATTATTGATAACTTAAGAAACACTTGTTTTGTTAGAAATGGCAAAGGCTACAGATTAGATAAAATATAATTTTTGAACCACAAATCCCATTTGGATAATACGAAGATGCTTATCCAAAAAAAACAAGAAAAATAGGCTTAATAAACAATGGGTCTTCCTAATGCTGCATGGCAATGAGAAAACTCCAGAAGTGGTTTTACCATGTCACCAGTAGTGTGGGCTGGTGGTTTTGTCTGTGTGAGATGTTGAAATTCTGCTTCAAATTGTCCCTAGTTATATTACTCTTTATTGTTTTTATTTTTTTACTTTATTTTTTAAACATTATTAAATGTATTGCTGACTTTCTGAGAAACGGCTACAAATAAATCACCAAGAAATCTTGCTAAATCCTGGAGGGACAATAACTGTGCTCTGTTATGTTTTCCATAGCAACAGGCTCTATGGAGACAGCATAGCTTAGTTCACACTGGGAGACCCATTCTGAGATTTATTTTCAGAAATTGGTCTGGACCAATCGCATCGGATCATTTTACGCTAGGTATTTTCCAGACCAGATGCTATAGTCCAAAAGATCAGTTAGTGCAAAACACATCTCTAAATGTGTCAGCCCGTGATGCCATACGTTTGGTGTCATTCTGGAATATTAATGTGGTCTGGATTTTAGTATGCTACCACTGTTAGTCTGTGAAGCCCAGTCAGTATAGTTATTACTATTATTTATTGTTGTTATTATTATTTTTATTATCGAGCATAATTTCCATTTAGAAGCCAGTGTGGAGCCAAGTGAACAGGAAGAAGTATTGTGATGTCTGCCTGGTGTGGTGATGGAGGGCTGTGTTAGTCGGCCTCTCTCATCGGGAAGAGCATGAACACCTCTTATAATGCTAAAGCGGTCCGTCTCCCCTGTATAACACATATCCAGAGGACACCAGAACACTGCTGTGTGTGTGCGCGTACCATTATTACTAGTCTTTGATCCGGGTTGCTGATCTTTCTGATGTTTCATTTCTCTCTCTTGGACAGTGCTGCTCTTGTGTTACTAGTCGTAAATGGGGGTGATTGACGGCAGTGTTTTTGTGTAGGCGTAGTTTTTGCTAATGGGTTATAATGGACGATAATGGACTGCATTTGTAGTCTACCTTTCATGTCGCGGTCTGTCAAATGTTTCAGTCTAAAATGAGACTTAGCGCTAGACGCGAAACCGCTTTTTTTTGTCCAGGAGATGGGGAGGTCATTTCAGACTGAAGGATTTTACTGACACAGCATTGGCCGTGTTGAGTATTCCGCGGTCTTTCCTGCGTACTGCTCTGTGGTCACTGCAGGTCCCATGGCCCTTGGGGAAGAGTAGGGGGATAACTACTGCTGGGCAACGTTGGGATGACCAATTCCTGTCATGAAATTGCAGGGAGAAATGCAATAAATTAACACACATTAGTTAACTTGTTCAGAGCTCCAAATAGTATAAATATACACTCACCTAAAGGATTATTAGGAACACCTGTTCAATTTCTCATTAATGCAATTATCTAATCAACCAATCACATGGCAGTTGCTTCAATGCATTTAGGGGTGTGGTCCTGGTCAAGACAATCTCCTGAACTCCAAACTGAATGTCAGAATGGGAAAGAAATTTTTATTTAAGCAATTTTGAGCGTGGCATGGTTGTTGGTGCCAGACGGGCCGGTCTGAGTATTTCACAATCTGCTCAGTTACTGGGATTTTCACGCACAACCATTTCTAGGGTTTACAAAGAATGGTGTAAAAAGGGAAAAACATCCAGTATACGGCAGTCCTGTGGGTGAAAATGCCTTGTTGATGCTAGAGGTCAGAGGAGAATGGGCCGACTGATTCAAGCTGATAGAAGAGCAACTTTGACTGAAATAACCACTCGTTACAACCGAGGTATGCAGCAAAGCATTTGTGAAGCCACAACACGCACAACCTTGAGGCGGATGGGCTACAACAGCAAAAGATTTTGGTGGGCTACAATTTGCACAAGCTCACCAAAATTGGACGGTTTAAGACTGGAAGAGTCTCGATTTCTGTTGACATTCAGATGGTAGAGTCAGAATTTGGCGTAAACAGATTGAGAACATGGATCCATCATGCCTTGTTACCACTGTGCAGGCTGGTGGTGGTGGTGTAATGGTGTGGGGGATGTTTTCTTGGCACACTTTAGGCCCCTTAGTGGCAATTGGGCATCGTTTAAATGCCACGGCCTACCTGAGCATTGTTTCTGACCATGTCCATCCCTTGATGACCACCATGTACCCATCCTCTGATGGCTACTTCCAGTAGGATAATACACCATGTCACAAAGCTCGAATCATTTCAAATTGGTTTCTTGAACATGACAGTGAGTTCACTGTACTGAAATGGCCCCCACAGTCACCAGATCTCAACCCAATAGAGCATCTTTGGGATGTGGTGGAACGGGAGCTTCGTGTCCTGGATGTGCATCCCACAAATCTCCATCAACTGCAAGATGCTATCCTATCAATATGGGCCAACATTTCTAAAGAATGCTTTCAGCACCTTGTTGAATCAATGCCACGTAGAATGAAGGCAGTTCTGAAGGCGAAAGGGGGTCAAACACAGTATTAGTATGGTGTTCCTAATAATCCTTTAGGTGAGTGTATGATATGAACTATTTTATTTGAAAACAATTGAATGAATAGGCCTTATTTTGATTTTAGAAGGCTTAGACTGTGGGTTGTATTCTGTTGATGTCTTAAATTATAGAAGGTAACCTTGTATAGACAATTTTAGAATAGTAGTTCTGTACGTTCTGGTAATTTATGTTCAAACTATTTGGGAGATTTGTTTCCCTTTGTGCGACTGTATGACTATTTCACTTTCATATACTGCTTTTTAGACACCGCCTTTATGAGTACAGGGAAATGAGGGAATAGACTCCGTGCAGTGTTGCCTTCCTTGTCGCTCACTGCATGGCACAGGCTGGCCCCGGGCAGCATGAGTCAAGTTCAGATTAGGGTTGCACGATATTGGAAATAACTGACCTTGCAACATTTTATTTTTCTGCGATATATATATTGTGATATGGAAAAAAATTCTTCACTATACGACTTAAATCTCTATTTGAGAATAATTTATTATTCTAGAATGATTGGGGTGATTCTTTTTTTTTAGGGAACTGCATTAAAATATAAACTGAAAATGACTTTTTACCTATTGACTTATTTTGGGTAGTTTAATTTGTTAATTAATACACTGTTTAAGTCACCTTGGTTTCATTGTATTCATGTAATATTCTTCTATCAATTCAGGCTAAAGTCAATGATCTAACATGTTATGGTTGCTTACCCTAAAATAAAGGGGCTCCTTTGTGAATGAAGAGGTGTGGTGTCTATATGGGATCCAGGAGATTACAGGAGGCTTTATCTCATTACTCCAACCAGGTTAAAACAGAGCAGTCTCTATGGAAGAAGTTTCATAATCACCATAGGGAATTAATGTGAATGACAAAATCAAATCAAAAAGTAATTTAACATGTTATTACATGACAAATTAAATTATAAACCACCTTTTTGAAAATAGAAACATCTTTTAATTTAAAACATTTGAAAGATGAACAAGAGCAAGTATATACCAATTTGTAATAATAAAAGCAAAACCTAACTAATAAATACCAATGAACTTAACATTAATAACATATCAACAAAGAAACATTGTATTTGGCTTGGGGCTTGTTGTCTTCACTGATGAAGTCCATCTTGAACCGGGGGTCCAAACAAGAAGCCGCATCTAGCAGCTCCTGAGTAGCTTCATATGTATATTTCTTGATGTAGTGCAACATCTCAGTTTTCAAGGTCTTGGTCAAGTCTGTCTTTCTCTTGTATTAGCAGCATTGAAGTGTTGAAGAGGGGAAGAACTGGCTTCACATATGAGACACTAACATAGTGTTCTACTGAGAGATCTGTGCAGTCCAGCAGTGGGCCCATTGACTTACTGACAGATTCCAGGACATCCATATCTTGCTGCCAGGTTAGGATTAGATGTCGTGTCTTCCTGTCCTCAGACAGGACCTGAGTTATAGCCTTCTGCTGCTCTAGTATCCTGCTGATCATCTTCTGTCTGGAACCCCATCTTGTTTGGCATTCTGATATGAGGGAATGTGAAGGTAGATTGAGTTCCTTCTGGGCTCTTTCAAGAGCACTTCTGGCCTTCAAGCTGTGAGAGAAATGACCCACCAGCTTCTTGCAGACACCTGCAGCACAGTCAATGCATCCATCCTTTTTCACTGCATTTTCTAAGGGAAAATGACAAAATAAAGTACTTATTATTATTATTATTATTATTATTATTATACACATTTAATACATTTAATTGCTCAACTGTTTTGCAAATGATTACACAATTAGGTATTTACGGATACAATTTAGAGTTTCAGCATGCTTTCTTTGTTTTAAAGACCTATAATAAAACATTAATTCTCATGATTAAAACATTGATTCAACAAGGTGCTGAAAGCATTCTTTAGAAATGTTGGCCCATATTGATAGGATAGCATCTTGCAGTTGATGGAGATTTGTGGGATGCACATCCAGGGCACGAAGCTCCCGTTCCACCACATCCCAAAGATGCTCTATTGGGTTGAGATCTGGTGACTGTGGGGGCCATTTCAGTACAGTGAATTCATTGTCATGTTCAAGAAACCAATTTGAAATGATTCGAGCTTTGTGACATGGTGCATTATCCTGCTGGAAGTAGCCATCAGAGGATGGGTACATGGTGGTCATAAAGGGATGGTCATGGTCATAAACAATGCTCAGGTAGGCCGTGGCATTTAAACAATGCCCAATTGGCACTAAGGGGCCTAAAGTGTGCCAAGAAAACATCCCCCACACCATTACACCACCACCACCAGCCTGCACAGTGGTATCAAGGCATGATGGATCCATGTTCTCATTCTGTTTACGCCAAATTCTGACTACCATCTGAATGTCTCAATAGAAATCGAGACTCATCAGACCAGGCAACATTCTTCCAGTCTTCAACCGTCCAATTTTGGTGAGCTCGTGCAAATTGTAGCCTCTTTTTCCTATTTGTAGTGGAGATGAGTGGTAGCCGGTGGGGTCTTTTGCTGTTGAAGCCCATCTGCCTCAAGGTTGTGCGTGTTGTGGCTTCACAAATGCTTTGCTGCATACCTCGGTTGTAACGAGTGGTTATTTCAGTCAAAGTTGCTCTTCTATCAGCTTGAATCAGTTGGCCCATTCTCCACTGACCTCTAGCATCAACAAGGCATTTTCGCCCATAGGACTGCCGCGAACTGGATGTTTTTCCCTTTTCATACCATTCTTTGTAAACCCTAGAAATGGTTGTGCGTGAAAATCCCAGTAACTGAGCAGATTGTGAAATACTCAGACCGGCCCGTCTGGCACCAACAACCATGCCACGCTCAAAATTGCTTAAATCACCTTTCTTTCCCATTCTGACATTCAGTTTGGAGTTCAGGAGATTGTCTTGACCAGGACCACCCCCCTAAATGCATTGAAGCAACTGCCATGTGATTGGTTGATTAGATCATTGCATTCATGAGAAATGCAATGATCTAAGGCAATGAAATCCTAATAATCCTTTAGGTGAGTGTATAATGCTAGTTTAACATTCTAAAATATAATACACACACACACACACACACACACACACACACACACACACACACACGTGTGTATATGTTTGTATATGTGTATGTATATATGTATGTGTGTATTATATATGTATGTATGTTTAACTTACTATATCGCAGGTTCTGCGATGTGACTATTGCGGATGCATACATCCACAATGTGGATGCTGAAACGATATATCGTGTTGCCCTAGTTCAGATACGGTTGAAGATTTTACGTTTTCATGTCTTTGCCGTCAGCGATGGCTGTCTGCACCGTTGATGGATGACTGTGGTCCTATTGCCAGCGTGAGTGTTAACCCTGTTGTCATGGATACATTCCAAACTGGCCATCAGACCACTTAGTCAGCCACAGATTAGAACGGTCTTCTTCATCCCCTCTCCTATCGCCATATAACAAATGTGTTACGTTATTAACAATAAATGAGTGTTCTGTCAAATTAATCTGTCTATCGCTCCCGCTACTTCTCTCGTTCACTCTGTTTCTCAATTTCTTTGTGTCTCCGAGTTCTAGTTTTAACTCTCCTGAACACTGTAATGTGCTGAATCACGGCTGAAATTCCTCTCACAAATACGTTGTCCAGTACTGGAATGTATGCACGCGTGCGTGTGCGCACATCACAACCGTTCTCTGAATGCCTGAACGCCCCCCTACACCCCCACCCCTCTGCAGTCTGTCTCTGTCTTGAACGCCCCCCTACACCCCCACCCCTCTGCAGTCTGTCTCTGTCTTGAACGCCCCCCTACACCCCCACCCCTCCTCTGTCTGTCTCTCTTGAACGCCCCCCTACACCCCCACCCCTCCTCTGTCAGTCTCTGTCTTGAAGGAATCGTGAGCATGCAACCTATAAAGTAAACCTGTCTAATCTATTAACTGTAACACGTCAGCCTACTAGTCCAGGAACCCCTATTATGTCTATTAAGCTGGCTTTACTTAATATCAGATCTCTCGCCAACAAATCATTCTTGGTAAATGACATAATATCCTACAACCTAGATTTGGTGTTTCTCACTGAAACGTGGCTATCAGAAGATCATTTCTGTGTCTTTTTTTAATCACATATCACCCTGAATGTTCCAGTAAAGAAAAGGTACATTAATGAGAATTAATGCTCAGTTTATGGAAGCCATAGCTATCTCTCCGACAATAAGTGCTGAGTCAGTTGATTTTTAATGCCAAAATATCGAATGTCATGGATTGGGTTGCACTGGTAAAGGTATAGAAAGCTATGAGCAAACCGAAAGCACCATGGAGTAGCACGATGGTAAGCGCCCTGAAAAGAAAATGTAGGAAAGCGGAACGTAAGTGGAGTGAAACTAAACTTCAAATTCACTATGAAATCTATAAACAATGTTTTGGTAGCTTCAACAGTTTCTTTTATGAAAAAAATCGTATTTGATGGACCATCAGAACTACAGTCCAACAAGGACTGTACCGTCACCATGACCACCAAGACATAACTTGGTTATTATGTCGCATTTTAATGCAATTGATCCAAAATCCCCAGAAGAAACAGTTTGACATCTTAAAGCTTCCACTTGCTGTCTCGACACACTGCATTCAGACTTTAAAAAAAAGAGAGAAAAGAACTATAGACCTGTATCAAATCTCCCTTTTACAGCCAAGATCATTGAGAAGGTTGTCTTCAATCAACTAAGCAATTTTGTGACCTCAAGCGGTCTCTTAGACAAATTTCCGTCAGGCTTCTGACCTCACCACAGTACTGAAACGGCCCTGATGAAAGTTTTTAATGATATACAGCTGAATACTGATTCTGATAAAAGAACAATTCTGGTTCAATTCTCACTGCAGCATTTGGCGCTGTAGATCATATAACACTTCTAGATAGCCAGGAAAATTGGGTAGGACTCTCTGGGACAGTCCTTGATTGTTTCAGATCTTATCTAGATGGCCGGAGTTACTTTTGTCGCCATTGGTAATCATGAATCTGATTGAGTGGCTATGAAATGCGGAGTTCCACTGGGATCAGTTCTAGGGCTGCTTCTGTTCAATCTCTATATGCTACCTCTGGGTCAGATTCTACAGAACAACAGCATTAACTACCACAGCTATGCTGATTATACTCAAATATATATGGCTCTCGAACCAAATGACAACAGCTCAATAGACTTTGTCTCACTGTATAGAGCACATAAATACCTGGATGAACCAAAATAGTCTACAATTAAACCAAGATAAAACTTGAGATTATTTTGTTTTGCAACCAAAATAAAAGAACAATTATTAGTAAAGAGCTGGATTCTCTGACCCTTAAAACCATGGATCAAGTGCGTAATCTTGGTGTTCTGATAGACTCAGACCTCAAATTTAACAGTCACATCAAAGTGGTCACCAAAACAGCATTCTATCATCTATAAAATATGGCCAGAATCAAAGGCTTGGTGTCCCAAAAAGACCAAGAGAAGCTCATCCATGCTTTTATCTCTAGTAGGATTGACTACTGTAATGGCCTTTTAACTGGACTCCCGAAAAAGTCTGTAAACCAGCTGCACCTCATTCAGAATGCTGCTTCTAGAATGTTAACCAGGACCAAGAGAACAGAGCCCATCACTCCGGTTCTTAAATCTTTGCATTGCATTCCAGTTAGTTACAGAATAGATTTCAAAGTGGTGCTTTTAGTTTATAAATCTCTGAATGGTTTAGGACCCGATTACATTTCTGATACGCCCCCCTACACCCCACCCCTCCTCGGTCTGTCTCTGTCTTGAACGCCCCCTTAAACCCCACCCCTCCTCGGTCTGTCTCTGTCTTGAACGCCCCCTTAAACCCCACCCCTCCTCGGTCTGTCTCTGTCCTGAACGCCCCCCTACACCCCACCCCTCCTCGGTCTGTCTCTGTCTTGAACGCCCCCTTAAACCCCACCCCTCCTCGGTCTGTCTCTGTCCTGAAGTTTTGGGCTGGTGCCCATGTTGCTCTGCTGCTCTGGTGAACAGGCACAATTCCGTTCCCCCTCCTCCTGTAACCAGTCTAACATAGGAAGCCCTCCCTAATGTAACCCTGCTGGCCCAGCCCGTGTGAAATGAGGTCACAGCTTGGCACAAAAGGATTTCACCTCCCCCCTTTTCCTTTTCTCACTTAGTAACTTAACGTAAACCCTCTTGTGTATTTTAGTTCTTTCTTTCCTAAAAAACAACATCCAGATTTAAATTTGTAGATGAGCTGCCTCAACTGTCAACTTAGTCCTGAAGCTTTTGCCATGTTGTAAATTGCCCTGAGACAGGGACACGTTATGATTGGGTTTTTGCTGGCCCATTGGAGCCTGGTGCAGGTGAATTGACAGCATTGGGTTCTAAAACATTCCTGCTATTTAAATGTCTCCATATCATTAGATGGGATTATCCACCACATATGACCTGTCACGCTGGATTCGATAGCTGTTCCCCCTCACTTTGTCTGAGCTAATCCCCTTCTCTATGGTAGCAGAGCTGAATGAGAGCCCAGGGCTTTGTGACTCTGTAGCTAGCATGTTAGCATTTGCATACAGCACAGAACATCCTCTGTTAGCCTTTAGCTTGCCATTAGCAATCCCCACAACAGTAGTTTGGCTGTAGCGTGCTTATCTCCTTTGTTTACACTTAGAGCTGACAAACAATATAAAAAACATTTGTTGGGTCTCTGGAGTCTACCCATCAGAGAACCCCTGACATTACCGATTCTGCCAAGTGAAACCATAGTGGTCTTAGTAATGGTGCTGTATGTACTCCTGAAAAGACGTCTGCACCTGCGCTCCTGGAAAATCAGGATAGATTTGCTGGGCAGGTCTGCGCCCGTGTAGTACGGACATAATTGGTAACTGAGGGAGATGCTATGTGTTACTTGCACGTGATTTGCTCTTAAAGAACCACTGTGGGCGACTCCCACCTCTATTCAGAATGGTGATTTTGTTCAGTGAAGTTGAAGTTCATCAATTGTGTTTGGGAATTTCACTTGGAGCTCTACCCTGCCAGACATCTACCTTTTTGACCTGTCGGCTGATGCCTAGAGCTTACTTGTGATGTTACCGCAGTATACGTCAGTAGCTTACAATTTCAGTCCAAGTACAATAGGCTTGAAATGGCAAAATGGCTTTGTTTACTCTGTGTAATGTCATGGGCTTTGTCACTATGGTTACCTTTTACTCAGAGTTTACTGCAAATTCTTAAAAACGTGTAGTGTCTGCTCTGCCTCAGCTTAGCGCTGAGTCACACTTTTAGCTTCTGTAACAGAGATAGCATGAAGGTCTGCCACGTCCTCCCATTTCCACACCATCTGTGCCTGTGTCTCTGTGCCTGTGTCTCTGTGCCTGTGTCTCTGTGCCTGTGTCTCTGTGCCTGTGTCTCTGTGCCTGTGTCTCTGTGCCTGTGTCTCTGTGCCTGTGTCTCTGTGCCTGTGTCTGTTGGACTCCGAAAGAGAGGTAGGTTGTCAGACAGACCAGCTGGCCTAAAGCCCCTACCACAGCCATTCTCCAGCAAAGACGATGTGCACGCATGCGCACACACAAGCGCGCACACACACACACACACACACACACACACACACACACACACACACACACCCAGAGCAACACTTGTCAATGTCCCAATCATGTTTTCATGCAGAATGGAAAACTTCTGGATTAGGCTGTGGGTTAATGAATAGTGTGTAGACTGTTCAGAGAGAGCGAGACGGCGTGTGTGAAAATGGGTCTGGCTTTGGATGTGCTTCAGTGGGAGGCAAAGAGAGGGGACCATATGTCATGTTATGTCCAGCTGACCAATGCTGGGGCGATCACACGACCGTTGGTTCCGCGTGCTGATCTATCAGACATTACCTGCAGCATTGCCCCAGGTTCATCTCACCTTCCTCACCTAGGCCTGCTGCCCAGTCTGTCCCTCGCAACGCTCCTTCACCCTGTCATTACCCTCTATTTGTTTCTTCTTTCAATCAGGAGCTTCCCACAGCTGTGTGGTTTCCTGTGTGTTTGTGTGGTCTTAAGTGTGTTCTCAAGAGGGCAGTGACTGCCTCTCAATCGCAGTGGTCCGTCCTGCTGGCCTGTCTGCCGTGGAAACGGCGGTGACGAGAACAGAATCGGCAGGTTCCCGTGTCACTGTGTGCCCCGCAGCAAGCGCCTAACCTGCCGATCACCAGAGTACGGTTATATTTAGATGGCACACTTAAAACCCGCACGGGTTCTGCTGTTGACGCGCCTAATTTGGTGTCATGTACTGTCTGCGTGGTTTCTGAGAGCGGCGTGGTCCTGCGAGCCGTTTCTCCTGTTATGGTGCGATGACTGTCTCCCTGGTAGCCAGCCTCTCGTTGGACATTGTGCATGTGTATTCAGACAGGCATTCTCATTCTGAGCCCCAGTGTCAGTGTCGTGCTGTATTGATGGATGGCTTTTCCCCGCGAGGAGACACTCCATGCGGACGGCGGTTTTCGCCCACTGAGCCGTGGTGGGCGATGTGAGAGAGGAGGCGTTTCAGGCACGGCCGGTTAACGTCGCTGTCCAGTTGACAGACATGGTCAGACACAAAGTGTCCCATGCATCGCCTCAACACAGCGCTGCTCTGTCACAACTGTTTATTGTTGCGCCGGGAAGGCATGACTCACAACAGGGTGTGTTTGCCACGTCCGGCAATTACCACAACACAGGTAGTTTCATTACCGTGACTGTTTAGTCTCAAACACACTGACGTCGTCAGCAGTGAGTCATGGTGACCTCAAGTTGAAGTCTTAATGTCACACAAGTCCATCTTCATAAAGCACTTTGCATTACACGCTGTGTGTCTTCAGTGTTTGTGCGTGCGAGCGCGCTAGTGTGTGTGTGTATGTTTTATACTTTTGAGGACCAGATGTCTAGTAAACCATGGTAATGTAGGGACATTTTGCTGGTCCTCACTCAATATTCAGAGGTCCTGTTAATGCAGGTTTCTGATTTAAAGGGAGACAAATTAAAATGCGGAAAGAAAATGTTTTGCACTCTCATAACGCACATGTATTGAGAATGCGATACAGTTTTAATGGCAAGTTCCAACTTCTTATTGTTAAAGACTTTTCCGAAAAGTCTTCTGTCTTCTGTCAAGCTCTGTCTTCTGTCTTTCTGCCCAAAGTGTGTGTGTGTGGTGGGACAAACAGAATTTTCTTTGCTAGGTAACTTGCCATTAGTTAATATTGACTAACGTCCCACTAGTCTGTCATCTGACTTTTCCTGGGCTAACACCCAACACTGGCTTGCATTATGTTTTAAAGTTATGCTGTCATTTACTCACTTTAAAATGCAGGTAAAACCTTTGAAAATGCAGACTTTTATGAAAGCTGATGCGATCTCTGATGTTATATGCTTAAGGTAAGGCCTATAGTTATGATGTGGTTATGAGTTAGAGATGCAGTCTATGATTCTTGGTCACTAAACTGAAGCCGTCAAGACGAATAAGGCCCCCCAAAGACTGTACAATATCGGGAGTGTGTGGAGAAGTGACCAATGTCATCAGAATCACTTGCTTTCAATGATAGTGATTCTACTCATAACTTATGGATATCATCTTTTAAGGTCATGTTTAGATTCAGGCTTCAGATGAAGGTTGTTGAGGTATGGCTAAGATACGTTTTTGGGGTAATTCTACCCTTAGGAAAATAATGAGTTTTTAAGAGGAATAGATTTAGGTCCCCAAGAAGTCCTCCCAACGTGTGCGTGCATGTGGGCGGGCGGGCGTGGATTTCCATGGATTTTACATACACACTCTCTGTCAACACCCATACAGCCCTGTGGCCATGATTGAGAGATTGATGTAGTAGAAAAGCTGGATACCCTGGATACCTGCTGTCATATATTTTGATGGATGTGTTGGTACAGTAGCTAGTGACAGCCTACACATCCATGGGTTATATCCTGGTGAATGCAGCTTTCATAGATATTACATTTGTGATTCATTTTGAATAGTGCTCCACCTACTTTGCACAACTCTTTATTGACATTTACTTGTTTGTGTTGATTCTGAATGTTTTTCTAAACTTCTTGGAAAGCAGAAGCGTGATGTCAAATTAAATTCATTAAACTATCTGTAGCATGTCATTAGTCCCGTGAGTCCTCAATTCGAGCCTGCGTGTTCAAGCAAGCTTAACTTGCCTGCAGGAGGTGCAGCTGAATTGCAACGTTTCTAACTTTTGCAAGGTCTCGTCTTCAGCTTTAAAAAAAAAAAAAAAAAATAGAGAATTGATATTGGCTGTAGCATAAGCTGCTGAAGAGCCATTTTACTGCTTGATGTTGTTTTTAAGTGTAATCCACTCGGTTTTTTCATGACACAATGATGTTAAGCAGGACATTCATACCCCCCCCCCCCCTTCTATAATCCAGCGTTAGTGTGGAATGTTTTAAAATGGAGGCAAAAATGCAAGGTTCTCTGAACTCCTGTTCTGCCCCCACTGTTCTAGCCATGTGGTGTGTGTGAACACAAAGGGTCTACACGTGTGTACCTCATGTTATGAGACTGTGGCAAAGTGTTAACACGTTAAAAATGCTTCTGACCATGAAAATAAGGCTGCATAGAAGTAAGCAACCAATATTAATCAGTGAGCCTTGTATCGCATAGGCAAATGGATTGACTTCACATTGTCAATACAAATTGCTTTAAATAAGGCATATGGCTTACATTTAGAAGATGGCAAATACATGAACAACAACAACTCATGAAGATTGTGTTACAGTGCAAATCAAATGAATGATTCTCTCGACCCAAAATGCCCTGAGGGCTCTTGCAGAGTCATACAAACCTTTCTGTAGAAAGAAGATATGCACAGGACAAAGAGGAGGAGCATCGGCCAAAGAGGAACTGTGCAGGACAAACAGGAACTGTGCAGGACAAACAGGAACTGTGCAGGACAAACAGGAACTGTGCAGGACAAACAGGAACTGTGCAGGACAAATGGGAGGACAAACGGGGGGTGGGGGTGCAGGACAAATGGGAGGACAAACGGGGGGTGGGGGTGCAGGACAAATGGGAGGACAAACTGGAGGAGTGCAGGTCAAGGGACAATGAATTGGAAGTTTCTGTGTTTGTGTTCTGATTAGCATTACAGCAAAATGACCTAATCAGATATAAGGCCTACAGGATTGTAATCTCAACATCTCATCTGTTTCACTGAGGTGGGTTGACTAAGATTCCAGAGCACAAAGGAATCCTTGGATAGTGTTGAAAATTGGCCACCCCTACAATTGTCCTGTGGAACATTTTGATTGTGTCCTGAGGTTAGGGAGGTATCCAAGTTTTCCTCAATACAAACTTCCTTCCCATTCCCGGCCGGCTGAAGGCGTGCCGATAACACGGTGGCTGCCAAAGATGCGCCACTAAACCTTAACACGGGTTAACAATTGTGCCGTAATCAATGCGTCTTTTTCTATTACCTGCTTTGAGTATGTGGGTTGTGCAGAAATCTGAAGGCGCACAGCCTTTCACCATGCCCTGACGCTACTGACAGTCTGTGCTGTCGGAAACGGCAGGAGTCACGCCAGTTAACAGGCAGACGAATTCCATCAAATTGCGGCATAGGGTACGCGTGGTATGTTTGAATAGAACCTTGGAAGGCCGATGATGGTCCGTGACACAGATTTAATACTGGAGCCAGGATCCACTCCTGTCCGCTACGCACAATATGAACCGCTGATTGAGGAGTGGACAAAGCATAAACTGGCTTGACAAATCCCCGGCTTAGTTTGCTGAAGTGATGTGCAGTCCTCAGACCCCTGTCCAATAGAGTATCTTTGGAATGCAATGGAGCGGCAGTTTGCTACATGAATGTAACTGCAGTCCATTCTGCCACATGTGATGTCACAGCATCTGTACTATTTAATAATCACTTATTTTTACATCCTCACTAATAATCACCTAAATAAAATCCAGACTATTAGAGATTATCTACAATTACAAAAACACTGAATAAAGGACTCTCTTAGCCAGTTCTAATGGCTCCATTGGTGGGAATTTTCTTTATACTGATTTTGGTATAAAATCTTTTGCCATTTGTAACTCTTTAGTCAGAGAGTAGGTTTGGGTATTGCTGTCCATTGATGACTCTCAAGCCAATGCTGTAGGTTAAGCAATTTTGACAGAAACGAATGAGTTTAGGTTCCCTGAAGACTCCTGCAGAGTTAGTGGGTAGTCTTTCACATCTGTAATGTCTTCCACAGGTGCTGCCGCTAAGTTTTTACGGTGGGTTTTGAAGAGATACTATCAAGACTTTTTCTTTTTTGTTTCGTTGATCTGGAAAATATCTTGCTTTGGAGCATTTGAGTATGTTGAACATTTAAAAATTTCTCCCTTGGGGTTAAATATTAAGGCACCAAAATGTGCTGACTCTTGCTAGGTTTGTGCTGACTCTGTTAGCATAAAGGTTGGGTAAGCTAGATGAATGCTTCACACAGTTTCTCTGTGGAGATGGAGTGAGGAGCTTTCTGCTGATGTATAGAGAGGCCTGGATGACAGGGTCTGTAGGGTCAATAGAGCTGTCAGGAACAGGTTCAATATTTTCTGCAGACTCCGGATGTAAATGGATATGTGACGGGGCAGGACTGAGGATAGACAGAGCGGTAATGCGTGTATTGATTCAGCCATGACAGTCACTTCTCTATTGCGACCTGTGTTTTTGGTAGTCTAGCGCCATCTGTTGGCTTTTGGATGTCAGGTGGTGAACCTTTTTATGTAAGCAAGCAAAAAACATGGTTGGATCATTTTCAAAACCCACTGTATCGTGACTAATCCGATGTTTCCAGTTAAAACCTGAGGCAATATAAAGGGCTTAAGTCATCAACTACCTGAGTGAATAAGAACTGGCAGCAATTTTATTGATTGATTTTATGGGCTGTGTCACTTTGCCTTAAACCGATCAGTTGAACCAGTTAGTATGAGGTAATTTATTGAGTTTAATGTTATCTAGAACAAAATCTACTAGCACTGTGTAAATTATCCATAAACACATTGATATTCTGTATAAGGTCACACACATTTCTTCCCCCATGAATTATGCATTGCCTCTCCCCTGGCATCAAATTAAATTGTGTATGAAATTAAAAGGGTACTGTCCCAATAATTACAGAGGGCACTGCATATTGGCTTTTTGACATTGTTTTAAATGTAATTTTTCTTCTACAACCAAAACTGTTTTAAATTTCAGCGTTGTCAAACCACTTTTCTTTGTAAACTTTATTTCACATTTTGAAAAAATAAAAACTAAAACAGATGGCATGGACAAGGATCTTGGTATCCTATAACTAGTACTTGGTTTTACAGCCTTCTTGTGGCCATCAGTGTCTTTGCTCAGTTTTTTTTCCAATTTGACCCGGTCTTTAGCAGTAAAAATTGTTCTATATTTTCATTGTTTGAAAGGTGACCTTCAGTTGTATTTATATTTCTGTAGGTGGCCATGGCCACTTCGGTTCCCCATTTTCTTTTTTGTGTTTCAGGTTGCTTTTCATGTTTGGTTGTGGGTGTTGTCCTACTTGAAGAACCACAACCTTCAGAGAAATAGCTTTTTGGCACTGGGTTGAACATTGGCATCCAACAACACCTGGCAATTTGCTGATCTCATTATCCCTGGCATACATTCAAATATTTTCAAACACTGGCAACATAATGCAGATATCGCAATGTCTTTATATTTGGCCCTGAGCATGACAAGTAGCTAACGTTGTCCAGGTCAATTTAGCTAGCATAGCATGTGAACTGAGTACAACTGGGTAGGTTGTTATATGTTGCGGGGTTTGGGCATTTTGCCCACACAAGGGGTAATTACTTGCCATTTATGTGAATTAGTCATATTACCTTGGATTACTTTAAACCAGTATGTGCTGTTATCTGTAATGTCCACCAGGTGTCAGTGTGTGTTTAATCAGCCTCCTCTGTCTTCTGCTCACTGGATCCCCCTGATGGGATGAGATGCCTGCTGGTGTTGTAGGAGGAGCCGGATGAAGAGCTGTAGCAAGGGAGAGGGACAGACAGAAGGCCCACAACCATAGCCCTACACTGGGTCTGTGGAAGTGGTTCTGAAGAGATGCTCTGTACTTGTGTGAAGTTGATGCTTGGATAACAAAGTCAGTGTGTGGACGTGACAACATGACACACTGAGGATCAGTAACCTTACGTAAATGAAACCCCAGCCTCTGTCTACCGATGAAGGAGCGCATTGGCTTACGGTGGTCATGGCAATAGATATATGCCCTTATATGGTGGTGTTTCCTGGTCTGGGTCAGGATGGGACCATATGGCTCTGGGTTCATTGATTCAGCAGGTTTTATGACTAGAGAAAGAGGGATGAACAGGGTGATTAGAGAGACCTTTACAGGAGTACTCAACAAAGTATTGCTAATTATCTGTCTCAGTGTGGGCTTTTATTAGAAAGATGTTTTCTGTTGTCACCTTGTGACGCAGACTCGGATCTGCTGATAATGACACAGTGCACTTTACTTCGGGCCCAATCACTGGTCCAAACCCTTACCTTGGCTAACCTGGAGCCCCTCGCACATCATCGCCTACACCATGAACCTGTGTGTTCTCCCAACACAGCCTCCACCTACTGTAAAACTCTGCCCCCTGCTGTTCAGAAGGCACTACTGTCATTGTGCAGCGTTGTGTGACTGGTGCGTGGGACGTGTGCACTGAGGTCTGTGTTTGTCCCCCCCCCCCATCGTGCTCCCCCCTGACCTGTCTGCTCGCTGCCCACCTGTAAGGACGACTTCCCTTTCTAATGCCTGTCCGTTTTAACATTGAAGTGGGTAGCGTGTGGCTCCGACCAGGGGCGACCGCAGCGTGGCAGGGATGACCAGGGATGATGGCAGCATATGTTGAGCTTCAAAAGGCCTCGGGGACCCCCCGATGTTAACCAACCCTGTGCTGTTAGGGCTGAGGGCCCCATCACACAAGTATCCTCACTGTCCTGCAGTAGAGGCCTGTTGTAGTGGGGGACTGTCATGGCAGATTCCCAGCCCACCGTTCAAACGGGCTGCGTCCACCCACACAGGTCTCCCCGCCGTCGGCCCGCCTCAGTGTCTTTGTTTGTGTAAATTTTTCTCTGCTTCTTTTCTGTAACACTGACCTGACGTTTTCGCCACACACTAATATAAAATCTCAAATGCATGCAGGACATTCCTTTGTTTCTGTGGACGTAACGTCCCGGGAGTCTTCAGTGCTGGTCCATAAATACATAGTGAAGGTGTATCTGTCGGCCCATTTATGGAAGCACGATTGCTGATCCATGTGTTTGTTAGGTGTTCATAGGATTAAGCCCTGCTTTTGTTAGCCCTCTGTCGTCACTTCCACCAGTTAATCCGCTACCTTCTTCCTCTCTTACTGAACATCTGATTAGACACAGACACACACACACACACACACACACACACAGAGAGGAAGCAAGCAAGTAGTAGGGTCTTATTGTCCTACAGGTTTAAGCTGTCCTGTTTCCCAGAATGAACTTTGGCGGTCAACCTTCCGTAAGTGTCAGATTACCGATTAACAAATGTCAATTGTTGATTAACTCGCCTCTTTAAGTCACTACCAGATTCAAAGTGTTGATTAACTCGCCTCTTTATGTCAGTACCAGATTCAAAGTGTTGATTTAGATGAGGTTGAAGTGAGTCTTTACCAGTTGTCACTCTTCCATCTACTGTCTACGTTTTCTATATACAGAATACATACAACAGGCTTCAGGTTTGAGCTACATACACAACTATAATGCAGACCATCCCAACCTTATCCCTTCTGGAGAACACCCAATTTACATTCCTGTCATTTGGCAGATACGGATCAAATTTAATATAATGGTGCCATTAATTCTCCCAACTTATTTGTTTTGGATAAATAAAACAAAATATATTGTGGACCCCATGTGTGAAAGCGCGGCTGTAATGTTTGTTGTAAAATGGAATAATATGGCCGAGCTTAAGACATCACTACATTGTGCTGCTTTAATCAGTCCCTAAACCACTCATCAGCGGGGGGTGGGGGGGTGTATGAAAATATATACGCTCACTAATGTAAGAGTTTCTGTTGAATGACTCAATGGAAAATGTGAAATGTTTGTACCGCAGGGCAGTGGAGTGATAAGGGGGTGGCGTTGGGGTAATCACTGAGCCCCAGTTGTGGATGTGTCTCTGGGAAGGGGGCATGTATGGGCAGGGCTGCCTGATAAGATGGCAGTGGGCAGAAGCCTTGGCCTTTCTGACGACCTCTGAGCTCAGCTTTCTTGTTTCGGCATTCGTTGGGATGCTCTTTGTCCTTCTCTCTCTCTGCCAATTTCTCCTTCACCCCCCCCCCCCCCCCCTTTTCATCCTGACTGGATTGTACCAGTTCCCCATCCCCACTAATGTTCCAGTCAGAAGTAGGACAGAGCAGCCATCCGCTGACCAGACAGATGGACAGATGAAGAAAGAGATGGAGGGATGAGGGGGAGGGATGCAGTTGAATGGTTGTGGGAAAACCTAAATCTGATGTTAGTGTTCTGATATCCTGTAGTTGAAACTATATTAGGAGCAATATGGATTAAGATGGGCATGTTTTATTTCAAGGGGTTAGGTTCTGGCCTTGCTTCTATGAAATTCTACACACTCACTTCAAACACTTCTGTTGTAAGGGTGGAGTTGAGCTGTGTGTTTTAGGGCAACACCTCATCTCCACTCAGGTGCTGTGCACGCCTAGATTGGAAAATCATAGAATTTTTTTGCTAAACTGTTTAAGCTCTGTCAAGTTCCCTGGAAGTTGTTTTGGTTGTTAGCGTACTGTATGATGAGCTTCTCTCCTAGCTTCAGCTTTCTTTTAAGGCATTACAGGACTCGTAACAGGATTCAAGGTGTGCTTACTGAAGTGATGGCTTCCTTCTCACCACCCTATCAGGACAGAGTTGTGGAGTGTAGTGTTGTGTATTGTATGTAGTGTAGTGTAGTGTATGCAGTGTAGTGTATGCAGTGTAGTGTATGCAGTGTATTGGTTTGAAATGGTTTAATTCCCTGTTCTGTATATTTCCAAAAGCACTTGGGTGCTAGTGGTTGTTTGCTTTGCAGTGCACCACCCAACACAGGGAACATACACAAACCACTGGGTTCATCCTGAAACCACGTGAATGACTACAATTTAACACCGGTGGAGTACTATTTAATTGGTGTGTGATCCTGAAGGTGATTTCTTCCCATGAGCTAAATTAGGATGGCTGTTGATAAGGGCGTGCGGGCGGGCGTGCGTGCGTGTGTCCTGCCATTAATAGTGTGGAAGGTCAACCAAATCTGTTTAAGCTTTGGTTGAGGGGGTGGGGGGTCCACACAACACCCATAAGCATGCCTGAGGGACTGTGCTGACGCCCCTGAAGAGTGTAACGCAGTGTTACACAGTCCGCTCCGCTGCTGGGGTGGAAGTCATGTTCAAGCTTGACTGGTCGTCTGGAGCTGGAACATCATGTTCTTCTGTAGGCCGATGTACAGATCCCCCCCCCCCCCCTTTTCTCTCCTCCTTCCCTCTCGTTTTCACCCGTCGCCCCCAAATCAGACAGCCCTGCCATTGTTTCTGGGGATAAGCCCTAGTTCACACCGCAGTGATCGCACGCACACACACACACGCATGCACGCATGCACGCACACGCGCAGGTCTCATTCTGTTTGTGAGTGTGTGCGCAGCAGTCAGTTCTAGGTTACAGTGGAGGCTCACATCGAGGGAGGGCTAGCCGTTTTGCCAACAGATTATATCACACATTAATAATATTAATAATAATAATATTAATTAATGTTAGTCTTTCCCTTTTGTGGAATTGACGAATATGCTACAGAGGCTGTTTCAGGCAGGTGCCCTGGTGGTTACATTGTCTGATCTGTGACCGAACGGTCTCTACATTATCTCCCTGAGGCCACAACTCAGTTTTCTGTCTTTCCATTTTTTTCAGGGTTCTGAGTTTAGAAATGTGCTTAAATGTACCTTATTTTTATTATTGAGAAACCACACATTTGGATGTCCTATGATCGCAGCAATGCTTACACCCCATCAGAGACGACTACTTAAGTCCGGGAGATGTGATGTTTCTGTGTTTATACTAGGGTTGCACGATATTGGAAATAACTGACGTTGCGATGTTAATTTTTTCTGCAATATATATATTGCGATATGAAAAAAATACAGGATGTCTTCACCAGATTACTTAAAATCTCTATTTGAGAATAATAAATTATTCTAGAATGATTGGGGTGATTTCTTTTTTTAGGGAACTGCATCTTTATGGAAAATAAAATATTTAAAATGAAACTGAAAATTACTTTTAACCTTTTTTACTTATTCTGGGTAGTTGAATTTATTATATTAATTCATACACTGTTTAATTCTCAACGGTTCTATTTTATTCATGTAATGCTCTTCTATCAATTCAGGCTAAGGTCAATGATCTAACATGTTATGATATAAATAATGCATGTTGCTTACCCTTAAATAAAGGGGCTCATTTGTGAATGTAGAGGTGTGGTGTCTATATGGGATCCAGGAGATTACAGGAGGCTTTATCTCAGTACTCCAACCAGGTTGAAACAGAGCATTCTCTACAGAGGAAGTTTCATTATCACAACAGGGAAATAATATGAATTTAACATTTTATTACATTACAAATTGAATTATAAACCTCCTTTTTGAAAATAGAAACATCATTTGAAAAATGAAAAAGAGCAGGTATGCACCAATCCTGAGTGGTTTACAAAAACAAAATAGTGTTTATAAAACAAACAATTTGTAATAATAAAAGCAAAACCTAACTAATAAATACCAATGAACTTAACATGAATAACATATCAACACAGAATCATTGTATTTCACAAACTTTAGTTTTTAAAATAAACTTTTTTTAGTGCTTTAATTGTGCTTCCACAGCATCCTTGTGGGTCAGAGAGGAATCCCCCTTTGCTGCAGCTCCGCTCTGTTTAAAGGAACTTCCCAAGGACTTCTTGGCTTTCTTTGCCTGGAACGTATCAGCAACTTCAGGCTCCACTTCATTGCTGCTGCTTGACATCTCCTTCTGGCATTCCATCTTTTCTGATGCCACTCTGGCCTTGACTTGGGGCTTGTTGTCTTCACTGATGAAGTCCATCTTGAACCAGGGGTCCAAACATGAAGCCGCATCTAGCAGCTCCTGAGTAGCTTCATATGTATATTTCTCGATGTAGTGTAACATCTCAGTTTTCAAGGTCTTGGTCAAGTGTGTGTCTTTCGCTTGTACTAGCAGCATTGAAGTGTTGAAGAGGAGAAGAACTGGCTTCACATATGAGACTAACATAGTTTTCTCCTGAGAGTGCATCTGTGCAGTCCAGCAATGGGCTCATTGACTCACTGACAGATTCCAGGACATCCATATCTTGCTGCCAGGTTAGGATTAGATGCCGTGTCTTCCTGTCCTCAGACAGGACCTGAGTTATAGCCTTGTGCTGCTCTAGTATCCTGCTGATCATCTTCTGTCTGGAACCCCATCTTGTTTGGAATTCTGATATGAGGGAATGTGAAGGTAGATTGAGTTCCTTCTGGGCTTTTTCAAGAGCACTTCTGGCCTTCAAGCTGTGAGAGAAATTACCCACCAGCTTCTTGCAGACACCTGCAGCACAGTCAATCCTTTTTCACTGCATTTTCTAAGGGAAAATGACAAAATAAAGTACTTATTATACACATTTAATACATTTAATTGCTCAACTGTTTTGCAAATGATTTCACAATTAGGTATTTACGGATAACATTTTTGAGTTTCAGCATGCTTTCTTTGTTTTAAAGACCTATAATAAAACATTAATTCTCATATAAATTATATTTCATGAGTTTAGCACTAACTATTGTTATTTAATGATAACCCAAAATATAGGGTTTATCATAAACAATGGAAATTATAGCATTTCATTCCATTGTTTGTTGTAAACAAATGCAACATTTAAACATAAAGATAGCATATATATATATATATATATATATATATATATATGAAACATTAATCCCATAGGATATCAGCCCTGGCATTCAGAGCTTTGTCTATCAACCTGACAGTCTGTATCCTTCATTCTTCCCCTGTCCCATCCTCTACAATAAAAATATGACATTTATGAAAATGATCTTTCAGAACAGGTTGCTAGGTAATAATATGTAACAGTAATAGTATAGCAATAGCGACAGTAGTTAAATAGAATGCACAATTGGTCATAACTTACCAACTGCAAGATGCAGTCTGTGGCCAAAGCACTGCAATCTGGTCCACTTGTTCAGGTGCAGCCTTCACCATGTTCGCGGCATTGTCTGTTGTAATACAGACTAGACGACTCTCATCTAGGCCTCAATCAGCTAAAGCTTCTCCCATCCCAGTTGAGATGTTCTCACTAGTATGATCCTCTGGGGGAAAATGCAGTTTGCAAACAGCGACTTTTCAGGTGGAAGTCCTCATTAATAAAGTGTACCGTCAGACTTATGTAGGGCTACGTTGTCGTGCAGCAACGAACTTTGTGTTTAATATAATAATAATAAACTGTGTCCAATAATCAATAAATCTGAGTAGATTACCTTATATCAGACAGATATATAATGTTAGTTTAACATTCTAAAAAAAAACTATATATATATATTGTAGTCCAATATATATTTCCCTTACTAAATCGTTCTGCGATGTGACTATTGCGGATGTATACATCGCAATGTGGATGCTGAAACGATATATCGTGCAGCCCTCATTTATACCCATTTGTAATTCTCATACGTACCACCAGCTAGAGTCCTGTTTAGTTAGTCATGTTTCCATGTGATTTATAATTTGCTAATTAAACTGGATTGATGTTCATGATATCATTCTGCATAGGCTGCTTCTAGTTTTATTTTAATGTTTTGGGAAAGCCTTTTCATCTACTAGCCGATGTTTATCACATTAGCATAATCGCTAATGACTACACATAGTAGTAAACAAACCCTCTCATACAGGCAGAGGCGTTCATTCCTGCATTCACTTTTCAGACAGATTCAACCCACTAAAGCATTTTGTTAGTGTCTTATGATTTAACATTTAGTTGATCCCCACCAAGTTGAATTCCCATTACGGTTCTCTGTATCCGTCTGTTTTTTTCAGCCTGGCAGATTTCATAGAGCCTGGTTGACACAGGCGGCCTGAAAACCCAAATCTCCCCTGACAGGGCGTCCAAACCTCTAGCGGTGACTCCAGATGCAAGCTTTGTGGTGACACAAGATACATATCATTTACAATTTCCCTGAATTGCAATGAGGGCTCCCTGGTCTATACAAAACACAACATTTATTTTGTTGATCATTTCATTTCAGGCATTTTGTGTACGGTGTTGGAGAAAAACCGTGGGGAAATATACTTTGTTGCTGAAAGAGCAGTGGGCTGGATTTGACTCCAGGTGAAGGCCATGTGCACCGGAGCCAGCGGCCCAGAATGCCAGACCAACCGAGGCCACAGAAATACACAGTTATGTATCCTGAAAAGGGACTGAAGTCGAAAATAATTCCTCCTTTTGCATTTCGAACTATTCTCATAAGCCTGTCCTCCACTTGAAACAAGTTCAGTTGTTTTCATGTTTGACATGAAAGCCTTTGCCTATTCCCTCACCTTCAGTATACGTTTTCAGTGTGTATCGTCTTAAAATGTAGAAAACATACAGTGCCAACTATTGGCTTCCTTTTGAAACCCAATTTGATATTCTCCTTTTACATGTTGGTTCCCATTGGTCCTTTAGGATGTTCTTATCAGATTAAAATACAGTTTACTCTTCTAGTTTCAACAGCTAGCTCAGGTCATACTCTATCAAGCCCACAGTGGCCCACAGACTAGCTGGTCAGAGACTACTGTACTTTCACCCTGTCTTTTTTCCCGATTTTCTGTTCCAACTTTATATATATACCATGAAATAAGGGTTGAATCTGTCACGTTCACCCATGAAAGTTGGAAGGGGACGGGCTCTACTGAATACTGTTTTCTGATGTTCTCTGCCTTTCTTGGATGGAGAAGCTAGACCGCTCAGCTGTGTGCTATTTGCTCTACTCATGTCTTCTACATCATTCCCGTTCAACCATGTTCTGATTCAACAACATAACTCAACGTAGCTTTTTGGAGCCAAATAATTTAGCCTGACCTGTAATCTACTTTTTAACAGTGCATATTTCCCCTTTCTGATTGGGCTGCCACACCACCAATGCTGTTTGACTGACCAACATAAACAACAGACGCGTGAAGGTGTGCATGTCATATAAAACTACTTGGCCATGGTGTGACTCACAGTATCTCCTTGGAATTTAACTTATATGTGGTATTTCTTTGTAAAAATGAATACCCACACAACAACTTGAATACTGATCTACTTGTTTAATATCCGTACAACCAGGCAGGCGTGTGTGTTCATAGTGTTGTATGGTTCCCACCTACAGGCCTTGTGGTGTCATCCAGTGTATTGGATCACTTTGACTGCATGATGTGATCTAAGCTACTAATATGCCTGAGAATTGCCCGGGAATTCCCGATAAGATTTTATCCCATATACAAGTTTTGTGATATGACAGATTCCGCGTGATGGGAGCAGACCAATGACAGTGTTTCGATCAGTCATGCTGAAAAGAAATTGCCTCCCTGAAGATAGAGAACAAGCTATGAAAAATAGCTTTTTTTTGAATGAAAAATACTGGTTTTGGTGCAGATACAGCAAATGAATTAACAAAAAACACGTCCTCTCCCTTTGTAATCTGTTTCTGTCCCTGTCTCTCTCTTTCTTCAAAATGTGACTCGTTCTGCCCCAGTATCTTGATGTAATTGTCATATAAGAGCCGGAAGTTTCTGGTGTGGTCTTTTTATTATATTTTTTTTGCCATGGAGATATGAGATTGATGTCAGATCTCTCATTAAATACATGGCGTCAACAATGTACACTGAATTTGTGTTCAGCTCCTTTATAAACTTGTGGTTTTCAAAGAAACTTTGGGCTGAGAGACATTTGTGAGAAAAGGTTTGTGAACCCTTCTGGAATACCAGCATAAATTCCTCCTAAAATGCAGTCTGATCTTCATCTAAGTCCGAACAATAAATAAACAGCGTGATGTAACGATGAACACACAGATGTTTACTTTTATATGCCTTTTGAACACATTAGTGAAACAAACTGCATAGGTCGAAGAAAAGTGAACTAGGATTTTCTCCTTTTGCAGCAAAGGACCAGCACAACAGATGGAATTATTTAGGACCATTCCTCTTTACAGAACTGTTTCAGTTCATTGATACATGAATTGATACATGAATGCCTTTAGTAACAGCACTTTAGTAGTGTTCAGGTTGTGGACTTTGCCTTGGCAATTCCAAGATGCACATTTACTTCTTTATGAGCCATTCGGGTTTGCTTTTGTGTTTAGGGTCATTGTCATGCTGCATGATCCCAGCCTGTTTTCAGCTTCAGATGACTGTTCCCCTGATATCCTCCTGTAGAATTTCCTTATACAAGTTTGAATGAGTTGTCTGATAGTGTATGAGGTCTGAGCCCCTTTCCGCCTTCGTGGCATCACCAGTCTGCTGTAAGTTAACCTGCCAGTTAGCCCTTTGCCTGTCAGAAAGCCCCCATCTGACTCAGACCCCAATGTATTTGAACAGGTAAACCCTCTGCTTTGTCCTTGGCTGTGTGGTGATTTCCCCCTAACCCATGCTACTGGCTCGCTAAGTCTGCAGATGTGGGTGTTTGTAGTGTGGGTGTGCGAGCAGGGCCTAAGCCACCGTTAGCCCACCCTGCTGATGGAAAGTGACAGGATAAGACCTGGCTCAAGTACAGGGGCCAAACCCTGCCCTCCTAACATACCCTGCCCTCCTAACATACCATGCCTCAGAAGAGAAAGGGGGAGGCCTGTGCCCCCCCCCCCCCAAACTAGGATTGTGCTCAAAACATTCCCTTGGAGGGAGAGTGAGAAAGAAACAGCGAAGGCGGTTAGGAGCCGTTGAAAAGAGTTGAGCACATTGTTCGAGGGAGACGAGGTAAAGGTTGGGAGGAGCCGTCGCTGGGCGTTTAGCCTGATCTGGCCGGAGAGGAGCGAGCGGGGAGGTGAAGGGGAAGCGGTGCTCATCGGGGCAGGAGCTAATCTGTGTTGATGTTTTATGTAACTCTGGGCCACATGACTGTGATGTCACAGCTGCCCCGCTCTTGTTTTTGCTCAGTCAGTTGCTGGTCGGCTTGGCGTGGAGATGCACACGCAACACTGGCTTTCCCCTGATGCTCTCCGGTGGGACTCAGAAAATAACTGCCCTGTGTCTGTAAGCCAGGGAATGTGAGTGATGGACTAGAAAAGAGGTGCATATCTGATTCTATTGGAGGAGAGTTGACTGACAGCCCAATGAGAGAGCGGGTGGGCCAGGTGCAAAGCCGGAACGAGATGGCAATGAAGCTATTGTTCTGGGAACTGGAGCAGCATCTCAAGAGGTAAAGCAGGCTCTCGGTGGAGCTAGGACCAGCTAGAGCGCTTCTGCTGTTAACAATACCAGCCTAGTCCTCTTACTTGGGCTAGTCTACTACTAAAGTGTACTTTCAATGTTTGTCTCGCCCGTAACTTGGTTGTGAGATTAGTAATCCAAATCTTCTGATTCTATTTTTTAATTGATGACCAACTCAGCAAGAAATTAGAATTTTGTCAAAACAAATTAATTTGTTTGACTTATATGTCGTGTTTCTTCCTGGAAGACTGGTATGGAGGCGTTTCTAAAGCGGAACGGGTGTGATATTAGTCTCAGTGATTGATTCATTTAGTAAGCAACTGGTGTTTGGATATCCACAAACAATTAATTTACTAAAATAACTGCCTGGGGGTCATCTGTGTAGGCTGTGGTATTTACCTGAGCAGAATATTGAAAGATGTAAGCAGTAGTTGGTGGCTATTAGAAATACTACCAGAATTTTCATTTGTGTAGTCAGCAATTCACAACAAAATTGAGGGCTACGAGAGGGTGTATACAGACCCAGCTGATGGGCAGTGATTCATCAACACAACAACGTGTTTGAAGCTGTTAATATTTTCAATCTATTGCCCTGCCGCCACTACAGAAAATTTGTGCAAGGTGATTTTTGCTACAATTGCTAATGGAAAGTGTGTCACATTGCTTCCAATATTCCAATATTGCTTCCAAAAGTTCATATTGTCTCTTCAACATGGCTTGCCATCCAATTTTCCAGTAATGTTAAAGTAAAAAAACGTTAGCTATGGACTGTAGCTAGTTGATGTTAGCTGGAATGTTAGCTAGGAGACATCAGCATACTTTGTGTTTTGCAAACAGTGAAGGCAGAAATTGATACTTCCCAGCTGTTTATAGAGCTTTGTTTAAAACAGGTTTCACATACTGTTTATTTGGGGTCAACAGCATCAGATCTGGATGCACCTCTTCTCTGTTTCGGATGAGTGTTTGTATTGCAGCTAGATGTGCATTTTCATATTGAATTTCTTTGTTTACACTGTATTGTATGTTATGCCTTTGTACACAATGATGGAGTTTTGATAGTGTTATTTGATGTTTTGACCTCATGATTTTAAGTTGTTCATATAGAATGCACTGTTGGAGCTAGAAGAATTATCACCACTATATATCTTTGCTACACCCACTTTAACCCTGAACAAACTGTGTCCAAACATTTTTGCATGTTATTGTGTTCACCCTGGAATTGCTATTGATGTTTTATAGAAAATCTACATGACCATACAAGTCCAATAGTCATATTTCTATTCTCTTCAAAGATGCATTTTACTTTCTGAAATGTTGCCAAAAAATATGTGGTGTTCTTTAGGGTCCACCCTGATGTTCTCTCAGCCCAATGTAATGTACCTTGAGAATGTAATGCTGAGGGACCATAGACATCAGCCTTTTATTAATGGTACAGTCCTTGTATTGTAAATGACATGTACACAAACATCTAGTTTACTGATATCTGTTGTTTGCATTTTATATTTACATCAGGTATCTAATTATGCTGTAACTGAAATATAGCTAGAAAATTACAGAAAAATAGTATAATGATGTTTCAACATTTTAGTACACTTCTTTCAAAGCATCTTCCACCTTGATGTAGCCTCTATACTTCCCATCAGGACATGTACCTTTTTAGAAAGCTCCTGACTACACAGGCAGGCAATATCACTCTGTGGTCACTGCTGTTTATCTTTGGGATACTGAAGAATGTTTCCAACACACCGCAGTCCATGTGAGTGTTGAAACTTGGATGATCTAATACACAAATTTTAGGTGAAATATTTTCACACATCATACTTGGCCTGTGATGATTGACATCAAGAAATGTTGCACTTCCCTACTCGTTACAACATATACTTTGTCACCTTGCTGGGAAGTTTCTGGATAGGCACCGGCAGTGTGTCTTTTGTAAAGATTCTGTAGTATAGAACTACCACGCTGCATGTAGTTGTTTCAGTGAAGGGTTCTGATGGCGTGTCCCTTCTGTTGTGTGGTGATTGTGGCCTTGGTCAGAATGTGGTTGTTGCCTTGGTCAGTATGTGGTTGTGGCCTTGGTCAGTATGTGGTTGTGGCCTTGGTCAGTATGTGGTTGTTGCATGCTGGATGTACTATAGGTGAGTGTGTTTTCAGTATCAGGGTTGGATTGGGGCCAAGTCAGACCATCATTGTGGCTCCAGTAGGTCTCCTACCTAACCACACTTTTAAAGAAGACATAGGTCAATATGTAGGTTAGCTAGGCTTACTCTGGATGTGTGTTCAAAAGGATGTATACATGAGCCTACTGAGCCCATACTCCAGGCCATCATCTTATTTATTACTTCATTAAATCACTATATTATTAGAATTGGTGTGCAAACACTAGACATCCTGAGCCTTGTCGAGTCAGAATGGCCCACATGCATTTTCATTTACTAGGTACATTTTTTAATTATTATTATTATACAGTGTTTTCATTGTTCTTCGGTAACAGTAGTGTTGATGATAACCTCTTGAATGGAAAATGCTGTTCTTTAAATCTTTCCGTTATGCTAACATGCTGATATCTGATCTTGGCTGCGAGCTGCTTGTCATTGACTGGGGTCCTACAGGTCAATAACATGGAAGGTACAGGACAGAACATTGGCTAAGCAAAGCTTCCTGGAAGCCTGTCCAGTGTTATCCTAGCGCTTTATTAATGAAGCCCAGTATAGCGCTAAGTGGCTTTGGTCTTTGTGTCAGTAGTGTATGCATACGCGCGGGCATTTGTACACTAAGGTCAGGCTGTGCGCTTCCCAGGTGTATATTTAGGTCTCTCTAATAGGATGAAACCAGCTCCAGTCAAATAGAACAGTAAGAGATAACATGGCATTGAGCCTCTTACTGAACTGCATGATCACAGTGGGAACGGTGCTGCTGTAATTTAGATCACGGATCTATATTTATTGGTGCTGTTGGATGGGTTCTTTACATAACACTGGGCTGTTTTAAGCCTTGGGGTGACACCACTCTTCTCCCCTCTTTATTTCCCTAAGTTAAATTTGCTCTTATGGCCGTGTCTCATAAGACTCAAAAGGCTTGGGAGAGTTGAAGATGGAGCATGTCCTGAAAAGCACATCTCATCAAGCT
Source organism: Esox lucius (assembly GCF_011004845.1). Taxonomy (NCBI): domain Eukaryota; kingdom Metazoa; phylum Chordata; class Actinopteri; order Esociformes; family Esocidae; genus Esox; species Esox lucius. The sequence continues at coordinate 24,128,199 of NC_047584.1, read as the reverse complement.
GTTCTACTTATCACTTTGCTCGCTCAACCAAGAAGTACTCGCCAGCACCGGCATGCTTGAAGGAGAACACAGTCGCTGGCCAAAATCCATGATTGAGCTTCTCAATTAGTTGCATGACTGCAAAGAGGCAAGGCTGCCTGGTTTAACACCAACACCAACCTACAACAGTGTGTTGTTGTTGGTATGCTTTGACCAAGACCACTTTCTGTGGCTGATATCTGTGCAAGTGTAAACCGACAATAATAATGCATGTTTTGCAATAATAATGCATATTATGCATTTGATTTTAAAACTTAATGTCCTTTGGGGATGTTGTTCCAATTCTGTCCATTTCCAAATACACATAAGTTTAAGTGTTTCCTATGAAACCTCACTTTCCTAGCACATTTTTTTTCCCTCTGTGTGTGTGGCTCTTGCTTGGTTTGGTATTAAAACCCTTTCCTGCCTGTATCCCTACCTCAAAGGTAGCAGGTGCCTTTAGAGGGGGAACAAGGATTTGCCCTGCCACCTCAGCACAATGTCTGTGCATGGCAGGGGGCGGGGTTGTGTGACTGTGCGAATGTCAGGTATTTGGCATGTCGAGGTGTGTGAATGAAATCTATATATGAATATTATTGGCTGTGTGTGGGTGAGGTATTTTTTTGAGGAATGTGTTGGCTATCTTGGAGGTGTGTGTGTGTGTGTGTGGCATCATGCGTATGCTTGGCGTTGTTTGAGGTGTGTCTTTGTGATGTTGATGAGTGTTGACCATAGAAGTCCATTCTTCCCACCGTGTGGGTGAGAGACGACAAACCCGAGCACCCCGTGTGTGAAAGAGCACAAGAACCAAACCCCCACTAGGCACTGTGTCATATGAAATACAGAAAGCTGTTCGTAGCTCGGCTTAGTGACATTCGTAGTCCGGCCTCAGTGACCAGGAGACGGTGCAATCATTTCTCCTGTAAGTCCATATTCACAGATGACCTCTAGTTGAGGCAAGCTTGCTCTTTTGTCTTTGTGGAATTCCCTCAATAATTGTCTCAGGAAATACATTCACACCAAAAATAATAATATTGTACCTGCCTTTCTCTTCCAAATGTTGTGATATCCAATCGTTGGTTATGATTTTGTCTTATTGCAGCAACTCCCAGGGGCGGGACATAACCGACAAGGTTCTGCTGCTGTCAAAATGTCCTGTTTGCTTTATTTTGCCCTCAGTCAGCTTGCAAGCACCTGCCATATCTGTGGTAGTAGCTGAAGCACGATGAGATGCTTCGGGTCTCATCTTGGTGTGCGCTGGGCCGGTCCCCACCTCCTTAGATCCAGGGCAGTGTAAGGCCAATATGCACCCCCCCAATAGGGGTCTCTCGATCATGACTGGCTGTCACACCCTGATCTTCAACCCAGGAAATTGTGGTGCCGTGATACAGTGCAGCGCTTTAATCCACAGCACAAATGGGAAGTTATCCCTGGCTGACACACATACTGTACACAGCATGAGCTGGAAACACATCACTTTATTTGTTGCAATTGCATCTTAGCTGGTTTGTAAATGCTATATGGACTGGCACTAGAGTGTTTTAATAAAATAGTCCATGTATTGCGTGGGGTCTTGTTCTCATGGTAACCAGCAGGGGGCAGTATGTTGACGTGCAGCACTTATATTACAATCTTTTTGTTTTTGCACCTGCAAGGGTCTTAAAATATGATCTTTATACTCTGTCAATTGTTAATAAGTTTGTGTATACTGTTTACATTAGTTGTATTTGTAATCGTGTTGGTGCTTGTTAATGTGCAGAATACAAACGTTTTGTATTTTCACCTTTCTTGTGGTACAGCTGCCAGTCGTTGTTGTTCAGGCAAATATGTGTAGTCTAATTCCCGACAACTAAATATTTCCCTTTGTGTCTTGGAAGTACTGTGGTGTTCCTCTATCCCATCTCATCCGGTTTTTCCCAGTTTCGGCTAGTGAGGGTACATCCTCTGAATAATTTATGATAATGAAGTCGGCTGAGCCGCAGGTATGGGCGTTCCTACATAGATTATGCAAGTATCTATGTCCTCTCACCAATGGGCTGAATCGGAGGGCTGTTTTTCTTAGATAAATTATGCAAATGTCCCAGGCTGCAGATTTTCAGCCGAGCGGAGATGAGCTGACCTTGGAGATTCTTTGTGCTGCAGCGGTAGATAGATGTTCAGGCTCCCCGGGATAGGATGCTTTTCTGACACAAAGTGCCTGCTACCGCTTCTCTGAACCATTCATCTAGAGAATGTGATTAGTGACACACGATATTCGTCGAGAGAGGAGTTTTTCGTTGGTTAAATCTTAGTTTATATCTGTGATATAGTATGAATACTCCGTGCTATACAACAGTGGCGATGGATCTCGGTGTTTGTCAGCTAAGGAATTTTTCCATCTCGTTTTTATCTTCGTTGCTGAGTACGGATAGTTCGCCTGTCAGGCTCGACAATAGGTAAATATATTGCGGGGTTTCGAAGGACATTATGTACTGCAAGGAGGATGAGTAGTGTTGGCAATGTATATTATTTAGTCTCAAACTAGTGTTTTTCGCAACATGTTCATACAACGTCCATACAAAAATGTATTCACATGCATTACAGAAAAGGTTTTGATTGAAATATCCCCTTATACCATTGTATGACATTAATGCTGATGCTGCCATTTTGATTAGGTTCAGCAAGAAAAAAAAATTCACTTGTCGTGATGAGGCATTGCTAAGTTGCCTTACTGCGGTTTCAGGAGATGATGTAGCTTGAATGTACACATTACTGTATGTTGATTATAAACATGAAATTAAGAGAACATATTTGGTTTATGTGATTTAATCGGAATAAAATCTGCAGTCTATTTAGCGCGAACGATTGGCTCTAGAGTGGTCTTTAGCAGGAGTGAATTAACATGTTTCTGGATTTTTATACATTATTTCACTGTCAATTCAAATGTCTGGCATAACCTATGCAACATTGATCGTAGACATACTTTTTATCATTAATTCTGGCTACATTTTAACACTTTTTCCTCCTTTATTCCAGTTCGTCAGGAGCCAGTGTGGTGGCCATAGACAACAAAATCGAACAGGCAATGGTAAGTTAATACGTAATATAAACTCACTTTTCTCATGTATACTACATCCATAACCGAAGCTTTTTAGAAAATGACAAATTAGAAGATACTGTTTCATCAGTCATCTGCATTAATATTCCATAACCAGTGAGGACCGGGAAGTCAAGCAATGTAGACTTTTTCCCGGTTATCTACTGTACTGCAGTTGACCTGCTTTACTACACACTCGATTTCCTTCCCGTTGCTTCGTAACACATTTTAGCGATTTTACATACATGAAGGCTCGAGAATAGCTTGATACTATGACAAAAATGAAGCAGCATATGGTGTGATTATGCACGCTGACGTCATTTTAATATTTCGCTTGCCAACATGCCTCTATAGGGGCCTGAACGTTAGCCAGTTTTTCTTGTGGTTGGACGTCGATCAATATCCAGTTTTAACATTGAGTTTACCGTGGTACCGCAACTAAGCGAAGTAGTCTAGTATTATCCAGTTATGTAATACAATCAGTTTCAGTTTCTACCTTGGACTGCCATTCAATTGAATAAACAAGGTAAACGTCATGCGTGCGTTCAGCCTTTTTATTTTCAGTTCCTCGGCGTTCCAGTGTTTTATTGTCCCGTAATCCCTGCCCACTCAGGGCTCCCTCTCTCACTCACGCCATCCTGTGCTTGCCTTGCCGTTGTTGCTAGGCAAACAGAAATTTTTTGACACCAGTGTATAAATATCTCGGCCTACGATTGGCTGGAACGTATGTGTGGGCCGGCCATTTTGTGTGTTTAGTGACGTTGCGTCCTGGTTTCAGGGGAAGGGGAGGGTTAAACCCTGTGACTATATGGCCCAGATTCTTTGTTGATATTTTAACCATATACGTTTCGAGTTTTTAGTAGTTCTAGACACAGGATACCACACAAGTCAAACTACACAACTAAATACTTTCATTTACACTCCTGCTCGACAATGTACAAAATATACATTATTTATGTTTATATGATTATTAACAGAATATGTAATCAGTGCTAATTATGCTAAACCGATAATGTGCCCATATTAATAACATCAAAGGTATGACATTTCATAAAAGCATTTTTTCCTGGGTGTACACATTTTACAGCCCAGGTAATCTAACACACCATCCTGATTTTACGTCATTCTCTGAGCCATACGGACAGGGGCTGATAGCACCTCCAACAACATGTTACTCCTCGGGTTAATTCTCCCCCAAAGCAATGACACGCTCCCCCATAGATATTTTGATTATTTAGTCAGGCACTGGGGCTGATGCCCTGTTAAAAGCAGTGCCCGCTTTGTTAATGGCAGGGGTGCAGAATTGCTTCTTTATGCCCAGTGTGGGTCTCCAGGGAGCTGTTGAAAATGTGCACCACTGCGGCTCCCAGAGATCCTATTAAGTTCCCTCTCTAATTCCTAATTCTGTGGAGGCACTCCACTAACGTGGTGATCACATCCTATCTGGAGCCACAGATCAGAGTGAACCCCTAATAACGGGTGTTTGTTTCAGCATCCTATGTAAACCCTAGACGCATTTCATTTGTGTTTGAGTAGCCCATCGGGTGGAACACCAACGATCACATCAGCTGGATACCTCAATGCCTGTCTGTCAGCTTAATAAGCAAGCCATGTCATATAACTTATTGTCTGTAGAAGCAATCCATTTTCGTAAGCTGATTTTAAATAAACTGGCTACTGAGTGTAATGAGATGTTTAAAAAAAAACGTGCAGTAAACAAAATCGGGACCGGTCAAAGTAAAAAAGGACAGTATGGGGGAGTGGGAAATGTGGCTATTCACAACTGCAGTTTGGAAGTTTCACCTGGTGGCCTAAATTTGACAATCAGTGTTTTCTAGTTGGTATTAGACAACTTTTGACAAGTTGATCATAACGAAAACAATCAAGTAAAACAATGAAGTTGGCTTGCTGATATTCAGAAATTAAATAGACCAAAGCATTTTGGGAAACCAGGTCAAATATTCCTCATATCTATGCATCTGTCTGTTTTACTATAGGCCTACCAAATCAACGGGCATTCATCAAATTGCACTGCTGGTTGACACCATAGAACAGGCACTGGGTGTCATATGGTAGAACTGCCAGGACTGGGCCTGTATATAGGGCCTCTTGAGATGTATTGGATATTAAAACGGTTTTCTTCGAGATGTATTATGTTAATGTTTATAAACTCAACCTCTCTCTCTCTCTCTTCAGGACCTGGTGAAAAGTCACCTGATGTATGCAGTGAGGGAGGAGGTGGAGGTTCTGAAAGAGCAGATCAAGGAGCTGATTGAGAAGAATTCTCAGCTTGAACAGGAGAACAGCCTTCTGAAGACCCTGGCCAGCCCAGAGCAGATGGCTCAGTTTCAGGCCCAGACCCAGACGGGCTCACCTCCCACCTCGACACAGCCTCCAGCCCCGACGCAGGCACCTGCCCTACCCCCGACCCAACCACAGCCAGCCTCACACAATTCTGGATCCTCTGCGTAGCATCACTTCCTACCCTCCAATAGGGGAGTATGAAGTAACCTATCAACCAACCAGAGCCTGAGTAACAGTCCCACTGTCCGCAGACAGATTAACGCTGCAGAACAACCAGGCCTCTACTGTAGGAGGTTACGCTGTTAAGACAAGAATTTGCACATATTTAACTCTGGGAGCGGCGATGTGTTGTGTCGTCGTTTCAGGGCGCTTTAAAACACGCTATCAAAGACAATCTGCGTAGCTGAGGGAAAAGGAGGGGCTGTTATAGGAGAATGAACATTGCCAAAAAAAAAAAATACATGGACTTTGAAGAAAGAAAAGACAGACATACTAGGAAAATATAAATGAAACACAAAAGTGGACTTGACCCATAGAATCACTGTGCCTGTGTCAATGGATTTTAAGTGATGTCGACCTCAGTCTTGCCACTGATGGAGGGTGATGGCAATGGGAGTCAACATGCTTCGCTCAAGCCTGATAGTGTACATAAATACAGCTTTCTCTTCTGCCTACGTACTACAAAGAGAAACCGGGAATAGAGGCCCCGTCGTGGTGAGCACCAGAAGAGTCTGACAGGATTACTGCGGTGCGATGGAGTCCCCATCTGGCATGGGACGAGTGGAGGGTCGAGAAGGAGGTCGAGAGTGAGAACACAACACATTCATTTGGCATCATCGTTTAAAAAAAAAAATGTGGGGTTGAAGGGAGTTGTAGCTGACACTTGCTTATTAAATGAGATGATGCTATTTTTTCAGTATTTAATTTCAAGGCCCTCAGCCCTACTTATTGTGGCGGCTTCTCTTCTCATGTAAAGAATCAGAGGGGCTGAGATGTTGGGCTTAGCTGCATTTTCAACGAGGAGCTGATGTATATTCCTGTATATGTAGTGTAAGTACTGTATAATAGAGTGATAGGAGAGGAGATACTATTTAGGTGAAGTACAAATGGAGAGGAAGCTCGTGATGGGCTGGCCTGAAGGTTTGTGCAGTCTCTTTCTAAAGCTGACTTTAAGGACTATGGACAGCTATGGAGAGTTTAGGTTATTTCATTGATAGACAGACCACTGTCTCCAGTCCCCATATTCTCCGGTTGCAACATTAACGCCTGGCCTGCTGTGAACCATTGTTCACTTGAGAAATGATTTGAAGTATTGCACCCCTTGTGAATTTTCTCTTTTCGTTTTGTTTTTCATTTTTTGACAGTGAAATATTTCCGGATGATCAGCTCTTAAACTTAACACCTTACTCTGAATATCATAAAGAAAAACTGAAATGGATTATTTGCATTCTGTGTATAAGTTGTATGCTCATGTTCTGTGCATGTTTCCCTCAAACAAGGTCATGTAAACAAACATAACACAATTGCACTTGACAGTTGCACTTCACAACTTTCAATAAAAATGTTAAAGGAATATAAATCATCTTGTTCATTATCTTGTCTCGCTTGCTTCCATGGTTAGATTACTCTAAATCACTTATAAAGGAGTTGATAGCCTAGCAGTTAGACCATTTTGACCATTAACTGAAGGTTGCTAGATCAAATCCCCAAGCTGGCAAGAATAAAAGTCTGTTGTAGTGTCCTTGAGAAAGGCAGTTTACCCTGGAGTGTCTGCTAAACGACAAATGGAAGTTGTGTCCTTTAAATCAACTGGTTTGTGGCCTGGGGTGGCCTCTGTCTGGATTGGCGTTCTGCTGCGATGTTTGTTTGAGTCCGGCCCACACACTTTCAGCGAAAACTAATTTTTCTATTAATAAAGCATCAAAATCTGAAAGAAAGATCCTTCTGGACTTCTTTAACCTGTAAACCATTTAACCCTGTTGTTATTTTATGTGATTACCTGCCAGCACACTCTGGATAAATGACTATACTGTAAACTAAGTGGACAGATGTTATTAGGGAATTGATTAACTTTCTTGGGCTGGCCTCAGTTTGCAAAGCGGACAGCCCCTAAGCAGTCCCCCAAGCCACTATTCCTCTGGGAATCCCTATCTATACCGGATGCAGTTTTGATTGCCATTATAAGGGCCGTTCTAATTTACAAAAGCTGCCCCTTCGGTTCCTGATTAAACGTGAGGGGACAAGTGAACAAACTCGCTCACTCGCTGGGTTGATCCTCAGTCTCCCTTGGTTGCAAGCACTCTTTAATGTAACAATGTAAAATGTCATTGAAGTGGTGAGGTTGTTTTGAGGTCATCTATCTACTCTGCCGTTGGAGTTTATTGATGGTCTACATACCACATGCCGGTGGGTGTGGTTTATGTTAATAACAAACCAGCCCCTGTTGCCCAATTGTCTTTTTGTGGAAGACTTTGGGGCATGTTAGCGGCAGGGTGATGTACATTCTCCTACCACACTGAATTGGATATATAGAATCATCTTTTATATATTGAAATTATATGAAATTTGCTAATTGACAAAAATGTTAAGGGATTATAATCAGCATTAATCAGCCACATGCTTGGACAGGGAGGATGAAGCTTAGGCTTTGAGGCTGTGTAGGTTCGGACCAAGCATATAGGGTTATACAGAACAACAAACACAGATGGGTGCATGACCGGACCAAGCAGTTTTTGTGTTCTCCATTTCCCCCACGCAGAAACATGCTGGGCTGAGCGTTGATCTTTTGGACCAACGTCTGCTGTAGGTTACTGCTGTAAGTCAGTCCTGTGGGTTACTGCTATCAGTCAGTCCTGTGGGTTTCTGCTGTAAGTCAGTCCTGTGGATTACATCTGTCAGTCCTGTGGGTTACATCTGTCAGTCCTGTGAGTTACAGCTGTAAGCCCTCATAGTGTAGCTGATTCACACTGCTTGGACTATGTTGAAATACAGGCGCTTAACTTCAGTCCTAACCAGACCGTCTGTCAGGAATCCCCAAAATCAGTGTGTGACAATGTTCATCCGCAAACTATGGAGGGCCTATGAGACCTGGAACAAAGCTCTGCCTGAATGGCAAGCCATTCGAAGAGATCTTCCTGTCTTTTAGTGTTTCACCAGGAATGGCCACAAATCACCACAGCTTCAGAACAACTGGGCTTGAACAATGCCTTATTTCATGTTTTTTTGTAGTTTTTTTTTTTTACAAAGTAACAGCAATTGTAATAACTCCACCTCTCACTGCCTTAGAGCAACAAAAGGAAGTCATTCTATTCAGTTGAAGATCTGTTTTAAAGATGAACTTGGGGAGACATGAGGTTTATAGTAACACAACATCCTCCTAGCTGGCGACAAGCTGGTTAGTTTGAAAAAGGAAATGGCGACACCTGACACACAACCTAGGAAATAAAAAAGCTAGGAATCATCAAACTAAACCTGACATGGAACTGAAGCCAGCTGAGGTGGAACTGAAACCAGACATTTCCCAAATGAGTCACATTTATTTGAAAAAGGTTCTCACGCAACACAGATAAATATAGAAATATATCAGTACGGCACATTGTCAGCCTACTGCACACTCAGAGTCAGAGTCACAGTCAGTCACAGTCACACATGAGCAGGTGTAAGACGAGCTGTGCAGGTTGATCCAACCGGTCGTGGTTCAGACTGTCAGTAGAAAAGCTCTCCTCGGCCTGGAACTCTGTAAACGTGTGATTGGGGACAGCGAAGGGGGGCGGGGCAGGGTGTGAGTCTACTCCTCTCCCAGGCCTCTCCTGACGGACACTGAGTAGTCCAGACTTCTTCTGGGGGTGTTAGGGACGTAGGGTGGCAAGCAGCCCCAGGTCTAGTGATGAGGGTGTGGAAGGACAGGGGACGAGTCTTGGAGGGACCTCTGGATCACATTCCCATCCGGATGCTCTGGATAATCTGAAAGATGGCTGAGAGAGAAAAAGTCTGTTGCTACGTCGGATAACTTGTAGTCAAGCAGAATCACCGAGCAGAAGTAAAACTAAAATCTCCTTAGGGTGTTTTTGCAGACATAGATTAAGGTTAATCCTGGACAAATAAAATCAAGCTGATCAATGTCCGTGAAAATGGTCCAGTAACTATATTGGATGTTGGCTGATTCATTTAATGTGAAACTAAGTTTTAACAGAAGGTTAAATACCTGCTCTCCTTTCAATATCCAGATTCTGAGCCTTTTAGACATTTTAGAACTCTGTAGCGTTGCAAGATGTCATTTCAAATGAGAATGTCCAAATCAAAACAGAATAACAAGATCCCCTAGCAGATGAAGGCTGAGTTACAAAAGGGATGCTGCATACTCAGAAAATGTTCAAACTCTACGTCATATTAAGTACAGCAAAGGTCCATCAACAGAACAGGAAGTGACTGGCCCAGCTTCGTCTATTCAACTTGCTTGACTTGCTAGGAAGTTACAGAAACATTTTCAGGAAAAAGTAACTAAACCAAACTGTTCTTTTACTTCCTGAAGCAATATGTTTCTCTGTCTTGAATGCAAATTTTTTGCAATCTTCCAAATTATATGTGAGCTCCGACTAGAGACTCTCCTCCATACACTACCTACTTGTCCGACCAGTACCAGAATGAAATTGCATGAAAAATAAATGTGTTTCAAATACATTTTCATGTGAACAAGCCTTTACCTGATCCACAGACCACAAAAACAAACAGAGCTAGGAGCCACGGTCCCACTGGGTACTTCTCCTCCTGAGGTCGCTGAGAGGGAATGGGGAGAGAAAACAGGAACGTTTGATCACAGACACACATTCAGAAGTCATTAACATCTAGTGTTGCCATGCGTCTTGTTTGAATGAACCTAGATGTGTAGATCTATTAATAGTCTGAGGTGTGCCCCTCAGGCTCAGTTAGGGACACCTCCGACTCGTAAAAAAAAACGATTTTTAAACCAAACTGTAGTTGGAAAGGCAATTGTATTATTACATTCATTCTTCGTCTGTGGTGGAAATCCCAACCTGCCTGGATGTCTAGATCAGCAGCATAAGACACCAACACAAGATGTGTTTGGTCTGATGATGTCATACAGTAAACAATCCAACCACAACATGTGGTCTGATTTGATATCCTGAACTATCACAGTTATTTAACTCTGGTCCTCGAGGGCCAAAATACTACTCTGTTTCATCCTCTTCTAATCATTGGCTGATTTAGACCTGAGTACACAGGTGAGTTTAATTAACTGCTAAGTTGACGCAAAAAACCGAAACGGACACAGTTGAAGAGCCCAACAGTATCAGAACCACAAGATGTGTCTGGTTTGATGTCTTCATACAGTGAACTATCACAACCACAAGATGTGCATGGTTTAATGATGTAATAGAGTAAACTATTACAACCACAAGATGTGGTCTGGTCTGGTGATGTCATACAGTTGGACAGCTCCCATGTATGTTCTGATTGTGGTGTGGTATTATTGTGAAGAAAACAATAGCTATCTAGAATATACAGTGCAAACCCCAAGTATTCCTTTATTCTAAAGCATACAATGACAACAATCTGTATTCCACAGTGAGCTATTCCATAATGTCCTCACAGCAGTCAGGTGGAAGGCAGATGAAGATATTTTCTCAGATATTGTCTCATAGACAAACAATCAATCAGATGTATTTTATAAAGCCCTTTTTACATCAGCAGTTGTCACAGTGCTTTTACAAAACACCCAGCCTGAAATCCCAAAGAGCAAGCAACAACAGGTTTGATGGAAACAAAAAATTTTTTTTTAAAGAAACCTTTCCTGATGACTCTAAAATTTACTGCTGCACTAATTTGAGAGAATCCTTTCATTGCAGATGTTTAGGTCAGCGGTTCCCAGCGTTTTTTGCTTTCTGTCTCACTGAATGTATGTGGACCAACACTGAGTACCCCTGAAAATGAGGGTGCTGTATGAATCAGATGAAAAAGAAATGGATGAATTCAAACTAGTCAGAGGACAAAGCAGATGACTATCATTCTTAATAGTGCTTTACCCAAGTGTGTGCTGGCTATGACCCAACTCAGTGTTTTTTGGGACCAATCAGAAGGTTGGGTGTTTTTTGACCACAGTCATCGAGGACATGTTTGATCCAGACTCCTTGCCAAGAAGAGACTTACGCCCACGGGAAGGGCGCATCGTTGGGCCAGAGGGTGAAGTCTGGGTAACCAGGCAAAGAGGCACCAAGAGAACATAGCCCGCAGTAAAACTAATCTATTGGAAGCTGTATTAGAAATCAAATTCTTTAGCATAACATTCGCTATGAAGTGGGTTTTGGAAATTGTTCAGATTCCATCACTTTTTCCACATTTTTTATCATGTTATAGACTTAATTTATAATTGATTACAAAAAATGTAATCAATAGTTTTACACACAATACCTCATAATGACAAAGCGAATCACATTTCTAGAATTATTAAATATTAAAAACTGAAATTCTCCAAATTTTGCTCAGATACATGATGTGTCTATTGATCATCCTTGTGATATCTCTAGGACTTGATGGATGTCTATGTTGGGGACTACCAAAAGTCTTCTTAAAGCTGGCTGTCCAGCCAAACTAAGTAACAGAGCAAGAAGGGCCTTGGTCAGGAAGGTGACCAAGAACTAAATGGCCACTCTAACACTCTAACAGCACTTCAGAGTTTGTCTGCAGATATGCAAGAAAATGCAAGAAGCACAACAATCTCAGCAGAAATCCACCAATCAGGCCTTTATTGTAGAGTGGCTAGACAGAAGCCAATCCTGAGTAAAAGACCTACAACATGCTGTATGAATGAGTGCAAGAGCATGAGGAAAAACATTATCTGGACTGATGAGGTGTGCAAAGCTGGTAGCCACATTCCCTAGAATACTCAAAGATGTAATTACTGCCAAAGGAGCTTCTACAAAGTATTGAGTAAAGGGTTTAAATACTTTTGTACATATTTCAGTTTTTTATTTTCAGACATTTTCAGACATGTTTTTGCATTATCATTATGTGGTATTGTGTTTAGATTGATGGCAAAATTATTTAATCAATTATAAAATAATTCCATAACACAACAAACAATAATTTACAAAGGCATTTTATACTGTTACATACCACAGTACAATATATCTAAATGTTTCCAGGTCAGTTTAACCTATCTGTATGAGTAACATCTGCATTCCAGGAGTTTACATAATATACTCAATATTACTACCTATATTTTGTGTGTGTGTTCAGATGGTGGACCTCCGAGTTCAGTCAACAACCTCAGGTTATCTTTATGACTGAACAGCTAGATGATGATGACACCACACTATTGACAATCTTGACAATTATCTGTGTGGTATTGATTTCTAATTATTCAGGGATCATGTGGAGAAGCAACGATTTGACCCAGAAGACAACATAGACAATAAAAGGAAAACATACTGTCATCAATGACCAACCAACAAACACGTTAACGTATTACCGCAAAGTGAAAATAGTTTGAACACTCATCATAGTGGCCTATATGTCGTGTGACTGATCCAAATAATCAACGAATTATAGGCAATACAACATGCAGAGTTTGATTTGATATGAGAAGACAGATAAGCCGCGTTATCGATGTCAAATTTGAGCCATAACCACATCAGACATAAATACGAAATCATTTATAATTATATAATGGATGGTTCGCATTTACTGAAATCACACAATTCTTAGTGATGATTAACTGAATGTCATCCTCCATTCGTCTGATGGAACCTACACAGCCTGAAGAAAAGCTTCGCCTCACCAGGGTCTTTGCAACGTTGCCTCTCTGCGTGATGTTTTTGCTGTGCTTTTCATTTGCCATACGGATCCTTTGTTTTGCTACCATCTTCTGAGAATGTTATTTATGTAAAATAATAGTATGCGTGCGTTAATTTTGATGCAGTGATGGTGAAGCCGTGAGACTCCGCTCCTCTCTCTCTCTGCACCTGCTGACGCGCGCGCGGAAGTGCGTTTCCGTGGAGCAAGGCGCGCGCGAGCCAGTAAACAGATTTTTTTAATGACTTTAATTTCAAACTTGTCATACATTTACTCAAACTTGCCTAATTATTAATTAATATGAATCAATAAATAGGTGTGCCATTTATCAGAGAAATTGCGGCCTAATCCACAAAAATATAGATTGGCCTACTCTAAAGGCTAGTCCGTTCTAAAACAGAAGCAGTTGTCGGGGCCTTGTCTATGCTGCACTGCAGTTGTCTGGAGAAACAACATCACGTATTTATCTGAGAAATACCTTTCACACAGGATAATTCATGTGCTGACACAGAATATGATACGAAATCAGGTTAGAAACAGGTTAGTTACCAGTTTTAAAAGAAAATGTTAAATACAAAATAGTTCAAATCCGGTTTTCAACTCCCTCCACCACTCCTAGCCTATCCATCAGCTTCTGTGGTTTCTACATCCTATCAAAATGGTATAATACTAGATATTATTAACTAAAAGTAGGCCTACAGACAAGGGTGGGAGATATTAACAGAAAAATAATTCAGTGTAGCCAGCACTGGGACCCATGGTGCCGATAAGAGTTGTTGCCTAGCAACTGCATCTAGGGGTGGGTCCATAGAAATAGAATTCAGGGTTTTACAGCAGATCTATGCCTGGGAGGGGACCACTTCAGACCAAGCTTAACCCATCAATGGATTCAATTATCTTTACTTCACTTTATTTATTTTCAATTAATAAACGTCTAATAATATTGCCATAATCTATTGATTAAAGTGTTTTACATATATATATGTACTTATGAATGTATGTATGGTTTTTGTTTCAACCAATAAAGTCTGTAATGATTCACTAATTTAGTTGTTATAGTGTTGCATGGCTCTAAACCTGATTGAATGTAATTCCAGACAACAGTTTACTTTGCAAAAACATTTTCCAAGTTGTATCTGAAACGAAATACGTTTCTCCCTGGAACCACATGTACAGCTTAAAAGATATTTTAGAGTGCATTTAGGCTGTCTCCCTCCTGGATGTTTCACTATGTATTCTACACCATGCTGAGTTCAGTTTCAGCCCAGCTCAAGGACAACCATGCAGTAGAGGACATGACGATTGGATAGCAGTAATGTGCAGAGAGAGACGAGAGGTGAGGGGTGAGGACGGAGATGAGGAGGGAGGGGAGAAAGAGAAGAGAAAGGAGAAGAGAGGAGGTAGGTAAGGAGACAGAATAGGAGAATTCTGAAGTTGGCGAGGAAAGGAAAAGAGAGGTGAGGAGAGGAGGGAGGTGATGAGCGACCTAGGTGATAGGATGGGGAGGTGAGGAGACAGGTGAGGGGGAGAGGGAGGTATAGGGGGAAAAGCAACAAGGAGGGAGAAAGAGATTAGAGAATAGGTCCTTAATCTGCTCCCATCCAGAATATTGTATTTTCTACTGATACATGTCCGGGCCGTGTGATAGTAACTCCACAACACAGGAACAACATTTAGGAGGTGCCACTGACTTCTGTGTTTACAGAGAGGTTGAAGGTCTTCCCTGTCCATAGTTAAGTGTCTGAACCATATTCAAATTTTTTCCAGCCAGTTATCATATGTGTCCCGGAGCTATAATCAATGGGCATAAATGTCACATTACATACCAGCATTGTTCATTGTGCTGGTGGGACAGACTCACCTCAGGTTCTGAAGGCTGACGCAATATAACAATCCTTAGAGCAAATGCCTGGGGAAATGATCTCAGTGGAAGTCGGACTGAACATTGTCAAAGTTCTTGGCACAATTTCACAACCAGTCAGTGGGGTTGTCCTTTACCTGCAGTCTTTGCTGTCTCTGAACAATGACTGGCTCAATGCTGTCCTCAGCAACAGCAGCATTTTGGTTGTCCTTTGTGACAATAAGCCCTTTCAGTGAAAGATGTCTCCAGCCTTCAACCAGTTATAGATTGGTTTACCTCAACTTAACACTCTTATTGTGCTTTATTAGTGCTCTATACTCATTTTACACGTTTGTCTGTGTGTGTGTGTGTGTGTGTGTGTGTGTGTGTGTGTGAGGTAGAGAGAGAAACACAGAGAGAAAATGTTATCACAGACATAGTTATGTATTTCACTGTAGGATCAGAGAGGAAGGTAATAGCAACCACCTGACATGTCAGAGAGGAATCCAGCTAATTTTAAAAAGATACTACAGTGTATAGAGAGTCTGTCTGTGTGTGTCTCAGTGAGTGAGAGGGTGGTGAGTTTATCTATAGGAGTCAGATTAATGGAATACTGTGTTAACATGGTAGGCTAGGTCCCCGAGTAGTCATTACATCTTAACAGATCTCTTTTTCTTTCCCTCCCTTTTGCTCTCTGTATCTCTGTCCTTCACTCTCCTTCTACCTCCCCCTCGCTGTCTCTCTCTTTCCCTCACTCTCTGTCTCCCTCCATCCCCCACTCTCTCGCTGTTTGTCTGTCCTCCACTCTGTCTCTCTTTTCCCACTCTCCCTGTCTCCAGGGTAAAATGCTACAGTAATTGCTTGGGAATCTTACAATACCCACAATGATTAAGCTGTGATTTTAAATGTCAGGCACACACATACTCACATTCACACACACTCACCCACACACATTACATATTTTCACACACACACACCACACATACAGTGGGAAGAACAAGTATTTGATACACTGCCGATTTTGCAGGTTTTCCCACTTACAAAGCATGTAGAAGTCTGTAATTTTTATCATAGGTACTCTTCAACTGTGAGTGACGGAATCTAAAACAAAAATCCAGAAAATCACATTGCATGATTTTTAAGTAATTAATTTGCATTTTATTGCATGACATAAGTATTTGATACATCAGAAAAGCAGAACTTAATATTTGGTACACAAACCTTTGTTTGCAATTACAGAGATCATACGTTTCCTGTATTTCTTGACCAGGTTTGCACACACTGCAGCAGGGATTTTGGCCCACTCCTCCATACAGACCTTCTCCAGATCCTTCAGGTTACGGGGCTGTCACAATACGGACTTTCAGCTCTCTCCAAAGATTTTCTATTGGGTTCAGGTCTGGAGACTGGTAGGCCACCCCAGGACCTTGAGATGCTTCTTACAGAGCCACTCCTTAGTTGCTCTGGCTGTGTGTTTCAGGTCGTTGTCATGCTGGAAGACCCAGCCACGACCCATCTTCAATGCTCTTACTGAGGGAAGGAGGTTGTTGGCCAAGATCTCGCGATACATGGCCCCATCCATCCTCCCCTCAATACGGTGCAGTCTTTGAAGAAAAGCATCCCTAAAGAATGATGTTTCCACCTCAATGCTTCATGGTTGTGATGGTGTTCTTAGGGTTGTACTCATCCTTCTTCTTCTTCCAAACACGGCGAGTGGAGTTTAGACCAAAAAGCTCTATTTATGTCTCATCAGACCACATGACCTTCTCCCATTCCTCCTCTGGATCATCCAGATGGTCACTGGCAAACATCAGATGGGCCTGGACATGCGCCAGCTCAAATACGCATAACTTTTCTCTAACAGTGCAGACTATGGCTGAATAGCTTTGTAGGCTGCTGCTGTTTGACCTGCAAGCCCATGAAAGATAACCAAAAAAATATAAGTTAATCCTTAATGGTGACAGATAAATAGTAGGCCTATTGGAAATGTTATCAACTGTTTTCTTTAAATATAGCTTGTAACCACTACTTCCGACCACATTTTAATACCTTATCAAAATAAAAGGAATGTTATAAAAAATGTAATATAGGAGGGTAATTATTAAGACTGGGCTACACAAGCAATCTTTTCTATACAACATTTGTTGTCTTTAGATAGGGAGCAGTCTGACCAAGACACAGGAAGACAGTATGCATCACAGCCAGAGCTGAAACCACCACAGGACATGGGCAAGCTCTCTGTGTTGTTGTGACTTAGCTTATGCAGGAGATAGGCCAAGTCCAGAGATTCCCATTTTCAGCATCAACGCTGGAAGGTTAAGAGAATCAGAGCAACTGATAAAGGATCAGCTAACCCTAGACAGGACAGTTAATGTTTCAGCTATGCTCAAAGAAGGGCTCTCGTGAATTTGGCAGTGTCTTACATAAGCTGAGCCACAGTGGCATAGAGAGAGATGGTTATTTGTGTGACAAACTATACCAGACATACTGTACATTTGGAATGCAAGTTTTATTACTCTAAAGTAATGATCAAATGAAATGAGAAAAAAAACCCCGGCAAAATAGGTATTTTCTGCCAATCAATGTTAATTGGTTTCCGATGTCCTTGGAGTCAACTGATGCTGACCTCAGTAAGTCCCGACCCTGTGTAGCAGGGCTTGTCAGTTGCCTGGTGGTTGAATGCTTCTATGCTGTGACATACAACTTTTTCCAGGGGTGGGTCAATTTGGGTCAGTGGAACCTCGATGAAAGGCACAGTATGGAGCACCGGATTGTTCTGTAGGACAATCCGCTGAGTCGGTCTCCATAGTCTCCAGCTAAAGGTTCTCCTTACGGATTTCTTTTCATGCTTAGAGTTGCCCGTGGTGGAGATTGACTTGTCTGCATCATCATCAGAAACCGGAAACAGCTGTGGTGGAGACGCAGCCTCTTTTGGACCAAACAGTGAGGAGATGCCCACCCAAACTCTGGACGTAATGGTCAGCGGGGGTTCAGCAATATCCGACTCTTTTTCCTTCATCCTGGCAGTATTATATCTTCTTATTTTATCCTTGGAGAACCTCACAACATCGATTAAAAACAACAATACAATAAGAACTAAGAAAATAGTGCTCAAAGTATTGTCTAATTTAGCAGGTGGCATTTGTCAACTCCGGATGGGATTTTGTGATTGACATGAGCTTTTAGAGCTGGAGTCCGAAGGTTGTCCTCGAACACTTTGATTTCACCTTAGAATGGCTTTATCTTGTAACCCTGTTGAAAATGATACTGTTTCTCCACAACCTTCTGAGATATTTTTGTTTTATTGAGGAGACTATTATCTTGCAAGTTATCCAGTTGCATGACATCGGTCCGTTCTGTAGCATCGGGGTTGTTCAGATCAGACTGGTCCATAGTGGGCATCAAAGTCTTGTGTTCTGGAAGAGTCTGAGGCTCTACAAGCTCTGAGGGGACATCAAGGGAGGAAAATCCTTTCTTCAGCTGTCCCACATTACCCACAATCTTTTTTTACTAAACCTGCAAGTAACTCCAGCAACCCCTCAGAATTAGTCTCTAATGTGGTATCAGGGATATTCACATGAGAATTGTCCGTCGCTGGCATCAATGTGTTGTGCTCAAGAGATGAAAAAAGCAACCCATTTACAGCAACAGGCAATAGGACAGAAAAAATTAAATAAAAAGAACACCTTCATGTTACACAGCCTACCCTTCCAGGAGGGTGAAGACATTTTTATAGAAGGTATTCCCTTATCAATGTAAATGCGGTACAAATACAAAGTCAAAATACTAGTTGTGTTAGCTGTGGTGTAAATCGGAATTGTGGTTACTATTCACTGTCAAACACACTTAAGACATGGTCCAAACATGACGTAATAAAACAATTGATTATGACCTCTAAACTACCAGAATGTTGACTGTGGGCTAGGTTCAGCAACACAAGATTTGGACAGCTTCCCAGATATTAATGAGTTATTGGTGGACCGATGTCACCGCAAAAACCGGTGGGATCTGACTGCCTGCCTCATTTGATTGAGGTACGGATTTTCATCCGAACGACCTGCATCACCATAAACGTTCCGATGATTCGCTGCTTCTCTCCACGCGTTCCTTCCCATGGTTACTGTTGCTACGAACTGGCGTCTGCGCGGAGTTCCCGGTTGAAAGGAGACGGATCGGGCAAAGCATAACTGTTTTCAATTCCATTCCTACTAAAACGTAACTTAATAATTAAGCATCAACAACATCAGGCTATTCATCTTCATTACTATGCTTCTGCGGGTCTGCGTCGTTAATGCCATGTGCGTCCGTAACGCAGATATTTTATATTTGAGCGGCCTTGTGCGACCTTGTTGTGTAGATGGTCATTACACTTCTTAGCACTAGGCGGCGATGTCGCGCAAAACGTTGGTTTGTTCGCTTATAGATCAGGAAAGCTTCACAGAAGAAGTCACTGTATAGTTGGTAAACAATACTAGAATACAGTGTGCTTGTTCAGCAGATGCGTAATATGGACGAAGAGCTTGTTTAAAATATTTTAGCACTGTTTAAAATAAGTTTTCATTAGCAAACCTTTTCACAGATGAATGCTTGGACGTAGAGTTCTCAGAAACTCATATATGAAGCAATATATGATACACCTGGCGTTATGGTTTCTCAAAAACATTTAATTCTTCAACATATGAATATTGGTTGCCCCTATGACAGATGTTAAATATTAATGTACAATGCATGCCTATGCGTCAAGTGTGTATGGCAAAGTATGTCAGCTGCCATACTTAAAATGAAATAAAAAATAAAATAAGAAACGAATTTAACTTGTATTGCCTTCAAATTGATTGCAAAAATTTATGGGCTCATCGTTTTCTCACACAAACCAGCACAAACGGAGCACCAACGATTGAGCTTATTTTGCCGAAGCTTTGCGTTGGGTCGGGAATGTTAAAACAGTTTTCAATAGCACCGTAGGTCCTTGACAATATGTCACATTGCCATACCTCCGCTTTTGCCGAAATAACGCCCCTGAATTGTGCATTAGCCATAATTCTGCGGCCAAATGCGGTTTATACAGGCCATGGAGAAGTTAGGCTACTGGGGTTTGTATATAGGCTACAAAGATGCAATTATTGGTGCGGTTTATACACGGTGCAGCTTATGAACAGGGAATTATTACTGCAAGTCAGGTAAGAACATTAGCCTACTTTTTGTCAAAAATTGCTAAGAATTTCTTAGATTGTCTGCGTTTCATATTAGAACTTTTGCTAGAACTGTGGATCCAAAAGCCATTTGGTAGCTAAATATACTGATAGTTTTTGTTCTATTAATTTAGAAATATTCTGACTGTAAAATATGTTGCTCAATTTGGTCGAGCAAAACATGATTTCATGTTACTTTATTTGTCATAACGCAAACTGGCTCCGAAGCATACATAAAATATAAAACGTGGTATTCATGTTCGTTTAAAATATAGCAGGTTGTTATGTTTTCATTCCTCTGATAAACAATAATTAAGGTAGCCTATCTATTTGATTGTGAGGGCTGTATTAAATGTCTCAAAAATTGTGCGGTCAAAACGATTCGCGGCTCCAACAATTCCTCTTGTCGACATAGGCTTCTGGCGACAATTAACTACACAACTATTTTGTGAAATACAAATAATATTAGTAGGCTACTGTAAGTGCTGGTAAATAAGTTCGTTGCATTACCATGACTCATAACCTCGCGACAAACTAAAGGACTAATGCAACGTGGCCTATATTTAAGTAGTCTTAGCAAGCTATATAGCTTTGTTTTTATGACGTCCCTAAACGAATGTCCCGTTGTTTAATTGATTTAGCAGTACATAGAATATTGTCAATCATTAAGCTACTCAGAATTGCGGTTGACTGTTATAGCTAATTACAACTTTGTGCTAGATAATCACGGCTCCACAAATAATAATCCAACACCCTCCCTATTCTTTTATATTACATTTTACTGTTAAATATGCATTCACTATGGTAACGATTTGGAAAATATATTTGAAGACAGCGTATACATTCCCTACCTAAGCACAAATGAAATAAAATAATATATGCTATACTGTATATTTCTCTTTTGAAATACATTTTATTAATATCATGTTTTTTTTAATACCTTCTTAAACAAAGTATACATTATTTAATAGATTTGCGGGTGTTGGTAAGCTGCTCGTTCATGGCTGGCCTTCATTGCTGGCTGTTATTATTTATATAAAGCTATTGACTTTATAAAACAGAAAATGGTCAAAATGTTTAAAAAATGAAAACAATGTAAGGAGTACAAACTTATGTATAAATAAATAGTACTTTTAACAACAATAAATTTTTCTGTGAAAAAAAATTATAAGAGAAAAAGAAGACCTGTTAAAGGCTAAAATAAAATAGATTATTCATGGGAAAACCTGAGAGAGAGAGAGATGCAGAATTGAAATTAAAAAGATGAAAAACATGTTAATGTCTTCGGGTGTTGTCTGTGGTTTTAACTGACCACCCAGTCTTGCTTGCGTTAAAACATATACAGAGAAAGCAAAGACAGTAATAAAAATAAAAAAAGTAAACAAAAAGATTATGAGCCAAAAATATGTTGCGGTTATAGGCAGGGGCGCCGTACAGGGGAGAAAGTTAGGACAATTCCAAGGGCCCATGACTGACAGGGCCCCAAAAAATAAGTAACAGCTGCGCAGAGGGGGCCCAATTAGATTTTTTGTCATGGGGCCCAAAATAGCCCCTTTTCACCTGCCATACCACACACACACACCTGACCCAGCTTGGTATGCTGTAGTAATGAATTATAAATGCAGTGTTCCCATCCTAAATTTTCTAGTCTCTCTCTGGTGTCCCCGGTTCAACACATTGCTTCAACACAGCCTTTACATCTTCATTATGCCACATGAATTGGAAAATGTACTGTTGTGTGCCTGCTGTCGAAATCCCTTGTTGAAATACTCTTTATGTACGGTATTTATCCAGAGGACACCACTTGTCCCTCCTCACAAGACACTCAACCACATCCGGTGCTACTGCAGAACTTCCCTTTCCTGCTGCCCAGCACAGCTGTCCCATCTAACATGAAAAGACTCTGTTCCACTCCAGTCCCTCTTCGAGTCTCATGCCAATAACCACTGGAATGTAGCAGGAAAGAGTGAAATTTTGTATGAAGATATTTAGGTCAGAAGAAGAAAGTGGGCCAACCATTTCTGTCACATCCCCTACTCACTCTATCCCCATGTCCCCAGCGATCTCCCAGAGCTGTAATTTCGCTGTGGATTGTATCTTCTCATTTTCACTCTCAGAGCTATAGACTGAGCGGACAGCCATGTCCTGTTCCAGCACCTGGAATGGGCAGGTTTGGAGATGTCTGACTGGACAAAGCTAGGCTGTGATTGGAGATGTCTGACTGGACAAAGCTAGGCTGTGATTGGAGATGTCAGACTGGACAAAGCTAGGCTGTGGTTGGAGATGTCTGACTGGACAAAGCTAGGCTGTGGTTGGAGATGTCTGACTGGACAAAGCTAGGCTGTGGTTGGAGATGTCTGACTGGACAAAGCTAGGCTGTGGTTGGAGATGTCTGACTGGACAAAGCTAGGCTGTGGTTGGAGATGTCTGACTGGACAAAGCTAGGCTGTGGTTGGAGATGTCTGACTGGACAAAGCTAGGCTGTGGTTGGAGATGTCTGACTGGACAAAGCTAGGCTGTGGTTGGAGATGTCTAATCTAGGATTGGAGATGGATCAGGGACTACAACAACATACACATACATTGTTAACAATAACACACTGAAACACACAAACAGGTACCGTATGCCTACTGACAATTAGCTCAATCGTTGACAGACACAGTTCATCTTAGTTAAGTCCTAATAGCAACCTTTGAGAATGTCATTTTTTTGATAGCTGAAGCCGTTTATGATTAGTCTACTGTTTTTTAGCCTGTTTGGGTGACAGATAGCAAGGAATGTGGCTAATCTTGAAAGAGGCTATATGTGGACTGATACACAGGCATTCAAACAGTAGACACCCTTGTGCTCCATTAGCCCCCGAAATTTTGACTGAAACTAACCTCACACACCAGTCACGCAAGGACGGCGAGAATGGGGAGAGAGGAGAAACAGGGTAGGAAAGACAGGATGTCGGCCAAGGACTAAAGAAGGTATACATAACCGGGCCTCTGAACAACAAGTTGTATATACGTGTCTGTAGGGAAGAGGTAGATATGTTTGTGGGTAGAATTAGTTACTTATTTACTAGTTACTGATTCACCATTTTCGTCACTCAGTAGCTGAATCAGCAGGTCTCTGCCAATAACAGGCAGGGGTTGGTAGAGTACTGAAAATCTGTACTCAAGTAAAAGTACTGTTATTCGTCCTAAAATGTACTCAAGTAAAAGTACCACCTGAAAAAACTACTCAAGTAAGAGTAAAAGAGTACTTGGTTTAAAAACGTACTTGAGTACTAGTTACATATTTTGTTCAAGACATTATAAAGCCATTGTAACAACAAGGATTTTTTTTTAAGAAAGTACAAACGCAAACTGCATTTTTAATGTTTGAATAGGCATTCGTTTTCCAGAGCCCATAGCAATGCAGAATAGAAAAACTAAATACATTGCAAAAGTAATTAATACTGTATTCCTATTATTAATCTGTGTTGCAAATAAGATTCTTGCAAATGAAGGCCATCATACATGTTACTGGTAAAGAAAGATTAATCTTGTGTTGTAATGCTCAGTATCTTGTCAATAAAATATTTGTTGTTAGTAAGTCAGGTCTTCGGTGGAATTACTGACTGCTTTGCAACTATTAAGCCATCTGGTTAGCAGCAATTGCTTTCAACTAAAATCTAGCTAGCTAGACTGGGTATGTTGCTAACTAAAGTGCATTACTAAATACAATTCAAGTCAAGCCCAACGAACCACTAATTCAAATATACTAACTAAGTTGTAATGTTATTATATATTGTAGGTTAGCTAGAATATTACATTATCATTAGGATATATAACATGTCGTTATACTGTACTTGTACTAGTTCAATGACAAAAAAGTTAGCTATAATAATACGATTTAGCTGGCTAAGTAGCGCGAGCCGGTTCGCCAACCTTATCTCTATGTGCTTGCGTGTTGCCTATTTCAAATTTAAATCGAAACATTTCGTGCGACTGTGGCCAGGGATTGGAATTTCTCTCGTCAACGTTCTATAATTGACAACTTTCCATGTCGGTGTCTGTCAATTAATTAGCTACGCCTGTGCTTGCACTCTGATGCAAATTTTAAGGAGCGGGAGGGAACACCCAAACTCAAATCATATCACGAAACGAAAAAATAAAGTTGTTACGAAAGAGTAGATGAAATTTAACGGACTAAACAGTACGATTTTTCGTTTTTTAAAATACTTGAGTAAGAGTAAAGAGTACAGCCCCAGAAAGTTACTAGAAAAGTCCTCATCGTTC
Source organism: Esox lucius (assembly GCF_011004845.1). Taxonomy (NCBI): domain Eukaryota; kingdom Metazoa; phylum Chordata; class Actinopteri; order Esociformes; family Esocidae; genus Esox; species Esox lucius. Next base: position 24,103,689 of record NC_047584.1, on the reverse strand, counting down.
TTCTGAAACTTTACTCTTTTACTCATTTGCCTAACTTGTAATGCGTTACTACCCACCCCTGATAACAGGTCTATATGCACTTATTCATCTACATTTTTTGGTTAGTCACATTGTTTAGATACTCTGTACTCTGTTAATGGCAAGGTAGCATTGCAATTTGCTCCGGTTGTTTTTGTTAGTTTCTTTCCAGTGTATCAACTGATTTATTTGGGTCTGTTTATGTTGCTGTCTTAGTGGTCTGTGGGGTCTGTTTGTGTTTGTAAAAAGCTGTCAGAAGGGACTCCTCTCTTCAATAATTTCTTTGCACTTCATTGCTTCATAAGTTCAGGCGTTGCTTTCTTATAGGTGGTAGTCGTTTTCAGTTTATTTTTTGAATTGTTATGATTAGAGGGTGTGTTCCTAATTTGTCTCTACGTGCTGGATTTGTGGTTCCAGGAGGTACTTGCATATATGTGCATGCAGTTTCAATTAAGTGTTTGTCCCATTAAATAAATGATTTGTGGGTAATCGGACCCCGGTGCCCGGAACTACAAAGGGCAATGGCTTCAACAAATGAATGGGGTAGTTTTTTGTCAAATCTTGATTGGAATGTTGTGTTCATCTTTATGGTGTTTAGATGGCTCCTCTGGCCTCTCAGGTCATTCACAGCGTTCTGAAAGTCATGCGGGCTGTTACGGTTCATGTTACAGCAGGTGTAGTTCATTGGTGGTTGTCTAGTCTATGTTTGTGTTCCTGGCATCTGGACTTATTTTGAAACACCATTTTAATCTCACTGAAATCCCCCCTCAAGGCCGAATTCCGACAGAATCTGAGCAGAACATCTAGTTGCTGCTGTAGGACCTTTGTTGGGGCAGAAGCGCCAGATCTTCTGAATATAGTTCACATAAGCTTTCAGAGTCCAGTAAGGTGAAGCTCAATGTTGCAGGCTGATCTGGTACCCTCCTCAATTCATTGATATACATGTTAAAGTTGGTGGAACTCAGGCTTCATCCTTGTCACGCTCTCTTAACTCTGGCTAAACACAGGCTTGTAATGATCTGTATGAAATTCCTGGATCATTAAACATCCATTCAGTGGAACTCAGGGAGCATAAACATAAACACAAACACACACGTACATCAAGCACAAACACACACATCTAACTTAGCTATATAAATGTGACATCCAGTGTTGACTAATCCTAACCTAACTCTAACTCCAAAAACCACTTGTGGAACCCTAATTCTAACCCAATTGTAGCTTGTACCCCAGACTTGTTTCTCTTGATATTTTTCTGTTGTAATCATAGTTTGGGACAACCCACCCCTCCCCCATTTACATTTACCTGTCCTCTCTCTCTCGCTTTCACACACACGTACATGCACAGCTATACTGAATATCAAGAGAGAACCCTGCCTCAGTCCTCAGTTTTTAGACTCTCACAAGAACTAGAGAAAAGCAGATGTAGAGATAGTAAGAGACAGATAGAACCAGAGGTCAGAGAGAGACAGACAGAACCAGAGGGTGAGAGAAATAGAGCCAGAGGGATAAAGAGACAGAATGAACCAGAGGGAGAGAGAGACGGATAGAGCCAGAGGGAGAGAGAGACAGATAGAGCCAGATGGAGAGAGAGACAGATAGAGCCAGAGGGAGAGAGAGACAGACAGAACCAGAGGGAGAGAGAGACACAGACAGAACCAGAGGGAGAGAGAGACACAGACAGAACCAGAGGGAGAGAGAGAAAGACAGAACCAGAGGGAGAGAGAGACAGACAGCAGCAGAGGTGTGATAAACTAAAGGATCCTTGGAGAACGGGGGGGGGGGGGGGGGGGCGACTGTGTGCGTGTTTCTACTTAACTCTCTCTAGTGATCTGTCCCTTCTCTCTTTGTCAATGACTTCTAGCAGTTCTGTATGTGAGATTCAGCTCATATAGCACACACATACACGCAGGCATGCAAGCACACTCTCAGCTCAGCTTATATTGTCCACACTGCAGTACTGCGGTCGGTGTTTTAGCTGCTAACCTTTATAGGAACAAAGCAGCACTGGACAATAGAACCACAATGACCACAGCCCTGAAAAACCCAGAGAACGCAAGAACGAAGGGCAGCAGGCCAGCAGCACACATAGGCAACACACACACAGACATCTGGGTTCAGCAAGATATGCCACATGCACATAGAATCACATGGAGGGATGTAGCTTTCCTTGCTGCGAGTCTCTCTCAACCGCTCTGCCACCCCTCTGCCAAGGGCATCAGTAAAACACTCTATAAACCCTGTCCTTCCCCGGGTGGTGCAGAGGTTGAGTCACCGCCGCGCCGTGCTGCTGCAGCACTGTGGCCAAGTGTTGGAGTCCTGGTAGCAACTTACCAAACAGTGCCCCGGGGATCCACCAGAGGATGGCGGAGATTGGCTGAGCGGCCCTCGAGGTGGGTTTTGGAAAGGGTTGCATAGCGCCCCACTGTGGCCAGCTGGGTACCTGTGACCTCAATCGCGGTTGTAGGCTGGAGAATGCATTCCCCTTCAGTGCATTTGCACCGGTAAACCATTTGCTGATTGAGCGAGGAGCAGAACGGCTGCACCTCAGCCTGCTATGAGAACTGCTTTGTATGTGACCCAAAAAGCCCTCCAGCGCGTGATGAAGATGGCCCAGCACATCACTGGGGCCGTGGTCACCCCCATCCACGACAACGGTCTGAAATAATTCCAGACGAAAGCATGCAGCATCATCAAGGACCAAACCCAGCCAAACGCAATTAATCTGCCAACTGTATTGAAGTGTACAGTCACATACTTAGAGGCTTGGAGTCACTTTCTGTCCCGTTCACTGTTACTGTATCATCAAAGTCCTGAGTTCAGCTTAACATTCCTTCTCTTGAAGTAAATATGCTTAATAGGCATGGCTGATTAAGGTACAGGACCTGATTGAGATTCTACAGTGCCCTCCTGTGTTGTGTTTAAACAGAACCGCCAGTCTAGTTTCATTGTGTGTTTATTCATGTCTTTTTAGGATAGTGGCTTTGATGACGATATCCGGCCTCCCTTTTGATTATGTGTGTTACAGTCTGTGTGTGTGTTTTGGATAAACAGGTTGGTAAATGACTTCCCTCCACACGCACGCCCCACTATAAAACGCTGAAGCAGGTTTGAAAACAGCTGGATCTCTTACAGGCAGCCAAGGTCAACACACATCAAGCAAGTTTCCACACACACACACACAGTGGTCAGGTTTCCACAACACAAACATCAGTTCCAGCCTTGGTGAATGACCTTCTGTCCGTCTTAGCGCTGACCCTTGGTGCCAACCCACAGCAAGGAAATTGGGTTATACACTGACAGGCTAAACACACATTCGCCTCGCACAGGAAAAGTGCAGAATTTCCCAGTTTGATATAGGTGAGTGAAGCATGCCTATACCGTGAAGTTGTCAAGGAGAGATGAGGGGTTTAGTCAGACATTCTAGCATCTTCATTGTAGACCCCCAAAGCCGTTTGTGTCCGATGTTTCATGTCAGGCAGAGTCTCTCAGGTCTCCTCCCATGGCCTGTCTGTCTCGTCTCTCTCACGTACTGTCTCCTCTCATGGCCTGTCTCCAGCCTGTCTGTCTCGCCTGCCTAATGCACGGTTTCCTGTCATGGCCTGTCTGTCTCGTTTCTCTCATGCGCTGTCTCCTCTCATGGCCTGTCTGTCTCGTCTTTCTCGTGCGCTGTCTCCTCATGGCCTGTCTGTCTCGTCTTTCTCACACGCTGTATCCTCTCATGGCCTGTCTGTCTTGTCTCTCTCACGTACTGTCTCCTGTCATGGCCTCTCTGTCTTGTCTCTCTCACGTACTGTCTCCTCTCATGGCCTGTCTGTCTCCTCTCATGGCCTGTCTGTCTCCTCTCATGGCGTGTCTGTCTCGTCTCTCTCACATAGTCTCTTGTCATGTCTGACCTGTTTTGAAAACAACTCCTGTGATGTGATGTACACTTTCCATGAATTTCTATATACATTAAATTTACATTAACATTCTAGTTGTAGTTAATGTCTATTTCCACCTCATAATCTTTTTTTAAGAACTGTGTGAATTTCAAAGGCTCCAGGAGAAACAGAGTCTCATCCTTATGATGTCATTAGACAGGATCATGAGTAAATAAGCTTAGGGGCTGGCTCAAACTCCTACCATTCATTGTGTAATTCTCTCCACAGCACCTCAATGTGATGAACACAAACACACACACACACACATTCTCAGCTAACAGACACAAGTTATCAACAACATCTCATCCAACAGCACTTAGTGGCTGGTCGTGGGATTGCCAGGATGTTCGGAGCTTTAAACAGAACTTCCATGAGGTAATGTTTAAGGTAGCAATTTGTGTGAGTGTGCATGTGTTTGAAATGTTTGAACTGGCCATTCCTTATTGGGATGTGAGAGAGAAGCCCTACACGTTGTGCCAGTGTGTGTGTGTGTGTGTGTGGTGTGACACTGCCCTCCTCACACAGAAGACAGCACTGACATGGATGATGTTCAGTATGTCAACATGAACAATGATTGAATTCTAATTGAGTTCTATTAAATAGGCTGGTCATTTTTCTATGGATCTCTGCCTCTCTCCCTCTACTAAATTATAGACAATTTCTTACAGATGAGCCCTGCAAAAAGTGCCTCAGAGTTTAATCTTGAAAAACCGTGCTGTTTCTCATCATACTGCTCGCTCAATAAAGAAGCTTTCACCGGCCCACACACACTGAAAGTTAACCGAATCCCTGGCCACGATGCAATTCATCCAAGACACTACGAGAATATTTCAAATGTGAGATCCAAAAAAAACTAAAACCTGATTTAACCAAACATTTAAAACAATCTTCAGACTGAACCCTTTCAGAGACCTTGTTTGATTATTTCCCAGTATGTGAACAGAGAAGTAAGTGGTAGTTTGTACTGAAGAAACAAACAAACAAAAAGCATAAATTAATGAAACTTCAAAGATGGCCACCCTCCTTCCTGTAATGCTCTCCAGAGACAGATATGGCGGCAGGGAGGGACAAACAAGGACTATAAGACCTGGACTGTATCTGATTCTCCTGAAGGAATCATCAACGCTTTCCTTTACAATTGCTAACAGACTTGTGCATTAGGTAGAGTATCCTCTTCTCTACTTGGCCAGCTAACAGTCCCATGTCTCAGACACCACCACAATACTAACCCCAACTTTCCTCGTGTCCTGTTCTGTTTACTCTTAGGAGGACATGAGCCCTTGGACCACACCTCAGGACCACCAGGCCAAAGGACTGATAGCTGTCCCTGTCCAAATCCTCCAGGTTGTGTTGCCAATCCAGTAGTTGTCTGACGATTCCGGCTGGCTGATTGTCTCTCCTCACCTGATTGTCCCTGTCTTTGTCCACCTGGTCATGTACAGTAGCAGTCTTGGACTATGTTTTATAAACTCTGGACATAGCCCAGATGCATTTATTAATTATTACAATCTGTACTCTTAAAATCTTCACTCTGCACAGACACTACACAGAGTCTGGTTCCTCTCTAGATTTCTTCCTAAGTTCCAACCTTATTAGGGAGTTTTTCCTAGCCAACCAACCCAGTGCTTGCTTGCTCTTTAGGGTAACAGGCTGGGTGTTTTGTAAAAGCACTTTGTGACAACTGCTGATGTAAAAGGGGCTCTATAAATTGTATTAGATCGATCGATCACCAAAACCTTTTGTTAACCAGACTTACAAAAAGGCAAGTTCACCTGAACAGAAAACCAGACACATATTGTTTCAGAAAGTATTAAAACAGTTTGGCTTTCTGGGTGTGACCGTTTAATCTTAGTTTTCAGGAAGGTGTTAGTCATAGTGCTAGACAACTAAACTACAAACACACACACCTTGTTCCAGCTATTAATTTTCTGAGAGGTAGATCAGGGTGAGTCTATTCTGGGGAAATATGTGTAGCTCTGTTGTCTTAAGCCCCCGCCCCCAGCCTCCTAGTTTGCCTTGAACAGACAAAGGCACATTGAGAAACTAAGTCCAATGGGATATATTAGGGACCATGTAGCCAGACATCTAGTATATGTGACTGTTATCAGTAATATAGTTGACTGAGTCGACAAACACACTGCTCTTATCGTGTAGCACTACCGACACCTTAGTCCAAGGGTCAGACAGCACTGTGTGGATAAGGTAGGGTGTGTGTGTGTGTCTTTGTAAGAGAGAAAGTGTGTGCACACCATTGTAGGCTTGCACATATGTAGTCTATCGTTGCCCACTGTGTCTCCAAACCAAGGGTGTAGGTTTGTGTGTAAGGGGCAGGGTCTTGGTGAATTGTTCCCAGGAAATTTCCATTGTGTGTGTGTGTGTATGGGGGGTAATACCTGTCTGTAATATTTGGGTCTGTCATGACACTACTGCCCCCCCCGCCCACCCCCGACCCCCTCTTAACAGGCCACTCCAACCAGCATACTGTACCAGTGTTCCCTATCAGCTGCTGAGTAGAGAACCAGTTACATCCAATTTAAGTCAGTGTTAGTGCTGGGCTGGAACAAAAACCTGCCCTGCAGTGACCCATCTCTGAGGCTGCTGGGGTCATGCGGTAATCAACCCCTTGGTTACATGTTTATGACCTGTTTAACACCTCTGTGTTGGTATCCAGGGTTACCATACATAGAGATGGTGGTGTTATCTTTCTCAATGAATTTCTGTCAGGAATAATGGAGGCGTGACAGTATAACAGTGACATCATGTAGAGTCTCTTAAATTTGTGTTTCATGCAGCGTCTTACATTTTCCCAAAGTGCTCCTCCCCCCCATACCCCAGCCCAACCCGTCCTTCCCCTCTCATTACCCCATACATCAGCTCAAACCTTCCTTCCCCTCTCCTTCCCTCAGCCCAGCCCAACCCTTCCTGCCCCTCTCTTTCCCTCCCCTTCCCCCAGCCCAGCCCTTCCTTCGCCATCTCATTCCCCCAGCCCAACCCGTCCTTCCCCTCTCCTTCCCCCAGCCCAGCCCAACCCTTCCTGCCCCTCTCCTTCCCCCAGCCCAACCCTTCCTGCCCCTCTCCTTCCCCCATACCCCAGCCCAACTTGTCCTTCTCCTCTCCTTCCCTCCCTGACAGAATATGACATCATAGTGTTTGTCTTTACATTTCAAATTCAAGATCCTTGGTAACATTTTGACTTTGGTACCCCAGCCCAAACCTTCCTTCTCCTCCCCTTCCCCCAGCCCAACCCATCCTTCCCGTCTCCTTCCCTCCCCTTCCCCCAGCCCAACCCGTCCTTCCCGTCTCCTTCCCTCCCCTTCCCCCAGCCCAACCCGTCCTTCCCGTCTCATTCCCTCCCTGACAGTGTCAACAGAGAATATGACATCATAGTGTTTGTCTTTACATTTCAAATTCAAGATCCTTGGTAACATTTTGGTTGCATAGATACAATCTCACACTCGGTAACATAGACACAATAAGGTGTTCCTTACCAGTATGGCGGACAGGCAGGCAGACTAACAAGGTATTGATGGTGACGCGTGTAATGTCAAATGTGACTCATTCTGATTGATCATCTTATCAGATAGGTTCTCCCTCCAATTACACTCTCCCTCATTACCAGGGATGGGCAGTATACAGTGGGGAGAACAAGTATTTGATACACTGCCGATGTTGCAGCTTTTCCTACTTACAAAGCATGTAGAGGTCTGGAATTTTTATCATAACTACACTTCAACTGTGAGAGACTTAATCTAAAACAAAAATTCAGAAAATCACATTGTATGATTTTTAAATAATTAATTTGCATTTTAGTGCATGACATAAGTATTTGATCACCTACCAACCAGTAAGAATTCCGGCTCTCACAGACCTGTTCGTTTTTCTTTAAGAAGCCCTCCTGTTCTCCACTCATTAACTGTATTAACTGCACCTGTTTGAACACCTGTCCACACACTCAATCAAACAGACTCCAACCTCTCCACAATGGCCAAGACCAGAGAGCTGTGTAAGGACATCAGGGATAAAATTGTAGACCTGCACAAGGTTGGGATGGGCTACAGGACAATAGGCAAGCAGCTTGGTGAGAAGGCAACAACTGTTGGCGCAATTATTAGAAAAAGGAAGAAGTTCAAGATGACAGTCAATCTCCCTCGGTCTGGGGCTCCATGCAAGATCTCACCTTGTGGGGCATCAATGATCATGAGGAAGGTGAGGGATCAGCCCAGACGACACGGCAGGACCTGGTCAATGAGCTGAAGAGAGCTGGGACCACAGTCTCAAAGAAAACCATTAGTAACACATTACGCCATCATGGATTAAAATCCTGCAGCGCACGCAAGGTCCCCCCCTGCTCAAGCCAGCGCATGTCCAGGCCTGTCTGAAGTTTGCCAATGACCATCTGGATGATCCAGAGAAGGAATGGGTCTGATGAGACAAAAATAGTTGGAGGAAGAAGAAGGATGAGTACAACCCCAAGAACACCATCCCAACCATGAAGCATGGAGGTGGAAACATCATTCTTGGGGGATGCTTTTCTGCAAAGGGGACAGGACGACTGCACCGTATTGAGGGGAGGATGGATGGGGCCATGTATCGTGAGATACAACAACCTCCTTCCCTCAGTAAGAGCACTGAAGATGGGTCGTGGCTGGGTCTTCCAGCATGACAACGACCCGAAACACACAGCCAGGGCAACTAAGGAGTGGCTCCGTAAGAAGCATCTCAAGGTCCTGGAGTAACCTAGCCAGTCTCCAGACCTGAACCCAATAGAAAATCTTTGGAGGGAGCTGAAAGTCTGTATTGCCCAGCGACAGCCCAGAAACCTGAAGGATCTGGACAAGGTCTGTATGGAGGAGTTGGCCAAAACCCTTGCAGCAGTGTGTGCAAACCTGGTCAAGAACTACAGGAAACGTATGATCTCTGTAATTGCAAACAAAGGTTTCTGTACCAAATATTTAGTTCTGCTTTTCTGATGTATCAAATACTTATGTCATGCAATAAAATGCAAATTAATTACTTAAAAATCATGCAATATGATTTTCTGGATTTTTGTTGAAATGCACCTATGATAAAAATTACAGACTTCTACATGCTTTGTAAGTGGGAAAACCTTAAAAATCGGCAGTGTATGAAATACTTGTTCTCCCCACTGTATTTGATACATGTATTTAAAATACGTAATTTAAATACAAAATAGGATTTTTGATGGGGTTGATGAAAATGGCTTCATGTTTTGCATCAAAATACTTTAGTGTTTTGTATTTTGAAGTTTAAAAATACTGCAAAATACTTTGGGAGAGGTCTATATGATGACATCATAAAAATGCTGCCTCTGATTGGTGCCTACTCAGTAATTTGCCCAGACTTGTTGAGATCAGAACAGAAAATGTATCCATAGCTGAAGATGGTCAAGGTGAGAAATGTGTAGGTTGCCAGCTTTCCATTTCCATTATTATATTTATGATTAACAATCAAATGATTAATTACTTAGAAACTAGTTGCTATGAATAAAGGTGCCATCAGTTGTCTTCTTATGAATGACTTGTTTGTCATTGAGTCAGTGTTGCTGATGCAGAGCAGGCCCTTCATTAGCAAACACAAAGTAATTAATTAGGATACAATTATGAGTCATTAGCAAACTATTAAACATTAAACTTTTGGTTACTTTAAAACTAACCTTCATCTGGGTGATTACAGGGATGTGTGAATATTTTATCTGTTAACTGGTTGCATATGTCAGAATTATCGCATGACTGGTTAGGCAGAGAAAAGCTGTTGCTATCAAATGTTGTCTACTTAATGAACTGAGTCAGTGTACTGGTGAAGGGATGAATCAAATAGACTGATAGATGGAATCAACTGAGTCAGTGTACTGGTGAAGGGATAGATCAAATAGACTGATTGATGGAATCAACTGAGTGAATGTACTAGTGAAGGGATAGATAAAATAGACCGTTAGATGGAAGGTTTCCTTTTTAGTTTTTTTTAAATACAAAAAACAGTAGTTAATTTTGATGCATGGTGTGGCTGCTGTATTTTGTAGTTTATTTTGATTCACTTAAAATTAAGGTGTTTGCTTATTTTAAAATACATTTTGATGTATCTTTGCCCATCTCTGCTCTACATTAATTAACAAATGTCATAAAGAGGTGGTTGTAAACCATAATTGCCTCCTGGGGGATACTGAACTTTTGACAGTACAGCCTGTGTGTTGTGTTTGTGTGTGTTGTGTTCAGAGGTGTTTTGTGTGTGTGTGTATGGGGGGGTATCCATTACTGACATATCAGACACAGCACTGAGTCAAGCCAAACACTGCTGTTCATAAATACACTTCTGTCAGTGGTTTGGACCTACACATTTCTAAACAGACCACTACACCGACCCACACACATTACCACAGACTAACAACGCACATGAGTGGAATATTTGGCCACAGGAGTGGAGGAGGTGCAAATAAGGATTGTGGAACCGGAAAGAGCAGATCTCAACCTTCAGTGTGGAGATTCAGTTTACGTGGTGAGTCTGTTTTCAACTCTGTGACATTTTTACTGTGATGATGTGTCAGCAGTTGAAATTGGGAGAAGGGGGGGACAAGGGGATAAATGGGCGGGGCAAAGGGGAGAAGGGAGGGGATGAGAAGATACATGGGCGGGGCATATGAGAGAAGGGAGGGGACTAGGGGAAAAGTGGGGGGAGTATTGGGGAAAAGGGGGAGATGGGTGGCGAGGAAAATGGGAGACAGAATATATTAGAGGACATGCCTGGCCAGATGGGCAAACAGGGCAGAGCACAAACCAGCACGTGTCAGAAAACTGGGTCAGAGAGACGCTACTTGGTTTGTTTGTTCTTTTGTCTGATTCCTTCTCCATCCCCCAGTGCCACCTCCCTCACCAGATCCACACCTTTATCCCTTCATCTGTCACAGGCTGCAGAGACAGACAGAATAAGAGGTATGAAAGAGGCTGTGGAAAAGGAAAGAGGAAAACATCCCTGGTGTGTTTATCCTCATTGCAGAGTTGGCGTGTGACATGAGCTCTGCTACTGAGTCAGTCCAGACGCTCTCTCGCCCTCAACAGAGCACTGTACTGTTTAAAGCCCAGGCAGCATCCAGACACACGCACCACCTCAGCATCTCCACTCTTTCTCTCAACCTAATTCACCCCTTCTCTCTCTTTCATTTTCATTTTCTTTCACTCTCTCCTCACTCCTGTTTTTTCTCTGCTCTTTCTTTTACTACACAGTCTAGAAGAGAGACACAGCTGTGTTTCCGGGCTAAAGACTGTGTCCTACATTCCCTCTCTCTATTAGACTTTGACCTAAACCCCCTCAATCTTTAAGACTGTGCCCTACACCCCCTCTGTCTTTAAGATTGTCCTACATTCCCTCTGTCAATAAGACTTTGTCCTACATCCCCTCTGTCTTGAAAACTGTCCTACATCCCGTCTTTAAAACTGTCCTACATCCCGCTGTCTTTAAGACTGTGTCCTACATCCCCTGTCTTTAAAACTGTCCTACATCCCGCTGTCTTTAAGACTGTGTCCTACATCCCCTGTCTTTAAGACTGTGTCCTACATCCCCTGTCTTTAAGACTGTGTCCTACATCCCCTGTCTTTAAAACTGTCCTACATCCCCTGTCTTTAAGACTGTGTCCTACACCCCCTCTGTCTTTAAAACTCTGTCCTACATCCCTGCTGTCTTTATGACTGTGTCCTACACCCCCCCGTCTTTAAAACTCTGTCCTACATCCCCGCTGTCTTTAAGACTGTGTCCTACATCCCCTCTGTCTTTAAAACTCTGTCCTACATCCCCGCTGTCTTTAAGACTGTGTCCTACACCCCCTCTGTCTTTTCTTCTCTTCCCTTCCTCTAAACCAGGACTGCCAGCAGTGAATAGATGATGAGACTATCTGGGACTTGAGCCAGTCAGAGAAACAGAGGGGACAGTGTCTGTTTTATCCTCTAGTTTACTTAATAGAGACAGCATACTTCATCGCTTCAAGATATAGGGCAACCTGCATGAAGACAAGCGTGGGATGGTCATCTGCGCCAGTGAAATCATAATTCTCAGCCACATATATTGTCAGTGTGTTAGTGTATATATCGCTGCTCTCTTCAGTAGTGTGTTTCAGCTGCTGGCTGCTGCCTCACCATTAGTTGGAAAGAGAGCCATCCACACTGCAGCCCAGCCAACAGATCTATACCGAGGTAGCCCTGTGCGCCTTCCAAGATCGCTCAACACTGCAGCGTTATCCTAGACTCCAGGCCCTCCTTCCCTCCTTCCAGACCCAGCCCAGGGTATACCTAGCCAGGGTATGGTCAGGGCCGCAGGCAGTATTTTCAGTGGAAGAGGGAGCTAAAAGTCAAACAGTAACCAACGCTCTACACACTGGCTGCCATTTCCTGTCTGCACAGAGCAGCCAGGAAGAATGCTGAGGAGTTCACAACTCGACAAGACAATTTTAACTTCTCTAATCTGGCACGTCAGGCCTTCATTAGAAGACCCAGATGTGAGCATGTTTTCACAGTGTGGTGTCTTGTTTTGACAGATGACAGTGTCTCTGAACGCGGAGTAATAAATGCGTGGTTGTTGTCAGTGTGACCGCAGTGGAAGGCTGGAGAAAGGACAGTTATTTCTATGAAACTGCATAGTGAGAACGCTGGGAATTGGTGGGAGAGAGCAGGGAAAAGATTTACATATGTGCTGCTGGTTACTTTTATGTAACCAAGTCATGACATTTACAAATGTATGTTGAAAGAAAAAACTAAAGTATGTTGAATGTATGTACATCAAAAATGCTAACCATAAGGACCCCCGGTCCACAGACTCAAATGGAGAGGAATGAGATGGACAGAGACCTGGGAAGTGACCAGAGACATTTTATTAACAGAGACATGAGATGAACACAGACATGACAGATGACCAGATAAACATCAGAAATGAAACCAGTGACAATCCTGACGAGTCATACATCATCTGGTATCAGCATGATTCCTGAACCTCAAACCGTATAGGCCCGAGCTCCATTTTAATAACCCAGACTCTTGATAATCTTAACCTTTGACTAGGTCTCTTGATTTACTACATTTATTTGATTCAAATAATGTTTCACATACAGGTGGCACAGTCAGACACGCTGCCGCACAAGATTTAATCGATAATAACACAATAACGTTTTTATTTTTGTTTATTAATTTGTTATTGGACCTATTTTTTCAAGTGAGCACCGGCCAAGAAAGCAGCATGCACAGTAAAACACGGGACCTGTCAACGTACATAAAACCAGAAGTACATATAGAAGTTTCAAAGAGCAGGATGAATGAATGTTGAGTTGCGAGACACTGATATGTGTGTTTGTCTGTGGATGGGTGTGTGTGCTGATGATGTGTTGCTTGCCACGGGCCGGTGCTGTCACATATTGGCTGTGTGTGACTGCATATTCTAACCTCCTAACACAACTTTTTTCCAAAACAAAAGAAACCAGGTTGGTATTTAGGAAACACTGTGTATTTCCCAAGTCCTCTCACAGCCAGGGTCAAGAGGCCTGTTTGGAGGTACACAGTGTGCAGTTACCGTATATAAACATTTATGGGCTATGAACTCACAATTATAAGACTCAAATATGTTTGAGTGTTTATGGGAGTCAATGTGGTTCTGACTGAATAGAGATAGGGGAGGAACCTATGAAAGACACACATCAGCAAATGGTGTGAGTAAGCAGAGTGCTAAACCCTTTGACCAAATAACCATTTAGGTGGGTCTTTGTGGTGCCAATGCGGCTATACCTGATTTTTATTTCAAAGTATTTTTATTATTACTTCCATGTGATGACCGGAGGTGTCAACTGACATGGAAATGTAAAGTACATGTTGTCTATTTATGGTCTCTAAGTAACATCAAGACTAAATGATTCAGATCAACTCGTCAATACAGTACAAAATACCATATCAACAACATTTTCCAAAACAGAGATATGTGGCTTTTCAGTTGAAGGAGTAAGTACTAGTTGCACAACAGAAATCTCTAACCATCCCACACAATGACAACCGTACTAAACACCTCATTTAACACAAACCAGACAGACAGACAGAGTGAGAAAACAAAACAAAAGGTGAAATGGAAAGACAAAAAGCAAACAAGTGTAGGAGAAGGACTAAGCAAAAGCTAAAGCAGTGATGGAAAAATAAAAATTCTAGGAAAAAGAGCAAAGAGAAAACAAATGACCCAGGGAGAGAAGGCACTGTCTGGATTGTTTAGAATACTATCCATTTGCAGAAAATAACTTAGTGATTTTGAATTTGTTTTGAACTTATTGCTCCCTGGCAGTAACAACTGAGACAGATCATGCAGACTGACTGTATTCACATTTGAAGAGTTCATAGTCCTTCCCCTGTCTTTTGTTCATCTGCTTCCTCCTATCCTGTCCATTCCTGCTCAGCCCTCACTGTCCTGTCGCTTTATTCTCACATTTGACAGCCAGGGTTGGTTTCTCTCAGTACCATGACAGTCTTCAGACTCATACAGAGAAAGTGCAAACAGAAAGAGAGAAATCTAGACAGAGAGAGACATTAAAAGCAGACACAGCAGACATTTTATCAATGCCTTCATCACTCAGCAAGGTTTATCATAAACGTTACTGCAGAGATGTGAGTTCACGTGTTACAGAACGGATGTTCCCACTCAAGACCATGGTGACATTATGTGAGGACGGGCGGCCTCTGGGTGTGTATCCATAAGAGCAAAACATGTCAACGGGCGGCCTCTGGGTGTGTATCCATAAGAGCAAAACAAGTCAATGGGGATTCCAATAACCCCACATATTTTTGATTCAAGAAGAGACCAGCTTATGAATAGAAAGACAATCGTTACGATCACGATAGGCAGGACACATCAGTCTGTGCTGTGATGAATCCGCTCCACTGACAGGACAACGGATACATCCTATGGCATAAGCAGTGGCCTAAGCAGCAATCATTCTATATTAACATGGAAATTATAGTATCACAACAGCAGCCATTCCGAGCATACAGACGTTTACCAGTAAAAACTGCCCGGGATCAAGGGTACAAGCACATTCAGCACACACTGGCATATTAACAGAACACATCTCTACCTTCAGTACACCAGTCCAGTCCAGCAGCTATAAGGCGGTAAGTAATTATGCTGGCATATTAATGATTCAAGACCTGGATAGATTTAATTACACCACAGGTGCTAAAGCCTGATCAGGTCTCACACACACACACATCACACAGAGACACACACACAATTAGGTATATTGTTGGACCACCTATGAGCCCTGCTACTCTACAGCCAGTGGAAGTCTGACACTGCTGTCAGCCATTTAGGGAACGCTTCCTTTGAAAAATGAGAAAGCTGCTGTACTCCATTGCGTTGTGTCACGGTCAATGGCAGCATCCAAGCTCCAGGGTTGCTTAGGGTTAACCGTCAACGGTCCATGCACAGGTCTATTGCATTTGTGAAATGTAAAAATTGATTTGGCCTCAGTTTTAGCAGGTGGTGTCACACAGAGAATGGTGACGCGACATGACAGCCCTGTGCAGCGTAGCTGAAGTATAACCCGTTGACAATCCTGTTGATGTGATTGCTGGTGTAGTGAGGATATGAGTATGAGTACAGGCCTACATCCCCCAGTGTTTCTCCCACCTAGACTTATAACAGCCAACACTGCCCCCTAATGACCAATACCTGGAACAACACACTTTTTGTAGATGTACCGCAGTCTGCCTTACTCCTTTACCCCCCCTCTCTGTGTGTATATTAAGACAGATTAAGCACAGCTGTTGGTCTTAATTACTCAGGTTTAATTAAAGTATCTGGTGTGGAACTTACACAATGCAGTTAACACATGTTTAACAGTAGCTGTAATCGAGCACAGCTTCATAAAACACACTAAAATGAAACAAGATATGAACTAGTGACTTTCTATGCCTGTAAATTCAGCTATTCAAATATGGGCTATTCATAAAGTGTGATTCCTGAGATCTTTCAAACAGAGATTAGAACAAAGATATAAAACAAAGCACCATAGTGTTTAAAGGTACCTGTCAGCAGGAAGTAGAATTGTAGAAATAAATGACCAACAAAGCAACTACATAATGCATATACAGCAGCTAAATACATTACCTACTAAGGTAAAAAAAAACTTGACACCATCTCTAAAAATGCAAATCATTAATAGCTATAACTATTTGTTATAATGTTCATGTCACCAGATTGATTATAGATGCATTAACATAAGCTAGAAATTAAGCTAGTTTACAGCATTTCAGTTAGTCACTACAGTCCCGTCGTTAGCATTTACAGTTAAAGTTAGTATCGTTTTACTGACTGCTAGCTATTCTTTTTGATCAAATGATCATTGCAACGTTGCGTTCCACTAAATATTTGCCTATTTTAGCTCATCATCGTATTTACAAGCTCATACATTTTTATATAAACAACAAAGTAACTAGCCCCTCTTCAAAGTCATGATTCCGTAACCAACTTTTGTTAATCAAAATGGCTGCTAAAGTTATCTACTGCGCCTGCTAATTATTACTATTAGCTTGCTAGAGCACTTAGTAACTTGCTTACGTGTCGAGAAGAAACACAGCCAACTGTCACATTTAACGCAATGTGTCTAAATCAGTCTGTGTAATCCTCCATCTTTCAAAAGTACAGCCTATATTTATTTTAGTTTTCACTCAAGCTTTATGCCAAATTATTTGGGACTGGTTATGTTTTTTTTCTTCTTTGGGGCAGTATTGCCAAACCCTGGCGGTGCTGGACGCTCACACTGAAGCAGAAAGGAGGTGGCAAAATTCATCACCATGTTCGGGAAAAGGGGACGCTATACCAAAACAAGGTCCAAAACATGGAATACAAAATATAAATGTACACAGAATCTCCTGAATGGAATAAGACTACAAAAACAAATCGTTAATGAAGGGCACTATCTTAAATAACATCTTTCCCCAGTACCTTTTGACATACATTTAGAACGTTTCTATTATTATTATTATTATATGGTGGACATTTACAAATGGCACATTGAAGGCCACTCCTGCCACCTTTTTGTACATTAGAGTTACTGCAAGCAAGCAAGTTTATAGCACAACTCTTACATAGATGCAATTCAATGTGCTTTACAAAGAAAAATATAATTAAAGAATAAATAAAAATGTACAGTGTTAGAATATTCACAGTAAAGTTTAATAATACCTGGAATATACAAATGTTGTTTTGGGTACAGCTTCACCACCAACAGATATGGATGTAAGTGTATTCCTTAATTATCTAACATACAGTCACTCAGTGTTCCGTCGGTAGTTCTAGTTTCTTCCATCCAGAGGAAGCCCAACTGTGTTCCGAAGTTAGGGCCATCCCTGACGTGGGAGAAAAAAGCCTCAGGATGACAGGAGGTGCACAGGGTCACGCTTGGCCTGTCCATCACAGTGTCATCGTGGATATGTTCGGGCAGGACCCCACCCCTTTCGAGAAGTATTCTGAAACAAAAGTGAGGATAAGGACACCCTCACTTTTCTTACCTGTTGTTTTTTCTACTATTTTGAATTTCTTTATTTTCAGTTACAGTTCTAGTATCACAAATCTATGCTCGGTCCTCAATTAGACATGTCTGTTAACATCTCCATTGGTTTCACCTGTTTTCAATTAGTGTCTCTTAGTTCTGTTCAGCATTACATTTCTTTGTATGTGTAACTCTACTGAGCCTTTTTCTGGTCATTTCTAAGTATTTACCAGTGTAACAGACCTTTGCTCCCGCCATTTCTGACCTTCCCGTGTACCGACCTTTTGCTTGCCCTGTGTTTCTGGTCTTTGGATTTTGGACTGCATTTTTACTAAACAACATTGCGCTCTGCATTTGTATCCACTTCCGTTGTCCATGTATTCATGAAACCCTGATCCAAACCATGTGGAGATGATTCAACTGTCTGTATTCTGTGGTCAGCAGTACACCACAAGGGTTAAATGATAGGAGTAATGATAATTTGGCTCTGTCAGCATCACCCCACACAACCAGTATTCAATCACAGAGATCGCTCACAGGTCATGACCTTTGCTTAACTATGGCAATGAATGAGGGAGAACGATTTCCTGGCAATGGCTTTTAGAAAATCAATCATGTGATTCTCTGAGTAGCACCTATCGTTAAAAAAAAAAAAAAAAAAGCAGCACAGTTTGACCTTCTAGTGACCTCATTATATTGACACTATGGTTATATTTCTACTGGGGAGTGAATGTTCTTTATTATGTAAATGTTGAAAAACAATACATCAGAGACAGACTGTAAAGTCTTTGTTCATGCTTGCCTTTAACGCTTCGCACATTGGTCCCCGCTCACCTGGTGGCTAGTCGTATGTTGACGTGAGGCCTGGTTTCTGCCATGCCAGAAACACAGTCCGGGTGGACAGAGTAGAACTTGGCAGCATGCTCTCTGTTCAGCGTGAAGCAACACACGCCCACCGATGGGCCAATGGCTACGACGATATCACGCACCCTGCTGCCAAACTTCATCACCATGGTGTTGACCGTAGCCATGGCAACGCCCAACAGGGTCCCTTTCCATCCTGGGAGAGTGAAAGAGGGAACAACAGACTTTCATGTCCAAGATTCATACTGGCTTGTACCAATGTCTGTCTGTACGCGTTTGTATGAGTGACGCTCACCAGCGTGGGCTGCTCCAATAACCCTAGACACGGGATCAGTGAAAAGGAGAGGCATGCAGTCCGCTCCTGGCGCTGCGATGACGACGCCGCTCTGATTGGTTACGATTCCATCATAGTCCTGTGGCTCCTCCTCCTTCCCCATCGCCCATACGTCACTGCCATGGTCCACCTGACAGGAACAACCAATCAGCGTCGGCCACTACTACAACTTAAAAGTAGAACTGTGCTCTGGATAACAGCCTCTGCTAAAATGACTGAAACGGACACGGCACCCACCTTGACCGGGTGCAGTGGTCGAGGGTAGAACCCAGCCTTGAGGGCTAGTCTCCGAATGTTCTCGTCTACAAGAGTCCTGGGGTCTCTGCGTTTGGAACTGCAGAACAGGTTGAGTGAGAAGAGGGTAGAGATGGAAGAGATGCCCCCTGTACGTGTGCTGAAGCCATGGGAGAAACATCCTGCAGAGAGAGAAAGAGTGTGAGAGAGAGATGCTGAATAATACAGTCCTAGCCTTGCATTACACTTCTGTAACAAATTTGGTTTCACACACCCACCGGAAATGAGAGTAGATCTCAGTATGGTGATGTCTCCTTGAGCAGGCAACTGCTGCAGAAAGCTACAGACCTCAGCCTTCACCTCACTGACAGGCTCGTCATGTGAGCTGCAGGCCACCTGACCAGGGCACGGGAATTCAGTAAATGAGACAATATAATCAAATGAATACACCTCCGTGAAAAGTTGCTCCTGGTATGCTTCCCACAAATGTACCCTGTTAGTTGTGGTGGAGACCCGAACAGTGTGCAAGTCCAGTTTGTCTATGGCTAGTTTGAAACGGTACATAGACTCCGTAATGGTGCTAAAGTCCAATATGTGTACGTTTGTCTCCTCACTGAAATACCTTTCCAGGAAAGGTACCGTGCGCTCGTTCTTTTTCTCATTACAACGTTGGCAGTATGGTCCAAATAGTAGGTAGATTTTAAAGCCTACATCATTCCCATCTGTGACGCTTTGTATGTGCCTCTCCACACAAGCGCTGTGCTGCGGACATCGACAGTGAATTAGATCTATAATTAACACCACTGACATGTCAGATGAAAACTGAATATGATCCAAATACAATACCTTAAACAATACGTCGAAATGCGGTCTGAATGCAGTAGCCTACTTTCAGAGTGGATGTTTCTTTGAATGCTGATACGATCGTTTCATTACGTTTCATTACGTGACTCCAGAAAGTTACAACTTCCGTGTTCTTTTCCGTGTTGGAATTCCCCGCGCAGCTGAACTGCAGGATACACGGTTAGGTGTACACATTGACAACCGTACCTATCTCTTTCTGATTGTTCCTTCTTGCACTGATTGTTTAGAAAACCTTTCACATAACCCCTTCGGCACACACGCATGCATGGCCGTATCTGGCCCACCGGCCCTCGTTTGCCCACCCTGTGTGTAACGAATAAAATAAGCATTAAATATGAATCGAAAACTGTATAACCTGAATATTCAAATATTATATAGAAAATGCTTTACAAATATGTTGATAAGTATTGCGCCCCTGTTGAGTGAATCGTTGGTATAATGGCAATACATTTTATTTAATAGCAAAACGCACCATTTTCACAAGCGATGCCCGAGATATTGCGTTAATTATATTTGAGTTGATTGCAATTGTGTCCTTAAGTACGAACGGATAGAAAAAGATTCATAATCCTCTCGTCCCAATGCTATTGTTATGGACAAAAAAAATTCTTCAGTTGAGCATGCTGGATATGAGAGCCAAAAGCAGTGAAATTATATGTGTGTATATAGTTTATTAATGTCTGATTTATAATATAATTGTATAGATATCTTCTTAATAGCTGTAGCATTGTAATATTAATGGTAAAGGTATATGCAGCATATGATTAGATAGTTTCTGAGTAGGAATTTAGCTACTGCGCATTTGTAGTATTGCCAGATGGGGTCGTTTCCCGGACATTTTTAATGACAGTGTGCGAACAAAAATGGGATTGGGCAGGTCGATTTACAGATTGGGTTACATAGTAAAAATTGCTTTTGCGCCATTTTTTGTGTTGTCTGTTTTTTTGCGGATGATTGTGAAGTATACTCTCAATCAAATGTGGTAACCCTGCGGATCTATCCCCAGTAGGGCTATTACAAAAAAGCTTCTGCTCAGGTGTAGTTAAATTGTTCAGTGTGAGTGAATGGAAATGTATGGAAGAAAGAAGAATGCTGTGTAGTGTGGAACGATTCTAAAGTTTTTGACCGCACTGTAATGTAACCAAAGTGATTAACACATTGTTGAACGTATGAGATTATCTTTCTAAACAATCAGTATTCGTATAAGAAGAAACAGTTGGAAAATGTGTGGAAAATTGAAGATAACTAATAAATGCCATGAAGCGACAGCCTGCCTCGAGCTGAATTAGTGAGTATAAAGGCCCTCTTGCTAGCAGAATTTCAACCGAAGTGTACAAAGACGTGGTTGAATACATGCTGGGATACACGTCAAGGCATTGGACACTAAATGCAGCCAAAGTGGCATGGATTTCAATAAACGTCCATACTCTCTGCAGTTTGAAACTGGCATAATTACAGTGTCACAGTCAACAGGTCGCAGATACAGGTGTCAGATATAGGAAAACAATTAATCTATAGCAATGTTTTCATGTTTGCTTTTCCCCCTTACTAGGTGTGACTGTAGATTTAGTTCAGTGGAAGAGGCTGGCTCCATCCCTGTGGTCCTGGACAACGTAGCTGTAGAATAAGAGTGTGTCTACAGTGTAGATTTTGTGCAAATGTGACAAATAAATGTGACCAACTGACAGAATTCTGTGTGTGTTTGTGTGTGTTTGTGTGTGTCTGTATCTATGCCTGTGTGTTTATGAGAGATGGATGTGCTGTAGTTAGTTGACAGCATCGTTTCTGGGAGCAGATCTCTTGTGGCTGGGTAAATTGCTCAGCCAAGTGGCCAGTCATTGCATGGCTAGCCTCAGCATCTCCCTCCTTTATGAACCAGCACCCGCTCTTCTCTCCTCAGCCTCAACCCCAGACCATTGCCGTCAATCATTAGATAGCGTTTGGAGCACAACCAACCCCTCACTCTCTCTCTCTCGTTGTCTCTCTCTCTCTCTGCCTGTATCTCCCTCTCTGTCTGTCTCTATCTGCTCTTTTCTCTCTCCCCCTTACCCTGGTACCTTTGAAGAACCAGCAGACAGAGACTGCTCTAGCATGTAATTGAGGACCTACATAGTCTGTTGGATATCTTCCTCTTATCCACCACCTGAGGTGGACGTGTCTTATGTTACAGTTGATTTTAAGCTGCTGAATTAAAATGCCATTCACAGGGCACTGATTAAAGGAGAGAAGGAAGTACCATTTTGCAAGCCACAAACAGACCAACATACACTCACCTAAAGGATTATTAGGAACACCATACTAATACTGTGTTTGACCCCCTTTCGCCTTCAGAACTGCCTTAATTCTACGTGGCATTGAAAAGCATTCTTTAGAAATGTTGGCCCATATTGATAGGATAGCATCTTGCAGTTGATGGAGATTTGTGGGATGCACATCCAGGGCACGAAGCTCCCGTTCCACCACATCCCAAAGATGCTCTATTGGGTTGAGATCTGGTGACTGTGGGGGCCATTTCAGTACAGTGAACTAATTGTCATGTTCAAGAAACCAATTTGAAATGATTCGAGCTTTGGTACATGGTGGTCATAAAGGGATGGACATGGTCAGAAACAATGCTCAGGCCGTGGCATTTAAACAATGCCCAATTGACAGTAAGGGGCCTAAAGTGTGCCAAGAAAACATCCCCCACACCATTACACCACCACCACCAGCCTGCACAGTGGTACCAAGGCATGATGGATCCATGTTCTCATTCTGTTTACGCCAAATTCTGACTCTACCATCTGAATGTCTCAACAGAAATCGAGACTCATCAGACCAGGCAACATTCTTCCTGTCTTGAACCGTCCAATTTTGGTGAGCTCGTGCAAATTGTAGCCTCTTTTTCCTATTTGTAGTGGAGATGAGTGGTAGCCGGTGGGGTCTTCTGGTGTTGTAGCCCATCCGCCTCAAGGTTGTACGTGTTGTGGCTTCACAAATGCTTTGCTGCATACCTCGGTTGTAACGAGTGGTTATTTCAGTCAAAGTTGCTCTTCTATCAGCTTGAATCAGTCGGCCCATTCTCCTCTGACCTCTAGCATCAACAAGACATTTTCGCCCACAGGACTGCCGCATACTGGATGTTTTTCCCTTTTCACACCATTCTTTGTAAACCCTAGAAATGGTTGTGCGTGAAAATCCCAGTAACTGAGCAGATTGTGAAATACTCAGACCGGCCCGTCTGGCACCAACAACCATGTCACGCTCAAAATTGCTTAAATCACCTTTCTTTCCCATTCTGACATTCAGTTTGGAGTTCAGGAGATTGTCTTGACCAGGACCACACCCCTAAATGCGTTGAAGCAACTGCCATGTAATTGGTTGATTAGATAATTGCATTAATGAGAAATTGAACAGGTGTTCCTAATAATCCTTTAGGTGAGTGTATTTACTGATGAACATCACTAAAACAGCAACATGACATTTCTGCTTTCTGCTTTATGCTTGGGAATCAAAGATTTCTACTGTGTTTGGGAATTTTGGTTTAATCTTCTAGGCTTACTAATCGTTTATTAGATGCACACCACTGGTGGGAATAAATATGGATAAACCAGATTTTATTTTATTAAGTTAAAGGTATTGTAATTAATATTCTTAAGAGCAGCGCTTGGGATAAAAAAAAAGGGCATCAACTGACAAATCGCACATCGGATTAATTGGGCTTGTTTCGTTAAAGTCTAGCCCATCACAGACGTCCCAGACGGCTGTTTTGCCTATAAAATCAACCGGAACACTGTTTTCCTAAAATTAGAAGTACCGGAACGCCATTTCCGATCGTTCCATCCCATATCAAGCATTGCTTTTGCAATACGTTTTCTATCTGACTTAAGAACATAACTGACCAACCGACATATGAAACTATTCTTAATGCTGCCACCAGATGGGGCAAGTTACCATATTTTCACATTTGCCAGGTGGCTGTTACTTTTTTAACAAGTAGGCCTATTTATTTATGTATTTTTATCTGTCATGATAAAACTGATCACCATCTCTGATCACCATCTCCTATTATGAGTTAATCCATATTTAAATAATTAACTGCAGTTCCTACCGACCGCTTCTATAGCTATAGAATCATGTTGTGTGTATAATTAATTTCTACAGAGTACCTAAGTGTGTGTGTGTGTGTGTGTGTCCGTTTGTGTTTGTGTGTGTGCGTTTGTGTTTGTGTGTGTTTATTTCATATGTTCTCCTTCAGAGGTTAAAGTAGAGTTGGTATGGAAAAACATTGTTTCAGGTATTCTTGCGTGCTTGATTAGTGTTGCCTTTGCCATTCGAATGAGTAACGACGTCAATGTAAAGTGACCCTTTTTAGACAGATATAAAAGATGCACTTAAATAGTTTAAGATCAAACGGCAAACCTGAAATTGTCATTCCGAGTGATATGTCAGCGTGTAAAGAGATCGAAGCCCCTAGGCGAGATAAGCAGCTAGCCTATTATCTAATGATGATAAACACAGCGCTCTGTAACAGATCTGATATAAACCTTAGTGATCGATTAGTCTGCTGCACTATCTGCAGCTATCCGTTATTCATCACTAGAATAGTGCATATCCGGCCGCCCTTTGTTTTACCCAGCCAGAAGCGACCGCAGCTTTCCTTTTTCTTATTCTGGTCCCTGGCTGTAAAACGATTTTCCGCACCTGAAAATGTCCTTGCTCGTTTAAGAGACAGTCAACCCGCCTGTCGAGTCGTGCACGAAGAACCGTTGTTGGTGCGCGCCCCACTCGTCTTTTTTTATACGGTAGGCAGGAGGAAACAGCGGTTCACACGCACAACTCGGTGAGATGCGCCAGAGAGCTCGCGGGAGGAGAGAGAAGAGGTTTGACAGCGGCGTCGCATCTCTGTCTTTCGAGGTTTACGTCAGAGGATTACAACTGTCATTCTTCTCATCCAGAATCAACAAAAACTTATGGTTCAAACAGTAAGAAACGGGCAGGGTTTCTTGTGAAATACTTACATTTTATGCGTTGCGATTTCTGTTTTCCTGACAGTGTGTGTTTGTGGTAGCTATTCAGGTTTCGCTGCCGGTAATTTCCTGATTATTTGAAGGTACCGTTGTCACCTTTTATGCCTTCCACTATGTCTACAACCATGAACTTAGTGATATAATAATTAACAGCTGGGCAGGTTTAGTGTGCTGTTATTTTCCTGTGTATTGTGGTAAACTGAGAGAAAGATAATGCCT
This sequence comes from Esox lucius, assembly GCF_011004845.1. Classification (NCBI taxonomy): domain Eukaryota; kingdom Metazoa; phylum Chordata; class Actinopteri; order Esociformes; family Esocidae; genus Esox; species Esox lucius. The sequence goes on along the minus strand of NC_047584.1, from coordinate 24,078,699 downwards.
CGAGTACGCTAATATAATGCTTCCATGCCATATCCAAGTCGGACATGTTGAATGTTTCCATTTATTCCTGGCTATTTGTTGATGGACATACGCATTGTTTTGGAGACGTAGTCGATAATTGTGCTATTTAAATAGCTGTATGTTTTGTAGGCTGCTAGACTTATAGCCTAAAATACAGGTCTGAACAGTGGCATAGGAGCCAAGCAAGTTGAAGTCCATAATTGCTCAAGCCCACTATTGGGTTGCCTTCGGAAAGCTGTCCTTAGCGTAAAGAAAAAGCACCTGTGTTAAGTGGATGCTTTCCTCTGCTGAGGTGATGGTGAGTCAAACTAACACCACAGCTCGCTGCCTGGCGGATGGCCTTGATAGCACGTCACCTGGGCAACGGGTTCAGCACCAAGGAGAGCGGGTGGGAGGAGGGCAGACCGGGTGGACCTGGAATGTTAGTACGGTTAGACTGGTAACAGTCAGCGCTGTAAGTAATGTGAATATAAGTGAATGTAGCTTACGCATGAATTACAACCTCGTTTGTCTAATGGAATCAACTAAAGTGCATTTAGAAGGAAATATTTATTCCATATGTCGCTTACTCCCACAGTAGGCCTATGTATGCAAGTGAATATCTATAGAACCCTAATGTACTTTACTTTTAGGTATGGCATCTCATGAAAAGACAAATACAGAGCATGAAGTCAATGCTGGCAAGTCAGGACTTTCAAGTTGGATAGGTTTTGGAAGTTGAATAGGAAAACAGATGTTTCTTTGTAGTGAGATAGAGGTTTTGAAGTGTCCAATTCCAATTCCCTTCTATAAATTGAATTGTTGAAGGCTATATGTACTAATAAAAGATGGGTTTGTGATGAAAAGGTCTTATCATTTCAGTGACCAAACAGACATATATATATATTACCTAAAGAGATTGGGTTGAGATTAAGGAGAGGAATGGAAGAGGGAAAAGTGGAGTGCGCGAGGGAAAAGCGAGAAAAGAGGAGGAATGGGTGGGGGATATATATTTTAACTATTACCTGGATAATAACTTAACATTTGTAATCATATATTTTTCCACTTTTGTTATTTATCTCATCAGCCTTATTTTCCTCTTGCTTTTGTGATGAACACAAATGTTTCACTCACCAATAAATCCCTTAAAATAAAAATGAATATTAAGACAAAGAAAACAGAATAGGGAGAAGAGAGAGCGTGAGAGAGGAATGGAGGGAGGGAATAGTGAAAGGAGACACGGGGACGAAGTTAATACCATAACGGCAACTTCCACATTGGGTTTGTATTGGAAAACATGGTGAATAAGTTCAGAGCAGAGAACTGAAGTCTGTAAACAACAACAACAACCTCAACCCATAAACCAGGCCTCACTGAGCACGGGGCGAGATAGACAGAGAGGGTGAGAGAGGAGAAGAGAAAGAAATGGAGAGACAGTTTAGGTAGATCTGTTCTATCACCTCTTTACATTCACATCTGTGTGTATTTAATGAAGGGACGGAGTGTGTCGTGCCTATTATGGCTGTGTGTGTATGATACAACAGCACATGGCTAAGAGGATTATGCTGCTATTCATACTGTATACACGAGCACTGCTATTTCTCTACTGACCACACACTGCTCCTCACACACACACGCACACACACACACACACACACACACACACACGCCACTGAAACTGAATACTGTGGCATTTACTGATGATGGTTACATTGTAGGCCGGACCTTTAAATAGGTTACATTTTAGCCTGATTCTGCCCCTTTAAATAGGTTCAATTCGTGTTGAAGTCTGCGTTAGAGACCTGATTTAGGACTAAAGTTTAAAAGAAATACTAGCTGTGTTTACCATCGATCCCAAGCCAAGAGAATTATTTCTGTCACTCTTTCTCTGTCTACCTTTCTCTCTCTCTCTACCAATCTCTCACTGACCATCTATCTTTTCTTCTCTCTACCTATCTCTTCCTCCCTCTTGGCCTATATCTCACTCTCTTTCTACCTAGCTCACTCTACCTATCTCTCTCTCTTTGCCCATTCTCCCCCTCAGTATTCCCCTCTTGTGTTGTATTTTATGAACACACCCAGTGGGGTCCTGTAAAACAGTTTTGGGCTTTTACAGTACAGAGTACACCTGCTGAGTGTCGCAGTGTTTCTATGAGTGTGTTAGCTACACGTTGTTGTCTTACTGCAGGTATGGAGTGATGAGTACATTATGGATGATGGTGTTTGCCGTGTCTCTTGTCTCCACACGCGCGGACACACACTGGTCATTGGGTGGATTAGAAAGCTTGTCTGTCACACTGTTTCATCCCCTCTGGATCTGGCTACTGCTTTCTCCCTGTACGCCTGTCCCAGTGTGGCAGGACAATCTCCTCTCATGTGTGATCGGTCTCCAAGATGGCCTGTGTAACCGTGTCAGTGTGTCTACGTGCCCCATTCTGAGCCTCCGTCACTCAAGTAGAACTGAACTCAGCCAGTCAGGCGGAGGTTTGGCAGAAGATCAGACTAGGCACATCTAATTTGGATTGAAGCCCATGGAGGAACATGCAGGAAATACAATTAGCTGCCTCTCTGCCAGCCTCTTTGCCTGCCTGCCTTCCTCTGAGGGAGAAAGTTGAAGAGCGAGATAAAAGCAGCGAGGAAGGAGGGATGAGAAATTGAGAGAGAGAGACAGGGATTGAGAGAAGAGAGAATCTCCTTTCTGAGGCTTTTAAGGCAGTGTGGATCAGTTTAGTCCCTTCCTGCTAAGCGGTATCAGACTATCAATGGGGTTTTATCCCTGTGTGTGTGTGTGTGTGTGTGTGTGTGTGTGTGTGTGTAGAAAGTGGAAGGGTGTGCATTCACTTCATAATCTATCTTTTATTTTAACATTATCCTTTTTTAATCTGTAAAAGCAAGTCTTCCATTCACTCAGTATGCCTGTCCTGAATCATCACATTCTTTGAAGTTGTTTTTCATTCCGTAACCAGAGTAGATTAGCTATTTCTTTATGGCTGTTGTCTAGCACTTCCATTGCAGTTTGAATCCAAATGTATGCAGTTAGCTACGTCATTGGGAGACCAGGATTTGAATCTGGCTTTTGGATTAGCTCAGGGGTCCCACTGAGTGCAATTGTTTGGCACCATCTGGGGTCAGGGGGTTTGTATTTGGAATGGGTTACCTTACTTCATCCCACTGTAGTGACTCCTTAGTTGGCTTAGTTGCTTTTGTACTCAATCAAGGTAGGATTCTGGAGAGTTCCGGCCTCAACTTTTGTAAAATAACTTTTACAACTGTTTATGTAAAAAGGACTTTATAAATACATTTGATTAATTGATTGATTGATTATTAGACTACCAGGCTAAGCAAGCAGCGTGATTAGAACCAGAGTGGAATCAGATTTGCTTCGGAAGACAAATATCTCAACATCGACAGTTCCAGGTCAACAGGGTTTCTTCAATGAAGGAGGGTCTTAATTTCAAATTGGATATCACCAAATTGGAGTGAAAATATGGTTAAACTATCTAGATGTAGAGAGAATACTTTGGTAAAAAATGGATGTTAGTGCTTTGGTGGGTTATTTTCCTCTTCCCTTGTCTAGGGCAGGTACTGGCTGTTGGGATGTGGATGTTTCTCCTCTACATACACATGTTTTTGACCAGTCAGATTAGCTTTGGGGGTGTTTCTCCTCTACATACAAATGTTTTTGACTAGTCAGATTAGCCTTGGGCATGTTTCTCCTCTACATACACATGTTTTTGACCAGTCAGATTAACCTTGGGCATGTTTCTCCTCTACATACACATGTTTTTGACCAGTCAGATTAGCCTTGGGGGTGTTTCTCCTCTACATACACATGTTTTTGATCAGTCAGATTAGCCTTGGGTGTGTTTCTCCTCTACATACACATGTATTTGACCAGTCAGATGAGCCTTGGGCGTGTTTCTCCTCTACATACACATGTACTTCACCAGTCAGATGAGTCTTGAGAGTGTTTCTCCTCTACATGCACATGTATTTGACCAGTCAGATTAGCCTTGGGCGTGTCTCTCCTCTACATACATGTTTTTGACCAGTCAGATGAGCCTTGGGCGTGTTTCTCCTCTACATACACATGTACTTCACCAGTCAGATGAGTCTTGAGAGTGTTTCTCCTCTACATACACATGTATTTGACCAGTCAGATTAGCCTTGGGCGTGTCTCTCCTCTACATACATGTTTTTGACCAGTCAGATTAGCCTTGGGCGTGTTTCTCCTCTACATACACATGTATTTGACCAGTCAGATTAGCCTTGGGCGTGTTTCTCCTCTACATACACATGTTTTTGACCAGTCGGATTAGCCTTGGGCGTGTTTCTCCTCTACATACACATGTACTTCACCAGTCAGATGAGCCTTGGTGATGTTTCTCCTCTCCCTTTGATGACATGCTAGAGATAGAAATATGATATTCTGGGTTGTTCCATGGGATTCAGTATAAGAGTCAATCCCAGATGTTTTGCATATTCCTATCTTCAAGGCAGCATGTTGTTAGAAAGAGGAAGAACTAAGTGCCCTATATGCAGCGGTAACTAGCATTTGGTAGTGTGATTTGTGCCAACATTTATTTTATTATTTTGTCGGACAGAAAAAGGCAGCATTCATCCAATGACGGAAAATACTTTCTAGTGGGAAAATGCTTTGGAAAGGCCCATCCGACTAATAAATATCTTAGCAGAAACTAATAGAGATCTGCTGTTACCTAGGCAGAAACGAATAGAGATCTGACATTACCTAGAAAGAAGGTAATAGAGATCTGACCTTATGTAGGCAAAAATTAATAATTGAGATCTACTGTTACCAAAGCAGAAACTAATAGAGATCTGACATTGCCTAGGCAGAAACTAATAAAGATCTGACATTATCTAGGCAGAAACTATTAGAGATCTGACATTACCTAGGCAGAAACTAATAGAGATCTGACATTACCTAGGCAGAAACTAATAGAGATCTGACATTACCAAGGCAGAAACTAATAGAGATCTGACATTACCTAGGCAGAAACTAATAGAGATCTGACATTACCAAGGCAGAAACTAATAGAGATCTGACATTACCTAGGCAGAAACTAATAGAGATGGGACGTTACCTAGAAAGAAGGTAATAGAGATCTGACCTTATGTAGGCAGAAACTAATAACTGAGATCTACTGTTACCAAAGCAGAAACTAATAGAGATCTGACTAATAGAGATCTGACATTACCAAGGCAGAAACTAATAGAAATTTGACTAATAGAGGTCCGACATTACCAAGGCAGAAACTAAAAGAGATCTGACATTACCAAGGCAGAAACTAATAGAGATCTGACATTACAAAGGCAGAATCGAATAGAGATCTAAAATTACCAGGGCAGAAGGTAATATAGATTTCCTGTTACCAAGGCAACACTAATAGAGATCTGAAATTGCCTAGGCAGAAACGAATAGAGATCTGACGTTACATAGGCAGAAACTAATAGAGATCTGCTGTTATCTAGGCAGAAACTAATAGAGATCTGACTTTATCTAGGCAGAAATTAATAGAGGTCTGAGGTTACCTAGAAAGAAGGTAGTAGAGATCTGACATTGCCAAGGCAGAAACTAATAGAGATCTCACTAATAGAGATCTGATATTACCAAGGCAGAAACTAATAGAGATCTGACAAATAGAGATCCGACATTACCAAGGCAGAAACAAATAGAGATCTGCTGTTATCTAGGCAGAAACTAATAGAGATCTGACTTTATCTAGGCAGACATTAATAGAGGTCTGAGGTTACCTAGAAAGAAGGTAGTAGAGATTTGACATTGCCAAGGCAGAAACTAATAGAGATCTCACTAATAGAGATCTGATATTACCAAGGCAGAAACTAATAAAGATCTGACAAATAGAGATCCGACATTACCAAGGCAGAAACTAAAAGAGATCTGACATTACAAAGGCAGAAACTAATAGAGATCTGAAATTGCCTAGGCAGAAACGAATAGAGATCTGACTAATAGAGATCTGACATTACATAGGCAGAAACTAATAGAGATCTGACATTTCCAAGGCAGAAACTAATAGAGATCTGACTAATAGAGATCTAACATTATCAAGGCAGAAAGTAATAGAGATTTGCTGTTACCAAGGCAACGCTAATAGAGATCTGAAATTGCCTAGGCAGAAATGAATAGAGATCTGACGTTACACAGGCAGAAACGAATAGAAATCTGCTGTTACCTAGGCAGAAACTAATAGAGATCTGACTTTCTCTAGGCAGAAAGTAATAGAGGTCTGACGTTACCTAGAAGGAAGGTAGTAGAAATCTGACATTGCCAAGGCAGAAACTAATAGAGATCTGACATTACCAAGGCAGAAACTAATACAGATCTGACATTACCAAGGCAGAAACTAATAGAGATCTGACATTACCAAGGCAGAAACTAATAGAGATCTGACATTACCTAAACAGAGACTAATAGAGATCTAACATTACTGTAGATATTATAGGTTTGACCTTAACATCCTGTAGACATTATATCAGTAGGTTTTGACTCTAACATTCTGTAGATATTATATCAGTAGGTTTTGACACATCCTGTAGATATTATATCAGTAGGTTTTGACTATAACATCCTGTAGATATTATGTCAGTAGGTTTTGACACATCCTGTAGATATTATATCAGTAGGTTTTGACACATCCTGTAGATATTATGTCATTCATTTTTGACACTAACATCTGTGAAGATCAATGTTAGTGACAGAAGTGATGACATATTAGTGCCATAGGATAGATCATTTGTATTGCATGTTTATGCCATGACATGCATGTGTTTTTCCTGTGTTTCTGTGTGGGAATTATTCTGTATTTAACTGTGTGCATGTGTCTGCATATCAATAGTAGATCTAGAGGCTGTAGAGAGATGGTATAGTGGCAGTACAGAGCCTGTATAGAGGCTGTAAAGAGATGGTATAGTTTCTGTTTAGAGGCTGCATAGAGGATGCATAGAGGCGGTATAGAGGCTGTATAGAGGCTGTATAGAGAAGGTTTAAAGGCAATATAGAGGTGCCTGTATAGAAAATCTGTTTAGAGGCTGCATAGAGGCGGTATAGAGGCTGTATTATTGTTATAAGCCAGTCTACCAAGAGCGATGGCCGCGGTCAGCCTGACAGAGACAGACACTGCTCTTATACAGCTTTACTGCTGGAATAACCTCTGCATCATTCTCTACACTGCACTAATATTGAGCTGAAAAAGATGGATGTTCATCAGTGTGTCTGTATGTTGAGAGGTGAAGGGTTAATTGACAGAGTTGCTGAGGGAGGAGGATGAGAGCTGCGGTTGTAGGGTGTTATGCTGGACCCTGAGAAACACAGACTGGCAACCTGCAGCCAAACCGATCTGCTCTCCTCAGATTCCTCCTGCTTCTGCAACCCCTCCCCCACCCGTTGTCTTCTCCATCCCTCTGCCTACACTCTCTCCATCCGCTCTCTCCATCCTCTCTCGCTCCTCTCTTTTGCTCATTCCCCATCCCCCTCTCTTTCTCCAATCTCTCTCTCTTTCCTACCTCTTTTGCCCATCCCTCTTCCCTGTGTCCTTGGTTAGACAGGGGCTGGCTGGGAGAAAGCACAAAGATATATAGGTTGTGAGAAGGCCCATGGCATATGCTATATGCTATATAGAGGAGGACTGCTACAGGGGCAGCCAAAGGTGGTGTGTGTGTGTGTCTGTGTGTGTGTGTGTTTGTGTGTGTGTGCAAAGCTGGCAACAGACAATGATCATCTGTGTGCCAATCATTTTCTGCAATATATATATTTTTTAAACATTACAATTTGTCCATCAGATTTCTGTGCCATTCACCACATAGCTGATAAGCATTGCTGACATTGCGTTAAAGAGGTAGTCAAACCATATGATTCTCCATCTGAATTTTCCCACCTTGGAAGTGAATCACTGGTTAATACAGACCAAATTCTAGCCTATTGGAACAGAGCATTGCCTCCCCAGCAAACTGCCGGGGCCTGACCCCTCTTTTGACTGGGACTGTAAATGGGGCTGATATGTTTGAGACAGGGTGAGATTACAGTTTGAGAACAGTGTGTTTTTGAAGGTGCTTGGCCATTCGAATGGGGCGATTATGTGAATGGAGTGATCCTTTATTAACATGGTGTGTGTTTTCATCGGGCTAATTGACTCGGCTAGTGTCAGTATTGGCAAGCAGAAAAGATATGCACCTTATGGCCTGGGTGAGTTATAGTGCAGTAAGAATGGTTGTAGCTCTACTCTACATTACAAAATGAACATGGTCAAATCCAGTGATCTAATCCAATGGTCTAATCCAGTGGTCCCTGAACTGGTGTCAAGGGTAGTGGAGGAACTGCATCAGGTCCTTTGGCCAAGGAATCTGTAGAGTTAGTTCAGAGACTATAATACAATACAATGAAATATTAATTGGTAATTTATAGTATGTTCTTAACCCCGGGCAACATATCGTTGTTTTACCCAAATGTCTGCAAAATGTTCTACCTGCCTAATGGCAAAATGTGTAGAATTGCAAGATATTAGCTTTAGCTGCAACAACACAAATATGTATTTGCCAAATGACAGAATGTACACAGATGAGCCAAAACATTATGACCACCTGCCTAATATGCTGTTGGTCCTCCGTGTGCCCCCAAAAAAGCGCCACAGCACCTCACAAGCTTTGCCGTTTCAGAGATGCCCTGGCCCAGTCGTCTGGCCATAACAATTTGGCCCAAATTCACTCAGGTCTTTACTCCTGTACATTTCTCCTGCCTCCAACACATTGACTATGAGAACTGATTGTTCGCTTAACATCTTCTCTACTCAGACCCTGACATGTGTCCTTGTAAGGAGATGATAAACGTCATTCGCTTCACCTGTGAGTGGTCATAATGTTTTGGCTCATCACCAGTGTATTGAATTGTTGTTAATTTGCCAAGAGGTTTAAAATGTAAAGTCTCCCCAGGGCTAGAGATTTGATTCACTAAACCATGCACCACCTAGGTTACAACAGAAATTGTTTACACATCTCACGCAAATTTGGTTCTGACTGCCATGTCCAAATGGGTACTCCTGTCCTGAACAAGGCTGAGTCTAGTCTACTGGTTTAATCTCCCTGGGCAGTCGGCTAACAAAATGTAGGTCTGACACACTTTAAAAATGAAATGAAAGATATATAGGCAATTAGAGTGTTAGAAAAATCTGCTTGGAGGGGAGCAGGGTGCCTACTTAGGTGGATGGAGAGCTCTGAGGGTATAGTAGGCAGAGCGTGCAGATTTCCTGTCACTAGACCTGCTGGGAGCATAATATTATTGGTAGTCAATATGATTTTGCGAGTGGTTATTTGCATGGCATTTTCATTAGCATTTACATTAGCATGTTGACCTCACTTCTACGTAATGGTAATCCTAATTATCATCATGGTGTGGTATTCCACGCAGGGTGATCTCCAGCCACTGTAATCACCTCTTGTCTTTCGAATTTAAACGATGTCTCATTTCAAAATTGAAAAGCTGCAGTGCTTATGAACTGATTCAATCCAGGCTTTTATCTTACCCAGCCCACAACTACACAGCACAGAACCATTGCCTAATATTGTTTCTGAGTGAGTACAAAGCTCTATTCCACGAACCAAGCCAAAAGCGACATGTTTGACAAGGGTGAGGTTAACATATATAACCTCACTTTCATCTGGCTTAAGTTAGAGGCATCCTAGTGGTCCGGACTTGATTTTATCTTCTTTTTGGAAATAATCTATTGATAATAATTGATGATTACAGATTTACACAATCCTGCAGAATTTGTTCAAATCCAGGATCCCTTGTAGCTCACTTGGTAAAAGCGTGATGCTTGTAACTTGTAACATATTTTTTTCATCCTAGCCCCCTGTGAGAATTAGTGGGGTCAGAGGATGTCTGAAACGAAGGAATCAGAGTGGCAGGAATCAGAGTGGCTGTCTGTTTTCTATAAATGTGTGTGTGTGACAGTAATGGTTTTTGACAGCTTAGAGAATCTATGATTGCCTCTTCAACCAGCATTCAGAAACGGCGCTCACTGAGGATGAGGAAAGAATCGACATCTGTTGGACAATAGAGGACGATCATTTTACCTTCAAATACTTTATTGTTAGAAGTTTATTTTTTATTTTTCCCCTCAGGAATCAGGTTTTTGTTTCCTGCTCCAACCTTCCAACATCTTCATGGAATTACAGTGGAGGAAAGATATGACCAGAGGGGATAAGAGAGTAAAAGAGATTTGACCCAAAACTGTTAATGGAATAAAATAGGTCATCTTAGCGCTCTGTGTTTTAACCTAGATAGATACTTTCTCTTTGTTAGTCTTTGCTAAGGCTCTATTATCCTATTTACTGTATTGTATTTAAGAATTCAAGCACGCACACCCACATAAAGAAAGACTTCAGTTTACTATAGAACCTATTATAGCATACTGTAAAATACACTCACCTTCTTCCCTCAGTCATGTACTAATTCCTATAGGAGTTTGTAGCTTACTGGAGAACAGTGGTTCTCAACTGGTATTGCCTCTGGATCCAAATTGAATCTGGGTGTCTCAGTTGTGACCCAATATTCACATTGCATTTTCTTTATGCTGAAATTATATCTGTAAACCTTTGTTTTAGGCTAGAGGTGTTATTGGACTTTTCTCCGTTTTCTTTTCACTCTTTCTCTCTCAGTACCTCTCCCCCTGTATCTTCCCCTCTCATCGTATATTATACAAAGAAAAAACATTCCCACTTTTTTCCATTGCCAATAATATATGTATAAATATAGTAATACCACATTATTTATGGAATGATATATATTTAAAATAGAGTGGGCACTCATTCTCCTTACCTGGAGGAGAGTAAAACTGAGTCACAGTTCCACAAAGAGTGTAGTATTCTTCTTTTTATCAATAAGACACGAGGGGTTGTGCTGTATGACCAATATACCACGGCGAAGAGCTTTTCACTGGCACAACACAGAGCACCTGGATACACACTCAGCCATGGTACTCTGGGATATAAAGGGTTTGCCGGCAATATATCACAAAACCCTTGAGATGCCTTACTGATACTATGAACCGTTTCCTAATACAATCAAAAACTTAAAATGTAATGGTTTCATATAATATAACATGCCTGTTTCATATACTTTAACGCAATTCAGGATTCAAACCACCTGGTTAATAGTATATTTGTTATGGGTACACCCACATATCTGCAAACATGCATGCACATTAACTCACGTGATGTGGCCCAGAGGGATGCCAGTCCAGGTGAGTCAACATGTTGGGGTTTGTTCAACCCGTGCGTGTTTGAGAACACATTTCCATCTGTAGCGATCCACCATCTGGATCCTGTTCACAACGCTGCATCTGTTATAGGTAACAATTACAAAAAGATTTTCAAGTGCAGTAAGACCATGAAATCCCTGCTGACAATGCCGCCCCTAGCAACGATGGCTGATGGCTAGTGACCAGCGACAGCAGGTGTCTTCAGGCAGAATCTAGATCAGCAATTTGACTTGTGGACTTGTGGACAGAAATACTCAGGTCAGGTCATCACATGATCTAAGGCTAAGATCCTGATAAAATCCAACAGTACACAAATTAGGAAGAGAATACCTGATAAGTGTTAAAGATGAATTTAACCAGACAGTACTGACTGACACTAGCCCCTGGGATAGATTATCACCCTGGGATAGATTATTAACCTGGGATAAATCCATTACCCCCAAACACGGTGAACCAGGCAGAAAATAACTGACGCCATGTATCGTAAAAAGGTTTCCAGAGCCTTTGGAAGCAGAACGGGCCCACAACGTTACATGCACCACGAAACTTCACAATGGGATAGGTTATTTTCTGCATAACCATTGTTTGTAGCCAAAGGTCATCTGACCATAGCAAATGTGAAGGGATTCTGCTGTCCGAGTTTCAAGAGGAAGCTGGTTTAACTTGGCCAGGTCAGAGATGTTCTTTCGCTGTGCTGAGCAGGTTATCGGTTTAATGGATATCACTATTCATGGAGATGTGATTGATGTATGTGTTGTGCGTGAGAGACAAGTGGACCCAATAAGCTCCACAAACAAGGTGCCGATGGCATCAAACTTATTTTTCGAACTTGCTGACAAAGTCACCCACAGATGGAGAGGACGTTAAGGGGGATAGTGAGAAGAAGGTTGCAGAGACTTCCCTGAGGTTAGAGGAAGACGCTTGCATCCTGTAAGCTCTCAGTGATTCAGTTAGACAGTGAACAGGAAGGAAGGGCTTGTGGAAAGGGGACAATGTGAGTTATGTCCTTTAATGTTTTAGCACACGTCCATAATGTTGTGTCGTCAGCATACACTGGTTTTTATTTAGGGTCAATGGAAGGTCATCTTTAATGACAGGAAACAGAGGAAAATCCCAGGTTGGCTTCTTAGTGGTACACTAATCCAAAATGTATTCTTGTTAGGCAGGTGTGATCTATAACAGAGGCTTCCGTTAATAAAATCCCTCTGTGTTCTGTTAGCTAGGTAGCCCTCAAATCGAGACATGACGGAGGACTCAAAGCTAGAGCGTTTAAGAAAAATAAACAACGGATAATGATCAATAACAGTACATCTCCCACCATCTTCACCAGCATTTACAGTATATGTCTTAAAGCCAGCCATCAACCGTTTGTGTCAGCGTCACGCGTGAGACACACAGACTCCCGTCACTGAAGGTTCAGCAGGCAGAGGGAGGCGATTTTACACGTGTACCTGTCACAACTCACACACCTTTCTTACAATCTCTGAATTAATGTTGCTTAGCAACGGTTGGAGACTGGCGTGTGCTGTGTGCTGTGACGCTTCAATTTGTAATTTGATTTATCTTTACCTTTTACCAGCCCACCTTTTAAAAAAACACTGGAGTAGGGCTGAAAGCTAGAGGTGGACATGATACTGGATGTCTTTCTCTCTCTCTCTCTCTCTCTCTCTCCCCCCCGCCTTCTCTTTGTCATTCCAGCTCCAGGTATGCTAAACTAACTCTCTGGCTAATTTCTCTGAAATATCAAAGAATGTTATCCAAGCATGTCAGTGTGTCCCAGTTGGTGTGGATTCCAATATGCGTGTATGTGACTTTTCTATTGATTGTTGTGTACGTGTGCGCATGTGATTATTTGCTCTCTCTCTAGGGACTAGAGACAGTGAGGGAGTGTGTGTGTGTGTGTGTATGTGTATGTATGTTCTGTCTCGTGAGTAGTGCGTCTCATTAATGTTGCATCAGTCTCCTGTGAAGTGTAAGTGTAACATTATCCTCTTTCCCTCCCCATCAGCACGACGGCACTGGGAGGGTTTGTGTGAGTCCATGTCTCTCTCTCTCTGTGTGTGTGTGTGTGTGTGTGTGTGAAATCTGCAAAACGCATCAGAGAGCCTCTAGGGCAATAACAGAGGGAGACATTCTCACACTCCTCACGTCTGCAAAAACACACACACACACACACACACGCAAGTTTGTATGGCTATCCTCATGGGGACCAGAAAATAGAAATTGCATGCTCCCTTGCCCTAATCTTAACCTTAAACCTAACCATAACCCTTACCCTAATCCTAACCATAACCTAACCCTATTCTAACCCTAACACTAACCCTAAACTTAACCTCAATAAAGTAACATTTATGCCTAAACGTTACCTAGATGTAATGCCTAACCTTAACTCTAAACTTAACCAACAACGCCTGGACCTTAAAGAAACCCTAATTCTAACTGTAAAATTAATGGTAAGTTTGAACCTAAACCTTGAGCCGTAAATTTACTTTTGCCTCATGGGGACCGAGGCAAAAAAAAAATCCGGTTTTACTATACTTATTTGGACATTGTTCCCCATGAGCATAGTTAGACCTAAAATACACAAACACACTCACACACACACACACACACACACACACACACACACTGTGGTGTCTGTGGTGATGGTAGATGTTTTCAATCCAATGTAATGAATGCAGAGGAGCTGCACACTGATACCCTGCTGAAAGTGGAATAGTTTAACATTTAATGACTTCTGCAAGGAGGCTGTGATTTCATTGGAAACAGTTGGGTGTGCAAGGGCAAAATCTCTAATCCCCTTCATTGGAGGGACTCTTAGAGAGCTCCCCATGGGAATTCACCCCTGTGAGGGGGTGGGGTCTTAGGGGGAGTAGAGAATGCCATAAAATGTATTTGTTCCATTAGAGTGCATGTGCCATTCAGCTGTTTCTGTGTGATGACGTCTCTGTTGCTTTATCAGTGTCCTGCATTTACTTAAGGTCTGCGTTGAAGTAAGAGATTTAATTCAGTTAAACGCATTTGACTATACATGCATGCCCACATTTCTTTACGTTTTTACAGTAGACTGTGATTTACGACTGTCCAGCCTGGAGACTAAGGAGACCGCAACAGGACTGAGGCGACCGTTTCTCTCTTCTGTAATGGTACTGTAACTGATCTACTCTATAGTTATGAATATTTCAAATATAACAGGCTCAGCTGTGCCTGCCTCAGTCCTGCAGGTAGGCCCAGTACACCTCATCCTACATAGTAACAACATACAAACAACCACAATATGGTTTTCAGAAGATAGACGAGGAGAGTGTCATAGCGAGAAGAGAACACGTGTCGAGAGGGGGGAGAGGAGGGAGTGATGTGTAAGGGAGGGGAGGGGGAGAGGACAGTGAGAGGAGAGGGGGATGGTGGTGTTAAGGAAATGAGAGGAGGAGAGGGAGACGGGGGGGGGGGAGGCAGAGGAGCTCTGAGGCAGTTTATGTTCAGTAGAATTTGAAGCCTTTGTTCTATTTATACACAGCCAATCAGGTGACACCGCAGAGATCAATAAGCACTGGAGTCCAATCCGGAAACAAAGGGTTTGCTGAATAGCTGTAGTGCTATACAACCGAGAACGGAACTGTACTACACATTATCATATTGGATGGGGGAATGGGACATGCACTATATGCTATTGAATCTCTGTTAGTGTTTTCCTTTCGCTCACTCCATTGATTCTAAACCTCACATTTCAACAGTCGTGCAAAATTAGAACTGTGTCTCTTGTGGAATTTCAAACCATAAGATACACCCTGCTGATGATATCTAATGCAATCAGTTAAAAAAACACGTTACACCTGTGTGTGTGTGTGTGTGTGTGTGTGTGTGTGTGTGTGTGTGTGTGTGTGTGAGACTGTGTTCATAAGTGTCTGTGCATGTATTGAGTTATTGTGTTGTGTCTTTCAGCAGGCACGGTATGAACTCATCTGTTTTTGTTTCTGAGTTAATGACGGGTGGGAAGAAAATAAATGCCTTTGCCTGTGCTAGATGTGCTTGTGTTCAGTCTTTATCAGCCTGGATGTATTGCTGACCAAGAACTACACAGTCACCTTCTGGCACATTCACCTCCCCCTTCCCTGTTCAAATTCCTCCCATCTGTCCCTCAGCCTTTCGGTATCAATGTGGTGCGGATCTTCTGTTGACAGACTGGAGGAAGGATTTGGCATTTCTTTTTTTTATTGAGGAAAAGCTTTATTCAAGCATGTAGCCCACGCCTGGCGAGCTGTGGGGAAATATGCTCTGAGAAGTTGATAGTGTATCCCAGGGTTTTCCTCTGTCAGGCTCCCTGTAGCACTTCACACTGAGGGCATTCAGGGCAGCCTGTTTCCTAGAGGAAAAGCTTTTATTCACGCCATTTCTCACCGACTCCCATTAAAAGGATTGCACTCTCTCGCCATCTATATGTTGCTTGCAGCCCAACATGCTAACGGTCAACTGAAGCATTCTCCCAGAACTCCGATTCCTCCTCAAGCTGCTGACTACAGAACGGGGGAGGGAGTGGGGCAGCCAGGGGGGTTGAGTGCTCCTGATGTGGTAACTCCTACGGTATGCCTTGGGCTGAAGCCAGGCATGATCACATGGCAGAAGAATGATTAAGACTTTTCTCCAATTAGAGAGCAGGGACTCACCTCGTTTAACCCTCTGGAGATAAGGAGGGACAGATTCAGCAAGACGATGGGTGTAAAATATTAAGGATTCTTGCTCCTATTGGGCAATTACAGTATTATGCTTGTTACCTCTCCTAGGTCCTTTATATCTCCTAGCTATCTTGTGTCTTCTAGCTCATAGAGACTTTATATCTCCTAGGTCCTAGATACCTTTTCACTCCTAGCTCCTAGCTGCGTCGCGTTTCCTAGACTAGCTGTCTTGTAACCTGCTATTATTTTCCACCTCCATGGTACTGGCAGTGATTAATGGGTTTGCAGTATTAACCACAGAAGAGCACCTTACTCCTCTCTCACACCCCCCCTTCTCACCTCTCCTCCCCACGCCCTCCCCTCCTCTCCTCACCTCTCCCCTCCTCTCCTCACCTCTCCTCACCTCTCCTCACCTCTCCTCACCTCTTCTCACCCTCCCCTCTAATACTCACCTCTCCTCACCCTCCTGTCCTCTACTCACCTCTCAACACCCTCCCCTCCTCTACTCACCTCCCCTTACCCTCCCCTCATCTTCTCCCCTCTCCTCACCTCTCCTTACCACTCCTAGCCCCTTCTCATCCATCTTCTCCTCACCACTCCCTCATTCTCAACAGTTGGGGTTGATTTATCACAACCCACTGGCCTTGCTGAATGAAAAATAAACACGCACACAATAACACAAACAACAACACAAACACACATATACATATTTCAAAACAAACCAACACACAAAATTGCACGCACAAAGACCAACATGTTTGCTTACATTGGACACACAAGGGCCATATTTATTCCCTCTTTGATGTGGTGGGTAGTCACTGGGGCGGTCACTGGGGCGGTCACTGGGGTGGTCACTAGGACGGTCACTGGGGCGGTCACTGGGGCTGTCACTGGGGTGGTCACTAGGACGGTCACTGGGGTGGTCACTAGGACGGTCACTGGGGCGGTCACTGGGGCTGTCACTGGGGCGGTCACTAGGACTGTCACTGGGGCGGTCACTAGGACGGTCACTGGGGCGGTCACTGGGGCGGTCACTGGGGCTGTCACTGGGGCGGTCACTAGGACGGTCACTGGGGCGGTCACTGGGGCTGTCACTGGGGTGGTCACTAGGACGGTCACTGGGGTGGTCACTAGGACGGTCACTGGGGCGGTCACTGGGGCTGTCACTGGGGTGGTCACTAGGACGGTCACTGGGGTGGTCACTAGGACGGTCACTGGGGCGGTCACTGGGGCTGTCACTGGGGCGGTCACTAGGACGGTCACTGGGGCGGTCACTGGGGCGGTCACTGGGGCTGTCACTGGGGCGGTCACTAGGACGGTCACTGGGGCGGTCACTGGGGCTGTCACTGGGGTGGTCACTAGGACGGTCACTGGGGCGGTCACTGGGGCTGTCACTGGGGTGGTCACTAGGACGGTCACTGGGGTGGTCACTGGGGCGGTCACTGGGGCTGTCAGAAGCGGTGGTCACAGGCTGGTCACTGGGGTGGTCAACGGGGCTGTTACTGGGGTGGTCACTGGGGCTGTCAGAAGGGGTGGTCAATGGGGCTGTCATAGGGAAATGTCAACCTTTTTAGACATTATACTACATTACATTCCCCAAGTCAGCTTGATCAGCTCTGGCAAAAAAAGACCAAATGGATTCAGCAACGCTGGAAGCGTTTCAAACAGTTCCTCAAAGTTCCACACAATTCCACACAGTTCCACTCAGTTCCACTCAGTTCCACACAGTTCCACTCGGTTCCACACAGTTCCACACAGTTCTACATAGTTCCACACAGTTCTACATAGTTCCACACAGTTCCACACAGTTCTACATAGTTCCACACAGTTCCACACAGTTCCACACTGTTCCACACAGTTCTACACTGTCACACTGATCAAAAATATATAAAGAATTACAACAGAGTTACACCCACTCCATGTTGTTGAGTCCGATCTTAGAAACTTTAATGAGATGAAGCCGAGATGGATCACCTGCTGTTCTTGTCCATATGTTGGGCCATGCTAGAGAGAGTTTGATTGGGGTTTATCCTGGCTGGTGGGAATGTATGCAGTCATTTTATTGGTCCGTCTGTCTCTGTCACTTAGCCGGTTATTCTCTAACAGCCCCTCCCTCCTTCTGTCTCGGGGTCATCTCTGGTCTAGCAGCAGGTGTTTGGATGTGTTTGGGGGTGGGGGACTGAGGTACTTGTCATTGTCTTTTAGCATAATGGAATAGTCCCAGTCATATTGTAAATCATTCTACAGCTCAGCCGTTGAGGTCCTCGTAGAGTTACGCCCAGACCCATCAAACACACTCTAAAACCTCCTGGCCTCCAGTGGGTCAACTCGGTGGTTCTCCGGGGGAGAGTATTATGTGATTGTCTGATTACTCTTCATAACCCAACCTGTGTTGCTGTTCCTCCAGGAAGGCCTGGTCCTGCTCTGGTTCTGTCTGACTCATTGGAAAGGGTGTGACCTGATCCAAACATCTAACATCTGGATCAAATAGTCCTCTAGCATCTACAGAGCTTTACGTCATCTATCCTGTATACATCGGAAAACACAGGATAGTGGAAAACAGGTGACAAAGGACAGGAAACTAGTCATATTTCCTCCTCTGTTCTGCTTTAAGTAAGGAACACTCCCCTGCAGTAGATCAATGGTTGTCAGCCCGGCTGGATTCAGGAACACTCACCTACAGTAGATCCACGGTTGTAGATTCCTTTAGCTAATAGATTCACCTGCTGCTTCATTCAACCACTGTTCCCTGAGTTTTTGTGAAAAGAAGAAATAATACTGAATGCACTCACTGTAAATGCTATCTATGTGTGTGTATATGTGTGTGTTGGCGGTATTTTAGAAGAACAACAATAACACTGGATTAAGGACGGATTAACAGCCTCACCGTCGTTCAGGTTGCTCTCATCCTCCTCCGCAGGAACCCCTTCTCCTCCCCCTCATCAGGAACCCCTTCTCCTCCCCCTCCTCAGGAACCCCACCTCCTCCCCATCCTCAGGAACCCCATCTCCTCCCCATCATCAGGAACCCCTTTTCCTCCCCTCCTCAATAACCCCTTTTCCTCACCCTCCTCAGGAAACCCTTCTCCTCCCCCTCCTCAGGAAGCCCTTCTCCTCACCCTCCTCAGGAACCCCTTCTCCTCCCCCTCCTTAGGAACCCCATCTCATCCCCCTCCTCAGGAACCCCTTCTCCTCCCCCTCATCAGGAACCCCTTCTCCTCCCCCCTCAGGATCCCCTTCTCCCCCCCCCCCCTCAGGATCCCCGTCTCCTTCACTCCTCAGGATCGTCTGTCCTCTTCTCCTCCCTTGGATCCCCTCTTCTCTCTCTCTCTCTCTCTCTCCAACTTCATGCGACAGGCGAAGAGCAGAGGTGGTAATAGTGGTGGAATTTACATCTTGATATATTTGGCTGCTGTATCTGTATCTGGAGTGGGGGTGATGGATGGTCCCTATGGATGAATGGTGTGGTGCAGCCTGGCAATGCTACACGCTGCCTGAGTGTGTGTGTGTGTGTGTCTCCGTGTGTGTTGCTGTCTCTCTGTGTGTACATGTGTGTGTGTGTGCGCCTCCGTGTGAGTGGGTGTGAGTGTGATTTACGGTG
The DNA here is from genome assembly GCF_011004845.1 of Esox lucius. Classification (NCBI taxonomy): domain Eukaryota; kingdom Metazoa; phylum Chordata; class Actinopteri; order Esociformes; family Esocidae; genus Esox; species Esox lucius. The sequence goes on along the minus strand of NC_047584.1, from coordinate 24,059,126 downwards.
GCTATTACAGCCAGAGATGGTCACTCTCAGTCCACTCTATCACAGTGATGTATGGAGTAGAGAGGGAGGAGGAGGAGAAAAAACACAGAGGGAGAAATGTAAGGCAGAGGAAAAACAGGCATTCGGAAGGAGGGCCAGCGCTGCAGCCATGGAGAGACGGGGCTAAGGGGCGATGACTTGTTTTGATGTTGCTCCAGTTTCTTGTCCTCTGCCCGTGGAGGACGAAGGCATGGTAAGTGACAGGGCAGGAGATGGATGGAGAAAGGGAAGGGAGAAATGGAAACAAGGACAGATGGAGGATTGGAGGGCCAACTGACAGCGTACACTCCTGCATCTCTGCCAGCCTGCTGCATATTTCTGGAACGGAGGCCTGGGTGTCAGGATGATTCTGGATCTGTGTGTGTGGGTGTGTGGGTGTGTGTCCGTGATTTGAGTTGTGTGGCCCGGGCGTGAATATTATTTCCATGATGCAATCATCCCAAAGGTCTTAAGGAGCAAGGCAGTGCAAAAGCTCAGAAACGTTGTGTGTGATTGTGTGTGGTTGATATTGTGTGTGTGTGTGTGTGTGTGTGTGTGTGTGTGTGATTGTGTGTGTGTGGTTGATATTGTGCGTGCGTGTGTGTATGTACAGTGGGGAGAACAAATATTTGATTTTAAAATAATTAATTTGCATTTTTTTGCATGACATAAGTATTTGATCACCTACCAACCAGTAAGAATTCCAGCTCTCACAGACCTGTAAGTTTTTCTTTAAGAACCCATCCTGTTCTCCACTCATTACCTGTATTAACTTCACCTGTTTGAACTCGTTACCTGTATAAAATAAACCTGTCCACACACTCAATCAAACAAACAGACTCCAACCTCTCCACAATGGCCAAGACCAGAGAGCGGTGTAAGGACATCAGGGATAAAATTGTAGACCTGCACAAGGCTGGGATGGGCTACAGGACAATAGGCAGGCAGCTTGGTGAGAAGGCAACAACTGTTGGCGGAATTATAAGAAAATGGAAGAAGTTCAAGATGACGCTCAATCTCCCTTGGTCTGGGGCTCCATGCAAGATCTCACCTCGTGGGGCATCAATGATCATGAGGAAGGTGAGGGATCAGCCCAGAACTACACAGCTGGACCTGGTCAATGACCTGAAGAGAGCTGGGACCACAGTCTCAAAGAAAACCATTAGTAACACACTACGCCATAATGGATTAAAATCCTGCAGCACACGCAAGTCCCCCTGCTCAAGCCAGCGCATGCCCAGGCCCGTCGGAAGTTTGCCAATGACCATCTGGATGATCCAGAGGAGGAATGGGAGAAGGTCATGTGGTCTAATGAGACATTTAGCTTTTTGGTCTAAACTCCACTCGCCGTGTTTGGAGGAAGAAGAAGGATGAGTACAACCCCAAGAACACCATCCCAACCGTGAAGCATGGAGGTGGAAACATCATTCTTTGGGGATGCTTTTCTGCAAAGGGGACAGGACCACTGTACTGTATTGAGGGGAGGATGGATGGGGCCATGTATCGCGAGATCTTGGCCAACAACCTCCTTCCCTCAGTAAGAGCATTGAAGATGGGTCGTGGCTGGGTCTTCCAGCATGACAACGACCCAAAACACACAGCCAGGGCAACTAAGGAGTGACTCCGTAAGAAGCATCTCAAGGTCCTGGAGTGGCATAGCCCGTCTCCAGACCTGAACCCGATAGAACATTTTTGGAGGGAGCTGAAAGTCAGTATTGCCCAGCAACAGCCCTGAAACCTGAAGGATCTGGAGAAGGTCTGTATGGAGGAGTGGGCCAGAATCCTTGCTGCAGTGTGTGCAAACCTGGTCAAGAATTACAGGAAACATATGATCTCTGTACTTGCAAACAAAGGTTTCTGTACCAAATATTATGTTCTGCTTTTCTGATGTATCAAATACTTATGTCATGCAATAAAATGCAAATTCATTACTCAAAAATCATACAATGTGATTTTCTGGATTTTTCCCCCGTCACTCACAGTTGAATACTACCTATGATAAAAATTACGGACTTCTACTTGCATTGTAAGTGGGAAAACCTGCATAATCGGAAGCATATCAAATACTTGTTCTCCCCACTGTATGTGTGAAGAAGCTCATATGCCTCCGTAGTTCATCTCCAGTCAATATTGTACTGTAGATGTGTGGAAAGCAAGGGTCCATTCCACCGCGTTGTACTTAGCCTCTAGGATCTTGTTTCCAAACAGCATACTGAACTGGCCCTTGTGAACCGACTCCTCCTCAATTTCCACAGACCATGCAGATTCCTGGGGTTTTGGGCTCCATAGCAACATAGCTGTGGTCCACGTTTCTTGCCCCAGAAGGATTTAGGGCCTGAAGGCATGGGTCTACCCCCCTTCTCTTTTGGGTTCTGTGGTTCATGATCTCATGTCTAGACCAGCTGTCTTCTGCTCCCAGCAACTCTCCTCTCCTCTCCGCTTTGTCATCAAACCCACAGCTGAGTCAAGGAAAAACATGACCTCTCTTCCTCCCTTGGCGTCTCCTTCTCCCTGTTTCCCTCCCGCTCTCCCTACCGTTTCGTTAAAAGGTAATTATTTCAAACCGATGTGAGATCTGGGAGCAAGTGTGAACTGCAGACTGAGAAATAGACAGATAGGAAAATTACAAAAGACCCGAGAATGTGAGGAGGAGGAGAAGGAGGAGGAAGAGGAGGAAAAAGTACACCTCCTTCTAACTCTTCTCTTCCCACACATCATTCTCTCTCTCTTTATGTGAGAACTAATGGGCTGAGAGTTAACCCATAGATAATTTCGTATGGGCCTCCATACCATTACTATGGCAACAGGATTGAAGTCTCTCTCATCTCAGTCAGCAAGACATCAATGTTTTGTTTCATTATCTACACAAGACTCCAACATAATTGGATTTCTCAAAATCTTGTATGTTTAGGAGAACATTTCTGTTGTGGGCACCCTGCGCTTTAATGATACCCTCACTGTGTTTTTGTCTGTTTCAGTTGGCAAATTAAGGGGGAAATTAAAGGACTGGCCTGTCTCTGTAGGACAGACTGCAGCTGATTGCATAGACGACACATCAATTGATGAGAAAATGGGCCTCTGTTGAATTTCAGCCCCAGCATGCCGGCGATGTCAGGACGTGTCACAGAGGGCTCATTCCGATGATGCGGACCAGTGTGTGGAATCAGCGTAGATGATCATTTGTCTTCAGGGACTTGCAGTGATGAAGGACGGATTGACGGCTGGTTTAATTTGAGCTCTAGCACGGAGGGCGGACATCTTGGATTGTCTTCTCCGTTGCTGTTTTAGCTCAACTCCCCCTCAGGGCACGCAGGCTCTATTGCCATCACAGAGCTGTGGAAAAATAACGGAAGATTATCATGGTCTTGAGTTGAGCAGAGTAAAGCTTTGAGAGAAGGTGTGGTAGAAAATATTGTTCTGGGGCTTTGAGACTACTCTGTTCTCTTTAATAATTCACTGCCCCCAAGCCTGAACTTGACCTGCCCTCTGTGGACATAACATCACATCCATGTAGGAATGACATTTCAGATGGTTCTATCTCTCTCTCTCTGAGGGCTTCCCAATGTGTCGCTACTTTACTTAACAGTCTAAACCCATCCTGTCGCCCTCTCTCTATGTGTGAATAGTTTATAGCAACAGTGGAACAGACAAGGGCATGTCATATCCATGTTGGCTCTCATGCATACCACCACCTTTAGTTTCTGCTGTGTTAAATGGAGTTGGTTGCCAACGGCTCTTTGAATTATGTTTGCCCTCTGAAATATGTTTTGAAGATTTGAGGCAGTTGAGTGTTTTTGACCATTTATCCTACACATACCAGAGTTCACAGACTAGCTGTCACACTAGAGGCTTTGTTCTGTTGCAACAGTCAGCATTGCAGATGAAAAGGCTTTACTGAAGCACAAGGAAATTAGGATAGACTAAATATGTGCAATGGCGAGAGTTACCTGACAAAATGTGTGTATTTAGGACAGTTACTGGACTAAAGGTGTGTTATTAAGAGAGTGGCAGAACAATCTCAGAACACAGAAATATGCGTAACAAGAAGAGTAAGAACTAAATGAGTGAAATTACCAGAGTTACTGGACTAAATGTGTAATTAGAATTGTTATTATACGTGACTAAATATCTGTTATTAGAGTTACTGGACTAAATGTGTTTAATTGGGAGTGTTACAGGACTTTGTGTCTTTCAACTACATACTGTACATTAACATTTGATATTTAAGTAATTTAGCAGACACTTATATAGAGCCACATTCTGGTCATTACCTTGGAAATAACTGAGAAAGAATCAGAACAATTCATGTTCAGGCACATCCATATGCTACTTACACAGTGAATGATTTGTTGTTATGGAAACAATAACCAAATTCAACAAAACTAATTGCTGAAAACAGCTGGTGAATCTATCAACATGTGAGAAGATTTGAACGCAGGCACCAGTTGAGTGATGACATCATGTGGATGGGGGAATGTATCACTCATCCCATTATGTCATCAGCAGTTGCTCCAAAAATATGATTTAGCAAAAATCTAATCACCTAGCGATCAAGCTACGTTCTTACTCTTTGGACCTGCTTTCACGACACATCTAATTTAGTTTGAATTCGCTTTTAGCGAAACAAGTATTCGTTAATACCAGAAAGGAAACATCTTTCTGGTCATCTTTTTGGTCTGCTAAATGATTATTACCATAAAGTGTATTTTAGATATCATTCATTAATAGTATATCGTTTTTAGCATTCTGGCCCAGAGCATCCTGTGAGGGTGGAAACTGCAAATTAGTATTCAGTAGTGATTTACAACTCGATGCCTTTGATGTGTACATCTTCCTCGTCATAATCGTCCTCCATCTACGATAACAACAGTCACAACAACGGGGTCTTCTGTGGTTTACATTCCTACCGCCCAACAGCACAGTCATTATCGAAGTGTCAATAGAAGACGGTTACCCTCCGCCACCGACAAACTCTACCGATGTATGACAGAGAGATTCTGAATGGTTGGAGAGGAAGAGATGCCTTTTAAAGCACAAAGAGATGCTCCTCGCTTATCTTTCTCACTCTCCCCTTTTCTCCACCCAGCCCTCCTCTCATCTCTCCTCTCTCTCCTCTCGCCTGCAGGGTTTCTGTTCTTTAATTGCTGTGTATCAGATGAGGAGTTTCTGCTGCTCACGGTGAATAAGCGCCTCCATTCTAATCACCACGGTCTCTTCTCTACAGGTGAGGACTATGTGCGTGCGTGCGTGTCTGTGCGTGCCTGTGTGTATGTTTGTGTTTTTTGTGCACGCACACACATGCATATTTCTATACCTATGTATGTGCATGAGTTAATTTGTGTGTGCATGTGTGTGTGTGTGTGTGTGTGTGTGTTTGTTTAATGCAGTACTAGGAGCTTGCAGCAGCAGAACCCCAGAATAGATTCAGCTCTGTGTTAAAAAGAGAACGTCTCAGATTCTGAATTAAATAAACTTTATTGTTCGCTGCTTTAGCTGGCAGGACAATATGCTGCAGGATTATATTGGCTGGTTTAGTAAGGGGTTGGTGTTGACTGTGTGTTTCAGCGATAAAGAACCATAGCCTGTCCTCAGTCTGTCTCCTCCCGTGGCTATTCATTAGCAATAAAATAAGCATTCTAGCAGAGCGCTAATCTGTTTATGCTTCAGTCTTCTGTGGGTGTACATTTTAATTGTTTAGCAGGTGCTCTTATCCTGAGCTACTTACATGAGAGCTAACAGTTAGGTGTCTTGCTGTTGGGATAAATGAAACCAACTGAGCTCAGAGATTTGAACCTGCAACCACTGATTTTGTGCCGAATAGTGTACTCACATAGCAGTAAGCCTGCCCATGCACCAACACTCAGTGTCATTAACGAACAGAAAACGCTGGTCAAAAAAACATGAACAAACATTACTCAGAGAGAAATGCTGGTCAAAAAACATGAACAAACATTACTCAGAGAGAAATGCTGGTCAAAAAACATGAACAGACATTACTCAGAGAGAAACGCTGGTCAAAAAACATGAACAGACATTACTCAGAGAGAAACGCTGGTCAATAAACATGAACAAAGAATACTCGGAGAGAAACATTGGTCAAAAAACATGAACAAACATTACTTAGAGAGAAACGTTGGTCAAAAAACTTGAACAGACATTACTCAGAGAGAAACACTGGTCAATAAACATGAACAAAGAATACTCGGAGAGAAACGTTCAAATAAGATTTCTGCAGGTAGACATATTCTGGTCACATTCTATCTGAAACAAGGATTTAACCTTGGTTTGTCTGGCTCATTCAAAATACATTTTGTACGAGAGACTATAAGGTCAGAGTTTAATGGTAAGGTGACAAATTCCGAATACTGTCCGAGACTGTCAGTCACATCTGTCTGTGTGAGGGAGAGTAGGAGATGAGAGATCGTGGAACGTCATAAGGTCTCTTGCTCTTCCTCCCCTCATCTCCTCTCCCTCCCTCCCTCCCTTCCTCTCTGCTCTGAGAAGTCTAATAGATACAGTGAGGAGAACACGTGTATGATACACGGCCGATTTTGCAGGTTTTCCCACTTTCAAAGCATGTAGAAGCCTGTCATTTTTATCATAGGTACTCTTCAACTGTGAGTGACGGAATCTAAAACAAAATATTGCATGACATAAGTATTTGATACATCAGAAAAGCAGAACTTAATATTTTGTACAGAAACCTTTGTTTGCAATTACAGAGATCGTACGTTTCCTGTAGTTCTTGACCAGGTTCTTGCACACACTGCAGCAAGGATTTTGGCCCACTCCTCCATACAGACCTTCTCCAGATCCTTCAGGTTACGGGGCTGTCGCTGGGCAATACAGACTTTCAGCTCCCTCCAAAGATTTTCTACTGGGTTCAGGTCTGGAGATTGGCCAGGACCTTGAGATGCTTCTTACGGAGCCACTCCTTAGTTGCCCTGGCTGTGTGTTTCGGGTCGTTGTCATGCTGGAAGACCTAGCCACGACTCATCTTCAATGCTCTTACTGAGGGAAGGAGGTTGCTGGCCAAGATCTCGCGATACATGGCCCCATCCATCCTCTCCTCAATAAGGTGCAGTCGTCCTGTCCCCTTTGCAGAAAAGCATCCCCCAAGAATGATGTTTCCACCTCCATGCTTCACGGTTGGGATGGTGTTCTTGGGGTTGTACTCATCCTTCTTCTTCCTCCAAACACGCCGAGTGGAGTTTAGACCAAAAAGCTCTATTTTTGTCTCATCAGACCACATGACCTTCTCCCATTCCTCCTCTGGATCATCCAGATGGTCATTGGCAAACTTCAGACGGGCCCGGACATGCGCTGGCTTGAGGAGGGGGACCTTGCTTGCGCTGCAGGATTTTAATCCATGACGGCGTAGTGTGTTACTAATGGTTTTCTTTGAGACTGTGGTCCCAGCTCTCTTCAGGTCATTGACCAGGTCCTGCCGTGTAGTTCTGGGCTGTTCCCTCACCTTCCTCATGATCACTGATGCCCCACGAGGTGAGATCTTGCATAGAGCCCCAGACTGAGGGAGATTGACCGTCATCTTGAACTTATTTCATTTTCTTATAATTGGGCCAACAGTTGTTGCCTTCTCACCAAGCTGCTTGCCTATTGTCCTGTAGCCCATCCCAGCCTTGTGCAGGTCTACAATTTTAACACTGATGTCCTTACACAGCTCTCTGGTCTTGGCCATTGTGGAGAAGTTGGAGTCTGTTTGATTGAGTGTGTGGACAGGTTTCTTTTATACAGGTAACGAGTTCAAACGGGTGCAGTTAATACAGGTAATGAGTGGAGAACAGGAGGGCTTCTTAAAGAAAAACTAATTCTTACTGGTTGGTAGGTGATCAAATACTTATGTCATACAATAAAATGCAAATTATTATAAAAAACATCAATGTGATTTTCTAGATTTTTTTGATTCCGTCTCTCACAGTTGAAGTGTACCTATGATAAAAATGACAGTCCTCTACATGCTTTGTAAGTAGGAAAACCTGCAAAATCGTCAGTGTATCAAATACTTGTTCTCCCCACTGAATCTGGTGCAGCCAAAGCATCTGTAACTCTCATCAGAGCTCTGGAACCTGAACCGCTCTGCCTGTCCAGAATGTAATGGGGGTATATGTATGTGTTGTATATGTATGTGTGTGTGCGTTTGGGTAGGCGTGGGCATGTGTGTGTGTGTGTGTGTGTGTCCAAATTCCTTGTGATTGCAGTCAGGCTGAGTCCCTGGTGTCCACTGTCCTGAACTCTCTGCTGTTCCTTAGAATTGGGGCGGGTCACACTGTGTATTATTTGTGTGATTGGTTACATGTGTTCAACCGGGGGTGATTCGCAACTCACCGTTTTCTACACTGTGTGTGTGTGTGTGTGTGAAGGGGGGGTGTTTGTGTTAAGCCTCTGAATGAGTGAGTTTGTGTGTGTGTGTGTGTTTGAGCGTGTGGGTGTAACTGCAGTTTGAGTTAAAAGTTGATTATAATTAGATGGGAAGGAAACATACGGAGCTGCCTTAGCTCACTGAGTCTGTCAATCAGCCTGATTAGAAAGCTGATATACAGTACAAACACACACACACAAGCACAGACACACACATACACACACACACACACACTCGCAGACAGACTCACATTCACCGCTTCACACACACAGACACACACAGACAGACTCACATTCACTGCTTCACACACACAGACACACATACACACACTCATAGACACACACCTCACCATAATATTTGTAGCTAGCTTCTGAATTAACATTTCCTCAGTGATAACATGAATCAAACTAATGGTGCTTTGTGTTGCCTAGCTAGGTGTCTCTTATCTGGTCTGTCTTTGTATTTTGTCCTTCTCTTTCTCTCACTTCTCACTTCTCTCTCTCTTTCTCTCTCTTTCTCGCTCTTCTCTCCCTGGATGTTTCTGTCAGTCTGTTAATGGAGCTAGCTGGCCTTCCTGTCAATGTCTTGCAGCCATCTGACAGAACATATTCCCTGGTAGACCCTCTTGTCCCCGACACCCAATAAAACAATACCATTATTCTCCCCTAACTTGGAGTCCCCCTGTGGGTCGTGGAGTCCCACACTGGGATGTTTTTTGAAGCTACACTATAGCTCCAAACAGTGGGCATGCGGTTAATTCCGTTGTGTGTCAACTTTATTTCAGGTAGTAGATATACTACATGTACAAAACCCAAAAGAAGTAAATTAATGATTAGAAAGTGTTTGTTGCCTTGGAACAGGGTTTTGATGCTCTGGAACAGGACCTACAGCTCCGCCAGGGCTGTGTTTGCTGGTTGCCAGGCAACCCACCGTGGGCTGCTGGGTGCTCACAGCTGCAACACAGGAGCGCGGTGAGGACGAGGGAAAAACAGGGGTGTAATTTTACAATTAGCCATCTCGATTTGAAACATTTCCGAAATGCCGCATAATTGGTCTGGAATGTCAGACCGAACCCCTGGTTGACTGAATGTTTTCATTCCACACGCCGGTGGATTTAACAAGAACCCCCCCCCCCCCCCCCGCGGGTCATCGTCAGGAAGGGCGGTTCTCCGAACAAAAGCCCGTGACGGGCTGTACCCCTCCCTCCCGTCAGGGACGCAGCAGCGCGGTGTCTTTGGTGGCGACTGTCCTACACTGCCTGGTCGCTGTCAGCGCCGATGTCAGTCCAACCAGCAAGTCCAACCAGCAAGTCCAACCAGCAAGTCCAACCAGCCATACGTTACCGTATCATCAGGGCCGTTTTGACTGTCGTCAGAATCCTTGTATCAGCGTCACAATAAGGAGCAGTCTGTTGATTAAAGCTCTCACTGTCATCATGGGCATCCGTCTGCAGGGCCAAAGCTACAATCCAGGGGCTGTTCTCAGTAGCCTGAACTTGATTTGATATCGCTGTCCTCTACGTCATCCCGCCTCTCTCCGTATCTCCACTGTGTGAATATTCATAGCCCAGTTTGGTGCGTGTTGTGTGGTGTGTGGGCGGGAGAATGCATGTGTGTGCGTGTGTGTGTGTGTGAGAGAGAGAGAGAGAGAGAGAGAGAGAGAGAGAGAAATGCAGAGTAATGCTAATTGGGCAGTCCAGCAGGGTTGGAGCTGTGAGCGACAGAAGAGGTGTTTAAAATGCACAGAGCAGTCATGGCTGGAGGACCGCTAGAGCTCTCTCACACACACACACACACACACACACACAAGGTATACACACACTCTGGCATTATCCTCCCTCTCCCCCTCTCCCCCTCCTCCCCTCTCCCCCTCTCCCTAGCCATCTGGTCATTCTCTGTGTGACTAAGAGCCATCACCCCCTCACATGCTGTGGGCTGTATCTCCCAGGCCCTGCTCACACTGAGAACCTTCCTCACCCCCTCACATGCTGTGGGCTGTATCTCCCAGGCCCTGCTCACACTGAGAACCTTCCTCACCCCCTCACATGCTGTGGGCTGTATCTCCCAGGCCCTGCTCACACTGAGAACCTTCCTCACCCCCTCACATGCTGTGGGCTGTATCTCCCAGGCCCTGCTCACACTGAGAACCTTCCTCACCCCCTCACATGCTGTGGGCTGTATCTCCCAGGCCCTGCTCACACTGAGAACCTTCCTCACCCCCTCACATGCTGTGGGCTGTATCTCCCAGGCCCTGCTCACACTGAGAACCTTCCTCACCCCCTCACATGCTGTGGGCTGTATCTCCCAGGCCCTGCTCACACTGAGAACATTCCTCAGACCACGTTGTCGTGAAGCTACACACTGGACGAGCTGTGCCGATCCTGGTTCACGCGGGATCTCCACATTAGGGCTGTTTGGATCAATCGCATCCGTCTTAGGTGTTCTATCGGCCAGCTGTGGTCTACCTGATGATGATCTGTGTCTGCACTGAATGTGTTTTTTGGAAGCTTGTCTGTTCCTGGGCTCTTCTGTGGAGACGCTCCCCAGGACAGGCCTGGGGTGCAAGGGGAAATCCTGCCAGCTGGGCTCCGATACATCAGAGAGGAGTAGCGTAGCCAGACTTACAGACACGCGCAGGCACACACACAGACACACACACACACACACACACTCACAGACAGAGGTGTCCAGCTCAGAAGCACTGCGGATCTAGGGAGAATAGTAACAGCCTTCTGACTGTCACGTCACATGAGGAATAAATCTGTGTCTGTGCACGTGTGGGTGATCTTTGACCTTTAGTGGTAATACGTAGACAATAAACCAATTGAAACAGGTCAGTCTGCTGAGGTTGCCAGTTGCCAGGATCTGGCAGAAGGTTCTCATTAGTCAGCCCTGTTTGGGTTCTCAGGGCTCCCTAAGAAGTTCCCCCTCATCTCCTCTCCTCTCATCTGCTGATCTTCCCTCTCCTCAACTCCTCTCCCCTCATGTCCTCCCTTCATTCCTCATCTCTTCTCACCTCGTCTCCACTCCCCTCATCTCCTCTCACCTCATCTCCTCTCCTCTCCCCTCATCTCCTCCCCCTCCCTTGGCTCTCCTCAGTCTCAGCCCTAAGTGGATTAAATGGATGTGAAATGCGAGCTGGAGCACTGCTAATAGCATTTCTTGAATTTTAAGCGTGCCATGCTGGATTGATTCACACAGTAAAGAGGCTGTTATTGTAACGGAGACAAGCAGTGTGTCCACAGTCTATCTAATGATGTCTGGGTGTCCACTGGACTGTATTTACAAAATACACATTAAGAAATGGGAGGGGTTTAGATGATTACACACACACACACACACATAACTTCAGAATATATGAACTCATGGTATTTGGGATGCCACCATTCATGACCCATCCCTGTGTGTGTTCTGCTTTCTAATGTGTTCTGTTGGTTCCACATCATTGCTCTTATGTTTATATGTGTGTGTGTGTGTGTGTGTGTGCAGTTGTAGCCTGAGTTTGTGTTTTAATATTCTCATGAATTCTCTGTCCTTCTTGGTTAGTTCCTCTCTGTTGAGTGTTTGTATGTATATCTGTGTGTGTTAGCATAAACAGAACACACATACACACACACACACCCCCACACACACACACAGCGTGGTAGTTCAGCCCTGCAGCTAACAGTGCTTCTGAATCCCAAATCCGTCTTTCCCGGGAAGCAGTGAGCTTGGAAACTCCTTTGTTCTTCAGAGACTTCACGTTCCAATCCAGCTCTGTAGGCAGGCAGACTAGGAGACAGACAGAGGGAGTGAATGAGAGAAAGAGGGAGGCAGAGGGAAAGAAAAAGAAAAAGAATAAGGACAAATACAAAAACCCAAAATAGAAATTTGGAGCTTGAAAGAGTTTTTCCACATCGCATTCCCCCTCTCTCGTATTCTATGTCTCTCTTTTACTTTCTCTCCCTTGTTCTCCCCTCCCCCCCCTCCCCCCTCTCTGCCTCTCATTCTCTGTACGTCTCTCGATCTGTCTCTCTGCAGTACGCAGAGCTGACCCCAGTAGAAGGTATTAATTGCTGGTTGTTGTGTAGCGCTGCTTGTTTGTATGAGAGGCTGATGCTACTCGGTTTTAGTGCTAATAATAGACAGGGCTAATTATGAGTCGTGCCACACTACTGTAACCTGATCAACTGATAACAGTGTTGATGCAACAAAACCCAGAATACAGACAACACCAGCTCATCACAGGAGCATGGCATGGCCTACACACAGGCTATAGATGTGCCAAGCCCTGCCAAGCCTCTCTACCCTTTAATCACATTTTTAATTTGAACAATGTTTATTGTTTATTGTATTTCCTAAGATACAGTATAAATTGAATTGTACAGTGTTTAAATTTGATAAGCCTGGAATCATTTATAGGAGCTTTCCTCACAAAGCTCCACTGATTCTGCTTTCAATGGGATTAAATGAATCTTGGCTTTGCTTCTGTGACCGTCCTCCACAGTGCTCTCCGTCTGATCTCTCTTTCCCTCTCTTTCTCTCTCTTTCTTCCTTTTTTACGCTCACTCTCCTTTTCTCCCTCCTTCTCTCTTGTCATGTTTAATGGCGCCTTTCTAAACTCTTTATTAGAGGTAATTTGCCGTGAGTAGTGGCTGATGTGCGTACCATGACCCTGTCTGTGCTGAAGGCTAGAACAGGACTGTCAGGCTAACGCAGGCAGTCTTCTACAGAGGACACAGAAGAGAATGGGACTTTTGGTAGGACTTCTTTAGAAACAGTTTATTTTATTATCTCGAAAATAACTTCATATAAAACCCTGGCCCTCCTAGCGGTGCGTTGTACACGAGCTGCAGTGAGTAGTGACTCACTGCAGCTCGTGTACTGCAACTCACTGTGCACTGTGTGTTATGTAGACTCCTATGAGAGTTCATGGCCGTTAATATAGTGTACAGTGTGTGTACAGAGGGATCTAACAGGAGTGTTATGTGTGTGTGTGTTAGCACAGGATTGTTTCCTGACACTTCCAGTGAATCCTGAGCTTGATATGATATCTTATGAATATATTTATGAGGCCTTTTGAACTCCTCATAGACAATGTTGAAGTTTATAGCTTGATATGCACTGGGGTCAATAAAAAATTTAACTGCTAAAATTGGTGTGACATAGCAGATGAGCTTATGAATACGAGCACATGGTTTGTGATGCTTTGCAGTTGGGTTTGAGAAGGAGTGTGCCACTCATTGGCGGGGGCTTTTTTCCATATCTTCTCCAAGAAATGTGTCAATGGAAAAGATTGGAATGAGTTAGTTGGTTGAAGTTGGTTGAAGTCAATGGTGAAACTGACCTTAAAAGTGATGGTACAGATGAGGTGAGGGAGGGCCATGTCCTTCCCTCTGTATTTTTGCCAAACTGACATAGACAAAAGGTTTGGGTATTTTTCCTGACATATGACCATTTTTATTTTATTTTTTTCTGACATGATAACAAAGTTTGTATTTCTCCTGACATATGGAGTCTATGGACAATCCAGCAGGACATGATGGGACCCTCACATCTGTGGGATCAGATTGGTTGAAACAAGTGAGAAGCTTCTTACTGTGATGATTATTTACGAGTATTATATTAGTCTTAGCACATCCTGCGTAACATTTGGTATTGATAAGCACTGGACACATGGAGCACATTGAAGCTTTGTTCACACTACATACCATCGGGCTCTAAAAAACAGTTTGAAAGTAGCTTTGGGAAAGTGTTCAGTATTACAAAAATGTAATTTGCATGCAAAGCACAAATGTCTCACAGAATCACAAACAAAATATAAATTAAACTTTTATTGTCTGTATTAATTTATCGTACCCCTTTGGATGCTTGTCGGAGATTGAACATATTAGCAAAACTCTGTGAATTTGTAAGTATTAGATTAAGAAACAAGGAATGTAAACACAAAATGAAAACATTTGGCATTTGTTTCTTTCTTCAATAATGTAATACAATATGCAAATATAGACAACATATTTACTTGAAGTATTCTCAGATGAGTAATAAACAAAATGAACAGCCACGTATTCAAAATATATTTTAGCATATATTGTTCAATAGAGTTTTAATTGGAATACCTAGTTTACGAAATGCTTACAATTGTTTCTGTAAAAGTCTGAAGAATACATTCTAGAACAAGCACATGAAAGGTTATGGATATGCAACTCTGTAAACATATGATACATTATCCACTACTGATGGTACCTACCGTATATTGCAATGACAATGTATGTTGTACCCAAACCTTTCAAAAAATATTTTGAAAGTTGAATTGCTTTTCCTAGTTGCCTATTTTACAATGTGATAGAAAACCTTAAAAATTCCAAGCCCTTCAGTTGGGTTTGTATTTTTTTCCCATTTAAAAATGATTGCATTTTATTCTAGGTTTAAATTTCTATGGAATTACCCAATACTGACTTTCTGAACAGTAAGTCAAGGAACCAAATCTGATTTGTTCAACTGGACGCAATGCTAGTTTCCATAGAGACAATGGGTGTGTGCAGTTTTGGTGATTGGTTTTGAAGTTACTGTTAATGTTAAAAATGAAAATATTTTAGCCAGTCTCTATAAGGATTTTTTTGGCTTAGCAGTTAGGTTTAATGTAAAATAAAATTGGGGTATAGGGTATTGACATCAAAGTTAGGTTTGGGTTTAGGGTTAGGCATTAGGGCTAGGTTATTTACGTTAAGGTTATGATAGGGTTTAGGGCTAGGCATCAGGGCTAGGTTATTGAAATCATGGTTAGGTTATGGTTTAGGGTTCGAGTTAGGGCTAGGTTATTTACGTTAAGGTTATGATACGGTTTAGGGCTAGGCATCAGGACTAGGTTAATGAAATCATGGTTAGGTTATGGTTTATGGTTCGAGTTAGGGCTAGGTTATTTACGTTAGGGTTATGTTAGGGTTTAGGGATTGTTAACATAGATTGCTGGATTTCTGGTCTCGACAAGGATAGTAACGTGTGTATATGTATGTGTGTGTGTAGATGTAAGGATATGTGTGTATGCCTAGCAGTTCCAGCTCTGAGTGATGTTGAGTCTATGTGTGAAAGATTCAGAGATGTCAAGTAAGCTCCTGAATAATGAACAGGAAACACATTCTGCTGTGAATATTTAATGCTGTGTGAAAGTGAGCAGAAATACTCAGTGGGGTTGGGCATGGATGATCATGAGAGATTAGGAAAGGCAGGAGGGAGTAGAAGAAGAGGAAGAAGAGTTGGGATTGGAGGGAGAGACAGAGTTCTGATATAAGGAAGAGAGGAAGTGAGAGGTTGTACTGAGGAAAGTTGTAGAAGTCAGTAGGAGAGAATATGGATCAGATAAAATAAATTCTTACTTAAAGATGCAGTCTGAGACATTTTTGCAGATAGGGAAATATCTTTTAAAGCTATAATGTTGTGTAATATGTTGTTTATATGTGCATAGCGTATAAGTTGAATCACTATTATAACTCAGTTAAACATGAAATTCTAAGTTTGAAAGTAAGGGGTTGTGATGTCATAGGACACATGACATAGGACACATGACATAGGACACATGACAAAGGACACATGACATAGGACACATGACATGCGTGATTTTGGATCAGCAGCGCATCTTTTACCAGGAGAGGTAGAGTCTATGAATATGCATATAGCAAATACTAAAAGAGTAGTGGGACAAATGTGAGACAAATGCCGGTTATTGGGTCTTTTCTATAATAAGGTTTGCTGTTTACGGTGCCGCCATATAACTTTCAGAGGACCGGAGGGGCCCAAGCTTCACCGTTTCAGCCTGACGGTCTCTCTTCACCGCAGACTGGGGGATGTGTGGACCATGTTAGTTTATTGGTAAAGAGAGGACACCATGGAAACTGGAGCTTTCTCCCCCTTTTATGTCAGCCCCTGGTGGAAATGTGAAGGAGAGAGGTCAAGTGGGGGGGGGGGTGGATAAAGGGCAAAGGGATGAAGGGACAGGAGAGGTCTGGCAGAGAGAGGAGCGAGGGATTGATGGAGAACGAGGTGTGACACTTGGGTGGGGGGGGCAGTGGTGGGAGAAGAGAGGATGTTTGACAGATCGAAGGGAGAGTGATGGAGAGGGGTGAGGAGAAGCAGCCTTGTCACTTGTCTTGTGGGTAAGCTGTTCAATCAGACTGCAGCGAAGACAGAGAGGAGAGAGAACAGGAGGCAGTGGGAGGGAGTGGAGAAGGGAGGGCGTACGTCTTCATGTTGTGGTGCTACATTACCTCACCCCCACACTGGGTACCACCTGGGGAGGGAGAAAGAGAGAGAATAAGAGAGAGGAAGAGCCGAGAAACAGGCTGTGGAGGTTTACCCCTGTGTGGCAGAAGAGTTGAAGTCTGCTTTGGCTCATTGGAAACATGATTTTCTATGGACAGAAAATCAGTTGAGCTGCTGACTTGAACTGCTGTTAGAACATAATGTATCAGGAGACAGATGGGTTTCATTAATATCCAGGTCCCTTACAGGCCTGATGGTAATGTGTGTGTGTCTGTATGCTATTACGAGTCCTAGTGCAGCTTAATATTTGTTGTGTTATGATTGGGAAGAGAAAGGTGTCAGTCCCTTTCAGCCTAAGTAAAGTTTTGGCACACTACAGCTTACTTAAAAAAAATTTAATAACTGTCAGCCTAGCATGGAGGAAACATCCGGAAAACTCCCATAACTGAACAAATTCAGTACGATTGGAAAGGATAAGGGAACTGCTGTTAATGAAAAAGTATTGATATGATTGTGTCTTAATTACAGCTGGATGGTGTAGCGTCGCTGAGTTGATTTCCTGGTGTCAGCGCTGAATAATGATGATTACTGCGGGGCGGTCTGAGACGGAGTAGGCGTGACAGGAATACTGATCACACTGCAGTTAACCACAGACCCTCAGGAAATTGTACAGAGAAATCACACTTGTAATAGAGAATATGGAATACGTGTAACTTTCTCACACTATGAACAGCGTGGTAGTCAGCATTCATTAAATAACTGACTTGAAAAGCATCCTGTATAGGTATGTGCTCACTGAAATACAGAAAGTCACATTCTCATGTGCCCTTCAATTTATTAATCAGGGATAAAATCCCAGTCAGAAATCTGACACATTTCACAGAGAACCATTGATTTTCTGCATTACACTGTGCTTTAGGCTGGGCCAGATGGGACCGCTAAGGGGTCCGTGGACGATTTCAGTAGCTGGGAGGATAAGGAGTTAAATATCAGACCACTTGCACCCAAGACGTTTGACACAAAGCAGGACGACGGGTGTTGTCACGGCAACTGAGATGCTGGTCAGCCTGGTCCTGACTGGAATTGTGTGATAGAGACAGAGAGGCGGAGGGCCAGAGACAGAGAGAGGTGGGGATCTCTTGGGTACTTCCACACGCTGCTGTGTCTGTACATGGCAGTTCTGTCTGGGTGGATGAGGGCAATTAGAAGCAACAAAACCTGAATAGTGTCTGTCTGATTGCACTGTTCTAAACATAGCGGGAACTATTGGATCGAAAAACACCGGTTCAAGCTGCTTTTCTGAACTGCTTCATTTTCTTTCCTCAGGGTTGACCAGCAGAGAGAAGGGATACTGTCTTGTACCTGGGATCCCCCCCCATTGTGACCAGTCCTGGCGTGGTCTAGTGTTCAGCCTCGGGGAGCTGTGGTTCTGATGAGAGGAGGTAGAGGCAGAGAGGGGAGCACACAGGACCTGCTATGACCAGCAGTACGTCCTGTAACAGTGACTCTTACACTGGTCACCATAAGTCACTGTCCTGTGAGTCCCTCCTGCTCCTAACCTCCCGTTTGTCCCGCAGCAGCAGACGGTGTCGGGAGCATGGGGAGTCTGGGCGCCGAGCAGCACCTCGCTGTCCATGACCACGTGGTGAATGACCACGGAGCTTGGGCCACCGCCATGAACAACCTGGGCATCGTACCCATGGGCCTCAGTGGGCAGCAGCTGGTCTCAGGTGAGGCCTTGGCAGACCTCCTCACCCTCCCTCTCTGGTGTTCCCACACAGAGCCTGCTGCCGAAGTGGTCACCTGGTGTTGGGCCCGGGTGTGATATCTGTATTGGTTTTGTATGTTGTGGCTTTTTGCAGGTCAACAATGTTGTTGAGTTCAGAAGAAATAAACTAACCCCCATGGACTGTGTTTGGAAACGTTTGAGGAGATTGTAATTAGCGGACACTGAGCGCTTCTATTTTTATTTAACCTTTATTTAGACAGGAAAGACTCATTGAGATAAGGAAATCTATCCTACAGTTTCGCAGGTCAATGGTAATGTGGAACTAGATTAGATACCCACATTTCTGTCCCAGCGGTGGGGAACCAGGCTGCAGCCATGCTCTGTCAAACCAACTCTTCTAAGGCCATCACTGTTTTTATTAAACTGTGATCTAGTCCACTGGGTTCCCCAGGAGCCACTGGGGGATAGTTTGAGGTTGGTGTGCTGAGTCCAGGGTCATTCAGTTCCCTTTGTTTACCTATAATACAACATTCACCTTTCATACAGGGAAATCTGGAGGTAGGACCTTGGAGTCTGTGTAAATGAAACACTTCTACTTCTCCCCCAGGCTAACAAAATAAACGGTGCCATGTCAGAAGCTCTGTTTTTGAAAAAAGATCTCTAGTTTCTGCTCATCCAGAAGAGCATTTTACCAAACACAACATTTTAAATCATCATACAGAAGCCTGGAAACCACAAAATAGACTTCAGTTTCTATTTGCTAAAAATACACAATACTCAGTATCTTCCCTCCTAAGGGGTTCTCTTTTTACCTACCCGTCTGTAGTATTTACCTACCCGTCTGTAGTATTAACCAACCCGTCTGTAGTATTAACCAACCCGTCTGTAGTATTTTCCAACACATCTGCAGTATTTACAAACCCGTCTGCAGTATTTACCTACCGGTCTGTAGTATTTACCAACCTGGCTGCAGTATTTACCTACTCGTCTGTAGTATTTACCAACCTGGCTGCAGTATTTACCTACTCGTCTGTAGTATTTACCAACCTGGCTGTAGTAATTACCAACCCGTCTACAGTATTTACCTACTCGTCTGTAGTATTTACCAACCTGGCTGTAGTAATTACCAACCCGTCTGCAGTATTTACCTACTCGTCTGTAGTATTTGCGGCAGGGTGCTGATCTCAGTCGTTCACAAGATGACATTTTAATTTTGTTAGTTCCACACAAACATATGGTTCAAGGCTCTCGTTGTCTTTGTTAAGAGGAAACCATGACAGTTTAGGTTGCAAGTCATTATCTGCATAACATTGTCCAAATGTTTTTACATTACAATTCCATAGTTTTTATGACAATCAGAATTAATAATCCCAACATTTTCTCAGGTCAGTGGACAATTCCTTTTAAGCCAATAAACCGATGGAACTGTTCTACCTGTTGTCAGCTAAAGAACCAACATGTTAATAGGATGGCAGGAAGATTACCCAGAATCCTCTACTCTCTCTGCTAATGATATTGGTATGTGTGTGTTTGTGCGTGTGTAATGTTATTTTAATTACCATTATGACTGGGTTGCCAATGAGGATAGATAGAGATCCAGATGATTAAAATTCATGAGCAGATTTTAGAGCATGCATATTTATGGAGTTGTTAGAAGTAAGGATGGGAGTCTGTCATTTGAATTGTAGATCCTGAATTTTGAATTTTGAGCAGTATGAGAAATCAGTCAGGACTGAGTTTCAGGATGATTAGCTAAGCTTCTAAATCAGGAGACTTTGCTCAATAGATATTCACTTGGGAGAAATGGCATTCTCTTCCCTGGATGAAATTTCGACCAGCACGCACCCATGCAGACACACGCACACACACCAAGCCAAATTGCCACTTACATGTGTACCAGCACAAATGCACACCCAGTCGGGTTTACATCAGGAGGAAAGACCTCTGAGAACTAACAGATCACTAACATTCCAGATCAATAACAGTATTATGTATGGTGTGGCAATGACTGGAAAAACACAGAAAAACACACTCACAGTGAGAACTTCCAGTTCCTCAGACCAATAAGACCATTATAACTGTGCCTGGAAAAACTCTGCTTTAAAAATATCACCAACATCTGGTTTTAATAGCTATTAACGTTTTGTCCTCAGTCCTCTCTTATGTTATTCCTGTATTTAACAAATGAACCACTCTATGGGCAATTACAGTATATGGAAATGTTTGAGTTACTATAAAAGTGTGACGTACAGTATTGACTGGCCTGAGGTTGAAATGGAGCCCCTCATCTCACTATTAGTATAATATTTTCTGTTCTGGATAAATGGATAATAACGTGCCAAGCTGTTCCAAACGTACAGGTACTGTAGCCTTTTAGTTGGACTTAATTTCAACTTGTTTCATGGCATTTATTTTCAAAGGATTAGGATAGCTTGGCAGTGATTAGACCCTATAAATAGCTAGCTATTTCCCTGTGCTCTGTATTTTCATTGTTAGAGCTGTATTGTGAAGTTCATTAAATGAGCACACAGAGAGATTTGGAGGCTGAGTTTGAGTAAGCCCTGAATTACTGAATACATGGATTTAACTCAGAGAAGCTGAGAGTTGTATGGAAAAAATATAGTAATATAAAGCTTTGTGTATACAGGACAATAATTACACCATATTGTACAAGGATCTGTGTGTCGCTATAAAGCCAAGTCAGATTTTATTGGTCGATTTGATAGATTTTTATCTTTCCAACCCTGTTATTTCCTACCCTAGATATGGGATTACTCCAGGAGAGGAATGGAAAAATGAAGGTTCTATTGGATCAGTTCTGTATAGCCTTTCACGTCCTGATGATCTGGGAGAGAGCAGGGACTGCTGGACAGCTTCGCTGTGTCTCCCCTTTTTAGTCAAGCAAAAGACAGATTATGTCTGCTCAGGTCCAAGAACGAGAGAAACGGAGAGATCTGGAATGAGTGAGAGAAACGGAGAGATCTGGAATGAGTGAGGGAAAGGAAACACGGGACAGGGTGAAGACAAAGAAAACAGAGTGAGAGAGAAGAGGAGAAAGATGATGGGCGTTGCAGAGTGTTTTGATGGATGGCATCTTACCTTTGCGGTAATTAGGAGCAGCTGTTTCCTGATGGAAGATCCAGAGCCAAACAAACCCCACAAACCTGCTGAGGGGAGGGAACAGATGAAGGCAGGCGGGGAGGAAAAGAAATAAATGTATGAAAAAGTGTGAACTCTTCCATATGGCTGCCTTGACTGATTTCTCACCAGGAGCGAACTAGAGTGCAGAATAAATGTGGAAAAGGAAAATGGCTTTAGTAGAGGATGAATGTGGCATGAGAAGACATGGAATTTACCTTATACCATTATCACAGCCAAACCAAGTTTTCCAAAGATCCACCCAATCTCAGATCACACATGATTGGGATTTATGGGAATTGATAGGAAATGGGTATGAGAAACCTAACACAACACACATGTGCTGACTAGGCTAGATAGGGAATGATGCCTGTTACTGAAGGGCCCCATACATTCTGTCCATTCCTCCTGCTAGGAGTTGCCCATGTGACTGACATAGGCTATATGGATAGGTCCATTGACCATAGGTTGGAACATACCATACAAGGGTCTGTTGTAGGATAAACCTTTCTTATTGGAGGGTATTGGAATGTGTAATGGCTGGTTATGACAAGGGGCCACCTCCTATGTATATAAAGGACTATTTTAACTTTGTAATTATTGGACAGAGAGAAAATGAGAGAAAAATGGAAGGTCAACATCATAGACTCATGCTGAATAAAGATGGCTCTCCCCTGACTTCCGGTTGCATTTATTTTGTTCATGGATCAAACTTGGACAGAATCTAACAGAATTCATCTTCATTTAACTGTTCCCTCTTTTTTCTCTCCAGCCTAAGGACTTGCAGCTTCTCTTAAACTTCCTCTTTGTAATAAAAAACACTTGGCTTCTTTCGTAGGTCTAGATTCCCTTCGAGGCTTCGCCAGACAGTCAGTGGAGGCAGTTATGATTCTTTGCTCTGCAGGCTCTTTAGAACAGCAAATACTGTAGCAGAGGGACTTCACCGGGATCTTTCTGACTGCCTCAATGTCTGCTTAAAGAGAACCGAAATAATTTATTACAGCTCCTCTAATTTCACGTTGAGGAACCGTCTAACTTGAAGTTGAATAAATTAAGTCCTTTAATTGATGCATCTCTCTCTCTCTCACTGTCTCCCAGACTCTATTTGTATCCAAGGCTTTGACCCAGGCCTCGGTCTCCTCGCTCCCATCAACCCCATGATGCCTGGTATCAGCTTGGTCCCTCCTCCTCCTCCTGGCCCGCCTGACCTGCCTGTCATCAAGGAGATCATCCACTGCAAGAGCTGTACCTTGTTCCCCCAGAACCCCAGTGAGACACACACACACACCTGCATGCTATTCTACCCATTCAACCTGAATCAGTATGAATCTATGTACATGACGACTGTAGGCGTGGGTCACTGACTTGAACACACATTCTGCGTTGTTCCAGACCTGCCCCCTCCTTCAACACGGGAGCGCCCCCCGGGGTGTAAGACGGTGTTTGTGGGGGGTCTGCCGGAGAACGCCAGCGAGGAGATCATCAGGGAGCTATTCGATCAGTGCGGCGAGGTCATCGCCATCAGGAAAAGCAAGAAGAACTTCTGTCATATCCGCTTCAGCGAGGAGTTCATGGTGGACAAGGCCCTGTACCTATCTGGTCAGTGCTGACTGTACTGTCATGTGGGTTCAGTTTGGCAACACTGTTTGAGGGTATATGGCCAACATAACATGACCAAGACTGTGGTATATTGGTCACGTGTCACAAACCCCTGAGGTGCCATATTGCAATTACAAACTTACCAGGGTAATTAGGACAGCAGAAACACAACCCCAACACACCATGCTGTACAATACCACAATATGCTGTACAATACTATCTTATACACACATTAAAACATGGACCTCTGCCTCTCTGGTCGGCACTCAGCGGGAGCACGTCTTTACATCAGTTTTAAGGTATTCCGTTTTAGTAGAATGCGTATTGAAGTTCTGAACACCGTAGATGAGCGGAACCAAGGACCTTTTGTCCTGAAGCTCGACCCTTTGAGCTGTTACGCGGAGACAAGTGCCAAAATAGACTAACCAAGTCGGCTGGATCGATGAATATGGATGAGGTGAATACATGAATATTTCAGCATTATGAACACTTGAAGATGTACTTTGTTCTGTTGGATTGTTGGTGTATGTGGTGGCACGAGGAGTGTAGGTGGTAGGCGCTTGTGTATCCATGTGTCCGTGTGTAATGTGTGTCTATGCATGTATTGGGTTGTCTGGGTATGTGTGTGTGTGTGTGTACCTGTGACGCGGAACTGACCTCTGACTGACCTGCCCCCCCCCCAGGCTACCGGATGCGTATCGGCTCCAGTACCGATAAGAAGGACTCTGGCAGGATTCACGTGGACTTCGCCCAGGCCAGGGACGACCTGTACGAGTGGGAATGCAAACAGAGGCTGCTGGCCAGGGAAGAACGACACAGGCGAAAGATCCACGAAGACTTCCTGCGGCCGCCCTCGCCGCCTCCCGTCATGCACTTCTCAGAACACGAGGCGGGGCAACTGGCTGAGAAGCTGAAAGGTGAGTGGACCAATGAGGATGGCGCGCGTGTGTCTGTGCACCTGTCTGTTTGAGCGTGGTCCCCTCCCCAAACCCTCTGTCACAATAAGAAGCTGTGTCTCTGACCGCGGTCCTCCTCCATGTGTGAGAGCATCAAACATATTCCGTGGTGACGTTTGCGTGTCCGCTGTATTTGATACATTTCTATTAAGAGGTCTCAGACATGATTAGGTAGGAAAATGGTTGTTGCCAAAAAATTTTTTTTTCCATGTGATCACTTCTCACCTCATCTAAATGAGCAATTAATTAATAAACAGTCAAAGTATGCATCCTCTACGCCTCACTCTCTTTTAAAGCCTGCCCAGCTGCATGAGTTAATTGTGTGGATCGGAAAAAACATTCCTTGACAGACAACTAGTCATGTGACATTCTGCCGTGTTGTCGTTTGTTCTCTGCTGAACTGACAGACAGAAATACCTCGAGGCAAATGGAAGGGGGGGGGTGGTAGAGCTTGGAAGAGCGAGAGGGGGCGAGAGAGGGATGGTGTGTGGAGATGAGAAAGGAGCATGGTGAGAAAAGGGATGAACTGTTGCAGATGTTTGCGGAGGCCACGGGTCAACCTCTCCAAAACCTCCTCTCATCCCTCCCCTCCCTTGGAGTTTTCTTTCTCCTGTCAGTCAACCTGTCCGTACAGCCCTCCCTAGAGAGACCCCACAGCTCCACAACGCCCCACCAAACCCCCACCCCCATTCACTCCTGCTTCCCTCCCTACGCGTCCCAGTAAAAGGCAACATTCAGACTTGAACTATTGGAGGAGGCACATGTATGAAATAGATATGAGGCAGAGTGTTTTCCTCTATGGTCCCTAAATGAAGCGTATGATAATGTGATGGGTCACAGCTGGGGATGTCATACTGTGTTGTCAGTGTAACCACCATCCCTGGAGCTCAGACTTCCTGGATTTCCTCATCTTCTGCTGGTGGGGAATGTGACATCACGTGTCCTCGTCACTCCCGTTCACTGGTGCTTCAAATCCTCTTCCATTCTGTGCTTCCTTGGTATATTCCCTGTCTCTCTTTTACTTTCACTTTCTCTCCCCCCATCTCCCTCCGTCGGTCCCCCCCCCACCACCACCACCACCCCCCGTGATCCTAGTTGTTCAGTTACCTCTGCTTTCTTTTAAGTGCCGTGTATGAATGGGTTCGGTTTCTCCATAATCATATTCATTCAAACAGCCTCTGGTTAATGCTTCTCCATTTTCAGCCGGGTAAATACCTTAATCATGTTCATTACCACATTACAGAGAATTACTCTTACTCTTCTTACTGTTCTCAACTCAAACACGGCAGCTGTTGCTCCAACGGGACGGTTGTACCCTTTACACTGCAGACTGCACGCTGCAGCGCGCACACACACACACACACACACACACCGGTGGTCACAGCAGATGAAGGAGAGGGAGGAGTGGAGTGTTGAGAGAGCAAGCAAAAGTGTTTGTGTGTGTGTGTGTTCGTGTGTCACATGCGTGACGCGATACCCAGTCAAATTTGCACACTTGGAAAAGGCCTCTCTGTCTAGAGATGTTTTAAGGTCTTAGTTGTTCATTAATGTTACAAATAACGACACGCCAAGAGATCTTTGGGTTTGATAGTACATTGAAAAGGCTGGGGAAATCCATTATTCCATTTGCTGTGCTGGACAAAAATACCTTCATGTGACTGTTCTGTAATAAGATGTATGAGCGTTCGCTGCTGCCTTGGCTGAATAGGGCGATAGCTGCACATTGAAAAGTGTTTTCAGCCAAGTGAATGTGCTCTCAGGTCATGCTGAAGCTGGTATTGAACTCATTAAACCATTTCTAATTCTCTATGCACTGTGCGATCGGACGCTGCTCTGTGCCACTTTTCAATTATTATTCAAATTTGAAGAATGCACTTGAAAAAAGCACACCGAGACAGCGAGTTAAAGAGGTAACAATTCAGTTGCTTATAACAACCAAGTAACCAGTTTCTGCTGATTCAAACCCAGAAATGCAGTTTGTGTTTACAACAGGCTGTGTGTCAGTATCCAGTCAGTCAGAATAGTATGAAACCGTCTGATCGTTCCCCATGCTGTTTTGTTCCCGTGAACTGATGCATGGTGGAAAGATAGACATAGAATATCTTCATAGTACATAGAAATATTCTTGTTCCAAGATTCCCCAGGTGTATCTTGGTGGTCTTTCAAGCTTCACGGATGACAAACCTCCTTTCATCTCCCTTTTCTCGCTGTCCAGATGACCATCAATTTAGCGAGGCGACTGCAGTCCTGTTCACGTGGATTGATCGTGGTGAGGTCAACCGGCGGTCGGCCAATCACTTCTATTCTATGATCCAGTCGGCCAATAGCCACGTCCGGAGGCTGATGAGTGAGAAGGCACAGCACGAGGAGGAGATGGAGCTGGCGAAGGAGAAGTTTAAAAACGCTCTGCTAGCCATTCTGAATCAGTGTAAGCATCCAACGACGGTACACGCACGCATACACGCTCTCTGTCTCTCTACATGTTGTGTGTAAGGGAGAGTGACAGCAGTCAGAGGCCAGACAGAACGGTCTCCGGCAGGGTGAGTAGAGTCCACTGTCCTGGGGAGCCGTCTGTCTGTCTGGGTGTCAGGAGCGTTCTGCAGGAGAGGAACAGGTGATCCACCTAACTCACAGGTAGGATGACATTACAGCACCATGTCCCTCTGTCAGCCTCTGGCTGAGTTTTTACTGAAACCCCATAGACTTTTAGGAAGGACTAACTGTCAGTTACACTTTTAGTAATGTTTTTTGGAGTGTTTGTTATGGACTTCTTAGATGTGATTAAACTGAGACACAGATTTCTCTGGAGTTACTTTGATATGAAAATCTTTGAAAGTCCAGTGATAATGGTGAGAATCATTAGAGACATTGTTTCAAATGAGGAAATTTCTTTTTAATGCAAACTGGGTCACAGTACCTTTGCCCTGTATTAATGACACCTTTGAAACATGTTGAATGTGAGCAGCTCTGACTTCAAGCAGTCAGAACAGATCAAACCTTTTAAGGCAACATTCCTCTACAGGTGGAGAGAATCATGGAGTAGAATATGGATGACTCCAGTAAATGGAACCTTACAATAGATGGCTATTTGTGATGACAAATACTAATTTACTATCTTCAATCTTCATTGTCCAAACCTACTGAGTATATAAGGTCCATGTAGACACATAGCCACCCATTGTTGAATGTTGTCTTTACCAGTCCTAAAGGAAATGAATCAGCCGGTATGAGATGTAAGTACTATACAACACCATGGAGGAGACACTAGGTAATACAATGACAAACATTTAACCTGAGGCCCTGCAAACTGCTTTGA
The DNA here is from genome assembly GCF_011004845.1 of Esox lucius. Classification (NCBI taxonomy): domain Eukaryota; kingdom Metazoa; phylum Chordata; class Actinopteri; order Esociformes; family Esocidae; genus Esox; species Esox lucius. The sequence goes on along the minus strand of NC_047584.1, from coordinate 24,031,753 downwards.
GCACCGCTCTCTTCCCTTCAACACCCTATAATACATCGAATGTGGCATAGAGCCTGGCCTTTGAGGAGTGGCAAGGACTGGAACATTAACAAAATAGCTAAAGAGACTGCTACTCAGATTACCTACAAAAACAACAAAAACTGTGTTAGTTTAACACAGATTGAGTTATTCTCAATACTGCCCCTGTCAGGAGGAAAACTTTGTATGCAACAATTTTTTTATACCATTTTCATTTCGAATGTTCCCTTAATGCGCTCTGACCATTTCCTGACTGGCGCTTTGATACGTTTCAGTTTGCCAAAATGTTTCTGTACATAAGATAACAGGTCTGAGGAAAGCAGTGCGGTCCAGGGACAGGCAGTGCGGTCCAGGGACAGGCAGTGTGGTCCAGGCTGATCTCAGGTCCCCAGTGTCTCCTCTGTCTGGTGTTGTGTCTGGGTGGTCCAGTAGAATCTAAGCGCTACATAAAGCCCTGTCTTGTCTTGACTCCCCTGTTCACCCCAAGTCGAGCAGATCACCGCTGTGTTCACCGCTGCCTGCAGGCAGAAGGCATGGGACCATTTCTCTAAAGCGCAGCGCAAGAACATAGACATTTGGAGAAAGCAGTGTGAGGTTGGTACTCTCTCTTTCCTTGTCATGTTGGGACTCCTCAGGCCAGAACAGGTTGAAAGACACAGTTGGTTTCATATATTTAAAGACACAGAGACACTCTAGTTGGTTTCATATATTTAAAGACACAGAGACACTCTAGTTGGTTTCATATATTTAAAGACACAGAGACACTCTTGTTGGTTTCATATATTTAAAGACACAGAGACACTCTAGTTGGTTTCATTAATTTAAAGACACAGAAACACTCTAGTTGGTTTCATAAATTTAAAGACACAGAGACACTAGTTGGTTTCATATATTTAAAGACACAGAGAAAATCAAGTTAGTTTAATATATTTAAAGACACAGAGACACTCTAGTTGGTTTCATGTTGTCGTTGATGCAGACTTCTGTGCCCCTGCAGAAACAGAAGAGACACACAGACAGACACACAGACAGATACACAGACAGACAGACATACAGAGAGGCAGATACAGTCAGACGTGTTGATTTGATTTCCTTATGCTATAGGTTCCATTCTTATAGTACTATATATTTTTTCCCTCACATTAATAAAACAAACACCACTAAACCACTAAATCAAACATCCAGTACCAGTCAAAAGTTTGGGCACATTTACCCATTCAAGTTATAAACAGGTAAGTGTACCTAAACTTTTGACTGGTACTCTGTGATCCGATGTAACATCAAATCTGATACTTCATAGAAAGTGTTAGCTGGTGCCATGGCAACAGGGGCTTTCCGATTTAAAACAGATCAGTGGTGAATAACGAGCATAACGAGCCGGTGTGTGTATGAATATGCCCAACAGAGAAAAAAAAACGTGTCATGAATGTGGGATTATTTGGGATGTAGCAGCAAAGTGTCATGGGTGGAATCATTTGGGATCTAGCGGCAAAGCCAGTCTTGACTTGGCCATTTGAAGACACGATGACTTATTGAAGGTGAATAGTGAGTCATGAACAGGCGTGAGACATGGTCTGGATTACCAGGACAGATGTTAACCCAGAACAGCCGTTCACACTGTAAGCCCTCCCTGGGCCATGCGTGTGCTTGAGTCAGTGAGAAAGGAGTCATGCCAGTCACTCTCAGATCAACCAGAGGTAAGGTATTGGGAGAAGAGACACAGAAACAGCACATGTCTATGGAGGGAGTCTTGCTAGCATGCCGCCATTGTGAAATCCTCTAAGGATCAGTGGCGTGCTTGGTAAGTGTTTCAGTAAGGACACTCTACAGCCTGAACCGTAGTAGATTAACTGAATGACAAATGGCTGTGAATTAATTCACTGCTGATGTCAGTATCCACATCTTCCGCGACAGTAGTATGATTGTGAGCCAATCATGGAGACAGCAGAAATCGGGAGATCAGATGAGGCTCTTAACCCCATTGGATCCCTCCTCCATCTTCATGCCCTGCTGTTCTAAGCGGAAGGCTCTGGAGGAGTTAGAACTGCAACTGAGGCTCCCTGTCAAACAACAGCGCTCTTCCCGCAACCCTCTCCTCCCTCTCTTTTCTTCTCGTAACTCCACCCGTCTCTCCCCTAGCTGAGTCATTGCTAAGCATATTTGCTTTATCTGAGGAGGGATTTCACAGTGGTGGTATTAGACACAGCTTTATGGCTGAGATGGTATTGGTTATCACTGCATCGCTGCTATGAAATGATTTCCATGCCACGCTGTCTATAACATGAGAAAAGGGAAGCATTTAAGAACTGCCAATAGGCACAGATCTAGGATGGGTTCGCTGTACTGCGTAAATCCTAAGCAGAACCATTGTGGGAAGGAGACAAAAAAAAAAAAGGTGGTGGATGAGTGTCCAGGGGCTACGGGATCCACTGACTCCACAGCACCACTTTTAGAGGAGCGGTCTGGTTGAAGCCAGTTTTAGGCGTCTGTTTTGTCTGCTGGGCTGCGTGGTGTGAGTCACTGAGGGGAGCCCTGTGTGTGATTGTCATGTGACAGGAGCTGCGGAATGCTCACAGTGAGGAGATCATGGGAATTCGCCGGGAGGAGGAGATGGAGATGTCTGACGAGGACCTGGATGAAAGCCCCTGTAAGAAGATACGCACGGAGGACAACGGTACAGCAGACACAGACCCTATGCCATGCCGACTCCTAGAACCTAGAACACATCCTCTAGGACCTAAACCCCATCCTATAGGACCTAGAACCCATCCTTTAGGACTTAGAACCCAAACCTCTTCGACCTAGAACCCATCCTCTAGGACCTAGACCCCATACTCTAGGACCTAGGACTGAGACCCCATCCTATAGGGCCTAGATCCCATACGCTAGGCATTTGGCCCTGTCCATCATCCACTAGGCCCTATCTGTTAGGCCCTAACTCCTAGGCCCCAATCTCCTATGCCCTATCCACTAGGTCCTATCTCCTATGCCCTATCTCTTATGTCCTATCTACTAAGCCCCATGCACTGGACCCTATCTTCTAGGCACTAGACATTTGTATATGTTCATTATATAATTTCACTGTAGCTCACAAATCACCAAAATGCTAGATTATATATTGGTGGCCAATTTTTGCCTAGCAATGGGGGATTTCTCCTGACCAGGTACACAAGCCCAGAACCCTGGACCGGACCAGTCAAAAGGCAGAACAGTATCCAATAGAGCAAGCGGGATGGGCCGTGGTGGTGCCATGTTGCTCAGAACACTTCACAAGCTATTACTGCTCTGCTGCAAAGCCTCAGCCTGTGTCTAATGTCTGCAGAAGGAGCCTGTTGAAAAGGCAGCAATGCTTTACTGAGCTGCTCTGAACAGCTCCCTTTGATGTGTCGTCAGAACGGAACATGTCAGGAGGAGAGGCATAAATTGATACCTCCACTTCCACTGGCTCACAGCTACAGAGAGAGAGAGTGTAGACAGTTGACTCACTGGTGTGTGTGTGTGTGTGTCTAATCCTCTCTCCCCTCCTTTCCAGGTGTGTGTGGCCAGTCTGGGGCCTCTCTGAGGGAGGAGAATGACTCTCTACGCTGGCAGCTGGAAGCCTACAGGAACGAAGTGGAGCTGCTGAGGAAGGAGCAGGGCAAGGCCTGTCGCCCCGACGACCCTGAAAACTCCCTCGACACACACACACACCTGTTACAGCAGAGCATGCACAATATGCAGCAGGTACAACATTACACCACTTATACATATACCTGTGATAACACTGTTGTTATCCTCTACCTGTGATGACACTGTTGTTACCCTCTACCTGTGATAACACTGTTATAATCCTTTAACCGCAATAACACTTGTCATCCTCTACCTGTGATAACACTGTTGTTATCCTCTATCTGTGATAACACTGTTATTATCCTCTACCTGTGATAACACTGTTGTTATCCTCTATCTGTGATAACACTGTTATTATCCTCTACCTGTGATAACACTGTTGTTATCCTCGACCTGCGATAACACGATCAAGATCCTCTACCTGTGATAACACTGTTGTTATCCTCTACCTGTGATAACACTGTTGTTATCCTCGACCTGCGATAACACGATCAAGATCCTCTACCTGTGTTATTTCTGTTGTTATCCTCTACCTGTGATAACACTGTTATTATCCTCTACCTGTGATAACACTGTTGTTATCCTCTACCTGCGAAAACATTGTTGTTATCCTCTACCTGCGATAACACTGTTGTTATCCTCAACCTGCGATAACAGTGTTGTTATCCTCTACCTGCGATAACACGGTTGTTATCCTCTACCTGCGATAAGACTTTTGATATCATCTACCTGCAATAACACGGTTGTTATCCTCTACCTGTGATAAGACTTTTGATATCATCTACCTGCAATAACACGGTTGTTATCCTCTACCTGTGATAAGACTTTTGATATCATCTACCTGCAATAACACGGTTGTTATCCTCTACCTGTGATAAGACTTTTGATATCATCTACCTGCAATAACACGGTTGTTATCCTCTACCTGTGATAAGACTTTTGATATCATCTACCTGCAATAACACGGTTGTTATCCTCTACCTGCGATAAGACTTTTGATATCATCTACCTGCAATAACACGGTTGTTATCCTCTACCTGTGATAAGACTTTTGATATCATCTACCTGCAATAACACGGTTGTTATCCTCTACCTGTGATAAGACTTTTGATATCATCTACCTGCGATAACACGGTTGTTATCCTCTACCTGCGATAACACTGATATGATGGTGCTTGTGACAACAGGAAGTAATATCACACCAATAAAAATGAGTGTAAACACTGCCATCAAGTTGTAGAAATTTGGACCTGTGTTTGAATAACGGGAGGTCATTAAAGGTCACAGCCACTGTACAGGAGGTACAGAATGGAGCATCAGTGATCGTGCAGCTCGACATCAATGTATTATGACTTCCTGTCCGCCAGATTTAAATTCCCTCTTTTCACAACCTGCTCAGAATGAGCCAACACACCAGAACACAGGAAACACACCAGACTGTCTGACCTTCAAACTGTTGTGTGTCTCCTCTGTGTTCATCACCTGCTGGCTTGTTGGATTCCTCCAAGCACTGGTTTTCTCTGTGTCCAACTATGTTGCTGTGTTCAGCAATTAACTGTCTGACTGTGTTGTGTAATTAACTGTCTGACTGTGTTGTGAAATTAACTGTCTCACTGTGTTGTTTAATTAATTGTCTGACTGTGTTGTGTAATTAACTGTCTGACTGTGTTGTGTAATTAACTGTCTCACTGTGTTGTTTAATTAATTGTCTGACTGTTGTGTAATTAACTGTCTGACTGTGTTGTGAAATTAACTGTCTCACTGTGTTGTTTAATTAACTGTCTGACTGTATTGTGAAATTAACTGTCTGACTGTGTTGTTTAATTAATTGTCTGACTGTGTTCAGCAATTAACTGTCTGACTGTGTTGTGTAATTAACTGTCTCACTGTGTTGTTTAATTAATTGTCTGACTGTGTTGTGTAATTAACTGTCTGACTGTGTTGTTTAATTAACTGTCTGACTGTATTGTGAAATTAACTGTCTGACTGTGTTGTGTAATTAACTGTCTGACTGTGTTGTGTAAATTACTGTCTGACTGTGTTGTGTAATTAACTGTCTGACTGTGTTGTGTAATTAACTGTCTGACTGTGTTGTGAAATTAACTTTCTCACTGTTTTATATAATTAACTGCCAAACTGTGTTGTGTAAATAACACAGTTCTCTTTCCTTCCAGCAACTGTTGACTCTGCAGGAGCAGTTGAGGAGTAAGGAGGTGGAGCTAGAGCAGGCTAGAGACCAGCACAGATACTTGGAGGGAGAGGTCCTGGCCCTGAGAGATAAGGTAGATGACCTAGACAACCCACACACACACACACACACACGCACACACACACACAATGCATCCCCAACTTCTCACCACTCATCAGTCTTCAGGTGAAAACATTCCAACATTCCAACTCACTCATCCCTCTCATCTTCTTCCATCACTCATCCCTCATCTTCTTCCATCTCTCATCCCTCTCATACCTCTAATCTCTCATCCCTCTCGTCTCTCCTGCCCTCTCTCATCCCTCTCATACCTCTAATCTCTCATCCCTCTCGTCTCTCCTGCCCTCTCTCATCCCTCTCATCCCTCTAATCTCCCATCCCTCTCGTCTCTCCTGCCCTCTCTCATCCCTCTCATCCCTCTAATCTCCCATCCCTCTCGTCTCTCCTGCCCTCTCTCATCCCTCTCATCCCTCTAATCTCCCATCCCTCTCGTCTCTCCTGCCCTCTCTCATCCCTCTCATCGCTCCTCCCATCTCTGCACCCCCGTGCTGCACAAAACACTAAACAAGTGTCATGTTCTAGCAGAACCGTCCCGACTGTTGAGTGGATGGATGAAAACCTTGGTGATTCCATGTGTTTATGCTAACTGTTACTGTTGCATGACTGCTATTGGACTGCTGTGATGGGAACATCGATAGGAACAACCCCCCTGTGGAGAACGAGTGTATTGAGCTGCTAGCAGATAGATGGATGAAATGGATAGATACATGAACCAACAGAGAGAGAGAACCACCGGGGAAGAGACAGTGTTGTCCATACAGTCTCTACAGTTACCTGGGTACTGTTACTAAGACAATGCTTTCTGAACTGCTGAGGGTTACCAAGTGGGGTTGAGCTCTGACCGTCTCTTTTCAGATGCTGATTAATGGGGATGTGTTGGAAGGGACCAATAAAGAGTCACCTGCTAAGGTCAGTCTGCCCCCACCGCTACACAGTACTCACAATACTGCACACACTGACCCTGAACCTAACCGTGACCCGGAAGCTCCTGACACCAACCACGAACCCTGCTGTCCCTTACTGTAAACTCGTAATTGTAATCCTAACTGAACCACCAAACCATAACCCGAACTGTAACTTACAGGTTTTCCACATCCAGAAATAGCAATTTTCCTTGTGGGGGCTGGAAAAAGCGTCACATTTTCCTTCTTTTACTGTCCTTGTGGGGATTTTTGTTAGTCAAATGTGAATGCGCACACACACACACACACTCAACATCTCTGTAGCAGCCTTCTTGAGTGCTTTTATTGACCCAGCCAACCAGTGTGAGATCTGATGATGTGTTAAGGGCGGGGCTGGGGCTGATGTGCATTAGGGGCGGTTCTGATGTGTGGTACCAGTAAAGTGGTCCGTCTCATTAGAGTGTGTTTGGGCCTACTGTGTGTGGATTTCTGCTGTTCCTAGTGTCAGGAAGAGGTTGAATGTTGGGGAGAGGATTGAAATCAGTTGCTCCAGCCACTCTCCTCTCCTGTAATAATAATGAATAATAATAAATCCTCACTGGACCCTGGAAGCAGACACACACACACGCACACACACACACAAGTTATATTCCCAACTCCCGACGTTCTGTGGGACACTGATCCCTGCTTATGATCTTTATTTATAGTACAGCACTCTGGCAGCAACTCCCTTTGCATTTGTGTGTCTTCGAAAACATTGTCTGTGTGTGTCTGTGTGTCTATAAGTTCTAACACAGAGTTGTCTCAGTGTGTGTGTGTGTGTTCAAGCATTAGGACGGTGTTGTCTCTCTGTGTTTGTGTCTATAAGGACTAACCCAGCATTGTTTCTGTGTGTGTGTGTTTATATATATATATGTGTCTATAGGTAGTGAATGGGTGTACAACCTCTCAGTACCACAGCAGAGACAGGAGGAGTGAAGCAGCCATGAGAGGACCTGTCACTTCAGAGAGAGAAGCCCTGCTACTGGGTAACATCAGCTACATACAGAATATCTGAAAATAAGAAAAACAACAACACCCTCAGACCACTTGTGAACATAAAACTATACAGTATATAGAAATGCTAATGGTCCTTTATCACTAGAAATTCCTGCAAATATGCAGCCTTCATCGAGCTGAACCATTTCCCCGGCCCAGTTCAGACTGTAGGGTGCCATGTGTGTTTTCCATCTGATGTAGAAAGCATTCAACATTGCATGTCCTCTGTCTGGGGGGGGGGCAGTTGTTAATGGGGTGAAACGGTTTTGAAACAGCCTACGCTGCCTGTCATCATCTTGGATGCAGAACTGGGATGAAGGTTTGGATGGTTGGGGGGCTCAGGGGAGAGGTGCTGGGAGGTTTCTGAGCAGTACTTTGCTGGCGCTGGCCGCACACATATTCTAATCCCCCAACGAGCGTGGGCACATGCACACACGCCCGCACACACACACACACACACACACACACACACTATCTCTGCAGTGCTGGGGTTGTGCTCACACACAGCCACTTTATGGCAAAGCACTGAAGACACAGAGACAGACAAGGATGCCATCAGCCAGAACCAACTGAAAGACAAACTGGTTCCAGGAGAGAGGAGAGAAAGAAACTGACTGTAGAACACAAATTGCCTATTTCTCCAGAGGCTCTCTATCCCCTCTCCCCTCTCCTCCTCTCCCTCTCTCATCTGCCCTGCTGCCCTGCTGCCCTTCTCCCCCCCCCCCATCCTTCTCTCCCACTCTTTCAGTTTCCAGAAATGTAGTTTGATCACATAAGAAAAGCAGCCACTATTCCGTTTGTTTTACTACAGTCAGTGGTTATATTATCCTACTTGTCTTTTGTTTGTGTTAACTGTATGGATAACCATTCTGTAGGTACAAGCACAATGTAGCGCTGTGCCAATTTGCAGATTTGCAGCTGGAAAGCGAATGTCCCTTCGGGGCTGTAGGGACGTAACAGCAGCTTGCTTGGTGTTAAGCAGAGCCAGAATCAGGTCTGAGCAGAGGAGAGCGGAGGTATAGAGGAGCAGGGAGTACAACATTTATCTCTTTTAGCGCTGCCCACAGAAAGCCAACATGAAGGAGAGGAGAGGCTGAGCTCTCTATCTCCCTGCCAGCCAGCCACTCTGCCGGCATCCCAGCATGCCACAGCCACCACACATCTTGGACCTTTAATAACCAACACAGGCATCTGTCAAGGACGCGTGTATGCGCACGCACGCACACGCGCACACACGCACGCGCGCGCGCGCGTCTGCATGAATGTATACACACACAACACATCCAGACACAAACACACATATGCTCAGATTGTGCCCCTCCCCAGACAGACGCCCTCCCCCTTTCCCGTATCCTGCAGTAGCTTGTCATTTGAGTTGTGTCCTAATCCTGTCTGTAATGGGCAATGTTCCCTCATATAAATCAGGGGGATAAATATTGGCCCTGCGCTCCCAGAGGACCACACTAGAGTATATTCTCTCCCCCTGAGTCTCGACGCACTGCAGGACCTCTCACAAGTAATCAACACAAGTGCTGTTTCTGCTCGGACCAGCGTTTTTTACGATGGCCCGGGACGCATTTATTGCACAGCACGATGTCAAGATGCAGATTGGAGCTCTGCAGGAGTGCTGCAGCTCAACAGAATGTGTTTTCTCCCTTCTCATTTTCCTCCCTGTCTCTCTCTCTCCCTGTCTCTCTCTCTCTCCCTGTCTCTCTCTGTATCTGTCTCTCTGTATCTGTCTCTCTGCCTAACCCCTCTTTCCCCTCTCCCTCTGTTTCTCGCTCTCCATCTCTCCGTCTCTGCAGGCATCATCTCTACCTTCCTCCATGTCCATCCGTTTGGAGCCAACATCGACTACCTGTGGTCATACATACAAAGACTGGACACCAAGGTCACTTCATGAAACAATGATGAGTATAGGGGGAAGGGAAGCAATGGAATGAGTGGATGTGAAATGACCTCCCGTGTCCCTGTCCCGCCCAGGTGTCGGCGACGGAGCTGGAGTCTCTGATGGGCCGTTTGCCCTGTGTCTTCAGGCAGGAACTGAGCGGCGTTGGAGCCACGCTGGAGAAACGCTGGAAGTTCTGTGGCTTCCAGAGCCTTGGCGCTGTGTGACACACACACACACACACACACACACACCAACACGCGCACGCGCACGCGCACACACGCACAGCCCATGGAACAGGACACACACGCATTGGATGACCCACAACACACACGGCCAAATGGACCATGTATGGGACAGGACCAGATTTCCTGACCTGCCTTAAAGTCTGGTGGACACATGAAGAAGGTCTGTGTGCGTGTGTGTGTGTGCGTGCGTGCGTGTGTGTGTGTGTGTGTGTGCGTGCGTGCGTGCGTGTGTGTGTGGGGGGGGTTCCATAGACATCCACTGGGCATTGTTATGATAATACTCAAACTCAGACACTGGAAAAACAAACCACCTTGATCCCCTGATGGATCTTTCAGATTGACCTGTTTGCGAAGGATCTGCTGACTGAAGCAGTAGGATCCTCGTGAGTCATCAGACTAAGGTGTGGAAATAAATCCACTGATGGCAGCCAGGGGTGTTCATAGACCTGACATTCTCTGCGATTACATAGTGACCCAGAACCCAGCCAAAAGAACCCAGCCAAAAGAACCCAGCCAACAGAACCTGAACAGACCTCTTAACATCCCTCTCTGTCATGGCCTGGACTGGTTTGGAGACACCAGGCTCTTGGAGCGGTTGTGTAAGTGGCCTGTCATCAACTGACCCCACTAGGATGGGCGGAATCCAGGACTGCTGTGGAAACATGGAGGGGAATGAGGGGAGTTGAATGATCTGATAATTCTGTAACAGGCGAAGGGATGAACAGAGGACCAATGTAAGTCTGAAACCCACGTTAGCCCTCATGTACTATGGGGTGGTTTGCTGTATTTTACCCAACATACTGCAGCTTAATCCAGACACTGTCTGTCTCTCTGTGTCTGTCTCTCTGTGTCTGTCTGTCTCAGTAGCCAACGAAGGACTGGTAGTTATACTGTTGCTTTTAAGACAGTAGGCCATTGGTTCATCTGTGGACATTTGTTTCCCCTCTGCTCTGGCACTGTGTCCAGTATGTGCTGTGCATTCTTTCACTGTTTAACTGGTGTCTTGCTCATTTAAATTGTTTTCTAATGTAATAAAATGTTTTTATTCAACATTTTCAATTCAAGGAGCTTTATCGGCATGGCAAGAAACTATATTCATATCAGCAAAACTGGTAACGCAAAGAAAAGGCTGTTAACAACAGAAGATCCAAGCTTGTGCATAGACCGAAACCCTGTACTGTGTTAAGGTCTTTTGATTGTGATCCAGATTGTGATGTTATATTGCGTGCTGGATGATGACAGAGGATAGAAGACAGCTTTAACATCGACTGCTGAGAGCTACCTGATTGAGTAAAACGTTTTACTCCGACTGAGTTGTGTAGTTGTCCCACCTGGCTGTCTTCAGATGAATGTACTGACGGTGCAACTCTCTGGATAAAGGAATCTGCTAAATTACTCACATGTAATGGAAATGTACTAGATGTTCTCCTCTCTTCTCCTCCCCCAGTACACCCCTATTCTCTTGCTTCTGTCTTCTCCCCCGTTCACCCCCTCTACTTTAGGTTCTCCTCTCTTCTCCTCCCCCAGTACACCCCCTATACTCTTGCTTCTCTCTTCTCCCCCGTTCACCCCCTCTACTTTAGGTTCCCCTCTCTCCTCCCCCTGTATACCCCCTCTACTTTTACTTCACCTCTGTTCTCCTCCCATGCACACCCCCTCTACTCTAGCTTCTCCTCTCTCCTCCTCCCCCTGTACACCCCCTTAACTCTAGGTCTTCTCCTCTTCCTGTACGCTCCATCTTAGCTTCTCCCCTCCTCTAGTTTCACATGGTATGTTACTATAGTCTGCGCTGGTAAATCTTCACTGACAGCATGACGCAAAGCGCCACTCATGCACAAGAACACACAGGAAACACACCACATTTCGGTTTGTGTGATGCAACAGCAGGGTAAGCAGGCCAGTATATGTCAGGATCCGGTCTTGTCTCTTCTGAGCTGACCCCTTTCTGAACTCTCATGGTCCAAAGAATTATGGTCACCATGGAGACAGCAGTACGAAGGGTTGTAGGTCAGTCGTAATCAGTGTTGGGGGCGGGGGGGGGGGGGGGGGGGGGGTCATACCACAGCAGACGCTGTAGGACAGTATGCGTGGCTCTAGAACCACTGCTCCGATCATGTTAAGTTCCGATCACGTTAAGTTCCAATCACTCCGGTCCACAAAGAGATCGGCTGGCCGGATGTGATTGGAGTGTGGTCCATTCCAGAGATTGCCGTGCATTATATTCAACCTCACTGAGTCTCTTCAATCCTTCAGCCTTGCTCTCCATATGATTCCACTTAAGGCAAACTAACAGACCACAGACCAGTCCATGAACAATATCATGTTAACCTGAATACTCTGCTTACATCTGGACCTTGTTGACCTCACATATATGCATAGATAAAAGGGTTGTATTTTGAAAAGTCATAGCTGTAAAACAGTTAACAAATAGGACAATATAGAATTAATGTCACGTCCTGGCTGTGCCCCTAGCCATCTCTGCGCTGGGCTCGGGGCATAGCCAGGACAGGACAGGAGGTGGCCTTTAGCCACCTCTACTCCTTTTTTTGGTTTCCCCAATTGGAGGCAGGTGTTAGTCATTGCCTCCAATTGGGGACCCTATTTAAGTTTAGTTTGTAGGCCCCAAGGCGTGGTTCATTTTGGTTTTGTTTGTCCTGTGTAAGGAATACCCACGTCACTGGTTGCTGCCTTTTTGTTTTGTTGGAGTCCTTCTTTCTTTTGTTTGAATAAAACATGGATTACCCTTGTGACCTTCAGTCTGCGCCTCTGTCCTTTCCACCCCACGACCGTGACAGAATGAACCACCAAAAAAGGAACCGCAGACGCACGAGGAAGACCCGCCATGGCCACAGGGACAACTCCCTGTGGTTGTGGGAGAAGCCAGAGACGCCGGAGGAGGAAGCTCGGCGTCTCTGCGCTTATTCCGGCTACGCCCCTCCGGTACACCCGTTGAGAGGGGAGTATGCCTGGAGAGGCGATTGGGGGGCTGACTCCCTCTCCCCGGACGACGAGGATGTGGTGTATGGGAGAGTGGAGGAAGACCCCCCGGTGGCGCAAACCCGGAGGTCGCCCCAAGACTTTTTTGGGGGGGTGCTATGGGGCGTGGACCAGTGGGGTGGTGTCAAGCCCCTCAGCCGGCAGGAGGAGGGGGTCGTCAAGGAGCTCCTACAGGAGATGCAGAGGACGGAGAGGACGGGCCGTAGGAGGGGAGGCCAGAGGAGGAAGCAGCAGCCCGTGCCTCCTACCAGCCACGGGTTGGATGGTACGAGTGGTCCCCTGTCCAGTCGGCGTGCCCCACTCCCTACTCCGCAGCCTGCTACCACCCCGCGGCCTACCCCGCGGCCTACCCCGCGGCCTACCCCGCGGCCTACCCCGCGGCCTACCCCGCGGCGCCCTGCTTCCCCTGCTGCCAGGGAGCCGCAGCCAGCGCCCCCTGCTGCTTGGGAGCCGCAGCCAGCGCCCCCCGCTGCCTGGGAGCCGCAGCTAGCGCTCCCCGCTGCCTGGGAGCCGCAGCTAGCGCTCCCCGCTGCCTGGGAGCCGCAGCCAGCGCCCCCTGCTGCTTGGGAGCCGCAGCCAGCGCCCCCCGCAGCTTGGGAGCCGCAGCCAGCGTCCCCCGCTGCCTGGGAGCCGCAGCCAGCGCCGCCAGCGCCCCCCGCTGCCTGGGAGCCGCAGCCAGCGCCCCCCGCTGCCTGGGAGCCGCAGCCAGCGCCGCCAGCGCCCCCCGCTGCCTGGGAGCCGCAGCCAGCGCCCCCCGCAGCTCGGGAGCCGCAGCCAGCGCCCCCCGCAGCTTGGGAGCCGCAGCCAGCGTCCCCCGCTGCCTGGGAGCCGCAGCCAGCGCCGCCAGCGCCCCCCGCTGCCTGGGAGCCGCAGCCAGCGCCCCCCGCTGCCTGGGAGCCGCAGCCAGCGCCGCCAGCGCCCCCCGCTGCTTGGGAGCCGCAGCCAGCGCCCCCCGCTGCTTGGGAGCCGCAGCCAGCGCCCCCCGCTGCTTGGGAGCCGCAGCCAGCGTCCCCCGCTGCTTGGGAGCCGCAGCCAGCGCCCCCCGCTGCTTGGGAGCCGCAGCCAGCGTCCCCCGCTGCTTGGGAGCCGCAGCCAGCGCCCCCCGCTGCTTGGGAGCCGCAGCCAGCGTTCCCCGCTGCCTGGGAGCCGCAGCCAGCGCCGCCAGCGCCCCCCGCTGCCCAGTGGCCGCAGCCGCCAGCTCCTCCCGCTGCCCAGTGGCCGCAGCCGCCAGCTCCTCCCGCTGCCCAGTGGCCGCAGCCGCCAGCTCCTCCCGCTGCCCAGTGGCCGCAGCCGCCAGCTCCTCCCGCTGCCCAGTGGCCTCAGCCGCCAGCTCCTCCCGCTGCCCAGTGGCCTCAGCCGCCAGCTCCTCCCGCTGCCCAGTGGCTTCAGCCGCCAGCTCCACCCGCTGCCCAGTGGCCTCAGCCGCCAGCTCCACCCGCTGCCCAGTGGCCTCAGCCGCCAGCTCCTCCCGCTGCCCAGTGGCCTCAGCCGCCAGCTCCACCCGCTGCCCAGTGGCCTCAGCCGCCAGCTCCTCCCGCTGCCCTGTTTTCGCCGCCGCCAGGACCCGCCGTGGACTGGCCGCCGCCCGGGCCCGCGGATGACTGGCCGCCGCCGCCCGGGCCCGCGGATGACTGGCCGCCGCCGCCCGGGCCCACGGATGACTGGCCGCCGCCGCCCGGGCCCGCGGATGACTGGTTGCCGCCGCCCGAGCCAGCGGTTGACTGGCCGCCCGAGGCCGCGGATGACTGGCCGCCGCCGCCCGAGCCCGCGGTTGACTGGCCGCCTTGTCCCGCAGCGCCTTCACCTGCCCAGGAGCCCCCGCATCGTCCCACGGCGCCCTCGCCTGTCCCGGCCTCAGCGGCGCCCTCGCCTGTCCCGGCCTCAGCGGCGCCCTCGCCTGTCCCGGCCTCAGCGGCGCCCTCGCCTGTCCCGGCCTCAGCGGCGCCCTCGCCTGTCCCGGCCTCAGCGGCGCCCTCGCCTGTCCCGGCTCTCCCTGTTCCTCCGCCGGCTCTCCCTGACCCTCCGCCGGCTTCCCCGTCTCCGGCTCCTTCGCCGGCTCTCCCACAGGGTTCTGACCCTCCGCCGGCTCCCCCGGCTCCTGCTCCTCCACCGGCTCCTATTCCCCCGCCGGCTCCCCCGGCTCCTGCTCCTCCGCCGGCTGCCGACCTGCCGCCGGCTCCTATTCCTCCGCCGGCTCCCCCGTCTCCTGCTCCTCTGCCGGCTGCCGACCTGCCGCCGGCTCCTATTCCTCCACCGGCTCCCCCATCTCCTATTCCTCTGCCGGCTCCTGTTCCTCCACCGGCTCCCCTGTCTCCTATTCCTCCGCCGGCTCCCCCGGCTCCTACTCCTCCGCCGGCTCTCCCGCCGGCTCCGGACCCTCCGCCGGCTCCCCCGGCTCCTGCTCCTCCACCGGCTCCTATTCCCCCGCCGGCTCCCCCGTCTCCTATTCCTCTGCCTGCTCCTGTTCCTCCGCCAGCTCCCCCGGCTCCTACTCCTCTGCCGGCTCTTCCGCCGGCTCCGGACCCTCCGCCGGCTCTTCCGCCGGCCCTTCCGCCGGCTCCGGACCCTCCGCCGGCTCCCCCAGCTCTTGCTCCTCCACCGGCTCCTGCTCCTCCGCCGGCACCTACTCCTCCGCCGGCTCTTCCGCCGGCTCCTGACCCTCCACCGGTTTCCCCGTCTCCTACTCCTCCGCCGGCTCTTCCGCAGGCTCCTGACCCTCCGCCGGCTCCCCCGTCTCCTATTCCTCCGCCGGCTCCCCCGACTCCTACTCCACCGCCGGCTCTTCCGCCGGCTCCGGACCCTCCGCCGGCTTCCCCGGCTCCGAACCCTCCGCCGGCTTCCCCGGCTCCTGCTCCTCCGCCGGCTCCTATTCCCCCGCCGGCTCCCCCGTCTCCTGCTCCTCCGCCGGCTCCTACTCCTCCGCCGGCTCTTCCGCCGGCTCCTGACCCTTCGCCGGTTTCCCCATCTCCTGCTCCTCCGCCGGCTCTTCCGCCGGCTCCGGACCCTCCGCCGCCTCCCCCGGCTCCTGCTCCTCCGCCGGCTCCCCCGTCTCCTGCTCCTCCGCCGGCTCTTCCGCCGGCTCCTGACCCTCCGCCGGTTTCCCCGTCTCCTATTCCTCCACCGGCTCCTGCTCCTCCGCCGGCTGTCGACCCTCCGCCGGCTCCCCCGGCTCCTGCTCCTCCGCCGGCTCTCGACCCTCTGCCGGCTCCCCCGGCTCCTGTTCCTCCGCCGGCTGTCAACCCGCCGACGGCTCTCCTGCCGGCTCCTGTCCCTCCGCCGGCTCTCCCGTCTCCTGACCCTCTGCCTCCCTGGCCTGTCCCTGCAGCTCCGCCTCCCCGGCCTGTGCCGGCGGCTCCGGGCGCTGAGCCTCCGCCGGTCCGGGTGTGGTCGTCCCGGTCTTGCGGTCGGGAGCCCGCACCTTTGGGGGGGGGTACTGTCACGTCCTGGCTGTGCCCCTAGCCATCTCTGCGCTGGGCTCGGGGCATAGCCAGGACAGGACAGGAGGTGGCCTTTAGCCACCTCTACTCCTTTTTTTGGTTTCCCCAATTGGAGGCAGGTGTTAGTCATTGCCTCCAATTGGGGACCCTATTTAAGTTTAGTTTGTAGGCCCCAAGGCGTGGTTCATTTTGGTTTTGTTTGTCCTGTGTAAGGAATACCCACGTCACTGGTTGCTGCCTTTTTGTTTTGTTGGAGTCCTTCTTTCTTTTGTTTGAATAAAACATGGATTACCCTTGTGACCTTCAGTCTGCGCCTCTGTCCTTTCCACCCCACGACCGTGACAATTAAACAATGTTTATACTTGCCTTGTCACCTGACCAGAAAAAATATTGACTAAAATTTATCTTTGAATACAGATCTGAAATGAATTATGTCATTTTAGCAGATTCTGCCTTTTTCATTAATCTTGACATAATTCCCCAATAATTATAATTACTTTTTTTTTAAAAGAACCTGATTGTCTAGACGTTCCTGTGATGGCTTTTGAATATAAATTCAGAAAATGATCATAAGATTAACATTTTCCACATTTGATTTCCTATGTTGATTATGAACTTATCTATCTCAAAAGTAATTGTTTTTGTTGACATGAAATGATCAATTTAACCCTAATTGTTCTCTAAGTAGAACGTTTAGTGTTTAATCTGACAAATATAATTGTTCTAATTTTGCAGTGAAGCACAGTGAAGTCAGTTACAATTGTCATGAATGTAATGACATGTGACACATCCAGATTAGCTGTAATAGGACACATTCCAGGGGCCAAATCTGGCCACTTAAAAGATGCAATGTCTCCTTTTTAGTTTAAATCCATGTCGGTGGGTTATATATCCCTAAGAATCCCGTGTATTGGAGGTAAATGTGGGTGTAACTTCTTTATGTGTTCTGACCCATGTGAGAGTAAGACATTTAATGATGTATGATATGGGAACATTCTTCTCAAACTAAGACAATTTTATATGTTATTAACTTCATTAAAACATATTGGGTATGAAACAATTGGAATAGCAATGATATCTTTACAGCCTTCTACCTTCACTTCCATGATGGACACAAACATGCACACCCGCACACACAGTGTGTGATGACCTATTACTTCCCCACATCTACAGTGGGGAGAACAAGTGTTTTATACACTGCCGATTTTGCAGGTTTTCCTACTTACAAAGCATGTAGAGGTCTGTTATTTTTATCATATGTACACTTCAAATGTGAGAGACAGAATCTAAAACAGAAATCCAGAAAATTACATTGTATGATTTTTAAATAATTAATTTCCATTTTATTGCATGACATAAGTATTTGGTCACCTACCAACTAGTAAGAATTCCAGCTCTCACAGACCTGTTAGTTTTTCTTTAAGAAGCCCTCCTGTTCTCCACTCATTACCTGTATTAACTGCACCTGTTTGAACTTGTTACCTGAATAAAAGACACCTGTCCACACACTCAAACAGACTCCAACCTCTCCACAATGGCCAAGACCAGAGAGCTGTGTAAGGACATCAGGGATAAAATTGTAGACCTGCACAAGGCTGGGATGGGCTATAGGACAATTGGCAAGCAGCTTGGTGAGAAGGCAACAGCTGTTGGCGCAGTTATTAGAAAATGGAATAAGTTCAAGATGACTGTCAATCTCCCTCGGTCTGGG